>NC_079158.1:121824702-124382202 GCF_947563725.1 Argiope bruennichi
CGAAGAAATAAGTGATAACTTTCTTATTATAATATAAATTCAGCAAAAACAATGTCTTAGAAAGGAAAAGAAACTAGGAATAATATTTAATATTAAAATTATTTTTCACTTATTTACTTTTTATACACATTATTTACTTAATATTTGAACACATTATTTACTTAATATTTGTACACATTATTTACTTAATATCAAAGCATTTTCCATTTAAAATATAACATTAAGAAGGGTTGGGGTAAAGAGTAAATTAATGAGATCATTTGGCTGTGAATTTATTGCCATATTTGAATCTTCCTCCCAGTTCTACCCTAAAAGAAATACCCTTTAAACACAATTCTTTTCATTTCACTTTCAAAATATATTGGGGAAAAAGACGATGCGTGTTTTCAAAACATTCTGCCTTGAACAATGTAATAAGGATTGTGGCTCCAAAATATTTGTTTTCAATTTTTGCATTTATCAAATTGATGATTTATTTTAAGAACTTTACTTTTTTAATGATTTACTTACGTAAATTCAAAGTTCATTGTTTCCTTCTTGATATTTCAGAGAGATTTAAGACGAATTCTGAAAGGAATTCTGATCGAAGATTTTGAGAAATTTTTGAGTGACACGAATACGAGTTCAGGCATAAAAACTCCCTGAGATTTGAACATTATGGAACATTTGAATATTATTTAACTGAATATATAAATATGTATTTTTGCAACATTAATCACTCTTTAGCTCTTTTATGAGTATGAGATCGATATAGAGTAATAGTTGAAATTGATGTTGAGATAAGGTGCCCTAAAATGCCACCTGGTATGTGTTGTGCTGATAAGAAATTGCAACTTCCTCAGTTTCTAGAATCACCTTGATCTACGAAAAATCGACTTACAGAGATTTGAAAGATTTAATAACGCAAGAAGGGATTCAAAGGATATACTTTTATTGAGGAAAATTAGTAACAGCATAATGAAGGAAAAAAAAGAATCGGAGGGGCATATGAAAAATTTGATTTCCAAGCTTTGTCGAATGCTCAGTTACTAAAACATAGTTATTTAATCTGATGCATAAAATGATGTGATGGTTACCATTTTAGCGAATTGATATGAGTGAGGATAGAACCTGGGACCTTGTTCACAGTCCAGTAATATAACCATTATGCAAAAGCAATTATCCGTGCAGCGTAGTTGTTAACTGGCTTATATGCTATTCACCACAGACTCTCCCTCCAGTGAGTCGGAGGTGAGACGAACTATATGGCTGTTGAGTGGTGATGTATTTAGCTGTTATTTCTAATGGGCCTACCCAGTTGAGTAGCGCCAAGCGTTATGGCGAGCGTGTGTGGGTGAGTGGTTGCTGATGCTGTTGCTGCGTCAAGCGAGTCTGACGACTTTGGGTTGCTGTGGGTAGATGGCGCCACAACAGCTGTATGAAGGTTGAAAGTTCATCGTCCGGATCACTAATTTAGCCGCTTGAATTGAGTGAGAATAGAACCTGGGACCTTGTGGTTCTTAGTCCAGTAATATAACCATTATGCAAAAGCAATTGCCCGTGCAGCATAGCATAACAGAATTATATGCCATTCACTACACCATAATAAAAAATCAAAAGTATTAAATAGTCAACAAATGTTACACATTCATCTATATTGAGGCTAATTAAATTCATATTCTTCTGTGCTTCTTATTTCTTATAATTTTGCAATTTGCCTGAATATTGTTTACAAAGTGAAATGTCTTTTTATTAATGAGATAAAAAAAAAGTCCTCAGATTCAATAGATCAAGAGAAATTTGCAATGAGTGCTACAGTTTAATAATATTCTAAATGTCTGTTTGGAAGTAAAATTGTTTTAGAAAATAATTGATCGTTATATTAGAAAAACTTATTTTTCTGCCAAAATACGAACTTCAGCAACGAAAATGCAGTTTAGTTTTTCATTTTAACGACATCTTAGGCGGGTTCGATCCTGACAGAATGATTAATTTTAACCTGTCAAATGAACCAAAAATATAAATTCGCTTCGTTAAATGAAATCTTCAATTAAAAAAAAACTCTTTTGCAAAATCCAACAACTTTATATCTGATGCAAATAGTTAATGTTTCCATTTAACGGCTCACACTTCGTTTCGAAGATTTTCGAAACTAATAATAAACCTCATTCTTATGGAGGAAAAAAAAGTATGTATGAATTTTTACTATGAGATGCATATTTCAGCTTCGCTTTGTGATGCCTTTTTTCTGTCTGTCTGTCTATTTCAGCCATTTTTTTAAATCCAGGAAGAGAATTCCTAGAGAATTCGAAATTACGTTCCACTGTCAGGAAATTTAATATGACAGTCTATTCCGTATTTGCCTTCCGTCAATACGGTGAATACTCGAGGCAAGCCCTAAGGGAAGAAAAGGGTTGATACTTAGAAACTGCAAGAAAACCTGATAGTTGTGTGGCACAACAGAAATATGGGGTATTCTATGTTTTTAAAGCAATGTGGAGAAAAATGTACTACTCAAACAAAAATCGTGCTATTTTTCTTCTTATAAACCTTTAGATTCAAAATATTTTTTTATAAGAACGATTGGAAGAAAAGTCCAAGAAAGACATAATAAAGTTAATACAAAATAAGGAACAGTATTTGAAACAACATTTAAAAAATATATATTTAGTAGCAAATTGTAGTGATTTTCCATTTATAAATTTATGTGAACTAAATTGTTTATAAAAAGTTCTCATGCATTTGCTTGATAAAACATTTAGAATTTGAAAAATATGTATTTATTGAAAAATCTGAAGAGTTTTGTTTTTCTTTTTGAAACACCAGAAAAATTTAATTTTTATTAAGACGCGAAGGACGAAAAATGAAATTATTAAAGAGCATAATTTTAACTAGAAATAATTGCAGTTATAATTTTCTAATGAAAAATCTTAATACATTTTATCGTATAAAATATATTAAAATTATTTTTCACTGAGGCGCAAAGAACAGAAAAATAAAATTATTAAAACGGATAATTTTAACTTGAAATAATTGTAGTTATAATTCTCTAATGAAAAATCTTTTAATACATTTTATCATATAACTAATATTAACTTTGTATTTTTGTCTACGATACAAAACTAAGTAAAGAATAAAAACATGTCTTTCAGTTTTGTAGATAAGTAAAGGCAATAAATCTAACAAACTGCAAATTATTTCAAAAGATTTATTTTAAGATACATTTCTAGTTTTCTTTTAATCTACAAGATGGCCAAACCGTTAAATGAATTGTCACTGGAGTAAGCAATGTTTTAACTTTGACAAAAACCATTATATCCAATAAAAAACTTAAAAGTTTACTCTTTATTTTTGATCATTACCATGAAAGTTCTTTGATGATATCCCCAACAGCTTAGATTGAAATGATATTCTGTTGAGACTAGAGGGAATTTCGGGTTGACGACCCTGACTAAAATGGTCAATTTCGAAATTGGACTACGTTCACACTGGATGATCTCTGGTGACTTCTCTTATTCTAATGTGATGAGAAAGACACCAGAGAAATAAAAAAAGTAACTTTAGATCTTACCACAAACATTCAACATACCACATTTTAGAATATTGCCTTTATACTTTGTACCTGTTTACTTTGTTTCCTTTTATAAAGGTTTACTTTGTACCTGTGCTCATGTACCTGTCTGTCTAATTATTGGTAAAATCGTTGAAAAATTGAACTTTTAAAGCAAAAGCAAAAACTGTGCAGGATTCTTAACACCACATCACATCTCCGTTTCTAGAGATCGTGTGATCTCTTTCTGGTTTGGTATAGATATAGATGGACTTTATTAAGAAACAAAAAATTTTAAAAATTGCATTGCAATCAACTGTAAAGGATCATATAGATAACAAAATTGTTCGATTCAATACCTTAATTTATGCATGCTCATGGAACAAAAAATAATATTATTCCAGATGTATTTCACAATCAAATTAAATAAAATCGTATTCCAGATTCGAATTATAAAAAACAACAACCATGCTTTCAAAATCATTAAAAAAATCTTTTAACTACCGTAAGTAAATAAGTAGAAAAAGGAATAAAAATTAATTATACATATACTGCATAAACAGAAAAAATTAGGATGCACTAGCATGATTTGATTGCAAAAACTGGCTTCTTTTGAAATTTGCAATCCAGTACCTTTATGTCATTAAAAAATCAAGTTGCTTCGTCTTTAAAACGGCGTCAAAAAATAGATAGCTTCTAATTTAAAAATTATTATTATCCAACCACCGGCAGGGAACAGACTTGATAAGGTTAATGGTTAAACAAATCCCTCTTGGAATAATGAAGAACTTTGTATTAAGTGAGAGAAAATAGAAGCTAACAAAAAAATTCCACAATGAATGCCTTAGTGGCTAATGAAGACATTAAAGTCATCCTTAGTCAATGGTGGCTTCATTCTTATTGAAGCTTCATTACTTCATTATTCTGGTCCAGGAATTTTTTATCTTGAGGAACATTTTGGCACCAGGTGTGTAAGTTTCTTTCGAAAATGATTAAAATATTTAGAAAAATAATATAATTGGTTTTAATTTGATTAAAGTAACTGCTCTATTACAAATTATTTTTGAAACATTTTGAAAAATTAATTAAAAATATATTAACGGATGGAATTGAAATTGATTTCGCTAAATAGTTTATATATATATGAATATCAGAATCTGTACTGTCTAAATACTAAATAAATCTGTACTGTCTTTATCCTTCCTTTCCTCTTGCCATAATAATTTTTTGACATAGTTTCTCTTAAAAATATTTTTTTCATAAATCAAATGAATGTTCAAATTTTTTCAATTTCGAATCAGCGACTGTAAGTTTCATATTTTTTAAAACTAAGTAACAAATAAAATTATTTCTAGATACAATTTTTTGAAAAAAATATCTAAATATTTACAAAGCTCTATAATAATATTTTCTCATACTGTAAGAAGGCATATTATCCAACCACCAGCAGGGAACAGACTTGATAAGGTTAATGGTTAAACAAATCCCTCTTTGAATAATGAAGAACTTTGTATTAAGTGAGAGAAAATAGAAGCTAACAAAAAAATTCCACAATGAATGCCTTAGTGGCTAATGAAGACATTAAAGTCATCCTTAGTCAATGGTGGCTTCATTCTTATTGAAGCTTCATTACTTCATTATTCTGGTCCAGGAATTTTTTATCTTGAGGAACATTTTGGCACCAGGTGTGTAAGTTTCTTTCGAAAATGATTAAAATATTTAGAAAAATAATATAATTGGTTTTAATTTGATTAAAGTAACTGCTCTATTACAAATTATTTTTAAAACATTTTGAAAAATTAATTAAAAATATATTAACGGATGGAATTGAAATTGATTTCGCTAAATAGTTTATATATATATGAATATCAGAATCTGTACTGTCTAAATACTAAATAAATCTGTACTGTCTATATCCTTCATTTCCTCTTGCCATAATAATTTTTTGACATAGTTTCTCTTAAAAATATTTTTTTCATAAATCAAATGAATGTTCAAACTTTTTCAATTTCGAATCAGCGACTGTAAGTTTCATATTTTTTAAAACTAAGTAACAAATAAAATTATTTCTAGATACAATTTTTTGAAAAAAATATCTAAATATTTACAAAGCTCTATAATAATATTTTCTCATACTGTAAGAAGGCATATTATCCAACCACCAGCAGGGAACAGACTTGATAAGGTTAATGGTTAAACAAATCCCTCTTGGAATAATGAAGAACTTTGTATTAAGTGAGAGAAAATAGAAGCTAACAAAAAAATTCCACAATGAATGCCTTAGTGGCTAATGAAGACATTAAAGTCATCCTTAGTTAATGGTGGCTTCATTCTTATTGAAGCTTCATTACATTCCTAATGAATGTAATACATACTTTTTCCTAAAACATTCTTTTATACCAAAAACCACTAACATCAAAAAATCTTTACCAATAAACACTTTATGAACTAGCTCTTCCCACACTTAAGCACCAAATACTAAACTTTTCAAATGGACGTCTTTTGTATTTCTCATCCTTTTCGCCTTTTGTATTTATGTTATTATTTTTTTTTTTCCAGAAGGCCTTCCAGAAAATCTCTTGCGAGAGCTATCGGGAATTCCCGGCAAGTGAAAAGCAGACGGAAGGGGCTATTAAAGTGCCTGATGACTACTTCAGATTGGATGCAGGGTGGCCCGAAAGTGGGATCCAATCCCCACTAACGGCCGTAATGAGTTTTCCCACCCCCACCCAGGATTTGATTCGCATTTTCACTTCATTCCCCTTTCCCCCCAAGGGCCCGGATCGAGATTTCTAGCGAGAAATGACGGAAGGCGATTGCTGCTATGAATGGTTTAAGTCCCCTTTTTTTATGGGGCCAAGTTTAAGGTTCTTATTGGTTTTCGGATATTTGCTGCATTGATGTAGAAATGGTGCCCCTATCTTTAGTTCCTTTCAAAGATCAAACTAAATAAATTCGTCTAGATTGGCGTTATGTATAGTTTTGATTGCGTGTAAAAAGAATATGTTACATTACATGATATAGATATTTTTCTTTCCTCAAAATCAACATTGTCATGACGTTGCTTGATTGGTTTTTATTAAGGGAACTGGAAACCTTTGTACTTTCAAAAAAATTGGTTTTACAATCTTAGCCCAATAAAATAAGGGTAATCTCAGTGATTACATAAATGTATAATTTGCATAGTTTTGAAAAGCCGACAGCTTATAAATTATCTTTTAATAATGAATCTAATATGAGCCCTCATGATAGAAAAATTGATTTTTTGAAAAAAATTTTTGTCTTTTTCTCGAAATGATTTTTTGAATTTTGGTATATATTGAGCACAATCTATACATTACTCTCGTATGAAACTTTATGCAACAATTTTTACAAAAATTATGTAAATGTCAAAAATATATATATTTTATTTTTTTTCTATGTAATAATAATAATATTTAAAGGCCATATATATTTCAAATCATATCATATATCATTATATCATAAATATCATAATTTTTTTTTAAATTTCCAAATTATTTGACAATCATTATTTTTCAGAAATTTTTGTTATTAGCATATTT
Source organism: Argiope bruennichi (assembly GCF_947563725.1). Classification (NCBI taxonomy): domain Eukaryota; kingdom Metazoa; phylum Arthropoda; class Arachnida; order Araneae; family Araneidae; genus Argiope; species Argiope bruennichi. The sequence goes on from NC_079158.1 coordinate 121,831,795, forward strand.
AAATTAAAATAAATTCACTGTAATTAGTGAATTATAGTGAATATATTATAATGATTTTTTAAAAAATATTTTTTTCTGAGCGTTTTAAATAAGTCATTTTTATAACCAACTTCAGTTTACAGTTTTATCTTTTACTCTACAAGAAAGTCACTTTCTTGTTGCCATTTGGATTTTATAAATGTTCATGAAATTTAATTATGATTCCATAAATAAATAAATGTGTTAACTATCAATAAAAAAATATTGTAAGAAAGTATTCATTCACTTAAATGATTGCCGAACACATTTTATCAAGACGATTTTAAAATTTTTTAATACTTTTTTTAATGAAATATGTATTTTTCTCAAATTGTAACTTCAATTAATTAAAATCTTAAATTAAAAAATAATTTGTTTAAAGATAGAAAAGATTAAAAAAAATTTCTGTGTACTTATGTTTACAACTTTTGATGATGGCCTATGAAATTGATGACCCTATATGTATCGAAAGAAACTGTTTTTCTTTCTTAATCGTCATCCAAGGAAAGTCATAAGACCTGACTATAAAAAGTTCGAATATTTGAACATAGCAGAAAGTTCAAGCAGGAAGATTCTAATTTTCGAATTCTGTTTGAATAGGAATTTTGAAAATGCCCCTCTCAACATTATTAATAACTATAATTTAACGATAGTTAAACAATCAGGTTTATCAGTAAATTTTCCGCAAAACATAAATCGCACCCTTTTTTAAAGTTCATTTTAAAAAGTTTCATACGTGTATTGAAAACAATTACTTTTCTTTCTTAACCATATTCCAAATGAAGTTATAAGACTTTACGTTCGAATATTTGAACAGAGCAGAAACTTCGAACAAACAGATTTCCATTTTCGAATGCTGTTTGACTAGGATTTCGAAAATCACATTCTCATAGCTGTTGATAATCATAATTTAACGAAAGTTTCCCAATTCATTTAATGAATAAATTTCAATAAATCGTAAATCTCAGACTTTTTAAAAATTAATTTAAAAAAGTTTCATCTGTGTATTGAAAAATATATTTTTCTTTCTTAATCATATTCCAAAGGAAGTTATAAGACCTTACTTTAAAGAGCTCCGAACATTTGAACAAATAACATAACATAACAAATTGAACAACATTGAACATAACAAAGTTTGAAAAGTTCAAACAAACAAATATCAATTTTCAAATTCTGTTTGACTAAGGTATCAAAAATTGACTTCTCAACAATATAAATAATCATAATTTAATAACAGCCACAAAATCAGTTTTTCAGTAAATTTTCAATAAATCGTATGTTTCACTATTACTAAAAAAAGGAATAGTAAATAAGTAATAAAAGTAATATTAGTAAAGTAAAAGTAAAATTAGTAAAAGTAAAATTCGCTATTAGTAAAAGTAAAATTCGCAATTCCCAAAAATAAATTAATTTCGTAAAATACTAAATTCAGTATTCATATATATTAAGTAAATAAATAAAAGGAATATTGTTTAAATAAATAAAAGGATAAAATTCCTTCTGCTGACCATTAACGGTCACTCATTCAAATCTTTTCTTACAGAATTAAGATTTTTTTTCCACACTAACAGCAGCCCATGCATTCGTTCTCTCCGACTTGAAGGTCAGCGGGTAAACATGTCACCGCCTGACCCACTTATTTGGAAGTTAATTGCTCTGAATGGAATAAGTGAGATAAATGAATCGGTCGCAATGCAATCATTCTGAGTAATTAAGGAAATTTGCGAAAACTCGTTCATCACACATTGGGAAGGCATATGCCGTAAATGTCACCGCATTCAATAAGTGCTCGGCACTTAATTCTCATGGGATGAACGTCATAGAGCGTGTCGTAAATTACTCAGTTCTCAATTATACTTCCTATGTCTGAAATTTGGGTCAAAATTTATTTAAATTAAATATCTATATTAAGCATGAAAAGTACGTCACTTTATTTTGTAGTGAATCATCAGTTTCAAGGTCATAAATGCTCCAAGAGTGTATTTAATTTTCTGTCCAATTAATTTAAATGCCACTGAGAATTTCTTAGTTACTTTCACAATGAAGACATTTAAGCCTTTATGTAGAAGAATTTAATTTTCTTTTAAGATTAGTTATAGTTAGTTATGAACCTTTAATTAGAGAACTTAGTTAACTTAACAATTAGATAAATTTAAAACTGTCAATAACACGTTTCAATGAATTAAAACTTAAATACAGTTTTGAAAGATGGAGTACAATCTTTTAAACAATATATTATATTTATTTTAAATGAATTATTTCTTAACTAAAGGCAAATATTTAATCATTTATTTATGATCTGGTGCTACTGAATATTTTCTTTTCATAAATACATTCGCATGTAATTTCATATGGCGTTATTTTCTCGTACATAAAATTATTTTCGTCTTAAGAGATTATAAATTATACCTAGTGACATATCTAACTATATGCTAGAACTCAACATTGATTCTTTCTTTTTTTTTCTTTTTCCAAATTTTATGGAAAAGAAAGGAATTCGTATTCGTACGATGAATGGAAACTCATTTTTAAGTACAGATTGTATGCAAAACCAAACGCATTCTAAAAATAGGATAGTTATAAAGTTTAAATATTGCATTGATATTTAATTTTTATGCTTACTTAATTACAATTTAAAATATGCAATTATTATACATTCATATTAAAATTTCTACGGCTTATGAATATTTAATTTTCATCGATTCCATGAAGTGTTTTCTGTTTCACTATAAGGAAACATTATTTAAAGAAAGAAAGGCATTAACTGCCTTTTTATGTTCAATTTAATTATTAAAATACATTTAAAGATTGTTTGAAATATCACCATTTTAAATGAAAAAAAATATTGTTAAAATAATTCAAAATCATGAAAATTAATGAATCAAAATGAAAAATTAAATGAATCGAAATTTGTAACTTTCAGCAGTTTGAAAGTATTTTATGTTATTTTACATTTTTTATTGTACGTACTTTATTTCAGTAGCTGTTGTGGTTAAAATGTATGCCTTTTTTCTGATTTTTCATTATGTACACACAGAATGAAAAATACTTCAGTTTGCATTCTATGAATCACAAAAACGAATTTTCCTTTCTATAAATGTATGGTACATTTTTTTGTATGTTTATACAATGATTTCCATAAAGTGAGAGATAAATAAAATCCTAAATTTTGTGGTCAAAAGTAATTTATGGGAGATCAAAAGAAGTTGAAATAATTTCTAGGCATGGATAATATTTTTTTATTGGTTGAAGAGTAAGTAATTAGTCTGAATCTCGTGGAGGCATCTATGTCATATATAGAATGTATTATTCACATATATAAAAATTACCTTATTATAACTTCAGGCAATTTTTCACTTAATGCGGTATGGAACTGGCGAGTAATTTTACGTGTAGTGGACTGCCATTTTTTTCTACCAGCAACTTTGGATCTGAACATTGCATTAAGATGATGGTATTGTTTGGATCGGTATAGTATTGAACAGAAAATCTGGTGAGCCTTCTAGGGACTCAGTACTTATCGTTAGGGTGTTAATGTCTGAAATGTTCCTTATGCTGATGGAAAATACTCCTTCCACATGTATGATAAGGCCTACTATTTTGATAAGAAGTGTGTTGACAGTGATATTGAAAGTGAACAATTACATAAAATGGAGGGATTTGCAGTCTCATCAGACCTTAATCACTTAGAATATGTATGAGATGCATTTGATAGATGCGTGGTAAAGGACAATTCTTCATCTTGTTAAAAAAACAATTTTGTACATTTTTTTTAATGTCATGATCCTTTTTTTCAATTTTATGTTTACTTCATAGATTTTTACTGTCATCACAAGCCCACGATATAGCTGAAGCTTAAAATAAAAATTAATGCACTGCAATAATCCCGCATCACACTGTATCAAGAAGTAAAATCTTCCTTGTGACACTTGAATAATAAAGTCAGTTATTTTAGGCTTTATGATGTTAGCAAACTATCCTTATATATTCCTATAGGAAGACTACCTATTGCATGGTTCTCACCGATTTCCGTTCTTTACCGATCAACCGATCATGATGGTTCCCAGCAACCAAAACTACCTTTTGTTCAAAAGTTTATATATATCATAAATAGGATAACTAGAGTAATTTTATATGCATTTCAACTGGATTGGAATATATTGTTAGAAATATAAAAATATCGGAGGAGTTCGTAAATGGTCCGCCTAACTCAAAGGGGATGGAAATGGTGGGGGCATTAAAATTTTCCTTTCGCTCTAGCTTTCTCAATAATAAAGATAGAAAAATAAATTCAATTAGCCAAATTAGTGCCTTATTAAGAGGAACAACTGTTGTATTTAAAGGTGTTCGATAACTGCAATATCTTATAAATTAAGGGCTGAAAAAGGATTTTCAAGCTCTAATTTTGGCTATTTCTAACATCAAAAATTCATGTTGACAGTTTTGAAAAAGAAAAGAAAAGAAAACTTCAACTTTCATTTTATTTCCATAATTTGCAATTGTTTAAATGCATGGAGAATAAAGATTAAAAGTTTGAATAAAACGAACTAAATAAAATAAAAGAAGGGAAATATTTAATGACAATATTATGTAAAAATGATCAACTTACTCAATTTCCAGAAGCTACGTGTTTCTTAGGTCTTTTTAATTTGATGGTATTATGGTACCTTAGCCTTCCAGCTTGCCGAGAGGAATTTTTTATAAAAGAACTGAAAGCCAACAAAATTTGGTTTTAATCATGGAAATGTATGTTTTATCCTGGTTTTACTAGTCCCAAACGATAATGCCTTTTATATATGAATATTTCATGAGCCATATTTCAAATAAATTTTTAATTTCAACTTCTATCTAATATAAATATTTGCCCCATATTCTATTCTTTATTTTCTGTTAAATATAATTTATTTTTCATAATTTTTATCGTACATTTATCATACGTATCCAATAGTTTTGCTAATCTTCCTTCGGCTAATCTTCCTCTGGCTACAAATTGCATGAGTCAATTTTTATAGCGTACTTTATAGCGTTACTTTGTATGCAAAATAAAATTCTTTCAATATAACAATTCTGTTTGCCAAACAAGTGAAAAGGTATATGCACTTGTTGTTGTCATGGTATCTTTCTTCTTTGTGTTATGCATACATCTCTTTTAAATTCTTTTGTCATTCGATTCTGATTCACTTTCGCTTTCTAAAGCGCTTGGGGTGAAAAATAGAATTTTTCACTTTATTTGTCGAAAATGTTGGCAGAAAACGCTGTTTATATTTTATGTCGTTAACTCTTATATATAGCAGTGTACTTTTTATTCAATGCAATATTTAAACTTGTGTGGTTTATTAACTTTTATTTTTCATAACAAAGTTTATGAAAAATAAAAGGTTTAATTTCAGCTGTATGATCTATTTCTAAACTTCAAAATATTTTTAAATCAATTTAGCAGTCAGTTGTACAATCCTCATCGGTTTATTTTTTGGACTATTAAATTTTTATTCACTGATTAAAAGTTTAGAATTGCAAGATAATTTTTAAGACTTTACGCTAATATGAAATGAGTTAAACAAGAATTTAAAGATTTTTGGTTTTTAAATTATCTAATAACAAACATTTTACAATTTGATTAAATGCATAAAAACTTTTCATAGTAAATATTTATTAAACAACTAATATTATTCTTTAACATATTGTGAATTTAGTATTGTTGGGAATGAAGATAATTATGATCCTTGCAATGAAAGCAAAAGGACGTATGTTTTCGGGAATATTTCTTTAATGATCACATTTCACACAAAACAAACACAAAAAGTAAAGACAAGACAAGACATTAACGCGCGCACCTCGCTTATCGAACAGCAACTCATCTCATTATTACAATCGCAATGCCCTATGGGATGCGTACCTAATCAGGCATCGCCATTTAATATCCAAAAGAGTAATGCAACTGCTACAGTATGTAAAATTACAAACGAAAATATTAGAAAAATGTTTTGGTTATGAGATTCCAATCTAGCAAGCCTGAAATTAACTGATAAACGCGTATGCCTGTATTTTGTGTGATTATATGTAGGGATTGCAATACCGGACCAAAACTTCAATACCGGTATTCGGTATTTTTTAAATCTTAATACCGGGATACCGGTTTTAATACCGGTATTGGAAATTTTGGTAAAAGAAAGAAAACACAGGTGTTTCTTTGTTTTATTTGCCAGTTTTGTTAGAGAGTGTAAATATCACAAAAAAATAATTTGTAACTTATAAATTATAACAGTATATAATCACAAAAAAAATAAAGAAACATCTTATTTATTTAAATCAGAAAAAAAGTGTAAATATCACTATTTAGTCTATGGTACTATTACAAATTTTTGAAATGTGATCTTAAAAAACATAATGCATCAATTGTTCTGTCATGAAGCCTGAAAAGTAATTTTGTGCAAAAATGACCAGCTGTCGAAAACGCTCTTTCGGCATCTACGCTACTTGGTGGTACTGTCAGCAATGCACGATATACTTTTTCCAAGTATTTACCTCTAAATCCCTCATCTTCAAATAAATCGATTTTTCATCGGATGGTTTTGGATATAGCTGATTTCTGCATTGTATTTTGGTTCGTTGAAATTTTTTTATTTATTGCTAATTCTAATTTTTGTTCAAGAGACAATTCCTTATCACTATCGACAGTAGTGACATCATAATCTTTGATAATTGAACTGAATTCTTCTGAATGTGGATAGGGTTGTGGGTAAAAAATTTTAAGAAAATTTACTCTAAACTTAATCAGATTTGAATTGGTTATTTTCTTTTCTTCTTTTTCATTTTCATTTTTAAAATTATTATAATTATATAAATACCATAAGACATTTTCTATTTCGGTATGCCTTTCTTCTGTGCAATTTTTCTATGTAATATATAATTCTTCAGATAGTGATGTGTGCTGTTCTTTCAGTGACTGCAACATGAAATGTATTGTTGCATTAGCTGTTAATAAATTAGAATCTCTCCGACATAATGAATCAATAGTCAGTTTTATTGGAAGTAGAGCTGATATAGTTCTGGATATTAAGTAGAATTCACTATCTGAAAAATTAATTTACATGTTTAAGTTGATTATTGCTTTTTGGATTGGATTTCTCAGTTTCAAAAATCGTTCCATCATTAGGAGTAAACTGTTCCAACGTGTTTTAGAATCTAATATTAACATATATTCTGTTTTATTTTCAATTAGTATATATTTTAGTAATATATCCTTTTTATAGGGGAACGTTTCAATATCTTAACAATTTTTCGAACTTTATAAATTATAGGAAGCATTTCTTGATGGGCTAATATTTCATCCTCATTCGCAATATCTTCTTCAAGAATTACATTGTCATTATCTTCATTGTCAATATCACTCTCACTCTCTTCAAAGTCGGAATCCGAAGTTTCTATATCCAAAGTATTTGGATTCTTCTGTTCTTTATTTTTTTGGTATAATACATCTCTTACTCCTAATTACTCCTCCATGTGCATATCACAACTGCTGATTTTCACCAATCAACTTTCCAACTTTTTTCATAATTGTTGATCCATAGGCGTTATGGCAACAATATTTTCTTTCAGAGATAATCCATGTTTCTCTAATTTATATTTAAGCAATTAATTAAGCCATTAATTAATTAATTAATTTCGCCCGTTAGAATAGTATACGCCAAAAACGTATACTATTTTGCTATGTTGGCGATCCCTGAACATATAGTGGAGACAATTTTAAAAATTACTAGTAAATACCGAAAAACCGGTATTTAAATTTGTGAATACCGGTATTACTAAATTGTACAAATGGCTCAAAATACCGGTATTCGGTATCCCGGTGTACCGGTATTGCAATCCCTAATTATATGATAGAAAGTCATATAGATATTTTGTCTATGCTTCTTTACTTAGAGCAACTTTTTCAACAATGAAATACTCTTTATATTTGGAAATTTATAACTTATTCCCACTAAGATATTTAAATATAGTTAAATTGAATTATTTTTTTTTCTATTGCGACTTTCAATGCGACGACAAGAATTCATATTCATATGATGTCATGACAGAAATTTATAGAATTTTGAAGACGTATATTTCTTCTAATAATAAAGATGAATGTGTGTGTCTGTGAGTATACAGTATATTGGCATTCTACAGGGCAGAGCATTAAATTTACAAACACCACATTTGGCACAAATATACTTTCAAGAGTAGAAATGTGCACATCGTAGAAATTTACTTCAAGATTTTATTAGAAATTTAATTAATTAAATATTCGAAGAATTTTGAAGATTTTTATCATAATTTCCAAAAATATTATTGTATGAACCTGATATTGGTCTCGTTTAAAATCTAAAAATAATGTCAATTTAATGATACCAATTTAGTCATTTATCAAATGTTTCCTTAATTTTGTCGGTTTTTTTTTGAATTTCTAACAATAGTTTGTATTGTTGTCCTGTGATTTAAAGCATTTACATCTTTAAATCAAGCATTTAATCGATTGAATTTCTTTCATAGTTGAAAGTAAAAGAAAGATAAGTGTTTTATATCTATGTAATTTACAAGATGAATAAAATAGCGAATTTTCAACATGGTAAAGTTAGATTAGACATTTACTTTTTTAATAACGCTGAATGTCATAAAATCAGTCTCCTTCAAAAAGGTTCATGTACATGGTGAATGGAACATATCTAAGATTACTAAAATAACACAGCTTTAATGTTTGATAGCTTGGTGGAATAATGAACATGAAGCTATATTTAAACGCTGAATGTCATAAAATTAGTCTCCTTTAAAAAGGTTCATGTATATGATGAATGGAACATATCTAAGGTAGCAAAAATAACACAGCTTTAATGTTTGATAGGTTGGTGGAATAATGAACATGAAGCTATATTTAAACGATTTAACTGAAATTAAATAGAGCCTATATTACTTGCAACCCAGGTGGATTTCAAAGTCATTTAATATGTACATACATATATGTGCAAGATTTTTCTGATAAAAAGATTGATGTGTACTTTAAATGAAAGATTAATTCTCTCTTTTCGTGATAAATGAATGAAATAAATTTTCCGCAGAGATTAAGATTTCTTTTTAAAATCGATTATTGTTTAGCGATACACTCTGATAAGGAAGGCAGAAAACAGGAAAAGGGGACTGTTGAAATATATCCATAGCTTATCGTAGGCTTGGTTGAAAACCACATTGTTCGAAAATGAAAATTTTATCGGACTCACTAATAAGAATTTCAAATATTTATTAGAGATGCAGCTTCAATGAAAAAACTTTAAAACAATATTTTTTGGTATTCTTTTCGATTCGAATCCAAGTAAATCCCTTTTTCATATAAATTTGGACTTCCTAGGTTTACCTTATATCAACTTTATATAGCTTTAGATGAGAATTTTCACTGAATTTAACTCATACAGAACTTCAACTGATAACAGTGAAGTTTGAATTCCTCAGATTAGAAAATAGTTATTTAGGATGATTTGAAAATATTACTGCTTCTTAAACTTGCTATCTATATAATTTATAACATTGCAAATGAAGATTTTTTTTATTTATTTTGGATACCATACTGTTAAGTCGGACCAAAAGAGAAAAAAAATGCGTTTAGAATTGGTCAAGTGGTATTTAAAAATATTAAGAAAGTGGAGCCTTTTTTTAGGGGAGGGGCAGTTCCGTAAACGATGAGTTTAAGTGAATCAGCTGCATCTCAATATGAAAAGCAACTTTTAATAACTTTTTAATATAATACTATTCATCTCTATTGCATCATTGCATGTAATGTATTTTATGCTTCAATTTACTTTTTTATTTCGACTTTCATAATGACTTTATTATTTTTTATCAAGTATTAATCTACAATATTAGCAATGCATTATATAATTAATTTATCATCATAGTTATTTTATTCACATTAACCAAAATTTATGAATCAGGAATTCGTTCGAATCAACTGTCTTCCCTATCATTCTTAAATATTTTAGACTCATCAGCAAACACATACTTTAATTTTTTTAAAAATACGCTGATATGAAAATGATGAATGACGCTCTTGTTGATTGCAAATTGAATAATGAATAGTGAATAACCGAAAGAAAAGGGTTGTCACACACTTCCAGGATTATACCATCACTCTTCGGTTAATTTATTCCGGAAAAACTCTTATCATATCAAGAATAAACTCACCCCATCTAATGAACTCAATATTTTCGAAATGATCAAACTGCAATTTCCACTGAAAGTGATTTTTGCAAAGACTATCGATATGTATTAAAAACGTAATTGTCGAATATTATATTACTCGTCGAAAGCTCTATGCATCCTTAAATTATAATTCTTAAGGTGTACGTACACACTAGAAGATTTTTTTTCAAATTTTAACTTTAAAAATCCAGTTTTTTCACAGCATGTCATTAATATATGTTTAAATTCATTTCAGTGAGAAAAAAACCATATTACACTAATTATTAATTAATTAAATAATATTTAATGAGCTAATTAGCCTATTTTTTGAAACACGATATCTTAAATTCTAATTTGTACAGACACGCAATTCAAGTTGGAAATGATGCCTAATATTAGTCTTCATGTTGTCTGCCTCAATCAAGTTATAAAAATATGTAGTTTTTTTTAAACAATTTTTTCATCAACGATGAATAGAAAAGGCGAGATTTTTTCTGACATTTTAACTTTTAAATAGCTATTAAAAATTTATTTATATAAATATAACTTTTATTGAGGCACAAAACATCCGCTATTTCATATAGATTATTTTGATGTATAAATAACTTTATTTGGTTAATATCTTGTTGAGTTATGATTGTTTGAATGAAGCAACATAGTGGGAAAATATGGTTCTTCATAAAATGAGTTTTAAAAACACCGTAACTAGAGTTTTTAATGAAAGCACCTCAAGAAAAGTAATTATAACACGAGAAATATTTCGAATATTGACAACATCTTGGTATCGTTTGAAAGCTAAAGCATCAGAGAACTTTATTAAGCAAGAAAAAAACATTCGGTATTTTGAACGATTTTCGAAATTTCAAGTGTATACATACACATTAAATGTAACAATTTCTTAAGCTATTAGCTTGCGTGACAAATAAAGAAATTCAAAATGAGTACATTCTGATATTTAATAATGTATACACTGAGGTATTGTAAATGCGTGTAACTAAATCAATTTGAATAAGCACTTTATTGAGTATTTTAATTTTAACAACCTAAAGAGAAAAACTAAATCAATTTCTTTTGTGGAAGGGAGATTTAATGTCTGAAAATTTACAAAATGTATTGATTCATAAATTTTTTAAAACTTATGTAACATTTTTTTTCTTTGCTAGAGTTTATTTCTTACCTTTTATTCATTCAATGATATGTCTCAAAAATATAATGAAGATGTTCATTGATTTCAAAATTACTACTTTAAAATTAAGTGCTTAAAATGTTTAACCTAACATTTGTCATTAAAAAAACTGCTGTAGCAATTAAATGAAATGCTTTTTATTGTTTTTTTTTTACTTGTATTATAGTGACTGTCTTGGTTCTGCCTTCTTCTTTTTAATGATAGAAATATGAATATTCTTGCATTCGGGAAAAAAAGACGCTGACGCAACTTTTATAACGAGACAATGGATTCTTTTAAGCAATGACTGAATCAATAATTTTCAAATTTAAAAATATATATATTATTTGTGGATAGAAGCAAAACGTTTGTTTGAATGGCATAATATGATATTTATTTAAATAAAATGGTCAGTTGCTTTTCTTTTAAATAAACGTGGCTCTTCTTTTAGAAAATGTTAATTAAATTTATTTTTAAAGCATGCCTTAGGTTTTCATTATTTGTAAATTTTTTGAACAAGTAGTCAATAAATGCTCATAATTCTTTATTTATTCACACTGCAAAAAAAAGTGCATTCGGAGAAAAAGTACAATTTTTAAAATGATTATGATATTTGAACTTTCTCCATTCTTAAATTTATTGTGTAGAGTATTCTTATATTTATTTCCATTGAAAAACAGAACTAAATACGAAAAGTGTATTCGAAAAAAAGACACATTTAAAAATAAACCAATAGATATTTTTATCATTGTAAATCTATTGAGTAAAGCATTTTTTTAATATATTTTCATTGTAAAAGAACTGAATATACAAAGTGTAAGGAAAAAAATGTACTTTTAAAAATGGCCATTAGAATGTCATCATTTTTAAATTTTTTGAGTACAGTATTCTTTCACTTGTCTTCATTGTAAAAGAAAAAAAAATTTAAAAAAAATTGTAAATAAAAGATGCATTTATAAAAATCGGTTATGATTATAATGCTATATCGCCAACATTGCTAAAACAAATTTACAAAGAAAAAACTAAAAATATGTGTGCACAGAGCCACTAGATATAAGAGGATGATGCCGATTATGAAATTAGATATTTAACTCCATTAAGATATCCATAAGACCAAACTCCATTCAATCAGATATTAAATTTCATTTCATTAAAGGTTTATACATTAATAATATGTTCACTGTAATAATGAACATATTATTAATGTATAAATCTTTAAAGAAATAGAAAAAAATCGAGGACATAAATCAAAGGAAGGAAGACTGCTAAGAATGACATATAAAATATATTTCATAATATTTAAAAGTTGATTATATTTGTAATATATTAATCGCTCATGCTTTTATTGTTATAACATTATGCAGAAATGAGAAATGCTGTTATTCATCAAGTAAATTCTTTCGGATATTTCATTGTCTAAACGCAGGAGTTTCTTCCTGCGTGTATGACCACTTTCCAAGTCATGCAATTACAGTATCGCTTTATTTAAACAGGGAAATCGAGTGTGAAAAATTGTTTTAGTAAGGAAATTTTCCAATTCCTTTCCCTTCTTCAAATCCGCCCTTTCAATCACACAGGCTTGACGAAAATTGGCTTTAGGGCTTTGGAGAAAAATTTTTCCAGAAAATATATATGAGATCCCATTTTTTTTCTCCGTCCTTTATTCCTTTCTTTTGAAAACGAAACACTAAAAGAGGAGAAAACTGTTGAAAACAAGGAAAAGAAAGTCCTCGAGCACTTTGTGAAAAGGGAAGAGAGAGGGGTTGGTGAAAAAAAAAAGAGAAAAATGCACCATTCCGACCTTAAATAAAGGTGAAAAGGAAAATAAGAAGAAGAAAAAGGGAAACAGTCGTACAAAGTTTTGCTGTGGGAAGTCCCGTGTGAGACGTAGATTAGAAATGTCACAATGGAACGTTTGAAAATTCTTCCGTTTTTGGCGCTATTGTACTGCTTCGAGGGCAGTTGCTTCTAACTTTGTAAAGTTAAACAACGGAATTGGAGAATCGCTTTTACTGAATGAAAAGGGATTTGAATTTTCCATAAAACTCTAACTAACATTGCTGAACCAGAAGTTTTGAACAATTATCGAATTAAGTTGCGTTATTCTTCTATTCTCATTATTTTACTTTAATGTTGGAGTGAACTTCGTGGCTTGTTTGGTTAAGGAATTCTTAAGGTCAGATTTTGATTCTTTCTTTGTTGAAGTGAAATAAACAGAAGGAATATATTCTATATGAGATTTCAGCTTGTATTCTTGATCCATATTTTCAAAATATCGTCGAGTTAAGTTGGTGTATTTCTTATTTTCCGATTATGGGATTTTAATTTTGAAATGAATTATGCTGTTTATTCGGTTTAAAAATAACGTAAGTCAAATTTTTATTCCTTCCTCGTTGAATTGAAATGGTTTAAGATTTCCGCTTTCTATGATGTTTCAGCCAACAAACTTGATTCAAGTTTTTCGAATATAATTAAATTACGATGCAATGTCTTATGTTTTTTACTATCATTTCCAGAAATTGATCAGAAACGAAATAATTGGTACCAAAGTAACTACCATCTTCAAGATAAAAAATGTTCATCTGAATAACATAAGCCAATCAATTTTTTTTAAAAGATTGTCTAAGTCATTTGTTAACTTTTCCACTTCCCATTAATGCATCCTATTTTTCTGGGAGGAAATTTCTATCAAATGGCTCTCGAATTCATTACATAGATAAAATACATTATTTATATCAATGAAATAGTTGAAATAAATACATAATATTTCATTAATTACTTAAATAAATCAATAAATAATTAAGGTAATTAAGAATAAGATAATAACTCAGTATATATTGATGATATCCGAGCACACATCAGAAATACCTCGGATCAGATAATATCACTTCATCCATATTTCAACAGAATTGACACCTGAAGTATCCTTCCCAAAATTTTCTAGCATACTGTCCTTAATACTCTCTCCGCTCATAAAATCATGAGCAAGAGAGCGAATGCCTTGCAAAGTATTGGTAAACAAACGTTACAAAATGTAGAACTTGGCCGTGAATCTAGCGTTTTGATGAATCTATCATGCAAATATGTATTTCAGACGTCTTTTTTTCATCCACTTTACCAATTGCAGTTACAGTGAGAAGATTATTACGAATTTCATTGACTTAAGCAATTGTACTTATGACTGGATTTATATGCATACGAAAATACTGACCGACAGATAGCCATTGATAGATTAGATTCAAAATTTGATAAACATTTACAATTTAGATGCTAAAATATATACAAAAATATTCTACATTCTTAGGAAAAAAACTGATATTTAAATTCCTTAACAAAACTGTTTTATTTTTCGCTAACAGATTCCATCTCATTATTCATTCTATTCATTTATTGAACTGAAATTGACAAAAGACAATTCCATTTATTGTATGCCAACATGAATCGTAGATAATCGTATCTTATTTAATGTAAATTTCCATGTTTTACAAATCCAACTGCTGAATAAATTATTTTATTAAAGCGGTTATCGAATTCAAATTACGCTTTGTTAGTTATGTATCAATACGCCTCAAAATCGTTCTTCCTAAATTCTATTATTTCTAAATAAAACTGAGTGATATGTCTAAATGCAACAGTATTATGCTATCTGTTTTCGTATACATTTTTATCTCTCAGCGTCCATAAATATTGTTCGCATAGATGAAGTCAGAGTAGATAAACCGTGTGTTAAATAAAGTCGACAAGATAACACTTGCTAATTTATTCAAGGAAATAAACCTTACACATCTGTTTTTATTCATAAGAAGAAATGACTGGAATCTTGCAGATTTAGAAAGATACAGAAATTATAAGAACATTTTAGAACAAATGAGAAATAACAAAGAATAAATCAATAACAAAACAAATTTCAGATAACTCACCTGCAGTCAAATACGAACTGCCGCATTCAGATTCTAGCATCCTACCACTGAGCTATTCAGTCCGCTCTATGCTAGAGAAAGTCCGTTACAATATGACCGGTGAACCATTTTCACCTGGCACTCATATTTAAACTAAAACAGAAAGTAAGAATTAGGAACGTTCACTCGAATTCGAATTTCCGAACACCAAAGGTGGTCATCCCTTCAATTATAAGAAAATTCATTGTTTCTATTTCCATGATCTTTGTTCTTTGCTTGAGACAAAAGGAAGAATGAAAAAGGAAACAAAAATAACATATTTGCAAGAATAACAACTGAACTTTATCTGAAAAAAAGGAAATGTAAATAGAAAAATGAATTCCGCTTTCTACTGGAGTGAAAATTGTAGATTATGAGGTCAAGGAATCATGTTTAAATTAGCACTGAATAAGAAGTCATTTTCATCACAAATACAGACATTTGATCTCTGAATCATATTCAATAGTAATATTCTAAAATCTGAATATTTATGAATAAAATAGAGATATTTTTTAATAAATTCATTATCAACAACTCGTCAAAACTATTTTTAAACCAATGGCAATAATGATCATTACCTTAGAAGCACAACAGATTTATTAGAATTTACTTTTTCAATAAAAGAAAATAGCCTTTAAAAATTTGAAAGAAAAAAAAACCCGCGCAAATACAATTCTATTTTTTTAAACAAATTTATAAATTTCTGAATGCAGTTCATTTTCTAGATAAGTCTTAAAATTCACTGTGGAATAATGATTTAGGATTATTTAAATAAGCATTTGTTACTCGAAAAGAAAATTTTTTACAGAATAGACAACTAACTTGAATGTTCGGTTTTTCTTGAAAGGGTGAAAGATAACTTTGCAGTTAATTTATATATCAAGCTTAAGGACATCACATTAAAGCCAAATATCAATGAAAGCGGTTCTGCACTATTACCCAGGGAACGCTTCATTGGCATATCGGATATACATTAGTTTCGAAATATTACGATTCCAAATGTGAAGAATACCTCGACAGTTTTCTTAAAAAATCATCAAATTAGCATATAATTATACTTTCAAGCGATAACAATAATAAAATTTTAATGTTCATTTTCGGTTCCGTAAATATTTATATTCATTCTAAATTTATTCTAGCGATTATGCCAACTCTGACTGAATCTGTTCTCAATAACTTCTAAAACCTTTCAAGATTGAAAAAGGAAAATGTATGAAAATTGAAAATGTTTTCGTCTTCATTCTTCGAATTCTCATTAAATAATCCTTTTTGAATATACAATAAAAATTCCCAATAGAATTAGCAGCAAAGGTATAGTAAATGGCTCTTCTCATGTAAATAGAATAATAAAAATTGCTTTTGTCCTCGGAATAAATATAGAAGTGACACTCTGAATTAATGTAATTTAAAGAAAAGAAGTTTATCATTTCTATTACATCCATTTAAAAGGAATGCATGTATCTTATAATTTCCTTTGAAATTGCGAAGTTGGAACATAATAATAATACGAGATTATTTTCTATGATAGCGAAAGACATTTTAAATTGCAAAGATTACCAGCAATATGTACTGAATTTATCTATCTATTCATTTCCCGTTTGTTAATATATATTTTTCTCAACTGCCTTTAATACTAAAATTGAGTTCCTAATGACAACTGATTTTTATAAATTTTAGATGTTGGATTCTTAGAAATGTAATTTCACAATTCATTTTAAATTTCCCTTCAATAGTCTTTGTTGAAATGACAAATTCATTCCTAGCAAGGTATATGTACCTTAAAAGTAATAACTAATCTTCTTTCTTATTAAATTTCTCAACAATGAAAAAAAAAGAGTTGAATTTTCAATTTGGCTCTGCAAATTATCCAAATCGAAAACGCAGCAAGTCTAAATCAAAGTATTTTTAAGAAGAAATATCACGACTCTTGTGAAAAGAAAAAAGAAAAATGGAAATTATATCTAGTTCCTTTTTTATAAAAATATAAGCATTGATATTAGATTTTAAATAAAAATAATGAATAAATTATCCTCCCAGAAATTGATCCGTGCTG
This sequence comes from Argiope bruennichi, assembly GCF_947563725.1. NCBI lineage: Eukaryota > Metazoa > Arthropoda > Arachnida > Araneae > Araneidae > Argiope > Argiope bruennichi. The sequence continues at coordinate 121,849,178 of NC_079158.1, forward strand.
AAACTAATAAAATAAAAAAATAATTCTAGAAATATTTTCAGTAAATTAAATCCTAAATGATTAAGTGGAAATGTCAGGACTCTTTTCCCAACAATGAAAAAGAAATCGGCGATCAAAATGCAAAGGAATTTTCACCTTTCCTGATTAGATCTTAACACGGAAAGTTTCTATTTAATCGCTCTTCTTTTTCGTGCGATGATACAGGCTAATGAACCATTAGAGCACGTAATCGCCGTTGAAAGAAAGTAATTGCCTGAAAATTGTATATCTGATTTTATTTCGCTTCCTGAGATAAATCTTCATTCGAGGGTTCTCGGGGATTTGCTGCTAGTAAAACGGTGATGATTTTAGAGGTTCGATGGACCGAACAGAAAATTTCGAAGAAATGCCTTCTTTATGCTTTAAAAAGAAGTTCCTTCTTGAATGTTTTTATACACGTTTATATATTTGATTTGTTGCAGGTTTGCAAAGTGAGATTTTATGATAGAATTTTCCCTCATTCTTCGACAATTTATTATATTGATAGTTAAAAAATTTAAATTTTATCAATGAAAGGAATTGTTAAGGATTCAGCAAATAGGTTTATTAGGATTCACTTGTTTAAGAGTAAAAAAAAAATTAAGTTTTACTTTGCGGAAGTTATTTCAATTATAAATATAAAATTTTTAAGTCCAATTTTCACTGAATATGCATGCAGTACACCGATCTAGCCAGAGGCCCTGCAGGAAACTTGATGGGGCCGTGCAACCCCGCATAGCACGAAGAAATAAACGACACTTGATGACATTGAACATTTGCAAACAATAAAGTATCCTCTAGATAAAACGCCTATTGATACAGAAAAAAATAATAGAAAATAGCATTACATTTTACATTACATATTAAATTTTGATATATTAAAAATGCATAAAATACATTATATGTACGCTAACTTTTTACTTTAGTTGAGAACTAAAGTCAAGAGTTTTGACAAAATGCAAAAAAAACAGAAGGTTTGATGGCTGGAATTTTTATGAGTTCTTCGACTTCAAGAGACATCCAATTTCTTGGCCATTTGAGTCTGTGTTCTCGCCTTAGTGCACAGGCTCTGATAACGTTATTTATAGATACTTCTTCGGTGTCACACTGATTAGTCGAACTTTTGTCAACGAAACTACTTTCAGATGTAGAAAATACGCCATGTCCAGTGTATAACTGATTAAGATAAAAATCCCCCTCTATTCGGGTAACAGAACCGTTCTTAAAATGTTTATAGGTTGTTCTCCCCTTGATGGAATTTTTCCATCTCTCCTGCCAATCCTTAATTATTAGTTTTTAGTTGCATTTCTGAGTTGGATTTTGGACTCATGGGGAAATATTTCTTAGGTTTCTAAGTTTAAAGTTTCATTGGCTAATGTAACTGCTTTTTCATTTCCAATATACCCCTAATGAGCTCTGATCCAGATCATTTCAACTCTATGTTCAGCAGATTTTTATTTTATATCCAATATTATTTTTTCTTTTGTTTCACCAACGGGATCTAGGGCCATTAAAGCCGATCTTGAATCAGAAATTATCTTTGCCCCTTTTATATTGGGTTGAGCGACAAACTCCAGAGCATTTCTGATTTCCACCACTTCTGCCATAAGGACAATTGCATTGTCGTCCAATCTAAGCTTTCTAGACTCTTTTTCTCGTTTACTTTCGTACCATACAGAAACACAACCCACTTTCCAACCCCATTTTTATCCATCTGTATAAATACAATATTTGTATCAATATAAAATCTGTATAAATAAATTGATATGTCACATACGAACCCATACGAGTATGAACACAGAGCGACGGGCTGGACGTCACATACCACCAAACATCTTCAAACACATCAAATTTCATTGGAAGACGGTGGATCACAGAATTTAGGACTTGGAATCTATACAGATGGATCAAAATCTTCACCAGGAGTTAGGGCTTAATTTTGTGTCATGCAGAATGCAGTCAATATACACCAGTGATCAACCAGCGTATTGAAAGGTAATTTGGTCTTCCAAGCTGAACTACTAACACTCAATAGAGCAGACAAATGCGCAACCCTCCATCAGATCCAAACACCATTTATGCCGACAATAAAGCAAGCATACAAGCTTCAAGTTCTCCAAAATCCAATAGTCAATTAGCAAGAGATACATTCTTCCTTCTTCTTGTAAATTATCACATTAAAATCTTATGGATCAAGGCACATGCAGGCTATGACTGGAATAAAGCGGCGGACAAACTCGCCAAAACAGCGGTTAATGCTAATCAAAATCGGAATGTAATGAAGCTTCCAAGATGTCATCCGAAGACATCCTCCAAACCAAGATGATGACAAGATGGCAAAAGGAATTGGAAGAAGGCTAAACAGGCCGGTCCACATTCAACATAATACCAAAAGTTTCACTCTACGCAGCCAACTGGAACAGAGTGGATGTCCTTTTCTTCACTGTACATGTCTCATTCTCGACATATCTACACAGATTCCATCTGGCCAACTCTTCTTACTGTAGCTGTGAGGAGATATGATACCCTATTCACTATGCCAACGAATGGTTACTGACTCTCTCTCATGGAACATGAGAAATCCAGAAACAAGTCTCGAGGAAGAATGGCCCAGGAGAGTTGCATCGAATACCCTTTCACGCGGCAAGATTTACACCATAGTAAATCATATTCATAAATAACAAGACCTCTTCAAGACTGCATAATAACTGAGACCAAAATACCACCTGTCAAAATCAATTAAGTTATTCATTCAAAAGTGCAGTTCCCAGGAAGGAAATCAAAGCACAGTAACTAGGCGGATAATTATTATTATTCTATATTTTCTTTTATTTATTTTCACCTTCACCCCTCCTTTTTTTTACTTCCTTCCTTCTATCTTGTGCTCATCCAAATGGTTAGATAACTTAGTGTTATAGGACCAGATGGCGTTATGTTATGTATAAATACAATTACCTTTAACCATAATATCCACATGTAATTCTTTTGACTTTCCATGGTGAGATAGATACTTCAAAATCAAAGTTGCGCCTATTGTCTGTATATTCTACATTCTTTGCTTCTCTAATTAAATTTTAAAAAACCTTCCTTTCTCTTTTAATAATTATATCGATTGGTGGACAACCACTGGAAATCCAATTTTCACTGAAGTAATATGACTTTGAAATTCATGATAGTCGTTCACGATTAAAGGATTTTATTTTATTTTTTCCAAAATCTTAGATATCAGTAAATGAAATAATTATGTTAAAGTTTCAAGCCATACTCATAGTTCTTAATAATGAATTCGAGAAAAAAAGTGATTTTATGATTTCATAATATTTATAATAATAAATTAAAAATGAAAGATTAAAAAGAATAAAAAATAATTAAAAGAAAAAAATTATTCATAAGTACACTGATAAAAGTATGTTTTTAAAAACTGTTTTTATTCAGTTTATTATTAATAACGTTGATTTGAATTCTAGCAAGAAAATTTGTTCTTTTAACTGCACTCAAGGGAATTGAAAATAATTATAAATTGGGAGAATTAACTAATAATCCAAATAGTTAGAATATAAATGTCCTTATTGCAGCATTATTTGAAAGCATACATATTTTTGAGCGAACTCTAACTCTAGATAGCAATTGTCATAGTATGGAAAATGAATCGCGGGGAAGAAAGAACATAAAATTTAAAAAAAATCTAACAAATATGAAGATTATATTTGTGAATAATTATCTTGGCAATTTATTATAGACCCATTTATTATACAGATTTTTTTGATTTTGAGGAAAATGTCAATACTTGATAGATTAATGTTAATAATGAATCCCCTTTTTTTCTAATATTTACTATTTCTAACTCGTAACATTCATAAGGGCAATAATTGAATAATAATAAAAATATTGTGTTTTTTCTAATTTCAGAACATTAGGAGATATAGTCTTAAAAGTACTGAATAGATATATTGCCATGACAAAAATTTATTTGTTGCCACAACTTACGGAGCCTCTGTACTGCGAATTCAGAGGATCCGAACTATCCAGGAATTACAGAAGATACAAGAACATGTTCCAAAAACAGTATTAATAAGTTACAAGAAGACATCTTGAACTTATAAGAATGAGATAAGTGATAAGAATAGAATGTATAGATAATAGATAAGTGATAAGATAGAATGTATTAGAAATAGAGCAGTTAGTAATATGAATATAGCATTTTATGCTATTTAATTGCAGCTCGTAAAATAAATGCAGGAGAAAGGACTCTACTGGATAATTTGTTTAAGAGATAATGTTTCCTTTGCTATGATATCATGAAAATTGTGTAACAAGCTATAAGAGGAATGCTTATCAACGGCTTCTAAACTATCCTGCATTATCAACATTGCGCATTTGAACTCAACACTGAAATTCGTGTTTTTTTTTTTTGCTGTATGTAAGATGATATGCTAGCACACAAATTGATTTCACTGTCAATGTCCACTCGGAATTGTTGCAGGGGATGTTAATATTTGCTCATGGAATACAAAATTCACTTTAATACAGTATATAAAGCGTCGAGTTCACTCACGTTATTATCATACTCAACATTACTAAACAATTAAAAAGCCATGTTTTATCACTATATTAGTTAGATATCCCATTGAAGTATTGGGATGCAATCTCAATGATATTGTTTATAATGAAATACTTTTAAAAGTCACACACAAAAGGTGGACCTTTGTATGTTTCCCATTCTTAGAAACAATGCTATTCAACAACATTGTGACTAATTATATTCTTGTTTTTCCCATAATTCTAGAGATCTTTACGCTAATGTTGGCTCTGTCACCAGAATGAGTTGTAAATCTCACTGAATAGCAAATAATAAAGGTTGGAAATTATATAATAACAAGCTCATAGAAGCAATTGATGCGGCATCGCAAGAAGTACATCCTGTTGCACAATATTTTCGCGTAGAACTATAGTATAGAACTCAATGGCACACACAACAGGTAGGGCTAAACCAATTTATTAACTGAACTCAGAACACAGTAACTGACAAATCTGCTTTTATACAAGCAGAGAAAGTTCCAGAATACTCTTCTGGAGACAGTAAGAAAAGTCCAGAACACTTGTCTGGTAAACTAAAGAAATGTCCAGCATCTTCTGTAACATGAAATAAAAGAAAACATAAAAACAAGGAATTAAGTATTTACATATACTATTAACTCATTATTACTCATTGTCTCTAGCGGGATTCGAACCCAGGTCTCTTGATGATAAGACCAGTGTCATGACCATTCGGCCATGTAGATTCGACTGTCTTCCTTCAATGCGGCAATATTATACACTTTTGTGCAATATATATATTGAATAATTTAATATTAAACAATATTATCTAATATTGCAAATATTGTTTAATATGTATGTACTGCAAATATATTTATATTATTGTAAATATGCTATTATTGAAAAATATATGTGTGCTGATAGGAATAAGTACTAGCTTGAACTATTTATATTCTTCGGCGTAATCGACATCATCGCACGTCGTATGTTATTTATTATTTTCAGATGAAACAAACGCTTTTCCGTTGATGGTTTGGTTGGAGTGATCTATCGCTTTTGAAATCTCTGAAGTAACTTGGTAGCACTTTATTCGCGAAATTAAGTCTTTGTGATGATTATTTCATCGCAAAGATCACTTTCAAGTAATGTTTGAAGTGTCCATTTCATGGCATTCTATATAGAACAATGTCACTGATTTGTAAAATGATAAATCGCTCCCTCTGAGCAATTAGAACAAATACTAGTGCTTCAGACAGGGTACGAATTCCATATTTTTTAAACAAATTTTAAAAAACGCTAGTGGCAAACTATTGATTTTTTACATTAATAAATTTGCTCTGTAGGTTATAATTGTTTAGTAACTGCTAAACCGTTTGTAAATATTTACAAAACTAAAATGTTGTAAATTTTTGGAATAAAGCGTATCAATTTTTAATTTATGAGACTGCTACATTAGCTCCTGAATTTACTTTTAAAAGTTATTTTATGAATGATTGATTTCTTTATAAAATGAATTCTAATCAGATTCACTTTTACGTCTATATCCTTTAGAGATTAAAAGTAAAATCCACGAAGGATTTCGCGTATCCATCTGTATTCGATACGGATAGTTTCAAAAAATAATAATCAGTTTATAATTCTGTTCTAACTTGGATTAGTAGAATTAGAATTGTAAATAAATAGCACGTTTAAAAGCTTAGAATTACAAGATTTGTTTGAAGAGATTCATCTACATTTAGTGGATTTAAAAGGTTGAAATTCTGCTTAGAATATTTGAATTTTACTGTTATGAATAGCATATGAATCTCCTTAGGTACAAAATACAAAAAATGTCACTTGTGATAAATGTTATCATCTTTCAAGTATATAAGGTATTTGATAGAATAACAAGGTATTTTATGGTACCTAGGTACTCAAAATTTTGCATCTATCCCATTGTTGGATGTGAAATTCAACATCTGTTTTGACATCTAGCAACTGAAACGAGTTATTTTTATGTCCAAATTAATTGCTTTATGGGTGATCGAATAAACCTAAATATGAAATAGCAAGGATCAGTAAGCTGAGATCGGCAATTTTTATTTTTGTATATTTATGCTGATTCAGTATATTCTTTTAGCTACCAAATTGAAAGGTGCTGCTAATACATTTTCAGCCTTTTGTTTTGTGTTTGGTATTGTATATTTTTCTGTTAGTGGCTTATGTGTTCAGGTCATATTTTAATTTTCATTTGAATATTTCAATAGAAACGATTACGAGTAGAAAAAATACCATTCAGTGGGAACAAATCCTCTAATATAGTATTATATATTAACATCGGAAGGGTACTGCGAATAATAACTTTGTTTTTTCTTAAGTACTTGACAAAAGTGAATGATATATTACACTTTCGTTAGTTAATCTGTGACAGACAGATCTAAGATCTTGTTAACAAAATAGCAGTCCATTTCGGTGGGTGCATATTTTAATAAATTAATAATTTCACATTTTTAAGTAATTACACTATCAGAAAACCAGTTGTTTTTCAAATTAACTAATGATACACAATTAAAGTGTAAAATAAATATTTTAACTGAATTATGCAGGATACTAATTATTTATATACGTATAGAACCAATAAAATCATTTACTGGCAAAATCCTTATTGAACGATTAATAAAATGACATTTGTAATTGCTTTGGATATTATTTATGAATAAATTGTTTTTTTATTTATATACTTTCGTTTATTAGAATAAAATTGAAATCATTGATTTTTTTGACTTCCGAATTCAGGGCTTTAATAGAAAGAATTTTATATGTAGTAGTAATTAATATTAACAAGGAGGAGGAATCACTTCTATAATTTTTATAGTTTAAACATTAATAAATTATCAGTTTATAAAACAATTAGTTATAAATCATGGAATGATATTGTTTTACCTTTTTAATTAATTTGATATGAAATTTCATAAAATACCATGAACCAGCGTATTAAATCTTTTCAAGAGCACACATATTTCACTTATAAGGAAATATAATAATTCATAAATATAATCAAAAAAATGCAAATGAAATTTCGTGATACAGAACGGAGTTTTTTTTTCAAATTTTAGAAGAAAAGAAAAATTATGTAATTTTCTAAAAGGAATTGGAAAAAAATGAAGCTCTTACACCCGAAAAATAAAGTGTTACAGGAATAACTGAAGAAGAAGAAGCAACAATGAAAATAAAACCTTGATTTAAAGCCTATCGAATGGTATAGCAATATCTAGTTTCCCCACGTTCTCTTATGCACGATCTACAACATCAAAACTGATACCAAAATTCTGTTCTGGAGATTCCTTTTCAATATCTCATTTCAGATCTGTTCCCCCACATTCTATTTAAAATCGTCCTCGCACACTCCAAGACGTGGTACAGCCGATAGTTTAATTACAAACCTATCAACACTCTCTCAAGAAGAATCGAGAAAAGGCTTAAAAGAAAGGAAAAGAAAAAAAAAGGAACGCAAATTTAAATTTTGAAGAAAACGCCAAACGGCAAATAAAAAAAGGACACTACCTTCTTTCGAACGGAAGAAAAGAGATTACACGGTTCGATGCAAAGTATTCATTCCGATTTTCTTTGTACTTTTCATAATCTTAAGACACAAATTCAAAAGGAAAGAAAGAAAAAAAAATAGTAGGAAACAAGTGAAAGGGAAAGAAAAAAGAAAATTGCAGCAAAACTTGGAAATGAAGAATTGTAAAAACGAAATCGAAAAATTCATTCCGCACTACGGAACAAAATATCAACTAAAGGTTCTGAATGGATGAAAAGACCAAAAGTTCATCGAAATGATGAAGTTCATATCAGTTCTCGCCTCTGTTACTGCGGTTTTTAAACCGAGCTTGTAATTATTAAAAGCAATGATTTTTGCTTCATTTTTTTAATTTTTTTATCCGATATGAATGGGTAATTAAGTTTTGATGTTTCCGTTGTGCGGACAGAAAAATGAATAGTCCCCCCCCCCTTCTCAAAGATAAAACTATTCGGGTAAAAGTAATTTTCTTTAGTTTTAGCTAGAGCCGTTTTTTTTCTTCATCTGGAATAATAAAAGTATCGATGTATACGATTTTTGAATTCCATTGGACTAGAAGCAAACGATAGAATTAATTAAAATTCATCATTGGTGTAGTGGCAACGAATTATTCAAAATTTTCCGCCTGGTTGAACACAGAGATTTAGTTTTTTCTGGTTTCGTTTAATTCTTCCAAACCTTGGTCAAACTATTTTAAGATGATCGGATAAATTTGAATTTGTATTCACTCTATAAAATTGAATCCTGTTTCACAAATTTATTCATGTTTCTCTTTGGGAGGGATTTCGCCGCATATAGGGATAAAGTTTAAGCACTGAAGCATTAAAAATTAGTTCATGAATTCATAGCTCTTGAATTCTCGAATCACCAATAATCCCTTAACGGTATTTTTTCAGGCCTTTCTTATATTATTCTGTCTAATATTTAGAATCCTTCAATTGGATTTTTATTGGAACTTTGGTAACAGCTTTATTGCTTTCCATTTATTAATAAATTTGCATGCATCATTGAATTGTTAAAAGAATCATCGATAATGGTTTGGATGTAATTTTCAACACAATGAATTTATTAATAAATTTGCATACATTACAAGGTTGTTAGCAATCGCAACGAAAATGGTAAGAAGGATTAGATTGATTTTTTGAGGCGAGATCTAAAATAAAATTTATAGGAGTAAAGAAGAAATAATTAACCGTTTTAGAATTACAAACTCATCATCGATTATAAATCGCAACTTTTAATAAGTATACTATAATAAGTATAAGTATAAGGGTTTCAAATATATTGTAATGCAATCTGTAATTGTAATATTGTAATGCAATCTGTAATTGTAATATTGTAATATTGTAATGCAATCTGTAATGTTAGTGACGGGTATGCACATCCAAACAAGAAAATTATTTAAATAACACTTAATTGTGATTTATATTATTTTAGATCACTAAATATACTGCTAAAATATGCGAAACTTAATTTTTTTAAAATTATCTTTTAATTTGTATTTAGTAAAATTCTTTTAACACAATATTTTAACCAAAAGAAATTCATACATTTCTGCGACTAAAACTGACCAAAATATGAATCAATTTTTAACCATTTCATGTGTTGCCTTGAGGAAGATTCGCTAATCAATGGGAGATATTTATGGCAAATTTAGTGCCCATTGATTTATATAAAATAATTAAATTTGAAACTTCACCACACGGACAGTTTTAATTGCAAAAATGTAGATTCATAAATAGACATCAATTTTTTTCAGCGGCATATTTATCGCCACATACGATGCAAAAATAGTTCTTTAATTTATTTAAGATATTTAAGTGAAATAAACTTATTTAAAGTAAGCCCATCTCTAACGACTTAAAAAATGCCAATTGAGCTACAATCAGAATGGACATCTTGCATTGTGTATAAAACTTCTTTTGATTGAAATAATTTATAAGTAATACAATTAAATTGTTTAACCCTTTCTAACGCCGTGGGAAGTATGCTTCCCACCAAATTTATCAATCTTTGTATGGAATTATGTAGTTTGGCATAAGTTCTGACAAATTTTTTTGTTAAAACAAAAACTAAGATACTTCAGTTCTTTATCTTACACAAAATGATGTGTCTTGATTTGTTACTTAATTATTAATTAATCAAATTAAATTTATCTAAGTAGCTAAATGAATCCCTTTTCTTATTCTAATTTCAAGCCTAAAGATATTTAATTATAATATGACTAGAAAAAATGGTCCTTTAAAGGGTTAAATCAGATTAAAAACTAATCAACTGCTGCAAATTAAAAATTGCAATACCTAAATTGTAATAACTTTCCTTTAAATTGAAAAATCTAATTAGATAAGCAGAATAAATTAAAATGACAATTTAGAATTTGTGTTTGTAAAAACGAACAATCAATCATTTTTACAAAAGTAATAAATAAATAACTGAAAGAAAAGTTAGATTTTTATGTATCTTTCAACAGAATTCATCATTATGCAGTTTGCAGTTTTTACCTTAATAAGGTTACATGTAAATTCCGAATGTTAACCAAATTAGTGTAAAACTGTTTCTGGAACTTTCTTATTTAAAATCACCATCTATCATTAATGAAACCAAAAGAAACAAATTCAAGCACATTGTCAATCAATCCATTTATCGTGGAAACGTCACCAAATAATTCATCTAACGGTGGAAAATATTGCTGGTGAATGATTTTGACACAAAAACAGGCCACAGTCAAACTTATTCATCAACAAACTCTCACTCGTCTGAAGAGGAAAGTAATGTCCTTTGACCTTACTACTTTAACATATCTGTTATTCATCAACAAATTTCTTCAGTGCAAAAATATCATATTTCACTTTTGCAATTTTTAATGGGCATTTTTTTTCATGTATTATCATGTAGAACATTTATTTCAATTCATTTTGGAAAGCAATAGTGCTCTAAAAAATGAAATTATTCAAAATTAAAGAGGAGAAATTACATTTTTATTTAAAATTGCCATTCATTTATTTAATTAATAAATACGATACGATATAAGAGACAGAGTTATTTTCCAGTAATGAGACAAATATATTTTAATTTTCCTTTATTATTATCCAAATTTTAAAGTCTTTTTTATTTATATTCTTTATCCAATTTTGTCTTAATTTTCACTATATTCTGAAGTTAGATGTAATGAATCATTACAGGGCTTATATATATAAACTCATATCTGGATAGATTGTAAGATGGGTGCAAAACTTACATATAAACGAAAATTTTTGAAAAATTATCAGAGTTATCAGTTTGACTGTGTCGAAGAATTTTTTGAAATTCACCATAGTAAACTTTAAAATCACTGTAATAAATTTCTTTCTTTCTGGTTAGATTATAATACACTGCAATAACTTTCTTTGTTTCTTGTTAGATTATATTACATTAATTAGTTTCATCTAAGAATAAAACAAGTCTGCAACTGTGTTCGATATAGTTCTTTTATATTACTATTGAATGCCTTGAATTAGTCAGTTTCTACAAAATTAAAATTGGAAAAGAATGATCAGATCTGACCCTTGCATCATAAAAACGAAACTTATTCACTCAATCTACAAAATTTAAAATCAGAAAAAAAGAAAGAAATCATTGAAAATAATACAAAAGATAGAAGATTCCTGAAAAAATAATTTGAATATGTACACTCAAAAGAAGATACTACACTCTTTCCTCGTTAATCTACGAAATCAACTTATTAAAATATTAAATTATTTCTTTTTCAACTAAATTCCACCGAAATATAATAAGTGTATGATTGATAATTTAAAATTGAATTAACGCAAATTAAGATTTATTCTTTAAAAATACGTTTTTATTTGTTTTTTCTGACTGAGTCTTTTATAGATAAATATCGAGTTAATTTACAATTTGAATTCTTTTATAATGCCTGAAAATGAAACAGAAGCATTTTTTAAAAGATCTTCCGATTAAAAATTTCTGAAAATTAGTGCTAATTTCTGGTTTCAAAGACTAATCAATAGTAACTTTAAAACACATTAAGTTTGAAGGAGTTTCAATAAATTCGGAATTTTAGACCAAATCTCCTAACCTCCTTCGAAAAAGAATTCACTAAATTTATGTTTTACTTTCAAAAAGATAATAGTAAATTCTATTACAGTAAGAAAACCGTGTTTCTCTTATACAAATTTAAAACATTTTTTTTTTCAAAATGAAATCTCCTCTCTTTTGTTTACTTTAGAATATTAAATCCTACTGCTATCTGAATGATACTAAAATCTAAAAACAATAGAAGCCATTTTAATTATTTTTATTCTCTTTTAAAATAACTGTTTACAAATAAAATAAGAACTTTCTTTTCAAAATTTCTGTCCTGTTATATAGGGACTCTTCAGAACAGAAGTGATGGGCAATTGATTTAAGTAAATTGATGATATGGATGTCTAAAAAATTATATTTGTGACTAAATTATAGAGTTTCTTTTAAAGATTTAAGCACACAATTCTTGAGCTATCATTAGTTGAATATTAAGTTATTCGATGAAGTTTGATCAGTTGCTTTCATTGCAAATATGGTTACTGCATACAGGATGTCAGGATTTGGCATGTTACAGATATGATTGCAACTTCATTTATGGTGTTTTTAATGTGAAGGTTACATATAAGTAAAAAAAAGCTTGTTGACGTTTTAAAAAATATTTTGTCACTTTATCCGCAATTGTGAGAGCTCAGTTGTGCTGTTTCATATCATTCTAGAAGGCACATTTAAAACAATTCCTTCCAAAGTTTCGGGAGTAGCGTTGGCCTTATGGTAAAGCTTCTGAGTGGGAGGAATTTCTGGTTTGAGAGTCGTGTACGCTGGTCTGGTGCACGTTAAATCCATCCGGTCAAACATCCTTCCACTGGTGCGACTTGGAAGCTTGGTGATGGACTGCCATCTCAGGTGGCGTCCTCATCATTTGAACACGGTTCAGAATTACGAGGTCCATCCCAAAATAGCCCTAGTGTTGCTTTAAAAACGGGACGTTAATATAACTAAACTGAACGAACTATCCAAAGTTTCTTTCTATTTCTTTGAATGGCACAATGAACAGAGTTCATATATCGGTATAGTTCTTTATAACAGTGACTCAGTAATTGATTAACAAAAATCACCCTATAGCGATCACCTTTTGCATTTAACACCCGCTTACTCCTTTGAAAATGATTTATTTCTGCAAGAATGACCCCGAATAAGAAGAACTAAATAGAGATAGTGAAATAAATAGATTTTGCGTATCATTTTAAAATGCAAACAAATTCCGTAAATAGATTCAGAAATTTTCGACAGAATTTCCCCACTTGTTTAACTTTTATTTACATCTTGTGTATATATATATATATATATATATATATATATATATATATATATATATATATATATATATATATATATATATATATATATATATATATATATATATATATATATACTATTTCACATATATTTTGTATTATATAGACTGGTTTATTTTGAATGGTGCACAAATAAAGCATACTTATAAAAGCTATAATTAATATATTTTAATAAATCAAATTCGCCATGAAATTACAATTATCTAAATTTCTATAGCTGTTCTATATGTACATCGCCGATGACACGACAAATATTTATGTGTCATTTCTATTCTTGCCATACGCGTTATAAAACATCCGCTGTTAATTAGTCTAACACGACAGTTACACATGCCAAGTCTCTGTAACATGAGTCACACCGTTGTTTCAGACGCTTTCATTTTGCATTCGAATGTCAGTTTGTTGAAGAGGAAGAGGATTTTGCATTCGAAAGTTTTTTTTTCTTGAAGAGGAAGGGACTTCATGAAGACGTTTCACAAATTTCTTCAATCAATTCGGATTTAATAAGCGTTCGTTCAATGTTTTTTTTTTTTCGCATTTTTACATACCCATGTCCTGAAACTGCTTCATTCACCGTTTGATGTTCTCACAATGCGGTGGTTCTTTCCCAAATGAGCGAAAATCTCCTTGAATGATGATGAACGCAGATGACTGGGCATGTTCCAAAGTACTGACTGTTTTCGCTTGCATGAATGGCGTTTTTTGATAAAAATGTGGGTGAATACTTTCTCCCAGTGGACTCTAGCTGTGATTTAGTAATTGGGAAAACTTTCGCTGTTGCCGGATAAAACTCATATTATTTTAATTTCAGAATAAATTTGTTTCAGCTTAATAAATTTATTACGGAATTCATATTATGCTATTCTTTTGCATTATTCAATATGAATAACCTTCTTTATAGCGATCATTCCAGTTGCACACAGAGCGCTTTTGAGCTGTCTGCAATTGCTTACGATACGTTTTCTTTACTTCTGCATGTGCTGTTTTCGAACATGCTACGACTTGTTTTGCTACCTGCGTTTAGTGTTTGACTGTAAAATAAAACAAAGAAATCAGTTATTGAGTTTATCGAATTTAATCCGTAATTCAACGCTCGGAATTATTTCCATAACTATGCTACCCGATTTGAGGGCATTCAACCACTCAGCATGCATGAAAATAATTTAAAAAAAACTCTCTTCCTTACAAAAAGACAAACTTTATAGGGAAAACAATATTAAAGATTTGTAACAATAATAAAATATATACTTAAGCAGCTATTTGTCACTACTTTGTGAAATCTGTAAATAAATTACTATACACTCTCGACTCACCGGTCCCCGACTACCGGGCTAGATTTCTGGTATCATAATTAAATTAGGAAGGCAAGGTGTTCCTTGACAACATTGCCAAGGCATCAGAAGCGGGACTTTGTTACGATCCTCTTACGTGTCACTTGCAAAATATGAGTTGTGGCAGGAAAAAGTTTAACGTTCTGCTCGTTGTTCATTGTTTCGTCAGTACACAACGGACCCCAATTGTTGCCACTGTTCCTGATGACAACTGCACAGTATGTACAGTATTGTAAATTGTTTTTTGGGGTATTCTTAACTAGTTTTCTTGTATCATAATTAAATGAGGAAAGCAAGGTGTTCCTTGACAACATAGCCAAGGCATTAGAAGCGGTAGTCTGCTACGATCCTCTTACGTGTCACTTGCAAAATAGGAGTTGTGGCAGGAAAAAGTTTAACGTTCTGCTCGTTGTTCATTGGTTCGTCAGTACACAACGGACCCCAATTGTTGCCACTGTTCCTGATGACAACTGCACAGTATGTACAGTGTTGTAAATTGTTTTTGGGGTATTCTTAATGTGTTTTCAGTGTATCACAGTGAATATTTCGATATGGGTGATAAACGAAAAAAGTTTGTAGTGATTTTGGAGGAGAAAGTACGCTATATATAGCAACCAGACTCTGATGTAATAGCAAAAAATGCAACTTCGGAGTTGGGAAAAGTACAGAGGGGAACTGGTAAAAAATCTGACAGAAGTTGAAAAGTGCCGTGTTGCACAAGCCAGTAGAAGTGAATTAAAAATAAGAAAAACCATACACATTCTACTTGGTTTAAGGGGTTAACGTTAAAAACACTGGTTTTCGACTACATTGGCGAATTCTTCTTTTATTTTTATTTCTTGTAGTTCAGGCTTTCCTCTTTCCAAAATAGTATTTTCTAGGAAAAGGAAGGTCTGATCTATCATCCAGGATAATTTTAAACAATTTTTTAGCTAAAATATTTCTTTAACTTCAATTTTCTTAAACTTTAATTTTTATAAAAATTTTCCACCGTTAACATGATATCTCAAAAACTAACAGAGGTATTTACATAAAAATTTCAGCGTGTGTTTTAAATACTGTGGGCAATGAAATGAACCAAAAGTTTTATTGTTGGTGAAATACTTTTTTATTTATAGGTGTTTTTAGAAAAATTAAGTTGTAAATTTATGGAAAAAATGTATATATACGTACATTTTTACCCATAATTTCTTTGCATCTCAAAATGTTTCTTAGATTTTGGTTCATTTCATTCATCATTATATTCTATAACTTGTGTACAAAGAAAAATAGGATAGCTGCATTACAATTTTGTGTAGAGTGTTAGCCGTTTAGGATAAATTTCATTAAAATTTACTAGAAATTTTCCTATTTCTCAAAATATATTATATTTCCAAATAATTTTTTTGTATATACAGTGTTTATAATTGAAAATACATCTAAAAACCATAAATAGTTTTTAAAAAATACAATTTTTCAAAAATATTGCTTCGAACGTAGTCGGCTACCTTAAGATAAATGGAGGGCTTAGTACTCAAAAAGAAGTGAGAAAATATGTATCATAACAGGGTGTTTTGGTTTAAAAACTTTGGTATTGATGGGCAAAGAATTAATACACAGAAATCCGGCATATCCGACTTTTTCTTGTTGTCTGGCCTACCCTTCCGCTACATTCATACTCAGGAGTGTACTGTATTTTACGATATCCAGGCAAAATCCAAAGTATAATCAAATTTATAAGTGAAAATAGAGACCTATTCTTGCCTCCATAGCTCTCAACATCGTCTCATACCAAAAAGGACTAAGGGAAAAAACAAGCACTTTAATCTCCTGTCAGACATTTCAATCAGCCACTCCCATTTACCAAATTATTTTCCATCTGATTTTTTTTAACTGTATCCTGCACTAATACATTATAAAAAATAAGTGAACACAGAATATATTTATATTTTTACACATTTTATCTCTCAGCATTATATTTATTAGTTTATTATTACAAATTATATTTCTAAGTTGAAGACTTTTGTGAACGGTTTCATCTTAATATAATTTCTTATATGCTTGTAAATTCTGTAAATAGTTATTTTTGTTTCGTTTTTCTACTGTAAATATTTTTGTTACTTAAATACAATTCCCGTAACATGCCAACCAAACCGTTCAGTGACCAGAATGGTCACGGATACGGGGGTATGAGACGGTGTTCTGTTCTGTACTTTACGATATTAATTCCGGTACTCCCAACGATAATGAGTGAGAATCCTTCTTCTTTTTTATCGATACGTTTTTATTCAACAACCTGTTGATGGAAGTAAAATTTCCATGCCATTTTAATTCTGTAATCAAATAGATATTCTTTTTGAATAAAAATAAAAATAATAACAAATTGAAGATGGCTTTTAGAGTGTGCAGTTAAATAAGTGGTTTGTTATTTAACTCCATTCATAGCATTCATACACAGGAGGAAAAACAAGTAGAAGGTTATTAAAAACATGGGGTGAAAGTCTGTGACATGTTGAAGTAGAACATTATTTTACTGGAGCTATAATGAATATAAAATTAACAGTTAACGATTTAAATATAACAAATTCAAACACTTTAGTATTTCCAGTTAATTAGATAGTGGCGTTCGTTTACTGAAAAATGTAAAGCTAATAATAGTATTAATTAATAATAAATATTGAGTAAATTTTAAAGAAGCGATTCAAGTGAAAGTAGCATTCTAGTTAATTTTTTTACTGCTCTGAGAAATTTCAACAATTTCAAAGTTCAAATTAATTGATACATTAATTTTATATAAATTCAATAAAATATTCTCTGCTATTTTTCACTTTTAACATTTCATTGAAATTATAGAAAGTTTCCATTTTTACAAGCAATTGCTCATTTTCTAAATCATTTCCATTGTTTGAATACAGCATATCACAAAAAATTATCAAAAACTTATGAAATTAGCAAATTTATCCCACTAAAACTCAAATACGATTCTAAAATCAAAGCTAATTTCCTCCGACGATAAAGAAGAACAAAAAACTTTTTTATCGAACTCACGAACAAAAGAAAAAAAAAGAGGAAAAGTTCTTCATTAATTACCTCCCACCATTTTTCCAGATCATTTATACACAACAAATCCTCTAAGCCTCCATCATCTCTGCACAACGCTTCATTACTTTTATGAGAGGGTAATTTTTAGGTGAGCATTAAACGAATTAAAGTGAGCTTTCCCTTTATGAGGTTTCATTAAGTAGATAGTGACAGCTTTTATAATTAATTAAAACGTTTTCTTTTGCATTGTCCCCGCAGAAAGCTGATAGAAGGAGGGAGGCGCAGATTGTAACCATTGGCTCGTCCATCATTTCGAGTGCCTCTGCTGAGGTTTGTTTGTGCTACTAATTTGCAATTGTAGAGAGGGGGGGGTAAAGGAGTGAGCAAGCAAGATTTCGAAGAGTGCTTTGAGTAATTTTGTGAACTTAATGATTGTAATTCTTCAGAAGCATGAGTAATCGATTGCTCTTCTAAGGAAAACAAGAGAGGGTTTATTTGGGATTCATAAAAAAAATTTTCCCTTTCATTTTCGAATGTATATATTAGGAGTTGTTGAGAAATGTATTGTTAAAACTGTCTAATACATTCGATTGAACAACTTTAATGAGTCATGGATTTCTTTAAAAATAAAATGAATGAATTTAGTTATCATTTCTAGTAATAAGTTTTTCGAATGCAATGTATAAGAATAAAATTTATATGCTTTAAATAACATACTTATAAGAACTTAGGCGATATTTATAAATAAAATTCATTTTAAACGTCATCTTAATGTTGCAATTCTTTGAAAACATTTGCAATTGTAGATTTTTTTTATATTCTGAGAAAAAGAGAAAGAAATTTGTATTTAACTGCTTTATTTCCTCACCTGTAGATCCACACGCACACACAGACGCATTATATATATATATATATATTTAATACACCATAAATATTAGCAATTTGAGTTAGTTTTCAGTTTTGAAGTCCTTTTCCTTTATATATATGAGTGTGAATCACATATAGTTAAAAAAAAGTTAAAGTATTCAATAAAATATCATTAATAAACAAATGTGAACTTATTTATGTATTGACATGTATTGCTTCAAAAGGGAAAATTAACTTAAATGGCTAATATTTATGAACTATTGGGTACTACTGACAAATGGTTTAATGATATCTTTCAAATGTTACAAGAAAAAAAATGAAGAGGAAGAAGAAACATCAATCGAGTTAATAGACAAATGCTAACAGAATTTTTTAAAAAAAAATTGGTTTAACTATACAGAAATAGAGTTTTTAATTATTCTGATTAGAAAATAATATAAAGGGATTTACTTGGTCTTCACGAGGTTTCATTAAATCGTCATCATCATTATGGTTCAATTTTCATGCAGAGAAATAAAATATTTTGGACAATCCAAGAAATCTGGATATGAAAAACTAATCCTTTAAGTGATATATAATTCTTAGAAAGTCAGTTGACTTAAGAATAAAAAATATATTTCTCTTATATTAAATTTATTCTTTTACTGTTTATAGCTAACAAAGAAATAAGAAACATTTTTAACTTTAAATATTTAAAGAATATTTTCGGCATATTATTTGAGTAAAAATTCGAATAAAGCTGTAATATTTATAGCATAAAATATATCATTATAAAAATGACTATCAAAATTTTTCTTTATTAGAGCCACCTTAATTTTTTTTGTAAATTTTGTAAGGTTTTATTAAAATTTAGCAATTTTCCTAGAATAAGAATGCTGAATCAAATTATTAAAAAGCCCCATTTTGTCCCTTGATAATTCATCTTTCTTAGAACTGCCTCGCTAAAAAAATTTAATTGATGTTTTTTAAATTTTTGTAATAAAACCTTTTTCTAATTTTTAATATAAATATTTTATAATTTGGTCTTCATTATATTCCTAGAATTACATATTGCATAAAAATATTTATCCAAAAAAAGTTCAAGTATGTCCCATTGGGTACCGGTGTAAGCCATTGCAATATCATAAATTAATAATTTTTCATCTGAATAATGGAAGATAATCATAGATAGAGTTAATAAATAATTTTATTGCACGAAAACCCTTTATTTCAAAAATATTTTATTACAATTAAGTATATTGCCAAAAAAATTGATGAAAATGCAACTAGTTTCGTCATTTTCTACGTATTATTTTATTTCTTAATTATATCGTTATATTTCTAAGAAAGAAAATGGGATTTTGAAAAAAAAAACCACTTAGGAATAAAGAATAATAAAATGATGAAATTTCTTTTTTGTTCAAAATATAAAAAATCTTATCATTCTACCGAAAATGACAAAGTTCATGTCTACCTCAGAAAGAAAGATATATATAAAAAGGAATTATTTAGTAATTATAATTTGAGTATATCTTTTTCAATCTGTCAATTCCTTTTATCATTCATTAAAATTTCTAACTTAAATGGAATATTGACTTTGAAATTCTTTATTAAATGTTTCATAAATAGAATTTTCGAAGTAAAACTTTTTATTCAGTTATTTGAATGATTTATTTGAGGACGCGTACAATTATATCTTTTACAAGCATTTTTGCTTACTATTGTTAGCAATGTTCTGATACGAAGAACAAAGAAAGTATCAGTTATGATTAAAAAAGCAAGGCGTTCCATAAATATATGAAACATTTTAGATAATTGCGACATAATAGCTTCATACATTATAATATTTCATGAATCGATTCGTTTTTGTATTTAAATACTTATGTTTAAATATTTAATTAAAATACAAATTATGTCTTGTTAACGATTGGCTTCAAAAAAACAGAGAATTTTTAATATATTTCTTTAGATATTTTTATGCATTGTGTTATGGAATTGTTGGGTAGTTCTATTCTTTCTCCTTCTTTTTATAATAAAATCTAAACATTCTGGGGGCTGTAAAGATGAATTTTAATTCTACGATATAAAATATACTCTTCATTTTCTCTTCTTGTAAAATCATGAGTTCGCAACAAATCTGAAATATTAATTTTAAAAAGTAAAGAAGCTAAATGCAAGAAATTTCTTATCACTTTTTACTCTCTTGTAAATAAAGTACTGAAAGTACTGTAATCGTAAAAAAAAAAAAAAAAAAAAAAAAAATTGAGCTCGAGATTTTGACAAATCTCCAGGTTTTAAACCTCTCTAAATACGAAAAAAACATGTTTGGCATTATGTAAGCCCATCTATCTGTCTATGACAAAAAATAACTCGAAACCGCTTTGGGTAAGACGAATGAAATTTGATATATATTCCCTATACCAAATTTGTAGATTTTGATACATTTTGAGCAAAATCCATTCAGAGGAATTCTGTGCTCCCGGTTGTTTGAATGCAAATTAATACGATAATTTCAAGACAAAGAATATGAAGGATTGTATGGATAAAATTTAGTACATAATTTAAACATCTATAAAATAGACATTTGTCAAATTTTAAGACAACCCAACAAGGTGTTGACCGTCTGTTGATATGTATTTTCAGAAGCATGGAAACATGATAACTGAAAAATGCAATGTCTTATATGTATCAAATCTGGTAAGGGATTTTTGTGACTACTTTTGTAATTTTGCAGTAAATTTGTGTTCAACCGATTGGGGAAAACGTGTCTAAAACACAAATTTGATTTTTGGATATTACTAACCGCATGATTCCTTAAATTTACTGCTGATTAAAAGAAGAATTTCACTTTAATCTTTCGCATACAATGACGAGTTTGATTCGGGCATCAAATCAATGATTTTTTAAATTTTCAATATACAATTAAAATTAATTCATTTAAAGTGTAATAATGTTTCAATATGATGTTAATTAACTTAAAATGTAAAAATTACTTAAACCCTTCAAAATCTCAAATATCCTGATATCATTATGGGAATTGCAATAAAAATAAATGTTCGAAACAGGATGTGCCATCTAATTAGGAAGTTAATTTAATTCGTATACAAAGGTATTAAAACATAATATGCAATTACATTTGGCTTTGTGCTGCTCTTTTCTGTACGGTTTTTTACGCTGTATATGAATGCCAACGGTGTTTATTATAGCACTGCTGTACGATTTCCTATGTAGATATTGTATTGTTCATTGTAGATATTCATCAGTTAATTCCAGTATTCCAAAATAAAGTAAATAATATATTCTAAAATAAGTCAAATCCAATATCTTCAAATGATGAAAGTAATTTTGAACCAGATGATCACAAGATGTGTGCTTTGGATCACGACAAATAGTATTAAATGACATGCGTCTTGAAAATTTCTGTATGTTTAAAATGTGACAATACATTTCTTTAAAAAAATATTTCCATTTGTAATTTAATTATTTATTTTAGTTGGAAAGCCTTTTCTCATTATTTCGATAATCTTCGACAGGTTTTCTGAGACTACTTTATTCCCTCTCTAACGCATAAAATATTTATTTAATATTTTATAAATTTATTTGCTATAGATATTTGCGTTCAGTACAGTTTATATTAACGACTCGTTTTCAAGCAACACGATGACTATTTTGGGAGAGATTTTGTAATTTTGAGCTGCTACCAGATGGTGGGGCTGACGCCTGAACTGACTCTCCCTCTCCAAGCTTCCGCGCTTCACCAGCGGGAGGTCCTTTGGCCCCGACAGATTTAACGTGTATCGGACCCTCTTACACTCCAATTTTTCGACGTAGTCGGGTTTCGAATCAGAAGCTCTCTGGGTCCGAGACCTTACGAAAAGACCACTGCAGTTATTTACGAAGTTTCTGAATATTTTTGTACGATTTGTTTTATCTACCGCTCAAAACGTTTCACTGGTATCTTGACTAGGGAAGGGGTGGCAGTCAGTACGGGCTACTTCTAATTTTTTCAAAATGTTGCGATCCACCTAGGGGTGTAAGAGTAGTGAGCTAAAAATAAACGTCTACAACTATATTATAGCTTAATCATAAATACGGAATATGTACTTACCTACATATTACAAAATATAATAATAGCAAGATTCAAATATAGTAATATCAATTGATGCATTTAATAAACAATTTCAAATACATTAAAAAATATTTTCATCTAAAGTTAGTTCGCATAGTTATAGTTATAAGAAGATTTAGTCTGCATACCTTCCGCCAATCCTGAATATATCGGTATATAGTTGCCAATTTCTAAACTTGCACTGGATTCTAAGTGGTCGTCTGTGAGACGGGAACGATATGTTGTCTTAATTATATACGATGAAAATGCAGATTCACACAGGTAGGTTGAGCCAAAGCACTATGTTAAATTACGTGCTTTTTTTAAAATTAGGTTATTTTACTTCATACATTAGATTCCTAAAGCTATTCTTAGCTTCTGAACTACTGGTTTAATAATTATGTCATTTTGAGGAAGAAAAAATTCGTTTCCTTCAAGAGATAAAGAGAATATATAATTTCTATTATATCAGTGTTCCATAAATATGTTTCTTTTATTATGCGGGTCTTAGGTCTTAATAAAGACGGTCACCTCAAACTGTCTTGGTGGTCTACCGGTCGATCGCGATCGGATTGCAATAAAGTGTTATTTTATATTTATCTATTTAATGCAGTTCTAATTTACATTTTTGCAAAAGTAACAATTCAACGAATCTGCAAAAAATGTCACTTAACACACAAACATTAACAACGATTCCGATTTCTTCGTTTATATCGATGATTTTCTCATCTACATAAAAAAAGGAAAACCACTTCTTCCACACAGCAGAGGCTTTATCTTCAGTAGCCAACAAAACTTATACGGTTTTCATGAGTGAAAACCTTTTCTCCTGCAAATAACAGTACGAAAAGCCGAACAGGAGTTCTCTTATCTACGCAGCGGATGCAATCTGGAGATAGGGAGCGAGCATGATATGTCCCTTGATTACGATTCCCCAGACACAGAGGGGGGTGCGAGCGAGGGTAATTGCCCAGATGCCTATAAATCTACCAGGATCAGCTGGTGCTCTGGCAAGAGGGGAAAAGAATTGAGAATGGGTCGAAGATGAGAACACAGAAACTCGCACCTGGATCTCGGGTCCAAATTTTGGGTTCATCTGTTTCGTAGAGCCTGTGGGTAGTTTTGATTAGTCGCGGACTTCGAATCGGATAAATAATCAAAGGGAATTGCTTTCCTTCGGTGCGAGATTGGAAAAGATTCTGTGAGTTTCCTGGTGATCAGGGATTTTCGTTTCTAGACGTCTAAGTGTTGGCATCTCTGAGGGAAGATGCAGAAGTGCATTTATCATGGTGGTTTGGAAAGTAGTCGTGGAAGATGTTTTTGTAGGAAAAGATAGGCAAGTAATTTTAAATACTTTGCGAGACTTTTCTCTTTGTTTAGGGATATAATATTTAAATTCTGTAATGTGATTCCAAGGAACCTTGCCGATTCATAAAGTTTCAAATTGTAATGAACAATTTCTTCAAATCGTTGTTTTTTTATATAAAAACGAAAAATAATTAATTATTCTCTTCCTAACAAAATACCAAAAGAGAAACTGAAATAAGGAACTTTTCGCATTTCAACTCCTAGAACTCTGGTTGAGAAGAGCCATGATTGCTATACCAATAGGATTTTAGGTAGATTCCTATAGAAAGTATATATATATATATATATATATATATATATATATATATATATATATATATATATATATATATATATATATGCCCTAATTTTGACAGCTTTTAACATCAAGTATATACGTTGCCAGATAGTAACTTAGACGATGCAAAGGAGTACGTTTGTCTGCTACCTTGTAGAGAAGATTTTTTTTTTTTTTTAATTTTGCTACTTGTCAAGAGCTTACTATTTTTTTAAATACCATTTCGGTTTCAAAATTATTGTAACTAACTTCTAATTACCTTTTTTCCCATATTGATAAATAGTATAAATGTGTGACATGCAAGTCACATTTGACTTGTATGTCAAGTCAACAAGTCAATGATGACATTTTTTTTTTTTTTTTTTTTTTGAGAACTGGAATAAGTAATATCACATACGAGCTGAAGTGATATAGATCTTTTCCTTCAGTAACTTAAAAATAGAACGGGATCAAGCCACAGATTTTCAGTTAAATCCCTTTTAAATGTATTAAATATACCTGGCAGAGTGCTTGCATGTGATTTCTATTCTAGTAGTTCATAATCATTAATCCAAACAGTTATTTGCTTTAAAAGAAATTTTCCAAAGGGCTGCTTAATTTGATAATCTTTAAAAAATAATTTCGTATTTTATAGATGATATTTGAAAATTGATTTGTACAGTTTATTTCATCTATACCCTTTGCCATCTGAAGGAATCAATCAGTTTTCCCCAACTCATTCGTATAATTGTCAAACTTATAACAATCAATCCATCAAAGTCTTAAACAGGAAAAAGGAAGGATAGAGTCGGTTCAATTGAATTTCAATGCAGAACGACATGAAAGGGAAAAAAGTAGCTTCTTGTTATTAAAAAAAAAGCAATATAAAGAGGAGAGAGATACATTAGCAATGCTTTGAAAGTTATTATTCGAATAAAATATACCGGGCAAACATCTTGGAAGATCAAACTGTTATTTTAAATGGTTGCAATTTTCAGTATAAAACATCTGATATATTGTTGCATGCCCTAGACGAATTATAGCGAACGAAAGTGATAAAAATTATTTTAAGTCATTCTACTTGTTATTTACTAACGAGAAGTGTTATATGCTTAAGAGTGTTGCGTACTTCTTCGGAGTGTTATCTGAGTAAACCTGTTATCTGATTAGGAGTGTTGCATACTCTTTCGGAGTGCTATCGGAATAAAAGTGCTATATGATTAAGATTGTTGTGTACTTCTTCGGAGTGTTATCAGGATAAAAGTGCTATCTGGTTAAGAGTGTTGCGTACTTCTTTGGAGTGTTATCAGAATAAAAGTGCTATCTGATTAAGAGTGTTGCGTACTTCTTCGGAGTGTTATCTGAGTAAACGCGTTATCTGATTAAGAGTGTTGCATACTCTTTAGGAATTTAAATAAGTGTTAAAGTAATCATAGATATTATTATTTCATTGGACACAAACTTCTTATAATGTCTGACTTCTTATTGAAAGATAAACATGAAACTTTCTATAGGTGTAAATGAGATTTTGCTAGTCATCTTATGAAAAGCATCATTTCTGAATCAGGTAAATTTTTAAGTAACTAAATGAAATATAAATGTTCAAGTGAATTGTAAAAAAGGAATTTTGCAGCTTCAAAAATACTATATCGATGCATACTAAAAAGTTGAAATTTTAAAGAAGATCTATCCATTTTATATTATTTCCCCCATTTTTTACGCTATGTGAAAAATTTAAATAATAAAGATGTAAATACCAAATTCAAATTGAAATATTCATACATTTACTTCATATTGAAATAACAAAGTATAAAGTCAGAATTGATTAGGATAATATAAACTCTTTATATGAAATCTGAGAAGGAGTTTTTAACTTCGTATCTGAAAGAAAATTCATTTATGTTCGCAATACACAAAAATAATATATTTTGGGTTCGCAATACTTAAAATTAATATAAATGTTTGGGTTTTTATTAACTATTATATTCTGATATTATACATTTTTTTAATAAATTTTGTATTAAAGAAAACATTTTTGTAAGGTTCTTTTTCGATGCATATCCTCTTATGCAATATATTTATAAATTAGCACGAAACCAGACAAAACAAAAATGCATTATTGATTAAGAAATAATAATTTTATAAAAACATGAATACATAAGAAAAGCCACATAGGATTTGCTCCCCAATTATTTTTCTTAAATTGGTCTACTACCATAATACAGTACAATTTAAATAGAAATTCCTTTTGATGCAAAACATTTAGACAAAGACACAAATGCTGTATGAAAATAATAATCAAATTCTCTAGTGCAGACATACTTGAATCTAAATGGAATTGCTACATATAAATAAAGATTTCAAATGCATTTTCGTATGTATTTGAACCAAAAATGATTACTAAATATTTATAGTCATTTGGTCCTTTTATGGTGATTTAGTAGATTACAAACTATAGAATCAGATAATTATGAATTCAAAGTCTATATTCAATATACAATATACAAGTCAATTAATTATATATATATATATATATATATATATATATATATATATATATATATATATATATATATATATATATATATATATATATATATATATATATATATATATATATATATATATATATATATATATATATATATATATATATATATATATATATATACAGTGGTGGCGAAATTGTGAACACTTTTGAAAATCGTCATGTTTTTTAACTTTGAATGCTTATAGAAAATGTTACATTTCACAAAATGCAAACTCTTACATATCATTTTAAAGAGAATTTAAAGCTTATATCAGTACAAAAAGTAAAATTTAAATATTTGAATACAAAAAAAAGTTATTATTACTTTCATCTGAATAACAAACACAGTGATGAAGTGGATTATAACTTTCCTGTCAAATCACCGTTTTTGTTTTGGGAAGTAATCAAATATTAATAACTGCTAGCAGAAGATGACATCCTGTTTAAAGTTGGAACAAATCATTATTGTGCTTTTTTCTGTAGAAGTAAAACGGATTTTTTTTATGTAATCAAATTTCAAGTTAGAAATTCTGTTAAACCTTTTAATATATATTTGCAATTTTTGGAAACATTTCTAATATTTATTCAAGAAGCAATGACATCAAATAAAAGAATAGATTGAACATCTAGAAAGAGAACTAAGATTATTGTATTATAAATATGTGGTTTTCCTATGCTGAAATTGCAATACAGGTGGGTGGTTCAGTAGCTGCACCTGGAGTCCGAAAGTTTTGTTTACGATATCAGGCGACAAATTCAATAAAAAAAAGCAAGAAATGGCTGAAAAAGGTGCGCTACATCTATTCATGACAAAAGAATAAAAATACTGTATCTCCAAGATAGAATTAATTAATTATTATTAAGAATTATGATTAAGAAATTCGAAAACAAAATCTGCCATTTGACATTTTTCTTTTCCTACAGTGACTGTTAGCGTCGTTCATTCGATAGTTTTCCTTGAAAGTGTTTAGATGTGTCGTTATTTCCTCAGGCCAGTCCTCCTTTCCAGAGAAGGAAGCATTCGTCTAGCGTCAGTCTCGGAAGCCGAGGACTTCCGCCTTTCTTTAATCCATATTTAAATGTCTCCAGACTCCGGGGACGACTTCCTTTTCAAGAAGTGAAAACTTTCACTCCTGAGGGGACGGCTTTCACTCCAGCCGAGCAGTGATTTATTGTAGAAAACCTCTGGCAGGAGGAAGGATATATCTTTATGAGATGTTATTCGATCCTGATATGAATGCAATTTTGAAATCTTCTTTTAAAAGATAGGAGCTAGGAAACGAGACTTCAGATTTATTCTCATATTTCGAAACGTATAGTATAATATCATCGCGCAAAGCTCCGGGTCTTTGTTAAAAATATTATATTTGTATTCAAAATAGTAAGCGTATGGCCGTTCGCCTTTGGAATATTTTTACTCGGTGTATAATTTCAATAAAATGCATATCAATTTTGGAGAAAAATTTCAAAAACAGAAAAAATACTAAAAATAGAAAAATATCTAAGTATACTATACAAAAATAATATTGTTTATCCCATGAAAAAATATTTTAAATTTATTATATATATTTTTTTATCATAATCAGGTGGCTCATACTTTTCAATAGCCCTCTCTTGCGGACAGTTTGCTGTTTCGAATATTTATAGTGATTCATTATCAACAATAACATTTAAGGTTACCTAAAAAGTTTATTAATATAATGAATACCCTATGGGCGAATAATTTGTTCACAGAGTTTCGAAAAAATATAATAAAGCAAAAGAAGTAAAGACAATTCTACAGTAATAACAAAAAATATGAGAAAAAAGAAGGAAAAAAAAACTAGAATATTATTCCCTTATCTTTCTACAGTTGTGGAGAAAAGCGTTATAAAACAAGAAGGAATATTTGAACTTCATAGGGAGAATTGAAAATACTGTTAATTAATCAAAATATCCGCACATATTCGGGTATAGTTTTATGAAAAAGTTCTAATCATAAATATTGCAATTACATCTTATATTTTATTCGTAAACTCTTTAGGCGAAATAAAGAAACCTTTTAAATATCACAGATTTTTTTATAAAATTTTAAGATGGAATTTAACAAATTTGAAAAAAATTGGGAAATATCGAAACAAAATAGAAGCATAAAATTTCATTTATTGATTTATATATAATGATTTCATTTTTATAGATGAAAATTTATTTAAACTTTTGAATTAAGTAATACAGAATTTTCTTAATATTTGCTAAAATGTAAACAGAATAATGGCAATAAAATTCAAAATGCTCCTGAAAATTGGATTTTCTTGTGTTTTTACTAGAGAAGGAAATATGAAATCTTCATGTCATCTAGGTGCGCTGTACGTAAATCAAATTATCATTTCTTAAACAAATAGGGTAGCAATAAATCATTATAAGATGCGACAATTCGATACAAATATCTCACTTAACTGCACGAACATCATCCTAATTCATGGGTTCTTAGTTGAATGATTAAGACAATATTTTCCCGAAACAGAAGATATCACCTAATTAGGTACCAGAGAAACCAAATCAGTTAAGGGTTAAACTGATTCTAATTTTCTTTTTTATGTGAGACGGCATTTTACATTGGAAGCATAGAACAATTTGACATTTTACATAATATAAATAATAATCAAATAATCAGAAAAAGGTTATTTAAAGGCTATTTTCGCTTTAAAAAAATTACTGGAATTCTGAAAGGTGAATTAGGTACATGGACTGAAGTCAGTTTTTGTGAAAATAACCCTCTTTTATTAATCGTTTTTTTTTTTTTTTACCAAAAAGGCTTGAATCAAAATTTTCATTATCGTTATCATTATTAACAGATACTATATAAATATAAATAAAACTAAGAAATAAAATAAATGTTATAAAACATTTCAAGAAAAAGATTACATTTCAAAATAAACAATTTCTTTTAATTTGTAAATCTATATTTGTTTTAAATAACACTAATTAGAAACTTAAATTAATAAAAATTAACTCTTCATATTAAACATCGTCATAAAGTAACCCAAAAGGATGGTTGTCCCTGTGTCCAATATTAAGAGTTTTGTTCTTCAATAATAAAGAATCTTCCTTTCAAAGACTTAAAACAGTGATTGGAATATTCGATGTAATAATCTTAATTTCGTAATTTTTTACAGTTTTGAATTGAAACAAGAAATAAAATTATATGACAGCATCATTATAATTCTTTAAAAAGAGCTAATTTTTTTTTAAATATTTGAAAAAATAAATATTCTTCTATTAGCACTAAGGAAACGATTGTAATATTATAAACGTAAAATTAAAGTGATACGGATTAAGTATAAAAAACTGTATGAAAAGTTTATATGAGACTACTCAAAATCAAAATAGATACTGATGTAAAATATCTCCTCTCGGACTCAGTTTACGAATTTTTATCACATATTCTAAAAGTATTTAGAAAGCAAAAAGGAGTGAAACCTCTTTCTTTGGGTGAAAAGGAAATTCCAAGGAAATCTACAAGCACCCAACTAAAACTTTGCCGCAAAAAACTGCAATCGATGGCAAAGAAAAAAGTTCTTTTTCCAGACTCCTCAAAGTTTGCAACGCTAAGCGAAAACACAAACGCAAACAAAACCGGAAACATTTCCCATCTTTAATATTCTGGTCTACTGATCTGAAAATCCTTTTCTGACAGACGTCAAAAGCTGGGATGAGAGGGAAAGTTCAAATATATCAGAAACATGTCTACCAATCCGTGGCAAATACTGACGAGAAAAGGCTTTGGGATATTCTCTAGCAGTTTCCATTCGTATTCAATGCATCAGATATAAAGCGCGCTTCTTTTCACAAATACGGTGCTAGATTCCAATTCTATGGCACTGTGAATTTTAGCATATTTTCTTTACAAATATTATTAATGATAACATTTTTAAAGAAAAATTTAAAATGATTTCGAAATAAGTCAAATATTAACTGCACAACTATATTTGTAATCACAAAATTTCATTCCAAATTTGATATATTTTAAATACTGCGTTTTTGAGTGATCACATTTACATGTTTCTGAAATTACAGACCGACGGATGGACACCCCTTGTTGGATTTGGCTCAAAATTTGTTTCGTATATACACTATTGATCTAAATATGTATTCTATAGATGCTAACTATCTTCATTTTGTAATTATCGGGTAAAATTGTATTCGAACACACAGACAGACAGATATCCTTTGAACGGATTTTACACAAAATTCGACAGAAATCTACAAATTTGGTATAACAAATCCATCCGTCTAGCTGAAAATGTTTATGAGTTATTTTTGTCACAAACAGACATTTTTAAATGGGTTTTATAAGTTTAGGGATGTTTAAAATGTGGAATTGCTTCAAACTCTCGAAGTTCGAATATTTTGAATGCATTACAATATATTACTTTATATATCGTATACAAGAAAATAAAAACTTAAAACTAAAAATTCTCAAGCAAAATTATCATAATGTAATTTATTTTTCATGATACATGCCTTCTTTATAAGAAAATTGTGAAAAAATACTTGATTTTGCCTTTGCTTCACGATTTAGTGAAATTAAGACATAGCAATATCCATTAATAAGTTTGTATCGAGCATAGTCACTTACTATCTTATATGAGTAATGCTTTTCGCTATATGATATAACAGTTTCCCATGCTTTCATCATTTCCTTTATTTTACTAGAAGATTTATGCCATACTAAGACAGTTATATCTAACTCTGCTGTCGAAGTCTCCTCCGCAACATCTTGCTGTGACACAAAATTGAGTACCATCTATGCTTCTATTTCTGCCATACTTGTCTGTTATGTCGCAATATGAAACTATAATGCTTTCTTAAGTGTCTATTTTTTTTTAAGACTTCAATTAATTATATATCGTACAGTTCCTCTTTTAATTAAAAATGCATAAACTAACAAGTTTTAAATACAAGCTGATAGCCAAGATATAGGCAAAATTCTGAATGTGTCATCAGGTCACTATCACCTAGGTCACTCGTTTGCGAAACACCACTAGTTAAACGATTTTTTTTTTACATCTCCATTTGTTTGTTATGTAAGATGTTCTTTCAGCAAGATTTGCCTATATCAATATCTTTATAATTTTAAATTAAAAGAATTGAATTGATCTAATTGAATGAGTAACGATTAAAAGTAACAAAATAATGTGATAGCTAAACTATATATATGTGACTGTAATTGAAACAGAGTGGAAAAATTATAAATGTATCAATTAGATCAATTAACAAAACAATAAGATATTTTGAATAAGTTTTTCTAGTAATTTGAGGCCGTATTAAATTCATATTTTATTCAAGTAGGAAATTTGATATAATGCAACAAGCTATTTAAATTGAAGATACTTAAATCATCAGTGGCTATTCAGTATTTAAAGACGTTTTTAAGAATAAAGTAATAAAAGCATAGAATTCATCAGTGCTCTTCAAAACATATATAGAATATTCTGCTACAATGTTCAGTAGAAAGGTTAAGAAAGTGAATGAAAAGTCAACATTTTTTGATCTTTATATGCATCATTTATTTGCTTATTTTTGACATTCACAAGACACTAGGCTTATTTTTTACCAATTTCTTAATTGCTTTTTTTAAATAGATATTCGTATTCGTAGTGTAGTTTCTAAATTTTAATTAATCTATTCCTAATTTTCATTACGTAAATGTTCCTTTGCCAATTTCCTAAAGGAAACCAATTTATAACTTTATTTCTGCATACTTATTATCAATTACATTAAGACATTAATAAATTAGAATATTTTAGTTAGGTTTACAGATTCAGTTAATCTGAATCAATCTTTTCATTGAGACAAAAGGATTTCCACAGCTTTGGAACTATGTGAAATAAATAATGGATTGTATTTATCAAAAATACTGAAAAATTAAAAATGAGGCTGGAACTAGAGATAAATGATTTTTCATTTCCGAAATTTCTCAGTGTTTCTCATTACGCATAACATTATTTTTTTAAAATTTAATTTCAAGATTTTACAGAAATAGATTTACTCTATAATGACGATTCGTGAGGTTTCAAGCTGTCAGATTCTTGTTACTTAATGGCGGGAAAAACAAACTTATTCTTAAAAGGTTATAGCACAACGAACCCAGAATTGCTCAGAAATTACTGTTATTTCTAATTCATTCCACATGAAGTCACTCCTTCTTTAGATCAGAGACACTGTTCTCCTTTAGCTTTCTCATATACACACAAGATATGGCGAGTTTTCTATTTCATATTATACTCTAGTGTACAATATGAACGCTTCCTTTTCAAAAAAATCAAATATAGAACTGCAAATCTAATGATGAAACATCAAAGTTCTTATCATATCTGCATACACGTAAATACACAAGTCGTCAATTATCCAACTCTTTTCAGTTTAGTTATATTAACGTTCTATCTGAAATTAGTTCTAGGGCTGTTTTGGGATACACCTAATAATTTTGAGCCCCGATCAGATGACGAAGACGATACCTGAGCTGGCGCCTCACTCCAAATTATCACTTCACACCGCCTGAACGCTATTTAGTTTATAATGGCATGTTTAATACGCTCTAGACCCGCATACACGGTGGACCATTAGTGGAATCCGGTTTCGAACCTGAAACCCTCTAGCGCCGATATTGAGTATTTAACACTAGCCTACCGCCTATCTCTCTCAACTTTGATAGATTTATTGTGAAGTATGATACATAACTACAATTTAGTATTCTCATTCTTAAGAACATTTCGCGTTAATCTACTTCAAAATACTGGTCATTATTTCGGGTTAAGGTACTAGAAAGCCCGAGTTTCTCTTTCAAAAGGGAATAAGAAAATCCTTTATTAATTCAGAAAAGTACCATGTTCTTAAAGGGATGATATGCAAAGCAACCTTGTTAGCTATTAAACAAATGTATGTTCGGATATCTTTTGAGAAACCTAAGAAAATTTACTTGTCCTCAAATCCATCTGGGTGGGAGTCTATACCGAACAAGCCCGGGCCACGGGTATTCAATCAATCATGCTTCACTAAAGAAGTATCAAGCATACTTTCGGCCCCACCATTGTTACATTGAACGAGAATTTTTTTTTCTCTTTCAGAATTGATAGAATTCAGATATATTGATAAAATTATATGATATGGCTGAGTGTTATTTGTTTATTTGAGTTGTATTTTCACATAGACACGAGCAGGCAGACTAATTGCTTACTGAATTGATCCAAAAATTTTTTTATTAAAATCTATTGTTTTATTGTGTGTATAAGTAGGGTGTGTGTAAAAGGCATATAATTAATTTCGCTGCTTTGGCTTATGATATTTTTGAGCTAATGTGTTCCCAGGCGAAAAGGAAAAGAGACATAACTCTAAATATGCTTTTCTAATTCAGTGAGATCTGACAAGTTGAAATTCAATAATGTTCGATGTGTTTTATTTTATGTCTGATATTCTATACTTTGATTTCATTATATCTTTGTAAATTTTGTATATGGGAAACTAAAAATATGGTCGAATTCTTGTTCACGAGAAAGTCCGATGAAAAAGTGACGCCAATCACTATAAAATTTTTCTTTTTTCCAGTCAACACACACACACAAACCGCAAGCACAAAAAAAAACACCCCACACACAATTCTCTTCCATTCAAAAATCTACATTGTTTTGCGAGCATTAATGCAAACAAAATAGAAAGCGCCTTTTTATGTTTAATATTTTGGTCTACATATCTAAAAGTCATTTATTCTGACAGATGTCAAAAATTGAGACGAGATGAAAAAACAGAAAATGCAACGTAATATTTATGTCAGAGATTTATTTTTAGGTTTACATCGAAAAATATACAAGAAAGAATTTGGATTTTTTTTCTTACGTCTTATTTATATGTTCATATCTATAAATACAAGATATTAATCTTTTTTGTAAGCACAATGGACATCATCAGTTCTATGGCAAATAGAAGTTGTAGAGATTCATATATTCTTCTTTACGTATGTATTCAAAAGTGATATAAATAGATAGTATTACTGCTCTCATAAGCCAGATGTATTTTGCTTCTCTTCTATGAATAAACGCAAACATTAGTCAAAAATATAAATGCTTTCAGATAATATTTGTATGAATTTCTGAATATTTTTTAAAAGTTCAAGAAAAATCATGCGACTTTTAACTACCGTACAATTTATTATTGCAAATTCTGCGTGCATAAAATTGCTAGGCTTCGTAATTGTAGCTTTTCATAGATTTTCCAACATATTAAATTTAAAAAATTACAAATTACGCACTAAATCTGAGTAAGAAGAATAATTCTTAAGAAAGGAATAGGAAGAATAATTTTGAAATTTGACGCCTAAAAAGTGCTCACGAATTATTTAAAATGTCTAAAAAAATTGGAAGTTTAGAAATTTAACATTATGCATTTATTTTAGATATAACATTAGTATCAGTCTGGAGCATCTAGATTTCTTGCCTGTTGCATCTAGATTGTTTGCCTACTTTTTTTGTGATTTGTAAGTCGTAGAATATCCGAAGTAGTATTTGTTTTTTTAAAGTTTCGTATGGAACAGTCCATATCTTTAAAATTCTCTAGTGTAATACTTCGGAAATTATTTCAGAATCATCTTTGGAATAAAAATATAATCAGGGTTTTTATCTGGGAAATATGGACGATAGTAAAGCACATTCAGGTCTCATCAAGTATACACATCCGTGAAGATTTGCAATTGGTATGTTTGGAAGATTCATTAAATTCTATCCAAACAGATAGTTCTATTTTAATCATCTATAGACCTGGAACTATTTGAGATATTTTATCGTTTCCACATTCATGGAAACATGTTTTACTACATCGAAAGTCTATAAAAATTTCAAATTAATAATTTTGTTGCATCGGCTATAATTGTATAATTGCCTAAACTGCATTTCTAATCCTTGTACTTACATTTCTAATCAATAAAATTCGTATTCAAAACTTGACTTTTTAAATAATACATATGAAGTAACAGAGCGTTTCTGAACTCCACGTACAAATATGTAGGGTAAGTTGAAAAAAAAAATAATAGGAATCCCAATCACAAAAGAAACCAAGGTCTCAAATGAATAACTGACGTTGTAAGCGAGTTTGAATGATAGAATCCTGGATTCTTCAATTAATGCCAAGTTATCCGATATTCACTTTTTGAAAATGTTCGTTTATCCATGCAGCGTAGGTGTCAATCGCGCATGAGGTTCGCATGCCTCCTCCTAGCAATTACTATTTTTTACGCAATAAACGGTTGAATACTGCTTTCTATCTTTTTCCTCGCTTTGTCTTTATTTTTCTTTATCAACTGAGAGTAGAATTTGGAATTTTACTTTCAGATGTGATTACGATACTAATTGATGTTTCTGCATCTTCTTCAAGTTTGTACGTGTGGTTCTGAAACACATTGTATAAGGAATTAGGAATTATATGCCAAAAATAATTTTTTATATCCATTGAAAACATAAATTTCACTGAAGGTAAATTTGTATTGTTACCAGATTTATATTTAAAATGGAGAAATATGCTTCAAAAAACGCAGTGTTGTAATACCTCAGTCCATTAAAGTTATTTTCCTCCAATTCGAACATATAAAAAAACACCAATAAAGTATTTTTGATTAAAAAAAATTTTTAATGTTGAAGAATTTTTTGTTGATGTAAAGTAAACCTTGAGAGAATTAAAAAAATTGTTTGCCAAAAATTTTGCAATGGGAAAATTTGCATTCAATGACACAGAAAGAATTTTTTTAAGAATTCTCAAATTCTACGGCAGCTTACATAAAAATGAGTGCAAACGAAACCTAATTCATTATTATCTGATTTATCATTTTGGTTTATTAATCTGAAAATGTCTTCTGATAGTCACCAAACACTCAGTTGAGAAAAAGTTCAATTAACATGCCAAGAGAGAGAGAGAAAAAAAAACTTCATTGGAAAAGGCTTTCGAATAGTGTCCAGCAGTTCCTAATCGTGTTGAAGTAAACAAATATAAAGCGCTTTTCTGTCGACAGACGAAGTGCATTGTATATATTAAAAAGCAGTGAAAGCAAAGAAAGGCTGATTTATTCTCATCTTCATACACATTCTCGAAATGAATCATGATTTTTGTCAATGCGAATCTATTTTTTTCTACTGTTGGATACAACATCTTAAACAGCCGTAGAAAAGATTCATTCTTTACATATCTTTTATAAATGCAGTGGTATCTGCATCTAGCTTCATCAAATTAAAGAAAATTTGACTATTGAATAGTTATAAAGCATTTGTAATCCTTTAATACAGGGTGTTTCAAAATATTGTTCAAAGCAGATCGTTTAAGAGTAAATGAGGTATGCAGAAAGAAATTCATTTATATATTAAAATAAAGGAATGCATAAGCAAACGGAGAGTGATACTTTCAAAGGAATTTTTGTCACAGCATTAAACAATGAAAATGTATGCATTACATAATATGAACATCACAAGACATGGTTTTAATGGGACACACTTTCACATTACCACAAAAGTACAGTTCTATGAATAAATGTATTACAAATCGTACGTAGCAGCACAGATAAAGCGGAAAGTAGGTCTTTGTATCAATAATAAACTTTTGGTGTTCTTAATGTGAATGTTAAATGTATTTCCAATGAAATGATATAAATAAAATAATATAATTATATAATATGCAATATAAATTATATAATATATAATAATATAAGCATTGTGATATTTGAATGAAATGATATTGAAATTCACGCGATTTCGCTGTTATGCTATTACAAATCTTTATTCTATTAAACTTGTGTTATTCATTTTATTTGGCGTATCCGTTTTTAAAGTGAAAAATAGCTATTCGTAGCAGTTCTTTTTAACTTTTGAGATTTCTTTCTCTGTTATAAAAAGACTCATTTCTTTATATTTGAACAATTCTTAAAGTACTTTATGATCTTTATATATTTTTTCCATTAAAAACAATTATCCATCAATGGTTATTATTCTTATTGCATAATCCTTTCACAAGTATATTTAATTTTAAATTGTCTTTCACAAACTAAGAACTCGCATTTTTGAAATCTTGGATGAAGCTTAGCTCAAAATGTATTTTCATAAGAATATTACAAACAAGTCATTATAAACATTAAACTAGACGACTTTTAATTATATAGAAATAATTTAAATATTAAAAGTATCTTCTATTATGTAGAACATTTTTAAACTTTATTTTTCCATTCTTCCATTTTTCATTATTTAGCATAAGAAACCATAATATTGTTTTCCCAAAGGAATTTCAATACCATTTCACTCGTTGAAATTGTATTATTTCTTAATATTTCTTTTCATAGAAAAAAAAATTCTTGATGAATATTTGACTAATTTGAAAAACTTTAGCAAAGTTAATCAATTTTAACATTTTTTTCTAAATTTTTATTTATTATTATTTCTTTTAATGGTAAATTTCTAATTAATAAAAAATGTAATAATAACAAATGGAAATATAATGCTAAATTAATTCTAAATATTTTTTTAATTATACAAAATAATAGTTTCTAAGCAAATTTCGATTTTTTTTTAAGAATAACTTTATAAAAAATACTTTAAAATAATTTTTTATTTGTTCATTAAATTATATGAGACGAAAAAATGACTTTTGAGGCAATGTAAGTTCAAATTCATTCATACCCACATTTTCATAAGTTCATATACACTTCACAAACCACATTTTCGAGCCAAAAGTTTTCAGAAGAGAAAAGTTCAAAACATCTTAAGACAAAATTATAAAAACTTGAACGAATCTCTAGAGAATTGATAAAACATAGAAATAAAGACAGTTTTTTTTTTTTTAAAAAAAGAACAAAAACAGTTAAAAACAAAAGGATTCTTATGCTGTCAAAATCACCTGCTACTCCTAGCATTTCCAGACTTCGAGTTTTCACTTGCCTAGATGGGAAATAAAAGAAAAGTCTGAAAAGCATTCAAACAATCCCTTAAACATTTCAGCTATGTGATATCCCATTTGACCGGAAAACACTTTCCACCCTCTACTGAGGAAAGAATGAATCAAGAACAACGCATCGCAAGAATGCGAAAAATCACTCCGAGAACTTTGAAAATAAAAAAAGGATGGCGTGTAAAAAACATCAGCAAAAGGCAACAATCAAGAAGAAGAAGAAGGAACATCATTTTAAAAAACTAAGACTCGTCATGACATCTGCGGGAAAGTGGATTAAAGACGCATTTTTCTTGTTTCGATTCACTTCCAGATGGTACGCTTAACAGCACTGGAATGTAAAATTTTAGTAAAAGAGTAGTTACAATGTTTTCTTGTACTTTTGAAATTTTGTTGAAGATTTTTCAAATGTTACACTCTCTTCTTTCAAAGTCCTCTAATTATAATTTGTTTGATGAATTAAATCAATATTTCATGATAATCATTTAAAGGACTGATTGGTAAGTCGTGCGAAAGATTCGATACTATTTTAGAAATTTCAGCACTAAGACGAATAGAAATTAGTTTCAGTTACAGAGAATATTTTCCTTTAACTCTAAAATTATTTCCCATTAAGTTTCATTTAGATGTGTCTATAAGGCTATATTTGATATTGATTTGAATCTAATAATTTTCGCGATTTCTGTATCTTAAGATTTCATCTTTACAAAATATTCTTCCCTATCCATCTTTCAGTTTCGAAAATAGAAAATAGCTCAGAAAACGAAACCTATTTTTGATAAATATTAGGGCGAGTCTGCAGTTTCAATTATAATAATTTGTGAATGATTTGGGAACTTTGAAAAGACCATATATGACACCGAGGGCCTGTGTCCTTTATAATCAAATATTATATTACATTATAAAAATTACCCTTATTCATCAAAAATATCATTGAAAATACCCATGTAATCGATGACAAAAAATAAGAGTGCGTGAATCATTTAGAGTCATGGGCATGAGAAAAATATTGATGAAATGCTTGTTGGGATTTCTCACTCTCAATCAAATTTTATTGGCAGGAAAGTTTAAAGCTTTTTCAGCAAAATCCAGAAAAATGTTTGTTTTGTTTTGTAGCAAAAAGATATGATTGTTAACTGTCTTAGACAAAGGAACATGAAGACATTTGGCTACTCACCCTCCCCCCCCCAAAAAAAAATAATCTTCCCAGCCATAGTGATATTCCTTTAGCTGCGAAGATTAGGGCTACAGTCTTCCCGAATATTCCTGGTTAAATAATGTCAGACTTTTTGAAACAGAGCAAAATCATTATTTCATAATATTACTTTTTTTTATTTTCTCATAGATTATTTAAATAATGAAATAAAAGAAAAGCGATTCTCATCTCGTTGGATAGATGCTCTTTTCCACTTTCTTATAAAATGTATCAAAAACACTTCCGAAATTGTGAGTGCAAAACTACATGAATTTAGCTATATTCTTCTAAATTCTTCCGCGTCTCTCCTTTTACCCCAATTTATATCCTTTTAGTTAAAATCTGTTCCGAAATTTGGAAACATAGTGCGCTTGTTGAATAGTGAGATTAATTCCAAAAATAAAATTCCGACATTTGAAGGAAAGGACAAGTCATTTTTTAAGAACCGAATAAAAGAAACTCCCAGAACATAATTAAATTAATTATATGAACCTAAAATAAGACCAAATTGAAAAATGAACATCCTGAATGTCCCAGAGTTACTTTGAAAAATTTATGTATTTTTCTTTTTTGACTAGGAATTATGGAACGATTCTCGTATATATTGTTACGGATTTTTCCTCCGTTGCCGGGTTCTTTTGGTAGTGGTAGTGATATGGTGTAGAAACACAATAGGTAGGCCTCAGTAGAAAACAACGACGACGTGATTTTACACGAAGACACAAGTACATAAAGACGACGAACACACAGACGACAAATATTTACAGCACAGACGAACACAGGACAGCACAGAGTAGCACACTACATACGACAATAGCCCAAAAGTATAATCGTCCACAGCACACGAAGCGGCCAGATAGAATCGAGCAGGAAATGTGATCCTGGGAGCTTCGCTCTACCTTTTCTCCAACGGATGAACTTCTCGCTGTCTCTTCTCGCTTTAGCTGCCCACTCACTACTTCCAAAAACTGGCTACACACAATACACGACGATGCTTCCACAGTAGACAACATAATTCGGCGCACAGCAATTCGCCGTTGCTTCACTATTCTCTGGAAGACGCGTTATTTGTCGGCGACTCCGTCTACTCGACACGACGATGACTCTCGATGACACACACAACTTGAGAGTGCTGGCCTTTTATAGTTCTCGGGAGGCGGAGCTAGAAGCTTCTAGACCAATCAAGGTGTATCTCGGTTTCTAGTGAATAGAATTCTCGAACTTTCCAGCATTATCCATTTTTGTCGCCAAGTTGCCAAATGATAGCCAAGTTTGCCACCAAGCTCTGGGATCACTGGCTTGGCATCCGACAGCATCCAACACAGATGACTGTAAAACGGTCTTTCTTATGTTGACACTATTTGCGCTGGGAAGCAAAATTACAAAAATTAAACATCAATTAAATCAAATTCATATATTTTTTTCTAGCTTTAGCTGAATCACGAGCCTATAGTTATACATTGACATTTGAGATGCTACTATGTCTCATATTTTCACAAAATAGTCATTTCATAAATCAATTAAATAAAGGCTTTATTTCTTTTGTGGATTTAATACAAAAATAAATCTTCTATGAAAATGGTTTTAAAGAAAAGAAATATGAATATTTTAGGCGACCTATTAAGACAATCATGTTGGGAACAGATATAATATATCATATATCAGATGTTTTCTTACTAAAACAATAGGAAAAATGCGTTTCTACCCTCATAGGATAAATTCTGAAAAATTACAAAGTATTATTTTATAATTCTTTAAACTTATATTTACTGAAGATTTAATACTATATTCATTATTCTGGATAAGGAAATCCATGATCAACGGAAACATAACTCTTCCTTAAAATTTACTCACTCTCACATAAAACACAAAAGCAAACAAAACATAAACCTCCTTTCTCCATCTTTAAGATTCTGAATAGTTGATCTGAGAACCATTTACTGATATAAACTGAAAATTGATATAAACGAAAAGATCAAAATATTATAAACATACTAACATTTCAAGCATGTATTTTTTTAGATGTGTATGAAACCAGTAACTACATGGGGGAAGAAAATTTCAGTGGCTGGTTTGATTTATCTTCTAATGCAATCATATTTGATATAAATTGGATCTATATTTTATTTTACGCAAAATGGATTATTTCCCATTTGCTATGCTTATTTTATTCAAAATTAGAGGGAATATAAGGTCGGTATCGCTTTTATCAATCGAGATTTTTCTGCTTCTGATTTTTCTTGAAATAAATATAATAAAGAACAAACTAAAAAATAATAATAATAGAATTGTAAATATTTATTATTGATACGCTACGGAATTTGAGACGACATATTATTAAATAGCCTAAATGAAAAAGTAAATATGTAAGATTATTTTAAGACTTACTTTGACTTTTAGTTGAAGGCATTTGATAGAAATTTTTTTCAAAAGATATAAGATGGTTTCTTATGTGATTTATAGTAAAATTACAGGAAAACAAAAGAATTTTCAACAAAATAACCTATCTAAGTTTTCAGCTAATTTGAGAACGAATAATTTTTAATATTTTAATAGCAGAAAACTAAGAAAATTTCTAGACAGGTAAAAATCAATGGACTGATACAAAAGTTAAAAATATTTTTCACTACTAATATACGATTTCCAACAAAAGTGAAAATGATATTCTTTATTTTTAAACTTGTTATGTTAATGAAGTCTGTAATCTGTCATTCCTGTCTGCGATGACGCTTAGCAGTAGCAGTGATAGTTAACAATAAGGTCAAAAATATAATTAATTAAAAATTTTATTCACTTTCATTTCTTTCAAATGTTCATGTTTACTATCGTTTGTTCCCTAAATAAAAAAAAATTTTGAATAAAAATAAACACTTTTGAAGAGCACAGAAGCTTTTAATGGTATTATGAAAGAATTTAAAAAGATATACGTGTCATGTATTTATGTATTCTCTAATGTAATATAATTCTATTTTTCTAAAATTATAAATTGAAATCTACTGTGATGGTGTATTTACATGGTTCAAGTTTTTTATTTATGAAAATAGATCTTTTTTAACATTTATACCATAAAGAGTGATATTTTGTTAATTTCTTTGGTCTCGTAGGATAATTTTATAATATGCATTTTAAATTCCAGCACGAATAATGAAACCATCTTCTTTTTTTCAGAATTAATATTTATTTATAGGACTATTCCACATTCTGTTTCCACTTTTATACTTTTTTGGAAAAGAAAAATTAAAAGTAAACTGTCAATAATTCTTTCAAAATGTTTGTTTACGATTGATATCTCATTTGATTGAGAATCAATTGCTCCCCACTCAAAACGTTGCTTAAAATAAACCAAAAATGG
Source organism: Argiope bruennichi (assembly GCF_947563725.1). Lineage (NCBI taxonomy): Eukaryota > Metazoa > Arthropoda > Arachnida > Araneae > Araneidae > Argiope > Argiope bruennichi. The sequence continues at coordinate 121,892,634 of NC_079158.1, forward strand.
AAAGCGAAATATCATTCTAAAAACTTTAAAACATAAAAGGAAGAGCAAAATAGAAAGCTGGGAAAGAAAATGTTACAATAAAAAAAGGAGGAAATAACATCATCCCCCCCCCGAAAAAAAAAAAGACTGACTCTTATAGTAATATGTGGGATAGTGGAATTTGCCCTCATTTTTCATTATTTCAACTCTCATATAGTTTGCCCATTTCAATGAACTGAAATGTCCACTCCAAGAGAAGAAGTTTCTGTAATCTCTTCTATGACTTCTGTCATTTTGCAAAGGATTTGGGGATTTTTCCATCTCCTTCGCTTGATTTGTCAAATCAACGGTATTCGCAGATCGCTTCTCTTTCAAACATTTGACTTCTACGATGTTTCTTTTCTTTAAAAAGAAGCAAAAAGCGATAGCCCATTTTTAATTTCATTGCTATTGCAGGAAAAATATTTTTAAACGTATATGTGTTTATGTAGGGAAAAAGAAGAAATGAATTAATAATATGTCCCTTCATTGATAAAGGGTAGTTAGCCCCACACCATTTCTGAAACCACAAGGTGACCAGAAAAAAAATCACCATTATCCCTGTATTAAATAAAAAAGCTTCGGACAGACTCATTTCAACTGCTTTTTATTGAAATCGATATTATGTTGAAAAACAATTATTCTGAACCATTGAAACATTAATATGCACTTAAAAAAGTAAAAAAAATCGAGATATCGAAATTTTATTAATATTTTAAGATTATTATTAATATTTTTACTTCTTTTTGTCTTTATCTATCTTGATATTGTAAATTTTTGTATTCTTTGCATGAGTTTATGCATCTTCACATCACGCAACTAACAGAAAGAATATCATCTAAGATCATAGTCATCTGAAAGAAAATTTAATGTATTAACAAAAAACAAAGTGAAAAAAAAATGTAAAATTTATTTTTGTTTAGTAATAGAAGTATTAAAGTAATTGCAATCTTGATGTGTCATTGAATAAAATTATATGCGTAAAAGAAAGGTTTCGTTACAAAAGTTTGGTTAAAACTGTTTTAAAATTTTATTATAGGTAAGAAAGATTGCCTAGAAATAAAATTAATGTCCTAGAAAATTATTTTTTTTTAATTTACATATGGAATAAAATTGATTTTGGGGGAAAAAATTTTTTTACTAAATTGCTAAAGTAAATTCTTGAAATTTAAAATAAAATAAAATGAATTATAAACCTAGTTAAAATCTAAAACAATACCCCATTTCTAGTGAGCATATACAGCCCAAGAAATAACTACATGCCAAATTTGATAGCTCTAACTCCAAGGGCCTGATTAAAAAAAATTAATGAGTTTTTCATGCAGCGTAATATTTTTCGTAATTTACTGAAATCTGTAAATTATGTAAACAATTTATGGTAGATTTTTTTTTAATTATTGAAATTTCTTTCTGATGGATTAAATTATATAGATGAAGAGTGAAAACTGCAACGAGAGTTCTATGATTACGAAATATACCGTAAATTCAGAAAATATTTATCATCTTATGTAAAAAAGGCAAATGTAAACAAAACTAGAAACTTTACACCCATCTTCAATATTCTGGCCTACTGATCTGAAAACCATTTCCTGACAGACGACAGACGTCAAAATCCACCATGTGAAGAAAAGTCCAAATATACCAGGAAAATGTCAGCCATTCCATGGGAAAAAATCTGGCGTGAAATGCCTTGAGGACACTGATCGTATTCATATCCTCAAATATGAAATGCACGTCTTTTTACACACTACGTGGGGGACAGAGCATGCTATACGAAACCAGGAAACTTAAGAGCTCTGCATACTTTTCTCCTCTCACGCGTTCATATCTGACATAAAGTGAAAATATTTTTATTCTCAGAGTAGATTCAGTTTTCTTTCTCAAAATTTGCTATGAAAATCTTTTTCAAAACTGAATGAGATATACGCTCTGGCTCTATAACCCTATTTTTGGATAAAATCATTGACATATCTTCAAAATGATTTTCATGAGGCACCATAATAGGGAAAGTGAACGAGTACTATGGGCCCTTCAGCCATGTTTGGTTACGCTGCTTCAAACATATAAATAGATCAACAGCATCACTGTGACATAAAAGTACGTGCTTTCAAATATATCTCAAATCATAAGTAATTGTTCTTTACAATTGCATTGAAATTATTATCGTTCTTTTATCTTTAATACAACAAATGGAAGAACTTGATACCATTGAAATCTAGAAGTTTGTTGAAAAATTGAATTTTGATTTTGAAATTAGGAATAAGTTACTATCCAAATTGCGATTGTTTCTTCAACAGTAAATTCTGAATCCTGAGAATTGCATTTATGCCCAAGATCCTCATATTATGGTTTTTTTTATTAAAATCGACTCTTTTTATGAATTATAAATTATTATCTAGTATATTTACTTGTTCTTTTATTTCCTGATACAAATCCGATTCGGAAGGAAAAAGAATCGCTAAAGTTGTGTTTAAGTTAATTCAAAAAATTTATTAAAAGGTTTTTAAAAAGTTTTTGAGAAACAGAATTCATGACACTAAAAAGTTAATATTTCTTAATTTTTAGGTACCGTAAAGATTTTTTGTAATGATATATTGCGAATTTAGGAAGGAATTCATTCAAATCATATTGTATTCATCTCACCCCACTGAAGGCTTATTCGAAAATTTCATTCGAATCTATTTAAATGTATGTAATAGCATAAAGTTCACACACAAAAAACAACTTTATGTATAAATTGATTTCAAATGTTTTGGGTTGAAAAAATGTAATGATACGAATTGAATTACAATCAATTGGTCTTATTTTACGAATAAAATAAGAAATATTTCAGCAACAAAATGGAATTATTTATTTATTAAAAATTTATATAGTTTCATTTTACCTTAAAGAGCATAGAAAGTTGCTGATGTTTATAGAACTATTTTACTTCACTTCATCATTTCGAATTTTTATGTTTCTGAGAAACAGTTCCAAAACGGGACATTTTTAGAGAAGCAATCCAATCATATGCATATTTCTATTCATATTTTTAAAGACTTATAAAACTAGAAAAAAGAAAATGTATCTTTGAAAGAAAAGCAATTTTCACAAATCTCACGATCCTGAAAACTTGAAAAATATTTTGCAAGAAGTAATTATTTTTATAAGCTGCGTTTCCCATCATGATACTGGTACAATGATCAATATAACTTCATTTTTTAAAAATATCTCTGCTAATGGGAACTTCTAATAGATACATATTATGATGTTTTTCCATCGGCAATTCACCGATTGCTGCATCTACAAAATTTCATTTGAAAATCTACAAAACGAATATTAAATATTTTTGAATTTAAATTTTGTTTTATGTCAATAATACTACTAGTATGTGAATAGTTGGCGATATATCCTTAGCCTAGCTAGGAAACTGCTTTCTAATTTGTCTAATAATTGATTCAATTCAATCAGACAGTCAAGAAAAGAGATGATTCTATGATTTAAAGTAGGCTTACTTTAAAGTAGGCTTGATATACGGCTTTATAAACATGGAGGATAAACCCTGCAGTTAGACTGTAAGATTTCATAAAAAACTCTTTTTTAATACTTTAGCTTTCAGGACGTTTAAAAACATATTCTTAATAGCTTTTTTACTCCTGACATTCGGATTTTGTTGCGGATTAATGTATCTTTTTTCAATTCTTTTTACATTTATTTTATTAAATTTCTAAGCAATCATTTCTTCTGCATTATTTTTTACATTAGTATTTTGCATTAATTTTTGTTTACATTTTAAATTCAAGATTTTCTAAATTTTTTTCGGAATATCTACATACATGTCGGCTGTTGTAGTTTCATGATATTATGTTTTCATATAAGTAAGCTTTGAAAATCTCCACTCCATGCGCTGAATACATATTTTGGGTAGGTAGTGAAGTTGTGCGGTTGACTATCCTGTCGCTAGGAACGAGCCTATGGATAAAAATTGCTGTAGTCACGTTTAATAAAAGGCAGTAGAAAAATGCATTCATTAAAAATTATCGATTTGAAAAGAAAGGGCATAGATTGATATAGTCATGTGCTTCAGAAGTTTTTTGTGATTATTATTTTTTTTCACATTCATATATTTCCATCTTAACAATTTTTCAGATATTTGAAGAAAATCCTTTTTATTAGAAGACGAAGTCAACATTGAATGAGTATTTAGATATTTTTTGAACACTCAGTCTTCCAAATTATTTATTTCCCCAAATAAAACACGAGAATAATGCAAGAAATCTTTTTAATATTCTAATTCCGGCAGTTTATTTCTGATTGGCATGAAAGACTTAAAGGAGATGATGTATTCAAATAATTCAGAAGTCTGTTATCATATCTCGAAAAATGATGGTAAACTGCCGAAATGTACTTTGAAGTAAGAAAAATAGTTCTAAGAAAAACGTACCCAGCTAAATCAATTGTCCAGATAGGGTCATGGGTTTGCCGAAACTAGACTGTCACATGACAACCTGGATCGAAATATAAATTTTATAGGTAATATGCGATCTTTTCCCATTTCTTTTTTTTCTTTATATATGATTCAAAAATATGAATTTCTGTCTTGCTGTTATTGTTTTTTTTTATCTTAATTTCATATTTCTCATTTGCTTATATTTTATTTCATTTTCATATGTTTTTTTTTTCCTTTGGCTTCTTCTTCTTCTTTCTGAACTTTGTTTCTGACTAAAAATGAGAAACCAGTTGAATTAAATGATCCAATTTAGGCAAATGTTTTCGACCCTATCTCAATTTTAAATAAGAAAAAAAAATTCATCTAGCCAATTTTTCTGGATGAATTGTTTTAAGCTAATAAAATTCATCCTGAAAACTGTCAAACAACATTCCATTATGAAGAATAATACTTTTACCACCTACTTTAAATGGTAAACAAGAATGTTTTAACCTTTCATTAAAATATTTAATTGATGATGTTTAAAATTAAAAACTTCTTCTCAAATTTTAAAAATTAGCACTTGCTTTTAAAAATAAATTCGTGTACAACATATAAATCACTATAATTTGTCTACTTTACGGTCCAAAATTTTAACAGAATAGAAGTTACTATGCTGGTTCCAATCTAGACGGCTGCTCAAATCTGCTATTTCTCTTTTAATCTGTGGAGAATATTCACTTTTGAAATGTATGATAGTAAAAAAAGAAAGAGTTATTCCAGAAATTCCTAACAAAAATTCAAGTCCTGGCGAAGATTTTTGTTACAATTCAACATTCCAGCCCAGTTAACTGGCCTTTTGATGATATAAATGTAAGAAGAATGTGATATTAATCCTTTTTCCCGCAGATTACAACATGAACTTTTGCCTTTTAAGATGATGTTCTTTCTCCTTCTTCACGATTGTTGCATTTTACCACTATTTTTTTAAACATTTTAGAGTTGGTTTTCGCATTCTTTGTGGCTCGCTGTTTTTGATTCCTTCCTTTCTTGGAAAGGGGCAGAAAATGTTTTTAGTCAAATGGGATATCATGCAGTTGAAATATTTAAAAGATTGTTCAAATACATTTCAAGGATTTTTGCCCGTTTATAGAAGTGAAAACTAGATATGCGGAAATGTACGAATAACGGATGATTTTATCAGAATATTTTGAGAAACCGAATCTATTTTTCAGGACATAGTAATTTTTTTTTCTTTTTTGAGATTAAAGTTTTAAAATTTTGTCACGCTTTTTTTTTCTAAAATATTTTTTTTTATGAAAATTTTATTTCTAAAACTTAGTTCTGCTGAAAATGGAAATGAAATGGTACCGACAACAAAGAAATTTCTGTCTTCTTTTGTTAACTAAAAGAAGAAGATGGCTTATGTCTTCTATAAATACGTCTTTAAAGTGATTTATGTATTTCATTTCCATCATTATATCCTAATTTACCTACTTTACAGCTCAAATATGTATCAAAATTAAAGTGGAAGCGTCGGCCCTGTCTAGGGTGCAAACCAGACACAGCAATTTCCCTTACTAGTAAGAAGGACTTTGTGATATCCCTCTACAATTTCTTGTCACATTTGCTTCATCAAATTAAAGGCACGTTTATTTTCTTTATGAATTAACTGGTTTTAATTTTTATTTCCCTTTTCTGAGTGTACTTGTTTTGCTACAAGCTTGAATGTCCGAAATGTTACATTCGCACAAAATACTGCATAAAAAATAGAAAAACTTACAGAAATAAAACAATTAGTAATGATACTTCTTTTCTTCTTTGAATAATTATTTCATTTGATAAGAGTTTGTCTGGAATATAAATACACTGATTACTGTTTTGACTTAGGACGCTCACTTTAAATTAAGCATTAGATTTTTAAGATGATACTATTTTATTTCATGAAATTCATTATGTAAAATATATGATGTAATAATGTCGTAAAACGCTCTACAGATTAAATGACCTGTAAATCCCAAATTTGATACAAAGATGTTACTTGTTAATTCGTTTTCGCTAAAGCAGATTTTAAAAAATGCCAGAAATATTTATAATCAAGAAAAAATAATTGAAATTTTTACATTCATCCTCAATTTCTTCAAGCCACATTATTGTAAAATTAGCATTTTAAAATTTAAAATGTTATTTTTTAAGTCATTAGAGTTCATTATCGCAAAAGTTTTTTTTTTAATTTTATCACTTTTTTTTTCAATTTTTTAATGCAATAAATGTTTGTTAAAATACTATTAAAATTTATTTTTCATTCACTGCTAAAATTCTCAATAATCGGCTTAATTATGGTATTGATTTTCGTAACAATTAGTGAAATTACTTTTCAAAGAATATATAATTTTCAAGACTTCCATTATTTGAGATTTAATACGAGTATTTAACATTTTATATTATGTTGATAAAATTTATGATCTAGAAATTATAATGAAATGGTGCTATGTAAACGCAAACGATAAAATAGATAAAGTTTTTTGTTTATTACAGCATTATCTTTCTGCAATTTTTAAGGCTATAAGATCGAATTATTTTTGTTCCTTTTTAAAGCAGTCTGCTATCAAAAAGAAGACTGTTCTTTCTCACTGGTAATTCATGGTGATGCTTTCATACTATTTCAACATCATTTCTCAATTATTCTGTCTTTGAAATGTGTTTTGAAAAATGTAACAACTTAGCACATATTCATTTTAAGTATAATTCTGGGATATTGCATAATCCAAAACTAAGTAAAACTATTTTAAACTAATAGGGATAATGAAAATATTTCAAATGATTTTAAAAGACTTTGAAAAACTATATACTAATTTTAAAATTTTCGAAAATATCATGCTATAATTTTGAATTTTTTCCCTTTTAGTAAAATTAAGATACATATTTAATAAATAATAACATTAATTGAATTTTGAAGCATCTAATTTGTAAAATAAAAAAATGACCCACATCATTAAAATTTTTTACAATATTAAACACACTTAAATTAATTAAACACTACCATATTAAAAATTCTCATAATTTTATATGCATTTCGACATAAATGAAACTGAAATTGTTGAAGTCTTTCACATTTTTTTGCCAAATACCAACTTAATCAACACTTAAAAATAAGCATTGAAGTAAATTATATCGATACTTTATATGCATGCTCTAAATCTTAGTTTCGGAACATTTTATAAAGGGTTCGCTTAAACTATTTTAATGTAAGAAGCATAAATAATAAAACTAACCATTAAGTGTAGCGAATGAAGCTCACAATTTTAAATTTATTGAGAAATATTATTACACCTAAAATTTATTGAAAAGCAAATTTAGAAAAAATAAATAAATTAACTAGATCGATTTATTTTTTAAGATAAACGCGTCTGCAAACAGTGCAACTGTGATAAAAGGTTTTTTTTTTTTAAATTTTATCTTCTAATCATAAAAATATCAGTTAATATCTTGCATGTAAAGGATTTAAGACAAAATGAAATTCAAGCTTATTTCATTACGAGTTTTTTTTAATTGCATTATGTATCTACTATAAAACGCTTGGCTAATTTAGATACATAAATACTAGTAATACCTAGTCAATGAAAACTATCTTATATTCATAACAATGCTTAAATCTGATCTTTCTAACTAGCAAGAATCTAAACAATTTGCTGATAAGAAATCAAAATTTTATCGAATTTACCATTAAAAACAATATTAACCTCTGTGAATTTTAAAGTGGCATGTTGTGATCCTAAATATATAAATTTATAAAATTTTAGAACTCTGGTACATTTAATATGGACAGATTCTCAAGTTGTTCTTCCCTGGTTGTTTTGTCTCCTCTGCCTCGCTGTTTCAATATAGAAATTGGACCTGCATAATCAATACCACAGACAAAAATGGTCTATTGAGAATCACTCGTCCTTCAGGAAGATCTCCCATTTTTTGTTTTATGTTGTTGCTGTTTTGACATATTACTTCTAAATCTACAACATACAAAACCTTATTTAACAAGTTACCTTATTTAAAATAAAAGCATTAACTGTCAAACATTCTTTGCTAAATCTTGACCCAATTTTTAAATGAACTGAGCTATGTGTGGTCCCTGCTTGAACCCCATTTATCCCACTTAGAGACACTCTAACATTATTTACTTTTTAATCCTAAAATATGTATTACATTTTCTCTGAAAAACTGGCTGAAAGGGATGGAAACTTTTTCCTTCACAGAAAGGGGATGGAAATCCTTTCATTCACAGAAACATGAACCATATCAAGTTAAAATAAGAAAGTTTAATTAATATTTGCAAATACAATGCAAGTTTTAGTAAAATCCGCCCAAATATCTGGAAAGAACCGATTGCTTAAAGACACATCAAAATCATATTGATGTACAATGTTGCAAATTTCTTCCCAAAATAGAAAGTGTTGCAAAATATCAGTGTTGCTTGAAAACTTATACAAAATACTGACTTGATACTATTGTATTCCATTTATATTTCATGCTTTAACTTCTGGAAAATGTTACTGCATATTTCGAGAGAAGGGCTTTGCCAGAACTTAAAGACATTCTGATAGATAGTTATGATCTGCGAAATTTTCCGGCCATATTTCTAGAACGTTCCCCTTTTTTCCTTATTTCATCCATGATATCTTCGAAATTATAATGTTGCAATTATATAATGATTTGAAACTATGGTTGACACTACGATCTTTCTTTTTCAGTTCACCGCTTTTCGAGGGTCATCTGAAATCATAAAAATACTGCTGTGGGTCAAGTCTGACGCATATTAATAAATTATCGCGATCGTCTAATAAAGTTTGAAATATTTCAGAGGATTCCAGAATAAATTTGACATTGCTATTATACGTGTAAAATAATTCATAGGTGAAAATTCTAATGATATATATGTTCTGTGCCGAGCACTTAATATAACATCTATCTCTTTGCCGTACGTAACTACTGGCATATTGTTTACTTACTTTCGTTTCATTTTTTCTTTGTGCTTTGTACTTTCATTTTTACTTTCGTTTCATTTTTTCTTTGTGCTTTGTACTTTCATTTTTACTTTCGTTTCATTTTTTCTTTTTACTTTGTACTTCCATTTTTACTTTCGTTTCATTTTTTTTCAGTTTCTTTGTTGTTGTTGTTTTTTTCATCACATTAACGCTAGATGTTGATGCTCCCGAACATCCGATACTATGTGATTCCAATAGGTATTTGGAATAAGCCAAGCAGAAACTTTCTATACTCTGTAGTGCAATGCCGGGTATATAATGGAATAAATATTTTCTTATAATAGACAATTCTGTGTTGATCATTAACCAAAAGTTCCCTTTTTGATATTGACTAATTTATCTAAGCATGGAAAAATAGACATATTAGCTTCGATATTCAATATGGAGTATCATTTTCTTCCAAATATCTACTTAAATTTAAATAAAAGTATACAATTGCAATGAATTTAAAATAAATGGTACCACATAAAATCGAAACGACGAACTTTTATGTGAAAAGTTTTGATACGCTAATTTTCTTATACTAATATTTTTACAGAAAATATATTTATACTTTTACAAAAAAAAATCATATAAATATATTAAAACATTGAAAACAGTTTTAAACAGTTGAAAAGGTATTAAAATCAGAAGGCATAGATTTTCATTGATCTTTTTGAAGAGTTTTCAACCATATTTGATTGAGATTATAAGTTGGGGTATTCAGAAATAGAAAGTCAAGCTTAAAATTTAATATAGTATGTTTGAATTAGAAAACTCAGTATTTTCTATAATACTTTTATAAATTACATCGTTTCCCAGAAATATTCCTCTATGCCTCCAATGTACTAGAAATAAAAATAAGTGTCTGGTATATAGAAATTAATCCTTTATTTTTAAAGCAGGTTATTATGCATTCATTCAGATAATTTTAAAATTCTGAATAACATCTAATAATCGATCATTAGTCGAAATTCGTGCATTAATAAACGCTAATATAAACTGCCTTGCCATTACTAAACAGGATTAATATGTGCAATGAATATAAATATATAGTTTTAATAAACTATCTTAAATAACAATATTACGACCTAAAATAATCTATTTTTATGTTTAATTTAATTTTATATAATACGTTTTATCTTTGAATTCTATATTTTTCAACATTATATTTCTTTATTGTTAGCTGTAATGTGTTTTGAATCGATCTTTGATCATAAATTTTAGCGAAGAAATGTTTATTTGTTTGAAATATCTCAATTATCCAACGACTCTGAAGAATTTATATGTTTATTCAAAAGAAATAAAGAAATAAATTTAGTTAAACTTATATTTAAATAGCTTTTAAATATAAGAAAAATATATAATTAAATTTTTCTAAACTCTCAGTATTATAATATGCACACATACTGAGTACATAAACAATACTTAGTAAAATAATATATTTTATTAAATACAGTTTATAAATAACGGTGGAAATGCTATTCCCTGCATATCATAAATAATATGAAATAAATGAATTTTTGCATAAAATCTACTGCTTTTAATTGTATAAAAATGTGTACTCTTAATGCAAAAAAAAATAAATAAAAATATGTACCCAAAGTGTTAATGCAATAAAATTGGGTGATAGAAACTATACTTATATTTAAGAATTCCCAGAATTTTCGTCTTCTGGCATTTCTATAAATTTTATATGAAAACAAAATAATCTACGTGCAACAATTATTAAACTCTTAACATAGAACTTAATGTTATGTCAGTTGAAAGTATATATGTAGTAAAAGGCTATTTATTTTTAATAAGGGAATTTAATAATAACCTCATTTCTGTGTGTAATACAATAATCAGTATAAATTTATTCTCTGCCTTGAAATAATGATGTTATACTAACCCTTAATAAATCCCGGCTGCATTTTATCTTAAGGAATAGACGTGGTGGTTTGAATTAAAATTAAAATTTAAAATGTATAGTAAACTTCATATATAAATTATACTAAACACAATAAATAAATGAAAAGAGTTTATATTCAGATTGAAATATATATAAAAACTATTATATATATTTCAATCTGAATATATGTCTACACCAATATATATATATATAAAATATATCGGTAAGCTTATGTAAAATTATTGCATGTTTCAAAATCTTTTGTTTAAGAAGTTTGAAGTCATTTCTTAAAACAACGAAGTAAATTAAAAGGAATTTTGAAGATAGAAATGCATAGAAAATGACAGAAATACTTTTCCTAATACACTGTTTACATTTGTATGGTAGGCAGACAGCGGTAAAATAAAAATAAAAAAATCCCACCTTTACTGTTCTAGTCTACCTTTTGAAAGCAATTTCAAACATTTCGACAACAGAAAAGTGCAAATCCATTAAGAACGTAATTACCAGTCTATTGCGAAAACAGGTGATGAAGGACTTCATAATATTTTCTGATAATAATCTTTTTTTTTCAGGATTCACATTCGTTTATCAAAGGCATCGTTTTAATAAAGTTGTTGAATCTTCAAAGACTATTGAATACTGACTTTTCAGAAGACTTGAATTTCAAATAAAAAGATGTTTTGACTTTTCAAAAGCGTTGATTTTCAAGTAAATTGGAAATATTTATATGTTTAAATCTAAACTAGTTGTTTCATTCCAATTTATTATAAATATTTTACTAAAAAATCACTGCAATATAATCTCTGAATCAGTTCATTCATTATTTCATTTCTAAACAAAGATGGATTTCCTGTTTGATTATTGGAGAAAATCAAACAGAAAATTAACTAAGAAAATTAAATGAATCAAAAATTATTTCTGAAAATAAAATATTGAGTTTATTTATTTATTTTTTTAATTTTTGGAAATGGTATGATAGAAATTGAAGAAGTATGATGCAAAAAAAAAAAAGTGTTTCCAAAATATTTGTCTCTTTACAGATTTTACATACAATTCTTACGCTTTCTCCCATCAAGCTTCCAGTTTGATAGATAAAGAAATAAAAATAAGATTTAAACAAAACACAAAAGATTTTTGCAATATGAAAACATTTGTCTTTTAGGTGAGAAAACCGCTGGAGGCAAGTCTGAAGGAATATTAAAAAAGAGAGCGCTGACCTTTACAAGAGTTATAGAACTAAATAAAACAGACAGAAGAAGATTAAAAAAAAAAAGAAAGAAAAGAATGTGATTCTAAAACTGTGAGTATTTTTACTCTGTTTCAACTTCATTCATAACTAATAAAATATGTCTCTTTTTGTACTTTTTATTATAATGATACATTTTGAATATGATATATAATTATACATATGTAAATACATTTTGGAAGTCTTCTATTCTTCGGATTAAAAACAAAAATTGGACTCAGATTTCCAGTACTAATGGTCAGATCACATACTTAATTCCTCGCATTTAAATAGCTGCATTTTTAAATTATGTTCACATAGTCGATAATGGATAGACATAGTCAATTCATAGATAAATTTTTCCCAAACTTTAAAACGAACTAACAGTTCTGATGACAAAAAAAAAAAAAATCATGTATTTAATTTGTTTCTTCTGGTTCTTGCGTGTTTGAATTAGTTGGAGTATCCAAAGGTATGTAACCAAGGTCAGGCAGACAAACGTATTTCAAAATCTGATAAAAGTTTCAATTTTGTCGTAAAAACCACATACCAAACCTAATTTCCATAAAATCACTCCATTTTTAGTTGTTGTTGGTTAAACGACATTATCTTGTAATATGGAGTTTTCTGATTCAAAGAGATATAAAAAGTAGACATTCTTCAAAATTTCAAAGTCGACTTTTCTTGCAATACTTTTTTTTAACTACTTAGTATGACCAAAAAAACGTAGTGTGAAGAAATTGAAATTACAGTGGAAGAAAAACGAAACTCGTTTAGTGTATGAACAATGAGAAAGGTCAGAGACACTGGAGAGAAGAAAATAACGTTTCATTGATGCTAGAAAAATGAAACAAGAAAAGAAAACAGCAAATGTATGCACAAAGAACACTATTTGCTGAAAATCGTAACGTAAGCTAGTAGCGAATTGCTAAATAGAAACCAGTAATTGGTCATTGATTGCACAACAGAGCTCACTTTACGAATAGAGCGAGTATTAATTCTCATGTTGGAATAATACTCTTAAGATAAATATTTACTTCCCCAAAAAATATGGAATTTTATCGAAGAAAATTCTTGATTGAGATATACTATATATATATATATGTGTGTGTGTGTGTGTGTGTGTGTGTGTGTGTGTGTGTGTGTGTGTGTGTGTGTAAGCATTTTTTGTTTGAAGCAGATTGCAGGTTCGGTGATATTTATGAGACATTTTACATTTTTAAATTCATTGTAATTGATGGGAAGGCATAATTATTTATAAGCAGAGACGCGGACAAGGAACGTCCGCCTCAGCGCGTCACAAAAGCAGAAGTAAGAAAGGAACGAAACAAATGATCACTTGTCTTATAAAACATGGGATTTGCCGATTGAATACACGTGTTTACCTTTTGCAAGGGCAACGGAGGGATCATTTTCACTTAATACTTAGAACTAATTGCGCAGTAATTTTTACACAGCTTCAGGCGAATTATTAAAGTGGAATGAGATCAGGAAATAAGAGAATGAAATTACTATGGGCTAAATTAAGATAAAGCTTTGGAAATTAATTTGGTTTAAATTAAGATTTAAAATATCATTACACACACATATATATATTGTAAACACACATATATATTATACAACAATGACACTAATCTGAATAAAAAAATTTATTTTCTAATTTTTTTTTGTTATTATTATTTTTTTTTATTTTTTTTCCAATCTAGCTTACCCAAAATGTGTATCAAGAGATGAGAGAATGACATCAGAGATTTATAACAATATTTTGAATTCAAATTGTTTTTACCTTGTATTTTAAGATGCCTTTACTCTAAATGAGAACATTTTGCTAGAATTGAAGCTCAGCTGAAGACGTTATGCATTTTTTTCTCTTGGAGAGAGCTCTTTAAAAGTTTTATTTTATTTAAAATGTATAAAATAAATACAATATAAAAACCTTGAAATAAGTCATTTTTATAATAAGAAATGCTATGTCCTTTGGTCTGATATTGCAAAAGGTATGTCTTGCAACCTGTGATTAATGGGTTAAATTCGCACATCTTTAATGTTTTTCTTTATGTTGGTTCGTTCCTGAAGTGAATTTTTCATGTCCCCTGAAGTGAATTTTTCATTTTTTGACAAATAGCAATGCTCTCTTCGACAACTTCTCTTTTTTTAAACAACTGTATAATATGTCTTTTCTTTTTTTCAACTTTGTCTTCTTCCTAAAAATTCAATGCAATAGTCTTCGAAAATAAATTCACTTTTCTGTACTAGTAATGATAAAGTGTATAAAAATATGATGTACCGATGATAAAGTGATTCTACCAGAATTTCCTCAGTAATCAGAAACATAAAAAGTTTGATGGGAGGTTGACGGATTAGAAGACAAGGTGAATAATTGACAAAATCATATTCTCTGACAATCTTATTGTTAAATATAATATAATTATTATATGGGATATCCAAAACATTATGTCTGGAACTTAATGGATCCAAGAATGCGAGATTTGGGCATGTTTAAATAAAAATAAATTAAAGAATTAATTTCAAAATAAAGAAAAAGTATAAGTGCTTCAAGAATATATTATTCTAAGGGAAAATGTTTAAATGACGATAAAGGCACAAGCTATCCAGTAGTAATGACCATTATTCATTATTCATCATTTTTGGCCTTAAAACCGGATGGATCAAAATTCGAAACTTATTTACCCTGTATAAAAATGCAACAAAATGCCATGCTCCACCAGGATCCCCATCAATACAGTCCAGACGTAGGTTAACTCTAAGTCATGGCCGCATGTCCTCCTGTTGGTGAGGCGTGGAACTTTGGAAAGGATTGCCAGCTTAGGTGTCGTTCTTGACATCTAATCGGGTTTCAAATTACAAATATTGCTACAAAATTGCTTTCATAATACTATCAAATGAGATATTATATAACTTAAAGTTCAGTGTAATAAACTGGTGGCTAGTTTCTAATGGTCATTTTCGAGATTGAGAAATTTGAATTGCGCCTCCCTCCAATTATTCAATCAAACATTTTAAAAATATTTTCATAAACAAAATTATTCACTTTGAATAAAATTGATAATTTATTATAAAATTATTGAATTTTCTGTATACTGTTTATATTCGAAATGCAATTTGTTTTTTTGCAGTAATCATTGGTTTCTTACAATCACCTCCCCACTTTCTGAAATTTAAATTACGCATTCAGTTATTAAATCAAGTATTTAAAAAAATATTTTCATTGAAAATTATTCACTTTGAATGAAATTTATAATCTATTATAAAACTACTGAGTTTTCTTTATATTGTTTGTATTCGAAATGCAGTTTGTTTCCTTGCAAATCAAATGCGATACATTCTCTTGTGAATCTTTTAAATTTATATCTGCAGTTTTCTCAATAATTTTCTGTCACCACATTTAGTTTCAAATTTTTACAAAATTTCCATGAAAGTAAAAACTTGTAAATTTTCAATCACTTATCACAATTTTATCTTTAAAAAAATAAAAAGTGAACGATTAAAACCATAGAAGGTAGAAATTCTTTAAAAATAGAAAAATAGAAAAAAGTTGATACCCAGGTAGTTTCTAAAACCCGCATATCATGTGCATTTGGAACAGAATCTATGAAATACTATTATGCTGCAGTGTACCAAATACTGAGAGGTTCTAAAAACAACTCCCCAAGTATTTTTTTTTTCTTTTTTTTGCACAAGACAGTTTACAATCTATAACAATAAAACTCTTTCCAAAGATTGAGAAAAATTTACCAAATGAAATATCTCTGTAAATAAAAAGGAAACTATAATCACATTTTTTTGTTGTCAGAAATGCAGAAAAAAAAATAATTTTTCAGCAGACGTCAAAAAGTGAAACAGGCTTTCAATAATAATATACCAGAAACATATCTTCCATTAAGAGAAAAAGATGCACAAAAAAGGGCTTTGATATTCCCTTTGTCAAAACGGAAAGCCCGTTCTTTATTCAAGAACCCAGCTCCGGCAGTTAAATGGGAATGTGAATTTTAAGAATGCATTATTCTTCATTTACTTCCGACATAAGTGGGAAATATATTTTCCCCAACACCGAATACAATCAAATTTTTCTCATTTTGGTGTGAATCTCTTATTCAAAATCTCACATGATTCAATACCTCTGAATCCTCTTCACAAATCCCTTTAGGTGAATCTTCTTTGGCGATTTTTCAATACAATTTTTACACAACGTCATTTATTGGTGGAAAATTTTGTGCAATGAAAAAAATATTTCATTGTGATGGAAAATAATTAGACATGAAATCTCACAATTGGGCGGTCCGAAAATAACTTTTTCTAAATTTAATTCAGCTTACTGTGTAAAAATTGTCGTTTTCATAGTAGTTCTGCTTGAAAATTTTAATATTAAGAATATAGGCAGCAAGAGATTCAAAGAAGCAAGAATTTCTATTAAAGGACTCAAATATATATTTCGTACTTTAATAGATATTGCGTAAGTTAAATCCAGAGCTTTTCGAAGTTTGTTGATGCTAATAAAAAATTTAGATGTATAATTTCTAAAGCATTGATTATACAAAATTAAATTCAGGTTCATGTAAGATTAAAATATATTTCGGTTAAAGTATTCCTCAGAATTTCATAGAAACATACTGAATGTTTTAAAAATTACTGAATGTTTTGAGAATAACTTTACAGTTAATATAAAAACCAAGGTCACAATCATGGGATGGTTAGAATGGCTCGCCTGAAGTGGAAATATCAACTAATTTAATCGATAAAATCTGCCTAAGAAAATAAAGTGTTGGCACTACTGTTAAATGATATAATATTTCTCACAGAAATATCTTTTTTGTTTGAATGAATGCTGCTGCTATGGTCTTTACCAGTCTCTATTTTACGGCATTTTTGAGCCTATTTAATCAATTGTATATAGAATAAATGTATTCTTAATAGAGATAAAACGCCTTTAATTGTTTTATATGTGAATGGACTCACACCGGCGTGGGGGGATACCTCACAAGAATCTTTCGATATGGTGGTTCTTCCTCGCTATCGGTGGGTGCAGAAAAAGTATGGGATCAATTACCCCCTATTAATAGCGGGACGTGCTTCCTACCGCAAGGATTCTGCCATGACCGGTGATGGCCGTAAGGACTCAACCTATGTCCCCGCCAGTACTGTCGCAACGGTCAGGTCATTCAGATTTTTTATATGTGCCAATGTGTGATTAATTGAGAGTGGGAAATCAAGTGATTAGATGACTTCGAGATTTATCCTGAAGGAGCAAAATAATTTGCCTTAATTTCATTGAAGGTAAATACACGCAAATCACTTTCACCTCAGCTTCTATTTTAGAAAGTTTTTGATCTGTTCTCGGTGAAATGAATACTATCAAATGTTTTGGATCATATTACCATTTCTAGGAAAATTGACAAAGGAATTTTGAAATCTAATCGTTATTGGAGGCACCATAAAGACCAGAGATAATGATTTAAAAAGATGAGATGGTCTTTATACCAGCCACCATAAAAACCACGAATTAAAATAACTTCTGGAAGAGAAAAGCAGAAAAAAATAGCAAGATACTAACCCAAAAACTTCAAAACATTTGAAATCAATATGATCTCAATTCCTATTCATTGATATAATTTATTTTGTGGTTTTATATCTAATGCGATACTTGCAATATGAGGATTGTTTGCGTATTTTTCATTTTCGCTCTATCTTTCCAATTAAAAAAAAACTTTTATTACTTAAGTGGTATATTTTTGTTTCATATCAATCTTATTTTTTTGCAATATTTTTGATGTAAATTTTCAAAAATATATCTATTTTTCAATTGTTTAAAAAAATTATCCCGAAATACTGAATAAAATTAATAGTTATACATTTCATGTGACTGTAAAAATCACATGAATTTACAGTATACGGAGTCACCCATAAAAAATTATTCTAATGTTGAATTTACAGTCACCCTTAGAGTAATTATGTATTGTGCTATCATTATCAAGAAAAGAATGTAACTCTCTTTATGCAAACAGAAACAAAGAGGGCAAACATTAGCAACAGCAATAAGTTTTTTAATGCACAGTTGCAACAACGTTGTTCTAGATTGTTACAATTTAATTTTACACTTCGGAGACTTAATCAATTGAAGAATCCATCCAAAATAAATACATTATATAGAATAATTTAGAAATGAATATTAATTCACTGAATTAAAATAAATTCATGAATTCACAAATTTCATTTCTCGTATACTCTAACTGTAATTTTCCTGATGGCGATACCCTTAATATACACATCAAAATATTCGCAGAATAATTTTTCGAATTTTTAAAGATGTATTAAGATTTAAGTATTTAGAACATGTATGTCACACAAACGCAAATGCACTTCCAATAAAACACAATACAATAAACAAGCATAGCAAAAAACACAAATAGAAGCATTAAAATGCTAATAGACAAAGACAAAATGAGGCTTATGTATTTATTTTAAGATCTTAAAAAGCATTTTATCTTTTCAAATAGCTTTCAATGTTTTTCTATCAGAAAGTACATTAGAAAATTAAATGTTTTGCAGAATTATTTTATTTTAATTAAGCGAATGAAAAATAATCCCTTAAACATGACTTCCATCAAATTTTAAATCACATAAAACGAGAAATACGAGAAGTTACTCTTAAAGTTGTTTGTACTTAAAACAATCCTTTGAAGTTAAAATTTTAGAAAATATAATAAGAAATATAGCATTAATAAAGATCATTATTAAATAGCAATATGCTAATTTTAATAACATATTTATGGAAATTTTATGGCAGCATTCTAATGGCATATTAAATTCTGTATAATATATTACTTATAGGCATAACTATAAGAAAATACGTATGAAAATCATGTCGTTTGTCAAATAAACATTTACATTTCTGAATATTTTGATCCGCGACTACAACATTAAACTATAATATCCCGAGGCAGATTAAACGCAAACTTTGATAAACGCCAGACAGATTAGGCACCAAAAACAGAAACTTTCAAAATTATTCATTTTGCTTTTGTTCTTCATATTTAGCAATATTTTAATAATGAGAATTAAATTATTTAATTACTAATTTAATAACTAAAATTAATTAGAATTGCTATTTAGTAAATTTAAATATTATTTGAAATATCAGTTATTTGTTCATTAGAATATAACAAAATATTTTGCTACGAACGGGCCAATTAATTTTCTATCATACAAAAACGTGCTTGATTTCTCACAATAATAATATCTCTGTTTAAGATATGAAAAAGAAACTGCTACATTTAAAGCGTTGTAATTATCATCAAAGATTAATTAAACTCATTATAGGTTAAACAATATTTCAGTTATTATCATTAAACATGTAATTTATTAATTATCAAAATCATTTACAAGATTATTAATCTTGTAAATTTTAATATCTTAAACTTATTTAATGGCAATTCAATACTTACAAGCACACATTTGTTGTGCTTTCGAAGAGTTAACCGAGAATTTCTGTACTATAGTGCTCGCCACAAATTTAATATGCCCTCGGTTACACTTAAATGATTTTAATGTCCGGTGTCTGTGATACTCTGAATCGCTATAACACCTATCGTTTGGTGGATTTTAACTAAAAATTTTAATTTTCTATTTTATATATATTTAAATATATCTATATCCGTTTCTTTACTTTCTGTATTTCCCTAGATTTTTTTTTTCAATTATTTGATATCTTTCTAGATTTTTCCTCCAGTGTTTTGTAGTTAAAACACAGTTTTCACTTCCTTCTTACACTACATGCAGGGGTTGGACAAAATGGAAACACATGATATTTTGGCATCATAATCTTTGAACGTGTTATAAAAAAATCAAAACTTGGCATATTTTAATATTTTTTTCTTTTTTTGTTATTTGATATGTTTATTTAAAATAACTGGGGTTTTTTTTTTCAGAAATATTAAAAAAAGTGATTATAACCTTATAAAAATAGCAGACCTCTCGAACTTTCAAAGAGGCTAAATTGTTGATGCTAGCATGACAGGCGCTAGTCTAACAGAAACTGCCCGAATGCTTGGCATTTCAAGAGGTACTGTCTCAAAAGTAATGACTGCTTTTGAAAGAGAAGGAAAAACGTTTTCACCAAAACGCAGGTCTGGCCGAAAATCGAAATTGTCTGCGAGAAACCGTTGAACTCTAAATTGAATTGTTAGAGAGGATCGCAAATGCACGGCTCCAAAAATTACTGCAGAGCTCAATGAACACCTATAGAACCCAGGTTCCACGAAAACTGTTCGTCGGGAGCTGCACAAATATGGATTTCACGGGAGATCTGCAATTAAAAAAACCTCTGCTCTCAAAAACAAATGTTTTAAAGCATTTAGAGTGCTGTAGAAGTTTCCAGAATTGATCCCTCGAGCAGTGGAAAAATGTGATTTTCTCTGACGAATCATCGTTTACCCTATTTCCGACCTCCTGTCGAGTGTACGTTTGGAGAGAGCCTAAAGGAGCATTTCAACCAGACTGACTTCTCCCAACCGTAAAAAATGGCGGGGGTTCTGTGATGATATGGGTGTTATTTCTTGGAAATCCACCGGGTCAATGATTTCCCTTCATGGAAGAATTAACAGCAGAGAATATTTAGGAATTTTGGGTGACCAAGTTCATCCTGTGGTTCAAGAACTGTTTACGGAAGGGAACGCCATCCTTCAAGATGATAATGCACCAATCCATGTAGCTATAATTTGTTAAAGAATGGCGCGAGGAACATTCTAATGAAGTTGAGCATTTCATCTGGCCACCACAATCCCTAGATCTCAACATTATTGAGCATTTATGGTCGATTTTAGAGATTCAAGTAAGAAGTCCATTTCCTCCGCCATCGTCTCTAACAGAACTTCAGGGTGTTTTAACTGAAGAATGGGCTAAAATTCCTTTGGAAACAATTCACAATTTGTGTGAATCAATACCTCGGAGAATTGAGGCTGTAATTGCCGCAAAAGGTGGACCTGCACCATACTGTAATATATTTTGCTGATTTTTCAAGGTGTTTCCATTATTTTGTCCAACCCCTGTATAAGCTCAATGACCCTCGTTATACCACATAAATCTTCTTTCTACAGTATCGCTCTACTTTTTGCACTCGACTAGAAGCTTTACAACATGTAAAATGCTATATTCCAAAAATTTCAATTAAAATTCATTAGGAAATATAGATGAATTAATATCAAATTGCTATGTAATTGATAACTAATGCTATTGCTATGCATTGCTAATTCTTTTGCAATCTATGTCAATATTTTTGGCTATGCTTCAGGAAACTAAATTCCTTAATTTTCTTGAGATTTGGGGAATTATTTTGCTTCACAATTATTTGTTTTTGGTATTGATTGTTTTTCAAGGTACAAACAAAATTGCAGCAAATCAAACACATCATCCATTTTTAAAAATGCCATCTTCATTGAAACCTAAAATCATGCAAACGAGTATGAGAAGTCTGCATAAAACTTTATCGCATACTCTGTAATAAAAGTGTTATCCTCGAGAAGCCTTACATGCGTACAATGGTCGCGAAATACGAGGTCAGGAGACATAAAACAGTAATGAAATGTTAACTTTTGGTACAATTTGTCATTTTTATTTAATCTATTGTACGAACCTCGGCAATATTTTCGGCAATTTAGCTCCGGCATGCTTTCATGGGACATTTGAATATTCGCAACCGAGTAACAAGACCACTAGACAAAAGTAATTACTCCTGTCCCATAGCTGTTAACTGGCTTATAACCTTTCACCACAGACTCTCCCTCTAGTGAATCGGAAGTGAGATGAACGATATGTGTTGAGAGGGGATATATTAACGGTTGAGTCTAATACGCCTGTACCCATTTGAGTAGCGCCAAGCGTTATGGCGAACGTGTGTGGGTGAGGGGTTGCTGCTGCGTCAAATGAGTCTGACGACTTTGTGTTACTGCGTCAAGTGAGTCTTATGACTTTTTGTGTTGCTGTGGGTAGATGGCGCCACAACAGCTGTACGAAGGTTGAAGATCATGTCCGGGTCACCAATGTGGAAGTTGAATTGATTAGAATAGAACACGGGACATTGTAGTTCGCAGCCGAGTAACAAGACCACTAGACAAAATTAATTACTCCTGTCCTGTAGCTGTTAGCTGGCTTATAAACTTTCTCCACATGTGGGTAATAATATCCGAAAATTGAGTTTGTGTTTTTAACATACTTTTCTCTATCGATTGAAGCACAAATTTGACACAGAACTACATTTGTAGTCACAAAATCACATACATCTGATATATTTAAGTCATTGAATGTTTGAGTAAATGCGATCTGTCGGCCGGTACTTTCAGATCTACAGATATTCAACTCTTCATTTAATTTGGCTCAAAACGACAGATGTTGGCATTATAGATGCTAAATCTGTGTGCCGAATCGCATCCGTTTAGTTCTCTTCGTTTCTAATTATCGAGTTCACTTATATTCGAATAGTACGACAGACAAACCACTCCTGAATGGATTTTACTCAAAATTTGATAGATATATGCAAATTTCTTATTAAGATTATAAGCCAAATTTCATTTGTCTAGCTCAAAGCATTTTTCAGTTATCTTTGAACTTAGGGAGATAGAAAACATATAGATTCGTCAAAATATCTAATTATAATTTTAATTCGACGATTATAATATTTTCTCCATAATTCGTATAAGAGAAAGTAAAGAGTTTTATCAAACATCAGTGACGATAAGTTATAATCAATTATTATATAGGTGTATAACAACAATTATTGTTTTATAACACTCACCAGCATACAATGATTATTATTAGACGTTAATACCCAAAATTCAACTAAATGCGAAACAAATAAATATGAAATTACAATACAAATAAATGCATAATTGAAATTAAAACTGAGTTATATCTATATCACGGCATTCTGAAGTTTTAGTGGTCTCATCGGAACTATCTCTCGTAGTCTTCAATAAAGATCTTAGCTATTTTCCTCCACATATAAGCTATGGATCTTGTGAAACTGCAAATACCCTGCATGAATTTTAAGAGCGAAAGTTATGAAATATAAATCTTTGTCGTGAATTCACCATATTTATTGATATTATTGAAAAAATATGTATTTTGGACATATTTCGTACTACCAATGGGTACCAAAATTTGGAACCAAACTGTAGTTGTAATCAGAAGATAACATATCCAATTTTATTCAATTCAGTCATTACATTTCCATATATGCGACAGACAGACAGTCAAATGGTTGACACATTTAGTTCAAAATTTGATTAAATTCTATATTTTTTATGTTTAAGCTGTGTACCAAATTTACTTACCTAGCTCTTTGCGTTTTTTAATTTTCGATTTCACTCGTACTAGAGCAGACAGTCAGACAAACTTCCAGTAAATGAATTCCATTCAAAATTTGTTAGACATCTACAAATTTTGTCTCAATTCAAAGTACTATATTTCAGCCGTCCATCTCAAAGCGATTTTGAGTCATCGTGTTCACAGACATACATGATGCCAAAACTGTATTTTTGGATTTAGGGAGATCTAAAATGAGAAGATCCATCAAATCTGGAATTAGAATTTTTCGACGAATTTATTAGAATTTTTCGAATTAGTAGTTTCTCTTAATATACTTCGTATACCAGAAAGTAAAAAAAAAGCAGAATCTGTTGCTCCTTTTTTGAAGTCGTTTGTTAACAGCCTCATTGAAACATATAGCAAAATTGTTTTAACATGTATAGTAAATTCGAGAATTATTTTTTCTTTCAAACAATATTTTTGAAATGATATTTTTTTCAAATTTTTCGTAAGCGTCATCAAATAATTTCAATTTCAAAATATGAAGGACATTTCTTTAATTGCTTTCGCACTGAATTATAATTTGGAATGAAAAAAAGTTCTAGAAACCATAAAATAGAATTTATGTAGTCTGAATTGCAAAAAAATGGGCGATGGCACAAGTAAAAAAAAAAGAACGCATCTTCAGAAATTCCCTCTTGTCAAAGTCACGTGCTATTCATAGCATTTCGGCACATGAATATTCCAGAGTTGTAAAAAATAAAGGAAGTTCCTAAAAAGTCTTTTAAAAATTTCAGATGTTTTAGATTTTATTTGACCGAGAAGTACTTTTGTTCCTAACTTAGAAAGGCGCTGTGAACGAATCAAAGACAAAATGTTGCAAGAATGCGAAAAATGACTTCAGGAGAAAAAAAAAACTGGAGGAAAAATGCGGCAATCAAGAAAAAAGGAAGGGAAGAACGTTGTTCCAAAGAACAGACGTGAATAATCTGAGGCAAAGTGGATTAAAACTACATTTGTCTTATGGTTCGACTTGCATTTACAGAATCCGATTCAATGATCTAGAATGGTCCGCTCTTTGACAAGCAGAAATGAGCTTTTTGAAAGGGATTGTGACATCTTTTCTTCAGCCCCCAGGGCACCAATCCTGGATTTTTCTCATCCTTTAAAGCAATTTATTTCGCAAATGGTCTATATTTAAAAAAAAAACAACAAAAGAACAAAAGTTTTATTTTGCATTCTTTGTAAACTGTAAACTGAAATGGCTAGATCGTTATTATTGCTACCAAAGAAAAGTATGTTATTCAAAAATTTTCATTTTGTTTTTTTTTAAAGAATAATATTTAATACATAATTTTAAAATTTCGTCGGAATTGTCAAGATTGGTAAGTTAAGACCAGTGTATTTTTTATTTATGTTTATATAAGTAATAGTAAAGGAATATCTTTGCTAACACTCAAATTAAATATATCAAATCATAGATTTATTGCACTTTTCTATCATTTGTACCTTTCGTTATGATTTTTGAATGGATAAAGTATTATATATATTACTAAAATTAAGCATAATTAAAATGAAAGTTACGAAAGAAAAATTCCACTATATTTTTAAAATATTCAATATTAAAACTCATAGCTTTTAGTGGTCAATTTTGTACATATTGTTTTTGTTCTTAAATGTAATTTTACTCTAAAAAATTTCATTACTATGACCCTTTATCTTGTTTCTTGCATATTTATATCAGGAAATTATTGAATGATTTTTGCAAACTGGTGCAAAATAGGAAAGCTAGGTTTTCGTTTTTAGTGCAAAATTTAGGTTTAATTAAGGAGACAATTATTTATAATATTTTGAAAATATATAACTAAATCTATGCATTATTGCAAAAATTTATTGAAATAATCATTTATGAAAGTAATGATCAAAGTCTTAAGGATAATAATTACAATCTGAGAATCTATTTAAATAAAACCGGCATTTCTAACTTTAAATATCTTGATTCAAAAATTTAACTAACTATTGCGATTGAATAGTTTTAACACCAATTTTATTTATTTCTAGTCATAAATCAAAAGATAAAAATTTCAATGAAATAAAACAGCTCCTTTCAACAAATATCATGAAAAAAGACTCCATTCAAATTGTTGCGCATAGCAGACATTATTATACTCTTCCTATAAATGATAAAACAGTTTTTTTTTGAAAAATATTTTATTCTTCTCGCAAGATATAAACTTGAGTAAATGCATCTAAAAACTGAATATGTAAAACTAAACATCATTCAAGCGGAGTTATTTATTGAATTGTCTTTGAAAAAAATTTACTCAGATTACAAAGCTAGTGAATGTATTTAGAAAAAAAAAATTGTATTTTTAAAAAACAAAATTGTTTGTTCTTACAAGCAGTATTTAAATTCCTATCTGCCATAACATCAATACAAACAATGAATCAATGTTGGGTTTTAAACAGCTGTTTGAGAATGCACATCTGTATATTACAAAGAAAGAATACAATTTGTGCTAATGAGTCAAATCCCTGGGAATTGTCTATTATCTAATAAATGTACCTGTGTATTATTAACCATATGTCATAAGCAAAAAATTAGTGAGGAATCTATTGTTATAACAATAATGTGATATTTGGCGGTGTTTTTGATGATAAATCACGAAGATGCGTTTTATACAAAAATACCATAAAATCGAATGTGCATTTTGGGTTCTTTCCATCCTACCATTTAAATCCCAAATTACGAAATTAGAAATAGAATTACAATTATAGTTATAAATTCACATATTTAAATTCTTGGGCTTTTGAGTTAAATCTGCTTGCAGGATTGTGACATTACAGAACCGAGAGACGATGCACTCCCACAAGAATTTGGTTCCAAATTTGAAACCTATCTACACTTGAAATATTCAATCTGTATACCAAATTTTATCCACATAATTCTCTTCCTTTTGTGAGTATCGTGCTAAATTTCATTCGAACAGCCAGCCAGACAGACTTTTTGTGAATAGATTTCTTTCAAAATGCTTGCTACATTTCATCTGAATCTACAAATATAATTTAATTTGGTTATATTAACGTCCTGTTTTAAAGCTATACACTAGGTTTAACGTCCTGTTTACACTAGAGCTATTTTGGGACGGACCATTTTGAGCCGCAGTCGGATGTTGAGGATGACGCCTGAGCTGGTACCCTGTCTCCAAACTTCCACACCACACCAGTGGGAGGACGTTTCCCCGACGGATTTAACGAGCACCAAACTCACTTACGTAACGGTTCTTCGCTGGAAACGGGTCTGGAGCCTGAATCTTACCAGTTCCGAAGGCAAGACCTTACCACAAGGCACTGCGGTCCCACAAATATGAATATAGATCATATGACATTTCAGCGTTTTAGCACGTCTGAGTTAAAGTGTTCACACACAGACAGACATAATTCCAAACAAATGTATCTTTTGGGCTCAGAGTTTTTGAAACGGCAATATTCGTCAAAACCAGGAGTTTGCATGTTTGATTGCAATACTTTCTCATTACATATTTCGTTTATGAGAAAAAGAAAAAGGGAAATATAACGTAGAAAACTCGTTATAAAGATTGGCTCTTACACAACTTATGCTGTTATACTATTAAAAAAATTAATTTCTTTTTTCTACAGCTAAATGGACTCTTTGGGAAATGCAGAAACAAACACTAGGAACAGTGTGATAAGAAATCCACAATCGATGGTAAAAAAAAACTTTGCTTAAGAATCTCTCAGAATTT
Organism: Argiope bruennichi; assembly: GCF_947563725.1. Taxonomy (NCBI): domain Eukaryota; kingdom Metazoa; phylum Arthropoda; class Arachnida; order Araneae; family Araneidae; genus Argiope; species Argiope bruennichi. The sequence goes on from NC_079158.1 coordinate 121,920,289, forward strand.
TTCCGCTCCACTGAAACGCAAATATAACCAAAACTGAAACGTATTTCCATCTTTAATATTCTTATCTATTGATCTGAAAATCTTTTTCTGACAGATGTCAAAAGCTGGGATGAGAAGAAAAGTCCAAACATTTCATTGGCATGTCTAAACTCTTGACAGAAAAACTTCCATGAAAGTGTTTAAAGACATTTTGCCTCAGTTTGTTGTTTCCATTCATATGCTAAAATATAATAAACACATCGCTACATGAGTGAAGTACGCATATTTTGCTACATGACATTAGAAATACAGAATTCTTGCATATTCTCGCCTTCAAGCGTTTTACCGTTTGATTTAAATAGGAAATATTTTCTATGTATACGGAAAATGAATATTTTCACCTATTTCTTACAAATTCCTCTTAGTTAAAATTCAAATATGTGTAAGTTTAGAACTTCTTCACAATCGCTAATTTCAAAAGACGAATTTTCTCTTTATTTCATTACAATAGCCATCCTTGAACAAGTAAAGTTTTCTTATTTATAAACAAAAACACATTTATAAGTAAATTTATAAGCAGAATTATAATGAGACAAAAGGAGATGGTATCAATGTAATTTGATCTTCCTCCAAAATAATTTAAATTAAGTGTTAAAAATTTATATTCTGAGATTTTATGCTAAATATAAGAAGCACTTCAAGTATCAATGAATATATAAATTTAAATACATAGTCATCTATACTATTAACAAGAATTCTAGAATTTATCAATGTTTTATAAAGACATATTTCAGTTACTTTCTGAGCAACTTACATTAGGAGAATGCTGATGTTGAACAAGAATTTCAAGCTTAAGTCTGAAATATTACTGATCAGATTAAAACAACTTCTTAAACTGACTGAAATATGATTTTGCATTCGTTTTTAATATATGGAAATTTTTACAAGATAAAAAAGTGTATTCAAGAAGTTCAATTTTCTGTAGTTTGTGTCTTGATGCATTGACCCAGTACAGGCCACATAGTTGATGATTAGAATCAGTTTTTGATTAGCCCTTTAATCTGCATTGTCATTGCCAATATTTTGTCAATTTCTTTTCCTTGCTAGAAGTCTAACTGCTTAGGGAAACAATATTATCAATTTTTAATAATATTACGAATTTCTAATGTTGCTTCCCAGCATGAATAGTTCCTTCGTAAGAAAGACAATTTTAGGATTAGTTCCGGTGGATGCTGATCGGATACCGGATCAATGACCACCGGGCTAGCCGACCATTTGACAACTTGGCAACGAATTTGGCGATTTTGGTGACAGAATAGATAATAACGGAATCTTCAAGAATTATGGCGACAGAAGCCATAGGAGCTAAGATATGTTTCATTGCTCCAGAACCTTCTCTGTCCTGCTCCGGAGATTATAAAACACTGGCAGTCTAAGCTGAAGAGAGTCGTGTATAGAGTCGTCGAGAAGCTTAGAATCACCTAGCTAGTCAACTCCTGAGAAGTTGGATCAGTCTAGCGAAGAACAAGCATTGTTTGGAGCTCAAGCGATTGCTGAAGTGAGCTGTGTGCCGAATCCTGCTGTTTATCGTAGAAGGAACATCGACTCGTATGAGGAGCCAGTCATGTAGTAGTGAGTAGGCAGTTAGATACATCTAAAGTGAGGAGACAGTGGAGAATTGCAGGGGTTTAAGGAGACCGTAGATAGTAGCTACAAAGACTCCTCCTCCTGCTAAATTCTGTCTGGTCGTTTTGTGTGCCATGATTATTATTAGCTACCCATTACTACTAGTGTGCTGCTGTGTGTTGCTTGCGTACGTTTCGGGTGTGTATTTGTCGTCTGTGTATTCATGTTTTCGTGTTTAATAAACGTCCTTGTGTGCTACTGTGGCATGTTGATTGTGTTACACCATACACCCAATACAAGCGGACCCGTTGACTTTACGGACTTAGTGGTGTAAATTCCGTAACTGTATTAATGCATACTATATTTGAATCAGAAATGTTGCGAAAACATGATAAAAACATTGCCCAAAAATATTTATAAATATTAAAAATTTCTCGACTGTGAAGGTATTTTTTAATATCTATAAATATTTCTTGAAAGAAAATTGATTCAAATAGTATTTGTAATACAAATAACGTAATATGCATTCTGCGTCTTAATAAAATTTGTTTATGCATATTTATGTCACAACCACCAAGCATAAAATCATATCAAATATATGAGAACACAAAAGACCTTTCCCGCGAAATCGAAATAAATATACAAGAAAGAAACATTGAGGTACAACGTATAATCCTTGCAATACGAGTGTTCGCAATCGGAGAAGACAGAAATTTTACCTCAAATCTAGGAAAAAAAAATTGTCACGTACTACGAAACACAAATGCAAACAAAAGCGGTAATACCATCCTCCATTTTTTTTTAATATTCTTGTCTATTGACAGACGTCTAGACTTGGAATGATACCAACAGTGCAAATACACCTGAATCATGTCTGTCATTGCATGGCGAAAAATATCTTGAGGTTTTGTCCCAACTTTTTTTCTTTGTCTTCATATCCTCAAACACAAAGCATGATTTATTTTACTAATGCATGAGCAATTTCTTTTGCATGGCTAGCAAGACATAGGAAGGTTTGTATAATCTCGTTTTTCACTTGCATTCGTATTTGAGATAAATCAGAATATTTTTATAGTCAGAAAATCTTTTCTTTTCATTTTTATGCACATCGAATTGAAAACTAAAGAATATATAAGCGTTATGTCCTCATAAAAGCATTCAATCAAATTGCATTTCAGTTTACAGAAGAAGCTTCGCCAGGTATAAATTGATGAAGAAGTAGCATGTTCTGTGATGCTATTGGGCATAAGTCGAATAAATAGAGATTTTTAGAAAAATCTTTATTAAAAATATAATACATTTAATAAAGTAATATATACATATTTAAACTTACAATCTTGTAACCAGCATTTCAACCACATTCTTATGTTCTTGAATTTTGAAATTTTGCATATTTGTGCACAAATGCACTATTGGGCTGTAAAACGGGGATAAAATAATAATTAATTTAATTGGATTAATGGTAAATGGAATCTTAAAATATTTAAATTGCTTATAAGCATCGAGAACACGCAAGTTTTCCGAATTTCAAAACTCAAACACCGATTACAAAATTTAGCCTTTGCATACGTGATAAAATAAAGAGCATGAAAAGCAATGACAAGGTAGAAAAATATTCGAGTAAATATTTGTCAAAATAAGATTCTACAAAAAACCACGCTATCCTAGGTAAAATTTACTACAAGTTTTGCTATAAGACTATTGTGTCAATTCAGAAATTTATGTTTTACCTCAGAGTTCTACATTGTAAATTTATTTTCGTATCTGTGATCAGTCAAAATTTAATTACTTGAATTTCTTTTTTTCGAAGTTTCAATATGAGCGTGCCTTTTTGTTTTTACCTTAAGTTGTAGATTTTTTCCAACAATTTCTCGAAAATCATTGTTTCATTCCACATTTGCTCATAGACATTTGATGGGTATCTTCGTCATTCCAGCCAAAGGAACATGCAATGGTTAAAGTACTTATTTATAATGCAAGTCAATTCCCTTGATTTAAAATGTGTACCTTCAAGTTTAAGTTCTATATTACTATGAATTAGGTTGTTTTGCATATTTCGATTATGTAATTACTTGTAAAATAGTTTTATCGAGTTAGTATACTACAGGGGACACCTAGAAAGGAATATGAGAAGCTTCCGGTATGGTGATTGGTTCTCTCCACCCTGGAGGGTGCACGAAAAGGTGGGATTCTAGCTCCTCCCATCGATGACGAGACGTAATTCTTTAGAGAAGGGTTGTATCGTGACCGGTGATGGCCCTTAGGACTCAACCACAGTTCCCGCCAGTGTTGCTGTAGTGGCAGTCCGATCATTCAGTTTTTTATCTGTGTGTCTTCGAGGCGGGTCAGAGAGTCAGTGATATGACTTATCTAGTTTCCTAACTGTCTTATATTACTGTTCAATACTTAAGTATAATTAGCTTTTCCTCTCAGATTTTTGCAAAAATCATCTCTTGTGCACAAAATTCAAATCTTTTGCAAAACCGAAAACTACGGATGCTGTAAGAATTCAAGTAAAAAATAGCTCAGGGAATTTTCATCATTTTAGGTGCCTGGGCGTGCAATGGTATTAAAATACTTATTTACGATGCCTCTGACTTCTTAAGATTTGAAGTTTACACTTTCAGAATTTTATTCTATAATTCTTTGCAACTCATGGCTTATTTTCCAGAGTTCGATTTTTAAATTATTTGTAGAGTTTCTTATTCAAAATCCTAACCTCCGGTGAGGGGAGATAACCGAAATGTGGATGAGGAGCTCTCTACATAGTGGTTGGTTCTCGCCACCTTTGTGGAATACAAAAATTATGTGAGATTACCTCTTCCTACTGAAGACGGAACATGCGTCCAACTGAAGGGGCTATGACTTGGCTGGAGATTGCTTTTAGTACACAGTCATAATCCCGGCCCATATACCGTGGATCCGGTTGTTCTGAGTTATTTAAGTGTGTCTACGGACGATTTGAATAACTGACTTTCATTATTCCAGTTCCTAATCAACTCGCACTAAAATCCAAAACTTGGTTATGAATGAATCTTTCTGCAAGAGTTTTAAAAAAATCATTTCTAAAGTGTACTTCTTCACCAAGATTTTCTGCACTTAAACATACTCAATAATATAATAGCAATATTCTAAAGCCTTTTAATAAAATTGCTAAATAGGAGAAGAAAACTTGCATGCGATAACATTTCCTTTAAAACAATTTTGTCAAAATTGTCGTGCCCACTTCTCCCATTCATCATAATGTTATTCCAGACTAGAATATCGAAGGTGTCGAAACAGATTTCCTCCATAAAGATCTTCAGGAGAAGGTGAGTCTCTACCTGCCAATATATTACGTAACATCTAAAAGAATTTTGTAGGAAATTATTTGTTTATATGATGAAACTTTAGATGCAAATATGATCATTTTGAATCAATAAACAATGAAAATGTTATTTTGCATGAAATCATGAGATTATGTAGAACAGTTTTAATTCCTTTCTCGTATACGTAGTATTGATAAATTTTGTTATGACAAAAAATTCGAACTCGAAATTTAGACGAACCTCCTCGTTTTAGACCTCCTCGTTCAGAGTTCAAAAACCACATTTTAGGAATATGTCCATCTGCCTGTTTTTAACTCAAACATAACTCAAAAACACTTTAATCTAGACAGTTGAAATTTTGCATACCACCTCTACACTAAATTTGTATATTTATTTTAAATTTTGAGTATAATTTGTTCTGCTGCTCGAACACGACAACTACAGAACAAAGGATGCTAGATAGATAAAATTCAGTACACAAATTTCACAACTATAGTACAGATACTTGTCAAAGTTTGAGACAAAACCAACAACAACAACTGTCTGTTGGTCTGTACTTTCAGAAACATGTAAACGTTATAATTCAAAACCGCAGTGTCACAAATATATCAAATTTGATTTGGAATTTTGTGACTCCAAGTGCAGTTTAGTGTCAAATCTTTGTTTCAATCGAGTGAAAAAAATGTGGCTGACACATAAATTCGATTTTTGGATACTATTAACAGCATTCCAGGGGGATTAATCACCAAAATACTCACCAAGGACGGCACTAGTGAGTAAAAAGGCTAATTCACGCCACAATATATCATTGCTATTGTTTGTCAATGTCATTCAAGGCGTTCTCTAACCTGATAAGTTTGTTAGAGAGTATATGAGAAAGTTTTGTGGAGACCATCCCACTGTTGTTTTTTTATAGTTTTCAACGAGTCTTTCACATTAACCTTTATTACCCTTTTCCTCCTTAAAATATTCATAACTACTTGCATTCACTTTAAGTTAACAAATGTTTAAAACTAAATCATGCAAAAACACGTTTCCACATCTGCGACTGCGATATTAAATTTGCCTTAATTTTGTAGATATTGTTAGTGAATATTTTATTATGGTTTTGAATGGTTAAAATAATTCAGTAAATATCAATAAGAATTCTTAATGTCTTAAACGAGTTTAATGAGTTTAAAATCGAAAAAAAGATTGTATTTATTGTATATCGTATTGTATAAGAACAAAATCACACTTTCAAAAACTTTATATTATTTAAAATTATTTACCATTCGCAACATATCCTATTATCAGGTTTCCACTTTCACATTTGGAAAAAAAGAAAGGAATTCAAATAATCTCCAAAACCTTTCAGGTATGTGCTATCACATCTGAGAGCGAAATACTTTCGACACTTACTGAGAAAGATGTCCAAAAAATCAAAAACGAAGTATCGAAAGACTGAGAAAAACCATTACGAAAGAAAAAAGAAGGTAAAGAAAATGCCACAATGAAGAAAAAGAGACGAAGGAAAGAATATAGTTCTAAAATCCTGAGCCTCGTGTAGAAATCTCCGGGAAAATAGATTAAAATCCCATTTTTCCTATGTTTCGTTTCTCATTTAGATGGTTCGTCTCACTGAGCCGGAATGTCCACTTCTGTAATAGCAGCAATAATCTCTTAAGTGTTTTCGGTTTTCTCAGTTGGGTTCCTTCTTTTCATTTTACAGGACAGATATTGTTCTTAATCTTCCATATCTTTACAAGATGTTTCAGCTTTTAAAACAATGATGCTGCTAAGCCTCTTAAAAATCAAATTAGTAAATTTTATTTCAAGTAAACATTATGTTCTTAGAAAATGTAAATATTTTATTTTAATTTTGGTTTGTTTCTAAATTTAAATTCATGATTCTATTAATTTAAATATCACGGAATATTAAGATCGAAATTGCTCAAATGAATATCCAGATGATGCCATTATCAAGAAAAAAAATGTAATTCAATCAAAATAATAGCCGATAAATAAATTTTGATAATGCTAAAATAATGTAAATTATACATATGTGTGCAAAATTTCAAAACGGGGACACATAAGTAAATGTGTGAAATATACAACTACAAAATTCCATTTTAGAAAACTTGAAACATGTCAAGTAAATAAATGGAGATGTATATGAAAAAGGAAAACTGTTCTTTCTCTTCATTATCGTTACAATCCAATGATTAACTGTTTTCAAAACTTTTCAATGAATGGAAATGTGAAAATATTTTATGTCCTTTCAGAAAAAAAGGATTAATAAAATTGTTATGTTTTCGAAAATTAGACGCACACGAATGTGTAAATACTTTCGTTGGTCCAATAATACTATGATAATATAAGTCATCCATCTAACTCTCCGACCCGCCACGAAGGCACACGGATTTAAACCACAAAAATTGAATGACCTGACCGCCACAATAGCAACATTGGCGGAAACTGTGGTTGAGTCAAAAGGGTCGTCACCGGCCACGGCACAACCCTCCCCGAAGGAAGTACGTCCCGTCATCGATGGGAGGAGTCAGATCCCCGACCTATTAGTGTACCCTTCAGGGAGGCGAGATCCAACCATCATGCCGGAAGCCTCTCATCCTCATTTTGAGGTGCCCCCCGGGGGTTACTATGATAATACAAGGCAGGTCCCCAAAAAAAATAAATTTTATTTCATAGCTGATATTTAACTAATAATCATCTTATAGTATATAAGTATTAAATTTAATACAATAAGTTTAAGCAACGCCGAGTAACCATAAACAACTATTTTGACTCAACCGAAAGCACAAAGAAAAATCTGAATGACTGAAAGTCATGAAAGTATAGGAGGGAATTAAAGTTGAATTCCAAGAGCCATTGAGTACAAATCTTTCCATAGGAAATATGTCCCGTCATCGTTAAAGCAGTGATTTTAGTAGAAGGTGATTTTAAAAAATTAGGGAGGAAACGTTTTAGAGTAAAATTAAAAATCATTTTTGCATCAAAACATGCAATCACAACTTTAAAGAGGATATCTTGGAGATGTGCTTTAATGGAAAATTAAGTAAAAGAAATGGTTAAATCAGATAAAGTTAGTAACAGTTTTTATAAAATACAAATAGACATTAAATATTTATTGTACATGAAATAGTACGTAAAATATTTGTTACTTACGTTGTTTCCTAGGCTATTTATTGTGTCGGCCATACTGCGTATGACTTGAAATTCTTTCATTTATTTAACTACATTATCATGTATTTCTACTTCCTTGTCATAGCAGAAATAGAAGTTAATGTTTCATGATCATTTCTTCCTAAACGCTCAAGTAAATACTCACAATTACCACATAGGATCAAAAGATTACCCATGTTTGATCTACAAATTTCCTTTACACCCGAAATAGAAAGCATTTGATGCGGTTTTGCCTAAACATTTCAAACTGGACTTTCATTTTTCAAAGAGGTGACTTTCACAAAGATTCACAGTTGTCGTTACTGTACTTGGATATTATGTCAAGCTCTAGGATCAAAGAATTTCAGGGATATTGATTTATTCAGGGTTGATTATTCAGGCAAAATAGTGTATATTCGTGTCTAACTAGATGTATTCAATATTTGTTATTACAAACTTTCACAGACGAAAGCATGATCAATTATAGTCTCCCAATTGCTTGATCTTTTCGTTCATCGCATCTTACTCTGTGTTACTACTGGTTAAGTATCATTTTCTAGTTTTAATGTAAAAATACACTCTGACACAGTTGAAAATCATTATTATTTGCAGAATTACGTCGATTTGTTGTATTCAGTAGAGAAATGCATAGTTTTGTACATACAGAACTTTTTAGAAACTAGATAATATCTAGTCTAGAAAAGATTAGATTAGAAGACATCATGAACGTTTATCTTGATTTCACAAGGAAGCAGTAACATTGGTGATAGAATTTTGCATTGGTAATTTTCATTTAATACAAATATTTAAAAAAAAATGTTATATAAAAAAAACTATTTTGGAAGAAAAAGATATACATTTCGTGTGAAATCTGCTTTATCTCATTATATCATCCTTTCAAAGTTTTGGTATATATTTTCTCCATTGTCTTATGAAAAATGACATATTCTGCTTTCATCTTCTTACAATGAAATTAAAATTAATCATGAAAATGTATGATTATTCGTGCTACAGAATTGTTGAAATGATTATTTTATTTTTTAATAAAGACCAGAAATACGATAAGTTTCATTGTGTTCAACAATGTTATTTTTATAACACTTGAAATCTTAAAAGTAAACAGTGAAACAAAAATGGTCAATGAAAAATACGTTCTTGGTTTTTCAATATATATTATATAAAGACATTGTGCAGGTTTGGCTTTTCTATCTCGGAAATTTGGTAACTCTAGTCCAGAAAATGATGGGCATTGAACTACTTTGTAATTCTTCTTGACTGTTTTCTGAGATGCTCTTCAATGTCATTTCCTTTTCTAGATTAATTTTATAACTTTACTACTCTAAAAATTTTACTTTAATATGTGATTTTTTGGTACAGTTCTAGGGACGGGTACCATTTGGCGATTTTCCTCCAAATTTTGCTCGCCAAGCCCCGCGGACGTTATAATCTTCAGAGTTTTATTTCTCAATATTATGATTATTTTCAAGAGACGCTGGCGACTTTATCTTTAAAGTTTGGCGCCAAATTTCGCGGTACCCGTCCCTAGGATTTAGCCGATTTTTTTAAATACTTATCATTTGCAATTCTAATAAAATCTATTACATCCTCTCAGTATCCTCGATGTATTGATTTATGATTGTCTGCAAGATTCAGATTCATATTTAAAAGCATCAGTTGGATGTCATGAAGATGTCTTTTCATGGAGACACCGTCTACTTAAAAGCATCTATAATTTCCTCTCGTGCAAAACGTAACCTTTTCAGTAATAAAACATTTTCATTCTAAATAAAGACTCTCACAATTTTTATAATTTTTTTGACGTTTTTAATTCATTATTATAATAATTTAAGTATAATGAATATATATTTTTTCCATTTTAGATTCTTAAGCTTGTTAATTTTAGTTTCTAATTAAAATTTTTTAGTTTCTAATAAAAGTATTTTTATTTTCTTGAATTTATATATGTTATATTTAGCATAGAAAACTCTTTGAAGGATTTTAACTTATTTAACTAAGATTTTAACTTATTTCAATTCCACAGAAAGTGATTAAAAATGTTTACTTGATATATTCATAATTATTGTTATTACGAATATCTCAAGTATGTAATTAGAAATTTAGTTATGTCTCTGACGACGTTATAATGAATCGATTACTCTACCCAGAAAATGTTTAGATTGACATTACACGTTAAAGAATGTGCTTTAAATTGTTTTTTTATAATTTTAAAAATCACATTTAGTCCGCCAATTAATCCATTTCACTGTCACATTAATTCATTTTTTTATTATTTTTTTAAATTGATAATTCTCAAATGTAAATTTTAAAATAAGAAAAACCTTCATATTAAGTATCAATTGTTTTAAACAAAAATACAATGTTTTTTCTAGATCGTGCAATTTGTTTGATGTCATTTTTAATTATAGTGTTAAAGAGCAAAATGAGTTTATTATTCCTGTAAAAATTTTTCTATTACATTCCTGTAATTTTTTTTTAAAAAAATGCATTTTTGGCAGTATTGAATTAAAAGCTAAAAGTTAACATATGAAACAATGAGTATCTTTCCTTCTTAATAGGCATTTGTGGTGACGCTTTATAAGCCTACACATTCCTTTTAATGTTTCTAAAAATAAATCTTTCTAATAGGATTTTACAAAGAAATGAATACTTCAGTAAATCTGGAAAACATAATATAAAGTCATAATAATTTTACTTTATACTTATTGTTTTTAAATATAGGGACTCTTTGCAAAAATTATAAAAAGAAATATTAAAATCTTAAAATTGCGATGGGAAATGGCAAATACAGAATTTGTTGAATTTAAAAACTTCATGAAATGGGCTGAAATAGGTTTTAATACTTTTTAAAATACTATCTAATTAATTTAGTCAATTCGAGGGAAAATTTCTTTTCTTATCTAATAGAAAATAATTCTGTATGCTTCCCTTTAGTGGAATTTCAAGATACATGATTGAACAAAGAAGAAAATAATATTTGTTCAGCGATGTGTTCATTTATAAAACTTTTCTAACGATAGTTAATTGTTCTTTTTCTATAATATAAAGCATCTAATAAATAAACTAGAAAATTTCTTAAATAATTGAAATATAATTGACATGAATACAATTAAGAACATTTCTAGCATAATTCTGTTTTATATTGTTACAAAATTTTTTTACAAATATCGCAAATCAATTAATGGTAATAACGCGGTACATTTAATCGCTAGTTCAACAGATTGCTTGCTGTCCAATCCTCCACTTTCTTTACTTGTCGGCGACTCCGACTCCTCTCACACACCATTTCTGACGATCCACACAACTTCTCTGCCGCTTCAGAGTGCCCGTCTTTTATAATTCCGGGAGGCGGGGCTAGAATATTCAGACCAATCAGAGCGTACCAGAGTTCATCTTGGTTCCTACTGGATAGATCGTGAAACTTCTCGAACTTTCCAGTACGATCCATTTTGTCACCAAAGTCACCAAATTCATCGCCAAGCCACCAACTGCTCGCCAAGTTTGTCGCCAAGCTCTGAGGTCATTGACGCAGCACCCGCTCAGCATGCACAAGACAGATCTTACAACTTTTTTTCCCACAATGACACTATTCATGCCGGGTAGCAAAATTACAGATTTGTAACAATATCTCAGGATATTACATTCTAGGAGACGGTAGAATATTTTTAGTCGGCATTCTAAGTCTCTAGAAATTATTTTAAATAACTTAAAAGAATTCAGTCTTTGGAAGGACACCACGCCTCATTAGAAAACTATATAATTAGAGATGATCATATGAAGAAACATATTCTCTTTACAGTATTGATGTCAGAGTGAGCTCTCTAGCTATTTATGCTAAACCCTATTACTATTTCTATATTTAGCGATTTGATGTATTTTTGCATTGTTAGTGTCTGTAAATGCTGTTCTATCTTGGCTAGGTGTTTGTTACCTGTGTTCTGTGATTATTGACATTTTCATAGAATAAAACTTTGTTCTCTATTATTTAGCGACTCTTTCACCTCATATCCATCGGACAGTTTCCGTAAAATACTCTAATCTGGTAATTTAAAAATCGTATTCTGATAAATATCAGAAATTTTTTTGAGATGAAAGGTGCAGATATATTTAAAATTGATCTACTCTTCTTTGGAAATTATTTGTGGAAAAGGAGTTTAATATATATTTTTCAGTAGTTCCTTTTCCTATTTCTATCCTCAAATGTAAAACATATTTCTTTTATAAACACTGTGTAAGCTCTAGTTATAGATGAAAAAGTTTCGACATTCATCTTTTAACATGGGTTTGCTTTTGATATAAATCAGAAATAGTTCCAAACTTGTATTGGCTTCATTTTATTTCCTTTACTTTTTACTTCGCCTTTAAATCTAGTCATCATACGTGAACTCTGAGTCTCTTTCATACTTCTATATGGAATCACAGACGGATTTTCAATTTGATTTCACGATCCACCATTAAATGAGGGAAAATGGTGTGTTTTGATACTATTCATGTGAGATGGAAATTGGAAAAGATGGTGATAAATCAAAAATGTATCCATACGTCGCGTAAAAGTGGAATAATAATAAAAAAAAATTCGGTTGGCAGATTGGAAGATTTTCCTCGAATTGGAAGCTCGCTGTAGGTTAAATTCTGCTAACAGATAGAATTTATATTTTACAATTTTACGCAACATGTAATGCATTTAAAAGAATTTTCTGTATCAATGATATCACAAAGTTAAAATTTTCTTGGTACCAGAAATTTATTAAATCGAGTTTTCGATATAAAATAAGTTTCGAAAAGTGTTGTACCACAAAATAGTTTTATTTGGTTATGGTTCAAAGTTTCTAGATTCAAAATCCTTAAAAGAAATAAATTTTCCTATTGATTATATCTTCTTTTAAAAAAGTTTTCAACAATGTTTTTTCACACTTTTGCCTGCGTTTAAAAATGACACCATTTTGTAATTTTGGGTAAGTAACAAAAGTATAATAAACTTTTATTTAAAAAAATATTTATTGTACAAATTTATTAGTAACTAATACAATTATTATTATTATTAACAATTTTAAAATTTTGGACAATTTGAATATGTTATCCTTTTTATTTCTTAAGCAAACTGATGTAAAAAAATTATAAGAAAATTTTACATATAATAAACTGGATTAGCTGATGTACTTCAAAGCCAAATGCAATCTTTCGTGCAAATCCTAGTACCTATATGTAGTGCCAACGACCTAATAGGAAGTACATATTGGTTATCTACAAATATACAACGTCCATTCATTGAAAAAATAACAGAAACGATGCTTCAGGTTAACTGCACTGTAAAACTGAACTTCGCTAGTAAAACCTCGGATTCGAATTTCAATGATTATATGCCTGTTTTCACCACCATTTCAACTTAACTTTTTCATCCTCATACATTAGCTGTAACTTTAATTTGTATCTATGCATATATAAAATCCAGCATTGGCAATAACTACAGAGTCAATATTTCATGATGACATGAAATAAAAATATTTGCTTAAAGTGGTCCATACTATCCACCATTTTATCTGCCACATCATTTTTCATAGTGATAATTCACATCCTTGCATTAAACGCAAAAAACAATAGTAAAAATAAAGAATCAAGACTACAATTATTAATTTTTCTTATAGCAAAGCGATTTTTGTTTTGTTTTTTAAATAGAAACCACAAAACATGTGATGACTGTTTCAAGTTTCCTAAATTGCTCACTGGTGATTAGAGAGACATATATAAATTGCCAATGGGTATCTCACACGATAAATGACAAAAAAGTATAGTTAGCTTCAAGGTAAAACACCTTTCTCAAAGCAGGAAAATAATCATTATCTCAATTATTTTCAAGAAACAAATAAATGAACTTGCAATTATAACAAACGCTTCATAATAATTGTGCAAAGTTTTCTTTCACAAAATTTATAAGAAAACGTTTATACAGTTTCTCATACAAATAATGACATAATTTTATTTTGTCTGTCGAAACACTTATAATAAAATCACGATTTCTTTCTTTATTCTAACGTTTAAACAAATAAGTGAAAGATCTCGTCTTGGATTTTTTATGGAGAGAAATCGTTTTGGAAGACGTTTAGAAAAATCAGAAAAACTCTTTGTTAGCTGAAAGTGTCCAAAGTCGTTTGCTAAATAACTAAAGATATCATTGCTCTGCTTTCTATAGAAATCAACGCTCCATTATGTTTAAAATACACACAATATTAATATAACTCGAACCATAAAATCATGGTTTTAATCCACTTTCCCTCAGATTTCTATACCAATCCATATTTTTAAAAAGATATTTACTCTTTTTTTTTCTTGCTTGTTGCAATTTCGTTTCCGTTTTCTTATTTTGCTCATTTTTTGCATTTTGTCAAAGGTTTTCAACCATTGTTCTTTTGAGTTCGCCCTGATTGTGTTTTTCACGAAAGGTCAAAACGGTTCTCAGCCAAATGTTAAATCCCAAATCGGGAATCTTAATCTGAAGCTGCCTCATGTCATAAAATGAATATCCTATTCAGTAATCGCGATATCTTAAAAGATAAAATTTAGTTTACTGTTAAAAACAAATAATATAAAAAAGAAATATAAAGTTTTGATGAATGAAAAACTGAATTAAAAAGCTATAATCTTCAATTAGACATACCTTAACAATTCATTTTTAATATAAGCTATTTATTTATAATATAAATTATTTTCAAACAGAATTAAGTATCTATTAGTTTGAAAACATATTGAAACGTTTTCATCAATATAATTTTATACTATGGAGAAATGTAGGGAGAATTAATCCCACATTGTTTACTCAAATCGAGAGAAGGACGGTATTTTGTAATTGTCATACTTACTGATCTTGGATCATGTGATGTATTTGGAAGGATTCTTAATACTTTCTATTCAAGAATTTTGTGTTTACATGAATACGTTTTGAAGGCTCCGAAGTGAATCATTTTTTCACTTTTATCTTATTTTAAGCTATAATTTGATATACAATGCTGTATAATATGTTAATTATATGTGGTGCATTTGTATTATAGAGAAAAATCAAGAATATTTGGCCCTGCCAAAAAAGCAAAGCAAAATGTGATAATGGTACCACATGCTAATTATTGCAATTTCGGTGGTCACCAATTGAAGTACTACGGGTAAGTGACATCAATTTTCATGTTAAGAGTAATTTGTGGCCAAAATGGCCATCGAAGTAAACAATATAGATAACTTTGCTAATAACAATGTCTATTATTGTCTTGAAGCGGCATGGAACCATTTCAAGACTGAACTCTTAGTTTTGAGGATTGAAAAAATCTACAATTGAAGGACCACTTCCTTATTAAATACATTGATATAAAATGACAAGTTTAACATAATGTGGATTTACATAATGACAAGTTTAACATAATGTGCGCTGACATAGGGATGATAAGTTTCTGGATTGGTATTGATTCTCTCCATGGGGGCATAAATGGTGTGGGTTGACTACCCCTACCTATGATGGGAAGTGCATCCTACGGTAGAGGTTGTACCGTAGCCGGTGATGCCCTTAGGATTTAACCTTAGTTTCCGACAATGCTGTCGCGACGTCTGATTATTCATATTTTTCCTTGTTTCTTCAGGTGTGTAGGAGTGGAACGCTATGATTAACATGATTAGATTCACATATGTCCGTTCTTTAATAATACCTTATCATCTAAATGTCTTTCATTTCTTATCGACTAACAAATCTAAATTTCCATAACTTATCATGTAAATTTCTAAATCACATTATTGCTGAAATGTTTTAATATACCATAGTAAATAACTATTGGTTTCTCTTAAAGTGCAAAGAAATGTAGAGTAACGTATTATAACTCAATAACTCAATCCACAGCATATATGAAAGTAACAAATATATTATAATAATTATTCTTAATGGTCATAATCTTGTTAACATCATCATAATAACAAGAGTCTTGATGTTTATACTCATGGGCTCTGTACTCAGAAAAATTTAACTATTCATCAATTCTACCAATCACTGACTCTACGGTAACTTCAGTCTCTGCTATTGCAGTTATTATCATGCTACTATAGTTCTCACCAACAGAGTTTCTCAGTTATTTATAACATGACAATAAACTATTACTATTACTTTATACGGTATACACTTTTATGAAATCAATGATACCGAACGACCTACTTCTACTGTAATTGACCACTTTGTGGCAAATTACCTCGAAGAGAATGTCAGTTTGACAAATCGGTCAATACAAGAATGGACAATGCCAAAGTTAGCAGTCGGTCACAACAAATCCTGTAGATACTGCTATGTTCAGTGGTGGCGGGGTGGTCGGCTGTATGCAAGAAGAAGAAGATCTACTTCTACCTTCCTACATTTCTACAAATCCTACTTATATTTTTCAGCAGGATAGAACGACAATATGACCAATAATACCGCGACTCAAAGAAATCTAATATTACAGAAGAAATACAATTTTATACTTCATTTTAAAGCTATCAATAAGCCTACTACATCAACAAATATAATCAAGTAATAAAATGGATGCCGATATCATTAGAGTATAAAATCGCCTATAATATTATTTATAAGGAATATAATAAACCATGAATAATTTTCCGCTTTCCTTTTAGTTTTCAGTTCAATTATTGCTTTAAAAAAAGAAGAAAAAAACATAGAGAAGAAATCTTAGATAACTATTTAAATGGAGCAAAAAGATACTTTATGACACAATAAACATTGAATCACTTCAGTCTAGAATGTTAAAAGCAAACTTTGAACATAGTTAACATCTTAATAATCACAAATATAAATTCCATTCCACAGTTTACGAGATTAAATAAACTTAACAGGAAAGAGAAAAAAGTTTACAAAAAAAATCAGAGCAATAAACTCATCCCAAGGCATAAAATAGTACCAACTTGTCCGTTAAACTGAAAATTTACATAGAGAAACAGATAGAAATCACTGTTAAAAAAAAGCAACCAGCGCCAAAGTGGCGAGACTTTATTGAACTACAAAATATCGGCAATTTGCCAACTGCAAAGACTTCTTTAGTACACACAAGAAATCTGCGTGATACGATTTTTATCTTCAATTGCTTACAAAAATATTTAGCTTTAGTTCGCAATTTTTTAAAAATAAATATAAGGCCATATAAATTTGAAAAAAAATGTATAGTTGCAGCAATAAAATACAAAAATATGTAGCTCTAAATTAAGTGACTTCTTGGTTGTTGTTTTTTTTTTTCAAAATAAAGGGAACATTGTAGACACCAAAGAAATATTTTTCTTAAATTATTATTGATATTTTGTTTCATTACTGAATGTTGCTATTATTTTATATGCATTCAAGTTATCAATTTGATTTTTAAAGTATGTCTTCAGAAATAGCAAATCAATGTCGTATACTATAAAAGTTGATTGTTTTGACGGAAGTATAAAACTTATGTTTCCCTTATAAATTCTTTCACTCGTTATAATGTTAAGATATAACGACTGAAGCTACAACGTGAGTTCACTAGTCAAATGTTGCCAAATACGTTATTTACTCTAATCAATAAAAACAGGGTAAAGAAAAATAATATTAAATATATTAGTTTTCGTCGTTACAACGTACCGCATATCCGGTCAAATTGTAACAGCCGACAAGTTTTTATACAATATTTCTAGTTGTAAGATCAGCAAAATTGTTGGATATATTTCCTATATATTACAAATGAAAATTTACTTTATATAAAAGTAGTGATAAAAAATAAATATTAAAAATATAAACAGTTTTCCAAAAATTGCTATAACTCACCCCAGTCTTCTCTACTATTTTTTCGATCATATATTTTTTGTAACAAATATGGAACAAAACGAATGCGGTTTGTTACAACGCATGCGTATCAGTAACAATCTTATACTTTTTTTTTCCCACTTTGAATAGAAAAGTATATTGTTTTTAGATGCATTTCTTATGTATATTAATTGCTCGAAAAAGAGCACTTTTAGATTATTGATAATGCCATTCACTTCTTACTACATAGTGCTTAGTATTGCATAAAAAATGATTCTATCAGAGATGATGTCTCTAAAACTTTTTCACATATTATCTAATAAATGTATTGTCCTCTACTCTTCCCAAAAACATTGCTAACTTTAGGTAAGAAAGAAATTTTTCTATTGCATAGGCATAAAATAGGTTCTAAATATCAAACTTTGGCGTAAATTTAATATTTTTACTGAATCTATCGTGTGATCCTTGGGGACTATTTTGGCGATTATTTCCTGACAAAGAGTTAACAGTATATGGAAATTCGATTGGTATTTTCGGTTTTAATATAAATTTTCTCCAGTTTATAAAACCCAAATTTTGACACAGAACTAATATTTTGGTCACAAATCATGTATCCAAAAGATTAAATTCTAACAGATACAAATAAAAATCAACTTGAGGCTACCTTTCTGGATTTAAAAATCGAAATGGCTAATGATACAACAATAGTTGGTATATACGATAAAAGGGATAAATTCAACTTTAAAATAACAAAACTATGTAACTACCATTCCAATCTAAACTCTAAAATTTTCAAAAATATAATTTTCTCACAAGTTAACAGGATCAAAAGGGTTTGCAATAATAAAAATTCCTATATTGAAGCATCAAACAACCTCATTAAAAATTTAATTAAAAATGAATTTCCTATAAATTACTGTAATGTCAATTTTTTAATTAAACAAGGTATGGTTTGTGATTAATCCTTTGGCTTAAATAAAAATAGAACTTTCCTTGCATATTAGATCGCTCAATAGATGGCGCTGGGAGCCTACAATTTTTTTTACCTAATTTAGCGTTAGCATTTTTACCGTTAGTGTTTTTAAAAAGCGGGAATCACAATTGATAGCTTAAAAATTCCTTGACTGCTGATGGTATGTCTATCCTTTTCATTTTTTCTTTTATTGCTATTCTGTTTTTATTGTTATTTTTGTTATTGTATTTTTACTTTGTAGTGGTTATTTCCTTCTAATTTGTTTTGTATTTTCCTTTCTATTAAAATGGTATATCTCTTGGACCTAATTTCAGGGGATTTTCGGGTCACGAGGAATCATTATTAGACTAATGTCTGGATTTCCTTACAGAAAAAATCCCTTTCTTTGAATCCCTGCCTGAGGGTGACCCTTGAAAAAGTCTTCAGGCCGGATTCTTTTTTATATTTTTTTTTTTGGTTCAATTTTCATTTGTTTTTTTATTTTTTTATTTTCCTATTAACTTGATTTTAATACTTTTGTATCAATTCATCTGTGTTTTAGAAGTAGCTGCAGTTGAGCTCTCTAAATACTATGAAGTTCTTTTTTGGTTTTAGTTTGAATAGGTTATTATATTAATCCAGCGAAGTCTAAAATGTGGAGATTCATCCAAATCATTTATCTGAAGTTTTTGACGATTACAGTGCTTCCTTTATACGAGAAAATAAAAATTAATTAGTACTATTTATACTCTAAACCTGTTGACGATGCTGTTGTTCCACATGCTTATGTACATGCCCTCTGTATTTGTAAGGTTTCTTGCTTATTCTGATGCAGATTTTTATAATAACAAATAAAATGAATGTGTCTTATTGTGTAAGTGCACAAGTCGGTAGATCGAAAAACACTGAAGCTGGTTTCAGCACATAAATACATTCTGAAATATATATCATTCCAATCTTCTGCTTTTCTTATCATTTTTCTTAATGTACTTGTTTTCATTTTTCAATATGTCTCGATTTCGAACTCTCAATAATCTAGATATGGTGGTGTAATAGGTTACATTTCAGGATTCTTACTAATGCTAACCGCTGATTTGTAAACCTACGAAAGATATCAAACAATTTCCAGCTTTAAATATCCTCAATATATGATATTTTAGCCTAACAAACCAAATAAAAATAAGTATATATCCTTTATAAATTTCAAATAATTTTTCAATTAAAATGTAAAATCAGAGAAATTGATATATGTATTTTTCAAAAAGAAATTAAAATGTTAAATTACAGAAATGAAAATATGTAGAATTTATGCTTTTATTAATATGTTTTTATAATTTTCTTTGTATCAAAAAAAATTATAGTTGATAAAAAAAAAGCTAAAGTAAAATGAATAAATACTAAAAATATTTTCAATTTCAAAACTGCACTCTAACTCTGCTAATGATTTAAATACAATATAAAGATTTGTAATCCTCAAAGTCAGATTTGTGGACAATTTCGTTTTAAATCACTCCTACTTCATTTATTCATTCATACATTTTATTTATTTGCTAATATTAAAAATAAATAAAATAGGATACAAAACTTTGCTGCGCAGGAAAGGGCAGGAATTTATTGAATTCCTTTTAACTAAAATGCTTATTTCTTTTTTGAATGCAATTCCTTAAAAATCGACCGAGAACTATAAAAGTGTATTGCAATGTTTAAATTTAATAAATAAGAAGTTGCTTTTTAAAAAAAATTATCGAAGGAGCATTATTTAATATTGCATAAAGCAAGTGAAACAAATTCTGTTTATAAATACTGATTTTTAGTTTAATATTGTTGTAATTATTTCTTTTTAACAAAACTGTTGTTCAATTTCACACTGGGCGGCGAAGTTTTCTGTAACTTAACAAACTAATTCAATCATAAGCGTCCGGAGGAAAAGTGAGTCGTAATAAATTTCGTGCTGCCACCTATTGAAGGAAAGGAAAACTAAGTCAATAACGGAAATTTAATTAACAGATCAAATTTTTTATATCTATACTTAGGGATTTCATAAATCATCGATATAATATAACCAGCTTCAATGATTTCTTTTAGCACGTAGATTGATCAAAACTCTTTGGCTCTTCTTTTACCAATCCGTAAGCAATAACAGCGAAATAAAAATTACTTCAAGTCTATTATAGTATTTTGAAAAAAAAAATTAAAATTAAAATGTCTTTGGAACCGTTAGAAATTTTTATTGAATTTCATTCAATAAATTGCATAAAACTGGAATATTGTACGCATTCTTTATTTTAATTCAGATTGGGAATTGAGATGAAAAATGCGTAATAAATAAGAAGTTGATTTTGTAATAATAACAGATTAATTATTTTAATTTAGGCACTTGCAATTTACTACTCTTACTATTTACGAAATTACTCTAACTCTATAACTTTCTTCCTATCGCAAATTACTGCATAACTTTCTAATGTTTTTCTTGTAATTTCTGTAAAACTGTTTTTACGGCATAAATACTCATATTGTAACTAAACATCAGTTTGGGAAATCTGCGCTTGAGACATTCCGGTTAGGCAAATAAAGCAATTTATAATTTTAAAATCTCCAGGGTGAGTCCTTCGTATTAAATTTTTTTGTTATACGCGTGCTTTAGTATTTTATATAGGATAAATAGAAATCTATTTAAATAAATAAAAAATACACAAAGAAAAACTGCGCATAATAAATCCATTCAAACATTTCAACACAAAGGATAAATGCTCAGAGTTGTAATTTAATTAAAATATGCAGAAAATTTTATATAAATAGTTCCCATCATTTTACGTGTTGTTTCCTTAACAGCGTTTTAATCAGTAATTTTTACAGTACATTGAATGTAGACTAAATTCAAAATAAGTATTTGCTTTGCTCATGTGCTTGATAAAATAATTTTATTTCTGAGAGAAACGTATATTTAAATTTATGATACCGCATATAAAAATTATATAAAATCCGTATGACACTTTTAAGGACATATAAGTAGTCTGGAAAGGTAACTAAATGAGATTATACATTTCTATAGATTACTTTAAATATATTTCCTGAATGAAAACTAATTACAAATTATAATAATCTTTTTATTGAAATTTAAATTTAATTTCTTATATATATTTTATTATAATATTAAAATAAATAATATATAATAAATTTCAAACTTTCAACTTTTTTTTTTACAATGAATAATATTTCTTTAAGGAGAACTGAGATTTCTGTAAATTGTTCATCATTTAATTTTTTAAAATTTTTTATAAGAATGTGAATTGGATATTTTTAAATATTTATACTCAACTTCACATTCATATAGATATCTTATTATTCATTTATCAATATAATAGTTTCACTTAAAAATAAAAATGAGACCTCGATTGCAATCTTTATTTTATATAGAAAATATATAAATAAATATCCAAATTTATTAAAGTTATATAGTTTTATAGTGTAAAGTTATATAGTAAGTTATTATGTGTAAAGTTGTTTAAAAAATTATTTGTCAATTTAAATTTTATAATTGCTTATAATTTATAGTTGACACTTTTTATTTATCAATGAAGATGAATTTGAATTAAAATATATCGAAAGTTTTGATGATAAAATTTCCTGCTGAAATAAAAACTGATATTAGAAAATTTTTTTTCTAAAAAGTAATATTTATCACCAAACACAATTTTCCCTTTATTATATATCAAATAGAATACAGCTTAGAATTCAGATATACAGCTAATTTTTTAATTAGAATAAAACTACAAATATCAATAGAATCAAAATAATATCACTGATTTTTTTTTAGAAAAAAATTATTTATAAAATTAGTCTATTTTGTCACAGATATTTTAATGCCATGTTATACAATATTAAAAATCATTTTCAAAGAACATCGAAGAACATTATAGAAATTAGGAATAAGAAAATTTCAGCATTAATATTGTTAAACAAAAAGAAGCAAAAAAAATTCTCCATTATGATTTATTTAATGCATTAATGATTAATGCACAATTGAATAATATCTTTTCGCATTCCTAAGCAATGCTTTTGATAAATGATGCAGAATTTTAAATACATGTGTATATTTAAATTGTGTTACGTAATTGTGGTGTATATTTCCGTTTATTCATATGTTCTACTTTGTTGTTTCTTTCTAGAAGGTACATCATACCTAAATTTCTGATCCTGTAACTAAAATTCATATTTTCAACAATTTATGGTAGATCCAAATGTATAAAGGACACAAACTTGAAATAAATGATGGAACATTTAAAAATATTATCCAGTTTTGTGTTTTCTTTCTTTACCTAAATATTTATATAACTTTATTTGTTTAAATTTATCTAATAACACTGATGGACGTAGTTTGCAGAAAAATCCATTTATTTTTTTATGTAAAATTCCAAAATATCTGAAATAAGTTGATTTTTTTAAACATTTATAAAACATAAAAGTAAGACTTTGAGTAAATCTAAAACAGTTTTTCATTATTTTGATGTCAATAATAATTACCAATTAGTGAGGGTTTTGGCAAAATCTCAAATGTTTAATAGTTTAAAAATATAGAGAAAACAATTTTATTTGTGCATTTTTGTGCTGCATTAAAACTCAAAACAAAATTAAATCAAACATATTTATTATTAAAGTTTTATAATCTTCAATTAACAAGTATTTGTTTTATTACCACTTAAACATAATTGAAGGCATCATAAAAAATAGCATATAATTTGGGAAAATTACATTTATTAATTTAAATACTTAATGCTCAGTTTCAGTAAAAAATAGCGTAAGCTCTGTCTAGACAGTAATATTTGTGTCTCATAATCAAAGGCTTATTAATTACTTAGTTCCTTTTTTTTCATTAAAACAATTATTAAGATTTCTAAACATAAAAATTATTGTATTACTCTTTCCAACGTTGTCTTTTCGATGATTAAAAATATGGTAGCACTTTTGCAACATCATCAACAATAAATCCATTATATATTTTTGTTTTTATTTAGATTAGAAGGAATAAACTGGTTATTAAATTAAGAAGATTGAGTTCACCATTACGAAACAGTTATAATAATGGATTAAATATTAGAACGTACAAAAAATAATAAAAATAATGAGCACACTTTAGCACTCAAAAGCACACTTTATTAGTACTTTAAAAACTGTAAATAATAAGTAAAAAATAATATGTAAAGCCTAAAATAATTTTTAAATTGTCTTTCCTAGAAATGTAAAATAAATCTGCTCTTCTTTTCCTCAGCATGACTTAAAAAATGGCATTTATTAAAAAAATATATTAGAAATGTTTCAAAATAATGAATGAAAAATCAATTTAATCTATCTTTACAGCGATATAATTATATTTTAAATCAATTTAAACTAAATCTTTACAGGGATAAAATTCAAATACATTGTATTATTTTGTCTTATCTTCTATTGAAAGTCATTATACAAATCGTACTTCTTAGGTGGTTTAGAGTTTGTTATGATTACGATTCGTTAACAAAATTCATTCAAATAAAGCTATCAAATTAATCATCTTGACATTTATTCTCAATAAAAAATATTTATAGAAGTGCCATTTTATTTTTAAATGATAATACTTCATATTTAAAAGATAAAGAAAATGCTTTTTATCCGGTCATATATCCTGAATGAAATAAATAAATTATTTTCACTTATAATAGAGAATTCTTTCGAACTCAAGAGCATGGATAACTAGAAACATCTCTTGAGACTTTCTGTTCTCTTTATCTCCTTGACAAATGCTTTAAAATTCCAAACTCAGACACTGTTTGCTTTCTTTTAAAAACCCAAGACGAACAATACATGGGCAAAGTACTTACTTAAACTTCTAACGACAACATTTGAGAATCAACTCAGTGTGTGCGTTTACTGTTTTTACATTCCTTGTTCATATAATAAAAGAAGAGAGAACCGAGAAGTAGAAGGCGTAGAAAAAAAAGGATTCCGTCAAATAGTTAAGGACCGTACCGAATCCTTTGATGACGTAATGCTCACGTGATCCTAATAAGGGCTGACGCAAGGGACCTGTTTCGCCCATGAAGCAAGAGAAGTCACTTAGTCATGGATTGGCAATTTCCAACTCTGAATCGGTTTACATCTTACTCACAAAGTAAAAGAAAACATAAAAAAAATAAAGCATTCGGCTGATATTTTTTACCCACTGTTGTCCCTAAGTGTTTCTTTCTTTCATTTATATTTAGATAACAAATGTGTTTTATAAAAAGTTTATTTCATTGATCATTTGGTTAAAGATGATTTTTTTTTTCGATTAAGGAGTATTTACGTTTTATACTTCTGGACTAATAATTAGTGTAGTAAATGCGAAAGAAAACTGAATTATGTTTTATTTATTTAATAATGGATCGGCAATTTCCAACTCAGAATCTGTTTACATCTTACACACAAAGTAAAAGAAAACCTGACTGCATAAAAAATAAAACATTCGACTGATATTTTTTTACTCTTTGTTTTCTCTAGTTTTCATTGATATTTAGATAACAAATGTGTTTTATAAAGGTTTATTTCTGTGCCCTAGAATGTTGAGAACTGATCATTTGGTTAAATGGTGGACTCTATTAGACACTTTTGCAAATCATTCACATAGGGTTATGAAATTTTTATGCATATGTATTCAAATATAAATACCGGGTGTCCCATAAATTTGTAAATACTTTAAAAATTCATAAAAATTGAAGCACTAGGTATATTTGAATGCGGTTTGCGAAACTATTATTCTCATGAAGGGGGATTTTTTTTGATACCAAAAAAAAATAATTCAAAAATTTGTCAATAGAGGGCGCTGCACACAAGCAAATCAATGGAGATATGCACATTAAAGTCTTATGAAAGGCAGAGTGATCGATTGACACATCATTTCTAAAGGTTTGTATTAAGATGTTGACACTGGTGGATAAAGCACTATTGGTAAAGTTGTTTTATGTCAGCAACGAATCGGCGGCTGAAGCCTTACGAAAGTTTAGGACCCAGAAAAGATCGAAGAAAGGTCCAGGTCCGATCACTCCTTCTGGACTTGTTTCCCTAGTACGCCGTTTCGAAGAAACTGGAAGTTTGTGCCATCGGCCACGCAGTGGTGCACCTCGTTTAACAACAGTCAGTACCACCGATGTCTCTTCGCAAATGGACACGCTAAGGGAACAGTCTACAAGTGTAGTCAGTAGCGCACGAGAAGTGGCACGAATAACTAGTATACCAAAAACTTCGATGTACCGTATCCTTCATGGTGTATTGCAATTGTACCCATACAAATTGCAATCGCTACATCAGCTCTTGCCAAATGATACAGTTAAGAGACTGGAATTCTCAAATTGGGCTTTGGCGAAAATTGAAGATGATCCGAGATGGCTGCTGAAAATATTGTGGACAGATGAGGCTCATTTTGCAGTTAATACCCATGACTGTAGAATATGGGCACATGAGAATCCACATGTTTACACTGAGGAGCCCCTGCATTTACCACGGGTTACTGTTTGGTGTGGTTTCACTGCATCCATTATTGTAGGCCCTTTTTTCTTTGAAAAGCCCTGTAAAAAAGCAGGATGGAAGACATGTTTAGTTAATGAAACAAGTTACTTGGAAATGTTACAGAAGGAAGTGATACCGTCCTTATTGGAACACGATGTCCTTCACACAGTGACATTCATGCA
Source organism: Argiope bruennichi (assembly GCF_947563725.1). Lineage (NCBI taxonomy): Eukaryota > Metazoa > Arthropoda > Arachnida > Araneae > Araneidae > Argiope > Argiope bruennichi. Next base: position 121,946,818 of record NC_079158.1, read on the forward strand.
AGACGGGGCACCTCCTCACATCGACACTGAAGTGAAGGCATTTTTGAGAAGAACTTTTACTGAAGAACGGATAATCCGCCGTCACTTTACACATGAATGGCCCCCACGCTCACCAGATTTAACACCCTTTGATTTTTGGCTATGGAGTTACCTTAAGTCTCGGGTGTACCGCCATAGGCCAACTTCGTTAGTGCAGCTAAAGGAAGCCATTCGCCACGAAATCTCATGCATTCATCCGGATATGCTGTATGATGCAGTTACCAGTGTTGTCTCCCGCTTCCAAACTGTTATTTGTGGTGATGGCAGACACATAGAACAAGTACTGTAGTACTGGTGTGATACGCATGTAAACAATTGCTTGCATGCAAATAAAAGTATTTTTCCCGTAGAATTGTATGTTTTGCTTGTGTTTAGCGCCCTCTATCGATAAATTTTTGAACTATTTCATTTTTTTCTTTTTTTTTGTATGAAAAAAAAATTCCCCTTCATAAGAATAACAGTTTCGCAAACCGCATTAAAATATACTCATTCCTTCAATTTTTATGAATTTTTAAAGTATTTACAAATTTATGGGACACCCGGTATATCTCATTTCTTAAAAAAAAAGTTTTAAAACAAAATATATTATTTTTTGAAAAATTTAAAAAGTATATAATTTTTAAAAGTTTCAAAATATTCTAGACAATTTAATTTTTAAATAAATTCGATTAAATTTATTAAAATATTTCTAAAATAATTCTATTAATTCTGTTAAAAATTCTATTTAAACATTTTTTGATTACTCAATGTAAATTCATTTGGAACAAAATTACGGATAATTTTCCAATTCCAATTAAATGCTAATTTTTTAGAAATATTTTTATGTACACTTAATGAATTTTATGTTTCCCTTAACTAAAATTGTCTTTTAACTATCTAAAAAAACTCGAAACATAAAAAGCGTACCCTAGTTTCTTTTAATGTTTGATAAAAATCTTTATTATAAATCTTCATTTAATTTCTTCAAAAATTAAGACCCCTGGAACATTTCAAAGATATTTAAATCTAATTGCGACATCATTCTGAAAAAAGTCATTAAGATATACTTTTTTTCTCTTAACCTTTCAAATATTTATTTTATTCGACAATACATTTTATAATATTATTTTAGTTGAATATAAATATATATTTTAATCAAATATATTTTGGTTATGAAAGGATAAAATTAAAATTGAACGTTTTCGTTCATTTTTATTTATTTTTAAAGTCCACTGTCCTATTAAAGCTTAATTTTTTTCGATTACGGATTATTTACAGCCGTTTATACGTATATTTAGTGTAGTAAATGCGTAAGAAAATTATTTGTATTATGCTTCATTTATTTAATACATAAATATTCATACAAAAATTATTTATCAACTAAACGATATTGACTAATTTGTTTTATTTTCTAATTTATCTTTCATGTTTGGTAATAGGAGCAACAAACATTTCATCTATTTCAAGATAAAAGGTAAAAAGCATTAAGGAATACAAACGATCTTCATTCATGTAAAAGCAAATCATTTATAGTTCACATAACTTTCATAGCTTTGTCGACTTTTAAAATAATGTTCTAAAAAGCGATGTATAGTGCAAAGAATTCAAATTCTATTGAAATAATAGATTATAAAATAAAATATGGGGAACATAAGCAATAAATCCGTCTTAAACTTTGGAAAAGAGTGCAGATTTATAGCTACTTTTTTCTTTTTTTATGTTCGACTAAAGATTTATTTTTCCTCAACATTTATATTTTAGCTTATTTTTCGTAAGTATTTCATGATTTGGTGTTTATTTTAAAATTATTGCGATTTTTTGAACGGAAAGGAATCTGACAGATTTGTTCTTCTCATACTGCCCTTTTTAAAACTTCTTAGTAAATCATCCTACAGATCGTTGTATTATTTGCTAATTAAGTTACAATAATATCAATAATGTGACGTATTCCTACCTTCGCCGATGTCCTAGCATTGGGGTAGCACGTTCCTTCCCCGTTTTCTGGTTGTCCTGGTTTCGAGTCCCGGTTTGGGTATGATTGTTCTTCATTTGTTCTATCTGTGAGATATACCCCCCCCCCTGTAAAAAGGGGTTCTTCAAGTGAATGTGATGTGTGAGTAGCAAAATCGAACTCTTGGCACTAGGTGCAGCTACTAAAATAAAGAGATGCTCTATTTTGGCTTAAAATCGCTAAATTCGAAATCAGAGATCTTGTCCATGGCAAGTGCCATCAGAAACAATAACAACACTCCTACAGTCAGTCTTCATGAAGTATCTTTTCTTTAAAAGTAACTACAAACAATGTTTATCTAGAGTGAAACTATTTTTACTTTCTCGAATGCGTAGTATAGAGAAAGTTTAATAATCGTCAAAAAATTCTATTTCGTGATTTTGTAGTATCTCCACGTATTACACATACATCAGTTCAAAAAGCCCATTTTTGGAAAATGTCCATCTGTCTTCGGCAAAGGGGACTTGAGCTGGACAGTTGAAAATGGATATACTGCCTTTATACCAGATTTGCTGATTTCTATCAAATTTTGAATAAAATCTGTTCAGAAGGGTCCGAATACAAGTTAACATGATAATTACAAAGGGAAGAGAACTAGATAAATAAAAATTCGACATACACAGATCTAACACCTACAGTGTGGACACCTGCCAGATTTTGAGCCAAATCCGACTACAGGTTGTCTTCTGTCGGTCTGTACTTCCAGAAGTAAGTAAACGTGATGATTAGAAAACGCAATGACTTAAATATATCAAATTCGGTATGAGAATGTGTGACTACAAGTTCAGTTTTGTGTCAAATTTTTGTTTCAATCGGTTGGGAAAAACAAGTCTAAAGCACAAATTCGATTTTTGGATACTATTTACGCCTGCCAGGGATTAGCAGCCAAATAACTCGCCAATTGTATCACACGATAGATTAAGTAAAAAGGCTGAATTCAGGCCAAAAGTTGACATTTCGTAACTATGGTAAGCCTGGACCATATAAGGCGTTCTCTGGCATGACAAATTTATTAGAGAGTATGCGAGATAGTTTTGGAGAGACCAATGCCACTGGTTTTAGGATGGTATCCTTTATTGTAAACTATTCTAGTCAAGTGTTACTTGAATGCTTAGACTTAGATTTCTACAATTGGTATAGAAAATACGAATACATAAACTTGTAGATGAAATAAAGAGAAGAATTAAAAAGTAACGAGAAACCAGTTGAGAAGAATATCGGTTCAGAAATTACCTGAGGAACAGAAAACGGCAACTTTGGTTTAAAATAATTAATTTCTTTTTTATGTATTATTAAAAATATCATTAATAAGAATTGATTTTATTAGAGTGTAGTTACTTGCATACTTTTAACTTTTATTACTTTAAAGTGAGTAGCAATCTCAGGCTGATTTATTTACAATAAAGTGTTTTGTAATATCTAATTAAAAAACAGAAAAAAGAATAAGTACTATTATATTTTTTTGGTCGAATAAATTTATCATCACTAGACAAAATCGAATGTGCGTTTGAAAAGATTTCTGAATATCAGAAACACTTCTTTTCATTATTTTCCGCCAGGATTTTCATCTAGGCGGAGTAGGCAGCTGCCTAGAGGCACTAAACTGAAAGAATTCCGCAGGGATGTTGATTTAAAAAAGTTATTAACCTAGCTGAAAATAATAAAATTGTCAGTAATACATTTTTTTAACTATAAAATATTAGGATTACAATGGAAGTATGTACAGTGAATTATTGAAATCCTTAACTGACCACCTTTTTATAGAATATTGGCATATCAGATATTTAGTAATTGGTTATGTTATATTGCACTTGACCAATGTAAATAACAAAATAATATAACAGTTTGTTATGTTATAACTAATTGAAATTTGTTACTTCTTTATAATATTTTTATTAATTAAAATATTTATGTTTTTAGTTAGGAAATCGTTCACTAATCACTTAGATTAATTTTTGAAGAATTTCCTTTCTTTAGCAATTTTATTCCTGTTTCACATGTTAAAAAATAAAATAAATACATATTTTCATAAAGTTTCTAAAATAAAAATGTAAACACAATAGTTTATTATAGTGTTATTAATTTTAAAAAATGTATTCCAATATCAAATGAAAGAAATGAGTCATTAAAATAGAGATATCATAATATGCATTATTTATGGCGCCAATAACAATTGTTTAAACTCATTCGCAGATTTATATGTATCTTGTTATTTTATTAATTTCTTATTAGGATATAAATATTTTTAATTTGTTTTCATATACTCTTAAAAAATATTCACATATGAAAATAATATCTACATTCTTTCAATATAAATCCATTTTCTAGCATGACAAAATAAAAATATGATTCCATGAATCCTCGTATCACAATCATTTTTGGCTTATATGTGCCTATTATTTTTTAATTTAATTCTAGATTATAATATGGATATGACTGTAAAATATATTTAATTAATTAATTTCTTTCAAAAATAATTCGATTTGAAAATTACATTTCATTCATAGAGATATTTCAGAAATGTTTTAATTTTCTATTCCAAATTATTATTATTTTCATGAATTTATGGTTTTTATAAAAGAATTGGGATTTTATATCACAGCACACGAAATTTTTTGCCTCAATGAATAAGTTACTTTTATTTCACAATATTATTTAAACGACATTTAAGTTTTTTTTTTTCCAAATATCTTCTTCGAAGTTTTTCAATATATTTTACATCAAATCTATTCGATTTAAAGATACTTTATCCTCGTTGTAATGTTTCGATAAACATTCATAGAAAAGTGCAACACTGTTTCCAAAATTCTTTTTTTTTCAATTGCAATTTAAAAATTTCATCATAGAGCTCATTAGTTAAATCATGCCTAAAAACATGGAAATAAAAATTATCTTTGGATTAAATTTGATCGTAAAAGATCATAGAATTAAAATTTCTCGTTATCTTGTAAAAGGTTGTACGGGAGAAAAAAAAAGCAAATAAAACCTAAAATATCAAACGATATTTTTACCAAGATCTGTAACAATGAATGGAATGAAAATTAATTTAGTCAATCCTTCTTAAATAGCATATGCACTTTCATTTTGTTAAAATATACCAATCAGAGTTTGATGCCATTAGGAATTTTAAAAAATATTGAATTTTCGGATTAAGTAATTAATACTAAATAAAATATTCTAACTATTTTCGAAAGCTGAAAAGTCGTTCAATGAACTCGTTGAAGGGTTAAAAATGCGTGTTAAATTACATCACGCTATTTAATTAATCCATATTTATCAGAAAATTATTATGATTATTATTTCGGAAGAAATATTTGCCATCAAACTAGAAAACCAAAAGATATTTTGTGTGTTTAAGAGAGGAAGGAAAAGAATTCAACTGGGCTTAATTTTCTAATGATGTATCCCATGTATAGATTAAAAAAGCAGCGAAGTTTAAGAGTTAAAATTCGCATCCCTTTTTCGTACTTCTAACTGATTGTGACATTAAAAATAATTCAGCACAAAAAATTGTTTGTTATTTTGAGGTGTTAATTCGCCTATTTTATATAATATTTCTATTTACAATCTTAAGAGAGTAATTATTGCAACCTTCCATCATTTCCACCTGCTTTGAACTCGTCTCATCTACGAACTTGGCAGAAATCTTTTCTCCTATCTTATGTGAAATTATATAATCTATTTAAAAATGCTCTAATTATTTTATTTACAAAATATATGAAAGCAGTGAGGGAAAAAATAAGTGAATAAAAATATCATGGAATGTTGCAAAAGGTGTACTGATTTTTTCCCCCTAAATTGCATAAAAAAAATATATTTTTATTAAGTAGTATTTTTATAAGAAATCTACCTTAAAAGGAGTAGCAAGTATTTTGGACAAAAAATATCGGATTTCTAGTAAAATTATATTTATTTTACTTATTATATATGAATCGAATTTCTACATATAAAATAAAATGTCATTCCTTCATAAAATAAATTAAAACAATTTGCTGTTGTTTTTTTATTTCCACTTTTAAAAAAAAATATTTTTATTAGATGATAAATACATTGAAAAATTGTTTAATTTAGTACTCATTTAAAAAAAATGAAATTCTTTTTAGTTTCATTTAATCATAATTCATGACTTTAGTGAAATTTATGATATATCTCCTCCTCTTACCACTACCACTAAAAATAAAGGAGTTGAATATCTCTCTATTTACTTTATTTTTTAAATCTTCCACATTTGTTTGTATATTCGCAAAAAAAAATTATCTTGCTATCAGGATTTTCTTATATCAAAATAAATTTTTTTAACATTATATCAAATTTTCTTAATTACTCCACTACAAAAATCTTCAAATAAGATTTCTTATCTGATTATAATAATTCTTAAACTTAAAATATCAATAAAAACTACAATTCAATTTTTAAATAATACTTTATTTCTATGCTTTCTCTCTCATATATGAAAGTAAGTAAATTTTAAAATATTCGTGCACATTTTAATCATTTTATTTTTCATTCAATAAAAAAATATATTTTATTTATAGCAACCAACGTAAGCATTTCTATATTTATTAATTACATTAAACTCATAAATAGTTCTCAATATTGTATTTACTATTTGGCAACAATGTATGCATATGAAAAAAAAAATATCTAAATAAGGAACGACACATTTTTAAAATCAATAAATTAAAATATTTTGTAAATGTGGTTTAGCAATTACATTAAGATATGTTTATATCATTTTAATATTTGCTGTTTATATTAGATTATGATCGATGAAAAATAAAAATTCAAAAAAACTAAAATGTTTATTATGGTTTATCAAGGGTTTTTTTTTTTCTTTTAATCATGTCTCTACATAGGCTTTTATTTTTAGAGGAAAAATAGCTCATATCTATTTTTAAAAAAAACCAAAATAATCCTAAAGGCGACCAAAAATGTTCTCTCTTTCTGGCATATTTTTCTGCAAGTCTGCTCCACCTTAATGAAGTCTCAATTGGAAATGTATATTTGATCTACGAGATGGCGCCACATGTAATAACTTGCAATCAGAAGTTTCTATCCACTGTTTTTATCTTAGTTCAGCGAGCAGGCCTGAAAATTTTCGATTTCAGTAAAGAAAAAGAAGACAATTGATATCTCTTGGGAGAGATAAAGTGAAGAAGAAATTCCTGAGGGCTTCCCAAGAAAGAACTAGAACACAAAAGCAAAAGATTTCTATCCATCCAAGAATCTTATTGTAGAAAGTTTTTTCCCCTTTTAAATATTCTTTTATTCTTTTTTTTTTCTTTTCATATACTTCTGAGCGTAAAGATTTAAGGTTTCTAAAGAAAAAAAAAATAAACGGCAGAAGTACACCCTTGAGAGTTTTTATCCTCTCAGTACGTTACTATTAACTGCAGTTTCTTTAATGGTTGCTTATTTTTAATGCTAATTCCACTTTCATGTTGAAAGTACTTTTCCTTTTTCTCTGAAATGTTACTTTCTTTTGTTCTTTTCAAATCATTTTGTACCAGTTAAATTTTTTTTATCGCTCTTTTTCTTTTCTTTCTTCTTTGAGAGGCAAATTCAGAAAGGCTTTTGGGGAAAAAAAAACTTTTTATCGGATGTTTCTCTACGTTTCGGTGCGCATCAAAATAAATGAGACGTAATATGTACACAAACACTAATTTTCTTAAAATTTATAGATACATATTCAATAATGCATTATTAATTGATAAGAAATATCGATCCTTAAAAATGAAAGTTATTCCAAACATTTTTGAGTGAACTTGAATCAGTAAAATTATTTAAAATTTCTCCTAAAGACTTCATAAAATTAAATAAAAGCAGAGGTTTCAGTTGCATTTTTTATATCAAATATTATTAAAGACATTAATTTTCACAATACATTTTTTCAAGTAATAAAAAAATTACAAATTTACATTAAGATAATCGATGATTTATTACAATAAATTATAATTTTGAAGACTGAATAATCTAAATAATAAGCTTTGAAAAAATTTCCATGTATTTCTTATATTTCAAAAAGATTTCTTAAAATCTTTTAAATTAATTTTAAAAAATTATTTTATTACTAATAAAAAGTTTTAAGATGGTTTTCGGTGATAATTTGAATCAAATTTTTACCATGATTTTGTAATTTCTCAACTTTTAATTGTATTTTATCGAGGTATTGATTAATGTGGAATTAATAAGGTTTCACCTCAAGTTCAATATATTTCCATTAATTACTCGCATGCTATTTAAAATTAAAAATGGAAGAGATCTTTGAAACTATATTTCGAATATTTTCTTATTGCAGCTAAACCGTGAAATAAATCAATATTAATTTTTTTTTTCATGAAACCCTTCCGTTTCTAAAATTAATTTTGTAATTTTTAAATCGAATTTCCTAATAAAAACTTCTTCTCAATACTTACAAAATTATTCTAATAGTTAAAAACTTTAAAAAAAATTACAATTACTAACACATGAATTAATATATTCAGATCTCATCATGTTTCGAATGCAAAGGAAAAAAAATGCCGAACAGAAAAGTTTGCATTTTTTTTTCAGGTTTAAAATTCATAAAAAATAAGATTTGTTTTTCTTTTTTATGCAGAATTTCTTACGATCTAAAAATACGCTAACCTAGTTTTTCTATCTTTGCATGCTAGGAGATATTAGAATAAATATTTGCTGAATAATAAAAAAATGGTAAAAGAAAAAAAATTAACACAAAATATCAGAAGCAAAAGTTGATAAATAGAATGGAAAATCCTTATAATTAATCACCAAAAAAAATTCTTAATGATTGCCATGAATTTTTTTTTTTTTTATCATCGTCCACTTTCGAGACGTTTTATAATCATATAACTTTAAGAATTAATGAGCGTGCATTTATCATTTATTTCCCCTATTTGTGACGCCTTTTTTTATTCAAATAATTTAGATAATGATAGCAACACTTCTGAGAAGTTACAGAGAAATTTATGGAAAAACTAAAAAATGTATCTAGGTTTCAAAAACTTGTGCTGTAACTTTAAGAGAAATTTTTTTAATCTCAAAATAATCTTGTTTTGATGAACAATATATAATTTTTAACGTTTCTTTTATAGAGAATATATCTCCTAAAAACAACTCGATAATGAAATAAAAACAGCCTTTTGGCAAAACTGTGAAAATAATAAAAGTATAAAAAATTTTCACTCATGCTTTAAAAAATATAATAAAAAATAGAAATATTTTAGAGAAATAAGGAATGTCAAAACCAAACCGAAAATTATTAGCGGTTGATTCAAATACTTTAAGCAAATTAGGATTTATTTCACATTTATAATTTTTTATTATTATTATTTAGCAGATATTTGTTTTCTTATTATGTTTATTTTGTCTTAAGTTGTTTCTAATATTGACTTTAGTGCCTCTTGGTTTAGTGCCTCTTCTCTAAATGTCCGTGTTTTTAATTAAAAATTAAATTATTTTATATTTTTATTACATTTATAATCGTCTTTTTAACCATTTATTATTATTATTATTATTATTATTATTATTATTATCAGTAATGCATTTCATAATTCATTAATATTAAGAAATCCTAAGCTGGATACCTTATTAGGATTTACTATTAGACGATTCCATACACTTAAAATTAATTGATTAAATCATATTCTATTGCTAAAAATAACTGTCAAACTTCATAATAAATGGGAATTGTTGCTATTTATCAAAATGTACTTGGATAACCTAGACAGCAAATGAGTCAGAAGTGAGATTTGTTTTCCATGCATGAAGTTAAGCTCCTTTTCCTATAAAAAAAGAAGATCGGAAGAAAACATCTATTATTGTTCCACTTGGAAAACTAGGAATTCTTTGAAAATCAGCATAACATTTTGAGCAATTTCTTCCAAATAACATACGTCAGCTCACATTGGATGTTTTAGACACTTAAGCAACTGTTTAAGTGTCAGAATCAAATGGAAAGCTGCAATTTAAATGCACCAATCAGTAGTAAAAGAGACTGAAAATGAAATCTCTGGATAATAGAACAGGGTTTTGTTTATATTATTTTTCGTCTTTATAAAAGTTTTTGTAGATTTCTTTCAAACTTTTGGCACAAAAATGTAATTTTAGTGCATTTTTTTTTTTTTTTTTTTTTGAAAAATTATGGCATAGATGATTTTATTGCTTGAATCTTACATACAATAATACTTCACAATGTTTCAACAGGATAATGAAAATTTTAAAACAATATTCTCTAGAGTTAAAATGATGCTATGTTAATGGAAAATAAATTTCATAAAATTGATATGCATAAGGCTGCTTTATATTACTTAGAGACTCGGATTTTCATATTTCTGATGAAAATTGCAGATTTTACTGCAGCATTGAAAAAGATACAGTCGAACCTCCATGGCCGGATGGTCATAGCACTGGTCTCATAATCAAGAGACCGTAAGTTCGAATGTCGCTAGAGACTTTGCAATTCATAGTATGAGTAAATGTTTAATCCCTTGATTTTATGTTTTCCTTTATTTCATGTTCCAGAAGATTCTGGACACTTCTTTAGTTTACCTGACAAGTGTTCTGGACTTTTCTTATTGTCTCCAGAAAAGAATTCTGGAACGTTCTCTGCTAGTATAAAAGCAGAACATTTGTCAGTTACTGTGTTCTGAGCTCAGAGTTGAGGTAATAAATTAGTTTAGCTCTACTTCTTGTGTGTGTCATTGAGTTACACACTAAACTACCTACGTGACATTATCATCAATTAAGCAAAGTACAATATAAACAGTGAAAATGCATATATATGAGATTGATATCATTAATGATGAAAAATTTGTATTTCACATTGAATCAACCATACTGAATGCAAGATTGCAATATACTTTAGTATCTGCAATAAATTAATGTGTAGTTAAATATATGAACCTACAGCTAATAATAAAGAATAAATATTAATCTACTATTAGCTAATATAACTTGGAACGCATGAGCGCCACCTACAGAAGCAATCAATTCGATTTCTATACATTGGAGTAAATTGCACTCTCTCTGTCACCTACTGTATTCTGCTTTAAGGAAAAGCAGAAAATAACAGGAAACCAATACAATAAAATAAATTCAATTCTTTAGAAATATTATAAAATTTTAGAATGCATTCATTATCATCATATTTCTCTTTCATTAACGTGGATTGTGAAGTTTTAGAATTACGAAACATTTGCTCAAATTACAATCTGTAATTTTTTATAAACCAGCTTTCTGAATAGGAATATGTTTAGAGAAATACAAAGCAATTTCAAACAGAATTGTAAAACTAGTTTAAGTATTAAATGATACTATAAAACAAAATGAAAGAAATTTTTTATTTTTTATGGCAACTTAATGTATTCTAAGGGTCAAGTGTTTAAAAAAATTCAATATTGTTATTAGTAGATAATCATTTCAGTTTCGCTTAAAATAAACCAGGTAAATTATTTTCACAAATTAAAATAATTTCTAAAATAACCTTCATAACAAAGTAAACACAATTTAAATTGTTTTTATTTAATTTTATTTTTATTCCAGATACATCATTCTCCGAAGATGAAGAAATCTCACTGCAGTAATAAGAATTCCAGACGAAACTCATTTTTCTTTATATGGCAATGTCGACACGAAAAAATAAACAGCTTTAGAGGGTTGTAACAACGTGTATACAAAATAAATTTCACTCCATTCTTCCTTTCCACAACAAACCATCTCTTGAAGCGGTAAATTAATTCAACAAAGAAATCCACTCAAAACTGCAATAGTTTCAAGAATCTCAGTTTGGAATCACTCAGTAGCTGAAAATTATTCATTCAGAAGTTAAAATTTGATTCCAATACATGCATGAAAAGATTCATCTCCAACAACAGAAAACAAAAACAAACACAAAAATAAAATAATGGTAAAAACAAAGAAAACACACCCTTTTCCAATTCATAGCCTGATAAAATATGCAGAACTTCTTCTTCCGAGTTGCAGCAATTCTTCTTTGTTTCAATGTTTTTCCCGCGCTTCGAAACAATCAAATATGGCAACACGACATTGAAATTACAGGAGGATTGTGGGTAGCAGGTGTGTTCTTTTATGCGAAACGAAATAGCCAAGGAAACAATGAAGAAGAAAAGGAGGGGGTAGGGTGTTGGAACACTGATGCACCCTGGAAATAACAACAACAGCAAAAAAAGAACAACGAAAGAAGAATCGAACCCCTAAACCATAGAATCTTCTGGCGTTCTGTCACTTTGATATACTTCGCCTTCCTATTGGTACTCTTTCCCGCACCTGATCCCACACCAGGGCTGTTTCTGCAGGTTGCGGATCCTTAACCCCTTCTGGCCGCAAAGGAAACGGGGCAAGAGTATATTTTTGTTCGTGGGGAGGGGGGTAAAAAGGAATAAATGACGAGAGAGGGAGGTAGATTCGAACTTGCAGCAGTATCATTTTGATTGTGTTGTTGTTGTGGTTTTGTTTTCGATTTGCTTGTAGTGTTTTTCCCAATTGCCTACTGGAAGTGAATTAGGTCAAATCTAAGTGGTGGATTCTCGGGGTGTTTAAAGTTGATAAATGCGATGCAATTTGTTGTACTTGTATTTACTTATTTCCAATCGTTTTGTTGTTGCTTTTTTTCGTTCTTTTTGTTTTGCTTCTGGTTAAGCTACAAATTGCTTGAGGGTTTTTTTTTGTTTTGTTTTTGTTTTCTTTGTATTCATTTTGAACTTGAAGAGACGTTCAATTGCATTGCTGGTTTGCATATAAGAGCACAGTGGACTTATAAAACGGTTTTTCATTTAATTTAACATTTATTTGTTCGATTTATACCTGACTAAACTTATTTAAATTAGGCTAAGCTAATAATTCTAATGAGCATGAAGAATTAATTTTTTTTCTTTTTAAATTTCTTTAATATTTTTTTTAATTATATTTCCACGAAAATTTAATATTTCCACGTTTTTAATATTTCTTTTTAAAAATTAATGTATGAATAGTTAATGAATAGCATGATAACTTTATTTATTTTTTAAATAATTATAAATTATATTCTTTTTTTATTATTTTTTTAGGAGTGTTAGAAACTTTTTTTCCTTCTGTACAGTCCTTTTGAGGTATTATGTGAAAGGTTTATCATATTGAACTGGATGGTAGTTAAAATCTCTGTTAATGTCTGTACACTCATTTTGAAGTATTAGGTGGAATGCTTATCATACTTCACTGGATGGCCATTAAAATATTTGTTGATGTTTCAGACCTTTCCACATTCGATAAGAGTGTATTGTATGTATCTGCAATTTTGTTCCAATATTTTCTGTTAAAGGCATGGTCAGATCTGATTTCGTCATATTTCTATTTTGGAAATCATAGTCATAAGATGCAAAATAAAGTTCTTCCATTAAAAATCACCTTGCCACTAAAAAAAGCCCGATAATTATCTAAAAAATACTTCATATTTTATTTCATCATATTTTATTCATATGTTATATTTTAATACTCTTCAACGTATTTTAATCTTTTAGTTGACGAGTTCAAATAAATCAAAATAATATTGTTACGAACATGTAATGTTCCATCGTAGGAAAAAAAAAGTTTTAGAGACAACTCTATTGGAAGCTGATCAGTTGCCGGATCAATGACCCCGGATTTGGCGATCATTTGGTAACTTTGGAGACAAAATGGTTGTTTCTAGAATTTTCAAGAATTTGGCGATAGATCAATTAGGACACGATTTAAGGTGATTTTTCGAGATCCTTCTCTGCCGTCTCTCGGGAACTCTAAAAAGCCATGAGATTGAGTCGGAGGCAGTTATTTGAGCTGAGCACAAGTTATTAGTGGAATACGTTCTCCCACTGAGCGTTTCAAGCTGCTTATCATTGTTGTGCTGCTTGCGTTCTGCTGTTTGCTAGAAGTGCTGCTGTTTATTGCTTATGTACTTCTGGGCAGCATATTTGTTGTCTGTGTATTCGCATTAATAAACTTCATTATTTGGCCCTTGTTAAATGTGCAACCACACATCTACTACAAGAGAAACCGTTGACTTCACGGATTTAGTAGAGGAGGTAGATTTTCGTAACAATATCAGATATATCCTAATCCCATTCGTTAGCAGACGCTCGATAGGAGTTTTTAGGCGCGTAAGAAATCGATAACTGAGAACAAATTAGATAGAAAAAATTATTGTTTTGAATTAGAAAAACATAAGCTCTAATTATGGATTGTTTTATGGCATATCAATTTCACAAAAGACTTTGATAAGTTGAGAAAATATCAAAATTATCACAATATATATCAAGACAATGAAATGTATCCAAACTCTTCAAATCTTCATATATCTTCAAAAAAATTTTTTTTAGCTCATCCTCTCAAAAATTGGAAACTATACCTTTATCGAAGCAGGTTGTTAAAGATTTAAGCATCTCAGAAGGTTTCCTATTTTGGAATGAACGTTTTTAAAAAATATTTTTTAATATTCATCTGGATTGTTTTAAAAGCAAGCTGAATTTTAATGCAGAAATTTATTTACATCTTATGGGAATGATTTCTAAAATTGATATATGATGAAATCACATTTGACTATGCTTTTATCAGAAAATATTAGAACAAAATTGCAGATACATACAAAAATCGAATATGGAAAAGTCTGAATCATTAACAAGCTACATGTATGTCGAAATCGCATTCTAAGGAGAAAAATATGTCTGGTATATCTGTGAATAATTTTAATTAAATCTAAACACTGTTATAATTGGAAAGGGAATATATATATTTTTTTACATATATAGAGAGAAAGAGACAGAGATCGCAGTCTGGAAGTTCGCTCTCGAACAAAGGTCTAATAATAGAGAGTATTTTTAAAGTCTAGATGCATATTCAGATAGTTATAACTTTGCACAATATGGGATCTAATAATTTGTTAAAAGGATTGGAAAGTTCAATGCATTTAATTTGTTTCATCTTTTACAAATTTCTTTTAAGAATTTTAACTTAAAATTGCTGATTTCTCAAAGCTATCGCTTGCATGAGCAAGATTAATAGTGTTTTCCTACATTTTAGTATTTAAATTATATTTCATTGCAATAAATAAAATGAAGTTTTGAAATCAAATTTATCTTTATACATAATACCAGATATTTTCATTCACTTGAAGCAAAAAATTTAATTAATTGGGGAATTATTATTCATTAAATATAAAAATACAAAAAATATGTATATAAATTTTTATTTTCATTAAAAACACATAAGATATTTTTATGCTCCAAGTTTCAAAACTTTAGGATATTAGAAGAAAAAGTAGATTGCAAAATTCCAGTAAGAAAGTTATATTATTAAGATGGACTTATTTCTCAGAAATTCTGTTTGCTTATGGCTTCGCATAAAGAAGAAAGAAATTGTGTTCGTTTGTTGGCTTCCCAATTTTTTTCTGTCTTGAATACAGGATTCTTTGCAACACTTTTTTCTTCCCTTTCTGTCTGTATCTCTTTGTGAAAACTGAGATAGATTTCAATTCAACCAACCGGCAAACGGTATTTTCTTTTATCTAATGACGTCATTGTCGACAGTTACTTTGAAAAATAAATAATTCCAAAGTATATGATTTGGTTCTGGAGGAAGATTTAAAAAATATTATAAAATTGTTATATTTTTTTTAATTATTTTTTTTATAAAAGAGGATGTAAAAGAACTTTTGAAAAAAAATTGTAAAGCTTTTTTTAATTGAAAATATTTGTGTTTAAAAAGAAATAAAAATTATCTAATTTTTAGAAGTTTATCAAACGATTTGTTGAGAAATGAGATAATTTAAGAAACATATCAATTTTTCCTGAATTAAGAAAGAAATTATATTTTTATACAATGTTTAAATAATGGACATCGATTAACAATTCATATGGATGTTTCAATTTTTAAAGCACTGTAAATAAGTACAGTTTTTGTAAATTCTTTTAATCAATAGATTGACTGAAATGCAATTAATTGATGAAAAATTTCTGACAAATCTATACTTATATAAAGCTCAGTGTGTGTGTGTGTGTGTGTTGGCGCTCTACAGGCCAGGTCATTTCACATATAGCTATCAAATTTGGTACATGTATACCTTGGAGGTCGGGAATGTGCACCTGGGGTCCCTTTTTTTGAATTTTTAATTATAATTTTAATTATTAATTAAAAACTAACTTTCCCGCCTAAAAAATCTTTTCATTTTTCCACCGCCAAATAAGTAAGGCTTCAGTTGTTGTTGTTGTTTTCCACGCTAATGAGGCTAGGGTTAACATTTTTCGACCGATTATTTCAAACGATTCCGTTTATTTTCTTAATGTTTAATGCATTTAAAATTAAACATTGTTAATGAATCTATCTTTCAGATTCATTCTGAAGTACTTTTGAATGAAAATAAAACAGAATAAAAGAAATTAAAGATCTCTAATCTGCATAGCGTTACACCAACTGGCGTAGAAAAATTCGCGCATTTGCGTTATCATAACTGGCGTTGGAAATTCACGCATTCGCATTGTGCTCTGATTGTTGAAACTATTATCAAAGGATGCGGACTTTATTTTAATTATTTTTAGGTTTGTTGTAAGCTTTTGTAATTAAATTGTATTTATGTTAGTTATATATTTTTTGTATATGCTATATAGTTTTAAGTATATAGTATAAGTATTAGTATATAGTATAAGTATTAATATATAAGTATATAGTATAAGTTAAGTATATTTATAGTATAAGTTAAGTATATATATAGTATAAGTTTTGTATATAGTTTTAAGTACATCATTTTATAAGTAGTTTATTTAACCTGTTTTCGACCGATTATTTTAAACGAATCTGTTTATTTTTTTAGTGTTTGATACATTTAAAACTAAACATTGTTAATGAATCGATCTGCTCATGATGAATCTGAGAAAATTTTGTTGACATATTCTTGAGATATTACATCAATTAAGAAATATATTCTTCAGTGCCCATAAAGTTTAAATTCTTTGTTTCAGTAAAAAATATTATTATATTAATTGCAGATTAATCATTTCCCTTCAATTATAACATAAAATGTATCTAATTTTCTGTTAGCTCCCGTAGATTCAAAGCATAAATTCTGCCGGAGCTAACAGAAAATTAGAGAGATACGTATTATTTTATGACTGAAGGAAGTTTTGAAATATTTTAATGAAGAAGCTATTAAAGTAGGATTTACATAAAATATTTAATTATTAAAATTTTAACGAGTATTAAGATTGGCAAACCGGCTTATTTATTATTTAATTATTAAATATTATTATTAATAATTATTATATATTTATTAATATTAATTATTAATAATTATTAATATTAATTATTAATAATTAATTATTAAATATTATAATTATTAAATATTATAATTATTAAATGTTATTTATTTAATCTTATTATATCAAACGCGTTTTTGGACAACATATTTTACTAATCTCAGAATTATGAATCAGCCAAAGAGCCAAGAAATTTCCAAAGCATAAAAATTATCGATATACTTTGTTAGCGAATTCTGTATTCTAATAACATACGTCTAAAAAATGTTTAACACTTCTAGAAAAGTAATGGGCACAATATATAACGAAATTAATTTTCTAATCAAATTTTGTTTTGTCCAAACGAGCTTTTGATTTTATAATCTTTTCAAACATGAAATTGCATATGACTGTAAGGAGGAAGATAAAAGGACAAAAGTTTAGATAAAATTGTTGAGTTTATAAAATTCACAACAAATTTAGTATCTTTCACTCAGACGTCATCATTCACACACAAAAAGTCGATATACAACGAAATTAATTTTCTAATCAAATTTTGTTTTGCCCAAACGATTTTGTAAATTTTTCAAACAAGAATATGGCTGTAAGGAGAAAGTTGAAAAAAAAAATAAAAGTTTATATAAAATTGTTGACTTTATATAATTCACAACTAATTCAATATTTTCCACTCAAAAAATCTTCATTCACAAAACAAAAAAGTCGTTTGGTCCTATTTAGATTATTTCATCGATCAAGTCAACGTCTTGCCTTTTTCCTTAATGAAATTTGTCCTTTTTTACTTCCTGAAGAATGAATAATGCTTTTTTCCAAAGAACTTTGAACAGGCATCCTTTACATTCACCAAGAAAATTAGCGAAAGTTAATTTTAGGATGAAAAACTCGGTTTCGGAACTGATTAAAATTTTAATCCAATGAAATGGCTTTTTCGCGCAGCTTTATCTATTTGCCTTCAGAAAACTAATTAATTATTAAGGGTTTAGAAAAGTATGATAAATTCCAAATGTTGAAATAAAAATTAATGCAATTAAATATTGAAGTACCAATACACTTTGGATTCAAAAATCGAAAAATCTTAAGCTTTTAATGTTTTATTAAATTTTAAATTTCAATATTTTTAGAAATTACAGTTTTCGGCAGAAAAAGAAAAGAAATTTCAGAAAAACGTTGAATTTATTTTTGCGCAACATTTATCTAATATTAAAAGATGCGATTCTTTAAAATAAGATTTAGTTTATATAATTGAAAGATGATTATTTAATTTTGTTAGCTTTTTATTTTGTAGTGAGTTCTAAAAATGTATGCTTATTTTAATACTGGACACTTTGAAAACCTCACAACATAATTTTTTTCTCTTGTTTAAATGGTGTTAATAATGTATAAAATTGTATTACGGTAATGATGGTGAGTTATAGATAAAATGGTTTTAGGACTTTATTTGTTTGTTTAACGAAATTAAATTTCTTGCCCTTTTTTTCAGAGTTTCCCTCAGTCAGATATAATGTTTGAAAATGGTTGATATTATTCTGAAATTCTCCATCTAATTTTTATACTTTCAGTGAAATTTCACTTTGTTTAGACTTTGACTGTGTTAAAATATAGTAATGACCGTAAAAATGGCAAAATACATATTACCAGAAAAATGTGATGCCGAAGAATTAAAAAAATAATAATTACTATTAACCGAATATATAGATGTTTGATTTTACATAATTATACCAAAGAATCCTACAGCTACTCGAATTTCTCCAACATCTAATTTAAAAAGATATTAATCCATGAGTATTAGAGGATCCAAAAGTAGATAATATTGTTTTGTACTACTATACCTCGAAGAAAATACAAGAAAAAAAGAATAACTTATTATCTCCGGTTCTTGCATGCACTTCAAGTTCATAAACAATCTTGAGAAAAAAAATTAATTGTTAAGCATTGAAATATATATTACTTTATGAACACACACGTATGCATAAAATGAGAAAAAGAGTATAAATGATTAATTTTCAATAAATGTATAATTCATGATTAGTATAATTATATAAACCTACTAAACCTATTGTCATTATATTTATTGCGGTAATGAAAAATAGATCTAAATAAGTGTTAAAGAAATATGATGCGTCGATTTGAATTAAGTTATGGTATAAAAAATTACTGGTTTATGACAATTTTAAGAGTGTAATATTTTGAAAATGTGAAAAAAAAAATACTGCCATACCTTGACACAATTTAACTTTAATAAATACTGCAAACGATGGGGGGGAGGGAATCTTCATATTATGCTTTGAATGCCATTTATTCCTAATCCAATGTGTCCTAAGCTACTGTGCTTCTTAAGGATACATACACGATTCTCGTAGTGTCCGATTCGGCACGTTTTGAAACTTCAATGCGAACTGAAACCATTCTAGCAAGGTTTTAAACAGGTCATTATAATGACTTTTCGAAGCATTTCTTATGTTTTTTTTAAATACTTATCAGCCGTATCTGCTTTTTTTCTCTTAGTTATTTCTCATACTTTATCTTTGCAGCAACTTTTTCCTTATGTAACTGCAGTTGTAAGAGAAACAAGTCTTGATAAATTGTCGTTTTAGTAGAAAAAAAAAACCCTAACATCAAGAGGTTTCTTGTTGTTCAAAATTTTTCTAGTTGTATTTTTTTTTATAAAGTCTATTTTCAGATATTAAATTCTTATATAACTCTATGAGAATTTAATATCTGAAAATACAACTTTCATATTTTATTTTTAATATTTCATCTCATTAAAATGTCTTCAATGCAGAAATAAGTTACTATTCACCCATCCTATAAGTATTAAAATAATTCATTTATTTATTACTTCACTATAAAAACACTGGCTATCTGCCAAATATTTTATATCTTTTGTTACAACGAAAATAAAAATACTTGAATTAAAGCAACACTAAACTACAAAAAAAATATATATTGTCGTTCTGTTTTTTACCAAAAACAAGCCACTTATTCTCAACCCACACAAACCTCTATACAGGAAAAAATAAATACAGAAGAATCTTTTCTCAACCATCCGTGTCCTCTAAATCGTATCTTTATTCCAAACATAGTATTTTCTCCTCTTTTCACTCCGATATCAGAAAAAAAAGCAAAAAGTCCGGTCGTTCCACCCAGTGAATGGAACAACCGGCGTACATCGACAGAACAGGACCCAAGATATAGTTTCTTTGTTGTTCTTTAAAAGCGAATTCGAACATTCTTACAAGGGGAGGCGCCACGGGTCCCTTTTCCACCAACCAGAGACGATCATCCATCTCCTGTGTTCTGAAGGGACCCTTTTTTATTGTCCGCAATAAAAATGTCCATCCGGACGTAGTAAAAAGCATCGAATCCAGACGAACTGTCCAGGGGGATAAGAACCGGACACAATCCTAGGTGCACTTTACAACTGGACGTTAGTCATTTGGAATTAATATGGCTTTCTTGGGATTGGAGCTGTTGTTTTTAACGATGCCATCTATATTATGTAAAGTTTAAGAAGCGATAAATGGGTTTGTGAAAAGAATATGGATTGCAATGAAGTTTTAAGGTTCTTTCTCACAAATTCATAGATTAACGTCCAACATGTGATTTAGAAATATTATTGATGAAAATTAATTGCCATTGTTGATGATACTTTTTGGATTAGCTTTTGATTGATTTCTTGATACTACATTATAGACAAGCTTTATTAATCTTTAGTTTATTGAGGATAAAATTGATTAAATATTTCCAAAAACACGAAATTTCACGGAATGGTAAAAAATGCTATTTTTTCACCAATGTCTATAACGTTCGGAATGCTTTTTTTTTATAACCAATGGCTTTATTTTACTTTTATCTTTTCAATTATTGTAATTATCACATGTGAAGTAGTACATTAAACAATGTAACAGATTCGCAAATTGATAAGAGTTTATTTATTTATTTATTCCATTAGAAGAGAAAATTCCAATAAGATATTGGAACGATATTTTTACAAACGCACGCGAAGAAACGTACCCTTTTAGAATGTTGCATATTTAAAATGAATTACGAAATAGTTAAAAATTACATTTGATAAGGCTATGAAATTATAAAAAAAATTATACAAATATATAATTTCCTTTTAATTTTAATTACAAAATCATGCTCATTTTTATTCTAAATAAATTTTTATTCAGTAATATAAAATAAATTTAAAAAATGGAACTGGCATTGCCTGGAATGTTTTGAAATTTCAAAAAATTATATATATTTGTAATGCTTTAAAAATTATCTATATTTTTAAAGAGTTTTTTTAGAGATATTTGACCACATTTATGTTTAATATTATTATTTCTGTATTCGTAGATACTGTGTGGCAACAGCAGTTGTTGTTATTAGTTTCAACATAATAACATATGATGAAACTAGATTATACCATATGTAACTAATGTTGATATCGCATAAGAAATGTTCTCATGCTTTAATATTAACTAAATGTTTATTCTGTCAACTGCGTCTTTCCATTCTTAAGATAATCCTCATACAATATTACCACCTCTTATATGGCGCAGCAAGGTTTTTTTTTTTTTAAATCATGTGAGAATATTATGTGTTTTGGCTTGAGATTTTTGAAGCGATTTGAAGGTAACAAATTGTTGAAGCCTCAAAATGCGTAGGCAACAAATTGATGATTTATTCCTTTTTTATTTTGAAGTCGGCTTTAACTGTATAAATTTTGAAATATCTATCATCTGCTAATGTAGTTTTATTTTGGAGTCGACTTTCACAGTATAGCTTTTGAAATATCTATCGTCTGCTAATGTAGTTTTATTTATTTATTTATTTCAAAAGGAATCTAAAAATCGTCCGCAAAATCTTCAAAAGTTGCTAGGCACAAAGAAACGAAACGAAGCCATAACTTAGTTGAAAGCTTCCGTTGAAGTTGCGTGAGATTCTAATGGATTTGATTACAAAGAAATAGAAAATATCATCATCGTATGCCTATACCTCGCCCAGGTAATTTTATTTTGATTAAAACTTCATTATTTTTCGTAGAATTTAGAAAAATTAACATTCCGTTGACAAAAATACTATTCCATTTCTCTTTCGCTAAAAAACGTCACCGAACATATTTGGTTCAACTACACTTCACGCCAAGAACAGCTGTGATTTTTCTTTCTCGCCAAACAAAAATTGTCAACAAATGAAATAGTTTTGAATTCTTCCGAAGCGCAATTGTTTAGTCATTTAACGGTCACTCAATTGAAAATGGATTTATATTTAAGGAAACTTTTAACCACCGGAAACACAAATGATTTAATTTCGCGCATTATTGAGGATAATATTAAAAGAAATGAAATTGGAACTTTAGATGAATTAAATATTTTTCGTAGGCAATCACAAAATGATAATGAAAATTTCGGTGAAACAATTCCTGATAAAACAGAATTGTTGAATGAAATTGAAACTTTAAGTAAACAAGTAGAACTGTTACGTAATCCTTCTTATCCCTCACCTCCTCCCACATCCCCTCCTTGTCAAATTGATCCAAATATTTCTGCAATTCTCGCTACGTTGATGGAGAAGCAAGAATTATTATTAGGTAAACATTTAAACACGTCAAATCCAATTCAAATATTTCTAGCAGAGGCCATTGACAATGCTTTCGAATGGCTTAAAGCGATTATAACTATTGGATTGCGTGGAAAGCTGCTCCCGCATCGAGGTTTAGAAGACATATCACAATGCAAGAATTTTTAGCTCACGAAAGTGAACGAAAATTGGAACACAGTGAGACGTTAGTTGATTATATTTATGCAAAAGATGCTCTTCTGGAAAAAGTTCCGTTTACCATTCCACTACCTGATCGTATTTCTATGATGATTGTTGACAGCACAGAAGAAAAGTGGCAGATTGCATTAGCTACTCAGAATTATATTACAGTTGAAGAATTGATTGACAGAGCAACAGCACTTGATGCAATTCGAAGTACAAAACAGGAGAAAAAGCCATACCAATTTCCAAAATCTCAATCCAGATCTTTTAATACACTTTATGAGCAGCTTCGTAAATACAATCCAGCAACTGACGACATTCGAAATATTACTTGTTGACGATGTGGAGACCAAGGCCATACTTCATTTATGTGTAGTTTACCGCCACCTGAACGAGGATCACCTATAGCCCCACCAAGCAATACATCACGACAAATTCATGACATTCAAACGAATATTCCGCTTTCATCTACTAGCAGCTCAACTACTTCTCATCAGAACACACCACGCGGCGCTAATAATTCAAATTTTTCTGACTCCTACCGCAACACCAATCGCAACTCGAGAAATACAAGATCTATGCTCATAAATATGAGTAAAAATCATAAACTCTCTCCAATTTTCAAGGAGCTGTTTGTGATTGTTCGCCCAGTCGGGGCCATATGCTACGAGATCAAATCTACGACAGCAGGTAACGGAGTTTTGAAAGTTGCCCATGTGCAGCATCTTCGTCCTTATTGCAAACGAGATACACCAATCATCGAAGAAGATGATAGCTTGGAGGAAGCGAGTGACTCCGCTACAGAAATGCAAGATCCAACAGATGACCTCCTAGGTGTTCCTGATTGAACTGGACTCTCATCACTTGCCGATATAGTTTTTACTTGGACAATAACTTATTAAACAATTAAATGTTTTAAGCGCTTCAATTTAAAATTGATGACAGTATAAATTTCGCATTGAACGGGACCGAAATGTAAGATTCACATTTATGTTTGATGTTATTATATATATATATATATATATATATATATATATATATATATATATATATATATATATATATATACATATATATATTACTAAACAGCTAATTACTCTATATTACTAAAGTGATAGGTATTTTTGAAATGTGAAATGTACTGTCTATAAACAACTTCATGTAAAAATAAGAACTTTGAAAGTTAAGAAATTTTATTACACAAGACCATGAGAGGACATTTTCTGTTTTCAGTAATTACACATTGTTCTTATAGTTTGATATTATCAGCTCATAAACTGAACCATTTAAAACGATCATCTTAAAATCAATACATTTTTGCATTTTTATGATAAAAAATAATTAAAGCTTCTCCTGTAGTTACATAAAAGAATAATAAAATGTTTTGGAATATTAACAGAAGTTTATTGTAAATTTACAATCAAAAAGAATTATTAAATCTAGTAAATTGCATTTAATATTTATCAAAGAATTGATTTTGCTTACGCATATGTTATTGATCAATGCTTGGAGCTTTAAATTATGAAATGAAGAATTCTTATAGAAACGTAAAATAGATTTTCGAACAATAATTGAGAAAAATAATTTTATTAAAATACATTCTTCTGAAGAAATTTTAAAATAGTTGTTCAAAACACCAAAATTGGAAAAATGCATGATTTTAAATTAAATTGAAATAAAGAGAAACGCAATAGAAAATAGGAATGATAGGTACCATTTCTTCTAGTTTTGGATATGAAAGAGGCTTAGACAAAAAATCTAGATAGTCTTCAAAAATTTGAATGAAGTCAGAAAGATATAACATTTCTTGAAAATTCTGATTGCTTAAAATACTCCCTTAATAATATTGTAACTACGAAAAGCAGTTGAATATCAAAACACTGAAAAGGGGAATAAAAGCTGCTTTATTGTAGATAAAAAATACTGAAAAATATGAAGCGATAATTGCTTTGAATTCCGAATAAATTATCACAATTTTCTTTTACGTTATTGGATTTTATTTATTTCTTCTGTTGATAACAAGCCTTTTATATCTTTAATATTAAAGAATATATCGCAATAACTGAATAGAATAACTAGAATATTTTTTAAGGCTGAATATTCTTCGAAAATATTAAGTAAGTTAAGATATTTAGAGGATCAATAAGTGCCTGCCAAAAACCTCTTAAGAAAGCTTTTTCAGAACTAGTGAAAAGTTTTGAAGAGTCGGTTTTACTAAATAAAGAAATTCAATTGCACAGAGTACCTTCATAAAATGATTTATGAACTGGAATTAAATTTCTCTTATACTTATTATATAAAATGCTTGCTTCTGAAACTCTAAAATCAACATTTTGTTTAAAATAGTAAAAGGCTAACTTGTTATTTTTTCTCTTTAATCCAATTTGTGGAATTTTTCTTTAATAAAATGAGAGCACAAAAATTAGCTAAAATATTTTTTAACTTTGTTTTCTTTAAAAATTTATAAAAGGATAAGCCAAAAAGAATTTTTGAAAAATTCATGTCGCTATACCGACGAAAAGTTTCTGATTGGTGGAAAGTATCAAGAGAAGAAAAATTATAAGATTCAATTAGCATTTCCGTTCCTGCATGGGTTTAAAATCATTAAAAAGTGTTAAAAATCTATTGCCCCACATTCATTTCTTAAATTTACTTCCACCTATTAACTATTGCATTAAATATTAAATATTCGACTTATTATCAGTAATGCTTTTTTTTATCAGAATCGGTGAAAATCAATTTTTTTCCGAATCGAACAATAAAAAAAAATGTGATAAATTACTCTAAAGCACAATTATAATCATCAGTAATCACCTTAAATTCAAAGAGTAATCAATATGTGTGTGTGTATGAGCGCGTGCGCGTGTGAGTACGTGTATATATACATGTGTATGTGTGTTACTGGGTAAATATGATTAATCCAGTGGTTATGTATGATGACTTGTAACTACGTATAATAACAGGAATCATTACATTTACTATATATATATATATATATATATATATATATATATATATATATATATATATATACGTGAGCCCTGTTGGGTGCTCATCTGGCACCGCGTTAGTGATTTCAGAACTTGGCGACAAATTTAGCGACTTGGCAATGAATTTGGCGACATTGACAACAAAATAGAAATTACTCTTAACTTCTAGAATTTTATCGATCCATCCAATAGGAACTGATATACGCTTGATTGGTCCGAAAATCTTCTTGGTCCACCCCCCGGGATCTATAAAAGGCCAGCTGTCTCAAGCCGACTGAATTGGAATCGTACGTAGTCGGAGTCAAGAAATGAGTCGTCGAGAGGATAACAAAGCAACGGCGGAATAATCCGGTGCCAAGGCTCTGTGGAGTCCAAGCTATTACTCAACTGAACTGTGTGCCGAGTCCTGTTGTCTATTGTGGAAGCAGCATCGAATCTTTTGAGGAGCAGCTGGTCATATAGTAGTGTGTCGACAGCTGGATACAGCTAAAGCTAGGAGACATTGGAGAATTACAGCCGTTTGAAAAGACCGTAGAGTGCAGTTACAAAGATTCCCTCTCCTGATAAATTCTAACATAAAGCTTTTGTGAAAGAAACGGCTTTGATATACAAAAAATATTCCACGCCTCTGTTTGGAGGTAGGCTATTTGTAGGTATAGCACATTTAATTGATTCTGGCATTGTATAAAAAGACAAGTTTTAGAGAGTGGCTTACGTCAAATTTTAAAAATAAGTTATTCACACACACACACACACAGAAAAAAAAAAGCTCCAGGCCATAATCTTTTGAAATATTGTTATTCTGGCTACGAATCATGTCGAAGAAATCCAATTTATCTTTTAGAATGAGGGTTTTTTTTTTTTTTTTTTTTTTTTTTTTTTTTTTTTTACAGATTTAAAGTAAGTTTTCTCTAACTTGAATGTTGAATCAAATACTGGCATTCCATTTTTTTTACTTAGAAATCACATTAACAAGACTGATAAAAAAAATTATTTCGGGAGAGGAGAATCCATTACAAGCTGCTACGAATAAATCCAAAATCCTTCCATAGGTTGTAAAAGGAAAAAGTTCGAAAGATTCAATAACGAATAATTTTTTTTTATTCTTCTTAAAAATACAAATACACAGTAGCATGTGTTGTTGTAATACGCAACAATGCATTCAGAGGGATCTCAACTAATCTCTCTTGACTAAACTCACTCTAAATTCTGTGCTCGGTTCAACTTCATTTTTCTATAGCTGTCATGACAGGGTATTGTTTGTTGTAGAACAAACGTTGGAAACCAAGTGGTAATCAGGCTATCACCAAGATTCTCGACTTTTCGGAATCATTCCTATTTGCCGCCAATTTTGGAAATCTTTGATTCGGAAACCATTCAACAACTATTGCTATAGATGTAAAAATATTTTTCTTGTCAATAGATTAACGAGCATTGAAACAATATTATAAATTAATAACAATATTTTCACTCAGAATATCAAATTCATTCAAGAAGATACTTTTGACCTGTAGCATAACAAACAGTTTATGGAACCAGAAACGACTTTGTTATCAGCAATATTTCGAATTAATACTCGAATAGTTTTTTTAAAAATCCTAATTTTGTTATTTGGTGTATTATTTTGCTAACAAACGATATTCTAATTTTAAAATATGAATTAAGAATACGTTACCATAAACAAAAATAAAAGAAAAATAAAGTTAGTATTTTAAAAATATAAATAACTTTTCAGATACTTTATATGAAAGGTAATATGTAATTCAAGATATTGTAAGTCATAGGTAAAATTATGTATAAAAGTCATAATGATTATTAAGATCTAACAAATTGTTTATTAAAGTGACTTTTTCATTTGTTTGTTTATTGGAAGAATGTTCGACCGAAAATTATGGATTGACTTTGTTAAAAAAAAAAGGCACTTTTAATAAATTGCGCACTTCACTGCTAATACTCTAATAGGCAGATTTAGTCAAATTTTTATTTTTTAGAATTAACGAAAGTGAGACAATTTTTATGATTGTCAAATCCAAAGCAGAAGATATCAAAGAATTTTATTAATAATTTTACTTCATTACATTTCTCACCAATTATCAGCTTTCCAGTGATATAGCAACATGGAAAGAATTATTTTTCACCTTCTCTAATATATAATTATTTAATTAGTAAAGAAGTTATTTAATAGGATTTATCACTATTTAATAGAACTTATTGCTAAATTTATCACTATTTAATAGAATTTATAACTAAATACCAGTTTTTTGTTGAATTTTATTCGAAAACATGTAGAATTGTGAAATACTCAACAGAACACATAAAAAAATATTTTAAAATATTTGAAATACAATAATAGTTTTATTTTTTATATAACAAAATGTTAACTCTTTTTTTAAGCTGAGAAAAGTCTATATAATACCATAACACCCACTGCATTTTTGTATTTAAAAATCATCGCAGTAATTAATCATGTGCAAGAAATTGCCAAAAGATCCAATGGCGTTTTAAGTTAGATAAACAAATGGAAAGTTCCACTTTGCTTCAAAAATCTATTTCCTAATAAAATTTAAGATCACTTTAATTAAAGTTAAAATGACATGACAAAACACTGTAATGTATTCCCCCTCCCAACAAAAATGAAAAAAAAAAAAATCTAAGTCTGAAATCGCTTCGAGAAATGAAGCGAAAAAGAATGTTAAGATCTTCAAACAATATTTATTCCCTTTGAAAACTTTTTTTATCTTACTTTTACGAAGCTCTTCTAAAAAAGAAGTTAGATAGTTCTCTGTAATTTCTAAATAATAAAATAAAATTTGATTTGCGAATGATCTATGTTTAAAGAATCAGGTAGGAGTAATTAAAAATTGATAAGCGGCAACTTCCTATGAAATGAAAAAACGAAGCACACGTAAACTGATTTATTTGCTCGTAAATTAATTATTTACTTATTTTTTATCACTTTGATTTCTTTCTAGCGTTTGCCTAGAAAAGAAAAGCTACAAATTGTTTCTTAATGACATTCTTTGAATATCGCTTTTTAATAAATATTGTACATTGTAAATATTAAATCTTTAGGTGAATCAAAAGAGGATCGTTATTTATGTACGTGTTTTATTCATTTTCGAGTACTGTGAACTCTTAAAGTTTTCATTTGAATATAGAAGTGACACTAAAAACAAGCATCAAAATCAAAACTTCAAACATTTTATATGCTGCAGTTTAAAAAAAAGACCTGTATTTTTAAATTATTCTAAAGCATTTTAATTTATTATTAAAATTAATTAATGAAATAAATAAAATATTAATTAATTATTTAGTTAATTATTTAAATTATTAAAAAGCATTTTAGTGATAATTACATTGACTAAAGTACATTTAATTGTATTTTTCTATTAGTTTATTTTATTCTAAGAAAATAGTAAGTAAAATTTATTATTATTAGATTGATGCAAAAATAATTGCCTTTATTTCGGTGCGAAATCTAATTCTGTTTTGGGATCAAATAATAAGATTTAATCAAAATTTTAACTTTCTATTTTCTTTCGATAATAGTCCAGCATCTTAAATTTTCTTTAACCAACATTCATATCACTTCTAATTCTTATTAACAAAAGCGCAGTAGAATTTCAATGTGTTATTATCATTATTATCATTATAATTTTTACCATTATAATGATAGTAATGATAATCATATCACTTCTAATTCTTATTAACAAAAACGCAGTAGAATTTCAATGTGTTATTATCATTACTATCATTATAATTTTTACCATTAAAATATACTAAAATTGAAAACATTGGAGATAATTTAATGGTACTATGTTCGGGAATCTTGATGAATGTAAAACGACTTCTTCACTAGAAAGAAAAATTTTTAAAAATCAATAAAAATGTGTATAGTTTACTGATTTATGGAGAAACATGTTTGCTAAACTAATTCAGAACATTTTATTTTGATTTAATTATCTAATTTCAAATGATTTTTAGAACTAACATTTAAACTATTGTTCGATAACTTGGAAGAAACTGAAAACGCATACTATCTTTCTAATTCTAGAAAGCTAAAGTCCTAGCATATTTTTAAAAAGAAATTTAGCCTTTGATTTACTTTGTTCTGATTCATTACATGTTTCTTTCTGATTTTTCAATTGATATTGCAAAATGCAAGCTATCAGGTTTTCATCATTATCCGTTTTCTTTCTTCTTTCATCATTTATAATTCATTTTTAAAATGGTTCATTTTGAATACTTTTAGATATATGAATTTCAGATTTGATTTGTTTTATTTAACTAATTTATTTTCATTATTGTAGTATTGAAATATCTGTTTTCTTATAATTCTACTTTTGTAAATGTTTGTTAATGGTTGCAAACTGAACTTGCAGAGCTTCTCTACCTCATATACTAAATTATAAAGGCGCGACTCAGCTGTAGGAATTATTTCGTTATTATTTAGCTGAGTGAGGTAATCGTAAATTCGGTCATATTTAAAATAAAAAAATCTTGTCAAGCAACAAAAAATAATGATGTCATTTATTTCTGAATTTTTCAGTTGAGTCACATTAATCATCCACATAATAAATGACATTTATTTCTTTTCGATCATCTGTAGCTTTATTCAATTAATGAAAATTAAAAAAAAATACTTAAAAAGTTATTTTGCGCATTCTATGTAAAAACTGCAAAGCATTTTTAAATAAGGTTATCAAAATCATTCGATATAATTATGTGCCTCAAAAATCAGCACTTTTGATGTGTTCTACATTAAAAGTAAGATTGAAATATCAGAAAATTAAAATCAAGTTAACTAAATTGTGTGACTGACAGAAATTATTCAAAAAAATAATAAATAATAAATCTTTTTGCTCGTGGAAATCGGGATTATTTATGCATTTGCCTTATAGTCAAACTGCTCTATTCTATGGGACTAAAGTTTACAAAAAATATCATAATAAATAAAAGGTTTCAAGGTTAACGTGAAAAATAAAGAAAAATCCATTTTCAATATCTTTAATATTTTTCTAAATCCCATTATCAAAAGAAAATTTTTAAAATGACGTTTTTTTCTTTATTCCCCTAAAAAGGACACTCTCGAATTAACCCTTTCTAGGGCCGTGGGAAGTATGCTTCCCACCAAATATATCAATCTTTGTATGAATTTATGTAGGTTGGCATAAGTTCTGACAAATTTTTTTAGAAAGACAGAAACTTAGATGGTTTAGTTCTTTATCTCATACAAAATGATGTGTCTTGATTTGATACTTAATTATTAATTAACCAAATTAATTAATTAATCAAATTAAATTTATCTAATAAACTAACTGAATCCCTTTTCTTATTCTAATTTCAAGCCTAAAAATATTTTAACATAATATGACTAGAAAAAAATGGCCCTTTATAGGGTTAAAATACTTATAAATAAAAAAAAAGTTTTGAAAATTAAATCAAACGAACAAATACGAACTATTATTTAAATTTTTTAGTCTATCCATCTGTCTGCGACAAAAATAATTCAGAAACGCTTTAAGCTAGATGGATGAAATTTAGCATACAGTCTTTACGCTAAATTTGTAGATGTCTTTCAAATTTTGTGCAAACTCCTTTCAGTCTGTCTTTGGCTGTCTGTCCGATTGTTCGAATAAAAAAAATTACACAATAACTTCAAAACAAAGACAGCTGGATGGATAAAATTCGATACACATATTTAATATCCATAGTGTAGACACTTGTCAAACTTTGAGCTAATTCCTAACAGGATTGACCGTCTGTTAGTCTGTAATATCAGAATCATGTAAACGCGATAACTCAAAAATGCAATAACTTAAATATATCAAATTTGGTATGGGATTTTGTCACTACAATTACATTGTGTTAAATTCCAGTTTCAATCGTTTGGGATAAACGCGTCTAAAGCACAAATTCAATTTTCGTCTTCTATTAACCACATGTCAGGGATTTATCGCCAAAAATCACTCTAAGGATCATCCGATAGATTGAGTAAAAATGCTAAATTCACGCCAAATATTAATATTTTGTGACTATTGTATGCCAGTGCCAAGTGAAGGGTATCTCTGAGAGAACACCTTTATTAGATAATATACAAGAAAGGTTTGGGTAGGCCACTCCTACCGGTTTTTGTTCGTTTCATTATCAATATTTTCTTATAAATCATTGAATTAATTTGAGTCATTTTGACAAGTGACAATGCCTTTTAATGTTTGATAGTAGCTTCATTTTTTCCATACAATAGCGTTACTTATAAATTAATGATTTTATAATTTATTCTAATGGACCTATCGCTAAAATTCGTGGAGAATTTAGAATCTTCTATTTTGTAGCCAAGTTTGTCTTAAATCCCAGAGTATCATTAATCCGGAATTCTTTCGTTATCCATCTGCGCTCTCTGTGAAACTCTTTTCTTACGAACTCGTTGCTCTGGGAAACAACATTACAAATTTGTAGCAATATCAGTTACATTTCTGAAAACAAATTTTATATTAATTATATTCCATTATGATTGTGATTCATATTCTTAGGTTTATATATAGAATACATATTAAATTTAAGGAATCGTATAAGAAATGGTGGTTGATCATGCCATCCTTATGGAACACAAAAAAATGGGGGTATGAGGGGATACGAGACGTACTTCCTTAGACTTTTAGGACTTAGACTTTACCACAGTTCCCGCTAGTGTTCCTGTTGCGGCGATCCAGTCATTCTAGTTTTTCCGTGTGCCTTCCGGCGGGTTGGAGTAGCCAATTTGTAGTTGTGGTTAACAATCAAAATTTTAAAAATATTAATAAAAACCTCAAAATGTTGTTCTATGAATGGAGTATGAGAGGAGACATCCGTGTGCAAAAAGTTGATATTCTCTTCTTTCAAAATGCTAGTACTCATGTTTAGAAAGAGAGTGTCAGCAAATTAAACCAGAGACATCAATGAAAACATCATTTGTCAAGGCAAAACGTTCAAAACACAATACAAACTCAAACAAAATATATGTGGTTGTGCTGCGCCTACAAAAAACAATGCTATCAGAAAAAAAAACTATTTCCCTTTTCTCTATACACACTCACACACACAAAAGGAATTCTTCATTTGCTCAAAAAAAAAGAATGCAACTTCACGATTCCACAAATTAGGTGGAAACATTCTTGCACTCTTTCTTCAGAATTCTGCGTATCCTCCAGTTAATTCCTTGTAGATCAAAACCACGCTGTGTTCGACTTACAACCCTAACACGATTATCCCTCTGGTCGATGGCTTCAAAGGTGGGCCAACACGCAGTAGGCCCCCTCGATCCCATGAGGATTTAGGCGGTCGTCTATTCGATTTGGGACCCAGGGACCTACTAATCAGATGGCCAATAGAAGTTCTGCTACAAAACAATGCGAGAAGCAGAACAGATTCTTCGTATTCCCCTGGCTTTATTCCGTGTGCCCAGAGCTGCACGTTCGATAACGAATTGTTCCGGTTCAGAATGTTTTTTTTTTCCTCCTTCAGAAATAGAAGAAAGGGGAGAATAATGAATGAAGATTTGGTGTTTTTTGAGTTCGGGTCACACACTTTTAAGTTTCAGAAACGTTTAGGCGATCCTGGGGTATGCTAGCAGCCATCTGGAATTGAAGTAATTTTTAATAATATAAAATGAAAGAACTAAAAACAAATTGAGATTTTTGGCTGGTTTAAATTTTATTGTTTCAAGAAAAATTAGTGAGATTCCTTTTGATATTATATTCACTGAGTAAGTAAAGCCATATTGAATGGAAAAAAGGAACTGATATTTTTTTAATTAATATATTTTAAATTTAAAAGTAACGCGTAACATTTTAAATAATATTATGTGAATACTTTGGATGTAAAGAGCTTTTTGAAAATTTCAAAGGCATAGAGATGGTAGAGCAAACTAGGCATGCAGCCTTCATTACCAGGGAAAGGTGAACTAAAAAGTAATCAATCGTATTTATGAGAGAAGTGAGTTTTGTTGACTTTTATTTTCTTGATTCTTAAATATCCCAATGATTCCCTTAAAGTGTAAAAGAATACATGAATACAATCCATTTTACATCAAAATTAAAAATGTTTCTCAAAATAAAATAGCAAATGTCATTGAGGTCTGATAATCAAAATCCCAACTGTGAAACTCAGAAGTCAGTAAGACTTTTTTCAAATTTCTTCTCAATAGGATAAAAAAAAATACAGAATCATCTAAAAATATTAAAAAAAAAAAGATAATATGATATAGCTATTAATTCCAAAGGATGATCATTTCTCAAAGTATTGGTACATGTGTACAAGGTACATAGGGTTTATAGTTTCTTCTGAAATGTATGGCAAATAATTAAAAACAAAATATTTGTCATATTTTTAAAAAGCAAAAAGATGCATGAAACACTTACTTTTTGGGCAATAAATATAGGAATAATTAATGTTAGCAAATTTATTTAGGATTTCACTGGAATAAAAAGTAATGCACATTGGATGTCTCAAAAAAATGCAACAAGTTTCAATTTTCCTAAATATTGCACCTAAACACAAATATTCAGTTACAAAGTTTCATTAAATAAGTGAGAAAATGTATGATAAAACATTTTTGCTTCAAAGAGGGTTGATAGTAAAAGGTTTTTCAAATATTGAATGATTATATTCCTCTTATAGTGCAGAAATATCAGATAGTAAATGTTTTCTCTTACATTCATCTGTTCACACGTAATATTTTCACATTTCTATACGTGAAATTTACAGATATATGCTTATTCTTTAAATTTAGACGAAATAATCATATATTTGATTAACCGAATATTGTTTTAATCAATAGAAACTTTAATCTTCAGAATAAAAACTTTTGGAATGGTAAAAATCCATTCTTCATACAAGAAGTTCATCATCAACTAAATATGCGATTAGGCATTTTTTGAAACTCTTTTGTTAGTTTCTTTTATAAAACAGTATGCTGAATAGAGGCCGATATATTCATTTCGTTTTGATTAACATTATATATGATCCAAGGCATAAATTACCTTTGGCAATACCCACTCTCCCATTTTTTTGCTGACAAATTCAAAATTTCGGTCTTTAAAACTTACAAGTTTAAATTGTTTCGAAAATACAGTTGGCTAAGTAATAAGTTCTAAGAATATAATAATATAAGTTCCCTCTATTCGTGGTTTATAAAATACTTGGAATATAATTACCTTATCTATAATTTAGTACTCAAGATTTTCAAACTATCTTTCTTTCATAGTGAAGGAATGATTCAAACGTATTAAGAATTATTATTCATTGAAAAATTATTCAACAAAAATATATTTTAATAGGGGAAACGTTCTCCAAAGTGAAACAACATTTTTAGCCATAAATTTGAAATGAACTTACATAAAAAATTTAGTATCACCAAATTGATTGCATTTGATGTCAGATATTCTTTATCGAGATTATGGATACAGAACGATTAAATCAGTTTGGATTTGTGCTTCATTTTCAGCTTGTTATCATATATAAAGTTTTACAGACATACATATATTTTATGAGTATTTGAAGGTTCATAGGTACTATTTGAAAGAGCCATAAACGGATATAAATGTGAATTTTATGTCTTCGAATGTTTCTAATTAAACCCGAGAGATCTTGGAATTAGTCCGCTTCACTTCACTTCGTGTGGCCATCGGACTTAGACCTTGAATTGTTTAGTTACAGTTTATGAACTACTATCGCAAATATTGTTAAAATAATTTTATAGGTTGCAAAATAAGTTTTTAACAAGGTAAAAAGGTTTCATTTTGAACAAGTTTTGAAGTATTTCTATGAATTTATTATCTGATATTTTTTTTAAAAAATTTCATGAAAGTTTATAAATGCGTTTTTATTTTTTAACTCAGAAAATTTAATTATATTTCGTAATATGTTATTATCTTTAAAAATCATTGCGAAAGTATCATTCACACATCATCAGAGGTATAGAAAGAAAGACCTAAGTGAATAAATTTTCTTTTTAATACTTCAAATTTTAAAGCTCCATTTTTATTCTATTTTTATCTAATCAAATTGCTCTCTATTTTTATTCCTTCTGTAGTTAACATTTTTTTTTTTTTTTTTTTTGCCGAAACATGACTCTTAATAAGTTTTATAACTAAATTAAAATTTCCTAATGTTATGAAACTAATGCAATTAACTTAATGGAGAATCCAGATAGTTGAGAATGATTGATTAATCCATAATGTTATTTGTCATGATCCGACTCCATGTAAGGGTTTGGAAGCAATCTCTCTCCGTTTATATCAAAAATATATACTTATTCGACACACAACAACATCGCGCACTCTGTCCCTCGGAGCTACTCTGGTTCTATTCCTCTGTGCTCCCCGAGAGGCGGGAAACTGAGTCATGCTGCGCGTTCAAAGCCATTTTAGGATTAATGTAGATGAAATGCACATCAAACTTTGGCGCGCTTTCTTTGAGAGAATTAGAACCATCCCTACAGAGTATGCCTCCAGTGACAAAGTCACGATAACATACATACAATATATATAAAGTAGGATTCAATGCCAATGTGGTGTATGAGAAACAATTACATACATTGCATATATTATCAGGTTCTATCCTAGCACATTTCATACCCCTACAATGGTGATCTCGGACGATGAACCTTCAACCTTAATAACAGCTGTTGTGGCGCCATCTACCCGCAACCAAAGTCATCAGACTCACTTGACACAGCAATTAAAGTCGTCAGACTCACTTGGCGCAGCAGCATCAGCACCCACACACACTTGCTACTTAACTGGCTACAGGCCCATTAGACAACAGCTAATAACTAAATACATCACCACTCAACAGCCATATCGTTCGTCTTACCTTCGACTCACTGGAGGGAAAGTCTGTGGTGAATAGCATATACGCCAGTTAACAACTACGCTATACGAGCGTACGCTTTTGTATTATGGTTTAGTTAGTGGACTGCGAACCACAAGGTCCTAGATTCTATCCTAGCACATTTCATACCCCTACATAGTCACTGAACATATTATGTTTGTATGATGAGTAATTTTGTTTGGGCAAATGAGTAATTTTTTTGGGTCGTATATAAGTTCAAAACCTTTTTAGATTTTATTCTTTGGAATGAATTGCAATTTCAATATTAACTCTCTCTTGCTCGAAGGGGGGGGGGGGGAGGAGATACACATATTCTAACTTTAAAGAAAAGGGAGGCTTTTCTTGTTATTTGTCATGGGTTTTATTTTGTATAGATATGCTGCTCTAAAAACGAAAGTTCCTTGAATAAAATGAAATGGTAGATATATACAGAAGTATTTGCGCATTTTTAAGGATTTTTTTATGAAAGTGAAAGTTAAAAATCTTCATAAAAAAGATTTTTAATTTTTTTCTATAGAAACAATACCCCTAAAAGATTATAAACAGAGTTTCAATGAAACTGTAGGAAGATTACAAAAAAAAATCATTTTTGATGCTAGAACAAGATATCAAGCAAAAGGCCAAAATATAGCTGACCAAAGATAAATTAAGCACCTTGCTGGCTGGATGAATAACACTATATGCTACTAAGTTTTTCAAGAGATGCTTATGTGAAGGGATTCTCTTATATATAAAGTTTTTGAGTACAAAATAAATAAATATTTCAAATCTTCATGTATTTTTGTGTACATATTTCTACTTATTTTCTATAATTTCTTAGGCCCGAAAGTAACTTTTTCATATGAATGTAAGTGACATATCAGATTCACTCATATTAGAATGAGAATAAATTACCTGAAAAGCGCTATAGAGCATACTGAATTTACTGTGTTGTTATCTTTATCTAGAAAGTAGTAAATCCTGAGTTGCTGGATACCATTTTCTCAACCTGAATGCCATCGCCCGAATCTGATATTCAAGCAATATGGTATACCAACATATCGAAGGATAACAGTGCATTTGTTCTTCGTCATTAACTTTCCAAACAGATGTCGGAAGTAAAATTCATCAAGGCTTCAGACATTCCACATAGCGCACCTCTTGATGTTTTCTTGTTGAAGCACGTCAAAAATTTTGGCAATAAAGCCTCTGTGGTCCTCACAACCTGAGCTAAAACGCAGAATTATTGCTGCGACCCAAAATGTTGCCCGAAAATTACTGGAGAACATATGGAGGGAAATTAAGTTCCAACTCGACATGTTACATCTACAAAACTGTCATGTGAAAATTATTGTTACGAAATTTCCGGATTCGTTTGGATAGGGGAAGTTATATGGTGTGGAGAACGCTCAATCAGCAGGCGGCAGTAGAAAAAAAACAACGATGTTTACTTACACGAAGACACACAGGACAGCACAAAGACGACAACTACATACAGCATAGAGAAGACAATTATCTTCAGCCGAGACGTGCGCACAACAAGACTCTATTGCAGAAGTAGCGCACAGCTTAGTTCAGCACTAGCTTGACTCCGTCGCTGCTCTGCTAATCTCTGGAAGACTCGTTCTTCACTGTCGATTCCGACTACTACTCCGGCAGCTGCAGACTGCCTCCTTTTATAGGTCTCAGGAGGCGGGGCTAGAAGCCTTTCAACCAATCAGGAACTTTCGAGGCGTATCTCGGTTCCCAATGGATGGATCGGGAAAATTCTCGATGTTTCGGGTATAATCTATTTTGGCGCCAAAGTCGCCAAATTCATCGCCAAGTGCTAAATGGTCGCCAAGTTTGTCGCCAAACTCTAGGACCTCCGACGCGACATCCGGACTCCGTCCAATACAGATGACTGTAAAACAGTCTTTCTGATAATGGAACCAACTATGCTGGGATGCAGCATCACAGATTCGTAACATTATTTAAATTTATTCACGTTATTGAAAAAATGCTTTGAATTGAATTTGTCTTACAATATTTATCGCCATATTTATTTAAGCAAAGCTATAGGGTAAAATAATTTAAGAACAACTCTTTATTTTATTTCTTGGTTTCTAGTCACATTATACATGTTTATTCATTATAAAGAGCAGAGGCAGCGAACAGAGATTGTGAACAATAATACAAAATGCGTTTAAAAAGTTCGATGAATGGATAGATATCTCAAAAGCAACGTGAGTGAGAAATGCGGCCAGGCGCATTCTCAGAGAAGGACCTATTGAAAGACGCCATGTAGAGAGAAGCGCAAGAAATTGAGGCAGATTATTCTGCTACGGGTAGTCAAACGGCATGTGTATGAAAACTGACGTCAAATTGAAATGGAACAACGGATTATCATGAAATTTTCTTTCAAATTGGAAAAAAAGATTACTCCTACACATCCAAGTGTCCGTCCGCAGTTGTACAGGACTGGTAAGTGGAGACTGTTGAATGAGAATACCCGTCCCCATACAGCAATAAGTGTGCACAACTTATTGGCCAAACACCGTGTAACTGTCCTCGCACATCCACCATATTCACCTGATCTAGTGCCTGCAAACTTCTTTTTGTTTCCTCACATCAAGGGGACCATGAAGGTTCACGTTTTGAAGACATACCAGACATCCGATAACGTGTGACATCTGTAATTCATTCCATCCCAAAACAGGCCTTCGATGACTTATTCCAACAGCTTTATCAAAGATGTCATAAGTGTATTGTGGTCAATGCATATTACTTTGAGGAAGAATAAAGATATTTTGTTTCATTTGTTTTATGTTCCGATTCACTGTACTTTTTAGACGCACCTTATGAATATATTTATATATCCTTCTCAGAGCAATATTCACTTAAAGGTTAACATATTGAATGTTTTACATTCAATAAATAAAAGAGGCGAGGAATGACATTTTCTTCCCCTAAGCTGATCAAATCTTTTTATTCCTGGGATCTAATTTATAAATATGGTCAGCAAAAATTATCTGATGGGTGTGTATTAAAATAAGCCCCACTCTCAGGATAATCCAGAAAAAAAAACACGAAGTACACATAGTCGAGGCATACAAAAAGAACAGCTCTTGTATGCAATAGAAACACTACCCACCAAAATCAGTAATAGCGCTCAGATTGCAGTTCAGTAATTCAATCGATGATCAGGACTCCAATGAAGGAATTCGCTTGATTCATTAAGGGAATTTCACTTGATTTCTTTAACTCTCTAGCTTTTATATAGGATTTCTGATAGATCATGGATCAAATGAGATCTAAGTGATTATCGAGATATTGTCGAAATTCTTGAATTTTTGGAACCTTTTTTTTATGCCCTATTCTTTCCCAGTTTAAGAAATGGTTGTGAAATGTGTTGCTAAGGCGAAGTTCATTGATTTGGCAGAATATCTGTAAATCTATTTTTTCAATGATGTCACTCTCTTCGCTGGAAAGTAATAATAGCATATTCGTAACAATATTTACGTTC
Organism: Argiope bruennichi; assembly: GCF_947563725.1. Taxonomy (NCBI): domain Eukaryota; kingdom Metazoa; phylum Arthropoda; class Arachnida; order Araneae; family Araneidae; genus Argiope; species Argiope bruennichi. The sequence continues at coordinate 121,987,222 of NC_079158.1, forward strand.
AAATATAAGAAGAGTTGAATGCTTTTGAAAGATTTACAAATTTAGAGCAGATTAATTGTTCCAAAAATAATAAATTAATATGATTTCATAGTGATTTCATTTAGAATACATAAAGCAGATCTAAATGAATGCCAGGATTTTTAAGTTATTGATTTTTTTCCATTAACACTTTCAAAATTCAGCCATTTCTGTAACTTCATACAATTAATTGAATTTTGATATATAGCATGGAAATCGAAACTCAAATGAAAACTATTAGCAACTTTCTTCAGGTATCACCTCTTATTATATGAGCCTTTAACATTAAAAAAAGAAAAAAGAATTTAAAAAGAATTATTAGGAAGATAAGCCTCCAATAATTGCACATGTGTTCCAGGCAGAAAAACCTTCTTCAGTTAGGCTGCAAATATTCTCGAAATCCTCTTATTCCGCTTTGTTTCATCTCTGTTAGCAGAAAGTTACTTTTGCATTCTCCATTTCAGCTTCAATTTGATTCATTCTTTTCGTTGCTTTCTTCTTTTAGAATTTCTGGTTATTTCTTTATTCTTTTAAATAAAAAAATTCCAGGGACTTGTTCTAGTCGAGACATCAAAAAAAGTTCCAATTCGTTTTGGATTCAAAACCATTCATTTGTAAAGATATTAAATGTGGAGAATTTTTCATTTTGTTTTCTAATCCCCAAATTCAATTTCTTTTATTTCGCAGATGAAAGAATATTTCTTCTATATCGCGCTTGGTTTGATAGAAATAATAATTTTTTTTTACTCTCACATATACGAAGTCTATAAGGAGAAACATTGTAATTATCAAAAAGCTGTACAGAGAGATTTCGATGAACTTCATATAATAGATTGCCCTGCATCCTGTAAAAATTCTGTATGGAACCCTTATGACCTTAATCCTTTATGACTAGTCTCTCTTTCAACATATTAACTCAAGAAACAGAGAGAGCGATATAATTTTGTATTTAGGTCGTGTATCAAAATTGTAAATGCCCGTTGAATTTTTGATAAAAATCCGTCAATGTGAATTTTAGATGACTTTCCATCTGCATGAAGACTCTATAACTCATGGATATAAAGAGTTAGATATATGAAAATCAGTATAATGTTTCATGAATGGAATTTTAGATATCTGTAACAAGCTTTGAACGAAATTCATAATGAAGATGAAAGTTTGTAGGTAGGTATGCGTTAACTGAAAATCATAATGACTTGGATGAAAAATATTTAATATTTCTATCATAATGAAAAATAATTGCAAATTTTGGGGCCAACAGTTCAGCTGAAGTCTTCCAAGATGCATAATCGGTTAGCTCCGTCATATTCTGAAGGGCAAAATGAGGCCTGTATTTTGTTGCATCCGGAAGAACAGAGGATAGAACCTTTCATCGTTTCAAAAATATCTAATGTCTGTATATCGATATCTAGTATCACATCTCGATATAATGACTAATATTCAGGAAACAAAAATTATTTTTACGGTGTTAGAAAAAAATTTCTATACGAATGTAAATTCCATGCTAATAAAAGTTAATTATCTTTTAATACATTTTTAACTAATTTAAATGCTGAGATTTACAAATAAATAAATTAGAGAGTTATTAAATTTTACGTAAAAATGTATTAAGGTTAATGTGTGTGTGTGGCGTGCGTGTTTGGAGAAATTGAAAAATTTTCTAACATTTCTACAGTTTTGTATTTTTTTGATAGATTTTAGTACCTTTAATAAACATAACTACACATTATAGTAAAACTAATTATACACATTATCAAGTGTTCCTGATGAGCAAAACAAGATTTTTATTATTTCCTTTTACACACTTTTATCTAACTAAATGTGTTCCACATTTTTAAAAATAAAATATACTCGCTTTTTTACTTGATGTGATATTTAGAAATTGTGAATATTTGCACTTTCTCAATAACAATTAAAAACTGCATTTTTTTTCAAAGTATAATTGTCAGCTGATATATATATATATATATATATATATATATATATATATATATATATATATATATATATATATATATATATATATATATATATATATATATATATATATATATATTTGGAAAAAACGTATAAAGTAATGAACAAAAATAATTTTTAAAAAATCCCAATTATTAAACTTCTAAAGTTTGTATTAGAAGAAAAGATTTTATTGAGAAATTGAAATTAACTCTATTTCAATTTCTCCGAAGTCTGATATATTACAATGTAAATTGATGCCAAATTTCATTTTTTTTTAATTATATTTTTAAGGGAAGAAGAAATATTAGAACAAAGAAATGTGGATAGGCATTTTAAGAAGTAAAATCGAACTGATAATTCAATTTTTTAATTCTTCAGTTCATTTTCAACCAGTTTTATAATCTACAACGAAACGAAGATTCGCTATATAAGAGTGAAGTTGTTGTAGAAGAAGATTCTAATGGAACCAGGTATTCTCCCGATCTAATATAACATCTTCTGTTGGCAACTCCTGGCTCTATTTACAGATATTTATAGAGAAAAAAGAAACCCTTTCTTTCTCTCTCACTCTCTTTCTCTCTCCTCTCGACTTCAACCATTTCGAAGGTTGCCTACTTCTAGTAACAGCAGCTTACAATAGTTTCGGCAGTGGACTTATAAACATGTGTAACTAGTTCGCATGTCCACCATATCGAGAGGTTGGCATGAATTTAATGTTATAATGTTTTAATTTAAATTAACTATTTCGAAGCATTAATAAGTATTTTAGTTATTATCCAGCAACATCCTCTGATTATATGGGAGTTAGATCACACACCACACTTTCGATTACAAGACAACTATGTATTTCTCAAAGTATAATGCTTTTAATCTTCAAGAATTTCAAATAGATTTCGGTTTTCGGAAATTTTATTCTAAGAAATTTCGTATTTTTTACAAACAAAGTGTTGTTCGGTAGTACATTATATTCCAATTCTTTGTTTAAACAATTATTTAAGATTTTTCCTGTCTTCAGACATTTGTTCTTCACATCTCCATACCTTCTATTCCACGCAATTGAAAATCAGACTAAAAGGTCGAAATAAAGTATTTCAGTGTGCATGTTTCAATACAGTACGAATAATAAAACACATAGTTCAGTGCATGTGCGATGAATGTAGTTTAACAAGCCAGTTAATGGAAAATGACATTTTATTGCACCAGAAAACACGAAATACAGGTAAAAACACTACAGCGATTTACATAACTAAAAATATCTTTAGAAATTTATAAACACACAGAGATGCAGCTAATCGCTAATTAAACAATTGCATCAGCTCCATAGCTCACCATCACCAACTCATAATGTTATAAGTATTTCAAAGAGAGAATGAATGAATAGCTTAAGTCTTTCAAGTATATAAAAGTCTGCCGATTGAATGTGCCGTCAGATGGAATTCTCCAAAAGAACCTCCAGATCTTGGTTCCTAATAAAGTCAGAGCGTGATATAGAAGTGATAGTGAAACGGTATTACAGATTCCTAACAATATTGTGTATTTTTCGCATTATGTTCAACCATTATAGTACCAAGATTGAACTTTATGTACAATTATTATAATGCATATGAACGATTTTGAAAAATCTAAATTTAAGGTACGTTCAGTTAGAATTGCGACAAATCTCTTGGAGCAAAATAAAATCTAAGAAATATCGAATATAATTTTATCTATTTTATAAATCTTTAGCTTTTATTGTCTTGAATAAATATTCACCTACTGCTATAGAAGTTATAAAAAAGATAAAATTATTTTTCCAAATAAAACTAAAATTAATTTAAATTAAAAACCTAACAAATTCATTAAAATTAAATAATTTTAAAACAGAGATTCCTATCATATTTAATTGATTAAGTCATTTTAAGTATTATTGAGCAAGTAAATAATAAGTAATTTTTTAAAAACGTTAAATATTAGAATTTTGGAATTTAATAAGTTTGTAAATTATGTAGTTAATTCACAGATGCATATTTGCCCATTCCATTGTTAATAATTTGCAAATAAAAAACAGAGAAAATTAAATAATAAAAGAAGCAGAGAAAAAATAATATTCCCTATCATATAATAATCTATCGATAAATATCTTTACTCATTTAAAAATAATACAGTCTATACTTACTTAAACGAACCGTATTTCTTTTTCAACGATTAATACATCCGACAGTTATGGTCATTGAAAAGAGAATTTAATGCATCGAAATCTATTAATTAACCAATCTGTTAAAGAATATTAACAAAATTCGAAATTCGGCAGAAGGATCTTTCATTCAATTTCCTTTTAATTTCTACATCCTGTTTCGCTCTGGTTTGAGTGGAATAAGATTTCCTTTTATTTAGTTGTTAGTAACGAGGAAGTAATTACTGTAAATCTTTCAAAAAGTTTGTGATTTTTTTAAATTAAATAATGAAGGGTTTGCAACAGTCGACTCAATTACTATTTAATGAGCTCGCACCATAGTAATTAATCAATTTTACAGCTATACGCTTATTAAAAATTAATGGCGTTTTCCAGAAACGTCATAGGGGGGGGGGGGAGGAAGGAATGTCCCTATGTATTTAAGAAAAGACAGGCAGAATTGCAATAATGATTGATTACTTCATTTGTTTTCCAGAATTTGAAAAGACTGATTGTACATTCTTTGTTTCCCTTTAACATTAAAAAAAATGCATTAAAATTCTAAAATAGGAAAAAAAAATCCAATTTTTTAAAATTTTTAAAATGAACTTTTTAAGCAAATTGTTGATGTTTCAAATATTGCAAGGAGCATTTTATTTCTCGATATATATTGTTACAAATCTGTAGTGTTGCTTCCAAAATGGTTAGTTCGATCACTTCATCAATCGTTTTACGGTGAGCTCTGTTGGATGCTGATCGGATGCCGAAACAGCGATCCTAGAGCTAGGCGATACACTTGGCGACCATTTGGCGATTTGGAGACTTTGGAGATAAAATAAATAATACTGGAACTTTCTAGAATTTTGGCGTTAGACAGTAGGAACCGAGATATACCTAATTGTTCCAGAACCTTCTCTGCCTGGTTCCGGGAACTATAATAGCCTGACAGTCTAAGCCGAAGACAGTCGTGTACAGACCCGTCTACAGGTTCAGAGTTGCATAGCAAGTTAACAGCGAATTAGTTGGATTAGTATAGCTAAGCGCAGGTGTTGAGTGAATCTCAAGCGATTGTTGAAATGAGCTGTGTGCCGAATCCTGGTATTGTAGGAAAAGCATCGAGTCGTGTGTGGAGTAGCCATTCGTGTAGTAGTGAGTCGACAGTTGGATACAGCTAAAGCGAGGAGACAGTGGAGAATTGCAGGCGTTTGGAGAGACCGTTGAGTGTAGCTACGGAGATTCTCTCCTCCTTTTGAATTCTGTCTGGCCACTTTGTGTGCTGTGGTTGTTATTACTACCGATTACTACTTGTGGGCTACTGTTTGTTGTAGTAAGCTATCGTGCATTTCATCTGTTGTCTATGTGCTCGTGTCCTTCGTATTAATGAAAGTCGTCGTTCGTTCATGACGCCTGTTGAATGTTTCCACACTATACACTCACTACAAGCGAACCCGGTGACTTTATGGATTTCGTTTTGGAAGTATATAGTGTAGTGTTTGTAGTGCATATGTATATTGTTATGCATTCTGATTTGAAATGTATCGATGATTTTTAATTTTGTGACACTAACAGTTTATATCAAAAAGAATAAAAGCCTAATTTCAATAAGTGCATATGTAAATGTTTATTCTTTTTTATATTGTGTATAACATAAAAGCAAAACCTTTGTTTATGAAACATTGTAATTTCTAAAGAAAATCAATTTTTTCGCTTAAATATTTTGAAATTCCTATTGCATTAATAACCTTCGATAATATTACCATTTGAACATCAACATATTTATTTCAAATGGGATTTTTAAAAAATAATGAATAGCTAAATCCAGTATCTTTTCTCACTTGTAGGACATTAAATGTCTAAACAATTTGGGAAAATAGCTGTTACAGCATGCTTCTCTCGTGGTATGATCAATAATTACGTATTTGTTCTTGATAGAAACTGTTTTCCGCTACGTTGCAAATACGCTTAAAATCCTTTTATTCTGATAGTTCCTTCCCTGTTATCAGCAAATTATATTTGTCTTCTTCATTTCGGCATCAATCTGATCCAGTTGTCTTTTCTTTTGCAAGAGATTCCTTTTTCTGTTTTTCTTTTTAATGAAAAGAGCTTATGTCCTATTGGGATGAAATTGCGAAAAAGGTTTTTGTACCAAGGTGTTTTTTTTTTTGTTGTTGTGTGCAAAATTGCTGTATTGCTAAGAAAATCATCTTATCGGACTTCTCGGATAGACTAATGGTTGTGAAGTTGAAAACGCTTCGTCAACTGCGAAATGACGTTTCGAAAACGTCATTTCACAGATGAAAGAATATTTTCGGTTTCGAATTTTTTTAATAAGCTATGCCGGTAAATTCACTGTTAAAGGATTATAGACTTTTCAATAAAAGAATCTCGATGTATCATTTAATTATCTATTATCTATTTTTTTGATCCTCTATATCTCACTCAATATTCTATTTTGGTACATAAAAAAATTCTCCTAGTCTAAAAACTTCGAAGTCAGTACAAAATATATATTTTTAGCTGTCATGAAATGGCTGCAGAAAATGCTACATATAGACAGAAATTACGTAGGCTGACTATGGTGGCAACGAAGACTGATAAGTGGCCTTTGCATTTATAGGAGTCAGAAGCAAATAGCGTTTATGCTGTGAACAGCTCCAAACTCAAGATTCAAAATAAGAATACTATATATCTTTGTACACATAGCTGAAACAATAAATTCTTATTTTTAAAAAATAACGCATTAAAATAATTATTGCATTAAAAGTTTAAAACTTTATGAATTGCATTAATAATCTTTTGTAAAATTTTATATTTTTAATTATTAATTTTGATAGAAATCTTTCTAAAATGTGTTTTGTATTATCCATTACAATTAAACGCCAAATCAATCAATTTGGTGATGTAATTAAAAATATTGAATTTCATATATATATATATATGTGTGTGTGTGTGTGTGTGTGTGTGTAGAGAGAGAGAGAGAGACTTAGTAATAAAAACCAAGTTAAAAGAAAAAATAGAATCAAAATTAAACCAAATAAGAATCCAGCCTGAAGACTTTCTCAAGGGTCACCCTCAGGCAGGGATTCAAAATAAGGGATTTTTTCTGTGAGGAATCAGACATTTGTCCAACAGTATTGACCCCTCGTGACCCAAAAATCCCCTGAAATTAAGGCCTAAGAGATGCACCATTTTTACAGAAAAGAAACAAAACAATAAATAAAAGAATAAGAACACCAATAAGCAAAAATACAAAAACATAAAGTAAACTATATAATAACTCTCATAACCAATTATAAAAACAAAAAGGAAAGCACATATCAGCAGCATGTAAAAAAAAAAATTTACAAAAAGATTTCCGTCTTGTTTATTCTTGTTTCCCACGCCCTAAACTATTTCTGCTAACGCCATTCAAGGTAAAAATAATTGGAGGGTCTCAGCGCCATCTATTGAGTTAGTTAATATACAACGGAAAGTCTTTTTTTTATTTTAGACAAAGGATTAATCCCAAATCATCTATTTTTTTATTAAAATATTAATATTGCAGTAGTTTCTGGGAAATTCATTATTAGTTATATTTTTAATGAGATTATTTGTTACTTCAATATAGGAAATTTTGTTTTTACAAACTCTTTTAATCCTGTTGATTTTTTTTTTTAATTTTAGAGTTTAGATTAGAATGATAATTACAAAGATTCGTTATTTTAAAGTTGAATTCATCTCTTTTATCGTAGATACCAACTATTGTTTTATCATTAGCAATTTCGATTTTTAAATCCAGCTTCAAGGTAGCTAAAGGTAGCTTCAAGTTGATTTTTATATATTTCGGTTAGAATTAAATCTTTTTAATAGCAATTGGTCACAATATTGGTATTATCTAAGTTTATCAAAAGTAAGTCATCAATATACCTCCAACCATCTATTAAATTATATTTAATTATTTTTTCTCATAGTAATGTAAGAAAATATTGGCTAAAGCACTTGAGAAAGCTGTTCCCATTGAAATGACCTTTACTTGTTTATAAAAATTAATTCCATTAAAAACGTAACTTTCGGTAATATTAAAATAACATTATTCTAGTCAGTTATTTTTAGGAATGACACCTTCATTTAAATATTCGTCATATATTAAAGTACAGATATTTATTAATTTTCCATGAGGTAGATTGGTGTATAAATTTTTCCGAAATCATAAGTATTAAGTTTATTAATGTTGTTATCTTTAAGGAAATCCAAAACTTCTTTGTTATCTTCATCTTTGATTTTGTCCAGGATAATTTTTAATTATTTAAAGAATTGTTTTAAACATAACATAAATAACATCCAGTGCTACAAGTCACGAATCTTAATTTTAATGGGTTTTTTTTTATGAAATTTAACTGTTGGGAACAAATAAGGACAGTTCAGAGAACGAGTCTTTTTTTTTTTCTTGCGAAAGCTAGCATTCTTTTATCTAATTCCTTTTTCTCCGTGTTTTTGAAAATATAAGTTGCATTAGAGTTATATTCATTAATTAATATTTCTTTATAATAATATTTACATTTCATTTAGATTTTTTATTTCTTTTTTTAATGTTTTGCTTAAATCTGTCAATATCTGTATTCATATTTGTTTTAATTTCCTCTAAAATTCTCACTTTCCATTCCCCGAAACCTTCCGCAGGCCAATGGTATTTTCAATAAATTAATTTAACAATAAAAGTGAACAAATCTTTTCCAACAGAAATTAAGATTCTATTATGGTTTATTTTTTCTCTTAATCTAAATTCAGTTCCTCTTTCCATTAACTCTCTTAAAGAGCTGGATTCAACAATTTTTAAATTACCTGTAATAATATGACCTTTATCAATATCTATAAAATCTTTAAAGATTTCTATTTTTACAGTTACAATCTGTTTTATTTATTTTATCTAAATTTTTGCTATAGTATTTATAATTACAAATTTGTTCCCTTAAAGTTGATGTATAACTAAACGCTATTGAAACAGTTGCTTTATCCGATAAAGGAAAAAAAAATTATTATTATGTACAATTTTAGGTAATTTTAGTTTTTCGAAGTTAATATGCAAAAATTTTATCAGACAGTTTTTTGTTTACATTATTTTTATTATTAAAAACTAAATCGTTTTTTCCAATATTAAATTTACATTTAATTAGATCAGGAATTACACATTTAGTGTACGAATTTTTAAACTTTAGATCAACAAATTTATTATTTATTAACCATTTAATTTTATTATTTCTAAGACTAAAAATATATTTCTTAATTTTGCGAATGTTTTCACTATTGTGTTCCAGATTACAATAATTTTGAAATTCCTCAAATATAATTTGAAAATTGCCACCTTCTCTTTACCTCTTTAAAATCTTTTACTGTAGTTTTCTTTATTTAGAAAATCTTTAAATATATTAAATTTATAAAAAATGCAGTTATTGTTTAAATTTCCGTAAGCTTCCCTATTTAATTTACAATTAAGTCCATAAGGAAGTAAAGTTTTTAAATTACAAATATAAATATTTTCTAGGTATAATCTTTTGTTTAAATCATTAACATTGTCTTATTTTATAGTCTTATATTATTTTTATATTATATATTATTATTATTATTTTATATTATATATTATTTTATAATCTTATTTTTTTTATAAAGTATTTAATATCAGATCTATGGTTATTAATTCTTAAACTAAGTTCGGGGTACTTTGGCCAATATATATATATATATAAAAGAATTTCCATTATAGTTTTAACGGAATTTCATTTCAAATAATTTCAAATGACATGGAAATATGATATTTCGGATATGGAAGGCAGGTGAATGCGTCGTAAAAATTTGTAAGGGATTATTTTTCTTAAAATATGCAGTTCATTATATCCATTCATTGTGAAATTGAATAAATTGTATCAGTTTAGTTGCAATTAAAAAGATTGGATAAAACAAGCTCTTACCAGTTATAACTCAAATATATGTTTTACTTCTCATTTATTTAATAAAATGTCATGTTTTTTTTCCCTTTGTATAGATTAAATGAAATTATTTTACATGTCTTTAAAATGAAAGTGTATGCTATGTCGCTCTTGAGGAAACTGAATTTTTCGAAAGTACATAATCACTTTGTATTTCATAACACATTTAGAATATATCCTTTCTTTCAAAAGCTAAAAAATAATTATGCCCCCTGTAATAAACTCTACTTAACCAATAAAAGCAAAAAAGTAAAACAAAATCATAAACCCAATTGTGAAAGCATAAAAATTTACCACATTTTTTAAAACTGTCACCATAAATTTTCAATAAGCATGTCGCTTAAAAGTTGATTAATTGATGCGATACGTGACTCTCGAAATTGTAATTAATTTCCGACGGTTAAAAGTAAAAGAAGTGTCGCATTTTTACAAAAATACCGGGTCATTTTTTCCAAGTTTATCGCAATTAAAATGGCATTCATAACTCACTCAAATCAAATTACAGAAGATCAAGATTGAATCATTAAAAGAAATTCTAATTTCATTTACTTTCATTAAACATGCTGCTTAATTACTATGCAGGTGGTTATTATTTCCTTAATTTAATGATAGTAATTGATAAATGCAGTAATTTATTTGACAAAATGTTATTTTTTTAAATAACCATAGATAAATTTCATGAAGTTTCCTACTACTTTCACTAAATCATCGTTCATATGCATATAATAGATTATATAAACGATTAAAAATTGATTCTGTTATTGATTTTATTATTCACGTTTAAAATGTTATTCATATGAAAAACTTAGAAATATTATCTGCGGTTTTATCAATAAGGGCAAAATGTCTACAGATTATTTAAAACATTTTTTGGAAAAGAAAAAGAATCTACTTTTAAATTGAAAGAATATTGAATACATCATTATAATTGTACAGAACGTTAAATGTGTTGGAAGAATATTTAATATAGTTAAATATTGTCAGATGCAGATTAAATGAGCAGAAAAATGTTGCATAAAGCAAATGAGCATCCAAAATAAAGCTATGTTCATGACTCTTTGAGTAAGAGAATTTATCAAATTGTGAAAGAGTCATAATATCTATTACGTAATAAATGAATCATTCTTCATCACTGGGTTTAAAGATTTTAGAATAATCAAAGCAGGTACTTGATTTCAATGATCGGTTCAGATTGTTTTTAAAGACGTAATTACCATTGCAATAATTATTATTTTTATCAAGTTAAGTTTGACCTTTGGTAATTTAAAAGGACAAAAAATTTACAACACTCAGTTTCATAAAGGTGAAATCTAGTGGGCTTATGCTTTCAGAAAGTGTTTAATTTTATGTAGAATACATGCAGGGTTTTAAAGATATATTATACTGCATATTATTTTATTTGGATGAAATATAAAATTTTGTAACTTTTCTATTAATTTTACTTTTGTAAGTAATTAATTTTAAGTAATTAAAAATTAATTAAGTGAGTAAAGTAATTAAGTAATTAAAAATAATTATTTTTTAATTCTTTTTATTTTTAAATTATTAAATAATTTTAAATTTTTTCTTTTATGAATTTGCAAATATTCACTTATCTTCTCATTTAACTATCAATAATAACAACAGTTTGCAGATAAAATGTATTCTATAATATGAAGTCATGCAAACATTTTCGTCACGCTAAAAAGAAAGAAAACGTAGTTAAATGCTACCATTTTTGAGCAAACTTTTGAACGATCAAAATTTGAATGCATAAGGTATTTTTGTAGATTTTTAACGGAAAGATTTTAAAAAATATGGAAGGAATATTTACTATTGTTCAAATATCTTTACTAATAAAATATCATCTTATATTTGAACAACTTTTCGATGTATTCTCGATGGGAATGAATTCATCTGTCCTGTAATCTGATCAAGTCTTGAATTACCATATCTACGAATTTTGATGCCAAGGTGAGAAGCAATGGAAAACTGTGAAGTATTCATGTTCAAATATTATTCGTATACTATTTCTGGAAAAATAAATACATATTTGAAATTTATGATTTCAAGATTCGTGATAACTAAAAAAAAGTATTTGCTGATCAGTCAAGTACCGAATTCTCTACAATGCCTCCACACAACGCAGGACCGCCATTAATAAGGGATTACTTTATTCCTTACTAATATTTGAGATATATCTTCATGGCGAACCTACCAAAGGCATGAGTGAATGAACAAATAAGAGATAACTTTTTCGCCGGGATTAGAAGCAATGTAGAACTAGAGGGTCTTCGTAATGAAATTCTTCCGCATTCTGTTTACAAAATATTTACGGAAAAACAAATGCTTATTGAAAATTCTGAGTTTCAAGAATCGCGATAACTGAAAGAAAAATGGTTGCTGATCCATCAACCGCCAAGTGAATCAGTTTTCTACTGAACGTTAAAAATTCCACATGGCAGCCATTAATAAGGAACTACATTATTCATCTTTGATACTTTGAGACATGGACAAAATTAACAAATTTTATGGCGAGCCGAGCCTAGCTGTTGGCGGGAGACAGAATATGAGATAATATTTTCAGCCCTACATTTCCAATAATTAAACTGCTCGGAAAAGGTCAGCTATCACATAGCATTGTCATGTCGTTAATCTTTTTAACATGTGCAGTTTCATTTTATAACATATGATCTACTTTTCAGCATTTGAAGTTTCATTTCACAACACATGACTTGGCAATATATGGAATTCATTTTAAGGAATAAAATTCTTGCTTTCAAACCGGGGTCTTCAAAAATATTGCCGAATTGAAAATAGGCAGTCGACTCTCCGTGGCCGAATGGTCATGGCTCTGGTCTCATAATCAAGAGATCGCGAGTTCGTATCCTTTTAGAGACAATGCGATTCGCAATTTGTGTAAATATTTAATTTATTTATGTTTCCCTTTATTTCATGTTCCAGAAGATTCTGGACCTTTTTTTTTTTAGTTTACCAGATAAGTGTTCTGGTCTTTTCTTACTGTCTCCAGAAAAGTATTCTGGAGCCTTCCCTGCTAGTATAAAAAAAGAAGATCTCTCAGTCACGTTGTTCTGACTTCAGAGTTGAATTAATAAATTGGTTTAGCTCTACTTCTTGTGTGTGTCATTGAGTTCCACACTAAAGAACCTACGTGACAATATATAAAAAAATATCTAACCCCTCTCATGGAAGAAACATTCGGTCGTCAGAAAGGTAATTCCATCTCATGCCCTTATTATAGATATAATGAAAGTAAGATCTAATTATCATAACAGAAACTTTTTAGTCCCATATCTGGACTACTCCGTTGTGTGAAAAAGGAATAAAATTAAAATATTCAGTTCCAATTACGAAGATACTTTTTTTTCCGATTATTTGTTGTAATTTCATGATTGCTGTAGCAGCATAGTTGCTGCCTTCGGTGCGAAACCGAATTTAGTATGTGAATGAAAAATTTATCACTTCTTCTCGATATATTACATATATTTCAATAAAGACTAAAAACTGAAATTATAAATTTCAGAATAAAATAAATAATTATCTTTTAAAGACAATTTTCAAACTTTTTTGATAAAAAAAATCTTATACGAAGCCTTATTTCGCTGCACACTCATAAAAATTATTCTTAATAATTAATCTTCATCAATCGCCCATCTGTAAATTATTCAAGAACCGTGAAAATGAACATTTTGATATGAAATATTTCTTTATAAAATTATATTAGAATTTTTCTCTAAAATTTCTCAAAACTGGTTAAATTTAGGGATTTAATCTCATTTTTTCGAAAAAATTCTACCATTTAAATAAATATTTGCAGAAAAATTACTGCAATAAATTCCTACGAACCAAATGGAATTCTACACAATTCTAAGGATTAAATATAATTAGTTTTCTGAAATAAAAGTATATCTGCTTCCAAAACAGAGAATTAAACGAAAACCTCTTTTCAAGTGTTATATTGTTAATACAACCATTTGATACTAGAAACAGATTACCGTGAGACCTCTTTACAATTCTGACCGCGTAAGATAACATTTAAGTTCTTTCATTCAAAGAAAAAGGCACCGGAAAGCCAAATCTTCTTGTGGAAGAAGTACAACCGGACGATCGAATTAAGTTGATTCTGAAATGAAGAAGATAAATATAATTTACCGATAACTAGGTACAAACACTACGGAATAAAAAGAATGTTTGCAGTGTAACAGAAAACATGATTTCTGCCTAGAGTATACACAATTATAAGATTTCATTGTCAAATTAGTAATCCTCGATTTCCTCAACCATTTTATGATGTTTAATGTCATAAGAAATGATGACTCTACAGAACGGCAAACATGAAAGAAATTCGCTGATAATAGTTTCTTTCTAAATAGTATTGAGGGTTCAGTAAAGATTGGTCAGCTTAATTCTAATGTAGATTATAAATTCAATATATTTATAGTGCATTTTTTTAAATTTTAGATCCTTATACGAAAATGCTTTGGGGTAAATCAGTTACGCTTTACTTTATTTTCAAGACTTAATTTTAAACATATAGCAACTGTTAAGAATGTATAAATAAAATTGGTCCAAAATGTGAGAATATAAATCCATTTATTAAAAAGCTGAAAGTATTGTTGTAAAATATACACAAAAAAACTTTTAAAATATATTAAAACAGGAAAAAGGTTGCAAGGATATAAAATTGGTATAAATAAATAACTTCAAATTCGGCTTAATAAATGGAAATTAAAATTCGATCTTCCTGAGAAATAAAAGAATTATTTTAAGCATGGAATCCATAGACTGTCATTGAATTGAAATGTTAATGTTCACATTTACTGGAAGGATGAAATAAAATAATTAGAGTTGTATTCTATCAATAACAAATCCATTTATACACATCCGATGTCTCAGCAACATACCTAATAATAAAGAATAATTTGTGTCTGCGTATTTGCTTTTTGGCTCTGAGCATTGTAGAATTTTGGAGTTGGATTTACCAAATTTAGAGCATATACATATTGGAAAGAGAGAATATGTAGACTGCAGAGAATGAAATTATAATTAGATTTTAATTAATTAATATATAACAAAAAAGTTGTAATTTTGTTAATAGATTCCGAGAATATCATCACACAAAATTAATTTCTACATCATCTTAAAATATTCAAACATTTATCTCTGTAATAATACTTATTTATTCTGAAACTTTTCCCGAATTTCGATATTTTCTTAAAAAATGGTTTTGTAATTTTTATATTAATATCTTCTATAATTGTCATTTAAATTTAAATTATAATAATCTTTTTTTCTAAATATTTAATCGCAATGTTGAAATTAAATTTAAAACGCTTTCTTGTTTCTGCACACATTTAAATAGTGTGTTTTTCTTGATTGCCTAGAAAATAAAGATATATTTTAGTTTCATTTTTTCGTTTATTTGTTTAAATTCTTGGCAATGTAATGAAGTTCTTATTTTTCTGTTTTAGGAATTTTGTGCGTAATACAATATATAAACAAAACTCTCTTGAATATTAATTTTTGTGCTTAGTAACTTAAAAATTAAAAAAAAAATTGTTTTAATTCCTACAAATGCAGTTAAGAAATATCTACGAATGTAGACGACTTAATTTCTAATTTAGATTGAAATTACTCTCATTTTGGAGACCATGTCAACCGATTTTTGCATAAGATAATCAAATGAAATTAAATACAAAAGTATTCCATCTGGCTATCGAAAGTAATATGCAATAGCCTGCAATGCACAGGCAATATAATTGCGTACAAGATGATTTATTGTAAGCAGTATATAATATACAATATACAATAATATACAATAAACTCTTTAGAACCCCTTATGCAAAAACTTTAAATTTTATAGTTCAAACACGTGTTTATTTACTTAACAGATCAACGAAAAGTAATAGAATTCAAAAGTTCTCATTTGGAATTTTCTCTACAAAATTTAGATTCTAATAAGATTAAATTCTTGAAAATTAAACAATTAGAATCTTTTCAAATATTAGATAGCATTTTATAAACAAAGAAATTTAAACAGTAGTAAAGATTCATTCTATCTATATATATTTTTAAATATTTGAGTTAAAGTCTACGAAAATACCTCATACATTCAAATTCAAGCTATTCGACGTTTCCTTGAAGTAGCGTCACCTTCAAATGGAATATCTAATTTATTTTTTGATTTTCTTATTTTTAAATTAATTAAGACCTTTATGAAGAACTACTAACTTATCTCTTGGTTTCTTATTTTTATTTAATAAATCTCACGACAGAAAGAATCGCGAGAAAATTGTATGGTCTTTCCGAACTTTTTTTTAGGTTTTTTTTTTTTAATTTTTGCACTTTTGTAGTACGCAATTTATATTTATTCTTTTAAGACTTTTTGTACTTTATAGCCTCACTTTTATGACTTTAAACGTACTCTTACGAATTTTGTTTCTCAAAAAAATCTGTAAATATATGTAAATCCTGAGCATATCGTTTGGTGTTTTCATTTTTTTTTTCAGTTTAATAAACGCACTCTAGTAAGACACAAGTTATTCTTTTATAAGTTTATTCTTCGTGGATATTTTTGGTATGCTTTATACACGCCCTTTTACGAATAGTAAGTGTTTCTCAATAAATTTATTTGCAAATATTATAATATAAGTTTAAAATCAAGCTAGATTATATTATAGTATTTTACTACAGCTACAATAGCTTCCTGTATATTCCACTAAAAGAGAATCTGAGATCGAATTACTTGATACTACTTATCTATTATTTTCAATTACCTCATCGCAATATACCCGACGCAAACTATTAAATAAATCCATACTTATGATTTTTTTTTTCTCAAAAGTATCTAAGTGTAAGATTTTTACTCTCCCCAAAAGTATAAAAAAACACTTAAGCAATAATTAATTCCGTACCTTCCACGATACTAAAGTCTAATAAATTGTTTGCATTTTGCCCTGGGCAGTTATTCCTAGCCTATAATACTAATTTCTGCTTCGTATAATATAATACAGAGAAGAAAATTTGTCTTATAATTTATTTTTACTCTGGTCTGAATAAATAATTTTAAGGAAAAAATTTTAATAACTATTATTTATCCAACAACCATATAAAATAATATCTGCCTATAAGCCAGAAGATCAAAGCGTATTCCTTTTATCTTTATACATAAACTTCTATGACATTCTCTCTTCGAATTTAATAAGGATTGGAACTATGAGGTAAAAATAATGAAGAACCGAATGCAAATGATAAGAGATTTCCAACAAATTAAGTTAAAAATCTACCAAAGTTTCGTGATGGGAATCACTTAACAAATTCTTAAATTTTCAACAATTGCAATTGTTAATAAACATGCACATAAAAGAAAACTTTTTACTCCGTAACTGGAAACATGAATTCCTTCCGTTGTCAGAGACGTGGAGTCAAACTGACTCTATTGTTATTTTTCTTTTTTGTCTGATGTAAATAGCTTTGCTGTTTATTTTGAAAACACAATACACTCTGGAAATCATGTTGGCTTCTAAAAATATTAAAAATGTTACATGTTATAATATTAGATGTTGGAAAGATGTTATAAGAAAAATTTCAACCATCTTTAAATGATCATTTACTTCGTTTTATATATTGCAGAATTACGCTAATGTTAATAATTGTTAGAATTTAGCACACAAAAATGAATAATAATATTTTAAAATATAATTTTAAGAAATAATGTATCTTTATTCTTTTTGCATTACTCAAATTAAAATCAGTTTCAGAGACATGAAGTCAAAAACTCCATAAACAACAAAAAAATTTTTTTGAAAAAGAATAACTCGGTTATATGTACGAGTTCATACCAAGAGTTTTTTCAACATACTGCTGAAAGAACAAAGGTTTAAATGTCTGCTACAAATTCCCGCTTAAAAATAAGCACTATTTAGTATTGCTAGTAAAGCTGCATGTATTCAGTGAAAAAGCATAGAAAACAAATGCGGTTAAAAAAAATGCAAATATTTTGAACATCAAACACTCTTCATATAATTACGATTTCATCCGGTTTGAATTATAGATTTAAATACATTCTACCCTTTTTCATGTTAAACGGAAAGAAACTGATATGTCGCACGTTTCATGCGTATTAAGCTTCATCTAATGAAGTTAATCTATCATTTTTGGCTGAATAGCACGCTTGCAATATAAATTCCTTCAAAACCGCAAAGAAATGGTTTCTGCAATGAAACTCTCGCGTAAAAAATAAATAAATAAACGCAAGAAAATGAAATCAATATTTGCCAGCGCACAAACTTTACCACACATTATTATCAAAGAACCATTAATTTTTCGAAAGACATATCGTTCCGTGCTTAATTGATTGCTAGCAATACCAGCTTGCTTTAAATAGTAATTAACTTCAGACTGTTGCACTCCAGACTGTCCATCTCACTTTCAGATAGAAAAAAAAGGCCCAGCTTTGCCAAAATATCCGATCAACCAACCAACCAGATGGAAAAAAGAGAGAGAGAAAGAGAGAAGAAAAAATATTTCAAATGATTAACGAAATCTTTTTCTTGCTCCGCTTATACGAAATTAAACCATATCCCTCTCAAAATTAGATGGCAAAAGATGAAGTCGAAAAATGTTAATAATTTCCAATAATAATTATAATATGCACGAGAAACGAATTCGGCTTTCATTTATTTAGAGAACTTTAGAAATTTATTTTGTTCAGAATACCGATTAATTAGTATGTATGTGAATAATTATTCCTCCTCTGATCGATTGTAATTGATCATAGTTATATTAACCCCTTAACTGTTTTATTTTCTTTACTATCTAATAAGATAACACCTTCTATTTTGGGAATATTTTCTTATTTTGATTCAAATGGAAATCCATTGAATACTTGACTTATCTATATATTCGAAGTAATTTTAATATTGAATTATAATCGTTATGAATGATTTATTTTTTGCTTACAACTATCAAAATTCGATAAATCGATGGACGTATTGCACTCGGGCAAAACAATTTAGCGGTTAAAAAGAAAGAAATAACCGTCTCTTTTTGATAAGATTAGATGACTGTTTAGGAAATCTATTTCTGCTTTGACTAGTTGTTAACCTATGCACTCGAAAAAATGATTCGATACATAATTATTCACTTAATGCAAGGATTTATTTAAAATTCTGAAAAATAAATATACAACTGTTTTAAGTTCAATTTTCCTCCAAAAATAAGCTGCATCTTTCTATTACTTAGTGGATATTTTTGAGATCAACATCAAAAAATAAATAAATAAAATTTCAAAATAATACACTGTCTTGAATGTGTTTTGAGAAGAGATATTCGAGTGCAAAGAGTTAATATCGACATAATAATAATATGTGTTCGAAATTTATTAAATTAGTATTTATAATATCACAGATATTTGAATTTAACATTTCATTATGGAAATACTTATTAATAAATTACCAGAAAATATTTGGAATTAAGGAAATGTCAAAGAATTTTTTTTGTTCTTAAATTTAATAAAATAGGAGAAAAAATAACAAAAGGAAATAATAAAATTAGCATTTTAAGAAAAACGGCAGAAATTTGATGTCCTATTTTGAAACATATTTTTCATAATAATGTTTTATGTTGATTAGTCTGTTTTATTCACACTTAAATTGATTAGAATTACATTCAATTTTCTGTAAAACGGATTTTTACGTTCATATAATTTACAAGGGAAAAAGTACAACTTATAGTATTAACATGTTAATGAAATTCATATCTCATAAAATCAATTACTATCAGGAAACTGACAAAAAGTATCACCAGGAAATCTTGATAAAATAACAAACTTTGTTTTAATTTAATTACAATATACCGAATTGTTACAAATAACATTTAGCACTTTGCTGTCCATGAAATTCATTAGAGTACTGATATCCTGGAACGAAATTTATAGAACGAAAAAAGTCAATTTGAATAAATGGAAAAAATAATACAGAATAAATTTCAGAGAAACTAGATTACGAATTTTATACCCAGTGGAACTGGGCAGTGGACTGTAAAAGGTTAATTTTTTATTAATTAATTAAAGAATTAAAAGAATATTTATGTTATTGAGAATCTATTTTTTAATCTTAGAATCCCTTTCAATATTATGGTGAACAATAATATGCTCTAGCATTATCTTGTGTAGCTTATTTCATTATTTTTAATTCAGAAAAAAAATATTAAAAAATAATATGTTTGATATCTTGTAAACTTCTTTATCATGATATTTGGTGTTGCCACATTTTTTAATGTTGAAGTCAACACCTTTTATTTCAAATAACACAAATGACCGGATTTGAACCCAGAAACGTCGAAGTCCAGTGCACAATCAACTATGAAATCGTCGGATTTTTGAAAACTTGAATATTTTAACACACACCAAAGAGAACATATCGAATCCAAAAACAAATGCAGTCTCCACAGAACAACAGGTTTAACACCAACAGAAAGAATTTTAAAATACTGAAGTTCCTTACGTATTCCAAAGAATTAAAATGAAATTTGAAATTTGTAGGTTGGTCAAAGTGTAGCCCTCATTGCCTGTATACATTTGCCTCTCGTTGCCATAGATTTATTTCTAGTCGACACAAAACAAATCTTTGGGTTGAAATTGACACCATGTGTTATGAATCACATCCCTGCAAAGACTCGAAAAAAATATTGTTCCACTAATTCCATTGAACTATAAAAAAATTAAGAAATGGAAGAAATTTTCGAAAAATTTCAAATCCTAATAATTTTTAAAGAGAAATATCGACTGGAAATTTATCAGTATTTCAATATTTGCCCTCGCTATCTCTATTTCACATTTTTATTCTTCGTTTACACAAAATAAACTTTTCGCGAATAAGTACATATTTTCTTCAGCCGATTTAATTAGGTGAGAATTCGATCCCTGTACCTTTGGATAAAAAGTCAAACAAGCAGTTCATTGACATTCAGAATCTAGCGAGTTAAAAATAAACTTCTCAAATAATGAAGATTCAAATATACTCCAAACGATGAAAATCATTCATGAAGTCTCCAAGTAAACGAAAACACAGACCACAGTCTAATTCCTAATTTATGAAGCCTATCTCCTTTAGAGATGAAATACTTACTTCACACTGCGTAAAAAATGTAGAAGGACAGTGAAAGACTGCGTAAAAATAGCGGACAGTAGAAAAAAACGTAAAAAAAGTAGAAGTTGTAAATTTTTTTCATATTTTCAACAAGGCTAATAGAATCTTATGCAGGTTTTATTTAACAATGCTTGCTTTATTTTTATATAAAAATGAAATATCTACCACTATTTATAATTAGAAAGGCGAGAATATGTGTATTATTCTTTTTTTTCCGAGAAGTGGTGTCTTATTCTTTTTTCCGGTTCTTCTTTTTTCTGTTTTTGCTTCGTGCAAAATGGCGTTTTGAAAACGCGATACCGTTTGAAGGCAAAAGCATACCTACTGCAAATTCAAACAAGTCCAACGCTGTAACCAGCATTCATTATTAAGAATAAGATATCATTTCTCAGCTTATTTAAAATTTTTATTTCTCACAAACTCTATTACCGAAATGGAAACATATCGGCATGTTTTATAGTCACCGTAGCTCAGTGGATAGCGCGTTGGACATCTGGTTCCAGCATGGATGTTTGTGACTGCAGCAGGTGAGAGTTCTGTACCTCGAAAAAATAGTTTTGTATTAATAACGCATGCGAACGTGTAGTAGGAAAAACAAGGTCGAATTCAATAATTGATAGCTTGCATTTGCTCATAATTTGATAAATCATTATTCGTTAAACTTAAGAACATCGGCATGAAATCAAGTATGGAATTTACTCTAGTCTTTGCTGCTATTTTACATGCAACTATGCATTGAGGTACACAACTTCCACCTTTTGCTATCAAATACATCCCTGGCGCGATTCGAACCCGGGACCTTTGGATTAGAAGTTTAAAGCGCTATCCACTGCATTACAGGGACCACTAAACCGAACGATATGCTTAAATTTGGGTAATAGATTTTATGAAAAATAATTTTAAATAAACCAAAAAGTGGTGTCTTATTGTTTTTTTTTTCTTCTTTTTTTACTAATTCTTCTTCTTGGAAAACGACTACTTTAGAACGCGACACTAAACTACAAATAGGGTTTCGTGTTACGAAAACTTTTGACCATCCCTCACCGTCAATATATCAAAACCCCACAGAAAATTTATGGGAATACCGTGAGAAAAATGTTCGCCAAAGAACCATATCTGATAAGGAAGAGTTGAAATAAATTGCCAGAGAAGAATGGCATAAAGTCCCTCTTGAATTAAGAAAAAAAAACTGTTAACATCCGAGACTATTAAATGCAGTGATAAAATCTAAAGGACTGCGGACAAAATATTAATATTACACCTTTCAATTTTCTGTCGGTATCAGTGTTCTCAGTAATATTTTTTTGAGGCATAAAATGTGAATATTTTCTGTTTTAGTTGAATGATTTATTTTTGCATTTTGATTTAATTAAACATTTACAAGTTTGTTGCATCCTACATGAATGGGTTAATAATTGTATATATCTATTTTATATTATTTATCCATAATATATTTGAAATAAAACATTTTTCTATATCAATTATGGGTGTTTACTTCCTTTTGACTCTCACTGTATTTCAAATGGTTAAATTTAAGATTAAAGTTAGCATGAATTATGGAATAGCCAAATTTAATTAAGTGAAGACTTGGCTCTATCCATGTGCTACAGGACCATGGAAACTGAAATTACTTCGAAATAATCTCATTTCTGTTTAATTCGAAACTAACCTTTTGCAACGGGGTCTTCCTACTTCTGAAGCCTAATATATCCCTGCCAGATATAAAATACGGAACTTTAGGTCTTTAATCCTTATGTTTGTCCTCTGCGCTACAAAGACCCACAGTAAGAAAAGTAGATTAAGAATAAAGCATTAAGTGAGGACTTAAACAAGATTTTGCTTTTTCATGGTCGTATATCTGATTAATGCAAAAGTAATATTTTAGAAAGGATATTTTGGATTCAAAGCTCTGCACTACAGATAATGCAATATTAAAGATATTTCGAAATGCTTATATTTAAGGTATAAAGTTTGTGGCATATTATGTTAGGAATAAAACATTTATCGAGGGCTTTTATTTATCTTTCTTTACTTCATCGTCACATTCCTAGTTAAAAGAAACTATTTTTAGACAGATTTTTTTTTATCTCCTGAAGTTTAATACATATTGTCCGGGATTAGAATCCGGAATCTTTGAATTATGAGTTCGTCTATATGCTATTCCATGATATTATTCCTAAATAATACAAATCCGGTCATTTACAGACAGTAGCAAAAAAAAAAACTATGAATAGTTTAGAGAAATTGAAAACTATTTTTAGAGACCAAAATTTAACTTCTTTTTTCCTATTGCACTACTTCTTTTAGTCATTGTGCAAATCGATGCACTACAGGGATCAACCACAAATGAAGATGAAATTCCAAATTCCTGAAATTTCTCATTCTTAGCCTAGTGGGAAAAACACGTAGGGAATTGGAATCTAGTATGTCAAATCATAATCCTACTTAATAATAATATTCTTGGCTCACATAAAATAAAGAATATTCATCTTCTGTATCCTGAAACATACCTACCAGGATTCGATTCTTAGAATTTGGATAGAAATTCCCAGCGCTATCCACTGCGCTATAGGAAGTACGACAAATACATTTTGAAATCCAAGATATTTCGAAATGCTTGAATTTAGGTGATAACGTTAGCGGGAAATATAGACAAAAAATATGCCTGCACGTCAAGAGTTAGCCATAATTTTTACTATTTAATTACTTTTTTCCTGGTAAAAACAAGTCCATTCCTTTAGAGACGAAACTTTCTTGACCTATTACACTTCCACCAGAATTCGAACCTGGGATCTTTGAATTAGAATTCCAACTTGCTGCCCAATGCACTATAGGGCTTAAAGCTAAATGGAATTTCAAAATATTCAAATTGCATCTGTTAACTATAATGGAAATATCATATATTTAATTTGCTTTAAATAATATCTTAGTCCTCGTTTCCTCTACATAAAAATTATTTAATACAAAACTATTACTTTTTACATAGATTTATCATTTTCTGTAATTTAACCGCTCCTAGTGCTGGAGAATTTTTTGCGGACGCTATTCTGTTTATAATGGCAAGCCCAAGACAGTCTCGAAGAAAAAAAAATTCTTTCAAGTGTCAGACCTGAAATTTTCATATAAACTTCTCTCTCTCTCTCTCTTCCAGATGTCCAAGTGCGAATATCAATAGTGGCAGCAGCTACTATCAGTGGAAAATCAGTGATTTTTTTTTTACCTTCAGTGGGATATTTCATTCAATTCATGATACATTAAACATCATATTCTGAGTCTTTATTATTTAAATATGGAAAGTAAATTTGTATCCAAAATGAATCTCAATTAGCGGGTAGAAAATTGAGCGAATGAAAATATGGACTTTGTATTATAATTCGCCTGATATACAGGATTTTAAATCTTAAGTAAGTAGTTAATTTAAAATGAAATAAAAGTTAATATAAAACAAAGAATTAAAAGTATTACGAAAGTAAAAGTCTTGTATAGATTAGTTTAATTTAAAGATATGAATTAAGGAATTATAGATTATTAAAAATATGAATTTGTGTTTGTAACTTAATCATGAATATAAAAACTAACATCTCATTAGCTCAACATGCGAGTATGTTTAGAACTTTTAATGAAATCTTTTTTCTTAAGCTTTTTTTTTTGTATTTTTAAAGAGGATAATCCACAAAATTTATACAGCCAACATTCTGAAATTGCTTTATTCTGAAAGAATTAATATTGATTGTATTAAATAATGTTTATGTAACGTGATAAATAATATATGCAAAACAATGCTTTTTTGTCTCTTTGAACATTATACTATTCTTTAATAATTGACGAATTTAAACAAATAATAGCATAAATATTTCTTAACACTTGGAAGAATTAACAAACTAAATAAAAAGTTTTTATAGCTCTCTAAAGATGTAGAAATGTGAGTGAAAAATTATACATTTTCCTCCAGACATAACTTCTGGAAAAATCCCCGCACAAAAATATTTTTACACCATTTACAAATTAAAACAAAAAAATAAGCATTCATATTACATCAGTTTTATTGCAGTGTTATTTTTCTATAGCTTTTAATATTTTTTAAAACTAATATAAACACAATTTTTATCAGTTCCGTAATTTTTGTCGAAATGTATTCCTATTTCTTTTCCTAACCATATATATGATTTGCAACCTTCTGCGGATGTTCATGTTAATTTGTTTTTTACAGAAAATTTTATTATTACTTTTAATAAATAGAAAAAAATCAATGGTGGTAATAGGCACGTGTAATAATTATTTTTTTTAAAAATTACTTCCATTTCTTTAACTACTTTATTTACATTTGTCTCATATTTTCCCACTTTTCAAATTTTTAGTAAGTTAAGCTGGCTTATCACTTGTCTATTTTTTAACTGTTTGATTGTTTGAGTTTACTGCATATTGTTTATTTTATTTTATTGTAAAAGAAAATAGTAATTTTGTTAGTTTTTATTGAATTATATGTGCAAAATGGCGGAAGTAAAGCTGTAATTTAAAATCAAAGAGCAATAATTTATTACTCTTAATTAGTAATAAGGATTTTAAAGAATCCTAATAGATTGAGTATTAAAATTTGAAAATTGATTGATTTAAAAAGAAGTTTTTCTTTACCTTTATTTACAAATAAATAGAATAAATAAACGCACGCGGAGCAGCGGACGTAATGCGGCTAGTTTGTATGCATAAAGTTTAATGTTTAGTTGAAACTTTAACATTACTTGACGAATTCAAAAAAAATTTGGCATGCATTTTCCCTAACACTTCGAAAGATTAAAAGATCTTAAAAAAATTTCTAAACCCTTTTGCAGCTGGAGAAACGGGTTAAAAATATTTTAAGTTTTTTCGCTATCATTTTAGAATATATCAAAGCACAATTTTTTTACATCCCCTTAAAAATTAAAAAAATAGCATTTCATTAATGCTCATTTAATTATCATAAACCCTTTTTTGAGTTTTAATCATTTACTCAAAATTAATTTGCAGGTAATTTCCTTTTTTTTTTTTTTGGCGAATAGTAAGCTTATTTCATTGTTTAATTATAGTGTCTTTTCCAATATCCTATCAATAATGTTAAAATTATATTGATGTAAAAGTTAATTTTCAGCATTCTGTTATTTTCATTTTTGAATTGCTGTATTTCGTTATTTTCCTTTTTGCATATTATCTAAAATAAAAGAAATATTTTAATGAGTTTATACATCAATTTACATTAATCAATAGCCCTTAAAATATTTGCAATTTTTCCAATTGTTAAGCCCTATTTTATCTTATATTTTAGCACTTTTAAGATTTTAAAATATCCAGTTGACATATCATATACATTTTTTTATTGTTTTTACCGTTGAGTTGTACAGTAATTTATTTTACGTATTGACAGTATTATATATTTTATCACGCACGCTTCAAAGCCATACTTTTTATAAAGTAAAGATGATCCTTTCTGGTTAGTTTTCCTTTTTCTAATTACAGATTCATGTTTTGAATATCAATATTTTAAATTAATCAAAGGATTCCTCGAAGAAATTAATTGGGTTAAAATAATTCGATACGAATTCGTCCAGATGCAATTTATGGGCAATCTAATAAAATGCCCATAAGCTCATTTTATTAGAAGGAAAAAAAGTAATTTTTTTATTGAAGAAAAATATGGTAGACGATCAAATTAAGGTTAATGTTGAAATAAGCAGAAAAATATAAAATGCTGATAACAGAGTAGAAGTACAGTGGAACATAAAGTTTTTAAGATTATTTGCGAGAAAATATTTTTTCTATTGATAGATTATAACTAATTACCGGTATCTCAAGAGGATACAATATTTTAGTTATTTTCACAGGAATTCTTGACATTTATTGCCGGACTGATTAGAAAAGCCGACCTTCACAAAATAAAGAAGAAGAATGAACTTCTTTTCTGATGGTTACCTTTCCCATGGTTTCTCCGACACAGGCTCTTTTCTCAAGCGTTGCTATTCTTTTAATGCGTCTAAAACTATTATTAAAACTCTGATAAAGATCTTTTACCAGTAGAATTCGATATGATGATGAAGAAGAATATTATGTTATTGTTTGTTGGCATTTTTAAATGTTTCTAATTTTTATGAAAGAATTTCCGACATTTCCGACATTATGAAAGAATTTCCGAAGTTGGATGAAAACCGCCTTCTAATTTTCAGAAAAACTAATAGTTGTATGTAGCTTTTTTTTTCTCGGTTGTCTATCATAACTTCCAATGAAGTGTATCAAACGGGTTCTACAAAAGAGTGAGTAAGGCTAAATAACTTTAACTATAGCAACCTTATATTTATTTATTTTTTCATTAAAAAATCGTTTTCATATAAGCATTGTTTCTATAAGCATATTTCTAATCAATTATAATAATTAGTTTATAGTATATTATATTAACAATGTCACCATATTCTGATTTTAAACTGACAACTTCTGCAACAAAAAGTATACGAAAACGATTCATTTTTAAATAAGCGTTTTACGCTATGATAGTTACTGCATACTTCAAATCAAATATTGAAGTTTTGTAGGTATCTGAGAAATTTAATTTCGTTTGTATGGCTTCTTTGGGAAAACTGCATTTTGTCTAATGGGAGCATTTAATATTTTTACTCCTTTTAAATTGAAGAGAAGTCAATGCCTTTATAAAGACTAAAAATTCTTTAAAGTAACTAAAGTATGATTAGAAATTTTCGTCGTTTTGAGTATCAATCCCACTAAATTAATTAAATGTTATATTTTATTACAATTAAAGTAGTTGATATTTGTATCAATAAAAAAAAACATTGTAAAAATCGCCATTAAAAGTTTAACTGTACGAAGATAATCTATTATTATTCTTTGTGTAACTCATTTTCAATATTCCCTTTCTTTTAAAACTTCAGTTGATAATTCTTAGCTAAGAAAATTTCACCGACAAAATGATTACTAACAAATGAAATTAGTTAAAAGTCAATCTTTATGCATCCTATAATCTTATAATATTTTTTTTCAATAAGATTCCAAACTTTTGAATTAGCGTATTGTTTTGAAACTTAATCAATTATCATTATAAATTCTCTTTAAAAACCAATTTACTTCCTTTTTTAGCAAATTCCTCAAAGTTAGACACTAAAATTAAAAAAGAAAATTGCTATTTCGAAATATTTATGGCAATATCTCCATGAAAATGAGTTAGAGAAACAAGAGAAAGTAATTTAAATGAAAATTAGTCTTAACATATTAAAAATCTTGCATTACTTTCTTTAAATTGACTTGTTAATAAATGTATCAGAGAATATCAAGTTTTCATTTAACAGGATATAATTATTTTAAAGAAATAAAGTTCATAGTGCGCGCAACAAACGTATCTAACTGAATTTGTGTCTTTTGGTTTATTGACAATAAATAGAATTTAAAAACTTTTTGAATTGATTAAATTTAAAATTAACAGCAGGAAATGGTCCCTGATAATCAAACTCGTGTATTTAAAATATCTGTTAAATTTAATTTTTCTTTTATTTTCCTAAAATATATTTAAAAAAAATCATTCTTTTATGTTTACAAATATTTTGTCATATTTGTATGATATCAATGAACTTAATCAGGTATATACTCAAAAAGTTTTAACGGTTTTTCATTACTTTACACTCAAAGAAGAATTTAAATAATTCAAATTATACAAGAAAAATAATGATTTATAATATTTATTACCACATGCTGAAAAACAGTAGACCCTGAGGTATGTAAACACTAAAAGAAAAACTAAGCACAAAGAGCAAAACTAAATTGAATTCACTCCAAGTGAAACCTTAACCTTAAGCAGCTACTCTAACCTCCCTGAAGATACATAAAAAATCCGACCTGCCGGACCACCATGACATCAACACTGATGGGAACTATGATTAAGTCCTAAGATTCATGACCGGTCAAGATACAACTCTTCCCATGTGAAGTACATCCCGCTTTCGATACCAATACACAATTTCTGTACCAATCCGGATGGCGAGAACCAAGCACCATACAGGAAGCTTCTCATCTTCATTTCTGAGTTGCCCCTAGCTGGGAGCACTCCATGTAAAAAGAATTTATTGAGGTAGTTGTCTATTGTAAAACGTATATCACAAATCATATCATGATTCATCAAAGACGATGTCGTTTTTGCAACTCAGTGTTTTTCCCTATTTTAAGATACCACGCATAATATTTTTTAAAAATAATATTAAAAGAATTGATATTTGCTCAACTGATATTTAAGGAATTTAAAAACAAATAATGATAGTACCTATATTTTTAAATGCTGCAATCATCAAAATAAAATTTTGCCTGGCAATTTCCAAGATAAGAAAGAAATTATATCCTCTGTTAGAAAATACTGAAGTTAAAAGAACACCTAGGAAAAAAAGTAATTGTAATAAAGAAGTAACATAAAAATTTAATAAATATCAAGTAAAATCAATTGATATGTAATATTTACGAAATTGATTTAAGCCTCATAAAACACCAATTATAAAAGCAGATTATTTTTATGATTCTTGAATATATTTCTTATTTTTTGAAAAATAAGAATAAGAAAAGTAATATATTTACAATTTTGATACTGTATTCACTATTAAATATGATTTTATTCATAAAATGGCAGATTATTTTGAACATAATTTCGTTTAGAGCTTTCCCATAAGGCTCGAAAATAGAAATTTGATATTGATGCAGAATAATTGATGGTAATATTTATATATCCAGTAAAATTCAATATTTAATGATTAAGAAACTTCGGTGTATTTTTTTAAAAATCTTTATTAATTCTCAAAATATAGTTCTTAAAAATAATTATTTGACATGTACAAGAAATAAGAAATTGAATCCAGTATGAAAAACATCTTCCCTTCAATGAAATGAAAAGACCTCGTATTTATAAATGGAGAATAAGAACATTTCTCTGTATGTATTTTCTAGATCAACGCCATGATCTTTACGAGAAATCAGTGAAATCCAAAGGCTTCTTTATAAATGTGTTAAAGTAATGTAGCAAGTCTTTCATTCAAAGAAAAATAAGATCAAAATGGCAAATTCAGAAATGTTCACAGAAGTAAACACATATTATCGAATTAATTTGATATCGAAATAAAGAGGATAAATATGATTTGTTTACAAAAATGGAAAAATACTGTAGAATAAAAGAATAATGGCGAAACAACGCTTTTATCCATAATATTCACATGCAATAGATGTCCCTAAAGAATAGAAAGCTTCTGGCATTTCCAGAATATGCATGTTTACTTTGGAAAAAAAAATAGTTGTTTAAAAAAAATTCGGAGAATGCGTTATTTTGAATTGTAACATATTTTTATATCCAGTCTTAACAAAGGGTAGATTTTCAGTTGATGAAGATCGTGAATAAAAAGGAAACATATTACAGAACAAAATATAAAAGATTTCACATAATGAGTTAATGAAGATCAGGAATGAAAAGGAAATATATTGCATAACAAAGGATAGAAGATTTCATACGATAAGTTAAAGAAAATCAGGAATGAAAAGGAATATAACATAATGAACTTTAATTTCTTAGATATTCTGATGTTCCATTGCAAGAGTGTTAATGATGGACTGAATTTAACAAAGATAATAAATTTTGAGCTTAATTTCAACACATTCCACAAAAAATTAATAGATTTATTTTTTTAGTAAATCTTATAGATTGGTGGCTTATAAAAGCCGTCACGATTTTTAGATTATGAAAGACATTTAAATCTTTGATAAGCGCCATTTACTTTTCTTGATTATAATAATAATTTAAAGATGAATTGATAAAAGATACAAAAAAAATCTCACTATATAGGGCTTTTTCAATAACAGAAAGTTTGCTAAAATAAAATAAATTGCATAAATCAAATTACTTAAAATAAAAGGCAGCATTAGATAAAATGTCTAAAATTTGTTTAATAGTAGACAGATTTGCAATACAACAACAATACAATTGCACGAGAAATAACATGAGAAAGGTGAGAAATATCCCGTAAAAGATATGACACTTGCAAATGCACATAAAGGTAACAATATTCTAAGCAACAGAAACCTAGTATGGGAGATGCAAAATGATACATTCATTTCTATGGGTACCACAAAGCTAGAAATAATGTGATGTGAAAAATGTGAAATCTTAGATAAATAGCCAAAAATAAAAACAAGGAAAATTCAAATTTCAGTCTTACTGGGAGAGTGGAATTTCCATTTTAGGCAAAATATAATGTAGCCTTTTGCATAAATTGTATACCCAAATATTTTGAAAAATTATGGGAAATTAAATTTTGAATGGGGCAAATAAATATGTTTTGCACAATATTATTTTTTTCCTTGAAATATTCTGAATTTTTTAAAAATATTTTTTTGCCTAATTTGAGAGAAAGATAAATTGGATAAAGTACGCATATATTCCAATAAGAAAATAGAAATCCTATTCATCCAAAATGTCGAATCTTGAGTTCTATGTATAGAGAAGTGATTATCTAGAACTTTTAAAAATCATCATAGTTACTTAATAGTGATGTTTTCTAGTATAATTTAAAAGAGCTCGAATGAATTTTATACTTCAAATTTAATTTGATATTAAAGGAGTTAAATATTAATTAAAAATTCCGAAGATTATAAATTGGCTAAGAAATTCTGCGTATATTTCATGTATTTTTCAAAATATTTCATGTTGAATTTCAAGAATTTTGTCTTTAATTTATTATAATATTTACCACCAGACAGACATTTTTAATTAATTAAAATTATACTAAATTAGAAATAAACGAAAGAGACAATGAATGAAAGAGACAATTTAATATAATTTTAATATTGCTTGTCTTCAGTCACAAACTACATTCCTTATTCTTTCCTTTGAATAGTGTTAAGGGTGTTTTTCTTTCTTTTTTTTTACGTATTTCTTTATTTCATGCGACAATTAAGTACAAATCTAAGAATATGCTGAATTTCATAACGAAAAAAGAAACCATAGAACAAAAGAGAAATGAGTGCTCCGATAATGAGCTCAGAACCTACAGCTTAAAATGATATTTACTAGCATTGAAGTGAAAATATAAATATGGGAGAGTTTAGATGTATGATATTGATCCAGAAATTAATTTTCCCACAACTCCAAAAGATGGCGCTATGAAAGCCGCTAAGATTATGAGTGTGGCTATCGTATGCGGCATCTTTAACTTCCCGATTACCTACATTAACATCGTTGTAGTTCGGGAAGTTATTGGCTTTAATTTCTTCTAATTAAAAAAAAAGTCAACTGCAAACATTTCGCTGGGAGATGTTTGGCCATCCCTGATTTTGCTCCAAGCGACTTCCACCGACTCTTGCACTTTAAGTAATTTCTATGACTACCTTTTTCCATCAGAAAGACCTACAGACAATTGTGACACGTTGGCTTCATTTCCAAGCGATAGGTTTCTGTGACACTAGACTACAAAGTCTTATCCCACTGCACAATAAGTATTATAATTCGGCAGATTATTATGTACGAAGCAGCTGAATTATTTCTGTATCTTTTGAAGCATATCTTTCCAAGCAATTATATTTCGTTTCTTCTTGGGGCCATGGGAAACACTTTCTAGATTATTCTCGTCAATAATTAAAACATTTAACAAAGTATGAGTTAAAATTCTTCTATAATGTAATAAATTTCTTTAGGGAACGATAATAAGGGAAGGCATTACTTCAAGACGCATTGAAGAATCGAATGTTTGGAATTCATAAAATTCTACCGTCCAGAAAATTGATATCTTCGGCTATTTCCTAATCATATATCTGTTTTAGAATGTATACATAATTGAAAGAAATTCCTGGAGTTGTTTTTTCTATGTTACATGAACCTTAAAACATTAATAAACATACCAATAGAAACAAGAGGCACGTACAACTGATATATAATTTGCCACAGCAATTGTCTGTGATATTCCTGGCTAGTTCTTGTTCCTGGATCTTTCTGTAAGCTATATGAAAAGGAAATAGTGTCTGATGAAATTACCCTTCACTGTGACAGGAATCTCAAAGAAATATCAATAAAGTGAGAAAACGTTTCAGAAGAGAAAAAAAAGAACAAATAATAGATATATGCGTCATCTGTGTAATTATGCTTGGAATTATCAACAGTTCCTTAGTATAGCTTCGCTTATCAAAGAATATGTAAAGAAAACTTCACATGTAAAAAAATTATCGAACATTTAGAGAGACACATGATTTAAAAAAGCATCAATATCGCGAAATTTACTAATAATTCAAATTGTTTTGTTGAATAAGTAAAATAAGGATCTCAAGAAAATGGTAGTTCAGCTTGCGAAGTGCTCGGTTCAGTACTAATGTTTCAGAAGAAACAAGGGAAATGAGACAAGGGGAAATGCTTCAATAAAATCTCATTCCAAAATGATAAATTAACATTTCTTAATTATGAAGGATTTTAAAAGAGCAACAATTCAATGAGTTGTATTTCAACAGGGAACTGATGAAAGAAATGCAAAAATATCTGTTGTCAATACATTTTTCTTGCTTACTTCCCTTTGTGCACAATCCAGTTCTTTTCAGTCAATTGCTTGATGGGGAAGCATCATCATATAGGTGAACAGTTCAAGATATAGGTGAACAGTTCCTGAAGTAAGACAGTGTTCTCTAAACAACAAGATACCAAGAAAATATTTTTCAGAAAAGAGCAAAAGAAGGCATGGTAAAACAATGATCAGAATTAAATGATTAATGTTTTACTTTTTTCCGATTTGGTGAGTTCAGCAATTCTCACCAAGCTGCATGAGAAAATTGCATCCAAAATATCATGTTGATTTGATTAATGGTGATTATTTTACGATTCTAAGAATAATGTATGACATAGGTGAAAAATATTATAAATAATTACTACGAACATATAGAAGAACGCAAAACTTTATCAACAACATTAAAAAAACATTGGAAGACTTCACCACACAGAATAATTTTCGTATAATTTACACAATACTGCCCGTTTTGCATTTAATTTTGTATTGCAGTGTAAGGTATGTATTAAGAAAATTTGGAATAAGATATGCTTTCTTTAATCAATCTATTCCAATATTTGAAAAATTTTAAATAAAATAATATGCTAATTCTCCACCTACTTCGTTTTGTGCTTGAATTATTTTGTTCATAGCCAGACTGAAATTTTTTTCAAAATTAAACTTTTCTTAGACTCAAAGAAATCAAAAACGTGGAAATTGAACAATATTTGGAAATCGAATTTTCGATGAAATACTTTCTCTTTGGATATTTTATATCGGAGAAAGTAAAAAAAAAAATCAAAGTAAGTATTAGAAAAAAATAGAAACTAATTAAAATATTGTTTTTTTAACATTCGGGACATAAAAATTGTTTTTAATAAGTTTTTATCATCAGTTAACAGTTTCCATATCTCATCTTATATATTGCATAATATCAAATAGAAAAACTGAATTTTAACCATAGTTTTACAGAATAACGAGTTTTTACCAAATCAAACATTACATTACATCAAACTTTTTACCAAATCAAACATTTAAAACACTTAACGGTACCATTATAGAAAGTCATTCAAAAGCAGAAATTACTTGTATAGTCATACAATGCACATGTTACATATTATTAGCTATATTTATTTTAATTTTTTTCCAAAAAATGAAAATCTGAGGTCTTTTTTCTTCTTCTTTTTCGGCAAGATAATGTTTAGGCTTTTTCAATACGTCTAGAAAATGACAAATAAGAATTTGAAGTTACGTATTTTACTCTAGAGAATTAAATATTCTAATCAAGAAACTTTTACCCAGTTCTTTAATCACAACACAAAATACACGATTAACAGATTCTGAAATAAACGAATGTTAATTAACTCGATAGTGTTCTTGAATCCAGTCAGAATGATCATCGTGATTGCATTAAATAAATGAAAGTAAACAAGCTAAACTGTTTCTCTACCGACTCCATGACATTAAAAATTGACACCGAAAAAGAGAGGGATTATTTTGCTGGAAACTCTTTTTGAAACAAAAGATTAAAAAATAGAGGCACTTATAGAGACAATCAAAATAAAAGTGCTTTCCGGAAATAATGCTCATGAGACCATTTTAAAGACGAAGAAAACAATTTAAGATGCTGCAGCATTTTTAAAGAAGTGCAGGTTAATTTAGATGAATTGCAATTATTTTTAAATTTTTAAACATGCTAATAATCTGATGATCAAGCAGAAATTGTAATTAAAACTTTTAATAATCAAAAGATGTTTTTAAACTTCATTTTTCTGTCTGTAATAAGCAAACACTATCATTAAAAGCAGTAATCGAAAAAAGGTATTTTGTATCGTTTTTTAAAAAAAATTAACTTCATATTTCACACTAACAAACTCCTTTAAAAATGGATTTAATTATTTATAATGAGTTTTAATAAATCAGAAGCCTATGATCCAAAAAAAATTCTGAATCAGATGCATAGTCGATCCGTTTATTTTTCTATTTTGGCAAAAATTTGCAAGCCAATACTACATTGCAAAATAAAATTTCCTGTCATATTTCAGTTTAATTAATAATAGAATTATATGCATAAAATAAATTAATAAAACATCAAAAGTGCCGTATAAAAAAATTTTATAAAAAAAGTACAAAGAACTCCAAATTGGAAAAAAAAAATAGTTCTGAGACAAAATTGTCTTAAAAACAATTATAATTTGCCCTGATTTTTTTTCAATACTTCTTGCTGGAAAAATAATTAAAAAAATTTCCTCAAGTAGAATTTAATCATAAATTATAGATATAATGTTATATATCTATGATTTTGTTAATGTATTATGTTAAGAGTCTGTATTATGTTAAGAGAAACAAAATATTGAGTTTATTAATTATACTTATAAAATTTAAATTAAAATTTCATTTATACCAATTTTATCGACTATGTCGACAATGGTTCCCTCATTTAAGAATTTTTTACGTATTAGATAATAACAATTATGCTTAGTTTAATTAATAATGTAATTGTAAATAAATACTTTAATTTAAAAAGAGTACAAATTGTTAGTTTGTTCTAAATTTTTTGTCACTCGGTTAAATGTTTCTATCGCAGAATATTAAGCTAGTGTCATAAATAACTTTAAGGTATTTTTTCTGTGTTTATCTTTTAATGTGTATTATTATTATATTATGTAACAATATTCATAAATTATTAAATTCATTAATACTGTTAAAATATTTAACATAAAGAAAAGTGTTTTTTGTAAATCGATTCACGTATTAGCTAAAATTAAACATAAAGTTATATCTCTTTTGTTTCAAAAATATTATTATATTTCTTATACATACGTTGCTCTACTACTCTTATTTTTATTTCGTAAATGAAAATGTTCTTTTCTGTTGCCATGTTTCTGGCCGGGTTGGTAGTTTATATCTGTCATTGAGTGGCACTCAATTTTCATTAGATGCAATTCTTAAAAATTGGTGAGGGGTAGTAATTGTGAAGTAAAATTCAACAGAACTTTTTGATGATTTCAAACATTGTGATAGAAACTTTTGTCTAATAAGTGCTCGCCGTGGAAAGCCATGTGTTTCTATCAAGGAACTGACGGTGGATACAGAAGAAAAGCATTTTAAAGTAAGCCATTTTCGACCATCGATAAAGAAAGAAGTTTGAAGATTTAAGATCCAGAAGTAAATTTTTTCTTGCTGTGGGAGTAGACTTTTCTTCTGCCGTCTTCTTTGTAGATTCTAAAGTAAGAAAATGAAGAAAATTTAAAATTTTGGGCTCAAAATGGAAATAAACGTGAAAAAAATCTTGGAAATATTTCAAGCTAGGAATAAATAGATTGTTTTAAAAGCTCTGAGACTAAATTCCAAATTGGTTTGAAAAAGATACTAATAAATTTCAAGGTATTAGGTTCTAAAAGAACTTAACAGAACTTTTTTCTATTTGCATTTGAACTATTAATCTTAACATTTAGGAGCAATCAGAAAGAAGCAAAGGGAAAGACTTCAGAAATACTTCTAGTAAAAGACATCAAATAAATGGAATATCTTCTTAATTTCTGGTCACTATTTAATGTTGAAAAGTAACAAAAGTTGGTTTGTGTAATATGAAAAAAATTAAAAGAAAAATGAAGCATTGTTATAAGAACTATACATCTTTTGTATAATCTGATTTAAACTTTAAAATATGAAAAAATTATGGTAATTATCAGACTTAAGGTATAAACGTGAAGTATGTATTTATGAGAAAATGAAATAAGAATGAAAATGTCAAAATATTTTGATTTCAGTACTTTCTAATAAAATATGAAATTATTTTGTGAAATATTAATCTTTAATTGCTAGGAAAAGAGAATCATATTTGGAGAATCTTCTAAAATATATAAAATAATGAATTTTTAAAATTTTCAAAAAGTATTTTAATGCATATCTAAATAATTAATAATTTTTTTTTCTGATCCAAAATGAATTAAAATTTTAAACAAAAGAACTTTTCAAACAATGTATGAAATATTTTTTATGCCATAGTAAGGTTAGGAACTCACAAATGATAAGTTTAAATACAATGTTTTTATTCATAAATGTCTCATCAGTAAGTTATCGTTTTTTCAGTCACTTTATGCGCGATAGGAATAAATTCGGTTAAAATTTAAAATAGCAAGGATAAATATATATCTCCTAAGAGTGATTTATGCAATAAGAATAAATTTAGTTCTAAAAATGATGCATTTTAAATCATTTTAATGAATTAGACTACTTTATTATATTTCCTCCTAGCCATGTCACTGTACATTTCGAAACATATCTGTATAAAGATTCTAAAAATTTCCATTCTATTTCGAATAAATGTTGTATTTATGCTCAGAGAAATCTTTAAATGAAAAGTAATTTAGATAACTAATAATTAACAAAAATGAAAACCTAAATGCGATTAAAATTATTTCATGAATAATTTAACAAAAGGTAAAAAAAAAATTTGGGCGACTTTAATTAATAGGCGAAAGATTTCACAAGCTCTTATTTTCTTAGGCTTTTTTAATCGTCTACCACCAAATAATGTAAAAATCTTATTGACTAATATAAGTTTATCAGACATGCATTTATAGAGTAACTATTTTATTGCAGTTTTAATTGCAATTGAATTTTAGTTTCAATTTAATAACCCTTAATTGATATTTTTTTACCCTGTTTTCCATCTCTTGAGTCACAAAAAAGATTTCCTTTTCCTATACTTCTTAAAACTTCGAATAAGTTTAAAACTTCTGATTTGGAAACTCCTTATTTGCTTGACAAACGCGACATCGAATCAAACTTAACGAACTAAAATAATGTAATTTCATTTCTATACTCAGCATTTAAATAATAAAAAATTTTAACAATTAGTTATATAAAACTTTAAGGTATGTAAATAATTCCGTGATGAATCTTTTGAAAAAAACTCTGAAGTATTTATACTTTTTTTTAAAGTTTTTCATAAAAAAAGATTGTAAAAATATCTATGAAAACTAGATATACTAGTTAAGTAACAAAAGTTTTTTAAAAAAACTGGGAAAATAGTCTTTTTTCGGCTAATAAGAGGTGCACAGAAAACATTTTAGTTTAGAGACTTTTAAAATAATTTGCTTAAAAGTTTGCAGATAGCTTTAGAAACATATATAGTTCTTGAGCAAAAATATAGGATTCATTTCCATCCTTTACGTAAACATTGCGGTTATACTGATAAACGACACAATTTTTTCTCATTGTGAAGTGTTAAAACAACGATTAATGAATGAATGATTAAATGAATGGACTACTTATTCTGTAGCTCAGGAATTGCAGAATATATTTAGAAATTATTACATCAATTTGAAAAAAAAAATCCGCACTGCATTTATAAGTTATGTAAGAAACCAAACATTACGATTTGAAAAAAAAATCATTAAAGAACTAGCACTAAAATATATATAAAAGCAATTATAAAAAATCAAAGTACTTTCCGAAAAATGAACATAGAAAATAAATTTAAACAGTTTTATGAAAAACACTATTTAAATTTTAAGAATATTAAATAAAAAATATGCAAATAATCGATTTTTCAACGTAGTCATCTTAAAAAAGAACGAGTTTGGTTATTCTCCTCTCTCTCCCTCTTCGAAATTTTGCATATTATGGATATTTTTCACTTTTAAATAAATAATATTTCAATTCTAAGAGGACATAGATTCAATCGTGTTGTTTTTTAGTATCAGAATTTTATCAAGCAAGTAAGTTTTTCAGTAAATAGAAGAAACAATGCAACACTGGCTTTTTATAAGCGGAATTCTGGTCGTAAACAATCCTATTTCCTTAGATTCATTCGAAATATTCCCGAATTCAATCTTTTTCCATCTCCAATTGTCCTTGAGACAAATATTTTTTCGAAGGTAATTGTACAGAAATATCTCGCCAAGAACTCTTTTAATACATATTTTCCGAGTTGTTGTGGCCCAGTAGGTCACGTGATCCAACTTTATGTGCCAAGCCTTCGCAGTAAGTCACCACAAAGTCTCGGGATGCTGAAGTCATTTTTTTCCTTTTCGGAAACGCTTCGCGAATAAAGATCTGGGACATCGGAAAATATTTTTATATTCAGTTCCATTTGCTGACGTCATTCCGCTGAAAAGAGCTCTATAAAGAGTTTTGGAGGATTGGCTTTATTATGCTTTAGGGACAGAAAACTATTTTTGGGTTAAACAGCTTGTTTTGTGTGATATTGAAATGGAAAGAAAATTAAAACTGGATGCGAGTTAAAGTGGATGAAGGCTGAGTAAATAGAAGATATTGAAGCTGTTCTTTTAAATTATGTTAAATGATAATAAATGAATGAAAAAGATTGTATTAGTAAGTGGTTATTGTTCCGAAAGAGAATATTCTTTTAATACAAAGTAATAATAAATACAAAAATAATACAAAGATGCAAATTTCTATTTAACAAACTGACAACAAAATTTTATTTGAGTTTAAAATCTTTCGTAGACAGATTAGTTAACTTGTGAGAAATTGATTGTGGTCTTCTTCAAATAGATTTCAAACAACCCTCAAATGTAAAGAATACTTTAATATAATGTTGCATTTTTCGCTTTGTAGAGAAACTTTTTGTAATTTAAACGCAAATTAAAAAGATAAGAGAATAATCGATCACAAGATGGTTATAATAGGCAAAAAATTTCTGTCAGATTACACATTTTATAAATCATTTTTGAGCTTACTATAAGTTTTATAAGTCATTTCTGAGAATGGATATTATTTTTTTCACCTTCCATTTTAATTTTGCTGAAGTTACAGAAATCTATCAGAAAATTTAAGGCAACCTGCCCTTCAAACATGCACTCGTGGGTTGCGGCAATTTCACATTTTTACTTTCTCACATTTTTCTTTTATTTTTACTTTTCTTTTTTCGAAGTTTAGAGAAGGTATTGTAATTTTCAAAACTTCAAACTCGAAATTTTGACGATTCTACAAGTTTCAGAACTCTCTGAAGAAGAAAAAAAGAATTTTTAGAAAATGTCTGTCTGGGACAAAGATAACTTAAAAACGGTTTAAGCTAGACGAATGAAATTTGGTATATCGGCTGTATACCAAATTTTGAACAAAATCTATTCAGAGAAAAATCTTTCTTCCAAGCATTCCGAATATTTTACAATACAAAGTGAACTATATAAATAAAATTTGGTACACAAATATAACATCTCTATATATTTTTTTTATTGAACATTTATAAAACCCCCGTGCACCACAAAGTATCACACGGGGCTTACAGAAGTTTATAACAAAGCACATAACAAAAAGAAAGAGAAGAAAATTTAACAGTTATGAAGGATTACAGATGTCAACAATAAATTTACAGAAATTTTCAAAAGCAATTCTAGTGGAAATAAGTTGGTGAAACTCTGTAGGCCAATTTATATTCATATGCTTGAGAGCCAGTCTTAGGATATGTCTTGACAGAAGAAAATTAAAAGCAAATTAGTATTAAATACAGAAGCAAATTAGATGACCGAAGCAAATTAAATTTGTAGAAATAACTTTTAAAGTTACCATGACCAGTTAGAAATTGGGTTATTTTGTAATTAGTATAAAAATGATGGCATGATAGTCTCTTATTAATGGATGGAAAAAATTTCTTTGTTAAACTCCCTTTATTTCAAAGGAGATATTCTTGATTCCAAGACTCCACCATTTTTTCTCTCGTAATCTTCTTGTAAAAGGATTTAGGAATATTAACGTCAATGTCGATTTTGCGCTTAGTGGCAGCTTTTGCAAGCCAATCGGCCCGCTCATTTCCATAAATGGCCGTGTGTTCACGAACAAATGCAAAAACTATTGAGATATTTTTATCTTTCAGGCTTTTAATTTCCTTTTGGATTTCAACGATTATGTTGTTAGACGAAGAAATACACTTCAGAGAATCCAAGGATGATAGAGAATCGGTACAAATAAGATAGTCTGAGATTACACTATTTTGTTCAGCGATCCATTTGATGGCGAAGATTAAGCATAAGAGTTCAGCTACAAAAACTGTGCATTCATCACGAATTCTGAATTGAAAGTGCTCGGATTCAATACCACCCCTGAAAACAACAAATGTGAATAACATCTATATTGTAGATATATATCAAATTTCATGTAATATGTAAACCCAATAATTCAGAAACGCATGGCTTAAATACATCAAATTTAGTATGTCGTTTCATGATTTCAATTGTTCTAATTTTGGTTGTAATCAGACGCGTCTAAATACAAATTCACTTTTATTAGAGAGTATGCTAGAAAGTTGTTGAGAAGGATTCGCATGATCACAAAAAGATACGCAGTAGTCAAAGTTTATTCCTATGTGAGACTAATAGTACTTTATATATACATTTTTATTCCTTTTCGAAACAAAAAATAGATTTTTAAAAAAAGTTCAAACAATGTGTCCACAAAAATCTCTGAGATTTATCGGACTCGTTAATTACGGCATACGTGGTAATGGGTAATATCAAGATGACCACCATTAGCAATTAATTTCTATTTGCCTTGCTTACAAGCCTACATTCCTTTGACTCAGAATTCATTTATGTCTCAGACTTAATGAGGTTAATGCTTTATCTATGTAGGATACAATACAAAATCGTCATTCTAATAATAGCATATACGATACAATTAAACCTATGTGAAACTTAAAACGTCTCAAAAAGCAACATCTTGTATGCTATAAAATCTATGATATAATATTATTAAATTCTTTAAGCAGTTTACGATGCAATTAAAATTTTGAGGAAATTAAAAGCCCTGAAACTAGACTTTATTGTCATTGAATTCCCGTTATTACCCTTTAATAAAACGTCACAGAAATGTTCTAATAAGTTGTGCAATCGTTTGTAACACTAATTAAATTTTAAAATGTTAAAGATGTAATTAATATAAATTAAAAAATTTAAATTTATACATTCTTTATTTTTTCTTAAATCTGCCAAAAGATATTTAACTGCGAAACCAAATTTATATTTTACTAACGTTCACCAGAAGTCGAAATTGAAAAGTGACCTGTCATTTTTACCAAAATAGAAGCCTGGAATTCATTTATGCTCTAAGCACTTTAATCAAATTTAAGAATTTTTAACAAATTAGAAATATTTATAGTTTTAATAGAATAATATTGTTAAAATCGTTATAATATTGTTAGAAATAAATATTATTAGAAATATTTATTATTTTAATGAGAATCAAATTGCTTTCATTGTCATTAAAAATATTTTTGTTGATAGTCAAAATATGAAAATTGGTTCATTTTTTAAAAAATTTTATAGTCGGTTGCAAGTAAAAATAAGGTTTCACTTCTTCTATAATGTGCTGATAATTTTTTGATGCGATTTCTGCTTTCCTAATTTTCCAGTAATATGATTCAATGCATAAAAATGTAATATTTCATTTTAAAGGCTTGAAATTTTTCTTTCATATTATAGAGCACTGAATTTTTCTATTAATTCAGTAAATGAAAGTTCTTTAAGATGTCATAAAACTATGAAACATATAAAATTTCACAAAACTGTCCGAAGCCTATTTATTGCTTATATTATTCTAATATATTCCAAGAGGTTTGTTTTAGGTATCAAGAAATATTACGAGGTAACTAAATTTAAATCAACTGCAGTTTCAAATTAGTATTCAAATTTGATGAGACACTATTTGGAATGAAATAACAGACACTATTTGGAAGGTGCATAGAAAGTGGGCAAAACAAGTGCGTATCCCTTCTAAAATAGAACATTAGTACATGAGTTACTGAATATTGCAACATGTAAATTAAAATTTCAAATTTAAAAATACTTTGACAGAGAGAAGTGTTAAGATAAGCTTTGCATAAGAATTTTACTCATATTTTAGCTCATAATAAACCAACTGATTGCCGAAGGCGAGTAGCTTATAAATAAGCAAAAGTACTTAATTCGTTTAGATGGTAATAAAAATTTTACTTTAAAGAAAATCAAAAATGGAAAATAAATATTAAAATCATTTTTGACAATGAATAAACTGCCTACAAAAAAGTCAAATTACTTATGAGAAATGGCAAATTATTTCCTGATAAGAAAACCAGCTTTTAGATTGATAAGAAACTGAATATACGAATATATATATATATATATATATATATATATATATATATATATATATATATATATATATATATATATATATATATATATATTGTATATATATATATATTACAATAAATAAATTAATTTTTGTATATATTTGTATATGTATATATTAAATATGTAAATTTTTGTATATATATATATATTACAAAATGATAACTT
This sequence comes from Argiope bruennichi, assembly GCF_947563725.1. NCBI lineage: Eukaryota > Metazoa > Arthropoda > Arachnida > Araneae > Araneidae > Argiope > Argiope bruennichi. The sequence goes on from NC_079158.1 coordinate 122,031,298, forward strand.
CAAACATGTAATAAATAACCATACCTAAACAGGAAAAAAAATTAAAGTTGAAAAATTTTGTAAGTTAATTAAATTGAGGCGAAAAAGCTCAAGATACCGAAAAAAAACCAAGGTAAAAATTTACAATACATTTTAAAAGAAAAAAAATAGTTTTAAGATATTAAAATCAATAATTTACTTTAAGGTGTAAAAAAGAAAAACGATTACATTAATAATATTCAGAAAAGAGAGAAAAATAGAAGTTAAACTTGTGAATTAGTCAGGATTATATATTTCGTGAAATGTTCTTCATATTTATTATAAACAAGATGAAGAAGTTATTTTATAATTAAAATTCGATAAATAAAATATATAAAATGACTTTTAATTATAGATCACATACTTTCTAATTGCAATACTTTAAGAAACTTTTTATTTTTACAGAAAGCGCAACAGTTCTATTTTACTATCTCTTGAAATTACTAACAATAGGGATTTTTATTAATTATGTGAGGGTAGCCGCTTGAGAAGATTACCTGTTTAGGAGGAAATAATAATTGTGCTTCATTTTTATTAAATATCTCATGTGTAACATACTGTTTATAATTCCCTCAACTATTAATTTCTTATTTTGATTAAATTTACAATAATGAGGGATATTAAATCCGTGTTATTTAAATAGCCATAAATATACTTCAGGAATTGTGCATAAAGGACACTTTCTAAAAGTATCATTCCATGACGTCGTAATGTGATTAAATTCGGAATTATTTCAAATTGCTTCTCTTGGTAATGTAATTTCACTTTTGGTTCTTCATTCGTAAAGCACGTATGATAAATGGGAACTTTCTTTTCAACAAGAGCAGAAGACACGCATTTTAATATTTGGTAAAATATTTAAAATAAGTTTAATTTCATTGTAAAGATGAGATATATCATTAAAATTTAAGCAAAGTATTATTTTGAAGAAATTATTTAAATTCAAAAAAAAGATGCTTAACAATTAAAATATTATTCAATTTTTTTAAATTTTAAAATGGATTAAAACTAACTTTTTACAGTAATATTCTTCAAATGATCGCAGAAAAATATCAAAATTTCACTTGTTTTAATTAATTAAAATTTCAAACTTATCCCACTAAGATGCACATTTCTATATTCCAAATTATGTTTGTGTCAAATTTGATAGATTCATCTCTAACGACGAACTCTATAGAACAAACATACACACACGCACGCACGCAAGCGCGCACACACATACACTTTCTCCTTTATTATTAATAGCGACTTCAATTTATTATATAATAAGCATCTTTATACCACTTTTAAGACATATTCTTTTTGTTTAGGTTTAATTTTAATGAGTTATGTAGAAAAATACCAATGTTTTCCTGTTCTAAAACATGATTTAATACTGGAATTTGTAACAGCATTTTCGACTCGTGGGCAAATTCTTTTTCAAATTCTTAAAAATAACTAAATTCACTTGATTGAACAACTGATAGATGATCAAAATAAAGGATTTTTTTCAAAGTAAAAACCTTTCGGTGGAAGTATCATGCTAAATCAAATTTCTAAAAGTAAATACAAAATGATAGGATGAAAAATATGTAATATTTTGAGTCAGAGATCTTTGAAAAGTTTGCTGGTAAAGGATTATTTAAGATCGCACGTTCATATTTTTAAAAAGTTTGTTTTAAAATAGTTTATCATAAAATGATACTAAACAACACCGGGTTATTAAATAGGCAATTTCCTAGGATCCTCCACAACTTTAGGGGACTTCGAAATAGTTTTACGATATTTTAAAAGTGATATTATTTTTATTTGATTCCAAAATTTTTTTACCTTCATATAATTATAAAGATGACACTAATGAACACATTTTAATGCCATCAAGTTTTTAATATTATCTAAAAACAATCCTAATTTTATAGCAGCTACAAATTTTTTGTTATGTTATTGTTTAATTCTCAAAAATGTGGTACTTTTTAATTTAAAAGAATATCCAAACATAACTACATATTATTTATAATGTGTCAAGAAACATTCTGACATGTTTTAATCGCAGTGTACTGAAATCGCTTTTAGATACTGATAAACAAATAAAAGTTTTCCATTTCAAATTGTTAAGATTCGATATTTAAAAATTACTTGTATAATGATTAAATTAAAATATATATATGTTTAAGTTTTTGAGGAGACTCCTTCTAAGACCCTGTCTTAGAAGGCTTAATCTGGACCTTGTAAAAAATAAGACTGTACTAAGCTTAGTAATGAAAAAATAATGAATGCATTTTGATTTAAACCATTATTGTTCTGAAACAAAAAAATTAAATGTATCTTTTCTCATTCTTATTCTTAAATATAATGTATGAAAGTCGCGAATATATTTGCAATTTTGTAGAATTTTTTTTAAAAAAAATTCATCTTTAAAATTTATTACAGTTATTATTTATATCACATATGGTCATATTTTTCAGCACCGGTCTTGAAATATTTAGTTTTACAATAAGAGATAGCGTATCTGAAAAATAAATTTTTATATATGATAGATAATAATTCTTGGAAACAAGTTTTCTTTTAAAATGGTATTCTTAAGTCACATTTATATGGATATTACAGTTTCTACAAAAAAAAAGGATACAATTTCATTTGCATTGAAATGTCTTTTAATAAATTCATAAAATGACGTTGGGTAGAATTATCAAGAATATTCCTTACATAAAAGCTTGCTTGCTGAGGAATTTCTTAAACACTTTCACAAATGGAAATATTTTATATAGAATAAAAGAATAGCTTTAAACGAAAATATTGTTAAATAGTTTTCCTCATTCTTTTTATTTAAATAAAAAATAAGTTTAAAATAGACATTATTTTATATAACTATTATTATAAAACAACTATTCTGACAAATGAATATTGTTATTCATATTGACCTATATTATAAAGCATTTTCCATGATAACATATCAAAAATATACATTCAAATTTGTGTAAAAGAGCATTATTGAAAGATATGAATTTATATGGATTATATGTTATTTAAAAATAAAATCGTAAATCGATTTTTTTTTTCATTTGTACACTGACGCACTAAAATTATCTTATTACATCTGTAAAAATCTAGTCTCATGTGATGAAGAGAACTAAATTTAAAAATATTAAGAACGAGATGAAAATCAGTATGTATTTTTTTAAATGCTTTATATCAATAAATGAAATCATTTTCAAGAATTGCATTATGTGAAATTGCTTTAAGCTTTATAAAACTCCAGGCAATATGCTTATAGTGACGAAATATGTTTCATAAATCGACTTACGAAATTCAATCAATTGTAATCAATTTAATCAATTATAATCAATAGAAAGCGCATTGATTAGAATTTTAAAAGAAAATGTAAACTTTGATTTAAGTATTTTATGTGAAATATTTGAAATTCCGGGAATTCTTGCTTACCATCGATTTTCAGAACTTTTGAGAAAAAATTTCTGGTGGCATCTTTCATATATGCATTATACAATTGGAGCATTCTGAATATTTTTTGCAGTAAAAAATCAAACTTTAATTCATTTAATTTGCCACGTCAAATTGTCATATTATACATCGTTATTTATCTTCTAGAAATGGCTTGTAGATATTCTGGAATATTCGTTATTCCTTTTAGAAATTCCCTCTAACTAATTAAGGTAAGAGAGCGGGAAAAGACATCCATTTTTTCGATTTACAAAGGAAATAAGAAAAAAAAAACGTTTTATTGGTCTGCAATTTCCCGCAATCTCGATATTCTTCTTTTGCGCATATGTAATAAATCTTTTTTTTTTTTTTTTTTTTTTTTTTTTTTTTTTTTTTTTTACTTGACGCATGGATTGCCAGAAAGAAGGAATATAGAAAATGAATTCACAGACATGTTAGAAATTGTATTAAACGTTTTTCTTCAGTTTCGATATCTTTTTGTTTGGAAATATATTATAAAAATAAAATATAAATGATGACTGAAATTTTTTTTAAAAAAATATTAATGTTTGAGACTATTTTTATATTTATTTTGTCCTTAATATTCGTACTTTTTTGTTGTCGTTGTTCAACCGCTGTTAAGTAAATTAAATATTCAAAAACAAGGAATGCATGAAAAATTATTTATTTAGAAATTACATTTTTAATGAAAATAAAGTCTAAAGTTGTTGTTTTGAATACTAAAATTTGATGATTTTGATGTTCCATATGCATATAAACATAAATGAGTAATTAATAAATTCAATGACTTGAATCAATGAAATTTGGGGGGTGAGATAATGACTACAATTGTAGTTCCTCGTCAAATTTGGTTTCACTTGGCCGGGAAAAGGGCATCCAAAATGCATATTTACACGATCGGTTCAGTAAAAATGTCCAACACTCCAAATTTCTATATTTTTTTACTGCTCGCCAATAGCATGCAAGACATTCTTTGTCATCCACAATTTTATGTGGGTTAGGAAAAAGAGAATGCAAATTATAGAGTGGGAAAGAGAATGTAAGACTTTTATTGAAGAGGATGCAAGAAAGTTTTGAAAAGATTACTCCTGATGAGGAAACGAGAAATTAAAAGTTGTAATAATTTAAATTTCTTTACTAGAAAAACTCCTCATCATCAAGCCAAAAATTGAATTAATAAATCTTATTAATTAACTATTCATTAATTTAAAAAAAGAGAATTTGTTATGCAATTATGCTTAGCTGCTCAATAAATTGAAACACCACAGTTCCAAAAAATAATAAATTATATTAGAGTTTAATAAAAACACCTGATTTATTTATTTTTAAATGTAAAATATTTTAACAACTAAGACAAAATGCCTTTCTTGGACATTTATCTTAGAAATAATAGTAAAATTCACATTTTTTCTTTTTATTTTGCTTGAGTGGAAAAAAAGTTTTTTTCCCCCTTATTCAGAAATACTAATCTTCCTGTTCAGTCTGTTTAATTGTGCCACAAAATTTATTTATTTTTTAGAAAAAGGACTTATTGTTAAAATCTGAACTAAAAGCGAGATAAAAATATATGTCCATGCTTCGACAAAGCAGAAAAAGTTCCACTTAAACAGAAACCTTAAACTTTCCAAACAGTTACGAAATGGAATTTCCCGAGGATTGATGAGATAAACATCGCGGGGGGAAATCCCGATCCTTGTCTCGAGCAATCGGAGCAACAGAAAAATCAATGTTGCCCTCGATCCAAATTTGATAAAAGAAAGAATCCAGAATTCTCGTTCTTATTTTTGTCTTAAAACATTAAACAGAAAAAGGAATTCTTTGTTACTTAAGACTGTAGATCATAACAGCTGAATTGGAAAGTAGATTTCTGAGTCTGTGAGCAATTTTGATCAATGTTTGAAGAAAGAATTATAAGTTTAGTTTTGGAATTTCTGGATAAAGTTTTAGAAATTATCATTTATTAGTTTTTAATATAAAAGATGCCCCAAAATTAACACAAGATTTGAATTTTCTACAACTTGTGCGGTAAAATGCTGTAACCCTATTTGGCATTTGATAGTTTAGGGTTAGTAAAAATGAGTGTTACTTGATAGAACAACTTGCTAACGCAAGATTTGAATTAAATAAAAAACACAGTTTTTTTTTCTTTAAACTGTTATATTTTAATGTATCTTAAAGTACACAGGATAAGACTATATATTGAATAACACATAGGACAAATGGTCTCCACGTCTTTGCTGGTACATACGGATTCTTTTGTCGAAATTTTCCTTGACCATTTTGCATAAATATAGCTGAATTTCGTTGACGGAGAGTTGAATTTTCTCCTTCAATGAATGCGTGCTTGTAGGCTTGTTGGCATAGACCTTTGACTTCAAATAACCCTATAAAAAGAAATCCAATGATGTTAAATCAGACTATCTAGAAGGCCAATTCTCAAGTTTACAAACTGTGGCCGAAAAACTTTCATTATTTTTGAAATATTGTTGAACAATGAATAGACTTTGTTCTATTAAGTAGAGCTCCATTTTACTAACCCTAAACTATCTGCTGTCAAGTGGGTTTTTTTTAATTGGGTCGCCAACATTTTACTGTAATAATGGTGGCAAATTTAAATCTTAGTGAATTTTGGGACAATCTTTAAATATTACGTATATCGATAAGCGGATATTAAAATAATTCAATGATTCATGCATAATTTATGGTATTAATATTCATGCTTTAAATTATTGAATGTAAAAATGCAAATTAATGTAGAGATGGGAGGAAAGTAATGAAATCAATTTAATCTTAATGTCAGTTGTAGTTTATAAACTGATATTGTTCATTATATGATCTTAACTATGCCATAATTAAAATGTTTTTTTTTCTTTTGCATCCACGAAGTTATTTGTCGATTTTTAAAATTCAGAAATTTTCTTTCCATTGGCTACGAAGCATTCAACCACAGGCATTAACAGTAATGTTGTATGGGAGAACGATATCTGGTGAAAGAAATGTAGTACTTTTTACCAAGTCAAAACATTCAACCACCGTCATTAACAATAATATAGATATTTGGTGGAAGAATTCAAGTATTTTTAACCATATCAATACATTAAACCCCAGGCATTAATAGTAATATAATATGGGAGAAAGATATTTGGTGGAAGAATTGAGACATTTTTAAGCAAGTCAATACATTATAACGTAGGCATTAACAATAATGTGATATGGGAGAAAGATATTTGGTAGAAGAATTGAAGCATTTTCACCAAGTCAATACATTAAACCACAGGCATTAACAGTAATATGATATGGGAGAAAGATATTAACTGGAAGAATTGAAGCCTTTTTAACCAAGTCAATATATTTATACCACAGGCATTAACAGTAATGTGATATGGGAGAAAGATATTTGATGGAAGAATGTGAGCATTTTTAACCAAATCAATACATTAAACCACAGGCATTAACAGTAATATGATATGGGAGAAAGATATTAACTGGAAGAATTGAAGCCTTTTTAACCAAATGAATACATCAACCATAGGCATTAACAGTAATGTGATATGGAAGAAAGAAATTTAGTGTAAGAATTGAAGCATTTTTGGCCAAGTCAATGCATCAACCACAGGCATTAACAGTAATGTGATACGGAAGAAAGATATTTAGTGGAAGAATTGAAGTATTTTTAACCAAGTCAATACTTCAACCTCAGGCATTAGCAAAAATGTGATATGAGATAAAGATATTTTGTGGAGAAGTTCAAGCAATTTGAAAAAAATCAAGACCATTTAAATCACGTAAATTTTTATTTGAAGATTTTCTCTTATTCTATAAAGTGCTGTAATATTATATGAAAAACTGCTAGAAGTATTTTAATATAATCGAAGGCATAGACAAGGCTGGTACAAGATGAGCTAAGCAAAGGGAATTACAGAAAAATGAAAAAATCCGGAATAGCTGTTAGAGCATCATTTATACATTTTTGGCTGCCGAAGAAGGAAATTCCCAGTAAAAATTATTTTTATGGGGCTCGGAATACATTCGGACCACACAGTTGCATCCATGGAAACTATAATCTTTAAATTTTTAAAAGCATGGAATATTAAAATTCCGTTCATTTAATAAGTTAAAATAGAAATGCCTCATTTAAAGTAGAAACTCTTTTTTAAAAAACATTAAAAGGTTTAAAAAATAAAGTTGAAAGAAAACAATAAGTTGAATTAATCATATTGATGCAGTATGATCCAATATAAAGCTGATAAAATAAAAGAAGCAATGTGAATGTAAAGCAAATGAATGGTAACAATCAAGAGTGACATGGGAATTTCAGACTACAAAAGGTATGTAAAAACATATAAAGGATATTAGCATATAAACATGACGCAAGTAATGTATACTTGATTCAATCGAACCATGGATTCTTCAGAAATAGCATATTACATTTCTTATATGGAATTAGTTGATGTATTTTATTTGTATTTCTGTAGAAAGATAATGCATTAGAATTTATCTAAGATACTTTTAAAAAATCGGATAACATGCATTATTTAGTAAAGTGGATTTTGTCAAGGATTTTAGCAAACACTTTGAATCCTTTCAATCATATTATTGCTAATGTAAATATTCCCTAAATTATTTGTAAATGAAATCTATTCATTGATTCTTGCTTAAAATTCTAGTTTAATAATCATCTCAAAGGAAACCATCTCTAGTCCTTCAGCAAGTAATTGTCATGTATTATGCTTGTGAATTCGGTTTTTTTTTTATTTTTTTTATTCACTTAACTCTATCGGTAATGGAAAACCTCAAATTTCTGTTCAATGAAATTACGGTGTGTGCCCGAGACGCCTGGATATCCTTGCGAAATTACCTCGCCTTTCATTTAATGTGATTTAATATCCGTAGTGGATGCTTCGTTCGATAGTGAAACTGGCCTGGAAAAGTTTAAGGAAGAGGAAATTTTTTTAAATATTCTCAAATGATGTCCAAGCATATATTTTTGCTTCGGTGAGGTTCCCATCCTTAAAAACTCCTTCCTTAAAAAACATTGTAGATATTATGACTTTTGTAAGACATTTTTCTTATATTTGGGAGAGGAACTAATTAACATACCTATTTCTTTTTAAATTATGTAATTATTCTTATTATAATATATAGCACATTATTTTTTTAAAAAATCAAGAAAATGCTGAAGTACAAAACAGATTTTAAGCTTTATCGGATTTCACTTATTTGCGATTTAAAAAAAAAAAAACACTGACAAGAACAATTTAATACCGTTTTCTTTTCAGAACAATATTCTATTTCAATCGATAGTTCTTATCAAAATTTGTTTTTTCTTTATATTAAACTCACAGGGCCCTCTTTATGCGGTTAAATCTGAATTTATTCGAAAAAGATTCTCTTTAAAAACATTTCTCATGTTTCCTCTAAATAAATTCCGAGAATCTCCGCATAAAAATGCATTTTTAGAAGGAAAAAAGATATAAAATCGATAAAAGAAACGATTCACTTACCTTTGTCTCTTTTTTGCATTATTTCAATTTTATTGAATTTCATAAGCTCCTAGGAGGATTTGTCTTGTGTAAATTTACATTCCAGATACACATCACTTTACTACTTCACAGATGTCATGCAAATACGCTCATCATTTTTATTCCACTTCAGCATGAAATTCGAATTTTTCGCTTTAAATGAGTTTTTATAAAAAAATAGATTGTTGCGACAATCGCAATTCGTCTTCACTAAAAGGTGGAAAATGTTGGTTATAAATGTTGGCAAATTATAGCTGAAATGATTCAAAAATACGATAGCAAATCAATAATTATTATATTTCTGTGTAGTTTAAATTCCAACAATTTAAAGGTGGTGTTAAAATTTAAAAAAAAAAAAAAAACTCGGTTTTTTTTTTTTTTTATATCGGAAATTAATTTGGGGAATTCTATCAGTTGAACATTGAAGAAAAATTTTACCACCTATTAACTATTTGTAACATGTAGAACACATGACTTTTATTGGATTTTATGTTTTTAACATTAATATTACAAAAGGCGAAATCTAAAATTATCATATTAAATATTGTTACGAGTCTGTAAAGTTGCTTACCCGCACAGATAGTTCTAACATCGGAAAGACTGATTTAAAATCATTTCTATTGGATGCTGCTCGGGTGCCGAGTCAGTGATCCCAGAGCTTGGTGACCATTTGGCGATTTTGGCGACAAAATAAATAATGCTGGGAATTTAACGAGAATTTTAACGATCCGTCCATTAGGAACCAAGATACGCCTGATTGGTCTAGAAGATTCTCTGCCCATCTTCCAGGGACAATAAAAGGACGGCAGTCTCAAGTTGCAAACAGTCGGAGTCAGAGTCGTAAATAAATAACGAGTCTTTGAGAGGATAGCGAAGCAACGGCGGAGTACTAGTGTTGTATGGAGCCCAAGTTATTGCTGAGCTCTGAGTGTACCGAGTCCTGTTGTCTACTGTGGAAACAGCTTCGTGTCCTGTGAGGAGTAGCCAGTCTTGTAGTAGTGTGTCGGCAGCTGGATAATTTTCAGCAGTTTGGAGAGACCGTAGAGCGAAGCTCCGAGGATGTCCTTTCCTGAGGGATTTTGTCTGGCTGCTTTGTGTGCTGTGGTCGATTACTACTTGTGGGCTACTGTTTGTTGCTGTGCGCTGTACTGTCCTGAACGTCTTGGCTCTATATAGTTTTCGTCTTTGTATTCGTCGTCTGTGTCTGTGTTTAATAAACGTCGTTGCAGTTTTCTACTGAGACCTACTGATTGTGTTCTCAGACCATACACCCACTACAAAGCGAACCCGGTGATCCGTAACAATATTTTGTCGAAGATGCAAGATGGGACCTTCTGCTTTTTCATAATTGTTGTAATTCAGATCTAATCAATAATTTGAAAATAATCGATCTAATGGTGTTGTTTATTATTACCTTTATTATTCAACAGTAAGTCTAATCATTACGCATTTAGCGTAACAGTATTAGAGTGCTATCAAGTTATCAGAACAATTAAAGATAAGACGTTAATTTTGTTACGTAAAACTAGGTTTGAAGGAAGCGCTATTGTTAATGTTCAGTGTTAGCAAGTTCGCAGAGATATAAAGTTTACTGGTACAATATTTTATAAAAATAAAAATTAAATTAATTTTCTACATCTCTTATTTGACATATATTCAAAGTAAGAATATTTCTATTTATTCATTTACTAGATTTTGTTTACTGATTTATAAATTATTTTTCTGTAAACACTTTTAAAAACATTATTAAAAATTATTTATTTTGATAAGAGTTAAAAGGCTTTAAATGATGTTAACATGGTAAATACACGATTTTAGGCACATATGGCTTTATATTTTGTCATAAATATCATCAAGCAACAAAAGCTTTTCATATTTATAGATGCAATATAAGGACAAGAATTGCACTTGGAGATAGAAGTTTTTCAAATTTAAATGAGACAAAATTTAAATCAAACTCAATTAAAGTCGAACATTTAAGAAATGTACTACAATTTTAAAATTCCTCATGTAAAAAAACCGTAACGATGCTTACTTGGGAACAAAAGTCAAAATGCAAAATTAATACATATTTAAAGGTAAAAAAAGATTTATTTTCTCATTATAAATTTAGATTTTATTTTATAACTTTATTAAAAGGTAAATATTCTGATTATTATTATAGCCACCAGCTGTGAGTCCACCTTATTAATCTTTTTAATGTAACCACGTCACCAACTTTGATGAGAGCACCATCTTAGTACACCAACTGAAAGCACTTAAATTAAATTGAATCAATAAACGTAAATTGGTTGACTATACTCGTAAAATAGTTAAATTGGTCCAATTGCGGTCTGTATCAAAATATTATTCTTTCTCATCTTTAGAAAATAAAACTTGACAGTGAGCGATAAACGAACATTGGTTACTCATAAGAGCTTGCTAAAATTTCAAATGGAATAAAAATTAGCTAAATTGGTGCAATGGTTGAGGCAGATTTCTATTCTATTTTCTATTTTCTTCTATTCTATTTTCTACATTCTATTTTCACCAAATAGAATGTGCAGTGAAGCACTTGTTCTTGTGGGGTCGTGACGAAATTCACATACACGCATACGAATATATCTATAGGAGTTCTATAGAGATATTTTTGATCAAACATTGCAAAAACATTGAACAAATACCCAGATCTGGCACCGAAGTATTACCACCTTTTCAAGTACTTTGAATTTTGGTGTTTTCTAACCATTTCGGCTATATCTACTCTGCAGTGTTGCTAAAAAGTACTTTCCTTACTTCGCATGAACTTTTTATTGAAGAAATTTCAAATACCGTAAAATGTTGTGTGTCATATTGAACAGCGAATATGCTGAAAAGTAATATGACGCTCTAGATTTTTTAATGTGAATAATAAATTTTCGATAATTAAGAGTGTCTGTTATTCATCGTCAAACTGAAAACATTTCCCTAGTTTTTTTCTTCTTGTGAACTTTTTTATTTATTTTCCTACTATTTATGATTTAAATATTTACATAAGAAATATCCATGGATATCTTCTAAATAATTAGTATTTCATTTCCAAGAAGTAAGAAAAGTCTTTAGCTTTTCCAGTATTTATTGATTTTCTCCATTTTTTTATTCAAGGCGTGTGACATTTAAATGTAATGACTTCTAGTAAGCATATTTACATTTTTATTTAAGTAAAAAGTAATACTTCTAAGAAAATTAATTAAAATTATGAATAAATTAAATAAATGGTGATGATTTAAGCAATACTACTAGTTAAATATTTACATAATTTACTCTGAAAACGAGCACGAGTTCTTTAAAAAGGAAATTTCTATCTTATTTGAAATAATTCTTATCTTTATTTAAAACCGTGCATTTTAAATTCAAACAATAATGATATCATTTTTTTTTTGTTCTTTCAGGATATTAGATTATATTTACGATGAACTGACTGTAATAGAAAAAGTCAAACAGTCTCTTTTTATTAATACATCTTTGTTAGCAAATAAAAAATTAGATAATAAATTAGATGTTTTAAGATATAAAATCAACATTCAAGCCTCTATTTGTCCTTGGGAAAATATGAAGCTTAAGTCTTCAAAGCAACTTTTATATTTTGTTTATATTATATTAAATATTTTATCTCATTTACCAACTTTAAGATTGAAATGCTTTACTTTTATAAGAATTCACTTGTAAAAACTAGGGAATGCAAATTTAATAATTACAATATTTTAGAACGTTACATATTTATAATATTTAATTAATTATAATAATTACATTTATAATAATTTATTTAATTATAATAATTACAATATTTATCAATAAAAAATATTATTAAAAAATCTTTATTCCGATAACCCTATCTAAGGAAAATTTTGTTTCAAACCACATTAGACATAAAGTGAATGAGTGTCTCAATTTGTTAAACATTATTTCTAATTGTGAGATTATACAAAATTACTGCAAGATCTGCAGGTAGAAATCCTTTATAGATTCTGATGAGAGACATCGACAGTGGCAATAAAGATTAAAAGTTTAAAACAGGAAATTGGGTTCTGTTATCCAAAGCAAAAACTTGTTAGCCAAATTTGCAATTAATAAATACAGTGTTAAAATACAGATTATTTATTTTTTAATTTATTATTTTTATTGTTTATTTTTTTATTATTTCATTATTATTATTTAATTTTTTTTCAGTTATTTTCATTATTGAATGAAAACAAAACATAAATTATATAAATTAATAATAATTAATGATAAATGAATAATAATAAATAAAGTATATTTTATAAGGACTGATTATAATATATACTTTATATATCCGAATAACAGGGTGGTTACAATTAAATTACCACTTTGAAATGGTCTTAAAAGGAAAACTACTGGACCAAAGGTTATCAAACTTGTTAATGGTTTAAAGAAGGTCATGGAAATTTCTTTTCCGCCATCAAAAAAAAAAAAAAAAAAAAAGGTGAAAAACTCATTACCAGGGGGTGCTGTATGCAATATTGTTAAACAAAATGAGACAAAATGTGTTTAATCATTTTTGAAACGTGTTACAAAGCATGTTCAATGTGGCGTTCACCATATTTTAAAGGCAAGTTAAATCGCATTACTGCATCTCAACATTGGCTCTTAGCATATCAGGATAACACACCCTGAACATGTTTTGTAACACGTTTCAGAAGCGATTAAACACATTGGAAACCGGTGTCTTCATGTCGTATTTTGCTTTAAAATATTTCCTACAGCGCCATTTCTCTCCCTGTTGATGGTTTTTTCGATCTTTTTTTTTTTTTTTTGGCAGAAAAAAATTTCCATGACCTCCTTTAAACTATTGCTAAGTTTGATAACATTTGGTCTAGTAGTTTTCTTTTATGGCCATTTCAAAGTGAAACTTTAATTATAACCACCCTGTTTATTGGCTAATATTTTAATAAAATCTGTAAACATAGATAAAGATGAATACAATATTGCAAATGTAATTTTCTTTAATTTTATGTGTAAGTTTTACACCTTAAAAATAGCATTTCATGATCTTTATTATACAGGATTATAGTTTTGATTTCACTTGCCAAAGAATTTCAACGATGCAAAACGCAGAAGTTGGTGAGGACAGCGAACACAGTTTCTGCCTCTTAATTATCTATAATTGCTTGAGTATTATATAATCTAAAAATTCCGAGCCTTTTGTTTCTTGAATACCTAAATACAGAAGGCTATCTTTGATCATTCTAGTACAAATAAACAAATTATTTATAATAATAACCAAACGTAGCAAAAAATTAATAGTTAATTACTAAACAATTATAACAAGGAATTAAGGTATAACAGAAAAATTGCGAAATGTCTTTAAGAACTTATGTCTTAATGGACATCCTTCGACTATTATTTTAATTTCGTAATTTTGTTTATAACATTTACACTTTAAAAAATGAGAAATTTCAAAAAAATATATAAAATTGTAAGTTAATTTCAGATACGCCCTATTAAATAATTTAATGTTGTTTTTAAATATTAAACTACGATTCAAAACAATTGTTAAAGGAGTTTTATTAATTATCTCTTTTCTATCGGTCAAAAATTCGTTAATAGAATTCCATGAATTATCTCTGCAAAATAATGAAGGAGATTAATTTTCGCCATTGCAATGGAAGAATAACGAACATTTAAAAGAACAACATTTTCTATCTTGAACAATATCATAAATTATTAACAGCCTTATTTGGAACATTTAAGGAATAATTAATGAATCTCATTATATAAAGAAATTTAAAGATCGAGGGTAATGCGAAAACTTCTAATGATCTGTAAATTCCTTTGTTTAACTTCTTTTTCTTGTTTGAATCAGAATCCTTTTTTTCTCTCTATACAGGATGATAATGTCATCATATTGCGAAAACATTTAAATTTCGCGTATCACATTAATTTAATCTGATGGAAGCTCTGATTTCTTAAGAGAAAATTTTAATCTTCCCTTTTATAATATCGTGATTAGTACAGAGATTTGACATGAACTAGAGAAATAAAAAAATGATATTGTAGCTAGCTAATAATATTATATTTACATAACACTTGTATTTTACAATCGATTATATGTAACACTTGTATTTTTCAATCTCAGCTAATAACATCATACTTACATAAAATCCTTTTTTGTAGTTGACTAATTGCAACACTGCAGTTAATAGCATCATATTTACATAAAAGCTGCCCCCACGGGGACCACCTCGTAACTGAGGATGAGAAGCTTCCAGCATGGTGGTTGGTTCTCACCACCCTTGTGGGTACACGAAAAAGTGGGGGTATGGCTCCTCTTTTCGATCACGGGAAGCGCTTACTTAGGGAAGGGTTGTACCGTGGCTGGTGAACTTTAGGACTGAACCATAGCTACTGTTTCGGCAGTCCATCAATCAAATTTTTCCGTGTGCCTTGGAGCTAGTCATAGTAATCGTTCTATGATTTACATCAAAGCTCTATTTTTCAATACCTCATCATTGACTAATATTAATGCCTTCGTTAGCCACTAAAACCTTCATCATAGATTATCAGTGCGTCCTTACCAATTCCCATTTATTATTATTATTATTTATCTCCTTCCAAGAGTACTTCATTCCTTTTTTTTTCTTTTGAGCGAATGTTGGTTAATCTTTAACCTTATCGTGTTAGTTCCTATAGCTGATACCTCTACTAATAAAAAAAGTTGAAAGTGTGTATGCTGGCGCTCTATAGATGATATAGTATTATATACAGTCACCAAACGGCATATATATATACGGGAATGTGCATCTACAAAAATTTTCTAAACCTTTTAATTACAATTTTAATTTATTAAAAATGAAACAAAATGTTTGTGCTTTTTCGCGATAACCCCTTCGAAAATATTTCAAAAGAAAAATGATTTTTACAACATCTGAGAATCCAAAACATTATTTTTCCAATGATATGAGTATTTTTTTTCTTTTTACCATACAATATTTTTAAATATTTTAAGAGTATCTTATAATAATATATGTTCTTGTTAAATTGAAACTGAAACCGTGGTTGCTACCAATATTACATCCTGTTTATTTCTGTTGTTGTTATCAAGAAAAGAATTATTTAACTTTTTTTTTTCAGGTTGAATATGTTTCAGAATAATAATTTTTTAATAAATTTTTTAGTATTTTATTGTATTTAAAATTAAAGTTTAAAATTCAGCATCAAGCAATGGTGAAAAAAAATATTAATTAAAAAGTGGAAAAATTTAATTGGTGGAACAATTTTAAAAAGTGCCTCAAAGTTTAAAATGTTGCTGCGTTTTCTGTGATATAAGTAGATGTATATATAAAGATGTATAAGGAAAAATAAGGAGATGCAAAATTGATTAGGACTATGTAAAACTTTTGGAAATAATATTAATTAGATGTCAATAAAAATTGAAATTTAAAAATATTTTGCTGAAAAAACAATTTAAATTTTTAGCAAACATTAATCCCGGTGAACCATCTGGTCGTCAAAGGTGGCTAGTATTTAATAATGGTAACATAACTTATTATATTTAAGTACAATAATAATTTTGCAGTATCGGACATATTTACAACATACGTATCTACCAATTTCTGCAAAAAAAAATATTAAAGAACTTAGGAAAATGTGCCATAAGTAAAGTGGGAAGAATTAATATTTCAAATTCTCAAAAATATATAGAAACATTAATAAGGAATGAAATCACCTCTGACCAGTATCAAATCAGTATTATATAATTATTTTATAGATTACATTTTCTATAATTATCTGCAGCAACAACAAAAATTCACTGCAAACGTCCCTTAACGCTGCGGAAGTACTACTATAGCTGCGATTCAAATTGACACCCTAGTACACTCAACACCATTTCCATTGGAATTTAAATTTGATAACAAATTTGACCTCAAATGTACACGGATTACAATCCTCCGGATTCCTGCGCCTCAAGATAGTCAGTCATTAGTACTGCAACGGAATGTGCTCTATAGTCCATTAGGTAGGAATTATTAGTGGCAATACCCTTAAGCAACTTGACATGCGAATCAAGAACCCCATTTCTGCATATTATAACAGTCTCTAGCTGCACTTATAAAACGGGGGGGGGGGTAAGTCAGTAAGGCCATCTAAGCGATACCCTCATCAACCAAGATGATCTCGTTGACGGTCTTGTCATCAAACATGACTATCCAATCTGGTACTTAAGTATTTCACAGGTGTTATCAAACTTATTTTGGGTTTTTATTTCATTATTACCTCGTTACACTCAAAACAAAAGAGGGGATCTTCAGTAAAGGAGTCAGGTTTCAACCCGTGGCATTCCAATTACCATTACTTCTAAATTTCTTCAAACATACTCGAGATACATATCATGGCTTTAATTGAAACAATAGGCTTTTACTGAATAGACCATCTACATATCTCATTAATGCAGATTTATACTGTGATGCTTTCGGTACTTTTTAAATCTTCACAGATCTATGCAATTGTTTATCTGGCTTCTTCTCATGGTATGGCACACGGCTTCTCTCATCTCAGTAAGGTCTCTGCGGCCTGGTGATAAGATCTTGGTTTCCGGACGGGAAGGTTCCAGATTCAAGACTCAATTCCCATGAAGAACTGTCGCGTAAATGAATCTGCTGCACACTGAATCCGTCGGGGCCAAATGCCCACACGCTGGTGTGGTGTGGAATTTTGGAGATACGGGTGCCAGCTCAGGAGCTTCCTCACCAAATGTCCGTGATGGTTCAAAATTGCGAGGTCCGTCTCAAAATAGCCTTTGTGTTACTTTAAATCGGAATGTTAGCATAACTAAAGTAAACAAAACAAAAAAAAAACTCTCATCAGGTCTCTTCTCAATGATATGTTTCAACTCTGATATAAAATAAATTTTTCCAACTACTTTTAATATCGTTGAAATTGGAATTTGAACCATCCACTTGCACTCCTCTCCAAAGTGCGAAAGGACAGGAATCACTCTGTGTAACGGAGTGGATTTTCTTTGGACAACACGATGACCCTCATCTTCAGCATCTCATTGTTTCTTTGACTTGAAATAAGGAATGTCCCTGCTTCCTTTCAGTTGTCCATCTTCAATGGATGTTCACTTTATGCTCACAACATTTGTTTCGCATATGAGACAGCGCCGCATGCTGTCTTCCTTAGAAATATTATCTATATATTGAAACTATCAGCATATTTCTGAAATCATGAAAGATATTTTAAGAGTTAAGAAAAGGAAAGAAAGGTTAAGGAAAGGAAAAAAAGTAATTTTACCAATAAAAGACGAGGTCTCAAACACAAATGAAAATTGCTATTTTTGACCCTTTAAAGTTTAAAAATTAAGATATTACAAATCGGTAATTGAAAAAGTTCCTTTACAACTATTTAATCATGATTCTACTCAGTAACTCACTCTTGAAAAATGTGTGAAACACAAGAAATAAGAAGGTTTTGAGCGTTACTTCCTTCGTTTTTCCCATCTTTCTTTTAGTCCCGTATTAATATTTTTAATGTTTCAGTCATCGTTTTTACTTCATCTATTTTTTTAAATTGTAAATATTATATTCTAATTTTAAAAAAGTAGATCGAAATGTCCATATTTTGTCTCAATTATTCCGAATGTAACAAATAAACTTTATCGTAATTTTACTCGCCATAATTTAAAATTCCTGAAGCCCAAATCGTTTTGTTTATTTTGAACGTAGAATCACAAGGGACTACTTTTTTTGCCTTTTGTTTTAAATCTATCCGTTAATTCATTCACAGATTAACTCTTATAGCGATCTTCCTTTCCATTTTCAAATCCATCTTCTACTATAAAGATTACCTATTTCTATAAGCTTGGCTTACCTTTAAAGTTTGTTCTGTGTTTCTAGAAACATTCTAAATAATAAATTAAGATCGCAACGCTTTCCGAAAATACCATCTGAAGTTATGAATGCAGAATTAGCATTTTTAGAATTTAAATTACATTTGAAGTATTTTTTTAAATGAGTGTTTATTTAGTAATAGCAATTTAGAGTATCTAAAATAAACCCTATTTATAAATAGGAATTATTATTTAGCTTTAAAAATATGTTAAAGATTGAGGATTAGTATATAATATAAAAATATGCAACTTGATATTTTTATTCGCTTTTATTAGCGATATTTTTACTCTCATGAGTTGTGCCTTTTACTGATTGCATGTATTAAAACCTTTTAATAAAATATTCTATAATTTTTTTTCTTGTTCAAAATTGTGCGGATTATCATCCCGTGACAGAGGTTGCATGTTCTAATATTAAATCTATCAAAGTTTTCTTTTATTACTTTATAATTTAAAACACGATGCAATAATTTAGATTCTTTTTTAGTTCTGACGCATATGCTACTTCTCTAAGAATAACAGTTAAACGAAGAATAAAATTTTAAGAGAAGAATGGAAAAAAAAAAAATCACGCAGATTAAAAGAAAAAATAATAAATAGAAATTTAGAAAACATAAATGCAATAACACTCGGCTTTATTAAAACGATATGTAATAATGTCAGAGGAAATGTGTATGAAAAATCATGGACGTTCAACCAATATAATAAGAGTCAGTCAATTTTCCAAATTGACTAACTGTAGAAGGAGGGAAATATTTTTTCCATAATAAATTCCTTATTTCAGATTCTAATATATATCAAATTCTAATATATATATATATATATATATATATATATATATATATATATATATATATATATATATATATATATATATATATATATATATATATATATATATATATATATATATATATATATATATATATATATATATATATATATATATATATATATATATATTTCCTTTAATTGTATCAAATCATCAAAATAAGAAATAAATTATCTATCTCTTGGACTTTTTTTGGTATAAAGATGGGTTTGAAATTAAATCTATAAATTCATATTGGTATATTTTTTATTAAAATAATTTTACACCAAAAAAATTTCAAAAACACTCACAAACTATTTCATACATAAAGTTTTACAAAATTATCTAATAAACTCTTACTATATTAGAGTATAAAATTTTCTATAACTCTCTTATATAAATTCTTAGCAAAGTATTTATTTTATTTCACGACTTTGTCTATCCAATATAAATTTTTTGTGACAGCGAAAGCTTTTAAAAAAATCTTTTCCTTTATTTTTATCATACTATTCACATTCCAGAATGCACAAAGAGCTTCCTGAGAAAATCCATCCGGGTCTTAAATCTTCTCCCCGATGTTCAGTCACTTGTGACTCGCCGAGTCATTATGAGGCAATAGATTCAACAGCCTTAACAGACGAAGAACTTCGGTGTCTTAATCGATTACGAAGGAAATACTTCTCCATCGATTCCGGTTCCCATTCTCTTAATAGTTTAACTCACTGTAACTGTTTGAAACAGATGTTATTCAATCCATATAAAACTGATTTACAGATGTCAATCGGGCAATCTTTTATAAAAATATTGTGTCATTAGTATCCACGAAAAACATTTATATTAATTAAAATTTTATATATTTTTTTTAAAATTAAAGTTAGAGAATGTTTCGAAAGAATGAATATCAAAATTTAGAAATTGTTTTTTTTATCAGGAATATTTTATGTAGAAATTCAATTAACTGCTTAAACAGTGCTGCTACCCAAAATTTTCAATTCCTGTCCGAAAATTTATTTTTATAATGTAATGGTTGCATTACTCTGTCTTTTCTTTTGGATAATAGATGGCGATGCCTGATTAAGTACTCATCCCATATTGCGATTGTAATTAAAATGATATGTGATGCTGTTCTTTTAAGGTAGGCACGCGTTAATATCATATGTTGTCTTTTCGTGTTTTTTTTTAATGTGAAATGTGATCATTAAAGAAATGCTCCCGAAAACATACGTCCTCTTGCTTTCAATGCGCGGATCATAATGATCTTCATTCCAGCACAATAGTATTTAGTTTGATTATATTAACGTACCGTTTTGAAGCAACACTAGGGCTATTTCAAGACGTACCGCAGTCAGATGACGAGGATGGCACATTGTCTGGCACCTCCCTCTCCAAGTTTCGACATCACGCCAGCGGTAGGGAGAGTAGCCCCAACAGATTTGATGCAAACCAGACCTGTTTGCATGTCGGTTGATCGGTGGAAGCGGGTCTTAAACCAGATATCCTTTGCTTCCAAAACTTAGACGTTACAACCTGGCCACCACGACTGTTTTGTTAATAGTGCTCAAAATTGAGAATAGAGATTTCTTGATAATATTCTTTAATTATGAATCGTTTTATTTAATTTTTTAATATCAAGTAACGGCACATCTATAATTTTCTGGATAGTTCAATGGAAATAAATCAAAAAGAATCAAATCTCTAGTCTGGAACATCGTGGCATGATTCTGCTACCTTCATATTGATTTTAAAAATTTATTCTTAACAATAGAAGCGATAACAACTGTAACCGACATGAACAAAAATCTAACTAAAATCCAGAACAAAGAAACCCGTTAAATACTGAAGCGTTGTAAAAACCAAAGCAATAAAAAGCTTCATTATAATATATATTTAAAATCAATTTTGAAACTTATTAAAATTAGAAAAAAATGTTCTGAAATATAGTTAGTATTCCTAAACAATTTATTTTTTGCAATCTACAGTGCTGTATAAAGATTTTTAATACGATAACACGATTTGATGTCACTGAAAATCATTAATGTTTGGATAAATTTTTTATCATTTGTTTAAAATTCTGCTCATTATAATAGTGCACTAAGAAGTAACTAGATATGTTAGCCTTAAGTCTAATTATAAGATCTGTAGTGTATTTTAAACGATTTTTTTTTTTTTTTTTTTGCATCATGCATATGGTATGAGGCAGAATACTTGACTCTAAACATTATAGTATTAAAAAAAAGCCTTTGTTAATGTGAATTGAACAAACGATATATTAATATCTTTTCATTTTTTTTGACAAATCCTTATTTAATCAATGTTACTTGTTAAACTATCAAAGTTTATTACTTTTACTTTTGAGGTTTTTTATCAATTTCTTGAATTAAAAATCAAAATATTTTACTGTATTTTTGTCTTATAAATAATTGATAATGATAAACTACAAAATCCACTGATAAATATTTTAATTATTTAATATCTATAACGATTTTGAGTATTTCAAATGGATTAGGATAGAATAGATTAGAATAGCAATTATCTGAATCTCGGTTTTGATAAATTTATTAATTTAATTATGATAATTTATGTCAAAATTCATAAATAACATTTTTAACATACCTTATAGAAACCAATTTTAGAAAAAAAAACCCTCTGCCAATTTATCCTTGGTAATTTTAATGAACGTCATCTTATCAACAGAAGTTGAAATTCAGTGCGAAGTCTTAACAATCGTCTAAGTCTTCGCCTATCAGCCATAGCCGAACTCCTCTCAATGACAGTACGTTTCTTAATAGGAATGTAGATAACTTGAACCCACATCATTGCTGCACATTTCAGAGAAGAAAAGCATTTTTTTATATTACAAGTCTCATCCACGGCCTCTAGGTACCCCCCCCCCTCCCCTCCTGAAGGGAACACAAAAGTAAAAATCTGATGAGGTTTTGATGGCAGTGTATATGCATTGATATAGTATTGAAATAATATGGATACAATTTCAGACACACATTTTAAACATAATTTCTCTTAAAACTTGGAACTAAAAATTGTACTAGTATAATTTTACAAAATTCATATTTTTTATTATATTTATTTAACCCGTTATGCGAAGGGTTGAGTTTTGTAAAGCAAATTACGCAGACTTAGAAAAAGACTGCAAATAATTTCTAAATCCATAAAATAGTAGACGATTCGCAATTGTATTCAGTTTATTAAATTATTTTCCGTGCATTCTAACGCATTGTATCTTGATTAATAAAAGAGCACATCTGTTATAAATCTTTAATTTAAGATTCTATCTTCATATTATGCCAGTAAAAGATGGCAAAACATTAGCATGAGAATAGAATATCCAATTTGTTTCAATATAAACAGGAAGATTATCTTTTAAGACTACAAAAACAAAAGCGCCACATACGAGCAATCTCATCATAACAATGCTGAAACATCTCAGTTATTACAATCTTTCCGCCTAAAAGAAACACTTCAAATCGTCTCTTTCAAACCCAACATTAAATAAATTAATTGTGGCATAATAAACCAGCTTATGTCGTTTCCCAGAATCACTTTATTCCATTTTTCTGATTTAATAACACCATCATCCCATTTAATACGAGCTTATAAAACTCTCTTCAGACCTAGAAACTTAATTCCTCCTTTTCTAATTTCTAAGAGATTTCGCCCCCTCCTTTAATTCCCAAACTCACTTCTCAATAAGATTTCTTCGCCCGCGTTTTCTTCTGGACTTGTCTGTTCTAATCCAATTTTTATTGCCCCCTCTCTTACTTACATCGCTCGCCTGGGGGGTATTAGGCCGAGTGCGAGATCTAAGCCTTTTAATGTTACACCCGGCGGTCGTTTGCCTGTGAGAGCCTGTACCGACCACCATTTTTATTTTAATTCCACTGTCTTTTTGTTCTTTTTTTTATTTTTTCGACATTCCTCTTTCTCATATGTGCTGGCTATTCAGGGAATGTAATTAATGAAACTACGCAACTCGAATAGGATTGTGTTGTATTGATTGGTCGAGAAAGAACGACATGAGAGCCCTCTAGCGCACGTGAGAAGGCCTCGTGCCTAAATGACTGTTCAGTCATCCTCATCCCTGCCTCTTACGATCCCTCAATCTGCTCTCCATCCTCCCATGGAAACGTTCCTTTCTCCATGACATTCCACGTGTTTCTCATCTGTACGCTGCTGATCGCCAGGTCTCTCGCCTTTGATTCGCCAGGATTCAAAGGTAAATACCCAATAGGGTGATTCCTCTCAGCAAGTTTCACTTATTAAATGAGGGGTACGACCAGTGGGGAGGAAGGTCCCCGTTGCGGGATAGGTGCCCGCAAAGCACCCCTCCGGGGAGCGGGTCTGATGGATGTTCTTTGAAGTTTTCCGCTTTGTTTTGGCTCATTTTTCTTTCTTTATTTTTTAGAAAGTGTATGTAGAATCAATTGGAAAAGCGCAACAGTCAATCGATTGCTGCGTTTCGAAGTTGATTTAAGTTCAATAGGATTCCAAGTTTGTAACTTTCTTTTTTTTATTCTGTGGGTGGTTTTTAAGAGGAACGAGTAAGAATTTGCTCGGGCGCAACTTGAATCAGTGTGGGATTTTTATATTGGATTCCATAGAAAGAAAAATGGAGAAAATGTAACTTTGGGAAAAAGTTTTTTATTTATTTATTGAGTTGCTTTAAAGCGGTAATAGCTTTTTAAAAGGAAAAAAGTTTTTTTTTATTTAATCATTGGTAATATTTTTTTCATTGGTAATATCATTGGTAATATTTTTTTCATTGGTAATATCATTGGTAATATTTTTTCTATTTCTACATAGAACCAAATATTTTGGATTTTCTGATCCTAATTTTAAAAAGAAATGTATAGATAATTATAAAACTCACTGATATATGAAAACTTGCTTTTGTATATATTTAAATTTCAAAAACCAAATTCAGAAACATTTTCGAGGAGATAAATTTGAGTAATATTCGCTTTATTTTATCGTTATTAATTCATTTGTTTTAGTAAATTTTGAAATAATGCAGGATCTTCCTTTAAATGAAATAATTAATTCTGAATGTGAGAATTTAATCATGCAATTTAATACATTATTCCATTATTTCCATTTTTAATCTGATGCGAATTTGTAAAATAAAAGCATATATGAATCTCTTTAATCATGATTCACAATCTTGTTTGTCGTTAAATGATCAGATTTTGATAATTTCAGAAATAAAATTTATGAACATTACTGTACATTTTAGAAAATAAAAAAAAAAAATTAAAAAAAACGCAACATTTAAAACCTGATAGATGTAACAAAATTCTTAATATACGAGTTCCTTTTTCCAAAAATTTCAGATAAATACTGAAAATAATTTACAACAAAATTTTCTAATATAAATTATCACGTAATTATATTATTTACATAACATTTTATCACGATTCAGTGTAGTTTCATCTTAGACGGATCCATACAATTTGCGTGCGTTTTAGGAATAAGATTCAGATTTAGGTGATAAAAATGCAGCAGAAATTTATTTTTTATTTTTTATTTAAAACTTATATCGTACTACAAAAAATAAACTATTTTTTTGAGTAATGACTATGCATTTATCAATTTTTTTTAATTTAATTTACTGAGTTTTTTTAATCTTATAAAACATAACTGGCCATTAAAGGAATTTTCTGACTTTAGCTTGCATTTAGAATAATTTAAATCATTTAAATAATTGTAATTTTGGCAGCACCTCATACATTGAAAATTCTCGTGCCGGCATTCCTCCATTCTATTGTTAAAATTGCTTTATTTTTATCTGTACAATTTTTCAGTGTATAAAAATGTATTTTTTTATTAATCTTACTTTTTGGTGTAAACATTTATATAATTTACAGTTAATTAATGAAATTTTTAAAATTTAATCTGTTCCGTACAACAAGCTGTGTGTTAAACTAATAAACGGTAAAATAATCAATACGCGCAGATGATTCAATTTTGTGAATTCAAAAAACTATCCGTGATATTAGAGAATTTCGATGAAGGAAAAATCTAATAATAATAAAAGTAATTTTTTGCAATTTGAATTAATTCACTTTTAAAGTCTTCCCATTTTCATTATCACAAGCTCATACATGAGTTTAGATATTTTCCATAAATATAAACCAACTGGAAAAAATTTGCATTTAATACTACTTAATCAACGAGATAGCATTCACACGAATTGCACAAAAATACATCTAATTTCTGGGAATAAAAAAATCTGATCAAAAAATTGACGTAGTGGCTTTTTATACATATGTGTAATTGTTTTCATGCAAGATATGAGTCATTATTTTTGAATATAAATTATTTTGGAGTCAAATATGATAATGGAAAATTGCACATCAATGATGAAATTAATATTCAGCCCATTTTTTTTCTCTTAATAATTTTGAATGTAAACTGGAGTAACTGGCGATTTTTTTATTACACGTTTTGGAAATATCTTCACCGCACTTGGGGTCCTTCGGTCATCTGTAAGAACCCAAAGTTCTTATCGATTATTGATTTGTATTCCTTCGGCGCATTACTTGTGTCAACTACAGACTACTTCCTAATTACTTGTTTCCTTCCAGTTTTCCCTTTGCTAACGAGAGTTCTCAAAGTATTGAGTTCCAGTGCGCGCACTCACGTGACTATCGCCATCAGAACGTTCGCCCAATTTATCGCTTTCAAAAATGATTAGAACGGGACTCTATATTGTAGTAGTTTCCTTGTTAAAAATATTTTTGTCGTTATCGTGGAAAAAATATATAAAATTTAAAATGTCCTAGAGTTTGCAATTTTTTAACAAAAAAGTGTTGCTATAAGCAAGAACTTTTCCTAACAGAAAGAATCAACAACTGAAACTTATCAATAGAATGAAACCCTATTTTGTAACCCTATGAGGGAATAAATTCAGTAAAAGTAATAAAAAAAAGTTTCAAAAATCGGCAGTTCTCTATTTTGGACAGAAAAATTGGTGTATGTTAACTACGGTTAATTAATGTTATGTAATAAAATGACTCTATTTTTTGTAAATTTTTAATTGTATATCTTTCATATCTGCATTGCGTTTCTTATAGTTTGAATATTAATGAAAATTTGCTTGATTCATTATCATGTAATTATTATAATCATTAACCCGATAAAAATATATTTATATATTTTTATCTGGTTAAACTTATATATCTATATATATAAGTTTATTTATAAGTTTTATCGGGTTTTATTTTAAATATAAAAATATATTTATAATATATTTTATTTAAATATATTTAAATAATTAAAATATATTTATAATTATCTAAAAATATATTATAAATATATTTAATATATATTTGAATCACATTATATTTATAAAATTTACGGATTATAATTATTTTTCAGTTCACTAATGCCAAGATATCTTTCACAGGCTACTTTTGTCATTATTATAATATTATTATTGTTATCGAGAAATTTATTTCCTTTTCTGTTAAAAATGTGTATATAAAATTTAGGTTTATTCCATCCGCTGCAGATGCATTCAAAATACGGATAGTTATTTTTTTACCTCTCTGAATTAATTAACTAACGTGTTTTGAGATGTTTTTGTTGTTATTATACAGTAAGTATTGCTCCAGAATTTCTTAAATGTCGTTCCCTCACAAATGCTTTCCAGGTGGAAATAACCCTTCACCTTCAATCCCCTTTTCCCGCCATCTATAATAAAACAACTACCGATCCTTAAAACAATATATAAAACAATCATTCCAATTCTACTTCACAAGGAGTCGTCTTCAGTCTTGATCTAAAATCCAATTTTCATTCTTAAAGTTATTAGAGATAGTCATATATTTCTTATTGGAAAGATGTTCTATATGAAAAACAAAAAATGATTTTATTTCATATTCATTTAGTCAATGAATTGCTTACGAAATTCAAATTTGTATACAATACCTGGACCTTTTTATTATAATATTTAAAATATTTTTGAATCACTAACCTTTTAAACGAAATAAATTCCATCCTTTCGAATTAAACTAAGTGTGTTATAGAGCTTTGAATTTCATTATTTAAAGTCAATCAAAGCCATCTCAAAGAATCGCCGTGATTTGATTGACATATCAAGCAGATCGTTCAAATTTGCTCAATAAATCTCAGAAATAGAATAAAGATAATGGTAATCAAGATTTAATATTACGATCAATTTTAGTTTCAAAAGAATGAAAAATAATTTTTGTTTAAAATGCTGTTGTATCAGATATGTTTTATTGAATATGAATAAGAGGACCGGAAGTCTATATAAAAATTTAACCTCTTAATTTTTTGGGAAACTCATTAATTGGCTCAAACAAAATAGGATGTAACTATTTACATCACTTAGAACATTTTACCAATAAAATTATATTCCTATCTATAACGATTTAGAACTTAGAACCTGGGCCTTGATTGGAATGGGCATCATATATGAAGAAAAACAAAATGTGTATTGATTCTTATAAATAAGAATAAGATAAACAATAAATAATAAGAAAAATAAAATTGTTTCAATATTAGTTATATCACTTACTAAAGTCTAATAACCTTTTTATACTGAACGTATGTGATTATGTTCGGGATGAATTTTTTGAAAAACATTCGTAAATCATTATATTTTGACTATTTGCATAAAAAAGATTGAAAACAAACATCTATGAAATCGAAATATACAGTTAAGTGATAATGATTTTTTAAAAACTGGGAAGAATGTTCTTTTGTTGATGAAAAGAGGTATAAAGCAAAATTCTTCCAGTTAAGAAGTTAATCAAATAAATTGCTTAACATTTTGAAGCTAGTTTAAAAAACATATTATCTAGTTCCTGAACTAAAAATAAAGCTGTATTTCAATCCATTCTTTAAAAATGGGGGTTCAACTGATAAATATAGCGAAATTTTAAATTTATTTCACATTAGGATGCACTAAAATAATATAAAATATTTCTAAATGAATAGATTACTTATTATTTAGTTCAGAAACTGCAGATCATGATGAGAAATTACTATACCAAATTTGAGTAAAAATATGCATTAAATTTTTAATTTATGAGATTTTCCGCAAGAAGCTTCTATTAAAGATTAAAATGCATTTGAAGAAAATAGCATTTGAATATGTAAAATAGCATTAAAACGTATATATATAAAAATATAAAAATCAGTGTAACTATCCATATATGAACTTAGAAAAAAAATTCAAACGGTTTTATAAAGGAATTTCATCACACATTAAAAATTTTAAATAAAAATAGCAATTTGGAATAAAATAAACTCATAATTTCTCAAAAAAAAATTGACCTTTCATCTACCTTAAACGAATTTTTGAAAAAAAAATATTTGTTAAATAGAGTCTGATTGTAAATATTTTAAGATTAGGCATTAAATTAATAAGAAAAATAAAGCTTAAGTTAGAAACTCCTTACGTTGTTGTATTTTAAAATAGGTAAATATGTTTAAAAATCGATTTATTTTGCGAAATTATGATTTTTTTAATCAATATTCTTAATGTTTCAACAGTTTTCATTATAGTACCTTTTAAATTTTGTCCCCTTTTTTGGGAGATTATACTGATTTCAAGATTTGCATTTTTATATGTTTTTATGTTATTTTGCTATTAATTGCTATTTTATCTAATTCTAATCTTTGATAGATTTTTCTTTCCAAAATTCTCATAAATTAAAATCTAATACAAAGTTTTTATTCATATTTGGTATAATAATTTCTCAATATGTTCTTCAGGTAAAAAAAAAGTAATCTATTGATTTAGAAATATTTATTAGTTGTTTTAGTGCTCCATAATACGAAAAAATCGAAAATTTCATGTTCTTTATCATTCGAATACCGATACTTAAATAATGGACAGGTTATTTTTTTATTACAGTAAAAAAAAGGTAATATATTTCTTAAGCTACCTGTAAACTTTTATTCAAATCTTTTGATAAACTTATAAATCAAATGATTTTTACTTTATTCCTCTTTTTTTAGCCAAAACAAAACCCTTTTTTTTTCAAATATCCAATAACACTTTTATCGCTTAACTAGTATGTTTCGATTTCATAGAAGTTTTTTCGATCGTTATTATACAAAAATTTAATCGCATAACAATATTAAAGCGTTTTTCGGAAAAGAAATCATTCCTTACGTAGTCACATATAAAGAAAAAAAATATGCCATTCCATTTGTCATTTGTCAGTGAGAGTAGGGGGAGGGAGGAGAGAGAGAATAGGCTTAAAGAGAAAAATGAGCAGGTGAGAAGACATTCGATTTGAAAGTGAGCTTTCTTAAATCATAGAGAGAAAACCACTTCTTTCTCATCGCCACATCTGGAATTTCGTTATGACTTCGAGTTCTCCATTTTTTTTTGTTGTTTTTGCTGTTATTGTTGCTTTCACAGATAGGGAACTATATTATCAGATAAAAAGTGTTGCATTTTTCAAAGAGGGATTTATAGAATACGGAGGATTTAAGTAAAAAAATGTTATACCATTTTATACATAAAGGTATATTTAAGCATTTTTAAATCAGAAATACATCATATTACAAAACATGGAACTGGCTTTTATTTTATATTAAATATATCTTAGAAAAATTCGACTCAGAAATCAGATAGACAGAAATTTCGAGTATATTACCATACTCTTAAAGAGTTTTTGATGCATTAAATATACTAATTAATGAATAAAATTTTTTGATAAATTTCTAATTATGTACCAAGAATATCATATTCAAAAAATAATGCACCTAAAATTAAAATACATCGCCAAATTATTTTGAAGTTATTCTAAAGGTATTTGTTTCCTTTTACTCGATTCGTAAATTTTAAAATTTATACAAATTTAATTATAAATGCGTCCATATCAAAAGGTTTTCTAATCTACATTGGATATTCTAAAAGAACTGTGAGTAGAGTTCGTACCCTTCTAATATCTCTAATGTGAAACAATAATTTTGTGGGTGTCAGTCAGATTCAGGTATTAGATATTTAAAATAAATAAAAGGATCATGGAGTCGATACATGCTTATCTAATACACATAATTTTTTTTATCTATTAAGTATTTTAACGGAGGTAAAATAAACAATCGTAAAACAGTGTAGATTTAAATACAACAAGGCTTGCACATTTACGTTTGTCACGTGTGACGCAAGCCATTTGGCTAAATCATTAGTATCATTGATTTTTTTTACCTCTATATAAACTTATTTAATAAGCGATAGTATTTTGACGCAACATATTAATTTTATATTCATGTTGTTTTATACATCTATTTAATAATACTTAATTATGATAGTCCAAATGTCGCAATAGTTTTGTGTTGATTTATAAATATTTTTATATTAATTTAATTTTATTAATGATAAATTAACATTTTTTTTTTGTAATTTGTCATATTTTGATCATAAGGATCGCAATTTTTTTTATCATAAGAATCAAAGAGTTTTATTTTGATCATAAGAATCAAAATAATATATTTCTCTCTAAAGAGATCTTTCATATCAGATTTCCCATGCTCTTCGATCAATAATTTACTGTCAAATATTTCAGGAACTAATAGCTGATCACCGCCCAATAATTACTTCCCAAACATTATCATATTATCATAACAAGAGTTACTTTGTATCCCACATAAGCCATAAGAAAAACAAACACCAGATGCATTTTCTCGGCTATAGACACA
The DNA here is from genome assembly GCF_947563725.1 of Argiope bruennichi. Classification (NCBI taxonomy): domain Eukaryota; kingdom Metazoa; phylum Arthropoda; class Arachnida; order Araneae; family Araneidae; genus Argiope; species Argiope bruennichi. The sequence goes on from NC_079158.1 coordinate 122,062,652, forward strand.
TTATTGAGCAACGATGTAGCTGCGATAAGGTAATAACAACCTTAAAACTACAATTTCCAAACTAAGTATTCATTTTAACGTTTTTATAACGACCTTTTAACGAAATAATTGCGAAGTTCATATGCAAGGTATGGTAATAAAGAGGCAATATGGATGACGTACACGTATAAAAGATTATTCAGTGATAGAACCGGTGTGATAAATTAAATAAATCATTATGTGAGTTATGAGCGCTCGTCTAAAAACGTTACGCACTGAATTATTAGAAAACTTTCAGAATATATTTTTAAAATATCACTTAACCCAAATATGCTTTTATGTGAATCAAACTGGTAATTATGCCAGTAATACTCACTTCCTGCTATGCAAAATAATGTTTTATTGACATTTAAATATTTCCAAATATGCTCCAAATCATTATTTTAGGGTATCATGTATTATTACAAAATTTTATTTAACTTTCAAAACTATTATATCTTATCCTGCCTTAATTCTCAGGGTTAGATTATTCTTCAAATGGTAATCTTTTATTTCAAGCACTTAGAATAAATAAAATGTGATTCAAAATTAGGCGTCGAATATTTAAGAGAGAATAAAGAACAAATTTAAATGAACATAAAACAAATCTGTGTGGCCAGCAAAAACCACACTCATGAGCTGTATGATGCATACCAAATGCATGCAGAAATGTCAAGCCATTCAGAGAAATTTATTTGGTGAACATTACACGTATTAAGTAAATGCACACAATAAATTTCACAAAATAGTATAAATTTCTTACCATGTACAGCTCTGTAAGCTTTGTAGATACAGCGCATAGACTTACAAATCCCATCAGAAACGTCTGGCATTTAGTGAAGATTTACAGGGTACTGAAAATTCTTGCAGAAAGGCGGACATGTTCGCCATCAAGCCGAATTTACCAACAACATTCTGAAACTGTTCTACATTTGTAGCTAAAGTTTTAAATAGCCAGGTCATAAATCCAACTGCAATGCCTTCAAATTAATAAACATGTACCATATGACCAAGAGCTTACAAATTCACACAGGAGAATACGGAATATTATTCAGGATGTATTTGTACGGCTGAAGTATCAAGTATCTTCAAACAAAGAGCACTCAGGCAATCTTGCCATGACATTTCTATATCATTTAACTCATCCGTGTTTCCGTTCATGATTTCCTGTGAGATTATGATTTGTGTTTGTACGTGCGTATTATTACAATTAACTACAATAACATTGACTTCTATTGATTAACGTTGAGTTTTATTAACTAGCATTGACTTAATTGACTAACATTGATTTTATATACTCGTTGATATTTGAATTAAAAGTATTACGTAATGGATTCAAAAATGAATAAAAACGAAATGAAGCAAATTATATCAGTTCTGCTAAAAGTATCCGACCAGTACATGAAAGTGGAAAAAAATTGAAAAATTTATTACACAATGATATTTTGATTTGGACCTTTCTTAACTCTCGTGTTGTACTCTTAGATAATGCTCAATAGATTTAGAACCACCAGAATGTTCTCCGCTCAACTTTCTCTGAACTAATATGAAACAAAGAATTTCGACTAACAGAGTAGAAGGAATTTTGTATTTCCATTTATAATGAGAAAAAAAATTACGAATTTTTTTATTCTTTTTCCCACTGGTAATACAAAAACTGATTCGGGTTTAATAAATTAATGATAAAATCACCCACCAAATTTCTTTTGTCTGATTCGTTGCGTTTTAAAATATCACGTTTGATATTATACAAACATGCGTGTCGGCGGATGTTTACATCTTCGGTGGATTTGAAATTTCAATACAGATCTAAATGTCAAAAGGTGAAACTTCATGCTAAATTCTAATCATCAAATTATTTGCGTTTTTGTATTTTCATCTCTAATTGGATATGGATAGCCAGCCACCTTCTTCCTGTCTGGACTTTGTGATAAATTAGACAAAACTCTTTTCCTAGGCTTGTTGCAGTTCTGAGTTATTGTGTTCTTTAATAGTATTGTTTGTGAAATGTGTTATTTCACAAACAATGGAAATGGAAATGTGTGTGAAATTTGTACCGAGGAAAATCTGAAACGTCAAAAGTTATTTTGAAGGTTCTGAAACTTTCACGTTACATATTTTGTATATAAGAAAGTAAATATATAAAAGATGATCTCGAATTCATGGTGAAAATTTTAAGGGTTGGAGCAAGAGGCTGTAACAATCATTTATTGTATAGCAATGTATAGGCTCAAGGGAAACGGTGAGGTACAATCACTGAAAATTAGAGATGAAAGGAAAAAAGGAATGGAATTAATAGAAGAATAGAGATTTTTGAGGCACAGTAGATTGATCATAGTGGAAAAGTCTTCTGGCCACCTCGATCTCCCGATTTATCCAGCCTCGATTACTTTTTATGAAGACATCTGTAGAATTTTGTTTATGAGACTCAGATGAGGATCTCGTTGCTCAAATATCCATATTTCTGTGCGTGTCTATAAAATACTTGGCAAATTGGTACACGCAAACGCTGGTACATGCTGACGCTGTCAAGCAGGTACCAGTGTTGGTGGACACAATTCGTGACAATTATTTTAAACACTGCACTTGTCAACGATGTAGTCTATGAACATTTTTTTCCTGTCATTTCCAAATTCCTGTGTATGTGCCTTACCACGTCTCTAATGGTCATACTTCTCTATATACAATAAATGATTGCTGCAACTTCCTGTACCAGTCCTTTAAGTCAGAATTCACACCTCAGAAATGAGAGTAAGAAGCTTCCGATATGATGGTTGGTTCTCGTCACTCTGCTGAGTGGGGAAATGGTTAGGGTCGTCTGTCTCTTATCAATAACGAGGTTTACTTTCCATGGGAATGTTTGTACTGCGACCGGTGATGGTTATACCACTGCTACGTTCAGTGGTGGCGGGGTGGTCGGCTGTACGCAAGAAGAAGAAGGTGATAGTTATACCTTAGCTGTCGCCAATGCACTTGCGATAGTTGGGTCATTTAAACTTATTCTGAATGCCTTTTATTAGGCGAGGTAGAGTAGCCAGTAAGGTTAGATGGTCAACAGTCCAATTAATTTTTTTCATATTAGAATGCACTCAAAAATATTTTTATAAATTTCTGAAATTGTGACTACCTTTCTTGTCTTCTAGTTTGAATGTAAATGAATTTTAACGCAATGGTATCCTAAGCTAAATTTCAAATTTATATTTGAAGTATTATTCATTTATATGTATAAAATAGAATTGTTTTCAAATTGAAATAATATTTTCCATGTTTCCTAAGACCGATTTCCATTTTACAAGACTGATCTTTTTCAGTAAAAAATTCAGCCAAGTTGTTTTTTTTCTCTGAATTTTGTAGTTGCCATTGCGATCCACATCTTAGAAAGATTTGGTTTATTCATTTGATTCAGAGAAGAAAAGCTACTGGCCAACTTGCTGGAAAAATCATTTATTTTTATTTGGGCAGTGCGAAGTTGCTATCAAAAAACTTAAGAATATTCTCCTTTATTTTCTTGGTAAAATGCCAATCCTCAAAGATTGTTTACAGGCGGAATATAACATTACAAATTGATAGTGATCTTTTGTAAGGAAACTGGAATTCTCTTTTCCCTCGCCGTCTTTTTTGTTACTAAATTCTTTACGGTCGTTTTCTTTTGGTTCCATAACACAAAATAATCAGTATTTTGAATAAATAATTTTTTTAAAAAGAAATCAGCGCCTTTTCGTGGTATTTTTATGCATTTCTAATGCTAATAACTCTAAGATATTTCATTCCAATATCAAAAAAAGTTGTTTACATAAATTAGAACATCTAATTAAACTCTGGTAAATTTTTGAAGCCCTGAGAAAATATCATTAAAATGATGATATAGCAAATACACTAATGAGGTATTTTTCCTCATTAATTTGCATTTATTGATAAAAAAACTAAATGTTTCCGCATTCAACAAAATTGAATTTAGCTCAAAGCTATTTTTTAGTTATAATTATTAATTAAATGACTAATTTTCTTTTAATATCTTCTGAAATCAATCTATTAATTTAAGATGTAGAAGAAGATTCTTATAAATTAATTTTTTTCTTTGCTTAACCAAAATTAATTTATTTATTTAGTTAGTATTAAAGCTCGCACACAAAAATATTTTTCACCTCCACATCATTAAGATGTTAGTTATAAAAAATTAAATGAAATAAAATATAACTCTTTTATTTATCTATATTTATTTATTGTATTTTGTTTCTGAAATGTATCTGCATTTAGCTAGCTATATTCACATTTGTTTTGGAAATATTTTTGGATAAATTTTTTACAACTTTTAAAGAAGAATTTTGAAAACTTGCAAATTTGATAAATGTATGCGTAGTACTAAATATATTCATCCCATGCGTCAAGGTTTCTGTCGAATCTGCTCTTTCCTAAAAGCTAATAAGAAAAATTTTTCTTCCTCACTTATATTTGAAATTTAACTCTTTTCTATTTTCAAAGAGTAAAATTTTCTCCATACAGCATTACATAATTTTTATATCCGAATTATCACATAGGTAGTATCAGAATACGTTTTAAATTTTGCTTTAAGGTATACGACTAGGTTGTAAAGATGCTCTCCCAAAAAATTAAATATTTATTTTATGATCTGAAAATAAAGTCTCAAAATCTGAAGTTCATACATTCTAAAATACATTTTGTTTTTAATATATATAAAATATAAATATAAATACAGTAGTTTCAATAATACACAAGTAATAGAAACGGTATAGTGAACACTGGTATTTCAAACCGGAAATGAGTTATTTATTTTATTTTTACCATAATATTGCCCAAAATAATATTTGATATGTTTACATCAATTATCTACCTAATCAGCCATAATTTGCTAATTCTAGGCATTTCTATTTAAAAGTATAAAAACTACATTTGTTTCCAGCACATTTGGATGAACTAATTTACAAATAGAATATCTAAACGCATTTTTTGAAGAATGAATATTTCCCTGTAAATGTTTCCCGGAAAGCATGATATCTCAAAATCAATTCAATAAAATTTCGTGAAATTTGGTATGCATGTATCCAAAACGTTTGAGGGGGTAATAGAAGACGGATTTTAAAGTAACTTCATTTAGACATGCTTACAGACACTTTCAGTTCAAAACATAGATAAACTTTGGAAAAAAAATCGTTAACGACAATTTCAAATACTCATAAAATTTTTATTTATTAAAATCATTTTTATCTTGTGGTTTGTTACATTTTAGGTAGTTTGAGCTGTGTATAGGTGAAATAAAAAATTTCATTATTTTTTTAACATTGCATTTTTCCTTACACTGAAAATTCTTGCTAAATTGTCAATCAATGCGCAGTTTTTTTTCAAAACCTAGAGGGAATAAGAGTATTTTTTCATCTAATAGTGACCTTTCAAGTCGGGTTTAGTTATTCGGTACTATTAAAAAATATTTATGTATCATTTTTCAAAATTTTTCCCCCAATCCTAGTCGAATACCGTAAATTAAAATTAATTTAATAGAAATACTTCTTGAAAATAGATTTTTATCAAAGTGATGAAAGTTAGAATTTTTAAACTTAATTATTTTCTAATTTTAAACTTTAATTTATAGGTTCTGTTTATAAATACTACGGAATTATTAGATATTTTTTATTCGAAACTCCTTACCAACTGGAACCACTCATATAGAAAAAAAAATTGGTTAAATAATTGATTAATTGATAGTTAATCTCTTTAAATTTGCCATTTGTAACAAAGGCAAATGCACAAAATTTCGAAACTCTAATAAACCAGAAACTGAGTATAAATTACAAATTGTATTTTTATAAATACTAAAAAAGTGAAGTTAAATAAAAGAGTACAAAAATGAGATCTTTTTAATTTTAAGATAATCTTATATTAAACATATATAAATATGTCTTCTTGCATGTAAAAATTTATTAAAGATATAACAAAGTTGCGTCCTACAAAATTATTCTTCAAAAGTCATAAAAAATATAATAGAAATAAAATAATAGTAAATTTCAAAAAGAAACAAAAATAATAATCCTACATTTGATGTTTTCTCCAACTGAAATAACCGCCTACTACATTTGTTTTATCGTAGCTTGTAAACTTTTATTGCGGTGATAGTTTTCAATTCAAAGTTGAATGTGCTAGCTAATCTAAAAATTTTATATTGTAGTATCTTTCAAACATCATATTGTAGCATACTCTCAAGTCTTAAATAAACTATGGAGGGCAATAACTTCAAAGTTCTAATTTTATTTACTCAACATCAACTTTATGAAGCAATCAACAAAAAGTGTACAGGGAATTGTTTCATTGCGAGATAAGTTGAAAAAGAGTACCTAAGTTGAATAAACTTAAAATAATTTTAATATAGTTTTAAAATTATTGGAAGTATTAAATAATGTATCGATATGATTGTGTATATGCAGTTAAACACATGTTAATACTTTGTTTAAAATTCATGATTCATAAGATAGGAAATTAGTTAATAAAACAGTGACGAAAATTGTGTTATATAATTATTGAAAAAAAAATTAAAACTAAAGAAATTTGTTTCCTAAATTTTATTTAATTTATCGAACAATCATTTCTATAAAAAAATCTAATAATACATTCTCTTACAACATAATACATAACAAGATAATACATTCTCTTGTTATGGTACATGTGCTCAAGATTTGATTGTGATTTATAATTCTTCAGAAATGTCTTTTTATCATCAAAACTGTTTATTAATATTTATAATAGCAATAAGGAAATATCAGCATTTTTTTTCCTAATGAAAATTATCTGAAAGACTGTGCAGTAAAATGCCTTCATTTATGAGCTTTAATAAACTATTTAATTTTAATATTTAATTTTATTTAATAATTAGCTGGTACCTGGCGCGTTGCTACCGCAGAAGAAATAGTTTTGCAATTATCCTTTGAAATTTAAAATAGCTATCTCGTTTAATTAGGAATGATAGAAAGAATGATATTTATTTTCTTGTCGACAATGAATGAATTAACTGAAATTGAATAATATATAAAGAAGAAGTATAAATAATATTTATTCTACTTCTTTTACTTTATCATTCAAATATAATTTAGGGTAGTAAATATTTTTTTGGTTTTCCCATTTTCAGCAAAAAGAAATACAGACTCTTGAGCATCCAATATACTGGCAAAGTGAAAAAAATGGATTTTCTAGATTCAAAGCAATAAGTTGGCAAAGTTTTATCGCAATCGGATGAACGGCGTGACAGCACATAAAATATGAATAAACAAAAAATTTATTTTTACATATTAGATATATTCGATTAACATATTAGATATATTTCATTTAATGTGATTTAATATGCTTCAAAAATAACCGAATATGTGAATTTATTTTTAAATGAGAATGCAACGTTTTTAGAAAATATAAATCTTTTGTGTGAGACAGATCTGTATACATCAAGAAGTTCTAAATTGTACTCATTTTAGACTCCGTTTCGAAAGGGAAAATATCGAACATTTTTTGCTAAATACTAGAACAGATTTCATAATAAAAGGCGTATGCACTCGCCAATGGTTTTGAATTATATTCAAACTATGCTTGTGGTGTAGCGGATGTGACGTAAGAATTGCGTAATCTGATAATATATTTATTTTGATTAGTAAAACAAGATCATGAATCAAAATTTTCCATGTCTGACTCTATATCTACCCATCTTTCTCATTTAATTCGGTCAAATTCGTCAACGCGTTCTGAAATAAATAAGTCAATTTACTTTAAGTTCAGCACAATATTATTAATGGCAACTCTTTAGTCATTCTTTCTATATCTAAACTAGTCAGCTCAATCTTCCGATATTAGAGACTAAATTGATTCTCCGAGTGAATTCTCTATTATTTATCAGTGTCTCCTTTTTAATTTCTTATTTTTCACCCTATCAGCAAATGATGTCTACCCTCTGATATCAAAAAACAGCCGCCAACTCATCAGAGCCCGACTATAATGTGAATCCAATACAGCCCATTTTTCTATGTGAATAGAGCTTATCCAAAACACTTACAATGTAAATATTATATTCATGAGCAAATACAATGTAAATATTATATTCATGAGCAAATACAATGTAAATATTAAAGTTATTCATAAGGAGAAGCTGGTTTTTTTTTACTTTTAATAAATTAAAATACGTTTATTATTTCAATAAATGCGTACATATTGATAAATCTGTGATCATTTATCTACCTTTTTTGATATAGAAAAGATGTTATGGCGAAAATATTTTTCCCGTAATAGAAATTATATTATTCAGCGAATAAGATTAATAGTGTTTAGTCACTATTCTTCCATTAGATTTTTCCACTTTTATCTATTGATTTCTAGCGTGTCATGCATCCAAAAATGAATTAGGCTTTATATTTCGTCATAGTTTGCTATCTCTTTTGTAGTAACGAATCAATGAATCGAATAAAATAAATGATGTCCTTCTTCTTCAGGATGAAAATGCTCATCTATGATTTTATTGATTCTGGAATGATTAATTGCTTTTGTATACGATACACTGAAAGAAGCATTTATAAAATGAGACTCTGAGTATCATAAAATTAACTTATATCTTATATTTGTACCATAAATACCCTAATTTTTTATTTAAAATTTTATAGAAAATTTTATAAGAGCTTTTATAAAAAATTAACAAAATTTTATATCATAAATTATGTAATAATAAAACTAAGAGATCAACATACTGAATATAAATAAACAATTTTTTTTTTCACTTGCGCTAACGTTTTTTTTTTTTTTTTTTTTTTTTTTTCTGTCAAGTATTGTTATTAATTTTCCTCAGAAATCATAAATCTTTTTCGCTTCTAAGGACTTCTAAGATAAATCTCCATTAGCTATAATCATTGGTTAGAACTAAAAATATAGTACTATCTAGAACAAACGATATTTTTAAGATTGTTATATATTATTTAATCAGCATACAAGAAGCAATTAGATTTCATTCTTGATATGTATGATATAAATATTTTCTATAATAAATATTTTTCCTAAATAGAAAAATAAAATTGTTACAATTCACGATCTATATCTGAATTTTTAAAGTCAAATCATAATCTCACGTTCTTTTATAATAGCTGATATTTCCCCAAAATAGTATATATATCTTTAAAATAGCGTTCTAGTATATTCCGGAATAAAATTCATTAAAATGCATTTCAACAGACTGAAAAAAAAATCCATCTCTCGGGAAGAAAACTATACATTGGAATATGAAATCATTTATCTAAATTCTTAACTCTTCATTAATTGCAGGCTTAGACTGGAATAAAGTTCCTTGTACGATCTTGTCTAAAGGCTTGCGAAACGTTAGCCAATCTTCTTGGTATCTTCTTTAGCATCTTCTTGGTATCTTCATTACCATAAAAAAATACATTAATTTTTCATAAAATTTTGCCTTTTAAATTCCCAATGCATGTTTATGTTATTTATGTAGCATTAACCACGAATGTCCTCACATTGTTGCCCCATTTGCTATCTGTAACACATTCAACAAATGTCCCCACAATAACCAGTCATGATATTAAATTATCTTCCCCATTTTAATTCGATCCTGAGTTATAAAGTAATTTAAAATTTCCAGTTAAATCATGAGGAACATTTAAAAATTTTTCTGTTATTAGAATTACAAAAATAAAATTGATATTGAAGACTTCCGAATTTTAATAATTGCTTCCGATTTCCTGCCCATGATTGAGAATAAAAGTTCAGTATATAGGGTTTCATAAAGTTTAATTTCTGTTTAATAACAACCTACAGAAGCTATTAATAAATTGTGATTAAAATTGTAGTTTCAAGAACAATGCTCAAGATAACTTACTCTTTTATTATATTATGTATCTATATGTTAACAATGACTAGATAATCCTGATGTGTTTGTGTACCAAATAAAATGTTTGAATAAACATCAACAGTATAGACTAATGTTGGCCAAATTTGGAAATGTATTCAGGTCATTTTATCCATAAGCCATTTGGAAATGTATCAGCTCCATAATATCGAAATGAAAATTGGATTTCAAATTTTCTCTGTTCACCTTTTGGAAACATAAAACTATAAAACAGCTAATTCTTTTTAATTCGAAGAATTATTTTTGATTTATCTCTTTCAGTTGGATATAAATATCGATTATTTAAACTCGGATTTATTCACCTGTTCTTAACAACACTTGAGTCTTTTTAGTATGATCTTAATCCGACTTTATATTTGTTTAGCAACCCTTGTCTGCTGTTCAATAAAGATAGAGCTTTCATCAAGATACATAACAAAGAAATTTTGACTATTCCCAATTCACTCAGTATATCAAATTGATTTTTTTTATTGTACGGCAGTGATGTATATCTTACAATCTTAAAGACATCAAAATTATTCACAAAAGTATTTGCAAAGAGTTCAAAAGGTGATGTCAGGAAAAATTGTACTCTTTCTTATACTACACATTACATTCTTGTTTAAAAATGGATTCATTATGAAATTATGTAACAAAATATAACTAATATAATGTGATTATGCTGAATAATTTTAAAAGCAAGCTACTTTATTCAAATATTCTTCCATCCATTGCTTGCCTCCGCATCAAAATCTTTCTTAGTTTATTGCAATGAACGTTGTGAAAAGTTTGAATTGGTGCGTGAAAAAAATTTCGTTTTAAAATTCAAATGGATATTTTGCATTGATTTGAAAGTGATATCTATGTTACATCAATAGAATGATCGTAAGGAATTCCAATATTTTCTTTGGGAATGAGATAGCCATGATAAGAAAGGATATTATTTATATATAAAAAAAGATTGGAAGGAAGATATTGGAATCGGAAATCAAAAATATGAAAAAAATATTCAAATTAATTCATTCAAAACATTATTTTCACTTTATCATGCAAAATAAGAACATGCGAAACAATTTATTAAAACTTTACCAAAAAAAAAAGAAAAGAAAGATTTAGCATACCATTATGAACAGTTTCCGGGTTTATTCGAAGCAAAGCTGAAAAACCTTATTTGTAAGATCCAACATCAGTAACTCATTATGCATAAAACTTTTAGATGAAATCAGAAAATGCATTGAAATCAATATTTCAAACCAGTATTAATTTGTCTTCTTAGAAACCAAAGAGACTCAAACTACAAATCCGTAGTGAAACAGATATTAGTATATTTCAAGACATCAAAGAGTGATATGGATTTCAAAGTTCATTTTCTCCACTCGCACCCAGATGAATTTTCCAAAGATTTAGATGCTGTCTGTGAGGATCGAATTAAATGAATTCACGAAAAATGTAATGGAAATGAAAAACAATGCCAAGGATATGCCAATATGGTTTGTCAGCATGTTAGCTAACTATGCTGGATGTTGGAAATTATCTCACAAAGTTCACCAGAAGGAAAGAAAGAAAAAATATTTAAAAGTAGAGGGGAAATGAAATTAATTTTTAACTTTTTTAACATTTCTTTAATTATCAAAATAATTGCAAGGCTAGGACATAAATGTAAAACGTGCATCAATAATATGCAAAATTAATAAAAATAAAATGGCTTTGTTAAAATCGGAATTAATAAAATAAAAATGTCGAAATATTTTTTTTATTTTTTTTTTTTATTTTTACCAAAATGCGACTTTTTTTACATTTTCTATCATAAAAAAAATAATTTTACTTTTAAATTGTTTGATGAAAATAATATAAATAATCAATTTTTAAATTTAAAACAATTTTCAAAAAGTGCTATCTTGTAGACCCATGTAACTTAAGACGGGACATTAAAATAAAAAGCTTTTTGTAACATTTTGTTTTTTACTTCCAATACCAATTTCAAAATTCCATTTTAAATGTTTAGAAGGTTTCGTGTTTATTATACATGAAATCATATTTGATAAAATAAAAGCAAGCAATTTCTTTTAAAAATGAACTTAATTTTAATTTTTTTTTATTATTATTATTCTGGTGGCAAATATTGTGTACTCAAAATCAATTTAGGTTCTGACTATTTCTAACTGCGTTTAGAATAAAATAATACATTTAATTATAAATGTAAGTAAAATCTTGACTAATTATACAGTTTTAATAAAAATGCATTCTTGATGAAATGCAACTGAATCTTCACTTTCCGATTTCTGAAAAGAAATTATAAGTCTAGAAACGATTTATTTTTATCGCAAAGTTTCTTGGTGTTATTTTTAAAAAAATAAACCAAAATAGCAAATTTTAATTAAATTTACCGTTAACATATATTTTTAATACATTCGAACATTTTTCTGTCGTTATGCTGTTATCAAAAATCTTTCCAGATGTTATTTGTTATTTTCAAAAGTGAAATCAAATTATTTTATTTAGCTTATTTTAACTATTTCTTTCTAAGGGTGCTAGTTTTGCATAAAAAGGATATATTCCTTCTTTTCTTTTTCATTTCTTCGAATAATTTTTGGTTCCAACTATTTTATGTGAGTGTGTGTTTTCCCTTTCGTATATGAAATATGCACGTCAGATTGTACGGCAAATATTGCATCGTGGGCTTAACATCCTCCTGTTGATGCTGTGCGGAAGTTTAGAGAGAGGGGTGGAAGGTCAGGCGTTGTCCTCGTCATCTGATCAGGGATCCAAATTATGGTGTACATCTTAAAAAAGTCCAATAGTGACCTCCAAATCCTTCGGGACGTTAATATAACAAAATTAAATCAAAAATGTATTTTTCGCAGGTGTCTGAAACGTAGAGTATCGTCAAACTCTTTGAGTTAGAATATTTTTGAGAATTTATGTGCTTCCTATATGAGAAATTAAAAAAAAAATTACTTTACTTAAAAGCAGATTAAGATTTTCTAATTCAAAGTTCTATATAGAGGTTGTGGCATTTCAAAATTATTAAATAACTAGTGTGTTATAGTTCCATGTAGTTTTGCCAAAAGAAAATTATGTAAGTGCGGAAGTGAAAATTCAGCAGATAAAAGCAGCAGAACCTCCCTCTTGACAAACGTTTCTATTTTTTCCCATTCAGACCCATAATGCTTTTAGTATCATTAGTCGCTTTTCACATCTAATATTCAATACTAAGTGTGACCTCCTTGTAAAAATCTCACACCGAGTAACATTTAAAAAAATTAACTATTTACTTCTTTTTAAAAAGTGATCTTTTAATAAAAGAAATGAATATCCAATAAACAAATGTGTTTCGAAAACATCGAGAATTGCAAACAAAATTCATAAACAATCAATAATGAAAGAAAAAAAGTAAAAAGAAAAGAAACTAAAAAATAGATTGAATTTCGGACGGAGAAGTAAAAAAGAAAGCATTTTAACGCACTACAAACTAAGGAGGCCTGATTGCAGCTCCAGTCCTCAATTCAAGTGGAGAAAGAATGTTTTCGGTATCCACATCAATCAATCAGCTGTGTGCGCTGTGATCTTCTATGTCTGCTCACCGAAAGCACAAACTGTTCAGATCTGAAAAAGAGGAAGATCAAAATTATTTTTTTTCTTTTCAAAATGATTTTATTTAAATATTATGTTACAATACTTTTAAAATAATCTAGTAATATTTCAAACAATAATAATTGGGATAAGGAGAAAAGTACAGTTCCTCCTTAACAAAATTCGAAAAAATCTTTTATCTAACTCTTTCCATTTCAAAGAAAATGACTTGTACCATTTTGGAATGCATATCTAATATTTTCCATCAGTTAAGCGAAGGTACATTTACTCTTAATGACTCCTACACATTTGAACCGGGTAAATTATTCTCCAAATTGTGCCTTTTTCCTAAACGAGCTTTCTGCTCCACGAAATTATATAGGTAAACTTCTAATTAATACTTGTTTCAAAGAAATTTTTTTCGACATTGCGGCATGGATCTCTTTTTCAAATCTTCATTACTACGGTTTACTCTTTTAAAATTTATTTAATCAGCATTATTACACTCAGCTATATTTTTGTTATCTTCTTTTTAATTGTACCAAAATTATCCTTACCAGCAAGTAACCGTGTCACAATAATTATCTTTATTTTCCTCTAATTATATAAAATAATTAGCAACATTTAAATCCTTTGTAAGTATGATGAGTAGATGAAAGATTAGAATTAAGCAAGACTTCTTTTATTCCGTTGTTCTGAAAGCTATAATAATGCAAGCGACTGCAATAAAAAAAATTATTTGAAATTCGAAACTTAAGCTCAAATTACCGCAGCAAGAGGATGTTTTAGTTTGGAATCATATTACTTCTTAAATGTTATCTGAATTATAAACCCGAGAGCATATATACCTGCTTATAAGAAATTAGTAATGTTTATAGTATCATCTTGATATGTGTGTCTATAAAGGTAATAATTAAAATAAAGCAACGCATTGTAAAATAAATTTAAAAATATTTTTAAAAATTTTATTAAAATGAGAGAAAATTTATAAGGAAAGAAAATTCACATAATAAAAATGTTGTTAATTTGTTTGATAAAATACATTCTGAAGTTACTGATGGAAAAATTAAATAATCGATTCTTTTGAACAAAATAACATAAATTTTGAAAATGTTAAAAATCTTATTAAAATTTAATAAGATTTAAAAAATTTAAATTTTACTAAAATTAAAAATATTATCAAAATTTAAAAAAACTCTTGTAACTACATGATAAATATTATAGCCCTAAATTTAACGGTCTCTTCTATTCAGCAATTTAAACAATTTTCAAATTATAGCTGGTTTTAAACTAATATTATTTTAAAATAGTATAATAAATAATAAATTGAATAGTCTATTATTTGATCCTGTCCAGTGATTCAAGCGCAATTAGTATGTCTATATTGAATGCTCAAACTATCGCCATCTTCTGGTAAATGACAATATAGTCGTTCATCCATATTTTAAATGTTGAATGAATTCATTTCAAAGCGTTTTATAGGCAAACATTGCAACAGAGAAAGTCGCCGACATATGTAAATTTAACTTGGAAAGTTGTCAAAAATTTATGTTACTTTGAAAGGATATATTCAGATTTCAACACAATTGCTTCGAAAAGACCTTTTATAATCATCATCATGAATTCATTTTCCTTTGAATGGAAATATAACGTTTATTGAACACTAAAATGTTTGAATTCATTTCTTTCTGAATAATGAATGATTGGTTCTTTAAAGCAAAATCAATGTGACAGATGAATTTTGATGTTAACAATGAGAAATCAGGATTTGATGTGGAAATTGTTACAGTCATCTTTTTATTTATTAATATAATGCATTCAGATCTTCATCAAATTATATTTCTTGTGTTTAATCTTTGTATTTGAAATTTCCTACTTATTAAAAATGATGTTATGTATAGGTATGTATAGGTAATTTTTTTTAAATGCATATTATTGTCTCATTGTTAAGTTAATACAAGTATGAGAAATACTTCTGAAGGGAAAAAATGCTTTTAACTTCTGACAAATTGCTGTCTAATTTACAAATGCTGATATGTACAAACGTTGATATCATTTAGCATAAATGTATATCATGTATAATATACAAATTTCCTTCAATTAGATATTAATGATAATATTTCCACATAGATAGGAAACAGTTATTAAAAACGCAGTTTTAATTAGGTACTAAAAATATTTTTTTTTAATTTTTTTATCCTCATCTTTCTAATTTTAAATCCATTGTTTATTATTATAAATGTTAGGGGATTTTAAAATAATTGGGTTTTTTTTAAAATTTGATACTAAGTAGCACCAGGTAAATCAAGTTTTCAATTAATTTATTAACTAATAAACAGATTTTGAGAAAACATTAAAAAAGAATATTGGCATCAAGAATATGCAATTGTATAAAGCATTAAAAATATACATACTAGAAAATAAAGACAAATTCGTTATAAAATCGAGATGGGGGAAAGAATTCTTTATTATTTAGCAAACAATGGAAATGTGTATACAATTTTTCCAAAATTTGTATTATAATTTAAATTTAAATCTTTCATATATTTAATAATTCATGATTATATTTATAATGGTATCTTGTATCAATTTTTATAAAATTCTTTTCCAGACGCCACCAATCAAATTAAATCGATTCTAAAAAATTAAGAAAATAATTGATAGTGAAATCTAAAATATTCAATAATATATTATCATGAGAAAATAGGGACCTACGCAGAATTTCAATATTATATCATGTCAAATCTGAATGTAAAATCTAATATAAAATTCCATTTTTGTAAATAAGAAAGTGTTTAAAGCAAAGGTAAAGTGCAAAAATTCAACATTTCTAATCCTTACACCTATCAAGTGGTAGAATCAAATGAGTATATATAAACTTGATCAGCAAGTATCATGAGTATGATATGTAAACTATATCAGAAAGTAAAACTTGAATTATTTTATTTTGGCAGATGCTAAATTAAAGCACAGATATAGGTATTTCATTAATATTTCCATAATTTTTAGGCATTAGTGTAAATTTAAAATAATTCTTCCTTTGAACAGAACTGTTTTTATACAATTATATTTAACTTTATTTATTTCATATTTATAAAGATAGAATTTTTGTATCGGCTTTCCGCTCTTTTTTTTTCCATGCTTCACAATTTTGAAATGCTTTCTACTTCTTTGCTTTCGATGGCAGTATATTATTTTAATATTTTCAGGATTTTATTATCAGTAAATAGATTAATTTAACTAATTTGATTTTGTACTAGTAATTGATACTAAGTGAGGAATTTTAGAAAATTTTATTTCAAAATACCGCAACATAAAGCAAAGTCTAAATTTCAGATATTCTAGTAAAAGTGCACTTTTAAAGCAATTTTTATTAAATTGACTGCTATTTTCCACCCTTTTATACAAAGAAACTACGGTATAAATTATTTAATGCTTTCCTTGAGTTTTAAATAGACATATGATATTCCCCGCTGGTCATTTTTTCTTGAAATCTTGCTAAATATGTAACAACTCAAATCGCATTATATATTTATGAATTCAAGTGAAATAATCGTGCTTTTCTTAATTTCAGTAAATTACAAAATTTAGGCAGTAAAATTACACCTAATGAAGAATAGTTATGATACGTATTATTATCAAGAATTTGTCATTGTTATTCCTTGGTAATTCTTTGCAATTTTGTGCATTAGCTATCAATAATCCAGAAACCGCCATAAAATGTAAAGTCATTATGCAAACATATATCTTTTATAAATATATAATAAAGCATATTTTGAAATAAATCTAAATTTACAAAAAGGAATTTTGAGATTAATGGGAAAGGAAATAAAATCGAAAATATTTCAAAAATCGTTTGGAAATAAAAATTAAGATCTGAAATAAGTTATATAAAAAATTTTGACACTTTAAAATTACATATTTTATGTTTAAAAATGTTATTTTGAAACAAGTAATGTCTGTAAGAAAGTTCAAAATATTTAAGCACATATACTTTTGATTTCATTCGCCCTTTCATATTTTAAATAGCTAATATTTAAACAGTAAATATATTTGATCGAAAGTGCCTCTACCTTAAAGTGGTGCTAATAACGTGTGATTCTTAAAACCTTAGAAAAAGGGGATTTTTTTGGCAAATTTATCCCTTATATAAACATTTTAGAAAGCATCAGTTTGAGAAAAAGAATAGATAAATCCTTTTGATAGTATAATTATGTTGAATAAAAGTGGAAAAGAATAATAAAGGAGAAAGAAATTTTTTCATTATGAAATGTTAGATTTATTTATTATTAATAAATATTAATTTTTTTGCCCTTGTATGTAATATGTGCTTTATAAAATTTTATTCTGAACCTTTTGTAATCTGTTGCAGATATTTTTGTATTCACTTTTTCAATAAGTAAAAAACAAATATATGCTCTTTTAATTTATTTTTTATGTAAAGCAAATGCGGGGTTATTTTTGCTTCTTTAAAACGATTGAATCAATCGTAAGTCATATCACTGATCTCCGATCCGCCCGAAGGCACACGAATAAAGAAAGCTAAATGATCGGACGCTGCAACAGCAACATTGGCGAGAACTGTGGTTGAGTCCTAAGGCCCATCACCTGCTACGGTACAACCCTTCCCGAAGGAAGTAAGTTCCGTCATCGATGAGAGGAGCCGGATCCCTCACCTTTTTGTGTACTCTCCATGGTGGCGAGATCCAACCACGTACCAGAAGCATCTCATCCTCATTTCGAGGTGCCCCCCGGAAGTTTGAATCAATCATAAATTAAATGAGCTAATTACAAAAAGATAATGCAAGAGCTAATGGAGAATATTAGTTTATGATTTTAAATCTCTAAATAACTTTCGGCAATGAAAAATTTGCTTTTCATTTTAAAAACGGATTTCTAATAGTGATACCCAAATGATACAAAATAACATATCTGCTCCAATTCTTTTTAACTCGTTCAGACCCTGCTGTACCATGTTCATCATCTGCTTTTAATAATCAGAACTCACCAAGAGCACTCATATAATATATATTTTCCTCAATAACAAAGGGATCTTGGTGTAAATGAATAATAAAATATTTTATGATACAAATAGATTAATTTATCCTAGTTTGTTAATTTTCCTTATTAATTAATATTAATTAGTTAATTATTTAATTTTTACAACAAAAAATAAATTAATTTGCGAAATTAATTAAGTTAATTAATTTAAATCATCTAAAGATGAATATATTTTATTGAAGCATGATATTTCAATGAATGAGGTTCAAATAAATTTAAAGTAATATTTATTAACAATTCATTCTGTCTTTATTTAGTTAATTACCTATTTGTTTTAATAATTTTCAAAATGTTACACCAAAATCATTCATAAATTGCCATTTTAAAATATGATGTCCATACTATTCGGACAAAATGTGATAAAATCACACCATAATCGCATAGAAACGAATACATTTCGATATTCAATACACCGATTCTGTCTGCTTATTATACATAATCTATATCGCTCTAACATGTATTCCAGTCTGCGATTATAAGTGTTGGCACAGCATCTTCGATCACTGTTCCAAATAGTATGCTTTAAACTGATTAATCCTTCATAATATACATGTAGCATCCCATCCTTCATTTTCCGAGAGCGCCGCTTTTCACCAAAATGCTGCTTAAACCAATATGTCACTGCAATTAGTTTCGCTGCCTTCTCTAATATTGCCTTCTCAACGGCTCTACATTGATGGCGACACTTGAGACTAAGTATTTTGAGAATTCTCATTAGAAGAGACTCATAAATAGCCCTATTTTCAGTATAGATTGAAGCAGTGTAGACTCTGTAATTATAAGAGGAAACCATGACTTCTGATGATTCAAATCTCCGTTGTCGTGCGAGAAAAATATAAAGAATTAGACAGAGTTGTTTCCCCGAAACTTTCTCGTATACTCTGCATTAAGAGGGATTATCTTCTTTTCTCCGCATAAAATTTTGGACCTTGAAAATAAGGGTGTAAATATCTTGCTTGACAGAAAATGAAACAAAATATAGCTCCTTGGAGTGAATCGAGCATTTTTATAGAATCTTTTATGAGAGTAGGTATTTTGAACATCGTTTTGCAGACCCGATGGACAGTAAAATTTGGCACAAAACTGAAGTTATAGTCACAATACAATGCACCGAATTTCGTTGATTTAAATCATCGTGCTAATGGTCCCACGGGGAATAACTCGTAATTGAGGATGATAAGCTTCTGGTATGATGGTTCATTCTCGTCACCCTTGTTGGAACACAAAAAGGTGAGAAGTCTGGCTCCTACCATCGATGACGGGACGTATTTCCTTAGGAAGCCGGCTCCCTGGCATATGGGTAGCGCGTCTTCCCCGTGATCTGGGCGTTCTGGGTTCGAGTCCCGGTTTGGGCATGGCTGTTCTTCCGTTGTTCTATCTGTGAGATAAGTGAATGTGCCCTCCTGTAAAAAGGGGTTGTGCAAGCGAATGAGTGATGCGTGAGTAGAAAAGTCGCATTCTTGACCCTAGTTGAAGCTACTAAGAAACACAAGAGACGCTCCCCAACCACCTTAAATCGTTGTCTTCAAAACAGCAGGCTTGTCCATGGCAAGTGCCATAAGAAACAACAATTTCCTTAGGAAAGGGTTGTTCAGTGGTCGGTGATGGTCCTTAACCTTCTCTGACGGTACAACACTTCCCGCCAGTGTTGCTGTTGCAGTGGTCCGGTCATTTATGTTTTTCAGTGTGACTTCCAATGGGCCGGAGTATCCACCGGCGGGTCGGAATTGTGGTTTGTGGTCATCGTGTTTATGAATTATTGTGTTTATATGCTTTCAAAATTGCAGACGGTCAAGTGTTTGACGATTTAATTCCAAATTTGAAAAGTATCTATATTTTTGATATTGAATCTATGCACCAAATTTTATTTACGTAGCTCCTTTCGTTTTGTTGTTACCGAATTCACTTACACTCGAATATCTTAGATAGACAGACTTTCCGTGAATGGATCAAAATTAGATTGAAATTTACAAATTTGGTCATAATTCCGTTTACCAAATTTCAGCATTTTTTAACTATCATGTTCATAGACAGAATGATGGACTCTAGACAGACATAATGCCATTTTTTGTATGAGTGTGTGTGTTTTGTATGAGTGTGTTTGTATGAGTGTGAGGGCCAGACTCAGAGAGATCTAAAACGTGGAGATTCATCAGAATCACGACTTCGTATTTATTTTACTATTGCAATGCTTTTTCTATACTTCTTACTATACAATACTTTTTCTATATAAAAGATTAAAAATACGTCGATTGTATGCAATAATTTTGTGCAATAAATCATATTTTAAAAAGTGGTAATTAGCTCCATAAACTAGCCATACTTCTTTAGCATTTATATCACATGACATAAAAATCCATGAATATTTTATTCTTAATTTTTCTTTCTCCTCTCCCATCGCATTTCCTTAACAAGCCCATTTTTTCGACGTCCAATAAAGCACTCATCCAAAAGTCACGTCAAGAACTAACAACTACTTCCTTAAAACATCAGCAACCGTTAACCGCTCCCACTCCTATAAAACACAACTGTCCGTTCCCACCGTGCTGGACGTCCCCAGAATGAAGCCCCATTAACAAGGCGAAGAATCTGCATCCCCCACGAAGTATAAAAGCAAGGAAAGGGCCTGCGAACCTTAAACAGTCTGACTATTATTCTGCCGGGGCTTAATGGAAGAGCCTGAATGGGTTGGCTGAGTAGAATAATAGGCAGAAAAATGTGGTGCAGCTACCAGAATTCCATGAAAACATGTAGTGGGTAGATGATCAAGTAATTTGTCTTATCCCCCCTTGGGACTTGAGTTGTCCGCGTGTAGGCGTAGAATCGTGATGGGAAGATGCTACATTTATTCATTTACCCGAGCATTGTTATTATCATTATTACGTGGACGGTGATGGGGCTCGAAAAACTGTTGAATTTATTTTTGGTAGTATCTGTTAGTCGGGTGAAGGTTAGAGGTGATAATTGTATAAAAAAGATTCTTCTTTATTTTTGAATTAAAATATAAGCAATTATGATATTGACTAGATATCTACTCTATTTTTAAGTTTAATATAATAGTAATGCGTTTCATTAAACCTAAAATATTATAACAACCATCAAATGTTAAAATAATATTAATTAATTTTATTTGAAACGCTATTTAAAAGTGAATTTAAAAAGTAAGTTTCCAATACATATTGTAAAATCAAACTCCATTTTTAAATTTAATATAGATGTAAAGAATTTCATTAAACTTAAAATATTATAGCAACCATGAAATGTTAAAACAGTATTAAACAATTATATTTGAAACATAGTATAAAAGTTAATTTTAAAAGTACGTTTTTACTATATATTGTTAAATCCAAATTTTCAACCTCTTTTGAAAATTTTGATTTAACAATATATAGTAAAAACGTACTTTTAAAATTAACTTTTAGACTATGTTTTATTTGGATATTATATTTTGAATTGCTGCCTTACTAAAATTCTAATATTTTCCAAATAAAAAAAGTATTTCCTTATACTATCTCACTTTTCTAAAAATAAAATCTTCAAATTTGTTTCAAGGTAATTCAAAATCCTTTTTATTAAGATTTATGCCAAAATATTGATATTTAGGTTGATTGATTGATTGGATCTTATGATGCAAGAAGCATGTTTCATTATATTGCACTAACTACGTATTCAAAAATCCTTATAAGTCCTTTGAAAAAGCATAATTTCTTCAATAAAAATTCAATTTTTCTAATAAAGTTGAATTGAAATTCTTAAGCCAAAAGCTATAACATAAAATTATGTTTCATTTGAATTTAATGTCTAGATTTTTAAAAGATCTATTCATACATTAAATTGAATAAATGCTTTTCATTTTTAAGTGAAATATTGTTTTCATTAAATTAACAAAAATATGATATTTCTTATTCGAAACTAATTTTTTTATTAAATTAATATTTTGTAAGAAAGGAATTTTTTTCTTAGACATTTCATTTTATATCGTCTCAAGACTAAACGTCAAGAAGTTTTCAAACAATAGAATGCGAATTACAATTGCAATGAGTAAAGGAAGTTTTCGTACAAAATTTGCCAAAACATTCATTAAGATAATTACTTTTAAAAGTTTCATTAAAAAGAAAATGAAATTCCTTCTATAGTGTTTTATTTCCAAAATCAACAATTAAAACTTTTCCACCAATGATTTTATTAATCTGATCATAAAAGTAAAATTCTGCAATTACAAACCAAAAGGCATTTTGTGAGAAACCGGTTGATTAATTAGTAAAATGTGAGTGGTGTTAATAACTAAATTAACTTTACAAGCTATACAATATAATTTTGCAAATAATTTTGAAACTTCACCAAACTGGATTTTATATATATATATATATATATATATATATATATATATATATATATATATATATATATATATATATATATATATATATATATATATATATATATATATATATATATATATATATATAACTAGCTGGTACCCATTGCGCTGCTTCCTCAGACGAAATAATTTTGGAAATATCGTTTGAAATCGGAAATAGCTATTTTGTTTAATTAGGAATGATAGAAAAAATGATATTTATTATTTTCTTGCCGACAATGAATACATTCACTGAAATTGAATGATATATGAAAAAGAATTACAAATAATATTTATTCTATTTTTTTTAACTTTATTATTCAAGTGATTTAGGGTAGTCAATATTTTTTTTTTTTCGTCTTCAGCAAAAACAAATAAATTTCGCATTTGTCCGACTCGTGAGCATTCAACATACAACTGGCCATGTGAAAGCTTGGATTTTCTAGGTTCAATCCACAACTGAAGTGATTGACCTTGTGCCTTGTTGATGGCCATCGAGAATGCACCAATGGGAAATTAAAGTCGTTTGAAATCAAATCAGTTATTAAATTTTTAATTAATGAAAATGTCAAATTTATTAAGACTTCTTACGGATTGAATATCCAGCTCAGATTGAAATGTCGTCCGATCAAAGACTTAAAAGTTATTTAAAAATGACTATGAAGAGGCTTAAACATTGATTTGTAATAAAATCACTCAATAAAATGCTCAAATAAAGAAAAAAATGCAATAAGTACGCGATTTTTTTTATTGTTAATCGACCAATAACACATTCAGAATTGAATTATAAATTTTTAGAGAAGAAAGAAGAACCATAAAGATACCCCATCTCGATCCACAATATTTTCATTCTTCATGAACCAAACACAAATAGTGCACCTCAAATATTTTTAAAAAAAACTACAATGGACAAATGCAATTCTTGGACACTCTCCCTTTAGTTCAAACTTAGGTCCTTCCGACTACTATTAGTTTTGCCCTTCAAAGAAGCTTTAGGACGAAAAAGATTTTAGATCGGATGAAGCTGTAAAACAGCTTATGCACTATTTACTTCAAACGGATACTTTGTATCGTTTCAAAAAAATTTAAAAAAAAAGAACCTTTTAATACATAGGGGAAAAATTAAGGAGCTATAGAAGATAATTTTAAAAAACTATTAATGAATAAATTTCAGAAAAGATCTGTTTTATGTCTGATCCATCCTTATACATTGGTCCACGTAAAGACGATCGTGAAAATACTAAGAAAATGTTTCTTAGCATTTTCACTTGGTGCAATGATATATTCCTTACACTTCTATTGAGATTTTTGATCTGTAATGTTTTAAGAAATGAAAAAAACTGCTGTATTAAATTGTCATTTATTTTGTTTTAACTTTTGAAAATGAGCGAATAATCCATGTTATTTATCAACAGTTGAATATACTTTGGAAAATTTTTTATATAAAGAAAAAAATCACTGTATGGAATCCAAAAATGGACGAAGAATTTTTGTCTGAATTGATATAATTAAATATTTTATTTGTGCTTGCCTATATATCTGTTTAATATTGAGGTTACAATTCTGATTTTTATTTTCATATTTTGCTTATCATACTGATGACAATATTAAAGTTAGATTCCTTGTATATATTGACACCTTTCTTTAAATATAACTCACATGACAGTTAACGATTTAAATTACCTCGGATTCCTTTCTTGAGTTATAAAATCTAGCTGGCAAATAGTTTTGAATATATCGATATACATATATATTTTATATGCCTTCTTATTCTGAAATCTACAAGTATATTCTGTACTGTAAGCTATTTAAAAATTATTTTTGTACAAAAAATACCGGAACTTAACTTTCAATAATTGTAAGAAACGAGATTCAAATATTCATTAAACAACAATGTAACTAAATAATGGGTCTATAAAGTGAATATGACAATTTCAAAAAAATAAAAGGGGGAATGAGTTGGATAAAAGCCAAAGGGACTTGTTACAAGTTCAAACATGATGAGATTTCTCCTTTTACTGAATCCATAATTAGGGTGTCTCTTGGTGAAATTCTGCCACGTGCCCTCTCTGATGAGGTCATCGACAACATGGCTGTCTGCCAAGTAACACATTTCAGTTCAACAAGTTGCTAAACGGAGGCATCTTCTCGCCACAATCAATAAGCACCCAACTCAGCAAGCTCCAAAGTTGGCAATCTTAAAATCAATATCTTTCTTTTCACTCCCCAAACATTAAACATTAAGAACTAGACTTGGCTGCGAATTCGCCCTATTTTATAGACTTGAGACATCGCTTTGCATTTAACGGCCCGCGAACTGCCAGAAAAATTATTTTTAATGCACTTCTGGAGACGTTTTCTAAAGACATTCCACAGAATTAGTTTTGTTTATGATCTACTGGGAAGAAAGAAAAGTATTCTCTAGTTGATTAAAGAACTGGTGAAAAAAGAAATCGATTTTTAACTTTTGAGACTGTGGTAGGTAAAAAAAAAATTTTAAAGGACGAAATATTTTACAGAACATTATTATAATTGTAATTAATAATATCTTACAAGTTTTAGAGTCAGATGCTTTGTCATAATAATGAGCCGACACCACACAGGAATTTCCTTAAGCTTACTTGTAATAATCTCATACAAATTTGAATGTCAGAGGCTTGATCATAACCATAAGACAAGATCACTGAAACTTAGCGTGCCTTGAAGCATATTTTTTAATAACGTTTTACAAACTTTGGTACTAAATGGTTGCTCTGAATTATGAGCCAAGATCCCACTGGAACTTAGCATGCCTTGAAGCCTTATTTTTAATAATTTCTTACAAACTTTAGAGCCAGGTACTTGGTCAGAATCATGAGCCAAGATCCCACTGGAACTTAGCATGCCTTGAAGCCTTATTTTTAATAATTTCTTACAAACTTTAGTGCCAGGTACTTGGTCGGAATCATGAGCCAAGATCCCACTGGAACTTAGCATGCCTTGAAGTCTTATTTTTAATAATTTCTTACAAACTTTAGTGCCAGGTACTTGGTCGGAATCATGAGCCAAGATCCCACTGGAACTTAGCATGCCTTGAAGCCTTATTTTTAATAATTTCTTACAAACTTTAGAGCCAGGTACTTGGTCGGAATCATGAGCCAAGATCCCACTGGAACTTAGCATGCCTTGAAGCCTTATTTTTAATAATTTCTTACAAACTTTAGTGCCAGGTACTTGGTCGGAATCATGAGCCAAGATCCCACTGGAACTTAGCATGCCTTGAAGCCTTATTTTTAATAATTTCTTACAAACTTTAGTGCCAGGTGCTTGGACGGAATCATGAGCCAAGATCACACAGAAACTTAGCGTGCCCTAAAGCGTCTTTTGAATAGTTTACAAAGTACATGACTTATTTCATCGAATAAATGTTTCACTCAAAACAGTAATAGTTGCTGCACGATCTTCACAGCGGAATTTTCTGTTTCGCTGTTTAATTTCAATTGTTCCAACAGAAGCACTAACTAAAGCGTGACCTTTAATCACCACACATCAGAAGCTAATGAACATTAGGGCACATTTCCACCCCGTTTATTTCTCGCACTAGCGAAGATAATTTCTAAATTATCCTCTTGTATTTTGACGAGGGGATGCTTACAAAATATATTTTCCAAATCAATATATCTATAAATCTACATTTGGTACTTTTCAGAAAACAATTTTATAAAATATTTTGTGGTCCATCAAGAACAATGTAGAATGTACAAAACATTGAAATTCATCAAAATCCCTTAAGATCATCGAAATTATAATTAATTTCTTAATTTATAATTAAATTATAAATTACGGACATTACATTCTATTCGTAATTTATAATTAAAATTGATAATTACCACTTTAAAGGAGCATTTTCATACGATTAATATGAAACGAGAAACTTCGTTAAAATTCATTCTGAAACTATAATTCGTTATTCGTTGCATGTACAAAGAAAGTTACAGTATTTCCCACTTTTTCAAGCTTTCACCATTCTAATTACTTTAAAGAGGAAGAAAAGAAAAAGAAAATGACATCGATACTAACCAGAAATGTTTTTAGTAAACATTGTATCATTTAAACAGGAGAAATAAAAATAATTTTTTTAATCTGTATGAACTTGAAAGGCAAATTAATTTTATGAGAAAATATATAATAATATAACAAATATATAATTAATAAAATAACTCAGAGAAACAAGGGCAGATATTTGTTTTATACGACACATTACAGTACAAAACAGTGATTGTACTTTTTTTCTTAAATAAATATTTGTTCATTTTGGGGATGCAATGTTAGGTATTAAAATCAAAGCACTCATGCTAAGAAAAAAATCTCTAATTCACCTTAAGTTATTCAATAGATTTATTGTAAAAAATAAGAAATTAATAGAAGATTTTATGTATTGTTTCAGTTATATTTCTCTTAAGAATAAGCATAGTTGCAATGGCAAAATATATTAGGAGTTAATCTGCGATCGATGTTTATTTGAGGTAAGCAGGAAGAATAAGAACTAAATTTTCTATAATTTTAATAATTATCATTTCTAAAAGCTTATATCTCTTTCTTTTTTTTGAGAAATTTTACATATGTAAGTGGTTTCCTGGATTGGCATCTTCTCACCATTGTCGCCACTATTTCTTTGGTCTTTTGAAAAGTATTTAAAAAATAATACTGTATTTATAAAATATTAATTGAAGATTCTAATTCAATGATTTAGAAAATAATAAATATTTTATTCTCATTGAGTAAAAATATATTGTGTTGGGTAAAAATATATTGTGTTTATTACACCTCATGAAATAAAAAAAATTAAAATATATCCTTAAATAATAAGAATAAATATTTTTTTCTGAAAATAAACAAAAATGATTCTGCTTGAATAAAAAGTGCTTCGTATTTCTTTTCGTTCATTAATATAGTCATTAATATAATCTTCTTTAGTAGGAATTTCTACAGAATTCGAGTTTGTTATAGTTTTTCCTCATACAAAAAAAATGGATTCTGAGTTTTTAATATAATTATTTTTATTCAAACCATATTCAAAGCTATTTTAATTACTTTAATTTAACGTTTGTAAATTAAATTCTCATCTAAATGCCAAGCTGTTGCTTTTATTCATCAATACGACTAACAAATTTAATTTAAACAACAAAATATGGATAATGTTATAATTATGGTTATGAAATTCTCACTGAAAAAGTTTTATTTTAGTTGGATTTAACAATGAAATGTCTCAGTGTTTTTTGTTTTTGTTTTTTCTGAATTCAAAATTGAAATATATTTTTATTTTCATCTATTAAAATGAATATTTTCTGTTTCAAAAATATGAGTTTCTTATAATCAAATTATAAATGAAAATTCAAACACAAAATTTTTTCACTACTGAAATCCTTTTTTAATTTTTAATATAACTTTTAAGTCATACAATTGGAAAAAAAAATGAATGTATTGCATAAATGAATTCTGGTATAATGCGCACGAATATAATGGTAATTCATTTGACTCAATGAAAAATTTGTACCATTTACAACAAGTTTAGATTAATTTAACTTTTTTTTTTCTTCTTTTGCTTAGATAAGCAAATGCATAACACTTACCCACTGTGAAATGAAATTTAAAAAAATTGAATATTTAAAAGAAATAGCATCTCATTAGTACATTAGCATTATTAGCCATTAAAAATGAGAGAACATGTTCACACTTATATAGATTCATTCGAAAATGCATGTACTGTGCAATGCAATGCCAAGTTAGTAAAAATTCGTATTCCCACGTACGAGTGGCCTCTATAATTTTGTTTGTGCCATAATTCCACAAAATTCTACAATACTTCATTTTCCTTCCCCACGCCCTCAAACTCAAATTCGCTGGCATGGATTTTAAATGAAACGCGTTTCACTTTCATTTCAACGCACGAAAATTTCTTTCTTTTAACCCAAACTGTGTAATATACAATCTAAAATTCATTTCAAATTATTTTATTCAGCATTTAATATCAGAGTGCTATTTTTACACATATCAAAAGCATTCTGAAACGGGTTTGTACTCTTTCAGTGAAAAATCCGTAATTCGTAATTTCGCATCTCACTGCCTTTGGAATACCGCACATTCTAAAGCTCATTACTGTGATTGACTGAAACAGTTCGAAATTTCTAATCTAAAAATTTTTTCTCAATTCTAAAGGATCCTATGAAGTATTTCCTGATCTCAGAATAATGATTTCCTTTGCCTTTACCTTTGTTACGAAACTATATCAATTTTCATTTGACTGCACAAATGCAAACGATGCAGAATAATTACAAATTAATATAATGGAATTTAATTCATTTCTGAGAAATCAACGGAAATTCTTAAGAATCTTGGCGATCAAATGGAATTTGACTTTTATGTATTTAAATTATATCTTGCGTCTGGAACTGATTAATTGGAGTAAATTGAGATTCTTAAGCTTTCCGTTATTTATTGTCGGTATATTTTAGATTCTTGATCGAATTTTAAAAAATTTGAGATTCTTAAGGATTCCATTATTAAATATTTTAGATACCAAATCGAATTTTGTAAAAAAAAAGTTAAATTATTTAAAATCATAAGTGTCATTTTAGCTTCCTACAAGGAAGCGATTCGAAAATTTTACTTGAGAAATATTTAGTTTTTAATTTGATTAAAAGTAAAAAAGCAACATAATAGTTTTTTTAAATTATTTTGTTTTAAATGTCTATATTTTTTATCTATAAAAATATGTAAAATATCGGTTTTATGAACCTATGTTGATAAGTTTATCTAAAATAAAATAAAAATTTCAGTGCCAGAGAATCGGAAAGTGCATTAAACAAATTTCAAATTAATTTTGACACATTTTAAGTCGAGACCAAATTCGTATTCCATTTTTTATCCTTTAAATACATAATTATATAATATATCTATTTCCTAATAAAATTAATTTTATACTACATAGCATAATTTTAAAAATACTTGTTGTAATAAATTGGAATAGTAATAATCATTAGCTCACTACTCCAACCTACACAAAGGCACATGGAAAATTCTAAATTATTGGAGATTCAGAAAAAATGCTAAATTCTAGGCAAATATTAATATTTCGTAACTGCTCTACGCCATTGACATGCAAATTTTCCACTGGGATAATACCTTTATCCCAGTGAAAGTCTCATAGGGTATGGGATAATATCTTTATACCTTAGAGAATATATGAGAAAGTTTTCAGGAGATCAGTCCTACTGATTAAAATATATTGTATTATTTCGCCTTCATTCATAAATAAAATTTATTGATTCATGATTCTATTCTATTCATTCTATTCAAAGTAAAGATTCTATCAAAGTGCGAAGAATGTATAATAAAACTGAAATAAATACAAAAAAGGCAAATCTTGAAAATTAAATATTTTTTAGTGAATGCGCAATGGTCGTTTATTTTAATATGCTGTGAAATCAGACATCTCAATTAAACTACTGATTATTTCAATATCAGTATTCTACTGATTATTTCAATATCAGTACTGATTATTTCAACATCAGTACTCTACTGATTATTTCAATATCAGTACTCTACTGATTATTTCAATATCAGATAATGTAAAAATCTGTTCTATCAACCTTTGCATTTTTATAAAACTTATTAAAAAATATTACACAGAATAATATTGATATCATTGGAAAGTTAATAGTTTAAATTTTAAACTACTATGTAATAAAAATGTTATTTTCCATAGCATATTACAAAGTTGATGAAAAAAAAGCTTTTTAAAATTTCGTTTTTTTAAAATTTTAACATTAATTTAAAATGAAATTTCTCACTATGGGCAGTTGCCGTTGAAGAACTAATTCTATGGAAAAATTCTTAGATTTGCATCCAACAATCTGGCAGCAATTTACAGGTATTCTGCCAGTTTAAAAATAATAGTATTTTTATAATCTTTTTAAAAACAGGATTTTATATAATGTCGACTTTTTCAATGTATATAAAAAAGTTCAAAGGAAACACTTTGAACCCATTTACTAAATATTTATTCTGTTTTAAATCTTTCAGAAGTTCCAGTTGAGTACGTCAGTATTACAAAAAAGAAGATACAAAGTTATATGTGTTTATGACATGTAGTTTTCTTTACAGTGTCCTTTTTAAGATAAAAAATACCAAACAAAAACATACTGTGATTAAATGAAAAATGTTTTCCATTAATATTGGATTCTTTCACTAAGATTTATAATTTTTTTATCTTTGAATAAAACGAAACAGGATTCTTTTTAGTTAGGATGATGGAAGACAAGCATTTTTCTATAGAAAGAATCGTTTTAAAAAATAACCTGAAGGAAAAAGGACATTATATAGAGACTATCTCTTAGCTTTTAGAAGTTGTTTCTTTTAACAAATAGTAAAAAAAAGACTGGAAAGGCCACGCATTAGATATTTTTTGCACTTAGAAAGCTGCGTGCAGCATCTTATTGGTAGTATTTACTTGACGCTTTTTTGTTGTTCTTATATCACGCTTGCTGGAAATGGTTTTTCGCACTATTTTTCAATTAAGATATTGGTTTCTGTCTCATTCACCGTTACATTGATTACGTAGGCGTTTTATACATAAAAAAAACCATTGATTGTCTCATCATATATTAGTCAACTCATTGCAAAGCTGGTTCCTCAAAAGATACATTTAAATAAGGACAACAATTATTGGCTGTATTGCAGATTTTATAAAAATTAATGAATTATTTATCATATATTAAATTTTTCCTATTTTAAATTTAAATTAGCTAGAAAATAACGATTTAAAAATCTACAAACTAAAGTTAAAAGATGAATTTAAATTTATAAACAAGAGCTATCCCACTTGGGGCTGGTTTTGCACCGCGAATACGTAGATGAAAAGTTGCTTCATAAATAAGCAGGTTGTCATTTCTTTTTTGAAAATTCTAGTAGTGTTTAAGCAGAGTTACTTCCACTCCTACAACAGAAAGCACTTTCCTCGGGAGTGGTTGGTCCATGACCTGTGATAGTAATTAGGACTATATTCACATTCCCCGAACGTTAACACGATTTTCATTTAATCAAATCTTGAATGCTTAATATTTTCAAAATTTAAAGATAAAAAACTTTTCTGTGACAAAATTATTCCTTAAGACTATATACAATGAAAAACAGAATTTCTTAGAATTGTTCACATATATATTTAATTATTCATTTAATTACAATATACAATAAAATTATATAATAAATTATTCATTTAGCATTACTCATTGTAATAGAATATAATTCATAGTAAACCGATAAAATTAACTTTATCTTCTGATAATCAAAATCAGAAAAAAATTATTGAATCTTGGGAATCAAAATATATAATAATAAGACATATAATTTTAACATTATTTGTCTTATCAATTGTTTTGTATTTACCTTACGAATCGGTTAAATTCAGCCTTCTTATAAATTAATTTGTAATACCTTAATAATTAAGTAAAGAGGCAATTTGCTTTATAATTTTTTTCACTTGGAGCTAAAATATTTTAACAAATAAATTTATGTTTAAAATTTAAATAATTATTTACATATATTCCTTACCTGAATTATATCGCCCACCGGGAAGAACCTCAAACATGGGATGAGAAACTTCCGGTACGGTGGTTGGTTCTCTCCATTCTGACGGGTAAAGAAATGGTTTGGGTCAGCTACTCGCTGTCGATGGTGGAGGGTGACTTACGCGTAGGCCGTGATGGTCCTTAGGACTAAACATTAGTTCCAGCTGTCGAGATGTCTGGTTATTTAGATTTATCCAAGTGCTTTTGGGCTGGTTAAGATATCTGTTTAAGGTTACCTGAGTAATATATATCTGCTCAACCGCTGTTGAAAAAAAATATAGCTTATAAATTAAAATATAAGGTAGCAAGTTTTTTTTTAAAAGAAAGAGGATACGAAAAGGCAGATAATTTATATGGATTTGTTTATTGCTATGAATAGTAATTTGTGGAAAACGATATCGGGATTTGAATTTATTTTTAATTTGCAAATATTTCCTTACTGAAAGTAGCACCGAATTGTAATATTTCCTGATTTATGATAGCAACAAAATAATTGTTCTTAAAATTACTTTTAACATAAAGTTTGTTCAAATTAAATGTGTTCAAGTCTATTCGGATGACTGAAAAATATCTCAGAAAATTATGTTTTAAAAAAAAACAGGAAAAACATAAAACACAGGAAAAAATTAATTTCATTCATAGAATTAATAAAATAAACATAAATTACAAAAAAAATGTAAGATTTACATTAAAAAAAATATAACAAATTATGTATAAAAGTTCATTACATGTATATGTATTAAAATCACGAAATATATACAAATTCGGTTAATTAAAAAATCTGATAAATTTATTTGAATAATTGAAATTTTATTTTTACATTTCAATCTTAAATCAATTAAACTTATCCCTTTATACACTGACTTTACTTATTAAAATTATACCAGCTTTCCTTCCAAAACAATTGGATTAATTCTTGAAAGCCCCAAAGTCCTCCAAGTCTCAACCAATGAAAAATTGTCACGTACAATGCCCTATTTTTTTCTCTAACTCCCTTCTGAATAGGTACAACAATTCTTTTTTTACTCTCCGAGCAACTCGGACATAGAGAGCAAAACCTTGTTTCTGTCACTGCCACCGTAAAATGACTGTGAATTCCCAAGTGATCCTGTCTCAGTTTTGTCTCTGCCTGGTGATCTCAGATTGTTTGGCTTTATGAAATCCCAACCAGGATTTAGAGGGACATGTTGTTTGTCCGGAGAAAAAAGTCAAGTTCCAGGTTGATCTAATTTCAGATAAAAGTTATAAGTGGATTTGGAATTTGTTATACGAAAAATCCATTATCCGATGGCAGAAATGGAATTATTTCCAGTGAATTCGCCTGAGGTGATCCGGAAAGATTCTTCTGTAAAAACTGGGATTGAAATATTTCTAAATCCGTTAAGTAATAGTTATTTTAATATTCCATTAGTACAAAGTAAACCAATCCCACTGAATATTCCAGTAAAAACATATGGCATAATATTTGGATTTCAGGGCAGCTTTCGGAAGCCGAGTTTGAAAAGATTAAAACTTTAAAGATAATGAAAAGCTGTGTTTTAAAAGTGGAAATAATAAATTGATAAAGGAGGAAAATTACAAAATAATCATTGGGTGTAAAAGGATAGTTTTCAAATATATAAATTATACACTTCGGTTCATATCAGAGAAATAAGAAGTAGACATTGAAATTTTATTTACATACTTTAATTTGAGCCTTTGAATGAAACATGATTATCATGTACATTATTATCATGTATCATATCAAAAGGAAAAAAAATTTGCTTTATTGGAAGTATTGAAGATTTGTATTTGAATAAATGTCTCCTGTTCTTACAATTTTCTATTTTTTTTTTTCTCTTCAAATGAAATAAAAAATGATATATATTTACTACCATCGAGAGAAACAAGTAAAAAATTCTAGAAACGTACTAGCTACTCTTTTATGAGCATGTCAATGTCACAGCAACTCCACTATGAGCAACTCCAATGTCACATTGAAGAATCGGGTTTGGTATAATGAAATTTAATGCAGGACAGTATAAAATGGTATAATGAAAGAAAGGCGTATGTATAGTAAATATAATTTTTCTTAAAAAATTGAATAACTTTTATTTATTTATTTTTTTATTTCGTCATTTTATTTATTTATTAATTTTTTTTATTCATGTGAATTAAACATGACTGTTATTATTTTAATTACTGTGCATGTAAGCATTACTCCTACATTAAATGTTTTTAACTCTGCATAGAAGTATAAATTAGAAAATGTAAAAATATTGGCAATTGCAACGTATTATTAGACTCCTGCGAATGCAAGAATAAGCCAATGGAGCATTTGAAACTAGTTTCTGGATTTTCCCTATTGGTTTGAAATTGAATTTCAAAATTAAGAATTGTGAGACTGTAACAGGAAATTTGAAAAGGCTCAGTTGAAAGATTTCCATCATACATGAAACAAAGAGCTCGCTTTGCAATGTGCTATTGTAATTTAATCATGTTCTATCATGTATCATTAATGTTCTATCACCAATATCTCATTACCGACACTATGCTCAGTATGTAATATCGATCCATTAGTTTAATCATGTTGTTCAAAGTTGCAATTCAATCATTTAGTTCAAACAAGCAGTTCAATCATTTAGTTCAAACAAGCAGTTCAATCATGTATTTAATCATGTAGTTCAAGCATATAGTTTAATCATGTAGTTCAAACATGTAATTTAATCATGCAGTTCAAACATGTTTTTAATCGTGTAGTTCAATCATATAGTTCAAACACGTAGTTTAATCATGTAATTCAAGATGCAGTCCAATTATATATTTAATCATGTATTTCACACATATAGTTCAATCATGTAGTTCAAACATGTAGATTAATCATGCAGTTCAAATAGGTAGATTAATCATGTATGTATTTAATCATACAGTTCAAACATGCAGTTAAATCACGTAGTTCAAACATGTAATTTTATCATGTGGTTCAAACATGTAGTTCAATCAAGTTCAAGCTCAAACCTATAGTTTAATCTTTTTAATTCAAACATACAGTTCAATCATGTAGTTCAAATATATAATATAATCATGTTGTACAAACATGTAGTTCAATCACTATAATTAAGTAGATCCAACGTAATCATTTTTCTCACAAAATGTGTTTATTCTTGTGTATAAAATAAAGACAAAATTCGTTGGAAGGGAATCCTCACATAATTGATAAGTTTATTCAAGAAGTATGAAGATTTCTTCCCCCAGAATGCCAAGTAAAATTTTAAATTAATATTAATCTCGAAAATAATAAAATGTATCATTTAATTTAAAGATAAAAGGATCTTTATATATTAATAAAACAAATTTCGCTTCATTAGCCAGCCATGAATCCCACCTTTTAAACATTCGCATCGTTTTCTTTTCTCACCGAGTATCGATAATGAGATATCGTTACTTCAAAATGAACTACTTTTATTTACTTAATGAATATAATGAAGGGATTCTAAAGACTCCGGTGTCATTTCATCGCATTAATAAAGGAAAAATTCAATTATTGAAAAACTTTCCATTGTCCAATCCGTTTTTAGAATTCAACGTTTTTCATTGATTCGAAAAAAGAAAAAAACATTTCTTTCTTCTTTAGAGTGAAGGAGAGTAATTTGTTTTTCTGTTACTCCATTGTCTTCAATGCATCGAAATGTGTCTTTTTGATTGTTAGAATGTAGCTTTTGAAATTTCGTAGCATTGATAAACCAAGCAAGTTTTTTTGATATTTAAATTGAAAGGAAGGTTTTTTTTATTAGTAAAAAGCTAATTTTTAATATTACATTAGTTTTAATAAGATATTTAATTGTAAGTTGCGAAGTATCAGGACCCTCCCCCTCATAAGAAGCTTTGTATGTTTTTAATAGTGTATAATAATAATGTAAAATAGTGCAATAATCAAAATGTTGCTTGATGAGATAAATTAAGGTTTATAAAGCAACCGAAATAAAATCCATGTAATTTGAAATCACTTACAAAAATTCAAATTCGTTTATTCTATCACGTTACCATCATTACAAAAATAAATAATAAAATTTAATTTTGAGGTATATACTTATTACGTTCTCCTATATATCGAGAAAATCTTATAATCTTCAAAAATACAAACTAGATTAAAAATTCAAACTAGATGATAAACATTGGTTGTTTATCACGTTTTAGGCCTCCCTCAGTTCGAAAATACATTTTTGGAAAATGTCTGTCTGTTTGTGGCAAAGATATATGAAAAACGTTTTGAGCTAGACGGTTGAAATTGGATTTATGGTCTTAACACCAATTTGTAGATTTCTATCAAATTTTGAGCAAATTCCATTCGGAGGAATTCTCTCTGTCCGACTTTTCAGCCAAAAACTACGAAACGAAGAGAACTAGACTGATAAAATTCAGAGCACAGTTTAAACATCTACAGTGCAATCACCTGTTAAATTTTGATACAAATCCAACAAGGGGTAACTGTCTGTTGGTCTGTACTTTCAATAGCATGTAAATGCTATAACTCAAACACGTAATAACTAAAATATATCAAATTTGGCCCATGATTTTGTGTTAAGTTTTGATTTCATTCAATTAGAAAAATCCCGTCTAAATTAGATTTTCAGACACTAATAACCGCATTCTAGGAATTAATCGCCAAAGAACTTGCCAAGAATCACACGATAGATTCAGTAGAAACTAATGGTGAAGGTTAATATTTCGTAATTATTACACGCCAATCTATGTAAGGCGTTCTTTACCTTAATCAAGATTCATAATTTTTTATGGGGCGGGAGGGGATGCGAGAAAATGTTGGGGTGAGCAATCCCAATAGTTTTTAACATGGTAAAATTTATAAACTGATAAGCCATCTAAATTGCGCCATGCAGTAGATATATCGCACAAAACGATCTTTAGGTTAGATTATTGGATCAAAGTTTGCACGTGGTTATTTCTAAGGTAATGTAAGCTCACTAACGAAGGGTTCTTCTAAATTTTAGTTATGCTTCTACTTCATTAAAAAATAAGTCATATTTTAAAATTTGAATTCTTGAGCATAGAAATGCTTTATCTCATAAAAAATTAAATTTGTGCCATTTTAAATTCAAAATCTTCCAACTTCTCAATTTTATTCACCTACATTTTGTATATAATTTAAATAATATTTTGTTTAATTTTAAATATATTTTTAATAA
The DNA here is from genome assembly GCF_947563725.1 of Argiope bruennichi. NCBI lineage: Eukaryota > Metazoa > Arthropoda > Arachnida > Araneae > Araneidae > Argiope > Argiope bruennichi. The sequence goes on from NC_079158.1 coordinate 122,100,329, forward strand.
TACTGTTAGCTAAGGCGTTTCTTTATAGGCAGATCCTGGTGATAGTAAATATATTTTTATGCAAATTTGCTATAATTAAAGGTAAATTTATATATATATATATATATAAAATTATCCTATTGTGAAGTTCCACTCCAGGTGTTCGAATCTCGTTTAGTTATTTTCTTTTAAATTGATGTGAATAAAGCCTTTATTTCTTTTTAAAAATTTTTTTATTTATATCCATTGGGGGGGGGATGTAAAGCTTGAAAAGAGTCATCAGTAAGATAAACTAAAATAAAAGGAATAGAATGAAAATAAAAAATTAAAAAATGATCAGTAAGAATTGGAATACATCATAATAAATAACTGAGCAGATGAAACAAAAAAAAAATTTAGAATTATCTTAAAGACGAATATATTTTTTTGTAGTTTTATTTTTCAAAAATAAGATCAAAGCCTAATTTAGTCTGAACGAGATTCTTTACCTCCAGTTTTAGAAATCTGGACACGATTCTGTCCATCCGTATAAAAAAAATAACCATTTTTATTGCAAAGAAAAAACCTGGGTTATATTTAAATTATTTGTCCAAATAAATAAAAAAATGCCCTGGATATTATTTGGCCCGATTTGCGACTCATTCAATTAATAATAATGACTAAATATTATTTAGCTCTGGAGCATTTCAATATATTTTGACAATATTTAAAATAATAAAAATGACGCTGATTAAACTATTTTAAATGGAATAAGCCAACAAATTCATTGTGTAAACCTTCTGTATTTACATAATTGCATCTTTTGCATTTGTTTCTTTTAACCTTAATACTTATTGCACGAAATTCTTTATTACCTAATAATATTGTAAGAAAAAGAATTAATCCATATTCATTATCTTTACAAAACCGAAAAAATATATTCATAAATTTCATACTCGTTTGTTCTTTACTGTAATAAGCTTCAATACTAGGAAGCTAATAAATAATAAGGATTAATATCGTTCACGACTATAATTAGATACTGAAACTTTTTTGTATTATTACGAAAATCATAATCCTGCCATTAATTTGTACAGTTCTTGAGAATATATGAATAACAACAATTAAATGTATTGAAATATAATATTAACCGGAGGTATTTTTTTTTTCTTTAAGGAAATTACACAAAATTAAAAGATACTTTTTTTTTTATCTAAGAAACTATAAATGCATTACCTATTTATACGACAAGCTAAGTCTGTTTTGTAATTTATAGGTTTTTATGTGAGAATTGTATCATTTTTTAGTTATACTGATTAAAGTGTTTAATGAAACTTATAATTTTTGTTCATTTAATATTTATTAATACAATTTAAAGGCATTTGAATATATGAACAATTTAAAGTTGCAGTGGCACAAGTCATATTTGCTCCATTTTTCATGCATTAACACGACGCAGAAAGCGAAAGAATTCGGAAGCAAAGATATTATGATCAAAGATGTTATTTAAGAGACTTCATGTTTATCCAGATTTAACACACATATTAAATTCAGCAGAATGTGTAAAATAGTATACGATTTTAAACCAAGCATTTGGATTTAATCTGCAATTGACTTACACCTTTATAACTTTAACTGCATATAACAAAAGCAATTATTTAAAATTTAAGCTAATCTATTTAATGATTATTTTGAAGCGATTCACCTAAATTTTAATTACAGATGTAATTGCAAAGTTCATTTTTATGATAGGGTAATATTCGTTAATGATGACTTTTATTTTCAACTATGGTACTTTTAATGTAAGAAAATTACTTTTTTCTAAATGAATTTTATTGCTTCTCATTAAGACTAAATTAAAGATTTTTTTTTTCTTTTCTTTTAGTGATTACAATTTCAACCTGGTAACATTTTCGAATTCTTTAATAACATGTGTTCCTTCCTTATATCATAATTCAATTAATTGGTGTCAATATATATGACATTGTGGAGATAAGATAAAAGGAACTGCGCATGTCATTAATTTCTAAGAGTACATTGATTTACTGTTTGTTTTTATATGTATATTTTATTCCAAAATTTTGTTAATGAGGATCATTTGACGTATCTCAGTTGAATGAACTTCCAATATTGAGAATTCATAGATGCGTGAGTTTGTATGTAAGAAAAGAGACTTTACAGAGATATCTTTTATTCATTAATTTTCTAGACTTTTAATTAATCTCCTTTAATTTGCATTGTTTAATTCAAAATGTCCAAAATATTTTTTAGTTTTATTTCTTTCTATAAAGAAAGTTATATTTTTTTTCTTTTGATTTTAATGAAAATACGATTAAAATGTTTTAGCACAGCAAATAAAATATTATTGAATTTTTCACTATTATAGAGGTTATTGTTATCTATATGTTACTTAATTATTAATAAATGATATAACTAAAATTTGAATGTAAATTGATTAATTCTCAAATCTGGCTTGCTCAATGATATTATATATTGTTGAAAATATTATATATTGATAAATTATGAAAAACAATCTCATTTTAAATCACTTCCTTTCGTTTGGAAGCTACTTTCCCCATTTGCAACAAAACTAGCATGGTTGATTAAAAGAATAGATATTTCAACTATTAAGATATTTTAAATATTTATATTAAAAATTAATTTATTATTTTATTTTTTGGTTAATTTAGTAATTTATTTTATACATTTAATTCATTGCTCTATATTTTAAATCAATTTATGTTTAAAATATGAATACTAAAAATTAGTTTAGTATTTAATTTTCAGATACGTTTACTTTTAAAAATTAATTTACTTTATTATTTTTTAAATCAATTTTTTTTCTCTTAAAAATTTCGATATCATGGTACATACTTCTTATACTACAATCTGTGATATCTTTACAAATATGGTGTTTGTTTCGTTGATTGTAAAAGAGACAACCTTTATTTAAAATAACCTTTGTTTTGCAGGAGAGTTCGCTTAGATCGGCAAAAAGAAGAAAAAAAAATGTGTAATAACATTTATTTCAGAAACATGAGGGATAGAAGTTTCAAGTCTATGATATCTGTTTGTGAATATCTCGCTTCTTAGGGATGTCTTCATAGCAAAGATTTATTACTCATTAATTCAGTCATATCTCATATATTCTTTGATTTCGGCATTTTCGGCAAATGGCGCGATGCCAAATCCATAGTTTATGAGACAATATTAAACACAATGTATATTATACACAATATTTTATTTTGCGTTATTGCTGAGTAAACATTGTTCTTGATTTCAGAAGCGTTTATTTTAAATCAAATTTGGCAAGTTTAGTTATTTGACTTAAAAATAATATCGCATTTCAAAATATCATTTATACACTTGTATAGATTATGGATCTTAGCCTAAGATTCTAAGATCCATTGTGTATCTGAGTCTAAGGAGACCTAAGCCAGTCCGAGTAGGGCAATTCATGGATGGATTTTTTTACTAAAATATACAAAGTGCACCATCAATTCGAACGAACTTGCTTAGAAAGTAATTCTTGGAAAATATTTCGGTTAGTCCGAATATGATAAGAGGGATTCTGATTTTTTATATATATATATAAGAAAATATTCCAAAAGTAGCGAAAGAAAGTGATCACACGTCTTTCTGAAACGTTTTACTCAAATCCGGCAAACACAGATAGAAAATGAAATTCATCCAATAATATGACACTATGCATTTACAAGATGTTTAACATGGTCACTATCTCAAAGTTTTAAGCAAGTCAGATGCATTATTATGCTTATCATGGTTCATTGTTGCTAGCAGCAAAGATGTATGTTGAAGGTCCATCCAATGAAGTCTTCGAATCCTTCCAAAATGATTGAAGAACGGTTTTAAGAGTTAAGTCTGGCGATAATGAGGGCCATTTAAGCGAATAATCTTGAGTTATAATTCGGTTTTCAGGAAAAGTTTCCAACAGGAACATGATTGCATGTGCAATGTGGAGGCAGGCAATATCTTGCATGAAGGTGATAATAAAAGTCACAATGTGTTTCCTCCAATGCAAACACAATTTGGTCATGCAAACTTATCGTTATGCAACGACTGTGATATCGCGCCAAGTTATTACTATTTTGATAAAATAAATAATCGCTGACATATACATTTTACTCACTATTTTCGAACATAAAGTAAAAACTGTTCTGTATTATTAAGCAGTAAGTGATTCATATTTAGCTTCGATTTCTTATAAATGTCTATGAACGTATCATTTATAAATTTGTTATTTGTTTCAAGGAAGGAAAATGATTGTGTCTTTTTCTTAAAAAACCCTTTTTGAGAAACGTTAGAAAAAAGTCTATCTTTTTGAGAAAATCTTAGGCCACTGCTTCGTAGTTGCATTTCTATTCATTAGAACTTAAGAATCGGTGCATCAAATTCTTCATCGAAGGAGGCAGTCACCACAGAAATTCACTAGTTGTGAAAGTAAAACAATATGACGCCAGAAATGACCTGTGAATTGGCGTCTTATTTTGATAAAGTACCCACGACGAGAAGTTTTAAATGTCTGTAATCATGTGATGCGCATGCGTCTGGTACATATTTAAATTAGAAGAATTCTGTAATTATAGTTTTTTCTTTTTTCTAAAAGAAATGGCGCATTTCGTTTGCATCTGGATAATATTGTTTTTTCAGTTATAATTCTTTGAACGTAATAGTAAAAATAAACAATCATTACAGATCAATATTCCTTACGTGTTTCTTTTGCTAGTTTCAAAAGGAATTAAATATTCTGAATTATTTGATTTCGGTTTCATCTCATTCAGAGAATATTTTTAAATCACTAATTATCCATGATTAGATCTGAAGTATAAACCTTTCCCTTAACTAATACTATTCATTAACTATTTCATTTTTACAATCATGTCTCAATTAGTATCAAGAAAAATACTAATGGGTTCTTTTTTCTTTTGCCAAACTTATCACTTTTTTAAAGTAAAAATAAACATTCATTTTGAAAGTTATAGTACTCAAAATGAAAAATTTAATCACGGTAGTACAGTTTAAACAGATTTCTTAAAGATGAGATTCGAAATTTTAAATAAAATCTCTTTCATCAATTATTCATTTACGAGCAAGTTTAAATTTTGATCATTACATTAATGATTTGCAAATGCATTAATGATTATAGTTTAAATTGCTTTTAAATCCCTCAGACTTGTTTTAGTATTGAAAGCATTTTTTTTTCTACAAATTAAAAGAAATTCAAAGTGAAACAGACGTGTCTAAGGAAGGATTTTAAAAAAAAGCTGAAGAGAATTTTTCAAGAAAGTATAAATTTCTTTTCAATTTTAAGTTTTAAAAAAAAACATAAATGTAGTTTTGAATGAACTGTTAAAAAAAATAATGAAAAAAATATTTTTTTTTCTTTTTAAAATATTATATCATACAAATTTAATTCAATTAAAATATTCTCATTTTCCTGAAGAACAAAAAAAATTAATTCAGTAAGGAAATAAATGGAAAAAAGAATAATTTTTTTTCCAAAGAATTCAATTTCATTTTTTTTTCAAAAATTTGCAAATTACGATTTTTAAATTTATGAGAATTTAATTGAATCTGTAAGTTTCTAAAAACACGTGAAGTGAATATTTAAAGCCCACCTCCGTCATAAATAACACATTCATTATAATCATATTTTATAAACAGAGATTGACCCTTATGTAGTAAGAGAGACTTGTTCCTAATTTATTATTAAAAACTAGTTCCAGTTGTTGCAACTCTTCAGTTTTTAAGAAACCTTATTATCATTAATCAATCCATTACATCGAACATTTTTGTCCTTTTTAGCTTCTTGATGTGAAATGAAAACGTGCTACACAGATCCATCATCCAGTCCTAATTTTTTGCATCAGTCTTCAGTAATTTATTTGGCGTCTCATTCCTTCGTCTAAAAGAAACAAAATTCATTTCTCAAGGGAAATGCGATATGAAGAAGATTAGGTTATACAATACGAAGCAATTAAAATTCCATCTCCTTCTAAAATAAAGAATAATCCATTTTTAAATGAAAAGAGAGTCACTATTAATTTTCACTCTGCTCTGTGAATCTCGCGATCTTCATCTGATAATTTCCAGACTTAAACATATCGCATTTATTTAAAGCGTCTTATAAGAAAATAATGAAGATTATTTATGTTTGGACTTGGAATCTTTGATGTAATCCAGATCACCATTCTTCTAGGGTTGTCATAATAAACATAGTTGATTTTGAATACCAAAATCCTGCTCTGCCGAAGATGCTATGATTAAACAAAGCGATACCAACTTCTGACTCGAGTATAGTAATATTATAATATAACATTTTTAATAGTATAGTAATATTATAATATAACATTTTTAATAGTATAGTAATGTTATAAAAAAATATTTTTTATTTTTTATTTTATCTTCTATGTTTTCATGATAAAAAGCACATCATCTTTTCTAAATAAGTTTAGAGTTCCATAAAATTATATCAAAATATTGCAAAATACTCATTTAACTTGAAACAGAAGCATTCGTGACAATTAAATATTTTTCAATGTAAATTTACTTATTTTTAAATTAAAAGATTTTAAATTGCAAGATTACTTTACAATTAAATAGGCTAATGAATAAATAAAGGCAAAAAACGAATGAATGTTAAAAATCTGTTGCATCCACTGATTCATAAAATAAATGCAACTGAATAATTTATTAATATTTAATTAAAAAAATTTTTATAAAAATAAAATTAACATCAACGTTTTACGTTTTAAATTTAAAATGACGTAAAATTTGGTTTCTATGCAATAATATGCCTCGAAGTTACAGAGGTGTAATTTAAAATTATCTAATTTTTAATTAATTAAAAATGTAATTAAAAGTTTGGAAAATCTTCTCTTAATGAGCACTTACTTCAAACAACTACATGACACATTTTGTAGTAATAGATTCAACAATCGATTGTATGCGGTGTTTTCAACGATTTTTGCAACATGTAATTTACAGGCAAACTATTAGCTTAAAATAAAACGTTTATCTCAGTATAGATGTGGCGGTGTTTCAAAAACAGTTTGTAAATATAACTGAAATTGACTAATTTGGATCTCATGTATGACATTTCCATCAGTTTTTATCTAACCAACATCTAATTGACTATATTAATCCTAATATATATATATATATATATATATTCAGACTCTAAAAGTTATATATATATATATATATAATTTTTAGAGTCTGAAAATATTGATGTCACAATAATATTAAAGCATTATATAGAATAGTTTCGAAGCAAATAGTAAATACATCTCAGTCGGCCCTATAATTTCATCTAGTTGACACTGAAGTCTAAAATAGTAAACATTTTAGGAAATTTATAGTTGACTAAAGGGGTAAAAAATAAAAATATCTCTTCTTCAAATACGCCAATATCTTATTTGCTTTGGAAGAAAAATCTTCAGACAAAAAAAGGAAATAAAATGTATTCGTTTTTCCTATATGTCATCCAAGAACTTGTTGATTTTCTAACTGGTAAACAGATATTTTTTTTTCCATTCACTCCTTGACAAAAGTCTCAAACAAAGGAGCACGACTTTTTTAATATAGTCAAAAAGAATGTTTGACGTTCGTCCATGAACAAAAAAATAACCGAGAACAGATTTGTGGTTTTCTTCCTCAAGATAGAGGGAAATAACCTCGATTAAATTTATGATAACTATAGTTGAAGATGTTCTCCCGGCTATTATTGATCAAACCTTGACTTAAAGTGCTTATGGGCATAACATTCAATTATAGTTGACGGCCAGAGGCAGCAAAAAAAGAAGGCAAAAAAGCGATTGACGTTCGCCAAACAGCGATAAAGGGACAAATATAGAGAACTTCAACCGCATCTCCTGGCGCCAGCTAGACTGAAGTGAGGAAAGTAATTGCTCCGACGGATCACTTTAATATCGTCATGGAAGAAATTGCTTGCTGCTATTCCCCCAACTTGCTTTCATACTTCAAACCGTTTCCCCCTAACCCGAAGATGTGGGTATTTGCATAAAGCTCACAAGCAGGCGCTTGATTCCATCTAAGTTGCTTTCAAACTTGGGTGAGAACAAATAATGCCGAAAGACAAACAAAATGGCGGTAAAGAGGTGGAGATTTAGAGTGTAAGGAAGATTCAAATCAAATGAAAAGATGTGCGATACATGTCACAATTACGAAACATTACACACGGAAAATATTTCATTTAATTTTCCTGTGTGGATGAATCGAGCTCTGATTGGCTGACTGAATCGCCGGTGACGACAAAAAGGCGGTCATTTGTTGCCATTCGAACGCCCTTTGTTGTTTATAGCATTCTTTATCTTTGTTTCCAAAGTTCGATGCTCCCACCATTTACTTTCTCCGCTGCCTTTGTGGGAAAGGGAACTCCCCCTGCACGTTGAGTTCTATGTCTTTTGACTATTTTTTATTCAATGTTCGAAATGAATAACTACAGAAGACGCGCGCCAAAGTTTACATTTGGCAGCCAGAGAGATTCATTAGATTCTTTTAAGGGGGATGTCGGAAATTCGGGGTTCTTTGTAAAGAATGTTGTTAGGAATCGTGCTATGTGTCGCTGTTCTCTCTTTATTCTGAAAAAAAGGTCATTTCTCTGAAAGCATAAGAATGTGTAGTTGCAAAGAAGAATCTTGGTTACATTCAATTCGTTGATAATTAATGCGTCTCATTTCCCGGTGCTCTTTTTTTTAGAGTGCATTATCTATTCGATGGATACATCCTGAAAATATGCATCGATTTCTTTCATCCGCCGGAATGTGGGGAAATAATTTCGTTTGCTTGTTGGACTGCTTGCGATAATTTCGTTTTCTATTAAAATGAGCTGATGGACTCACATTTTTCGGGGATCCTGTGTAATGCTGCATACTTTTATTGTGCAACATCTACAGAAGTTTCATCTTTTTTCTTGTGTAGGTTAAGAATTCAGAAAGTGGATAAATGCAAACAAGCATTATATATTAATATATATTTCAATCTCTTGTGATTCTTTGAATTGTTTTGCAATTATAATTGCTTATTTAGTTTACTGTGGCGCCTTTTGGAATCCAAAACCTACATATCAAACACAATGTTACATTCCTTATAAATGGGAATTTTTTCCTTTTGCTTTTAATGACATTTGAATGCTCTGTTTCTAATTTTTTAACGACAACGGTCACGGGTGGGTCTATCTGCTAAATTTAATTCATCTTAAATTGATTAAGGTAATATAAATCCGACTGATGATATGGAAGTTTGAGATAAAGATAAGATAATCTGAAATTCTGAGCCTCTCTTCGTAGATTAAAAGATATATGTATGTAGGGACATTCTAAACTTTGAGTGAGGAAAAACTTTTTTTGTGTGTATAAAATAATGCCGATTGTTTTAAGTTAATTACATATTAAATATTTTTATACATATTATGAAGATTATGAAATGTCTAAGAGTCCTTTTAGGATTTGATCCAGTTCTGTCAGAAGCATATGTGAATATATTTGAAGTCTTCACCAATGACAATAGTTATGCAGCATTAAAGGCTTTATCTGTACTTGTTTTAAAATATTTGAATCCAATATTTTATTAATTTCCCATTTTGATAGTTTTTTTCCATAAGTAATTCTGAAATTCTGCTGTCTTGTTTGCGGTTGTTTCATCTCAACCAATCGTTCTAGTATTCTGTTTTTTTCTTGCATGGAAGTCAAATTTCCAAATTAAATATCCACCGAGCTCGTATATATATATATATATATATATATATATATATATATATATATATATATATATATATATATATATATATATATATATATATATATATATATATCATCGACGAAACTTGATAATTATATCGACGCATACACAAAAGAAAATCAAAACTAATGGAATCTTTAAGTATCAAGGATGTGTTAAAACACCTTATATATTTATCAGAGGTAAAATCTTTTCAGTGGAAACGATGAACAACAAAAGCTTTTAAGCAATTCGTTAACGAGATTTAACAAAATAATGTTCAGAATTAAGGATTTAAATAAAAATAAGAATATAAATTTCTTTATATATGAAGGATAAAAACAAAATATCATAGTTTTAAAGTTAAAAATAAGAATATAAATGTTTATTAACATAATTTCGGAAGACATTTTTTCATTTTTAATTATTTGCATGGCTTTTTTTACCTTGCTGATATTACTTAGCGTTTATTGTTATATGAAAATCTCTACTGTGTGCTCGAATAAAGAATTATCAATGACTTTGGAATATTTTTATGCATAGTGACTAGGTCTAGGCGATTATGGAAATTCACCATCGCGATATATCTTCCAACACATATCGATATTTGTCTATATATCGTGATGTCATTATTTATTTATAACAATTATAAGTTATAAATAACATCTCTTAACATAATGATGAAAATGACTCCAAATAAATGGAAGTTTCAATTTAAAAATATAAAAATATTTCTTTTCTTTTGAATAAAAATAATTAGAAAATAATTTTGTTAAACTCCCTTTAATAAAGTGCGCCACTGCCAATTTTTTTCTGCATGATACAATTTATAACATTGCGTTTAAAACAAGCATTTTTATTTATAAGAATATGACAGTATTTATAGAAATATTAACAAAAATTCTGTATGAAAGTCAAAACGAATGAAGAGCAACAAAAATAAACACTAACCGATAACCAAAACGAAAAAGCAAATTAATTGTGAATATCGATTTACTGTATCGCGTTTCATCGTGAACTATTATTTATGATCATGATTTCGATATATCGATATTTTTCCAAAACTGACATCAAAAAATCGATTTTTCAAAAATATTGATTTTTTTTTAATAAATCGAAAATTTGATAGCAACTTCTTTTCAAAATTTCTGTTACTTTTCCTTGCTGAATTGAAACATTGTTAGTATCTTTCTTAGGTTTCGCTGTTTACATTTATATATCGTTTCATCTAATCCTTGCATATGTGAAGAACCCCTTTACATGAAGCAAAGCTGAGTTATATATCATCATAACTTCTCTGTTTTCTTTTTCAATCTTCATTTCTCCATTCCAATTAAGATAAGAATTTTCTTTCAATTAATGAATCAATAGAAGACAAATTACCCTGAGCTAATTTAAGCGATGATGAAGACGAATGTATAGAAACTATTCCCCCTTCATTCAAAAACGTAATTGATTCCATTGAAAAACTTTGAAATTACTTTATTTAACCAAATACTAATGAAAAAACTTTAATGAACTCAATTCGCTATAAATTTAACCAATCATAATGCCGCCCTTAACTCAAAGGCAAACAATCAGAATGTCTGAGGAGGATTAGTAATTTCTTTTAATTAAATAGCTGCTTGTATAAACATAAGATATGTAAAATTAAATATCTATAATTTGTATTTAAATAGGAAATAAAGGTATAATTCTTTTCAATTTAAGATAAATGTTTAATTTTGAAATGTAATTATAGTTTTCAATATTATTAATGATATATTATGTGGATATATATTATCTTATCATATCTCAAAAAATAAACTTTTTATTCTTAAATTAATTTGCATTAATAGTATCAAATTTGTATTTATAATATGAAATTTCAGTCTATTATTATTATTATTAAATTATCTATTATTATTGATTTTCAATATATTATTATAAACAGATAATGAAATTTCATATTGTTTAGATTTTTTTTCATTCATTAATATTTTTATTATTATTGTCGTTTAATTCAGGATTTTAAAAGAGTATAAATATTGCTTTATTGTATTTAATTACTTATTGAGCATCATGAAATTATAATGAATAATTATATAATAAGCTGAAATTTCAAAGTAGAATTATAATACATGAAGTGTGCTTATTTCTCACTTTAGTTTGATTTGGTTTAGTTATATTAACGTCCCGTTTTAAAACAACACTAGGGCTATTTTAGGACGGACCTCATAATTTTGAACCGTGGTCAGAAAACGAGGACGACACCTGAGCTGGCACCTACTCCTACCTCTCCAAACTTCGTCACCACACCACTTATTTCTCACGATAATTTATTTGTGTTACTGTTTATTCAACTCTAATTAACTACATCTGCGCCATATTAAGAGACCGCGGTGGCCTGTTGATAATGTCTCGGCTTCGGATCCCGAGGGCTTCAGGTTCAGGTTCGATTCCACCGAAGAAACATCGTGTAAGCGGGTCTGGTGCACGTTACATCAGCAAGCTGTAGCTGAATGGCACAGTGTAGTCTATTTTTGGCTCTTGCGCCAATTAACTTAAATCAACTAACCCACCATGTAGCTGAAAGTAACATATTTTAACGCCAAAATATTTAAAGATAAATCAATACTGAAAATGAGAAAATTATTATATACCGCAAAATCAAATTCAGTTCTTAAGCACCTTACTCATTGAAATGATAGTATCATTTCCTTTTGGAATGGTATCTTTACTTACTATTTCAGATTTGTGATTCATTATTTCTTCCTCTTCTTTATAAAGAAAATCTTAATATCTGTAACTCTTAAACTCTTATTATCGCTCTAATGTACAAAAATTTTACTCCTCATTCAGATGTACAATGCTTATCATTTGACAATTATAATGCATCAGCTTCATTATCGCTTAATGAATGAATCCTTTTAGCACTTGATATACTACAACCCGTTATATATCCGCTTATTGGCTTGCGTTGAAAGAAATCTTTATTACTTCAAACCACAACAGGCTCTTTCTGTGAAAGAGATGCATATTGATAATGACGAATATTAAGATTCTATTGCAACTTTTGAATAAGCTCTGGCTTTTACTATCTGGGATAGTCATCAATTAAAGTTTTGCCACACTTTTCCTAAAAGGAAATGTTTTATTGATTAGTAATCTGAAAGGAAAGTGTCAGCATTTGCATTATGATAATTGCATTTCTTTCAATGCCAAAAAATCATAGCAGTCGAGCAAACGACCAAAGCGTTGAGTAACGACGGATTTCTGAATACAGCTCTATATATATATTAGAAACATGACTGCATCATGTCAAACTCTTTAAACTCAGAAGTTAGCTTTTATTCCAGTGCTTCAGTGAATAGTTAATGCTAAAGATTAAATATATTATAAAGTTAAATGTCAAAAATAACAAGATGAACATTTTAAAAAAATTTCTGGTTTTGTTTAGTTTTATCTTAAAGCAACGCTAAGGCTATTTTAGGAAGGACCTCGTAATTTTGAACCGCAGTCAGATGACGAGGGCGGCACCTGAGCTGGAACCCCCACCAAGCTTCCACACCACACCGATGGAAGAGCGTTTATCCCCGACGAATTTAACGTCTACCGCTTACGAATCAGTTCCGAAGCTGAGGCCTTACCACCAGGCCACCGCGGCCCCAATTTTTTTTTTTTTTTTTTCTGTTTTCTTGTTTAGTAATAGATATGCATACATAGAAAAATCAGGTAGAATTCAGTTGTTACAAAGATTCGATTTCAATTAGAACATGCCTCATGAAAGATATTTTTAACCCTACACTGCATAGAGTAGCCATTTGACTAGACGTTTTTATTTAAATTTATAAGCTTCACGTGATTGTTCCAAAAGGTAACAATGAGTGTTTAGAAATCCTTTTAGAACTGCGTTTAATATGCATTTGTAGAAAAGACCTGTATATGGTGATAGCAGTACTAGAATTAGATTTAAAATGAAAACTTGGAAAAATACCAAAATGGTTGTTGTATGAAAAGTTTTACTTTTAAAAATACTATCAAAATCAATATTTTTAGCATTTAAAAAATATATTAGTAAAAAGGGACTTTTAATTTTATTGTAGAATGTTATAATGTGGTTTGTGTAACTGAAATATTGTTTAATTCATAATGCATCCATTTAGCATGTTTTTTTTTTAATTTCCCGAATATATATATATATATATATATATATATATATATATATATATATAGTAATTTGCTTAAATTATATGTAGTTTTATTTTTTGGGAAAAAAATTCATGCATTCTAGGGTTATGAATTCAGGGCTTCAGCTCTTTTGTTGGGAATTACATACTGATATTGCTATATAAAATCAAGCGAAAAGTGTTAATTATAATTTAAAATATTTAATATTTTTCTTCAAATGTTTAATTATATTGTAAAAAATAACATGTCAGAGAAAATTGAATAATAATATAGACTTTTGTGGGGCTTTTTTACATTGAGTGATAAAATAAGCCGTGCATAATTTTAAAAGTCGTATACAAATTTTCAAAGAGCTTTGATTCAGTTTCGAAACATAGATGTGGCTTAAAAGGGATAATTCCGAAATCAAGTTTTGAGTCTAAAAAAAAAATCAACAATGCATCTTACGGATATATTGCATGCAAAATCCTATCGTGTCAAATATCCTAAATAGTTTGGTTCAAACCTTCAGAAAAAGGGTAGCTGTCATACTTCCATTCTTGTTATCTGGCCAAATTTGAACGTTTCGAGGCAGATAGCATAATAGTGAGCAGAAACATGAAATTATTCTAAAAACGATACATTTAATCTATCTTTTAAATGCCTAATTATCTAGTCTGAAAAATAGAAAGTACCACTGGAAAATTTTAATAGATTAAATGTTTATTAAGAATTTTAAGGCCAAATAATGCAGCTTATTAAAGCTTAGATTATTCAACAAACTATGAATATATTCTAAATTCACATTGTGAAAATTACTTTTCGGATCGATAGAGATAATGAAATTCCAAACAATTCTACTAAAGTTACAACAGAACAGATCATGAAATATAGAACTGAATTAAATGATAAATTAATCATAAACCTTTGAGATGGGAAGTTTTGTTCTGGAAATTTCTATATTCACTCTACCAGAAACAGAAATTCGATATCTCTAATGTACTTCTTCAACAAAGCGTAAATCGCAGAAGCAGCTCTACCATCCCCTTAACACAGCTATAAATGTCAAATATTGAACTCGCGTTCATCTTCAAATATCCCTGCACTCTCGTGGTTAATACAGACATTATAGCATACTGTATAACACACAGCTTAGAGGCAACATTAACGCACAATGAGCAAATACGCAGACGATCTAGTGGCTGAACGCTAGCTCATATATGTGATTGGACCCAGCCAGTAGAATTGCTTCGCAGTGCGCATAGAATAAGCCTCGGGTTATCTTCGCTAATTAAATATAGAAAGGGGGCTTCTAGCACAGACAGCGGTTTTCATCTGGTTTCTTCTAAGGCGAGTTTTTTGCTTTGTTTCCTTTCAGTTTGTTTTTCCTTCTCCTTCTTTTCTCCTTGACTTTTCGGCTGCATGTTGGTGTTAGATTCCGAATTATTGGTCATTTTGGGATATTCTGTGATCCATTGTGGTGGAAATCATATTGCTGTGATGTCATTTTGGTTCATTTCTTGAGAGATAATCTGGTTTGTTTATATTAGTCTAGGATCGGTTAGTTACAGAAAGCATTTGGTAATTCACATGGAAAAGATATTGCATTATACCTAGTATTTTCTGCTGAGATCTGTTTTTCTGGCTTATCGGTACATCTGTAAATAACTTTCCTTATTTAAAATTATCAGTGTATACTTTTCTTAATGCTAGAACTACAACATCCTCCTTTTTTATAATGGAAATATTAAAGTTATTATTTAAAATTAGCAGAGTATACTTTACTTAATTCTAGATTTAGAGCATCTTCATCTTTTATAATGGAAATATTAAAGTTATTATTTAAAATTAGTAGAGTATACTTTAATTAATTCTAGAGTTACAACATCCTCATTTTTTATTATGAAAATATTAATGTTATTATTTAAAATTAGTAGAATATACTTTTCTTAATGCTAGAGTTACAACATCCTCATATTTTATAATGGAAATATTAAAGTTATTATTTAAAATTAGTAGAGTATAAATTTCTTAATGCTAGTGTTACAAGACCCTCATTTTTATAATGGAATTGTTAAATTTGACTCTCAAGAAAATAAAGATGGTATTTAATCAACATATTTGTAAATTCTCTAAAAATGTAACAAGGGTGTGTGTGAATTCACGACATACATAATTAAATAATAAATATAAAAATAATAAATTCGAATAAATATAAATATAAGCATGACTAAATAGTAAATATAAAAACATGCCTGAAAAAATAATAAAAACTCAAAAAATCCTCATCAAATCTTCAGCATCACCATGTGAAAAAAGAACAAATGACTTTATAAAAAATCATGGGGTCGGAAAAAAAATAGAAAAAGTTTGAGGCTCAGATAGGACAGCTTTAAGGACTAGATGGTCTCCCCAAAACTTTCTCGCATACTTTCTAATCAAGTTCTTATTCCTCCATATAAAACAGTGGACTTGGGTTAGGAGGCGAGTATCTTGCATGGCATTGGTGACCGATAGTTACGAAATATAGATCTTTATCGTAAATATACTACTTTTTACTAAATCTACTGCTAAAATATGTATCTTGAGTATCTTTTTGCTGACAAAATACGAACCAAAATTTAACACGAAATTACAGTTGTAGTTAAAAGATAACATGCCGTATTTTATTGGTTTAAGTTTATGACTAATTTCATTTACATGCGTGCGAAAGAATAGACCAAAAGACGGTCAGCCGCTTATCAGATTTTCTTCAAAAATCTATAAGTATCAATATTTTAGAATTGGTTACTAATTTTTTATCTATCTCTCTCTTTGCGTTTTGCAGCTATCAAATTCCTTTATACTCGAACAACCAGATAGACCTCCTGTGAATGGGTTTCCTTTAAGGTTTGATAGATGTCTGTAAATTTAATCGTAATTCCATATTACCAAATTTCAATCATCTAGGTCAAAGCGTTTTTAAACTATCCTGTTCACAGACAAACATAATGTCAAATATGTGTTTTTCGGACTCAAGGTTGTCTAGAAAGCAGACATTAATAAAATTCGGGAATTCGAATTTTGTACCGATTTTAATACTTCTTCTTTTTTTGGTCATGAAAAAGTAAAAACTGAATACTTTCTAGATACGCACGAATATGCAATGTCTATCGAAGCTCATAATCAGTGCCCACGGGTGGGTAGAAATTTGTCTAATTAGTTTAGATAGTTGATATCAACTAATATCTCAACATCATGTTGATATCAACTAATCTCTTAGAGATCTCTTATCTAATCTCTTAGAGATCTCTTATCTAATCTCTTAGAGATCTCTTATCTAATCTCTTAGAGATTTGTTGATATCAACTAATCTCTCAACTAATCTCAGAGTTTCCTCATTAAAAGTAAATTGCTTGTGGCTGAAATTATAAAAATGGTATAATAGAATAAATTATTCATAGTAATTACGCTTCATACGATGCAAGGAAAACTGCATAAAAGTTTGTAATATGAGAAAATGTAAAAGATTTCAGCCTACACAAAAATGAAAATTTTGATGAAAGTTAAGTAATAAAAACAGTGTATTAAAATAAATTATCTATAATAGCCAAGCTCCAGACATTGCAAATTCCGATACATAGAAATTCTTCAAAAACCCGAATATGAATTTTTTGACGATTATAATGCATCCTCTATATTTCACATACGAGAAAATAAAAAGGGAGTCTTAATCAAATTTAGAATGTAATTTAATACTTATATGATGAATATTTGGTAATGAATATTTAGAATGTGAGTTTGTGTACATATATGTAAATGATTTCCAAACCCTAGATTGAAACATTGTTGTGTGAAAAAGTCTAAGACTCGATTCGTATTTCTACCTATTGTCTGACTTGACTTAATCAGCTGTAGCATTCTGTGGATAGTGAAAATTCATATATATATATATATATATATATGCAATGAATTATTTTTAGTTCAACGTAACCGACTCTTATTCTTAATTCTTCGTATCTTAGATTTCTTAGTCCCTCTTCCAAAGTACCTTGAATCCGATTTTTCGAACGCCGAGAAATGGATTTGTGGAACAAGATCCGACTTTCTCGGAGAAAAGCAGCTGTACTCACCGAAAAATGTATCGATCACCATTAAAAAAAATAGAAACGTTTTGCACTGAAATTCAAGGTTCTCCGCAAAATTATTTTATATCTATAAATATATTCCCATTTTATTTTATTTATGTTTGTTCCCATTATTTTATTACATCTTTGCTTATATTTTATTTTATATCAATTTGATATAAGTTAGTATTAGGTGCAGTTCTCTTTTAAAAGAATTCTAGTATTTCCAATCTTAATTTCTATGGCTCTATTTATTCTTGTTATCAATGAAAGAGATCTTTTTTAAAAAATTAACCCTAGAATGCATGACTTATTACTTTTTTACAAATGATGTTTAAAAAATAAAGTGCATTTTGATTAGCTGAATATAATTTAGAAAAATCTTTTTTTTTTTTCAATTTTTATTATTTTTTTTTATAAAATTAAAAGAAAATGTGTCAAATGGCTACTTTGTGAATTAAAAAAAATTAAAATTCTTCAGTTTAAATCTAATCTTAATACCTTTGTTGCTTTATGTTGGTTTTTTTCTACAAATGTATATCAAAAAGGATTTCCAAACACTCATTGTTGCCTTTTGAAATCGTCAAGTGAAACTTATAAATGGAAATAAAAACATATAGCCAAATAGCTACACGATACACTGTATGGTTAAAGATATCTTTTAGTTAAATCCAAACCATGTCCATTTTTGAAATCTTATGTGTAAGACGACGTGATTACTGAGAAGTGGCAAAAGTAGAAAACTCAAAGTCGGAAAGTTTTTATGCTTTAGAAACGGAAAATTCCCCGAAAAAAAGCGTTTAATCAGATTTTTATGTTAATTGTGATGCTAGGGCGTTTGATCTCAAAACAATAAAAGTTATTTCGAGATTTCGAAATTTTAATCTTCACATTAGTTGACATAGAAATGTTTTAATATTTAAGTTTAAATCAAGTTAATTCCTATCTTTAAAAATAGAGCAGTGCTAGCATTTTAGCATATGTATGTATGTATATCTTACATTTTCCTAATCTCTTCCTAAAATAAAAATATGTTATTCTTTTCCTTTATAAAAGGCAAAAAAGCAGACGATTCTTAAACAACATATTTTTGAAATGTAGTTTTGAGTTTGTCATTCGATAACGCTTCTTTCTTCAAAAAATATGGAAACTTTCCAACTGTCTGTTCATAGAATTTATGGTATTTTGTTGGCTAGTCTCAAATCCATACCATTAGGATAAATTCCAGAAACAAGTAGTGCATTGAACTGTTTTGCGAATATAGTGAGAAAGGCAACTTTTTTTCCTACTCGATGTGTTTTTTGCTGAATTTCTTGTGGGTTTTTTTTCCAGGAAATCACGCTGCTCTAGAATACCAAGAATTAAATGCTTAATTTTCTTTTATTTGTATTTTAAAGTTTATTTTTGCCATCTCTTAAAATATTATTTAATCCACCAAAATCCCTTCAACAGATTTTACATTTGATTAAATAGCTTTAATCCTAATATATCTAGCTTATTTATCTCAATGTCATCATCCATTTGTGAAATAGGACAAACGTTAATTTTCCTAACATATTATGGAATAAAAATTTTATTTTATTATTTTTTCCTAACCATAGGAAAAGTAGAAATTGCTTTAAATGAAATTGAATTAATAATTTTTAGAACATTTTTCCACATTTTTCTTCAGTAAAATAATATTAGTCATTTTATTTTTCACTTAATTGAATAAAATGCCGAAATGTCCTTATAATGCCAGACTTTTTATGGCCAGAACGTTAGAATTTAGTTATGTTAGAATGTTGAGACAATACTTAGTAAAAAATTGACAAGCGTTATGCTTAGTAATTTTTTTTTCTGCAAAAATTCCTTCTTTCACATGTAAGACATGTATTTGATTCAGAGCATGTACAGATTGCCATACACTTTTCAACAATAAAAAAAAAAATTTGCTAATAACACGAGAGCATTTACAATCTGAATTCTAGCAGTAAACTGCAACATACATGGTTAAATAATGTATAAAAAAACTTCATAAAGAGCATTTAACAGTGCATTAAAAGAAAAATAATTTTATCAAAAATCTAAATGTAGAAACAAAAGTCCAAAAATTTTATCAGATAGAACAGCTTAAATAAAATGGAATTTTAATTTTATATTTCTTTTGAATATTGCACTTTAACTTTTTTATAATGAAAGCTTGTAATTTCTTTTGTTTTGTTTCATGCGATATTAATTGTGATTTTATAACCTTCCCAAGTTGTTTTCTGAACCTCAAATTTTAATGTTATTTATTTCTTTTTCTTTGCCTTTCAGTTTCGGTAAAAAAAAAAAAAAAAATTCCTTTTTAAATCATTGACAAAAGCATTTAAAAAGACACTTTTACTTAATATTTCCTATATTTTAACATATTTTCTAATAAATAATCATTAAATGGGGTACTGTATTCATTTTAAGAAAGAGGCAGAGGTTACAAATTCGCTCCTACGGAACTAAACATTAGTGGGTGATCTAATCCACTCTCTCGGAAGTAGTTATGCCATACACAAACTAACATAACAAATTGGGCGGCATTTGTATTCTATAAAATTACATAAAATTCTAATGTTTCTGCTTTCTGAAAATAAATACTTCGATTCATACCTTATGCATATAACATTCTATTAAAATATCAAATATTAGATTTCTTATTTGTAATCTTCGTATTCTAAGAACAGAAATTTTAATAATCATCTACTCTTTCTTAATTTATAAATATTAATCGTTTTTATCACTAAAATCAATGGCAAAATTAAATGTAAAATCCAGGATTTTGATAAAAATATTCAGAACAACTGGAAAATTATTTACATTTATGATATACTTAATTTTAATATATGTTTTGAATTTCTTCCCCATCTTTACATTGTATCTCAATTCCTTTATAATATTCACAGATTTTTAGACAAAAATTCTTATTTCCTTCTTTTTGCTACAAAAATTGTAATTTTTTAGCACAAATAATATAAAGAAATAATGAAAATTTCTTCTCTTTATTCTTTAACATATTTCATAATTACTGGTTATAAATACTATAAAATCAATCGATAAATATTTCTCAAATTGAGTTCTAGATTTTGCCATTTCTATAAAATAAATTTATAGAGAAATTAATATAATAATTTATGATTAGGCGATCTAAAATTATTTAAATATCCTATTGTCATAAAATATTGTTATGAAGAATCATTAACTATACAAAACTTCACAATTCTAATAGATTAGTGAATGAAAAGTCGTTTACAAAATTCCGTCCTTTTAAGTAATATTTATAGAAAGTAAAGCTATAATTAAATAAAAATCTACGATTGAATATTAATTATTTAAAATAATTTAAAAATTTAAGCGTATTTTTCACTCAGTAACTATGGTGCAATAATATCAAAATTTCTATTGCACAAAATCTTAAAATTCAATAAATAATCCTTTCATTGATACCAATTTATTTCAGTATAATTTTCTGCCTAATTTAATTTTTTTATTCTAAATTTACTTTTAAGTAATGGAAATGTTCCTTTTACTTAATGTTACTTTTTGGAAATGTTCCACTTGTTCTTTTACCTAACACATTTGTGTTCTGCGATATTAAATGCATTTTTTCAGTGCAAATTATTCCTGTTGTATGATTAAGATTGCATTTTAAAAATAAAAAAATGATAGATGAATCAAGCTGAAATCATTATCATTCTTTCTAAAAACTAGAACATCAAAACTTTATTAATTAATTATTATTTATTAATTTTTGCATGAGAAATCATTCAATTCCAGAAATAGAAGTCAAATATAAATCTTTGAAGGTATTTACATATATTTCGTATAAAATACAGCATAGTTTATATTATCCTCACAGTTCAATTCAGTTCATTTTCAATTAATTGTGAAATCTATTTATCTGTCAAAGTTAATAAATTTGTGATATTTCCTAGTTTCATTGGTAAATGCCTTCAATACGCAGCATATAAAGTAAATGGTAAATTTATTTTGGCATTTTTATTAAAATTTCTGATTAATTCGCTACATCAAAACTTAATGCCTCAGTAAATAATAAAGAATATGCAATAAACGATATTTGCTAAATCGTTTCATTTCTTTATAATAAGATTGTGTAATTATTTCCTTTTTTATGAGATTATTTAGTTAAATACAGCAATCAATCTTAATAAAATATAAATGATCTTTTATTCAATTCTAATTACGATAGAAAAATCTGCAATAAGAATTTCAAAATCTTTAAGAGTGTATTTACCAATTAGCAAATACAAAAATTAATTAATTACAAATTTTTGAAAACTCTCATCAAAGCTTTCATTCTTATGTAAGCTGAAACCTCCCACGTTTTCTCATATTACAAACATCTATACAGTTATTCTCGGAATTTGCATCGTCTGTTGCTTAATTACTGTGAATAATTTGTTCCATTATGCCATTTTTATAATCTCAGTCGCAACCAATTTATTTTTAATGAGAAAACATTGCAAAATGGTGCATTATTACGAGATATTAATTGATTATAACTAATTAGACAATGTTCCACCCACCGGTGAGTACCGATTATAAACTTTGATAAACACTATCCTCTCTTGCTTGTCTAGAATATATTTATTTTTATGTAGAAAGAAACCTTATTCAAAGGTCAAACTCATTAGTTACACAAAAGTTTGTTGTTGTTATTATATATTTCTTTTTTTTTTATTTAATTCTTTCAATTCTGACAAGCTTTTATCAGTACTGATAATTTGGAAACTATTTTCGTTAAATGGAATATGCATTAATAATCATTACGTATTTGTCAAGAATTACAATAAAAATACTTCTTTGATTCGAAGTTAAATATGTTATTAGTTAGTGATGTAATATTCTGCTGGAATGGTAACTTTTTCATAAATATTTGAACTTATTTCGTTCATAAAAATTTCTCATTCTTAAGCATTCTGCTTCAAAGGTTAGGAATGTCTTGTCAATTGTGTGAAGCCTCCATCAATACTGATAATTTCGAAAATATTTTCAATAAATAGAATATTCATTAATAATCATTACGTATTTATAAAGAGTTGCAACAAAAAAAAAATTTGTTAATTCGAAGTTAAACATATTATTTATTCGTTGTATGTTATCTATTCTATCATGATATAATATTTTGTTGGAATGGTAATTTTTTTCATAAATATTTGGATTTACTTGGTTCTAAAAATTTCTCATTCTTAAACATTTTTCTTGAAACGTTGGGGATGACTTATCATTCAGTATAATAATCTTTTGAAACCACTTACATCTTGTATAGCAATTAAGCAGTATTGCAAACTTTATTAGAAAACTAAACAGAATTTGTTTTATTATAATTATTTCCCCCGTTTAGTTCTGTGGTGAATTGTATCTCAAACTCAGTACCAGGGATTGTTCATTAAAAATGAAAATATGTCGAATTTAATCAACAATTAAGGAATATTTAAATTAAGATAATATTAAAAAAGTGTATTGGCATCGAGAATATACAAGTGAATAGAGAAACAATTTATAAATATTTAGAACTCCAAGAAATGTCTGAAACATTGCTTGTAAAATTCCATCTTAACAGACAAAGAAAAATCAAATTAAAAAAGTGGTTTAAAAACAGTAAAACCCCAATTTTTATATATTTAATATTTAAAGAAAAACTATTAATATATTCAATCCAATATTTCTAAGCAATTTGTTTTCAAATGATGACACATTTTGAGTTATGTTGATAATAAAGAATTTTTCGGTTTTAAGAACTGAAATTGGGTTATTTATCGTCTATTCTTAAAAAGGCATAAGCATCAAAAGATTCTGTTGTAACTTTATCAGTTTTATTATCTTTATAATAATTTGCAGTTAAAATATAACGAATGGACCACATTTGAAAGCTTTTAAATGTTGAACCATTCATCTTCTTATTCATAAATTCTATATTTTCCCACATTTCTCATTTCTTTTACAAATTTCATCTTTTGCAAACATTTATCATTAAATTTTCGACATTGAATTCTATTTATCTTGAAGCAAAGACATAGTATTCTTAAATATTTAAAACAGTTTGAATACTATGTTATACAAATACTTTTAAATGAATGCATTGTGTTTCGGAAATGATGATAAATCATTGAAGAGATATGTGTATTGAAAAACAGTAGTTACTGATAGCAATTTGTTTAATTTTGTCAATGTATTCAAGTAACGTAATGCCTCCCATAATTCACCAACAATATTAACACCTTTACAAATTTTTATCTGTAGATATATCCAAATAGCATTTATAGATGATTCTTCCATGCGTTTTCCAAATTACAATTCCTTTCATTCAATTTTAACATTCACTAAAATCGCTCATTCTCGCAACTTGATGTATTATTCACCCATCCATGACTCATCAGTATCAAAACGAGTAAAATATAAACAAGAACGGACTTTTACTCGAAAGAAAAGTTCGTTTTTTGCTTTGATTTGGTGTCATGTCTTTTCGAACATCATCAGATAAACGGGGATTTCTCTTGTGACGGCAGGGGCCATGGCTTACGAAAGCATTCAAGGATCGTTGCTTATCGACGCAAAAGCAACAAATTGTGACGGTTCTGGCGAAGGAGATATATCGCCTTCTTGCCACACAGGAAGAAAGGGAAGGTCTCTCCTTTATAAAAAGAATTTCTCCCCCTCATTTTTATTCTTTATTCTTTTTTATTCTTTATTTTCTTCTTCTTTCTCCCCCTCTCCCCTTTTGTATCGTAGCAGAAACATGGCCATCACATTTATGGAGCCACTTCCAGGATTGCGATCTGTGGAGATTCGGGGAATGAGATTCATGAATATGGTTCCTCTGGAGCTCAATGAGATTCATGAGATGATTCGAAGGGGGGTGGGTGGAGGGAAGGGTCGAAGTCTTCTATCGTCGATTATTATGACCCATTATGGGTTTACTCCAGATTTTATTTCGTGCATCTCTGATTCTGAAGGTATGTCAGTGCGTGCGCCGCATTGAAGGTTCGTCTGAATTATGACGAAAATATGTCTCATCTGAATTTATACGAATAAATACATCGTTCATTGCAGTTCATTCGATTTAACATGTCGATATTGAACTTTAACTTTATATAATAGATATTTGGTATCATTCGAAGAATAATTTCATCTTTGATAGCAATTATATATTCTATTTATGTTATTGATTTTAGACTTCGATTTTTTCTAACCAGTTTGATAGTGTCCTTTTTCAGTTTATTACTAAATAACTTGTTTAGGGGTCCTCAGTAAAACAAAAATTTCTAAAATGAGGTCATTTTTTAAGTTAAATTTCTAAGGATAAATTTCTGAAAACGAGTGGATACATCAAATTTTATAGACATTTTTATTGCATGCAAATGGAGATTTTGAAAGTTACAGCTATTTAGAACTGCATGGAGTTATTGTACAAAGAAACAATTTAAGATGATTTGGAAAGCAAAAGTACTTAAAATGTACAAGAATATAAAAAAAATAAATGTAAACATTTAAGAAAATATAAATTAATTTAAATATCGATCCAAGTGCAAAGGTTAGCTTTTAGAAAGAAGAAGGGGGAAATTATAAATAAGAAAATTATAAAAGAGAAATGTTATATATTTCAAAATCTAAGTTAGAACTGAAAAGAACGCTAAGAAAAGCAAGATTTAATATATGCAATTTTATAAAGATAATTTATTACAATTTAGTAAAAGAAACCTCATTGACCAAAAATTAAATTCTTTCTTTTGCCTCATTGACAACAATGAAATAGAATGTTTTTCAATTTAAACTTTATATAAACAAAAAAATAGTCTCCAATGACATTCTCCGGAAAAAAAACATGTAGTTCCTTTCCTTGCTTCTAAAAACTTATATTAATTAATAATAAAATAGGGAAGGACATTTTTAGGTAATTATTTTTATGATAAAATAATTATTTTTAAAACTTGTCATTTGTAAAAAAGTAATTAAACTTTTCTAGCATCACGTGATATTTTTATTATTTAATGCTACAAAACTGAAGTGCAAAGAAATAGTTCTACTACTTTGTACTATGTATAGAGGCAATCATTTTCTTATTATATTTTTATAAGAATTAATCGCAATATTTTATTCATAAGTATTAGTAAAAATTCATCTAAGTTATTCGAAAGTTGTTGTTTTTCGGAAAGACAAAAGAAGTAGTTTTCAAATAAATCAAATAATATTGAATTTATTTTATAATAACTATAGATTCAGTAATTAAAAGTGGTTAGTGGTTAAAAAGTTGAAAATGTCTTTTTATTTATTTTAGATATTAGAATTTTTCTTTTATTTGAATATACATATATAAATTTGTTTAGTAACTTTAATCTCCCAAAAAATAATGAGATTTGGAAAAATTGAATTTATTTCATTTTTTTCTGAGTTAACGATAAAAATAAAATATTTAAGATGCCATTTTTGTAATTGTACATGATATATAGAATGCTACTGTCACGAGATTAGTTTACAAATAATTCCGAATGTTTGCTCAATTTGTAATTTTTGTAATATAATTTGTCAATATTTTTATTAATTATAAATTTTCTTCTTACAAATCGTAATGCTTGTTATCACTTGGCTATTGCATCTTCCAATCTATTGCCTTTATTGTATCTTATTGAAAGAAATTCCAAAGAGAATGGAACTTCCACAATGTTCATTGCACATTCCAGTACTTCACTCTGAGATGAATACTGATAAAAATCAAATTCGTTTTTAATGTTCACCAAATTTTATGAAAAGAATGCTGAGGTATTGCTTTTATTGCTTTTCCCGACATTTCAATTATGGAATTAGAACGTCTTATTATCATCATTTCCTTTCGACAAATTCCTTCATTTTTCAACTCCTTCATTCTTTCAAATTCAGGAATGAATCTTTTGCAAGTAGACATAAAATTACATTTGACTTCAGTGCCTATTATTCTTGAGATTTAATAAGACAAAAAAATTAATAGAAGCTGAAAAATTCCTTTAATAACACCCGAGCATCTATTGGCATAGCGGTTTGTTTCATTGTGGAATAACCATAAAAACCATGGTTGTCTTTTTTTCCATCCTACTATTATCCTTTTGGTTTCTCTTATTTGTGTAAAGTACATCATGGATTTTGACTTCTTATCGTTTTGATACCAGTCAAGTTAGCTTTTTTGTCGTTATAGTTAATTGCTTCCAAACTTATGGTTTTAATTTACTTTTGAATAAATTATCCAGAAGCTCATAATTGTTAGCGTTAACAAAATACGTTATTATTATTATTCCTTCAACAACTTATTTAATATTTTTCAATTTTTTCAAGATTGACTGATTTATTAAGGTTCTGTTTTGGAAACACTATTGGTGACACAAATATCATAATTTTGAGTTTATGGCCAGGCAATGAGAATAACCACTGTTTTAGTTCAATCATCTCTTGATTTGTTATACTATGCCAATGTAAAAACATTTGCATCACCCTACGTACAATTGTCGTAGAATGACCGAATTCCTCCCAGCTGTTTAAGTTGAACTGAACGTAATTGGTGTTTATATTTCTCAACAATCATCTTCATTAGAAGATCTACAGAGTGATCAAGAAAACAGGAGGTGTTCGGAGTCCTGTAGCGTGTTATGTACTAGACGAAACATAACAAAATTTGGCCACCAAACACATTAAAGTATGTTGTTTCGATTTATCGAGAAAAAAAATTAGTACCGAAAAACGCCGATAGGGGAAATTTAGGAGCTGAGATCGAAAATTGTGTTATATAATTTGCTTATACGGGTACATTATGACATAAGGAAAGGTTGTGGGAATTTAAGCCATTCTATGTTGTCACTACGTGGACGCGCCTTATTAGTCAAGCTGTTTTATCAGGGAGATGAAAATGCCAGTGCTGCTCTTCGTGAAAATGGAAGGTTAAAACAGTTACTTAAAGGATCGATAATCATAACTAACATATGAAGAATGGTTGAAAGATTTGAAACAACAGGAATTCTTGGTGTGCGAGAATTCAAGGCCGTGTACATAAAGGTATCAAGCTGGGACAAGTTGAAGAAGTTGCAACTGTCGTTTTGGATCAGGCGATAGCTAATAAGCAGGATACCGGCAGTGCATGTTCAATATTACGACAAACAGACATCCCGTTCTCGACGGTGCAAAAGATATTGCGTAAGATCCTGAAATTTTATCCGTATAAGATAACGCCAATTAACTGATGACACTGATCTGAATCTTGGCAATTTCTGGCTGTGGGACGTTCTGGTTCACTTGAAAGATGTTGTGTATCAAGGACAGGTTCCTGACATTCCATTTTTAAAAGATCAAATAACATTACATGCCAGACGAATAAATGCCAATATGATGTGAGGCACCGTCAAAAACCTCGTGTACCACAAACATTATTGGAACATCAAGTTGGTGGTCACCTTGAGCCAAATTTGTAAGTTGCTATAATACGTTTTTCATTGGTATTTGGTTGTTGCTATTTACTGCTTTCATTAGAAGTTATGTATTCTTTTTCCACAAATTATGCACTTACAACGGCCAGGATTTTCCCTATCGGCGTTTTGGGTACTATTTTTTTCCTTGATAAATTGAAACCGCATACTTTAATGTGTATGGTGGCCAAATTTTGTTATATTTCGTTCAGTACATAACAAGCTACAACGCTCCGAAAACCTCCTGTTATTTCTTGATCACACTGTATAATGATTTATACATATAACATACAAATTCAATTTGTTTTTATATAAAATTATTGAATATAATTTGAATTAATTGTTTTTGGAACTGTTAACAAAAAATATATTCTGAAATTCATTTTACTTTGCAATTTTTTTATCTTTGTAAACTAGGCTGTTCAAACTCGTATAGATTATAAGTCGGGGAGAAGATTTTTATTTCAGAGCACCAATTCTCTACCGTTATGAAGCCGCGAAAGCAGATATCAAATCCATGATTTTTCGACCAATGGACGAGACTCAGAGTTCTGATTAGTGAGGTTCAAAATTCATTCCAATGATTCATTCCGGATAGTTTAATCAAGTTTTTGACTTTGCATTCCGGTTATTCTGTTAAATCTCTATTTCATATTGCATATTGAAAATTAAAGTAAATAACTCAAAAATATTGATTTTTAAATTTTGGTCATCGAATGTACCTCAATGAATTCTTTTTTGCACACACAATAGGTAAAAGAATATCTCAACTCCCTATCGCTAGAGCACAGAAGTCAAATACGCGACTCACAGCAAAAGTTTTTGCTGTCAAGCAAACTCAACAACATAAAACAAAATTTTTTGATAAACATTTCATAGCTTATTTTTCAAATTGGTAATAATATATTATCATTAATAACTGCATCATAATATATTCTCGAAGACGATTACTAGTAGTATTACATCGATTCAGCATTACCTCCAAACCTTTTCATCTATTAAAAGGTCAGTATCCTGTTTTAGATTCAGAATGTTTGCCATTTTCATCTTCGGTCAGTTTTAAAATTAATCACTGAAGTCAAGATATTCCCCTAAATAAAAAAGATGATAGTAAAAAAGAGTTGCCACTCGAATGCCTTCTCTCGGTCAAGACGGTGCCTCATTTTGATATCTTTTTTTTTTTTAAATTTTAATTGTTAAAAATATTTGCAGAATTTTTAAAAGATGTAGATTCATTTTTCAAGGAAATTCAACTTAAAATAGTTGCATGTATTTATTTTTTGGTGTAATAAACAGGTCCATGTAATAAATGAATAATTATGCATCGAATTATTTTTACGAATGCAAAGAGTTAAAGAAAAAACATTAACTTTAAACATTAATAAATTTATATTTCTGTTAGAATAAAAAGATTATTTTGTAGTTCTGCATAAACTTAATTCTCATTTATTTTGTAATTGCTAGACACCGTTGTATTAGAATGCAATCATCATGCGGGAAAAACAACTTTTGAGTAGACGAATGTCATACTTTTGCCCTTATGATTCTCAACGAACGATATTTAATATTAAAAAAAATTGAAGTTGGATTCTTTTTAACATCAATATAAATAAAAACGTATGAGTCTTTTTTTTTTCTCCATCATAGTTCAGAACAAGGAAAAATACAATTCTCAGAAACCAGAAAAACTAGGAAACTATTCAAATAGGAAAAATTCAAAACTCAAAAAAATTTTTTGCTCTTCTTTTAAAGTATCTTTCAGATAATTTATTGAAGTATTTTTGAATAATTCTGTTCTTTTCAAAAGAAATATTTATGTTTTTAAATAAAAAAAAGGATCTAAAAAATATAAAATGCATAGTAAAAAATTATCGTTTTTGGTGTCAATTAATGAATGAATTTTATCTTTACTATTCATTTCTAAAAACGTACTTTTAATTTTAATCAAATAAATCTGATAAAAGTTAAAATAACATTTACTTTTAAAAAAGTGTTTATCCGTAGTTCAAACACAGTTTTTCTCTAAAGAACTTTTATCTGCTTATTTAAAGATTGATACGGTTACAGCATTTCATATCAAGCAAAAATATCTAACATTTATTTTTAGACATAAAATCAATGCAGATTTCTAATAAAAAATCCTTCATCTTAAAAAAAAAGAAAAAAATATTTAATTTTTATTTTAATAAATTTACAGTTAATTTTAACCTTTGAATATATATTCAGTTTATTCATGTTATTCATAAAATAAATGTTAGCATCGAAAGATTATTATATTTACAGATTTCTAAATATACTTTCTTTGTGTTGCTTATATTTTCATCTCTTTTCTAAAGCACACATGCATTCATCCTCTTTCTGAATTGGATTCATTGCCGTTTCTTAGAAGCAAAGCCGCCACATTTCTCTCTTTTTTTATTTAAATTTATGAAGAAATAGAAACTATACAGATTTTATAATTAAGCAATGCTGAATTTTCACGTAAAAAACCGAATATCACAGACGACACCAGAAACGCGATAATCCTATGCAAATTAAATGGGCCATGAGAGGACATCTGCGGGCTTGAAGCGTGCATTCATTAAGTTTATTGCTTCGTTTTTGCTCGTGGTATGCTAAAGCATTTTAAGCGCGTTTAAGAAACAGAAGCGTTCTTTTAATTAAGAATTTTCGAGCTAAAAAATGCTTTATGAAAATCTCTTATTGCAACAAAAGATTGCATTATCTTTACTAAAAATAAATATGAATGCGTGTGCGGGGGGGGGGGGCGTGCATGAGTGCACATTTTGGCGATTTACAAACCAGATTGTTTGGTTTACACCTACCAAATTTGGCACATATATATTATGAAGGATATAAATATGCATCACGCAGCAATTTTTGCAAATTTTTTATTAAAGTTTTAATTATTTAATAACTAAGAAAATGTTCGGAGTTTTTTTCCCCTTACGACAGTTAAATTAACACATCTTGAATGAATGACAGTTTTACAGTATGATGGATATGAAATTATATCTAAACAATTTAAGATAATTAACATCCCCAACGAGCGAGTTGGTCACAATAAAGGAGACACGATTTTATATATATATATATATATATATATATATATATATATATATATATATATATATATATATATATATATATATATATATATATATATATATATATATATATAGAGAGAGAGAGAGAGAGAGAGAGAGAGAGAGAGAAAGAAAGAGAGAGAGAGAGAGAGAGAAAGAAAGAGAGAGAGAGAGATTATATATATATATATATATATATATATATATATATATATATATATATATATATATATATATATGAGTTTATATAAACGCTTTATGTCTTTATATTGGATATGTGATCCCAAGATTTATGTTTCAACCATTGCATTGCATAAGTTTTAATAGGAAAGTATAAGTAATATCTTTGGCATTTGGAGATATTTGTGTACTGTGTCACTATTTCAAGTTAAATATTCATATAATCCATATTTGTATTTTTTAATCTAGTCAAATTTTCATTTTAGACTTAGAGACTTTTTGTTCCTCGTGATTTAGAAATGTGACGCACATATCCTTGAATAAAGTATGCATCTTATCTTGTTTGTATGTATGTGTGTGTTTGGTGTGTGTGTGTGTGTGTGTGTGTGTGTGTGTGTGTGTGTGT
Organism: Argiope bruennichi; assembly: GCF_947563725.1. Taxonomy (NCBI): domain Eukaryota; kingdom Metazoa; phylum Arthropoda; class Arachnida; order Araneae; family Araneidae; genus Argiope; species Argiope bruennichi. The sequence continues at coordinate 122,132,436 of NC_079158.1, forward strand.
GTGTGTGTGTGTGTGTGTGTGTGTGTGTGTGTGTGTGTGTCTCTTTTGGGTCAGTATAGAGTACGCTTTGAACTAAACCTTTTTGAGTGAATGAATGAGAATATAAACAAATATACAACAGTTTGCCTTGATAATTCTAGTCGGTGATAATTTTTTATAATCAAGAAGCAGAAATCAGGCGTTATTTATTGCTAAATATGTGGTATTACATCAAGCTGTGTTCGTTCTTTAATTCGTCATAATTTATTTCTCACCTTTTCCATTGTAAAAAAATATTATAATGGTTTATATAGTAGTTATTTACTCCAAACAAGTAATCTATGTACTTTTACTTGATAGAAAAATACATTGAGAAAATATTTGCTGTTTAGAATTATTATATTACCACACCAAACAATGGCTTATTTGGAAATGAAAGATATTGATATGGCGAAATGTGTTACTTTTGTTTTGTGCTACTATATGCTATTTTTTATAACAAATTATTATTACGAACACAAGAATTCTTTTACCTTCATTAAATAATAATTTTATATTTTAGTTACAATTTTTCTTCGCATTGCTAGTCTTCCTGTTTATGTTACTCACATACAGTCGCAATGAATAATATAATATCGTATCACATTGTACATTTTGCATCATGCTGTGCGACCTGAGCTTGACAGTTATTTGAATTTTCTCTAATTTTGTATATTATACATTCTTAGAAATGAAAGCTTTTCTTTACAAACTTTCCTAGCAGTTTGTGTTTCAATCAGTTATTTAATATTGTTACGGATTCAAGCAAGTTCAAAGTAATTCAAATATTTATATCGCAAGATAAATTGTTCGGCAGAAATTGTGTCTTTGTTGGATGCTGATCGGATGTCCGATCAATGATCATCGGATGTCGACAAATTGTCGACAAATTTGGCTACTTTGGCGAAAAAATAGAAGATGCTAGAATCGCCTGGAATTTAGGCGATAGGATCAATTAGAGACGAATTGTGTCGATACTTCGAGAAATTTCTGTGCTCAATTTCGGAAGTTATAAGAGGCCGGTAGACAAAATTGAAGTCTATCGTGTAGTTATTAGTCCGTCGGTTGGATTAGTCCAGCGAAGCGTTGAAGTTCAAGTAATTAATGAATTGAAGATTGAGCCGTGTGTCGAGTTTTAGAGTTAAGTATTGAAATAAAGTCGATAATGTGTTGAGTAGCCAGTCGTATATTAGCGAGTAGGCAATTGAGTATAGCTAAAGCGACGAAACAATTGTGGATAGCAGACGTTTGGGAGGCCTGAATCTCTCTTCAGCTGAATTCTGTTTAACCATTTTGTGTGCTGTTAGGTTGTTTATTACCGATTAGCTACCTGTGGGCTACTGTTGTAATTGCCACTTTTATTGCTTGTGTGCATCTCGGCTACGTATTTGTCATCTGTGGTCTTGTCTTTGTGTTAATAAGCGGTGTAATTTCTTATTGGGTCTGCAAACTGTTTCACCATATACCCGCTACCGCGAACCCGTTGGATTTACGGAATTTTATGGATAATTTTCTGTAACAATATGCTCTCATAAAATCACATGAATGAAATAAAATATGATATGATAAAACAGTGCATAACCTAATATATCGATAAACACATCCTTTTACTTGGATTTATTATTATTATTTTTAATATTAGATTTTTCGAATCTCTCCACAAAGGATAATATGTAAGTTATTTTAGAAAATATTTTATACAAATGGATAAATAATTCATAAATAATGAATAAATAAGCAATTTAACTGATTAGGAAACTTCATCAAAAATAATGTTACCAAGTAATTCGCTAAAATATGCCATTTTCTATTACAAATTTAAACATTAGCTTTCCCATAATCCCATTTTATAAGAAAAAGACAAATCATATGATAGAAATGAACCAAAAATTAAGGAATTAAAAGTTGAAATAGCATCAAAGATGTCAAATCAAAATATATGGCATATGTTCAGTTTAATTTTATTCTGTCTAGCACATTTTTTTAAATTCTGTTTTACAATTATTCTTATGTAATATGTATACATTATCACATGCATACATATGTAATTCATATTAATAAGTATTTCAATAATACAATACAATTTCATATGTTCTTAAAACATTTCTTATATAAGATTTAATCTTTAAAAAAATAATCTTCGGTATCGAATCTTGTTTAAATAAATGTTGAAGGTTGTCTTTGAACCAAACTGAAGTTTGACAGTGTTTGCATTTAATACATTACTTCAGCACCAGGAAAACTCGCAACATCCAAAAGCAATTTAGTACATATGCCAATACAATAAATGAATCTAACCGAATAATATCGGAAACTATAAAGGAAGTTATAAGCTAAAACTCAGTTTATCGATAGTTTTAACTTCCACTCCACTCCGCATTAAAAATAAACTGCACGGCTGTAATCCCTTATCGAAAAAATTGAAAATCGAATTAAAATTTCATTCTCTGGTGGATTTCTCATCCCAAGCGAAAACATGCTCCGATATATTCCCAACAGATGTGGGAAAAGTTTTTCTCCACGAAATCAATCTCTCCTCTTTTCCACTTAATTAAAGGCGATTTGGAAAATGTTTGTCGTCGCAAAGTTTTACATAAATCGACTTTGACTTCTAAATCTGATTTCATCTCTATTTGAATCCATCAATAAATTTTGTAATTAATGAATGGTTCCTTCAAAGCGTTGATATGAATCCACAAACCTCCGGGGATTGAAGCGCAATTTAATATTTATACAAATCATCTAGTTGGGAGTTAAGTTAGTTTGTTTAATGAGAATCGATTATGCATTTTAAATAAGAGCATTAGACGGTATTATGTCTTCAGTTTAATGTCAAATACAACATAGGGATAGATTGAGTGTGATATAATACTTCTAATGGATTAAAATACAAGATTAAAAGAGGTAAGGAATTCTTTTTAAATAACTATTCATAGATTTTTTTTCATTGAGCAGATTTGTTACCATATACTTAAAATAATTGGCAAGACTGAATGACATGTCTTTTAAATCCAATCACTAATCCGATTGAAATACTTTTCATTTTATATAAAATGTTATAGTTGCTTGACTCCCTTACAATCTTCTATTTTTGAGAAAAACTTTAAAAACCTTAGTTCACTATACACTTTTAATGAGAAGACCTTAACACAGTTAAGTTTGCAGTATTAACAATTGTTGAACTTAACATGACAAAGGATAACGCTGTAATTACTGGTAATCGTAATCTAACTGTTATTTCTGTCAACAATTGTTGAACTTTAATTGAAGACCTTAACACAATTGTTACTTTTAATAATTGTTGAGCTTTAATTGAAGACCTTAACACAATTGTTACGTTTAACAATAGTTGAACTTTAATTGAAGACCTTAACACAATTGTTACTTTTAACAATTGTTGAACTTTAATTGAAGACCTTAACAGAATCGTTACTTTTAACAATTGTTGAACTTTAACACAATTATTACTGTTAACAATTCTTCAAATTTAATACGACAATTGCTACTGTTAACAATTCTTCAAATTTAACACGACAATTGCTACTGTTAACAACTGCAGAAAATTAACACGACAGTTGTTACTGTTAACAATTTTTGAACCTCAATTGAAAACTTTAACACAATTAGCTACTATTAACAAATGTTGATCCTTAATTAAGACATCAAAACAATTGTTACAGTGTGTGTGATTTCCCGAACCGTAAACACTGTAACAATTTTACCCATCTGTATTTCATATTACCACAACGATGGATTTAGGGAATTTGGAGTCCTTGAAAATGTAAATTTAAAAGCCCCTCTTTTAATAATTTTGATCAAAAATTAATAATATCATTCCACGATTAAACGCATTTTTAATATAATAATAAATAATTAATTATTTTTATTTCGTTTCTTTTATTTTAATAATTTTGTGAAAAACCTTATGTATTTTTCTATTTATTATGTATTTCAAAGAATATTATTGTATCAAATGTTTGGTGTTTGTAAATGTATGATTAAGTAAACGGAATTAAAGACTGGAGCCTCGAAATTAAATCTGATTAAGTGTTAGTAAAATCCCTGCACTATTTTATAGTCTATTGAATTTTTATTTTTTATATTTATTTGCCAATTCTCTAATAACCTCTTTTAAATCAATCTGCCTACGGTCTCTTCTCGGCCTAGTATTCAAAGTAACTATCTGTCTGCTTAAAAGGAAATCCACAACTGTATTATCAGCTTTATTTATGATACAATATTATTTTCATCTCATAAATACTCTTTAAAGGAAAATTAATAAGCATTAATTTCCCAAAATGAATTTTGAAAATCTAGTTACCTTCAAGAAAATTTTGGAGAAGAAAAAAAACGTTATTTTCTATAAATATACCTTTTTTATTTATTATTCATTGATTTTGCATCGACTCTTTTATTGGGTTACGTCTTTTAATATATTTTATTTATCGGCTTCTCAGCTACAGTATCTTTTCAAAATGACTCTAAAATCGAGAAAATGTCTAAAGAGAACAAATTTTAGTCATTTTCCACCAATCTTCAACTGACTGATATCAAATGTTCTGTTGATATGGTCTCGGGTTATTTACGAGAGATTTGGTATTCATGGAAAACAAGCGTAAATTGAGGTGATTTTTTTTTCTCTGTCTCTCTCTTTCTTTCTTAGAAACTTGCAAAGGCATTCTTATTTTATTATTATTACTAGTAGTAGGAAGTTCACCCATAATACTCATACATAAACAAAATAACTAATGAACAGATTTTTTTTGCACATAATACATTTATGGTGATATTGTATTATATTAATAGTTATATACTTGATAAAAATTTTAGTGGAAAAATGACTACGACACAGATCTTTAAAAAAATAAGTAATTAAGAATATCTGAATCCATGGAATACAATTAATTAAGTTACATTATTTAATACAATTAATTAAGTTATAACATAGGTTACTAACCTTATAATGCAGGCAAAAGTCAAGTAGTCTTATTTGATGTACTAAATTAACTACTGCTTTTGGGACTCAGTGACATTAAGCTAGAAGGGGAAAATCAACATTTATGTATAGTACTAATTCAGTTTTATTTCCTCTTATATTCTCAAGTTATAGCTTTGAATTTAATCTATCTCTACCTTACTGTCTGCCTGGAAGTTATCACTGAGGGCTGCGGTGGCCTGATGATAGATTTCGGCTTCGGCACAATTTCACCGAATAACCGTCGGGTAAACTGGTCTGGTGCACGCTAAATCCGTCAGGGTCAAACGACCTCTCACTGGTGTAGTATGGAAGTCTGGAGGGGGTAGCAGCTCAAATGTCGATCTCGTTATCTGAACGCTGCTCAAAATTACGATTTCAGTCGCAAAATGGCCCTTGTGTTGCTTTAAAACGGTATGTTAATGTAACTAAGCTAACTAAAAGCTTTTGCTTTTTTTTTACTATCTAAATTACGTGATTACGTGATAATCACGTGATTATGGGACAATATAGTACACCAAATTAATCCATCAATTTGATGCGAAGCATAACTGCTTCGCTTAATGGCTTGCGTGCATAAAACATTATTATGTGCAAGACCATGTTTCATTCCACTCTTTCAAACTCTATGAAAACAACCCAATAATATCTAGTTATTCATACTAACAGCTTAATGAGAATTCACAAAAAGTTGTAAATATTTTCACAGAGATGAAAAGACAATTTATAATTAAATATTGCTTATATAAGCTACAATCATAAGAATAAGAATAAATATTCTTCTTTCAGTTTATTTGGCATAATTTTTGAAAAAAAAACTTAGATACTTATACTTCACTTATTTCAGCAACTGAATTAGTAACATAACTTAATATTCGAATATGACTAACAATGACTAAGATGACACTTTTAAGAAACAAAAAGGTTTATCTTGACATCTTTCCAAATGTCTTCTTGCCGTAATTAATGGTCGCTCCATAAAAAAGTTTTATGCATATTGTTCAAACTAAAGAACAATTTTCTTTTTATTTATTATGATCTATTATTCACAATATTTTGGAGACTCTTGGAGCAATTCTAATATTCTCTGGAGGAAATATCTTCGAGATTTAATTCTTTTCTCTCATCATTATGATTGATAATATGGACTTACACCCATGACACTAAATTTTGTGAAAATGAAAAATGAAGAATTAATGAAACTTTGTCCATAAAGCAACAAAAAATACTATAAAATAATAAAAAGTTATATATAATACATATATGTGTGTAAGCATTTAATTCTTAAAAGCAAACTGCAGATTTGAAGACATAGAAGAGACATTTTGCATTTTTAAATTCGTTTTAATCCATCCCGGTAAAGCATAATATATTTACAAGAAGGTGCGGACAGAGCACGTGAGCCATAGGACGAGACAAGAAAAAAAGTGGGGAAGAGCGAAATAAACTGTAACTGGTCTTATATAACATGAGATTTCCACCAATTGTCGATTCAATACACATGTTGACCTATGACAAGGGCAACAATCATTTTCACTCGGCACGTGGAACTGATGGCGCATCGTTTTTACGAAACTTCAGTTCAATTAATTAAATAGAAAAAGTGGAATGGGATCAGTAAATAAGAGAATATTTTAGAATGACTTTGACATGAGCTGAATTAAGATAAAGCTTTGAAAATTAATTTGGATTAAATTAAGAGTTATATATATATATATATATATATATATATATGCACAGACCATCCATGAAACCTAAATTCTGAATTAATCTTAGGGGAGAAAATGAATTATTGCTGCCTCTAGAAGAGTGTATCCCACTCTTTGCACACATGCACAAATTGATTCATATTGAGAAAGCAGTCTGGCTACTTCAAGAAGTTAATTACCCTTTTCTTCAAGGCATTAGTTTTCGATGGTTAGATGATGAAGATGGGCATTGTTATTTATAAAAACAAGACATGTACTCACTGCATCACTGGTTATTGCATAATAATATATTCATGAAAAATTCCTTACACATTTCTCTTGTGTCTCGATGTAAACAGAGGTGTTTCATCGGTTGTTTCCGTGTACAAACTATGCCTTTCCTTGGAAAAATATATTAAAGTAAATCCAAATTTGTCTTCTTTTCGGCACATATTTGCATATATATATATATATATATATATATATATATATGTACCCCTCTGTAAAAAGGGGTTGTGCAAGCGAATGTGACGCAAGAAGTAGCTGAGCCGTACTCTTGGTCCTTATTGGTTAAGATATTCTGAGCATTGATATTCTCATACCGCTTCCATATAATTATTTTAGATATTAACAAGGGTTATGCAGAATTTAGTCTGTCAGATTACGAATATAAGCAAAATTGTCGTACAGCAAAACTCGTTTGACTTTATTATTTGTGATGCATTCAATGTATTTTAAAAAAGGACATGTAATAACATCTGAATAACATAGTTAAAGATCAGCTAAAACTCGAGCTTCAACATGATAAATGCGTTTATATAAATATTGGGTTGGCAACTAAGTAATTGCGGACTTCACTCATAGATGGCTTCAATTGAATTTTTAGGTTTGCAGACGTAGTACAAATGTAAAACACATTTTGTTATTTGATAGTTGGCAATTCAGCTGTCAATCAGTCGAAAAAGTTTTTTGATCGGTTGCGTAGTTTTTGTTTGGCGTTCGTTGAAAAATGGAAAATCAAAAGGAACATTTTCGTCATATTTTGCTTTTTTATTTCCGCAAAGGGAAAAACGCATAAAAAGTTATGTAAGTTCATAAAAAGTTATGTGCTGTTTATGGTGATGAAGCCTTAAAAGAACGGCAGTGCCAAAATTAGTTTGCCAAATTTCGTTCTGGTGATTTTTCACTCAAAGATGAAAAACGCTCTGGTCCTCCAGTTGAAGGTGATGACGACCTAATCAAAGCAATAAGCGATTCGGATCGTCACAGTACAACACGTGAGATTGCAGAGAAGCTTCAGGTATCACATACATGCATTGAAAATCACTTAAAACAACTTGGCTATGTTCAAACATGGATACATGGGTTCCTCACGAACTGAAAGAAACGCAACGCATTAACAGCTGCGATTTGCTAAAGAAACGTAATAAAAATGATCCATTTTTAAAACGACTGAAAACTGCCGATGAAAAATGGGTTGTTTGCAACAATAGCAAGCGAAAAAGATTGTGGAGCAGGCCAGGTGAACCAACTCAAACAACATCAAAAGCTGATATTCATCAAAAGAAGGTTTTGTTATCAGTTTGGGGGGATTACAAAGGAATTGTCTGCTTTGTACTCTTACCACCCAACCGAACGATCAATTCTGATGTCTACATTGAACAACTAACGAAATTAAACAACGCAGTTGAAGAAAAGCGGCCCGAATTGACAAATCGAAAAGGTTTTGTATTCCATCATGACAATGGAAGGCCACACACATCTTTGGTCACTCGGCAAAAATTATTGGAGCTTGGTTGGGATGTTTTGCCACATCCACCATATAGTTTTGACCTTGCACCATCTGATTACTTTTTGTTTCGATCTTTATAAAACTCCTTGAATGGTAAAAATTTCAATAATGATGATAATGTCAAATCGTACCTGATTCAGTTTTTTGCTAATAAAAACCAGAAGTTTTATGAACGTGGGATTATGATGCTGCCTGAAAGAGGGCAAAAGGTAATTGATCAAAATGGGCAATACATTACAGAATAAAGTTATTTAGTTCCATGAAAAAATTGTCTTTGATTTTCTAAAAAAAATCCGCAATTACTTAGTTGCCAACCCAATATTATATCGTGTAAAAGTGTAACAAATAGGATTTTTTTTATCCATTCAGCAATTTTAACTCTATTTTTTTTACATTTACGAACTGGAAACAGATAACTTTTATATAAACTACAAAAAAGGAATTCTTCATTTTATGCGAAAAGATATTTTGAAAATAATAGACATTACTTGAGAAGTCTTATTAGTTTTTAGTTTCTCTTAAAATTGTTAACTATATAAATTGAAATACATAAAACTATTCTATAAAATAAGTGACTTCCATTGCAGAGAGACAACACCATCAACAAGTGCCCTACTTCGCAGAAAAGGCTACTAATCTGACCGTGGCAGAAGGCAGAACAGCTACTCTACCATGCGTCGTAGAAAATCTGGGAAACTACAGGGTAAGATTTTTTTTAAGTTCTAAAATGAAGTTCTGCATTTCGGATTCAGAGTTCGCCCTTTCATTTACCTCCATAATCAAATGTTTGAATTTCGAAAAATAATGAAGAAGTTCTTAAAGAAGCGGATCGTAAGCATTTTTGACCGCTCACTTAAATCGGCACTTAATGAAGTTTCTTGTAATATAATTCAATTAATCAATGAAGGTGCTTTTCATCTATTGATTGAAAGACAAAAATGCAAAATAAAATACTTTATCCTGATTATTCATATTTCTATTTTCAATTCTTATCGAATATCAATTTCAACCTTCTTGTCCTTTTGATATTCATGGATGCTTTTAAATGTATACATATAATTATTTAGAAAATAGATACCTATAATTTATATTAATTAATTTTCATGGGAACTGGTTACCTTTCAGCTTAAGTCATTTCTCTACTGAGACGCTGATTCGGAAGGGCAAAGTTATGGGTTCTAGCCCTTGGTTATGTTTAGGGATTGCAATACCGGTATACCGGAATACCGAATACCGGTATTTTGAGCCATTTGTACAATTTTGTAATACCGGTATTCACAAGTTTAAATACCGGTTTTTCGGTATTTACTAGAAATTTTTTAAATTGTCTCCACTATATGTTTAGGTATCGCGAACACAGCAATATAGTATACGTTTTTGTTTTTATGTCTCCCTAACGGGCGAAATTAGCTAATTAATGGCTTAATCAATTGCTTAAATCTGAATTAGCGAAACATAGATTATCCCTGAAAGAAAATATTGTATCCATAACGACTGATGGAGCAACACTTATAAAAATAGTTGGAAAGTTGATTGGTGCAAATCAGCAGTTGTGCTATGCACATGGAATTCAATTAGTAGTAATAGATGTATTATACCAAAAATATAAAGAACAGAAGAATCCAAATACTGTGGATATAGAAACTTCGGAGTCCAACTATATTAAATTGAAAAATCGCACAGAATAAAGGCATACCGAAATAGAAAATGTCTTATGGTATTTACATAATTCTAACGATTTTAAAAATGAAAAGAAAAAAGAAGAAAAGAAAATAATCAATTCAAATCTAATTAAGTTAGAGTAAAGTTTCTAAAAAATTTTTTTCCCACAAACCTATCCACATTCAGAATTTGGTTCAATTATTAAAGATTATGATGTCACTACTGTCGATAGTGAAAAGGAATCGTCTCTTGAACAAAAATTAGAATTAGCAATAAATAAAAAAATTTCAACGAACCAAAATACAATACAGAAATCAGCTATATCCAAAACCATCCGACAAGAAATCGATTTATTTGAAGATGAGGAATTTAGAGGTAAATACTTGGAAAAAGTATATCGCGCATTGCTAACAGTACCACCAACTAGCGTAGATGCCGAAAGAGCGTTTTCGACAACTGGTAATTTTTACACAAAATTACTTTTCAGGCTTAATGACAGTACAATCGATGCATTACGTTTTTTTAGATCACATTTCAAAAATTTGTAATAGTACCACAAACTGAATAGTGATATTTATACTATTTTTGCGATTTAAATAAATAAGATGTTTCTTTACTTTTTTGTGATCATATACTGTTATAATTTATAAGTTACAAATAATTTTTTGTGATATTTACACTCTCTAACAAAACTGGCAAATAAAAAACAAACAAACACCTGTGTTTTCTTTCTTTTTCCAAAATTTCTAATACCGGTATTAAAACCGGTATCCCGGTATTAAGATTTAAAAAATACCGAATACCGGTATTGAAATTTTGGTCCGGTATTGCAATCCCTAGTTATGTTCTAACTCAGCATAATTCAAAAATATGTCGCTTTATCTATGAATTTCTGACTATTAACGATTTTTCGGGCTTTCCTCTTAATAAAATAGAATATGATTGTTTTTCCTTTTAAAAACTTTGTATTAAGTCAATCAACTTTCTTTCACCAAATATTGGAACTATTTCAGACTGCTTCAGAAAATATTACTTCAATGTCAAAAGGTCAATTTTCCCATTGTCACGTCTTTATTACGAATCTCGGATGCATGGTTACATATCATCATGCATAGTACAAAAAGCATTACACTGGCATCTTTTCATATGGCCAAGGGATACCAATCGGCAATACAATCTTACTTTACGATTTCTGCCAAATGGATTCAGTGCAATATGAAGATACACTGGTTGATGAATTTCAATGAAATTTGCATTGTGAAATCTTATATGATTAACAGAAACGAATTAGAACTACCCTCATTCTTTTGCATGTTATGCATTTACTTTTTGTGGAGAATTGTGCAACTAGTATCCTACAATAATATATCTAGAGATTGAATTTTCACTCTTTTCATTTGTGAATATTGTTGACTTCTATATAGATATGCAATTTAATGTCTTGCGGATATCATGTAATTAGTAAAAAATTGATTGATTAAAACTGAAAATAATATATTTCGATTCAAAAATCAAAACAATAGAATAACGTCACGGAAATTGAATCCAGTTTTTTACAATTATATATTTGATTCAAACATATTGAATATAACGGAAATTTGAAATTTTCCAACCAACTGCAGATGAAATTCTTGGAATTTTTCTGAAAAATTTAGCTACCTATTTTGCATCATACAACCGGAGAAATGTTATTTGAAACAATCAAAAGGAACAAATGGATTGTAAAGCAGATGCAATTTAAACAAGCAATTCCGCCTAACAAAATAGGCATTGTCTAAAAAAATGCATTGTTCAGATGTAAATATTATCTTAAGCTGAGTAAAATGTAGCCATTTGCAGATTACATCAACTGCGTGTTCAAATGGGTTTCTTTCACTTTCAGCAATAAAGCTCATATTTCTATTCATTTTTTGAAATGGGTAAAACTTTCATGAAAACGGATATTTTTCCTCTCTTTTGGTTGTTAGCGCATCTCAATTTTATGAATAAGAATGTCATTACCTCTACTCTTTTACTAGTAATAAAAAAGTATTCTCAATGAAACGAATTTCTCTTCTGTTTAGTTGTATTTTATTATTGGCTGAATTCTCTATTTTGCAAATCACCAAAATTTTGAAATTCGTGTTATATTTTATGAGCATGATATATATATATATATATATATATATATATATATATATATATATATATATATATATATATATATATATATATATATATATATATATATATATATATATATATAATTATTTTAAAGATATATGAAATCTGAGAAGGATTTCAGTATTATATTGTTTTTTATGGACATTTAAGAATTCAATAATTATTAATGAAAATACATCATCGACGTTTTTAAGCATTATAAATCTTTTAAATTTGTAAATTATATGGAAATTGCATGAAACGGAAACTGTTTAGTTTAGGAAAAGTAAGAAAACAACTAAAAGTAGCTACAAGAACGGACGGACAAGCAGACACACAGACTTTTTTTTAAATTTTAACACCACTGCATGTCCCCTAAATCTAGAATCATGAAACCTTCCAACGAGTAGGGAAGTCAGCATGAGTGGGAAAAGGGAATTTAATTTTTTGTGTGTATGTATTTTTTAGAAAGTGGTGGATGATAGGTCTACAACTGTTGTGTCTTTTTGAGAAATTAAAGAAATTAGAATCAAATTTAAATTTTGAGAAAATTCTTTCTTAATTACCTCTTTTTACCAGTTTGGTCTTTAGAAATTTTCAATGGCTTTTACAGCAATTTACTGATAATATGCAGTCAACCTATAAATATTGATTTGTTAACCTTTTAACCGGGTTTGAGGAAACATTTCATCGTATAAAGAAGACATCTATAATGGACTTGATACCCTTTTCCATGATGGAAATTTTTGAAATATGTGGATTGCATTGTATTTTACGTCATTATAAACCATTAAAACCGGTGGCTACATGTTATCTTGCGAACAGGATAAATAGAGAAATTTTATTTGGATTTTAATTGGCTTGGAATATGTTATTAGAAATGTAAAATTCTCGGATGAATTCGTAGATGACTCATCTAGCTAAAGGGGAAGAGAATGGTGGAAATTTTCATTTCACTACAACATTCGTACTGTTAAAGACAGAGAAAAATTCCAGTTATCAAGATTAGCGCCCCATTAAGATAAACAACTTTATTCAAAATTCTTCTACAACAGCATTATCTTAGAAGTTAGGGGCTGAAAAGTGATTTTCAAGTTCTAATTTTGACTTTCTAACATCAACAATTTAGATAGTAACTTGGATGTAAAGGAGTACCTTTGACTTCCATCCTTTACTTTTGCCTTCCTGTTTGCCAAGAGGATATTTTTGAAATATCATAAAATCTTTTATAAAAATAAATAGTTAACAAGTGAACAAAATTTGCATTTATTACTTTAGGGGTAAATAACTTCTCACTGCAAAAAAAGCCGCATTGTAAAATGAGTTTAATTCGCCGGTTAACAGATTAAAAACTGTTTAAGGTTTTCAAATGATTCTGAAAATCAGTTTGTAGGTTCAGCTTCATCATTGAAAAGGAGAGGCGGTTTAAACTGATATTTAGAGTTGAAGTTTAATATTAAAAAGGCACAGAATTAAAAAAATCTTAAAAGGTCTCAGAACTATATAAATTAATTATTAACTAATATTATAACTAACTAATATTAATAATTATTAACTAATATTAAAAGGGCTTGAAATTATATAAATATTAGAAGGGTTTATAATTAAATAGAAGTGCTCAGAATTATATAAATATTAGAAGGGCTTACAGTTAATTATTCGAAGGACATATTGTTGAAGACATAATTTGATCGCTCTAAATCCTCTCTTGTATTGTTTGTTTCAGCTGGCTTGGATCCACAAAGATCGCCACATCCTCCTGACTCTCCACGACCAACTGATCACACGGAATCCACGAATATCCATTCATCACAATAACTACAGGTCCTGGTGGCTGGAGATTAGAGAGGTCAAACTGGAGGACAGTGGTCACTATATGTGCCAGATCAACACCGCACCCATGATTAGCCAGACGAGGCATCTGGAGGTTGTTGGTATGTACTTTCAGAATGAATGAGGAAAGCACTTTGAACCCTACATGTATATGAATTTTTTACTGGTCGGATAAAGATATTCTTGTTTTGTTCATTGAAATCGACTTTTCTTTCTGTAGGCGTTTTTATTATTTACTAGCCGCCTTTGGCGACCAGCCGGTTCGCCAATCTTAATGTTCGTTAAAATTTTAATAATTAAATATTTTATGCAATTTCTACTTTAATAGCTTCTTCATCAAAATATTTTAAATCTTCAAATTTTGATTATCATATAATTCATTCATAATATTATAAAGGCCTTCAGTCATAACGTAATATGTATCTCTCGCATTTTCTGTTAGCACCCGTAGAATTTATGCTTTAAATTAAAGTGGAAAGAATTTATCTTCAATTAATATAATAATATTTTTTACTGAAACAAAGCATTTTTTTATAATCTGATTACTGAAAATAGAGTCACTCAGCGTTTAAACTTTATGGGCACTAAAGAATATCTTTTTTAATTTATGTAATATCTCAAGAGTTGGTCAACAAAATTTTCTTAGATTCATTATGAGCAGATCGATTCATTAACAATGTTTAAATTTAAATGCATCAAACACTAAGAAAATAAAACGAATCGTTTAAAATAAACGGTTGAAAACAGGTTTTCAAAAAACTACTTAAGAAACGATGTACTTAAAACTATAAGCATATACAAAAAATATATAACTAACATAAATACAATTTACTTACAAAAGCATGCAACTAACCCAAAAATAATTTAAATCATCCATTGATAACGTTGTCATGGCAACAATCAGAACAGAATGCGCATGCGTGAATTTTCTTCGACGGTTACGTAACGCAAATACGTGATTTTTTCTACGCCAGTTGGGGTAACGCTATGCGGATTAGAAATTTTTAATTTCCTTTATTCTGTTTTATTTTAATTCAAAAGTACTTCAGATTGAATCTGAAAGATTGATTCATTAACAATGTTTAATTTTAAATGCATCAAACATTAAGAAAATAAACAGAACCGATTGAAATAATCCGCCGAAAAATTTTAACCCTAGCCTCATTACTGTTGGGAGAAAAAAAAAACTGAAGCCTTTCTCGTTTGGCGCTGGGGATAATGGAAGATTTTTTTGGCGGAAAAGTTGGCGGTGGGGAAATTGGAAGATTTTTTTGGCGGGAAAGTTAGTTTTTAATTAATAATTAAAATTCTAATTAAAAATTCGAAAAAAGAAACCCCAGGTGCACATTCCCAGCCTCCAAGGTATACATGTACCAAATTTGGTAGCCGTATGTCAAACGGTCTGGCCTGTAGAGCGCCAACACACACACACATTGAGCTTTATTATAAGTATATAGATTAATAAACCGAGCTTTTTTTTTTTTTTCTTTTTTTATCGTCCCTTTCATCATTTTTCTACAAAGCATTCATTTTTATTTACATATTCTAAGTAAATAAGTATATGAATATTCATTAAATTTATTGCATCATTGCATACAGTTTTTTTTATTTGTATTATCGAAGTTTATTGAAATATGAATGGTTACAGAAAGATATTTTTTTTATTGTTATTACCTATATTGACGCATTTTGAATTCAAAAATCTTGTTAAATACTTTTCCTGTGTTAATTTTTTATAAATAACAAGGAAATGAAATTTACTTTTGTATTTTTATAACGATTCATTTTGTATTCGTTATAACGATTTATTTTGTATTTTTATAACGATTTATGCTGTATTTTTATAACGATTATGAATTAACACCATCAATGTAAGTCTATTTGACGGATTTTAATTTCAAGACTATTCTTTTCACTTGGTGTTTAATGCTTTTTTAACATGGGCGTAGTATAGAATATTGGAAAATGGGATTTAGGTCTCGCATTGTTCAGCTTAATATCGTTCGAAATTACAACATCGATTTTATGACCTTCATATAGTTGAAATATAGGCCATTAATCAACCAAATGAGAGCAATAATATTTCTTTGAAGAATCAATAAAAATGCTATTTTTTTAAAAAAAAATAAAGAACTTTATTTATCAATAAATCATCAAAACGTAAACAATGTATAATCTATAATTAGAGATGTATAAATATATAAGAGTGTAAATTATAATAATAAGTAAACTATAAATACAATGTATTAACTATAATAAGAGTATAAACTATAATAAGAATCGCATCCATGATTCTCACAAATCTTAAAAACACTTTTCTAGTTGTTCAATATAAGAAAACATGATAAAAAATCTTTCTTTAAAAATTTCATTCAAACTTTACAAACAACACTATATTATCAAATTGCGTTTTAGTTTAATTTTAATTATTCCAAATTGATTAATCAGTTAACTTTGCATTTATATTAACTATTTTACTATTTACCTATATACTTTTACCCGAAAAATAACTTTTTCATTTATAAAGAGAAGTATAAATATATATTATCAGTCGTAATGTCTCGCAGTTGAAAGCGGTTTAAAATGTAAAGAAATAAGTAAAAGACGCCGGGACCTTAAATGTAAACTTTTTGGTTCCGATGCTATAACCTTCATAAGCTAACAGTTATCATGCAAGGAAAAACAAAATAAAATTTTAGAAATCAACGTCACTTGCAAAAAGTTTCGAAAGAATGCTGTTAAGATATATTCTGCAATTTAGCAGACAACAAATTTAGCATTGTTGTAATAAAAGACAGCGGAATTTCCAAGTTCTACGTAATCATATACATCGCCAAATAATACAGGAGACGAACCATTTGTCAAAAAAAAAAAAGTATTGATTCAGAAAGGCTTCAAAATTCGTCAAGACGTTCTTATTTTCTTTCTGTTAAAGCATTACCGAAAAAAGAGGATTTTTCATTGCATTATGTTATAGCGTAAATAATTCTCTTCAAAAAAAAATCAATAAAGCGAAGTAAAAGCAGTCCTTGGTATCTCTTTAATATTCTTTTTTGAAAGGATGGTGACAGAGACCTTGCTGTGCTTTTCAAGAAAAGTGGAGGGAAAGTACTTTGAACATGAATTCAATATTTGTTTAAATATTCTAAAAATTTTCTTAAGATCATGAATCATCAAATATATTGTTTAAAGATAAATTTTAGTTTTTACATAATGAAGTTTATTTGGATATAGTTGTCCCTTAAAGTAATTATTTAAAACTTTTTTTATATATAATTTGCAACTTTGTCGCATATTTATACAAATTCAATGTTATTTTATTCTGCGTAAAATATAAATAAATATTAATCTTTAATATCTTTTTTATGCTTTATTTTTTTGTTTATTTTTGGAAAATATAGCAAATTGTTAGTAGAAAATATAGTGTATTTTCAGAATTTATACGAAAATTATTTTGAATTTAATTTATGTCATTAGTTTCACTGACACATTAGTTAATTTATTTTGTATTTCATCTTTAAATGAATTAAGCTGTCAGTAAATTGTTTGTAAACTGTTAGGTAATATAAAATATCAAAACGGTAATATGAATATATATGAATATTGTATATTGAAAAACACAGCTATAAAATAACAACTCCGTTAAAATCTAATTATTAAAATTACATTTTTAATCACTCTTTTAATAAATTTTTCTAATCACTTCCTTTGACAAAATTTATTTATGTTCTTAAGGAAAAGTTTTAACTTGCATTAATTAAGGGCACAATTCATTTCTTGGAGATTTTTTAGGGATTCCAGTTTTAATTTGCAATGAAATAACTTTAAATTAATTACAACAATAGGTGTGCTATTAATTCATATCTTCTGAATGTTATCATTTTAAGACATGGAAAATATTCAATCTTGTTTTATACTTTTACTAATAATTACATTCAAAGTCTTAGAAATGAAAACTACAGATAAACCAAGTTAGTGGAAGTTTTTTATTACAATAATGGAATATCTTTATAATATCCTTGTAAGGAATGAAATAAAGTTAATAAATAATACTGTATACATTCACAAAAAATTATAATTTTAAGAACACATAAAAATGAAATTCAATACCTTAATTGATGAGAATTTTGATCTGTGTGTCACACTAGGAAAAGGAATGCCTTTTAATGGCATTACGATATCATAATACTCGACTCCATCAAGAGTATTTAAGTACACAACAAACAGAAAAGGTGTAAGGCTATTAAAATAACATGCTTTTAATGTTTATCAAAAATTTATGCTTAAAAATATTTTGTTGTGGGAATCACGATCATCAAGTTACGCATATGAAAATAATCATTGCTATGCTTCCAGTAAAATCAAATAGTCACTAAAGGCGGCTATTGGAATATAAAGAATATCTTTCATTATAATTGCCAAGCTCTGTTGTGACTTTTTTAGCTATTTCTTTCTAGATTACTAAACATGCATTATAATCATCCAAAATAATTCGATCCTTAGAGATAATGAGAACGAAATAATAGTTAATGAAAAAAAAAGATTATTTCTACTATGTTTCTCAATAATAGCATAAGGCGAATTTTTTCATCCATTATTTTGCTCTTAACTTCTTTAATGAGCAAAAATAAAATATATAAGAACAAATGAAGTAAATTCCATCCAGCATTGTACAAAATCTTAAATAAAAACATTTTATTTCAATTTAACATGAATTGGGGAAAAAATATTATTTAATTACTACTTTCATGACTTCAGTATTGTAATCACATATTTGTAAAGCTTACATGTTTCGTCTTTTTATACAGTTCTTCGAAGTAAAAATTTAGAAAACTCAATCATTGCTATGTTTTCTTATAAAATCATAGCAATATCCAGGAATACCTTTTGAATAATACATTACAATAATTTTTCATTCATTATTTTTTTCTTTTTTAATAATAAAATAATATATATATGAATAACTGAAGTAAATTCTGTCCAACAATTCACATAATCTGAAATTAATACATTTGATTTCAATGTAACATATATTTTGGAAAAAAATTATTTTCATGCCATCCTTTCCTGAGTTGAGAATTTAATTACATATTTGTAAAAAAACTTATTTTTTATATATATATATTCTTCGAAGTAAAAATTTTAAAATCCAATATTTCTATGTTTTCCCATAAAATATTAGCGTTCAGAAAAAACTTTTTGTATTTTACATCACAATTATTTTTCATTCATTACTTTTCTTTTTTTTTAATAAACAAAGTAAAATATATATATGAATAAATGAATTAAATTCCATCCAACTATTTATACAATCTCAAATAAACCCTTTTTGTTTCAATTTAACATATATTTTGAAAAAAAATCATCTTATTTTCATGTTGACCTTTCATGAGTTGAGTTTTTAAACATATATTTGTAAAGTATGCATGTTTCATCTTTTTATACATTTTCTTCGAAGTAAAAATTTGGAGAACTGCATCATTACTATGTTTTTTTATTAACATTTTTGTAATGCTCAGAAAACTCCTTTTGTATAATACATCACAATTGTTCAATTTCATTTCTTCTTTTTTCTACAGTATCTTATTGGTTATTGGGAAAACATGGATTCATTTGAATGGTATTTATCGTAGCATGCCCAAAAATTACCATTGTCGTATTTAAAATCAGCTATCCAATTTATAAAAAAGAAATAGTGCAAGTGAATTTTTTTTATTGTTCATGTTCTCACAACCACCATCATAAGATATGGATTCTTTCCAGTTCCACCCTCCATCGACGAGGAATACACGAGTTCTGACATGGACGTCCGAGAGGGGGCTGACGTCACCCTTCGATGCCGAGCAGACGGCTCCCCCAAACCGACCATCAAGTGGAGGAGGGAGGAGGACAAGGACATCATCCTCGGCTCCAAAAGAGGTTTGCTCATCTCAAACACTTTGTTTATGACAGCGAGCAATCATAAAAGGACACGTCATCGCGAAGAAGAAGGGTCAAATTTTGATTCCTTGCCTATATTTGAATAAAACGTATCGGATTATCCTCTTAATGCATACATAAACAGTTTGTACTCAAAAATAAAAAAATAATAAACGATTAACTAAATGTCACTATAAATAACAAATGTCTAAAGAATTATTGCTGCCAATTTTTATTTGTAATAACTCTATTTCAGAGACGGGTTTATCCAATTAAGGCATGCATAGACGGTTTGTCCCGAAAAATAAAAAAATAAACTATTAACTAAATTCAATTTCAAAAACTAGCGTCTAAAGAATTATTACTATCAATTTTTACTACTATTCTTTATTCAAAGAATTATGACTACTATTTCAGAGACGGGATTATCCGCTATATCCATGCATAAACAGCTTGTCCCGGTTAGTAATTAAAAAATAAATCTGGAGTTATTATTATTACCGTTTGATGTTTTTATATGTTGAATCCGTGCTGGACAGTATTCGCGAAATATGTGTGATACAATAAATAATTATAAGGCATAAAGACTGATTATTTGGAATACGTAAAACAGGCCTGAGTATTTGACACAGGTACAATATTGAAATGATCAGGATTTCCAATATATATATATATATATATATATATATATATATATATATATATATATATATATATATATATATATATATATATATATATTTCTGGACAAAATGTCAAAATCTGGAACTTTTCTGAATACCCTTGGAGATCCACAACACAGAACAGCAAAGTAAAAAAAAAAAAAAAAAAAAAAAAGAATGAATTAAAACTGAACATTTTATCCCAGATCTTATATAAAATAAGATTTCCGCCACGTGTCGATTCAATACACGTGTTGACCTTTGAAAAGGGCAACTGAGGGATAATTTTCACTCGACTCGTGGAACTGATGGTGCATCATTTTCACAAAGCTTTAGTTGAATTAGTTAAACAGAAAAAGGGGAATGGTATCAGGAAACTGAGAACACTTTAGAATGACCCCAACATGGGCCGAATTAGACAAAAATTTAGGATATATATATATATGTATGTATGTATGTATTAATGGAAAGAGGAACTAAATTTAGATTAAAAGAAAAACTAAACAATAATAAAATCTTAATTTCTATTGGAAAAGATTTAGATATTTTCATTCCTAAATTATCTAGAAAATACCATTGACCTGCGGAAGGTTTCAGAGAATGGAAAGTGAAATTTTAGAGGAAATTAAAACAAAAATGAATACAGATATTGACAGAACTAAAGAACGACGGATTTATTTTAGCAAAACTTTAAAAAAAAAATTAATTTTTTATTACAGTAATAGATAAATCAGCAAATAATTTCTGTCTAATTTGTAAATATTATTATAAAGAACTATTAATGAATGAATATACCTCTAATGCAACTTGTATTTTAAAGAGCACGGGGAAAAAGGAATTGGATAAAAGAATGCTAGCTTTCGCAAAAAAAACCAAAACTAAGACTTGCTCTCTAACTAATCTTATTTGTTCCCAACAGTTAAATTTCATTAAAAAAACATTAAAATTCAGATTAATGACTTGTAGCACTGGCAGTTATAATTACTATACGGGAAAACATTTCTTTAAATACTTAAAAATTATCCTGGACAAAATCAAAGATAAAGATAACTTTATTATTAATAGTAACAAAAATTTTTGGATTTTCTTAAAGATAACATTAATAAACTTAATACTTACGATTTCTGAAAAATTTATACACCCGTCTTCCTTATGAAAAATTAATAAATGTCTGTACTTTTATATATGACGAATATATAAATGAAGGTGTCATTACTAAAAATAACTGGCTAGAATTATGTAATTTTAATATTACCGAAAATTATGTTTTTAATGGAATTAAATTTTATAAACACGTAAAGGGCATTCCAATGGGAACAGTTTTCTCAAGTGTTTTAGCCAATATTTCTTACATTACTATGAGAAGAAAATAATTAAATATAATTTAATAAATGGTTGGAGGTATATTGATGACTTACTTTTGATAAACTTAGATAGTACCAATATTGTGACCAATTGCTATCCAAAAGATTTAATTCTATCAGAAATAAATAAAAATCAACTTGAAGTTATTTTTCTGGATTTAAAAATCGAAATTGCTAATGATAAAACAATAGTTGGTACCTATGATAAAAGGGATGAATTCAACTTTGCAATTGCCATTCTAATCAAAGCTATTAAAAATTTCAAAAATTTAATTTTCTCACAATTCAACAGGATGAAAAGAGTTTTTTATAACAAAATTTCCTATATTGAAGCAACAAATAATCTCATTAAAAATTTTACTTATAACGAATTGCCCAGAAACTACTGCAAAATTGATTTTTTTAATAAAAAAAGAAATGATTTGGCAACGGAAAGTCTATTATTATTTTTTGCCTAAAATAAAAATAGACTATCCGTTACATACTAACTCAATAGACCTTCCAATTATTTATTACCTTGAATGGCGTAAGCAGAAACAGAATAGACACGGAGAACAAAAAAAAACAAGATGGGACACTTTTTGTAAAAAAATTTTTGCCAGCTGCTGGTATATTTTTCCCCTCTTGTTTTAATAATTGGTTATGAGTGTTCTTATATAGTTTATTTTGTTATTGTATTTTTTCCTTAATTGGTGGTCGTATTCTTTTATAATTTATTGTTTTGTTTAATTTCTATAAAAAATGGCGTATCTCTTAGGCCTTAATTTCAGCGGATTTTCGGGTCTCGAGGGGTCAATGCTGTTGGACTAGAGTCAGATTCCTCACAGACAAAATCTCTTATTTTGAATCCCTGCCTGAGGGTGATCCTTGAGAAAGTCTTCAGGCCGGATTCTTATTTTATTTTGTTTAATTTTGATTCTATTTTTTTTCCCTTTTATCTTGGTTTTTATTACTAATTAGTCTAGATTCATCCATGTTTTAGTAGTAATTGCATTTGCGCTTTCTAAATACAATGGTGCATTTTCTACTTTTTTTACTTTTTTTTTTTTTTTTTTTTTTTTTTTTAATTTGACCCCTAAATAATTTTTTAGTTTCGATTCTGAAATGGTTTTTAGTTTCGTTTCCGAAATAATTTCAATCTTAGGTTGTTTCAGAAATCGGACTTAATTTCATAATACTTATATTTTTGATTACTTATATATATTGCAAATCTATTTGATCTTTATAAAATAACGATGAAAAGCTATCATATTCATTAAATATTTATCCTTTCCCCTCTTTACTTGTATAATTATTTTCTCCATGCATTCCAGCTTAAATATTTTTTCTGCAAAACTTTGAAAAAGAATACTTTGATTCTAACCAGTCTGTACATAAGTAATTAGAATCTTCTAACCACCCTCAGTACGGATTATGCATACTATTTAACCAATATGGGATCTTGTTGAAACTATCAAATTATTGAAGAGAATTTATTTGTTGTTTAATTCATAGTGCCCAGCGTGGAAGGAGAATTTCTGAAACTGACCAGAACAAGCCGACTCAGCATGGGAGCCTACTTGTGCATCGCTTCAAATGGCGTACTACCATCGGTCAGCAAGAGGATCATGCTAAACGTCCTTTGTAAATAGAAAAAGCACTTCTTTTCTCTTTTTCTTTAAATCTGAAATAATAATTGCTGAATTAACATTTCTTTGTGGTTAGTATATATTGTCACGAAAATTCAAGAATTCATTTGACGAGTAGTGGGTGTATTGTTTAACACCGTTGACAGGCCTCAATTGCAAATAACGATATTTATTAACATGAATACACAGACGACAAAACACACTGCCGAGACGTACATAAGCAATACACAGCAGCACATTTAGAACAAAAAGCATCTCACAAGTAATAATTGGTAAGCAAACAACAGCAGACAAGGTGACCGGACAGAATTTAGCAGGAGGAAAGAAACTGCGTAGATATTCATTAAGATCTCTCCAAATGAATGTTATTCTCCGCTGTCCTCTCACTTCAGCTGTACCCAACTGCCCACTCACTACTGTGCGACTGGCTACTCCACACACGACTGGATGCTGCTTCAATATTTGGCGCAAGGTACCAATTCTCAATCCACCAGCTTGAGCAAATAACGCTTGAGCTTCGTTGGATTTATCCAACTAATTCGGCTTTGACTCATTACACGACTTTCTATACGATTAACGATTACGTTTTGTAGCTTCCAAAGCAGAGAAGAGATGATTCTCGAACAATCAAGCATAACTTGCTTCCTATTGGTCCTATTGTCAAATTTCTAGAAGATTCTAGTATCTTCCATTTTTTCGGCAAAGTCGCCAAGTCGTCAAACAGTCACCAAACCCGGAAGTCATTGATCCGGCATCCAATCAGCATCCAATAGAGCTGATCGTAAAACTTTCCTGACCCTTTCTACGATGGAACGAACTATGCTGGGAAGCAACATTACAGTTTCATAATAATCTTATATTAGCAGAATTTTTATGCCTGCATTACAATATATACTATTTTGCGATTATTTACATTTTATTATAAATCAATATAATATTACTCTCTTCCGGTGCTTATGTGTAGGATCTCTAATTATCCTAGAGGTAATATCATTTACCTACCCTATTTAGTGATAATGTGTATTAAAAACAAATTGGTTGTTAGTAAAGGACAAAAATAATTGGTGCTTCGTGATCAATCTATGGGAATCATATCCTTTAATTACTTAGCAAAGAAATATAGTGATCTTAAATACTACAATTTTACTTACAGTATAAATCTTAGGAATTAAAGATTTTGAAATTTCTTGCTTCTCTAAATTTAAAAATTGAAGTCAATTTTTAAAGTTGGTTTATGATTTTTAAATATTTTGCCCAAAAAATTGCAGGCAAGAATTAAGGCAAATTTATGTCAGAATATAACTCAAAAATTGTTAGAAATCAAGCACTAAATTATTTTTAAAAAATCGTAAAATTTCAGTAAAAGTTCTCATGATATCATAAAAAAGATAATTTTTATATCTTAAAATGGTATAAAATCCGTTTTTGTTTAGCAATATTTTCGGAAGTCATTTCAAAACACTCCGACATTTCGCTTAATCATTAATTAATTAGAATTCTAAGTAAAGTTTCAAAAAAGCCGCTCCAAGATGTACATTCCCGACCACCAAGGAATTCTTGTGCTAAAGTTAGTAGCTGTAGGACAAAAGGTCTGGCTTGCAGAGCACGAACACACACGCACATGTTCATCTTTATTATTAGCAAAAATAATCACAATTGCGCTTAATACATTTTTCAGTTTTCAAATTTTGTTATGCGTCCACTGCATTGCCTTTATTGTAATGCAGCTTCTTATCAAAAATTATGCTCGTATACCTTAAAAGAAAATATTAATTTCTGCCTATCAGGATGATATGAGAATTCGACCTCAGAAACCGGGACTGCTAATTTAATTTCCATAAATTAAAGTTCTTTATAATAATTTTCAATACTGTGAAATAAATTCATGTTGTCTATTTAGAACAGTGAGTATCTGCAGCTGAAACACTTTAGCTTGTTTGTATATAGAAATTTCACTTCGATGGAATAAGTGAGAAACGCCGCTTGGTGGCCTGGCGGATAATTGGATGCATTATAGAGGATAATTATTTGCGGTTTTTTTTTTATTATTTATTTGATTTATATAAGCAGGCTTTCTAATTTATAATTTTTTTCATTTAATTACATCTTATTATAAATTAAAAATACATATGGTACAAATTAAGATATCATTTTGTTATGTGAGCTTAAAGTTAATATTTGGTATATACTTTTATGTATATATACCGAATTTATATTAAAATTTTACCTTTTGATGAACTAAAAGTTACTTTTAATTACCTAAACGAAAGGAAAATATAAAGCCGATGTGAAAACTTACTTTATTATATAATAGTCTCTTCCATGGTTTTAATAGTTTTATACACTTTCTTCAAAAATTCAAATGCGTGGAGTATTTTAAAATCATGCAAATCCGAGAAGAAATATTCTTTTTTAAATGTCATTTTCTCTGTCCTAACAATTATTCATTTTATATGACATCTCTATTTAAATACCGTTATGCTGATATATCAGGATATATTTTACAAGTAAACTTTTGAAATGGAAATTAAAACTTTATTCAGTTTCGATTCGTTAAGGTCTCAATTATTTTAAGAAAAAATTTAAAAATAAAGATGTCTTATGTTAAAGGCTCAGAAATAATCGATCAGTCTTCATGAGATTGCTCTTATTTAAACAGCAAAAAATAATTTTTTTTCTGATATTTTTTATTGAAATTTTTCTTCTAAGAAACACTTTAAATCAGATAAAAATCTTAGAATTCAAAACATAATACACTTTTTAATAGTCTTGCCGTTAAAAGAGGAATTTAGTTTGCTGTTCATTTTGGAATATATCTCTTTCTGTGTTTTTCATGAAATAAGAAACAGAGATAATATTTAAAATGTGTCTCTCAACAATAAAAAAGGAACAAAGAAAGACAACGTGAACCCTAAGGCAAACGATAAGACTAATACAAAATATTTACATTTTGTTTTCCTTGATTCTGTCTTTAATTTAATACACCGAGTAAAAAAATTAATTCTTGTTGTTCTTACTATGAAAGCCTTTAAAAAACATAAAATGATTTTTGCTAGCGGGAAGTTTTTATTAAGATATTTTGTATACATTTCAGTAGTTTCTACACATGTTTTCAGTTAATATTCAAGAAAAAAATATGAATATCTCACCCTTTGAGAAATGATAAGATAAAACACTAAACTAAGCTCTAAAAAAATTGTAAAACTTTAGTTGCCTGAAGGAGAATATTATTTAAAAACTTTTATTATTTCTCAAGTTGATTCTGTAATTTTTTATTCTCTTTCTATTTCTTGTAAAACAATATAGTTAAAATAAATGCCCCTTGGCTAAAAATCAATATCAAGTAAGGGGGAAAATGTACTTGTATAAGAACATAAGGTAAGCATTGCAATCTGAGCCTGCATTTATGACTTTTAATATGAATAAATATTTAGCACACAAATAGGTTTCATTTATTATATTCTATGCAACTTTCGGTAAGTTTTACTTAAAAAAATACTGGTTAAATTCTCTTTTAGCTAAATAATTGTTATTTCCTAGTAAATTTAGTATTCAGCTTTATTAAAATAAATGTTAAATAATAAATTTAAAAAAATCTCTTAGTTTTCAAAAATAGATTGTCGTTTTTTTTTTTTTTTTTTTTGGATAAAATTATAAGAAAAAAATTCGGGAAACTGGAAATATAATATTTTTTTCATAAACACTTACTCAAACAAAAAGAGTCATAACCATAATGCAAAAATTCATTTATAAAAATCATAATTAATATCATAATTAAATAGTTTATTCTAAAAGTGGTGGTTGTATTAAATTTGATTACTTTATTTAATTTTAATTTTTTTATAACTTTCAAATAAATTCTGGTAATGTAAAATCAAAATAAGTATAATATTTTTCCTGACTTTTGCTTTTATTAATCTGATTATTTCGTTATAATATAGAGCGATTGGGAGTAAATAACAAAACGAATAAAAATTTTATTTTATATTTTTTGAACTATTCTAATAAACGTTTCGATAATGCAAAACCAAAATAAACATAACAATTTCATTTCCCTTTGAATTTAATCAATCTGATTAATTGCTCATCATATCCAAAAATTTAAAATAATTTAAATATCATATACTATCATAAATATCAGATACATTTAAAAAAAGATGTTATATCTATTGTCGATGAAACCTTAAAATTGCGATGAGAAAATCAAAGACATTTTTCGTTAAGACAGCCAAAAAATTGAAATGATACAAAATTTTTACGTACAAGCGAAATAGATTTGTACTGTCTATATTTGTAATTTTTATATTTTGGTTATTTTTTTTGTATAAAAGATATTAATTAGCTTACTTAATTGTAAGTGCTACTTTCAGAGTTTCAGTTGCTGAGTTAATTCTGGGAAATCCTATTTTTGTCGATTTCGATTCCTTTTTAGAATTAATTGCTGAGTCTATAGAGTATCAAAATAGCAAAACATAAATAAAGAAATTCACTTTGCATCATTAGAGTGTAACATCATCAGAATACCAGCATGTACCTCAGATAGATATTCACTCATCTAAGATTGCTCTTAGATGAATATGCATGAGTCCAAGAGCTTTATGATACATTTGCATCTACTTACATGATTAATAATTTTCTTTTATCATTATGTTTTCCTACATTGCATGTAGGTTGCTTAATTGTCGTGAATTTTCATGAGTTCCCCACATATAAAAATTGGATCTAAATGGACGAAAATTGAATTTGTGTTTAGAAATCTAATTTCGGCAACTTCATTTCCAAGATTTATTATTGACGTTAATGATGGTAAATTCCTTAGGTATGGAGAAAATGAAAGGTTTAATTTTACTTTGAAGATTTATATTTAAACCAGTGGAAATGATATCTACGAAACTCTTTCATATACTCTCGAAAAAATGAATTTCTCTCTCCGGCATAAGATTTTGAACTTTAAGTAAGGCCACCAATACATCCATGGCATTGATGAAGAATAATTAAGAAATGTAGATTTCTGGCGTGAATCTAAGATTTTGACTGAATCTATGGTGAGAATATACATTTTGGAAGCCTTTTTGCCGATTGAATGACAACAAAATTTTATCTGAAATTACTGTTGACAGATAAAAAAAAAGAATTGATAAAGATAATCGATACACGAGATAAGAAACAAACTTTTATTAATTTAATCCATTTGCTTTATGAATGAATGCGTTTGCATGCATGAGGTTATAAAACGTCAAAAGGTCAACCGTTTGAAAGATTTCGTTCAAATTTTGATAATAACCCAGATATTAGATCTTAAACCTGTGTATTAAAATTTATCTATTTATCGCTTTGCATATTGTACTTAATGCATCCCCTTGTATTCACGCAGTTGGGCAGACATATCTTCTGTGAATGGATTTCGTTCAAAAGTTTGAAAGATATCTAAAAATTAGGTCTAAATATCTATACCAAATTTAATCTATCTAGCTCCAAGCTTCTAGCTAGCTTTCACAGACAGACAGATACAATGCCAAAAAAAAAAATTCGGACTCTGGAAGATCTTAAACATAGAGATACGTCAAAATGAATTCAAATTTTTGATGATTACAATTCCTCTTCTATACTTCAAGTACGAAAAAATAAAAATTTGTTTCAGGAATTATATATTTTAAAAATTAATAGGAAAAAATAATCTGTAAGATTAAAAGTTATTTTGTAAGTTAAGGTGTTATAGCTATTTCAGTGAGAAAATTTTCTTTAAAAAAAAAAGCAGCAGGAGCAAAGAAATTTTTTTTTAAAAAAAATCAAATGCCGTGTGGAAGAAAATTGAATATCATTATAATATGATACGGCTATTCAGATTTCAGGATTGTCTTATTCAGTGGAAGACAGAATCATAATATATTCTCTAGATATGATCAACAGAAATAGTTACGTTATCCCTTTCTTTTTCCTGTATAAAATAGACGTTCCCTATCCAGTGCAAATCATTTGAGGAATTTCCATGCTTTATAATTACCCAGTTTAAAAAATAAGTACAATTATTATGTATGGATGCGAGCATGATAATTCTGAAATGTAGCAAGTTAGAGAGGTGAATTTTAGTATGTGATTTTTGCATTAAAATTTGGGTATATGTGAATCTAACTCCATCTAACGTTTTGAAACGAATATTGTTCTAAAAGACATTCTAGACTCTCTTTCATATTAAACATAAAAATTGGTTTATTATGAAGGATTATGAAAATGTGGCAAGAAATGCTTCCGACTTCGATAATATTAATTTCAGATTATTTATAAATTCCTATTTAGTTCTAACGATTTTAAGTTTGGTTCTAATTATCTCCATGAATAAGTTGTTTTAGACAAAGAAACGAATATTTAATAAAGATATAAAAATAAGAGCATATACAGAATTGTTCAAATTAAACTTCATCAACTCAGAAATCCGCAAAAGACTTTCGTTTAGTGAAAATAGAACGAAAATTAAATAATAGCTGCTTATTAATCGCATAATAAGAGCTTGTTAATAATAATAATCTCATGCTTATTATTTATTGATAATGACTATTTCGCCTATTATTAAACAAAAAATTAATGCTAAAGCCTTTAAAAAATAAAAAATAAACACAGAGTATACCCATTAAACATCGTCTTTTAAGAATTTTTTTCAGATGAAGTAAATAGGGTATGAAATCAGATTTGTGAAGTTACCAAACCTTTTCCAAAATAATGGTTGATCACTTATTCATTCATGAAAATATATAAGCAAATTTGAAACAGTTCGAGTTTTGTGGGTAGGCACAATTGAACATTGTGAATATGAATATTGTCTCTTGAATTCATCACTGTTATTGAATTTCTGGGATCGCAAAATTATCAATATGTCATGATCCGAAACGGAACACAGCTTTAAATATCTGTATATCTTCAACAAAGTCATGCATAATTATTTTTAACTATATTTGATTCTTTTTTGTCTCTGAAGACCTTTCGGTTTTATCTTTTGCATTATAAAATTAAAAGTGTTTTATTTGTATTATCATAAATTTTGTATGAAACAGTGCCATCTGTTGGTGAAATTTTATATTTTTGATTTAGTGTGTGACGAGTGCAAATCTAAGATTCATTTTTTGTATTATTGGAAGAAGAAGAGCAATTTCCTCAGCTCTCTGAGACCTAGACGTTTGTTTTAAGTAACCTTGTAAATTTTATATAAAAGATAAAATAAAATATATTTAACGAGAAGGCTTCACTCTCTTCTTCACTCTCTTTAACCCTGGAATGTCTAACTACTCCTTTTCAGTCGCCCCTATGATTCTGATCCCCAGTCAACTCATCGGAGCCAGCTTGGGAGAAGACGTGACTCTGATCTGCAACCTGGAATCATACCCGAGATCTGTCACCTATTGGGTGATCGCAGGAGGCATCGTCATCATCACCAACAACAAGTACAAGGTCTACACGGAGCCTTCCGATTCTCCTTCATCGTATAAAGTGAAACTGAAATTGCTCATCAGAGATCTGAGACCTCAGGATTTTGGATCTTACACTTGCGTGGCGAAAAACTCACTTGGTGAAACAGAAGGCACGATTTCATTGTACGGTGAGTATATTACCAAGCCACGACAGCATCTTTTTTCTACAACTAAGTAGTAATTGAGTAGGTTATTTCTTTAAATGCAGTCCTGAGCCAATAATCTCTACAGAATGCTCCAAACGGTTGTTTACATATTCTAGTGTCAAATCAGGTACACAGAAATAAGACATGAAACATGATTCAGAAAACTTAGAGAGAATACAGGAGGCACTTTCAATGAATAAAGTAAAAGAATATTCCTACATTGTACTGTATTTACAAATCATGAACACTTTTTTTTTACGAAAATGTAATGCTGGAATAGGTAATTTCTTTAAATGAAATACAGAGCAAGAAATCTCTACATGATGTTCCAAAAGGTTGTTTATACTTTTCAGTGTCAAATCAGACATATAGAAACAAGACATGAAACATGAGTCAGAAAGGTAAAGGAGAACAGAAGTGGCTCTTTCAATGGATAAAGTTTTAGAAAAATACTATTTATATTTCGTATTATATAGGATTATTGCAATTGTATAGGATTATATTATACAGGGCTGTAAATTAAATTATACGTGACTATATATATCCTATTATTTAGGACTCTTTATAATTTACTTTATTTTAAATACTATTTATATTTCATATTATCTAATATATTGCTGTATATTTATTCAATATATAAGATATTCGAGTTAAAAGTATAACATACTTTATGAAACAAAAATTTTCAATAGCACAATAGCCCTGTTTCATGAGTGGCAACATAACAAATCGTGCTTAACTTGTTAGATACAATGATGGCAACCATGAAAGAGTAACTCCGCTTCGCCTAAATATTGTTCTCATGACAGTTAAAATTAGAGTTAAAAAGACGATCACTGACTAAGTCCAAACCTTCATTCATGATGCATGTTCCGTCATCAAAATGAAGATAATTAGACCTGAAATCATTATTATACCTATAGACAAACGAAAGAAGGAGTATTTATCCAGTGACTTCTCATCCACATACTTGCGGTTCTTCCCCTTCATAAGCAAACAGGACATAATACGGTAACATGTAAGGCACAATTCCAACAGGAAACCATTGAAATGTTTAAAGTAATTGTTCCAAGTACATTCATTCTGAAGCAATGCAAGCCTCGTGCAATTGTTTGCATTGTTGTATTATTACTATATTGTAAATTATTATCCCTTTAAACCGATGCTTCATATTTGATTAAAAGTCATTATTGATTAAAATATCACCGGTATATACCATTTTGTTCCCCTTTTCTAATGAAAAAAATGACTTGTTTTTGTATGTCTAGACCTCAAACTTAACAAATAAGTTTTCCGGACACCCTATTTAAGATGTTGTTGTTTCTTATGGCACTTGCCACTGACAAGCCCGTTGTTACGAAGACAGCGATTTAAGCCTGAGGGGGACGTCTCTTATTTTTTATAGCAGCGCCAACTAGGGCCAAGAGTACGACTTTGCTACTCACGCATCACTCATTCGCTTGCACAACCCCTTTTTACAGGAGGGCACATTCACACATCTCACAGATAGAACAACAGAAGAATAACCATGCCCAAACCGGGACTCGAACCCGGGACGCCCAGATCACGGGGAAGACGCGCTACCCCTATGCCAGGACGCCGGCCCCTATTTAAGTAGGACTGTAAATGAAAAGAACATTAATGCCGACCAAAGAAACACGCCTGAAACGATACAAAACTTTCTCGTCTCCACCAGTCATTTGAAGGCCAAACAACATAACTGTAATTCTTTCAGGTCTTTCTCACTTATGGTCAGGTTTCAATGTCTAACCATTTCATGATATTTTCATTGTGAATACCTGGTTGATGAAAATCTGCCTGCTTTCTTTTTCTCAGTTTTAAAATTTAGATTTTATTATTTTATTCAAACAATATCCGGAATTTTTATTCTGTCTAATAAGAATTTCGTGCAACTATACTTCTATCTGCTTGACATCACATGTTTAAATCTTATATTTGACATAATGTGGTCAACGTAGCAATTCTTGCATCAAAAAGATTTCCAAATCAAATTAAGATTTTTAACCGTAATCACTGAATTTTGTTCACGTATTATGTTATTTTTGGAGGGATTTTATTCAAAATTTTTTCCTTAATTTATTTTTTTTAATTCGTTATTTTACCAGGTATATGGTTTAACTTTAATTTCAAATAAATTTCCTTCATTGCTTAAATTTCTTTACGAAGTTTATTTAAAATCTCATGTTACTATAGACAGTTAAATTTCATTTATTGTGCTTCATGTATCTGATATATTATCTACTCTTTGATCTATTTTAAATAATTTTAAGTGACAGAATCTGTTATCTAAATTACCTGTAATTAATACTAAAAGAGAAAGTACTGAAGTTTAATTAAATTAATAGTATATTACATATGTTTGAATAGAGGAATAAAAATTAAAAAACAATCAGTATTAACTTTCAATATACAAGACAGGCTTAACAGATTTTGCTGATATATCTTGAAAATTTAATTAAATAATATTAATTAAAAGAAGAAGACTACCGAAATTATCTCACATATTCCCCAATAAATATCTAATTCCTTTTCCTCTGCATGAAATTGTCGACTTTATGTAAGGCAGTGAATTCCTTGTATAGCACTGACAAACAATATTTGCGAAAAATAGATGATTGGTGTTATTCTTACATTTCTCCTGAATCTATCATGCGAATATGTATTTTGGACACTTTTCTGCAGGAACGATTGACAGCAAATTTTGAATTCACCAAAATTTGAGAAGTATCTATACTTTAGATGCTAAACTTGTATACCAAATTTTATCTATCTAGCTCTTTCCTTTTTGTAGTTATTGAGTTCAATTGATCTCAAACAGCCAAACGGACTTGCCATTAATGGATTCCGTTTAAAATTTGACAGCAATCTACAAGTTTTGTTGTAATTCTATATGCCAAATTTCAGTCATCTAGCTCAAAATATTTTAGACTTGTCGCCTTCACAGAATTCGATTTTTTTTTTTACATTACAATATTTTCTGTGTAGTTCATATATAAAAAAGTAAGAAATTAATATTTATTACGGTATTTTCAAACAATTTGAAATTTTGATGGCAACAGCATTTTTATTCCTTAATTTCTTCACAAAGAAAAAAACATCGGAAAAATATTTTTAGGAACAACGAAAAGAGTTTGGAACAATGAAAAGCACTGTTATCAATTACGTATAAAAATACTTTTATCAACTTAAAGAGAAAAAATGCATAAATAATTTCATTTCATGTAAAATATAATTTTTCAAATATGGCTTAAAAATCTTTTCCAATCGATGATACCTTTGGAAATTTTTGTTGAACGCCAATATGACTCTCAATTTTAAATAAGCTTTTAGTTTAATTAAAATTTTAAAAAAGCGCCAAAAAAGCAAATTCCAAACATCCAAAGTATTTGAGTGCCAAATTTATTACTATAGATTCAGTATTCACCTTCCAGAGCGCCAAATGACATGCAGACATTCATGCGTTAACTTTTATCATCAGAAAAGTGGAATATTTATTTTGTTCTCTAATTGAATCTCATTTTAAATAAACAACCGTATTACTTTTTTTTTTTTTAAATTGAATCTTGAAAAATGAGCCCAAAATGACATTTCTAAATTCTTAAATTCCATCGTTATCTTAAAAGTGTCTTCTGCATGCCAAAGAATAAAATAAATGAATCGCAAGTCACTTTGTTTTGCATCAAAAGACTCTTTTCTCAATTCAAACATTTTTACCACAAAATAAATAAGAATACAATTAAAAGCAACAGCCTTAAAGCAACATATGCGTGATACGATAATTATGTTTTTTCAAAAAAAGAGTAATCATAGAAACGGGCGGGGGGAGTATAAATTTTGATGATAAGACGTAAAAAAATGTTTTTCTAATGCTCTAGAGGTAAATATAACTACAGAATACTTGGAATGATATAAAAAGATTGTGAATGTGAATTAATGGAGCAACTAGGAATGCCTGAATAATTCTAGCATCCAAATATTCATAAAAAGCTTAACGATAGTCGCTCGAAAATTAAAGAAAATGGTATAAAGGAGATGTGAAAAAGAATGAAATTTGAGAAGCTTAATTTCCATAATCACCTTTTCTTCAAATTACAAAAGCAACAATCAAAGCAAAAGCCTTTTTTATTAAGGAAGATTTAATTCTCAAAAAAAATTGCTGCTATAACTGTCAAACGAAAAAAAAAGCATACGCCAGATCTTGTCTTCTAAATTGTAAAAACTGCAACAATCAACTTAAACTTCGCGTTCTAAGGCTGTTCATTTTATGTCGAGAAAATAAGCATCGAAACTGACTACATTTCATGAATGATTTTTTTTGTTACATTCTCAACGAATGCTTATTAATTTCTTAAGTATTCTTGCGTCTTTGATATGTATTTAAATTATTTTCTTTCAGAAAAACCAAGAGCGAGCACTGCGGAAACCGAGGAAAATTATTACTTTGGCAAGTACTCTAATTATTTAAATCCTCCGAATATCTTTATTTTTTATAATTACTTCTGAGTAACATACCTACATGCATATCTTTTTCATGAATTCAATTAACATTTAACTCATAAACTACGTAGTGTATTTTTTATGTGAACAAATCTATAATTATTCCAAATTCCTAATTTTTTTTTAATTTTACGCCTTACTCTAAGAGTATATTTCATGTCAATTTTTTTTAGTATTTTTTAACAGTTAAATAATTGTTCTAATATTATTCTTGTTCCTTTCTCTGTTCCCCTAATTGATAATTTGTTATTTATTTATCTATACTTATAATAAAGCTCGGTGTGTGTGTGTGTGTGTGTGTGTGTGTGTGTGTGTGTGTGTGTGTGTGTGTGTGTGTGTGTGTGTGTGTGTGTGTGTGTGTGTGTGTGTGTGTGTGTGTGTGTGTGTGTGTGTGTGTTGGCGTTCTACAGGCCAGACCGTTCGATTTTCAGCTGCCAATTTACAGCACGGCAATGTGCACGAGGAAGCGATTTTTTTCGAATTTTTAATTAGAATTTTAATTAATTAAAAATTAAGCGAAATTTGGCGTTTTTCCGCTATAACATCCAAAAATACAACAACAAAATTAATTTTTGCATCATATTGAAGTTTAAAAAATAATCTTTTCAATGATGCTAATGTTTTTACCAACAAATTAGTTTTTTAAAAACAATTTAATCATATTTTTCAACAATTTACTTCTCACAAAATAAAAATAAAATTTATGCTGCGCGAGCACGTTGCACGTTAATGGGAAAAAATTATCAATGCGTTGCCATCATATTAACCAAAACTCAAATTAAAATATAAGTTATAATAATAACATTAATGTAAATTGCAGTTTAATATTTTATATTAGTTGCAGTTCCACTTTAATTTAAAATTGAATTTTACGGGGGTTAATTGAAAATTAGAGAGTACAATGAACAAAACGGCTTAAGGCCTAGGTAATAATATAAGTGAATGAAATGGATATCAAAATTTGAAGCTTAAAAATGTTTTGCTGAAAAATCTATTACGAGAACAAATCACTTAATATATTACTTGAACATTTTAGCGAGTATTAAAACTGGCGAACCGGCTGGTCGCCAAAGGCGGCTAGTTACTAATATTTTTTTGATGAAATTGGGAAAAGATAATGATGAATTCTTTTAAAATAAAGATTTCGCACAACAAGACTCACAAAATACCCTTAAAATTTCTTTTAACATAATATGGTTATAAGCTGGGCATTTTCTACAAATTATGTCATGTGACTGCAGGATGAAATAATCTTTCTAAGTGCTATACGAGGGCGTTCAATCATCACCATCGATCACCACCATAGAAGATTGATGAACGCAATGCTATCAAATTATGCATGTAGTTGGCTTTTTTTTTTGGTTGTAATTTCTTGATAAAAGAATTGAATTTTTATTACTTGATGAAAGATTAGAATTTTACTAATTAAATATTAATAAAAAAATTTAATGTTTTTTTTAATTACTCGGAGCATATTATATCACAAAAATCATCTAGACATTATTCTAAAATTTAAAAAAAAAACTTTTATGTTCTGTTTATTTCATTACCGTGCAATTCTACGCTCTAATTTTAATAAAATTTAAAATTCTAAATATTAAAAATTAAACGTCTAAAAATTTTTTAGACTTCTTGGAATGAAATTATTTTCAGATTAGTTATAAAGACATTTTACAATACATTTCATCGTTTTAGCTATTGCATATGATTCATTTATGTTGCAAAGATATTTAAAAAAATTTATCTGAACTGCTACTATAAGTGAAATTTTTTTAAAAAAAATAAAACAATGATAAACGGATCTAGTTTTAAGTACTAAAATGCTACTCTGGCTTATTGTTTACTTACATTTATGGCATAACTTCTTCTGTGAATTTATTACAAATTTACAAAATAATTTTAATTAATATAATAATATAAAATTATTTTCCCGGGGGGGGGGGGTAATTAAGATCTAAACTTTATCCAGATAAGTTTATATAGAACAAGGATCTTTAGATAAAGACATTTTGATACAGTTGTTAGTTCTTCTTAATTGATTTATTGGTTGTCTTTTTGTGGTAGAAAGTCAATACTGGATAAAAAAATGTTTTCAAAAGATAGCATTGAGAGATGAAACGGTCTTAGAGAACTTTTAGACTTCTTACAAGGAAATTATTCTCAGATTAGTTATGAAAGAATGTGAACTTTGGAATGACAAAGTTAATCATTTACCCGGTTTTCCAAACTGAATATTCATTTAAAAAGTAATTGAGTGTAATCCCTCAGAAAATAGATTTAAAAAGTCCTGTTTTTCGTATGAAAATAAATCTTTAATTGCAAGTAGACGATCTAAATCTCTATTAATAATAAATCCAAATATGCTTCATACATAGATGCTTTTGCACATGGCATATATATCCCTGTGATTCCTTTTTCTATTTATGAAGATAATTCTCCCTTTTTACGGTCCGTTTAGAGATTATCGGCTCGAGAACAAATTACGAATTATTTAATTTCATTCATTGCAAACTTCTGCAAGTGATTAACTTCTTTTTAAATAAAGAACATCTATACCATAAGTGGAAAATATATTATAGAAGTTTCAGAGATCCTATTAAATAGAGCATTCAAAAAAATGGCGCAAATTTTTGGTTTCTTATTAACATATTTTATTCATGGATATTTTACTTCATAAAATATTCAGAAGTCTCGGATAAGCTAGAAAGGTCTCGAATGTTGCTCCGTTGATCATGACCAAAAATTGCTCACGATATATCCAAAATTTGGGTTAAATCCATCGTAAAAAAGAAAGATTAACTAGAGGTATGAAATCAAATAGCTCTTTTAAATCGCATAAATTTATTGCATTCTCAAAACACAAATGTATGTACAGAAAAAATAAACATTTTAGCTTTAACACCACAGTGGAAGCCACTGTAATGATCACTTTGGTCAAAATGATCACTATATACGAATTATATATATATTGTTACGAATATGTGATGCGGCTTCCCAGCATAGTTGGTTCCATCATCAGAAAAACAGTTTGACAGTCATCTGTATTAGACGGAGTCCGGGTGTCACGTAGGAGGTCCATGAGCTTGGCGATAAACTTGGCGACGAATTTGACGATTCTGGCACCAAAATAGATTATACCCGAAACATCGAGAATTTTCCCGATCCGTCCATTAGGAACAGAGATACGCCTCGAAAGTTCCTGATTGGTTGAGAGGCTTCTAGCCCCGCCTCCTGAGACCTATAAAAGGAGGCGATCTGCAGCTGTCAGTCGAGAGTAGTCGGAATCGACACTAAAGAACTCTCCTTCCAGAGATTAGCGGAGCAGCGACGGAGTCAAGCTAGTGCTGAACTAGGCTGTACGCTACAGTCTGCAGTAGAGTCTCGTTGTATGCTGCTGTGTGCACGTCTCAGCTTGAAGATAATTGCCTTCTCTATGCTGTAAATAGTTAGCGTCTTTGTGCTGTCCTGTCCTGTTTCGTGTAAATAAACATCGTTGTTTTATTTTGTACTGCCGCCTGCTGATTGAGCGTTCTCCACACAATATAACTTCCACTATCCAAACGAACCCGGAAATTTCGTAACAATATATATATATATATATATATATATATATATATATATATATATATATATATATATATATATATATATATATATATATATATATATAATATATTGTGTGTGTATGTGTAAGAAATAGTAAATAAAGTTTTGTTTTAACTAAGCTATTATTTTAATGTCAGCGATTAGTTAGCTACTCACATTTACTGGTTGCTAAAAATTGTGATAAAATATTTTGCATAAGTTGTCTTAAAGGTTTCATCAGCAAATAATTTTTAAATTTTAAATTTTTACAGACAAATAATTCATACTATTCTAGATGCCTTATAATGTTTTGTTCGTTATATTGTTATTCATTATTCTGATTTTCTGTTTATGTATTTATGCGTACAATTATATCATAGGAAAATTCAATATTTTGGGAGCTCTAAAAAAATTTCACTGTCTCTTGATTCCTAAGGTTAACCTTGATTTTAAATACAACAAGATTTCAGGCATTTTATTAAAAGCGTCAATCTACTCGATATGGAAGCCGAGATCTTCATATTTTGATAATCAGTAACGTGAAAAAAAAGGATGACATATGACAAATGATTTGAATTTCGTTGCAACTATGAAGTATATTGTTTCAAAAAGTGTTTAAAGTATTTTTGAAAAATTTATTAAAAAATAGAAAATATTTATATAACAATAAACCATGTATCATTAAAGAATTTTTTTTTTAATTTACAGTTGGTATAAATAATCATTTTTGTGCTTTAATTATCCCGAAATTTAAGGTGGAAAAACTCCAAAATTTCACTTAACGTTTAATTAACTAAATTCTAATTAAAAATTGTGACCTCTAGATAATAATTGTCAAGTCAATTAATCTGGGCTGTACAGCGCTAAGACAAGCATTTGTCTTTATTATTAGTTGTTGTTGTGACTTATGACATTTTATAAGCCCGCTGACATTAGCGCCAACTGTGGCCAAACGTATGACTTAGCTACTTCATACGTCACATTCGCTTGCACAGCCCCTTTAACAGGGGAGGAAGGGTACATTCACACGCCTCACAGAGAGAACACAGAAGAAGAACAATCATGCCCAAAACAGTACTCGAACCCGGGACGCGCAGATAATGGGAAAGGCGCGCTAACCCTATGCCGGCATTATTAATGGAGAAAGGTTTTCTGAACATTTAATTTTATTCTTTAAGTAGCGGCCTTTGACGACTAGCTGATTACCCGGGAATGTTGGTTGTGTTTTCTTTAAATAATATTTTTGTGAATAACTTGATTCTCCCAATAAGATATTTTTAAATATAGATGATAGACATCAAAATCATTCTAATTAAATAACTTTACAGTTGCCGTTTTCATTGTGTATATGACTCATTCATCCTAAGAAATCATAATATTATCTGGATGTAAATCTTCGGATAATCCAGATTCTAACTTTCACTATAGTTTAGCTTCCCTTTTGGATGATCATCATCATGTAAATGCATATATATATAAAAGAATACTTCTTCCTTGGCTTTCGACAATAGAAGAAATTCACACGATTGATGGAACAATGAAAATGCCTTACATTTCAGATCAAAAGTGAAATCTATTGTTGAAAATTATGCAAAAAGTAGTTTAAAAAATTGCCAAAGTACAAGAACACTTTTCATGACAATAAAATTAGTATTATAAAAAGATATTTTTTTAAATTTTAAAATAGAGCAAACATTATTTTTGCTTAACAATATTTTTGGAAGTTACGATAAAAAAAGAAAATCAAATGTTCTTATAATTACTAATTAATTAAAATTTCAAAAAAACAATGTTCTTAGATATAAAGTTTTACTCTTTGAATAATAATTGTATTACATTTCGTACTCCTAGGCCAAATTACCCAAGCTGTAGAGTGCCAACGCCAAACAAACACATTCTCCTTCATTTTTAGAAGAGATAATTTGGACTATATTATTCCGTGAAACTCTTTTTTACATTACTTCAAATTATTTTAAAAATCAACTTTTCAATAATATTCGTAATTTTAATTTTTGTAATATCTCCACGTAATTTTAATCTTATTTAAATAAAATTTGTAATATATTTTTTAATATATTTTAAAATATATATTACAACAATGTTTTTAATGTTTAAAGCTTTAAATATTATATAGAATTTTTTCATAGTTAAAAATAGATGCTTAAAAATAAAATAAAGGGCAAAGAAAGGCATTACTGAACAAAAAAGGTTTAACTTGTAACCAGTAGAAAACGATACTCTTTAACATACTAAATTTTTGATTGGCATTTTTTTAATTGCGTAGCCTAAAAATTGATATATACAGAATGCAATGACTAATGCGATCAAAATAAAAGAATCAAGCCTACAATATTATAATGCTTTTATATTTAGGACAAGAAGTTAAAAGCTTTATTTTTTTAAATAAATAAAAGTAATATTAAGTATAGAAAACTCATAAATATGACTAGTCCCTAATCATTTTTCCTCATGATATAGCTTGCAAGTATTGTAATATTTGTTGATATATATATTTTTAAAATATACTAATAAATATTAAATGGATATACATTTACATTAAGAAGATTTTTAAGAAGTAAAAAAGAGTTCCTGTTTGAGTATATATACAGAAATTACGCCAAAATTTATGAAATAGAATAATTTTAAGGACCAATTAGCAGTCTAATTGATCCATAATTCTATTGTAGAATCACAGTTATGACGCTCCTATTTCAGAATAACAAAAATATTTTTGTAGTTCCTATTTATATAGAAACTATACATATTTCCGAAAAGAATAATGCTATTTCTACTCTCATACAGAGAGACAAAGAGAGCAATTGCAAGAAATGTAGCGTGAATTAATTTGTTCCTGTCTCTGTCCAGGCACGAAAAGTATCAGCAACGAGATCGTGAAGGATGAAACGCCCCCAATTGCAGATAACATCAAGCTGGGGATGCCGAATATTCCCTACAAGCCTCCTCCGGCAGGTAAGATACCGGGCACTCACCTGATCAGTTTCGCAGCGAAAACGTTAGACGATATTCAGATAAATGATCTCTCGATATTTCATAGAATTCTGCATTTCTCATGTTCATGAGTGAAAGCATTTATTTATTCTAATTATTAATTTCTAAATAAAACTTTTATTTATAAGATAGTACAGAAGTTTTTGAATAAATATGCTGGTAAAAAAATGCAATATGAATTTATCGCCTCATGGAATGATATATTCAAATAATGTCATAGTCACAAGACAATTGCTGTATTAGCATCCAACGCATCTACTAGTATCCAGCTAGACATATTTCTAAACTATGCATAGACATCACATTTTTTTTCTCTACTGCAAGAT
The DNA here is from genome assembly GCF_947563725.1 of Argiope bruennichi. Classification (NCBI taxonomy): domain Eukaryota; kingdom Metazoa; phylum Arthropoda; class Arachnida; order Araneae; family Araneidae; genus Argiope; species Argiope bruennichi. The sequence continues at coordinate 122,175,166 of NC_079158.1, forward strand.
GCGAAATGGACTTCAAAATTTAAAAAGGGCTGAATAGTTTTTCTATCATGTATTGAGACCATTTCAAATAAACTGTACTTTTAATATAAAATAATATTAAAAATTTAAGAACTTTAAAGTCACTTTTAATTTCTATTTATTAAATATCTTATTTATTGGTAATTCTGTTTATCGATAAATGAGTAAATGCCAAAATTTATGGTAAAAATTTAAACTGAAAAGATCTGTGTTTCCTTTAAATTTAATTTTTTAATTAGTTTATTTTTATATATTTTTTTATTTTAAGTAATTGTTCCTTTACAAAATATGGATTTTAATACTGGGGATTTTATTAATTCATGAAATTTTGTAACGATCAGGTAAAATAGAGTCATTTACAAAATTGGTTGAATTAAAATTCATTTAATAATAGCACTGTACAAAAAAATTCAATCATAAGAACATTTTAGCGAAAGAATTTATGGGAAAATTGCTTTTAATAAAAATCATCTCAGAACATACAGAAACAAATGAAGGAAATCAAGTCAAAAAATGAATATCTTTACCTTCTCATATATGAAAGAGTAAGTATCATAATCGTCAAAAAATTTAACTTAGAAATTTTGATGAAATTCCACGTTTCAAATAGAGGCATGTTTTTAGGCATATATATCTATATATCACGTATTAGGCATCCATATTATATCTATATATCACGTATTAGGCATCCATATTATATCTATATATCGCATATAGGCATATCGCATATATCGCCTATTAGGCATATATATCTAATTTTAGGCATATATATCTATCTGTCGCTTTCCCCATCTGCAAATGTCTTAAATTTGGGACTCATTGAGGCCGATGAATGAAATTTAATGTCTGTTCTTAAAATCATATTTGCAAATTTTTATTAATTTTGAAGAAATTCGTCTATTTCTTCAATTGCATATCAACATCATAACTCGAAATTCTAAAAAGTCAGATGGGTTAAATTTTGTACATAATTTCAGCATCAAATTGCAGATTTGCATCAAAATTTAGACCAATTACACCAAAGAATTGACCAACTGTCATTCTGCATATATGTGTGTATATGAATGCTATAACTCAAATCCAGCGTCGTAGCTGTGAAATTTAGTAAATGGGGTTTCTGCCAAAATTATATGTATATATCAAATTTTGAACTATATCAATCGAAAGGAGATTGATATAGTTCATACTTGATTTTCTTCATTATACGATTAAGCAAAAAACGCGATGAGATGAAATCTAGTTTACGAAGGAATTGGATGAAATCTAATCTTCATCTCTCCAAGGATGCCAAGTCTCCTAAGCAAAAAATCATGAGATTTGACAATATCTGTCTTACAGTTTATCATCTCGATTGGTGATCTGGTCAGGCTTCTAGATTATTGACCTGTCTGTACTGGCATTCTTGAAGAGTTGAAAAGACACCTTAAACTAGACTTCAAGAATGAGATATATTTTTACAGAATTTAAGGAAAGGTAGCAACAAAAGACTACCGATTCAGAAAATTAAGAAAAAACAGAAAATTAATCAAAATTTAAGTACTCGCAACCATCCAAGAATTGTAGATTTGTCCAAGTTTCGCAGTTTCCAAGAAGAGCAATGGTCCTTTTATCTGGGAACATACTAGAAATTCTAGAAGTGGTCATTCCTGCTAATGTACCTTAAAGCTCTTACTATAAAAACAGAGCACTCTTTAAGGTTACATTCGCTTTGAAATAATGAATACATTTTATTTCGCTAATGAATGTGAAGAATCTTTTATCAAAATATTATTTTAATAATTTCTAAAAAATTTTGTGCGAAAATTTAATAACAATTAATTAATTTTTATGATAAAAAACGATTTTAATTTTTTTTCAATAAGATTTATATTTAATTTTTCTTTTTATTTCATGGTTTAACAATTCTAAAAAAAACTTTGTAAAAGATAATTTTTATCAAAGCTAAAATAAAGAATATTAACAAAAAAACTAAATTTATTTTGATATCTCTGCTTAACATTCTTTCTCCATTATTATCCAAATAGATGAAATATTTCATCTTAATTATTAATGTGTTACATAAAATCAGTCTGAATAAATATTTACTCTCAAACATTCATTTTACGAAATTGATTTATCGGTGCTTGGTGAATAACATTAGTTTATCTTCTTTTTCAAACAGAGTTTCGAAATGATTAAAAGCTTTACCAAATATTTGCGTGAACGTAGTTCTTGATCTGTTTTTTATTTTCGCTAAGTAATCGGTTAATTAATATTTATTCTAATTTTAGAACGGAATGAAAGAAGAGAAGAAGTAGAGAGACCGCTCATTACTTCGAATACTCATCAAACTGGTAAGAAGAACTTTTATGCGATAATCTAATAAAAACTGACATTTTGATAAATAAAACTGATTTTCAATATTTTCATTTTTTTATGACATTAAATAGAAAATCAATAACTACTAAAAATTCAGGATATTTAAAAAATGAGATTCAAATCACAAATTCGAAAAATTGGAACAAGAAAGGTTTAAGCGTCATTCTATTCTCTTAATAATATCAATATTGCATTAGGTATCCAATTATTTTTTATAATCAACAGGTTAAAGAAAAAAAATATTAGCCAAAGAACATTTTCATATTAAAATTCTAATATTTAGAATATGTGAAAGTTAGTAATGAACTAAAAAATAAAACTAACTAAAAGTAAAAATAAATTGAACTAGAAAATATATATAATATTTATTTTTACTCAGTTGCACTTGAACTATTAAAATATTTATATTTTTAAGAAAAATCTGTTTGCTGAGTGCAGAATAAGAAGCTCAACTAGTTCGATACTGGCTATCGATGCTTTATTCTACATGGAACGCAAATAACAAAACACATAAAACAGTGCTTAGAGAAAACAACACCACACAAGCAAACAAGTTAACTGAATAACAACACAATACATTATCGTTTAAATTGCAGTTGAATAGCTTTCTCCAAAATCGTACTCCAAAAGAATTCATCGGAATGACTGATTTTAGCTCTCTCTTTCGGGTTTTATAGTTTTCTCTGAAAAGGTATGAAAGCTTCTAGAAGGATCTAGAATTTCGACTAATAATAGAGATATCATCATAAATTCTGTTTTTTTTTGGGGGGGGGGAGGGGGAACCTTAATTTTTGTCACCAATTTTATCATCAAAGGCTGGAGGACAATTATTTGGCACCCATTAGAAAAATTTGTAAAATAATCTTTCTTACTATAAAACTTACTATGTAGGAAAGCAATATCACATATTCGTAATTATGTTGATTACGTATTAATTAATTAGGGTTATGTGGAAGAAAAATGCTTAAAATTAATTTTGAAAAATTAATTAAAATTAAATAAAACAATAAAATTAAACGTACTGAAAGAAATTTGTTATCATTTAAGATTTACTTTTTGGAATATTAAAGTGATGTAAAAATTATTTTCACACAATAATCTAGTTTGAAGATATTTATTTAAAAGCATTAGAATTTCTTTAATTTTTATTTAATTAAAATTCTTATCAATATTTTTTAAGAATTCTTTTAGTGAATAATTGCAATTTAGAAATGACTGTATAACAAATTTGGTAAATATAGGTCCAACGCTCTGCCCTGCAGAGAGTTTTACATAATTTTTATTTCACTATTTATTGATAAATCCAGTCAATAAATTTAATCGCATTAATATCTAAAAAAATTGGTTATATTCATATAAAGTAGTAAAGAAGTACAAACAGCTTTTTTTTCCATGGAAATAGAAATTTCTAGAAATACTGTAGAAAAGTCTATCTGTGAAATTCAAGAATCGAATTCAAAGGATATAAGAAAACATTAAGGATAGTGATTTAACTACAAACAAATGAAATATCGATCATTGAAAACTTGTAATCAATGAAATTCTAATCCAGAAAACGATTCGTTATGCTAATGAAAACTTTCTGTACTTGAAAAGCAATTATTTGAAATGTTTAGAGTTTTATTTCAATGTTTTCTCATGTTTTCATGAATGATGTTCCTCACTTCAAATATAGACACGCATTCTATTAGGTAATATAATAAGAGGAATGCATACCACCTGTTACCTTAATAAAGTCCTTCTCATATAAGGTGTTTATAGAAGTATGCTATTTGTTTCATTTGCAGCAAAGAAATTCTGAGAGTCTTCAAGCTACTGGTTTTCAGAGTTATTGTGCATTTAGCATTAGATGTCATATCTCTTTACTACCTTCCACACATTTTATGGCGGTAATACTCGTATCTGGATATTTAAGATGGTTTCTATAACCTAGATACTACTATCTGAAACACTCTTAATCGTCTAGTTCTGTCCACTGGGGGCAATACAACTTCAAACGTAAGGACAGATCTCTACTTTAATGCACCATCAAAACTACTCCATTTTTGTTGCGGCAATCCATAAGCTCTCAGAATTTTCCGACAATAATCATTATTCCATGGGCAAAAAATTCCAAATAAAAAGAATTAGTCAGTTTCATATTTTTAATCATTACTTTTTAAACATTTAAAAGACAACTAATGTGAACCTAAAGGTTTATGTTTTATTCATCAAATTACATGTAACACCTGTACTTTAAATATTAATGGCATTTAAAACATTGAAAATCATTACAAATAATATTTTTGCAAAAACATTTAAGTAACTATGGATTATAGTTTTATTTTTTTACTTTCTCATTTTCTATTTCTTTGGGAAATAAACCTCATATTTTATTACATAAAGTTGTAGCAAACAAAACGCTGCTTTCCAGTTATTTTCTTGTAATAATTCACATCAAGGAAAGGAAATTTGCTTTGAATCAGGAAGCTAAATACTAATATTAATTAAAATACTAATATTAATATTAATTAAATATAAAATTTTGTATTATTATTGTTGAACAAATGAGAATAATAAATATTTTTATTTGCCTCCATCCATTAAGTAATTTAATAAATTAATTAAAATGTAGTATTGTCTCAGTTTTGAAAAAAAAAAACTCGAAGTTCATGTTCATAGAATAAACTGTTTAATTATTAATATAATTAGCTGTATATATTTTGATTATATTCGTTTATGAAATACAATTTCTAAATTTCCTGGAAAACTGCTAATTAAGTAAGAAAATTCCTTTGATTTGATACTAATAAAAACTGAATTGGTTTTTTATTAAAAATAATTTATATAGGTTACTAAAGTAAGTGAACTCAAAGGAAGTGAGTGCAGTATATTATTTAAATTTAAGTAATATTTGTTAGTAGCAACCAACATTTTTTACTTTTTTGTACATGTTTATATTTGTTTCAAATTTGACAGACCTTTAATTTTTTTAATAATTCTAGTATAGTATACTTCTTTATAATTTTCAAAACCAGAGTTAATATCTATTCGAAAAACTCCTCGCGGTGAAACTAAATTTTAAATTGTATTCATTTTTTAAAGATTTGCATTTATAATTAATTGCTAATTAAAAATTCCATCTATATTTTGACAAATATCATTGTAATTTCAAGCATCTTTTATGAAAAAAAATTATTTATTAATATATTTGTAACACATTGCATGTTCGTTTCGCAAATAGATAGTTTCATCCATTTCATTACATTTTGGTGAAATGTGACCCTTCTTCAAAGAAAGAAAAATTTTAGACAACACTTTACAATCCAAAAACTTCAATAATGCTCATTCTTAAAATTTAGCAAATTTTTTTATATTTTTGTGACATCTTCTAAAAATATTATTTCACAAAATTTCACACCAGCTTTCATATGGTGTAAAATCACTTTTTTAACGATTCCAATTTAGTTGTTGTACAAGTTTTTCTATAATTTTAATAATTATTTAAAAAATATTTTTATGACTTACAGCAATATTTTCCATTATTTTATAAAGAATAAAAGTTTCTTTTCCCTTTTTTTTTCCTTAAGTAAAATGTTAAAAAAATCTCGAAATAAAGTTATTTTCTGAAAATTGAAATAATTCTATTTCAATTTTCTAAAACTATCCATAATTATAAGCTAAGCATATTCAAAAAAATATTTCACTATATAAAATTTATCAAATGAATTAAATCTCATTTCATTCAACAAATTTATGTAAAGGAACATATTTAAAAATATTTTGAAATTATTTAAAGTTTCAAAGAAAGGAAATTTTATTTACCGTAGCCTTAATTCTGAGAAAAATAATAGGATTAAGAGATTAGATTAAACAATGAAATCAATTTCATTTTCATAAATCATCAATAATGAAATGTATTGATGTAAATCATAAAATATTTTTAAAACTTTATTAAAACATGCAATTTTTCGTTGTGGAAAAACGTTTAAATTTGTATTCTTGCACATCACTGAAGCAGTTTCTCCTTTCTTCAAAAAAAATCTTGGACAAAAAAATAGAATGAAATAGAATTGAAGGAATATATGGCCTTTCAAGAAGTTTGATTTCTTTTCTTCATCTCTAAGAAAAGAAGTACACTTGAAAGCACACACTTATAATGAAAAAAAAAAATACAAATGCAACTTAGTTTTCTGCCTCAATATCTCTTTCAGCTTCTCCTGAAAGATTGAAATCATTAAAAGGAACTTTTCCTTTGTTGTCGATTAATTTAATCATTAAATGCAAAATTAAATGAATTAGTGATTGATTTTATGCATTGAAATAAAGTACATTTCCCTAATTTCTCTGCAATAATTATTATATGCATGCTCGGCAACAGATTCGACATCGTTCTCTTGTAAATTTTAGAATTCTAGAATTCTTAAATTTAAGATTAGCATTATAAAATCATGCAATAATTATAATAAATAGTAATTTTGATGAGATACTAAGCCGAGCTGGAAACGCACATTTTTATAATATCAAATACGATAAATTTCAATAACATCTTGATTCATGCTTTATAATACGGCAACATAAAACAGCGCAAATCCACGCACACTGTCATAGGGAGCATCTATTCTCAAAAGTTTTCTTAATATGTGCATCAGTAGCTATGCAGGGCATAATGTTGGGACTACTTGAATTGCCACTTTTGCAATCTCAATAAGACTAGTGAAGTGAGAACTTCGGGATAAGCGTTATAATACACCAAAGTATAATGTCACAAATCAGTACACACATTCACAGGGAGCACACAATTGATATTCACAGGCCAGAATGCAAAGAGGCATCATACTGCGTGCATCGATAGCTATGGATGTATGCTATGTGATTTATCACTTTTGAAATCGTAATATGAACATAAAGGTGAGAGTTTCAAGACAAATGTGACTATGAGATTTGCCACTTTTGCAATCTTAATATAAACATAAAGGTAAGAGTTTTAAGACAAATGTGATAATACGTCAATGTCTAACAAAACAAACCGTTTCATACAGTCATAGTGAGCATCGACATTCACAAGTCAGAGTACAAAGAGATTTCAAAATGTGTACATCGCTAATTGTGCAGATCATGCTTTTTGAATCATATTAGATGCCACTTTTGCAATCCTAATATGAACAAAGAGCTAAGACTGTTGAAATAAGTGTTATAATACTTCCATATATAACAAATATATGGACATATATAACATATATTTCATACAGAACAAATCCGTACACACATTCACAGGGAGCATTGATATTCATAAGTCAGAATTCAAAAAGGCATCTAACTGTGTGCATCGGTAGCTCTGCAGATCATAATTTTTAGAACATGCCAGTTGCCACTTTTGCAATCCCAATATGATCAATGAGCGAACTTGAAATTTTGTGTGAAACTCGATATGTCTATTGCATAGACATTGTTCGTGATTCAGCTAGTTTAAGGCGATGTTGCCATGAGTCGTAAAAGGAGACTTAAAGAAAAAAATAAAATCCTTGTAATCCATTACGTTTCATAGATGATTGACACACTTTAAATAGTGGACTTCCAACATTTCCAGAAGTAGCAAGAACGTTGTATTGCAATGCAACTGACTACTTTGAAGATGTCATTATGTCCAAGTAGATTAATAATTTTTCTGATAATTTAGCTTATCGCGAAATTTTCTCACTTCTCTCTGTATTTCATCATATTTTTCCAATATAATATTTTTTTTTTGGTATTAGATATATTTTGTATCTTTCAGATATACTGAGCAAAGCTGAAGTCTCTGGATCCGTTTCTATCAACGTAGGACAGTTTTCTATCATCATTTTCTCCGCATATCTCTACTACTATCAGCTGTTGATGAATGAGTAGCGTAAAAGAAGAACAACTCATTACCTGCTGCACAGCGGTTTGCTGCTCTCATGTTGTACATGCCTTTTCAACTGTATATTTATGAATTTGCTTTTCATCTCAATTCGATGCTTTGTAAATCAAAATCGCTTTTGTTGTTATGTATATTTGTGTGTGTAAATATGATCTTGTTGTTCTGTGGGCGTGCACAACATTCCAAAATAAATTATTATCACTATTATGGCTCATTATCGTGTGTTTTTCATTTGCAAATCAAGATCGGTATCACTGGAATTTGATTTGAACATGCTTATTCCTATTTTTAATTTTAGATACGGTAATTTTAATAAAAAAGACAAATAATTACATACAATAGAACTTTAATTATTCGAATCGTTTTGAAGAAAAAAAGGAAATAAACAAACAAAATATTCTCGAATAAAAACAGCTGAACAACTGACTGACTCATATGCTCAAGAATTAATAATTTAATTCAGCAGAATATTAATATACAAAATTTAAATAAACATAATTCCTGTAGCTATTAAATTAAAAGATTATCGACAAATTTCTTTTTTCTATGAAATACATTTTTTTTTCGTCAGTTAACTAAGCATTCGATTATCCCAATCAGATCTAGTCTCAGTTATCAAAATAATTGGAGCTCTACTGCATTTATATTAATATTACGATATGAAATTCATTACATGATGTTTTCTCTTTTATACTATTTGATATAGACTAAATTCTAACCATTTTAATAACTTAATTTTAATGCACTGCGAAAGGAACTAGAAAATTGGTTTTTATTTATAATATCCCTTTTTTATCTAAATGTTACAACTTTATGTTAGCTTAATGTAAGACTGAAAATGAATAATTTTTATTGGAATGTGCTTATGTCGTCTTTAAGATACATTTCAATAACTGCATAGATTAAATTAAAAGATTATAAACAAATTTCTTTTTTTCTCTGAAATAAACGTGAAACAAAATATACTTTACAAATATACTCTAAAACAAAATATGCTTTAAAAAATAACACCGGATGAACATTGCAATCCTTAACGAACATCTTTTCTGTTTTACACTTTTGTTATCCTCAAATAGAATTTCCTTAGCATTAATTTGACAGATTTTTCTGAAAATGAAAAGGGAGAAAGGGTCCGTTATTGGGTAATTGCTTGTAATTGAAAACTGCTTCACGGTAAACTTTGAATTATGCGATTATTTAATTGCAGATTAGAATTTTTCAAAATTTTTGACACATAGGTAAGAATTTGTTAAATAGTTTAAAAGTAACCTCATAAGTGAGGATTCTTACCATTAGTAATTTTTTTCGATGTTATTAAAAGCAAATTTCTTGCGGTGCAGTTTTAAATATATTTATGAGCAACATTATTATTTAAATACATATTTTTTATACATAACAATTAATAATAATAAATTATATTCCATTGTATCTGCTCGAATTATAATGATGTTTTAAAAATACTTTTATTTGGTTATTAAGAGGTGCATTTTAGATAAATCTGTTACTTCTTTTTTTTAGTAAGGAAAACGTTTTTTTGTCAAATTGTCTACAAGATAAAAAAAAATATTTTCAAACTCCTACCATAATTTGTGTCCTGTGTTTAAAAATTTCAGTATAAAAGGCAGTTTGGTGAATATATTTCCCTGGTAAATTTCAGGGAAATATATTCACCAAACTGCCTTTTATACTGAAAATGCCTTTTATACTGTAATGCAAATTTACTTTGCGATATATCACTATGTTATGTGATATATCGCAAAGTAAATTTTGATTACAGTATCAGCACTAAGATTTGATTATTGTCGCATTTATTAGACTTTCACAATATTTCAAATAATTTTCATTATGCAACAACAGATATAAAAAAGTTATACTGCGATATATCACATAACATAGTGTATGTACTATAGCAGAAGATTATTTTCGAATTTACAGACATGATTTTTTTCTTGTTAGACATGAACTTAATTTTAAATACAAATAAAATGCTATTTTCGTGGTCTGTACACTAAGTTGTTCTAATTTTTTTTATCATAGAATAAATTTTAAATTTTTTGAAACAGTGCTATATATCCATTCACCTACGAACAAATATTGATTAGTAAATATATATTTCCTATATGTGGATATATAGTCCACAATTGGATATGCATGTGTAATCAATGCTTTCAGTTGTTATGGGAAGAATTTCCTTTCACAGACAGGAAATAAATACAGCTACATGCAAATATTTTATATGCATCGATTAACTTTTCACATCGTCAGTTACAAAGTATTCAACTCAGAGAAAATTTTGAAAACCACACATGATCTAGTTCATCCAATAGCTTCTGTGAAAATTATTTTGCAGTATAAATATTAAATATCACTTCATCACTGCTATAAATAAAAGTCAGTAATCATCGTAAAATTACTTTATATTTTATAATTTGATGCTTAAAGTGCAGACTTGAAGCAGACATAAATACACATTGAAACAAATTCGTTCTTTCATTGTATATTTATCTTTGATCTAAAAAGATTTAATCAGGCATATTCTGATAAAATGCAATTGTGTAGAATCGCTTTCAAAAGAAGCCAGTATTTCAAATGTTATAAATTGTGACAGTGATATTGATAAATGTCCTAAAACTTATAAATCATATTACATTTAATTATTTCAGTCTAAATTACATCATAAAAACAATGAATAATTCACGGTGGGGAGCGAAACAATTACATATTAAATTTAATAATTTGAAACTGTATTGGTATCCATTTTCATCTTCAAATACTTTTTTATTCACTTAGTGAAATTATATTTTAAAATATTATAAACCATACGGTGCCTTCTTAGAATTTCGAATGGATAAATGATTAGAGCAATCGAATATAAATCTCTACAAACGTGTTGAATTAATTTATTTACTTAAAATTAATGTTGTTGCAAATAATAAATGAAAGAAAACAAATAATATTTAAAAAATGGTCGCCTTTTACCGTATTGCACAAAATTAAAAAAAGAAAAGAAGCGTTTGGCAAAAGTATTTGTTCTCATTCTATATGTATGTATTTAAATACGGTCAAAATTTCTCAATTTGTGGAGTTTAACGAAATTTAACTGAAAAGCCATTAGCTCCTATGCCACATGACAGATGGCAGCACCAACTACTTAAATTAATAATAATAAATTTTCAGAGATGGAAATAAGGAAAACCAAGAGATGTAATTATTTTTTTTAAAAAATAGTAATTGTTTATTGTATAATTAAACAGATGGAAATACTGTATTAATAAAATATAGTTAAAAATTATCAGTTTAAAAAAACTTAATTTAAATAGATCGAGCATTTCAAAGGCTTTCTTTAAATACTATTTGTTGTTTTCTAACTGTGAAGATTTGAAATACTTTAACGCGAAGGAATAACAAGGGAATAAACTTAATTTTTATTTTAAAATATAATTTTTGATATAGAAAATATTTAATTTTGATTAAAGAAATGAAATAAATAAGGTGAAAATTTTCCATGAAAAACAAGTTAAAAGTCACCCTTTTAAAAAAGAAATGCTTTTACTTTTTTTCCATTTTTACTTTTATATTGGAATCATAGTCATTACTTTTTTATAAGATAAATACAATAATATCATATTTATCTCTACTTAAGTCAGAGTCGTGTCACACTCGGGGCATATGACCTCACCCCCAATTAACATCAATGAGTTAGCAAGTATAAATATTAATCTGGATCTAGAATCTTTTTCTCTTTCTTTCTTTCTTTACATTTTGTTTTAAAAGATTGGTAAAAAGAACTAATCTATTGCCTGCATAGAACTTTCCTTGACGATGCAATCCATAACTTTCGTCATATGAGCAAAATTAATTGTCACTGGCTAAAATTAGAGATAGTTTTGCTTTTATAAGTTTCGTTCTACCTAAGATTTTCTGGTTTCATTTCAAATGTATCTCGTATCTACATGAAACAAGGGCCAGAATTTAACACATAAAAAGTTTTCATTTAATATTCGAACAATACTAGTTTCTGGTGATGATAATGTTTGCACAAAATAACATATGGAAAATTAAAATATGCAATTATATTTAGATGTAATTAGAAATATATTATATTTAGAAATATTTTATATATTGCAATACATATTTAAGATATTAAGAACTTCATTCATCTACCCCTAACATTTTTTGATCATTTAAATGTTTCAATGAACAATACAAATGCTAAAAGTCCGCGAATTAGAAAGAATAAAAGTCAATTTCATGATTTCGCATATTTATGCGAGATTTTTCATAGCTCAGTTCGTAAAGCAGAAGAATAAAAGAAGAAAATTATATAAAAATAGAAAAGTTAAAATTCTTGTATTTGCTTATTATACATTAAACAAATATATATATATATATATATATATATATATATATATATATAGAGAGAGAGAGAGAGAGAGAGAGAGAGAGAGAAAGAGAGAGAGAGAGAGAGAGAGAGAGAGAGAGAGAAGTCTCGTGATTGTTTCAAACCGCTTTAACCTGGTTAATGACTTAAATTAATTAAGACAAATAATGACCTTAAAAATAATAATGTTCTCACATGATAACACTTGAAATTTACGATTGTAGATTTCATTTCATTTTTTTAAAATTGGTTTCTTTCTGTCAAAGGAAACTCAATCGTCACCAAGCTGAAATATTTGCTTTGTCTGTTTCAAGAATTGTCACTATCTGGTTATCTGTTTCTAAGGTTTAACCGATTTTGCCTGGTGTCATATTAACGAAAAAGGATTGGGAGATGAATCCCATCTAATAAAGCGCTACTCTCTTTAAATAAGCTTAAAGTTTGTTAAACTTCACAAAATTACTCTTCAAAACTTCTTACTTCTCTTATAAAAAGTATCACAAAATTACTCTTCTTCCGCTTTTCTGTCTCTAGAGAAATCGGAAGAGTAACATCTGAAAATGGAATTGCCTCTGGAGACATCATCGTACCGTTTGCTATTGAAGTGGTACTTGAAGAATCTTTGAAACACAAATTAATCACGTTTAATAAATGCATCACCAAATATACTTAATACTTGGAATGTATATGTAGGGCTAAAGAACATTTTAAATGACGAAAGTCATTGCATAGGAAGGGGGTTGAAATGGGAATGAAGGGTTTTTTTAATGACGGAAATTGACAAACACCTACCGATTCTTACTCAGCTTACTAGCAAAGCACTATTCCAAAAAAAGTACTATTCGTTTCCAGAAGACCTCCAGTGTCTTTTTTTAATATAGTGTTTAAAACATAATCAATTTTAAAAAAATACTTTTAATGCTTATTAATATATTTTTGGTGAAATTGTAAAAATATCCTGTGACCAGATATTTTATGCATCCGATTAAAAGTGATTGTTATCCAATAAAATATATCACACATACAATAGAAAGTTTATTTGCAATTTGTTCATTTAAAAATATTTTTATTCCCACTAGTTTAATTGAATATTTTCTCTAATTACGATGAATACGTATTTACTACAAGAAAGTTGAAAGTAGGAAATGAAGCTGATATGTATAATGTCGCAGTTTCATGATAAGCATAAACGAGCATGTCATTTTACATCAAAGCATAATATATTCAGTGGCGCAAAACTATAAACAACAAATTCAAGCCCTGGATGACAAAAATAAATTAGAAAGATGAATTTGAGATGAGTTATGAGAATATTAGTAATTGCAGTATCATAAAATATTTTTTTATTATTATCTCGTATAAGAAGTATAAAAAAAGTATTGCAATCGTCAAAAAATTCGAATTCGTGATTTTGACGAATCTCTACGTTTTAGACCTCTCTGCGTTCGAAAAGTATATTTTTGGAAATTGCCTGTCTATATGTGACAAAGATAGTTCAAGAATGCTTTGAGCTAGACGGATGAAATTTGCTGCCCGAATATGCATTAATACGATGACTACAAAAAGAAGAAAACTAGATGCATAAAATTTGAGATAGGATTTAACATGTATAATGTAGACAACTGTCAAATGTGAACCAAATCCAACGAAGGGTTTACCGTCTGTCGGTCTGTACTTTCAGAAACATGTAAACGCGATAACTTAGAAAAGCATTGACTTAAATATATCACATTTGCCATGGTATTTTGTGATTATAAGAGTAGCATTATATGAAATTTTGATTTTAATCATTGTAAAAAAACGAGTCTAAAATATGAATTCAATTTTCATATATTATTAACTGTATGCGAGGCATTCATTATCCCAAAACTCACGAAGAATTATGGGATAGATTTTAGTAAAAAGGATGAATCACGTCAAAAGTTAATATTTCGTAGATGTTGTACTATCATGCGATGCAATGCCTTCTGTGGCATTGTACATTTTTATAAGAAAATGTACAAAAACAGTTTTGGAGACACCACTCGCACTGGTTTACTTTTAAAAATAACTTTTCAAAAAACATTTTGCCTTTTAAACTGTGTTATTCTAAGAACACTTACCTTTTCAAGCATTGGATTCTAAGAACATATTTATTATAATGTTGCCATTCGCAATCTGCATAAAATTATCGAAATAAAGATTATATGATTTGTAGAGGTTACAAGAGCATGAAATCATCCAAATGTTTACCGCTCTTAAGAATAGACCTATAGGGATGAATGATTTATTTTTGTTAACTACGATCGTAAATAATATATCTCGGTAAAGAACACAAAAATATTAAATTTCTGTTTTATGTTTAGATTTTTTTAATATATTTTAGTTATTTTTTTCTGCTCGTGACATAATATTTGAAAAGAAACATGAAAATTGTCCAAATGAATTTTAAGTTGAATATTAGTAACGTTTGTTTTGTGAATATTTAATGTCTTTTTTCAGACGATGCTTTTATGTTGCTACTATTATCTCTACTTTCCAAGTTTGTATTTATTTCTAAATATACTAACTAGAGCATCTGGAGATGATGCATTTTACGCTACAAGGGATTCCTTAGATTATCTTAAAAAATTTACAACTTCTCCGACTAAAACCCAAAGATGGAAGTCAATAGCAGATGCTGCCTTGGATCTAAGAGGAAATTTATCATCTGAAGATAAGGTAAGAAGTACAAAGTATAAAAAGGAATTAAAAAACGAAACTGTATTGCTTAGTGACAAAGATTTCATTAAAGAAGCAATGACAAAGGTATTTAGTAGACGTGATGCAAAAGAAGAAAAGAATGAATTTGAACCTTTGTCTTCTTTTCTAGTAAACTCATCCAAGTCGTTGCCTGACTTTTTCAAGGATTTCAATGAAAGCTTGACTACTGCTGCCAGCAATATAAACATTAACATAAGTAAGTTATTAGGTCCCAATTACAGATCTCTTCTTGAGAAACATTTATCTCCAAAAGAAAACGAAATCAGTTTTAACAGAATTCATCATGACTACGATGTTGCAGAAGTTACGACCGAGGAAGATCTTACAGCGGAAGATCGATATCCCAATTTTGTTCCTACAGACAACACCAAAAATATAGGTGCCAAGCATAATTTAGCCGAACTCCGCTATGTTAAACATCACGAAAAGGATTCTGAATTTTCTGAACCTAACAAGCAGGCCAAAACACATAAGCATAATGAAAGCAGACCTGGCAATGCACAGAATAGCATATTCAACGAACATTTGGAAATGCTTGATGATAAATTCACAACTGTGAGTGCAGACCAAAAAATAACTTATGATTCTACCGGATCAAATGTAACTTTGCAGTTGGCAGTTTTTGGTAAAAGTTTTATCGCTCTTCTTCATGTTCTCCATACCGAAAAATATATGCCAAACGCACAAGTTACCGTTCATGATAAGGAAAACAAGAAGAACGTTTCAATTTCAGCCTTAAAAGATCTGCATATGTATGAAGGTTTTTTGAATTCAAAAAATAGTTCCTATGTTTGCGGTAGTATTGTGGATAGCTATTTCACCGGAATTCTCATGTTAGAAAATGGAACAGTTTGGTATGTGGAACGCCCTGAGAATGATGACACTGGTGGGAATTCAGTTTCTGGGAACAAAACAAACGTATCTTTCCAAAATTGTGCTCATATGAAACAGTCATGTCATGAAATAATGATTTCGGGATGCGAACGAAAAGAAAAAAATAAAATTATTTGTTTTGAAGGTCACCTTGATGGGAAAGAAAAAATGAAATTGAAGAAAATGAAAAATAAATTGCCAAATAATACAAGCAGGTAGTTTTTTTTATTATTATTATATCTTCTTTCTAAACTAATTTTACATTTAATTAGAAGTTGATGTATTTATCTGATACTTCTTAGATCTAAAATTTCTTGAATTCTAATTATCGAATAATAGTGCATAACGCTGTAAAAACTGAGAAAAAAAATTAACGATCCCTTCAACAAACTTCATGATGATAGTCATCATAGCAAGCAGTCTTATGATTTTAAATCCAATTGGAAGTTTGGCTAATTATCAATTAAACCAGCGAGAGTCTTCTCCCCAAAACCTTCTCACATACTCCCTAATAAACTTGCATTGCCAGAGAACGCATGACATTGACTTACAATGGTTAAGAAATATTCTTTTGGCTCGAATTTAACATTTTTGCTGAATCTATCGCGTCATCACTGGCAAGCATTTTGGCGATTAATCTCTGACATGTGGTAAATATCCGAAAATTATATTTGTGTTTTAGACCTTTTTTTCTCAATAGATTGAAACAAAGATTTGACACAAAACTGCACTTGTAGTCACAAAATTCTTTACCTCATTTGATATATTTAAATCATTGTATTTTTGAAAGATCACGTTTACATTTTTCTGAAAGTACGAATCGACGAACAGTCAACCCGTTGTTGGTTTTACATATGCAATTAATTATGCTTAAAATTACAATGCGTACTCTTCACCAAGCTCTCGAAACATTCGACAGATGGCTGCTATCGTTTGACATTCCGATTGTTGCACCTTAAAACTCACTTAAAACACCCGCGTTGGATCTGTTAAACCCATTTGTTGCTAGTTTACAAATTTTATAAATAAAAACTGAATATATATTAATCAAATAAAAATATTTACTTTTCCACACTTTTATTAAAATTATACAAGCAATTAAAATTAAAAGAGAAACATTTGTATAATGACTTCGAAAGAAAAAAATAGATGTTTCACAAGCATCGACTCTTTAAAGCAATTTGAATAAACTACTACCACATTGGAACGAAAAATGTTAACAAATAAAGGGACGACCGAAGTTTAACCCCCTGCTTGGCACAATTTTCAAAAATCGCCAACAACTGTCCTGCGCCGTGTTTTGCGAAATCTTCAAAAGCGAGGGTGCAGATGTTCAATCATAGCGCATAATAAAGTCGAAAAATAATAGGTTTGCCAGTCTAGATCGTTATCGCCACTTGGCGAAGAAGGGACTTAAACTCCGGTTCACCCCAAATAAATTATTTCTTTGATTCATACTTCTCTGAGCTCTAATGGATTGTTGATTTATTCAATTCGCATTCATGCAAACAAATAGGGGAACAGTATTACAAACATAAATACTGTCCGTAATACTGGCACAAATACGTAGTCAATTTTTTGTGTTTGGTGTGCTTACCATTCAGGGAAGACATCATTTTTGTGTTCCACCAGTAATAATTTTGATTTTGCCTGAATTTTCCGGATTCGAAATTTCAGACTGCTGTAGGAGCTCTCGGATCCTTAAGGTGATAGACCGAAGAATGTTTGGGATTCTGACCCTTCTGATCAATTGGCCTTGAATTAATTCTTGTGCCATCTGCCTAAAAAATACGCCTAGTCTTTTGACTTCATTTTTTTCGACTTGAATATTATTTGAGAATTAAATCCAACAATATTCAAAGTAAAGTAGAAAAAATGACTATAAGTCATCTTTTCATCCATCTTTCGGCAAATATATGCTGAATAAATTTTATCAAAAATATCAATTCCAATCTTGTGTATATTGTAATATGTTATGATTTCTGGCTTCATTGCTGTGGATGCTTGAAATAAAAACAATATTTTACTTCTCTCTTTTTTCTTATTTAGCTTTGAGAAGCTGAATCGCAATCTCCGATTACTTTCCTTTTTTTGAAACAACATATTTTTAAAAGCTGGTTGCAGTTTTACTCCTTTGAAACCGTTAGAAATTTACCATATGTTCTTTTTTAATATGTCAATAAATGGCAAATGATATTCTGAAATAATGACAGAAGAGTTACATGGATGTTATAGTTCTGTAATAATAGAGAAGAAAAACAATAAATCCAAAAACTATTTTAAAAGACCGTTGACAAATATAAAACAACGTGCTGTGGACATAAGAGAGAATTATACTTTTTCGTTAACTATATCCTAGACCAAAACTAGTTAACTTTGCAATAACTTGTCAATTCTTTACAATATAATTATTCAATGAGGCAAAAAAAATTAGCTTTAACATTTCAACTTGGCGATGATTAGGCTTTTGTTAGCAAGAAAATTTCGAAAAAATAATAGAAGATTGCATTGGATATATAATTTCTCTACTATAATTATAAGCAATAATAAACAGTTTCGTTTCTAATATGCACTTTTATCAAATATGATAATGAAAGAAAAAATAAAATAGGATAAACCAACATTATTTACATTTTGTCGCTAAGAATCTGCCTGATTTCACATCAACGTTCGGAGTTCAAAGTAACTTCACCATTGAATCATAGATTTGTAAGAGTCCGCAGGATACGGGGAGGAAGAACCCTTCACACCCTAGCCAAACACAAGGCAAAAAATTGTTCAGTGAATATCTCAGATCCAGTGCTATTTTACTAGTGTTAAAAAAAATCCGCATTTGATAAGCTATTTCTCAAAAAGAGTTTAAGTTGATTATCTGTACCATGATTTCAAACTTAACATAGAGGTTAAATATTTAGATCCATGTGCTATAGCATAAGCAGACTAATAGCAGTCAAAAGTGAAAAAATTTCTAAGTAGGATTATTTACTTGTAATTAAAAAACACAGGTAATTCCAAATCCATATCTATAATAAATTCTGATAAAGTTTCATCCACATTGTGAACCACTTAGTGCTCACTGATGTCCATAACTTCTGCAAGTCCTATAAGAGATGGAATAGAATCTCCAATTCCATTTCCCTTAAATGAAAATCGAGAAAATCTAAAATCTAAAATTGGTCAAAATCTCGCGATCGAATATTTTTCTTTATATTCTTCATACGTGAGAAAATACAAAGTTTCCTAATCGGAAAATGATAAAGATATAATGATAATTCTTATTAATCTACAGTTTTTACAAAATTTAAATCAACTTTCATAATTTTATGTCATAACGGAAAAAGTTGGAGATAACTTATTAGCAATTTTCTTTCACTTTTTATCTTTAATAGCCATCAATTTTCATCGGACTCACTAAAGAATGCGACTTGTGCCATCGAACTAATATCCGACCCTAGCCATTTCGTGAACATTCACAATCAAAGCGTTCTTGACACTCTGAGAGAACTTCTGACAATAACTCTTCAAGCAAACCGAGTTCTAAATCAAATAGATTTTGATGGCGATGGAAAAGAGGACGACTTCGGTTTGAGAATCGGACATGTTGCAATGTATGTATCTTACAAGGATGAAAGGTCTGCAAGCGATGAGAGTTTCATGGATCAGAAACTGAACATGCTTCTGAAACGCCCACAAAACAGCTGTTTGTCTCTTCTGGTTCTTAGTAGTAACCTGACAGAAGAAGAGCCAGTGTCAATTACTTACGGAGGTATGAATGGTTATTATTTATTTTCCCATGTAGAAAAATCCCGATAGTGACTGCCACAGAGGCGCCACAGAACTACAGCAACCATAGATTTTTCAATGTATAAATGTAATCATAAATTCATTTAAAATTTACTCATATCTCAATCCTTTTAGACCTGCTAATGCTCAAAAAAGCATAGAGAAAGACATAGGCCTCCCTTCGTAGTGGTATTGTTTTTAATATCGATTCTACAGTACACTCACAGGAGGAAAGAGGAGAGGGCATTGTTTCCGCTACACGGTTGGCAAACAGAAGAAATTACTGGTGAAAATACAGAACTTAAAATGTTTTAAGCATTTTTGTTGTTGTTGTTTAAAAAACCTGCATGAGCGCCTTAAGTTTTAAAATAAATTAAAAAGAAGTTAATGTTAAATAAAAACTAATTACAAAAATATTCATTATATTATCTTTAAATAAAGATGAAACACTATCCTTACATGTATTTTTGAAGAAATTTCATGATCTTTTATTGCTCAATCACATTTCTGAAAATGTTTACGAGCAAAAGATCGCAAGTAATATAAAGAAAAAAAACTTATTTTCACATGCCATTTACATATTTAAAATAATAAGGAAAACTAGAAAATCAATCCCTCTGTCTAATACACTGGTCTAATTTTACTTATTTATGTTCCAAGTGGAAACTTTTTGACTCCTAATATTGCCCTGTGTACCACCATCTGCAGTTTCAAATCATATCACAAAATAAAAATTTGTCAGAAAGCTCATCTTCTTCAACTAGAGCGATTTCACCATTTTGCAGACATAGCGAAATAAAGCGATTACAAAAATAAAATGCTCTATGCTTATCGAGCATATATAGCTTAAACTAACATTTTCTTTTATTGTAATGAAATGAAATTTTATTGTAATGAATTAAAATTGGTCAACATAACTAAATTAATACTGTTAGTTCATTGGACGAATATCAGGATGTCATGGAAGGCTAGTTTTTAATTAAAACTAATTAAAAATACATATTTCCCTAGTTGCAGTCTCTTTGTTAAAACTTACATATATCAAATCAAAAATCTAATTATTATTTTTATTAATTAATTATTAAAGAGTTGAAAATTATCTTTGCAAAAATGTAACTAATGCCGAAAGATATCACTGCGCATATAAATTGCAGCACCTCCACGACTGCGATGAAAGAGTAACTGTTGAGAAGTAGGTGGAAAGCCTGTAAGTTAATCAAACAGGTTCTTGTTTTCTCTGAACCTAAAATAAATCGGCATGTGAGGAACTCTACGAAATTTTAATAATGAGATCTATTATTGTGTTTGCATATATTTAATTCTACACTTGACAGCATAATCGATTATTTTTACAGAGGTTCGATCCGCTGTTATAATAGAACAGCGTGATATTTCATCGTTTTCTTTTTGGATGCATTTACTATAATTCCAATGTTAAACAAATAACGGGCATTGGAACACAAATTATAGATTATTTATATAAAAAAAATAATATCGAAATAAAATAAAGGTTTTCAAAATGTGTAGTCTAAACTTCGAATAAACCAAAATAAATTCTAATTATATATGATATTTTAATATTATGCTAGCATAAAGTGCAAGAGATTAGAGAAACATTTCAAATATTTTTAAAAAAATTATCGAATTAGAAAAAATTACTGATTTTTATGTTTAAAAAAGTATTAAAATATTTTTGATTTTATTATTCAATTAGGTTTAATTCTGAAACGAAATCGATTTTTTTTTTCTTTTTAAGCAGTATAAGAAATGAATATTGCGGGGTGCTCGCTTAATATATCGACAAGCTCAGAGAATTAGTTGTTAGTGGGCCTCAAGACGAATAAAAATTTGTGATGTAACATGATGTCTCAAATCACAATGAGAGAGTGAAAATAGCGAAAAAAGACACATGCAAACTCTGAGTCTAGAAGTAATTGTTAATACATGAAATGCACACACATGGGAAATTCAACAGTGATTTAGTGTCGACACGTGATCAAGATTCTTCGATGATATTTATTCACATCATATTTGCTACCCGTACGCTTAAATGGATCGATGTACTCTATTTTTCTACACTGGCTTCTTGTGGAGATGTTGGAAAGCGTGCCTCCCGTGCATCTGATGTTATATGATAGTACCTCTGCATATTTTCTTCTGGAGTGTGATCACTTCGTTGTCATACATCCAAGGAAGTGCATTGGGCACCCAGGGCTTATTATTTGGCCCCCGAGTGCATCAGATATAATTCATGTGACATTTTTCTATGACTTCATGTTAAATTACTCTTTTATGTCCCTAAATGTGTTAACTCAATGCATCAAGACATGTAATTCTTACAGGACGGTGCCAATGCGGAATTTCCGGCAAGGTACGTAATTAACTCTTTATTATTACGTATTAACTCTAGCCAAACAGGCCATTTCTGCAGGTACGCCCTTTCAATACCCAGCTCCTAAAAGCCATCTGAAAAGTATTCTAAATGAATTGAGCCTACAGCGATGGCAAGAAGAATGGGACAATGGCTCAACTGGCAGAAACATCCATCAAATCATCTCGAAAGTGTCCTTTAACCCATCATCTTGGAATAGGCTTGACATTATCTTTGCAACTGGCCAAGGCCCTTTCCCTTCATATTTCAAGAGATTCCATATTAAAGGATCTGATCAATGTGGCTGCGGCGAAGTAGGCGATCCCCTTCATTATGCCACTAGCTGCCCTCTCACCACATCTTTTCATCTCAAAAAACCCACCCACGGCCTAGAAAATATCTGGTGGACCAACGTTATGAGAAACAAGATGTCCAAGGTCAAAATTAGAAATCTTGTGCGGTTCCTACAAGAGAACGAGGAAATGATTTCTCCAGACCCAAGCCCAGTATAATTTTTCGTTTCATTTCTCAACCAAGCTCTTCTCCGGAATATATTAACTTCAATAGATTTCATCTATTCATACTCCCCACCGAACACCTCCTTCATCGTTTTAATATTGTATATAGTTACTTTTTAAGTGTATTGATGATATTTTATGTCTTTTTATGTGTATTTTGATATTTTATGTCTTTTTATGTGTATTTTTTTATCTTAATAAATATTTCCATGTATATCCTTTCAACCGACAGGGAATCCTAGAGATTCCAAGTTCGGGGATATTCTGTGGTGAAAGTCACAATGCACTGAGGCAAGTAGTTCATGCATTCCTGCACATGATGTGAGATGAGCAATAATTTCACTGTTATATATCCATAAAAGAGGACTGGACACTTGGACCTATTCATTTCTTGACCTCCGTATCCTCCAGAATTTCAATCTTCTCTATACTTTTGACTTTTCTCTATAGAGTCATCTTAATTTTCTCATTTATGTGACACTTAAGGTCACAAAGAGGATCTCAGAACGCAGATTGTTGTTGCTGCGGCAGACACCAAAAGCAATCTGATATGATCAAGGGAGTCTGGAAAACTTTTTACATCATTGTAGACGATGTAATGACGTCACCGGCAGCCACTTCCACAATTCCTGTAATAAGTAATTAAAAAAACTTTTGTAGGTTATTATTATATATTTTGTCTATCCAGCGTGCAATCGAAACCTGCATAAGTCTCTTTGTTATTTTCACTCACTCAATTTAGTTTGAGATAATATGTTCTTTTTCAAGTTTTGTTCCTCTGGGTGTCTGCTAAAAACTCTCTGATTTTGCTGACCCATTAAAAGAATATCTTGTATGCTTCAGTAATGTTTTTATTCATAATGTAATTTAGTATAATATAGTTTGTTTTTTTCAGTAAACTTTGGTCAGAGTAAATTTTGATGCATATTTTAGTAAATATTAATTCATTGCAGTAATTTTTTGAGCTAAGCATTATTAAAATAAGTAATGAAATCTTTATACTCTGTACTCTATATTCAATAAGCCACAATTTTCTTAGTGAATTTCAGCATTCTTTCCCCTTTCCGAAATTATTTATAGTGATCTGAAACACTGATTATTTTTGTTACTTGACTTAGAAATTCGTCTTAATGTCACTACCAGTACAATTTTTCTCAACCTCGTTCCAAAAAGAAACATTAAGAAAACCTTGAAAATTTCTAAAGAATAACCGGGAAGCACTATTGGGTGAGTTTTAAGAATGCGTTGTTGAAAGATGTGACTACTTCAGAATATGCAGTAAAAAATTTCCAACCAAGCACTTCAGCTCAGATTGTCTGAAATTTAATTGCTTTAAATGGGAGAAGGACCAATTGGCTATTATTATTTGACAACAAAATTTGGCAGTTTTTGAATGCGTTACGATGACTCTTGACTTAGCTGGAGAAGTTTTAGAAAAATGCTAGACATAATTTTTCATCTTATCAGTTTTGAAGTCATTGTGTGCGATATTAAATATCTCATATTATGAAGTAATCGTTATAATATTAAGCATTTTATTCCGCAAAATTTGAATTTCTGCAAATTTCTGATGTCAATACGCAGCATATCAAAATTGAGTTAAGAAATTTATTTAAAAAAAAAATCTTTATTTCTTAATAAGAGCTATGAACATCAGTTACTGAGGGAAATGATTAAATGGACTTAGTGCCAAAATTTATCAGCACTACATTGTTTTATTAATTTTTTCCCTATTTAACCGGCCCAACCTGGCTATGCAAACTCTATGCTAAGAGGCCTTTTTGGGGGGTTCATTTTCAAAAAGAAGAGAAAAGAATGTAGGCCCAAAAATGACCCATTAGTAAAGACCTGTCACTTTACAGGCCAAAAGAGAAGTGAAAGGATTAAATATTGCATTTAAGTAAAACAGTCTTATTAAACACAATTCTTTAATCCATAGGCTCTATCTGCAAAGGAAGCATAAACGGAACACACCCTCCGATGAATGTGGCGGTCGTTAACACCATTGGTCCGAAGAACAGAAACTCTCTGTTGTCTATGAGCCTCAGAGTCACCGAAACCATTGGTGAGATGATGGGAAGTTTAGAAAAAGATTGCGAAGCTTCTTCTTCTTCCGCAGACAGTTGGTTCTCTTTCTTCCCTAATTGCACTTGGGAGAGCATGACTGAAACACTTGCAACCCAAGGTAAGAATCTGCATTCTTTTACTTTTTTGTATACGAGGTATAAGGAGAGCATTGTAACCGTCAAAAAATTCGAACTCGAGTTTTTACAGAATCTCAAAGTTTTAAAACCCCTCCCCCCTTAAATTCAAGAAACATATTTTTGGAAAATGTTCGTCTATCTGTCTGTGACAAAGATAATTCAGAAATACTCTGAGACAGACGTGCGAGTTTTAGTGCACTGACTTTACATAAAATTTGTAGATTTGTATCAGATTTTGAGTAAAAATTTGTTCAGAGGAAATTTCGTGTGTCCCATTGTTCGACTACAAGTTAACACGAAAATTACAAAACGAAGTGAGCAAGATAAATAAAATACACAGATTTAACATCTATTGTGTAAACTCCTCCCAAATTTTGCGCCAAATCCAGCGAGGGATTGAACGTCTGTCGGTCTGTTCTTTCAATAGCATGTAAACCTAATAACTCAAAACACAGGGACTTAAATATATCAAATTTAATATGTGATTTTATGATTACAGTTGTTGTTCTGTGTCATATTTTGATTTCAATTGGTTGAGAAAAAAATGCATCTGCAAAACACAACTTCACATTTATTAGTGAGTATACGAGAAAGTTTCGGGAAGCCACTCTCGCAGGTTTAATACAATCCAATGGGAAATGTGATCCACTCGGATCATTAAGCAGTGGAAATTATCTTTCCGAAACTTTCCTACATATTCCATAATAAGGTGTAAATCTCAAGCCTCAGTAAATTTTGCTTCTTAATAAAGACATTGAATGGCACATGTGATCAAATTACATTTGTAATTCTGTGTCAAATTTTGGTTTCAATCTGTTGGAAAAAAAGGAAACCAAAATACATATTCGCACAATAGATTATTAAAATGCTAAATTCACGCCAAAGATCAAGATTCCGTAATTATTATGAATACCATGAAAGACATTCACAGATATTCCAATGATGCATAATTTTATACGGGGAGAGTGGGATGGACATTTATTGGAGAATGTGAGAAAAGCTTCAGAGAGACTTTATTTTCCACTGAAACTGGAAAATAGCCTTAATTACACCATGGCCATACAATTAATTATTATTCGATGTTTATTTTAGAACCCTGACTACAATTAAAAAGAAATTTTAAAAAAATTTGGAAATTCATAGAAAAATGCAGATATGCAATCAAGCTATTATCTTCTATTTTTATATAATCCCAAAAAGCAAAGATAAAATATTTTAATTAAAGTTATTGCATTTGTAAGTTTATTTTAGATTGGGGAAAAAATATTCGATTGATCAAAACTTTTCCATTGCAAAGATAGATTCATGGACACGGTTTCATTTAAAATTATGTTTCTAAAAAAACATCTCTTAGTTACACTAAATCTTTGTTATCTTTAAAATCCTTTAAAATTAATTTAAAATTCCCTGAAAAAAGACTCAAATCAATTATTTTACTTTCAAGCCAATAGAGGGCAGCACGTATTTATACATACATGCTCGCTGGAGTTGGATGCCCTTGAAAAATGAATAATAAGTTTCGTTTGTACTAATAAGTTCTGATATTATTTTTCTCTTTCTTTATTTTATTAATTGATATTAAATTACAGAATTAAATTTTATTTTTATGAATGATTTTTTTAGTCAATTATTGTTGGTTTTTTTTAATTTAAAACATAAAAAATATACACATATGGCTAAGGTCACATTATCAAACAATAAAAGTAAGCATTGTCCTAATGTCCCTCACCGTTAAAAGACCGCATGCACAAAATCCTTCTAAATCCTCCAACTCTGTCTTCTTTTTTTTTTTTTTTTTTTTTCGACATTTTTCGGGCTATGTAATTTTGTCGTTTTATTTCATTTGCAAGATTCATGTAATTGAACATATTCAAATTAAAACCCGTCTATAAATTTAATAGTATGATTTTTATTACTTTTTTCCGTGTTGCCAAAATCATTTGCAAAATACCCCTCCCCCCCCCCCCGATCTTAATTACATGCCAAACAAAGCCCTGGCAAACTTCTTTAAGTTTTAGACCACTTTAAAAAGGAAATGCTTTGCACTTTTTTGTTTAAAACTACTTTTAAATTCAAATTTTAAATCGTTTATAAATTTCTTTCCACAGGAGATAGTTAAGCTATCCATCTAGATGATGAACTGCAATCTGATGCTTTGTTATTTTAGGTTGACGTACTACGTGTTATTTGAAAATTATTTACATAGAAATTAAATTAAAATCAATAAATATTATATGGTTTTGGAAAATTGCAAAATGAAAGGGAGGGGTGAAGTATACATTGTCTAAAGACTCCTAAAGAGCTTTATATGGCCTTGCATGTCCTATGTTCGTTTGTGTACTCGGTAAAAATTTACAGAACCATATGTTCCGTAATCAAAAATATGTAACCTCTCTTTTGATTTAAAATTTTTTATCAAAACAGTATTAAACATGTAAGAAATACAATATACCTTTGCATTCAAGCATTATTATTTGGACAATCTTTAAAAATTAATTCTTTTATAATTAATTATACAAGTTATTGTTAAATATATTAGAAATAGATTAATTATTAATTATATTGTTGTAAATATATTAAAACTTTTTTTATTACTTTTTTTTTTACCTTACTATATTGTTCTGATTCTACAATCCTGTGCAATATAGAAAAATATCATTTGGGACATAAATTTCCTTATATGAATAGTAATTCCTCTCTCTGAATTAAATACAACTGGGTTATAAGCTCTGTCAATGAGTTAGGAAGCTATTTAATACAACTCCCTTATTTCTCAAAACTTTATTCTGCCTTTCATTCTTTCCGCTTCTCAGTAAATACTCTGTTTCAAAGATCATACTCAATGCCCCATTTTAACTCTTTGACTGCTATCTGCACGCATGAGCGGAGTGCGGCTCATAGTAGCGATTGTTGGAGACTGAATTCATGGCTTGTGCCAGACGCAAATATTCGCCCATAAGCCACACCAATGGGTTTTGAGACCATAATAGTCAAAGGCGCAATAGTGATGTAGGCGCCCATAATAGTCAAAGGATTAATATTTGGATTTCACATCAAAACAATTGTTCGTGTTTGGAATACAAATGTTTTATGGGACAAAAACATAGGAAAATATGCACAGTTTAAATTCTAGTTTAATTTTCGCTTCTCAATTATTTTGTCAATTTAACTGCTCGTTCTTAATCTTCGCTCTTAATATTTTCTCAGAAAAACCGTTGGTGGCCAGTGGAAAGAAGATACTAAAATTATAAAGCTCTTGTTGTCAATTTCATAAAATGCCTCGTAGGCGAAATATTACTGTGAATTTGTCGCTATTTAGGAAAAAGAAGGAAAAAAAAATTTCCAGACAACAATTATCTTTGTTATGCTAATATAAAAAAGTTATACAATCCCCCGTAATTATTTAAGACACTTGGAAGGTAATATTTTACCATTTGGAGAGAGGTAAAAAAATTACTCCACCCCCACCCACACACACGCCTCCTCATTCTCACTATGCCATTGTTGGTCGGATTTTGGATATAAATATAAATGACTTTTAAGAATTTTAAACCAAAAGATTGGTTTTAAATCTTAAAATCGAGATAGCCTCTTAAATATTTTTTAGTCAGTAATATTTTTAAAATATACTTTCATTATTTTAAATTTACTAATATAATTTTTTCTCAGGTTTCTGTTTAGAGACCCACAAAGAGCATGATACCGAAAGGCTAAAAATAAGGGGAAATACTGAAAACGCTAGTGGATGTGGTAACGGAATCTTGGATGCTGGGGAGGAATGTGATTGTGGAAAAGATTGTCTGACGAATTACAGTTGTTGTGTTCCAGCAGGTAAATGATGTTCAGTGTTGTGAAAAGTGAAGTTTCAATGTATTAATTGAAATATCAGTTTATCGTGATGACGAATAATTTATCACACATATTTGAAAAAAAAAACATTAACCTGATTGGTCTACAACAAACTTCTTATTTTAATAATATTGATGAAATTTAATCCTGTCATGTTTTTTAAATTTAAAATGTTTTCAAGCATTTCTAGTTTCTGCAGTATAAAGCTCCAATTTCCATAAAAATTGTTTAATTATTTTTTATGAATATAAAGCCTATTTTATTGAATATTGAACATATATGGATTTACAGAATGCAGTTAAAGAAATTATAATTGAAAATAATTTTAAGTACAGTCGTAACTAACAGAGTTTCAAATACGTAATCCATTTTACCAGAAATGAGTAACACAAAAAAATTTTAATAATATCCATCAATCAGTGCACAGTTAAATCTGCATAATGAAATAATCTGCATAATCTTTTTCTTTTCTTCCTAACGTTGAAAATATATTCAATTCCTATCTGTTTTTAATTCAGCTGTTAATACGACTTAAATCAAAAGCATTTTATATTTTTAGTCGCCTTTATTCTCACTATATTTCAGAATTTATTACTTTCATCTATGAATCTTTATATTTACTGATGATACGCTAATAAAGCTAATAATAATGATTTGTTCGATTTTTAGATTGAATGAAATAATCATAGAATATTCTGTCTTGAAAGAAACTGCATTTAATGTGTTTTAACTTTTTATTATTTTCTGATATATAAGTATAGAGAAAGTTTTGTTATCGTCAAAAAGTTCTATCTTGAGATTTAAACGAATTTCCTTGTTTCATATGCCCCTGAGTCCAAAAAACACATTTTTAAAATTCTGTCTGTCTGTGGAAAAATTATGTCTCAAAAATGCTTTGCCCGAGACAAATAAAGTTTGATACATGATATTAATACCAAATTTTAAAAATTCGAACAAATTTTGCATAAAATTCATTTTGACGAAGTCTGTCTGTTTTGGGCTAACCGAATGTCGGTTAACATTGTAACTACACAAAGAAGACAGATAGATAGATAAAATTTGCTACATAGATTTAGCATCTAAAGTGGGCATATGTATAAAATATGAAATCAGATTCCTTAATGGATTTACCATCTTTCGGTCTCTGTTTCCACAACCTTGTCAATAGGATCACTCAAAAATGCAACCTTAAATATATGAAATTTGGAATGTGACTAAAATTATAGTTTTGCATCCAATTTTGATTTCATTCTGTCGAGGAAAGGCTCTGAAATATACATTTAGTTTTCTGGTGCTTGTATATTAACCGCATTCCAGCGATAAATCACCAAATATGGCATTTTAACAAGCACTTTAGTAACTATTGTTCGCCAATGTTATGCGATTAATAATACACAAGCACATTTATTAGAGAATATGCGTGCGAGATCAAGAATGTTTAGTGGAATACTCTGTTCCAGCTACACTGAAAATTAAACATGATCACAGGGAAAAGTAAAAAAAGAAGAAAGAAATCACAGTGCATATTTCAAGAATGATACTTCCTTAATAAAAATTCAGAGCTGCCCGTTCTAACTGAAGAACAACGTTGTTTTATGGAATTTGAGATAATTAATTAGAAATTACCCCTTGATGTTACGTATGCATGAGTTTTCCTAATTTTTAAGACAGGTGCTTCATTTTTACCCGAACAGATTATGTTTTCTTCTAATTTTGATTTATTTATCAGTCCTTTATTTTTTTTTCCTTTATTATTTTCCTTAGAATCTCGTGCTCGATAGATTCAAAAACGGTGAATTGTATTTATTCATCTTTCGATAATTTTTCAACAGGAAAGAAGAACGAATGTCATTTCGATAAATCTAAAGGATACCAATGTGAATGGACTGATGCTTGTTGCACAATGAGCTGTAAGATCATCCCAAAAGACTGGCAGAAATTTTGCGGAAGTGGTGATCCTAGTTGTGGGCCCAAAAACGCTTATTGCAATGGCGATTCATCCATTTGCCCTCATCATCAACATCAATCCAATGAATCTGACGGACACAGATGTGGACCAGGTAACCTTGAACAAGTGGGAGCCGGAACGTGCAAGAATGGCCGCTGTGATAGCACTGTTTGTAGAGATGCTGGATTGGAGGACTGCCACTGTGCACACGAGTCGCGCAGAACCTGCAAAGTGTGTTGCAAAGAAAAAGGAAAAGGCAAGCATTGCCTGCCAGCGGAAAATTTTGGCTTAAAATCTAACACCTCTAATTTTTTCTTCAGATATCCTGGATTACCATGCTCGACAGTCAGTAATGAATATTGCAATAGGCAAGTACACGTATCATGTTTTTGCAGTTCTTATTCTTACAAATTCAGTGAGTAATTGCTTCAAAATAAGCCAAATCAACAGAAATTAGGATTGCAATTCTAAATAAAGCAAGCAATATAGGACGGAGAGTACACAAAATATGACACTTGATTATACATGGAAATAGGCCCGTAATCCAACCAAACCTTCTTAAAATTACTATAAAAACGTGCTACAAGTTCCAATTTCTCTACTTCTGAAACTCTCTGTTATAACAAAAGAATCGGAATCATAAAGACATCAAAGCTTATGACTTATAGTTGTAATTATGTGATTAATTTAAAAAATGAATAGCACAGTATTTAAATGACAACGCAGCAGAATTCTAGTAATGTACAATAATAATTATATATTAATCAAAATAAAAAGAAAAAGTAGAATTATAAATGTAAATACCGAAAACGCTTTGCACTGTAATGTGCTTAAATTTCTCCTAAACAATTTTTATCTTAACTCAAAGATTTCAGATTTTTTACAAGTTAAAAAGAAAGAGTTCGTTTGTAAATAATATATGTTTTTAGATAACTACAGATAGATTACGATAACTTTATACGTGTCTTCAAAACTGAATAAAAAATAGATTCTAGCCGAAAAGTGAAGAAAACTGATCCGTACTTTTCAAACTCAAATGAAAAAAAAAAAAAAAAAAAAAAAAAATTGATCATCTGTTATGATTGCTGTACCGAAGACTGTTCTTAGTTCTTTATCAATGCCCAGAAAGCTTGAAAATGTTACTATATTCACAAGCGCACCGACGTCTATAAACATTTTTGCCGATGTAGCACTTGATATAGAATTTCAGTTTTAGGGACTCGGTTTTTGTATTGAAACTAAAGCATCCTCATACGTCATATTTTAGTAGCATGCTGTTCTGGTAGGGCCAACATCTTCCTTGTAGGAGCCCTTAATCTATGAAAATTAAGATCTTTTCTTTCGCTTTACCAATTTCTCAAACCAGATACATTTTACTGATTTTAATTTATTCAGCTCTAAATCAATTTTTAAGTTATAAATATTGTGACAAATTAAAATAAAATATTTAATTGATGTCCTCTCTAAAAGAATTAGAATTTCAGTACTTTGCGTAATAAAGTTTTAAAATGAAACTAATTTTAAACAAACTTTTTTATATATATAATCTAAATACTTTTATACAAATTTTGCGAAGACTGATGAATTGTGAATCAATCAATCAATTCCAAGAAAAAAAACTAAATCATTACAGACCTGTAAAAGAATTTAAAAACATGAAACGAAACTAAGAAAACTGTTCTGACATTTAAATTGATTTTTCATTCTAATTTTAAAGTGGTCGGATACAGCTATTTAAATAAAATGAAGGCACAAATTAAATTACATTGAAACAATCACAAAACATTTGAAGTTCCCTTCTCCTCCAATATTATGGTACTTCTAAGCATTCGCACAGTTTTCTTATTTAACGCAAATGATGCAAATTATGATTAAAAGTAATATTTATTATGAATGAATTTTAAGCTGATTTATCACAATTATCTTTTTTTTTTTTTTTTTTTTTTTTTTTTCAGCATGGGTATCTGTAGTTCAGAATTATCGGGCAGCAGTCGTGTAGATATTTTCTATTCAAAGCTTATCGGGAAAGGAATGTCAGCTACAGCTCTTACCTGGACTGTATTATGGCGAGTCATGTGCCTAAGACTGATTTAATGGCCTCTTTTTGTTTCATTTTGGTAACCAAACTCTATATTCTGCATATTATAGCAACTTTTTTTTTATTAAAGGAAGTTTCCAAATCTATTTATAACAATAAAATATACAGTTTAAATCAAATTTTTTTTGTCTCATTTTAGTTGATAATTTACAATAAATCACCAAAACGTTTACTTCACACTCTACTACTGGCGCACTGCACTATATAAATCCACTACACTTCACAGACACTATATTAAATTTTTAGTTATTTTTTAGTAAATTATTATAAGAAAATAAAAAATATTTGTCCATAAATTTTTTCATTAAATTAATGTATTAAATTTTTTACCTGTATTAATTAAAATATAAGAAGTTAACATATTATGCAAATGACAATCAAACAATAATAAAAATATAAAACTAAACCGTCGCTTGATAATTGTTCATCGATAAATACATTTAATGGCTAACAAGATGCATTTCCTCCTCGCCCCTCGCCCCTTTTTTCTGCAATCATTGTACAGAATAATATTCCGGTACTACAGCGGATAATTTCAAAGGAGATGATTTATCATAAAACATATACACGGGAAAACATCGCAAATAATTTACATTTATTATTTGTATTTGAAGCATTTTTTCTTATAAAATGAATTAAAGTGGGAGCGTCGGAAAGAAAATGGCGTGTCTAATGGCAGAGGAGGGAGGGATGAAAATTACCCAGATTTTTCATAAGATAGTATTTTTCTACATCAGACGTTTTTACTGCCACATCTATTAGCAAAATTTGAAAAAATAACAATATTTTACGCAACGACGGCATTTAGGGAAATATGATTGCCCCATTAAACAAGCGGAGTTAGCCTTTCTGAAACTTTTGAAATTCGAGTGGATTATAGATATACACAATTGTAGTTTTGTTTTTAATGACGAATTCAATTATTTTCAACAAATATACCTATTAGCACAAAATGCTCAACATCATTATTACGTCTTCATTATATCTTCACGTTATTGGCCGATATTTATCGAATAACATCGTGGTGATATCGTACAATATACTGTAATAATAAGGCTGATTTTACTTTCATGGGATTTAAAAAGAAATTTTTAATATTACTTTTTCTTTACACTTTTACAATTAAAAAAAATTACAATAATTTAGTTTATAAATTACATAGTAAGAGCAAATTCTTATTTTCATATTATATTTTTAAAAACAATAAATTATTTTTTTTTCTTCCAGAAAAAAAGAAATACATATTTTTAAAAATAATTCGCTTAGAATGAATTCTTCAAACTACATGTATAAGACATTTCAAAAGATTCGAAAAGTTTCTTTAATAAAAATCATTTCACATAATTATTTTCATCACAGTTTATATTTAAAAGAAGCTATTTGTTTATAATTTTTTAAAAAGAATTTATGCATTTTCGAGGAAATAGATCAAAATATTACTCTCTTCCCATTTGCAATACTATTTCTTTTTTTAGTAAGATAATTTTTATATGCAATCATTCTTTCTAAAAACAGCTTAAAAAATTAAATATAGATTGCAACGACTGATAAAATCAAGTCAAATAAAGGCAAAGAGGCATATCAGATTTAAAATACTATCATGCTATATAATTTCGGAATAAAGACACGAGTAGTCGAGGTACCTCGTTCATAAATAGGCATTCTTTCTCAAAAATATAAAATTATTTAAAACCGAAAAAATTCATTTAAAAAAATCAATTTTTTAAATCAAAAATTCTTGTTTATAGATATTATAAAATTACTATAACAATTAGTTTTTAGTTACATTAATTAAATATTGAATTCCATAGTTTATGCATTTTACCAGTTTTAATTTATTTTCCTAGTAATTATTTGAATGCATATTCGAAACCCTTCAAACTTTTCTTCATGTATTAGTCTGTTTCTGATTCAAAATAATTTGCTGAAAAATTGTCCCAAGCTGAAAATCATTTCTTTATCCTTACACTGGACGTCTTTGGCCACCAACTGGTTCGCCGGAAATATTATATTTGATTTCTTTAAATCGTTTAGACATAATTCTATGTCTATGATTCTGTCAAACTGTGAGACATTAAAACCATGCTACTTTAATTATATTACGTATGTTTTGTTCGTTGTGTATATGAATTAATTTAATGGAAACCCGTGACAAAACGGGGGTTCAGTCATCAAAAATTTTTGATACTGCAACTTCATTTCTTATCAATTTTGTAAATTACATGGTATTAAACAGAATTCTTCCTCTTTAATTTTCATCAATGAAAGAAAATCCCATTGATTGCATATTTGATGAAAAATTAAGTGATTTGAATTTTAGGGCAACAATATGATCACTTGTTAGAAATTTGACACCCCCCCAAAAAAATCAGAAAATATTTGAATAATTATAAAATTGGTATGATTAAAAAGACATCTTTTAAAGTTTTGAAACGATGTAAAATTCCCCATTTGCAATAATATTTTCAGAAGTCATTGCAGAAAAACTCCAAAATTCAAATTCAGTTTTAATTAATTAAAATTTCAAAAAAAAAAATCTTATCGAGTTCCATGTTCTCATCTTTTAAATTATATATATGTCAAATTTGATAGCTGTAAGTCAAACGGTCTTGTCTGTAGAGAGCCAACGCAGCATACACAAGCACCTTTATTAATTGTAGAAATAAAAACTATACAAAATAATATAAATATACAATCAGATTCTCATAATTTATATCTTATTACTTTCACATTCAGATAACTGTAATTTTAAAGCAAATAGTTTACGGAAACGAAAGCATGAAAGAATTTGAATGGATCTTAGTTAGAAGAATGAAATCAAAAAATTCCAATTGTCATCAAGATAAGAAAACGGAAATTCTCTGATAGGAAAATTGAAATTCTCTATCTTATAAAAGTTGTTGTATTCCCCCAGAAACTTAAAATTTAATCTTTTCTGTAAAATGATTAAAATGTTGAAATTCTCTTTATTAAAAAAAAAAATCAGTAATTTGTTAGTCAGTCTTTTTTCTGTCGCCACCCTTTAGTTTCGAAATGTTTCCGTCCACCCGCATATAAAAATGGGAACGTACTAACTGCAATCGTAACCGCAGAGAAGAAAACTAAAGAAAACATTAGAGTTCTGGAAAGAAGGACTCGCATCTCAAAAATGAGTTTTTGTTTATGATTTTATGTTCTTAAAAATAATAACGATATGGCTGATTAAACATAAAAGAAGACATTCAAACTATTTGGGGTGGTGCTGGCCCAGCGGGAAGACGCCTGAGCCGTGGTATGGGTGCTCAGCAAGGCAAGGAGACCCGTTGTGGAAGCGGGTCTTCTGTCAGCAGTACTCGGGGTAAACCGGCCAAACACTATCAGAGAAGTAAAGCGTCTTCCAAAGAATCAAGATCATCTTTGGCAGCTGGAAATGTGTTTACGGAACATAATGGTAAATGGATAAATATAAAAATAACTCTTCAGTCTTTGGACTGGTCGTAGCCATGTTGACTTATTTATTTTGGGTTTGAATTCTGTGTTAATTTCACAATCAAATCGGATAATTTCTATTGCATTCTCTTATTTAAAGTGTGGTGCACTTAAACAGTTTTGAATTTAAGGAAATATAACCTTTTCAGAATATCTAGTTAGTGCTAAGAAATTCATGTATCTGATTGGTAGGAAGTTCATCAAATTATTCTTTCATTTCTGCTTTAATTTATTTTTAGAAATTATTTCAATTATCAGAATAGCTAATGCTGAGTTTATCGAAAATTACATTGTTTTAATCAGTATAGTATGGCTTTATTTACTTTTGTATTGATTTTTAATGAGTTTAGATTAATATATTTTTGTACATGTTATCTTGATTAATTTTCAATCTCCACTTGCTAATTTGTATAGATATATGTATATATGGGATGTGGGATAGTTTCACATGAAATTTTATTTTATAAGTGACTGGTTTGAATTAAATTGCTTTCATGAGAGCTCAAAATTTCAGGAAGATAACTAAATTTCTTCTTTTTGTATCCTTCTGAAATATAATAGATATGACTCATGCTTACAAAAGTTCATTAAGGGTGACTAAATGATTATAAACAATTTAAATGTGTTTTGTTTATTAAATACCTGGCATTCTGCCAAATATGTTTGAATTGAAAACCATTATTTTCCTTAAAAAGTTTAAGTTAATAAATTTTTAATTTATTACTTTCAATACAGTTAAAAAAACAATTGAAAATAGGTAATTTTTAGATGTTTTAAATTTTCAAAAATATTTCATTTTTCATGTTGCATGAATAATTTATGTGTGAAAATCAAGTTCATTATTGATTTATTTAAATAGACATTTTAAAATCTAAAAAGTTGGACAAATATTTTTAACACTAAATTCTGCTTTTTCATATATTAAATTTTTTAACATTTTATTCAATAAATTTCCAAAAATAACTAATTTGGTTAAAGGTATATTAAATTTTTTTTAAATATAAATTGACACTAAAATATTACAAATGTAAATAGTGAAGTTTGCATATTTAATAGTCATGCTTTATAATTTTCTCTTTTTAAACAAATCATTTTATTTTGCATTCACATAAGAAAAAAAATTGTGTTTCATTTTATCCTTTAAGTAACAAATTCATGCTGTTTGCTATGATTTGTTCCAAAACATTTAATACATTTATTTGCACATTTTAAAAGCAGAAAAATATTTATTTGGATCACTAAGATTTTATCATGTGTCAAAAACACTTCTTATAGCTTTCTTCTCCAAATTAATTATTTAAAATGTTTTAATGATTTGTAAACTGATGAGCTGTCTGATTAAATGATTAATTCGCAAACTTTGAATTGTTACAGAAAGAATAAATTTCTAAAAATTTTCTATTTATATAAGTTTTTTTTTTTAAATGTATTTGTTTACTTGCTTATTTATTTGTTATTGTGTAGCTATAAGTTCTGAAGTAAAGAATATCTTATGAGTGTTATTTTTGGATTGGAAATGAATGATTTAGATACATTGGAGCTTTTTGTGTGATCAAAAAAAAGTTGTCAATAATAGACACGAAAATAAAAACTATCCTGTGATCCTTAAACAAATAAACAAAAATTTTCATTGCATCATTTTACACCAGTATATGTTAACATACAGTAATTCACAAATAATTGTATTTAAACAAAGTAAGATATCTGGATTTTAAATAATATATTAATTCAAATTTTATTTATGCTAGATGTACTATGCAAAAATGTATAAAATACAGAACTAGTTGTATCTTTATCATTGTTGAACTAGTTATACATCATAGTTATTTTTAAATAGTAATAGAAAAAACAAATTATGGAAATGGGAAATACAAATGCTAATTGTAATATGCATGTCAAAAGATTAGTTTTATATTTATAAAGCAGTTGTTGATTATAACTAGTGAAAAGTTGTTTGAAAATTTTGAATGTGATTTGCTTTATTGTTTAGAAAATTTGTTTAACTTTATATCTTGCATCCTTTTGAGCCCATTCAATTTACTGGGAATATTGATAATTATTAATTTCTATTAAATCTTTTATACATAACTTCTTCATGATTCCTCAACAAAATATTTTTAATCATCAAATTATGATAGACAAAGCTACGTTATTTTGACAACCTTGCTCTTGTTCTGTTAATTATATACATGAACTTTACTAATAAAACCAAATCCCATGATGTCATAATGACTTTAAAAGTTTGATTTTGTGGGCAGTTTAATTTCTAATTTTTTTTTCTTTTCTGTCTTTTATATTTCATTCGAACTGCATAGATGAGCAAAATGTTTTTAGCATTTAATAGTGAATTGTGATCTTTAAAAAAGAAAATCTTTTCGATTTGAAAATGCTGTAAATGGTTTTGTGCTATTCCTTTTTTGAAATATATGGTAGAAAAATATTGAAATCTTGCTTAATTTTTAATTAAACTTCTTTTACAAAAAAAAGTAATTCAAGTTACAAATTTCCAAAATATGTATTAAATTTTGTAGCTCAAGTTGGGATGATCTGATCTATAGAGTGGCAATACACATACACACAAATTATACTTTTCTGTTAGTAGAGATGTACATGTTAAAAGTAATTCTTCAAAGCATTTTTTTTTTTTTTTTAGAAATAAAATTGCACATCTATTTCCTAATCGTTTCTTTCTTTTTTTCTCTTTCCCTCCCGTCTTCACATAATAGAATTTAAATATTCTGAGAATTTTAGGAAATACATGAATAAATGCTGGTTGAAAGCTGTTATATTTAATTTCTAAAGTAGAAAAATCTGTTCGTCTCTTAGAGGATTAAATTATTCAAATTTGTTGATTTATTTTTCACTTGTTCTATGTTAGACAGACTTAACTTTGCAAATATGATTTTGTATCTTAGAACTTAATAAATGATTAAAGGTTTAAGAGCTTTTTCAAATTGGAAGAAAGTTACACATATAAACTTTTAATTATGATGAAGTCAACAAAAAATTAACCATTTAAGAGCACTGTTCTTAAACTTTATATTCACAAGAGAATAGTTACTGTGTTTGATTAATACTTGACCTACAATTGGTATTAAAACATCTTTTTTCAGAGTCCAAGTGAATGTTTTCTTACTGAGCCTCTATGCTTGATCTCTTATTTTCTGGAACTCTTCTCCTTTAAAATAATGAACTCTTTACCTTGAAATTTTATTGTAATTTCAATGATACATAGTTATTTATATCCATGGTAATATTAATAGCCCCAATATACAGGGGAATTTCTGTTTATGCTTCAGATGGAGTTTAGAAATCTGTTTAAATGTTGTACTTCTAATTTAAATCATTATAGCTAACTAATGTTGTACTTTTGACTTGCCTGTCTTGTCTTTGTCTGGCCTGATTGCATCAGCTATTGCATTTAATACTTTTACATCATAGAATTAGCAGAAAAAAATATCAACTTAAATCATACCATGCCAATGAAAGTGAAAATTGTGCTTTGGAATTAAACATACTATTAAAATTTGTAGAATAATGTAAGTAAGAGATTTGATGAAACAGTAAAATTGGTTATAGTAAATTTTCTTACAACTTAAAAAAAAAAAAAATCATGTTGCTTAATGTGCTGCTATGTTGCATTTGTTCGTCTAGTGATTTAAAATTAACGAACAATTGCACCAAAATAAAATTGACATATAATGAGGAAAAAAGGTCATGAATTTTTTAATATAGTATCTTTAGCCAAATCTGAGAAGGTAAATGAAGATTAGAATTTTCTTCTAAAATGAGTGATTTTTGTATCATTTTATGTGCAAATAAAATGAAAGCCTAAAAAGGATATTTTAAAATTTAATAGTTGGATATTGATAGTACCTCATAGAATGCTTTGATATAGTGGAGATAGCTATAATATGTCTCTTACTTTTAACTGTGACAGACATTTTCAAATAATTATCTATTTGCTTTTAATTGGAGATATGTTACGTTTTTATGTTTCACTTTTGATTGTGTGCACAAAAATATTTCTCTTAAATTTGATCTAATTTTCCTATCCTGCATTTTTGAAACATGGATTTCTCTTTTGTTGACCTGCCTTCAGATTCTCTGCTTATTTATGATTTTATGCAAATAGATCAACTCATGGGTTTGATATGCTAGGAAATGGATATCGAAACTAAAAAAATTAAAAGAGACACAATTAGAAACTACTACAAAAGAACTGGAATAACTTTTTATTAATTATAACATTTTAATTGATAGGTTATAAGAGATGTTTAGCGGTAGTGGCTAATAAAAGGTGGTGCAAATTAAATAATATGTAACAACTAAATAACAAAAACAATTCAATTTTTGTTTTATGCACATTTAGAACAAAATGTTTGAAATTTGAGCAGTGTTAATTTAATTGATTTATTTCATTATCTTTTTTATTGGATGTGCTGTATTTCCATGGTTTTTTTTTTTTTTTTTTTTGAAAATTTATAGCTTTTAGTTTATGGTATCTCAATAAATTCAAAACCCTTGTTAGCATTTATCTATTGAAAATAATGAACAGCTCATTTCTTTTCAATGAATATTCTTTGGTTTCTAAAACCAACTGGTCTTTGTATAGGACACATTCTCTACATTCATAGGTATCTTATTTTTAGTTAGAGGGCACCTATGTGTGGATTTTCATTCCTTACATTCTGTTCTTGTGTGCTTTTGAAAATGAATGATATTAAATATGCTAGTAATTGAAGTCTATTATATATATATAATTTTATTATGTGCGTGGTTTTAATAAGATGTCTGAATAGCAGTTATTTAAACAATTATTTCCCAATAAATATAAAGCTATTTTATTTGTATAAATATTACATTTTATGGTTGTCATTTGCTTCTAAAATTCTATAAGTCAGTTGCTCTTAAAATTATTTCTTTACTTATAAATTTTGAGCAGTTATATATACATGATATATTTTAATATATATTCATGCATATTAAAATTATCCAATCATTAGATATCTAATAAAAATAAAATTTAAAAAATCTATCAGATATAGAAAATATATGGAAAACAGTGTAAAATTTTTGTTCCATTATATTCCCCTATCATTTTGCAATTACTATTCTGTTTCCTATTTTTTCTCTAAGTCAAGAAAGCTTTATAAAAATTATACTTTTAGAAAATATACAAAATTATGTTTTTCAGTCACTTTTTAGTTCTCAGAACAGACTGGAAAGAGTTTTTTACTGTCATTTAAATTTTTTTCTGCAACTATTTTTGTCTCTAAAAAAGTAAGAATGAATCAGTTAATATAGTTGTAGATATCTTTTATTTCAATATTCTCATTATTTTATATTACAAATGGAAATATTAAAAATAGTAGATTTGATTGTTTGTTATTCCCCAGGTGAATTCCAGCAGCTTAATGCCCTGAGTAAACAATAATTCTTGTCAGCAAATGCATCATTTTAGACTGTTTAATTCATTGCATTGACAGTGTATATCAAATTCAGGATTATGCCAATGATTTAAAAGCTGCTTATGTAATAATATATATATATATATATATATATATATATATATAATATTTGTTGTTGTTATGATAACTGAAATTAAATAATTTATTTTATTCTACATTGAAAAGTTTAGTTTCAGCATATTTTTCTATCAAGCATTCAATTACTTTTATTCTAAACTCACACTTGATGTTGTAATTTGGCTTTAAAATTGACTTTATTTTTAAAACAATTTTTACTCATGGTTTTCCTGTTATCATTTGCGACTATTATTTAGAAAGAAAATATTTTTATGATTACATGTAATACTGAAAAAAGTAATTTTTTAATTTTTTTTGTTGTTGTTATTGCTTTCATCAATATATTTATATTTATAATTGTTATCTAGTTGATTAAATGAGCATACCGTTATAATTGTGAAAAATTACAAAATCATTTAATTGTTTTTTTCTTACAAAGATATTCTATTCTTTAATGCCTTCTGCATGTTGTCTTTCCAATTTTTTATTTTTCTCAATTCTTTTCATAATCATCTACAAACTCATCTTATTCACACATAATTGTAGGCATTTTTATTTTTGTATAATTCCAGAGAGTTAAACAATGGATAAAGGTTCATTGTTGAAAATATTGTTTAATCTAGTGGTTATTTCATACAAACTTTTTTTTCCCCCCTTTCATTTGTTCCTCTATAGTCGTAAACAAGATGGATTGATTTGTGATTGAATTTACAATTTTGGGTTAACTTCTATGACTATAAATTAGAAGCCATTATATGTAACATGTGTATGCTGAAAGCCCTCGCATCACATATGAATGTCATAAAATTTTTTCTTTATATTATTCTTTATTTTGGAGGATTCCTTTTAACCCTCCAGCTACTTATCAAGCAAGGTTGGCAATCAATCCATTTTCTATTGCATCCTGCATTTTTTGCAGTTTTGAGTGTTTATTTTCACAATTACAGATTTGAAAAGTATTTGAACTTATTTGCAAACATCGCATCTAAACAGCGATTTAAAAAAAAATATGCAGTCAGAGGGTTAAAAACATTATATAGTTATCAACTTTGATAATTTTTAAAAAATATTTTATAGATATTTTTTGGGGTCTTTCTAACATTTAGACTGCCAAAGATTTATAAAAAAAAACACCTTAGTTTAATTTTTTTGGAATTATAACTACTGTTTCTTACTTATTACACAGTTTATGGTCATTCTAGAAGTTTTAAGATTTTATATTTAAAAAAATTAACATGCTTAGCAAAAGGCATTTATCATAAGCATTTTAGCTATCTTTTTATATATTTACTTTCAACTGATTGCATTGTTTATGCATTTCAGAAGCCCTGTTACAAAGTCGACCACTTCCTCAAATACCTGATATCTCTGATGACATTCGCAACCTCCCACCTCCCCTAGATGGTTCCTCTCGTTGGATGTCAAAAGAAAACCTTTTATCTCAAGATGAAAATGATCCTCAGCTCTTTGTAGCTTTGTATGATTTCCAATCTGGTGGAGAGAACCAGCTCTCTCTTAGAAAAGGCAATTTTCAGATTTGCTTGAAATTATTTAATTATTAATATTTTAATAGTTATATTAGAAAATTTGCTTTTTTTTTAGTCATAGTTTTTTTAAAAATATCTTTTGAATGTACACCTTGCAAATAGTATTATTACTCCTTATTGACTTTCTGATTTAAAATAATAATAATAATAGAATGAATTCATTGTGCTAATTTAGAAGATTGTAAAGTTTAAATAATTTTAAAAATAATAATTTTTTATAGGGCAACAAGTTCGAGTCTTGTCTTATAATAAAACTGGCGAATGGTGTGAAGCCCAGTCATGGAATGGTCTTGTTGGTTGGGTGCCCAGCAATTACATCACTCCTGTTAATAGCTTGGAAAAACATTCCTGGTATCATGGTCCAATATCTCGCAATGCTGCTGAATACCTACTCAGTAGTGGTATAAATGGCAGTTTCTTAGTCAGAGAAAGTGAGAGCAGCCCAGGTCAGAGGTCAATATCTGTCCGGTATGAGGGCAGGGTGTACCATTATCGAATTAATGAAGATTCTGAAGGCAAGGTAATAATTTTTTTTTCTTTTTGATTTACAATTATAAAGTTTTCATGTTAACAAAATGTAATTAATGAAATACTGCTCATATTTTGAATCCTTAAGCAAAAATGTTTTTCATACTCATCTTGCACAAAATGAAAAATGACTAGAAATTGCACATTGAATTTCAGTTTTAAAATATGTAAGCAATTTAAATACGCAGCTTATTATTGCTGTAATATAAATTAGGAAGCATTTATCTGTTAAAGCTTAGTAGAATTATTTGTAGAAAACTTCCAGTTCTCAGTAATATAATCTGTAAGCAATAATGTATTCTGTAAACAGTTAAATTTAAATTGTAACTTTTTCATTTTAAAAGTAAACTTAAAACTAATGAAGTAAAACATATAAAGTAAATATTTAAAACTAATATAGCAAATTAATATTTTTTAGACTCCCACTTGCCTTTATTACTTTTATTTATAACACAAATCAGCTTATTTATTCCAGTTAACTTTTATATTTCTTTGAAATTATTATGGTTATGTATAATAAAGAAAGGAATCCATTATCATATATTATAAAAAGTGCACACTTCAGTTTTTTAATAATTTCTATAATTTTCTTTAAGATAAAATTGAGTATATAATTATTATAAAGATGTT
This sequence comes from Argiope bruennichi, assembly GCF_947563725.1. Classification (NCBI taxonomy): domain Eukaryota; kingdom Metazoa; phylum Arthropoda; class Arachnida; order Araneae; family Araneidae; genus Argiope; species Argiope bruennichi. The sequence continues at coordinate 122,219,891 of NC_079158.1, forward strand.
TTAAAATATCTTTATAATTATGCTCATCCTTATATATATATTATTTTTCTGCTCGATGGTTTAAAAAAATATTCCATTGAATTCAAATATAAATCGTCTACAACTAAGGAAGATAAATCAACAACAATAAGCAAAACAAAATTTTAAATATTGGTTTGTTCTTTGCATAATCGTGCATGGTGAAACCTTGAAATTCAGCTACATACTCTCACCCATTTATTATATTAGTGCTGTAATTGTAAAAAATGTTTCTGTAGATGCAGGAAAACATATATATATATTTTTTAATTTCTGAAATACACAAAATCCTTATGCATTTAAAATTTCTAAAATTTTTATTTTTTTAACAAAGTGGCTTTGTCTGTTTACTCATATATGAAGTATACAGAGGAAAAAATATTGTAATTGTCAAAAAAAAAAACAAAAAAAAACTGAACTTAAGATTTTAACAAATTTCTATATTTAAGACCTCTCCAAGTCTGAAAAGCACAATTTTAGAATTATGTGTCTGCCTTTAAGCATTATAATTCAAAAACATTTTGAATTAGGTAAGTAACATTTGGTATGTGGCCTTAACATAAAATTTATAGATTTCCATCAAATTAAAAAAAAAAAAAAAACATTGACTGGAAGTTTTTTTTAGTCAGTCCATATACAAAAAAGCATGATAATTAAAAAGGAAAAGAGCTAGAGAGATAAAATTTGGTTCATAATTTCATGTAGATTTATATCAAATTTTGAATCCTCACTGACAAAGGGTTGATTGTCTTTTTATCTGTATGTTGCATATAAACACAATAACTCTTAAATAAAAACATATTGATATGTGATCTTATTACTAAACTTGTACTCTAATTAAAATTTCATTACAATTATTGAAAAAAAGCATAAAAAATGAGTGCTAAATATAAAATACTCGTGTAAAATTCTAAAAATAAAATCTGAGTGCTTCTGACATTCATGACCTTTCCAAATTTCCCAGTTCTTTTTTTTTGGGGGGGGGAGACGACAAGATAATACTTTTATTACAAAATGTGCAATAAAACTTTTATGGACCACTTCTGATTTCAATTGATAGTGCTAGTTGTTGTTTAATCATGGTTATTTGAATTAAAGATGTATCTTACATTAAAAGAGTGGAACAAAAGATTGTGAAAATTTTGTGTTGGATTATTTATGTGATGATTTTATGAGACAAATATCTATGTCCAAGTTAAAACATGAAAAAAAAAAAAAAACACATTTATTCCTCATAATAATAATTTTTTTAATGAAAAAAATTGGTAGGAAAATTTAAATTCTTTTTCTTAAAGCACTTGGTAGGGATATGTGCTTAAATGAATGATTTGATTCTTTCATTTTTATTTCTTGTATTGTGCTATTAAAATATCCCTGTACACTTCAGTAATCTGGATAATATTTTGTAATTTAATTTCTATCTTTTAGGTGTTTGTAACTTCAGAGTGTCCTTTCAATACTCTTGCTGAATTAGTTCATCACCATTCAATTCATACTGATGGCCTCATTACTGTCCTTTTGTACCCTGCCCCTAAAAGGAATAAGCCCACGGTCTTTGCTCTGAGTCCAGAACCAGATGAATGGGAAATTGAACGCACAGATATTGTGATGAAGCATCGGTTAGGTGGTGGCCAGTATGGTGATGTGTATGAAGCTGTCTGGAAACGCTATAATATGACAGTTGCTGTCAAAACTCTAAAGGTTTTGTTTTAAATTATTTTGGAAATGATTTGTGAATAGTAAATAGAATGAAACTATAACATGCGGTTATTTGTTAATAATTAGAAATAATGCATAATTATTTGAGGTCTAACTTTTAAATATCATGCTAATATAACTAATAATACTAATTCATTAATAACTATATCTAATAGATATTTTTGCCAGCAGTATTTATTAATTATTTTTAATGCGTTATTATTTAAAATAAATGATAGAATTTTTGTTTAGATTCTAAACAGAATTTAAAATTTTAATAGAAAAATATTCAAAATCTAATGAATAGATCTTATATCTATAAGTATTACAATGATTTAAATTTGAAAGTGATAGAGACTAACAGGGAGAGCTAAATTTATTCATTTATATTCTATATATATCTCTATATTTTTAAGAACTAATTTAGAGATTTTGTTGAAGATGGTTGAAATTTAGAGGAGATAAAGAAATTTCATTTTTGATAAATACAGACATAAGATGATATATGTATCTTCAGCAATAAATATGATAAAGTAAATGGAGCAATATTCATTTTAGATATAATTTTTCTTGTCCCTTTCTGTTTGAAAATTACATGTAATTGGTATTTAATAAGAATCATCTTTTGATAGTCCTTTACATTGCAGTATTGATTTTAATTCATTGTATTTCACTGGACATTATTGTAATTTAACTTAATTTTCTGTGTATTCTTTGCATGTACCTCTCTTAATTTTTACCTATATGATCTATAATCAACCTATTTATGACTGCCACTTACTTGCCTGTATCATTATTTACTACACAAATTGTCTTATTTTACTAATTGTCTAATTTATGTATATGATGTTTATCCTTTATGATAGATAAACATCATTTGTAGATCACTAATGAAGATTTGTTGCACATTCAAGTAGTTAATATTGCTGAATCAAGCAGAATAGCAATATTTATGATAAATATATTTAATAAATTTAACAAGAAAATACATGATTTTTTTTTTGGATTGATGGGGATAGGGATAAAAGCAATTGAAATAAGATTGTGAAAATAAAGCACAGAAGGAACAAACATTTCCTTTTTTTTTTAAGCAATTTTCTTTTAAATGTCTAATTTTTAAATTAACCATTATAACTGTAATAACAAAATAATGACCTGTTTGAATTGAAATACTTATAATTTTGTTGCATATCCCATTAAAAAACTTAGATGCTTTTTTTAAGAAATTAGCTTCCTAAATTATTTTAGGTTCTTGTAGCAATTGAGATTTTGTGAAAAACTGTTCTTTAAATCCATTATATTTGGCATCTTAAAAGATTTTTTTAAAGTATTTATAAAATTATTTTGTCATAATTTTTTTAATGATTCCATTTTAATTGAAAGGATTTTATTTTCCAATTCATATTTAAGAATATGTATTTTGAAAAAACTATATTAGGTAAAGTGAATTCAGCTTAGAAAATTTTCTCATTTGATTTTTTTTTTTTTTTTTAATGAATGAAAACTGAATATTTTTAATGTTTGAAATATTTTCTACAAGATAATAGTTTTTAAAAAACATTTGTTTTGCAAGATAATATTTGCTATTTCATGTTATGAAATTAATATTGGTCTTAAACTTTTCATCATTTTAATTTACTTAAATGACATTAAAGCAGAAATTAACAATTGTCTAACATTTTTGTTCCTTTAATTTTCAGGAAGATACTATGGCTTTAAAAGACTTCTTAGAAGAAGCCGCAATTATGAAAGAAATGAAACATCCTAATCTAGTCCAACTTTTAGGTAAAAGCTTTAAAAAAATTGTAGAAATGGTTTATTTTCAAGCATTTTGTATGATTTTTATTTGGTTACTGCAATTTATTTTTAATGTAACAGTGTTTCCCAAAATGGGCACCCCAGGAAATCCCTACTTCTTCACAGAAGCATCATAAGATTAAATAAGAAATTTATGCTTAATTAAATTTTAATTTCAAATTTTACTCTGTCTTTCTGCCAAGATATGTCTTTTGCTGTTTTAGTCATAAAATTATAGTATCTAAGAGAATCAACATGAAGAAACATTTAACTTTATTTAACTTAATTGTATAATTTTACAAAATGCATATTAATCACCATTGTCGGGTTTCTAACTAGACAACTAGGGTCACCAGTTTGAGAAGGGCTCATAAACAGATTAATTTAAAATGTTATCTGTCTAGTTGTCAAATAAATTAATTTATTAAAAATATAAATCCTTGGAATTTTAAAATATTAAAACAGTATTCATTCAATCAGAATCCTATCTAATTCATTGCATTCACTTAATTATTACAATTATAAATTTAGAACATCTGCTAAAATGAAAGTATGTACAAACCTTTATACAGCTGGATCACAAATCATAATGTATAAACATGTTCATATTAATAAATTAGTAAATAAAAAATTAATCAAAAATTGATAATTAACATGTTTATAATATTGAAAATGTTTTGAAATTGGATTGATCAATTTATTAAGAAAATGGCCTCATGAGGAGCACTGCTTGGGGCCGAAAAATAACTAAATCTGCCATTTGTAATCCCACTAATTTATTTATTAAAATATGCTTAGTAAATTCTTGTCACATAAAATGTCCTGTATTTATTTTTTCATAAGTGATAAAAATAATATTGGTTCACTTGGGAAAAGTACATGTTAAGAGTTTTCTAAATGGTTCCTAATAAAAGTTTGTTCATCAAGATTGCTTATAATAATAATAATAAAGTTTGGAAATCATTTATATAATACCAGAATAAAGCATTTAAATTTTTATGTTATCAGTAAATGATAATTTCCATTAGCCTGTGTGAATTATTCTATATGTGCTTTTAATGTTTTGCTCAGGTGTTTGCACTCGAGAACCTCCATTTTACATCATCACTGAGTTTATGCAACATGGAAACCTTCTCGATTTCTTGCGGAATACTACTCGCGATAGTATAAATGCCATCATTCTCATGCATATGGCTACCCAAATATCATCCGCCATGTCATATTTGGAATCTAGGTGCTTTATTCACAGGTAATTAAATTACTTTTGTGGCTGCTTTTGTAATTGTTGATAATGATGTTTTTTCTTTGTTGTAATTGAAGAAAGAATATCATATTCAGTACCACTTTTTGAATTTAGAAATTTCAAGCATAAATAAAGAATAAGACCCCCAATAAAGAAAAAGAAATACATAAATTTTTTATTCTTTCTTAATTTTTTATTATTCTTTTTGAAGAAAAGAACATTTATATGGAAAGGAACATGCTTATGAAATGTTAATAATAAAAAAAGTAATAAGAAGAAAATTAATGTAACTCTTATTTTTCCTTGCTCTCATTTCAATAAATTTATTAGTTACTTTATTGGAATAGAATTCGTTTGGAATTAGTTACTTTATTGGAATAGAATTTAAGTGTAGAATTAAGTGTACTGCACAATCTGCAAAAGCATTCATTAGCACATTGATGAACAGTACAACCTTGATGGCAGTGCCTGCTGAGACACCATTGAATTTAATGCATTGCCTATAGGCACAGCATCACAACAAATAATTATAAAATTATGTGATTTAGCAGTACAGATTAAGCCATTTACGTTGTTAGGGGTTCTGTTGTATTGTTTTCATAAGCTTGACACATGAGAGTCCATCAACGTGTTAATAAAAAATTGTTGCAGTTATTGTTTTTATGGTGTCTTCCATCTAGTGTACTTGCCAGTGGTTCAACTAGTGCATGTGAGAAGCTGAGTACATTCCTTTTTTCTTTTCAAGGCAGATAATTCTACCTAAATGCTTTATTTCAAGAATTTTATCTACGATTTTGATGAAATTTTGACACTGAAATTCTTATTTAAATTTAAAAAACACTGAATTTTATTATGTTTGTGAAAGTTACCTTCTAGTTTATGTGAATACAGTGCAAACCTCGCTTATAGTTCAAGAAATGGATTATTTTAATTCTGGCTCATTAAAAAAAATTGCTTCTTTGAACAAATTTTTTAAAAATGAAAGTTATAGCAGAATGTATCTGAAGGATATATTTAAATTACTTAATAATTTATGTTAAAATGGTAATTTTATGCAAATTCCGTACTGTAAATATAAATGGAGACCCTATTTTTATATGTAATAAAACAAATTTTATATACAGTGAAAGTCAAAAGAAAGTAAACACCAACTTTTCATGTATAAAATGCTTTATTTCAAATGCATTATTGACTTATAATGTAAAACAAATACTTAAAATTAAATGTTCATTTAATTAGAATTTAACAGCTTATAAATGTTAAGCTAAAACAAAATACAAAAAGAAATAGCTCAATTTAAACAAATGTCTAGCCAACTTTCTGAGTCAAAAAAAAGTAAAAAGATAACTCTGATAGCAAAATAGAATGAAAAAAATTAGCAATTAATACTTTGTTTGCTTTCCTTTAGATTTTATTACAGCTTTTAACCTTCTAGGCATAGATGCTACCAATTTTTTCGTCAGTTCGATCGGGATTTTCTGCCATTCTTCCAAGATAGTTTTTTTCAATTCTTCTTTATTTGAAACCGTTCTTTGGCGTACTTTTTTTATCTAAATATGCCCATAAATGTTCAATGGGGTTGAGGTCTGGAGACTGCGGAGGATGGTCTAAAGTCTTGGGTGTCCGATATAGTAACCATTCTTTTACAATTTTAGATGTGTGTTTTGGATCGTTGTCATGCTGGAAGATCCAAGTTCGTGACAGTCCTAATTTCTCAACACTGGGGCCAACATTTTCTTTTAAAATATTTAAGTAGCCTATTTTATCCATCGTAGATTCGATAAATACCAAATTTCCGACCCCTGCTGCCGCCATACATCCCCAGACCATAATAGAGCCACCCCCATGTTTAATTGTTTTAACTGTACATTTATCATCAAATTCTTCGTTCTTCGATCGCCATATTTTCGACTGCTTTTTAGGGGCCAAAATTTCAATTTTTTTTTCATCACTAAATAAAATATTATTCCAAAAATTTAAATCATTTTTTTCGTACTTCCTAGCAAAATTCAGGCGCTTATTTTGATTTGTTTTCGATATGAATGGCTTTTTACGCGGTATCCTACCATGTAACCCATGATCATTAAGAGTTCTTCTTATAGTACTTGCGCTTACTGATTTTCCTGATGTCTGAGATACATTTTGCGCTATCTTTACAGCACTTTCAGCTGGATTTTGTTTTATCTCTCGTACTACAGTTCTAACTTCTGCATCAGTAAGTCTTCTTGGTCTTCCTGTTCTTTCAAAATCCTTAATCTGCTTATACTTCGTATATTTGTCAATGATTTTTTTGACCGTGCAATGATTCCTTTGGACAATTTGTCCTATTTCACGTAATGATTTTCCGTTTTTCTTCAAATTTATTATTATTTTTCTCGTTTCTAGTGATGTTTGTTTCCCCATATCCAGTTTTCTAAAAATGTTCCAGAAAATTTCAGAAATTAACAGAAGAGCGAAATGTACATCAAGAATTCACTTTTGTTTAAGATTCTGTGAAAAAAAAGTGGTGGCACTTACAAAATTGATAACGTTATAGTGAAAGACTTGTCAGTGTTTACTTTTTTTTAACGCTCAAAAATGGGTGTATTTTTTGATTAAGCGGCTTATTTCTTCTTGTAATTACAATTTGTTTAATATTTATAACGATTTAAATATTTTAATATTAATTATTTAACTATGCAATATTAATTTATGTTACAAGTCAATAATATATTTGCTATATATTGTTTCACACATGAAAAATTAGTGTTTACTTTTTTTTGACTCACACTGTATTTCTTGAATGAGTGCAGTTTCCATTTAAAAAAAGTTTTTTAGTATGTATTTCGTAGTGTAAACATAATTTATTATAATATAATACAAAGAAAGAAATGGTATGGAGGGATATAATTATTTGCAGAGAATAATATGTATATATATATATATATATATATATGCAGCTTTGCATAATAATTAATAAAAAATATTGGACTATATTATGTTTTAAAACAAATTAATATTTATAGTAGCATATAAAACATGACCATTCTGGTCAAGGCCCAATAATTAAATTTTTCCTGATTAAAATATAGACATGTTTCTAGTTGAAAATATATGCTATATAATAATAATAATTAAAAGAATTATTATTTTGTTGCATGTTCTATTAATCATATTTATTGAAATGAGCCGGCATTTTAAGCAAATAAATAAATAAAAATGTATATTTCTGAGACTGAACTAACCAGGTTACGAAGCTTTGAGTATCATTAGTTTGGACCATATTTCAAAGGCTATATTGAGGAAATTTTAACAGTGTATGGTATTTTCTCATTGTGGTTATCGATATGCTTAAAATAATATAATTTGATAAGCTTTTTTTAATTGCAAATCAGTGATTTTTTTTATATATATTAGAATGTCAAAAATATTTTGCTGATCTTGACTAATAGAACCAGGAAAATGTATAAAAATTTAGACTTTGTAATTTGTTCAGCAGTACATTAATTGACTTAAACAACATAAAATATAATTCTTACTTCATTTAAAGCATTTTTCTAGCTAAAAGTATATGCTTATTTGATATGATTTAGAAATTAGTCACAAATGAATAGGCCCTTGATCATGGCTAGATTCATGTATTCAAATGTTTGAAACATTTTGAATTCTATTTTTATTAATTATTGGTATTTTACAGAGATCTTGCCGCCAGAAACTGCCTAGTTGGAGATGGCCATCTTGTAAAAGTTGCTGATTTTGGATTAGCACGTTTAATGAGAGATGATACTTACACTGCTCATGCTGGTGCTAAATTTCCTATTAAATGGACTGCCCCAGAAGGTTTAGCTTATAATAAATTTTCTACTAAGTCAGATGTTTGGGGTAAGCTTACTGTAAAATAAAATTTCTTTTGTTAACATTTCACAATTTTTATTTTACTGATTTTGCCTAGCCTTGTAATTATGTAGTTTTCATTTGTTGTTACATTTAATTATATGGAAATTCTAACTTGTGTTATTCTCTTGAAGTATAGGATTGTTAGTGTTAAATTTTATACATTTTATATTTCCTCAAATAAATATATTGAGCTTCTATTACTTGAAACATATATACAAATCACAACATTTCATTTCCAGGGAAGCTTTATATAAAGACATTACTATTTTTTCTATTTGATTTTTTTTATGATATTAGCAAAGTCATGTTAATGAGGTTTGCTGAAATATATCTTCTCAAAATAAAAAGTGTTACTTTTAATCATGATGGCTTAATAATAATGGTAGAGTATTTTGATTGGTTTCTGTTTCCAAAATATTGGTCAAAATTGTCAAAAATGGTACAACTGTTAATTTTCAGTATCTCTCAAAAATAGGCAATAATGACATATTGAAAAGTCATGAACATTTTTATGATATTGAAATTGGCAAAATCGGTATTTATATATTTTATTTTATTATCATGACTGGCATACTGAGTCAAGGATTTTTCAAACAGAGAATGAGCAGTTAAACAATTCCTTTTGAAACTGGATGATAGTTGAGAGAAGCAACTCATTGATTTGATATGAAATGCATCTGATCTTTGGTATTTTGATTTAATATGAAATAAAAATTGGCAAAGATAATATAGTGTTTAATGCTGCAAATTGTAATTTGATTTAGCCAATTATTTTTTTAAAAATCGATTATTGTCATATAGTTGATTGCCAAAGGCAATTAGCCAAATTTCAGTTTTATAAGTATATTCTATAAGTTTAAATTTATATTAAGTTTTTCCATTGATATTTAGCCTTTGGTATTCTTCTGTGGGAAATAGCCACTTATGGAATGTCCCCATATCCTGGAGTGGAACTAACAGATGTGTATCATATGCTTGAATCTGGATATCGAATGGAGTGTCCAGCAGGTTGTCCTTCTCGTATATATGAGTTAATGAAAGAATGTAAGTATTTACATGTTATTTCTTTATATTTCCATTGGAACAATAAGTTTAATCACACTATAAGAATATTTAATACAAATCCTTGAGGGGTTAATTTTCTGTCAGTCTGTACTTCCATAATCATTTAAACTCAATAACTCAACAATGCAATGAAATAAATATATGAAGCTTGGTATGTAATTTTGTGACTACATTTGCTGTTCCATGCTAAATTTAGGTTTCAGTTGGTTGAATACAACAGGATTAAAACAAAAATTTGATTTTCAAATTCTTGTTGCTAATTGCTAGGGATTACTCACCAAATAATGTCAAAGATCATATGATAGATTCAGTAAAATTGATAAATTCACTAAAAAGATTAATATTTTTAAAATATTTTTTTTATTAACGCCATGTAAGACATTTGTGGCTTTATCCAAGGATCATATAAGAGATTCAGTAAAATTTCTAAATTTTCATCAAGGATTTACATTATGTTGTGGAAATCCAACATTTATCTATTCATTTATTCATATCTTAGATAATTAGATCATATCTTTTCTAGTTATGTAGTTAATTTGTAGATTTCACGTAAGTGTGTATTAAGCAACAGTATTTAAATATCTGGTGATAATACTAGCAAAGAGGAAGGGCAGATTAACTAACAATTTTCTTTTTAAGAGAGATCTGTTTCTACATCTAAATTCTCTTGTATTTTTATTTTATTCAGAACTGTTCTGGAAAACTTTTATTGGAATTTTTTTTTAAAAAAAAAAATCTTACATTTTTATTACTTGAATAATGAAGCTGATTCATTTGCATTCTTGCCATATTTTAGTTACTTAGAGAAAAAATATATATATATATTGCACTGAAAAACAGTTTGTAGAGAAAATATTCTACACACTTTTGGAGAATAGTCGATTTTTTTTAACAAAAAAAGTGCTAGTAAGGGCCATTAATGTGAATGAATGAGTAGAGCAATTCTTAATTAAAAATTCATTACAAAATTTTCCCATAATCTCCACCATGAGGTAAAATGCTTTTTTAATTTACCATATGACATTTTTAATCAGAAATTATATAATAGAATGAGAAGCACAAAAACTCATAAATATTTTATTTACCTGGATTCAATGTTACAGTTCTTTATGGCGCCACTTACCTCATTCATCTCCTCCCCCTCCCCCTTAAAAAACTGAATGAAATGACTATCCTTCAAATCATTTTGCAATTTAAGTATTTTATGATTTTTTAAAATATCCATTAAACATGCCTATGTCATCGTATTTCTTAGAAATATTTTATTAAATACTTTATTTTAAAGTAAAAGCTTTTTAATAGGAGCTTTTATTTGAAATTTTCAGTTGAAAACTTTATACGACGTCACATTTCTACACAAATTTCAGCATTCTGAAGATCAAGCAATTTTCTTTTATGAATAATTACTTCTTAATATTTTATAAGCTATAATATTTTTAATAACTAAAGTCTCTTTTGTACAAATTGATCTATTTTGTTGTTCTTTAATTATACATTATTTCAGGGGTGTTTGTGCTCCGGGGAAACCCCGGAATTCCGGGGATTTTGAACTTCGATACCCGGAAATTCCGGGGATCGTCGTTCAAAAGGAAATAGGAATAATAATGAATTATTTATTTTGATCTGGGTAATTTTGTTTGCTTTGAAAGCAGAAAACGCAAGGTCAGTGTGTGTGGTGAAAACTTTTCCTTTCTTTCTCCAAAGGCAGTGATAATGCGTGAAAAGGGGGAAAAAACTTCTTTTTTGTTCTTTCCTTATTGCGAGTTATGACTCATTCCCCCGGTTCTCGGACATTCTCTTCTGGATTCTTTTCGGCAAGTAGGCGCGGCAGAAAAAAAAGGGAGAGACTTCGTTCGACCAGATGTGCGATCACGTGACTCTGGGTTCAAAGGTCTTATCTCTCCTGGCGTGGCGCCAATAAGTAGAGAAGGGGGATTTTTCGTCGTATTAGCTATTTGACATTGATCGCTTCGCAACTTTTTTTTTCTCCGCAGTGTAAAATTTTCGTTTCATTTATTGATGCACGTGTAAATTTTTCGTTTCATTTATTGAAATATATTTTTATTTATGTACGCAAGAGAATTTCACTATGAAATTTCTCGATATAAATAGTGATATTATACAATTAGAAGAAGGTGTCCTGAAGGCATTTAGGTGGAATTGGATTGAACGGAGAGATGGTAATGGGGATACCATCGGCACATGGTGCAAGAAAATAAATGTTGCTGGACAAGCATATTGTGTTTTTTGTAACTCACTGCTGAAGTATGGTGGGGAAGGATTCAAGGCTTTCACAAATCATTCTAAAATCCAATCATCCAATAGCAAAAGAATTCCAAATTTCTCTGATGAAAGCTTATACTAATACAGCACAGCATATGAAACAGAAATTACCCCTTAAAAATTCATATCTAATTAGTTTTACAGCATTAGATCCAGAGCTAAGAGGTAAAACCAGTACAATATTAGCTTTTGAAAAATTATCATCTTTTATGTCCCATATTTTTAGTGATAATGAAAAGTCAAAAGTAAAAGCTGAAATAAGGTTATACCAGAGTGATATTGATATCACCAAAGAAATGCTCTACACATCTGATGAAAGTGGAAATCAAGTCAAGTGTACAATTGATAAATATTGGTCTAAAGTTTTTAATTTAAAAGATGATTTCACAAATGATTATAAGTATCCTACATTGGCTAAAGTGGCCAAAGCCTACCTTAGCTGCTTCCATGGCCCATTAGTGGAAAGTGCATTCAACTTAATGGATACACTTGTCACTGACTATAGAACATCTCTTAAGATTGATTCCCTAGATGCAGTGCAGACTATTAAATATGATTTAATGGCTTCTAAAGAAACCTCATGTGAAAAATATGGCTCAAAAAATCCAATGACTGATCCACTTCACAAAGATCTCTTACTGAATATGAACAGAAGTTGGAAAACATATCAAGAGGACTTAAAAACATGTATTTCAGATGAGTCACCTATAAAAGTCTCTGAAAAACTTTCTACATTAGCAGAAAAGCAAACTGCTTCCACCTCTGCATGTGCAGTTCTCGAGGAAATTTCTTTAACTGTAAATGAGGAAAATAAAAGTCAACCTTCCCGCAATTATGAAGTTCACCACTAAAGAAAGACCAGCCCACAAACATCAGAAAATAAAAAAAAGCAGCAGAAATTAGATAATTTTTTTAAAGAATTAATTCAGGTAATTTAAAATATTTACATAAAATGTAGTAGTTTATATGTTTGAAAATTTATGGTTATTAATTTTGCAAAAAAAGTAATTCATTGAACTTTTATAATTAGGTCATTCAATACTTCATAATTGTAATTTTTCATTTCTCCCCCCCCCCCCTTCTCGAAACTCCAAAATGTCGGTAGTAACTCCGTAAAAGTTTCAGGGGATTTTTTGTGGTCCCACAAACACCCCTGTTATTTGCTTGTTGTTTATATTTGGAGTAGAAGAATGAATTATTTCTACTATTAAGTTAGGTTTATTGTTCCTAGCATGTGTCATATCTGCATTACGTAATATGACATAAATTTTTAAAATCTTATGTCTGTGGTTCAAAGCAGTTTGTAACCAGAAAATTGCTTCAAATTTCTATTAATCTGTGCAGCCATAATCTTTAAATACCTGGGCCTTATTATTTTAGTATTTTAAACTTTTCTGCTTTTAGGACTGTTACATTGATATTTATAGTAAAAAAATTAAATTCTTTCCAAATTAGCATTATATTATTATTAGTTATATTGTCCAACATTACATATTAATTCATAACTAAATGCCTTCTGAACTAGCTGGTTTGTTCTTATAATTATACAATTCAAAAGTTGTTTATATTGGTTAGTATTTCTGTAACATTATTGATAAAACTGGAGATCTAAACTATAATAAACCAAGTAAAATGTATGGAAGAAATCAGGAACTATCATTTCATATGTATTTATTTTCCTTTTGCAGGCTGGCTTTGGGAGCCCAATGATAGACCTACCTTCAAAGATATTCATGAAATACTGGAAAATATGTTTCAAAACTCTGATATAATTGAAGGTAAAATTTTTAGAATAGTTTATTAGCTGAATCTAATATTGCTATATATCAAAACTTTTTCATATATTATGAACTTAGAGAAAAAAAATTTATGAATAATATAATTTAAATATATAAATAATATTTTTAGATTAGTCTTTTGACTTTTATATTGATATATGCATGTCTAGAGAAAAATGTACACAATGGTAAAAATTAAACAATTGTTCAATTCTATTTATTCTTTGATTACAATATAATTTAATCCTTCTGTAAAATAAATTAATAGAGAAAACGTGCATTAGATCGATTTTTTAATGCGTACTTGGTAAAAATGCTTATTTAGTTTTTAATAGATTTTCGTATAAATAATAAATATATTTTTAAGCCATTTTGCTGTGGAAGTATCATATTCTATTTTGCACATAGAGAGACACACACACATATTCCATATTAACAATTTTAGTAATTTTAAGTGATCTCAATCATATTCTGTTTCAGTAACTTCTTGAATGTTCTGTAGTATTTTTGTAGTATCCATGTTATATTCACAAATAATTTTCAAACATGCAAGTGACATCAGAATTTAAAATTTGAATAGCTTAAAGTCAGTTGAAGTTGTGTTAATGATGCAAATAAACATATGAAAAAGTGATGTTCAATTATTAGTAGGTTGTTAGTGCAAATTGTTTTGCTTAGTATACCTTCAAAGCTAGATAGAGGTTAAATGTGTTATATTATATTAGAGGTTAAATTTATAGGAGTTTTAGAGTTTGCTCTATAGTTTAAATGCATGATAATATGATGTGCATTTTATGACTGTTCTTAAGTTTTAATTCTTATTTAAATTGTGCCTAATGATGAATTTTCTGTCATTAACATCTGAAAAACTTTTGAAACAGGAGGGGGAAAAAAAAAGAAAATTTTGTGCAATTATCTTAGAAAATTTAAGCAATACATTTTAATTACTTTAATTGTTAAAATGTTAACCTATTTTTTTCTAGCAATTATTTGTTAATTATAAAGTTATCTAAAAATGAAATTAGTACTCTAATTTGGCTTTTCTTTTTCTGCTGTAAGCTCTTTCGAAGTATTATTAAGTTATATGGGGATATTCGTAGCTTTATTATTTGTTGCTATGTTGGTGAAATTTTATTGGGAAAATCAAACTATATAAATGCTTTTTACTGCATGTAAATGACAATTTTATGTTAAATTGTTTATTTTTACTTTTGAGTTTTCCAGTGTTATGTTGCTTAGTGAGCTGCAATTCATTTATATTTAAATTGGCTAATTTTTTGTTGTAACAATTATTTCTAAATACTTTTTCTGTTAATTATTCATTAACATTTCTACTTATATCACTTCCAGTGATCTATTACATGCGAAAGCTTCCAGGTGCTTTACATCATCATTGAATGATTTTGATGGAGTAGGGATTGAAGTACTGGGATAGTAAAAGTTTTCCATTATTTTTGCTTGCATATAATTTTTTTCCTTCCATGAAACTTGAAAAAAAAAAAATATTTAGTAATGTTCACGTACTAATGTTTGGGAGTGTTGAAATTACCCTGAATGTATTGCATTAATAATTACTAGGGGGGGGAATACCCAATTTCTCATAACATAAACTATAGTTTATTTTGCTTTTCTCATTCAGACTCCCTTCCTTTTTTCTTTTTTTTTTTGTATATGTTTTTACATAGCTTTAGTTTGCCAGTAAAAACACTGCATATGTTATTGAATGAATGTGATAAATAATAAGTTCTGTGTAATCCACAGAATTTTTTTAATAATTACTTTTTTATAATACATCTTATTCAGTTAGTCTTACTGGAATGTGCAATTACTATTCTCTTACTAACATTAATAATATATGCTTATTATAATATAAAAGTATTTTTTTTCAAATAAAAAAAAGTTAAGAGAGATTTCGCCCATAGTGTTATGTTCTTAAGTTTCAGTGTATGAATGGGGGGAAGGGAATCTTTAGGTAAAAGCTACAAATTTCTTTTTGTTTACCATTTTGCTTATTATGTAGTATTTTTGTATTTATAGGTTTACTAAAAATCACATATGTGATTTTTTAAAAGAGGAAATAATGTTGATGAAATTATTTAAGAGTAATAAAAGTCTGATGCAGTTGTATTTCTTATGCGGAATATTTCCTTATTTAATACTCTTTTGTTCCTTCAAATTATCAAAATAGATAATAATTATTGAATGTTTGATTAATGTGATTAATCACTGAAATAAAGGAATTTTTCCAACTTTTTTAACTGTAACAAATATGAACAGAATTCTTTCTAATATTTTTTTACTTTGTGCAGTTTTGACGTCCGCTTATAAAAAAAAATATTTCCTTACATTCAAAAATTTTCTAAAAATTTATTAACAGTGTTTAATTTTTATCATTGCAATTGTAATATTGTTATTCATTTCAGAATTAAGAGAAATTATGGATTATTTATGGTTATCAGATATTCATTATTATTTTATATTGTTCTCACCCAACTCCTAATTTCATTTTATTAAATTCCTTATTTACTATAAATTGAAAGTAACTTTTCCAACATTCTATTATAATTTCAGCTTTTTATATTCCTTTAAATTTATGAATGATATAAACATACTATCTCAACTTATCTGTATTTATTTATGGCCTTATTTTTCTTTTTGGAATATTTACAATTAATGATGTTTTTTACTATAATTTTTATCAAATTCCAAAACATTAAGGACCTATTTTTAATGCATATGATGTTGAAATTTCATATTTTCTTTAAATGTTGAAAATGATACAAACAACCTACTTTTTTGGAGAGGGTGGTCTTATTATTTTTCTTTTGCTTTTGATCTTTTAAAGGAAATAGTTTAATTAAAAATCTTAGTTCAATTATCTAAAGTTGTTTTCGAACTAATCATATGAATAATGTTTCTCTCCATAAGCTTTGAAATACATAAATGCTTTCTTTATTAAATTGTTTTGTACAGTGATTTATGAAATAGTTGTTCATCGTATTACTTATAATATATACAATGTGGTGATAACAAGGCTAATAAATCATTGCTTTAATATCTTGATTGATATATTTATTAATGTAAATCAACTACAGTTATTTTTGTTTGAATAGGATACTAGAAAAATACATATTGTGTATTCATCCAACGTATTTTATTTTGTACTGAAAACGTGTTTTGCACTCATATCATTGTTGGGTTTGAAAAGGGTCAATGCTTCATCTTCCTTTTTTTTATTTATTCAATATTAAAATATTCATGAAATTCATTTGTTAATTAAAATCATTATATAATTATAGAAGTTGAAAAACAACTGGATCAGAAGTTTTCTGGTGTAACTAAATCTGGAAGTGTTTCTTCTTCTAAGTCTCATTCTTTTAATGAAAAAACTTGCCAAAACATGGTTTCTGAACTAGGTGAGTAATTTTACACATTTAATGCAACTTCTTGCCTTACAGATCAACTGTTTGTTTGTTTTTCCCTTTTCCCTTTTGGGGGGGGGTATATACTCACAAAAGTAAATAATTGCATTAACATTAAAAAAAAGAAGGAATACAGATTTATTTCAAATTTTAAAGATTTCATTTAAGATGAGACAAGAAGAAAAAAATGGTATGTGGAATTGGCATAAATTTAAATTTCAAGACTGAAGAATTTTTGTTGTTGCTAAACATAACTTTAGGAAGTTTGAGTTTTCAATATATTCTATATAAATTGAAAACCTAACTTTATATAGAATATGTCACTTGCATTATTCTTTTACGACAGTGTGCATGTGCAATAATTTCAATTTATCCATGTTTTAAAAATAATTATTTTCTAATCACTCGAGATTCTCTAAAACTTGAACTTTCCGAATATTGTGGAACAACACTTCACAAGCTAAAGCTGGAAATATTTCTTTGCAAAATTCCATTCTTAACCTATAAAAGTACAAGATATTTTTTATACAATTTCCTTTTCCTATTTTCTGCTTTCCTATTCAGTTTAGAGCATTGTCTGGTCATAGCTCTGACCAAGGAATATTGATAATAAATTGAACTCCTTCCATTACATTATGAAGAATAAAATTGAATTGAAACTAAATAAAACACCACTTTTGCTTCTCCTTAAATCAAAGAACGTTATATGCCATTCAGTGTTAAATGAACCAGAGAATCATTCTTTGAAGCATTGCTCTGCATATTTTTCATAATTAGCAAAATTTTTCATCTTAAAAATTTTTTTTATTAATCATGGCCAGGAACTCGGAGAGTATGCTGACAGCAACTAAGACCAAAATAAACAAAGCATGAGAATGGATTTTATTTTTTTATGTATCTAAGACTGAATTTCACCTATAAAAATGTTGACTAGTTATTTTTTGCAGCTTTACCTTAAATATATGTCGTAAAATAAACTAAAAACTTCTGTGACATAGAAGTTAAAGTATTCATATGTTTGGATTTAAGTAAGTGAGAAAATCAGTAATTTTAAAATTGCAATTCATCACACACAAGCACTTATGTAATACAGTTGCAGATTTAATATTTTATAAAAGAATAGAAACATTTTATTTATATCTTATCTTGTAATTGAAATTTTACTATACAATTCATTGATAAGGATTTCTTTTCCCCACTAAAGGAGTCACATTTTTTTGTAGTATTCTCATGCTTTAGAATAATAGTATTTTTGATGAGTAGTTAATAAATTTCTTGAGAATTTCATTTATTTGATATATTAATGTCTCTTTCAAAATCATTCTAAACTTGGAAAGCTACTTGTAATCCAAAAAGAATAAGATATCATTTAAATCATAGTTATCTAGAAAACTACTAAAAATATCCCCTTTAAAACTATTAAGAATTATAAAATAATAATTAAAAAAAACTTGTTTTGGTAATTTCAGAGAAGAAACAAATGGTCTTCATCTTGTTGAGAAATATGTTTATAATTTAAAGTTTCTGATCAGATGGAAAATTTTCTGCTGAAATTTCTAAGAAAAATATTGTTCTTCAGAAATCTGATTGGAATGCAGGCCTTAAAGTTTGTATTAAATGTTATTAAGAATTTAAGATTAAATATTTTAATATACTTGGAATGACTTTATGCAGGAAATTTTTTGCTCCCCCCCCCACACACACACCTTAAAAATGCACCATATTTTGAAGATTTTATTTTAAATGGCTAAATGCAATTATAGCATATTAAATATTTTACTCGTGGCTGCATTTGTGCAGAAATTGTCAGAAAGTTAAATAAATTCATAAAGAAAGTTAAATTATTCATTATGAGACACTTTTTTAAAAAGCATTAGCTATCTGTCATTTTTAATATATTTTTTTATAAATTAATATGAAATAATGATAAAAATTATTCAAAGTCCATAAAAGAGTTACTTTTGTTAATGGAATTCATATAAATTTATAGTATGCTCTAAGAACACAAATTTTAATAATGTATACTTTTTATTATTCTAACTCTCTGAAATGCATTCTTATCAATGAAATGTAGCTTTATACTAAAAAGTTAGAATAATGAAAAAAGCACATTCTTGGGTAATGAGCATAAGTTCTCCAATAATTTTGTAGCAATAGGGTCTTCATAATGATGATTTGTAAATATAATATGCTAGTCACATTTTATGATCAATTGGTTTGCCAGAGGTATTGGTTGATATTAGATTAGAGATTAATTTCAGTTAAATAATTTACAAAATAACTTAATGTCCATAATTGAATCAAATTGTCAGGCATTAAAGCCACCTTATTTTAATAATTTTCTGTGTGTTCTGTTCATTATTTTTATGAACAATTTCATGAAATCATAACAGTATTATGTCCAGTTTATTTATTTTTTAAATTTACCAATATTATAACTACTTTACTTTTTTTATCCATCCTGTAAAGTATATAAATATAAACAGAATCCTTTTTTAACTTTCAACTATGAGAGAAAATCATGCAGTCAGCGTTTGATGAAATAGGAGAAAACGATTTAGGTTTCATTCACTATAATAAAAATATTGTGGGAAATATATTTAAAAACATGTTTAAAAGTTAATTAAATTTAGCGTAAAGAATTTGACAGCATCTAAATTGGCATGATTGAAAATATAATTTTTGGACTTTGAAGACCGCAAGAATTGTTTTTTGGGTGGGAATATTTTTGGAAGTATTTGCAAGAAAACGTAAAAATACAGCTTTTTTAATTAATTAAAATTTTTTAAAAATCACTCCAAGATTTACATTTCTATCCTCAAAAGTATATCTGCACCAGATTTGGTAGCTTCTAGATCAAATGGTCTGGCCTACTGAGCAACACAATACCTAGATTCATGTCTTGCCGACTTTGACCCTGGTAATATTGGTTACATTTTATTTCAATTAAATCTGCTAAGTGTTATTAGATGTTTCTCTCTACCATTTATTTGTAAACAGGAATTTTTGTCTGATGTGAAAACTATTTTATTTTTATAACTTTGTACCATTTCTGCTTAATTTACATACCAAGTTCCTAATGGAATCTAATCCCATAGCATCAAAATGCCATTGAAATGTTTATTATTTTTTGATTCCTCATATAAACTGTGCTGATATCTAGCAGCATCCTTAGCTTTCATCACAGGAAGGAAATCTTACAGTTAAATACTTTATAAATGAACAAAAATGTTTTCAATTTTTTTTCATAATAATGAAAACTATTGTTGAAAATTATACATAAAAATATTTTTTTAGTTATGTGTATTATTTAAAGAGATAATATTTTAAGTTTTTTATAACATTTTACTGCATTATGAACAAGACCAAAAAAATGCCAACACTTTTTTTGATTAATTAAATTTTAAAATAATCACTCTGAGTTGTTCATTTTCACTTGGAGTATATATGTGCCAAAATTGGTAGCTTTAGATCATATGGTCTATCTTAAGGGTTCTAATATATATGTCCTTTATTATGAGTAGAAATACTGCTATATAAATGAAATGGTAAGTATTTAAATTAGTTTCCATTGATTATTGATAGCCATTCTTTACAAACATAAATTTTTTCTGATTTTTGGTTTATTCTTGTATTATCATTCTGTAATTTGTATTTTATCTATCTTCATATAATCACTATTTAATTTTGTCACTAGATTTTTTGAATGATATATACAAAAAATACTATTGTGTTGTAATCTTCATTTTATTCAGTATATGTATGCTGTATAAATGATTAAAAAGAGTTTATATTAAAACCTATTTAATGACATTTTTCTACAAATTGATATTTAATGGGAAATTTAAAATATTTTATTCTAAAATTTTAGTTCAGTTTTTTTATGTCATTTGTTACTAAAGTAATTACATAGAATGAGATTCTGTGAAAGCTATCATTTATAGATTCGTCCATTTAATCTTTTTTTCTGTATTTACAATGTAAAAATAGTTACCAATGACACATCATTACTAATGAAATTCTTTCTATTGAGAATTTTAGCCCATTTACATCATAAGCAAATGTATTTGCAGAATTATCCTGGCCATTATCACTAAAGTGCTGATAAGTGCTCTCTCTATGTGTTTTTTATGCATAAGAACAAAATGAAGCAGATATACAAACAGCATATATGTTGTAAATGGAAAGTGCTTGCAAAATGAGATCACATTCTTATTAAATTCCATGTTATGTAACAGTCTCAAAAGCAAAAAAAAATGACGATATGATTTTTTTTTTTAACATTTAAATTAGCTTTGAAACTATTTGTTAAGCTTTGAGAACTCACACTCAGCAAAGCTACTTTGAATATGGCATTCAGTGAGAAAAGCTAGAAGATGCTTTCTCCTTCTTTTAAAGGCAATTGTTGAAAATGGTCTTTCCAATTTCGACCACCTGTAGTGGTTATTGGCCATCTGTCCTCTCCATCATAACCAGGTTGCTTTTTTGCAGTTTTACTACGTCTGAATCCTAGGAAAAACTTCTTATCGCAGTTTTATTATTATTATTTTTTCCTAAAACATTAGTTTACTAATTCTGTAGGAGAAAGTATTGAATTAAATATTATGACATTAAATAAATTGTAAATAGGATAACTGCTGTATTGTTATTTAGCACATTAAACAAAATATTGTCAATTTTTCAATCATATTTGTAGTTAAATAAATTTCTCAAGCTTTACTGAAGCTGTAAATTTAATTCTTATAAAGCTTGAACTGACCATTGTGAATTTTATTTTGTTATTCTTCTAACTCATCAATTTTGATAAAATGTGACAATATATATATCATGCATAAAGATCCTAATTGTTTATATTTCCATTTCTTTGTGCATAACACAGATAACAATCATCTGCTGTTTTGTAGATTAAAATATCTTTGACAGTTTTAATGTTAATATACTGTGCTCACAGAAATTGAATATAATTTTTATTCCTAACATAGTTTGAATGGTTTTTAATATAATTACTAGTAACATTTTCCTATTCTATTGTCAATACAAATATTTCTGGAATAACTTAAGTGTCTAGTAACTTCTTGGTGGATTGAAATGAGAGTATAAAGATTTTAATATTTCTCTTCTGATATAGAAAAACTACGAATTATTATTTTTGATGGATTTTAACAACCTCCTTCAATATTTTATAACTTTTAATGAATGATTAATTATAAATTATTAAAACAGTCGGTTTCATAAATTATGAAAAATAATGGTGAAACCAACAGCTTACTTAAAAATCAAAACCAAAATGTATTTTTAGCAAATATAGGAATATATCCAGTTCAAGTATTAAAATTTAAAGCTTAAAAAAATTATAGGTCGTTTTAATATTATGTTTGACTAATAAAATAGTGACTAATACATTAGTGACTAGGAAGTATATATGCCCAAGGCTCCAGTAAGAGGGGGGGGGGGAGGGTAAGCATGAAGACAAAACAAAGTGTTTTGTCACTTTTCAATGTAAAATATAGTGATAGAGTGAAAAAAAAGAGAAAAAAAACCCCGAGATCCATTTAGTTTTTCTGTATCAATTGTGATGAATGGGGGCAAAGAAGTAGCAATTTGTCTAGGGTGCCGGTTACTTTCATAATGCCATTCCGTCAGAAATGAAACTTCAAATGATTAGTAAATTCTTGGTTCAAATATTTAGACAAATAGATGGGTCCAACTATAACCATATATTATTATTAAGTTACAAAATTAGATTAAGTTAAAATATTAAGGAATTTATAAAGTTAAAAAAAATTAAGAAACATATGAAAAGACGAAAGTTACAATGAGTATTTCCCATAAATGAAATTATGCAAACTCATTCCATACCTCTTAGGAATGTTACTTTAAAAAAAAATGCCACCAAGTAGGGTTCACAAGACTTACTAATGCCAACAATGATTATAGCAACTGCTGGACAAAATCTCTTTACCCTAAGGGGTGCGACACAAAAAAGAAGGGATTTTGCGAGGCAATTAGGGCTCAGCTAGAAAGTTCAAGTGGGGGAACGAAATTGAAATTCGTTGCTGGTACAGCAGTTGTATTGAGTAGTAAGGAAAAGTAATAAAAAAATCTGGTACAACAGATATACCGGCCGCAAGCTAGAAGTTGATAGAGCATTTCACTACTTCAAGCAAAAATAAAACTGAGTAGAATAAACCATAATAAAAGAAATTACGTCATTATCATCAAAAAAAATTTTTTTTGTCCAACATTTTCTAATATTTATTGAAACAATTTTATCATTCTCAAAAACATTGTGTTATTTGTTTCTCAAAAGGGAGAGAAGATTCATTTTATCAATGTGATAATTGCTATATGGCTATGTATATTATTTCAACTAGTACTATCTTACTATGTAAAACTATTGAATTTAATTTCTTTTATTTTTAATCAATAAATTCTAATTAAAAATTCCATGAAAAAATTATAAATAAATAATGAAAAAAGTAAATAAAATTATAAATTCTCTTTGTACATCACTTTTTTTTAAAAAAATCAGTTTTAAATATTTCTTCCTTCATAAAGTTAAAAAAAAAGGGTTATACAGGCCAATTTTATATTTTTTTAATGATAAAAACAGGTTAAATATTATATTGAATAATTCATTTGCTCTTTTATATCTTTTTACTGCATGGATGGCACAGTTTGGCCAAAAATGGCTCTTGTGCAAAAAAATGCAAAGCAACAAACCAACTTTATATCTGTCTATAATGCTTTAAAATAGTGAAATAATAAAATTTTGATCTTTATTGGTATTCTTTTACATTCTATTTTCTTTTGCAGAAAACAATGTCATGTCTTCAGAGAGCCAAAACATATTTTCCGTTAAATCAGTATTTGTGCAGCTTAGCCGATCTAGTCCTCGTTATAAACATACACCAGCTCCTCCTCCTAAACGAACGAGCTCTTTCAAAGAAAATTCTTTTCCTGATGACTTGGATAAAGTTGAGGATTGTATGTTCTTTAGAGAGCCGCCTGATGTCAAATTTGAAGCTGGTGCAGAAGACTTTTCTATGTGCAATAAAATTCCAAAAGGTGATTCTCATGATCGCATTTCAGAAAAAGATGATTCTGGGGTAGCAGCTTCTTCTTCTGATGCTTCTTCCATTCAGTTAAAGAAGTCAAAGAAAAATAGATCCCAAACATCTCTTTCAATTCAAAAATCAAAGGATGGTAACAATGGTAAGAAAAATGAGACAAAAAAGGTGAGAGTTGCAGCATTGGAAGTTCAAAATGTCAAGAAAGCTATCAGTCGCTATGGAACTTTACCAAAAGGTGCACGTATTGGGGCTTATCTGGATTCGCTGAAACAACATGGCTTGCACGAAGGTACCCAATGTCCTCCTGAAACCATTATGGAAGGAGAATTGGAATGCCTCCGAGAAATAAGTGAAGAAGTCCATGTTGACCGAAGGGTGACTGGATCAGTTACCAATCTTAGCAGACTAGAAATAAGCTCCAGACATATGGCTGGTATGCGTTATGGTTTAGAAAATCAATCTATCAGAAATTCTCACCGATTTTTTCTCAGGCAAAAATCTGATCTAACACATAATAAAATGAATGATGTACTTGAAACATTTTCCATTACTGAATCTCACCATCTGCGATCTAGGAAACCTATTCTCAGTAGCAGATTTTTTCCAAATAAAAAGGCTGAGAAAAAATCAGAAAGTTTGTCCTGCATACGAGAGCCAATGGAACTCATAGGAAATTCTACTCATCATGCTTCGTGGGAAAATATTGTTGCCAATAACTGTCTTTCTAATAATGCTCTGGTGTTTGATTCAGATAGGCTTGATCGTGATATGCACAAACGTAACCTGAAGAAACGAACCTTAAATAAGCCATCTAATGGTAGAGACCAAGTTGTCAATAATGAGAGCTCTAAATTGATGTATAATCACCACAATTCAGCAGATTGTAATTCTGGGAACATGCAATTCATGCCATTAAGTATCAGTGATAAAAAAGTAAAGTCTAAATGTTTTGTTAATAGTTCTAAACTTGCCCCTGTTACTGACTTGTCTGATGAGAACTTGTTTTCTGAAAGTGAAGAATCCTTAAGTTCTCCAGATGACATTGACGGTTTGGCTGATGTACCACCTCCAGATACCACCAGTGAACTCGAATTGACTTCCCAATCTGGTGTCTTAGGTTCAGAAATAGTGATCCCTGCTCCAGAAGGTTTTCAGAATTCTATTGGTGCTGATGAAGAAGACTGTTTGACTGGTTTAGAAAAATTAAATGTCAAATCTGAAGGCAATGGTGCTACAGAATCTATAAAGCCTCAAATTAAAAAGAAACCAGCACATCTTAAAAATTCCTTACTTAAAAATATTTCCACAGATAGTATTGAACCTGAGGATATTAAACATGAAAGAAGTAAAAGTGATGCCTTTGTGAATGATAAGCCATCTCTTGCAAAGAAAGAGTCAAATGGAAGAAGACACAGTTCAGGATGTGTAAAGAACTTCAAAAAGCTCTTTGAACGGGAATTTGCTATCTATGATAAAGTTGCTAAGTCATCTGATGGTGGTGGCAGCCCAGACCTCCCAGATGAAGAAGACTCATCTGAAGGTAAAGGACATAGTCACACCAAGAAAAGAACACAGAACGATTTAAAAACAGATAAAGCTCAACCTGACACTTTTTTTGCTAATGCCAATAATGTGCAAGAAGAAAATGACAATTCTTTTTTCCCACCACCTCCTCCGCCTGAAGAATTAGCCTTTGAAGAGGTCTCTTCCAACAATCCAAAAAATGGCTCTCCTGCAACCACTCCTTCCCTAGACCAAAAACTGTCCAAAGCCAATAAGCTTTTCCCACAGATTTCAGATTCTTCCACCAAAAACATGAATCAGACTAATGAAAAGATTGGTTCTAAGGATCCTGATCGTAAACTTATGGAGACGTACCGGAACCTAGAGGAACTGATTAGCCGTCTCCGGAACTCCTCTCACAGCAATGGTTCCAGAGTCAACCAGCTTACAGAAAAGATTAGTCTATTCTGTGCCACTTGTGGGACCTACACTGCCAGTATAGCAGCACAAGAACAGTTTCATTTCCGTGAGCTCATCTCCATCTTGGAGAGCCAGAAGGAGCGGTTTCATTCATATTCCAGCAAATGCTCGAGTGATGTGAAACTGCTGACTGAAATGCATAGCACAATTAGAGACTTGATAAACATTGTTCAGAGGTGAAATTTTTATACATGTGACAAATGACTCGGTGCAATCGTTTTATACATATAAAAATGTCTAGTCTGCATTGAAGATGGACTTATTTCACATACCACTATGTTAGGTTTATGTACTTAGTTGTTTTGTAAATATTCTCTGTGTGACAAATTTGTTGTATGGTTTCAAAAATCAGCCTCAGGACAATTTTATAGGTTCTTCTGGCAAAGAACATGCACTTCTTACTTGACCAGTCACTCATGTGATGTAATCACCTTTATTTGTAGATAAATTTGTTCTAAGATTTTTTTTTAAATTGAAACATTGGGTTTTTTTTTTATAATAGTGTTGCTTTTATTAATTACATACTTGTCTAGCAATATTTTTAATGATTCCAGATTTAGTTTACTGAAAAGAATGATTTATTAAATTTTTTAAATGTTATATAAATTATTATTTTATTATTATTTTCCTTCATTATTACAGTAGCTGTTATACTTTAGAGGAGCTTTACCCCATTTCTTTGTTTCAGTTGAAATGAAAAATTTGAAACCTTATATATGGTCATCTTGGATTTGATTGACTTAAAAGCATTATCTCAGCTGTTTGAAAAATATTGAATATTTTAATCCATATTAATTTCGTAGGACTTTTTGCTTACATGCATATATACACATACAAAATATTTATTTGAAAGGTTTTATTAATAAAGATTTCTTTCATTGTTAAATTTGAAATTAAAAGAAAATGGGAAATTTATAATAGAACTATAGGTAAAATATGAAAATAATGATTTATAATATTTGGATCAATCCAATAATATAGCATTATTATCATTACTTTGTATTTTTATTTTATACTTTTATATATTTTGATGCTTTGTCACCTATTTAATTCAACATTTTTTTTCTTTGAAATGAAAAATCTGCATTAAAGATGAAAGGAATTGCAAATTTATTCAATTTTACTGTTTAGTTATTACTACTCGTCATTTTTCAGAATATGCTTATTTTAATAATTCATTAACCATTTTTCAGTAAGTTTATTTGTGGAATTCAACTAGAAAAAAGATACTTTATACATAAAATTGTGATCAATTTAAGGACAATTATGTTATAGAAATTTAAGGAATCTTGGAATTTTTCTGAATTTCATACTCTGCTTTCATTTGTCTGTATTATCCTTTATTGGTAAATGATAAAAATTTGCTGTCATCTGAAACAAATTGGAAGTTTTTGAATGATAGAAAACCTTTTAACAATCAAGAAACATCTAAACATTTAGAAAAATTAAAAATTAGTCCTAAAATGTGTTCTTGGAAAATGTTCAGATTTATAATTTTTTTTCCCTTGTCTTTTTTGTGAAATAAGCAATAAGATATGTATTCATCAAATGGAAGCAATTCATTTATTATACTAGTCATACTGTATGTGCCTAAAAAGTAAAATTATCATCAAATTACTTATGATAATAAATTTTGATATGCAGATTACTTCATATGCTTCATGGTAAAATGCAAAAATAACTAGTGTCATGATTTTTTTTTTCGCTCCTTTTAACCATTTTAAAGGTTCTACTGTTGCATTCATGCATACAAATTCATATTGGGACTAGTATTTCCCTTCATATTAATCATGCATATAATGCTGTTTTTATGCCGAGAGTGTTTTATACTGACTTATCTGAGGACTGTACCAGTTTCTGAAATGATGTCATTGTAATAAGAAATAAAAGGAAAAACTACTTTCTGGATTTGAATTTGGCCATTTTAAATCTTCTGATATGTTTCCTTTGTCATAAATCAATAAACTTTTGTTTAAACTATCTAGCACAAAATGCACCCGAGTATTTGATGCCAAGTCCTTCAATAGGCATTTGAACTAAACTGAATATATTTAAAAATATTATATGTTCAGTCATTGTATCAATTCTTTTCGATAACTTTTGGTTTATATATGTTATGGTCCAAGATAACTACAGAATTTTATTGGTTATCATGGTTCCTTCAAGAATCTTTGATATAGCTCTCTCTATCTGATTGGAACCTTTTATAAAATAAGGTGGATTACACTTTTAACTTTTCATGACATTCCAGAGCTACATTTTCTTCCATTTGCACTTGCATCAGCTTATATAATCAATAAAGCAATACTATATTGATATGTCTTATTGCAAATTTAAGGCATATCTTTTGGGGGGTATGTCTTTAGTTTGCAATGCGTCTTTAGTTTAGAAAGTGCCTTTTCTAGGGCACTTTCTTTAACATTATAGACTAAATCTATTCATGATAATATAATAGAATTCAAATAGATTTCTTTTTTAGTTTTATGTCTGACTAAGAATGACAGATGAAAAGTATTTAAAAATATTTCTTTTCAAAGATTGATTGTTAAATTTTTATATTTTAGTAGTTTTTATTTTATA
Source organism: Argiope bruennichi (assembly GCF_947563725.1). Taxonomy (NCBI): domain Eukaryota; kingdom Metazoa; phylum Arthropoda; class Arachnida; order Araneae; family Araneidae; genus Argiope; species Argiope bruennichi. Next base: position 122,248,707 of record NC_079158.1, read on the forward strand.
ATCTGAATTTGCGTGTTGTATGTTTTGTCCTGTAACAATGATTTAGACCAGAGTTTTAACTAGTAAGCATGTGTTCTATTGGTGGCCTTACTCCCTGATGACCTTATAAAGAGGTTTCGATGTGCTACTCAAAATTTGAACTTGTGACTAAAATTTGAACTCGGATCATTGAAAGATTACCAAAAAAAATTCAGTTACATTGAAATATACATAACTAAAGCTTAATCATTTTATAAATAGCAAGTCTGTAAAAGTTGGCTAAATTTTGTGTCATTTCAAATACTTTTTTTAGATTCTTTAAGAGTTAATAAATTAAAATATAAATCCATAAAATTTTATTTGTAATCTATTCAAATATGATACTAAGATAACTTTTATAGCTGATATAAATGAGTAGCAAGCATGCATCTTGAGTATCTCATGACATTGTTAAATTTTTATATAATTTAAATTTAATAAATTATATCTAGTCAAAGACCACTTACAGAAATAATATTCAGAATCAAGGTTTTGTATATTATTTAATTTTTTTTTATGGTTGCAATTTTATTATAGGATGAAAATCAATAACTTAGCTAATTTGTATTGGTGTTTTGATCTGTGTCTTTTTTTAAATCTTTACCATTGTTTTATATATAAAAAGTATTTCTTTTTTATTTTTTTTTTAAATTTAGAAAATAAAATCTTTTTCTAGAATATTTGAGTTTGTCGATTTGTTCCTCGCATGTTGTTTTCATAGCGTAACCATTACAAAAATGGTCTCCTCAACCTTCTAATGTAGTAGTGACCAAAATTGTAGATACAATTTGGAAAAAGTACATTTTGAAGATTTGATGGCTTATAACAATAGCCTTTACATTTATACTCTACTACATTCAATTATGTTCAGTTATCTTTATTATTATTTTATAATTTGTGGGTAAATAAGCAAAAGAAAGAACCACACTTTGTCTAAGTTGATAAGGCACAGTTTTTTTTTTTTTTTTCATTTGAATGTGAGTAATAAGTATTCAGACAACCAATATATATATGTATATGTAATGATATTTTAAACTCTTAATTTAATCCAAATTAATTTCCAAAACTTAATCTTAATTTAGCCCATCGTAATTTCATTCTAAAACATTCTCTTATTTCGTGATCCAATTCCACTTTCGGTTTAATTAATTCCTTTGTAAAAATAATGCGCCATCAGTACTACGTATCAAATGAAAGTGATCCCTTCAGTGCCCTTGAAAAGTTGTCACGTGTATTGAATTGGCGATTTGCCGGAAATCCCATGTTATATAAGATTAGTGATCATTTGTCTCGGCCTTTTTCGCTTCTTTCTTACTTCTGTATTTGTGCCGCGCTACGTCTGCTTGTAAATTTGCTTTCCCGAGATGGATATTAAAGAGAGAATAAAACGAAATTAAAAATACAACGTCTCGTCTATCTTCAAACCTGCACTCTGCTTCAACCAAAATAATGTTACACACACACACACACACACACACATATATATATATATATATATATATATATATATATATATATATATATATATATATATATATATATATATATATATATATATATATATAATATTAAATCGGAAGAATTTAGCAATCGGCTCCAAATTTTAGAAATGAGAGGAGGTCATTTTCATAAGTGCTTTTTGTGATTATCATCAAGTTTAATGTTTGTTTATTCTTACATAATGTGAGTTGTCGAAGCATTAAAAAAAACGAAGAAATGGTGCAAAGAGTTGTTTTGGTCACTTAAAAAATGGTGCAGTATTTTATTACTAGATAAACAAGGTTTTACTTATGATAAAATTTGAAAGAAAATTGACAGAAACGTAATTAAAGGTGGCATTTCAAATTTTTTTTTTATAGAAGTATAAGGAAAAAATTTGTAAAGGCAGGAAAACGTACACAACACGAAGTGAAGATAGAATAATTTTAAAAAACTGCACCTAATTGATATAAGAAAATCACCAAGGAATATGTAATGCAATGTGAAACTGAATGGAAGGATCATTCAATGCAAATTGTACTAAAAAAAATCGTACTCAAAAGTTGAAAAGATTAAACTGTTCATCGCATGGATAAAATCCGATGTTGACTGTATCATAAAATAAGAGGTAGGGGAAAGTGATTTGATCAGGCCAAAATCTTAGTATTTAGTAGAAGAAATAGTATAAAATATATTTATGCCATAACATGGTATAAAATATTAAGGTGAAGATTTACATCTTGATTCTTTTACTTCTACTGTTAAACGCCAATGTTATGATCTGAGGTTATGTGACAGTAAAGGATGTGGGAAGAATTTGCTTGATTAATGGGAATGAAAATGCTCACATAAACACACACACATATATGTAAAACATAATTTTTAAGCAGTGGCCGGATAGATAGAAGACACCTTTGAAAATTTTAAACTTCGTATGCTTCCATCCCAGAAAGCATAATTTATGTACAAGCAAGAAACGACGAGATGCGTCAGTCCACGGCACAAGAAAAGAGAAAAAGAATGAAAAGAGAAGAAAAAAATCCCCCCTCTCCTGTGATTTTAAACTATGAGATTCTGATAGGGATTTCTTTGACATTTGTCGGTTTAGGTAAGGGAAATATAGGTATCTTTTAAAAGAATTTGCTTAGCTTGATAGATTTTTTTCCCTTTACTCGGAGCATAAGAACTTACTGATTAAATCAGTTTTACAGAGCTCTTGTAGAATTAATTTAATAAATAAAAGGTGGAATTGATAGGTGAATAAATTAGATTAAGAGATATCATTACATATATATGAGTATATATAAAAATAAAATATACAATGAAGTACTCATTCCTAAACTGCTACCTTGTTTTGATACCTTGTACCTGATACAGAAAAATTTATATTTCGAGAGGATTTAGCATTATATTATATTGCCACTGTGTGTAAAAAAAAAAAGGTTTTAAGACAATCTTATTTCACTACTGCAAAGCCGATTGACAGTCTATGAAATAGGCTAATGAAACTTGCTACAGAGAAACAACCCAGCAATAAAACCCAGTTAGTTGAAACAATAATCAAATCATGATATCACATTATAATAAGTGAAGAACTAAAAGCAGTGGGGAACTCCGTAGTAAGGCGTATTTCTTGTTCAAAGTTATCTAATCAAATATTAAGTGCCACGATTGATACATGTTATACATATATACCATTATTTCTATGTTTCCTTTATCTTCCTCATAACTGCTGTTCCAATACAAATATAAGTTTTAAATGTTGTTTTCTTAAATTTTTAGTAAAATTTATTTTAATAATTTACCACTTTTGGGTTTTTTTCTCTTGATAAAATTGCTGCTATGATCCACCTCGTTTCAAAAATGCGCTTTTTCCGAAATTTTCACAATTTTGGTCACTACTGTCTGCAGGAGTTAAACAAATGAACGGAGGCACAAGCGAATGAATATAAAATTATTTAAGAGAATATAGAATTATTTCTGAGATACCTCTATCATTTATAACAACTTGAATCCGTCAAGAAATTGGATTATACAAATCCTAAATGGTGCTTAAAAGAATATTAAATCATTCATTTTGAAGAAATTGTGGAATTGTCCATTGAGATTAAAAGCAAAATATCTGTTATAAATTCTCTTCACCAAATAGAGAACACAATAGCTCAGTAGTATTGAGACAGCAAAGGGAAATATGTGACTTCATCTTTATATCTGCCACTTTTCAATACCGAAACGCCACAAAATGTCTTAAATGTTTTTGCTAAATTTCACCTTTTCTCATCAAGTATAATTGATAGAATTTCAAAAGAACTCGTTCTAGATCGGCTCACCTTGAAAATGATGGTATCTGACTCTTTTTGGCCGAACCGATTTCTTTGTATGATTCTTTCTAATATTATATATATATGCAATAAATAAGCCATTTTTAATCAGAAAAAAAGGTTGAAAGAGTTAAAATGCACAAAATCCGATGATAACTGTACAATAGAAAATGGGAAGTGTGGTTTGGAGTGATGAGACTGAAATCTCAACATTTGAGAGTGATGGCATAAAATACGCAAGGACGATATTTGTATGCTGATTAATCACCTAGTTGTTATTGTGATTAATCACCTAGTTGTTATTGTGATCTGGAAATGTACGACAGAAAAATTCGTGGACAGAATTTGTATGCGTAAGGGAATATATATGTCTCAAAATATCTAATTAAATTCTTATTCCTAAATATTTTTGTACATGAGGTTTTTTCTCCAGATAAAGAAGAATCTATATTTCAAAAGAATTCAACTCTAACTCGTGTTGTCATTATATATAAAACATAAGTTATTTTATTATCTGGGAATAGCCCAGACCTTAACTCAACAGAAAATCTATGGAGCTGCCTAAAAACTCTTGTTGCACAGAAATAACTCAGCAATAAAATCCAATTAATTTAAACAATAATTATGGTATTGTTACGAAAAAATTTTTCCTACAATAATCGCAAATCAATCGTAATAGCGCAGCACATTTAATTGCTAGTTCAGCAGCTTTCTTGCTGTCTATTCCTCCAGTTTCTCTACGTGTCGGCGACTCCGACTCTCACCACACACCGCCTCTGACTATACACACGACTTCTCACGATCCACACAACTTCTTTCCAGCCGAGATTTGGGATTATGGAGCACCCGCCCGGCGAAGCCGGGCTATCTCCTTCCTAGCAGCATGTAGATTTGGCAGCGGATGTGCCCTGGACTCAACTTCTTTCCCTTGTTGAGAGGGATTACGGCTCATTGGGGCCGCAGGCCCCACCATCCGTAAATCTAACAAGAAATAAAACTTTGGGGTGAATAAAAATGTTCTTATTAGTTCAAGGTACTAGTAGATGATGAGAGATTATTAAGATGACACCACAGGAGTGAGGCCAGGAGAAGGAAGCACTGGTTTTCGGGGTTCAGATTAGTAGCCAGGAGCCAATGAGGTGCAGGATACTGGGAGAAACTTGTCAGGGCACCCTGAACTTCTTTCCAGCTTCAGAGTGCTCGTCTTTTATAGTTCCGGGAGGCGGGGCTAGAATCTTCAGACCAATCAGGGCGTACCTCGGTGTATCTCGATTATTACTGGATGGATCGCGAAGCTTCTCGAACTTTCCGGTATTATCCATTTAGTCGCCAAAGTCATCGCCAAGTTGCCAAGTTCAGCACGCACAGTACAGATCTTACAAAGGTTTTTCCAGGATGACACTATTCGTACCGGGTAGCAAAATTACAGATTTGTAACAGTTGTAACAATAACAGTAACAGTAATATTACAGTTGATGACAGTCATTGACGCTAAAGTTTACCTAAGTATATATTAATTGCTATATGTGAGAAAAATTTTGTAATAGTTATTATTCCTATTTCCTTTTTTATAATTGCTTTCCAATGCAAATATCCATCATAATAATTATTCTATAAAATTCTTGATCTAATTATCTTCAAAATATTATATAATTTTTATTATATAATATTTTGCTGCTAAGACCCATCAAGTAAAGTGTTTGGCTTCTCAAAGGTTTCCACAATTTTGGCAACATCTATACTTAAAAATTAAAAGAAAATCAGACTCTTGCTTTATCAATCTTAAATTTTATAAAAGTCCTTATTTTTTAATATTGCTTTAAAAAACAAAATTAATACCGGAGTTATATGTTCCCTCTACCAATTAGGGTAGAGGGAACAGTTTTTAAAGCTAATATCTATTAACAGATTTTAATATCTATCGGCGGCTAATTGATCAGTTTTCATATCAAGTATAAATTTTTCAGATAAAAATGGTGTTTACAATCGAATATTAGTATCAATTTGCTCATGATGATGCAATTTTGGGTTTGAAATTAACCCTAGGCTCGGCGCACGAGAACCAATATCCACCGCAGCCGCTTTCATCCAACTTGTAAAGAATCGGTTACTGGTTGTATCAATAGTATCAGTTACAATCCAGTATCAGTAACAAACAATACCTGATATAGCGAAACCAAGTTCAGAGGTAAATAAAAAAGAAATTCTTTTTCGATTTCGGCATCTCATGATACTGTAAACTTGGGTTTCAATTTAATCCTAATTTCGACGCACTAGAACCGATACCCACCTGATTTCATTCTGATGGGAAAAGAATCGGTTACTGGTTGTATCAGGCTTAAAAGTATCAGGTACAATCGAGTATCGGCAACAACCTATTCCTGATATAATGAAATTAAGTATCCCTCCAACATCAGAGGTAAATAATAAAATTTTCTTTCGATTTCGTTTGTTTATAAATTTACTGCAGTGCCATTGAAGTACCTCACTACTTTATCTACTTTTTTTTTTACGACTTACACTTTTCTTTCCGAAATTGCTTATCAATTTTTTTTAAAAAAGTGTATTAGAAAATTGTTATAATAACTGTAATATCCTACATCTGAAGAGAAACCCAGAAGTAGCATTTCGAAGCAGAAATTAACCTTAACATTGTAACAGTTTGGATTTTTTTTTTCATAATAAAGTAAAGGGAGTTTATTGTATGAATTTTATGAAAATATTAGAATGCCTTGGGCATATATAGAAAAAAGTTGGAGCTCTCCAATAACCGTACAATTAGGATAAGTGGGAATGGAAAACTCCATTCCCACTATATCAGCAAATTACAAATTATTGCAGAATTATAATTTACAGCAACAAAAGCAACTTACAAGATATGCAGATTTGTATCCTTTTATTGTAATGTCGCATTGCCAATGTTGGTATTGATGCTCGTTGCAAACGAGCAAAGGCTTTCAACATGTCATTCATGGATAAGATGGCAAGAACACCCACAGCACATAACAGACATAATAAGGCTTTTTTTTTTAAGGAATTAGATCATCAACAATTATTGTATAAGTGCCTACAAAGAAAAACGCAAAATACAAATGAATATTTTAACGATATCTTATGGAATTCTGAAACAGCATTTTGTAGACTTAAAATAAATGCAGCTACGGTCATTTTTATATCTTTACTTTAGGTTAATTAGGGTTATAAAAAAGAGATCATTGACTAAAAACTACAGAATAGGCTTCAAATAATGTGAACAATGAAAAGAGGCAAAATGTTTGTAGTTGAAGAAATACTTTTTCATTTGTAGTAATTTATATCAACATTCAGTTATAAATTATTTATAATTTGGAAAAAAAAAAAAAAAAACATCATCTTAAAATTTTAAAAAAACCTTCCTATTTTTCATAATTTATCTATTGTTTGTGATGCCAATTTAATAATTGTGCGAATTTTTGCTGAATCTTGAAAAAAATTTCTAACTAATTTTTTTGCTTAATTTCTAACAATGAATTGGATATTTACGTTTTTTAATATCGCTACGATATTCCGGACATTCTCCATTAAAAAAGTTCATGTACACGATTAACAGAACTTAACTAAGACAAGTAAAATAACAGAGTTTTAATGTCCGACAATTTGGTTGAATCATAAAGTTATAAAAAACTAAACTAAATTTATAAATTTATTTATTAATTTCTAAATTTAATAAATAAACTTAATAAGGATAAATTTATAAATTTAGTTTAATTACTAAATTTATAAATTTATTAAATAAACTAAATTTATAAATTTATCTAAAATCAAATATAATCAATATACTCTGGGCAACCAGTTGGTCGTCTGAAGCAACCAATAATAAATAATAATTGATCCCTCGTAAAATTTTCCATCTGAGTAACGTTTAAAAAATTTATTCATGTACCTTATCATTGAAGAGTAATTTCTAACAAAAAAAAAAAAAAAAAAAAAAAGAATATTCGGTAAAGAAGATGCACTCCTGTCAGGGCAATAAGAATTGAAAACCAAAGTTCATAAACATCGAGCGAGAAAGATAGAAAAGAGGAGGGGGGAGGGGCACGCTGAGAATAAAAGCAGATTTTGAATGAGAGTAAAAAAAAAATAAAAAAAAAAGAGGTTCCATTCTACGAACCGGAAATTCTGTGATTGCAGTTCTAGCACCTCTAAATTCAAAATGTTACAATATTCTTCCAATTAATCAGTCAGTTTTTAGCACAATGAGTTTTCATGCGCTGCATATCCAATGGCCCCGGCTTGCGATTCTCTTTGCTTTTTTTTCATTGCCTGACTTATTTTTGCGTTTCTTATTGCTTTTATCTCCATTTTTGCTGATCAACAGATTCTCAGGTACTTACGTATTAACGCAACTAGGCCAAAATTCGCATAAATCGCCAAATTTGGCGACCCTACTAACGGCAACAAAAATAATATAAAATATAAAAATATCTGTAAAAAGAAAATAATATAAAAAACTGTATTAAAAATTATCTGTAATTAATAAATGTACATTTTCTTTCTATTCATACTTTCTTACTCAAACTTACAAATCGCGCCAACCTGGTTGCGATAATATGTAAGTACCGATTCTCAGAATAATAAAGTAAGAAAAGAAATATCAAAGAAAAAAAAGCAAGGAAATTCGACTTAAAAAATTAACTATTAAAAACAAATTTAGGGGTTCTGAGGCTCTGCAATCCTAATGGATAAACTGTCACTGTACCACATACAAACTCTTAATCATAAGCGAAGAAAGAAAATACAATTCATCCTCGCTCAACAAGCAAAACAAAATGAAAAAAAAAAAAAAAAGCCTCACCTAACGAACGATGTTTTGCAGAACGAGTATCGAAGAGACACCGAGACATCACATGCTATATTAGTTTGTATCAGTCAGCATTGAACTCTTGTTTGAAAAAAACATTAAATCTATATGGAAGAAGTTTTGGTTGGACAGCGTTGTCAAACGCGATTCCAAGGGTCTTAAGCATGTGTCTGCAGAGCCTTAATCGACGAGATTGTGCCTAAATTCAAGATCACAGAGTTAAAGATGGATAGCAATAACACCAATAAGCTAGTAGAATAAGATAGCCAAAGCAACTGAAGAATTTATAGAGCTGCATTCTGAATCCCAGCAAAAAACTGCGGAGGATATTAAACAAGGGAGGAAGAAAAAATAGATTCAACATTGTAGGAACCTTCGAGTAAAATAAAAGACATGCTGAAAGCATATGAAATTATTGCATGGTGCATTGCGAAACATCGCCCTATCGGGGCAATAGATGTGCGTGGTATAAATTCATTTAAAGATAATACTCTACGTAATTTTCGTTTTTTTTTTTTTTTTTTAAAAAGAAAGCTTTGTTCTATTTTATGTGGATGCCTATGGTTTCGTTTAAAGAGTATTTCACATGACAAGTAAAATTTGGGAACGAATTATGATTGTTAAGCTTCGTTCTGCTATGATCTCCCCCCCCCCCGATTGTTGAAACTCAGTTCATGGCCTGTAAGGGAATTGCCAAATAAAAAAGGCAGCTTTTTTAATTTATGGAAAAGTGTTACCTTTAGAATTATGAGGCAAATTTATCTTTGGTTAGAAATCACTCAATATACTACACTTTCTTCTATGCAGACCGCAACAAATTTTCATTTGTGATTTAGAACCATTTTTCAATTTTAAGAACATCCAATGAAAGAAAAACTTATTTAATGAAGGGCTAATAAGACTTGAATGGATAGATAATGTTTAATTTAAGCACCATTAGTTCAGAATCATAGTAGCGAATTCGCTCTCCTTCTGAAAAAAATCGATTTTTGTGGTAAGACCATCAAATAGTACTTAAGTTAACCCTTTTACACATACTGAAAAAGTTCACCTCCTTGTCACTAGAGGACATTATACGATATTCGAGTAAAATGACATTTGACATGCTATTTTTTTTCCAGATGATGAATTTTGGATCATTGTCACTGTAATTCCTAGCAGTTAATATATCCATATATTACTAGTACCTTTAAACATAATAAATAATAAAATTGTAAATTAGCAAAGCATTTTCAAAAATTTGGTAAAATTGGTGGGAAAAAAATCAAGAGAACCAAATGATATGACATTATAAGAATTAAAAATATTTTAAATTTTTAATTTCATTCATTTTGACGATTCTTTCAAAAATTTATGAATTAAAAAAATTGTCATTTTTTTTAATTTAGAAAAGCTAAAACTTTAATAAAAACTAAAATATTCCCCCCAAATTGCTTTACGTCACTTTATAATTGCCGAGTCAATATCTTCGTTATGTCAAGAAAGATAGTCTCTCTAAGTTGGATTCCGCTGAGGTCTTTATCATTATACGAAACTAATGACCTCTCACCTTAACCTTACCTTAATCTAAACCTTAGACCTCGTTAACTGAACAAAATCCATAAAAAGAAACAAAGTAAAAAAAATGACATTATGTGAAAAAGGTTTTTATAATTTCTACATGTGTTTTCAAAATATATAGTTATTGAATATTCTTGAATACATGGAACAATCTAATTAAATAATAACAGCAGGCTTGAAATATCTACATGCAATCTAATCTAAATATTTTTGTTTGTTTGTTTCTTATGGCACTTGCCACTGACAAGCCCACTGTTACGAAGACAGCGATTTAAGCCTGAGGGGAACGTCTCTTATTTTTTATAGCAGCGCCAACTAGGGCCAAGAGTACGACTTTGCCACTCACGCATCACTCATTCGCTTGCACAACCCCTTTTTACAGGAGGGCACATTCACACATCTCACAGATAGAACAACAGAAGAACAACCATGCCCAAACCGGGACTCGAACCCGGGACGCCCAGATCACGGGGAAGACGCGCTACCCCTATGCCAGGACGCCGGCAAATATTTTTGTTGAATGAATTATGCGAAGTTGTAAAATTTAAAATTGTAATAAAGTATTATCAACGTTTAAAAATCTTACGAAAATAGACAATTATCATTAGAGAAATTTCAACATAAAAGTTTACCAAATATAAAATTATTTCAGGGAGAATATTACAATTCATTTTATTCAAGAAAAGTAATGAATTTTAAATGCAGCAATGTTGAAACGAATCTGCTGTTAAAAGCCATAACCAAAAACAAATGCCGCTTTTTTAAAAATTTAAATCATATATTAATTTAAAGTCAGTGACACAAATAAGAAAATGAATCAAATGAAAAAAATATCTTATAATTAAGTGAGTTTGAATTCAAACGAAATATAAATACTGATAAGTCAATGATGTACGAACTAATTGCATTGATATAGGAAAAATTAAATCCTTTAAGATAAACCTATTAAAAGAACTCTAAACAGTATTTAAAAGTTTTAGTTAATTTTCAATACAAACTTACCAATTAACGAACTATGCTCATTACGATCTAGTCGTCTTTGACGACCATTTTGGTCTCTCGGAATTTCGATTTCGTTTACTTTCAATTGCTTCTTCTCTCATAGGGATCTTCTGTTCCATGCATAACTTAACATTCATGACTCCTCTAAAAAAGTACTTTTAAGTGTCAAATTTTAACAGAAATTGAAGTCGTATTAATTTGATATTCTAATATCTGTTCTGTTTATAGTGTATTTGTACCATTCTATTAGAATCAAGTTCCATGACATCAAAGCGTATAAAATTGTAATTTCCCAAATGATATATCTTCTAACGTTTTTATTTGTATTGTAAACCACACAGATTTTAAACAGAATCGTTCTTCTTTAGCTTTCAACGGTGGAAGAAAATCACTCGATTAAATAATGGATGAAACAATGAAAACGATTTGAATTGCAGGACAACAATATAATCTATTGCTGGAATTTAGATTTAAAAAAGATTTTAAAAAATTGCCAACATTGGAAAAATCTAATATTATTAAAAATAGTTTTTTATTTTGAAAGACTGTAAAATTTATTTATATGTGATATTTTCCGAAATTATTATCGAAGAATTTAAAAACTTGGCTTTAATTTTAATTAATTAAAATTTCAAGAATTTCTCCGAGATGCATATTTTTGCCTTTGAAAGTAAATCTAGGCCAGATATATTAGTAACTCTAGGCCAGATATATTAGTAACTCTAGGCCTAACATTTCCTGTAGAGTGTCAACATTCATATCTATTATTGTTTGAGAAAAAAATAAAAGTCGGAAGTCAAAATTTGCTTTAGAGTTACAGTTCAAAGGAAGCATCCGTTTACGTTCTAACACGAAAAGAAGAAAATAGCGGCAGTATTTTCCATGCATTTTCTTGTGATTACATAAACGACACATTAATTAATGTCTATTTTCTAGCCCTGCAATTTTATTTTTCTAACTTTCAGGGATTTTATTAACTAATTGTGTTTTTGAGTTATCCTGTAAGGGCATATACAATCAGAGAAGTCACCAAAAAAGTTAAACAGAGATATATAATTTTAGCATCAAAATTCACTCATCTTGCTTATTGCTTATTGTTTGTTATAAAGTTCTCAAAGGCATGAACAGACAGGCAGTAATTATATTCTGCAATGATAGAATATAGTTGGATTAATGAGAATATTTTTCCTTACATTTGGAACAAATTTACAATTTTGAAAATAAACTATGTACCCAAATTTCAATCGCCAATTTTGTTGCATTTTTGAGTTATCATATTGCAAATTCAAATAGATAGACAAAAAGATCTTTCCATCGACCGATTTCGTGAAATTAAAAAAGTATACTCAGTTTTTAAAAAAGATATCATCTCGTAAATGATTTCGATCGTATAGCTCTATTTATCATCTTTTTGAGTTATAAGGATCGAAAACAAACAGACAAGATTTTTTTAAAATTCCATGCTCTGAAAAAAGACCTTTTCTTCCTGGCCTCTAGAAATTCATTAAAATTATGTGATTAAATCATTTAACAATTGCGGTACTTTGTACACAAGAAAGTAAAAGAATAATTGAAAGATTTGATTAAACAACGGAATTGGTTTGAATTTCTTCATAACAGTCAAAAGTTTCGCGAAGTATCATAGTTAAAAGTTAACTTTTAAAAAAATGAAAATATATGAAAATCTAAATTATAATATTAAAAAGTTAAATTTCTCAGTTTTAAAATGTTATAAAAATAAGATTATTCTCACTAACATTTCACAAAGTTATCGCAAAAAATTAAAAAAGCTGCTTTTTTTAAATTTAAATAGTTCAAGAATTTGCAACATTTCTTTTCTTCTTAAGGTGACTATCAAGATCTGTGTCCAGAAAAATATTTTACACTTCTTTATCAATTCTACTAATAAGGATGGATGTATGTGTATGTTGATGCTTTACAGAATAGACTATTTGACCTACACCTTCCAAATTTGGAGCATGTATATTTTGAAGGGTCGAAATATGTCCCCCAGAGCAATTTTTTTTTTGAAATTTTAATTAATTAAAAATCAAGCTTAATTTTGGCTTTTCTTGTGATTACGTCCAAAAATAATACTGCATACCACTAGAATTTTACATCGTTTCAAAATATAAGAAATTCTTTTTAATGTTGACAATTTAATAATCTTGGAAAATTTTTGAGGAATTTCCGCTATTTTTTAAAAATATTTTTTGTCTATTATATCTGTGTCTATCTAATTTACAAAACAGATTTTAAAAAATGTGAAGTTGAAATATCACAAATTTAGAAGATGGATGAACCGAATATTTACTATTTTGTTTACAGTTGGTTCCTTATATCTGCGGAAATTCCTATGGTAAAAATACAGTACATTTAAATATTTTATTATTTCGTTATATTTTTCAATTTTAACTAAAGCTTCTCTTTTTTTGTATCGAATCTTCTTTTTTTTTTATCGAAACCTTGATAGTTTTTGACTCAGAATGACAGTTCAATTAATTTTTAAACCTTTGGAAACCTATTCTTAAAAACGCATTTTATATTTTTACTTTATCTTAAACCAACTGAAATTTTGGTGATTTATTCTAAGTTAAAGAACACATTTTTGTTGATATGTTCTAAATTAAAAAAGAAATTTTTGGTTATTTTTTTTTTCGATGTTAAAATTAAAATATTAGAAAACACCAATGGTAACAAACAAAAACTGGTATTTTAGTCTATTTAATCTGCGTTCGTCTTATAACATCAGAGATAACAAAACATTTTTATTTTTAAGCTAAGAACTAATTACAGCTGCAAAAATTGATATGCTTATTTTCTACAAACAACTTTTATACTGGATTCATTTAGGAGAGATGCGGTAATGGATTAAAAAATCCTTAAATTTCCAAGTTCAAATCCTAGCTAATTTGTATTATCATTTTTTTCGCTAATAACTAGCCACAGTTCAAGAATGATTAGATAGATATTTCGTTTGCTGAACCATTTATATATTTGCTTTGGAAATTTCGTGTTTCTTCTAATATATTCTGTCAGAAAATCGTATCATTATGTGTCTTCTCTGTGCACTAATTATTAATTTAGGTTTTTAGCCTTTTAGCCTCTCATTACAATTTATAGCTCATATGTACGGAAGAAAAAATGTTTTAATATAACATATAAATATCGCTAACATGTTTTAATATTTGTGGTTAAACTGTTGCTCGTTAATAAGAATACATGTTGTATATATAATCGCACGCTGATATTCAATGCAATTTGTTTACAATATAGTTTTATTAAGAAATAAAAGTTTTATCCTTTTGTTCGTATTTTAAAGTAAACTTTAATTGATTCAAGTAATTATGTAAATGTGAACAAGTTTTATGTATACAATAAAGTAATTAATAAGTATAAAATGGAAAAGTTGTAAATTTCCAAAAGTTTATTACTAATTATATTTTTAAAAACCACAAACAATCTTCTAATTCACACTTTCTGAATGTCCCTTGTCGTGAATCCCCAACAATATGCTTCTTTTTTAGTACTGTTTTTTTTTCTATAGATACAGAAACATCTTTAAATTTAAAGTTGTACTTATATTTACTACTTGCTATTCATTTATCTGTAAATCTTTTTTATGGCGTAAAACTGAATCATTTGATATTGCCTCACTTTTTCATCAACCACGCACGTTGTCCCGAATATGCATTAAGAAATATATATCGTTGAAATGTGTATATCTGATAGTGAATATTCTTATTACGAATATATCAAATGTTTTTACATACATATTTCCAAGTATCTTTATTTATTTGGGGCTTCTTTTCCCATTATGAAGTCTAATGTTTTAGCATAAGGAAAAAATATATGAGGATAAAATCTTCTTACAATAAATATGACAAAAAGCAATTTCTACAATTTTACCTATCTTTAATGCTATTAATTTAGCCGTAATGTTTTTCCGCCATAAAAAATATATTGGGAATAAGTCCCAATTTCTACTGTTTCGATACATAGATCTCTTATAAAAATGTTGAGCACTTTTAACGACTCACGGAAGCAAGAAATCTTTATATCACTTCTTATATATTTCCATTTTTACCCAATTTTCTCCTCAGATCTATCAACTTGGCCCACAACGCTTTTTTCATAATACGAAATTAAATGTTTTGCCATCGCAGCCCCATTTTTGTTGTTGTTTCCATCCCGATGCGGGCAGAAATTCCGGTTTGCGCCGCTTCCAGGGATAAGGGATGCTCGAGATGAAGTGATGGAGAAGACCTCGCTGGATCCCGATGGCAACAGTGACTGGAAGGCGGAGGGAGAGAGAAGGTGGTTATTAACGATCGATAAAAGAGCTACCGATTCTGCCAGTCGCTTTTCAGGATGGCTGTTCATATAAATCGATACCAGCCCCCGAGTACTTTAGGCTGCCAAAAATACCTACTGGATTTTTCCTGGATCCGAGCCCTAATGAAAGATCCTGGAAATAATAATAATACAAGAAATATCCCCTATTTTCTTCCCCACTGTGTGTTATTGATTGGAGCTTAGTCCAAAACACCCCCTCCTGCCTGTCATCCCCCCATTCCCTCATCTTGAGACTCATTGTTGAGTTTCAATCCATCCCCCCCCCTCCACAGAATAGCTGCAGACCTTCCCCACCCGCCTTAGAGAGATGCGCCCGTCCACCATTGCCAGTTGCCATAGAAGCCTTTTAATCCAGTGGAATATTTTTCCGGGTTGGGGTAGGTTAAAGCCGGAGGGTAGGCTTTTGCTTGCTTCTGGAGACGGTGCAAGAGATCGGTAGGGCCTGGAAAATCTGGAAAGGATGGGAAACGGTGGTAAATAATTTGGAAAAGTCGCCAAAAAGTACAAAACGGAGACGGGAGGGATATGATTCAGAATTATCGATCTCTCACCATTGCTGCAACTACCTTGGAGGGAGGGTGTCAGGACGGTAATCGGATCGAAGATGCCGCGCATGCGCCGTGTAGGGGGACGGTCCGGGCACTGCATAATGTCCGGTTTCTCGGGTTTTCCGGTGTCCTCTGGTAGGAGGGAGGAGATCCGACATCGGCTGCTACCCGTTACGGTCGCAGATTGACTTCCATCCCTAACAGCGGACGATGCCCTTTTCAGCCAGGTAAGGACATCCTTTCTGTGATATATCTAACGTCCCTCTGCTGGTCAGCGAGCTTCAGGTAAGCGATTGCTGGTCTCTTGACCTTTTCTGCCAAGGATGTATGCCTTGCCGAATTCGATGGAATCCTTTTTGTCCTGGTGACGTTGTCGACCGCCTTTCTAGGGAATGCTCGTGGAGCAATAGTGTCAGGATCTTTTGCGCAATTTATTTTCATCAAAAGGCAGTATTAATATGAGACGTAAACGCCGATCTGCAGCACAAAGTGTATGTTTCAACGATGATTCAGGGATGATAGTTGTCTGTCAGCTCTTTTTGGGGATGCGGCTAGCTATCTACAGTGGAAGCATACTTCTTGTGGTTATGACGTTATGAACAAGTAACAGGTGGCATGATCTGTTGTTGATGAAGTCAAGCATCCCACACTAAAGATTTGACTGACGTATGGTAATAAAAGCTTGATAAGCAAGTGTTTATTATGGTAATATCTACGATCGCATCTTTATATTTTTCTATTTAGTGTCAATAAATCTATGGTTCTAACGAATTACAGCGAAGGAAAATAAAGTGGATACCCTATAGTTCAATTTCTTTTTCAAGTTTCGCTATATAATCTGATATTTTCTATAATATGAGATAAAACTGATTTATTTATGTGAAAATGTACTTTTTAAAAAAAATCTGATGTATCGTAACCATTTATTCTTAATTATGAAATTAATGTACTCTGCGTTCTATTCTTTTAAAAATATTCATAAGTAAAGATTAAACTAACTGAAAATCTTCATAATCTTCTCTTATGGAGGAGCATTTAAATAAGTTTATTGCATACTTTATTATTCGTCTATTAAAAAGTCAGTATTTATTAGTTTCTGTCGTCAAAATTTAGAAAATAATATTTATAATTCTCATGGATTGCTTTGCTATATAGAAATAGCTATACTTTTTTTGAACAGAGCGAAAAAAATAAATGCATAATAAATAAACAATGAATTAAGGTTTAGTTCATAAATTGCAATTTAATCAGTTTTATATAAAAAATGAAGTTAGAAATATTATGAACTTAGTTGATTATTACAATTTGTTTATATAAGATTTAGAATTCAGTTTACAAAACGTTAGTGAATACCGTAACAAATAGTATAAATCTTATCGTATCTTTATTCATGTCATAATAATTATAATTCAAAAGATCTGTTAATTACAATTTATTTATTCAAATATTTCTAATTTAAATTGCAATATAGATTTATATAGTAATTTTAATTTCAATGGTAAGATTTTCATTTAATGAATAATAATGATCAATGCATTAATTCTATCTGTTTAAACTCAAATTTGCTTAAAATAAGTGACAGCAGATTTTATCTGTTTAAATTCGGATAAAAAAAGTATGTTTACAAAGACAGGCCTTTCTATGTTTTAGATGTCAGACCAGCTTACAATTTCCCAAAATATTTCTTATGTTTTATGAAATCTTTTGTTTAAATGGTTCTCTTTATAACAGGTAGGTAGTTTTATAATATTTCCCTTATAATTAATTTCTTGCATTTTTTTTAATAATCTTATTATGGTGTATCGTATGGAACGTCAATTTTAAATTTGATATTATATCTTATTCTTAATCTATAAAATATAAATAGTGAACACATTTATATATAAATTCTTGTTAATTATTATTGCTCATTATTAGATATATTTTCAATAATAATATGTTTATATGTAATTAAATATATTTAATGTATATACTGAATTTGAGGACTAATTATTAAAATTCTCTTAAGAAACTGCAATTGATAAACAATTTTTCAAGTTATTTGGAAATTAAAATAAAAAAAAGCATTTGAATGAAAAAATATATCAAGAAATAAAGCTGTTGTAGATAGAAAAAAAGTGCAAGAGTTGGATTTAAAATTTGCATCACTTTGGAAAATGTTATTAGTTAAATTAATTCGGGGAAATATAAATGAGTGATAAATATGAGGTGATCATAATTCTAAACTTTATACAAAACTAGTAGGATTATTAATAAAAATTTATCTGATTATTAGTTTTTAAAATGTTACTACAAGTAAATATAAATATAAATCTTTCGAATGTAGAAATTTCTAACGATATATTTATTTAACAAACATTGTCATAGGACATTTATTTTATGTTTACATTTTATTTAAGTATTTTATATTTTTCATTTTTTAATATTTTGAAACAACAAATTCTATGCAGTATTTTAATTATTATATATACTTATAGATATTAAATAAATGATACATAAGAAAATTAATGGAATAAAAAGAATTAAGAGTTTCAGTCTTAAATTATTATTTTCTTCTGGGTGATTTTTTATTTACCACTAACAGAAAGGGAAGAAAAGCAGAGTGAAATTGGCTTTTACAAAAATGCTGTTGATTTAGAGCAAGTCAAATTTATGAGAGGCAAAGTGGGAAATTTGTGAAAATTCTTAATCCAGTATACAAACAAAAAAATAGATTAAAATTGGCATCCACTATGTTAGTAGAGAAATCATTTTGAGTTTTGAATAAGAGTTAATGTAAATAAACATTCGGGAAATCATTTTGAGTTAACTATTGTACATAACAATTCATATTGCGTAAAATACAATACTATCACGACTGACCTAACTCTACTGAGCGTTTGGCCATTTCAGATCAAGAAGTTTTAGGGCTAACACATGGACATTTATTGCTAATTTGTATCTAATTAAATATGAGATGTTTTGAATGTAAAACGAATTCAAAATATTCTAAGCTCATCTTGTTTTTTTTTATTATTATGATAGTTGCCTTTTTAAGATTACAGCAGATGCGTATATACATACTTAGGTTTAGTTTTATAACATATTGAATTACTCATTAAAAAACAAAGGAATTTTTGTTTATTTTTTGACTCCTTACCAACGCTTTTGAGCAGCAGTATCCGGCAGCCTTTTGATTAGGAAACCAAACTTTTCATTAGGGACTCACTGCATAATCTTAGTCCAACCTAAAATAACAACAACGTATATTTCTATGCTGCTTTAAAAAAAATGTAGTAATATACAATATGTAATAAGTTCCCGTTGATGCGGTGGTCACTTTTAATTTTTCGTTAAAAAAATCAAGACATTAAAATACAATAGTAGATTACTGAAAGATATAACAAGCAATACAGCAAACAGTAAAGACATAACAAGTAGTGTTCTTTGGATTAACAATTTCAGGGGAATTTCGAATAACCAGAATTCGATTAAGCGGAATTTTGTTATGTAAAAAATATTTTGTTATATAAAAAAGAATTTCATGCTGTATAAAAAAAAAAGTTGTTAGTTAAGATTTGTTTTTAATGTAACTTTTAAATTCATTTTTGAACGATAATTTTCCTTAAACATGTGTGTAATTTTATTTATGAAAATATTTTACTTTCAAAGGCTCGATTCATGTATACGATAAATTAATTATATAGAATAAATAGTAAGTAATATTTTCTTAAGAAATGTAATGAACTTTTGTTTTTTAATATAAGTTATGCAATGGAATAAAATATTTATACGCTATAGTTCTGATAAGTAAACAATTGAGTTAACATTAATTTTGATCCTATTTAAAGATACAAATTGTGCATTTGTGATTTTTCATGGTTCATTATAGGTTCAATCGAAAATTTGTAGTGAGTCGAAATGAACAAAGAGCTGTTATGATTGCATTATTTTATTTAGTCTTCTTGCAATATTAAGACCAAATTTGATTTGTATCTTGGCATTCTAAGTATTTTGAAATGATAAACTCTTTAGGTTAAAAAAGATGCTGAAATTTCTAATCATATTGAGAATTTATTGTTTCATTGCTTTCATTGCAGATGAATTTCAATGAATTAGAATAAAGAACTCATAAGTGATATTCATATATGTCAAACACTTCAGTGCTAGTAAAAATGTATATCTAAGAAAGCTTTTCCAAATAAAAAAAATCCTATTAAATTTATTAAAATGTTAATTGAATTCAGACATTTATATAATTTTATCACTGACTCTACTATTAGTTTTTCCCTTTCTTACTTATATACATAATTGTGTTTGAAAAATGTTTAGGACATGTATTAAATTAGATATATTCGATTCACATATCAGTAAAATTGTGAATAATTCATTTATGTTAGTAAAATAGTAAATCTTAAATGCCTGCTCAATAATGCTATTCATTTTTAAATAGATTTTCAAGCAAATGTATTATTTTTTCATGTCAAAGGAGCTATACTTGCTAGTGATAAGTGAACAAATTTTTTAATCAGGTATCTCAAATTTTGCTGGATGTTTCAGAGAAAAACGTTTTTTTTTTTTATCTGATTTGTTTACAAGAAAAATCACAACAAAAAGTGTTTTTTTTTTAAATTAAAGCAAAAATTTCCAAATTCCATTTAAAATTTAAAATTTCAATATTTTTGTAAATACAATTTTGTAAATAAATTTTTAATTGACTGATAATATTTCAAGCAATCAACATAAGAAAAATAAAATTTAAATCTGTTATAAGTAAGTAAGTAAAGTAAAGCTTAAGTTTTAACAATAATAGATTTCTAAACTTCCCAAAATTTATTGTTTTGAAAATATAGTTTTCATTTATTTCTTAATCAAATACAACCTTATTAAAATTTATTTGTTAAATTGTTCATAAACCTAAATTTCTAGAGTTTTCTATTATAGGAGACAATTTAGACTCTTGAAATTACTATGAAAATACAAATTGTATATATTATTCTGTGCATTGTGAGATAGTGAAATTTTACTTGAAAAAAATATTATTAAATGCTTTCTAAACATTAATATTTTGGGATTAGTTTCCGTTTTTTAATCATTAAGATATTGTTTGGTAATTTTTTTAAACTATGAAAATGAATTATTCTTATTTTTGAATTGCAATTAATTACAGCAATTATCAAACGATAATTAAAATTCCAATATTGAACAGAAGATTTAAATAAAATTAGAACAAATCATTCTATTTTTTTCTACTTTATCTTTTTTAAAGATGCTTGTATGTATCTGTAAACTAAACAAAAAAATTGTAAATTAAAACTGATCTTTGATTCGAATCAATTCGATTCGAATTCAGTATGTATTTAGTTTTGTGATGTATTGAATTTGTAAACAAATAGAAACTTAAATAACTTTTTACACGTTGAGGAATTTATTCTTTAAGAAGTTTACAGGAAATATTAAATCTTTGTTGTTATTCTTTATCATTTCATAATCGTATTGTTAAATATTTTGCTGATTTAGTCTGAAATAAATGCGTTTAAAAGAAAAACTTCAGACAACGTTTTTATATTTAGGCTTAGCAATTTTATAGCTCTTAAACTGCAGTCTTTCACGAAGAACCACGGGAATAGTACCGTAGTCGTACTGAGAATGATGTCATTCACGTGGTGAATGATGGATTATGGCTTCGGCCAGGTAACCAAATGGCGACCCACCCATGTTTCCGAGACAAATGCAACCTTACTTTCGAATATGCTTCAAGAAAAAGAAGCAATTTTCGAGCTTTGTGCTAGAAATGGCTCCATTGTGCTCGTGCTTGGCATGGGCTCAAAAATTTCACTTTTAGCGGAAGTATATTAGTCTACAAAATGACTTCATTGTCGACCTTGCTTATTTACTTTTTTTTTTTTTTTTTTGTATTGCCTGATCAACTTGCAATTTCATTATTCATCTAATGGAAAAATATGTATGAATTACTTCACCTGTTATGGATATTGAATCAAAATAAATTATTATAAAGAATAATATATCTACTTTAAGGTATAATTTTTATGTTACTGGACAGAAAAACTCCCCGTCGAAATTGGAAATTCGATTTTTTTTTGGAAGAATAATCAATGAAATATTTTCCTTTCCTGGACTGCAAGAATATATTCTTTTATTATTTTTGAGGTCATTCGAAATGAGATAGAGCATAAATTTTTTACAAAATTAATATCTTTATAAAATATTTTATATCAAAATTTTCCATTCTACTAATTGTGAAACAAATGTTTAAATGACATTTATGCATAATTTCAAAACATTGACTTTTGATAGTGAAAAAAAAAACTACCACTTACCAAAAAAAAAGATAACATTATAAAACCAGAATAATTATATCTAATGATAAATTCAGAATAGTTTCAAAACAAAGGCAAAAAGGTTTGTGATGTGTTTCAAATTCTTTTAATTTAATCAAAACTAATCTTAACTTCTGTATCTAATTAATCAATTGCACAATTCAAACTTATTTGTATAATCAAGATTTATTTTAGTACCAAACAAATAAATAAACATTATTTATAATTTTCTTACTACCGTATATAGATATAGAAACGTGAAATGTCTCATCAACTAAATATATGTTAAATACGTGGTTATAATTCAGAATAAATATTAAATGATTTTCAACAAAATGTACTTTTATTGAACCAACCGATTATTTAAATAATAGTTCAGTTTGGAAATATTGCTGAATTTCGATAAAATGTTTCCAGAATTTGATGTATTTTATCTATATTTATATGGCTTTTGATCATTATTTCTTAATTTTTAATCATTTTCATTGTAAATTTCAATTACTCATATTGACTATTAGGAATTGATATTTTTGAAAAAGTTGGACTATATTGTATTTTACTTATTATAACTTAATATTTAAAGAATTTGAATGCAAATTAAATTGATAATTGAAATGACATGTGACGTAGCAATTAATTAAGATTTAAGTTGATATAGCCTGGATTATTTTCTTCTAAAATATTTTTGAACAAAAAATATTTTTGAAATATAACAACCTTTCTAGAATTCTAATTTTATTGGTATGCTTTCATATTATTTATTCAATAATATCTTTTCGAAATTAATTTAAACTATAAAAAATGAGTAACCTTAGCACAAATCGTTTCTCAAAGCCTGAAAAAAAATGTTTTGACATCATAATATCTTTAATCCTTCAGTAACGATAAAGCGAGATAAACTTGAAAAAATAAATAAATATAAAGCTTAAATTTGTTGTCATAATAAATGTATCAAGAATCATACAGTATCTATTGGAAAAAAAAAATGTTTACTTAAAGAATTCAGAGTTCTCTAAGTTTTCTCACAAATTTGGTTAATCTTGTGCAACTTTATCATCATAATTTTAAAATCTTTATAATTTCATATTTCGTGTCAATTCACCAATTTATTCATTAAACTGTACTTCAAAATTATATTGATTTATTGTTAATTATATAGGCTAATTAAAAATTGAAGAAAAGATTAATTTTTTCCTTTATTTTCCTATTAAGCCCATGCTATCTTTTTTTTTATAAACTGCTATTTTCTTAACAGGTTTTAAGTCAGATGATGTTGGAAGAGAATAATTTGTATGTAATCTCGTGGATATGTACAGGCTTAATATATATTACGCTGAATAATATGAAAATCAATTATCAGTTTGTTTTGAAAAATGTATATGAAAAACCAAATATATCCTTGATAGTTCTAAAAGAATAAATTAATTGTCCATTATATTAATACATCATAATTAATTAATTGTTCAGGGCGTATGAGGGACTTTTTATCCAGACTACAATGGACTATTAAAAAACACAAGGTTTGAGAAGAAAATAAATTTTTTTACCAAAAATTATATACAAATATAATTTTTTTTGTCATAATTCTTTGGAAAATTCAGACGTTTGTCATAACGGTGAACTAGATCTGCACTCCTTTATTCGAAAAACGTTGCCATTGATACAATATGGGCTTTATAATTCTTTTTAAACTGATTATTAATCTGGAAGCTTTGGCTTACTAGCTGTCTTTTCAATGCAAGAAAGAGTTGAAAATCACTCGGCTCTAAATCGCATTCTCGATAAAGAGGTACAAAGAAGCACGTTTTGCTGAAGGTTTGATTCAAGAATTTGATTAAATAGTTCAAAAGAAATAAATGATGTTGGAATCCCAGGCAAACAGCTGGCTGACCTCCATGCCAAAATTACGATTTTGGAAAATAAATGCTTAAACATACCTTCTCCATTTTATTTCTTTAAAAGAACACTCAAAGAACTTCCAGCCTTATAAGAATTTCAAAGGAATGTAAAGACCCATCTAACAACATTGGCGGCAAAATTTTTCGAAGGGAAGAGAGTGAAATGCAATCCACCTTTATAATAACCAACTAAACTTAGCAGAGATTAAGGTGAAAAATAACCATGTTTGAACACAAATTTCGTCTATAAATTTATTTTGTTCTCTACACTTTGCTTTTTTGTTACATCGTCGCTTGAGGAAAAAAAAATAGGCTTTCATAAATACTTTTAAAGAACAGTTCGTCTAATTAATATTTGTTCAGAATCTTAGAAATAATTTGAAAACATCTAATATTGAAATCATTTACGAACTTTTTCAGTTGATACAGATAATCTTTAGATTTAAGGTAAAAACTTTACAAGAAACACTTATTAAAATGAATGATTTATTTCTTAAATAAGTTAAATTTCGAATAAATTGATTTTGAATGCAGTAAAACTTCAGTCTGAAGTAGTTTTTTAAAACAACAGAATTTTCACTTCGTATAAATTCTCTAAACTATCATTGGATTATGATTTAATTAGAATACTTTTAATTATAATGG
This sequence comes from Argiope bruennichi, assembly GCF_947563725.1. NCBI lineage: Eukaryota > Metazoa > Arthropoda > Arachnida > Araneae > Araneidae > Argiope > Argiope bruennichi. Next base: position 122,273,694 of record NC_079158.1, read on the forward strand.
ATGGGGAACGATATAATCTAATATTTATGTGTTCGGTTTTGTGTAGAGCACTGGTTCCCAAACCGCGGGCCTCGACACGACCTCTATGTATATATCTAACCCCAATTTACAAAACTGTAATATGGGATTAAAATCTTCGCATATAAAAGTCGTATAATCACAATATTAATTAAAATAAAAAATATATATATTTAATAATAAAAACTTTGTTTCTTCACAAAATTTTCTTTATGTTCCACCTCGCTTCTTTCAAACAAAATGTGCATTATTTGTTTCTGAAAAAAATGTATCGAGGATTAAGTGGGTCGTCGAAGTTCTGGTTTCTAAAAAGTGGGTCACAGTGTTTAAAAGTTTGAAAGTCTTGATTTAGATCATTTTTATTTGTGTTGTTAATTTATGTTTGAATTTCTTTAATTCTATATTTCATAATACTTTAACCGTTAAGTTATTTTTCATCAGGGATTTTTTATAATAGGATTTTTTTATATTATACGACACACGATTATTATACGATATATGTGTGTGTGTAATGATATTTTAATATCTAATTTAATCCAAATTAATTTCCCAAATTTTTGCCTAATCTGGTCCATGTCGGGTCATTCTAAAGTGTTCTCTTGTTTCCTGATCCCATTCCACTGCTGAAGCTTTGTAAAAATGATGCTCCATCAGTTACACGTGTCAAGTGAAAATGATATCTTCGGTGCCCTTATCCAAGGTGAACACGAGTATTCAATTGACACGTGGCTGTAAATCCCATGTTATATAAAACTAGTGATCATGTGTTTCGTCCTTTCCTTACTTCTGCTTTTTGTTCTGCGCTGTTGTGAACGTGTTCTGTCCGCGCCGGCTTGTAAATAAATTGCTTTCCCGAGATGGATTAAAATGAATTTTAAAATGTAAACAGTCTCTTCAATGTCTTTGAACCTGCTGTTTTAAACAAAATAATGCTTAGATATATATATGCAACTGAACGAGAGATATCTTACACTGATATTTGCAGGAGTTAAATCGAATAGCTGCAACATAGCACATTTGTAATTTTACGTAAATATTTACTTTTAACATCTTAATGTAATTTCATGATGAAACTGATCTATAAAATTTTCTAATCATTTTTTTTTCACAATTAATACATTATTCTATATTTTTATATTTATGTATAAATTATTATTATTATTAAAAACCATTCACACTCTAATTTTTTTAAACAAAGAGAGTTATTATTGAGTTTTTAAAAATGTCTTAAGCATTCGTAGCTCGATAAATATTTTAGTTTATAGAGGGAAAAAGGATCATATTTATGTATTTGGCAGTTTATTTTTGATTTAGAAAAAGAAAACAATTTTTAAGATAATAATTTTATAGATTTAAGTAATCTTTTATAATCTTTTATTAGATATATTTTAATATAGATATAGATAATTTAGATTAGATATAGATATAGTATTTTTTAATCTTTTATGGAAGCATTAAAAATAATTTTCTATAGATATAACACTGTAAAAAATAGATAATAATTCATTTAAGATAATAATTTTATAGATTTAAATTTTCATAATAATGCTACTAAAAACATTTTTTTAATCTTTTTTAAAAGTATTAAAAATAATTTTCTATAGATATAACACTGTAAAAAATAGTTAATAATAAATTTAAGATAATAATTTTATAGATTTAAATTTTCATAATAATGCTACTAAAAACATTTTTTTAATCTTTTATAAAAGTATTAAAAATAATTTTCTATAAGTACAACACTGTAAAAAATATTTTGCATACGTTTTTGATAAATTAATAAGATAATTTAAATAACATATCATAATATAGTGAAGCAACTTATTCTGAAAATAAATAAAGTTAAAATTCTAAAAATATCTTTGAATTTTAATTTAATTTGTTAATTTGAATTTCAAAATTTCAGAACAATTAAAGAGCGATAGAAAAATTTCTATATACTTTAAAAGCTGTTAAATTTTATAAAATCTGTGTGTGAAATTAGTATTTGAGGCCTATGCGTGCATATGAATAAACTAGTTCTAAACTGTAGAAACTATGATTATTGTCAAATAAATGTTTTGATTTTATTAAAAAAAACTTCATTTAATATTAAACAGACAAGATTATTTAATGTTCTTGGAGGGTTTTAAAAAACTTTTTGAAAATCTGTAAATGTTTGAATTAATGATTAATATGTGACTTATATGTATATGTTTGTAATTATATTCTTAAATTTTATGACACGGATATTTACTTAACAAAATTATATGATGAATAATACTTTTATAGTATTAATATTAATGGTATTTTATGGTATTGGTAAAAATATTTTCTTTTAATTGTAATAAAGACTACCTTTACTATTATAACACTTTTTGTATTAATGATTTATATCATTTTCATCTATATTATAATGAAATTTTAATAATAAAATAAACCACCATACATGTATTTATTAAGAAGAAAACTTTTACTTCTTGCATTTTAAGCAAAGAAAATCGAATTAAATTGCATTTTAGTGAAACAAAATGAATGTGCTTTTGTATCCGAATATTTATTTTGAATTGCAAGTTACCAGTATTGATATACCTAAACTTACTCAATTTTCTTAATTTTATTTATATAGAAATTATATATTTAGCTAAATATTCATGTAAACAAAAGTATTTTTAATTAAATATTAACAATAAATTCAGCTTATATTACAAAGACAATAGCTTTTTTATGTTATATTCTTACTGTAAATTATTTTGTAAAAAAATGCTTTATTTATAAAATAGAATGTATATTTATTCCATTAAGTATCAAAAATTATTACGATAAAAAAATGCAATATCATATGCTTTAGGGATATTTTGTATGATTTCCAATATGTATAAATCTTATTACTATAACGAATAATTTTGTTTATAAGTAGAATATGTAATGAATAGCAATATCATTTGGTTTAGAGATGTATTAGAATATTTCTCATGATTTCCAAAAATCTAAATATAGACAAATTTAATAAAAATCGAAAAAATATAAGAAATATATAAGAAAAATATAAGAATAGAAAAATATAAATATAGATAACAGAAAATAAAATTATAGAGAATGATTTTGCTTTTAAGTAAAATACATATTCCTAAGATTGAAAGTGTTATTTCAGTAACTATTTTTACTTTAAAAAAGATTATAATACCTTCCTTTTAATAGTAGTACATAACATTATGTCTAATATAATTATCAATAAAAAAATTAGTTTTAAGTTAAAATTAATTTGAAAAACATTTACACAGCATTCTGTGTGCTGAATATAGAATATTGTCCTTTTTTTTCTTTTTGATGTTCTTTTCAGAAGTCTGTTCATCAAGTTGTCTGACTCTCTGTATTCACTGTTGGGCCTCTATGTTTCTGTTTTACATCATAAGGCACGCGGTGAATGCCAAGAGATAGACTTTACAAAGCAGCTGTTGCTTGGATCAGGACGAGCACCGTAAGAAGGGAATGACGAACAAAGCATCAATTCCATGAGAATACAAGCGAATGAGTATATTCCATCATACCTTATTGAGCAATCAATACCTTATTGAGGAAGGCTGAGTTTATTGTTCCTGTTCAGGAAGATACCATCTCTTATCAGTGACTGATAAAAGTAAATATGGATGTTATGTATTAAAGAATGTAGTGTATTAATGAATTAAATTAACGTAGAATTAACCGCTATGTTTTCGATACTAAGTTTCCATATTAGTTTTTACCATGCAATTTTATGTGATGATATTTAGAATTGTATATGATCCATTCCCACTTGTAGTTTTGGTTATTTATTCGCATTTTTTCATTTTAATTATAACATTTATTTTAGTACAATAATGTTCATATGTTGGATACAAATAATTTGCAAAATCCAAAAATCATTCAAAATGCTTTCACGACAGATAGAATTCGGCTTTTAGATAGATTTGAGATAGTAGAGGCTATTTAATAAAGCTGGTTCATAAGTTTTAATTATATTTTTATTTAAAAATTAACTTGTACGACGAGTTAACTTGTTAAATGTTACACCGAATTCCTAATTCATCGTAAACTTTTTTTTAATGAAGTATGTTATTGCCCTAAAGAAATCTTTGCACCATTTTAAAATTTGAAAATTAACTCTGTATAGTCAGTTTTATTTCATACTAATTTTCTTTAATTTTAATAATTTTCAAAAATATGTTAAGCTAAGAAAATATTTTGATTATATTTATTTTATTAAAATTTAGTAACATAATTTTGTATGATTTATTACTATTTTTGTTATCTTTACTTATTTCATATATTCATTTTAAGTCTACAAAATCATCTTTTATGAAAAATGGATCGCAAGTGTAAGTAATTTAGGAACTCTAATTCAGCAGCTAGTGAAAAAAATTGAGAAATAGTTTAATTACTCTTTAACAAATAATTTTACTTAAAATTTTTTTTATGGAATTACAGTACATTCCCGAGCATCCGGTTCTATCCAGTTTTCATACAATCCTGCCTGGTTTTCTTTTATCGTTATTAAATGAGGAAGGCAAGATGCCTATTAAGTCATCTATTAAAGACTTTTTCAAAAAATAAAAACTGTACATTTTGACTCTTCTGTTAGGGTCACCTTTTCATATCTTTGTAATCATTTATCAGAGAAAATTAAAATCAATTTGAGCCAATTTTCTTCAGAATTGGGTCTACAATTTACATTAAAGGTTTGTTTATGTTTCCTGTATTTAAGTTGGGCATTACAGAATTTATGTTAAAATGCGAACAGTTTATATTATTTAACTTACTTTTTCTCTAATAAATTCTTGAAACGTGCAGCCCAGTATCTAAACGTATATAAACTACCATTACAGAGCCTTCTATTTTAACTCGACACGTTATCGGATATCGGTTCTATGATTCACTGGGCCTCGGCTGCGTTTACATTGAGATACATGAAGGACTTAGTACTCAATAAGAAGTGAAAAAATACGTATTGTAACAGTGCGTTTTGGTACAAAAACTCTTTCTAATTTTGGTGAGCAAAGAAATGAGTGTATAGAAATCCAACCTATCCGGCATTTTTGTTATCCGGCCAGCTTTTCCATCACATTAGGCTGGATACTCGGGAGTGTACTGTATTCTATAAAAAAATTTTGACATGTGATTCTTTTTTTCTTTTTAAACGAAAATAACGATTCTAAAAATAAAAGTAGCTGGAAAAATATCCATTTCACTCTGAAAATTAAAATTATTTCTATTAACACTTTGCATTCGGATGCCTTCTTTCAAGTACTCTTCAAGATGATGCATCATTTTGACTTTTTATTTATTTAATTTTGATTGTTAAAAGTATTTAAACAGTGGTGAAAAAGGGTAATTTTTTTTGTGGAAATTTTTCAATTTAAAATATTTATATACATTTATTTTTCGAAACAATAAACTAGTCCTTGTTTTAAGTGAATAATTATTCAATAACTTTTAATTACTTTTACGAGTGTAAAGGGTTAATGAACTGAAAGACTTTGGAATAATAAATTAGAAGAATTTTATTTTTCTAATTGATGCTCCCAAAAACATTAATCAAAATAAAGAAACTTATTTCTACTAAATTATGGTTTATGCAAGATAAGAATTAAGTAAATTTTGTATATTTTTCAATAAGTCTATACCAATTGATAATATCCAAAATTTAGTAACTCGTTCTAATGATGTAAATATATAGTTTCAGATTTTTAGTCATCATTTGCCTTCATCCCTTAGAGTAAAAAATTAATTTACTCCATTCAAATTTGTTTTTATATGATTGCTTTAACACTTTAATTAATTTAATGAATCAATTATTTAATAAATTACCAGAATAAATTCAGAGCAATTAGAATTATTTTGTTCTTGCAACTATATAAGACTTTATATTATTTTCTCACCTGTTTCACTGCCGAAAAGATATTTTAAGTCTTTCTACTGATAAAAAAATCTTAATTCAAAATATATTTAGTTATCGTTTTCCAAAATATAATTTTACTTATATTTTATCTCTAATTTTCAAATTCCTTAAAATTATATAATGTTGCTACAATAATTCTATAATAATCAAAGACATATATATTAATAGCCAAAAAAATCAAAATCTACAAAAGAAACCTATTTATTTCAGTATTCTACAGGTACTGCTAATTTACTATTTTATATAATCTTAATCTAAGCAGTATTCTAATTTACTATCCATCTTTCTTGAAAAACAAAGTGTCATTTACTTTTAAACTATTATAACTATGTTGAACCGAATTAACTACGTCTTGCTTGATTTCAAATAAACGAATGGGGATTTTTCGCAATGAAAGTTTTTAATAAATACTTACCACATCTTTTGAATTAAAATATGACATTCCAATTTACTACTCATATTTTTCCGAGGGTCATTCTAATACTCCAGATGAAAAATCAAGAAATTATTTAAGATTCTCCATCATAAAAAAAATTTATAAGTTTGGTTAGTTAAACTTTAGATACTTTGCTCTTGCCTAAGGTATCAAGAAAAATAATGGAATAAATATTGCTTGTTCATGTGCAAAGATTTTATTTTTACAAACTATATTATTGTAAGTTTACAGATATTTCTGGATATTAAACAGGACAGCTGGAAAGATTATTCAAATAGCTAAGAATAAAGTTTGATTTTTAAACTTATAAATGTAGGTAATGATGAGCAGATTTGAGTTTTTGTTTATTTATCTATACTTATAATAAAGCTCAATGTGTGTGTGTGTGTGTGTGTGTGTGTGTGTTGGCGCTCTACAGGCCAGGTCATTTGACATACAGCTATCAAATTTGGTACATGTATACTTAGAGGTCGGGAATGTGCACCTGGGGTCCCTTTTTTTGAAATTTTAATTAGAATTTTAATTATTAATTAAAAACTAACTTTCCCGCCAAAAAAATCTTTCATTTTCCCCACCGCCAACTTTTCCGCCAAAAAAATCTTCCATTTTCCCCACCGCCAAATAAGTAAGGCATTAGTTGTTTTTTTCTCCCAACAGTAATGAGGCTAGGGTTAACAATTTTCGACGGATTATTTCAAACGATTCTGTTTATTTTCTTAATGTTTTATGCATTTAAAATTAAACATTGTTAATTAATCCATGTTTCAGATTCATTCTGAAGTACTTTTGAATTAAAATAACACAGAATAAAGGAAATTAAAAATGTATAATCTGCATAGCGGTACCCCAACTGGCGTAGAAAAATTTACGCATTTGCGTTAACGTAACTGGCGAAGAAAATCCACGCATGCGCATTGTTCTGATTGTTGCCATGACAACCAACGGACGATTTAAATTATTTTTAGGTTAGTTGCATGCTTTTGTAAGTAAAATGTATTTATGTTAGTTATTTGTATATGCTTATAGTTTTAAGTACATCGTTTTTTAAGTAGTTTTTTTTAAACCTGTTTTCGACCGATTATTTTAAACGATTCATTTTATTTTCTTAGTATTGGATGCATTTAAAATGAAACATTGTTAATGAATCGATCTGTTCATGATGAATCTGAGAAATTTTTGTTGACAAATTCTTGAGATATTACATAAATTAAGAAAGATATTCTTTAGTGACCATAAAGTTTAAACGCTCAGTGACTCTATTATCAGTAATCATATTATTAAAAAAATGCTTTGTTTCAGTATAAAATATTATTATATTAATTGCAGATTAATCATTTACACTTTAATTTAAAGCATAATTTCTACGAGGGGTAACAGAAAATGAGAGAGATACATTTCACGCTATAACTGAAGGCCTTTATAATATTATGAGTGAATTATATGCCTATCAAAATTTGAAGTTTTAAAATATTTTGCTGAAGAATCCATTAAAGTTGGAATTGCGTAAAATATTTAATGGTACGACCGGAATTTTATCCCCTGCTTGGGGAAATTTTTAAAAATCGCAAACAACGGCCTTGCGAAATGTTCAAAAGCAAAGAAGCAGATGTTCAATTATAGTGCATAATAAAGATTGCCAGCTTTGGCGCGTTATCACAACTTGGCGAAGAAGGGGGTTAAACTCTGGTTCAACCTATTTAATTATTAAAATTTAAACGAACATTAAGATTGGCGAACCTGCTGGTCGCCAAAGGCGGCTAGTTTACAAATAAAAGAAACGAAACCCAAAAATGGCATCTTATTGATCCTTCTATTATGTTCAGATTTAAATTCTTTGCAATTGATTTAAAAACAATGCGAAATTTTAAATATAATAAAATAACAATTCATTTATAAGATAATCTGATGCTTCAAATCTAACAACGATAGTCATCCTGACATATATTCCTGGACTTTTTTTCCAGTTTATTATATAATCGCATGCTAGTGATTTAATGGGCTATAATATAGTCATTGGAAAAATGATGTATATATGTGTTAATGTTCGAAAATATACAATTAAAGATAATGCTTTTTGATAATTGTTTTCTATCCAGATTATATTTCTGAAGGAGATATAAGATTAGATTAGATCTTTTGAGGATTGGATAAATGTGGAAAGATAGTTTCCTTTAATTTATGATGATAGCAAATGCATTTCTAAATAAAATTTCTGTATTTTAGCCAAAAATAAAAATAGAGATCAGAATTCAATACTTCAATAAACATTTTTTGAATCCATATAAATTCTAGATTACAACGGAAACATCTCTTTAAAACTATAGCATTGTTTCCATCATTAACGGTTTATAGTAAGCAGAGCTACTTAACTGGATATTTGAGATTTCTGATGGTATTATATAGACAGATATAATACCAATAGTTGGTATGTAAAAAAGATATTTGAAGATCTAATAATGACAATTGCTGAATTATTATTTTCATCAATATGGAAGAAATTGTTAAGAGATATTTAATACACAAAAGATATTGATTAGAAAATATTTTTAATTGAATATATCCGCTCTCAGAATAAGAATTCTTCTTCTTCATTGAAGCTAACCCCCGGGGGTGGCAGCTCGAAATGAGGATGAGATGCTTCCGGAATGGTGGCTGGATCTCGCCACCCTGAAGGGTACACAAAAATGTTGGGGATCTGGCTCCTCCCATCGATGATGGGACGTCCTTCCTTCGGGAAAGGTTGTACCGTGGCCTGTGATGGCCCTTAGGACTCAACCACAGTTCCCGCTAGTGTTGCTGTTGCGGCAATCCGGTCATTCAGTTTTCTTTATCCGTGTTCCTTCGGGCGGGTCGGAGAGTCAGTGATATGACTTCTTCATTGATGCTCCTATTTTATGGGAGCGAGGTGATGTGCACAACAAACATTACAGCAGTTCTATTCTTTTAACACATATTTGCATTTGCAATAATTTAAATTGTGCATTTAAAAAGGAATGAAATACATGTATTAGTATAAACGACCAATTATCTGACAACGTCAATGGTTTCCGATGAATGCTAGTATCCTGAGAGTCTCTTGGTGCATTTCCATGAGCTGAGCGATATAGAGAACATTGTTCACTCGAGCACAGACAAATGTCGGCATTCAGCATGTAATAATGGTGAATGTTGAATAATAGTTTTGTGTTACATTAAGACAAAACTGTATATTTTGAATCATACAGTCTTATTAGAACGTATTATGATATATATCAAAACAAAAGATAGTTTATATAAACCAGCAGGAGTGGTCTCGTCAAAACATTCTCATCTTTTCTCCAATATATTATTTATCCCCATCCATAAGCATAAAATTATGGATCAAAGGAAGGCTGCTGTGGCATGGTGGTAAGGTCTCATCTTCAAAACCTGATTCCCCGAAGAACCATCGTACAAGGGTGTTTGGTGCCCGCTAAATCTGTCAGGGCCAAAATTCCCTCTCGCTGGTCCGGTGAGGAAGTTTGGAGAAGGGGTGTTAGCTATGGCGTCTTCTTCGTCGTCTACCCAAGGTTCAAAATGACGAGGTACGTCCCAAAGTAGCCTTAGTGTTGTTTTAAAATGGGAAGTTAATGTAACTAAACTGAACCTATCAAGGGTAATAAGGCGAATGCCTTGCATGGCAGTGGTAAAAGATAGTTATAAAATTTAGATCTTTAGCGCGAATCTGAAATTAGCGAGAATATGTGTTTTGGATACCTTTTTTTGATGGTAGAAGGACATTTAAATTTGGAATGTAACTAAAGTTATAATCACAAGATTATAATTTTAAATTATAGCAAGACTAACTATGAGAAAATGATAATAAATGATAAAAATGATGGCATACCAAATTTCATTGATTTAAGTCATGCGTTTACGAGTTATTGCGTTTTCATGCACGTGAAAGTAATGCTAAACAGACGATTTACCATTTGACAGCTTCGCCTGTGTACTAAATTTATGCTAAGCCTGTTAAATGTATGCTAAGCCTGTGTACTAAATTTATTCTATCAAGTTATTTGCATTTTATAGTTATAGAGCTCACTAGTACTCGAACAGCCGTACAGGCAGACTTCCTGAGAACGGATTTCAATCAAAATTTGATTGTAATATATAAATTTGGTGAAAATATCATATGCCGAATTTCATTTGTCTAGCTCAATGCATTTTCAAGTTATCTACATAATAGACATATAGACATTTTTCAAAAATGTGTTTTTCGAACTCTTCGAACATGGAAATTTGTCGAAATCTCGAGTTCGAATTTTTTGACGATTACGATATTACGATTTATTTCTTATAAGAAGTATAAAGCAATAAACTATTCAAACTAAAACGAATAGTGCATTCTGAATGAAGAAAATTCCAACAATAAATTTATATAGAAGTTATTCTATCAGCGTTATTTATCTATGACAAAAATTTAAATTGTAACGTTCGCCTCTCTAGTTGCGTCTTCTCGGTTTTTCGCTTCAGCTCTCAACAGAATATGTCTACGCTTGTATAGAGCAATGCCAGTTCAGATATACAAGATTTGAACCAAATATTCACTCGTTCAACAACCTATTTGAAATATGTCGACATTCAACGTAAAATATTGGTAGTCCTTAATTGTAATCTATCGGGATATTAGAATTATAAACTGACAAAACATATATAAACTGGCTTAAATAACAAAACAATTGTGTTTCTTATGACTTTATTAAAATTTGCACATACTTGAGTGAATAATAAAACCTTGATTTTTAATATTTGATTTTAGAGAGTTTTGATTACAGAGAATTTTATAACAAATATTTTTAAACAAATTACAAGACAAAAAAGATTTACCGAGTTAAAATTACTCTAATTTTCAAAACTATTGACCTCTGATATAATAAATTTCCTTGCCCTCAGATATACAAAATATTATTTACATTAAGATTATTTATCTTAAAGTATTATTAACTAAGATTAAGATTAAAATTAAGATTATTTATCTTAAACTATTATTAATAAACATTTCACGAAAAATTTGGAATTATTTTAGAGACCAAAATCGTAATGTAATCAATTCACATGAAATCACGGTTGATCTGGTGAATTTCATTCTTCATGTCGTTTAACATTAAACTCTATATTGTTAAATTTAAAATAAACTCTATATTGTGTGATTTTACACTTTTTTTTTTACTTTCTTGTATATGCAATTTACAAAAAAAAAAAAAAAAAAAAGTATACTGTAATCGCCAAAATATTCGAAATCGAGATTTCGATGATTTTTCGACTTTCGGACCTTTTTGAATCCAATAAAATACATCTTTCAAATTATGTCTATCAGTGAACAGTATAACTCAAAAATGATTTGAGCTAGAAGCGTGAAATTTGGAATAGTCATATCACTGACTCTAAGACCCGCCCGAAGGCACTTGGATAAATAACACTGGATGACGGGACCAGACCGCCACAACAGCAACACTGGAGGGAACTGTAGTTAAGTCCTAAGGGCCATCACCGGCCATAGTACAACCCTTCCAGAAGGAAGTACGTCCCGTCATCAATGGGAGGAGCCAGATCCCCCACCTTTTTGTGTGCCCTCCAACCACCATACCGGAAGCATCTCATTCTCATTTCGAGGTGCCCTCGGGGGAGTTGAAATTTGGAAAATGATCTTTAGATCAAATTTGTAGAATGTTTTCAGATTTTGAATGAAATCCATTCAGAGAAAATCTGTCTATTCGGTTGTTCGAGTACAAATGAATCCGATAACTTCAAGGCATAAAGAGTTCGATGGTAAAATTCGGTACTCAGATGTAGCATTTAAAATGGGTATTCCCACCAATTTTTAACCAAATATGTCAAAGGATTAATCCTCTGCCTATATGTCTGCACTTTCACGTGCATTTAAACACAATAATTTATAATTCATAAACGAATTAAAACAACGAAATTCAATATATGATCTTGTGATTCCAGCTATATTTTCGAGCCAAATTTCGATTACAGTCGGTTGGGGAAAGTTTCCAAAATGCATATTTACAATAAATTCAGCAAAATGAAAGATCCAGGCTAAAGACATATAGTTCATCACTACTGTTTGCCAATGACATATAAGGCATTTGCAATCTCATCCAAAATTCGGAATTTTATGTGGGAAGAAAAGAGATAACATCTTTGCGAGAGATAACAAAGTATGCGAGAAAGTTTCGGTGAAACTACTTTCTCTAATTTCTTGCAAGATTAGCAATAGCCTCCGCATTGAAATTGTGCTGCATAATTGGTTCGCATTACAATAAGATAGATTGTCTACTACTGGGAAGAAATAAATCAAAATGAAGCTGCAACACGAGTAGGCATATTGCTAAATTTTTATAATGAAAAAGTATAATTTTCCACTTAAATTGAACAGAAAATTATATTTCTATTGTTGTTATCGAGACTTATGGCACTTTACAAATACGCCGACAGCTACCTGTCTGCTATTTAAGCCGAGTGAGCGTCTCTTGTTTCCTCAGTAGCGCCAACAGTACGACTTAGCTACTTCATGCGTCACATTCGCTTGCACAACCCCTTTTTTACAGCGAGGGGGGGGGGCACATTCACACACCTCACATATAGAACACAAAAAAAGAACAGCCATGCCCGAACCAGGACTCGAACGTGGGACGGCCAGATTACAGGAAAGACGGGCTAACCCTATGCCAGGATGCCCGAGTTATATTTCTATATATGAAATACTTGTATATCTAACAATGAAGATAAAAGTAAAGGTTATTGATGCCTTAATAATATGGGGAACATATAAAAACTGAATATACCTTTTTGTAAATATAGGCTACTTATGTAACAATTTTTAGTGAGCATGTCATTAAAAGATGAAGCTTAAAGAATTCCAATTCAATATATTATACTTTTCGTAGATAAATTGTTTTTATATTATGTGAAAGTAAACGCAGTTTTAATTCGTTATTTGATTTGTTTCCTACTGATAATATTAAAAAAAAATTCAAACACTTTTTTTCATTTTTGTTTGGTTATTTATTCATTCATTCATTGACTATTGGTGGATTATTCGTGTTTGCCATACCACTGAATTCCACCGATACTCGAAACTCTACTATAATTTCAACATTTCTTTTAAAGAAATCTCCCTCAATATTTTTTCTCAGTATGTTGTATGAGTTTTCATTTGAAATGTGCTACAATTGGTGAACTATTATAATTAGTGCCATACTAGTCTAAATTTCTCTTACATAAAATCAACTATTTACTGGGGTACTGATACTATTTTGTTTCCTTCCTTTTAGTCCTCATTGGAAAGATATCACAAAAAGTGAATGTAAATTTTAAAAAGAGTAACTTATCCCTTTCAGGGCGGGACATTAAATTTTTTGAAATATGATGAAAAAGCTCAATCAATGTGATTAATAGGTTATGTAGACATAGATTTTGCAATCAATTTTTTTTTAATATTCCTCCTTCCACAGAGGGTAATGTCCTGGTTTGAGGACACTGCCCGTCTAGAGCAATCAATGTGTAAGAAAATCTTTCGAAATAATTGCGCAAATTTCTTATGATAATAGCAATAATCATGAATTTTTCGGGTTAATAAACATTTTTATTTATGTTTTAAGTAGTTTGAAACATTTAAAATAAAAAATATATAATTCATAACTTATTTATTAAAAAATTTCTAAATTATATCATGTATATAAATAATAAAAGATTAGAAACCATTGCAATTTAATACAAAATATCAATTAACAATAAGAACTATCTAACTAAAATACTAAAAATATATATTAATAATTAAATTTAAATTGATAAACATCAAATAGAAAGCAAAAAAATTAAGAATAACTCATTATTTGAATTGAAATCTTTCGAAACATGTAGGAGTGTCTTCTTGTCTAATACACAATAGCACATTACATGTTTTGCACATTGTTCGTGTTTTATGCCCCCCTTTTTTTTGTAACTGCACAAAGCCCATCTTCGATATTCTTTCGGCATTTTTTTTCGCAATTTTCAAATATAGAATACAATAGAAATAATTACGAACAAAATTTACATAAAAAATTAAAGCTATATAAACGCAGAAATTTACCGGTAAAAATCGCAAAAATGTAAGCATAGCATGTGAGTTAAAAATAAGACATCGTATGGAACGAAAGGCGAATCTGAAATATGAAATGTTTTCTGGTTTCAAATATGGTTGGTCTTTTTCCGAAAACAATATTCCCCTCCCTCACGTGAACACCAAATCTACATCGCATCCTTCTCTGAAAAATATCAAGTTATAGCTTTTCCACGGAAACGAGAGGCGAAACAGAAGATAAGCGAACGTAAAAACAGATATCCTAGACGGGCGGTGTCCCCAAATGAGACCACCCAGAAATAAACTGCTTTGGTTTTTTTTTTCAATTAATTGGAAGTATCAAAATAATTATGATTTAAAACCTCATGGATATTGCAAGAAAGCGGGTGGCTGATTTTGATAAAATTTCAATTCTTAAGAACTAAAAATAATTCCCACATTTCAGGCAAAAAAAAAAAAAAAAAATCGAGGTATTTTTACATAAAATTAATACCAAAGAAAAACAATACAAAATTGCTTGGGCTACCATCTAATCATCATAAAAGATACCAATTGCACTTACTTTTCCAATAATTTTTTGAGTTTTAAAACCAATAGTTTTTTTTACAGAAATTTTTAAAATCAGTGTCCTCATAGTGGGTTATATCATTTCCAAAAACTTTTTCATACTATTTTTTAAAAAGAATAATGGGGTACATTATGCTATGCAAGTTAATTGAGACCAGTTATTTTTTCTCAGAATTGTTATATGATTACGATTTGATGTTAGAACCGCTTAATCTATTATCATATTCAGATATTAATTATGATAATGGTGAACTCATAATCAAGATTTTAGAATTTAGCAATAATAATTTGTATCTGAAAATATACATTTCAATGTCAATTATTCAAAAACGAAACGATTTAAATCGGAAACAGTTTCAGTTGGGAGATTTTGTGTGTGAAAGCTGGATTTTTGTTTTTGCGCTCTGTAACAGATGCGTTCTGTTGGATACTAAAAAATGGATACTGCATCAACGAAGTGATTAAAAGTGATTTTTCTTAAAAATCATACTATTTTATACTAGAAATATGATATACTTATTACAAAATTACGAAACTCTACATTTCTATCAGTTATGAAATATATTGCTTCGACAGTTGCATAAGCAAATCAAGTGTATCAAGAATTTTTACGACATACAAAGCGCCTGAATCATTATTTCCAAAAAAGGAATCGTAAATGCCATATTAAACGAAAATGAACTCTAGGAATCTATAAAATTCTAATCAGGAATGGAAAAATCAATAAAACGAAACTAAGAACATTTATCATCCAGGGGTCTAGATGATGATGACTCAATTGTACGCCGTAGGCTTCCGGAAACTGGCTGGAAAGAAATAAAAAAAAGAATATTTGTCTGATAACATAAAGATAAAACATTTAGACTGAGAAAAACATATAAAGCCTGATTTGCTGAAGACTGAAGTAATCTTCTCAATTATTTGTCCTCAGTTTTTTGCTTAGGAAACATCATTAGATGAAGCAGCTTTGAGTCCTTAAGAGTTGAACATACTTAGAAAACTATGAAACAGATGTCTCTGATAAGGCAATAGGCATGCGTGCTACAAATTCATTTATCGATGATGCTGAGTTTCATTTTCGCCAAATGTGAAGACAAATGTGTGGGCAATTTTGTAAAAAAGTATGCATTGATATAGGAAGCCAAGCTTTCAGAATAGAAGCTTTTCAAGCTATAATTAATCAACCAAGTACTTAGAAATAACAATATGTAAGATTGTCCCCATCTTTGAAAATTTTTAATAGGACATTTATGTGTGATTCTGACTCTATGACATAAAATAAAGCTGATCAAAAGTTTTTATGCAAGAAATTAAAATTAATTTGCGAAATTCAACAGACTTTATTAGAAAAGTTATGGAAAATACACTATGTAAAATGGGTTATGCAACCAAAGAATGTTAGATACTGAATGTTTTAAAAGTTTGGTTTCATAGAAAAAATCAGTAGACGAGGCAACGTTGAGTCCTTGAGAATGCTTTAAAAAGGTATAGAAAAGATTTAAAAGTATATCTCTGAAATAGATGTTTTTACCCAAATAAAAGCATATATTTCAGAGTGCCTTTTAAAGCTATAATGAATCAATCAACCAATTAAACCTCATCTAACTTAACGAGCGCCCCCCGCATAGCAAGTGTGTCATAGCGAAAAGTTGGTGAAGGGATATGATATGGAGAGGAGGAGATAACAGCCCCAATAGTGCCCCAACTTTCCAGTAAAATACGGAAAATGCTGAGTACGGGAAACTACTGCATTTTATATCGAGAAACGGTATATCATTCTGATAAGGCAGTAGCTATGCGCGGTGCAAATTCATTTAACGACAATGTTGTGTTTTATTTTCACCAACTTTTGAAACGTAGTAAGAGATAAATGTCTATACAATTTTCTTGTAAAAAAGTATGTATTGTGAATTATAAATTACAATATTATAAGCTAATTTGAATGCTTTTCTTCAACGGAATGCGTGATTTATTTTTCATGAATTCCTATGGAAAACTTAACTTTTTCACTTAACAAAGACTTAATTGTTTCACTTAATAAGTGTTTCGCCTTATGGAAACAGCATTACAAAATGTGGGAACGAAATATGTATGTTCGTTAAACTAAGTCCCACAGTACTTAGAAACAATGAAAGTAGGATTGCTCGATTTCTTGCAAATTTTTAACAGGACATATGTGTATGATCCTGATCTTATGTCATGACACATCTTATCTATATGACACAATTCAAAACTGACCAAATCTTTTCTTGCAGAAAGTTAAAATTAATTTGCCAAATTCTCCAGATTTAAATATAGTAGGAAATTTGTGGAATATGCTGAAATCACTCTAAAGTAAAATAGTTGTGCGATCAAAGAATGCGAAATAACGAGTACTTTAAAAGTTTGATCCCATGATAATAAATTTTAAAAAAATGTATACATTAAATTATTAAGAATGTCAAAAGGAATTTGAAAGATAACATCTGTGAAATGAGTTCAAAATTATTTCAAATATTCAATATTTCAAATTGTCACGAATTTGTAATATTGCTTTTCTGCGTAGTTAATCTTATAATAAGGAAGACAATCATATATTGTTACAAACCTGTAATTTTGCTTCCCATCACGAAGAGTGTCATCGTAAGAAAGACCGTTTTAACGATCAGCCCTGTGGGTGACGATCGGGTGACGCGTCAGTGACCTCAGAGCTTGGCGATCATTTGGAGTCTTGGCGACGAATTTGGCGATTTTGGCGACAAAATGGATAATGCTAGAAACTTTGAGAATTTTTACGATCCATCCAATAGGAACCGAGATACGCCTAGATACGCCCTGATTGGCCCAGAAGGTTCTCGTTCCGTCTCCCGGGAACTATAAAAGGCCGGCACTATCAAGATGCAGGTCGTCGTGAATTGAATTGTAGTCGGAGTCGCCGTCAAATAACAGATCTTCGAGAGGACAGCGAAACAACAGCTGAGTACCAGCGTTGTGTGGAGCCAGTGCTGAACTGCTGTGTGCCGAGTCCTGTTGTCTACTGGAAGTAGCGTCGTATTCCGTGTGTAGTAGCCAGTTGTGAGAAGTAATGAGTCGGCAGCTAAAGCGAGGAGACAGTGAGAAGTTCAGCCGTTGGAGAGACCGTAGACCGAAGCTCCGAGGATCCCCTCTCCAACTGGATTCTGTATGGCCGCTTTGTGTGCTGTGGTCGATTACTACTTGTGGACTACTGTCTGTCTTAGTGTGCTGTCCTGTGTTCGCCTCGACTGTAAATATTTGTCGTCTGTGTTCTCGTGTTCGTGTAAATAAACGTCGTTGTTTTCTAATGAGGCCTGCTGATTGTGTTCTCACACCATATACCCACTATCAAGCAAACCCGGCGGTGAAATCCGTAACAATATGTTAAGGTAAGTGTAATAAACTGATATTACATATAATTACTAATGACCATTCATAATCACTAATGTTTAGTGAGGATTTTGAATAATTGCCATAATTACATACAATCACCGAATTAATTAAATTTACATATCTGCATAACGATATATACATTTATTTATCCATATTTCTAATGGATGTTAAATGAATGCCAGGTCAATGATTTGGTCTTCGAAAACATTTGTTAACGGATTTGGTGACTTTGATATAAAAAATGAAGATTTTTGAAAGTAATGGATTATGACGATATCTTTACTGAAAAATAGAAAACCAATGATCCTTCTAGAAGATTCGATACCTTCCTGGAGTCTATTTAAGAGGAGTCAAACGAGAGAATTCTATCTTTGATATATGATTACGGAGCGAGATCTTTGGGGGAATTGTTGCTGCGCTTAGTAAGGATTTGCTGTTTTCCTGTGTGCTGTTTATTTCTGCAAGTGCTGCTTTTGTGTACATTTAAGCTGTGTTTTTCAATGTGTACTTCGTGTCTTTCTAATATAATAAGCAGCATCGTTAGATGTTTTCGCACTTTTCACGATACCCCACTGGGCAAATTATACAGAACAATACGTTTAAAAGTATATAATTCAAAACTTAGAGTATATACAGAGTAACAGTGCAGTAACTACAGAGTATATAAAGTCCTAGAAAGCCAGAAATGCATAGTTTTTGAAAAGTACTGGATTTTTACTTTGTACCAATTAATTTATACAATATAATTAATATTACCATTTAACCATTCTATGAAACAACCGAGTATAAATTAAAAGTGGGGGATGATATATAGGGTGTTCATTAATTATTGTCGGGGTTTCCGTACCTCATAACTTTCAAATAAAAAATATTACACAAAAACCGATTACTTATTCGTAAATTACAACTCAAAGAATTTTACGTGGCAACAATGCGATCTTAGCGCATTTGCAGTCTGGGTAATTATGACGTCATAAATAAAAATGGCGACCGTGCAAGGAAAAGCAATGTCTATATTGTGGTTTTTCGAAACTAAATCAGTCATAACTACTCAACGTCGCTTCAGGACCACGTACAAGAAAGATCCTCCTTCGGATAATTCTATCAGACACTGGTTAACACAATTTCAGGAAACTGGTAGCGTTCTACACAGAAAGGGAGCGGGAAGATCGAGCACATACGACGATATGGAACGTTCTCCATAACCGCCTTCAACTGAATGCCTACAAAGTGCAAATTGTGCAAGCTTTACATTTTAATATCATTAATAAAATTCTTTGAGTTGTAATTTACGAATATGTAATCGGTTTTTGCGTAATATTTTTTATTCGAAAGTTATGAGGTACGGAAACCCCGACAATAATTAATGAACACCCTATATATTTTAATTGCAAGTTGCTATCCTTATTTAGTATTAAAGTTCTAAATTATTTAATCAATTACAGAATTTGATAACCAGCCAGCAGTTTGAATCTTTCGAGTCTTCTAATTCAAAATGTGGTAAAGAGTGAGAATCTACAATGTAAAATTGAAACAACTTCAAACCGCAAACAGCAAACTATGTCTAATAAAATGAAACATTTTAGAGAAATAAAAAATTAACCTTTTTTTTTTCGGAAACAACTTCGTCTTAAAGAATATTTCCATAGATATTCTACTTTTCATAATTGCAAATTATATTCCAGATATAATTTAAACCTTAACGGACTTTAGTTACTTCTTTGGTGACAATGTTCTTTGTCAGCTATGCCCTGTATTAAATCTAGCGCCTAATAGGGGCTAATCTATTAACATATCGCAAGCTCTTCTAACATATATGTATAATTTTATGAATGCAAAGAAAAATATTCCTGTTTTTTAATCTGTAAACAAATTTATTGTTCTAAATCACGCGAATCCATTCAAACAATCGTTCCTTGCCTCCTACACTCCCAGCTATTAATATAATACAATTGGGGCTGTGATTCATCCTTCCAGCGATGACACGTCTTCAATCTTTTACGGTTCGATGATATTAAAGGTCTGCAGACTGTATCCTCGAAATTTACTCTCTTCCAATCGGTAGCGGGAAACGATGCCAACATCTATTATGATATTCAACTTTTAGCGTGTTCTGTTAAATAGAGAGATTGTGTAGGTTTTTTGTATCTATGGGCTTTAAGACTGGTAGTATCAGAATAAGGGCCTGAGTCACTGCTCATGTTCAGCAAATGCATTTGCATCGTCCTGCACTGTGGTTTACAATTAACATAGTATTTAAGAACTTTCAAAAGCTGCTAGTTTACAGGGTGATTCCAAATTTACGGTATAAATCTGGATGGAAGGTAGAGAATAACGATACGAATAATATCCACATAGGAAATCCAGGTCGCGATCCATTTCTTCAGTCACAAATACAATGAGTCTCAATTCAACTGAAACAAGATGTTTAGTTTCTAACTTCTGCACTAGTGAAGTTTTAATGGAACTAGTTTAATGGGCTGGTTTTAGTTTTAATGGAAGCATTAGTTTTAATGGGATTTTCAACAGTGTTACATTTATTTAAAACAATCTTTTATTATAATAGAAATGTACGGTAGATCATTCCCTTAGCCGGTCGAGCATTGGTGACTTTTGGGGAGGACAACTGAATAGTTTTGTTTAGGAGACTCCAATTGAGTCAGCTGAGGATACCGTTGCTCGAATATCATTAGCTACTGTAACTGCTAGGATACCTTGACATTTTAGGTAGCGTCACCTTGGTAACCTTGGCATTTTAGGTAGCGTACGCCAATCGCTCCATCGATACAGGCAAGCATGTATTTCTTATAAACATTGCACTTGTTAACAACGTCGTCACTAAACGTTTTGTCTTTCTTTTCAACTCTTATTTACGTCACTTGCGTCCTCACACTTTTGTACTATTAATGATTGTTTTAAATAAATGAACCACTGTTGAAAATTTCATTAAAATATCTTCATTAGTGAAGAGGTTAGAAACCAACCATATTGTTTCAATTGAATTTAGACCCACTGTATTTGTGACTAAAGAAATAAATTGCAAACTGGTTTTCCAATGTGAATATTATTCACAACGTTTTCTACTTCCTCTCCAGGATTTTACTATGAATTTGGAATCATCTTTCATGCATGTCACCTAAGATTAATTGAACTTCACTGAGGATAAAATGTTTGTAAGTCTATAACATGATAATGTCCATAGACTTGCATACTATGAGGAAATTGTGACATATATAATATGACATGCAAAATGAAAAAAAAAATCGTTCGAATGAGTTGGCCTTTGGATTTAAAACTACCAAATTTGCCACTTAATAATCGCTTAATTAATCGCTCTATGTATGTTGACCATTACTATTCGGTTAAGATCTGTTTGGAATCTCAAAACAGCATGTTCAATGATCATGAGCGGCAAATTACTGGAGGTGTTGTGAGCATGAAGGGAAATATTGTCCTTGAGTTTCGCAAAGTTTTGAATTATCATGATTTGTCGACTCTTGTGAAATTTCCTACATCAATATATTTGCATCCTTGTTCTCCACCTTTCCTCCAAGTCTGTTCATGAATTTGGGATCGCCCTGTTCTCTCAGAATGATACAGTGAAAACAAAAAACCTTGACACTTATGCTTTTTATAAAATACTGGATATTTAGACTTTGAGGAGAAAAATATTATTAAATGAAATGATGTTCTCAGAATTTTCTCGCATACCCACTAATAAATGTACTTTGGTATTATTGATCCCATGCGATTGGCGAACAATAATTACGAAAGAGCCTATATGAGTAAGATCTTTGTCGAGTTTTGTTTTTTCTTTTTCTGATGACTCTCTAGCATGCGGTTACAAAATTGTTAATGATTCGATCGACTTTAGTAATATAGTTTGCTCTATAAATTTCGTTGTTCGTCGTCTTTGAAGAGCCATAATTCATTTCATAGCATATTTTTATATTTAATTATATCGATAAATTCTCTTCATACAAATTTTATAAAATTTTCAATAAAATGTAAGTTGAAGATTTTTTAACACGTCTTACTTCATTTTTAAATCGAAATGCTTGCAATTTTTTACATGGTGCGGCAAAAAAAAAAAAAAAAAAAAAAAAACTCGGACAAAGTATCATCATAGAATAGAAGTTTATTCATTTCTTTTTAATTTTTGATCACTTCTTTTTGTCTACCACTTCAATTATAACATTTTTTTATAATGTATCTTTTAGTTTACGTATTTTTTTTGGCTTTTTTACAATGCCAAGCAAACGATATGCTGTTTTAGAGTATGTTAGGCAAGGAAAACGACAGTATGAAGTCGTTCAGTTGCTTAATATGCCTCGGCAAACAGTGTCTGATGCAATCTATCGTTTCAAAGAGCTTGGCAATGATGGTCAAAGTCCAGGAAGTGAACAGAAACGTATGGTGAACACTTTCAAAAGCCGTAAGGTTAGCAAAAGGCGAGTTCAATGCAATTCGAGGATTTCCATGAGAAAGATCGATCTTAGACTGAGAATAAGGGACCGATCAGTGCAAAGATTGGCAAAAACAAAGCTAGGGCTAAAGCCTTACAAGTTCCAAAAAGTTCAGCTTCTGACAGAAGAAAACAAACTTTTGCGGCTCCAAAGATGCCGAACACTTTTGAGACGGGCCGCAAGTCAGCGCTGAGAGAGATTCCTTTGCATTAATAAGGAGCTCTTTAACGTCTAAAAGCTCATAACTTCTGGAGAATGGGCACAATACTCACCAAATTTCAGTCTCATGATTACAGTGTATAGTCCATTTTGGAGTCAAGAGCTTGCACTAAACGACATAAAAGTTTGGATTCTCTAAAGAAATGGCTTTGGCGGGAATGGGATAGAAAACTTGCGGCCCATTGCTGAAAATTTCAATAAGCGTTTGCGCCTCAGCATCACTTTAAAAGGTGGCCACTTTGAAACAAATTAATTTTATTTACTTTTAAAAGTCTGCTCTTATTATAATTTGTTATATTTTGTAAATTTATTTATTTTTAATCAAGTTATATTAAAATTGTTTGTCCGGGTTTTTCTGCCGCACAAATAAATTCATGATGCTTTATTTTATTTCATATGTTTTATTTTGCTTTTTTACTCTCTACTTATGTCCAAATTTTTTATTTTTTATGATTTTGTGTGTTTTGATGTTTCTATGACAACCCGTTTACGTTTTAAATTATATATAGGTTTTAAAAATTATTATAGTTTTGGGTATTTTATTCTTTGGACTTTTTTTAAGGGATTCGGTGTTGTTAATTTTTTTTTCTGAGAATGGGTTTCCGTTTTTAATCACATGTTAGCTTTCGTCATTTTTATGATTTTGCGATTCTTCTCTTAGTGACTTATTCGCTGCTGTGTTCCTTCTTAGCGTGTTTAATATTTATAGATCTCTCTAAATGGAATTTCCTTGTAGTGTGCTTTTCTGAAAATAAATGAATAATATACTAGAAGTAATGGTCTCCCCTAAACTTTCTCTTATATTCTTTAATAAAATGTTTTCTCGATTCCCCCTGCATAAAATTGTGATCCTTGGGAAAGGTAGTGAAGGCCACGAGAACTCAGATTTTGAGTCCCATACATGACAGTCGGGTTTTCCATAATACAGTAAAGAAAAAAATAAAAATTGCAGTAATTAAAAACTGGATTAGTGAGCAATAGTTGTGAAACATCATGGCGTGAATCTATTAATTTTTCTAATGTAGAACAAAGTCTTTGGCATCTTTTTTGGCGAATAATAGCTTGCATATGTTTAATAAGTTCTTTTGGGTGCCTTTTTTTCTGGTCGTTGGAATAAAATTTGACACAGAATTACAATTGTAATTATAAGATCACATATCAAATTTCATTTATTTAAATTATGTCTTTTTTTTTAGTTATCACGTTTCCCTGAATGCGAAAGTACAGACCGACAGATGGTCAATCCCTTGACTATTTTTGTACTACATTTCTTACAGGTCAACGTTTTAGATACTGAACCAGTGTACTGAATTTTATCTATGTAGCTCTTTGCGTTTTGTAGTTGTCATATTCACTTTTACTCAGACAACTAGACAGATTTCTCCTGAATAGATTTCATGAAAAATTTTACAGAAATTTACATATTTTATTTTAAGTTCACATACTGAATTCCATCCGCCTAACTGAGTTATTGTGTTCATAGACCAGAGTTAACGAGCCTTTATGGATCAACGTTCCATTTTTTCTAAAGAAATGTTCATTAAGGTTTAGACGTGCCGTCAAATAATTTTGACTTGTGATTATTGGGAAAATAATAAACCTGAATACTAACAACTCAACACTCTTTGTTTGCGACGAAAAAAAACATTTTGCATTGTATAGTAGTAAAGGTTTTAGTCATACGTGCAATTTAAGTTAAAGTAACATGAGTGTGATTTCTTTTGTTGCAGATATGATGACAACTTATATTAGGATAGCAAGTTGTTACTTTTGACGGAATACATGCTGAATTGGATTCATCTGCTAAACGGTTTCTAAGAGTCTTTAATGTTATTTATCTCTGAAAATAAAACACATAGCATAGGTAGATGAAAATATGTTTAAAATAGCATGAGCCAGCTTCTCCAAAAAGTTAAATGCGTCTGGAATCGAATTCCATGTTTCCAAAATTTCGTTACTGGTATTTTTACGTATATTGCTTGTTAATCTTTCTGTTTCAATCAATTCCAACTTCAATACATTTTTAAATCCATATTGAACTAGACTGAATACCAATCCGTTGCAATTCAAATTCTTTAATTTGCAACTGATCGAATTGGGACAAGTTCAGTTTCCGATAATTCTTTGAACTGAGAAAACCTGGCTGAAATTGTTGATTGACGAATCAATTATGGAAATAAATTTTTCAATAACTTTGTCTTCATCTGGTTTCTCATGTACATCTAAATCTTTGATACATTTTTCTCAAATTTAGGAAGTACTTTGTAGTTTTTTAGTTGTATCGTTCCTAAAACATGCAATTCAGCGTCAAACGCGCGAATGAGATTCATCATGATGATAATTGTTTTATTTGTGCCTTGAAGCTTTACGTTCAATTCATTGAAATGTTGGCACATGTCTGTAAAAAACATCAATTCTGAGAGCCACATAACATCCAACAACTGTGGGTATTGTTCAATTTCCCCTGCATTTTGCAGAAACAGTCTGATTTCTTCCAAGCAGTCAACAAATTTTTGGAGTATGTTCTCGCGGCTCAACCAGCGAACATTATTATACATTAAGCCATTATACACCGAATTGACTTCATCCAACAAAGCCTCAAACTTTCACTTATTTAAAGCCTGCGACGGCATGAAGTTGACTATTTTTGTGATTAGCGCCATTACATTATAAAGGGAAACGACTCTTAGAACACAGGGAGTTTTGATGAATAATGCAGTGGAGTTAAAGAATCGAATGTCCTACGTCTGTTTGAAATAAACTAATGAAACCATTTTTTTGTCCACCATATTTGGAGTATCATCAATTACTGAAATAATTCTATTCAAGTATATTTCTTTCTCAGAAAGCGAATTTATAACAGCTGAACAAATATCTGTGCCCTTTTTTAAATGGATTGGTAACACTCGCGTTTGTTAGTAATACTTCTTATTGAACTTTTTTAGTTTGAACTAAAATGCAAACCGTTTTGATCGGCGGCGTGCCCAAATTATTATGCCCCGTGTTGTCAAAGGCGTGTGCCAGTGGCTCGCCATCCCTGTCATAGATAGACCGATATAATTCCAAAAATATATTTTTCGAACTCATGAAAATCTGAAACGTGGAGATTCATAAAAATCTTGAAGGTTAAAGGAATAAAATTTTCAGTTACATCTATTTTTCTCCGAACATATAAATTTTTAAAAATATTTTTAAGTATTTTTCGCAATGATACCTTTTATTATTTTAGTTAATGAATTTAAAATTACCCGCATAGTGAATGATATTAAACATATATTGAGTGATTAATATCGTTTTTATATAATTAAGAGTTAAATTTAGAAATAGAAAAAGAATAGATGAATTAGGCCTAAAGCATTATCATGCTACTATAGCTCTGATTATAAGTTCAGATCTCCTTTACATATTTTTTTTACTACATACATCGTTATAAACAGAATATATATTGTTTATAGAACAATAGAAAAAAAATAAACATTATAAGCATTTCATTATAAAACTGCCTAATCAAGCATTCAAAGTACAAGGAATTTAAGTGACTTAACAAAGTAGTAACAAAAAATATATAAAGTTTCACGGAATATTTGATTAATGAAAAGTTCATGCTGCTTAAAAATGCCAGGATAATAGAAGGTGTTTCGTGTTTTATATCTTTTATGCTCTGAAGGGATTTAAAAAAAGGGTATTTAAGAATGATATACCTACAAACTGACTCAAGAATTCAAAGTGGATTGTAATCCCTTTTGCACTAAACACCCATATACCAGTCGTTACATTTTATACGTGTCCTACGCGGTATTATAATTAAGATATAAAAGTCAATTATTTAATATTTGCTAGAAAAAAGAAATGGCACACCGGGGAATAGTTATGCTAAAGAAGATGATTAAACCATAGCCCTTAAAATATAGGATAACTCAAGGAAAAAGAAAGCAGAATATATTTTTTTTTATTTTGCTACTTTTATTTTGTTTAATATTTAAAACACGTTGGTTGTTTTATGTTAAGAAGTTAATAAACGAATTAATCTATTTTTTATTATTTTGAAAGAAGACAAAGTGTCCAGACACATGACTAGATACAGATGAAAACAGATGAAGATTTAAAAGAAAATGAAATCTACTATCTCAAATTTCAAGTTATTATGTGAGAAAATTAATCTTTTCACATGGTATCCATCCGACAGAAAAATAACATCATATTTTCATATGATTCATATTTCGCAATCACTAACATTTAGAAAAATGATGGATTTTTTTTTCATCTCAAAACTGTTTGAACACCAAAACTTTATCTCGCGGCCAGAATTACTATTATTATTTGAGAAAATCTAGTTTGAAATGATCACGTGATTATTGTATTGCACAATCGTCGACTTTTAGAAAAACAATGTTTTTTTCCATCTCAAAATCGTTCGAACTGCGAAACTTTATATATATATTATTGGCGATAAATTTCTAATGTGAATCTTTATCATTTTCTAATAACCCTAAAGGCGAAAAATTGATGCCTAAAAAGCAATAAATTGATAATTTTCTACCCGTGCATTTTGTGGCTTCAAAAACCTCAAACCAAAACAACATCATGTTCTCACACGATAAAATGAACTTGCAAATCAGTTGTGGGATCAGTTGAGGTATCAATGAACAAAAATTGAATTTCAGAATGAATTATTTTTACTTCCCGATACTTCATAAATTTCATACAAGGGCGTTTCATTTTTAATAGCTTTCATATAAGGGCTCAAAACATAAAAAGGACATGGAACTTATTGTATCAAAAAAAAATCCTGAAGATACATTAATCTAAAAATAAACTTTAGTTTCTGATAAAATCTGAAAAATTGCCTCAATATTTGAAAACACCATAATTAAAAATGTTCGTTACCACAGTCTTGCTAATATTCGTTCTTGTTTTACAAAACTGGTTATTTTACAAACGATTAGAGTTGTAAAAATGAATTGCGAAACGTTTGAATTAAATTTCTATTATTTTACGAAAGGAGAGTTTTCGAATAAAAAGATGAATAACATGAGGTGAAGAAATAATTTATCTCATTTTATTCATCAAAATAAAAGAAAATTGTGTTTCAGTGTATTGTGTTTAAAGTATCCATTGAAAGATTTAAGGGTTGTTTTATACTATTATGTAAATATTACAATATATGTTTAATTTAAATTTTGATTTATGAACATTTACTAATATATTAATTTAAATCTTGCAATCGATTTTTTAAA
The DNA here is from genome assembly GCF_947563725.1 of Argiope bruennichi. Taxonomy (NCBI): domain Eukaryota; kingdom Metazoa; phylum Arthropoda; class Arachnida; order Araneae; family Araneidae; genus Argiope; species Argiope bruennichi. The sequence continues at coordinate 122,302,036 of NC_079158.1, forward strand.
TATTAAAATATGTTTTTTAAAGACATCTATAATGGCGATAAACCAATTCAAAATGGCAACAAAATAATATTACCAAAAAAAAAAGCCCCGCCTTCGAAATTATAGCGGGATGTATCAATAAATTGATATTTAGATATCTATAGAAAAGCAACGATCAAATTAAAATTTGCATCATAAATTGATAATTCTAAAAAACTGTTTATTTTATATAAATTTTAATTTAAAAAGTAGAAGTTTTTCCAAAAACAAGTGTCCTTTAAGTATAGTTTAATGTTTTGTAGTTTTCTTAAATATTAGGACCTTATATTACCTTTATCTCTGAAGCCACTCAAGCACTTTGTTAAAATTTTGCAATAGATTTTAAATGTTAAACTTTTAAATAAAAGTAGTTTTAATATCTTTTTTCGAGAACACCAATCCCTTCCATCTTACATTAATAAATAACATTTTACAAAAAAATCGTAATGATATTTTATATATTTTATCTCTTACAAAGCTTAAACAACAACAACAAAAAATGATTTTACGAATCGCTCAGTAACATTTATGCTGACTGTTTCAAGACACGGCATTGCTAGCAAGCTGATCTAATAATGGTAAAAGTCACGTCAATTCTCGGAACAAGCGAACGAAGAAAACGAACACATGATCAGATCCTTTTTATTGGTCTTGTTTATCCGAAGTCGTAAACTGCACATGGACCAATCGAATTCAGCTCACTACTCATTTCTTCAAGACTACTTGAACTGCCATTTATGCCATAAAAAAAGATCCCACCAGAATCTAATCAATTACATACGCCGTTAACTTTTGTCATTATCGTTTTGGACAGATCCTGAACTCATTCAAAAAGTTTTGGAATAAATTCGAAGGCTTCCGCTGCAGCTGCGAGATTGTTTCATTGAAGAAAAACCGACGTTCTCAATTAGAGGAATATGTAGACATTTTGTTATTCACTGTCTGATTCTTCGGTCAAGGCAGGCAGACGATTCTGGAGTATTGCCAACATTTCGTGCGTTTTGTCGCTGTTAATAATGCTAATAATAACAATTATAGTGAAAGGAATCTGCTGACAGAATGCCTTTAGCTCTTTTCCCATCAATATTTTAAAATCGATTCGATCGTTGTCAAATGTTTGAAGCAAATACGTCTGCTTTGATTGCATGCAAAATGGCACACTTTCTTTGAAGTTAGCACTCCGGCCATTAATATATGAAATTCTTTAACACAAAAACATTTTAACGATTAAAAAACAGTAAAATGATTATAATTTATCTTTTAAGAATCAAAAGCATTTCTCTGCTTCAGGAAATGCAAAGTTTATAAAGAATATTATATTTCGTGAATAAGAACATTAAATGTTTGAAAATCTTTTTCTATTCGATATACGAATGAAAATAATTGATTGATTTCAGTTTTTGACCCTTAATTAAGTTTTTTTATATAAATTCCAACGCATTCTTTAGTGGAATTAAAAAGCTCAAATACAAAAGAAAAAATGTTTACTTTCAGTCCACAGACTAATAAAAAAAACTTTTTCTGTTTAATAGAATAATATATCCTGTATGAAAATAAACACTAAACATAATGTTATTAACCGAAAACTAAATGCTTTTTAGTTCATATTTGATAAAAATCCCAGATCCACATGCTACAATTCTGAATGCCAAAGTGTTTTTGCACATATTATATTAAAATAATAATAGTGTTATTCAAATTACATCATTTGAATGATCTCTACATAGTATTATTTTCTTCGTTTGTAGATTTCAAGGTAAATAAAAAAAGGTTCGATAAATAAAAAATATTGCTGTTAATTTCTAATAAATAAATCGATTATAAAAAAATTGGTCCAAATGACAACAACTTACTTGGAGTTGGACTTGCCAACATGTCCTGTTCATGCAACCAGTAACTTCAAATTAGCAACACAATTTGAATGTTTATAACGCTGTTTCATAGGAGTAAAAATATTCCAAAATAAATCCCTAATTGCTCTGTAACAATTTTGCTAATTATGATAATTGCTTTTTGCACCTAGTTTTATAGCGCTATTCATTAATTTGCAATATATTTTTTAAATTATTTAATAATTATTTTTTATTTACTAAAAAAAACAAAAAAATATACCTAAAAATAAAAATATTTATAAAAAAATAATTATGTTCAGCTTTATGGTAAAATTTAATTAGAAAAATATTGTAGGGGAAATTATAAAACAAGAAAGGCCTGTTATTCGATTCATATGAGTTTAAATTTAAACAGAATAAATTATGAAATTTCATTTGAGTTTCTAAAAAAGTGAGCTATTCCAATATGAAACATTGTTTCGTAAAAAAGGAATCTATACCAATTTAATGTTCTTACCAGGAATCAATCTCCTTTTATAAGAATCTTCTAGAAATTTCCATTATGCTGTTTTAGCGTCTAGCTAATTTCTGCTTTGAACTCTGGGTATTTTTTTATATTTATGAATGTGAACAGACCCAGAAGTGTTTTTAAACGCGCGTATGTTTTTTCCCTTTCTTTTCTTTTATTCGGCATTTTTTTCAGTTCGTGTTTGGCAATATATTTTTTTTTCTTCTCATGAATCACCTTTTGTTTCAAACCGATTTTAGTAATCATTTTTTATTTGAGAGTTCTTGAGCATAATGTAGAGAGAAAATTTTACTATAAGGAAATATTACTTTTAATATTACTGTATAATTACATCTAAAATGCAGTACAAAAAATAACTTTTTTTCTTTAACAAGTCAATGTGTTTGAGAATTATCAGAATTTTCGCGATTGTATCGGTGACAATCATATCTGAGATATTGTTAGCAAAATAACAACTTATTTAAATAGATACATCTTCTAGTTTGGTTTAATAAAAAGTAAATCTAACCCATCTAAATTTGTTTTGATAAAAAGGGAATTTATCGCAATCTGAAACTTGGTTTGAAAAAAAAAGTGAATTTATCCTCATCTAAAATTTGTTTTGATAAAAAGTGAATCTTGTCGAATCTAAAATTTGATTTGATAAAAAAATGTATCCAACCCAATTTAAAATAGGGTTTCATGAAAAAAGAATCCATTCCATTCCAAAATTAAGTTTTATCATATAGGTACGAAAGAAGTCTTATTATTTAATTATTTAAGCAAGAATATTTCAAAACGATCACCAGTTTAAATTAACTATAATTCAAAAAAAAATTATAACTAAAAAAAATTAACCGTAACTTATAAAAAAAAAGAACATTAATTTTTTTTTTTTTTTTGAATAATTACAACCATTCAGTTTGTTATCTTTCTGAAAAATAACATACACTAACATAATAGAGCCGTTCTTCTCAAAATCATTGAAGCATATCATTGTCATGGAGCTTCGTTTGCTGTAAGAACTGCATACAGTGCAGTTTCAAAAGTAAAAGGTAAAAGTAAAAGTAAAGGTAAAAGTAATGTATAATATTCCAAACTTTCGGTTTTGAAATTTTCAGTTCACTGCTAGCACAAAATGGTGATTTCTAAGCAGGTGGCTCACATGCGAAATAGTTTCTACCTATAATTGCTTCCCCTTGAGATATTTAGTTTTCTGGACATTTAGTTTATATAAACGACAGCATGCCCTTGCTTACTGGAAATCTTCAATGAATGCTCTAATATCCTAATTTGATCCATAATTTCGTAGGAATATTCGAACTGCACTTAAAGAATTAAAGGAGATTTTGCATATTGTAAAACATAAAGCGGCAGTATGCCTTTGCTTAATAGAAATCATCAAGGAATGCTATAATAAACTAATTTGATCCATAATTACCTAGAACTACTGGAACTACACCAGTGAAGATTTTGCATGTTGTAAAACATAAAGCGACAGTATGCCTTTGCTTAGTCAAAATCATCACGGAATGCTCTAATAAACTAATTTGATCTATAATTTCGTAGGAATACTAGAACTGCACCAAAAGAACTGATGAATATTTTGCATATCGTTAAACATAAAGCGGAAATATCCATTTCTTTCCTTTCAGTACATATTACGAGATCTGTTGGATCGCATGAAAACAGAATGTTTTGTAACATTCTGTTACAAAACATTTTCTTTAAAATGTAACATTTTCTTTTTCCTAATTTATATTTTTAAAATTATATCATCTAATAACCCGATAATTATTTAAAAATATCTTTTATTAGTGAGAATGATGAGTCATCAGTGACATTTTTCTTATATTAATTTTAATAGAAATCTTCACCATTGCTAAATCTTTTCAACAATGACTTTTTTTAAAGCATCCAAAGAATTAGTTAGTTCCATTTCGGCAGAATTGACAATGAAAGCTTGTATTTTATTGGTTATGAATGCATATAAGCAACGTTAAAAGAAATTTTACTTTAAACTATACTTTAGGAAAAACATTTTGGGGAATTCTAAGTAAAATAATGCGTTAAAATATCTTAAACTTGTGCATATTTAAAGTTTTTTTTTTTTTATCAGAAAAATGTCTGTCTATGGATCATATCTGTCTTTCATTTCGTTTTTAGCATTTTTTAGCAAATGTTTTTATGATTTTAAAATAATTAATTAATATTTCATGGCACAAAAGTCAGGTAATTTCCTGCTGTGCCGCACATGTGGTTAAAATTACAAGCATAAAACTGAAGTTTTAGAAGCGCAAATGTCGAGCTACAGATATTGTTAAAGGGAAATTGATCATAAAATTTGTGAAGTTATTTAGTTTTAAGAAGTATTTCTTTGAAATATAATTATTTTTTCAAATAATTAATGATATTATGAATAAAGCACAATGACACATAGCAAGGACAATTGTGAATATCATATAAGACCAAATTGCGCTTCTTCATCGGTACTATTTCCAAATCGGCTATTTTAATGTGAGTCACGTAAGAGTTAAACTAATTTGTAATGTGTAAAACAAAAACAGAGTGAATCAGATTAGCAATCAGTATTAAGAATATGATATAATTTTTTTTTTTTGCAATCAAATGTTATAATTGAAATTATAGCATTTGCAATTATATGCTATAGTTGCTAAAATTGTCTGGAATATTAAGATCCACCCTCCCCCAGTTTTGTTCACTCTAAAACAAAAACAAAAAACGGATTCTTGATTAAGAAGAAATTTTATTATTTCATTGTCGATATAGAAAATGCCTTTGTTATAATAATATAGCACCATTTCAATAGTTTTAAAAATTCATGAAGATATAACTTTATTATTTTTTACACATCGAAATTCTTTTTAGATCATTTGAAATAATTTGAATCTAGTTAGTTTCTAGATAGTAATAAAAAGGATATTTTAAGGTTATATTTTCGAGCTTTAAATAAAAAAAAATATTTTAAACACCTTTCAATGTATTTGAAATCAACATTGCTTAGTTTTTAAACATATTCACAGCACGACGATGAATGGAATATTGTAATAAATATAAGCACAATAACTGTAGAAAGATAATGCTAAGCTTACTATCATTCTACATCATCGAAACTAGTATTATATCTACATAACAATGATTATTTTATCGAAACTTTTAATGCATTTGGAAAAGAAGTTTAGTGATTATGATTTATGCAAAGCATTGATGCACTTTTTAAAATAGCCAACAGTAAAAATTTAGAATTAAGCTAGGCTGTCAAAGACCGTTTGAAAAGTCTTGTATGAATAAAAAGAGATATACGATGAGTGGAAACTTTTGAAATATCAATACCAACAAATGATGGTATTGATATTATTTCATTGGTTGATATTGATCAAATATCAATATCAACCATACAAACAAAGATGTAATTAAAGAACTTTTTAATAACATAACTTGAAATGATTGGATAAAAAATGTTTCTAAAACATGATATTATTTGATTGGATATAACTAATTATTCTATTAATTGCTATAATCATAAACATATAAATATCAGTAATTACAATAATAAATAAATGAACCAGCAAATCTCTTAAATATCAATAGCTACTACAAAATAATTTAAAAAATTGAAATTATGATAAAAGAAACGAATTCAAATTCAGAGTCAGCACTTATTTTTTGGAAATCTTATATATTCTACAAAATTTACAAAAACACTATTATAAATCAAATTCTAAGAATTCAAAAAATATGTAACGAAATAAACTAAGTCAAAAATCAAATCAAGCTCTTAATCTATAACCTCACAATTAATAATACCTCCCGCCTCTATCTTTGAACCTTCAATGAATTGCTTTAAAGGAAGGACTGCGTATCAGAGCGATGATGACGCAATTGTAAATCTGTGGAAGGGTCACCCAAGCCAACAATGCCTCTTACTGAATCTCGAAAATATATCTTTTAGTCAGAGTTTAAGAGTCCCAAATTATAATGCTTTTCCTTCATAATTTTTCCAAACACCTTTTATTTAATGCATTTTTTCTAACTTCTTTCCATTTGACAACTTTTTATTTAAAATAAAATTTTTCTGTCGTTATCTTCATCGCAAATGAGTAGAAATTCTTAACACTCATTTGGCATCATTCACAAACACGAACAAAATTTCATGACTTGGTAAACTGTAAACGTCCACTACTTCACCCAACAGGGAGAAAATGTATATACTTCCGTAGATTTTGAAAGGGTAGGTACTATTCTTCTTTCTTTCAGATTTCAACTTTTTCATTTTCTTTATTTCCAGTTTATATTTCCATAATTGATTAATTAAGCACTTTTCTTTTAAATTATTTATATTGTATTTCAGTTTTGCATCGCTTTTTCTATTCTTCAACAGTAGTCTATTATAGCACTTGGGATGAAGACAGTATCTTTCACTTAATTGTTCTATACTGTTAGCTGAAAATACTATAATTCCTTTAGTGATCCTTATAATTTCATTTCCTGATGACCAACTAATGCGTTGATCACCTTGTTTCACATTCTATTTTACATTTCATTACTCCCTTTATTACTGATTTTTAATATATATATATATATATATATATATATATATATATATATATATATATATATATATATATATATATATATATATGTGTGCGTGTGTGTGTGTGTGTGTGTGTGTGTGTGTGAAAAGTACTTAGACGAAGACTAGAAAGATTAATCAATTCTAAGATTTCTATGCTGAGATAATTTAGATTATAAGTTTGAGTTTTCTTTCCTTATCAATAAATTTGCTTTTTAAGAGAAATAATTCAAATTTAATTCCCTATAGCATTTACCAAATGTAACACAAATAGGCTTTGAAGAATAGGTATGTGCCTCAAGAATTTTTTAAAATTTTTAATTAGAATTTAGTAAACAAATAATTAACTTTTTTGTAATACAAATTTAGTATGCATGCAATTTTTCTGAAAATTGACAGTTAAAAATACATACTTTTTTAAATAATTTTCAACGATATTTTTCTTTGTTGCAATGAAATTCAGACAGTTTACATCGTTTCATCAAAGGCTTAATGATCTGATTTTCTTTCTAATTATGGGATGGAAAGATAATATTTATTATCAATACAGTTTAAATGAGGAATAAGCAAGTGAAGATTACTGGATAAATCAATCAAGCAATTAAATTTTCATGGGGGCACCATGATGGAATAAAGTATGATTTCATTATGAAAGAACTTGCGCAAAATATTCTGAAAAGATGTATTTTTATTATAGTAATACGTCTTAAACGTTTATTACAATTTAATGCTTAAAAATACTTTGGGAAAAAATAATTGAAAATAAATTACCCATAAGAGATTTCTTTGAAATTAAACACAACCAATATTGCGGATGCCAAAACGACAAGCAATTTTTAATTATGGATAGAATGCAATAAATAGCCTTTGCCTAACAAATCATCCTTTATAAAAAAAATAGACACAGAGTTCTAGGCCTACATCTGCATGTTAATTCAATAAGACTCTCGAGGACTTAACGGACTGTAGGAGGTCATAAAGGTCCGTGAACAAACTAAAAAAAAAAGGACAGTCTGCAGCAGACAAGAAAGAAAACAGGGGATGACGTAAGACAGAATAGCAGAGTGTTTCTGAAAATAAGCACTTTTCATTGTTCGGCATCACGCAAACGGGCACTTAGGGACATTATACCACGGAGCTTCAAGACACGCTTTAAGATGATTCCTTGTCCCTTTGACGAAACATCGCATTAGAGCTTGAAATTATGGCTCCGGTTTTTGCGATGAGGGCTTCTAAATTTACCACGCACCCGAACGCTTGTTTCTATGGAAACGGGGGCTCTAATTAAAGTTACGGTTGCGGATGGATCCCTCTCCCACTCTTATTTTTTTTTCTTCCATTCTTCGCTTGTTTCTCAGCGGATTTTAATTTGCTTGGCGAAGCAAGGCAGCTCTTTGGATGGTATGTCGGCTGTTTAATTTGCTACGCAGGGAATTCGCTGAGAAATGTTCCGCGAAAGAAATTAGGGGAAGTTTAGTTGTTTTGGGGAATGCCGAGGTTATTGGATTTCTAGATCGGCCGTTTCAAATGCAGCTGCTGGAAGACGGCAATAAAAACAAATGAAATCCTTTCTTCTCTCTCCCGTGCGCTGACTCTGTTCTCTTGTTTTTAATTTTAGATTTTCAGTTCATGATGGGCTTCTTTTATGTTCTTATGACGTCATTATATTGTTCAAATTTTTGTCTTTTATTGTGAGAAGTATATTTAGCTCAAATGTACTATCGCTTATTGATAATACAGAGCCACAAAGAATTATCAATAAAGGACAAGTAAGAGTTGGTCATAAAATGAAGAAAACTTTTTTTTTACTTTGTTGTACAAGGAAACGTCTACTACTTTTGATTTTAAAATTTGAAAAAGTTTTTGAAGAATTCGGTTTCATAATATCATGTTTTATTGAAACTTATAATTTTTTGCAGTGTTTGATTTTATAGAACAATAAACTCCCGAATATCCGGTTAGCGGCTATCCGGCTTCCGTTCTATCTGGCCTTATTTTCTTTTATCATAACTAATTGAGAAGGCAAGGCGTTACATTGGCAACATTGCCAAGGCCTTAGAAATGCATTTAAGCTCAATGCTTGGACTAAAATGCAGAAGCAGTAATCGATTAAGGACATTTTCAAAAACTAAAAATTATATGTTTTGACTCATCTTAGGGTTACCTTTTCATATCTGTGTAATCATTTATCAGTGAAAAATAAAATTAGTATGAGTCAATTTTCTTAAGAATCAAGCTTACGATTTACTTTAATGTTTTGTTTATGTTTCCTGCATTTAAGTGGAGTATTATCATGTTAAAATGTGAACAGTTTATATCCTTTCACTTACTTTTTCTCTAATAAATTCTTGAAACCTGCAGTGCAATGTATAAAACTACTACATAAACTACCGATACAGAGGCTTCTATTTTAATTTGACACTTACCAGCAACTGCGTCTATGATTCACCGGGCCGCGGCCGCATTCACATTCTACATGGTTGAGATAAATGGAGGGTTTAGTATTCAATAAGAAATAAGAAAATAATATTATAATAGTGAATTTTGCTATAAAAACTTTTTATAGTATTGGTGGGCAAAGAAAGGAGTTCATAGAACTCTGGCCTATCCAGCTTTCTTTCTTTTTTCTTTTTTTTTTTTTTTTTTTTTGTTATCCTATTTACTAGTCTGCCGCATTAAGCCGGATACTTGGGAATGTACTGTATATTCTATTCAATTTCTGTACATGTGTGTGACGAAAAGAGTATGTTCAGACGAATATTTTATCACTGAGAGCTTAAACAATGCGACTAATGAGAAAAAAATCATTCTTTTTACTCACTTGTTTGTAGATTATGTATCATGCATGTAATTTTATAATTTTCATCTTTTTGCGTAGATTTTATTAAATATTTTATTAAGTATTATAATGTTTTTAATTTTTAGTTTATTCAGTGAAATCATACTGGGCTCAAATGATATTTCATTTTATTGCAGAGTAAAATGACAGCAATAAAGGTCAAGAGTTGTACAATAAAACCAAATGATATTCATTACTTTCTTTTCGGATGGCTAACTGTTTTAATCAATTTGTTTTACTGCCAAAAATTTACCTTATTCATAAAGATTTTGATTTTTTTCTCGTATAAGGACAGAATATTTTTAAAATTTTAGATGACATAAAATATTTCCCTTTTGCAAACTACGCGATATAATTTCGCGCGGAGAGAGAAATAGGATCAACAAAATTGCCACGTAATTATCTTTCCGATTTTAATCTCTCACTAAAAAAGAATTTATTTATCTTTAATCAGATATGTAATTAATTAAAATTAATTGAAATGTTAAAATTTTTCCTCTATACATCAAAAGATATTATCGCTTAAGTCATGCTTACAATTTCGAGAAATTTCTGCAATACGAATTTTATTTCAATGAATTTTTCTTTCATTTTATTTAAGTTTTCAAAATTAATTTCGAAAAAAAAAGATTGTAACAACATTTTTTAACACAACCAATATCATTCATTCATCAAATCTTTTACTCACATGCTTTTGCAAATTGAATGTTTTATTTATCTTTTTGGACATTCATTCAAAAACAGAATTTTCATTTTCACTTTTATTAAGATGATAATATTTTTTAATCGATATTCTTTCTGTAAATAAAGGAATGCGAATATCGTCGCGCTCAGAAAAAAAAATCGTCTGTTATCATCAAACTACAAATCAAGGAACAGTGTTTATGTTTTGAATTGATGTTCAAATTTTTAAGTTTCTTAATTTCTATTATGAAAGCATATACGTAACTTAAATAGTATATCTCTGATCATTAATACAAAGTATCGCAAGTCGAGAACCATGCCTAATAAAGAACAAAAACTAAGCGATTGTAGATTGAATTTATTTTATTTATCATAAAAGTGAATAAGAAATAACCATAATATTTTCTGCTCTGTAGAGCAGAAAATATGTATACAAAACCGTTACATTTTAATGGCAATTTTAAAATGGTGTTGCTGGATAAAAATAAAGTCTTAAAAATATTAAAATCTATGAATATTGCCAGGTGCAAAAAACTAATTAACATCACGATTAATTTACGAAAAATTCCGATTTCTACAGTATTCGAAAAAAATAATTATATAAATTCAACAACAATGCTGCAATGAAAATTTTCAATTTAATAAAACTAAACCATTGCCTTACTCTCCTTTATTTCAGTTAATTCAATCTTAAGAATAAATATTTTATTTAATTTAGTTTGTTTTCTGCAAGAATGCAATAATTTATAAAATACCATTAAAGAACAACTATGTTCACATTTTCTCCCTGACGAACAATTAGTTACTAAATTACTTAACCCTGCAAAAGGTTGTCGAATTCTTGATTCATTAGAAGGAAGAACAGATGATATAGAATTACAAAGATAAGAAAAAAATGGTGGAAATTAATAAAATAACGATTCATACTTATGTATGAGAAATGGTTCATCTAAATTTTATTTGTTTATTTATTAATTACTGAGATAGACATCACCAGTTTTAAGAATACGCTAACTTTTATATTTCGTTTGAATTCAAAACCATAGTTAAATAAAATAGGGATTTTCTTTAGAATAAAGAAATCTATATGCATGTGGAAGAATGTAATCTTTTTATTAAATACTTAACTGAACAGAAAAGTTCAAAACAATTTGTTCATTTTTATCTGACATGTTTATTTCCTACGCGCATTGAACTGTCATCAAGATTATATAAAATGATATGAATTATCTACGATAATATTTGTCAAAATATCATTTGAGATGAGTAAAGTATTTAATTAATTATCCAGAGTTAAAGGAAACCCATACCAGTTAGATGCGAGTTCTATTTTAACTGTTAAAATTCTTTCCAGTTGGGAAACTATAATTGCAAGAAAACCAGTTTTACAGACACAGTTTCACTAACGAAGGTTTAATGCTCGAAAGATTTGAAAGTTTCTTTTACTTTATACAATTTACACAAATAAATTTGAATTGGGTATATTACATAAAAATATTGTGTAATTCTTTTATTAATTATTGTTTATTAACAATATTTTATTATTTATTACAATCTTCTTAAATTAAACAAATGATATTTTTACCTACCATCATGGAACATGATTCGCAGAATACTTAAATAAGAACTGAAAATCCAGAGGATCATTTAAATATTCACGAGAAAAAATAAAGATAAATTCATTTTCAGGGTGAAAACTTATTTTTAGAACCCAAGTATCAGCTGATATAGTATTTCATTAAGGTCTAATAGCGTATGACATCTGAATATATTATGAGCAAAAGATAGCATAAGAAAATTGTTAAATTTAGTATTAATTACTAAAATTATTTATAAATAATTCTCATTAGCTTTACTATAAATAACTGCATGTTATAACTGAACTAATTTATAATTCAAAACGATAAATAACAGTATTTTTTTCAGACAAAATGATTTATCATTTTATAAATCACCTTATCATTCTGAAATTTCCAAATTTTAAAGTGTCAAAAATTACTGCCTAAAGAGAAATGTTAATCTTCACGGAAAAAAGAGAATAAAACAAACTTTCTCTTGTTCTAAAGAACAAAGGGTGTTTACTTCCTGAAGCCAGAACATCCCTGTATCAGAAGAAGGAGGTCGAAAGTCAAAGTTCTAATCTAAATCACTTCGGTGTCCTACTTTGGCGACAAGGCAAGACATGAAATCGACAAGTCCTTAAGGGCTTTGATCGATATGCCCAAGTATACCCCGTCTCCTGGGTCATCTCCGGTGGCTGAAAGACAAAAAGTTCGGATCGTGTATCGCGGAGGGTTAATATATAGGATTAACACGTGAACAAGTGATTTCTCTTCAAGAAATTTGTCGTAAAAAATAGGTCATATAAGGTCAGAATCGTACTACTTCAATCATGTGGGTTGTGTGACTTGGAGACTGCTTTGGAAAAAGGTTAAATTTAAAAAATATAGCAATTTTTTCCATGAATGTTTGTTATTGTCATTATCTATTATTATGTTAGTAAAACTGCCAGAGAAAGAGAAGATTGATTGTTAATTTTTTAACGGAATCATTTTCTATATTTAAATTATATATTCACGAATAAAACTTATTGATAATTAATTATTCTTGTTCTTATTGTATTTCGATCCATTTCTCTTTGTTCTTTACATAAACATCCTAAGAAGTAATTTAGCACATAATTCGTCCCATGGAAAAAAAATTCTTATTTAAAAAAGTACCAAATGCCAATTAGCCTTAACAAATGATTATTTTTTCCCTAATTTCTTTCATAATGACTTAAAAAGCTATTAAAACTTCAAATACTTTATGAAGAAATAAATAATAAAATATATTTGCAATCGTATATATTATTTTTAAGCGAAATAAAATATTTATATAATTTGAAGGAATGTAAATCAATATTTACACAGTTTCAGAAAGAAAAGAAACAAATTTGCAAATAAAGTTCGTTAATAATCTTAATTACTTTTTTGTTGTTTTTAAGAAACAGGTGACAAAATTAGCAGGTAATATTTATATTTTTTATTCTAATTAGAGGTAGAAAACGACTAAAAATGTAAAAAAATGAAAGAAAAAAAAACCCAAGCAAACACATTTTAATTGCTTTATTATTTGTCTTGTTAATCAATTAACAAAAGAAGACTCTGTCATATTTATACTGCAGTACAAAAAGAAAATCTAAAGAAAAGTAAATAAAAAAGAATAATTAGACGCAGATAAGGAACTTATGTATTGAAAAGAAAGTGAACCACACTAAATATAAATAAATGGATATTCAAGATGTGAAGTCATAATCATTAAAAAAGATCAGATATTTTGAGAGATAAGATAATATATTTTAAAGCTGAATAAAAATGTATAAAATGATTATTGTTTTACTTTTTCCGCTTAAAATTAGATCAAAAAATTTCATCAGAGTTTATTTATCTATTGTTTTTCCATTTCGAAATATATCAGTGATCGTAATTAGAAAACGTTCTGAAAGCAAGACATTGCTGGTCAGTTCGTAACAATTCATTCATTAATATTTAATACATTAATTAATCAATTCATTAATTAATGCATGTGATCTAATATGTGATGTGAAGTGCGTCTAAATGATATCTAATTGAGGCATTAGTATTCAATTTATTAAACACAGTTGTCAATGTCCAGAGTGTTTATTTGATTTGATAAATAAACACATATGTTTGCCGGCGTCCTGGCATAGGGGTAGCGCGTCTTCCCCGTGACCAGGCGTCCCGGGTTGGAGTCCCGGTTTGGACATGGTTCTTCTTCCTTTTCTATGTGTGAATGTGCCCTCCTATAAAAATGAGTTGTGCAAGCGATTGAGTGATGCGTGAGTAGTCAAGTCGCACTCATGGCCCAAGATGACTCTAAGATAAAAACAAGAGGCGCTTCCCCCTTAGACTTAAATCGGCTGTCTTCGAACAGTGGGCTTGTCCGTAGCAAGTTCCATAAGAAACAACAACAACGCAGATGTTTAAAATAATAGGCTGATAAAACATTAAAATATCCTCTTGAAATGGAAGTTCTGATGGGGAAAAAAATCTTTTTTTTTTTCAGGTCCCTGCAAAACAAAAATTGCAGTTTTTTTCTATAGCCCATGGCTTCAGGTATTTTTGTTTCCCTTCAATGTTAAATAACATGGTTCATTTGAATGACAGGTATTTATGTATTACGGTATTATATAAAATCATTACGATAAATGTAATAAACTGATAATTATGTATAATTACCGGCGATTATTCATAATCGCCCTTAAGTTTATTGGTGATTACGAATATTCACCGGCAATCACCAGTTTGTTAGATGATTTACCGTAACATATATACTTGATATCATATGACATGATGATATAATGGGATAGGATCCTGGCAGGACATAGAAGTAAAATTATCGACGGGATTAAAGGACATACAAATTATTTTTAAGAAAAACATATGAGGCATGTGTCGCACACGAAATCATTTCCTAGTTTAATGATGGCTCTACAATAGACAGTTATCGAATGCTATACTATACGCATACTGAGCCACCCGAATTATAAATCTAACCCAAACACTCGTCAACTTTTAACAACCAAAATCTAAAACATTCGTCAACTTTGACAACAAAAATTTAAAACATTCGTCAGCTTTTACAACAAAAATCTAAAACGTTCGTCAACTTTGAACAACAAAAAGCTAAAACATGCTTCAACTTTGGACAACAAAAATGTAAAACATTCGTCAACTTTTGACAAACAAAATTTAAAATATTCTTCAATTTTTGACAACAAGAATCTGAAGCATTCGTCAACTTTTGACAATAAAAATCTAAAATATTTGTCAACTTTTGACAAAAAATATCTAAAACATTCGTCATCTTTTGACAACAAAAACTAAAACATTCTTCAACTTTTGACAACAAATAGCTAAAAGATTCGTTAACTTTTGACAATAAAAATTTTAAACATTCGTCAACTTTTGACAACAAAAAGTTAAAACATTCGTGAACTTTTGACTATTGACGTCTTATTTGGTATCTCCAACGAATAAACTATTTTACATGGTAATGTTTATTGACATAAAGAATATTATACGTAAGCCGCAACATGCAAGATGCAAAATTTGTTCAAAATGCTGAACAAGGTAAATTATTGAACCTAAAACTACCAAATTTTTTCAAAATGCAAACCTAGAAATACCAAATTTGTTCTAAAGGCAAATTTAGAACTATCAAATTTGTTCAAATAGCAAACCTAGAACTACCAAATTTGCTCTAAAGGCAAATTTAGAACTATCAAATTTGTTCAAATAGCAAACCTAGAGTTACAAATTTGTATAAGGGAGACTATTGGACCTAGGGCTAACAAATTTAGAGACAATTTCTATGGTAATAGTTACTCATTAAAAAAAGTTTTTCAGAATTTTTGATTAAAAATTAATCGAAATATTAATGTTTAAAGGGAAACATTAAGGGATCCATTATTTCTCAATATATTTTCTGCACTAATTTGAAATTCAAAGCATTAAAATTATCAGTGATGCTATTTTTAAGTTAGCAAATACCGAAAAACATTCTTAAGTGTGATTTACATTGTTTTAGACATATTGAGGTTGCTAAGATGTTAAATGCGTTTATATAAATGAGAACGTTATAGTTTTCAACACAAAGACAGACTATTCAATGTAAAATCGTTGTAATACCATGATATTTTAGACTAGAGCATCTAATCGCTTTTAGCTGCTATTTAAAAACATTTTTTTATGCAATAACTTCAGCCACGTTTCGTAAGTTAATAAATAAATAATCTTCTACGAAATTATTGCCTTTTCTGAAATTCTTCTGGCACTATCTTTAAGATGAAGCTGTTCAGCTGCAAAGGATGCCATAAAGGAACTATTTTCCCGATGTTCCGTTCGCTTTGGTTACATCTCCAGCAAGACTGTTCCGTCATTAAGGTGCTTAATGTTTTAATTAAAAGGAAGTAAGGAAACGGTAATTATAAAAATGCGATGCCTTTGTTAGCTTCTAACTCTCTTTTTGTCCAAGTAATGGCAATTATTTCCGTAGCACTAAGTACTTAATTTGATAAAAGCTAAAACGAATTTATTAAGAGAGGGCTTATTGTTTGCTGATGACTACAATGCGAGTTTTAATGACTTCAGTGTATCAAACAATGCTTTAACCATCCAAATATCTTAATGTTGCTATTATTATTGAATATCTTCCATTGGTTTCTGAATGGAAATGTCGGTATTTATACTGTTCTATCCTAATCAAAATTTGATTGTGAATAGTTTCTTTTCAATGTCATAAGAATGTCTTTCACAGAATGTTATAAAACAAACATATTTGACAGATTTTTTTTTAAATTTGAAAACAATATGATGTGTTCCTTACATTTTTCTTGGTAATTTTGTAAGAAGATAATTTTAAGAAAGTTCTAGAAATTTCTACGAGCTCAGTTTACAAAAAGAAGTATATTTTTCTTCTCCAACGGATTGTATTACGAAACATTAAAAATAAGTTTAAAGTAAAATAAGTTTTTAAATCAATATCTTTAATTAAGGGCAGCTGAAATTTAAAAAAGGTAAGGTGAAACCCACAAAAGTTTTTATATACATTTAGCACTTAACGGATCAGTTTAAGATTTAGTTATAATAACGCTCAGTTTTGAAGGAAAAAGAATATTATTTTGAGGAGATCCTGAAAATTTCGAACTGCGGTCAGATGACAAGGTTGGGTTTTGACTTGACAGTCCTAACTCTAAAATTCCACATTACACCATAAGATTTCAAATGCGCTAATTCTTTTTTATAAAAATGACTTTCAATTCTTTTTTATTGTGACAAATAGTAAATTATTCTCTAGATTCTAGATCCAGCCAAATGGAGTGCAAAGTAACTTTGAATGAATGAACACTTTCATCGTGCTTCACTTTTTCAGATTTTTTTTTGGTATTGTTAAGCAAATATTTATCTGTTCATCATCTTGTTTTAAAAGCATTATGTGCACATTGTAGTGAAAGCATTTTCAGTGAAATTTATATCATATTGTTATTAACCATTAATGTCGGCGTCCTGGCATAGGGGTACTGCGTCTTCTACGTGATCTGGCTTCCCGGGTTCGGACATGGTTGTTTTCTATTTTGTGTTCTATCAGTGAGGTGCGTGAATAAGCCCCCTCTCCCATCCGTGAAAAGGGGTTGTGCAAGCGAGTGAGTGCGTGTTTCTTCTTCATGAGCTAGAAATCAGACTTCTGCCCTCGGGAGCTCAGGGGTCTTTAACCTCAGAAGCTACTGTGCAAAAACTTGGATTAAAATAGTCCCACGACAAAAAAAATCAATCATGAATATAAAAAATTATTATAATAAAACTGTGATCGCGCAATTTTTTTTTTCAATAAGAAAATGGTATACAAATAAAAAAAATTCTATTAATAAATATCTATTATATACGTAGGATAAAAATTCAACTAACAATATTGTTCATTTTAAGTAGGGATTGCTTCGATATATGTTATTTTAGTTATTTGGCTAATAATGCAAATCTGATTAGCTAATAACTAATAGACCTCATGGCTATTCAAAACTCAATTTACATCAATGCTGTCATATTCCAAATGTAAGTAATTCTTCAATGGTCAATTTCAAATTACTCCAAAACATCTGCGTGCTCAAATACATTTTCATATTTTATTCCAGAGATAACAAAATGTATTCAAAATTAACTTAAATTTGTAGTAATTAAGTGTTTAAAGTTTATGGAATCCGTATGTTACTAAAGTGTTCCTTTAACATTAAACGATGTTTAAAAAAAATTTAATCATTGTTTAATGTTAAATCTGGAATATGTGATTCTATAGCCTTGGGAAGCTCATCTGAATGTTATAAATCTAAGGAAATAAAAGTTTATTAAAAAGTCAAGAGTTTCTTCCTTTTATATAACCACAAGCTTTTATTTTTATATGCCGCAAGTTTTACAATTATTGCTTTAGACTCATTATTTCTTTTATTGATTCTATTCTTTTGTAATCAAATTTACTAACCATTGCTTTCAGAACTCGAAATTTAAAAATTATGAGAAGTATTGTACAACTAATTTTATTAGCTAATAAGACAAAATAAAATTGTTAACTATTTACCCCAATTAATGGATAAGAAATTATTAGTAATCCTTTGTTTATTATATTGTATAACACTCGTTTGTAGCAAAGGTTTTTGCAATTTCGATGCTGCTTCGAACTTCATTTGGAAATCTAGCAAATATAATTAATTTGCTGATAAATGTTGAAACTGCGAAAATAAAATAAGCATTTAAATTTTTTCGATTACAAAATACATAAAGATTACTTTTAACATAAAGAAATTTTCATTTGACAGTAACTTTAACAATCGTTTGTGTTTATGTTTTTCAAGTATAAAAATAAATATCAACAAAATAAATTGTTGTTTAAAAACTAAGGACAACATTATTCTCTTCTTAATTAATTGTCATAGAGTTACTCCTTGTCTTTAAATCAACAAAATTCCTTGGTTTTCCTTTATTTGAGTTTATAATTAGATAGCTTTATTTTAATCAATTAATACTGAATTATTTATTTCTGTTTTGTGCATGAAAGTGTCTTTATTGCTGTAGATTGTTCAACAAAGCAAATTGAATTAAAAGAGAAAAGACTATTTTAATGCGTGGGAGGATAGAAAAATCTAACATTGAAAGCAATCTAGAATTAACCTCGATTGCATTGTCATTTATTGATTCAATTAATTTTTTATCTCATTTAGTATGGAATTCTTCTCAAAATTCAATGAAAGGAAGATATTTCAAGCTTACTTTAAAGTAAATAACAAATAATCACTCGTCTTATTTCAGTAAAGTTAAAAAATTTAAAATCGTGGGAAGTATCCATATTCAAACAGCATAATATCTTGTCAAGTAAGTTTGTTTCGTTAGAAAATATTTTCTAAAATTCGATGCAAAATATAAAATACGATACAATATATATATATATATATATATATATATATATATATATATATATTAACGTTAAAATGTATATCAATCAAAATTTTAAAATGTTGTTCAGATAACAGTAATATTTTTGGGAGATGTTATGTTGTTTTAAATTCCCTTGCTTTAACTTTTCAAGCTTACCTTAATTTTTTCTCCCTCTATTAATAATAAAACCCTTATAGTGTATATCCTGTAGTAAATTTTTTATGTTTACTGAATTGATCAAGATGGGTAATTAAAGTAAATGAATTTTAAAAAAGATTATAACGGTGAAATGCAATTTTTAAAAAATTTATCAAGGTTTTTGATTTGAAATATTTTTTTTTAATTATTCAATATCCTAACTTTTGCATTCCCTACTGATAAAAACCATTTTGGAAGTGTTTTTATTACTTATTTTATTTCAATAGCACATTTCCGTGATGCATGTGAACAAAATATATTTTGGCATGCATTTTTTACTTCACATATAATACAGATTACAATGTAAGGATTTGTAAGAAAGTATCTTCTTCTGATAAAAAAGTTCTTAATCGTGAATGTTTCGATAAATACAAATTGTTATGATTTCATTTAAATTTTTAGCATCCTGCATTTTGAGAATTGTTATTCTATGAGTATTTTACAGGATATTATTAAGTAGAATTTTGAGATGATACGGCTTCTCAAAAGTTTATGCTCCTAAGGATTTTAGAGTTTAATTTATAAAAATTAATAACATATCTAATTAATCATGTTAAAATATTAATTTGGTCTTTTCTGCTCCCATTTGATTAAAAATGTTTTTTTTTTTGTTTATTTTTAAATAATCCGATTTAAAAATATTTTGAGACATAAACTTTTTTAACTATTCGTAAAAGAATATGTGAGAAAAAAGAATGCTGTAATTTATCAAAATTGTGTGCTGCATTATTATTAATTTTAGTAAAATAGTTTGGATTGTCTAGATTATGAATGGCGAATTAAACTAAGAATAATTTTCTTTGTTGAATACGATGCCAAAACATAGAAGTTGATTCTTTTTAATTAGTCATATGTTCTTCATAATTTAGTCGTATGTTTGATAATTTTAAATGATTGTGTGATTTTTTGATCAAAAGATAATTTAAGGGAAAAAACAATACGCATTTTAATTTTTTAAATCTAAAATCATCATTCCTGAGTGTAAATCCTTCACACCTCCTAGAAATTAAATGATATAAATTGTAAAGTTTAATGTATGCTAACTTTCAACTGCTCAGGTTTTTCAATCTAGTATTTCGAGACAAATTTTCTGAATTCTAATTTTTACTTTCAAATAGTGAGGATTTAACATGATTTAATCATATCTAAAATGAAGCATTATTTTAAAATCCTATCGCCTTACTTATAAAAATAAGTTCATTTTATTCTAGTGAAGATTACTACAACATTCTCTTTTATTCTTTCTCTCATTATTCACATTTCTCCTACAATTTGTTCTTCTTATCAACTTAAATTTAGAATACAAAACAACCTATTATATTTATTAATGTACCTGGCATGTTGATCTGTGAAATAAATGATTATAAATTCCGCATCTTTATAGTAAGAATGATTCTCACAAAAAGCCGCTATTTCAAAAGTAAAAGAAACTTTGTTCTTTATTTTATTCTGTATTTTCTATAAATTTTTCATTTCTCTTACAATTCCTTTCTTATTATGAACTTAAATTCAAAATGCAAAACAACTCATTACGTTTATTAATGTACCTGACATGTTAAACTGTGAAATAAATGTCTATAAATTATGTATCTTTATAATAAAAATGATTTCCGTAACAAACCGTTATTTCAAAAGAAAAAGACTTCGTTCATTACTACTTTATTCTATATTTTCTTTCAATTTTCTTTTTTGAATTTCGAATTGGAGATCTATTATCAATTTATTTTCACTAGCAGCACAATTTTGAATTTAAAAAAAACAAGTTGCATCTTTATCTTCCACGCTTAAAAAATATCCATTACCGTGCATAAAAGCCTTCACACCTTCGTAGAAATGGGCCCGATCCGGCCGTAATGTTACCGTCTGGAGCATCCCTCGTCCGCCATTTTATTTCCTCTTGCTCCACGACATCCCTGGTCGGGAGCAACGGAATCTCCCTCAACAACCATCCTATCGATCTCCGTCCTCTGGCCTGCTCTCCAGCCTCCGTTCCCATGGCAACGGTATAGATCGTTCCTCTACACGCCGCCTTCCAAATCACGATGGAGACCCCTCTTGTCGCTAAGCGCGCGCCCGCTACGGTAATTGGTGGATGCTGCACTCCCTCCCTTCACCACCCCTCCCCGGCATCCCCCCCGAACACCCGCCACCCTTTTGCTTGTCTTCTTTTTCTTTTATTTTTCTTTAATTTGTTGCTCGTGCCTTTATTATTTCTTTCTAATTTATGCGAATACCGCGTCTTCGCTTCAATTTAATGAACGCAAAGACAACTAGGGTGGATTTGATAAAAAGACTATAAAAGAGAAAAAGGAGAACACAAAATAAATAAAAAAAATGTATATTAATAATAAACGGAATAAAATAGTATAGGAAAACAACAAAAAAAAATAATGGAAGGAGACGGGAGGGGGGGGGGGCTTTTGTCCGATGCTATGCTGAAAAGGCAAAATTTCCGCTACTTAGTTTGGCTATTATTTTCAAGATTTTTTTTTCGTGCATGTTTTTTTTTTTTTTATTTTTTCCATATCCACATTCATTTCCGGTTTGTGCATGAGAAAAATATTTGGGAAGTCAATCTGTTTCCGGTGATTTATTAACTTTTTAAATGCTGTTCTTCTTCCCCTTTTTCTTTCTTTCTCTTCTGGATAGATGTGGTTAAGGTGGGCGGTTTTCTGCTCTGATGTGATGAATCGGTTCGGACGTTATGGTAATGCGAATGCTGCCGGAAATGAGATATTGATAAGTGTTGGTTTAACGTTAGAGAGGTATTTGTAGTTCGTAAAAAAAGGGAGAAGTTCGTTTCCGGACGCCAATGTTCGTAATTAATGATGCTTTCCGGCTTAACTATTTCCCTTGTCTCCAGAAACAATCAAATTCGGAAGAGCAATGTTCGTGCTTCAGATTTTGAAGAAATTTAATTAATTGCCTTTCTTTACGGTTAATGGAAGTGGCATTAATCTAGAATACTTCTGTAGACTCTCGTTGTTTTCGAGAAAGGCATAATAATGGGAAGATAGTCTTTTTAAAAGAAAAGTGTAATTTATAGGTCATGTTAAGGAATCATTTAGTCATGTAAAGTCATTTATAGTCTCATTAAAAAAAATAGAGGCAACAATTTTTTTGCTAGTCACCTTAGACAACCAGCTGATTCGCCGGGTTTAAGTTAAGTTAAAGTTTAGATGTAACTTTATGTCCATGATTCTGCCAAATTCTCTGATTTTAATGGTCACGCTTAAGTTTTGTTTATTATGTGCATGAACATTTGTAACGGAGACCAACCCCATGACATTATAGTGGAATAAAAAAGTAAATATCCTGTTCATCTATTTTCTAAATTTCGTGATATTGTAGCTTCCTTTTTTTAAAAATTCGTTTTGTAAACTACGAAGGTATTAAACAGAAGTGTTTTTCCTTAGCTATCAACAATGGGCTCAATCAGATATTTGATGAAACAATGGTTGAATTTCAGAGTAACAATGTAAACTATTGTTGAAAATAAGAAAAAATAATTTACACAACAATTAAATTAGTATTTGTCACTGAAAAATAATTTTTTTTTAATTTTGAAATGATATAAAACAGATTTTTGTGCAATAATATTTTTGGAAGTTATTGCTGAAACTATTTCTTTTATTGCTTAACATTTCCCTTGTCTCCAGATATAATCAAATTCGGAAGAGCCAATGTTAGTGCCTCAGGTTTTGAAGAATTAATTGATTTTCTTTCTTTACAGTTAATGGAAGTGGCATTAATCTAGAATACTTATGTAGCGTTGCATGTCTCGTTGTTTTCCAAAAGATCATAATAATTGGAAGATAGTCTTTTTAAAGGAAAAGTAATTCATAAGTTATGTTAAAGAATCATTTAGTCATATGAAGTTATTTATAGTACAATAAAAATTAAAAGCCAGAATACATTATATTTTTATTAGCCACCTCGGGCAACATGTTATTTTGCCGGAAACATTGGTTATATTTTGATTTCAGATAGTTCGTTTAGCTATAACTTTATGCCAAGATTCCACCAAATTATCTGATTTTGATGCCATGTTATTTAAATGGTCTTATTAAGTTTTATTTATTCTGTACATAAACATATCTAACGCAGACAAACCCATGACATCATATTACAATAAAAACATAAAAAAACAGTTCAACTATTTTATAAATTTTGTGATAATTTAACGAGAAGATCATAATAATTGGGAGATAGTCTTTTTAAAAGAAAAGTATAATATATAGGTTATGTTAAAGAATCATTTAGTCATGTAAAGTCATTTATAGTTATATTAAAAAATAAAAGCAACAAGAGTTATTATAAATGTTTGCTAGTCACCTCATGCACCTTGCTGGTTCGCCAGGAATATTCATTATATTTATTTTCTGATAAATCGTTTAGACATAACTTTATGCCAATAATTCCGCCAAATTCTCTGATTTTAATGCCATGTTATTTTAATGATTCTACTTAAGTTTTATTTATGATGTAGATATTAACATGAACATTTCTAATGGAGATCAAACCCATGACATCATAGTGCAATAAAAAACGTAAATATGCGGTTCATCCATGTTCTAAACTTCGCGATATTGTAACCTTCTTTTTTTTTATTCGTTTTGTAAACTACAAAGATATCAAACAGAATGTTTTTCCTTAGTTACCAACAAAGGAAAGAAATCAAGCGATCAAATATATATATATATATATATATATGGAATTTCAGAGCAACAATCTATTATTGGAAATAAAGAAACAAATAATTTTAGGAAATTGCCAAAGTTCCAAAAAAAATAATAATAACAAATTGCACGACGGCTAAATTGGTATCACTAAAAAACAATTTTTAAATTTTTGAAATAATGCTTTTTTTTTTTTTTTGCACATTAACGTTTTCGGAAATTATCGCGGAAAAACACCGAAATTGTGTTTAATTTTTAATGAATTTAAATTTTAAGTAAAATTTTTTAAAAATTGCTCTGTGATGCACCTTGCCATCCTCCAAAGTGCATATGCGTCATGTTTGGGGGCTCTAGGACAAACTGTCTGAGCAGTAAAGCGGCAACACACACACACACTTTCATCTTTATTACTAGGAAAGATATAGAAAGTTATTTATATCTTATATCAACTTTTGGCGACTATCTTGTTCCACTATTGGTTGTGTTTAATTTCATTTGCATTCCATATAAATAATTGGAAATCCTCATTTAACGAAGTATTCTTAAACTGAGATGCAAATATAAGAAATGTTATTTCGGTAAACTTACACTTGTTGTGCTCATTGCATGCATGAGGATTCAGGGTTAAATCAACATTATTTGCATTATGAGAGCAAATCGAACATCACACTACTGATTTGGTCTACGATGATAAAAAAAATCATGACAAAAACTAGCGATTTACAATTTTTTTTTATCAAACTCTCGATTAAAAATGCTATCCCAGAAAAAACTTTGCATGACATTAACATTCAGTAGTTACGAAATATTAACCTTTGGCGTGAATTTAGCATTTTTACTGAATCTATAGTGGAATCCTTGGTAAGTTTTTTGGCATGTAATCCTTAGCATGCGGTGAATAGTATTCGAAAATAGAATTTGTGTTTCAGATGAGTTTTTCTAAACCATTTGAAAAAAAATTTTGACACATTTTTTAAAAACTTGCAATCAAAAAATAACATCAAATTTGATATATATAAGTTACTCTGTTTTTAAGTTATCACGCTTACGTGTTTCGGAAAATAAGGACGGTCAACTCCTTGCTGGATTTGGCTCAAAATTTTATAATGCTCTACACTATGTATGTTAAATATGTATACTGAATTTTATTTATCGAGTTTTCTTCGTTTTGTAGCAACCATGTCGATTTATATTCGAACAGCTAGACAGACAGACTTTGTTTGAATGGAATTTACTGAAAATTTGACAGAAATCTACAAATTTGGTGTAAAAACTGTGTTGCAAATTTCATCCGACTCACTCAAAGCATTTTTGAATTAATCCGTTCACAAACAGACAGACGGACATAATGCTAAAAATGTGTTTTTTGAAATCTGGAACGCAGTGATTCGTCACAGACTCGGATTTGAGCTTTTTGATGATTACAATACTTTCGTTATATTTCGTACACGAAAAAAAAAATTAAAAATGAGGTCACTAGGATTAGTGAGGTTTAGTGAGGTTTGTTTGGAAATTTTTCAATGCTTTTAAGGGCATAAATTAAATAAGAAGAATAAACTGCTATGAGAAAATAGAATTTCATAGAAACAATGAGAATTTGTAAACAGAAACTTTATTCTTTAGTTTTTAATAATGGTAGGAAAAAAGGCAGATAAATGTAAAAGAAATGAAACAAAGCAAATGATTTAAGTTTTATTGCAACAAATGTATTCATAAAAATATATATTAATTGTGGAAATGAATGAATTGCACAATAAACAAATGGGTACCATTAAGAAAACAGTTTTTTTAATTTCAAAATGATTGAAATATTATTTATATGTAATAATATTCTCGAAAATTACGTTACAAGCACCAACATTTTGATTAATTTTTAATCAATTGTAATTTTAATTAATATTTCAAAAAAAATCTCTGTAAAGAACACATTTTCGTTTCCCAGGTAATATTTTTACCATGTTTGATATTTACATTCAAATCGATCTATACCGAAGAATACTTTCAATATTTAAAATCTTAAAGCAAATAAGAGTCATTGTTTTATATCCCACATGTCCTAGGAATCAAGAATATACAATTCAACTAAACTTGTGACTAGTATTATTAACTATTAAATAAAATGGCTATGAATGCATTGTGCATTTTTACAATAACCGTGCAATACTGGTGATAACCTTAAAAGCATTATCAAGGACAAAATTCTGGAATATTCCGAATTATTATAGAAAATTTTGGAATGCGATTCCCCAATTCGGATACTATATTTATACAAGTATTTTTAACAATATTATATTTTGAAGCAATGCAGTATATTTAGCATTTCAAAATCATAGATCATTCTATAAATTAGAGAACAGTCTCTATTATTCTGTAGAAAGTAGAATAACGGAGTGCCTGAATTGCTTTCTATGGCGATAAATATTGGAACTAAAATAAGGATAATATGTTTCGAAAAAGAATTTGTAATTTATTGTCTTTCAAGAAAATTCCTTCCTTCCTTAGTACCTAACCTAAATTGCTATTATATCAAGCCCAGCATAAAGAATTGTAGCCTGATAAAATTTTAGATTTAATTCCTCTGTTCTGTCTTTATTTGGTTACAATTCCTATGGATTTTAAATTGTGCAATTTTATGTAATCAATTTATGTGCAATATTATGTGCAGATCAGTAAAGCATTATCACGTAAATTCTGCCTCAACGTTAATAATTAGAAGACAGTTTTAAAGCTGTAATAAAATTAGTCTAAATCTTATTACAGCAATGAAAAATATTGTTATAAATTGCATTATAAATTAGTTTTCAAAGTTTTACTGAAAATAAACAAAAAAAAAATCAAAAATCTAGGGAAGATTAACAAAAATAAACAAAACAAAAAAAGATGGGAAAGATTATTTTTAAATTTTAAAAAGATATAAATTTTTCTTATACACTAATTAGATGATGTCCGGCGCATTGCTACCGCAGAAGAAATAATTTTGGAAATATCGTTTGAAATTTGAAATAGCTATCTTATTTTAATTAGGAATAATAGAAAGAATGATATTTATTCTCTTGTCGAATATGAAACATTCATTGAAATTGAATGACATATAAAGGAGAAGCATAAATAATATTTATTCTATTTTTGGACTTTATTATTCAAGTGTTTTAGGGCCGATAATATTTTTTATTTTTCCGTCTTCAGTAAAAACAAATAAACTATTTGCCTGTCCGACTCGTGAGCATTCAACATATAACAGACCTTGTGAAGAACATGGATTTTTCCAGCTTCAGTAATTGAAGTGATTAACTTTCCATCTTGTTGATGGTCATCGAGAATGCAAGTCGAATGGGAAACGGCAGTCGTTTGAAATCAAAAGGCATGTTAGTGGGAATAATGGGAATGCGTAGAATGAGCACATCTTCTCCATTCGACTTTCCTTTAAGAATAGTTATCTCGATTCTTGCCGGACATGTTGGTCTTTTAATTCTGATACGCGTGATCGGTTAGTACATAAACGTTGTCTTTCTATTCTTATCGCAATAATTTTATCACAATAAAATGAAAGTTATGGCAGCGCATAAGATACGAACAAACAAAAATTCATTTTTATATATTAGATATACCCCCAAAGTAATTTTTGAGAATTCTGTTCATAACAAACAGTTTGAAAAATGAATGCTAATTCGGTGCGATACAAAATTACATTCTCTGCATAACGATTTCGGCATCATGCAAATAAAGATAATATGCTAGGCCTAAATACATTATCTTTCTAAATGAAAACTGGAAGTACCATATTGTTAGGGAGGCGGCTCATTTTCCAAATTAAATATGTCTAAAATTTTACATCCACATAAATATTTCTAAACTTAAAATATTAAAGTTAGAGATTATTATGATTATTATCTGTAAATAATTCATAAAATATAAAAGGAAAGAAATATTTTTATAAAAAAGGATATTATAAGTAAAAGAAAACCCACACCATCTACACAAAACTCAGATCTGAAAAAAGTCATCATACTGAACACAAAGAATACAAAGAAATGGAGGTTCTAAGATTTCATTTTCTCTGCCATCCGTTCGTATATCAAACCTTTCTCTGAAAGTAATAGCATAATAATTTTGAAACTGGAGAGTTTCCTAATGGTACGTTGCAAGGTTTCCTATAGAATATCTTAACTCGCTCTAATGGGTTTTTGGAATAGGACAACTATCGTATGACATTCTGCGTTTTATTTTCCCTGGAATTTTCTCTTTCAGCGAATCCCTAGAAAAGAGAGGAAAGTATAAAAGGTTGTTTACTTGAACATATACGTCTCGTCTTTATACTATTAAAGTATTTTTTTGTGTAGTATAATATATAGAACCTAAGAAGCCTAGATATTCAACCAACTCAGAACCTGTTTTGAAAGGGTCATGTTAATATATCCAAAAGCTCCCGAATTTTATGTTATCTTTATTATACGCAACAAACACTGTTTGAATTCTTGGTAATGCTTTAAATTTGGTAATGAGTCATTTCAAAAGACCTTAAAGTAATAAAAGGATCGAATTTCTAGAAGCATAAATATGGCTTCAGAGTAGGATAAACCAGATATTATATATTAACTAGTAATTCGAATCATATCTTTCACTTTATTTTCTAACTTCACAGAATTATTAACGTGATAACGTTTTAAGAATGATGCACTTTCTGTAATTATAAAACTTGTTCCAAAAGTCCCACAGTTAAACCAAGATCATTGGATCTTGATTTACAAAATTTGACATATAGTTACTTTTCGAGATACTAGCTATTCACTCAGAGTAAAGTTTCAAAATTTCAAGTAAATTTTTAATTTATTAAAAATTAAATGATACTCATTAAATACAACTTTTTAAATTCAAAGAAGTAACTTTATGATAATACTGATTTTGTCAATAACAGCACAATTCTTTCAATATTTAATAAAAAAATTCAAAATTTGCATTGAAATAGATTTTGAACATTCATTTACTATCGAAAAGCTATGTATAAGTAACTTAAACATAGAGAAATTACTATTATGTGTGTTGCATGCATGTGTGTGTGTCTTGGTCTTTACAAGCCAAACCATTTGACCTAGAGTTATGCAATACTATAAAGGTAGAAAGGCTACATGGACAATTTTTTAAACTTTGAATTGCAATTAATTAAAAATTAAATGATGTTTTCCTTTTCTATGATAACTTCCAAAAATATTATTGCTCAAAAAAGATTTTTTATGCCATTTTTAAATTATATCAATTGAGGTTCCGTGCAATTTTTTTTTCTGTATTTCAAAATTTCTTTAAAAAGTTTATTGCATTATTTTCCACAATAAATTTCAATAAACCAATAAAATTCAAACCATTTTCATTGCGATATCAAATATTCAATCACTTGTTTGTTATATTCGTTTGGAACTAAAGAAGAAAAACATTTTGTTTATTATCTGGACAATTTAAACAAGGAAAACAAGAAACAAAAAAGGAGGGGAAAAAAAAACGAAAATTCCCGGTACTATGAAAGACAAGTTACAACTAGAAGACGGATTTTCCAGAATATTCCGTCATTCATTGCATTATAATATAATTGAATCCGACACCATGAAGATTATTCATGTACATAATAAAATGTACATGTACATAATGCTTTGATTTTAAAACAACACGACTTTAATTTTTATCATAATTTAATATTTAAAAATACTTTTCTGAAGTAGTCATGGAGATCAAGTAATGATAATAATCACTACTTGGGAATGACGTAGTTCTTCATTCTGAGTCAATATTCCTTCAAATCTACACTCATGTCCAAAATTAAGGTCACAAAAATGTTTTTCATAGTAATTCTAAATGACTACCAGTAAAATTTAAACAAATTATATTTTATATATTGTGAAGGACAGCTAACACGATATTAACCTTTTTTGTGGGAAAAAATGTTGTTTAGCATTAGTTTTTGGGGAACTATTGAAATTAGACCGTTTAGGCATCTGGGAATTTTGCCTGCCATTTTGTGAATATTGCATTGAAACAAAAACTTTAACCTGTTTCAGTGAGAACGAGTTCTCATAATCGTTTAGACGATGCTTTGAGATGGAGAACTGTTGTTAGGCTTGAAGCTGGGCAGTCTCAAGCGGAGGTGGCTCGATGGTTACAAGTGGCACCGAAAGTGGTATTCAGGATGTGGAATCAATTCCAAACAAGTGGTGCTGTAACTAGGAAGGCCGGCCAAGGCCGTCGCAGAGCAAAGGCGCCTGTACAGGATCACTATTTGGCATTAAGCACACGAGGGCATAGGCTGGCAACGCTCCTCAACTAGCTCGTGACCTTGCTGCTGCGTCTGGAATAAGAATTTCCAGACAAACAGTATACAGACGTCTAGCAGAGAGGGCTCTTTATGCCCGGCGACCAGTTGAGTGCGTCCCTTTGACTGCATCCAACAGAAAATCCCGGCTGTTGTGGTGCCGAACACATCAATCTTGGGCACAGCAAGAATGGGGGCGCGTTCTTTTCAGTGATGTGTCGAGATTTACCACACAGAGTGACACTCGTCGAATCTTCATATGGTGAGAGCAAGGAGCTCACTATCATCCCTCCTACGTCAAAGAAATCGACAGATTTGGTGGCAGAGGAATCCTTATCTGGGGTGGCATAATGTTGGGCAGTCGTACACCACTGCACGTCTTCGATGCGGGTACTGTCAATGCACATCGCTATAGAGATGAGATCCTTGAAACCTATGTGAGGTTGTTCCGGGGTGCTTTTGGCCCAGACTTCATATTTATGGATGAAAACGCGCTTCCACACAAAGCCCAGATCGTTGATCATTTTCTTGAGGAAGAGGATATACGACTTATGGACTGGCCCTCGAGGACTCCGGATCACAATCCTATTGAACATGTTTGGGATGGTCTCGGAAGAGCCATTGCACAGCGTAACCCCTCTACTAATACCCTCCAAGAGTTAAAAGCCGCCCTTTTGGAAGAATGGGCTTTGTTGCTCCAAGCATTTATCGACACCCTCATAAACAGTATGAAAGCTCATTATGATGCCAGTATAGCAGTGCACGGTGGTCACATTTCATATTAGACAAGCTTTTCCCGAGATAAATGCTTTATATTTGATTCATAATGTAACACTTTTTGATTATCCTGTTTTTTTATTCCCAATTAAAATCTTTTCCATGTTGTTATGTGTCTATGTTCTTTCTTCCATTATAGTGTACCTCTGTGCCAAATTTAGTGGCAACACAGTGAATAGTTTTTCATTTTTCGCAGATTTTATGTTTGTGACCTTAATTTTGGACATGAGTGTAAGTAGTTGTCAAAGACGAATAGTAATGAATTGGTTATTGTTAGAATATAAATATTAAATAAAAATAACTATTGTTAATATAGCAAATATCTAAGAATGAGGAAAATTCTTTCTTTTATTGAAGAGCCTATAAATAAAATATCATACATACAATGCATATTCATATTGTGGGAGAAGAATCTCTTCTTTGTTGTTATATTGAGATTTATAGTGTTTCATAACACGTTAAAGCTTTCTAAAAATAGATTAACTTCACTATTCTTAGCAGAAAGAATAAATTCTGGTATATTTCGAAACTCTACTAGATTTAAAATATTTGAGAAAATATTTAGTCCCTACATGAATCAAGATAAAATCTCCTTTAATGATGAAAGTTTATGAATTTCGTCATGAATGCTACTGAAATTTTTATTTATTTTAATTTAAATCTTCAATATATGTATTTTATTGCATGCTATAACTTCTCTTTTATGACACTGAAATCCATTTTTCCTGTCACTGACAGTGAAAAATTAAAGTAAAGTGAAAGATCGCTTCCATTTATTTGAAATATTTAATAATAAAAATTCTCATGCAAAGAAACAGTTTAATCGAAAATATATGTATTGATATTCACAGGTGTAAGATGTTATGGAAACTTAGTTTTCTAGTTAATTATGGCTATTATATCAAAATGGTGGGTATAAAACATTGAATGCCGCAAAACATATGTCCTCTTGATGTAACCTCTGAGGCAACTAGTGCCATATGTACTTTATGGCAATATGCAACAATAAAAAATGCATATAATAATTTACGAGCAGATATAGAGAGTTCAAGAGCATTGCTACAATAATAACATTTTGGCAAATTTGACATTATATTTTGATACATTTGAAATTATGATAATTTCAAATAACTATCATCCTGTTGGCTATACTGGGGTTTATGTGCTCGAAAAATATGCTTGGGAGAATAGGTTATTTTAAAGATTATCAGTTGATAGCTTATGAAAGCAAGCACATAATAACATTCTATGGAGAAAATGTTGAGATATGGTTTTACGTAAGGATATTAAAGGATAATACTTAAGACTGTTAAGGGATTTAAATCTTTACCTGTTGTTGTCAAACGCTTCTTGTGCATTAAATAATAATAATATAAAAATATATCATTCATATTCCATGAGTTTTTAAACTGAATCAATACGATAATACATTAGCAAAACAGAGAGTGTTATTTAATTCACAGAAAGGATAGAAAACTGTAGGTACAGTTATGCATTTAATGCTAGCGTCATGGGATAGGAGTAGCGCTTCTTCACCACCATCTGGGCGTCCCGGGTTCAAATACCGGTTCAAGCATGGTTATTCTTCTGTGTTCTATCTGTGGAGTGTATGAATTCCCCCCCCCCTGTGAAAGGGGGTTGTGCAAGTGAATGCTACGCATGAAGTAGCCAAGTCGTACTCCCTAGTTGGCGTTACTGAAAAAATAAGAGACGCACACTCATTCGGCTTAAGTCGCTGACAGATAACTGTCAGCCGGCTTGTAAAGTGCCATAGGTCACAAGAATTTAATAACTTTTTACAGATGTAAAAACTCTATAACATAAATTATAGATATCTGTCTTCCCATTTAACTTCTAAATCCAAACAAGATATTGTTATACAATGCAAATCTATGAAATTTTTCAATCATTTCATGAATTTTTGGTTCAGTGTCATTGGTATTTTTGCATATCAAATCTAGCTTGAAATTCATAAATTTTAAATTTCTGTTTGAGTATTAATCAAGTTGGCCATTTTTAATCAAATGAATTCGCTAATGTTTG
This sequence comes from Argiope bruennichi, assembly GCF_947563725.1. Taxonomy (NCBI): domain Eukaryota; kingdom Metazoa; phylum Arthropoda; class Arachnida; order Araneae; family Araneidae; genus Argiope; species Argiope bruennichi. The sequence goes on from NC_079158.1 coordinate 122,335,493, forward strand.
TGTTTTCTCAAACTGACATTTTTATCTAAATTTTTCATTTAGTGTTTTTTTATAATTGCAATATAAGATGAATATGCGTAAAATTCCCAGTTTAGAATATACTGAAGATGAAACTGATAAGTGGATTGACATCAAAATTAACTATATACCACACTCATAAACAAATTTCTCCCTTCATAAAAGGTGTTCAAAAATCTAGTTTAGGACAATACATTATGAGAAATTCAATATGGGAAATTACCAACACATAATAAAAATAAAATCTCAACTTTAAGAACAAAATTTATTAGTAATAGGGAGAAAAACACTTGAGTCCATCGCTACAGAAAAAAATATTCAGGTATTTGCATATGTTAAATGAATTTAAATATATCGTGAAAATGTGCTGCAAAACAAATCTCAGTACGAGACTTGCGACCAAGCATTCAGTTTATATTTCATCTTTTCTGACTGTAAAGATAAGGATTTCGTTAGTTGAAAGTGTATTATTGAAACGCAGTTCTACTATTTCAGCCCTTGAATGTCGGTATATACAAATATTTCATTTTTTTCATAATTTTAAAATTCTGTAAATTTCTGTAATTTATATTTTTTTAAAATTCCAAAACCTTAATGGAACAACCATAAGAAAACAACGAGAAAATTTGATGTTGAATGATGTCTGTAGACATAGAAGAAGATGTAAAAGCCTCACTCCGCAGACTTTTGAGAATGTCAAGACAGCTGTCAATCCTTTAATTGGTTAATGGTGAAAAACTGTCGTAAACCTTTTTGGCTGCACATAATAAGTAAGTAGAGTAAGTATAATATATTTAAGCCGTTTTTGAAATTTCTTAATAAGTAATTCTTAGAAATTTACTTTAATAAATTTATTTCAGTTATTTCGCAGACATCTATATACGAAGACTTGCTTACAATGTTTTATTGCCCAGATAAAACATTTGCAGTTCTGCATTTCACATAAGAGCCAATGAAAACACTTTGCTTATGAGCAACCGTATAAAATAAATATTACTGGAAGTATGCCAACATCTGATGCTGATGTCAATAATACACGCGTTTTGTTAGCACCATGCATATGATGCTCCAAAACGTAATGCATTGCTACTTGTATAAAATCCACAATAGCTGAATATTGCTTGAAATGGACAAACCGCTGTGGCTTATATTGGCAATAAATTTCCTCAACAGAATGCCTGTTCATCTGACATGGCCATGAAATATTTTGTAGAATAAAAGACTTCTAATTTAACGGGACAATAAACACTCGGAATCGTCGCAATTGAACAAGTAAAATCAGCGGATAGACCACGGAATTATCTCACATTTCCAAAGGCTCTGTATGGTGTGTATTAGCAAAAAGGTTCAGTCTTAGTTATATGTTTAGAAATTTAAACGGAATGAACATGATCTAATATCCACTGAAAATAGTTCACTGTCAAGACCAGTAGCGGCTCAACAGAACTAAGACATACTGCAAATACAATAAATGCAGTGTCTTACATCGATATTTTCACTTAAGATAACGCGCCTAAATAAGTCACAAGGTTCATAAAAGATGTTTCCTAGAACATTCCTCCGTTAAGCAACTTATTAATCTCTTCTTTAGAAATTCATAGTCACAATGTTCACTGGGGCTGACCCCGCGTGATTATTTCTTATGGAAATATTTAAAAGTTTAAATCGGTGTTGTGAAAACCACATCATCAGATGTCTTCTCGAACTTTCTCGTCTGTTTGTTTGACATAACTGTGGTTTCTGGAGCAAGCGCTGTCACAACTTTTAGGAGACGAGCAGCTTTCCGCATCGATTTTTCTATCTATGTAGTTCCAATATGTAGAAATTGCCCATTTCGGGTGTGATATTCATCCTTCTCAGATATCAAAATGAATGGCAACATAATAACACAAAGATAATTGAAAATCCATTCACAATAGATCTATGTTGAAAAAACAAATTACTGGCAGTTTTTTAAAAAATATTTTTTAAATAATTTTAACTACAATAAATCAATTATTATATAAATGAATTATATAAAAGAAGTCCATATAGTTTCATAGTGCGTTTTATTCCATTGATAGTATCTATAATTGTTTCTGTAATCGTTATGTAAAGAAATAGAAAAGTAATTTGATCGACTTTGTTAGTTAAATTGATTTCTCGAATACTATAGAAGCAACTGCAATTTGTTCTTATTTTTGCAAAATAAGAATTGAAATATAAGCAAAATAATTGCACTTTTTTATGTTTCACTTTCTCTATTTAGAGCTGTCAGATCTTAACGTTAACATGAACCCGATTTTGATAGCATGAAATAAAAGGTGACATCATATGAGCATGAAAATAAACTACGCAACCAGTTGTTAATGGTGTCTTCTAAGCTTTTATCAATTTAACTAATATTCAGTTGGATCTTATTTTATATAATAATTTGGATTAGAAGAATAAAGTATTACTTTTAGATAAGAATAAAGTTCCTTGGGAGGTTAACATTTTTATTTTGCATGTAATATTCTCTAAGTGCTCAGTCATTTATCGAAACATTATTTAACCATTGTTTTTCTCGGCGGAGAATGAGACAACAGTAATCGATGAGGAAGATTATCTCTTCTTAAACAGTAGCAGTTTCAAAACTGTTCTATATGAAGAATGCACCATTTCCTTAACATGTTCAGAAATTCTGAAAAATCGAAAGAGAAGAAGAATAATCATCTGTTTGAAAAAGTTGTGTCTACATAGTTAAAAATATATGCAAATAATCCCAAAAGTTTATTTACGAATTAATTTGCATATACGATTACGAGTTAATTTGCATGTGTTAAATGAGAGTCCTGTTGTATACTGTGGAAGCAGCGTCGTGTCGTGTGTAGTAGCCAGTAGCGTGTAGTAGAAGCAGTGAAGAGACAGTGAGAATTTTAGCCTTTGGAGAGACCGTAGAGCGAAGTCGAGGATCCCCTCTCCTGGTGGATTCTGTCGGGCAGCTTTGTGTGCTGTGGTCGATTACTACTTGTGGACTACTGTCTGCTGTAGAGTGCTGCAGTGCGCTGCCCTGTGTATACGTCTCGGCTATATATAGTTGTTGTCTTTGTATTTGCCGTCTGTGTCTTTGTGCTTAATGAACGTCTATTGAAGCCTTCTGATTGTGTTTTCACACCATACATCCACTAACAAGCGAATCCGGTGATCCGTAACACTAAAATTACAACATATAAATGACAACGTTTGAAGCTTGCTGTTTCCAATTCTGTGGTGTTCTTCGATTTTCTAATCTATATTCTTTTACTTTTTAAATGACAAAATTGCTACTTTAAGTTGATCAGGAATTAACGATATAAATCAGACTTTTTTCGATGCATAATAATTTTATCAGAAAACTTGTTGTGTTAAAATAACCGTCTTGCTTCATAATAGTGTTTTTGCCCCGAATTTTGTTATATTTAAACAATACAGCGCGTTTTGTATCAAATTTCATAATATAGCGTAAAATCTTATATACATTTTGTATTTGTCTATTGCTTTCAAATTTTGATTCAGATCTATAATTTTGGTGTAAAAATGCATTTAAGAAGACATTTTTGCGTTCAGATATACTCAAACGGCTAAATCGAATATTCAATCAAGCCTTAGTGGGTTTGAATACAAATTCCTTTCAGAATCATAGTTATGGTGACAAAATCATTCGACAAATTATAGAATTCTATTTTATTAGATATTAGTTGCCGTATTATAAGGACAGAAACTCCATATAATACTGTTATGCACACGAACTCGGCATCCACATAGATTTCATGTTGATAGCTTTCATCAAAAATCAAATAGAAATCTCCGGCTGTTGTTTAAAGACTAAATACTAAATTTCATTCTTTTAGAATGTTTCATCTTTAAATTCTCGTGTTCACAGGAAAGGAGGTATAGCTTTTAAAAAAAGCTTTTTTTGGACTCAAAGAAACTTAAAACAAGGCAATTTATCGAAGTACCTTGGGCAAAATATTTGATGATTATAGTACATTTTTCATGTACTTCGTTTACGAGAAAGTAATATATATATATATATATATATATATATATATATATATATATATATATATATATATCAATTTAATTTTCACACTATTGATTAATAAATAATCAACTAAAGATCATAAAAGTCAAATCAACGTTCGCAGGCTCACTATTTTACGAACAGACATATATGTGATGATATTCTGAAAAAAGCATTTCCTTTCAAGAAATAATAAATGTATAAATAAAAAGAGTCACTTCAGATATTAATGGAAAAAATAACCACGTGACAATAACGTGTCACTTTTTCTCCCCAAAACACTGTTATTACATTGAAATCATAGCATGAGAACACATACCTGTCAAGCGAAAAATTACGAAGCTCCCCAATCCCGTTTAGTTATTACTAATAATAAATTATATCGATCTTGGAACAATCGACAGTTCATCATCGATATAAATAACCATCGATTAAAGATGACGTGTGAGGTATTCTGACGCTTCGCGGCGCTTTTATTCTGTTTATTATATCTGCTAAGTTTATAAAATACTATTCTGGGCGCAAAATAATGCCTGTTATTTTGTATAGTTTTTATTTTTATTGTTTTTGAAAAGTCTTTTGGGTGATGATTTTAAATTATAATTCATCAAAGTTTCATTAAAAAATATTTTATTGAATTCTTTTTCTGACCACAATTTTTATATGTATTCAAAACTCTATCAATAGATTAGATTTCTTATATTTGACATTTTTATTAAAACATTCAGAATATTATTAGAACATTCTTTTTTAATATTCTGCTGAGTTTCAGCAATCTTTCCATCTTGGCCTATATCGATCCTGCATTCATTAAAAATGAAAAAAAAAAAAAAAATACTTCGCTGATTTATCTCCACTAATGGATTTTGTTTCGCTATTTATAGAGTGTAAAAATTTGCCAGTAAATATCATTCCAAATAGATTAGACCTTTGTGGTAATGAATGCAGTTTTTTTGTTATTCGCTAATTTTAGATTAGATGAGTGTTGATAATTAATTTACTATGGTTAACAATGAAATGATTCACTTTGTAAAAATGATAAGGAAGAATAGAAGAGGAGCCATGTGAATTCATTGTTATTGAAATTTTTTCTAAAGATATTCTTATTATTATTGGAGTAACCTTGGAATGCAGATATATATCTAATAAAAAATTATCTAAATGAAATAAATAGTTATATTTTATGTAATATGAATCAATAAATATTCTACCAAATTAAAAATAATAATAAATTTCAACAGCTAATTTTATAATTAATAAAATTAATTATAATAAAAAAATTAAGTTTTTAATATTTAAAATTTTAATATTACAAATTTTTTATTTTTAATATTTTAATATTAAAAAATAGAATAGAATTCCAATTAAAAAAATTTATGCTAATCCTATGACAAGTGAGTTATATTGAATAAGATATTTTTGAGACACTGATGTTTCAAATAAAATAGTTTCATTCTTTTGCTTCTAATATTGATTGAGTTTTGAAATCTGAATACCACTTTCTTTAAAAACGGGGGATTTTAAATCTCTTCATCGACATCTTGAATAAAATACTCCAGTGAGCCTCCGAAGTTCCCGCAAGGCTAACTGGCTGATTGAATATGATTCAAGAACTGTATAAGATTTTGTCTTCGTGATTCTTTTTAAAAGTACATTTATTAACTGAAATAAAATAAAATATTACTCATTGCATTTAAATTTTTTGAAACTGTAAAATTGAATCGTATGATAAAACAGAGAATTTCTTATTGAATATTTTTTTAAGATATTGCATCAATTATAAATAAAAAAAATCTGTTTTCTTGCACATGTAAGACTTTAGTGCTGTAGGATTCAATTTTCTGTAATCGTATCTTTTAAAAACATGTTTGCTTTTAGTTAAAATGTTTTCATATTTATTAAAATTTCATCATTTTCGCTTCAATTTCAAGTTAATATTTTAGGTGCGGTGACAGAAAATTAAAGCGATACATGGTATATGGAACACAATATAACAAGACTTCTTTAATAATATTAGTTACACGATTATCAAAATTAAAAGCATAAAAATGTTTTGCTGAAAGAGCTATCAAGAGTACAAATTACATAAAATATTTAATTGAAAATTTTACCAAACATTAATCTATAGCCAGAGGTGGCTGGAAGTAATTATAAAAGTTAAACTTTAAAATGGGAAAATACTTTATGGTAATAAAGAAAACATCAAATACTCTATAGTAATAAAGAAAACTTCAAATACTCTATAGTAATAAAGAAAACTTCAAATACTCTATAGTAATAAAGAAAACATCAATGATTGAATACGTGATATTCTTTCCCCAATTGAAATTCTTAAGTAATTGTTTGCTGAAACTCATTAGACCAGTGATGGCTCTTTATTTTATAAAATATTTTACTCACCCTGTTTCAAGAATGATAGATTTGTCTAGTTATATTAACACCCCGTTTCTTAAAGCAACACTAGGGCTATTTTGGAACAGAACTCGTAATTTTGAATCTTTGTCAGATGACAAGGATGACACCTGAGCTGGCACCCCTTCCAAACTTCCACACCACACCAGCGGGAGGATGCTTGGCTCCGACGGATTTAACGTGCACCATACCCGCGTACAAGACGGTTCTTGGGTGGAAACGGGTCTCGAATCTGAAACCTTACGGTTCCTAAACCGATACCTTACCGCCAAGCCACCGAGGGCACTCGAGAATACTAGAAGAGATATGATTATATCTTACACTAAAATTTAACATTTTTACAAGAAAAAAAAGCATTAATAACATTAAAATCTTTTATTTTTCTCTGAAAACATTTCGAGCGAGTATTAATATGAGATAATTAAAATGAGGAAAATCAATGTCATTTGCGTATTTGGCATACTAGATTAATTAAACTTCACTTATTGCTAAAAGATCAACCACCAATGTGCTCGAGATTCAATTATCAGAACCACTATACGTAATCAGAATGCAGGATTTACATTTTCAATTTCTCCAAAGGCCTTTAGTTTCACTATCAAATTTATTTTATTAGAAAAACTTAATTTCATTTGCATTTTTAAAGCTCATTAAGTTTTATCCATTCATTTATATTTTGTTAATACAATACCTTTTTACACCAGGTTTTATTCAATATTCTATCGTCTTTTTACACTAATATACCTTTAAGCTTTAGTTTAATGCAGCATAGACATCTTAATGTTTTGATGCAAAAACAATAAATTTAAAAGTAAAATTCTACCTTGTACTGGATTCTTGTTTATAATGCGTTTAAACACATTCATTTTAATTAGGGGAAATTTAATTTTTCTCCTCAATTATCTAGATTTATCTTCTTGATAATAAATTAATCACTTTATCCCATATATAAGCAACAGCCAGCCTTTGGTAAAAAATAAAGTAAAACCTAGTGATTATTCATGCTTTCTAAATTTAATTAAAGAAAGCAAATTCCCTCCGCTGCCCTTTCAATCAGTTTTTCCTGGAAATCCCGTTCTGTAAAGAGCTTTTACGCTCTTCAAATTTGAAACAAATGTCTCCTCGTTGAGTCTGGAGTGCATAAGCCTCCGAGCACTCATTCAATATTTAATTTTTGAAGTTTGATAATACGAATACTAATAAAAGTTGTACATTTACATCCTGGGAACTTCATTAAGTATGCTTCAAAGCCAGCCGACCACAGGAGCTCCATTCGGTAGAATCGTCAGCAAATATTTGCTTAAAGTATTAGCGACAAATTCTTGTGCTTGAGTCGGCTTACGGCGTTCTTTCCCATTTTACAATAGTTAATTAAGTTGTGTTTGAAAAGAATAAAAGTCAAGGAATCTTTAAATATTTAAAGACGACCTCCTGATAAAGACGAGGCATTTTTTGATTCTTCGTTCAAAGAACAATGGAATTTCGGCAGCTCGGAGGTTTCATCAGACGCTGAAAAGCTGTTCAATTAGTGTAATATAGGGTTTCTTTTACAAACTGCATGAATGAAAATTTGAAAAAAAATCAATCGTCTAAAAGAATAGGTTTGGAATTAGAAAGGATTTCAATCTTAATTATTTTCTTAAAATATTGAAGTTACTTTTCAATTTTTAAGAACTTAACAAGAAATTTAACTATTCAATAAAATTTTACGGAAGCAGTTCAAATATTGATCGGTTAATATCTCCAGTTCAAGTTGGAATTTTCTTGGTACTATTATTGTTTTCATATAGTTTGACTCTCAGGAGTCGGCGATTATGACATCAGAATAGCTTGATGTGAGACGAGTCTATTTTAATAAATTAGGAGACAACCGTTAATCAGAGTGTGTTGAATCTGTTTTCAATTTGTTTCCTTTATAGAACGCGATTGAATATATATCAATAAAAGTAAAAAGGAAAGATGCTCTATGTTCACAATTATTAAATCCCTCTTAATTTTCATTAACATGCTCATCATTTCAAATTTGTCAGCCTCTTAGCAAATATTTCTTTCAATCCGAGGTCAATGATCAGTTAACATGACTACAGAGCCGATTCATGTTCATGTGACTCACATCAAATATTGCACGCCAAATAAAATCTGATATCAATTAAACATCAGATCAATACCACTGAGATAGTAGCACAAATACTATGATCTTTTAAAATACTAGCCGCCTTTGACGACAAGCTTGTTCTCCCAAATTATTTTTCTTATAAGCTGTTAAGCCATCAGTGTGGAATGCATTTTCTTTAAAAATTTCATCTTGTCGTGTGACACGACTGGAAAACAGGAATTCTATTAAATCAATTGATTGCAAGTTAAAAAGTTGGCACATATTGCGAAATAAAAGCGGAAGTGAATGTCTTATTATGGAATTGTAAGCACATGGATGAATATTTTCACGAATGAATTTGAATCCCATCATTATATTTAAAGACATTGACTGGATTGAGTAACAAATTGAATTATAAAATGTTATTAAAATTAAGGGGAAATTGATAAAACATTGAATTAATGTCATTAAAAAGGTAATTTTTTGAATCTTATGATGATAAGTAAACCTCTTTTGTAATATAATTGCTTTTTGGAAGATAAAAATAGCAATTTACAAACGGAAGTCATAAAAAAATTATTCGCTGAACTATGTTTAAGTCTATTTTTGGGCTCGATTAAGTGTCCTGTTTGAAATCTATTTCTTGATATCTTTTACATCATCTTTCTTCTGACTGAACAGACCTTATGTTGGCACGGTGAATACTCTCCAGAGCATTTCTAATTGCATTTTATAACTCTATTGTTTAACTAAATGAGAAGCTTAATTCAGTGCAATAGTGAAAAAGTTCACTGAAGTAGACTAAAAATTGCATGAGGGTTTGTTCAATTTGGCAATTGCTATTATGCAATAAGTATGTACTGCAATATGTATATATGTCTGTATTCAAGTACTTTAGCATCACACACACATCAAGCTAAAGTACGCAAATACTAGCTAAAATATAACACAACACACACAGACGTGTGTGTGTGTGTGTATGTGTGTGTGTGTGTGTGTGTGTGTGTGTGTGTGTGTGTGTGTGTGTGTGTGAGAGTGTGTGTGTGTGTGTGTGTGTGTGTGTGTGTGTGTGTTGACCATTGTTGCACCTGTCATGGAAACAAGTGCCTTTTCCCTAAAGCCGAGACTTCATATTAGTTGAAAGTGCTTTCCGTAGGGAAGGCTTACAGTAAGGCGGAACATGTCAAGCATGCACTGATATATGAATCCTATTCACATTAAATTATTTAATCAAACAGATATTATAATAAAGTTATTAAAAAGTTATCTTTATAAATATATATTTATTAAAAAAATTTATTTTCTTATTTTATAAGGGAATCCATGAAATCATGTGAAATGTTTGGGGTTCATTTGTAAACCACACTCGCGTGGTTGTAACCTAATTCGTTCTACATACTATTCCAGCCATGATATTTTGATTTAGGCAAAAGAATAATCTTTATTTTATCATCAGTCGTAATATAAAATGGTAGTTTGCCAGTCTACCAGCCGAAGAAATTATAGAAATAACTGTTTCACTTACAAATTTTATTTCAGCAAAGTCGATATGATATTTAATGATTTTTTTTTACTACTTATATTCAGGATAGTGAAAATTGCGAAATCATTTGGAGTTGTCATTGTTCAGAATGCTTAATTTGATGATATTTTAACTCAATCAATGATCCTCTTATCTTATAGAGATATAGAACAGCACTTCTAAATTTTATTATCCTAGAACTACAACAACGTAGGTGCCTAGAATATATTGTTACGAATCTGTAATGCTGCTTCCTAGCATAGTTGGTTCCACCATAGGAAAGAATGTTTTACAGTCATCTATATTGAACGGAGTCCGTGAGTCGCGTCGGAAGTCCCGGCGCTTGGCGACAAACTTGGCTACCATTTGGCGACTTGGCGACGAATTTGGTGACTTTGGTGCCAAAATAGATTATACCCGAAACATCGAGAATTTTCCCGATCCGTCCAGTAGGAACCGAGATACGTCTCGTACGTCTCTGATTGGTTGAGAGGCTTCTAGCCCCGCCTCCTGAGACCTATAAAAGGAGGCGGCCGTGGCTGCCAGGGTCGTCGTAGTCGGGATCGACGGTAAAGAACTGGCCTTCCAGAGATAAGCGGAGCAGCGACGGAGTGAAGCTAGTGCTGAACTAACCTGTGCGCTACTGTCTACAGTAGAGACTTGTTGTATGCTGCTGTGTATGCTGCCCGTCTCGGCTAAAGATTATCGTCTTGATGTATATATTTGTCGCCTTTGTGCTGTCCTGTGTGTCTTCGTGTAAATAAACGTCGTTGTTTTATTTTCTACTGTCGCCTGCTGATTGAGCGTTCTCCACACCATATAACTCCCACTATCCAAACGAACCCCGGGAAATTTCGTACCAATATTGTATTCTTGAGTGATGGAGCATCCTTCAAAATGGAGTTATTCAACACATTCTGCAACATTTTACAGACATTAATGATTAATTATGTACTTTCTTGCAAGTGGTCATCACGGTTTCCAGATCTTATTCCTATTAACTTTGATTTTGGATTCATCTAAAAAGTGTGATTTACAAAAAGAACATTGATAATCAAGTGCTATAAAGGATTGCATTACATTGAAAGTTCATCTGAATCTGCTGCCGATGCATTCTGAGATAAAACACGCAACCAAAGAATGCCATTTTTTTAAACTCTTGACAGATCAACTCAAAGCACCACATGTATCAGTGAAATTAAAATTTGTAGAGTATATTGTGATCTATGCTATTCTTACTAATTAATTAGACAAGAAGGAAATACAGCCTTCATAGGTGGCGGAAACTGAAATATTTTTCATTTTAATCTTTATATAAATTTAAATTTAATGAATAGGAATAGTACACACAAATGGTTACATTTGAATAAGCATATTTCTTTATATTATAGTTCCAAACATTATTTTCACATTATTTTATGATCACCCTGTAATTCCTGGCAATGTTTTCTTTTCTTTTTTATATAATATTCATAAAAAATATTATCATAATTATTCCATTTCTGTAAATCTCAAATTAAAATATTGGTGTTAAAATCTCTAAATACGGAATCCTTGAAAATTAGCTTTTCTTTTGTTCTATTCCATCATATTCTTTGTCAAATATCGAATGAAAATGAAAAGTAACAGAGAAGCACAAAAACAAAAAAAAAACGTTTTACTCGTGGCAGTCTGTGACCCCGTGTTTTTCCGAGGACTGTTAACCAAGTGTAAATCTCCGAATTTCATGCATGAAAGAACTCGCTTACATTTTCTGCTACAAACATTGTCTGACTAATAATGCTTCTCAAACGCTTGGATCTATTTATGGTAGGAATAAAAACCTGCAAAAAGCATTCGTATTTACATTTCGTGAAGTCTTATTTCAGAAATTATTGAAGATCTAAGATTTGATAAACATCGATTTCCAATTTTTATCGTATAGAAAGTATTTGGATGTTTTTCTAAATAAATTAAAATTCCTTTCCTTTAAAGTGGAATAACAAACAACTGACTTTTAACTACAATGGAACTCGAAATATCCAAACTCCAATTATTTAGATTGCTTTAAGAAAAAGAATTAATTAACAAGCTTTTCTCTAATTAAAAGGAGTAAAGATAACAGTTGACTTCTGTTGATATATACAAGAAGTGATATTTTATTGCAGTTTCTGAATGCGGAAAATGTAAACACAAATTATTTATATAGTCATCGAAGTAATGTGTTTTAAACAAAGTATTTTTCTCCTAACTTTCATCGCTTATTTCGTTTGTCTAAAGATTCCGATTAATTAGTATAATTGGAGCTCTGCAATATCACATTGTCACCGGTATATTTTATTTTAATTAGATTAAATTTATATACACCAGAAAGAATGCATCATACTTGATAGTAAAGGGACGACGAGGTTGACACTTTCGACGTCCCTCCGCTCTTTAAATTACCATGCCACTCCAACAGTAGAAAATTTGATTCTTAGAGTTAGATTTATTGGAAACATAGGCCCTCATGCATGGTGGATCCCTGATGAGATTCAGCTCCGAACCTAGACCCCCAATCCAAAATTTTAAGAGTAGTCCAAGCATACATAAACAATTGTTTTTAAAAAATAACATGAGGTCGTAAATACCAATAGCTGGTATATTGTGAATTTGTATTCTATTAACTTGTGATATATATTTTATCTATTGTGCCCTTTTCTTTTACTTATTTCGCTGACAATGAACTTCCTGTAGCGATTCCCTGTTAGAATATTTTATTGGAAAAAGGACAAAATATTTTGGTACACCGTGCATCTTTATATTCTTTCCATTAACAACTTACTGCTTTTTCAAGATTTTTCAGGGTTTTTTTTTTCATGTTCACATGACGTTTTTCTTGGATTGTGACAATTAATACTTTATTCATTTATCTTTCATGTCCTGTTTTTGCTGTGGGTTTTGATAATGAGCTGAATATTTTGCAATTCATGCAATACTCAACTTTAAGAAGAAGAAACAGCAACGCTAATATCTTTAATATGTTTGTTTCATTGAAATGTTCTTAAAAATTATTTAGTAAATATAAATACAATTAAAATAAACTGATGGATACAATATCGATTTTAGCTTGTAGCTACCGAAAAAGGATAGTAAAAGTTTTCATATTAAAAGAAAATTAGAATATAATAGATTATGATATTTTATCTGATTTTCCAATCTTTCTTAATCTAAGTGCATAATTTTTTATTCATTTACTGATGTGTTTTGAGCTCTGAAATACTGTGTAGTTGTTCATAATAACTACTATAATAAAATACGAAATATATTAAACACTAAAAGTGAAAACACGATATTAAATAAAAAGTGATTCTTAAAATTCATTTTCATTAATGTACTGAAATGTAGAAAATAATTTTTTTCATCAAGGAATTAGAAGTTGAAATAAAAATTCTAGATGTGATGAAAACGATGCAACATGAAAATTCGGCAATAGTCTTTATGAAAAGATAGAAATGTCTTAAGATATATTATGAGCACAAATAAAGTTTCAATTTGTCAAGAGAGTTTGTATCAGTGATTCTAGCTTGGGTAGTATTTGTTTTGACCTTCAGAACTTTAATAAAAATAAAAATTGTTTTCTAGATTTCAGGGCGCCGATAAAAGCATTTATTAAACTATCTGTACTGCATACTAGAGTTCTGAATGAGAATGCCTTCTCCAAAGCATGTTTCACAATAAGCAAATGCTATTTCAAGCCTTCAATCATTAAATAATGAGATGCATGAGTTGACAAAAAAGCATATTATTGGCAGTAATTCAGATAACAAATTCAGACAACAGATTCTTTAGAGATCAAAAAAATGATCGGATTGTGAAATGGCGAAAGTATTTTATGCATACGGGTTTTTTTTTAAATGTAATGCAAAAGCCTCCCATATGATGCATTGATATATGCGAATAAATCTTTACTTATATAAATCTCAATGTGTGTGTTTGTTGGCGATCTACAGACCAGATCGTTTAACCTACAGCTACCAAATTTGGTACATGTATACCTTGGAGGTCGGGAATGTGCACCTGGGGTCCCGTTTTTTGAATTTTTAGTTAGAATTTTAATTATTAATTAAAAACTAACTTTCTCGCCAAAAAAATCTTTTCATTTTCCCCACCGCCAAATGAGTAAGGCTTCAATTTTTTTTCCCACACTAATAAGGCTAGGGTTAACATTTTTCGGCCGATTATTTCAAACGATTCCGTTTATTTTCTTAATGTTTGATGCATTTAAAATTAAACATTGATAATTAATTGATCTTTCAGATTCATTCTGAAGTACTTTTGAATTAAAATAACACAGAATAAAGGAAATTAAAAATGTCTTATCTGCATAGCGTTACCCCAACTGGCGTAGAAAAATTCACGCATTTGTTTTACCAAAACTGGCGTTTAAAATTCACGCATGCGCATTGTGTTCTGATTGTCGACAACGGATTCAACGGATTTTCCACGGATTCGGACTTGATTTAAATTATTTTTAGGTTAGTTGTGTGCTTTTGTAGTTAAATTGTATTTATGTTAGTTATATATATAATTTTTGTATATGCTTATAGTTTTAAGTATATCGTTTTTTAAGTAGTTTATTTTAACCTGTTTTCGACCGATTATTTTAAACGATTCTGTTTATTTTTATAGTGTTTGATACATTTAAAATTAAACATTGTTAATGAATCGATCTGCTCATGATGAATCTGAGAAAATTTTGTTGACAAATTCTTTAGATATTACATAAATTAAGATATATATTCTTTAGTGCCCATAAAGTTTAAACGCTCAGTGACTCTGTTTTCAGTAATCATATTATAAAAAAATTCTTTGTTTCATTAAAAAAATATTATTATATTGATTGCAGATCCATCCTTTCCACTTTAATTTAAAGCATAAATTCTACGGGAGCTAACAGAAACTTAGAGAGATACATATTACGTTATGATTGAAGGCCTTTATAATATGAGTGAATTATATGACTATCAAAATTTGAAGTTTTAAAATATTTTGATGAAGAAGTTATTCAAGTAGGAATTGCATAAAATATTTCATTATTAAAATTTTAACGAACATTAAGATTGGCGAACCGGCTTGTCGCCAAAAGCGGCTAGTAGATAAATAAAGCAAATATTATTTGAACATCTTTTTATTATAACAAAGGTTCACCATGAATTTCAATGCTAGATGGAACACATTGTACACTAGTTCATACCCAAGTATTCTACAATGACAGCAAACTCACATGAAAAGAATAGGATTTTTCTAGAAGACGACAGTTTTTTGGTTCACGCATGATCCTTCAGAATGCCACTTTCTTCAACTAGTATAAGTAGAAGAAGGAGATTTGAATAACATGGTCTTCTGTTAAGCGCACGATATTCCAGAATACCATTTTATTCAAACAATTTTAAAAGAAGACCATTCACACTAACGTGTTCTTTTAATACACGCACGATCTTTCCAGAAGACCATTTTATCCAAATTGCTGAAGAAGAAAGGGATTCAAATAGGCGCGGTCTTCTAATGCAGGCGCGATCTTCTACAATGCTATTTTATTCAAACAGCTTAAAAAGAAAGAGATTCAGACAAGCATAGTTTTCCATACACGCACGATTTTCCAGAATACCGTTTTATTTCAAAACTTTAAAGGAAAGAGATTTGGATAAGAGGGGTTTTCTGCTACAACCATGATCTCCCAGAATGAGATTTGATTCAAATAAAAAAGAATAAGGGAATTGAGATACGCATAGACTTCCGGAAAATGCAGTTTCCTCTACAAAGCGTCGTCCACGTGATTTAAATTGTGGTAATGACCATGTTTAAAATTACGAAGTCCATCCGGAAATAGCACTCGTGATACTTTAAAATGGGCTTAAATTAAATAAGCCAAACCAAATCAAACCAACAAGCATCCTCACATCTCTTACCAAGGTCTTTTAGCTATTTAAATGGTCTTTTAGACATTTTAGATAAAGGATCTTTTGCAGTTCTCATATTCTTCTGATCTAGAAACTTTTGCAAATGAATCGTCGCTGATTTGTGATTAACGCAAAAAATCTCCCATGATATAAATTTGTTCGATGTAATTAATATTCTCTTGCATTGTAATATTCCAAACGAGAAATCATATAATGGAATTGTTGAAAGTATATTGGTCTATAAATAGTAGTTTGATCGTGCATATCTTTAAATGAGTCACTCCTTATAGTGCCGCTTACTGTTAATTTCTTATATTTCTCAATTTAAAAAGGAAAGTACGTAGGCATGAAATGCTTTCCTCACAAATTATTCTATAATCATATTATTTTCCTAATATCAGGAAAACCGAGCTTCGTTCGGCATTATTATTATTATTTTATAAAATCATAAATAAAATCCTATTCTGCGCCTCGTATAAAGTTGCGAAATTGAATTCAATTGCAAACGCTGGATCGAACATGAGAAAAATGCATGGGAAAAATGCGAACCCCTTACCACTACTCCAACACCGCTAAGCTTACGCTTCTCATGTACAGCCGCAGGAATTATTTAGTTACAATTTGTGTGTGTGTGTATGTGTGTGAAATCGCGTATTTTCAGGAAAGACATCTATATAGGAAAACTTAAAAACAAAGCCTTATCCAAACATAAAACTTGATCCAAATCGTTTGAGCCGTTTCCAAGATACACGAAATAAATCTATACATATACAAGAATTGCACGTTTAAAGCGATGAGATTAATTTCAATTTATTTTTAAATGCTTGGTACTTCTTGCCTACACTATAATTTCTGTTACAATATTGGGGTGAGCAACAAATATTGAATAATATAGAGTCCCTTTCCACCATAAATGCTCAGAAATGTCCCCAAGAAAATCAATACATTCATCTTCTAGGCAGCAGAATTATAATATCGCAAAATACCAAACTAAACTGTTTGAGTGAACATTACGGGTGGATGTAATTTTAGCTATTTTGGAATGAATGCTAATCAAACAGGGTCTCGGTTCTCGCCGTCTTAATTAATGATAATATTTATCTTTATTTAAATTATGATTAATAAGCATCCGAAATCCAACACTGGAGATTATATAACAGAGTTCGCCGTAACACTCGCATAAGCTCTTGATGACGGAGAGCAAATATCAACTCTACAGGAAGGAGAATCTGCTTTGTCCTGTAGACAGAATATTCTGGCATTGATTGCATGGCCCATCTTGGGAATAGCAATCAAACGCTTTTCACTTCATCACTCCATGCTTTGACAGTAATCTCTATTAATAATAAAAGCGAATTTATGTTTGCGCTTATGTGACTTTAATGGCATTGTAAAAGAAAACCGTTTATATTAGAACCATCAAAATTTAGAATAAATATGCATTGGAGGATGAGAATGTGCATCCTAGAAAGAGTTTTTAAAATGTTTGATTAAAATTTTTTATTGATTAAAAGTTAAAGGTTTTAAAGTCCAATTTTGCATTTCTACCTGGATAATTTTACAATATATATATATATATATATATATATATATATATATATATATATATATATATATATATATATATATATATATATATATATATATATATATTGTTACGAAATTTCCGGGTTTGTTTGAATAATGGGAGTTATATGGTGTGGATGTGGTGTCAACCAGCAGGCGGCAGTAGAAAATAAAACAACGACGTTTATTTACACGAAGACACGCAGGACAGCACAAAGACGACAACTATATACAGCACAAGAGACGATTATCTTCAGCCGAGACGTGCAGCATACAACCAGACTCTACTGCAGACAGTAGCGCACAGCTTAGTACAGCACTAGCTTCACTCCATCGCTGCTCCGCTTAGCTCTGGAAGGCCAGTTCTTTACCGTCGATTCCGACTACTCTACAATTCACGACTGCCTGGCAGCTGCGGCTGCTTCCTTTTATAGGTCTCAGGAGGTGGGACTAGAAGCCTCTCAACCAATCAGGAACGTTCTAGGCGTAACTCGGTTCCTACTGGACGGCTCGGGAAAATTCCCGATGTTTCGGGGATAATCAATTTTGGCGCCGAAGTCGCCAAATGGTCGTCAAGTTTGTCGCCAAGCTCTGGAACCTCCTATGGAATCAATTATGTTTTGAAGCCGCACCACAGATTCGTAACAATATATATATATATATATATATATATATATATATATATATATATATATATATATATATATATATATATATATATATATATATATATATATATATATATATATATATATATATATATATATATATATTAAAAATCTGATTTCAGTCTTTTTTATCTTAATTTAATCCATATTAACCGCACTCTAAAACCTCACCTTTTTATTTAATTAATCCTACATGAGCTCAGTAAAATTGCTTTAATCAGCAAGTTTTCACTCTCTGAGTGATTGAATAAAACTCTATCATGCTTAGCAAGTTTTTTTAAAGATACCTATATTTCCCTTTCCCTAATTCTGCACGTTAAAGAAAACTCTATCAAAATTTCACTATGAAATTACTGAGGGAAAATTTTCAGTCTTTTCTCTCTTTTGCTTTTCTTTTGTATCATGGTTTGACGTATCTCGTCGCTTCTTTCTTGTACACAAATTATGCCCCCCGGGATGGAATAAATTGGAACTTTTTTAATTTCAATCTATTGGGGTTTCGCCGCACAGGTTCGAATCTTGCCAACTGAATTATAATCTAAATTTATTTTTTAAAAAGTTAGAAAAGAGAAGTCACTTTTGAAATTAAAAAAATATTTCAATGTGTGATTTCAAATAATAGTTTTTATTGTTTCAATAAAATGTAAACTGTTTACATTGTTAAAAAATATTTTAATTACATATTTTTCTTTCTTGGTTGAAATTTAAGAAAACAATTCGATTTTAAAAATGAGACCATAATGAAAAGTACTTCTTTTATATCGACATTATTAAATGAAACTCGTTAAAGCACCCATTACATAAGGAAATATATTTAGTTACCTTAACGATAACGGCCACAGTTATTTTTTATTATAATTTAGCTACTTGATTTGGGAAGTAAAATTAGCAGTATTGTTTTAACCGTGGAATAAATTGCATATTTCAATTGAGGAATAATAAGGTAAATTTGGCTCTGATAACTTACAAATAGTAGTTAGATAACCCAGACAACTACATCTTGTGAGTTTACGTCATGCGGAACATTTTATTTTGTTCATACAATGAACAAAATAAGTGCTTGTTTACTAAAATCGCACTCTAAATATTTGATATAGTTTGAAGGTTAAACAAACTATTTTAAGGAAAGAATGAATACGAAATTATCCAAAAAAGTTTCAACTGAAATCAAACTCAGCCAGTATTCCAAAACAAGATGACCTTCGAAAGCGACTTGTTTATAATATAAAAAAAGGCTTAGAAAGTTGGAGAAAAAGCAAGAATCGAAATAATGATGCTGAAATGCAAATGTTTTTACAATAGTACTTTTTAAACATAAGACAATTAAATGATGGATCTTCATTAAAAA
Organism: Argiope bruennichi; assembly: GCF_947563725.1. Lineage (NCBI taxonomy): Eukaryota > Metazoa > Arthropoda > Arachnida > Araneae > Araneidae > Argiope > Argiope bruennichi. Next base: position 122,355,067 of record NC_079158.1, read on the forward strand.
TTAATGGAATTGTTCTGCCTTGACTTTCTTGTATATTTGCACATTGTATATGTGAGATTGTGATATAATGAAGAAAATCGAATAGATATTTTGGTTCAGTGAATTTTTGTGTTTATCGAATGAGTATTTATATTTTTAGTGAGAAGATCGCACAAAAAAAAACTCACATTTATTTTGATATTTTTTCAATTATGTGATTAATATATCACGAAATAGCATCAGATAATCAATAGCAATAAAAAATTTGATAAACTGATACTGCAATCTTTAACCTATTTGGCTTTTTACATTGTCGTTTCATATATACACGTACACATACACGCATACTTATTGGCGGATTTTACCCAAAATTGAATAAAATTTTACAATTCTGGTTTTAAAATCACAATGCATGCTTAATCTCTCTATTCATTTTTGAATTACGGTCAAAAAGAATTTTGAAATAGATTTTTTTCATGACTGCTCTACTTTTTTTCAATGATTTATATTCGAGAAAATAAAATAACACCATTACATAATAATATATACAATTTTTATTACAAGATAATCGTTATCTAAATATTCCTTTGATCTCTTCTTTCTGGAAAAATAGCATATTTTTAATCACAACTTCTTACTTTCTTTTTTAGTGAATGGATTTTCCTTGGAATTTTGTACAACTTGCTTTCTTAAAGAGTAAGAATACTGTGATCAAATAGAAGATTTAAATGACAAAAGCAAAAAGAAATATTGGAATATAAACATTAATTGTTCATTTCTTTTGAAAGCATAAAGTCAATGTCTGATCATTTTGATTATAGTTTATTTCTCTATTAATTCAAGCGTGTGGATTTCTATCTATGATTTATTACAGAAATTTTAAATATGGCGACTAATTATTTAAATTTTATTTTTCAAGAAGAAAAAGCCCATTTAAAATAATATTTTGAATCCCCCAGTAAAATTCTTTCAGAGTAAGTGAAACAAAAGTCATATCGACGAATTCCAATAAGTGCATTCTATCCACTCATTTTAATAAGTATATATGCATATTAAATATTATTTTGCAATATTATAATATTTAAAAGGTATTTGAATATAATATTTAAAAGATATTTGAATCTCCAATTCGAAACATAGTAACAGGATAAAGTTATAGACTTGACTCATCTATTTTTGTTTTATTTTAAAAACTTACTCTGAACTGTATAGAAGCAACAATGTTCGCCCTTAAAATGCATTAAACATCATTGCAACAAGTATGAACGCAATAAATGAAAGAATAAAAGACATTATTTTAAAAAAAAATCTAAAATATTTCTAAAAATTTACTAAAATCCTAAGAAAACACTGTTTTGAAATAAAAATTGTTAATATTGAAAAGATAATTTCTTAAATCATAAAATCATGGAAAGATTAATTTAATGCAATAATAGGCTCCAAAGTTATTGATGTAAAAAATCATTTCGATCCACTTTAAAATACAAAGCATTTTATTTAAATTCAATTTAATTAAAATGAAAATCATTTAAAAAATTTTATTAATATAAAAAAAATGTTTTAAGATTTCTTTTAAATTTTTTTTAAATTCTTTACTAATGAACACTTCTAAATAAGAAGAATTTACATTCCAAATTTGAAAATCCAACAGTCAGTCCAATAATTGCGTCATGCGTATTTACAAATAATATCCAACTTATAAACGTTATCTTGTTTAAAATCCCATAAGAACGCCGTTATTTCCTTTTATAGTCAATTGACATTTTAAAAACAAATAGGACCTCAAAGACAATAAATATTCAAAACCTTAAAAGAAGGCCGTAAACTGTATTCAGATTTTAAGATCTGATTCCCTACGTATAAGTTTGTATCCACTTTGCCTCCTCATTTAAAATATATGGTTTAAACCCTCCGAGACAGATATATGGATACGCAATATCGTTAAATGATGATAAACAGCTAGATTTAGGGAGAAATATTTTTCTGAGCGTTCGAATCGTCGCTCCAGGGTTCAAAAGCCCTAAGAGCAGCGGGAAATGATTTACGACCCGTTTAGAATATTTCGGTGCCCTCGATGTCAACAAAAATTCTCCGCCTCGCCTTGCTTGAATAAATTTTATTCGAGAACAAAAATATTTCCGAGACAAAGTATTTAATGTTTAATCCGATGCAAAAGGGGATGAATTTGAAAGTTATTTCTAACGTATTTTAGCAAATTGGAGGGCAGGGATAAATAATATAATTAAAAAGATTATTCAATTATTGTTTTTTTTTATATAAGTTTGAAATTATTAAAAAATAATTCTAAGTTAACTGAGCTGTAAATTAAATAATGTGCTTCATCATTTTTTTTTATTTTTTTTTATTCAATCGCGATGTTTTTATGATTTTAGCAATACATTATATCACATTTCAAAAATGCGTAATTTGTGTATATTTATAGCCTCATATTAACTGCAAAATTTGTAAAAAATTATTTGCTACTAGCCGTCTTTGGCGACAATTTAGCTTACCAAAAATATTGACTATTCGGCTAAATCTCTTATATGTAACTTCCTGTTCAGGATCCTCTCAAAAATCTATTGTTAACCATAAATGGTTGGCAATCAAATTGTAGTTGTTTATAAGCATAAGTTTATTTTTTACATATACGATGGAACCCCGTTTAACGAGAATAATTCGTTCCGAATCTTATTCATAATGCGAAAGATTCGTTAAACGAAAGAATCCATTCAAAATAAAAGAATGCATTTTATTTCGAATATTGTAATTTATGACTTATAATGCACATTTTTTACAAAAAAAGTTGTCATAAGACATTTGATTTTAACTGCACCTCAACCTTTGACAAAAATAAGATACAGCATTACTGCCTGATTTAGGGTGATGCTTCTCAAACGATGCAATAATTTCTTATGCTTCCAGCATCTCCCTATTTCTCGGGAAGATTGTAACTCTACTCAAGCTATTATTTCTCTTATTCTTAACCAAATTTCATCCAGTAAGTTTTCAACTTTTTGATGTGAGAATGAAACTCCATTGGTTCTTTGATAATTATAACTACCTTTTTCCACCAGCTCTTATTTATATCTAGCCCCAAGGTCGTCGCCAGAGACAATATCTAGTCAATTTATTCTTCACAGGCACTTGGTCAAATCCCTCGGAGTCGCATTCGACAGCGCTATCCAGGCAAAACTTCTTCCATAATGGTATAAAAGTCTCATCAGACAAGTATTCAACACAAATTGATAAAGCTCAATCCAGCATATGAAATTTTGTCGTATCTTCGTTACTTGTTCTACGAAACATCGCTCTTTAGTCTAGTCACTTACAACTCGAGACGCTCATGAAGCAAGATTTTACTGTATTTTCATTTTACCATGTAACGAATCAATATCGTTTATTCATGTTTTATACGTTATTTCTATATTTTTAAGCACTCTTTGCTTATGTATAAATTTCAAATACATAAATAAATCAAAACTTTAGTTCGTGCATGGGAGAGCATTCGCATCAGGTTCGGAAGCATGTCACACTTTCAATTCGTTGATAAACACAGCCATTAAGAAGCATTATTTTAAAGCCTTACACTGTTTCATTAATTGTAATCTCTTTTGATATTATAATGTCATTAAAAACATAATCGTCTTGAAAGTTTATCTTATAAATGTAATGCATATTGCCTTTCGTGGTACCAGAACTCATGGTATCCTTTATATGTAAATTCCTTATACTACATATAAATTTCATAATTAATAAACAAAATCTTTCATCCTTAATTTTTAACAATGGAAGATCATCAGCTGATTAAATATTTATCGAAATAATAAAATGGTTTGAATTTCTTTGCAATAATAATAATATTGTCAAAAAAATCCTTTCTAAAAAGACTTTTTTTAAAAATTGTGAAAATTTAAGGAAAAATTACATGACTTTGAAATATATATATATATATCAAGGAAAAATTACACAATAAATAATTTGATATGATTAAAAAGGCACTTTTTTGAATTAAAAAATATATATAAAAGTAATTTTTGTGAAAAAAAATATTTTTGGAAGTTATCATTTTACATTTTTGAAAATTATGAAAAGACTTACCTGTATCCAATCTTCGTACTTGTCGTGACTCATTAAAAAATGACTCACGATCTGTTAGTGAGTCATGACTTACAGTTTGTGAATCTCAGTTCTAAATAATAACATTTTAATAATAACCATAAATGATAACTTTTAATAGCAAATTATTAAGGGTTAGGAATCTCTGTCTAAATAATAAACCTTTAATAATAATCACAAATAATGGATTTTAATAACAAATTATTAACAGTTAGGAATCTCTTGTCTAAATAATAAAACTATTAAAATGGAAATTTATTAGGATTTTTTAAAATATCATATATTTGTTCAAACTGTTATGAAAAATTCGTCCGGTGGGTGTACGATGAAAAGCCAACAGGCACACAAGAAATTCTGTCGATACTGCTTCGGTCAATGGTGGCATGGTAGTTTGGTGTAGACAAGAGACATACAAAAACTCGAAGCACAAAACACAAAATACAGAAGAAGCGTCTACAAAACAGCACTTTGTAGAAATCAACAAATATACAAGCACCAAATCATTATTAAGCAACCGCAATAGCACAAAGCGCTCAGAGAGAGAATTCCTTCAACTATTCTATTTCTCTCTAGTTGACTATTAAAGACTTCTCTCTACTCTACTCCGCTTTTTCATTCCCTGTGATAACAAGATTTAATATTCTAGAACAAACACTGGAACTCTAGTCCTAATATGTTATCGCCAGACTTCTAGAATATTCAGGGATCTTTTTTTGTCACCAAAATTTTTCACTTAGTTACCGAGGCTGTGAGGAATTCATAAGCAGCCATTACAATACCTGTAAAATTGTCTTCCTTATTAGGAGACTAAGTGAGCAGGGAAGCAATATTATATATCCATAACAGAATTGTGTAACTATTGTTAATCATCCTATTACCATATACTTTTGTATTAACATTTTAGTGAATATACTTCTTTTGTAGTACGGTACTTCAAAAAAATTCTGCGTTTCTGTGCATGTTTGAAGTTTCAAATTTCCAAAGAAAATTGAGTTTTAAGAAAGAATATACTGGCCAGGTATCACTCCCATTGCTTTCCTATTAAATCACCACGATGTTGTCCGAGATTCTGAATGCATTTTGTGCTAATAGGATAATTACAAATCATAAATAATGTATAAATATACGAGTATTGTCAGTTGTAAAGAGGGAACTATTAAACTTTAAAAATGAAATTCAATCCAGTTCTTAAGACTTTTTCAAAATTAGTTAATTGTAAAACTTTTCTGCTATTAAATCTCTATCGTTAAAAACATAGAAAATTTTGTTGAGCAGTGTCATTAAGTCAGTTTTTTTTTCAGATTAACCCCCTTAACTGTGTAGTTTTCTTTTACTATGTAATTAAATGATATCTTCGGTTTTGAGAAAGTTTCATTGCATCGATTCAACTATGAGTTAATGGGGCAATAGTAACATTTACTGAGTTTTGTAATGTATTACAAAGTAATGATGTTTCCCAAAAGTGATTTTGGGAAACATCATTATATAATAATGATGTTTATGAAAAATAATAATGATGTTTATGAAAAATAATAATGATGTTTATGAAAAATAATAATGATGTTTTTATGAAAAACATCATTTTTCGCAGTTCAAATGATATTCCTACATCACAATCAACGGGTAAATGTAAATATTTTCCACTGTTTTAAGTTGTGCCATATTGTTTTCACTATATTTCTTGAAGTAATGCATTTGCCAGTCATATTATTCTGTTTTCCATAGTTATTTTATAATGAAAAATGTAGTTATTTTTAAAACACAGATTAGTACAAAAATATTTTGAAAAGCTAGAAAAAGTGAGATTAATAAAACGTATTCGAATGAACCATGTTTAAATATAAAACAGGAATATTTATTTAAGAGATCTTATTCGAAACTTTGAATGTTTGTTATGGAATTATTTACAGTAGAAGTAAATGAGTCAAATGGTTAAACTATAACTTTATAATAATCAAATCGTTTTTCTTAATACCTAAATATAGCACAAACGAGCACCATTATTTAATGTTAACTATGAATCTCTTTCTGTTTAATGTCAACTTATGAATCTGCTTCTGTTTAATGCCAAATTATGAATCGTGTTTGTTTACAAGATTTAGATCTTTTGAAGAATTGAAGTCATTATGTCAAATTACGAATCTCTTTCTGTTTAATGTGAACTTATGAATTTGCTTCTGTATTATGCCAAATTATGAATCGTGTTTGTTTACAAGATTTAGATCTTTTGAAGAATTGAAGTCATAATGTCAAATTATGAATCTCTTTCTGTTTAATGTCAACTTATGAATCTGCTTCTGTTTAATGCCAAATTATGAATCGTGTTTGTTTACAAGATTTAGATCTTTTGAAGAATTGAAGTCATTATGTCAAATTATGAATCTCTTTCTGTTTAATGTCAACTTATGAATCTGCTTCTGTTTAATGCCAAATTATGAATCGTGTTTGTTTACAAGATTTAGATCTTTTGAAGAATTGAAGTCATCATGTCAAATTACGAATCTCTTTCTGTTTAATGTGAACTTATGAATTTGCTTCTGTATTATGCCAAATTATGAATCGTGTTTGTTTACAAGATTTAGATCTATTGAAGAATTGAAGTCATTATGTCAAATTACGAATCTCTTTCTGTTTAATGTGAACTTATGAATCTGCTTCTGTTTAATGCCAAATTATGAATCGTGTTTGTTTACAAGATTTAGATCTTTTGAAGAATTGAAGTCATTATGTCGAATTATGAATCTCTTTCTGTTTAATGTCAACTTATGAATCTGCTTCTGTAATATGCCAAATTATGAATCGTGTTTGTTTCTTTACAAGATTTCGCTATTCCGAAGAATTGAAGTAAGCCTTTTCTAGCTTGCAATTACTTTAAAATCGTAATTACTATTAATGACCTCCTTTATAAATTGGAATAAAACTAACTATATTGATGTGAATCAAAATTAAATCTTGCGTAATTTAACGATTGCTCATATCTCTATATTTTAAATAATTTTATAGTACATTAATTTTTCGTTCATTTGAAGCAAAATGTCATGCGGAATAAACAAAACCTTATTACTTCTATAGCTGTCTTGAAATTGAATTTTTCAGTGGTTGAGCGGATTATTCGATATTTGCGATAAAATTCTAAACAAAATCAACTATGAAAATATTAAAAATGATTTCGAACAAAATAAACGCGTCAAAAAGACCGAATGATATTAAAATGTCGCTATTTTATGGACAAAACATTAAATAAAAAGTTGTCATTTTTTAAAATATTATTGTATAAAAATGATAAATTATTAATAAATGAATAGTAAAGGTAATTATAAAGGCTTTAGAATTCATTCTCTTTTTGGAGGCTAATTACGTTGAATTATTTTTAGAATAATACTAATAAAACATTTATTTAAAATTTATATTGCATATGAGTAATGTACAGTTTTCGTTACATTTGCTTCAGATTTTTACGAATTAAATTTTATGCATGCCCATATCGAATTTTATGGCAGTTAATTTATAAATTGCTCAAGAAACGCAAACGCAAAAAAAAAAAAAAAATGTTTCTTCTATCCAGTATGTAGTGTACTTTTGCACAAGTATTGTTACAAATTTTCAAGGCTAGAAAATAAAGTTTCAACAAAACGCAGTCGTTGTCGATCTGTTTTTTAAAACAAAGATTCTTTGTTTTCAAGTCAAGTAAGTGTCAACAGTTTATCTAAGTTTTTACAGAATTTTATCATCTGAAAAAAAATTGCATTTAAACGTTAAAAAAAATCACTGAAGAATTTAGTCAATAATTTAAAAAGAGGGTATATCGTCTTCATAATATGTTATAGAAACTGTGTTTGTTAATTATTTGACAAATATTCGTAAATAATTCAAAATTTCAGAATTAAAATTTATTTTAATTAAATTTTCAGAATTAAATTTAATTAAATATATTAAAACATAAGCTGCAACCGAAACACGATATAAGTAAGATCAAAATAACAATAATAAAGTAAAAGTTTTGAAAAATTGATATTATTTACGATTTTAAAAGAACAGAATACTCGTTATTCAACGGCTTTAAATAAATACTAATTTAAAGAAAAAAAAAGTTTTTTTTTAAAAAAAGAAAGTTTTAAAGAAACCATTATTTACTTCATAACAAAATACGGCATTTCGTTCACAATAAATTAATATTCTTAAAATAATTTTTTTTGAAGTAGTCAATTTCAGAATTTTATATGTTTGTGTGTTAAAATATCTATCTAAAAAAGTGATGATCTATTTAAAAAAAAAAAAAACAAGTATAGTAAATAAAAAAGGTCAAATGAATAAAGATGGCTATCAAGCCATCAGTTTCACAAGAATAAAGAGTCAAGCAAATCTTATAGAAAAATGTTTGTTCCCGCCAAAATTAACATATATAATCTAATCTTGCAAATAAAACATAATACCTCTTCATATAATAGTACCATATATAATACCTCTTCATATAAAACATAGTACCAAGCATATAAAGTTATGTATTTCAGTAAATATAAAAAGTATATTCAAGATGAATTTAAACTATTTTTTAAACGAAGTTTTCCTAATGCTTTTTCCTTTTTTATAAATAAATAAATAAAAGCAAAATTTCCTTTATTTACTTATGATTTTTATTGACAATTACTTATCAGATTCAAAAGAAACTCTTATTAAAAATAAGCGTTTAAGAAAAGTGCAATAATAGTCAAGAAAGAATTGTTTTCCCACAGTAATTGAACCCTACCCATATGTAAAATAAACAGATGTGGATATTCTTGAATCACCAACGGATGATTGATGTGATAGTATTATTAGTTATGTGTAAAAAAGAGAAACAGAAGAAGGAAATCCATTTAAGTTAATGTTATGTTTATTATAGGGCACATAATATAAAACACACTAAAATTCTAATTAATAGAAATATGAGAAGAAGCCAACAATTCTGAATATTATGAAAATAAATGTGTCTATAAAAAAGATAAAAAGCATCAACTTATTTATAGGGAGATGACCAAGTTAAGACACTTTGATTTCAAATTTTAATATCTGTTTACGAAGTAATGACATCACCACTGAACAAAGCATGAAATGAAATTTTATTGTATATTGCAAAGCATATAATGGGAAACCCTTATATTTTTTAGTTTTATCGTCAATGATTTAAATCCCTATTTATTGGCAGTGTGTAAAGATATTACAATTGGTCCTAACAAAAACATATATTAAACAGCAGTTACAATCCTTAAAGAAATAAAACCACAAAGCAAAAACAGATACATTGATTATAAACTTTAACATCAAATTATTTTCACTGTAACATATTTCCAGTTTGAAATACAATTTGGGGTTCTTTTTTATTATTTGAATCAAATTGTATAATCAATTGATTTTAAAATCATTTTGATTTGGAAAAATTTTTGATTTTTGTCAGATTATAATAATTTCATAGTTTCTAAAAATCTCAGAAACTTTGTAATTCTGCAGTAAAGCCTTATTCATAATTCTCCAGTTTTAAAATCAAATTAGTTATTTCTCCCAATTTAGTTTTTTAAGTATTGAAAGAATTTATTTTTGTATACAGAAGTCATTCAAAAAATTTTTTTAAAAATTGGAACTTTTTGAAATGCTTTTTTTTATTGTTTTTTTTTTATTATTTATTTCTTATAATCAAAAGTCGTAGTCGGGATATATTTCAAAACACAAAGATGCACAATTACTTAGTAGTATTACATGAAAAAATTATTTAATACAATGCCTTTTTATAATTATAATTCAATCTAAAATCAAAAATTATAATTCAAGTTAATTTTATATTCAATTTAGATTTTTTAAAAGGCATGTTTTAGCTCTTTTAAAATTTTTTTAATAACATACTTATTTTTAATATTTTGAAATTTGAGCTCAATTGTTTAAAAATATTTTTGAAATATCGGAAGAAATTTATAAGATTTTTTTTAATATTAAGAATTTTTTTACTAATTGGAAATATACGATACATGTTTAATAATTCCGAAATTTTAGAGGAAAAAATAAAAAATGGAATGCACTTTTAATGTTTTTGAAACATAATGATTCTTAGAAAGTATTTTTACATATCAGAAAAACTCAAACTCAAAATTAAATGAATGAACAACTTGTAATTTTATGTTCCAAAAAAATTAATGCTTGAATCAATATCAATGAGTTAAGTTTCCAAACAATGGCCGTCACACTATAAATCCTCAACTTAAAAGTATACTATACATCCAGAATAAAACCTGTAAATTATTTCTACCAAGACTTTGATAAGTTTAAGACAACGATCGAAAGTTAATCAACGAAAATATCACTGCGTTATCTTTACTGCTGTACAGTCGTTATCTACAGTTGCACAGTGTTATGGGAACGTTAATCAGTGGTGAAGTATTAAATGTGTCTAAAAGTACAATTTTTTCAGGAACACGTACGGAGACAGAGCTAAAAAATATCACATAAGATGTTAACATAAAAATAATCTAAAGGAATTTCAGACGAATTTTGTTTCTGGGTGGGTACAGGTCTCTAATAGAAATCATTGGCAGTTTTCTTTTAATTTAATGGTGTTTTCTATTTTTAATAATATTCCATATTGTTAATAAGAACTGCAATATTAGCTAGACAATGAATGGAGTTAACTTATTTTGCTACAAATGCTTTTAACAAAACTTTATCACTTTTTTAAAGATATCTTTAAAATAGAAATTGCTTTTTAAAATCAGAAAAAAAGGACGTCCTTTAATGGTAAAAAATGCTGCAATTCTATTCTGATCTCTAGCAAGTTTCGTTTGCTTTCGTTTTCTGTAGAACTATCCATTATTATTTTTACCAATAATATGCTGATTGAATTATAATTTTTCTAACCATCTCAAAGCACTTACCTACCAATTTGTAAATGCCATTAGACAATCAGTTCTCGAAGTAATGAAAATCACGGCAATTACTCTTTAACTGCAACTATTAGCTTGCCATATTTTACTTTTTGACTGAGCATGTTTCGCTGTTAAGTACATAAGCCTTCTTTTTCTTTTTAGTTAATTAAATTTTGCGACCTTTATTTAAAAATAGCTGGAAGGAATATTTGATTGGAAACGTTTCAACTTTCTTAGAAAAGTCAAAGTTTTTGTTAAAAGCGCCAAAAAATCATCTGATATTTTACATACAGTTAAGTACTATCAAAAACTCGCCAAAAAACCACTTATCTAACAGTTTACACATTGCATCACTTTATTAAGAGCACTTTTTACCATTCAAAACATTTATTTAAAAACATTTGAATGCTTTTTTTTTACCCAGACCACAAGAATACTAAACTAGATTGATAATCCTTATGCAACGTAACAGGAATGGGTACCCTTTATAGGCAATCACAGGCAGCATATGAACAAAATCACAAATATCCAGAATCCTGGATTATAAGCGACAGCAAAGACATGGATTACATTATTCACAACATGATCACAGAAAGCAGAAAGCAGCAACTGAGGTTACAACACAGTTAGGCGAATAATAGCTAACACAGTAAGCGAACAATGCTAATTTTGTTCTTTTATGACTAGTAATCGGAATTTCCAGTCCAAGGAGCAATTAGTGTAGTTAATTTTAACAGTATTCGTGAGCTCTATTGACTGATATGAAGCAACAGAAGTTTGGCGAAAAGGATATGGCTTTCCGTCCGGCCGCCATATTTAGCCGGAAGATGCAACGGTTTGCTCCTGAGTTGCGTCGTTCAGATTCAGACTCTTTGTTTGTCTGACTTCTTCAATGTGTCTTTCCTGTGGGAAGATAATGAGCGCAATATTAGATACAGCAAATTTACAAAATAACAAGGTACTGATTTTTATTTCCTCCGTTTTAACTGACTTGTTCCCTGTGGGAAGATAATGAGCGCATTATTAGATACAACAAATTTACAAAATAACAAAGTATTGATTTTAATTTCCCCTTTTTAACTGACTTGTTCCTTGTGAGAAGATAATGAATACATTGTTAAATACAATAAATTTGTAAAATAAAACAGTTCTGATTTAAATTTCTTCGTTTTTAACTGACTTGTTCCCCGTGGGAAGATAATGAATTCATTGTTAAATACAATAAATTTGTAAAATAAAATGATATTGATTTTAATTTTTTCCTTCTTAGCTGACTTGTTCCCTGAGGGAAGATACTAAACGCGTTATTAAATACAATGCATTAACAAAATAATTTGGTATTGATTTTTATTTTCTAATTTTTAATTAACTTGTTCCCTGTTTGCATAAATGTAATTATGAAATCGATAGTTCAGACGCTTCAGGAAATGCTAAAGTAATAAAATTGTACATGCTGGTAGGTTCTTGATGATATTACACTACGGATATGTTCACAGAATTTAATTACCAGTTATTCGATTAATTAAAAATAAAACGTTGCTCAAGTTCACAATGAATTAAAAAAAAGGATATTTATTCAATAGATTATAAATCGATGTCTGAAATGATAAAAATAATTATAGATTCTACTTTTTAAAAACAAATAAAACTTTTTAACTAAAATATACTAACTAAATAAGTATTATTTTTAACTCATAATAGTAGTTTAAAAATTATTTATAATAAATCTTGATTTGGAGTAAATTACCTCATAAAACCATTTCCGATTAAATTTGAAAAGATTAATACGTCTACTTTAAAGGAAGGTTTCTCAGGTTGGGGGTTGTAATACCATTTGTAAGCGGACAGGTAAACTCTTAAAATTCATACTTTTCAATACCTGTCAATATTTTTTTAAGTTAGGAAATCATTAATTAACAACAGTTTGGAAATGAATTAAAATATATTATAAAAATTTGGAGGTATATTATTATATATTTATCTTCTTGCTATTTAGTCATTAGCCATATTTCAAGTTTATAAATGGTAATAAGTAATTGTTATAAATTAAGCAACTATTAAGTTATTTTCTCAATTATAATTAATTTGACTTAAAGGTTTATTAAAAGTCCAATACCTTCAAGTCAATCTGATTTAAATAAAATTCGTATTTAAATGAGCAGGAGCTTTCATTTCTTTTTGCCTTTATATTTGCCATATAGTAAAAAGAATTAAGTATGCATTTCCTTCCTCTTCGATTTGACTGATTGGATCGAAATTTTATCCCAGATATCCAATTTTGGTGTCGGAAATGCAGACTAAATTTCAATAATCTAACTATGGTTAGATTAATTAAATATCCCAACTTTTCCTGTTAAATGACTTTATCAAAAATGTGTCACAGATTTGCAATTTAAATTAATTTTTTTTTAATTTCATTTATTTAATTCGTTATTTTTTAGCTATCCTGTTCACAAATTATAATTCTTAAATAATACAGAATATAATTCTTAAAATGTCTTTTTCTAACACGTGGACGTCTAAAACCTGGATTTCCATCGAATTCTTTGCAATTTTCATTAAATAATACATTTTCTTGTAAATTTAATCAAACATTGACAAGAAAATTAAATTAAAAACACATCATAAACATCATTCTTCCTTAAATTCGGAAATCAATAAATGGAATTTCGATAAAAACATTCACTTAAAATCCATTTGTCCTTTTGTTATATTGAAAAAGCAATTTGAATTGGTGATTCGTTTGTTATATAAATATTTAAGCACAGAAATGTTATACAACTACGAACTGTATCCTCGAAAGCAGAAAGGAAACTTAATTTGATTATCTGTACATTATAATTACTTCTTAGTTTATTTGTTGCAATTTTTCCTTAATCAAGTTTATTTAACGCAAGATGAAATACTCATTACAATAAAGTAAATTTCTAGATGAAAACGCTTTTTTAGAGTTAGCGAGTGGCAACATATGATCAATAATCCAGATCATTAGTAAAGTTTGTTTCCGTACTTCCGGGTAGCAACGGAACATGTAAACAGATATTTAAGAGCGCATGATTCATCAATTCAAAAGGATTTCAAATCTTTTCCGATTTTAAGGTCGCTTTATTCGAGTCGTTTATAACTAAAATCCACCATGTCAAAATATCGCAGCTTATTGTTTATTGTTCTTATTAAAATCATTATTGCAAACGATTTTTTAAAAAAGAAGTTTTTCCTTTTTTTTCAGAATAAAATAATATAATTATGCACTAATTAAAATCTTTTAAAATTTTTAATATAAGTAAGTTAAATCGTTTGTTTTTTTTAATTTCCAAAATTTCAAAACAATAAAATTGCGAAATTCAAAAAATATTTTTTGTGGAACGCCCATAAATTAAGATAACAGATTTGAAATAAAGAATTAAAGTATCGTTGTCTATTCATGAACTGATAAAATCTGACAGTGACGAGTTGGCGAATATGACATAAGAATGCGTATAGGACGAAACTATATTAATAAGTTAAGAGGCAACGTGTATCACAAATTGCTAGATTTGGCTATGTTTTGCTTTTTAATCACACACGATTGAAGATATATCAATGAAGGGAAGTAAAAAAGAATCATTGAATAGAACACAATCGTATTTATTACAATCCTATTACTTCTCTGCAATCCGCTCTCCGTTTCAATTTTCTCCCTCACAACAAATGAACTCGTTTATATGAAGTCAAATATCAGAAGCCAGTTCATCACAATCAGACTATTATTATTTAATTCATTTTTTATATACATATTTATGACAAACGATTTGCATATGTTTAATATTTTTTTTAAAAAATAAGATAAACATTAATTCTTTTCGAAATAGCCAAAAAGATCAACGAACGATTCATTATCAAATCAATGTAGCTGTTTTCAGGATATCAACGAAGCTAACGAAAAGGAGGAAAAGTAATTTTCTGCTTTTTATTTAGATATCATTCATTTCCAAAAATTATTTTAGATTTTTTTTTTGAAAAGTTTAGAAAAATTTGAGGAAGGAGGAAGGAATAAAACAATACTGAACTAAATAAAATACTAATACTAAATGCAATACTAAACAATAAAACTAAATACTGAATCAAGAAAAAAATTACGGCATTTCTCGTAACATATGTAACATTCATAATAAATGGAATCAAATTACATATACCTAATGATTTAAGCTTAAAAGCATCTAATGATGATATAATTTTTTTATTATTATTCTTTGTGAATATTTTTAAAGTTAATAAATGGTAAAAGTAAACAGAATTTCATTTGATGCACTTTATCTCTTTAAAAATTATCATAAAAATCCTTCTAAAGATTTTAAAAATTATATATCGGCAAAGACAACTCATTAATAGTTAAAGATATCAATTCATTGGATATTAATCTTCACACATCTAGCAGCCATTAAAAGATTTTCGTAGCACTTATTTGACTGATTAAAGAATTAAATTGAAAAGAGGGGAAAAGACAATCATTTGGATGATTGACTGATTTTCAATCAACTCTTGAGTCCCATTGCAAGAGCACTTGTATTCAATATGAATTTAAATTGTGGCCTGAATATTGAAAACGGGGGGAAAAAGTACAAAGTACAGTGGAGTTGGCATTAGGAGCTGGAAAATTGGATTTAGAGTTTGCGCAATCATGTTGAACATGTTCATCATCTATTGCATAATATTAAAACATCATCTGCAAAAGGTTTGGAATTTTATAAGCAACTTTTTTAAAGTGGACTTGAAGAACACCGTGCTGCTGCGTTAGCCGATAATTGGAGAACTGCATTTCCTTCTCGATGACATCGACAGCGTAACCGGTATGACACCTCCAAACCTATTCTTTGTCACTTTCAGGCAAATAATAAAAAACTGAAATAATTTCTTTGAAGGTTTATCTTTCAGATTGGCCAGCTATCTCTTTTGTCTGTAGGAACACATGCTTATTTAATGAATTATTTTGCTTGAATGTTTGTAAAATAAACTTTCAGCAGCATCTGAAATCGATAAACAAATAAAAAGACTAGTTAGTTATCCGTTACTATTTTTTAACACGGGACAATAAAATCGGCCTCTTTAGCTTAAATTATACCATTTGCTATAACATTAAATTTTTTTTTCCATGTAACAATTGGTTCCTCTTTTAAATTATACTGCGCAAAATTAACATATTGATAAAAATAAATATATATACATAATAAAAAATGAAAAGGAAAATTGTCTTACGTGTTCTTTGAGTTTTTCTTGCAAAGCTCTAAGCTTGGCTTCTCTGTTGTTCTCGAAAATTTCCATTTTCTGTTCGAGGGTCTCCTTGGTGGACTGGATGAAGTTGTTGTTGTACTCCTGGCGCTTCTGGTTCGCCTCCTGCAGTTTGTTTTTCTTTTCATTGATTTGGTTCAGTTTTTCAGCCTCCAACATCTGAAAAAGAACACCGGCTTATACACTTATCATTATAAGATATGTATTAATATACAATACAGAAGAGTTAAGTTCTCTTCGCGTACATGATTATTGTTAAATATGACTTCCATTAATCACAAATTTGTACAAAATATAGAAGGATTAAATTCTTTTGTATGCATAATAGTTGTTCTATGTCACCTCTCTTGGTCGTACAGGCAACATCCATGGGTAGTCCACTTCATGCAAGGCACTGTGGAGATTGTTTATAACTAGTGAAGCGGGTTAAAAAGCTACATGTGTATAACTCTTGAGAAATTACTTTTATTTTTTTATTTTTACTTGGATGCGTTTTGAGAGCAGCGTTGCATCTGAAAACATTGTTGAGACACAACGTTGAGAGCATCTGAAAACATGAACAGAGAAAGCTTCGCATGTGAAATGGATTACCACTTAGTTGTTGCCCGTATAAGATTGTAAATTTCAATAAACCTATTACTATCTATGCAAGCATAGCCTAAGTTTAAATTTGTATTTACATATTTTTCCTTCTGTCATTTTACAAGAGAGTTATATCCAATTGGAATCGATGCAATTGTTTTCAGTAACACTGTATCACATTGATTTTAATCATAACAATTCTATCTCAATATAATTTTTCATTAGTTTTATTAATGTTTTAAAAATTAATTTCGAGCCAAATTTGTAACAATGTTTTTTTACTGTTTTAATAACATTCAACAAAATTCTATTTTTTCTTTATCAAATCTTTTCCTCTTGCTTCCATTGTTAAATTTAACGTTGTAATAAAGAAATTGATATCACTGGACATTCATTCAAAAAATAAAATTAAATAATCATACTAATAATTAGGATGAGTGTGTCTGTATGTGTCGGCCCTCTATAGACTAGACTGTTTGACCTACAGTTACAGAATTTGGCTCACACATATGCCTTAAAAAAATGGAAATTGTGCATATATATTTTTTTAAATTTATTTTGGCAATTTTTTTTGAAAAAGATTTTTTTTTTTTTGCTTAATTTCCAGTAATAGAATGCATTATTGGCTTGAGATTCAATCGGTTTCTTCGCTTCATCAAATATTTAATCACATGATTTTCTTCTTTTATTAAAGGTTTAAGTAAACATAAAGATTCGGTTTAATATCTGTTCAACTTACAAACCGAATTAAAAAAGTGAAGTTACAATGCCAGAAAATTCAGATCACCCAGATATTTACATTTTTAATAGCACTGTGGAGGTATGGGACTGGTCACAATTAAAAAGACTCATGTACGCAATAAACAAAACTGAAATAAAACAAATAAAATAACACAGCTTTAAAGTCTGACAGTTTGGCAGAATCATGGATATAAGGTTATATTTAAACAATTTATAAAAAATACCATTGTTTAACTGATATTAAATATTGGCGAACATCGGTGAACCAGCTGGTCGCCAAAGATGACTAGCATACAAATAAAAAGAACCAGGCATTTTAAGGAAATACAGCAAATGACTAATTTTTCTATCAAAGAAAATATACCAATATATTTCCAGCATTCTAGCATATATTAAGTCATAGTTCTGTGTGAAATTCTGTATAATAGTCAATCGACTGCACGTAAAAACTATTCAATAGCATTTTCGTGTTGATTTGATTGCAGTGAGTTTAGGGCAGTTGCAGTGACATTCTATAACTGTGAATCGCCCATAAGAAAGTTTTAGTTAACTGTTAATTTAACAGTTTTAGTTAATTGTTAATTTTTTTAAAGATTCTTATATCTCGAGGGATTGTGAACAATAAATGAAAGTAATTATGTTGTTGTTGTTTCTAATCCCAGGTGGTATAGCTGCACTATACTACCTCCATGAAACCAAAGGTCTCTAAAAAGTCCAAAAACAATAGCGGATCCTTTAAAATCTCAGAAATCGTAAAATTTAAACATTTATGAATGTGATTGGGGAGGCTTGATTTGCCTTGCACCAAAGACATTCAGCAAAGATCCTCGGTCCGTGTTGGAAGGTGAGGGATTTGGTGTGTTCCCTCTAAAAACGAGAGAGAGCCGTTTG
The DNA here is from genome assembly GCF_947563725.1 of Argiope bruennichi. Lineage (NCBI taxonomy): Eukaryota > Metazoa > Arthropoda > Arachnida > Araneae > Araneidae > Argiope > Argiope bruennichi. The sequence goes on from NC_079158.1 coordinate 122,373,537, forward strand.
CTGTTTTCTAGAGATACTCTGGCGGTGGCACCAACCAGGACTCTTACCAAAGTACCAAGGGTGAGCAGATGGGACTCTCCAAAGTGGACTCGAATTCATCTTTTTGATAGAGAAGATTTCAGAATAAGTGAGTGTTGCATCACCATGAAATATGTCAGCGAAGGCAGTCTTAGCTAAGTTATCCGCTATCTCATTACCATTTAAACCAACATGTGAGGGGACCCACTGAAAGAGTATAGAATGTTCAGCGGAGAGCCTGGCAATAAGGTCTAAGATATTCATGCTAATCTTGTCCCCCACTTTCGTCCAATGAGAAAGGTGCTGTATAGAGGCACGACTATCCGTTAAAATTCAAATGTCGCCGAAGACAATTCAGAGGACGTGTCGATATATTGAAGTCCCTTATAGATTGCAATAAGTTCGGATCTGAATACAGAACAGTTGACAGGATTACTAAACAAAATATCAGTAGTTCGTTCAGGAGTCTCAATGTGCACGCCACTACCAGAAACGCCACCATCCCCTTTACTGCCATCAGTGTGCATTTTCAGAGCCGAAGATGGAATGCTACGAATTGTTTCCAGAGACATTTGTCTAGTAAATTCAGGTAACTCTGACGTTTTGCTAATCTTGGCCAAGAGATCAATTTGGAAATGAATTCGATCAGGGTCATACTTAAAATTCCAGTAAGGCTTTAAGGAATGTGCTTCCACATTTCCAGAAGGTAGACCCATATCTTTTGCGAAGTAAAAAGGGCTGTTTTTCTTTAAACGCTTATTATTATGCCATGAAGGAAGATAAGCAGAAGTTCTGTGCTGATCATTGTAGCTAAAGAGCTTGTTGTAATATTTTGAAAGACAGTAACTTCTCCCCAGAGAAAGAGGTGGTAGATCACTCTCGTACAATACAATATCTTTAGGGCAGCTATTACGAAGGCCAGTAATTGTTCTTGAAGCACTTAATTGCACTCTTTCAAGTTGGTCTAAGTTAGTTTTTGAGGCACAAAAGCAAATTGGGAAACCATACTCTAATAGTGGTCTGATCAGAGAGATGTGGGTAGTTTTCAGTGTATTAGCGTCTGCATAAGTGAAGTAATTATAATTTTCTGTAGCTTTGCTTGATTGAGATTTCACCATTAAATGAATTATTAAAGAATCTTTCAATGAGAGGCATGTTATACTCACGAGTCTTCTTTCTTCGGCAGCCTTCAGTTTCTGTTCGATTTCTTCCACAGACATCGTTTTGGGAGGGGAGGTGATCGAATCCTTCTTGGGAGGATCGTTCACAGAGGGTTCGGAGAGCACCAACTCGTATTTGATGCCTCCTTTGGCGGTTTCAGTAGCTCGTACAGCAGCTGGGAAAAAAAAAAGATTCATTATTTTTTAATCGGAACAAAAAAAATTCAATACTCATAACGATCTCTAATAATAATAAAGACGTGTGAGTGTGTATGTTTGTTGGCTTTTTCAATACAGACTGTTGGACACAAAGTTGCGAAATTTGGCACACATATATATATGAGTGAGTAAAAGTTAGCGCCTGGCAGCATTTTTTAAAAAATTACAATTAATTAAAAATTAAATTAGGCTTTGGCGTGTTTCGTCAACAACTTCCAGAAATATTTTCATACAAAAATAAATTTTACATCATCTTAAATTTCTAGAATTTTATCATTTTAATGATATCACTTTCATTGTCGTCTAATTCTTTCTGGTTGCTGACAATTTTAAAAAAAAAACTTTCCCAATCTGCTTTACTATAATACATTTTATTATTGCAGAGCAATTTAAAGTTCGCAACTAAAACTATTTAATCAAATGTTTTTATTCCATTATTAAAAACTAAGGAATGGAAGTTGTATATATTTTTTCTTTCGCTTTCTTTGACAATACCGAAATGCTTTTTTACTACTTAGCTTATTTAATGAAATTACTTGCCAAACCTATTAATTCTCTCAGATGTTAAATAATATATTAAGATTATGCTTGATATTTTTTTAAATTTTGGTTATCAGCGTGTCTCAATCCATCTGATACTCAAACTAGGTCATACTTATCCTCATAATCAGGCTCAATAATGTCATAAATTACAAGTAAATTTTCAAGCTTAATTCAAATTTTGGATGAAGGGAGTAAGCAAATGAAACTACAGTATCGAGTAAGGCAACATGCGGTTACATGTTAGATAACACGAACAGTTACATTTCATATAAATGTGATGTCAAGCATCTTGAATCTTTTAAAGATGGTCATGAACACAATAAATAGAGTTAAGCTAGAACTAAGCGTGCACTCAATAAATACAGAGTGTAAGCTACTAAAATAAAGCAGCTAAATTTTCTATCATATTTAAAAGATTTCTTTGATGGAACCATATATGTAAAATTATAAACAAAAAAATTTAATTGAAATTAAAAATAACCTGGTGTTCGCGGTTAACCAGATGATCGCCAAAAATAGCTAATATCAAACACAAACATGTTTGATACGGTAATCTGGTCGTCGGTATAAGGATGATAAATCAGGGAGGCCAGCTGCCATGTGTAAAATATACAGGTAGTAATGTCAACAACAAAACAGCAGTCACCGACCCATAAGCCGATCACATAACAGCCGAACAAAACAGCAGTCACCAACCGATAATATAACATATAACAGCCATTTATGATTCTTTATTTCTAAATGTTCTGCTTTGAAACCAATATTTTAAAAATATTTTTTAGGATATTTATCTACATTTGTAACTTTATATCGATCGTTTAAATACAGTAAGACCATGGTTAAATGAAATACTGGTAAATAAGAAATGTCTTAGAAATCACAAAACCCTCCAAAAAACTACTATACAGCACGGTTATTAATTTGTAATTTGTAGATTTCTATCAAGATTTGAGCACACTTTCTTGAGAGAAAGTTTGTCTGTTCGAATATAATTTAACACAACAATTATAAAGTGAAGAGAGTTAAAGGAATAAATAAAAGAGAATAGAGGAAACGCTATAGATATAAATCAGTGCACAGATTTAATATCTATAGTGTAGACATCTATTAAATTTTGACAATAACTCAAAAACACAATGACTTAAATACATCAAATTTGCTATGTGATTTTTTAACTATTAGAGCAATTATGTGTCCATTTCTTTTTTTTTCATTCGGTTGGGAAAAACACGTCTAAAACACAAATTCGAATTTCAGATAGTATTAATCGCACACCAAGGATTCATTGTCCAAAACTTCTTCAGATTCTGTAAAAATGCTAAATTCTGCCAACGGTTAATATTTTGTAACTTAAAGCCAATGCCATACAAAGCGTTCTCTTGAATTTCTTCTTTATTAGAGAGTGAGTAGGAAAGTCTTGGAGAGGCCTCTCTCTTGGTTTCATCAGGACACATAGGTCATGTTTGATATTTTCGAAATTATCAACAGACTTTTGGAACAGAGAAACAGTATATATTTACTGCTGTTAAACAGCAAATATATGATCCCAAATTCTTTACCATTTTTTACAGCAAATTCTTTATTCTGTGTTTTTATTATAACTATATATATTTATTTATTATAATTATAAATATTTATTATTTTTTGTGTTATTATTATAACACAAAAAAAAATTTAAAAGTACGAGATATTGATTAACAGCAAATCATTAATATTGTTTCAAATTTTAATCTCTTTAAAGACACTGACAAACATGAAATTGTCGAGTGTCGTCTTCACAAACCATTTTTCAAAAGAAAATAATCATGGTGTTCGGTAAATATCATAATCTAAATCTGTTAATAGACATTTAGCAGACGATTCTTTTTCAGACATTTTATAACTGCTACTATTTTTATTTTGTTAAAATATTATTCAAAAGTAAAAGGAAACGATTTTTTCTTTGATAAACATATTTTGTTAATATTATTTCGTTTATTTTTTTGGATAATAGCTGATGATCAATTGTAAACTTTCTGTAATCTGGCAATGTTTGTAAGATACGCTGTTATGTTGAAAGAATAAACAAGCCGATGGAATTCTAAAATGCTTGAGTATTTTTTTAGTTTTAAGAATTTAAGATGCTCTGCAAGCTATAGTTTGAAGCTTAAGAAAACGGCTAGTTTTCTAGAAAACATGCAAAATATGGCTACATTGCACATCAACCAATCTGGATTGAACCCCAATTTTATAGATTTTAATGAAAATTCATTTATGAATTTATCTTTCTTTGATTTAAAATTTATAGAAACATGTCAAGATCTCTAAAAATATTATTCTTTTAATAAAATAATATTAATCAATTTAGTAGCTTTCTAAGAATTTAGATTTTATTGCTGCATTAAGTCATAAAAAGAAAAGCCTGTTTCAAATAATACGGAAAAGTTATAAAAATGTTTTATAATAAGAGAAAACGGCAATTACATTTCATAATTATAATAAAGTCTAGTTAAAAAGTCATGAATTACAGTAAACAGGGGTGCCTATGATCTTGTAATGTTCTTCATGTGAATTAGCGAAGAATTCTCTAGAAGAACATCGAAATTATTTACATCATCCACGAATAAAATTATTTGCAGAGAAAATCAATTTTGTGGAATTATCAAATTGTCACCACTCGCTGACCAAGATAATCACAGAGATAACCTGTAAAAAAAATTTCAGTGGAGATTTTTTTTTATATTTCAAAATAAAATTATGAATTTGAAAATTATTTCGAAACGATTATTTTATGTTCCTGATCTTATCTCAATATTTTATCCGAAAGCATTAAACACTCGAAATGATTATAAGAAATGAAGCATTTTCCATAGAAAGATAATAAAAATTATGCAAAAAAAAAACCCTAAAATGACTCAACTAATAGACACAATTTTATCTGTGTTTTTTTTTTTTTTGTTTTTTTTTTGTAATTACAAGAAATAAAGCAGTAACATATATGATTTCAAATATTGAATTAAGTAATAATACGTGAGCTTTTTTTTTAATTCTAGAAATGAAAAATCTCAGAGAAAGAGAATATCTAAAGAATTCTAAATATTACTCAATTTTTTTTTCATTTGATTGTATTAACTGAGATTCGATCATTCTTGAATGAAATTGCAGCTGGCATGTAATGAGAAAAAGAGAAATCATCTTTAAATTATTTTTTAGGTGTAGCTATTTTACTAAAAAAGTACTGAAAAAGTTTTTAAGATCATCTACTGAATTATAAATAGTTTCCTATGATACAGAAGAGAGTTGGTTGGGTTTTGCGTGGCAAACCATGCATGTTTAAGTGAAGCTTAAAATAGTAGTTTAGATATCCACACTGGAAATTCGATTTCATAGCTGCCAATGTTATAACTATAGGGTTGAAAAATAATTCATGTATCTTTTTTTTTCAAATATAAAAATTAACGCAGAAATATGCAATGGAAAAAAAATTATTATTTGGGAAATAATCTAATGTTTCATAAAATAGTATATTTAATTTTTTTAAAGTATTTTTAGATGATTAAAATTGGAATGTCAAATAGATGAAGTTAAATATTTTAAATACCATTTGATTTTTTACATTTAATCGAAGTATTGAAGCCTGCAGAACTGCGTGTAAGATTTTATAAAGAAAAAGTACTGCTTCAAAGAAGAGCTTGCCTTTAATTTTGGCTCTTTACAAAATAAATCTTCAAGATAACGAAGAGCGATTAAACCAATTACTTCATCAGACGACTAGAGGAATTTAAATAAATGAATTTGAAAATTTAAAATAAATTTGAAAAATACTTATGAATTATTACTCAGTCTAGCATTTTTATGATACTGAACGAAAGGGTAGAAAATCTTTTATAATCACATCGCATGCAAATGTCGCAATAAGTCATCTGTAAAGAGGTAAAATCTACTGATTTAAATATTTTTACAAAGCAAAAGCAGTTAAAATCATGTTTTTTATCGTAAACTTTCATAAAGACATCTGAATCTGGTAGTAAAAACGGAACAATCATAATTCTCAGAAATTCCAGTTTCTGGAAAACTTTGTTTAAGTTCAACAAACGTGGCAATGATTTCTTTTTAACACACGTGCCCTCAACTGCCTTCCGAGAATTCAGCGGCCGTGAAAAAAATGGCGGCGAAAAAAAAGTGCAATGAGAGAGAATTGTTTTTCAGCCTGCACGCGAAAGATCAATGACATTAGATATTTTGACTTCACAGAATCGAAACATATCATTTGCCCATGCTTTCATAAACATTTCTTTTTCCTCCATTTTTAATCAAGAGCAGACGAATTTTTAATTCACTTTAAGAATTCAAGAAATTTTTATTTCCTTTGATTTATTTTTAATTTTGTTATTCTGAATGCGTTAAGTGCATTGAAAAAGAAGATATAGAATGATTTTTGTGCAAAAGTTATTAGTGTATATCTCACTCAAACTTTTCCACGTTCAAACTCTTAAGAAATACTAAATCCTTTTTTCCAGCACTCTTTTTCCTCGCTTCGATTAATCGATTTTCTAACCAGCTCAAAAAGATTGCGGTTTGAGATATCGATTAAAAAGCTCTCAGACGTGCCTATCGATTGAAAAAATCTCTAAGGGATAAAATAACTTCTCAGCAATTTGCAAGGGTCCGTGTGCGCAATTAATCAATCAGAACTTTTTTAGATGAACGGTAAGAGAGGAGAGAAATTCTTTTTGATCATGGTATTACAGATGCCGCAATCTTCAGATCGATTTCCTCTGGGAAAAGGACAGACAGACATGAGCTGAGATTTTATCTTTCTTTTCGCCTTTTTTGCTGACGCTAAAAAAATTCTGCACTAGTGGATTTTAGTACAACTGCACTGAGAAAGGAATTACGGTTACTTGCTTTTTCCCACAAAGGCAATGGTATAAATATGTTGATTTAATCAAAAATGCATGCAATTCATGGTAAAATGTTAAACTTGAGTAATCAAAACTTATATGCTTTTACAAACTAAACCATCATGAAAAAGAATATCTCAAATCAAAAGCTGATAATCACACACACACAGAAATATTTCTATCGCGGATAACAAACACGTTATTGCTCAAAATAATTTGAAGTAATGAATGAATCACATATTCATACTTTTTCACGTGTAGCAAATACTAAAAGAATCAAAATGACATAGCTTAGTATCACTTTGAGCTCAAATTGTTAGTTTTACCTATTACTTAATTATATGACATGTCTAAATAAATTGCCTAATAATAAGTCCAAAAACCAATTACAATACTTATGATTCCTACATAATTTTCGCATAGAATTAGAGAGCCAAAGTATATTTTACGACACATTAATATACTTTATTGTGGACTGCCGTGTTACCAAATTCAGGTGACAGCAAAAGTTCTCACTCAATGTAAAATTTGATACGAGCAGAACACGACTATGTATTCGGCGTTCTGTTTTGACACACGTGAATCGCCTGTGATTCACTCCTACTATCTAATTAGATATTCTGTTCTATAGAACAGTAAAAAGGTAGCAAAGAAGTAAGCACCTTATTAGATAATAGTCCAAATCACAGACATAAATCATAGCAGTAAGCGTATAAAAATAATGATTCGATATCCGTGTGATGCACAGTCAAAATAGTTAAAGCCATGATACTCATTATCTTCTAATATAACATTATTTAGATCTAAAATGCACATTTATATTTATGAAATGAAATCTTATATAATCACAGCTAAGACTGTATATAATTACTGTAGTATTCATTATCTATTAAAGAAAAAAAATTCTAATCATTTGAAAAAATAACAAACCGTTTAATTTATTAGTAAACTTTTGACTATGGTGACTATTGTTCTTTTTACAATAAATGAGCTCATTTTTAAACATTTTTAAAAGATCAACTTATAAAATCTTTTATTATTTTTACTAACACTTATAAATGTTATTTGTTTGATTTTAATAATATTTTGGTAGCATAGAAGAAATGTGACAAATTTAATTCAGAATTATCAAAAGCAAATCGACTCACAATATGTAAATGTGAAAAGATAATGAATACAGATATCTATATACTTGGATTTTTATTAAAAATTGTTTGCATCAAAAAAGTCTTTTTTTTTATATCTAATGACCCTTTTTAGAATATTGCATCATAATCATGAATGGTATGTAAGTTCAGTATGGTTAAAACTCGAATTCTGAATCGAATCAAATTTTGAATATTCTGAATTCTAATCTTGACCAAAGTCAAACTTTCGAAATCCATTTTAAAAATATATTTTTGATTTTGTTTTAACAATATTTCAAAATTGTATGTTGAATTTCAATATTTCCTATGAATTAGTTTTTATTCTTAAATAAATTAAACAACTTAAAAAGTTCAAAGCAAAATCACTCGCAAATTATTTGCATCCTATTATAACTTTTCAGCTAAATCATAATAAATTTTCTGTTCCACTTTATTTTATTCCTTTCCGAAAAAAATATGATATCAAGATTTTTTACATATATAGAAAGAAGAATCATTTGAAAGGAATATAATTATTCTTCTTATACATTCTCATTATACTTATCTTACTTATTATTCTTATTATATTTCTGCACTTCAAAAATGGAATTTGCATTGTCTTTATATGCCTCATGATTGAATTATCCTGAAAGCATCATTCCATTTTCATTTATAATAATTATCCCTGCATAAATTGCCCATACTTATAAAATTTTCATTAACAATGATTTTTCTTCTTTTCAATAAACGTTTGAATCTGCAATCACCAACAGTCTGTATGATTTTTTTTCGAAAATTCTAATAAGTATATGAAATAATAAATCTGATCTTCAAAAATGTGTTATTTCAAGCACAAATAAAAAAGCAGATGAAGCAGTCAGAGGTAACAATAATAATTATTCAGTTTCACTCAAGTAATGTTAGTTCTATGTTTAAAAGAATTTCCTTTGTATAAAATTGCCCTTGACATGCGATGAAATATCTGAAGAATACTGTAGCTGCAGTACATGTAGAAAAATCGATGGATGTACTGCAACACAAATTCCTTCGCTTGTAACAGACAGATTGGAAATGACTCATTTTGGAAATATATTAACTATTTGTAAAAGGCAACCGCACAATGGAACTTCAATCGATAGTTGGTGAAATTAGGTTAACTATTTGGAATGTTGTGCCTTTGCCAAAAATTTTCCAACTTCAGATTTATTTTCGGAACAAAGCAATTTTTGTAGTGAGATTTTTCAGTCATTTAAATATCTAACCAAAGAAGATAATGAAAAATGATTATTTATAATTAAAAAACAATGAAAGATAAAAAATAATATAAAAATTTGTTTACTTCGTGTAAAGAAGCAAAATAATATTATTACAACATAGTTAGCTGTGTTTTAAAAGTTTCAATCGCATAAGAAGAAAAGAAGAATATCAGAGTAAAAATATTAAGATAATTTTACAACTTTGTTAGTTTTCATTCCTAATGATTTAATTTTTTATTTAGGTAATGAGAAAACTTAGGGAGTTTTTCATTTTTTTAACGGAGCAATTTCATTACTGCTGTTCGCGATTCGGAATATTCAATAAAATTTCCAGGCATAATTAATGTATGTTCATTCAAAATGCGAAAATAAAAAAATGTTTGTAGCAATTAACCACACCAGTAAGAAGTACACTGCAGCGTTGCATTTTTTAATATTAAATCTATATAAATTTTGACATAATAATCTCAAAATTCGTATTTGACTTTTGGCCTACAACGATATAAGAAAAGTCCTTGAAAGAATTCTTTACTATCTGCTTGAATTTCTTTTCACTTCCTTTTAACTTATGTTAATTTTTTTGTATTCGTTGAAAATCAGATGCAGTGGGAAATTTAATCCCTCGGTAGCAACCACTTCTCTATACTTTAATAAAGTTGTTATCTCCTCCTCTAAGCCTGCATAAAAATTGCGGACCTTAGGCAAAAGATTAACGCCGTGAGGGCTCAGATATTTATTTTCAGAGTTCCACACATGAGAATTGTGTACTTTGTAGAGAAAACAATTACTTATATATTATTAACGGTATGTTAGTCGCAAACAACAATTATAAAAAACCATTTAGAGTGGCGAATTTTTTGGTGATTTATGGACAAATATAGTATCAAAAAACCATAGAATAGAATAGAACAGTGTTTCCCAAACTTTAGACATATGTGTACAACTTCTATAATTTTCGTAACGCTGAGTACCCCTCGTCAAAAAAATGGATGTATTTTAATAACAATCAAAAATATATTTATTTTTTCTTTTTTTTGTGTGACATACACAAAATAATAAGAAAAGAGGAGTAAAAGTATTGATAATAAAATATAAATAACAGTTATATTGTAAGTAACATTTATTTGGATCAATGAGAAGGATGGAATGGTTTGTGCAGAGGTGACAAATAGTCATAATTTGGTTCCTTATTTATTAATTTTAATCTCAGATGCGGTTCCAGGTCCAACAGTCTGTTTCCTTTTTGTCGACTTAATCTCTACAAATGCTGAAAAAGCAACTTCACATAAATATGAAGTTGGAAAAGGCAAGATGTATTTCAGAACCTTTTTTGTTAATACACGTTGCATTTGTAACCAGAATGATGTTAAGGTACTCCCCCATGTTTAATTTTCAAAAATCCGTCTGAAGCCAATTCCAGCAATTGCTCTTCTTCTGCATGCGTCAAATCTTCTGGCATGAATGTTGTGTTAATGTTAAACGGATTTCTTATCTATTCAATATTTTTGTTTAAATCAGGGAAATAGTTTTATAGGGAGGGACAGTGGATCGCATATGATTGGGCCTTCTTTCATTTTGGACGGAGTCACGTGATTTTCCGTGGGTTGACTTTTGCCACAGTTGTACCCCCCTCAAACTCTTATTATACCCCTGGGGTACGCGTACCACACTTTGGGAACATTGGAATAGAATATTCAAGTATCAAATTGAATAGAATAGAATACAAAATCGAATCATTGTTAACGGTCTTATTTTACCTAATGTTTCATTTATTTATTTAGGTGGCTTTTATTTCTGGTTGCTTTTCTGCGCAGTGAATATAATAATAAAAAAATTTATACATTTTTGCACAGGTTCTTAATTTATTTTTCTAGTTGTTCTTTTTATCTGCTGCCTTTGATATGTTTGTAATCTTAAATGAATCGTTCATTTTCTATCTGTTAGCTTTGTGTTTTACTCATGTGATAGGATTTTAAATATTAATCAATATTGCTGTACAATATACTATATCTTCTAGCCTTTGGGTGCAGTGATTTTATTTTTATGCTTATGCGATTTTATTGATTTTGTTATGTTAGTTTTAATTCTGGCTTGACTCTAGAATAGGTTTGTTTATTAATTTTAGGTCAAAGCGTCATTCGTTTAACTCAAAGCGTTTTTGATTTATCCTATTTACAGACACAGAAAATACATAATTCCAAATGTATGTGTACATGATTCAGTAAGATCTAAAACGCAGTAAGAAAATCTCGATTTTGAATTTTTCGATGAATTCAATATTTTCCATTTGAATATTCCATATACGAGAAAGGAAAAACGTATGGGTAAGGAAAAAAAACTGATGTACAGTTTCATCACTTAAAAATCGTTGCTTCGATGCATGCAGAGTTTCTTAGCACTTACTTTTACATCTATATTCCTTACAAATAACAAATTAATATAATTTTGTTTAAATGTATGGGAATCGAAGTTCACTAAACTTTTATGAAGAACCACCAAATTATCCTTTCAATTAAAATATAAAATGTAAAAATTCCAGAAGTGTTAACAAATTTTACTTAAATTTACTCTATGCAAATATTTATATCAAATTTCATTTACAAATTTAAATTTAAATTTTTTTTATTGCAATTGAACTGAATTCGGGAACAGATTTTTCGTACTAACATTTTAAAAATAAATTATCCAATACATTATTTGAAGCTGTTAAAATTTTGCATTTTTAAATAAGATTTCTTTGAAGGTGTTTTCTTACAAACATTTTATGAATTATTACATAAAAACTTGATTTTCATGATAGATTTTTTTCAGAATCATACTAATATTCAAAATAATTATTTGGTTAATTTTTATTGTAAAATATTTCATCATTAGTTATTTTATTTGTAAATTATATCAATTTTTTCCGTAAAAAATTTGATTTAAACAATAACATCAGATCTAGATTTGAAGTATTGTAAAATGTCTGGTGGTTTAAAAATGAACGTGTCATCATACGAAGAATTAACTATGTAATTCAAAAATTTTTATTACTACAAAATGTTTAAATGGATTTTAAATAAAATGGAAAAATAATAAGGAAAATTAAAGAAAAAAGATCAAAATCTTTTACCATTATATGCATTTATCGCAATATAATTTTAGATGCATTTTTATAACCTTCTTTAAAATATTTTTTGAGGACTTTCGACCTTTTAGACTTTCCTGAGGAACGAATTTCAGACTAAATACTGTGTTTCAGAATAAAGCAAATAACAGGAAATGCGAAAGTATCTACTTCAATACTTCATTTTGTACAAAATGAGAAAATAAAGGTACTTATTTGTAAATTTGAAAAAAAATCAAACTGAATAACTTATTTTACTTAGGAAATATACTAATACATATAAATTATCAATAATTTGAAGAAGCAATCATGTACAGCTTTCAATACCAATTTTAAAGAAATATTTCTTTCATGGCAAATCCTTTAATTTTACTATTCATTTAAACAAAGCGCTCGCACTTCGATCACAAAATGTAGCATGCCAATATGGATTTGTTGTCACGAAGAGAAGTTTCACGAAACAACCCCAAAATTACAAATTTTGATCACAAATTACATTAATAATACAAAGCTGGAAAGGGAATTCGATAGCTATCCAACACCTGGCACTGATATCCCTTTTTCAAAAGACATCTGCGTTGGCGAAACACGATAAATACATTACGCCTCATTACAGACACTTTACCATTAGAGCCAGCTCAGACATAAAGGCTGCGTAATGACAGCTGGCATGGTAACGGAGACGATATTATTTAAAATAAACAGTTGAGGGGCGAAAACTATTTTTTTTTTATTTCTTTCTTAAATTACCAGCTTCGAACGAATGGCTTATGAGCATCACCTACAGAAAGTGAGCCAAGCCCAGTTTCCACGACAACAGACAAGCGCAGATTTTATGTTTGTTTTAGTTTTCCTGATAGACAGGCAGTAAATGATCCCTGAATCCTGTACATAAAAGTTAAAAAAGAACTTTCAAGAAAAACTGCAATTTAAAAGCCTTTCTCTGCTTTTCTTCAAGGGCATTTAAAAGCAATAGAATTTCACGACATGGAGAAAAAGTCAAATGACTTCTTCTAGAGATCGGAACCCAGAAGCGAAATTCAATCAACCGAATAAACAGCAAAAACTCTTTTCTCTGGATCTCATTCGGAGCTGAGTAATTTCCTCCTGCGAAGGGGAAAATGAATTTCCTCACGTCTCTCTCCTTCAAGAGAATCGATTCCTCTTACCATCTTCATCTTCATCGTTGCCACCTCCCGTTTTCCCGGAGGGTCAGGAGTCAAGAAATCAATGGATGCTATCAGTTGCCGGATTATTAATGATTTTTCCACATTACACCCTCTTCGCGAGGATAGATTACTCCAGAGAAAAGAGCTAATGCATTTTCGGCTCTTGGTCAAGATCTTATTTCTGTGGAAGTGTGGAGATACTTATTTCTCATATTTCGGAGAAAATAGTGCATTAAACAGTCTTTCAGGGGTGTTAACAGCATTAAAAATTGATGAAATACACACAAAGTTATATCTGAACTTCTCTATTTGCATTTTCTATATTATAAAAATAAAAACTTTTTTCTTATTGTGAAAAGTTTTTTTTCAGATTGAATTATTCAAGTCATGAGGTAAAAGCAAGATTCATTCACATACAAATAGTACATCCTTCGATATTGCTTCGTTCAGTGGTGGCTGGGTGATCGATTGTACACAAGTACAACGTCAGTTCGGTTGCGTAACCTTGCGAATCCAACAATAAATCGACTTAAACTATTATTTCGAATATTATATATAAAAATGCCACACTTTTTTACTCGCCATGCTATTTCTCCATTTTCAAGAGACCAATTATTTTAAAATGAAAAATCTGAGTCCAAAAAAATGATCCATAAACGTGATACACCGTATTTCCAACAAGTAACTGAGTCTTGATAATTTTAAGAATTTCTTATCAGAAGAATGTTATAAAAATAATTAAATAAATAGGAGTTAATGACTTTAGAACTTGGGAAAGCATACTTGGTTGCTTGCAGATTGAATAAAGTAATATTCAGTTTAAATATTAATTTTTATAATTTGTAAAATCACAAGTGATCCAATGTGTTTATTCTAGTGTGATATTCTAGTGGTTAATATCCTAAATACATTCTAGTGACTAATTTTAGCGTCGATTAATTTATCTGTATTTATCATCTTAATTGATAAATACAGATATGGAAATAATCCTTCATTTTCTCCTTCGGATTCACCTAATATTTTTAGTTTTATATAATTATAAATCATCTGTTGAAAGGATTTATACGAAAAACGTTCATTCATCTGTTTAACTTTTATCGTTTCGTATTCCATCTAATAATGTTGCTAGTAGAGCCTTGATAATAACACTTAGCAATTCGAAAACTTCTCAAGAAATGAAAGAAACACTACTGTTTTAAAATGCAATTTGAAGTATCAAACTCTAATATATATATATATATATATATATATATATATATATATATATATATATATATATATATATATATATATAATAATTATGGAATCATACAGTCAAAAATATAATGCCTTATGAAAAAGCAGAAATCAACGGTTCGTGTCTTATGGCGTTTAAAGCCCCTTTACATTGTTTTTTAAAACAAAAATATGTAAATAGTGTAGATTTTATTTTTCTGAAAAATGCTTTGCTTTGTGGTTATGTGAAATATATCATTATTACAAAAACAAAAAAAGCCTTAAGTTCTAAATGTAGGGAAGCTATTATGCTTGTATTTTTATACGGTGTAATAATTTTACTTAAAGCAATTTTAATAAAAGATCTAACATATTAAAATGTTGCGAATAAATTATCATCGTCATCGCAACAAAAGAATTATAACAAGTTTCTTTTTAATAATATATGATAAGATTCTGACCTTTCTCCGTCAGCACGTATTCAAAATTTTTCGTTAAAAAAATAATTTTAAATCGTTTGCTTTCAATTGAGAGATATTTACAACCTGCTAATGCTTGTGAAACTTTTATCTAAACATTTTACTCCTTCGATCGGAAATACTTTCATTTAGTAAACAGAACTGTAACCGTTCGGTTTTCTACTTTGTTATAGAGAATCTTTTCTTATTTTCACATTTCCAATCGCCCCTTTAATCACACTGGTAAATTTCAGATAATATTTCTGCCAAATTTGCGCCATTTTTTTTTCTATCATCATCTCTTCAATATCTCAATAGTCGAACTGCCTAACCTTTCCCTTGTATAAACAGCACGATTTACTACGAGATCCAAAGCGTTTCCTGCCAACTCGACAGGACTTAGCATTAATTGGATCATGGGTTTTTCCAACAAAGGCTTAACAGCGTCTTTGTTTCTTAAATAGATAATGGCATTAAATTCAATCCCCGTGTATTACATTGCGTGATGCTAAGAGATCTCCTTATTTCTAAAACAGTTTTAGAATGAAAGTGAATGCCGTATTGTCGGATTTCTGAAGTGTAAAATGATTCTGGTATTATCTATAATTAATTAACAAACTTTATTTAAAACACAAGATTTCGAATCAGAAAATTCGAATAAAGATTTTTACGCTTTTTAATTTTCGGCTGAAAAAGTGCAACGGAAATTTAACTTCCAAATCTTTATTTAAACTTCTGTAACTTCTAATAAGTAATCATTTAATTGCAAACGAGAGGACTTATTACTTGGATTAATGTTCGTACTACGAAATTGCGAAGTTTTGTCCAGACATTGCAAAATTCTCTTAAACTAGATTACAAATATAATACTGCGTTCTACTAAAAATAAACTTAATAATCTCAAAGGGAAAGAAAAAAAATTTCAGGTACTAAAAATGTATATTTATGACAATGAAAATATCTTTTTAATGTTTATGAGTGGGGTAGCACATTGATTTTATAACCTGTATTTTCATATTAAAATGATAAAGCATGTAGGATTATCTGGAAAGATTCTTATTTTTTAGGGGGGAGGGGGTAATTCCGACTAAGCAAAATTCTTTAGATTTCGGATGTATATTACTGTAAACTGTATTTAAGTGTATGAAGTTTCCTGTGAAAATTCACTGAGAATTCGTAGTAAATCATACGATTTTTAATAAATAAATAACTTTGGAAAGTCAGACGGCGAATTTTTTCGAACAGACTTTAATAAAGAAATCATCTAATAATATATAAATTAAAAATAGTTACTTATCACACTGCTACATCCAGTTTTGAAATTCCTTTATTGATCAAACTGTAAACAACACTTTAATGAAATTAAATAGAAAAAAATGACTTGAAAAACTGAAAATTCACAAATTGGATTATTATCAATCTTAAACTCCTTTTCAGTCAAAATGCTTATAAAGCACACATCATTTGTTTATTTCATAAGCATTTCATTAATATAAAAATTGAACTAAAGTTGATTATTATTTTTTTTTGACAAAACAAACACATACATGATGCGTACTGATATTTTCATTAGAATATAATGTATAAGAAAATAAGCTGTCTAATTCAAAAGTCACTTTGAATATTGAGATTTAACTACTTAAGCTTTTAATAAGATCAATTTTTAAGAAAATGCATTGTAGCTTCTTAGGTATTATTTCAGTGAATATATATTAAAAAAAGAAGAATTGATAAAT
The DNA here is from genome assembly GCF_947563725.1 of Argiope bruennichi. Classification (NCBI taxonomy): domain Eukaryota; kingdom Metazoa; phylum Arthropoda; class Arachnida; order Araneae; family Araneidae; genus Argiope; species Argiope bruennichi. The sequence continues at coordinate 122,390,427 of NC_079158.1, forward strand.
ACGTGATAAATCCAATTTATTCGAGGCTTTAAAATGGAATCTTTTCCGAGACACTTAATTTCAAAGATAAAACACTGTACTTCAATTTGATGAGTCATGCGAATCTTTACTTTTCCTAAACCCCCCAAAAACTGCCGAGTTAGCAAAAATGAGGAAAATATCTTTTCAGAAAGTGCCTAAGTTCACGGCAAATTCTTATCATTAACTTTTTGCTTTGTGTAATTCTTCTTCTCTTTTTGCTTTGAATAATAATTTTGAATATTTAAAAAAAGAACTTTTCCGTCAGTAAAAAGAAACGATGACTTCAAACAAAAATTACTTGAATTAAGGAATGTTTAGGAAGGATGGAATGTTTAAATGATTTAACAATTTTAAAAATCCCAAGAAAAACTGAAATGGAATAATTTTTTTAAAAACCTAGAGAATAAACATTTAAGAATAAATACAACTATTTCATAAGTAAATGAACCTAATTTGAAGCTGCAACACCGAATTAATTCAACTTTGTGAATTATTATTATTATTATTATTGTTATTATTTTTTTTTTTTGCAAATGAATAAACTCATGTTATGCTTTGAACAATAAAAAAGGATTGAATTTTTTTTGCTGTTTGTTTTTTAAATTCTATACTCAGTAGCATAGCATGGTTTATCACTCTTTTATTTAAGTATTTATATCAAAAACGCTCCAAATTTTAACGAATAACAGAAATTCTAAAGAGATTTCCGGCAAGAATACATTTATTATTGTGTATTTCGCAGGGTATAAATACAGAGGTCGTGTATGTATGTTTTTATAAAATAATAATCTTGATTTTATGTAATAAGTAATATCGACTAGAATATGAAACACAATTTGGTGTTTGTGAGAAATATCCAAAGTGCTGTTGAATATAATAGAATAACATTTGGCCTTTTTTTCCTAGTTTGGTATAATGCTGGCCAACTTTATTTCCAAAATTCTAAAAAATTCGTTTCATATTTCTAGCGCCAGTTAGTGATTAAATTTGAACTCCTGTTTTAGATTTTACAAGATGTTCACCAAATAAAGGATCGTACTTTGCAGTTAAATGTTGCAATTGTAAAAAGTTGCCTCCATTGGAGCTTAGTATCGTTTTCTCTGTGACCACGTAAAATCAAATATTGTTCCGCAAGGAACCTTAAGACATCGAATATTCTGATAAAAATTTCTTACCAATTTCTTTGTTTTCTTTATCACAAGGTTTTGCTCTTTCTTGTCAACGATCTTCTTTTAGAAGAATACTCTCTAACTTGCTCTATTTGTAATAATTTTGAGCTCGGTTTTGTAGTCGGTTGACTCGAAACTTTAGAATTCAGTTTTCACCAAGTATTAAATCTATCAGCCGAGAGAAACTTTGATCCATTCGATTTGTTTATATTCACAAACCTACCGCAACAAAAGTAAAATGGAGATGCTTTGGAATGAGAATAAGCCATCCAAGTTCCAAAAATGATTTTGACGGCAGTCAATGAGGCTAAACCATTCCTTTGTCACTCTTTTTGATGTTAGAGAACACAACTCTAAACTTGTTAATGTTTACACTTCGGTGAAATTTATGTTTATATGCTAAATAACTTGACCTTGTTGAATGATTAATAATCACATATTTTTATCTATATTCTCAGACCATCGTCTAAGTTATAGTATTGGGCTAAAGATAATACCGAAACTATATCAATCTCTGTGACTAAGTGTAAGTCCAGATTGCAAGCTATTATTATTACCAGAAAATCTTGCTGAATCCAAAATTTACCGCATAGGCAGCGCCACACCCTCCCGCTATGCTACGCCACTGTCTGTACTGATTATTATTAATATTATTATCTGAAAAAAATAATCATTGATGTTTGCTATTGTTGTATATGCACTTAAAATAATAATAATAAAAAAAAAACCCTCAGATTGATGTCCAATGCAATATTCAATTTCCAACTAATAAATAATTAATGGTTAAGTTTTCTATTTTTGGCAATTAGAGAAAACGATCTCTTTTATTGCGTATAAATTAAAATAATGAAAAACGACAAATAGGATAAACATCTTTCTCCGACTAATTAATGAAATACAATGACATTTTGCTTGTAATATGATTATATTCTCATAAATTATTAAAAGTAACTCGAATGCATAAAAAAAAAGGCAGTAATTACTTGAAAAACGTTACAACTCAGATTACAACTTCAGCAGAGCATTTTTATCAGTATATCTCCACTAATTATCTTAATTGCTTGCGTCGTACCGACATCACTTCAAACGATTTCTAAAATTTAGGTCATGTTAATGTTTAAACAGAACAATTTTGTTTCATTTTCAGAAAGGGACAAAAAAAAGAAGAAGAAAAAACCACGGCTGTAGTAGCGTAGTCATGACATTTACAGATATAAACAGACGATAAAAATACTTGTTTAAAAAAACATAAATCTCGTTGTGATTACACTATTGCTACATTATTATTTTTATTTCGTAGGCAGATAAGATTCGGAGTAAAATATCACAAAACGCAAAACCAACGGCAGACGCAAGTTCCAACCCCCCTCGGTTATTGACCGTCTGCTGCAGTGACGCTGGGTTGCCATAGCAACGATCACAATCTGACAGCCGTCCAGAAAGGTGACTCTAACGAAAGGATACAAAGAACAACGGGACTGGTTACATTGGCATCGGATGGCTTCTCCGTCTACTTTTCTTTTTATCTTGCGTATGATTGCGGTTGTGGATTACAGCGATCGTTTCTCAGACACTCAGTCCACGATTGGGACAGATAGGTCGATTCATTGCTCGAAAATTTTAGGCAAATTACAATTTTGTAATTCGAGCACACATTTCGTTTTGAAATAAGAAATGAATTTTAAGAAATTATCTCTAACAATTATACTTTAGAAAGGTAAATATTGATTAATTCAAACAAGATTTTTTTTGTTTTGTTTAGTATAATTTACAAAAGTAGAGTTCCCTGGCAACTCAGGCTAACAATATACAGAGAAACTAGAAATCACATCACCGTTACTTGATAATATGCATGCTTCTACTCTAATTCTGACTGTAGAAATAGTATTATGAAAGCAAAAATCTTCCGTATTAAATACAGAATGTTATTACGCAGAATATTAATATATCTAAAGAAATATGTAAATTACTCCCAATTATATGTGAATTACTCCTATTCAAATATAAATATAAATATAAATCCAACAGACAGTTGATCATCTATCGTTCAATATTTTCGTATCCACTTAAACCCAATAATTCATAAATATAACGATTTAAATCAATGAAATTCGATATGAAATCTCGTTGCTACAACTGCAGTTTCGAGCCAAATTTTGGTGTCAATCGATCGGTCAATTACATATTCTCTCGATAGATTCAGCAAAAATGCTCTGTTCACGCCAAGGCTCTTTATTTCGTAACTATCGTTCACCAATGCCATGCAAAGTATTCACGGTCATACCTGAAGCCCACAATTTTATGCAGAGGAATTAGATCAAGAGCTTTCTGAAAAGAATACGAGAAAATTTGAAGGAAACCATTCCCGATGGTTGCATATTATTTTCGATTCATTAGAATTAAATTCTGTTTAGTTTAATGAAAAATCAATTGTTCGTGTGAAATTTATCAATTACCTAACCAAGAAATATCATTTGATTTTTATTCTCTTTAAAGCATTTCCGTCGTTTTAAGTTTAAGCTTATTTATTCCTGTTTCTTAATTCTTCTTCAAAATTATCTTCAGATTTAAAGATATATTCCACGTTATCACTCTTTTCTTAAAGTTTTCTTTCACTCGCGCTTTTCTTTAGTTAATATATGCTACCCATCATCAGCATAAAAGAATTAATAGTGACAATACAGAATTAAATTAATTACTTTTTTATAAAAATGGAGCAAGAATTATGTTTTTTTATCAATTCAACAAGAAAGATATTCGCTTATCTGATCGAACCTCGCATATCGATGCCATCTCACACAGCAAACAAAGTAAAATTTCGGAATATTTGCTCAGTTTTATACGAATAGCATTCAGAAAGAATTGACACAAAAAACTTGTTTCTTCCTTAATCATTTGGCTTAAAGATCATTTTTTTTCTGTCTTTTTTTACATTACCTGTTTAAGATAGTGGAAGATTTCGTATGAGAAAAATGTCCGTTGGTTAATTTTTTACTTTTTTTAAAACTCCTTTAAAAACTTTTATTACTTTGCTACTGTATTGCAATTTGAGATGACCACAGATACATCTTAAAGCCCGACTTTCTTATGTTTTAAATTTTTTTGAAAATTATTTTTTTAATGAGATTTGAAACGATGAAGATTTGATAAGCATCCTTCCTACACACACAATAAAGCGGTTATCTGTTGGTTGTTTCCACTACCACAGGGCGTCCAGCTGGTTCATGTGGGTTCACAACCTCCATGACTCAGATCACTGTGACCTTGTTACGTCATTTATGAATCATGCTTTGTTGTTTCTATCTGCCCATGTTAACGGGGTGTGCTCGTTATGGTAAACCAACAGACCAAATAATTTACTCGGAATTTAAAATGCGGGGGCTGGAGACGATTGAAAAAAAATTCAACACCTGCATATTTGCTTCAAGAAATGGATCAGTCTGATAGTGGTATCCTAATGCTTTAATCTGCATTCTACTGACCTCTGATACACGTCTTGCAAAAGTTGGGTAGGATGCTTACTTAAGAGTTACTTTGGTGAAAAGCAAAAAAAAAAAAAATCTTGAATTAGGACAAAAAAATAAGAATAAAATATTCCTCACATAAATATATTTTTTTCACATTTTTTTTAAATATGATAATAGTTAATAGAGACAATTTTTCCTGAATAAGGACAAAGAATAAGAATAGAATATTTTCTTCACGTAAGTATTGTTTAACTTTTAAAAATTATGATTGTGTAGAAATGTTAAACAGCACGATTATTTTCAAAATATTAAATTAATAAAATTTTTATAATAAAAATCTTAATACTGTAAAAATGTTAATAGATTTTTTTTAATTCATTGCTCTCCTCCTTCCACGAATGAACTGAAATGAAAAAAATGAAATGAGTCATTCTTAGACCTGTTCAATTGTGCATCGAACTGAACTCCAATTAACATAATCAACAAGAAAAAACTCCAATATAATATGATTCCATAAATATAACAGATTATCTGATTATTTTTAAGACACATCAATCCAAATGATGAACAATGAAATGAATTAACAATTATCTTATGTCCAGTGCATTAACCTCATTTATAGCTTCCAAATGCGCTAATTTTAAATGCCCGTCTTTTTCAAACGCTACTCAAATCAACAGAATTATGTTTCTGTTGATTTGACTAACGTTTCGTTTTAAAATTAAAGTCGGAATAATTTTAGGATGAACCTCATAATTTTCTATGCGATGAAAAGATGACAAGGACAATACTTGAGACAACATCGTCCTCTCCAAACTTCTAAGCCACACTAGCGTTAAGAAATAGATGAAATTACTGGACTTTCTTGGAATGAAGCTTACCTATAATGAGTGGTTGTGCACATAGACTTTTTTTTAATATATTAATAAAATAATTAAGTCGAATACATGAGAGTGAATTCAAAATACTATTTCTAAATTAATAATATATCAGGAGAATATTTAAAGATTCACTTCTCAGACTAGAAATATTATTTCAACGAAATCTTACCTTTAGGTTAGACAAAAGTTCATACCGTCGTAAAGAATTGATCTTACATAAAAAAAAAAGAATTGATTTGGTTCAATGATATCAATTTTAATTAAAAAAATATGCCTCTTTAAAAAAATTGTCACAAAGAATTGAATAATTTAGAACATTAAAATTCTACGCTTATATTTGCGTATCTGTTAAATAAAGAATTAAACTATGAAATTAATTTTTTAATCTACATTGATAGCGTTTAAATCATTAATTAAATCTCTAAATATTTATTAACAAACTGGTTTTATGAAGTTTGATTAAATTATTTCTTTATTTAATTAAAAAATAAAATAGATTAAGATAAAGTAATAAGTAAAAAAAGGATAGAAAATCTTACACCACAACTTTGATCAATTTTCAGAGTAAAAATTATGATTTTAATATTTAATATCAATTTTATAAATGGTTTGATTCGAAAGTTTTTAAAACTTGCTAAAACTAAGTGTATCATTATATTTTCGTCAAGAATTGTAAGCTCAATTCTAATCGAAATATTATATTCAAAACTAGAATTGTCTACATTTTATCTACATCTTAAGCAGCGAGGAAAAAACTTTATTAAATTATATTCTTTAAAGGTAAATATACTTTTAAAAAAAATCTTAACAAAGCAATGCAATACAGTGAAAAATGCATGTTAGGATATAAAAACTCATAATAGTTTGATAAAAATATCATTTCAATAATTTTTTTTCGTTGCAGAGAAAACTGTTTCTTTACTTAATTATAGTTAAATGTACATATATTCATAATGAATTAATTCAAGAACGGACGCAAAATGTCAATTGTATACAGAGCAAGATAATAATTTATTTGTTATTTTAACCATCTCATAAACACATCTTACAATAAAAATTATAATGGTTTCAGCATTTTTTTTTAAATCTTACATATGCGCACTCTCCTTAATAAATATATATTAATAATAACTAACAAAATTTATATCGAAGCTGTTAAAAAATTAGTTTCCTTTTAATTAATTCTTTTTTCACTTTTAAAAGAATATTAAAGAAAAAAAGTAAAAAAGAAGTAAAGAGTAAATTAGAGCAAGAAAATCCTAATAGTAAAATCAAGAAAAATCATCTATTTCATTCCAAAATGTATCGGTAATTAAATTCTATAGATTATATTTCAAGCATTTTTTTTTCTTTTAAAGGCATGTGTAGAAGGCACATTAGAGACAACTTTTAGAGACATTATGTAAAAGAAATGTGTTAATTTTTTACTTATTATCATATTTTTTAAAAATCTTCTATTTTATAACTATATTTGAAATATTTATTGCTTAACATAATGAAACAGAGCATGAGAATAAACGGTTATTTACTCTTACTTTTTTAATTCACTCAAAGCTCATCTGTTGCCACCGCTATTTTAGTAATACATTTCATTTACATCATTGAAAGTAAAGCATTTTCTTTACAGCAAATATTTAATACAAAAACTGAGCATTTTAATTTAAATATAAAATTCTCATCTTATAGAGTGCAGTTGCATTTGACACCATCTTATATTTCTAATATATAATTACTAATCGATCAAAGCTAAATTTCAATAACAAATTCGCTTATATCTAGTTAACGAAATATATGCTATTAAATTATTTTATCACCAATATCAAGCAACGGAACTCCTGCATTCGCATTCTTCCACCAGAAACATTCTGCTACAATTTAATTAAGCAACTCTGATGAAAAATCGCACCCTACTTATTTCCAATAAAACCAAAATTGGGCACAGCTGTGGCCGAAAATTAAATAAAAACTGCTGACCCGTTTGCTGATTGATAAATGACAGAAGAAACGATCCAGAAAAATTAAGATCGGCGGGGGCCACGCCTAAAATCGGTTTTCCATGCCGAAAACTTCACCCCTTAAATCGATTAAATCAAGCGCATATGGTTTCGTTTTCTCTTAAAAATTGCTATACATTAGAGCATGCCGGTCCTAAAACAAAGCATAGCAAACGATTTAAGAAGAAATGCCATATTTTACTTACAGTCAGACATCTCGCTTATTTTGAGGTGGGAACCGGGCCTTAACTGTATTGGTTTGTTACCTATAGAGGTTGTAGTTAAGGGAGCAACAGCGGTATGAGAGCGAGAAGGGTCCCATATAGCGGAGCGTTGCGATAGAGGGCAGCACAGTTCCCCGGCAGCTGTGGTCTGTTACAGACGATTCGACGCCATGTTGACCCCCTCTTCTTTCTGCCCCTCCCCTTCCGTTAGACCATAAAGTCTGAAGAGGGGATTTGTTTTGTTATTTTAGTTGTTGGGAATAGCGTGAGTCATGCATTTCTCCAGATTGGAGTTTTCTGAAGAAATTTGTCATGGAACAAAAAAAATTAAAGAAATTTTGCTACTTTTTATCCTTTCTTCCATGAAAAAAGACGGGGAGAAAAGCTGAGAAAAAAAAAGAATAACAAATATTGAATATAACGAAACGAAAACTGTAAATAAAAAATAAAAAAAAAATATCTTTGTTGCAGAATAATCTAAAAGCATATAATTAATCAAATAATTCGCAAAACTCGAATTGCAAATTCGAATCCTTCGATAATTTGAGATTTTTCTCTAGCCCTATTTAACTTAATGTTAAGAGCATTCAATTCTTCTAAATTTAATTTTTTGGATAGTTCAAATTTTTATTTTAGTTCTATTTGTTTCGAAAAGCTAAGTTTTTCTTTTCTTTTCTTTTTCTTTCTTTTTTTTTCGAAAAAAGAAAGGAAAATGGAAATCAACATTAAGCAAATTACAAAAGAATAAATATCTGTTCTTCAATAATACTTATTGTCAGAAGTATGTATCTATTAATTAAATAGCTTTTAATCAAATACAAGATACTAAAAGCAAAATTTGAACGTACTCTCGAGTTTCATAGAAATCAGAATACAATTAAGAGAAGGTTTTTTTTTTTTTTTTTTTTTTTTTTTTTCATTTTCTGCAAGAATGTAAATTCTTTGTTAGCAATTTGGGATGATCACAGATTCCAAATTACTTTAAAAAAAAAAGAAGAAGAAAAACATATTTGGCCAACTAAATTCATCGTTAACAACAACGAAAAAAAAAAAAAAGAAACATCGCCTTAAAAAATCGTCTATGCATTAAATTTGAATATTTTAAAAATGCATGCAAATAGGTTTTCAAAGAATTTTATGTTTCGGTTATTTTGTTGAAATATTAATAAACTTTGGATGGAATGAAATGCAGATAGAAACTGAGAAGTAATTTCTTAAATTTCTATTTTAGATAAATTTTCCTTCGATAAGATGATGATAAGATAGAAAATAAAAATACGTATTTAATATATCTTTTTAAAAAAAATCGGAATGGAATTTATACAATTGAATAAAATAACAAATTTTCCACTACATCCAAAAGAGCTTTTAGAAAAAATTGACTCAGAATTTCGTGAAAATGATTAATTTTTCTTTCCAGTTTAATTTTTGAATTCATTGTGTATTTTGTTGCGGTGAAAAGATTGTAGTGTCATTACAGTATAACACAACTTATTTTTGAATGCTATGTAACAAAAGTTTGTCATGTGACTGTGATGTCTCATGAGTTGATTCCATTCTACATGAAAATGGCTAGCAGTCGAATAAGAATTAATAAATGTAGAAATTTTTCTTTTAAAGAAATGTGGGGGAAAACAGACGTGACATTCATGACAGACTTATTAGAAAGATGTATATAATACTTTTCCATTGTCTTTGACCATTTTCAGTAAAGATTTTTTCTTAATTTCTTTTAAAGAAATATAAGCAGAAGCAGATATGAAATTAAAATACAAGAATCTTTGTTAATTCTGGAAGGTGAATATTATTTTTATAAGCTGATAATATTAATATATCCAATTAATATCTGAATAATTCTCTTCTTCTTTATTCATTAATAATAACAACGAATCAGCTATCTGTCTAAGCGAGAATTGTCTACGAAAAAAGTCTTTTCTATTGTGAGAAAAGTAACAAAAACATAGGTAAATAAAAAAACGGATTTTTTTTCATTATGAATCAATGAGCAAAACATCTTCAACATTCCTATTAATCTATTTTTTGGCTTAAATTTTTTCAGGGACATTCAGCGAGATTTTTTTTAAAAGTTCTATTTTAAAAATAGAAGGCGTACATTGCTCAAAATTAAATATTTTCATCATTGAAATCACTTCAGGAATTGATATCACAGCTTAAAAATAAATTACATAAAGTAAAAAAAGAAAACAATATTTTGAAAATAATTCTCAGCTTCTCTAAGAAAATATGAATTAACCAATACTATCAATGATGAGATTTTAAAGAAGCTACATAATTTTCTGAATTAAAGATATGACCTTGGTACTTCATGGTACTTAACAAGTGTTTTTTAAGACAAGCTAACTATTTATGCTTCGATAAACTGGTGCTTTTTGTTATCTGCTTAACGGATAATCGATTTCCTTTCCGTTAATATAGGATTTTTTTTTTTTTTTTTTTTTTTTTTTTTTGTTATATACTGCTCAATTTCACGCTCGAAGCTTCCGATTCAGACGAAATGTAGAATGTAACCTTGCATTTGTTCAAGTACATACACAAAAAAAAGTACATTTAAGCCTGAAACACAAATTTTATCGAAAAGGAAAATCGGAATTCTAAGAAATATTTGAAACATCAACTCTCAACTATAATTATGACTGAAAATAGTAATAACGTATTCGCTTCCATGTCGATTCACCTGATCAGTATCAGTAAAGAATGCTGCAGAATGCAAATATTTGACTTTCCAGCGTAGAGCAATCAGTTAAAGTAAAGTTTTCAGTTGACTGCGAAGATAGTAGAAACTTGAACTAATCCTATTGTGTATTTTGTTTGTAACCTCTTAGTTACTTTTAGTTTAAAGTTCATGCGGAATTTTATACAATAATAATTATGAAAACTATTATCAATGTTATAACAGTTATTTTCATTTTTGTGAAGTGCATTTCTCCACAAAGATTTTTTAAACATTACCCTGCGAAAAGTGGATACAAAGAAGAGTAAATTTTTAAATTCTTTTTTTAGATTATTAAATAGTTTTGCTAAAACATTTCATCATATTCGAATAAATATTCAGAAAAGTTGGAAACTTAATCGAAGGAAGAGTAAACTTTAAAATTCTTTATTAGCTTAAAAAATATTTTTGCTAAAGTGTTACATCAAATTCGAATAAATATTTCGAATTTATCCGAATATTCCAAAATTCGAAAAGCTAATCCAAGGAAAATTAAACTTTCCTCTTTAATAGTTTAGAAAATATTTATTTTAAAGTATTATATCAGATTCGAATAAATATTACAAATTTATCCGAATTTTAAAAGGTTGATTCCAAGGAAAAATAAATTCTTTATTAATTTAAAAAATAATTTTTTCTAGAATGTTTCAATGATTTTTCTGCTTCTCATGTGCTAGTTTTCAAATTTTTGTATAGATTCGTTTAATCTTTGACAACACATTATTTTAATATTTTCAAAACTTAATTGTTAGCTAATAGATGCATTTAATGAAATTTTAATTTCATAATACTGGTAGCACTTACTATGAAATTATAAAACTGCAAAAACTGTTTTTTTAATTTAATTAGAATTAAAGGAATGTACATATTTATGCCTTTAAAGCAATAAATCAAATTATAAAATTACTAAATTACACCATAAAATTTAGGATTAAGAAGTGAGAATTTTTAAAACCGTCTAATAAATCAGTCTCAATCCTATAAATGGTAAATATAATTTAAATTTTTAATAAATGGTAAATATAATTTAATTTTTTTTATATAAATGAGAACTTTTAATTTATAATGTCATTAAAAGAAAATAAAGACTTAACAATATCTAATATTGAGTAGATACTTTTTTAAGCCAGAACGAAAAATTTCCTAATCCATATTATCTATAAAAATTTCACAGGCATTTATTTTAAAATGTTTTGAATTGAAAAAAAATATCTCTTTTTATTCTGGAAGCCTAAAACTCTGAAAAGCAGTAGAGCACATCCATCAGACGATTCTGCAGCTGAATTTTAGCTATAAAAAGCCGCGTTGGGCGTGTTCTTTCGGCGGACCTTGCCCTTTCCTTTGGCAAGCTGCTTTCACTGCAATGCACACATACGGGCATCTACCGCTAGAACTCAAGGAGGAATTGAATTGCATCAATTTATATCTGGATGTGGAGAACAGAGAATTCGGGGAAACCCGAGAATCAATAAAACCGAGGTGAGGAGATTTCAGCTGCAAAGAGGAGATTTATAAATATGTAACAGATCATTCTTTAAGTTCAGAGGTAGAAGTCAGAATGTATAGAAATTGAAATTTTTATTAAAACATAGGATGGCTCACATATTAAGCTAAATTCTTCAAAGTTTTAGTGAATTGGATTCATGTTTTTAAAATTGAATTCCTTAATTGATTTTTTATGCTATATATACTAAGGTTTATTAATTTTTCTCCCCTTGTGAATTTTTAATGATAATATAATTATCAGTAAAATGATTAATTTAATTAAATTTTGGTTCTAGATAAAAATTTTTGATTTGAAAAATGGCGTCTGATATTATATTCACCTAAAAATTCTTTTCAGATTCCACAATATTTATAATTAATAGTTTGTTTGTTTTTTTAACTATTAGCTGGTTAGCCGGAAATATTGGTTGTGTTTAGTTTCAATTAAATCTCTAATCCCTAACTTGATATTCAAGGTTAACTCAAAAAATATTTTCTTTCATCAAATTTGTGATAGATTTTAAAATAGTATTATTTTAATAGCTTTATATCCGTACTGTTTATTGAGCGCAGGAACTTCCCTAATGGAATCAAGTCCCATGACATAATAATGACATTAAAAATACAACTACCCGGATCATTTATTAACGCTGTCTAACAAAACGTTGTCGTTCGTAGTACTGTGGATTCTTGTTCAAAGTTTGCATGTAAACTGTATAATTATATTAATAATAACTGTATTCTGTAGTAAACAGAATCATTTTTCTTTAACATTCAACGATGAAAAAAAATCATGTTATTAAATGTTTGATGAATCATCAAAATAATTTAAATTTCAATGCCATAAAAGAATGTAATATAAAAAAAAACTATACAAAAAAAAACATTTCTACAATAATTGTCAAAATGCAGAAAAATATCCGGAAACAATTAAATTGGTATTCTTAAAAAAATTAATTTTAAATTACATAAAATTTTTTTTGTGTAATAATATTAATGTGAAGTATGGAGAAAACTCCAAAATCTTGTTTAATTTTAATTAATTGAATTTTCCAATCAGGATATCGAAAAAATTACTTCGAAATGCACATTCCCATCCTCCAAATATATATGTGCCAAATATATTTTGCGGCTTTATTTCAAACGATCTGGTCTATAACGTTTCATCAGGCAGAAGCACATATACACACTCATACTTCTTTATTATCGGGGCCCGCTTTACTTAGTGGTTAGGTCTCGGCTTTGAGGTCGGAAGGTTCCAAGTCCGAGACCGGATTCCACTAAAATTCTACAGTGTATGTGGCCTGTTGCACGTTAAATTCAAGATCGTGGGCCAAATGTCCACCAGCTCATCTGGCAGAAAAATTCGGAGAGGGAGCAGCCAGCTCAGACACCGTCCCCGCTTTCCGACCAAGGTTCAAAATGATGAGGTCCGTCAAAAAATAGCCCTGTTGATACTCACAAACGGGATATTAATATAACTATACTAAATCGAACAAACCTTTTTTTGTAATTAGTAAAGACAAAAATTATAAATTAAAAATCATAGAGTAAAAAATTGCTGAAATAAAAAACCCTCTTTTTTTAGTTACTTTAATAAAAGATTGTTTAAAAAACTGTTTTTATTAAATTTGCTTTGATTTTCCTTAAATCTTTAAATTCTTAAAAAATGTATTAAATTTCATTAATAAACTCAAACGTTTGATTAAAAATTTGTCTGTATTTGGAGATCTGGTTTAAAAAATTGCGATAAACATCGCCAAGTTTGCTTTTTCTCTCAAGTTGGTGGAAATTTTATATTGCTGTGAATATTTACTTTACACTATTAATTTGTAATTTTCGATATTTCGGAATGATCTTGATAGCAATAAATGAAGAAAAACAATTTTACTTATTTATGTTATAAAAGTGTAGTAGTTTTTAATTTTTTGAAGTTAGTTTAAAGGTTGAATAATCTATTAGCATATCAAATGAGTCTTAAAAAATAGAAATAAAACAGAAAAAAATTTATAGGTAGGATTATAAATTTTCAGTTATAAAGTAGCAAAAGATCAATTATTAACATATAAAATAGAATTCCTTGGTCATTTGTATTTAAGTACGATATAAAAAGTTTTGAAAATCGAATAACATAGTATCTTTTAACAATTGAAGAAATACAGAAGCATAAAATATTCATTAAAAATACGTGGCTTGTCGGTTGGAGTTTTGGCCATAAAATGTGGAATTCTTGCATCATCGTAAAAAGATAAATAAATGCTTTATTTAGTTCCGTGAGATATCAATTCCTTCGAGTAAAAATATTTCTTTCTTGGACAATAATTATTATATAAACACAGAGACGACTGCAATAAATGAAATTAAAAAAAGTGGTTTAAAACATTTTAAATAAATTGTTTTCATTTTGAAAAATTATAAAAAGTCTAGGATTTTAAATTAAAAATTCTATCCCTTCAGCTTTAACATTATTATTTCTATGATTATTTTAGTATAGTTATATTAAATCCCGCTTTAAAGCAACATTAGAGCTATTTTGGGACAAGCCTCGTCCTTTTGAACTCCGGTCAAATGACGAGGACGACACCTGAGATGGACCACACCAGCGGGAGGACGTTTGTCCCCGACGGATTTAACGTGCAGCAGACTCGCTTACACGTCGGCTCATCGGTGGAATCAGGTATCGCACCAGAGGTCCTATGGTTCCGAAGCTGAGACCACCTGGCCACCACGACCCCTATTGTTCCTATGAATTCAAGCCATAATTCTACTATATTTAACATAAAATCGTGAAAAGAGCCTCACACTTTTTTAATAAATGATATACTGATGCGAGTACTTAGGTTGTTTTTGTTTCGATTATGCATGATGTAAAAACGTTAATATCTCTTTCAAAACTGAAAAAAAAAAAAAAAAAAAATGTGTGTCTGCATATGTCTCTTGGCATTTTACAGGGTAAATTGCTGAACTTAAGAGCACCGAATTCGGCACAAATATGCTTTGGAGTTAGAAATGCACATCTTGGAGTAATTATTTAAATTTTAATTTAATTAAAAATCGAATAAAATTTTAATATTTTTCATTTGTAACTTCTGGAAAGGCTATCAAAAAGCCAGTGGAAATAATCTCCCCGAAACTTTTTTGCATTCTCTCTAATAAATGTACTTCTGTATTAATAATTGCATGCTATTGGTGAGCAATAGTTACGAAATAGCTCATTAGAATGCGATTTTTGGCGATTCATCGTTGGAATACAGTTAATACCAAGAAAATCGAATATGTATTTCGAATGTTTTTTTTTTCCAACTCATTAAACCCAAACGTTGTTACAGAACCACAATGGCAGTCACAAAATCGCATATTAAGTTTCAAATATTTAAACTTCTCCATTTTTGTGTTAATGCATTTATACGCGTACAAACAGACAGACGGTCAACCTCTTGACGGATGTGGTTCCGAATTTGAAACGGATGTGAATGACAGATGCTATAAACCTGTGCGCCAAGTTGCATCGATTTCGTGTTTTACATTTTATACTCATCGTGTTCTCTTGTACTCAAACACCTGGACAGCTAGACTTCCTCTGAATGGATTCTATTTAAAATTTGATAGAATTTAAAAGTTTACGGTTAAATATATATACCAAAAAATTTATCTTTCTACCTCAAAACGTTTTTTATTTATTTATTTATTTTTTTAAACCTTATTTCTCGTGTATATATACAGACAATTATAATTACAAAAAATATTTTTTTTCGGACTTAATAATTTTGAAATGTGAAGATACAGCAAGCTCTTCAAATCGAATTTTTTGAGTATTGCAACATTTTCTTTTTACATACTTCCTACAAAAGGAAATAAAATAAAAAAATAAATAAAGGATTTTCTTTACACTATCTTAAAATATATTATAGTTTGTTTGCTTTAAGCTAATTTTTTTGTATTATAATCCTTTAGTTATCAAACATATTTTTCTTAAATTTTTGTACTTTTAGAAAAGATTTTTTAAATATGTATTCAAATTTTACTTTCAAAATTTAATTTCAATAAATAATTAATAAAGTCAATAAATTATTTATTATTTTAAATATTTTTTTTTAATTTTTAATCATTGTTACTATGAAATTCGAATCAAAATGAATTGTTTCTACAAATGTTTTTTTCCCCCAATTATTAAATGCTAGAAAAGCAATTTCTCTTAATTTTTTAAACATATTTTTTGGCAATGCCGTTATGAACTTTGTTTTTGTACAAAATTTGTATATTATGTTTTTCAATAAACTGGAATGGATAATTTACTATGAATGAATATGGATGGTTTTATGGATAATTTACCCTATAAACTAGTAAGTAATATATTCGAGATTTCGGAGCATTATACTGGCTCTTGCTTCATTTTTATCAACTTGTTTGAATCAAACTAATCATCCAATTTACATACTTATTTGATAAAAATGAACAATTTACTTTTATTCTTGAAATGTGCTTCCATTTTACGTATATAGATGAAGAAAGACAAAATACAAGAGCGCTTAAATAGAGTGCATTTCGATGTTAGATGATGCCTACAATTGCGTTTTTCGTGTGATTATGATGTCTGCATGATATGGCCCCATCAAGGAGATTCACGCACAAAATAAGCATAACAGAAATAAGGCTATTTTTAAAAAAAAGTGTGTTGATATCTATTAAAATTTGATTTTTAAAAATATACTTATTTGAAAGACTATACTTATTTGATTACTTGAAAAGAATTTTGTGGAAATTTAGGCTTACAGGATTAAATTGAAATTAAACGCAGTCAATATTTCCTGCGAACCAGCTGGTTTTCTAGCGAACAGCTGGTTCGCCGGAAGCGCAGCTAATTTAAAACAGTTGATACAACTTCGGAAACTGGGAAGACAAAACAAGATTGCTTACGTTGTTTTATTTCAACTATTTTAATTCCTGCCATTTAATAATATTTTAATTTTTCAAGCTATTAAGTGGTTCTAT
The DNA here is from genome assembly GCF_947563725.1 of Argiope bruennichi. Lineage (NCBI taxonomy): Eukaryota > Metazoa > Arthropoda > Arachnida > Araneae > Araneidae > Argiope > Argiope bruennichi. The sequence goes on from NC_079158.1 coordinate 122,407,391, forward strand.
TAGTAGTTACGAAAACAGTTTAATTTCTATTAAATATAAAAGTTCATAATCTAATTAAATATAAAAGTTCATAATCTATTTAAATATAAAAGCTCATAATTTAATTAAATACAAAAGTTCATAAAGTCAAAATTATAAGTCTATTTTTAAAAAACATTTTAATTTCTGGTCGCATTTGAACATCAAGTATTCCTTGTGAATTTCAAAGATTTTGATATGCATAAAAATAAATAAAATAAGATTAATCAAATTCAGCAAATGCTAAATGCCCCAGTCTTTACAGCCCTATAATATTAAATTAGAATAGAATTTAGGCAATCTGAGCTGTAGAATCAATTATGGCACAAACTTAAATTTTGATTACATCTATGGTAGCTCAATTTTCTCTAAAATCTCCGTAAAAATTATAACCCACCACCACATGCCCGATTCTTAATTATTTTTTTCTGTTTGCACCTAAAATATGGACAGCCTTTGGGGTGGACTTCGGATCCGGGAGGCGTTATTGAAAGATGTTTTACCCCAAAGGCTGATTGGAATGTTGTTGCCTAAGGGCACTATTAGTCCAATGGTACCTAAAAATTTATTATAATGATTTTAATTTTGAAAAGTTTTATTTTAATTAAAAATTTTAAAAAAGAAAATAAAAAAGTGAAGAGATTGAAATTGTCATTGTAACTGCAATTTTGTACTATAAGCACAAAAGTTTGTATAAACCCTTGAATTACTGCCACTGTTCTGGACATAAAAGGGATAAAGTTGCGAAAATATTATTATCAGCGTTAGCTTCAAGCCTTACTTGTGAAGTTATTTTATGAAAACAAAAGAAATGCTGCACCTGCACTTCCAGAGTTTCGACGATTTGAGAAAAAAAATAGGCACTAAAACTTGCTCGAAAATTTTGCTGTACCCCAAAGGCAACAGAGCCAATGTCTTGATTCAATTACCTTTGTGCAAGATGAAGCGCCTCTACACGTTGGACTCTGTGTACAACAGTTTCTTCGGCAACATTTTACTAATGATGGAGTAATGAGACGTGCGTTTCCGGCAACCTAACCATCTCGTTCTACACATCTTAATTCCTGTGATTTTGGCTTTGGGGAAACTTGCTTATTGAGGACGTCCGGTAACCTTGGCAGATTTGAAAGTCAGTATCACTGTGCATGTGAGAAGCATCTCAATCGACCCATTACGATCCACAGTTGAACAAGCTGTCCACAAAATGCAGATTTTACATCGGGAAGAAGGGAACCATATTGAGCAGTTTCCCTTGCATCGATAAGATCCTTCTAATTGAATGTTTTATACGTTCGAATAAAATGTGTTACAAATGGGCATATTGTCTTATCAGTATATTATTTGTTGTACAGCGCCACCTATCGGGGTTTCTGGAACTTTTTTTTCCAATAATCCGTCACAAATGGGCATGTTGAGTCTTTTCAGCATATTTTTTGTTGTACAGCGCCACCTATCGGTGTTTCTGGAACTTTTTTTCGAATAATCCGTCTCCCCATGTCTTGGATAGTATGTTCAACAATTTTGGAGCCTTTACACTGAGTAGTTAGCTGTATAGAGAGCTAAGAGTAGGTGTGTTTTAATTTTGATCACCTTGTATATTAATTAAAAAATATTCATACAGAGATATTCAGTGAGAAAATCTTGATCTATGCTAATAATAATTTTTTTTAAGTATTATCGTTGATATTGTGGTAGCATTATAATTTATAATTAAACAAAACAATTTATACTCTTTCTTAATATTCATATAAGAGTAGAGTTATTTTAATACGTATATCTCATTATACACAATAATGTCTGCCTATAAATGTTAAAAGTGGATTAATTTTATTAATAGTGAAAAGATTTTTTTTAAATTCGCATACTTCTATGTGTTTAACATAACATACTTCTATGTGTTTATTTATAAAATAAAAACAGTGTTCAAGACATAATACCCAGAAATGAATGTAGCCAACTAAATGCATGAATACTTCAATTAAATTATTATAATACATGAAAATGATGAACACCGTAAAATTTATACTATAACTTAGCCAAATACTATATAAATATGAAATTTATACTATAACTTGTTTTCGTCAAATCGTAGATCTCCAAGTTTCTATTATGGTTTTCACAAGACTTCAAATTACTCTAGTTTTCAATTTTTACTTTCTCGTATGCGTAGTATAGAGAAAGTATAATAATCGTCAAAAACTTCGAACTGGAAATTTCTACGAATCTCCCCGTTTTAGACCTATCTGAGTTCGAAAAACACATTTTTGGAAAATGTCCGTCTGTCAATCTGTGACAAAGATAACTCAATAACGCTAAGAGCTAGAAGGTTCAAATTCGATATATGGTCTTTGCACCGAATTTCCAGATTTCTGTCACATTTTGAGCAAAACCTATTCAGATGAAGTCCATCTGTCCGGCTGTTCGAATATAAGTTAATGCGATAATTACAAAACGAAACAGAGCTGTATAGATCAAATTTGGTACACAGATTTCCTATCTATAGTATAGACACCTATCAAATTTTGAACTAAATCCAAAAGGAATAGACCGTCTGTCGGTCTGTAGTCTCAGAAATACGTAAACGTGATTATTCCAAACTGCAACAAACTTAAATATATCAGATTTGTTATGGGATTTTGTAACCAAAAGTGCCGTTTTGTGTAAAATGTTGGTTCCGTTCGGTTGTGAAAAACACATCTAAAACACAAATTCGGTTTTTGGATACTATTAACCGTATCCCAGTGTTTAATCGTCAAATATCCTCTCAGGAATCACACGATAGATTCAGTCAAAATGCTGAATTCACGCCAAAAGTTTATATTTCGTATCTATTGTACGCTAATGTCATGTAAGGTGTTCTCAAGGATGACATCTTTATTGGGGAATATGTGAGAAAGTTTTTTTTGGGGGGGAAAACCCCCACCTGTTTAAAGACTGATACCATATTGAAATTTCTTCTCCACTTAAATACGGTGTGAACGTGAGTCTGATTAACATTAAAAAAAGGGTCAAACGTTTTCTTAATTATTTATGTTATCTGAACTTCTGGATAGCAGAGTATCCGTTCAAGTGATACTTTCGTTATTAAGACTTCTTTAAAATGGCTCTATTTTTATTTTCAATGATACATCAATACAACCGAGATCACAAATACATTTTTTGGATAAACGGATATTCGGCCTGCTACTCTCTATATTCTTACCGAAAGTGTATCAACGCCAACTGAAATCAATGTTTTATGCTATCTTGTAATATAATTTATTATAAGCATGAAAAAACGCAGAATGAATTCTCAAAGTACGCTGAAATTCCAATAACTTAACAGAAAGAAGCAAGCTTTGCTGGAGTATTAACGTGCAAGATGGAATGGCAGAAAGAGAGAGGACAATAAAAAGGCTAACTTGTAACGGACAGATATGTTACAATCAAACTTGATCTCAGCAACTGATACGTTAGAATTCCTAATCTGCAGAAATACTAATGGCATAGATATTAAATGTTCCAAAAAATACGTGAGATGAATATATGGAACGAAAATCTATTTTCGATATCTCATTTAGATTTTTCTTTTCTGTAACTAGAAAACTAGAAATCAAGTTTTCTGTTCTTGCAATGCAGAGGTCTCCAGTTTTTAGGGGGGGGGGTCCTCTCAATAACCATACGATGCAGTGATTAAGGATTAATGTTTGGCATTTTATTTAAATTTCTTTGTCGAAGAATATAGAAGACTTCTGTCTAAAATTTAATAGTTTGATAGTTTTAATTTCTTAAATGTATTATTATATCATTTTATTACTATTATTTATTTCAGTGTCATTAAACAGGAACACTGGAAGCACAAATGTGCTCTTGTAGTAAATCGGCGATAGGAAATATGTGGAACGGAAATCTATTTTTACGTTTTATTTACGTTTTTTTCTTCGGTACCTCCTCTCTTAGCAGCTCATTCGTCTATGATTTTGTTTGAATTTGTTTAGAGAATATTGAATCTCTTTGTTCAATACTTAATAGTTTTACCATTATCCTTTTTGATATCTCAATCAATACTTTCAATATTTCAATCAATATATTCAGTATTTCAATATCATCAATGATAAATACTGGATGACAAGCATGATATATCTTGCAGTTAATCGACTATGGTAATTATGTTGAAAAAGTCTTTTCGCAATACGTTTTATTTAATTTCTTCTCTTCAGTAACCACATATTCTATTATGTAAGTTTGGCTAGATTTGTTTGGAAAAGGATATAAAATCATTTTGTCCAACACTTAATGATTTAACTGTTGTCCATTTCAAAATATCAATCAATACTTTCAATATTTCAATCAATACATTCAATTTTTCATTATCATCAATCATGAATATTGGGTACACAAGCATGATATATCTTGCTATAAATCGGCTGTTGTAACTATGCTGAAAAAGTTATTTTCACAGAACATTTTATTTCATTTTTTTCTTTGGTATGATAGAAATATCACATCTTGTAGTATATAAATTTAGCATTTTAATTAGATATATTTGAAAAAGAATTCTTTTATCTAAAATTTAATAGTTTTATTATCATGCCTTTTAGTATCTTCCATTTCAAGATGTTATAATTCATAGATTACAATCATAAGTGGGGAAATATTGTGATGGCGAGATCTCATAAGTGTGTCCATTTTTTTTTTTTTCAAATTTGTTAGAATGTGCCAGAAAAATTATTTTAAGGAAATTTACTTGATTTAAAATATTTTTGTAAGTTTCTTAAATTACTGGCTTTAATATAAATTATTATTCTAATATCGTTAATTATCGCTACCTTTTCTTTTAAGTTTTCCAATTTTGGAGTCGCAGTTAACATTTTTTAATTAAAATAAGATTGAAAATATTCTTCAAATCGGAAAAAGAACCTTCAGGAAAAAAAAATGTTTAAAAAGTCCAGTTTTAATTGAAAGAATGGGTATAACTTTCATCTGACTCAGTTACAGTAATTTCAAAACTGTTACTTATTTTTTAAAAAAATTAGGTTACTCTGAATAAAAAACTGTAAAATTTCAGGCAAATAAAAAAATTTTGAGAAACCCTTTTTTTTTCATTTTTTTCATAAATGTATTTTTTTAATATTAACCGGATTATCAACAATAATGATTTCTGTAAACCTCGTATTATATACATTTGATTCGCATCTGTTCATCGCTTTTCAAAATAATAAAATTGAAATACAATGAAAAAGAAAGCAAATTTGACTCAAAATATTTAAAAAAACTTAAATTATTATTATATAAATGGCCTTTTAAACCAGCTATAAAAGTCTCCCTCAAACTGTCTTAGATATTCTCCAATAAAATTCTTACACCTCCCCCACCTATTTTCTCCGGATAAAAATGTTGTCCTTAGATAACGTCGAAAATACCTTGCAAAAATTGGTAAAAGGTGCATACAAAATATAGGTATTTGGCTTGAATCTGGCATTTTTACTGAATCTATCGGACAAACATGTATTTTGGACTCTTTCAAACAGCTGATTGACACCAAAATGTGACACGAAACTTCAGTGGTAGTCACAAAATCACACAGCAAATTTGATGTATATAATTCAATGTGTTCTTTCCTTATTATTATAACATGCTTCTGAAAGAATAGACTGACAGGCACTCAACTTCTTTTTTAGATTATTCACAATTCGATATGTGTCTACACTATAGATATTATATCCGTGTGCCGAATGTTATCTATCTAGTTCTCTTTGTCTCATAGTTCTTTTATTCGAACAAGCGGATACATATATTTTCTTTAAATGGAATTTGTCCAAACTTTTATAGAGATCTACCAATTTGGTCATAACTCTATACATCAAATTTCAGCTGTTTAGCTCCAAGAGATTTGAATGATCGTGTTCACAGACTGATAAATAAATGGATCGATAAACAGCCATCGTTCCAAAAATGTGCTTTTCAAACCCAGGGATGTCTGAAACCTGGAGATTCGTCTCAATTGAATTTTGACTTTTTTTGACAAATATTCTTGAAATTGAATTTGACTTTTTTGACAAATACTCTTGAAACTGAATTTTGACTTTTTTGACAAATACTCTTGAAATTGTATTTGACTTTTTTGACAAATACTCTTGAAATTGAATTTGACTTACTTTTTTGACAAATTTTCTGTTCTACATATACGAGAAAGTAAAATTTAATGGAGTATCTTTTTTTTGTCTTCGAACAAATAAAACCAATACATGAAAAACCAGATATTATCTGCAGAGTAAATATGAGAGCAAAATTAAAACTATAAAATAGAGAACGAAAAAAAGTGAAAGGAAAAAAAAGTAAGATGCAGAAACCGTATCTTTAGTGGTAAACATTTTTTTGCCGATCTGTAAACTTGAATTGCTATCATTACAACTGAATCAAGTTCATTAGGAGAAAAAGGAGCTTTTTCCGTTTCAATATGTCATTTAATGGTGCATACAGAGTAAATTTTGAGGCTATTGAAAGATATCTGACATACAGACCCAGGTCTATTTATCATTTACTAATTAGTTTCTTTTTCGGTCTTCTTTCATCGATTTTATTTATTTATTTTCAATTTCCACTATTCATTGATGTTTCAATGTTAATAATTATCCAAATACGTTTTTTAAATAAATTTTGAAAATAATATTCAAGGAGATATGGAAGACAGCAGTAACTCTATAATGATGTAACCAACGTGAATCTGGAAAAGCAAGTGCTCTGGTTGCTTTTATCATAGCGGTGAGTCATCATGAAGGAACCAGTTCGTTGCATTTAACAGAAAAGTAAGTTTCTTTTTTGATCTTTCATTCTAGAAAGTTTTAAAAATTAAAATAGTTCCTAACAGTGGGAGAGAGGACATAGTATACTTTCTTTTTTTACAATCTAAAAATCAATTCAAGCAAGATTTCTTCGAACAAAATTGCAGACAGTTTTATATATAATAGACTTTCAGATTTTATCCAATGGTCTGATGACTAAAATCCCATATGTGATAAAAGAAACTCATTGAGTTTTTTTCTTTTAATTTTTTAGTGTACGTTGTTTAGATAAAGTATAATAATCGCTGAACAAATTCAAAATCGATGTTTTCACGAATCTCTACATCTTAGAAGCCGGCGTCCTGGCCTAGGGGTAGCACGTCTTTCCCGTGAGCTGGGCGTCCTGGCCTAGGGGCAGCACGTCTTTCCCGTGATCTGGGCGCCCTGGGTTCGAGTGCCGGTTCGGGCACGGTTGTTCTTCATCTGTTCTATCTGTGAGATGTATGAATGTGCCCCCCCCTGTAAAAAGCGATTGTGCAAGCGAATGTGATGCGTGAGTAGCTAAGTCGTACTCTTGGCCCTAGATGGCGCTACTATAAACAAGAGACGCTCCCCACCGGCTTAAAATCGCTGTCTTCGTAACAGCGGGCTTGTCCATGGCAAGTGCCACAGGAAACAACAAACAACATCTTAGAGTCTCCATCCTGAGATCAGAATACACATTTTTGGAAAATGTCCGTCTGTCTGACTGTGACAAAAAATAGCTTAAAAACATTTTGAACTAGATCGATTAAATTTAGTATATGGTCTTTACACAACATCTGAAGGTTTCTATCAAGTTTTCAGCAAAATCTGTTGAGATAATGCTCAGCTGTTCAATATAAGTTAATACGATAACAACAAAACATAGAGAACTAGATAGATAACATTCGGTACACATATTTAGCATCTATAATCTGGATAACTATGAAATTTTCTGTCAAATGCAAGAGGGAATTGTTTGTCTATCGGTCTGTACTTTTAGAAATATGTAAACACGATGACTCAAAGGCACAATTGCTTAAATATATCAAATTTGGTATGTTACTTTGTGACTACAAGTGTAATTCTGTGTCAGATTTTTGTTTCAGACAGTTGGGAAAAACGAATCTAGAACAGAAATTCCATTTTCAGAGATTATTAACCGCATGCCAGGGATTTATCGCTAAATAACTCGCCAAGGATGACGCGATCGATTCAGTAAAAATTCTAAATTCGCGCCAGAGGTTAATATTTCGTAACTATTTATGCCAATGCCGAGCAAGGCGCTCTCAGGGATAATATCTGTATTAGAGAGTACGCGAGAAAGTTTTGGATTTTTGGATTTTAAGGGATGGAATAGAGGGGCGGAGTTATATTTAGCTTTCTTCAGATGCTTTTTAAAAATGGTAATTGATAAATCGATTAATTCCTCTTATGATACATATAAATATAAAATGCTACAGTTTAATTGTTTTTGCTATTGGTTCTCAGTTTACTCTAAAGTTCATCACAAATACTTGGAAGTAAAATATTTTTCTTGTTTTCCAAGTGCAAAGTAAAGGAAAGAAAAAAATAATAATTTCAGTTGCTTGTTATAATTCCAAAAATGTTCACTCTAAGTTGCAATGCAAACCTCTTGCAACCGCAAATGTAAAACAGTAATTATAGAACAGGAGATCTCTTAACCACAAGCTAAATGTCACATTTTATTTTCCTCCCAGAAAGCAACACACACGTTGATTCAATCTATAGATACCATCTTTTTTATGATAAATACTATGGTTCATCTCATGTAGCGATAATATTGAGAAAGATAATTTTCGCTGATTCACTTTTCACCAACTTTTGTGTTACTAATCTAAATAGGACCTTAATTTTCTTTACTACATCGGCTTTTTAATATGCAACGTACCCTCATATTCCTAGAAAAGTATATAAACTATGTACAAAGAATGAAAAATGAAAAATTATTTATTTGAATATACTAAATGACAATTTTTCCTCTATAAAAGTTATATTGTTAGTGCATGCCATATTTTGTATAAGTCGTAGTAATTAATATAAAAATTTGCGCTTTTACTTTCCTTAGAGTGTTTAAACTGGTGGTAAATTTATTTAATGCCCCTGCTTAGTGAGTCAGTATGAGTTCATTTCTTTTACATGTATGAACTTCTCCCACTGTGGGCACTTCGTAATAGATAATGAGAAGCTTCCGGTATGGTGGTTGGTTCTCGCCCCCTGGTGGGTACAGAAAGAGTTGAGGGTTGGCTACCTCTCATTGACGACGGGACGTACTTTCCTAGAGAAGGGTTGTGCCGTGGCCGATGATGGCCCTTAAGACTCAACCACAGTTGCCGTCAGTGTCGCTGTCATACTCGTTCAGTGGTGACGAGGTGGTCAGCTGTACGCAAGGAGTGTCGCTGCAGTGGTTGTCCGTGATTCAGTTTTATCTTTGCGCCTACAGGTGGGTCGGAGTAATCAGTTAATGGTTGCTAAGGAACTTGTTCCTTTTGAGGACACCTCAGACAAGGGGATGAGAAGCTTTCGAAATGGTAGTTGGTTCTTATCTTACTGATGGATACATAAATGGTATGGGATCAGCTACTTTTACGGATGACGAGACGTGCCTCCAATTGTAGGGGGGGGGATTGTACCGTGACCGGTGATGACCCTTAGGATTCAATATAAGTTCCCGCCAAAGTTATCGCAATGTTCGTCATTCAGATTTTTCCATGTGCCTTCGAAAGAAAGGGTGTTGTATAGTCGGCTATGATTATTTATTGAACTTCTAATTCAAGCAGAATAATACTTCTTATTTATCATTGACAGCACCAAAAGTTTCCAAGAAAATATCAAAGAACCCAAGTGCCTGGAAAATACATGAATAATTTCTTGCTTCCTTGGGAAAATTTTTGATCTTGAGCGATACCTAAATTTTCCAGTGTTGATATAATTCATTATGAATCATTAATCTTTGATTAGCTGGCGGATTTTTGCATCATCAAGAACATTTCAAGAGACAGGAAAGGCTGTCGTTATGTGTACTTGAAATGTTTTCTTTCACTTATAATATTTTAAAAAATTGTTTCTGAAACATAATTTCATGGGCTGAGGCGGGAATATTATGTTCTTCTATCAACAAATGGGTTCATATAGAATGTTTGGATTACCAAGTTAATACTATAATTACAAAACAAAATTAACTAGATAGATAAAATTCGGTACACAGATTTAACATTTATAGTGTAGACATCTATCAAATTTTAAGTCCAATCCAACACGGTGTCGACCATCTGTCGATTTGTACTTTCAGATGCATGTAAACGCGGAAACTCAAAAACATGTAATATTTTTAAACATATCAAATTTGATATGTGATTTTCATGACTACAGTTGTACTGCATCAAATATTGGCTTCAATCAATTGGAAAAAAGATGCACTTAAAATACAAATTCCATTTTCTTATGCTATGAGCCCATGACACCGATTAATCACCAAAACACTCGCAAAGGATTACACTATAAATTAAGTAAAAATACTAAATTAATACCAAAGGTGAGTGTTTCGTTTCTATTATATGGCAATGCCATGCAAGGCGGTTTCTGCCTTATTAAAATTTTTTGCGGGTGGAGCAGGGGATGACACCCTTATTAGCATGCGAGAAAGTTTGGGACAAAACAATTCCGCCATCATTTTAATATTTTTACAATGCAGAAACAAAAGTCACTCACATCGCCTTTTTATTCTCGCAAAATCAAAAGCCACTTCTATCCATTCTTTTGGAAAGTAGACGTTTTGCTCTCTGCCATATTCCTTAGAATCCGGCTATATGTTTGTTTGCAGATAAGCAGTATGGGATGGGGGAATCTAAAGGCATTTCATTTAAATAATACCAACAAAAATATATAAAATCAAATGCGATGCATTTTCTGATTATTTACTTAAAAATAACATTTGGTATTCCATAAATTTATTAACAGCAAAGAGCAGCAATTTATCTTACATTATGCAGTGATACATACTTCTTTCACTCTTTAAATCAAAATTTTGTGGGAGTAGAATGTTTCTAAGAATGTATCTTAGTTAATATTCTTTTTTTGTAAAATCAGATATTTTTATGCTATTTTTATGCTTTGTTTCCCATTGGTGAGTAAATTTTGGTTCTGCATTCATTCATTCCATAGGATAGCTCCACGTTTAAACTATTTGTAAAAATTGCAAAATAGGGATTATTTTTTCTAAATATGGCTAATTTATAACTTTTGAAGAAATTAATAAAACCTTTATAAACATTATAAATTTTTCCATGTGATCTCTCCAAAATAATTTCATCTGATTTTTTTTCTTCTTCTGGATGGAAGTACATAAAAGATTTTAAGAGGTTTTTCTTGAAAACACAGCAAAATGTGGACGAATTAAAGCTGTGAACAGCTGCGAACATGCAATTTTAGAAACCAGGCATCTGTAAAAACTCAGATAATCCTAGATACTGAATAAATGTGTAAGGTTATCATAGAGTTTACACTTATCACACATAGATTGTATAACCATATCCATTATTAGTGCTATGCAATTTTAACTTTATAAAATTACATAAATTTTTTTGAACTCTGATTAGAAAGAAGTAAGTAGAAAAAAATCAGTAGAGATTTAAAATACAATCCGAAAAAATCTCTTTGTATAGAGGATAATTTAAGCTTAATTAGCCTGTTTTGCTTTCATCTGACTCAATTGCTCTCAACTTTTACACCACTTAATTTACAAAAAGAATTTATAAGGTAAGTATTTACAAGAATCATCAAGTAAATCTTTTCTTTTTTTTTCTTCTTAATTTTTTTAAAACACCCTTTTACAATAAAATAATTAAAAGTTTTGTGGCAAAATATACTTTGAAATATATATTTTTTAAATATATTAAAATCAAAGAAAATCTGGATGAAACGTGTAAGATTGGACAATTGTACGAAAAACCGTCCAATGAAAATATGGACGAAACGTCTTAAGCCTATAAATAAAAGTTAGCTCAAAATTCTTGTCTCCATCTTTCCAATGGACTCGGAAGTTTTTAAAAACTTCAGATTCGTAAAATGGGAGATGAGCGCCATCTGTTGACAATCCCAAGAAAGTACAAACAAGAATCGAAGAAGATACGTCAAAGAAGACATTTGAGGATACTAAAAGAAAAAATGTTTTCTTCTGATCTTCTTGTTGATCTTATTATTATAAATATTTAGAGGAATTTGTGAAAATGCGTGATAAATACCTGAAAGTGAGAAAAATGAAAGGAAAAAGGAAGTCTTCCATGAAAATTGTCCCTTTAAAGCCAGAAATATGTTAAAAAATCCCCGTCGAGGCACGTGGTCCTTTGCTAATAACTTCAGGTAAAAAAGTCAAATGTACTAATGACAATTTGTCTAGGATCCAAATATTCAAATGCTGCTCCTCTTAAAAATATTACTTAATTCGTCATTTGTGGATACCTTAAAGTACGTATTCAATCTACTGGTATTTCCGAAAGTAATGAATGCCGTCTCTCAGAAGAGAATGCGATTTTTTTCTCTTGCAAAATTGGAACTTTGAGAAGGTGCTTGCATTAACCAGTACAAGAGCGATCGGGAGTTATCGGGGGGGGGCATGGATGCCCGAATATCAGTTTAAAGATGTGCTTTGAAGACAAAACAGTAATGCATTTATGCTAATTTTTAAGCTAGACATGATGAAAGAGATATGGCAAAAAATTAATGTCACACCTCGGTCGCCAACTACACTCGCTACACTACTGGGTAGTACTAAAACTTCAGCAGCAAAAATATAATATTATTATTAACTATACACAGAATTTTATGCTCTGCTGTATTTATGAAATCCAGTTTTAAAGTGAATGTGCTGTATTTTGTATTCAAGATAAAATTGAAAAAACGCCTTATTTCTCTTTACTTTTTTCTATCTGGCAACAAGAACTTTCTTTGCTAGGTAGAAAAATGTGGAATAATCATATCTGAACCTAAATGAAGTAATTAAAATTGTAAATCTGTGATCATAACTTTTTTAAATCTCTTAGAACAAGGGAAGTATACAGCAGAATGTCAAAAGGCTTAAGATTTCATTTATAGTGGACAAAATAAAAAATCTGCGAAAAAAATAACAACTCGGCTTAACGCTTTTCTTGAGTAAAATGCAACATTTAATGAGCTACTTAAGATTTCTTTTTCTTTTTATTGCTCACAGAGTGGCATCTCAAAAAATATTTTTCATCTCTGTTGCCTAAGTTAATTATTCTTTTGTTAGAAAGAATGCTTTGTAAATTTTTCAGAGCCTTAAAATTATTTTTATAATATGAAAACTACATTTTTTTAGCCAGATACAACAATATATTGCAAAGTCGGAAAAGTAAAAAGTTGCAACGATCTCAGGAATATGCTTAGAGGAAATTAAAGTAACTTCTGTACAGTATGGAATTCATTACAGTCGCCATCTGCTGGTAAAATATTTAACAAATCCAAACAGAAATTTTGTGTATTACTGGTACTGCCATCTACCGGTAAAATATTTAATAAATCTAAGAAAAATATTCCAATTTCTAATTTAAAACCACATAATTAAAATCACATTTATAACCTATTCCAAATGTGAAATAGAATTCTTATATAATTCTAAAACTTATAAGCATGTTTCTTTAGATTTATAATTCAAACAATTTATCCTATTTGAGTGAACATTCTTTTTAAACATACTTCGGTATAGGAGATATTTTTTAAATCCAATAAAAGTTCTAGATTTCATTCTGTATTAAAGGTCTTAAGTAAATAATAAGAGTATTTAATATCTCAATCTCTCTTCTTTTTTATACAGTTAATCCATGTAAGGAAAATTTTTCTTAAATTTAAAGATATTAGTAACATTTAACGATTTAAAGAAACACGTTTTGAATTTTCAAATGCTTAATTTTACAGGCATATATTTATAGCTCCATTGTCTTGGCATTTTGTTAAAATTAAAAAAATAACATATACCCATATATTATGAATAGCAATATTTCACCGATAAATATTTACGGTTCTTCTTTTATAATAAAATAAAAGAAATATTAATCTTATAATAATATAAAAGCTGTCCGAAAATATTAATTAAATAAAAAGAATCTCATATAAAGAGAGTAAGAATCTTCAGTTTAGTTTAATTTGGTTATATTAACTTCCCGTTTTAAAACAACACTAGGGTTATTTTGGGATAGGCCTCGTAATTTTGAACCAAGGTCAGATAAATAGAACGACTCCTGAGCTGGAACACCTTCTTCAAATTTCCACATCACACCAGCGAGAGGACATTTGGCTCCAACGTATTTAATGTGTTTCAGCCCAGCTTATTCTGCGGTTGAATCGAGTCTCGAACCTAAACCCGAGAGGTTCCGAAGCCGAGACCTTACCACCATGCCTCAAGCATTACGGCGTTGTAGTGTTATGTTTGATTTCTCTGCTATTATATCAATTTTAAAGCTTTATTTTTAATTATATCAATGATAATGTGCATAATATTTAAGGTGTACGTACACACTAGAAGATTTTTTTAAAATTTTAACTTTAAAACTCCAGTTTTTTCACAGTAGGTCATTAATAAATATATGTTTAAACTCATTTCAGTGAGAAAAAACCATATTACACTAAATATAAATTAATTAAATAATATTTAATGAGCTAAATAGCATATTTCTTGAAACATGATATCTTAAATTCTAATTTGTACAGACATAGAATCGTAGTTGGAAATGATGCCTAATATTAGTCTTCATGTTGTCTGCCTTAATCAAGTTCTAAAAATATATAGCTTTTTTTAACAATTTTTTCATTAACGATGAATAGAAAAGTGAGATTTTTTCGGTAATTTTAACTTTTAAATAGCTATTAAAAATTTATTTCTATAAATATAACTTTGATTGAGGCACAAAACATCTGCTATTTTATACTGATTATTTTGATATATAAATAATTGGTTGTTGTGTTATGATTGTTTGAATGAAGCAACATAGTGGAAAAATATCATTCTTCATAAAATGAGTTTAAAAAAAACCGTAACTAGAGTTTTTAATGAAAGCACCTCAAGTAAAATAATTATAACTCGAGAAATATTTCGAATATTGACAACATCTTGGTATCGTTTGGAAGCTAAAAAATCGGAGAACATTATTAAGCAATAAAAAAATATTCGATATTTTGAACGATTTTCGAAGTTTTAAGTGTGTACATACACCTTAATATGAAAATATGATGTGCATGTTTCTAAACTTACAAATTAAAATATAAGAAAACATTGCTGCTACAATCTTTAAACATTTTAAGCAAAGCGCTTTGAAGTGGTGAATTATTGAAGGAAAACGCTAATATTTTAATTGATTTTTCCCGAGAATACGAGACAGTTTTGTAATTTTTTTTCTTAGTGAGCATCTACAACCCAAAAAATAATTGCGTGCCAAATCTGGAGCTGTAGGTCTAATAATTTGTCTGGTAGAGAATTTTGAACTTTTTTTTTTTCAATACGCAGGTCACATCACAAATTCGCAGTTTTCAGAGAGTATGTCAGCTTATAAACATTTATTATATTAAAAGCTTTAAATCTTTAAATATCGTCTCTTTTTCTGTTTAATTAAGTTGTCTTAAAGGATCTATAATGCTGACAGGTATAAATTATATTAAACAATATATATTTGACCTAAAGTGCAAAGATATTGTTAATATAAGAGAAATATAAATAATAACTTCTTTAACAAATATTCGTTCACCAATGTTATGCAAGTTATTCACTGTCTTGCCGAAGGTCGACAGTTTTATACGGAAAAAAAGAAATATCTTTATTGGAGAATGTGCGAGAAAGTTTTCGGGAAACACTCTTACTGATATTGTTAAGAAATTTTTAAAAAATTGAAAATTTATATGGCATGTGCATTTTACAAATATATGTTATTTGTCTATGTTGTTGTTTATAATGGGATTTGCCATAGACAAGCTCGCTGACGAAGACAGCGATTTTAAGCCAAAGGAGCGTCTCTTGTTTTAGTAGCGCCAACTAGGATCAAGTGTACGTCTTAGCTACTCACGCATCACATTCGCTTGCATAGCCCCTTTTTAAATGGGGGTACATTCACCGATAGAACAAACGAAGAAGAACCATGCTCGAACCGGGACTCGAACCCATGATGCCCCGATTACGGGGAAAACGCGCTACCCCTATGCCAAGATGCCGGCTGGTTGTCTAGGAAGACGATAACTGAGACCAGTACCTTTTTATTCGAAGCTTCGTAATGCAAATTCGAAGCAAAGTAATGCAAATTCGAAGCTAAGTAATGCTTTAGCTTTGATTCGTTTTCTTGAAAAATCGCCAAAAACAAGTCATGATTTTTGTCTGTCTGGTTAGATGATAACAATATGGAAATGGTACAAAATAAAATTTTACTGTATTATTACCTTCAAGTTATTTCTTTGAATATTTCATTATTCTAATCAATATTTTTTACAGTCAATAAGAAAAAAAATAAAGCTTTTTATCTAAAACTGATTCGGTTCTTTTTCCGGTTGTTTAATATGTATCTAATAATTAATAACAATTATTCATATAATTGTGAATTGAATGATGGCACATTTAATAAAAAAATCATATATTTTTCCTGCTATCATAGCTTGGATTCAGTTTTTTTATTCTATAAAATATGATTATGAAATGTTAATAAAGTATTATCTCTAAAATATTTCTTTTCAATTTTATAATTTTTTAATATTTATTAAAAAATATATGTAACTGAAACTTACTAATAGCATTTAAAAATTTTCAAGGAGAATTCAACGTTCTGATGATAATGAATATTCTTTTTTTCACAAATATTTAATCAGAAGAAAATCATAGCCCTTTTTATCATTGATGCGAAAACACTTTCTGTCTTCACAGTATTCTATGAGCATCAAAAACAGTTTATTTTTTTATCTCATTCTAAGAATTCGTTGGAACTCATTTTGTTTGATATCAGCAGACTGAAGTTCCGTTTATTAGAATTGATAAGAAGATTATCAGAAAACTATGGGGAATCCCTCGACTAAAATAAACAAAAACAAAGCTTGAAGATTCATGTTCCTTTTGCGAAATGAAAGGATTTTTTTTTATGCATTTCTGTTTTTTCCAAAAAAAATGAATCATTTTATCTTTCAATAGATTAACACTTCGTAGTATGAAAACAAAGCGTGAAAATTTATGTTCCTTTCTCGAAATAAAAGGATCTTTCTATTCATTTTTTCTAAAAATAATAATAATAATAATTTTATCTTTCAGTAGATTAACACTTCGTAGTATGATAATTTTCCAGATTGTCGGTGAATTTTTTTTTTATTTTTTCATATGGGAAGTTTAAAGAAAGCTATATTGCAAACTTCAAAAAATTCGTGTTCGAGAGTTTGACAAATCTCAAAGTTTCAGACCTTCCTGAGTTCTAAAATAACATTTTTGAAAAATGTCTATCTGTCTGTGACAGACATTTCAAACACTCTTTGATCTAGATCATAGGTTGCCAAAGTGGTCCAGGTGAACCCCCAGGGGTCCATAGGAGACCACACGGGGGTCCACGTAGACGTGAAAAGAAAACTGGGGTTCACAAGCTGTAAGTGGGGGTCCACGAAAAATTTTCTGGTTTACTTCTTACAAAACTGAAGCCAAATATTGATAATTTGCTGTCAATTCATCAAGTACATCCGTCTCATTAAAAGTATGACTATTTTTTATTGTTGATTTACATATCAGAGTTCATTGTTGATTTTTTGTCAATTGTTGATTATTTGTAATAATAAATGTTTATAATTTTGTATAACCACAAGTATTATTTTAATAAATAGGATACAAGAAAATGTGCTAATTTTTTTCCTTCTTAACACCCCCAATTTAGGGTGATATTTTTTAGAAGTTTGGGGAATACAGTAGAAATGTAGCAGCAGGGGGTCTACCGAAAATAGTAAAACTTTGAAAGTGGTCCACGAGAAAAAAAGTTTGGGAACCTCTGATCTAGATGGTGGAAATTTGGTATACTGTCTTTACACCAAATTTATATATTTCTATCAAATTTTGAGTAAAATCAGTTCAGTCTGTCCGACTGTTCGAATATATGTTAACACGATAATGACAAAACAAAGAGAGCTAGATGGATAAGATTCGGTACACAGATTTACCATTTATAGTGTAGACGCCTGTCAAAGTTTGAGTCAAAACCAACTATGTGTAGACTGTCTATGAGTCTGTATTTTCAAAAATATATTAATTGCAATAGTTCAAAAACGCATTGAGTTAAATATATTGAATGAAGTATGGGATTTTTTTTTTGTCTACAATTGCTGTTTTGGGTCAAATCTTTATTTCAATCGAATGAGGAAAACTTGTCTATCTCTACGACTGTTCGGACAGATAGACCTGTAGATGGATATAAAATATCAGAATAACTATAAAAACGAAGCTAGTGTGATGGATAAAATTCTGTACATAAATTTCATCTATGTACAGAATATATAGTGTAGGCATCTATGAAATCTTGAGCCAAATTCATCAAGGAGGTGAAAGTCTGTCGGTCTGTCCTTTCAGAAACATGTAAACGCAATATCTCAAAAACGCACTTACTTAAATGTATCAAATTTGCATGCGATTTTATGTGACTACAAGTGTAGTTTTGTGTCACATTTTTGTTTCAGTCGGTTCAGAATATTGCAATAAAACCAAAAATTCGAACTTTAGATACTTTTAAGTATATGTAAAGGATTAATCCTAAAAAACTCATCAAGTTTGAGTTCTGAGTTTCACAATTATATAACAGTGACAATGTGCATACAAAATATGTATTTATTACCGCTATAACATACATAAGCATAAGCAAAGTAATTACAACGATGCAAATACTGTTTAAAAATATTTTTAAAAGTTTATTAAATTTAAAGTAGATGCTCTATTACAATAAAGTTATTGTCGATGAAAACTTAATTTTAAGAATGTTTAGGCGACACGGTACCTCAAAATTATTTTTTAAAATTTTGATGTTCAAAATTATATTTTACTTCTATTTTATGTAAAATAGTATTCTGTAACTTTCCCGTAAATATTTTTTGAAATAATTTAACAATTTTTTTTTTAAATTAAATTTTTCGAAAAAATGTGAGCTTTTTTAAAAACTTTAAAGTTTTTTCTAATATGAAGATTTTTCACCAAATTTTTTTTCCAGGTAGTTATTAGTATGCTACATAAACTTAGTGTGGATTTCCTTCTGCCAATAGTATTGATTTTTTTTGATAATTTTTTTATTGTAAAAAACACAAAAAAATCTGAAAAATGCAGAAATTCTGACTTTTGGACATTTAAAAAAAATCACTACACAACTTAAAGCTAATTCCATACTAAGTTTTTAAATATATATACTTCTGAACATTCACAAAAAATTTCACACCCCACCCCCATTTTTAAGAAAGCCTTAAGCTTTTGAAATGTAGCGTATAAGCAAAAACACAACATGGAGAAAAATGCATTTAAAGTTTTTATTCATCTAAATCATCATATAAAATCTATCCAATTTGCCTGTAACTTTTACAAAATATGATTCATATTATTCTAAACGGTGTAAAATTAAAAAGGCAGAAATTTATTTATTTCGATATACAAAATATTATATTTGTATATTGAAAATATAAAGAAAAATTAACGAAAGATCAAAGCTTCACAAATCTTTATCATAACACCTTTAAAAAAATTAATACGCATATCAAATGTATATTTCTGCTATTCTGCTGTTCTGCTTGATCGATTCAGTTGTAACTTTCGAGCATTTACTCAAAATCACACTGTGGAGAGTCTCATTAGAGTTTTGATTCATGCACTGAATGCATTGCTCTAATAGCTCATTTGGCGAAAGCCTTTGATAATTTGCCAAATGATATTCTTTTACAGGTGTTTGAATCTGAAAAGTGGGTGTGGCAACATTGTTTACCCTCCTTCACACTCAAAAATTCTTCAATAACTTAATAAAAAAATTTTGCAGGCACATTTAGAAAGACTCAATTTATCATATGAGCCAATATTTAATTATTTTTTATTTTTTTGCTGATTTTTCTAGTACTGTGACGCCTTAAAGTGATATAATAATGACTTATGTGCTATAATATCTCCCACGATATTAAGGGATAATTTTTAATTAAAATTCCAAAAATATTTTAAAGAACTTTTTTTTGTGAGTATTTACAGCACAAGTAATAACTCCTTGATAGATTTGATCATTCCTGATCCAATGGTCTGCATGCTCAATAAAACTCCTTTGAATGATTTTAGATATGATCATTCATTTGACTTTTATCATATCATACTTTTACTACTACCTTTATCAAAATTCACCTTTTGCACTCGAGATCAGCATTCAAGACAGTGCATCATCATTTTGACGTTTTATTTACTTATTTTTCAATTTTGATTGTTAAAAATAACTAAAGAATGGTAAAAGGATGTAAATTAACTTTTAGGCGAAATTCAACTTGAAACAAGTATATATATATATATATATATATATATATATATATATATATATATATATGTATATAGGGATTGCAATACCGAATACCGGTATTTTGAGTCATTTGTACAATTTTGTAATACTGGAATTTACAAGTTTAAATATCGTTTTTTCGGTATTTACTAGAAATTTTTTAAATTGTCTCCACTCTTCAGGGATCGCCAATGATGTGTGGAAGTGCTTAAATCTAAATTAGCGAAACATGGATTACCACTGAACGAAGAAATTGTATTCATAACGACTGATGGAGCAACAGTTATGAAAAAAATTGGAAAGTTGATTGGTGCAAATCAGCAATTGTGCTATGCTCATGGAATTCAATTAGGAATAATAGATGCATTATATAAAAGAAATAAGGAACAGAAGTGTTTATGTGATTTTATTATTTATAATATTTTGTTTTTATTTAATTACTTTATTTGTACTTTTTATTCTTTGTATATTTATTCATACAGTAAAGATTAATACTGAACATAGATGGCGCAGTATGCGCTAACCCATATGTATGTTTGGAATCTGGGGGAGGCGCACTTAAACTGTTTTTGTAAAGACTTCCCCCTGAGAGTTGGTGTGAAACGGGTGCAAGCAGGCACCGCTCGCTCTTTTGTTAGCGGCAAAAAAGAAGTATTCGTTCGCTCTTTGTTAGCGGCATTTTCTACTTTAAATGTATATATTATTATGTGTTACCTTATATATGTGTAGTCCTCATCCATGTGTTGTTATATGTGTGTGTGTGCAAAATAAATAAGAAAAGAGACAAGAAAGCATCTTTCCTTGGCTTAAATACACACAACCAGCTACAAATAATTGGAGGCACCGGCGAGATTTCAGCATGAGAAACAGATAAGTTTCTTTCATTTTTTTGTTCTTATTATTGATTATTAATTTGATGTTTTTAAAGAGAAGAACATCTGAAGAGTTTAATAAGAAGTTTTCAATTGCGAGCGAACGTAATTTTCTTTAGTTTTGGTTTCGGTTCGCAAACGATTTGTTACATAATTTCTTTTCAACATGGACGATCCGAAAAGATATAAGGAACACATAACGCAAATTAAAGTCGCAAGAGGCAAGGTTAAGGCCTCCTTGACTAGATTAGAACATTCTGCAGATGAATTAGAATCAAAAAATGAAGTAGTGATTCGTTTGCAGAGGTTAGAAGAACTTTTGAAAGAATTCGAAAGATTAGATTCAGAATTAACTGTTGAGGATTCTGAAATCGAGGAATTCGAAAATAGATATTTTTCCTTGAAATTAAAGTTTCAAAATAAAATTGATGTTTTTAATACATCACAATTTACTTCTGTTGTAACACAAAATTCTTCAGTTCAATCTAATTCGAATTTTCGTTTGCCAAAACTTACTATTCCAGTGTTTTCTGGTAAATTTGAAGATTGGATGAACTTTAAAGATTTATTTGTATCCACAGTTCATTCGCAGATTTCACTAAGCAATAGTCAAAAATTTCAGTATTTAAAGGGTTTGTTGTCTGATGAACCCGCTTCTTTAATTAAGCACATACCGTTGTCTAATGACTCCTATGAAGAAGCATGGGGAAAATTAATGGACAGGTATGATAAGAAGAAGAAAATTATTAATGCATTAATTAAAACATTTTTGGAACAAAAAGGCATCTCTCAAGCCAATTCAACGAATTTGAGAAATATAGTTGACACGAGTGATGAGGTTTTAAGAGGGTTAAAATCTTTAGGAGAAGAGGCATCAAGAAGAGATCCATGGTTGATTCATTTGTTATTGCAAAAATTAGATCCTGAAACAAGAAGAGTTTGGTCCGTGAAAACTTCAGAAATAGAATTTCCTACGTGGGAAGAATTCTTGGAATTTTTAAATACTAGATGTCCATCTCTTGAATTAATTGTTTATAATGAATCTGATGCTAAAATTCCTACTAAGTCTAATTTTGTTGCATGTGAAAATATTCAAAGAAATAAAAGTGATAAAAATTGTTTGAAATGTTCGGGAATGCATAAATTGTTTAAGTGTATTAAATTTAGAAATATGGATTTGAATGCTCGGAAGAATTTTCTAAAACGAATGCTATCTTTGCTTTTTATGTTTGAATTCTCATAAAATTAAGGATTGCACTAATAGCCATTTAAAATGTACCATATGTAAAGGAAAACATAATTCACTCTTGCATGAAGATGTTAAAAGGGTAGTAAATAGTGCACGTGTTTCAGAATCCGAACCCGAACCTAACGATCAAACCGCAAAACACCCCTCCGAAGACGACATCCGCCAAGGGGGAGAAACGCAACGCAATAAATCAGCGGAACCTCAAAGGCCCGTTAGTTCTAGCACATGTCTAAACAACTCCAAATTTATAACCTTCCTTCCCACGGCAAAGGTTTTACTGTATAATAGTGAGGGTGATTCTTTCTTATTCAGAGCTTTGCTAGATAGCGGTTCGGAGTCCAGTTTTGTCAGTGAAAATGTAATAAATATTTTAGGATTAAAAAAAAAGAATGCTAGAGTGTCTCTGAGTGGGATAAGTGGGGTTCAAGCAGGAACCACACGTGGCTCAGTTAATTTAAAAATTGGGTCAAGATTTAGTGAAGAATATTTGACAGTTAATGCTTTTATTTTAAATAAGGTTACTTCTCAAATCCCAGTTGAGAATATTAACATTAAAGAATTAGATTATTTGAAGGGCATCCCTCTGTCAGATGAAGATTTTTCAAGGCCATCAGTATGCGATATAATTTTAGGGTCTGATTGCTTTTTCTCAATCCTTCTTAATGGGAAAATTAGTGGGTCTGAAGGTCAACCAATTGCGCAAAGCACAATATTTGGTTGGGTTGTCGCAGGTCAGATTCGAAGAGAGTCTATTTCATCATCGTACGCGCAATCGCATTTGATTTCCGTCGAAAATGATTGTATCATTGATTCTGTTCTGCAAAAATTTTGGCAAATGGAAGAGTTGCCGGATAAAAATTTTCTTATGTCAGATGAAGAAGAATTTTGTGAAAATCATTTTAAATCGACTTATAGAATAAATGATCAGGGTCGATTTGTTGTAAGATTACCTGTTTATAAGGACATTAATCAGTTAGGAGATACAAAGAGAATGGCTGTTTCTAGGCTTCTAACAATAAAAGAAATTTAAATTTGACTCAGAATTTGAAATGGAATACATAGGTTTTATGAGTGAATATGAAGAATTGGGGAATATGTCACTTAATAAAGATTTTGATTCTTCTAAACCGGATTACTTTCTTCCTCATCATGCTGTGCAAAGGAAAGACAGTATTACAACCAAATTTTGAGTTGTGTTTGATGGATCCTGCAAACCGTCTAACTTTAATTCATTGAATTCAGTTTTGGGGGTAGGAAAAATATTGCAACCAGATATTTTTACTATTCTTGTCAGATTCAGATTAAATAAGGTTGCTTTCACTTCCAATTAAAAGCAAATGTATAGACAAATTTTAATTGATTCAGTAGATCAAAATTTGCAAAAAATAGTGTGGAGAAATTCACCTGATTCCATTATTAAGGAATACAAACTTTCTACTGTAACTTATGGAACTTCATCCGCTCCATTTTTAGCTACTAGATGTTTACATCAAATAGGCTTGGATTCTCAAATTATAAATCCTGAAATATCTAAAATAATTCAAAATTCCTTTTATAGGGATGACTTGATGGCTGGAGCAAAATCTAATGAAGAAGCAATCGCGTTAATTCAAAAATTGTCGGAAATGTTAGATGTCCAAGGATTTCACTTAAGAAAGTGGCGTTCTAATTCTCCACATGTCTTAAATAATTTAGGTGAATGCCTGAGTGCTAATGAATCTAATGTGGAAATTCATCCCGAAAACTGTTCTAAAACTCTTGGACTTATTTGGAGCTCTTTTACTGATTGCTTTGTTTTTAAAATTGACTTTAACTTTGAGAATGAAATCACCAAAAGATCTTTTCTGTCACAATCAGCAAGGCTATTTGATCCTTTGGGTTTTCTTTCACCTTGCACAATATTAATAAAAATCTTTTATCAGCAGTTATGGTTGCTGAAACTTGATTGGGACAGTGCCTTACCGGAACATTTTTAAGTGGCGTAAATTCAAAAAGGAATTTCAGCAAATATGTCACATTTCTATTCCGAGATGGCTTCTAATTACAGAAAAGGAAATTACTCTTCATGGATTTTCGGATGCATCGGAATCAGCATATGTCTGTGTAATTTATGCGGTTCAAAGAGCTGATAATGGTGTTACTAAAGTCACTATTTTAGCAGCTAAAAGCAAGGTAGCTCCACTAAAGCCTGTATCCATTTCACGGTTAGAGTTAAATGGAGCTCTCCTGTTAGCCCGATTATTATCTGTTCTAATTAATACTTTTCATGATTATGATATTAATATATATGCTTGGACAGATTCTCAAGTTGTTCTTTCCTGGTTGTCTTCACTTCCTCGAAATTGGAAGCCCTTTGTTGCTAACAGGACTTCAGAAATCTTGGACCTCATCCCTCAAAATAGATGGAGGTATGTGCCGTCAAAGGAAAATCCAGCAGATATAGGATCCAGAGGTTTGTCTCCTAAGGATCTGCCAGATTGTCGCCTATGGTGGGAGGGCCGTACTTTCCTATCATCATTAGAGGCTGACTGGTCAAAGCAACCAGTATTCAAAAACAATGACTCTGTCCTTAAGGAAAGGGGAAAAAATGCATGTGTATTTGCTGCAATTTTGAAAAATGATTTAATAGATTCATTAATTAAAAAATACTCGTCATATACTAAGTTAATTAATGTATTATGTTTTTGTATTAAATTTATAAATAATTGTAAAGCTGGTAAAGTCAATAAGAATTCTGCAGGTATAATTGAACCTATAACTACACGGGAAAGAATTTTTGCTCGTAATATTATTGTAACATATGTTCAAACTGTATTTTCTGATGCTGAAATTAATTGTATAAAGTCAAACCAACCAATGCCAAGGAAAAGCCCACTATCAGCACTTTGTCCATTCATTGATAAGGACGGGTTGCTCAGAATGGGAGGGCGTCTTCAAAATGCATATTTGCAGTATAATGTAAAACATCCTATCATATTACCTAACCAGCATAAATCAAGTATTCTAATTGTACAATATTTTCATATTTTAAATTTGCATGGATGTGGTAATTTGTTAATGGGTATTTTACGCCAAACATTTTGGATATTAAATGTTATAAGAATAGTTTTAAAAAAATGTGTATTAAATTGTGTTGTATGTTGTAGATTTAGAAGTAATATGTCAAAACAAAAAAATCGGAGATATTGCAATTATTAAAGAAGACAATATTCCCCCAGCAACATGGCCTCTTGATAAGGTTGTAGCTATATATCCTGGTAAGGATGAGGCCGTAAGAGTAGTTACATTAAAAACTTTGAAAGGGCTTTTTAAAAGGCCTGTAGTTAAACTTTGTATGTTACCTGTGCATCAAGAATGACTTCTTGATGGGTGGGAGTATGTTTATGTGATTTTATTATTTATAATATTTTGTTTTTATTTAATTACTTTATTTGTACTTTTTATTCTTTGTATATTTATTCATACAGTAAAGATTAATACTGAACATAGATGGCGCAGTATGCGCTAACCCATATGTATGTTTGGAATGGGGGGGAGGCGCACTTAAGCTGTTTTTGTAAAGACTTCTCCCTGAGAGTTGGTGTGAAACGGGTGCAAGCAGGCACCGCTCGCTCTTTTGTTAGCGGCAAAAAAGAAGTATTCGTTCGCTCTTTGTTAGCGGCATTTTCTACTTTAAATGTATATATTATTATGTGTTACCTTATATATGTGTAGTCCTCATCCATGTGTTGTTATATGTGTGTGTGTGCAAAATAAATAAGAAAAGAGACAAGAAAGCATCTTTCCTTGGCTTAAATACACACAACCAGCTACAAGAAGAATCCAAATACTATGATATTGAAACTTCGGATTCCGGCTTTGAAGAGATTGAGAGAGAGAGTGATATTGACAATGAAGATAATGAAAATGTAATTGTTGAAGAAAATATGGCTAATGAGGGTGAAATATCAACCCCCATCAAGAATTGCTTCCTATAATTTATAAAGTTCGAAAAATTGTTAAGATATTTAAACGTTCTTCTATAAAAAAAATGACATACTACTAAAATATGTACTAACTGAAAATAAAACAGAATATATGTTAATATTAAACACGTTGGAATAGTTTACTCCTAATGATGGAACGATTTTTGAAACTGAGAAATCCAATCCAAAAAACAATAATCGATTTAAACCTGTAAATTAATTTTTCAGATAGTGAATTTGATTTAATATCCAGAACTTTATCAGCTCTACTTCCAATAAAACTGGCTACTGAGGCATTATGTTGGATAGACTCTAATTTATTAACAGCTAATGCAACAATAAATTTCATGTTGCAGTTACTGAAAGAACAGCACACATCACTATATGAAGAATTATATATTACCTTGAAAAATCGCACAGAAGGAAGGCATACCGAAATAGAAAATGTCTTATGGTATTTACATAATTATAATGATTTCAAAAATGAAAATGAAGAAAAGATACTAACCAATTCAAATCTGATAAAGTTTATAATAAGCTTTCTTAAAATTTTTCAGCCACAAACCTATCCACATTCAGAAGAATTCAATACATTTAAAGAAGATTATGATGACACTGATGTCTAAAATGAAAAGGAATTGTCTCTTGAACAAAAATTAGTAGTAGAGATAAATAAAAAAAAATTCAACAAACCAAAATGCAATACAGAAACCATCCGACGAGAAATCGATTTATTTGAAGATGAGGGATAGAGAGGTAAATACTTGAAAAAGTATATCGCGCATTGCTAGCAATACCACAAACTAGCGTAGATGCCAAAAGAGCGTTTTCGACAGTTGGTAATTTTTGCACAAAATTATGCTCCAGACTTAATGACAGTACAATGGATGCATTATGTTTTTTAAGATCACATTTCAAAAATTTGTAATAATACCACAAAATAAATAGTGATATTTACATTTTTTTGTGTTTTAAATAAATAAGATGTTCCTTTACTTATTTGTGATTCCTTATGTACTGTTACAATTTATAAATTACAAATTATATTTTGTGACATTTACACTCTTTAATAAAACTGGCAAATAAAACAAACATCTGTGTTTTCTTTCGTTTTCTAAAATTTCTACTACCGATTAAAATCGGTATCCCGGTATTAAGATCTAAAACATACCGAATGCCGGTATTGAACTTTTGATCCGATATTGAAATCCCTATATATATATATATATATAGCCATCTAACGGCTATATATTAGACGGCTATAGATGGCTATATATAATATAGCCATCTATAGCCGTCTAACAACCAGCGCCATCTGCTGGTTGTTAGACGGAGTTGACGCTGGTTAGACGGAGAGCAGATCAGACGGATCTGGACGAGAGTAAAGACGTGTCAGATCAGACGGATCTGGACGAAAGTAAAGACGAGACGAGACGCGACTTATTCGACGAAATCTACTGAATGTTCAATTCTTTTATGTTAATGTGTATATATCCTAAATGTCCTAATCGTCCTAAATGTAATTAAATGTGCGTTCTAAAATAGTAGTGATTTCTTTCTGGGTCCTACATATATATATATATATATATATATATATATATATATATATATATATATATATATATATATATATATATATATATATATATATATATATATATATAGGGATTTCAATAGTAGTTGAAGTAGAATGCAGGTTCGAAACAGTGAAGAGACTTGGTATTTTTAATTGCATTTTATTCTATTCCGAGTGGCAGGCATGATTATATACAAGAAAACGCAGCGCGACACACACAGAAGTAAAAAGGGCCAAACAGATGATCACTATCCTTATATAACATTGGATTACTGGCCAGGCGCCAACTTAATACACGTGTGACCTTTGACACCTTTTGAAGGGTAAAAGTATCATTTTTATTTAATACGTAGTACTGATGGCGCATTATTTTTACAAAGGGATTAATTAAACCGAAAGTGTAATTGGATCACGAAATAAGAGAATATTTTAGAATGAAGTTACTATGGGCTAAATAAAGATAAAATTTTGGAAATTAATTAAACTGAAATTAGAATTAAAATATCATTACATTTATATATATATATATATATAGTTATTAATCTGTAGGTGAATCATTTTGCATCGAATTGCTTTTTCGAGTGCAAAAGGTTAATTGCTAAATAATCAACAGTTTGTTGTGCAAGAATATGGAGTTGATTCTATTGAAATTCAAATCATACACATTTACGAACAGTTTGCAGTAGTGAAGATGAAATTCATGAAATAATATTTGTTTATCGATTTAATAATTATATCAACTTATATAGAGCTTTAAAAATATTTATAGAAATGTTCTTTAGCTTTCGAATTCATATTATAGAAAGAATAAAATCAGCGAAGCTTAAATTATATACTTTGAAAATGTTTGAAGAGTTTAAAGCCTCTAAATATGAATTTCTATGACAGTTTGGATCCGATAATTTAACAATTCATTGTTATACATAGAAAAGAACAAAAAATTTTTTTAATTCGATGTTAGTTAAAATAAAAAAAATAAAAATAATTTTATCGAGAATCACGGAAGCAATCCCAAGTAAATTGTACCAAAGAAAATAGAAAAAATAAACATTCGGATACGAAAATATTTTTAAAAGTGAAAGACAATCAAATCATTTTAGACTTTATACAAGGACTTCCCAATAAAACTAATTTCATTTTTCTCAAAAGTCAAAAAATGTCTTCCGTACTTCCTGCTTTTCAAATACGTTTAAACATATTTTTGACTTCCAATAAATAACGATGTGATCGGTGAAAAAAATTAACTTGTTTTCAAAACTCAAATTACTTTCAAACGCTCAAAATTTGCTTTCTCCGTAAAACGCGGCCAACCTACCCATCCACAATACCAATCACTTTTTATTACCCTCTTTAAGCCTAGGCGGAATAAATTATCCGGGTATTGCCCCTTGACAACCACCGGGTCAAACATGAGCCTCTACTCAGAAGTGGGACGCGTCACGTTTGAATTGGAAATAACAAAATGTTCGCAATATGGGAAGACGGAGAAGTTTGGACGGGTTTGCTGAAGATTTTGTCAGATGGTAATCAACTTAACAGCGAATGCGACCTTACAAGTTCGTCGAATGAGATAAGGTTACTTAGAATCCGGATAAGTGCTTTCAAGATCAAGGGGTTTTTCTTTTCAAGTGCAAGAACGTGAAGTTTAGTAGTCAGAACAGTGGGAAAAATAAAATGAAGTTGTATTCAGCAGCGTGAAGAAGCTGGGAAATGCATTCAAACTCTTTGTTGTTGTAAATTTAACCGTTAACTGTTAAAATTATAAGAGTAAAACGTTTATTGAGGATTTTGTTATGTTAACTTTTACGACGAAATGTACCTGTAATAGTTGGTAAATAAAAGGGATAGGATTACTTTTTTCTGAATTTAAATTCTGACAAATAATCAAACATAAATCTTTGAAATAAATTGCATTTCGACTTAATTGTTTTCAGTAGAACTTGCAGTTACAGATTTTCCCTACACAAAACAAAAAGAAGAAGAAGAAAACTTGATAGTAAAAAAAAGCAAGCAAACATATCCGCGAAATGGATTTGTAGTAAAATATTAACAATAAAACAAACTAAATTGAAAAGAATTTCAGAAGAATTTTCTACATTTAAAATATTAACAATAAAGCAACTAAATTCAAAAGGATTTCAGAGGAATTTTCTATAATTAAAATATTAATAATAAAACAAACTAAATTCAAAAGGATTTCAAAAGAATTTTCTTTAATTAAAATATTAACAATAAATATAATTAAATTCAAAAGGATTTCAGAAGAATTTTCTATAATTAAAATATTAACAATGAAACAAACTAAATTCAAAAGGATTTCAGAAGAATTTTCTATAATTAAAATATTAACAATAAAACAAGCTAAATTAAAAAGGATTTCAGAATTTTCTATAATTAAAATATTTATCATAACTTCTAAATTATCTTCCATGGTTAAAAAAATATCTAAGTTAAAGTCAAAAGTGTTTTTTAAAAATCGCATGCAAAAATAAAATGGAGGTGTTTCAATATATGCACGCACACCTGTACGCGAAGACATACACATACGCATACGTAAAGAAAGAAGCGATTTTTAAGTAAAAATACAGATTAACAAACTTGTAAGTATAAAAATTCATAACATTATTAAATCAGAATTGAATTGATAAGTGTAGGCTTCCTACTATAAATAAAAATAATTCAAAAGAAGTTTAGTGTTGAATTACATCTTTTTCGGACATTTCTGTATATCCACGAGTGATGCGTTACTTATGTCATGAAAAAATCGAGTTAGCTGCAATTTTTTTCAGTCGAAGATAATTATTTTAACAATTGTGATTGGTTGCAACAATAATAATGTTTTTCGGTGATAAAAAACAAATTTATATTGGAGACATCATTTCCTAACGTTTTAAAAATAATATATCAAAAATCTGGAAAGAAAAGAAAGAGAAGAAAGAAAGATTCTATTCATAACTTTTAATAGCAAGCAATGAGAAAATGAACTCATTAACCTGAACATAGAAAATTACAAAATTTTTAAATGTTACCGTCAATTATGACTAACATCTGTTTATCATGATTATATAGCTCCACAGGGCACTTTGACTGCACAGCTTTATTATTTCATTGTGAAATCACGGTCTTTACATGTTTCAATCATTAGTAATTCCATATTTATTATAAATGCCTGGACTTCGTTTCCATTCTAGCTTAAATGCTATTAAAACGATTCATGAATAATTCAGGTTAATGTTTACTCTACCGTTGTCATCCAATCTAACGATTCTAAAGCTCATGTGTTTATTTTGACGAAGCACACTGCTTCTGTTGCGCTTCCGTAATGTAACAACTTAACTGCATAGCGTCATCTTACCGTGAATCATTTCATTCGGTTTTAAATCTTTTGTTCAGCATGAAAGGAAGGATTTTTAGTGATTGGAAGAAAGTAATCCTTTTTATTCCGTCTAGAGTAATTCTGACGTTTTAAAGAATTAAGGAAGGATTAAAAAGGAGGATTAGTTTGAAGTCTAAATGCGTCAACCGTTTAACACAAATCGATATAATCGAAAAGAATCGAAGTATTGAAGCAAAAAGTAATAAATAAACGTATCTGGAAACACTAAATGAAAAGTTTAAAAGCAGACTACAATTTATGTGAGGTACTATAATTGATGCTATTTATTTTCATGTTTTTAGCACTGAAAAATTAATTATTTAATCACATGAAACGGAAACAAAACTTTTCTTATACTTCAGTGTTTCAGAATAAAATTCGAAGTACTTTCTAATAATAATAACAACTTATAGAAGAAATTACTAATACTGACTTTTAAAAATTATTCGGTTTGAATATTTTTATTTGGATTAAAAGATATTTCAGACGATAAAAGGATTTTGTGATTATATGCGAAAATAGTATAATTGTACGAAATGTAATATTCGTATTATATATGAATATTTCATACAAAAATATTTTTTATATATAAAAAAATATTTTTATATATAAAACATGAAAGTATGCTGGTTAAATCATTTAGTATGTAGTATATGTAAAAACGAATGTTTGTTTGTGCAAAACTAAGATTTTTGACCAAATTTGATAAAATTTGACACTTCTGCTATTCGAAATAAGTAGAAAGTAGTGTCAACTTTTCGAACTCGCAAATTAATTAAAATATGAACTAAAAATTAATCATGTTTTTACGTTTTTCATTTGTATTTTCGTAGGATATTATCTTTCAAAAATAATTTTTTTATTGTCTTAAATTTTAAAAATATTAAGGATGCTAATTTCATCTTAGCACAATTTTTTTCCGAACATTTTAAGTTTATTTTTAGTTTTGTTTGCTACTAAAAGCGCAACAATGTGTTTAATATTATGATGAAATTCAAAAGAATATCATTAAACCTTTCAGTCTACTTTTCGCTACTTTTACCAATATTAACAGCCAGATAATAAATATATAAAAACAGCTTGCTTTGGACATTGCATCCGAAGTAAAATTATCACTCCTGCTTTTATTTCACAATATCGCCACATTCTAAAAAGGATTGCACGCAGCTCCATTATGGCTTGCGGACCAACCGGTCGTCGGTTGAATCTAACTGAAGACTTCCCGTTTCCTCTTTTCAGTATAATTTATATTTAATATCTAAAATATTCAAGAAAACTTCGGCGTTTCATTTCATTCATGCAGATTATTAAAATTACTTTATTCGAATCTTTCTAGAAATTGTATTAAATTGATCGCTCTTTCAAGCTGAAGACAGCTTTGTTGTGTGAAAGCTTAGTAATATAGGCTTGTAAATACAGTACACTCCCGATTATCCGCGGAATTGGGTGGCGCGGCCGCCGCGGATAACAAAAATCGCGGATAATCCGAAAAAAAGCTAAAAACGGGTATAGTAAAAGAGAAAACAGTCATTCCAACTTTGAAAAATCGTTTTATGTACAATGAAACGTAAAATAAACAGCAGGAAATGTTTAACTAACGCTTAATATTTTAGTATATCATTCAAAACTAACCTAAAATGCATTTTGTTAATGAAAACAGAAAAGTGCTTTGTACTTACGAGAGGCGTCAAGGATACACAGAAAAATTAACACATATGCACTGTTTTAATACTGTAATGTATTATATAATTACAAAAGCATAACTGTAAAACTACACTTTTTGAAGAAATCAGTCATTTGTGTTTGCTTCTTGCTTTGGAAGCATTTTCTCTTTGCTTGGAAGCAAATAAAAAACTTAGTGTGGCAGGCTCCGCGGATAATCGGGAGTCTACTGTATAAGCTTCTTTCATCTTAACAACGTATCTCTGTTTAATTGTGTGTAATTCCTTGCAAAAATATAAACATGTTTTAAAATTTGTAGTAAATATTTTAATAAATTTATATTTTTCATTCTTTTAATATAATAAGGTGAAATTTTAAATAAATGTATTCCACGTGAATAGCTTAGTAGTCAGGAAAGTTTATGTTAATGTTTTGGAAAAACGAGTTGAGCCGAAAGACTATTAAAACATATTTCCCATCTTAAATACTACGACTTGAGAAATAAAATTGAAAACTAAAGATTCTATTTAATTTTGACTTTATTAGAAAAAAAAACTATTTTAAGGTTACTTTTATCAATTATATTACCCAGTTTCGAAGCTAAATTTGTAGATTGAGTGTTCTACAAATTTAGCTTCGAAAGCTGCTTCTTTAGCTACCTATAAAAAACAAACAAAAAAGTCTTTTAAATTCTTAAGAATGAATAGAATTTAATAAAAAAAATATTTTAAGTTTGAAAAAAGAAATTAATTGATGAATAACGAAAGAAAAATTTTTTTAAAGACGTATCAAAGACATATCCTTTATGAAATTTATTCAGATTTTTAATTGAATAATATCTGAATTTCGAATTTAATGAAATAGGTGAGAAAACAATTCATATAAAGCAAAGAAATTCATTAAATATTCATGTCTTACATTGGAGAATTAAAAAAGATTTTATTCTAAAAATTTCCGCTTATTTATAGTAAATATTTTCTCTTGTATTTGTTTATAATTATGAATCATACATACTATTTTTTGTATTTAATGAGTAAATAAAAGTTACTAAAGGAAATAAAATCTATATTTATCACTTCTGAAAACGAAATTCTAATTTTTCCGAGGGAAAAATCCCGCACATCTTATTGGCTCATATTTCGAGCATTCCCATTTGCTTGTTGTTGTGGAGGGTCGATGATGGCTCCACAATTGAGATTGGGAACTAAATAATGCGGTGTAACTAATGAAAATAAACTAAGGAATTGCGGTGTAGCTATAAGTGATGAAACGATGCTTTTATAAAATGCGGTTTATTACTATGAGAAGGGGCATGCAGTCACCCCGCTACCAATGGTAAGCATCGCGTTCCGAGTTCTAAGCCGTTCTGGCGGATCATGACCCGCGCAGTAACAAAAAAAGGAGCAACGCTAGAATGGGCGCTTGTCAACTTGGCGCGTTGGTAACTAAGTGCTGAACACTTGTTAAAAACGATATCTATGAAATTAATATAATATTCATGATTAACAAAAAATTATTAATTTCAAGAACAAGTTTAAGTTCTAACAACCTTTTTAACATATAACGATCAATTGCTATAAAGCATTTTTAACTTATAATAATAAGCTGCTTTGAATTTTCTGTTATGACCAGTGGCTGATTCAGATGTATTGTGATTCTAGGTAAAGTGCACAGTGAGACCCTCTCTTAATAACATGCCAGTTCACATTCACATTTGAAAGAATTTTTATTTTACAAAACAGCTAATTTTCATATTGCTCAGAATCTTACAAAAAGTATTTTGCGTTTGAGTATGCATCATTCTGAATTTTCTGCAATTTATAAGCAATGTTCTTCTTTGAGCTAAGCAGCAGAATTCTCCAAAGATATATTATGCCTAAAAGGCAATATAGTTGTGGGTTTCTTTCATTCCAATTTACAAAGCGTAAAATGCAAATGGTGCAATAAACATTTTACACCATTCCATGCATGCATTTTGATGTTCCTTTAACGGTTTTAATTTACATCAAGCAAAATATTGAATTATTCCTTGCTTTAAGAAAACTATTCCATCTTATCTGAAGGTCATCAGATAAAACAGATCAGTTTCATTATAATTAACTTTAAGTTACTGTCAGTTTGATTTGTGGCTAAATAACAATTTTTGACAGTTAATATTTTAGGTTAGACAAAATTCCACTGCTAAAAGTTCAAAGGTTCCAAAAAATTTCACTTAATAAACATTATAGGTGAATTTTATATCCTAAAATCTTTGCTTACAAGCTTATCTAATTACTGAGTTACTTTACCACTTTGGTGTAAAAGTTAGCTATAATTCTTATCTTTAATAATTGGGTTCTTTTTGGGACCCTTTTTCAACTCAGAAATCAAGGATATATAAATTTTATGTTTTTACATCTATTTGTAACGCCTATTTGCAACCCTCTACCAAGCGTCCACACCGTACCAGCAGGATAATGTTTGGCCCCGACGGATTTAGCGTGCACCACACCCGTTTACACGCCAATCCTCCGGTGGAATCGAGACTTGAACCTGAAGCTCTCTGGTTTCGAAACCGAGACCTTGAAACCAGGCCGCCGCGGCCCTCGAGATAGTTTAGGATTCGTTTAGCTAAAGAGTGAATAAAAGTTATTTACTTTTACCAAAATTGCCCTTGCTATCCTGAATAAACATTCCTACATGCTTTAATTTAATGAAATTTTTATTAATGAAGATTTAGCTGAACTGTATATTTATTCTGACATGTTGAAATATGGAAATCAGATTTCACGCGAATTGACCGATTTGCAATATGAATTTAATTCTATCTTCTCCGGTAGCATAGCCTAGTGCACAATAATATGCAATATTATATGCTATTAAACAATACTGCAAATATTGACCAATGTCATAAAATATTATACAATATTTGTGTGCTACTAGAATTGTTCAGGGAGGGTTGGATTAGAAGTAGTTGATGACAGGATATACAAAAATATAAATATTTTTTATGTATAAAAATATCAATTCTAAACCCAACCAACTCTAACCCAATAGGTGAACAGTTTGTGATAGACATAGAGTTGGAAAGAGGCTTTAATGACTAAATATTCATATTTTTATTTTTCAATTCTACAAATCTACTCTTGTAAAAATTATGAAATCTAAATTGTATACAGTCTTCCAGCCCTATTAATTAAAATATTCTTTATACTCTAATATTTTAAATAAAAAAAGTTTCACTTCTTTGCGGGCAAAATTGACCGAATTATGGTTTGAACATTGTTATTCTGAGCCAAACAATTGTTTGCTTGGTGCAAGCTCATTGATTGGAGCTTTTAAAGTATGATCGACAATTTATTGTATTCTTTAGTCTAGAACCAATAAAATAACAATAATATATGCAGATTTGTATTTTCATCGTGTGTTATTTTTTCTGTTAGTGGAACATTAACTTTTTATTTATCAACATAAAAAAACATGCCCTTTTAAAGTATATATTAATCCAAATGTATTTTATTTGAAATTATTTAAAACTCTGACCGATATCGAGTATTTTTCAGTAATAACTGTGATGAGGCATTTGAACATATGTGAAAGTGTACCCAATTTTTAATAACATTTTATCAATTGTATATAAAAACTCAAGCAAAACTTTTTATTTTGTAGTTGTTGAGAACAATTTTATGTCTTTTTCTTAACCTGTTTTCCTAATGAATGACAGAAAATGAGTAACTTTCATCAATAAGAAGCAACGTAAGAGTTTACATTTGATGAAGAAGCTCCAAAAGGAGCTTTAATCTGAATATTTAGTTCATCCGTTGAAAAGAGTGCAATTCTTTACAAAACTTACAGAGAAGATTAAACGAAGACACAGGAAGCAGAACTCGTGAATTGTTCGTAAGTGCTTTTTGAAAAATTTAGAGCGGGACAAATTCCTTACTGCAAAATGGCTTACCTAACAACGGTTTCTAACATTCGAGATTTTCGACAACGAAGTTAAAGCTAAATGAATAATTTACTGAATTATGAATATCCAGTGTGAAGAGTAAAAAGAACTATGTAGGCATTTTCAATATTCAGGTCATTTTTAAAACCATACATCGCTTTTCAAAAAGTATGATATATTTTAGGTTTAATGATTAATTCTAGTTTCATTAAATCAATATTATGTTTTAAAAATCGTTCTATGGCTTTATTTGAAGGACTTTTTGATTTTGAACCAGAGTCCATTGACGGAGATAACACTTAAGCTGATATCGCCATTGTCGAATTTTTGCACATCACCAGGCTTGAAAGTGACATGCCGATTCAAAATCCTTCTTAACTGAGCAAATATCAAATTTCGAAATGCATAGTAAAATATCTCTTACTTAATTTCGAAAAGACACATTAATCTGGCGATTTGGCCATAAACAAAGAATTTGGTTGTTTTCTTCAATATGTTAACATTTTCTTTCAAAACAATTTTGCAAATTTCAGGTTCAAAATTCAGGATATTGAAAAGAAAATAGAAAAATTTGTAACTTATAAAAAATATTAGAAAGAAAAATTTGTAATTGAAAACGATTCTCTTAATATTTTAACCATGCACGGAAAGAATTATTTTTTATTTTCCTGCTTATAAGATTTTTTTTTTATTTTATGACAATACGCAGCAAAATCCACCAATTTTTGCATAATGTTCAACATTTTATTATTTGGCTATTTATATATTATTTCATTAAGTCATTTTAAAAATAACTTTAATAGAAATAATTATTCAAAGTACACTTTTATTAGAGTAATAAAAATAGGAGTTATTTTGGAGGAAACAATTATTTTCAACAACAATTTTAAACAATTATTTTCAATAGTTTCCTATTTAATTAATTATTATATATATCAAAAAACTTAAAATTAATATTTGTTTTCAAATCCATTTCCAAATAGCGCCTTTACCAAATTTATTTAAGTTATTCAATTAATTGTCCAACAAATATTAAAATTATTAAATTAGGTTACTATGAAAATAATATATTTCTGTCAAAAACATATAAAGTAAAAATTTCAAATCTCTAGTCCACCAAAAAGTTAGTGAAAGACTACTGCAAAATTACAAGCTTGCTAAAACAAGTCAAGCTAAATAAAAGTACTTAATAAAATCCTAAATTCACATCTATATAATTACTTATAGTATTTCAACGCAACAGTCTAAGGGGTATTATAAATTACACCTTCTAAAAAAGTTATTTAAATTAGTAGAAAAACATTAGATAATTATTTATTATTTCAGGAATGGATTATTTTATTTCACTTGTATATTGTAATTGATTGTTATCCAGTCAGTCACCATTCAAAACAAAGTCTAAGCACATTTTCACAATTTACTTATTTATTAAGCAGTTTTCAGTATTGAAAGCGACCTTTGTTTTTATTTATGCAGTGTTAAAACACGGTATAGCCTGAATATGTGTTATAGAAAACCGCTCAGAGCAGGAAATTTATTTAGACTAGAACCACTTGTTTATTCAATATTTTGAAATTTCCAATAATGAGTATACATACAATGCGCATCTTTTTAATCATGTTAAACGGATGTCTAATAGACTTCATAACGTAATTTTTATGATATAATTGCTCATCGCACACTTTAGAAGTCATTTTTATATTATTGATTTAAATCTATTTATTTAAATAAAGATCATTAATAGCGCTTGGTAGTAATAAGGGAAACATTATCCTTGATATAAATTGTTAATTCTTTATTAAAATATAAAATTTTATTTTTTATCACAAGGGGAAAAATAGCGTGGATTACAACTAAATTAAATTAAATATTACTAACATTTAATTGATAATAAAAATTAAGAAATATATATTTTTAAAAATGTGTTTTCAATCCTAATTCAACATTTTCCCAATACTTTTACATCGATTACTTTTAAAAACTAAGTTATTTTTGAGTGTGTTTTGTGCTCAATTTTAAATAAATGAAATTAAATTTAAAACAAGCAAACAATATATTTATAAATATTCGCATTTTCTGCCTTCTGCAACTTAAAGTATAGAGGGGAAAAAAAGAAGGCAAAAATTTCCAAAACAATCTTTTGCTGTAGTTTATCAACTAAGATAAAAAAAAAGAAATAACACTACCCATTTCGAAGAAACAAATAATCAATCACATGTCAAGAAACGTGTTAAATACTCTTGGGATTACTTGCAAAAGGCAGTGAAAAATTACAGTTAGCCTTCGTCACAGTTATTTTCATAGAAGTTTCCAGAAATTACGAAAGCCTGCGATAAATGAGTTATCATCAGTACTACCATAAAATTCCCTTACTGACCACAAAGTTAAAGATTAAAAAAAAAAATAAACGCTCGCTGAACTTATTCTCTTCAGACAACATTTGTAATACAAACCCTTTCAAAATAATATTAATATTAATTAGATTTCCTTTATTTCTTCAACATTTTTATTTTCTATTAATAATATAGGATCATTAATCTCATAATTCGATTTTTTTTTCAATTTCATAGTGCAATATTTAGCTATGTTTAGATGGCAAATGTATTTACATTCGTAAAAAAAAATTGATATTTTAAAAAAAATTATATTAAATGAGTATTAATATAATAGTACTGATTTATAATTATACTGGTACTTTATATAAAGATTACTAGTATAATTATAAATATTTTATAATTATACGAGTACTTTTTACACCCATTTTGGAGAATATCTCATTTTTTTCAATAACAAATTGTATCGTACTTTGTTATCTTTGGCTGGTTTGAGTGTATTGTTAGACAGCTTTGGTAAAGAATGTGATTTTTATTCCAACAAGGTGAAGTACAAGTTCCCAGTAGTTACTCAAAATTGTGACAGTTTACCCGAATACCTGATTCACAGCGCGGTTGCATCAACCCCCGAATATTTTCAAAAACACCAGGCATATCCGCAGATATATATGTTATCAACATGACAGAGCTCTAGGCCATAGCACAATTGTTGCGCGTGATTATCTGAACCGAACATTCAGAGCCCAATGGATCGGCAGAAGTGGACCGATCGCTTGGCCACCCAGATCACCTTGTTTATAATCCATGGATTTATTTTTGTGATGGGCCGTGAAAGACCATATGTACCAGACCC
Organism: Argiope bruennichi; assembly: GCF_947563725.1. Lineage (NCBI taxonomy): Eukaryota > Metazoa > Arthropoda > Arachnida > Araneae > Araneidae > Argiope > Argiope bruennichi. Next base: position 122,447,555 of record NC_079158.1, read on the forward strand.
CTGTCAGCAGTGAAGTGGAACTTGCTGCACAAATAGTGGCCGCCACAGGCATTGTCCGTGATGTGTCAGGTGTTTTTGAAGTGCGTGCGGTCAATGTAACGACGCTGTGAATCCTGTGCTTGTGTAAATGGTCGCAATTTTGAACACCTATTGTAAACTTATACTTTACCTTGTTAGAATTAAAGGAATAAAAATCATATTCGTATATATATATATATATATATATATATATATATATATATATATATATATATATATTCTTCTATTCATTTGGAAAATTTCAGAAACTTAATTTTTAAAACTTTGATTTATAATACTAAAAAAGAATATATTACTATGCGAATCATTAACAGAAGGAAACACATAGAAATTCTAATTACAAAAACTTAGATATCTCTATTAAAATGATCAATTCCAAACCAACGTACCACTCTTAGATATAGTAGCTGTTTGATGCGCTGAAATTGATTTTCGCGATTTCAACATTTCTCACGCTCCAAATTGTATTTCTATTTAAAGAATGAGCTAATTTATTGAGCTCTTTCAATAGCTTCAGGATGCAAGCCGATAAAGTTAATGAATGAGCTAATTATCATTTCTAAAAACTTCCACGCTCTTAAATTTCGAATTCATGGCAAAAGAGTGTTGTAATACTCATTACAACGATAGAAAGCTACTTACATAGAACAAATGTATAGATCTCAAATTGATACATCTATGCAAATTTTTAAATAAAGACACTTCTTAAAAAAATTTAGAAATTAAATTTGACACCAGTAATTAAATATTTAATTGAAAAAAGCTTTCCAGATGTCTTTAAAGAAAAAGAAATTTGCAGTAATATCGAAACAATTTTTCTAAATGGTATGTGGTCTTTATACCAAATTTGTAGACGCCTGTTAAATTTTGAGCTGAATCCATTCAAAGGAAATCTGCCTGTCCGGCTGTTCAAATATAAGTTAACATGATAACTACAAAACGAAGAGAGCTAGATGGATAAAATTCTATTTACATATTTAACATCTATAGTATAGACACATTGAAATTTTGTGCCAAATCCAACAGAGGAGTGATCATCTCTCAGTCTGTACTTTCAGAAACATGCCAACTGGATAATCCTAAAACGCAATGAATTAAATATATCGAATTTGGTATATGATTGTGTTACTGCAATTGTAGTTCTGTGCAAAATTTTAATTTCAGTCAATTGGGGAAAAATGTGTCTAAAACACATATTCTTCTTTATTAGACAGTATGCAAGAAATTTCACGGAAAATACTCACACTGGTTCATTCCCTTGACGATCAGAGTTTTCTGCTGAAATTTGAATATAAACTAAAGTATTAATTGAACATGCCATTCCCACAAATCAAAACAGTTCTTAACTGATGAGCAATTTGGAAGTTTGGTATTGGCTTATTTGGATGTCTCAAACAAAAAAAAGGAAGATGTATATGAAACGTAATCCTTTCCGTGATAAATATATTGTGAATACAATTTAATTATTTAAGAACTTTATTATTCGCTCATTTTTACTACCTTTAAATTGTTTCATTTCTTCGTAAAAACTTTCAATATTTTGAACTTTACTAATTTGCTTCTTTCGCACAATAATTCTTCATTCTAATATTTTGTTTATCGTGCAAAAACTCGCTATTAATGTTTTTTTTTCATAATTAAATAATAAAAATATGAATTAGTTTAATTATTCCTTTTTTTTTAATTTGTTGCATACAAAGTAAATGAAGAAAAATATGGAGATTGTCAAATATATGAATTGGTGATATTATTTAATCTTTTTTTATACTTACTTAAGATTTAGAAAATCATATTTGGAACAAAGCTTGACTATATATATATATATATATATATATATATATATATATATATATATATATATATATATATATATATATATATATATATAATATTAATTAATTAAATTTTTTTATTTAACTCATATTAACCTAATTCTAATATGTTCTGTTATTTCCTGATCCGATTCCTCCTTTTTTTTATTTAATTATTGCGCCACGAGCTCTGCGAAAATGCTTAAATCTGCACTTTCACACTCTCCGAGTGATGCGATAAAAAACTGTCAAGCCAAGCAAATTCTTTTACAAGATACCTAAATTCCCCTTACCTAAATCGACACGCGTAAAGAAATCATTACCCGAATCTCACAGTATATAATCATGGGGATAAATATTTCATTTGCTCTTTTCTTTTTTCGCTCTTGTGTCGTACTGTGGATTGACGTACCTCGTCGCTTCTTATTTGTATATAAATTATACCTCTCCGAATGGAATAAAGCAAAGTTTAAAATTTGAAAGTGTATTCTCTCTTCGACCTCAAAACTGCTCAAAAATTAGGTGTTTACGTGTGTGTGTGTGTGTATTCGATTATTATAATAACTTAAAATGGAATTATCTAGACATATGAAATTTGGATTTGGTTTTGATACTAAAATTATCATTCTTTATCACATTTTGGATGAAAGCTGTTCGTGGAAAATCTGTTTGTTTATATAAATAAAAATAATAACTCAAAAACTCAGCTAGCTAATTCGATGGAATTTATCATGCAATTTAATCATCAGAGTTATGCAAAATTTTGAATCAGGCCCATTCTGAAATTTATCATTTTGTTTCATTTATCATTTTATCATATGTTTCTCAATTAGTATATTGCTCAATTCAATATGGAACGCGATAAAGTAAAAAACATAACACACGACCGTGATACGCTGTGTTTGTGCATAACACACGACCATAATTCAAATTTAATATATGGTCTTGATATTAATAATGTAGATACATACCAAATACTAGTACTCTTCTGTATATCAAAATTCAGTTACTCTTCTGTATATCAAAATTTAGTTACTCTTCTGTATATCAAAATTTAATTACTCTTCCGTATATCAAAATTTAGTTACTCTTCCGTATATCAAAATTCAGTTACTCTTCTGTATATCAAAATTCAGTTACTCTTCTGTATATCAAAATTTAGTTACTCTTCTGTATATCAAAATTTAATTACTCTTCCGTATATCAAAATTTAGTTACTCTTCTGTATATCAAAATTTAGTATTCTGCAACTATCTCTATGCCAAAATTTAGTACTTTTCTCTATATTCTATCGAGCACAGAGAAGAGTACAAAACTGCCTTTTCTATTTTCTTCTCTATACCAAGGAATTGAAAATGACTGCAACTTCTTCAAATGCGGTACATGCAATCATTTAAAAAGATTACTTTTTCTTATTTTGTTGAAAATTTTGTAAGCATAAGATGACAGTTTCATTTTATTATATAAAATATTTCCTAAATAAAAAAGTGCAATCCCATATATTTTGCACGAATGATTTGCATGGTAATTAGCTGCTTCTTCACAAACGATGAATAATGCTACTCTATTTTTATTGAATCAAATATTTCCAGAAATTCAATTAGCGATTTAAATCTTATTAAAAATTCTGAAATGATAAATCCCTGATTCTTTTTCAGAAATGATTAGATATTTCTCGGTCTGCGACCCGGAACTTGGCGATAGGCCAACGGTTCATTACTTTCATAGCCTCATTGAGGAAGCGCTGAATTCTAGCTTCCCTTCAACAGGGCAAATAATCATTTTATTTATAAGTCATTTTGATACTTTTTGCGAAATTTAAATTTCACTTTTTTGTGAATTAGTTTACTCGTGCTAATGTTACATGTCTTAAACAGAAAAACGAATGAATGCTCCGTTCCATTTTGTAAATATATTGTTTTGATTTAAGAGTTTCTGTTTTGTGAATTTCGCACTTTTGATATTATCTTTTAGTGTTATTTGAATTAAAACGCACACATTCAGTGAATGAAGAACTTTATAATAAAATGACAAAATAACAATAATATTTATAAACAGCAAATATATATATATATATATATCCGAAATTTTCGCACATACTCTCTAAAAAGGTTGTTATCTCCCACCACCTTTGTATAAAATTGTGAGCTTTGGTCAAGATTACGAATGTCTTGCATGCCATTGGTAAATAATAAATAAGAAATATTGATCTTTGGTGGGGGGGGGGTAGCATTTTTGCTAAATGTATTGTGTAATTCTTTGCATTTTTTTTTTTCTGCGATTTATTCCCGACATTTATTAATAGGTATCCAAAATCCGAATCCATTTAGATGCGTCATTTCCAGCCGATTAAAAACAAAATTCTACTGAAAGCTACAATTATAGTCGCACCAAATTTTATATATTTAAATCACTGCATTTTATAGCTATCCCATTTACATACATGCGAAAGCTAAATTCAACAGTCGTCACTCCTAATGGATTTGTTTCCAAATTTGATAGGTATTTGCACTTGAGATGTTTAAATTGTCTACCAAATAATGTCTCTAAATTTTGTAGTTATAGTGTTAACTTATATACCGACAGCCAAAAAGTACTTTTCCTGAATGGATTTCAAACTCACTTTGGTAAAAATCTACAAATATGGTACAAAAGCCATGTATTAAATTTCATCATTCTAATTAGTCTAAGTTAAAGCAGTTTTTAGTTATCTTTATTACAAACAAGCTAATAAAAAATTTTTAAAATTCTGTTTTTCAAACTCAGGAAGATTTGAAATGTGAAGGTTCTTCAAAATTTTGGGTTTGAGTTTTGAAGAACGATTATTATTGTTTTGATTATGATTATTATTCGATTGAATAATTGTAACAATTATTATTCTATCTCTGAACTTTGTGTGCGAAAAAGTAAAAGTCTGGTTGCTAAAGAAAAAAATTGTAAAAGTTGTTATAATTGAATAATTAGCAAAATTATGAAAAGATTATTACTTTTCATGTACACATGCTCATCAATAAGAAATAATAGATTTTTGAATTTCATGATGGCTGTAACTTATTTTTTTCGGAAATTTGTTTCCAATTTTGAAATCGGAAATCATTAAAATTATTAAGCAAACAAATTTTTTAAAAAGACAAAATGGTCAGAGAACGAATGATTCTATCATATAGGATAAATTTATCGATGCCACTCTAGAATGTTTCGTTATACAATATCAATTTAAAAAATATTTTTGATCACAGATTATGAAGAACATCCTTTTGTGGAAGTTCATTAAAAAGAAAAGAATATAATACACCATTATTCTTCTATGTATTCGTCAAACTTATTTTACACCGAAGTAGAATATTTCCTTAATATTTACAAACCATAGCTTCGTAGCAGAGATTTGGCTACTTACACGAAAAGACATAAGTTCAAGACCTAATTCTAAGGAAGAATTCCTTGGAATCAGCACGATGCTTACAAGGACGTCGCATTTTAGCTTTCAAGTTTGGAGAGGATAGTGCCATCAGGTATCATTTACACTAGGTTGGTGCAAAATTACACGTTATGACCTAAATAATTGCTTCAAAAAAGAATGATAGCATTACTGAATTAAGCATCGATTAGATTATCGATTCTTACAATCCCACGAGGGGGAGGGAGGCACTTCGTAAATGAGGGTAAGACTCTTCTGGCATGGAAGTTGGTTCTCACCACTCTGTTGGGTTCACAAAAGTGGGAAGGGGGGGGGTATGGCTCCTCCCATCGATGACGGAACGTACTTGCTTAGGGAAGGGTTGAACCGTGGCCGGTTATGGGCCTTAGGACTGAACCACAGTTCCCGATAGTGTTTCTGTTGCGGGCGATCTGATCATTTAAATTTTTCAGTGTGCCTTCCAGGGGTCGGAATAGGTTTGTGATATCGATTTTTTCAAAAATAAGCGAATGAATTTTCGTAAAAATGAAGGTTATTACTTTAAATATATCATATACACGAATTTAATTAAAATTTAAATGAATCAACATTTTCTAAATCGAAAAGAGAGCTTTAGATGTATATACTGACAGGTTGCTTTCAATGAAATATAATAATTCATGCAGATAAATTTCGGGAAAGCAGAAAAATTAATTAAAATTTATTTTTAACAAGCTTTTTTAAGTTAGTTAATTGTTTCTTAAAGTTAAATAACTTTTTTCCAACAATATTTTTTTTAGTTTAAAAATATAATTAGTTTATTGCATTACTAAATTATAAAATTATACAGAATAAACCAGAGAAAAAGCAAAACGTACAGGAATCACTGCCTAGTATAGCACCAATGCATTAGTGAAATAACGAAATAACTCTTTTCTTTTTAATCAGACGAACATTGTCTAAAATTTTGTTGATGCATTCGTTTTCTCCGAATAAATTTCCAATGCTACCTGATCATGAAAATAGAAATTAAGAATATAATTTATCTGCTTTATTTATTTTCAAGCTTTGAAAAATAAATATTGCGAAATGTCGTGTCGTTTTTGATGTTCTATTGCAAAATCGAAGAGCTACACGTGTTCAGTTTTGATATTTCTTGAAAGAAGGAAACATAAATCAATAAATATTTGGGGTAATAGAATGTATTGTTTTGTCTTTGTTTCTTTCACTTTTATTTAACTTTTCCGATTTCACTTTTGTAAAAGTGAAATTTTGAAATAAACTTATCATTCATTTCCTGATGATCCAAGGTTTTGCAGTATTTACTTGTCTGAGATGGTAATAAACTATTTTAATATTTCAGAACTTTATTATTAGTTAATCGATGAACGGATTGAAAATTTATCTAGTAAATTGAACAGATTTATCAAGTAGCTGCACCATCTAACTTTAAAAAAAAATTAGAGAGAATACAGCTAATTGCAGCCAGAATCGTCACTGGTCTCAGACACTGATGCTCAAATGAAATTGTGCTATACGAAGCCGATCTTCAGCCATTATCTCTACGAAGAGAGGCAAATTTCGTGAAGTATTTGACCAAGCTTAAAAGTTTTGCGCCTCAAAACATAATCTCAAATTTCTTACTGAATTGGACGAGCAACACAGACTGAAAAAAGTCACTCCTCTTGGTTTGATGTGAAGACAGGGCTTGGCGAATATGAATGTTGAGCCATGTACTCCTTTTACTCAATGACGCCAACTACTCCTTTTACTCAAATGACGCCAACTACTCCTTTTACTCAAATGACGCCAACTACTCCTTTTACTCAAATGACGACAACTACTCTTTTTACTCAAATGACGCCAACTACTTTGTTTGATAATATTGTTTTTAAAGAAAGACTTCAGAATTACTTTTACAAAACACAGCGAACATCCAGAGTTGTTGTGCCAACTGGCCCTCGAGGTCATTAGTGATATCCCCGATCAAGCCTTGAAAATCTACAATGATGGAAGGAAAATGGAATCTTGAAGAACTGGAAGTGGCATATTTTTAAAATCAAGTAGAGGGGAATCGAAGCATTGTTTTAGATACTCAGACCACAGCTCAGTTTTTCGATCTGAACTTCTTGCTAATAACAAAGCTTTTGAGCTCGCCTTGGAGACTCATAATTCTCAAATTTGGATCCTCACAGACAGCAAGAGCTCAATACAATATTTAAAGGACTGGCCACACATTCTTGACAAATTGGACCAGGACATTATCTCTAAATTAAATACATTCGCAATGACCGGGTCAGTAAGCATACAGTGGATCCTTTCTCATGTGGGTATCCATGGAAATGAAATTGCAGACGCTCTGGCAAAGGAAGGAAGCCTAAGTCCCAATTCCTCCTCTTTTCAGGCCGCAGATATCCGCGCCTTTTTTTAAACTAAGAACTAAAACGAAATGGAGGAATCCCCCAGAGCATGTCTGGTATGCCGGTTGGTGTCCAGGCTTGTCTTTGCCGTGCACCAGTCCAAGGAGTACTCAAACGCTCTTATCTAGGTTAAGTCTGGCCATATAAAAAGTCCTTTCTTCATCAGAGGCCAAAAGATGTATGCCCCTTGCCACTGCTCAGCCGACGCTTCATCCCCTCATATCATTGAATGTATTGGCGCCTCTGTGAGGCAGCTGGCGAATGACGAGGAGTCAGTTTACAATCTTATCAGGCGATTTGAATCTCTTGGACTTGGTTTGAATTGGTGGTCAATCCAAGGGGGATGAGCAACAACAACAGATTGAAATTTTGATTTTCATTAAAAATAGCCATCTGATAATAAATTTGAAAAAAAAATAAGATCTTACATTTTTTTTTAAATTAGGAATTGTAAGCTATATATTAAATAGTAGAATATAATAAAAATATTTTTAAAAACATTTTTTTATACTGATGAAAAATCTGTTTTAAAAATTTGTTTTGTAATTAAATTCTCCCGAACATTACAAATGGCAGAAAATAATGGACGTGTTTGGCATGTATAATTTTTTTTTTAGGAGAAAAACCAAACATGCATTACAGATGCAGAAGGTGTTCATGCTGAGGATGATATTGACAATTCTTCATGTTTAGAAGATGTCATGTAAACAGTATTAATTTTAGAGGTATGTAGCTATAATAATGGTAAAAAGGGATATTAATTGAAAGTGATCACTTCGTAAGAGCTTAGAAATTAAAGAAACTTTTGGATCAAACAGTCAACATTGTCACGATGATTATATTAATTTATAATTATTATAATAAAACTGATGTATAAATGCTAAAAGAATTAACTGAAATAATTTGCTACAGTTTTAAATTGTATACTCACATGTAATGGAAAGGGGATTATAAATAACAATTGTATATTCTAGGAGATGCTCCTACTGCTACCCAAAAAATCAGTTAGCATTAGAAGAAGGATGTACTAAGCATTTGTTGAGACTGGATAAGAATCGTTATTGTGAGTCTATTACCTGAAAATCGATTAAATAACTATAAAAAAGCACTGTCCACAACCAAAGAGGATTAAAGCGAACAAATAAACAGAAAAGTATGAATTAGTCTATAAAATGGGCTTTTTATTATGCAGATGTGGTAATTTAAAACAAGTGAAGCGCTTCACATCCTTTTATTTCTAGAATCAATTATTTATTTTATTTGAGAAATGACAAATTTACGTTTCAAAACCACATAAGACAACGTGAAATTAAATGTCAGGTGTTTTCCATGCAAGTGTGGCGTGATGTGAGTTTATTTCTTCCACGGATGAAGAATACTTCTATACTTATAATAAAGCTCAATGTGTGTGTGTGTGTGTGTGTTGGCGCTCTACAGGCCAAACAGTTTGACCTACAGCTACCAAATTTGGTACATGTACGCATTAGAGGTCGGGAATGTGCACCTGGGGTCACGTGTTTTGAATTTTTAATTAGAATTTTAATTATTAATTAAAAACTAACTTTCCCGCCAAAAAATCTTCTATTTTCTCCACCGCCAAATGAGTAAGGCTTCAGATTTTTTTTCTTCCAACAGTAATGAGGCTAGGGTTAATATTTTTCGGCATATTATTTCAAACAATTCTGTTTATTTTCTTAATGTTTGATGCATTTAAAATTAAACATTGTTAATGAATCGATCTTTCAGATTCATTCTGAAGTACTTTTGAATTAAAATAAAACAGAATAAAGGAAATTAAAAATGTCTAATCCGCATAGCGTTACCCCAACTGGCGTAGAAAAAATCATGTATTTGCGTTACGTAACTAGCGCTGAAAATTCACGCATGCGCATTGAGTTCTGAATTCCGCATTGTGTTGACAATTATTATCAACAGATGCGGACTGGATTTAAATTATTTTTAGGTTCGTTGTAGGCTTTTGTAATTAAAATGTATTTATGTTAGTTATATATTTTTTGTATATGCTTATAGTTTTAAGTACATCGTTTTTTAAGTAGTTTTTTTAAAACCTGTTTTCAACCGTTTACTTTAAACGATTCGTTTTATTTTCTTAGTGTTTGATGCATTTAAAATTAAACATTGTTAATGAATCGATCTGTTCATGATGAATCTAAGAAAATTTTGTTGACAAATTCTTGAGATATTACATAAATTAAAAAAAGATATTCTTTAGTGCCCATAAAGTTTAAACGCTGAGTGACTCTATTTTCAGTAATCAGATTATAAAAAAATGCTTTGTTTCAATAAAAAATATTATTATATTAATTGAAGATTAATTCTTTCCACTTTAATTTAAAGTATAAATTCTACGGGAGCTAACAGAAAATTAAAGAGATACATATTACATTATGACTGAAGGCGTTTATAATATTTTGAATAATATATGACTATCAAAATTTGAAGTTTTAAAATATTTTGATGAAGAAGCTATTAAAGTAGGAATGGCATAAAATATTTAATTATTAACATTTTAACGAACATTAAGATTGGCGAACCGGCTGGTCGCCAAAGGCGGCTAGTAGGTAATACACAAGACTGAAACATTATAGCTGAAAAACGAATTAAATGTTTAAAAATACATTATTGTGTTAATCGTAGTTATATCAAGTTATACATAAGAGATTTAATACGGATTAAGTACAACCAATATTACCAGTGAACTAGTTGTTCAACAAAGGCAATCAGATAAAAGATTTTTAGAAAGTCTGGAAATATTGCATCTCAAAATAAATGTATATAAGTATGAAAAATAATTATTCAAGACAGTTCTAATAAAACGAATTTTTATATTGGATAAAATTGGCATAATTGAAACCATAATTTTCTCGGGATTTATTTGTGTCAAAACTATATTGTAACAAAGCATGAATTTCATTTTATAAATTAATGTCACATCTAAGTCAAAGGAAATTTATTTCATTCGATTAACTTCTATAATTTAATTTTTCAACATAGATAATTTTAAAAATAGTTAAAAGAAATTACTTTCAGATTCATTTATGATAGACGAGAATTACTAGCGATGAGTACAGCTAAAGCAGATGTTCTATATACAGATATTCTACTGACAAAAATTTTTAAGTATTTCCTATAAGGCTAACAATTAATCATTGAACATTATAAACAATTTGAATGGCTTAAATGTCAAAGGTGATATTTTGCCATTTAAAATAGACAGTGTTTCTGCATTTACTGATAATCATATATATAAACAGACTCTTTACATCCAAGAATTTTACCTCCTAAAAAGTCCATCAGTTATCAAGAGATTACTAAATGATTTGAGTATTTTAAAAAACCCCATTCATTTTCATCAAAACTCGTACAAAACAGTGATAACGATATCAATTTTATCACATCGAAGTGAATTCGCAGACGATTCTGTATCAACACAACTAAATACGGCTTCCTGGCAAAAATTGTTTTCTTTTTATTACGGTCATCCGGTTCGGGATGCATCGTCACCGTTAGAGCGTGGTTAAGGGTCATCCTGACAATCAGGTGACCTTTAGATCCCTAGAAAGGTTCGACTAGAAAATTCGAGAGGAGCTGGCACGAGCGCCGCCTGGTTTTTCCACCCCATATAAGCAACCACGAGAGTACGACGGACAGGATTTTCGAGAGAAAAAGCGCGTAAAGAGTGCTGTGCGTTCTTCCGACGTTCTTTTACCTGCCTTCTCGCTGTTGATCGGCGAAAATGCGTTCCTATAACACTGTGATAATCTGCGCGTCTTTTGTCTTGCTTTTGACTGTACAAAGTTACAGTCAAACTCTTCAAAGACAAAAGAGATTTTTGAGAAGAGATTTCTTCAACCCGATCTCAGATGGGTAAGAATTTACTTTTTATTTAATATATTTTCATTTGAGATAAACCTTATTTCAAAGAATAATATATGAATAAAATTTCAATTGATTATAATTTATATACTAATAAATAAATTTATATTCTTTTTATTATTTTGTACTTTTTTGGCGCTTATTTTTTCGATTTTTTTTTTCACTTGGCTAAAACAGTGACTTAAAACATTTAACTTTATAATTTTTATAACTATACACCTTTGTTTAATTCAAAGCATAAAAACTTTAGAACGCTTTATTTTAAAAAAAATGGGATATAATGCAAATAAATTCTAGAATTCGAAATCATTCATATTATTATTATTAATAATCTCTAATAAATACAAATAAATTAATCAAACATAATTTGAGCAGTACGATGATTTTATTTTTCTCATACACATTTCTTTGTGTTTTTTTTTTTTACGAAATTGTTTAAAACATAATTTGAAAATAAATATTTTTAAAAATATTACTGGAAGTGAGTTTTAAAAGATGGAAAAAAAATCTTCAGTGTAGAATTTAATCGAAAAATAACCGATAAAATTAGTTAGAAATAATATTTTTCAACTGATTTTCTTCATTATAATCTTGAAACAGTTTTTAAATCTTCAAATTAATTTATTATTTTCTGAGAAATGCCCGTCACCTAATAATCAATAAATATGAAGCGAATATTAAGATGACATTTAATAAAAGGAGAAATTTAAAAATTCATGCTACTTTTAAAGATCTGCGCAAAATGGATTTTCAGAATTCACGTGTGCGCGTTTAAAAGTTCGATCGATGAGTTTACGTAAATAAAATTCAAATTTAAAAACGTAAATGTCATTGAATGAACCCTTGTATTTAAATTTACTAAGTGTTTTATGTATTTTTTGCGATTAATAAATTAATATAACTAAGATTATTCTGATAAATGCCAAAGGCTTTCCTGCAAAAAGAGAAACATTGCCGAGAAACACAATTTACAGACATCTTATAGAGTTAAGATACAGCATCGCTCTCTCAGTATGCGATTTGGGAATAAATAAAAAAAAAATTAACAGTTTATCGATCGAAAAAAAAAGGCATAATCATGTCTTTGAAAAAATACTTTTGTAAGGAATAGCAATTATTGCATAAAATATTCATTTTCCTTACAAAAGTATTTCAAAGACATAATTATGCATTTCTTTCTACAGATAAGCTGTTGAATTATTTTTATTTTTTTTTATTTATTCTCAAATAATATAGTTCGAGAATGCTGTATCTTGGCTCAATAAGATTTCTATAAATTGGGTTTCTCTGCAATATTTCTCTTCTAGCAGGGAAGCATTTTGAATATTGAAATGAATATTTTTTTCAATAATTGCTTTAATTACAAAAATATTTTTTCAAAGGCATGATTATGCTTTTTTTTTTCGATCGATTAACTGTTACATTTTTTTATTTTTTTTTTTTTTTATTCTGACATCGTATAGTGAGAGAGCGTTACTGTATCTTCTATAAATTTCTTCTCTTCGTTACTGATTTCTGTAAATTGTGTTTCTCTGCAATAATTCTCTCTTAGCAGGAAAGCATTTTGAATGTTAAATAAATATTTTATGCAATAATTGCTGTTCCTTACAAAAATATTTTTTCAAAGGCATGATTATGCTTTTTTTTTTCGATCGATTAACTGTTACATTTTTTTATTTTTTTTTTTTTTTATTCTGACATCGTATAGTGAGAGAGCGTTACTGTATCTTCTATAAATTTCTTCTCTTCGTTACTGATTTCTGTAAATTGTGTTTCTCTGCAATAATTCTCTCTTAGCAGGAAAGCATTTTGAATGTTAAATAAATATTTTATGCAATAATTGCTGTTCCTTACAAAAATATTTTTTCAAAGGCATGATTATGCTTTTTTTTTTCGATCGATTAACTGTTACATTTTTTTATTTTTTTTTTTTTTTATTCTGACATCGTATAGTGAGAGAGCGTTACTGTATCTTCTATAAATTTCTTCTCTTCGTTACTGATTTCTGTAAATTGTGTTTCTCTGCAATAATTCTCTCTTAGCAGGAAAGCATTTTGAATGTTAAATAAATATTTTATGCAATAATTGCTGTTCCTTACAAAAATATTTTTTCAAAGGCATGATTATGCATTTTTTTTTTCAATTGATAAACTGTTGAAAAAATTTCACCCCTTAAGATTTATTTATTCTCAAATCGTATAGTGTAAGTGTTACTGTATCTTAGTCTGTAAATTATATTTCTCTCTCAGCAGAAAATACAGGTATTTATTCGGCATTGATAAAATGTATTTTAAATTTACTGAAATTGGTTACTAAAAATATAATAATTAGAATCATATATTTTAAGAAACTATCAATCAAAAATACAAGCAATCTTTATGAAAATAAAGTAAATATTTCCTGAATCAAAATTTATAAATAAAAGATACATCGTATTTAGAGCGCGCTAATGCTACATCTAAAACACAAATGAATTTAACCAAATTAGAAATAAATATTAAATGCAAAATTTATTAAATGGAATAAGTAAAAAAAAGGGATGAATCCGTCTTGAAGACTTTATTAAGGGTCACCCTCAGGCAGAGATTCAAAACAGGGATTTATTTCTGTGAGAGGTCTGACTTTCGATCATCTATTGACCCCTCATGATCAAAAAATATGTTTGTTTTTAATTTTTTATATGTAATTTATAATTTTTTGTATAAATAATGATTTTTACCACCATGCCACAAAAAAAATGGACGTCTGTCAAAAAAATCAGGAAATGCGGGTGAACATTATTCAATGCTTTTAGAACAGAGATCCCACATTTTTTTATCAAACAATTCATTAGAAAAACAGGTTGCATTAAAAATTTCTATTGGGCAAGCATCAGACGAGGGCAATCACTTCTCTGAAATGAACTACTTATTTGATTGATGTCATTAAAACTAAACATTATTACAAAATTTCGCTAATGTAGAAATGCAAAATTTCGCTAACTGTCGTCCGAAATTCAGTAACAATTTAATACTATAATTATGTTATATATCATAATTTTGAAATTATATCATTAATATTTTAGGTGTGCATTTTTAAAGGTATTATTATTACATTAATGCATTTTATTTATTTTAAATTAACCGTATTAAGCAATTTTGGAATTTTGTTTAATTTCCATTAAATCTCTTATGCATAATTAGATGTCCGTGATTACCCCCAGCGAATCAATTTTCAACATCCAATTTTGATAGAAACTAAAGTGGTATTATTTTAACAGCTTTGCACTTGTTCTGTTTATTGTATGCGTTACGGTCAAAGTGAATAATCGGTTATTATTAATACTAACAGGTCAATATTAATAATAATCAAATATGCCGGTTAAAGTGAATAATTTATGAGCATTTATCACATTTACCTGTTATTATTAATTATAACAAATAAAGTTTGGTCAATGTCAGTTTTTCGCGGGTTTTTTTATGTGTTGCCAACAGTTAGACAATATCAGTTGATTATTTATTTCACAAGTTAGGCTCTCGATTCTTCAACAGATAGATATTGGGATTGTTCCATGTATCCTCTCTCCTCCTCTCCAAAAAAACGAGCCTAATTAATATGAAATAAAGAAAAAGAAGTTAGAAAAAAATATCGTAAAAAACTTCATAGCAAGTTTTAAAAAAAGTATACAAAGAAGCACACCCCTGTTCCTATCCTATATAAACCGTTTAATCACATTAACTAAACTTCATTCGGAATTATTAATAATAACTGGTTAAAGTGAATAATTTGCGATGTTTCTCATTTTGGCAAAAATAAACAGTTATTATTAACAATAACCAATTATTCACATTGTCCGTAACATATATGTGAATATTTTTAATAGAATCAAATCTAATCACATCGGGTACCATTAAAAAGTTCGGGTACAAGTGACAGGGAAACTTTCTTCTTATTGGCCTTTGTCCGTCGCAGAATTCAAACTTCGCTTTCTTATAATTCACGAGCCACCATTGGCGATTAACTGGCTCGCTGCGATTTTTCGATTCAATTTCTTATATAATATTCATTTTAGTGGATTCATTGGCAATAATTTTAAACTTCACATTTTTATAGGCATGTTACTCATAGAAGTATGATTGATGTATTACACATCTCATTATATTAGGTGTGTCACTCATTTGTTGCCATCTTATTAAAATTTGAGCACTAATATCAAGCAGTAATAATTAAGTATGAATTAAAATATCATCGTTCTTGTTGAAATTAGCATTTTTATTAAAAAGGGAAGGATGGAAAGAAGAATCGTTCAACTTTGGAGTTTTGTGTGTATTATAAAATATATTTCATCATTTAACCTTTATAATTCTCTGGTATATTTTCTTACCATCTGCAAAAGATTTTTATGAGGTCTCAAAAAAGGATTTTAAAATGATAAATAGGGTAATCACATGCTGAAAATTCGATTGAGCTACTTTAATAGCTCAGAAATATATTAAACCTATAGTTGAATACCATTTAAATTCAAAAGTGGTAAATATGCTTACCACTGCACGTTCACCATGTAAAGGATTTTCTCGTTTCTAGTTCTAGCGTTTGTCATTAAATTTTAACTTCTGAAATTGTTTTCAGAAATGAAACACCACTTTGTTTTGTTTCCTTTTATTTAATGTATTCTTATATTTAATTAGCATTTATTTTTATTGCATTTATTTAATTTCAATTCAATATTCATTTTCAAAAAGGTACAAAAGCTATCGATGTAGTAAGAATTTCTTAAAATTCGGAATCTTCCTGTTAATGATTTTATGCATATTTTGACTTCAATTTTGATGTATTGATTATATGAATACTATATTTAACTACATTTTAATTTACTTCTTAATGCAAAACTTTGTTAAGAAGTTAGAAATAAAATTGCATCACATGGCAACAGTTTTATTTTTATTCAATGTAGTTATCCGCCCAGCCAGACTAACAAATGCATTTCAAACCTTAATGAAAACATTACTGAACTTGAATTCCAAGAAATTCCATGATTTCTTATTAAAAACACTGTATAAAGTTCTTTCAAATTACCTAAAATTAAGTGGTATATATATTTACCAGCGAACATTCGACGATATTTGAATTTCCTCTGAATGATCGCTGATAAGTATATTTACCACCCCTTATTTCATAAATTAAATACTAAATCAACGAATTTTTGATGTTTTAGTATTTACATCATCAGCTTAGCATGATATTATCCTAAAAAGTCTTATTTGTCAACGTACCGGAATTATGCCTTATAAAGGGTTAAATAATATTCCATAGGATTATTCAAAAAAATTATATCATTCAAAAAAAAAACTCAATACATTGTAAAAGCAAGGCTATTTTCAACCTAAAAGACTTTTAACATAATTATATGCATCCAAATATATTACATTAAAGAGCAGTAAGGTTTAAAAATGGAAGAACTTAAAAAAAATCATCATTGCTTATTTTCTGAAGTTAAATTTTAATTACTTGTAAAAAAATTTCCAAAATTTACTAAATCTCTGTTTTAGAAAGAAAATTACCCAGGAAATTTAAAAATCAGGCGTATTTTCATATCTTCATCATCAACTATGAAATAAATTCCAAGGGGAAATATTTATAGCAGCAATGAAAATATTTGAGTTTCATTAAAATGAAACATAATGTTGTAAAATATATTTAAAAATATTTTTTAATAAACTTAAAAGATATAAAAATTTAACAAAAAACAAATTGTTGTCTTCGGAAAGATAGGTTTTTTTTACTTTTTTTAACTGAAGACTGATTACAAATCATTTCTAGCTTTAGTACTTTTTGGAAGTTACGGTATGTAGGATAAGGTGAAATGTTTGATTAACTTTTCATTAATTAAAATATTCTAAATTAAATTTCAAAAAATTGATCCTCAGTGAGCATTTTCACCCTCAAAATCATGACCTTCAAGTTACGTACAAATGAAACAAACTGTATTTTATTATAACAATTAAAGGTATGCAAACATTAAACATAACCAATATTCTTGGCGAACTAGTTTGCCGTTAAAGGCGGCTAATAAAATGGATTAAAAATATGCCGAAATTTAAAAAAACTGAAGGCAAGCAACTGACTGAAGTCAGTAAAAAGATAGTTTTTTTGGAATTTTAAAATGTTACAAATATGCTTTATGTAATAATATTTTAGGAAATTATTAAGGAAAAGTCTCCAAATTCTGATTTAATTTATAATTAATTAAATTTGATTCAAATTTTTTAAAAACTGTTCCCAGATTAGCATTCTCACACTTCAAATTATATTGCATAGTTCTAGGCCTAGCGCTCTACCAACATACACTCATCCATCTTTATTATTAGAGCATAAAATATTAGCATGTTAGATGCCGCATAGGGAAAGGCTACAAAGATTAGACATAGTGATTTTCTTCAGCATAACATTCATAAATGGCGACTTTATGTCGAGCAAAATATATTGGAAGGGCTTTCTCGCAGAGTTCCAAGAAGAATTAATCCACATCTTTTTTGTATAGTATAGAAATTAGCAAATTCTCCTCGTTTATTGACCTCATAACTTTATAGAATTTCCATGTGACCAACAATTGTATTAAAATTGCTATGGGGGTCGTATAGATGAAATAATTTAATAAAAACAATATTACATTCCTCAACAAAAAGTCATTTGGTGCTATTTAAGTTTTGATAGACATTAGAAAAGTATTCTATTAGTTGTAGAACTTATTTTTTATTTGGTTTATAATTTTCATTTGTGTGATATTGCAATACTGGCATAAAAACAAGCTATACTAAGCCCCATTTAAAAAATGCGTGCCTTTGTTTTCATATCTTTCCATACATACATTGAGAAATTTTATTTTAAACAGTCTTAACATCAAATAAATGACAAGTCTTATTTTTGAATAGTTAAAATATATCAGTTGCTTCTCTTTTCAAAAAAAGTTTCATCCATTCTTTTTCAAATTTTATTGAAGGAAAATAATTTTTATGTATCGGCAGAAACAGAAGAAGAAAGATTTTTTTAAATAATAAAAATGAATCTTCGAAAAGTTTTTGCAATCTAAATCTTAAAACATTAACATATAATTAATTATTAACATATTCGAGTGCTGAATTTGATTTTTTAAAACTATTTTTCCTCTTTCAGATGACTGCTTTTCAAATCGATTCTATAGTTGCATGGTAAATTACTTTATTAACACGTTCCAAGAAATAACGAACCCTAAACTGGCCTTGAAAATAGGAAATTCCAAATTTTTGAAACACAAATGTTATGGTTTCTTATCTCCTAGACAACAGACGCGACTGAGTGAATGAAGTGGTCACCTTTGATAACCTTGAACTGCCTCGCAAGGGATTCTCAAAAACACTTTTATTTGTTTTTGGAAATTATAATCTAATGCATGTTAAAAGAAACTCACTTTTTGGAAATTTTCAAAAAGAAATTGATGAATTTATTTTCTGAATCCAGAATGAATAAACATGAGTTTAATGATTAATTTGGTTGCCATATCTATTTCTTCTTCTATTTGATTACTTTCATTTTTATTTAATTTTAAATACCGTTTATGATGATATGTTTCTATATATATAGATGTGTTTTTTATCACTATACGATTTATTTTAATTTAAATCTATCCTTATATTTTCATCTTCAAATTTATACTTTTAATTAAGGGTTTACTTGAAAGGACCAAGCAAAATTTACTTTTATGCGAAAATTTAAATAAGAAAATACCGAAAAGCAAAACGCTTATTTTAAGTTATTTTTCACGCGTCAGTATACCACTTTTATTTAGTTCAAATCTATCATTGATATTTTTACTTACGGCTTTGTTTTGCTTACTAGATTGAATTCCCTTGTTGAAGTCATAATAAGCCTGTTTGTAATGTAACTTGTAATTTTTATCCGTCATCAAATACAAAGATCATTGCTTAAGTCAGTTGAATTAACTAATATCTAAATTTTGAAAATGTTAAAATAATGGATCGACATCGAAATATACATGTTTAAATTCCAAAATAAACAAAGCTTGATTACAAAATTCCATTTTAGCGAACATGAAACAAGTTCGACTAAACAAAAAGTAAAATAATTGCAAGGATATTGACTTTGTGGAGCCTCCCCTATATTCTAATATCCAGGGCAATTATACGTCCTCCACTTAGCCATCTATTACTACGCGCCATGCTCTCGCATCATATTAGATGGCAAGAGACCATAAAACCACAAGTCTTTCTTCAAGATATTGTGGTATCCAGTAAAAAGTGGAAAGTTGAGTTGACATGAGATTTTTTGAAAAGGTTTTCATACTTTCTATGCATTTTTATCTCAACCAGGCAACTAACAATGAACTGTCGAGATATTCAAACATGCGAATGATATTGGCAACTCTCAGAAAGAGGCATAAACAAAATTGCAAATAGCTATAAATTATTTTTGTAAATACGCAAAACACATACTTTCCTAAATAGTAAATTCATGGTAATACTTCCACGCACCAAATAATATTTTGCCATATTTTAATATTACTTAAAAGTCGTTGTCATCATCCAGAAATGAAAATATCTCATTATTTGTGAATGTATTTCAAGTCATCTGTCAACAACAAACAAAGCGAATTTGACACATCCTTTTTTTTTGACAGGAGAAATATTATTCCCACACATGAAAAACAGGATGACACTATGCTCCAGTAACTTTGCTTGATGGCCTCTTTTCGGTTACGGGAAGTTTCAGGCTAATTCTGAAATGAATAGTATTTAGATGGCACGTAATGTCCTAAAAAAACTTTGCTGAATATCCTTCGTATAGTGTAACTTTTTCAATAAAATAAAGGTGTTTTTTTAGGATAATAATCTAGAGAGTGCAAATAGTGAAGCGGACTGTTCATATACAAAATGGCCGTAAAGTCTTCCGCTGATTATAAAACATTACTACGAAAAAAAAACAGTAAATATAATAGTATAAAATTTTTACTATGGAATTGCCGTATTCTTAATTTTTTAGTCCAAGAAATTGCGAAATTAAAGCAGAAATACAGCGCATTCCCGAGTATCCGGTTCGAGACTATTCAGCTTAAGTACTATCTGGCCTTTCTTTTATCGTAATTAAATGAGGAAGACAAGGCGTTGCAGTGGCAACATCGTCAAGGCATTGGAAGCGGGCGTCTGCTACGAGCTAAAATGCAGAAGCAGTCTCTATAAAGGACTTTTCAAAAACTAAAAACTGTAAATTTTGACTCTTTTCTTAAGGTTATCTTTTCATATCTGTGCAATCATTTACTGTGTCAACTTTCTTAAGAACTGTTGTTGTTGTTGTTACACATCCCCCTGGAGAAGGAAAGCTTAGACCAGGTCCAGGAGGCCCCGTCGCGTCAGTTCCTCATAAATCTGCAGAAAGTCCCGTTCAACTAGCAGCTGTTTATAAGAAGCGCCAAGACAAAAAAGAAGGGTTCTTAAGAACTAGATATGATTTATCTTAATGTTTCGGTATGTTCCCAGCATTTATATTAAGTATTACAGAATTTGTTAAAATGGGATCAGTTTATATCCTTTTTCTTTTTCTCTAATAAATTCTTGAAACGTGCAGTACAGTATATAAGCATATATAAACTACCAGCACAGAGTCTTCTATTTTAACTCGACGTGTTGCTGGCAACTTTTCTGTGATTCACTGGACTGCGGCCACGTTCACTTTCTACGTGGTTTGACATAAATGGAGGGCTTAGTACTCCATAAGAAGACAGAAAATACATATTATAACAATGAGTTTTGGTATAAAAACTTTGTCTCCTGTTATTGGTAGGCAAAGAAATGAGTTCATAGAACTCTGGCCTATCCGGCTCTTTAATTATCCGTCCTGCCCTACCACCACATTAGGCCGGATACTCGGGAGTGTATTGTAGGGATTTTACATTGGACTACTATAAAGTGACATCAACGAAGGGAAGAATTCAGTATATTCTTTGGTTCATAAATTCAAATAGGCTGTTACTGTTCATTACCAATTTTGGGGTTGTATAAAGGAGAGAGGGTTTCCAGTGTTAATTGAAAATATTTATTACCCAATTAGAATAACAGATTTTGTGTCTACAGTGACACTCAAATTATTGAATTATACTTGGTGAGAAACGGAATACATCTTGACATGTTTCGAGCTACCAAGGGCGCTCACATTGAAATTTACTAACGTAAGTGATTTTATGAAAAACATCATAAACGTTTTCACAATTTATAGAAACAACCATATGCTAAATTATAATAGCTTTTTTTATAATAATTTTTTGTAATTTGGAAAAGGTTTTGTGACCCCCTGTATTTCATGATTGAGCTAATTCTATGGTATGTGAAAACAAATTAATATTTATTGATTGATAAAGAATTCATCTAAATTCATATTATGATGTTAGTATCTTTCTGGCGAGAAATTTAGAATGTCACAGAATTATTTTCATATGTTTTGATTTTTTTTAAAATTACGACTCTTTTGAAAAGGAGTATAAAAGAACAGAAATATGTATGGAAATTCGATGAAAATTTAAGTGTATATTCGTGTTTCTAGTATCAAACTTAGATTTTGAATAAATTTACTGTATTAAGTGTGGTAAATTAATTAAGAAAGTTTAATTATTTTATAAATAACTTAATTCAGTAATGATAAATCAATGACAATAATATGGAAATGGATATTTTTTCAAATTTCATCTTTGAAAATTAAGTATCTGATTAAAAACAAAATTGAATGAAATACTATGAAATGTATAATAAACTGAATATTTGACAATTTCAGAATTTTCAAATCTAGAAAAGGTTGATTTTTACCAAATATGTTTTCTCTGTTCTTAAAAACACATGTTATGGTATGGTGGGTAAATTTGATGAGGAGATGTCGTTTTCATTGTAATACCAGTTTCGAAATTATGAAATCTCACCCCATAAATGGACTTTTAGTAGCTGAAATTTTGCAAAGAATTCTTCCTAACTTTTAGTATATGTAAAATGTGAACATCCTAATACTGCTCTGAATATTAATAGACGAAATTTCTTCAAAACAAACAGATAAAATTAATTTCGTGCAGAGAATTTGTTTGCTTTCAGCAGTCTTTTATATTTACTAATACACAGGACAGTATGGACTACTAATATACATTTACTAATATACAGGACTATGTAGACTATATATTTACTAATATACAGTCTACATAGCCAGAAGAGTTTGACGTATTATTATGTCAAACAAGGTTTAATTATAAAAATATTCTTGAAAAGAATTCTTCCTAGCTTTTAGAATATGTGGAATGTGATAATCCTAATACTATTTCTTGTATAGCAAACGAAACTTCTCGAAGAAAAGCAGATAAAATTAAATTCGTGCTTAATCAGTAAAGAATCTGTTTGTTTTCAGCAGTCCTATATGTTTACTAATAGAAATACTGTCTACATCAGCCAGCCGTATTTGGCGTATCATTATCAGTAAGAAAAAGGAAAATCTCTGATGCTGGTAATCGTCCACTTCCCAAATAAATCTGATGCATCCTCGTATCTGCCGCAGCTGTTGAAAAACGGGTGCACCACCCAGGATGCACCAAATTAGGTTCCGTGGAGGACGCAGAGGATGTTATTTCGCAAGCACGTGGAACATCACGTTGCTCTTTCGCGTGATTTACGGATTTAATTCGATGGATTAAAAAAAAAGACTTCCCTCGGTTGATGGGCGACAATCTTTTGCCATAAACCTGACAAAATAAAATAAATGATTTATTCTTTTTAAGATATTTTTAACAAACAAGAAAAATAATTCTAAAAAACAAGATAAATGATTTAAGTTTATAAATGTTTTTGAAGAATTTTTTTTAAGAAATATAAGAGGAACGAGATTATAAAATTGTTTAATATGTCGTATATTGCAAATTTAACAATGAATGACATTTAAAGATTTATACTTTTTTTATTAAAAGAATTTTTTTAAGTAAAAAATAAACTCTCATGAAACTTAGGGTTATATATTTTGGCAAAGTCATAGTTTTTATTCAAATATATTCTTTCCGATTTTCTTCTCGGATTTTTTTAATTCAGTATTACATTATAACTAAATTACTCTTATTAATTACAAATATGGTGAAAGATCCGACATGGTGAAAAAATTAACATCATATTATAAAAAAATTACTGCTATTAATTATATATATATATATATTGTTAAAGATGGAGCATTCTGTATAAGCAAGGATTTATTTTTTCATTAAAGTTTCATCTAATGAAATTTTGTCGATAATACTGGAAGTTCTTAGATTAAAACTGATTTAAATTATATATTAGTTTTCATGAATTCAGTCATTATATTTTAATGATATTATTGCTATAAATTAAGATAATGAATTCATTTTTAAAAAATTCGATGGATTTAGAACTTTGTTCTTTTATACTTTTTTTCTGTTTACATATATTTAAAATAGAAGAATTTCCATTTGTGTGAAATAGCTCTAAAGAGGTGCGTTTAAATCATTGCAGTTTTGAAAATTCCAGGATGAAAGATTAATTAATATATTGACGGTAAACAAGTAAAACAGGATGGATGTCAATTCCTTTCTTATGATTTTTTAAATTCTTTTTCCCCTTTTCTATATCTGAAATACTTAATTCAATTTTAACTTCATTATAGATAGCTATGATTTAATTAAAGATCTATTTACAAAGAATCTTATTTTACCTTCTGATTTGTAATATCTATTTATCCAGAACTTTCGCTCGCACATTTATTACAATTTCTTAAGAATCGTTTTTTGATTGCCAGTGGCATATAACCTAAGCAAATTTCTAAACAAAATTTTTTATTGAATCTAGAATTTCAGTTATCAAAATATTTACCATAAAAAAATGTCTAAAAATTCTTGGCGCATTTCTAAAGTTTAGAAAATGAATAATTAATTCTACTTTTTAAAATTACATCCGAGAAGCATACTGTACAATTAACCCCTTGCCGAGGATAACTTTCGAGATTCGGTCCCCAGTGCCAAGTATATATACGTATATAGTTGCGAGCGAGACGTATATATACGCCCGCGGCAGGCAAGGGGTTAAATAGTGAATTATTAAAAATATTGAATGAAAATATAAAAAAAAATGTTTTATTTTCTTCTCTAAACTGAAGAATAAAACGATAGAAGAATTATTGTCAAAGCTGAAGAATAAAACGATAGAAGAATTATTGTCAAAGCTGAAGAATAAAACAATAGAATAATTATTGTCAAAACTGAAGAATAAAACGATAGAAGAATTATTGTTAAAACTGAAGAATAAAACATGTACGAATCATTGCCAAAACTGAAGAATAAAATTTGCATTTTGTACAATGTTCGAAAACTATATAAATAAAAGAATCTTTATATTATAAAATTACTAATTCTCATTTTAAGATAAGAAGAAAACAACAAAATTGATTGATATAGAAAATATAAACGAAAAAATTGATTTTCTGTATAAAATCTAATTTTAAAAACAATTAAAATTTTATTCAGTTTTGTAATTTTTAATTAGAATGCTACGAAATCATTTATGCAATAATATATGTATCCAACTACAAGAAAGTTTTTTTTCCATTTAAGTTCTCCTAGTAGTTGTCATGATTCATAATTTAGTTGTAAAAAGCTGCAAAATTATTCTATTTTTTATAATTGTAAACTTATTCTTTCATTACGGAATAAAGGCGAAAATAAGAAAATGAATTAATCAACATAAAAAAAAGGAAAACCAAAATGCATGCTTTGCATTTTTGAAAGCAATTTAAGTCCCAGAACAATAGAAACAAAATAAAGAAATACAGAGTTCAAAACGAATCCTCTCATGTATGAATTTTGAATTCATTCAAGAGATATTCATTCATGCTTCATTAGTTTTTCAAAGAACAATATTTATGAAACTAATAATCATAAATGCCACGGATGAGAGAATTTTCAATAAAAAAATATTATTTCATAAAATTCGAAAATACAAATTTTTATAAAAGAAAAAAAATAGTGTTATAAAAAAATAAATCGTATAATTATTCCTTAAATTGCGTATTGATATACAAAAAATAAAATTCAAAAGATAGTAACAAAGAAATAGTTTGTGGAAGACAGACGATAAAATAAATATTGTAAAGAAATTTATTAGTGCATAATAATTTTTCCTTCCCTTTCATTTTTTTTTTTGTAATTAAACTGCAACTTTGAATTAAAGGTTTAAAAAAATACGTTATGCGTTTACAAAATATTAAAACAAATTTTTGTATCGAATATATCATTCAATCATCTGTACTGCATTTTGTTATTTTATTGTAAATAGGATTTATTGTCTGCCACAAATTAAATGCTGAAAAAGTGTATTATATATTTTACTTGGGTACCTAATATATCCCAAATACATTTTTAAATATTTTTTAACAAATAAAGAATAATCTTTACAAACAATCATTTAATAATGATAATTTAAAAAATTAATCCGGTTTAAAGACTAAGCAGAAGGATATAAAAAATTTTCAAGTGTATGTGCGTGATAATATCGAGAATTTACATTTAAATTTGGGAGTATATTAATATGCGTTTCATTTTTACTTTAAAAGCATATTACTCTTATTTTTTAATTATTATAAAAATATTTAAACTTATAATACTGTATACTACTATTGTTGTAATGCATTATTATTGAAATAGCGCATTTCCTTTTTTTTTTTTTCATTTTAATCATATCTCTTATTTGCTTCTCATTTTGTGATTTTATGCACTTACATCCAATGCAAGTCATGATTAATGTAACTAAGGTATTTAAAGATCTTTCCGAATTATCAATATCTAGTTACGTCACAATTCTTTAATAACCAGTGATTCTAGAAATTATTTATTTTACAGAATACTGACGGATAAGTTTTTATCTCAGTGCCAAATTTATATAAAATTCTTATTTCTTTGAAAACATTCACCACTAATGTTGCCCTTGAGTTATTCATAAATGGAATGACACCTCCAGATACATGAATGTAACAAAAGGAATCGACTACCAGTCATATGTCCAAGGTCTCTTTTTCACCAAAAACTCATTAATTAAAAAAAATCCATTTACTAAAATACACAGGATTTTAAGAATTCGAATAGATACATTCAACGATCCGTCTGCTTTTCCCTATTCATAAGAATCAACAAGCTAAACCGACTTTGTATAATACAATGTACACAAATCCATAACGGGATGAAATTGTCCTTTTGTAAAAGATGCCTTCCTGTTATGTATAAACTCTCTCGGGCATTTTGTTGAAACTCAAGGTTAGTAGTCGGGATTACACGGTAGAGTGACCACCTGTTCTTCCAGACATGTGGGAGTTTAAAGTAGGAAGTAAATAAGACTTAATATTGAAGTTCATGGTCAAAAGAGGAAAAACAATGCCTCGTGTTTACTGGGAGGTGGGTGAATGACCGGACACTTTTAGCGATTGGATGATTGTGATCTGATTTCCGGTCGTTTCCCTTAGAGAGTTGTTTGGGAAGATGCAGGTAATTTGTGAAATCGATATTCGACAAATTAGTTTCTGATCCGAAACGTAGGGCATAAACGTGCAGGAAGCTTTCCCTTCTCAAGCAGAGCAAAAGCAGTAGAAAAATTATTATTCACTTCTTATTATCAACTTTATCAGCTTTATTATTATCAACAAAAACTTTGCATCACTGCATCGTAAAATTAAATTATGGATAATTATTTATCTTTAATAATTTATTTTGCTTCAACAACTGCCTTTCGATAAAGTTTACACCTTTTTTTTCAGAATCGAGCTCTTCTATTCGTTATACAATTTAGAATTTTATTTAGAATCGAGCTCTTCTATTTATTGCATTATTTAGAATTTCATTTAGAATTATCAAAATGCGCAAAAGAAATATTAGTTTTCACATATATTAGCAGTGACAACGAATGTCAATTAATATTAATATTTTTTAATTTCTTTTATTATTTTTACATTTAAATCCACGTATCCAATATTCCGATAGATAAAACATGAAAGCTCATTTTAAGCAAGACTTAAATCCAATAATGATTTCATTCAGAAAATAGTATTTAAGAAAAAAAAACGAGCTTCTTCAACGAATGACTCACAAACCAGTTCGAAGAAGACATCCTACGCTGATAAACAACTCCACCTAAAAGGAGAAAGGAAGATGTTGCATTGTATGTTTATAAATGACAGAATGATCTAAGAGAAAATGAAACATTCGCGCAGTTTGCTGCAATGAAAGTTATACTAAACCAAAACAACGCCTAACGAAAGCATTGTAACTACGATAGGAGCTTCATAAATGTCAAACGTGGATATTCCCAACTGTGGAAACTCCTTACTTAACCATACCCTTCAAATAGAACAAAAGGAAATAATTACCTTTTTAAAACTGTGAAATAGTTGTGTTCTATAGAAATATTAATCACTGGACCTTTTTTAAATTATTATTTAACAAAGTACTATTTTTCTGTGCAAGCTGTTGTTAATCTAGCATTACATTTCAATTATTTTTAATCTTATTGATACAATAAACAGCGGGAGTGGTCTCCGAAAACTTTTCTTGCATACTCCCAACAAATGTGTTAACTCCCATCCCTCACAAATAATTGGGAACATTGGGTAAGACAAAGAACTTTTTGCATAGTACTGGCATATACTATTTACGAAATATTAACCTTTGGAGTGAATTTAGCATTTTTACTGAAGCTATTGTGTGATTTCTGGCGAGTGTTTTGGCGATTAATCCCGGGCATGCGGTTAATAATATCCGAAAACCAAATAGGTGTGTCAGAAGCTTTTTTCCCCAAACGACTGAAACCAACATTTGGCACAAAACTAAAATGGTGCTCTAAAATCATATTACCAAATCTGCTGTATTCAAATCATTGCATTTTTGAATTATCGTGTTTACATGCTTCTGAACGTAAAGACCGACAGACGATCTACCCCTTCTTAGATATGGCTCAAAATTCAATGTCTACTTTATGAATATTAAATCTGTGCATCGAATTTTTTCTACCAGAGTTTCTTCGTATTATAATTATTATGTCAATTTATATTGGAACAGCCGGACAGACAGATTTCCTCTAAAGTGATTTTGTTCAAAATTTGATTGAAATTTTCAAATTGGGTGTGAAGCACATATACTAAATTCCATCCATCTCCCTGAAAATGTTTGAACATCACCAATGTTGAAAATGTTTTTTCTTCGCTACCGATGAAGAGACATAGTGCCAAAAATGTGTTTTATAAACTCTGGATAGTTTAAAATACGGAGATTCGTCAAAATCTCGAGAACTTTCCTGTAGAACACAAGGAAACACCGAAGTACAAGCCACTTTCTGATGAAGTGCTCCAAGTTCTGAGATCATATTTGAAAGAAGTAGTGTTATTTATCATAGACGAAGTGTCGATGAGAAAAACTGTAGCTGAAGCTCAAAAAGTAGTACCGGAAAAGAAAAAGAGGAAGACTACATACAAAAATAAGAAAAGGACTATCTACAAAAAGAAATGAGATGCCATCAAAAACGTAACTTGTGAAAAAAACCAAGTCTCGCAACTCAATTCTTCTATCGTAAAAAGTTGTGAGATCCATGTAATACGAAGTCGGTCCATTTATTCAGTCCCTACTTAAGGGTCCTTCTATCTTAAGTTATTACGTAATTAGCTAACCTAACAACAACTTATAGTGACCATATCAATACTGAAAATCTTTTATGGTTTAAATAAATAGATTGACTTGTCCATCGCATGAAAACACAATGTAACTTTACATTAAATTAGATTACATTAACATATTATATTAAATTAGATTGTTTAGTGCAATTGTCAAGTCAATCTATTTATTTAAACCATAAAAGATTTTCAATATTGATATGGTCACTATAAGATGTTGTTAGGTTAGCTAATTACGTAATAAGACAGAAGGACCCTTAAGTAGGGACTGAATAAATGGACCGACTTGGTATTACATGGATCTCACAACTTTTTACGATAGAAGAATTGAGTTGCGAGACTTGGTTTTTTTTACAAGTTATGCTTTTGATGGCATTTCTTATACGAAGAAGTAAAAATTGCTGTAAAAAAAAGTTTCTTCTTATTTATCTTTTTTTTAATAGAAATTGCATAATTACTTGGGTGAAATGTTAAAAGTTTTAGTAATATCTGTTTGCAATAATATTCGCAAGGACAAAATGTCACGGAAAGATTATCGTTATTGTTGTTTAATTAATGTCGAAAGACAAATTAAGTAAATGCCACATTTTCTTTAATATGTACCATTAATACAAGATTTCTTGTATTAATGGTACAAAAAAATTGAGTGAGGCTTTCCGTATTGTAAATTTTTGTACAACTTTTACCAAAGAATTATCTTTTATACAAAATTATCGAACTCTATTAAGGTTTATAATGTTGCAGAGTTGATTTGATTCTTACATTGTAGCAGTTGCATTACTCTATCTTCTCTTTTGGATAATAGATGGCGATGCCTGATTAGGTACGCATCCCGTAGTGCATTGCGATTGTAATTAATGAGATAAATGCTGCTCTGTCAAAGGTATGCGAGCATTAATGTCTTGTCTTACCTTTCGTGTTTGTGTTTGTTTTGTGTGAAATGTGATCATTAACGAAACATTCCCGAAACATATGTCCTCTTGCTTCCACTGCAAGGATCATAATGATCTTCATTCTACCACAACATAATAATTAGTCCAGATATACCCTCCCTACCAGGATTAATGTATACAATTCATGCTTTCATCAAATACCTCATATATAGTTCATGCTAATGAACATGTATTTTACAGCCGGGGAAAAGCAAGGATTTGACCATTAGAGATTTTTACTATTGCTACTTTAATCATATGACCGTACTATCTTTTAAATTCACTCCACTAGGGAATGAAATAATTTCTGTAGACGAATGTTCCTTCTTTTTTTTAAAAAAAAATATTTGGTTAATATCAAAGATTATTAATAAATCAATCAATTATTAACTAACCAATTTCTTTTTCTCTTGCAGTTTGTTCGGCATTGGTGAATACGCCAGAGACTTCTCCGACCAGATCGCAGCGCAGGCCTCCATGGCCGTCCAGAACATGATGCCCCAGGCCAGCAGAGCTATGAACGGACTCACGTCCTGGGGATCGCGGGTCGGAGAGACGGTGGCTAACGGAGTTCAGAAGAGGGGCCTCATCCGAGTCCCCATTGAGAGGGAGATCGAGGGCAACGACGAGGAAGTGGAGGTGTATGATCCCGAAGAAACGAGTGCGGCCCAGAAGCCACCCAGCGGAGGTGCTGGTGCAGGAAACGGATTCAACTCCTTCGTTCCCTTCTCCTTTGCATTTGGTTTTCTGACTCCCTGGTGGGATGGGTAAGTTAAGAGATATGGTTTTAATTTAGTTTATATATATTAAAGGCCCGTTCAGAAGCAATAGGGGAGATATTTTTGAGTGCATCTTGGGGAATTCAAACCATGCTCAAATGACAAGGACGACACATGAGCTGGCACTCTCTTACCCAACCAACAAGAAAACATTTGACCTTTGACAACATGTTTGATATTTATTAGTTCGCATTAACAACTGCCAAGGTAAATGGATCTTTACTTACGGTTTTATATTTGGCCCCGAACCTATCATTGGCCTATGAGAAATGGCATTCAATCTTTTATAGAAAAGCGTTATTGGAAGCACGTTTATGGGAAATTTCGAATATATAATCTTTCTGCATTATAAAATTTTAAATTTAAAGTAAATATTGATGAAAGCGGACTTTCAGAACATTATTTTGTGCAAACTTGTCTTGATTATTAGCATTTCACTTATCCAATGCTAATATATTAAAGTCCCATTTAGGAGCAACATGAGAGGTATTTTTGAACGAATCTGGTAATTTCGAACCACGTTCAAATGAGAAGGACGACTCATGAGCCAGTACTCTATTCGCCAACCAAAGAAAAAATATTTTGATCCTTGGCAACTTTCTTGACACTTACCAGTTCATGTACATAATTGGATGGTTCAAGTGGAACCGGTTTCAAATTTTCATAAGGTCCCTGAACTATCTCCAAGCCACTGCGGCTTACGACAAATGGAACTTAATCTTTAATAATAAAAAAAGCATTATTAAAAGAGCATTTAAAAGAAATTTCAAATATATAACTTTTTTGTATTATAAAATTTTAAGTTAAATTAAAGTAAATATTGTTGAACGCGGACTTGCAGAACATGATTTTGTGAAAAACTGGTTGTCTTGATTATTACCATTTTACTTATTCAAAGTTCGAATTTTATTCAAAAGTGATTCGCTTCACATCTCCGGTTGTATTTAAAAATAAAATCACAGAAATCATAAAAATTACAAAAGAAATTCGGGTGGAAGGATTTTTCAGATACGGAAGTACGGGAACGGATCAAAGAGTTAATCGAAAACTGATGAGTTGGGCAATTTTCTCGCATCAGCCGACGATGAAAGCAGAAATGGTGAACAAAATACATAAATAAATAAAACTGACATGAAGTTAAGCTAATTGTTAAAAAAGTTCTGAAACTATCTGATTTTAGAGTAGAGATTTCCTAAATTAAGGAAATAAGAAAGATATTGTGCGAAACATAGAAAAATCGTTTTTACTATGAAAATTTTAAAGAACTATCTCAATCATTGTTCCAAATAAAAATCATCAGATTTAAAAAAAGAAAAATCGTGCCATGTGCTCATTTATTAAAGATTGCATTTATGGAAGATTTTTTTTTTCGAATTATATTTCTTTCTTCATAAATTTCCAAAACTTAAGCCCCAATTTATATTTTAGTTAAATTGAAGCAATTTATTTGCTTTAATAAGAATTAATTTAACCTGAACACTTTTATAAAAAAATGTTTAAAAGTTTAACTAACTGTGGCATAAAGTTGTTTTAACATTCAGTTGCAGAATGGATGAAGTTAAAACTAATTTATAAAAATCTGCACTAATATTTAAAAAAAGGAGAAGTAAAAGCTTGTAAGTTAGCTGCATCGAAATACTATTTTAATCAGAAAAATTCACTTCATTTTCAGGCCTAACATTTGCGTCGAGAGAAATGAAATTGAAGAACCAGAGCAAGAAACTTCCGATATGCCTGGATTCAGCATCAATTTCGAAACAACTCGCTGTGTTCCAACCGAGTCTACATACGTCTGCACTCGAAAGTAAGTATATATATGGTAGATAACAAAGTCCTGTTTAGTTCAGTAATTAGTACGTAAATTTTAAAAGTTTCATGTATAAATTACTAAAACTTATCACATTCATTTAAAGGATTCAGACTAATGGAATGCGAAAGACCGTGGTAGTTCGACGTCAGTGCTGCCATGGATTCGTCAGACGAACAGATGGAAGACCAGGATGCAGTGCATGTAAGGCATATTTTATTAATAGCTACTAGTCGCTTCAGGCGATCAGCTGCTTCGCCAGGAATACTAATTATATTTGAGTTCAGATAAATCCTTTAAATATAACTTCACGTCCATAATTTTGCCAAATTGTTTGACATTAAAGGCATATTTTAATTATCTTACTTTAGTAGTTTTATTTATTGTGTACATGAACCTTTCTAATGGAGACAATTCTATCACATTACCTTCTTCTTCTTCATGAGCACAATAGCCCCTTGCAGACCTTGACTGCCTCAACGACCCGCACTTTCCAGCGTTTTCTATTCTCCGCAACTCCTTTCCAGTTCTTTATCCTCAGAACACTCAGGTCTCTTTCCAAATCACCCAACCATCTAGTTGGAGATCTTCCTCTGGCCTGGGATCCCATAGGATTTTTAAAAATGGTTATTTTGAGGGCGCTGTTTTCAGGGCTTCTCCAGATATGGCCGATCCATCTTAACCTATTGCTTCGGATAACCAGTGTTATCTGTGGTTGCCTATAGAGTTTGTATAATTCAAAATTAAATCTAGTTCGATAACATCCACTCTCTAGTATTGGGCTAAAGATAGTTCTAAGGCTCTTGAACACGCTCAGAGAACGCTGAGTGTCCAAATTTCACTTGCATAGAGCAGAACAGGCATAATAAGAGTCTTATAAATTCTTAGTTTAGTTTTTCGGCTGATTAAGTTGGATCTAAGTTGTTTTTTCAGTCCAAAGAAACATTTATTAGCTATTT
This sequence comes from Argiope bruennichi, assembly GCF_947563725.1. Classification (NCBI taxonomy): domain Eukaryota; kingdom Metazoa; phylum Arthropoda; class Arachnida; order Araneae; family Araneidae; genus Argiope; species Argiope bruennichi. The sequence continues at coordinate 122,481,305 of NC_079158.1, forward strand.
TTATTCTGTTTTAAATTTCTGTTCTGAGTTTATTATTGGTATTAATCATTGTGCCAAGGTATTTGAAATGATGAACTTTTTCGAAGGTATGACCATGAATACACAGGGGAACACTGCTATCACATCATAGAGCTATTAAAAACATAAATATCCGATCCATCTATTTTCTAAATTTCGCATATTGTAACTTCACTTTTTTATTTGTCTTGTAAACAACACAAATATTAAATAGAATCCTTTTTTAACTTTTAGCAATGAAAGAAAATCACGGGATTAATTATTTGATGGAATAATGAAGAGCGTTTGAATTTCAAAGAACAGTGTAATCTGTTGTTAGAAATCAAAAAATTATTTTTATAAAATTGTCCAAAATTGATCAAAATTTCTCACGATTATTAAATTGGTATCATTGAAATGATATTTTAAAATTTTGAAACGGTGCAAAATTTATTTTTTCACAACGATATTTTTGGAAGTTACATAGAAAGGCAACAAAATTCAGCTTAATTTTTAATTCAATAAAATACTAATTAAAATTTTTTTAAATAAGTCTGCATTCCCACCCTTCAAAGTACACGTGTGCCAAATTTGGCAGCTACAGGTGAATCAGTGTAACCTGTAGAGCGCCAGCACGTACATAGACACACACGCAAACACACATCTATTCTTATTATTAGTATAACTGAATAAATATAAATTTCGATGCAACAATAAATATTCCTTTCAACACATTCAGTTTTAGAAACAGAGATTACTTAAATTTAAAGTTATAATGTAAGGTATGATACTACAAAAAATCTTATTTACATTTATTATTTTTATTTTATATAAAATAAAAAATTATAAACAGTTATTATAAAAACCGAATGAAATTAATAAATTTTTCAACTTTTGCAGTAAAAATGGAGAATGTTGTGGACACCATAAAGTCTTTGGAAAGGACTAAGTTCTTCCAGTGGATTGAAAATTCTGGTCTGACGGATCAACTGAAAACGGCCAATTATACCGTATTCACTCCTTCGAATGAAGCAATCATAGACTTTGAAGACGAAACAGAAGATGTGAGTATAATCGGCTTATGATTTCTTCTACTTTGTATTTTGATGGAAAATGCAGCTTTCTAACGTAGTTATATTTAAAACGCCATTTCCTATCTCTATTTCAAAATTAAATTGCGCTTTTTATCAGATTTTTGCAAAGAATGTAATGATAATAAAATCAATAATAAGATATTTTCCCAAAAATTACTAAACATTTTTATAGTTTTTTTTTTTTTTTGCAACACTCATTAAAATTTCAAAACAAAAAAAATCGAATTAATTCTTTTTTAAACTAAAATTTTAAATTCTGTTTAAAGATCATAATCTAGTTAAAATCATAAGGGAAAAAAAAAAAACAGAAAATTGTGAAATAGCTTTGTGTGATTTTTAACCCCTCCCCCCCAAAAAAACAATAGTTTATAGGGAAAAAAAGGAAATTACTTAATTGTTAGAAACTAAAAAAACAGTTGAGTGTTTATCTTGAATGCTGATGAGAAGAGGCACAGGAGATTAAAGTACCAATTACCAGCCAGCATCAAGAAAAATCTTATATAATCTAAATTCCTTTCCTTTCTCTAGTTTAGCAACAGTGAACAAGTAATTCTTGAGTCATCATTTTCCCAGTATTTAGTCTGCAATTTCGAAAGTAAAAATGTATATGTCCTTACCATTATCATTGCAACAAGTTACATTCCCCTCATGAGGAAGAAGAATGCAATACAATTCCGGTATGGGCACATTTAGGGAAACAGGGGCCAACTGCAAGGGGCCTTACTTTAAGATTTGACTTAAAAGGAGGGAAAGATGGGATTTCGACATACACTAGACGATTGCACACAACTAACGCAAATATTTGGCTTTGAGCATTAAGATTACATTTCTAGTTATTTTTCTTTAGAATTTGTTTGAACTCCCTCGAGAAAAAAAAAATCGGAGAGAGAGAGAGAAGCAATGTTCTTTCCAAGAACATGGAAAGACGTTTCCAGTTGGTGTTATCACGAATTCCAAGATTTCGTTTGCTGTTAATTAGAAACGTGAAAATATTTATTTGTTTATGAAAATGTAGTTCCCTTATCCTTATTAAAGATTCAAAATACTAAACTAAATGAGTTACAATCACAAACATTCAGGATTTTACTAAATTGTAAAGTGTACGGTACTTTTAATTTTATGAAAGGGTACTAATATTTTATCAATTATTAAAGTAAGAGAATGACTATACTGAAAGATAAGAACTACACAAGTCACGAATCGGATATTTACTGAATGTTAGACGCTTGTTTAGTAAATCAGACATATTGATAATACACAAAAATCATCACATCAGACAATACACAAAAATAATATTTCCCATCAGCCACAGAATTTTCGTAAATCACACACACGTACACACAAAAAAATGCTGTTGCATATTTTAAATTATTATGTGAAAACAATTTTATTTGACAGAACCAAATTTGAGATCAAAAATTAAAAAGTGAAATATTACAATCATTTTGAAAAAAGGGATTAAACTTCGCACCATGATCATTCTGCAAATATAACTTAATAAATGTGTCATATGGTTTTGATTCAAAAACTAATTTGAAACATTCGAAATTTGGAATATTTTCTCATGTTTCTGCTTCTGATCAAAAAAAAAAAAAAAAAATTCTACAAGTTATGAGGTCCAACAAATCATTCCCTTTATTTTCTGCCTATATATTTTGAAACAGCAAACCAAAACAGCATCATGTTCTCACGTGATAATAAATAAATGTGAGAGTTTTTTAAGAAAATTATATGCAGGATTATTGAATAAAATACATCGGTATTAGAATCTCAAATTAATTTATGTGTAAAACGACAGCAATAACCGTAAAATACATTGGTCAAGAAGAACCAAGCAGTAAATGGATCGAAATCTTGTTCAGGTCCAGAAACAAATATTCAATCACAAAAATATTCGTAAGATGCGTTGAATAATTTAGTATGCAAATGAAATCTTTCAAAAGAAAGTGCTTGGGTTTCAAATCGTGGTTTAAAAATTTACTTTAGAAGCACATTTTTCTTGTACAGAAATGGAGGAAAGGATTTTTCTCTTCTTTTTTCTTTGTATCCATGCTTTGAACCTAAAGCTCATTTCTCTTAAATCACTGATAGATTTATCTCAGTGGAACTTATCTTTTGAATGTTTTAACAGAAGCCAAAATACGAGTAAAATGCTCTACTATATAACTGTAACGGTCTTACTACAATTCATATAGCTCAAAGAATTATACAAAAACTTTGATCTTCTGCTGCTAAATATAAAAGATTATGACTTCAAATAGGAAATTTATATAGATTTTAAAATGTTAACCATGTAATTAACAAAAAAGATAGTTTTACAGAAATGCCCAATTCTATATATTAATAGGATACCAGATCCATATATTAACGCTGGATGATAGTAGAATGACCTTTGAGGAAAAATTTTAATCCAGAGTCAGGATCTCCAGAAAAAAAAATCTTCTAAACATCTATGCATATTAAATTAGGGTTCATGAAACAATTTGCTAAAATTTGGAATTAAAATGCTGATTACTTTCGATTGATGTTTTTCTACATTTATTAGAAGATGAATATCAAAGAAAATATGTTCGTCGGTTCATATTTAAGACCGTTAATGAAAGATTTCAAAAACTGAAGAAAAAAGAAAATCAATTGAGGGGAAAAAAAAAAAAAAAACATCGGTTAATTTCATAGATGCCACTCAGCTTGTTTTAGGAAATTACAAGGATCGTAGTATTTTTTTTTTTAAATATTTCAAATTCAAAATTTTTAAATAAAGAAATCTTAATTTGATACCGAAACATGAATATTGTTTCTAAAGTTGGCCAAAAATGTCTTATAATTTACCAGAATCGATATAAAACCCACGCAAATCCTGTTCTATGCTCTGAAATAAATAAATTATCTCCTACGGTACATAAGCCAACTTTGAAAATTTGTAGATGCTAGATAATACTTCCAACTTTAATCGGGCTCCTTTAATATCTTCTAACCTCATGTTTAGAGATATTCTAAATCTAAAACAGTTAAAATTAGAATGGCATTTGTATATCATATGTAAATATCTATTTTTAATGTTGGCATTTTATTTTTATAGGGAAAAATGTACTTCACCTATATTGATTTCAATAATTCTTATCTCTTTTTTTTTTTTTTTTCTCCTTCACTTTCATGTTACCGAAAACTCAAAAGGCTTGCCCTCTAGAAGTTGCAAAATCTCTGTAGTCACATAAATCTATTATCTTAATTATTTACTTATTGAGCGGTGCTATTTGCTGATATAAAAATAAATAAATAAATGATCTGAAAATGTCACATTTATATTTACTTTGCTTACAGAATGAAATCTCTGCCATCAATCCAGCCAAGAGACTCACAGACACGGTTTCGATTACATCAAGCCACGTTGTCGAAGGATTTGAAAACATTGATGTTTTGGAAAATGAACAATTACTAAAAACACTTGACGACACAACGAAAATTCGAATCAATAAATATGTACCAGCTCATGAGGTAAAGTATCGAAAGTTGTTTAATTATGAGTAACGATAAGATTTTAATATATATTAATTAATTATAAATTGGAATGAAATTATTTTTAAGGTCTACCTACATTTAATATATAAATTAGACAAAATTATATGAGCTTTCTGTAAAAGTTTCTTCGCCAAGAAAGTCATTACATTAAAGATTTATAAGTCAGAAATTTAAGTTTGTAAGATAATTATTATTTTCTAAAATTCCTTATTTTTTATTTCCTTGTGAGAGTTTCTAGACAATTGATCGAGTTCTAATTTTACAAACAAGCTATTAACATCTCCAGATTATTCTTCCAGTTATGCAACATTAATGTTGAGGTGATCCATCTGATTGAAGGCTGATAAATTTTAACAAACACATAAATGCAATACTCTCAAATATTATACACATGATTACTCTCAATATACATTTGTATAGATTTACGATCTTTTATATATCGTTATATTCACATTCACATATAATTGCATAGATTAGTACATTCACACATCAAAATTTCACATTTCACTAATAACAATTTGAAACTACAAGTACTACTACTACATCTGCGATTGAATTCCACTTCGACAAACGGTGCAAAAGTCGGAGTCATACTTTCTAACGGTATTTAAATTCAAACAGAATATATAAATTGCATTTAATGTAAAAAATTCTTAATATGTATAATATTGTTTACATTGCTGACGAAATTACAATTTGAAATTACGCTTTATTTACAATTTTTTTTGTGTGTGTGTGGTATCAATGACGGTGGCCGTTCATTTATTTTTCAACTTCAGCAATGCACATTATGAAACAGCTTTTTTTTTTAATAATAATATGGTCAATTTAATTTCACGGCATTTTTAATGTGTTTATTAATTATTTCAATATTTTTTATTTTATTAGCTTTGTGAATATATATTTATTGATCTAATATGACTTCAGACTTCCGGTACCAACGCTTGTGCGTAATATTATTAAAGCTGATGCTAGTTTTTATAAATATTCTAATAACTAAATAAACACAATTGAACATTCAGGAAGTTGACCAATTTTACTTAATAAAATTTTAATATTTTTCTTTCATAGAATTAGAACTTTTTACAAACTTATTTATTAGGAAACTTAGAAAATAAAGCTTTTTAATCGGTCTTCTTACGGCCCCTTCTCAGCTTGAGAGTCCTAGACAGTTGAAAATCCACTAATATTCTTAACCGAGGAGAAATTGCATTAACCTTTGAAGAATTATTCACACATTTAGAATTAAGTAAAATATTATTTACAAAACAATACTGTGTTTGATTTTCCTTTTTATAATTTTGAAAGATTTTAAAATGATGTCACATAATTTTTAAAATTTTATAAAGGTGGTGACTGCCAATTGCGTCCCTGTCAGTGGCAAGAACAACTTCGCAACAAACGGAATCGTTCATTTAACCTCGGGTGTCCTTCCCCAACCGAGAAAATCTCTCGCTGAAATTATTGAAGAAGACGAAGGTTTTACTCACTTCAAAAATCGTAAGTAATAAACATATTTGTAAGGATTTTTATTTTGTTGTATTTTGAAATAGACAAGTTTGGATTTTTTTTTTTCGCTTGCAGTCAAATGAATCTGGATAGATTAAAGAATAGCTTTTTTTAAATATATTTCCCAAAATCTTTTTTTTTTTTTTTTCAGTTTTGATTGAGAATGGCTTGATGGAGGAAATAAAGAAACAAGACCAGTCTTGGACTTTGTTCGTACCTACAGACGCCGCTTTCAAAAGCCTTCCTCGAACTCTTAAGAAACAAATAGAATCTGGAGAAGGCTGCGTGCAAAGTAAGTTAGAGATATTTCATTGTGACCTCATTCGAGGCAAATTGATCAGCGTATAATAACTTTCTATATTGAAAAGTAGGCAATTTATATTCCACTGTCTTTACCAGCTATCTTATCGGGGGGGGGGAGCCATATTTCATATAGCCTAAAAGAAAACATTTAAAAACGTTTCGATTAACTGAATTGAGTGTGATTTTTATCTTAACAAAGTATACACTGGTCATGGCGTATTTTCTATGCGTCAAAGTCGTTTCTTTGACCAAAGTTCGACTTGTCAGTGTGGCACCGACGAAGGATCTATATATCACGTGATCAAAGTCTGTGCACTATGGCTAGAATACAAGCTCAGATGGCCAGAAAATTGGATGTCTCTTGAAGGTGAAGAACTCATAAAAATTCCATTCATTAAATATTCTATTAAGAACATTTTGTCAAAGTTCTTGACTTTAGTTCTCCCCTAATGTAAAAAAATTAACGCTCATTTAATGTATTTTATGCATTTTTAATATTTCACAACTGAATATGTAATGTAAAATGTTATTTTTTTAAACTATTCTTTTTCTGTACTACTATGCCTTTTCTCTAGAGTGCTCTTTATTGTCCAATGTCATTAAGAGTAGTTTGTTCGTTCGTGCTAGGTGGGGTTGCGTTGCGGAGGCCCCGTCAAGTTTCAGGCATGACCTCTGACTAGGTCAGGGTATCGCATAGTATATAGCCTAAAAGAAATTGGCGTTTAATAATCTATGATTAATATGAGACAAAAAACATACTGGTTATTCACTGGATCTAAAATAATTTTTGTAACAATGTTTAACAATTTCGAACCATTGCTTTATAACTAGTTTAAAAAAAAATGATTCGGAACAATTGTTTCCATAGAAAAATTACAGAAAAAATTTTAATAAACATTTTTCAAAACTGCTTATTTCGTTGTAAGTAATTTATTGTGCAATGGAACTGAATTGTTTCAGTTTTGTGTGTCAAATGCTTTGGTCAAATTTGCAATAATGAAACTGAAACCCTTTTGATGATAATTGGCCTTCCAATGAATGATTGCATCCATTTAGTTTCATCGATTTAGCAATAAAGAAACAAATATCCAGGATACCTGATTGCATTTCCCCATTTTATAATTTAAAATTGAGGAAGAAGAAATCGTTGATAAATTGACAGTGACATAGCGAGTGTAAGTTGCGCAAAGGATTCAATATATTTTATCCTTTCAGTAACATAGCAAAGAACACTTATACTTGGCGCGCGATATTCTTTTTTCGCCTTCGCATTCAGCGGCTTACCAAGGGCATGTGAAAATGGAGAAGTATGATTTTTTTCACATTCTCTCACCGAATATTCTCAGTGGCTTGGCAAGAATAGATGTGCCGATTCAAAATATGATATTTTTTTTAGTCTTCTCATCTTATCTTGATTTTAAAAATGGCATAAACAAATTAACATTTTATATCCTTGGTGTCTTCTATGATTGGAGCCCTGGCATGTATAACCCTCTTCCCCCTGTCCCAATGCTTAGCACAGTATAAGGGAGAAATGAAAAAATTACATAGTTATTTTGGTGCAGTATGGTCAAATTACCCGTTATGTCTTTAAATTAAAACAAACCAAGTATACCAAGTTCAAGTTACTACGTAAACCAAATTCAATTTTAACAAATTCTTTGATGCCGATTACATATAAAATAAAAAGAAAAATAGCTGAAATATTTAAACTGTAAAAAATCAAGAAAGAAAGAAATTTACGTAATCTGCGAAATATATATAAAAACAAAATATAGGATTTATTGCATAGTTATTCTTGAACTTATCCTAAATGTATATCATTATTTTCATTCTAAAAAACATATTTTGGTGAAATATAGATCATTATGATCCGCGCAGTGGAAGTAAGAGGATGTATGTTTTCAGGAACATTTCTTTGATGATCACATTTCACACAAAACACGAAGACAAGACAAAGCATTTAAAGGGCGCACGCACCTTAAGAAAACTGTATCTCATCTCATTAACAATCGCAATGCTCTATGGGATGCGTACCTAATCAAGCAACGCCATCTATTATCCAAAAGAAAAGATAGAGTGATGCAACTGTTGCAATATTTAATTTTGTACAATATGATACCAGTACTTTCTTAACATTTCTTCTTTTTATTTTCTTAGGCATACTACACGAGCATATTGTGAAAGGCACCGTATGCACAGCCGCGGTCGTGAGTCAAGTGAAAGTGAAGAACATCCTGGACAACCTCCTGCAGTTGACCAAGGATGAGAGCGAAAAACTTCGAGTGAACGGAGCTCTCGTCGATTCCGAAAACATACTCGGGACCAACGGGGTCATTCATGTCATCGACAAGGTCTTGATTCCGCCGCAAGGTAAGCACTCGAGATTTCAGGAATTTTTATACTTTGTCTGTCGGTGCAGAATGTTAGGAATCTGTATTCGGTTTAGCACTTTTCAAATTATTGATAAAACTAAAAGTCCACATACATAAAAAAAAAAAAATCACTTACTTATTATATTCCGTTTTAAAAAAAATTATGTCATTTGAAAGAAAAAAAATGAAATAAACAAAAAGAAACAGAGACTTAAATGGGTTATGAGGAAATAAAAATGACAGAAAATGAAATGGATGGTATATTCATATATACATACATAAATACTACATTATCTTGAAGTAATCATTCAATTGTACTGCAGTTATTATAGGAACGATCTATTTTTATTTTTAATGAAATATCAAAGTTTAGTTTTTGTCCCACGTCTCCAATGGCTCAAATATTCTTTCACCAAATATCTGGCTGCAATTGAATCTTCAGCCTCGTTCCGTTTTGTAGACAGCAACACGAAATCTACTTTAAAATGGATTTCTAATTTTGAATCTCGGTTTGAAGATAAAGACGACACCATAATAATCATCTCTTCTCCAAATTTTTATACCACACTAACGAGAGGATTCCTGATTTTGATGCAATACCAGCCCGAGCAAAAGTTGATCGCCGGAGCTCTGAAACGAACTTCGTACACTAAAATTATCTCTTATCGCATTTCACTAATTATTATCTTATTATAATTTTTAATGAAAAAAAGGATAAGGTCAATACAATTTTCTAGACAATAACAAACTTTTGATAGAATTTTTTTAAAAATTCTTGAGTAAATATAGTAATGATGTGGAGGATAGGTAAATTTGTTACGTAGTAGGTAAAACTCGGTAACAAACTTTGATTTCCTTAAATAAATCAATACGATCTATATTGTCTTGCAAGGTCACATTTAATGCCTTAGCAACATTTGAAAAATTCGTTTTCAATTAGTTCGAGAACATTATCCGAATTATATAAAAATTTATTATGTTCATGATAAATTTCAATTTTTTTTTTTTTTTTTTTGTGTGTGTGTGTGTATAAAATAAAGGTGATTTCGATTATAACCTGGATTATTTTGTAGGAATAGTGAGACTTGGAGCAACTAACTCTGACTCGAATGGGTGGGCATGAAATGCACACAAATCGCATGCTATTATTCAAACATATGTGTATTCAGATTAAAACAAAAGAAAAGAAAAAAAATATTTCCATTTTGCAAACCAGTTGGCGACGGGGTCCCGTGCATTTGCACTATTCATGTCCCTTTCATACCGCCTCTGCGAATTCAATTTGAACCCAGCCCACTTCTTCCTCTGATGCTTAGTGAGATCAAGTCTCAAAAGAATCTTTTAGTCACCGAAAATCAGGTTCTATCTCGCACCTATTGGGAAATTTTATGCCTACTGATGGGCCGCGGTGGCCTGGTGGTAAGGTCTCGGATTCGGAACCGGTGGTTTGAGGCTCGAGACCCGATTCCACCGAAGAACCAATATGCAAGTGGGTCTGGTGCACACCAAATCAGTTGGGGTGGAAGGTGCCAGTTCAGGCGTTGTCCTCGTCATCTGACCACGGTTCAAAATTACGAGGTCCGCCCTAAAATAGCCTTAGTGTTACTTCAAAAAGGGACGTTAATATAACTAAACTAAACTATTCCTATTGAAAAATGCAACCTCTGCTCTTCAAAAGCAATCCTCTGTGGAAAAAAAATTATTTATATAACATCAAAAATTCATTATGTTTTCGAAACAAAAAAGCGGCATTTATGTTGTTTAGATTGGCAATAACACTCTTATTTTATTTTATTTCTTTGGTCACATTTTTCATACAGAATGCCCTTTTTATAAAGGACTGCTAAAAATCGAGGATCGTCGCAAAAGATGCGGAACAGCTTATAATCATTACAATATCACAATTATTTTACAACAATCTACCGTGTTGCATGTAACTGATTTTCCAAAACTACTTTTTACAACTAAGATACATAATACTTATATTATAATACAAATAAAACAGCCGCTATTTGTAAAACATGAAACTCCAACAAACAATATTTGCTATAAAAATAATATTTTCTATTTTACTACTTTTATTTTCGGTATGATTGTTTTAATTTATGTGAGAAAAATACTCACAAGTCTTTTCGGTTCTGCCTTGAAATACTTTCTTAACTTTCATTAAAATGTTTGTAATCATATAATTTTGTTTAAATCCGATAAATTAACGCTGTTAAAAAATCTTAGAAAATTAATATTCATTTAAAGAGACAGAAAAAAAAAAGAACAGTGGAATACATTGATTCGAATATCAAATAATTTTGAAAAACTTTCCTTTTTACCAGATATTTGGAGTACTGGATTGACAAAGCTAATTCATATTTTTTTCTAAATTAAATTTATTTTATAATTTCAGCACGAAATCTCCTAAAAGCTTTAGAAGAGGAAGACAGAAAGGATCTTTTGGAACTCCTAGAGCTTTCAGATATGGTTTCACAGTTCGAAGAAGCTCAAAATATTACTTTCTTCGCACCTTCAAAACAAGCCATAGAGGTAAGAGAAATAAAAATTGCAAGTAATCATTTTCAAAAATATTAAATATACAATAATATGAAAAGAAAAGAATGTAACAAAATGAAGATCAGATGAATCATCTTTTCAATCTTGTGACTTTTTTTGAATTTTTTTCAGAATTCAAAGCAAAGATTGCTGTAAATATGGCATATACTAATTTTCATGCAAATGTATTATTTTTATTAAATGGATAAATACTTTAATATAGTTTTTGCACTATAATTAAAATTGTTCGGGAATAGTGACTTACAAGAATTCAAGCACTTTAGACTACTTAATTCTTTTTTCATCCATATCCGTTTATAGGTTTGTTTATTTATTTCTGGAAAATATTTAATATAAATGAAGACATTTAATATCTGAAGTATGTAAACATTCGAGATTATTATTATTTATACATGGAAGCATCATTATGTTCTTAAAAAGTATTTGTTTTTGTTTAGAGTTTATCAAATGAAACTCGAGAAGAACTGTTGAACGACCGAGAACTTCTGAAAAAGGTTTTGCAACACCATTTGTTCCCTTCCCATATGCCAGCCGATACATTTGAAGATAACAAGAAGATTACCAATCTCAATGGACATAATGTTCACATTAAGTTACATGAAGCGGTAAGCAGAATTATCTGATATGTTACCATATTTTTACAAACTATATATATGCTTGATCAGTAGTAACATTCAAAGTATGTGCAATGGCATCCTAAAGTGTCGCAACTTACTCATGTAGTGCTGTCAAGTATTATATAGTTATTAGGATTTTGGATTTAATTTCATTTGAGTATTCTCAATAGTGGAAGTGATAAGGGTTATAGATGTCCCATCATTGAGGAGAAACATCAGCACATGTATGCTCCTTTTTAAAACCAAATATGATTAGGAGACAAATAAATACGCCCTTAGAGACATTTTGACTTGCTAGGCAATTAATGTAATTAAATGAGCATGGTTATCAGTTATTCCAATAGCTAGCTCGTTCATTTTTATCTATCTACCAGTGTCTACCTACAAAATTTTTATAACCAGAAGTCAGAATGAGAGCACAGTGTCTGTAATGCAAACAATTAAGAGGAGAAAATTAATGTTTTCAATTTTGGATCGTATTCAAAGAAGTTATGTAGCATGCAGCAATCTAGTTAGGAACACAGAAAAGTAATGTTGATAATAACGAAATACATAAGTGAAAGAAAAGTTATAGAATTTTGACTGAGTGATCAAATTCGTGTGAAAAATAAAAATTACCCCGAAATTATAATGAGTAGTAACGTAAGAAAGGTACTAAGAAACTCACTCTTAAAGCAATACAATATTTAATACCTTGTACAAATGCTAACTTGTGAAGATAAATTTCCAATTTAAAATACCACAATAAACTTGATGTAATAAACATGAGATATTTGCCTTTATTTGAACATTTTTTTTTAAGACGTGCATCTTTCAGCAGCAAGCCGAAGAATTACTTTAAAATCGTTTTCTACTTCATGAGTTGCATTGAATAATTTTTGAATTGCATCGTCAATTAATACGAAGTTATTTCATTATTATTTTCATTTATTACTAAGCATACCTAATATTATTGCGAAAAATGAAATAAAATGTAAATTCGAAAATAAACACTATAACTTTTATAAATTTGGTTCATTTGACGGTTAAGATATAATGAAAACTTCTTCGCATTACGGTACTCAAAATAAAGGAACTAATCAAGGAATACGAGAAGAAATAAAATCTGGAAATCACTAATAAAATGGATAATAACAATTTAACTATTGCATTTTTTTTTTCGTCAATGGGTTCATTCCTTCCGCTGATTATTACACTAATTAAAATTCATTCAATAAATTTTTATGTTAATAAAAATGCAACTTTTGAAAATTTTAAACTAAACTTTACTAAAAACATGGACTGTTTGTAAAAAAATACTAGTTGGAATTTTACTTTGGAAACTTAGAATAATTCTGAAATCAGAGAAAGCACTGAAAATTGCAAAGTCTGGAAACAATTTCTTGAGATAGATTGTTAACTTCAATACCTAAAATTAATTATAAACTCGATTTATAATGTATTAATTTTATGCAGCAACATCAAGTGAAAATGCTAAGTAGTGAACAATGCGATGAAATTGAATTTCCTTCCTTTAAAAAAATTACGAGATGTTCCATTTAATCAAACATTTATTCATTTCTATAATAATATAAACCCAGGTTAATTCAAATGAAATCTTAGAAGGATTACTCTGGACTTTCCATAATTTTCATATAGCAATTTAAATAGGAAAATATTCATTAATGTGTACATTTCATAAAAATTGTAAAAAATTATGCTTTAAAAATCCACAGGTAAAAATAATTCATTAAGATTCAAAAGCATCATACTGCTTTATAAAATTAGCAATCAAACATTATTACATTCAAATCTGACAAACAATATTTTTTATCATATGTTTAACATTTTGAATTAGTCAAATAAACTCTGTCTAGAACATGGAAATTGCAAGTAAATCCCATAGCAGCCAACATATTAATTGGAAGTACCAATAACTTAGTATAAAGAAAATAAGCTCATAAAATTTTGGTTGAGATAAAATTGCACTTGTTTAAGATTCTCTGACAGAAATTTTATATTTTTAGTTCCCTGGAATCATAACTGCAGCTACTGTACAGTGTGCATATGTAGTTGCTCATGACAAACAAGCTTGTGGAGCCGTTATTCACAAGATAAACAAGGTAAGAAAATAATGTTATTTTGATTTTTGAAAATTAATTTTTCAGATAGCAAAGTTAAACAATCTGTATAAATTTAAATCATTGATTTTTAGGTTCTTATGCCTCCTAAAGGAAATATTGTAGAAGCATTAAAAAATATGGAAGATCACGAAATTGTTGTGAAACTGCTACAAAACACTGATTTAGCAACAAAATTAGCAGAAAACAGTCATTTTACATTCTTGGCTCCAACAGACGAAGCCTTTGAAAAAATGAGAGACCTATCTGTAGAACAACTTCTGGAAAACAATACCTTAGCGGAAAAAATTTTGAAATTACATATACTTCCAGGTAAGCTTTCATATTTTTAACCATTATTTTATTGGAAAATATATTTTGTGAATTTATTAATATATGTTTCAGTATATGCTTAAATAAAAGTAAAAAACATTTGAAGAAATTATAATAATTTATCATACACAAAACATAAAATATTACATTTTTTATTTAAAAAAAAAACTTAAGCATGCAAGCATTGTGTATGTTCTGTATTTAATACTGATTTTTTCATTAAAATATATAAATACTAAGAAGATTATTTAGAGAATCTGAAATTCAATTACCGTTCAAAATGCGTACTTGAAAACTAGAACACACACAATGAAATTATTAGTTTTTTTTTTCTTTAATTTTTTTTAAAGATTATCTTTCTAAAAATAATTCAATTGATTTGCCTTTTTAAATTTAAAATATTTATTTATACTTCTAAATTTTTTTCTTGAATGTAACCATTTAATTTTTCTTTCAGGAACAATAACTGTTTGTAAAATTAAATTCTTTAAATCTTTTATGTACTTTTTCATTACAAGACAATTCAGTCAAATTATCACAAATGTCTATAAAACTTTCTAGCTAATAGAGAAAAATGCAAGTATCATTAATTATTAGCAAATAATTATTATTAATGCACATCTTTTAGAAAAAAGCTTTGAAGACAAAATCAAATAAAAATAGTAATAAAATTTTGGTAGTTAAAAAAAAAAAGAAAGAAAGAAAAGAAACTTATTTTGTACAGCAGGATAATGTTAAATATTGAACAGTCTATATTGTGTTTGGATTGATTCCATCAACTATTGAATTTATTGTAATGATTTTTACATCATACAATTTACAGAAAGAATGCCACTTAAGCACATTATCATATTAATAAAAGCAAAAGTTCTATATTGGAATTAATATCCGAAAATAATAATATTGGTAAAAGCAGGTAACAAAAGAGGAAACAACAAAATTAGTTTGAATTTCATTATAAAAATCATAATTACAAATTGTGCTTAAAATTAATTTTGTAAAATTTAGCATAATTAAAGGAAAAAATTGAGAAGAAATAAAATTAGTATACCATAAAAAGTAAAAAGTTCATTTTGAATTATCTCTGAAATTATTAAGGAAGAAAATTAAAATTTTCATTAATTTAAAATTAATTAATTCTGTGAGTTACATCAATTACCAAATTCTTAGTGAGCAGCAACTACTCAAGAAGTAACCATGTTTCCAATTTCATATTTTTTGGTCTAACATTCCAAGTTAAAGAGCATTGTATTCTGTGTAATACCCATTTCTTTGTATGATTTTTGCAATACACAGTTTCTCAAAATAATAATAATAATAATGCTAATATCAGAAATAACAGCAACTATATAACATCTATGTTCTATTTCCAGAGGTTCTATGTTGTAATGGTATCAGTCATTCTTCACCATTCCACCGCCAGTACGTGAGGACTCTTGACGGAAGTATTATACCAACTTACAGAGGATTAGGAGAGAGAATCAGATTTGGAAGGGCAAAAGCAACTCAATGTGATATTCCAGCTACAAATGGACTTGTCCACTCAATAAATAGAGTTATTTTACCTGAAAGGCCAAGGACACCAACATTGTTTGGAATGGACTTGTTTCCCTTTTTTTAGAGATTTGTAAAGACTATTACTATCAGAATCATTTTGTCCAGTCTGTAATTAGCACAGTTCTTTTTATTTATTCATTCACTGTATGACAATCAATAAATGCCATTTTGTGTATATATTTTATTCTCTTATATAAGAATTTTCATGTATTACATTGTTTTTTTTCCTTGTAGAAATTCATATTCCATTTTGGTTCTTGTAAATATCCAAGAATTTCATTCCAAATCAGAGTCAGAGCTAGAGTGATAAGTTTCCTAGAAGTATAAAAAGTTACTTAATTCACTGATCATGTCTTTTAACCAAATAACATATGAGATAGATATAAAAATATATTTACTACTATTTGTATAATTTGAGAGTTATGCATTTATATGGAATTTTATAACAATATTAATTAATTGTTTTTCTTTATATTATTTTATAAGGTTTTTTTATACATTAAAATAGAGTGGAACTAAGAAAATTATAAATGAGAATTGAGATCAATATGAAATAATAAATTTATTTTCAAAACATTAAGATAATAACAATAATATAGAGATACTTTTTTCCTTTTTTTTATTTAAAATTTGTGATTTTTTAAATTTAAAAATGAAAAATGAGCATATTTTTATAAGATGGCAGCACATTTTGTTTCAATTCAAGAGAAATTTTTACTTTTATGATTTCAACATTTTTTTTAATCGTGAAGTAATGTTAAGAAATAAATATTCTAATAATTCGAAAATATTTTCTATTAATGTTTTGCCTTTCATTATGTTTCTTAGTTTACTTTAATTTTATCTTAAAGCATACAAAATAATTTTCAAAAGATCCTATAAAAATCTTGTAATAATAAAAAGAGAAATAAAATTTATGGAATGTATATAAAAGCAATTTAATAAAATAATGCTTATACAAGATTTAAAATTACATCAATATAAATCAGCTAGATGTGATTTAGAAAAAAAAATCTGTCATATTTTAAACTAATAAAGAACCTGCAATAAATAAATAAAAAGATATTTAACATACTTTTAGAGGTAAAGCGAATTTTGTTACACTTTCATTTTTCTCTAAATTCTTTACACAAAAGTTATGTATGATTTTTAAAGAACTCATAGGAAGATTGCTGATAGGAATCTCCATTTCTTTAAATTCTTCAATTAACTTTATGGCTTCTTCATACATATTCTTATTTACTAAAAAGGGCAAGCACAAAATACAATTTTTTTAAAATTTATAATATTAAAAAAAATGCAGCACAGTTGTCTTATTTCTCCTAAAAAAATATAATTTTTGAGATAGAAGCATTGCACACACACACACATGCACAATATACTAAGTGATATGTCAGTAAAAAATTCCCATCCATTGATTTCTCATTTCTCATTATAGTTGTTAAATAATTGAACATTCAATAATATTTTTTTAAAAAAATATTCAAATGAATAAATATACAGAAAAATAGAAATTACAACACTTTGAGAAATTAATTTAATAAAAGCAAAATGATTTATTAAACAAGCACTGAACATCAAATAAACAGATTTATACTTGATCCAAGCAACCCAAATGAAAGTGGCATTGTGAAGGATAAATGACAGACAATAATGTGACTTTTTTCAGTCCTCCTCATTTGTCACCAGCAGCCTAGCAAATGTAAATGGCATCCAGTATATATTATTCTTTTTTACCTCCTCATATTTTGCTTCAGAAAGCAACATAAATGTATTGATAATTTGCTTCAAAGTTTCACAGACATCTAAATCCCTCTTGCTTCCATAAGAATGCTATGCCTCTATCACATCAATATGAGAACTGTTTGACTATTACTGAAACATACTGAGCCATTAATTGATTATAACATACTTCATTGAAGTTTGCAGCGCATGCCATTTGAGTGAAGTTATCAAAACAGATTAAAAGGATTTGATTTTTCTTTCAATTTAAAATATATTACTTATTTAAGTTGTTAACTGTGTAATTTATTTTTAAAAGTAGCTTACTATGCAGTGCATATCAAAACCAAGAGATGCTGTGTATAGACGTCGAATGCAATACAAATGGTTGCATAATAAATTTTGCAGAAAATTCATAGTAAAATTCATAGAAAAAGTATTGGATAAAAATTAATAATTCATTATTAAAAAAAGATATTACTGAAATTTTAAAAATTGCTAAAAAATATTCACCAAATGAAGCAAATGCAAATATTAATGGTGCAACTGATAAAAAGTTGTGGAAATATTTTCTGAAGAGATTAGTAGGCTTTGCAATTGTACTTGTTTCACTAACATTATCGTCAATAATGGTTTTAAAAAGAGCTTTTAAAATGCGGTATCATGCTATTCTCATGAGCAGAAATTACTAATGGCCTTTATAGTTCGCGCATTTTATTTATCTTGTAGCAATCGTTATTGGGGAATAACCAATATTATAGTAGTGACAAAACACAGTGATAAATAACACAGAAATATCTAATGCATTGGAGAAAACGATCAACTCATTTTGTAAAAAGTAATAACTTGTATGGAAAATAAATTCTATGCCAAATAATATAGTTCCCTCATTTTTTAAATTATAGCAGACTTACTGGAATTATAAAGAAAACATACCACTAATTGATATTTTAGATCTTACTGAAATTTTTAGACTTTATATCGAATGATAATTTTTTATTTTATATGACATTTTTACACATCGATTGCATCAAAATGAATATGTAAAGCATCCACTAATATATATATTACACACTGGTGTGAAAAACTTAAGCAACAATGTAAATTTTAAGCAGGTACCAATGAAATTGCAGAAAAGGGGATTTTGCGATCAGTACAATAAACACACAATTCAGTAGAAAGGTGATGCGTGTACAAATGTCAGGAACAAAACATCATAGGCGACATGAATGTACGCAAAACGCGGACAGGCGGGGGGCACAGCTCAAGACTACAAGGAAAGGAAGGACGGAGGCGTAATTAAAGACATTCGCTGCAAGTGCAAGTAAGCTTTTTCCTGAAATATGGCTAGAAAAAAAAAATCACCTGGACGACTTCACACGTGGAAGAATGATCGGAATACTGGAGGAGGGCCCAGCCTGACCAGTGTAGCTGAAGAGTTCGGAATCAACAAAAGTATCGTTTCGCGCACTTGGAAAGCCTTCCAAACCATAGGTATGGTTGTTAGAAAGGTTAGTGGTGGCCGTCCTAGGAAAACAACTGCAGTGGATGACCGATATATCGCCTTGCAGACGAAAAGAGACCGATACCAGTCAACAAGCACTACTGCTCAGCAATTGTGTACAGCAACAGGGCGACAAGTGTCGTGGTTTACTGTGACCAGACGCCTTAACAAAGGCGGCCTATTCGTCCACCGTCCTGAATGCTGCATCCTTTTGAAAGTTGGCCGTCGGCGGCACCGTTTAGAATGGTGTACGGAGCACAAAAACTGGACATCTCTTCAATGGAGCCATGTCCTCTTTACAGATAAGAATCGTTTCAGTGCCACAAGTGATTCTCAACGCCAGTTGATTTAGATAAAGATCGGGACACTATTTCATCCCAGTAACATCACGGAAAGTGACCGCTAGGGTGGTCCTGGAGTTGTCGTCAAAGAGGCATTATGCCGAACGGGCGGACTGAGCTTCACGTTTTCGATAGAGGTTCTGTAATTGGAGATCGCTATTGTAAGGAAGTGATCCTTACCCATGTGCATCTGTTCCGAGGTGCTATAGGACTGGACTTCGTTTTTATGGATGCCAATGCACGGTCACACCTGACTGCTAATGTTCAGCAGCTACTGGAAAGTGAAGATATCACTCGAATGGATTGGCCAGCATTCTCTCCTGATTTAAATCCCATAGAACATGTGTGGGATGCTTTGGGGAGACGCATTGCGGCACGATTAACAAAATGATTAACTAAAACAGATGCTAATTGAGGAATGGGCACTCTCACCTCAAGAACTGTTGGACAATCTGGTACGTACTGAGTATGGAGAGACGGTGCAACCATTGCAATAAAGGGGGGGGGGAATGTTCCATACTAATTAACATCTGCTTGTTGCTCTTCCCCTTGGACAGACAATCATGTGTAGAGATACTATGAGTTCAATAAAGCCTTTTTTTTGTTTGATTCCATACTATATGCATTGTATTCATTTTTGTGCAACTATGCCTTCACTATCATTTAAGTACAAAATGCTGTGTCTCATTTCTGAATTTCATGTCTCTCAGATGATTTCTTGTGGAGTTATGGCAAGAAAAGCACTTGTTGCTTAAGTTTTGCACACCAGTGTATATATTGCAAACTTTATGTTATTTTTTTAAAAAATGGCTCTGATAATAAAATTAATATAAAAGATACTTAAATAAACAAAACAAAAATCTCATACCTAACAGTTCAAAAATACAACGGTAAGCCTTGATCTTCACTTTCAAATCATCACAATTTTTCTTGAGAAATTCACTATATGTTTTGCTCAGATCAAACTATTAAAAGTCAAATTACTTATAAAAACTCTTACACTAACATTGCACAAAATTAAAATATGAAATATATTATTTTAAATATACTCAACAATCCAATGCATACATTTTCTGTAGACCTAATTTTTTCGCATATCATAGAATTCACTTGATTTAGAGAAACTGGATGTATCTGCAGAAAAAAAAAAAGGATTATTAAAATTGTTTTGATTTGATATATAAAAGCCAATGAGGACAGATCACTTACTTTGAATATTTCTTCAGCTTCTTCAAAATTTCCATTCAAAAAATTAAAACCCCATATGACAGAGAGAGGAACATCAAATTTCAGATGCTCTAGATAACACTTAGCTAGTATCAAAGCTATGAAAGGAAAATTGACATAAAAATATTATATAGTTACACAAAGTAAATTTTTCTGAAATAAAAATGAACGATATATTCATCAAACACCTGTATGAAGATTAAAGACAATATACTCCCCCCCCCATAAAGTCGCAATTAAATTTATCTAAAGCATGCATAATTATTTTGATATATGTTAAATTATATTCATTACATTCTTTTTTAATTAACTATATTTTCTAGTTCATATTAAAATGTGGTGAGGAACATTTAAATAATAATGCATAAATCTAACAGCTTTATTAAAAGTTGCAAGCATTCTTATTAATTAGCAGCTTTAGAAACAACACAATGATGATTTAAAAAAATAACAGTTCTTTTACTATTTTAATTTGGGCTTTAATAGAAAAGACAAAAATATTTAAATTTATAGATCTAAGAATATTAATTACACTTTGTGCCTTAAAAACAATAACAGCACTAAAGGACAGAAGAGCTAAGGCACTAATTTCAGAAAATTTTAATTGCTAGTATTTTGTTTATTTTTCTTTCAGAATTAGGATGCAAGAGGAATTCTAGATTATAATATTAAATGTATTTTTACAACTTCTCAAACTTACCTTCAGCATACAAATTAGGGTTTTCCAATAATTTCAGAAAATTTTGCACAGAAAACAGCTTATTATTTTCTTGGATGCGTCCTTTCAATTCATTTAAGTAGGTTTCAGGATTTTTTCTACATAATATAAGTAATAAATCAAAACATGATTTTAAAAGATATAAAAAAATCCATTAATAATAAAAATATAACAAGTCACTGATTGAAAATAAAGCTTAATTAAAAATCTTTCCAGTGTCCGAACTTAGTGTCCAATAATTTAAGATAAGCATTCTCTGCATGTACTATAGTTTATATTTACATACACATAATGTTTGAGATGATTCACCAATATTCTTTCCTAACTAAGTCTAATACAATGAGAAAACAATTTATAAGCTACATATAAGCTCAGTTTTCTAGTGAAGCTAAACCTTAAATGAAAGTGCAATACAATTTTACTAAAAGTACACTTTAAACAGAAGCCATCAATAAATAAGCCTCATCTGCATAAAATCTGTAATCATTAAAAAGAAATATTTGTAACAAAAATAATAACAATTTGAGTTTCATTACAACAATTAAATGTCTTGTTTTAAAATAAACTTTAAAATATTTTTAAAAATTCCCTTAAAATACTCAAAAACTTGTACACCAACTAAATTGATATCAATGAAAAGATAAATTTTTGAAATTTAAGTTGGAGTTAAATTTATTTTTTAGTTATAGTGTAAAATGTCTAAATTCCATTATTTTTTTATTGATAAAAATTCTAAACAAAATTTCAACAAACCACTCCTAAGTGTATACTACTGACCTCCAAAGTATATTGATAGCTCTAGATCTAAGTGGTAACACATACTTAAACACTCACAATTTTCTTTATTTTTTCTACTTATAAAATACTCTAAATATTTACAAAATATTGAACATTTATAAGAGTACAAACATTGTTGATCAAACTTAGTTTAAACATAGCAAAGTCTTTAAGAGAGAACCAAATGAACATAAGAACAATTTAGAACTTTTGCAACAATCATATCCGATGAAACCTTTTCTGCAGAGAAAATATTATGAATTTTAAATAAATTTTCTTTAGAAATTAGAAATTTTATAATAGATGAAGAATAAAAGATATGAATATGAAATAATTTTTTTAATCATCACTTACCTTTTTTGAGAAGAAGCCATATATGCAGCTACAGCTGCTCCCATAGCACAACTTGTGCTATTGCTAAATATAAAATTTACCTTAAAAGAAAAATCAAATTACTTTTTAAAATATAGCTTTGAGTAAGCAAGTTTTACATATACAAAATATGTAAAAAGGAGAAATTACTAATGTTTCTTTAATATTTTTTAGCTAACAGCTTTAATTACTAGGAATATTGGTTGTGTTTAATTTTAATCAAGCCACTTAGATTATCATTTTTTCTTTAGAATTTTTCTTAGGTTATTCATATTGTAATAGAAATTTAAATCATAATATGTCACTGTCTTGCACAATAAAGTTCAACGTGTTCCATTTTAACTATACATTTCTGATGTCTTATAGTTGGAGCTTCGATGAAAAAGCAGAAACACTACTTCAGCCAATTAACTAACAAGAAATATGTTAACAAAAATACTTCCCATTTTTATATGTACGTTTCATAAAATAATACCTTACATAAGTTTTATTTACAGATATAACAAGTGACAATATGAAAGAAAATTTTGCAATTAATTTTTTTATGTATAAAATTGAATGACAGTAATAAATAATGGAAATTTTTAGAAAACTCAGTTACTATTTTTTAAATTTATAGGTCTAATAATTAGTCCACTAGAGATTAGCATAGAGGCAATTCCCAAAAATCTCTATGTTGGTTTCTAGTTTATAATTATTAGATAATTTTTGAGGATATTGGTCGTGTTGTAATTCAGAGGAATATATGGATAGCTTTCTTTTTGCATAGTTCCTTGTCCAAGGTCTTCAAATAATTATTATATTAAAACTCTTATATCTGTTCTGTTCATGGTGCTCATACATAATATATACTTGAGAAATAGCTGCCATTAAATATTTAATACTTATATTGTATAGTTTGCTGCACAAAATTGGGTCTTCTCCAATCAATCATACAATAGAATATTATTTTGTAAAACATAATTTTAGAAAAGTGCAGCATTATAATTTTTTTTGTAATGTCTTGTTAAAACAGCTTGTTTCAATATGCAGATTTAAGTGTTGGTTACTTTTTGCATATTTGACTTGTTGATGGTTTCAATAATTTTCCAACAGAATTCAATAGCAAATTATTTGCTTTAATACTTATGAACCCCCCTCCCAAATTCTAATTACTATCACATAATTAAGTCATTTACATGACAGAAAGAAATGAATTTGTATAAAAGAATTTGCATGATATTATCAAATTATCATTAAATCTATATCCCTTTTTGTCTTTTTATTTTCAAAAGAGACAAGGGCCACAGTGGCCTGGTGGTAAGGTCTCGGCTTTGGAACTGGAAGGCTTCTGGTTCATGACCCAATTCCACTAAAGAACCCGTCATGTCAGCGTGTCTGGTGCAAGCAACATCCATCAAGGCCAAACATCATCCTGCTGGTGTGGTGTAGAAATTTAGGGGGGTGTTAGCTCAGGTGTCACCCTTGTCATCTGATTGTGATTCAAAATTACGAAATCCGTCCCAAAATATTCCTAGTGTTGCTTTAAAATGGGACATTAATATAAATAAACTAAACTAAACTCAAAACAGACAAACAGAAAAATAATAACAATGAAAGGTATCCTTATATGCTTATCTTTTTTCTAAATACATATATAATTAAACATGAAGAAATAAGTGTCAAGAAGAACAATGTAAGTCATTTATCCTTTTAAATATATGGAAAGAGAAAATGAATAGATAGGAAGAAATAAATTACATAAATATATACATAAAGTAAACAAAAAGTACAACAAATTAGTTATGCAATTTTAAAATATATGACACCCTAATATTTAAAGAGTTTTCCTAATTTTAATATTATTTTCTGAGCATTGTTGACACATTCCTATTATGAATTTCTTATGTAACATTTTAAGTCCTTCACAGAAAAAAGAATTTTAAAATTTTCACCTTTACATCAGGAACAAACGCTGAAATAAAAGTTTTCACATACGATTGGTATTCAGAACACTCTCGGATAAAATGAGAATTTGATATGATACACACTTTATCTTTTTTCAGCCTTTCAATCACAGATGTTAAACCTAAGGTAAAATCCAGAAAACATAAAATCAATTTATGCTATGCAGAAATAAGTAAAATAAGATTAAAATATTTCAAAAATAAATGGTAACTTTTAAAAATTTCACTAAAATAATAGAGACTGAATTGAATATTTGAGATTCAAAAGCATGAAAAATGTACATAAATAAGTTTTTATGATGATCAATTGTTCATAGAATTAAACATAAAACTCGACATAATAATTAGATTACCAACAAGAACAGAAAGCAAATTTAGAAAAAGATGGGTACAATTTCCCTTTTGGAATTTTTGTTTCTATATTTTAAAATTTACTCTCTTAATGAAGCTGGAATTATGTATAAAGATACATAATTAAATGACAGTTTCAAACCAAATAAAATAAATTTGTTATGCAAGGAACATAAATAATAATTCCAAATAAATAATTAATTGAAAAACTAATACTGGCTATAACTGAGTCATTAAATAATATTTTATACCAGAGATCAATCATTATGTCCATATCATCCTAGTAATTATTTTTTTACTTTTTCGTATACGTAGTATAGAGAAAGTATTTTAATCATCAAAAAATTCAAACTCGAGATTTTGACGAATCTCCACGCTTTAGATCTCCCTGTGTTCGAGAAACACATTTTTAGAAAATGACCATCCATCTGTCTGTCACAAAGATAACTCCAAAACGCTTCATGTTAGACAGTTGAAATTTGATATATGATTTTTACACTACTAGTAGTTTCTATCAAATTTTGTGAAAACTTCGTTCAGAGCAAATGTGACTGCCCAGCTGTTTGAATATAAGCTAACAGAATAATTACCAAACAAATAGAGCTGTATCGATAAAATTCGATACACAGATTGAACATCTATAATGCAGACAGCTACCAAAGTTTGAACTAAATTCAACAAATGGTTGACCATCTGCCGATTTATACTTTCAGAAATATGTAAACTCGATAACTAAAAAAAAAACGCAATGACTTAAATATATCAAATTTAGTATCGGATTTTGTGATTCATGTGCAATTTTGTGTCAAATTTTAATTTCAACTGGTTAAGAAAAATGCATCCAAAATACAAATTCGATTTTCAGTACTATAAACCTCAAAACAGAGATTAATTGCCAAATAACTCACAAAAGATGACACAACAAATTCAGAAAACGTTAAATTCATTGGAAAGGTTAATATTTTGTTACTATTCTATGCCAATGCCATGAAAGGTGTTCTTTGGGATCACACATTTATAAGAATATGCGAGAAAGTTTTGAGAAGACCACTCTGGGTGGTTTTCCTTTGCAATTAGTCATAAAGAAATAGTTCATAAATATTGAGCACTTTATTGGCACTTCTAAGGGAACATTGGTTGTTTAGAATAGATATACATTACACAATTTTTTTTAGTTAAATCATACAGATTGACTTTTACTGAGATTTTAGTTGCTAAACAACATAACTGTCATTTAAAGTAATCTAATGGGAAATGCAACCAACAAAGCATTATAAGCATCAAATTAGTTTTTAGATAGCAAAATTCTTTTGCTATTTAAAGCAGCTTCATTAAAGATTGACAACGCTAGAATATAGAAGTGTCACAGAACTTATGGCCTTTCATAATATACAGTTTAATAATTAAGTAGTTTTAAATATTATTAATGAATAAAAGTTTATACAATTAATAAGAAAGACAGAATAAACAAATATCCAGAAATAAGTTATAATCAGGATTTTGAAGTATAGTATAATAAGATATTAAAATGAAAATGTCTTTTAAAAGAAACCACGAAAGTTTTTCAAATGAAATATCACATACAGACAGATGTTAATAAGGCTCCTCTAAGTAGAACCAGTTTACACACATAAAGAGCAACAGAAGCATCATCCAAAGAAGGGTTACCAAAAGTAACTGGTAATGCAAGCTGTAAATCAGAACTAGTTTTGGCACTGTTGGGGAAAAAATTATTTATATCAATAGCATCAAAAATATTAAATAGTTTAATTTTAAAGTTTATAGTAAAATTTTATAACACTTTTTATAACACAAATTTTATAACACTTTATCTACGTGGTCTTTAATATATAATTATTGAAGGTCACAGTAACTCATACAAATGAAAAAAAAGTTATTAATTATAATCTATGTCATAACTTCAATATATACTTATATTAAAAAAAGATAGCAAATTATAAAGAAAAATTAAATTAACAAATAATAGCAAATTATAAAGAGTAGCTTTAGCTTAGACCATAGTTTTTATTTGTTATATTTATTATGCACATCATATTTTGAATAACTTTTTTTCATTAGAGATGAAGATTAGGATTAAGATTTAGAATTTAATTAAGAAGATTTCATTAAGATTTAAGATTAAAAAATCTTAATTTTTTAAAACTTAATTAACATATATTTTTACTAAAAGGCTTCATTAATAACATCTCACACAAAATATATAAAAGAATTATGAAGGAATGCATTTAAATTCGACTTTACAAACATAAGAAAAATTTTCAAAAAATTTCAAGCTATTAATTAATGTTCTAAATAAATATGTAAAGCAATGGCATATCTCTCTCTCTCTCTCTGTGTGTGTGTGCGTGCATAATGATATTTTATTTCTAATTTCAATTTAATTAATTTCCAAGAATTTATATTAATTTAGCCAATTGCAACTTCATTCTAAAATATTCTCTTATTTCGTGATCTAATTCCACTTTCGGTTTAATTCATGCCTTTGTAAAAATAATGCACCATCAGTACTACAATCAAATGAAAGTGATATTTCCGTTGCCCTTGTCAAAGTCAACCCATGTATTCAGTCGCCACGTGGTCAGAAATCCCATGTTATATAAGACTAGTCATTGTTTGGTTCGTCCCTTTTGCTTTTTCTTACTTCTGCTTTTGTGCCGCACTGCATCTGCTTGTAAATAAATTGCTTTCACGAAATGGATATTAAAATTAATTAAAAAATATAACATGTCTCTTCAACATCTTCAAACCTACATTCTGCCTCAACCAAAATATGTTACACACACATATATATGTAATGATATGACAATAGACTGAGTTTCTGCAGAAAATCATTTTTATATTGTACATTTTAATATTATTTTTGGTGTTGCTGAATATTTATCTAATATTTTCACAGATATCATTTTATCTTTTTTATGCTTTACATAATCTTGTTCAAAATGAATTTTATATTAATGTAAAATAAGGGAAATTCTGGCATCACTTTTAATATGCCTTTAAATTTTTGTTTCTTACTTGATAAACACTGTAATGTATGGCTGTGTGTCGAGGGCCCCGACACACTTCCATACCTTGCGGTGGAGGGAAAATTGTAATGATATTTTAACTCTAATTTCAATTTAATTTATTTACAAAGTTTTATCTTAATTTAGCCCATAATAACTTCATTCTCTTATTTCTTGATCCAATTCCACTTTCTCTACTTAATTAATTCAAGAGAAGCTTTATAAAATTGCTGAATTGGCTAAACATTGACACATTCTCACACTCCGCCTGAAGGGATAGAAAATTGTCCAGTAAGCACATTCTTTTTAAAAGATCCTTGTGTTTCCCTCACTTGTGATTTACATGTGTCAGAAATTCCCATCAGAATCTTATTAATATATTAGCACTATGAAGAAATATTTTCCCTATCAAAATCTCAGGTTATATAAGACAAGGGATAATTTTTTTTTCGACTTCTGCTTTTGTGTGCACTGTGGTGGACGTGCCTTGTCCGCGTCTGCTTGTAAATATTTATGCTTTCCCAATGGATTAAATGAATTTTAAAAATGTAAAATGTCTCATCTATGTCTTCAAACCTGCCTTCTGCTTAAGAGAGAGAGAGAAAGAAAATGATTTAAAGATTAATGTTATAAATAATATCCTAAAATAATTAAAATATTATGTGCACATAAAATATAAAAGCTTCAATCAATATTTAAGGAATAAAGGAAATAATACCTCAGAAACTTATGCACATCATTAAATGATAAACCAGTACTTCTAAACATATTTTCCATGCCACATTTTCTGCAAAGAAGATGTTGGTGGTGAAGCTCCAAGAATATAAATCTTATTAGTTCAAGCAAGCCATAATCACTAATAAGCATTTCAAATCTATAAATAAACATAATAAAAATTAATAAGGATATAAAATAACTCATGATACAAAAAAAATGAAAATTTTTTTGGCAATGAAAGAAGAATCAGAAATCATATAACTTGGAACAATTGAGTAGCACTGTTGAAACATTCTTATCAAATTCTGTAGTAATTAAATTTAAACAATCATCATTTTCAAATTTATCAATTCCAGTATCAATAGAAACCTAGAAACAATAAAAACAAAGCAACAATCAGAATAAGAAAAATAAACCATAAAATTAGAAAAATGTCTATTATTAGAATTAAAATTAATGAAGAATGAAAAATCTTTTACCCATACCATGTATAGTTAATATTGTTCTTGAAACCATTTTAAATACAATAAGTCATTGCTGAAAAGGATTCACTTATCCAAAATTTAAATGAATTTTTACATGAATAATACATAAGCAAACTGAAAATTCAATATGTCAAACTATTTTATATAAAGAAATCAATAAGGATATAACATCAAATATATTAACTAGATTAATAGATTTGCCAACACTAAATCAAGAATGCAAAGAAAAGAAAAATGAAATTAAGGCTGGCACAGTTAAATCAAAATTATATATTACATAGCTTTACAAATTAGAAGAACTGTTTAAAATATTTATTCAATTTTTTTCATGCTATTTTCTTACTTTATAGAAGCAGTACATTCTCTAAATAGTAAGTCTCTAAGTTTCATTATTTCTGATGTGCAATTGAATAATAATGAAGTAATAAATGAATACTTTAAATATGCAAAATAACTTCATCTAATATCCATCAGCAGCGAGTTGAAGCTTTCATTAAACAAATTTACAGTCAGAGGTATTTAAAAATATTCAGTATGATAAATTTTATCATATGTAATAACCAATATACAAAATCATTTGTAGACAACACATTTTATAATTCAACATTTCAAGAATTTTTTGGAATTAAATTTATTTTTAAAAGTAATGTAACAAAGAAGGAAAGAAACATTTAAACTCAACGTTTCTTTAATAACAAAGTCATGTCTTGTTAATTTATTTAAAATGTACAAAATTATGAATAAATATTTGTCTATTCTGGTTTATAAATCCATTTGATTCTGATCAAATAAATAAATTTAATTTCGCATATTAATTCGAAAAGATCAAAATTCAAACAGAAATGCTAATAGTGTTACATGTGATATAATATCTTAATATTCTTATCTGTTCTAGAAATCACTAATATAAAATATAAATTAGTCATCATTTTATGACATTCAAAAAGATTAAGGATTAAAATACTCGGCTTTCATTTAAAAGCAAAAATAAACTATTTCAGAACAAAATTAAATTAAAAAATTTTCGTCACTTCTTCACCAGTACACCTTTTATATAGATTCATGTAAATGATTCACAGCAAATTGTCAGAATTTTAAAAAAAATCAGTTACATATTTTTCTCTACAAATTATCTACTTTTGTTCACATTTTCCCTTTCCTTTTTCAGAAGGATTTGACACTTGCATTAAAAAGTTTGGCAAAAGAAAAATTACTTTAATAAATATTCAGAATAATGTTGAAAAATAAGAACGGGGAAACAAAATGAACAGGAAGGAATATCTCTATATAACAATCCCTCTCCAGAATCTTGGATTTTTCATAGTAAAACAGTTTCTATGTATAACGGAAAAAAAATTCTAGAATAAACGTTTTGACAGAAAATGTTATAAACCTTTCTGATTTTTTAAAAAAAAAGGATGACTGATTATGTTTCCAAAAAGAATCAAACAAGAAAAAAAATTATTTCACTGATTCTTATTGCAACAGATATTCACAGAAGATTAGAAATAATCTATGAAAGACCAATAAATATTTTCCTGTAAATGCAATGCTGTTCTTAGCTTTTGCTCTATGAATTATTTTTCTAATTAGGATTATGAGCTTTATTTTAAATTCAGTTTTATCTCAAATTTCGTATATTGATAGGTGTGCCACTCAAATCCCGAAAAAAATTCTGTTTTTTTTTCCTGTACGTAAATTCAAGATATGTGGAAATGTGTGAATAGTACTCAAGATGATAAGTTACGTTATTATATAAGACATTTTCCCCAATTCTAGTTTCTTTATAACAGTAAGTAATAATATTGTTCATTTTCGGATTCGGAAAAATCTCCGAAAACTTTTTGCCTGTCAGATACGTTTATTTCGACAAAAAAGGGGCGAGAGGGAAAATGAAAGAAGAAGATGTTTATATTTATCAATAGAATGAACTTAGATGATTCATGAAATTGAGAGGAGTAATAACAGCTAATCTTTCTGCTTACCACTCCCTAGTACTGATCTCAGGATCTTGAAACGAACTGTAAGAATCGGGAAACACAAAAAGCTACAAGTTCATAAATGATTTTTCTTTAACAAGAAATTACATAAATAAAATGTGGAGACTTTTCATCAGTAGTTTATAAAAAGTAAAATGTGGTAAGAACTTATACAATGCTAATCAAAGTGTGGTATAATGAAATGAATATTTAAGCAATATTCTCACCCAATTAAAACTAAAAAGAATTGAATCTAATAAAAGAACATTACCTTTCGAATATTAGGCTGATAACATTCCCATTTTTCTATATTTAAAATGTCTTCAAAATATGCTAAGCCAAAATTTCCTCCTGAAAACATAATATTATATAAGAATTTTTTCTTATTGCATGCATGATTTCTAGTTGATGATATAAAAATATATGTTTGATTTTAAAAAAACATGCACACACACAAAACAATCTGATACATAATGAAAGAGAAACAGCGTTTTTGGGGGGATGGCAAAAAAAAAGTTATAAGAAAATTTATAATGTTACAATACCTTTAAAGGACTTAGTTTGATTAAAATTACTAATTAGGATAAGAATTTGACTGCCAATTTCAAAGAACAAGAATAAATTATGAAAACTAGGCAAGGAATTTTATCTTTTAAAAAATGTTTAAAAAATCATCAGCAATAACAAATGTTCTCACACAATCATAAGAAGTGTAATATTTAACAACATACTTAAGTTCAGAGCAATTTCACAATTGGCATCCAAGTATGATCCTAGAACAAGTACACTAGTATTGGCGTTTAAGACAGCAGCCATTTCAAAAATAATTTCCTACAAACACATATAATTTTTTTTATAATTAAAAAGCAAACATTTAAATAATATTTTTATATTGAATTATAAATTATTATTATTGGAATAAAAGAATAAATATGACCAGAAAACATTTTTACAAAATACTTACATGTAATGATGTAAATGATAAGATTTTTAAAAAGTTTTTAATTTTTGTAGGTAATTACCTAAAAATGTAATTATTTATCATACAATTTTAGCAAACAAAAGCTCTATTTAGCTTTATTAATGCAACCACAATACTTAAAATAAAATTGTATCTTTATATAAAAAATAGTTAAAAAAAAAAGAGTCATTTTCAAATATCAGTAAACTTTTAATGTAATATATGAGCTTAAAATATTCCATGATTGACACAATGTCAGTATCAGAAAATGTTACAAAAGATACATGTAAAGGGAGAGACAAAATTTTAGACCGAAATTTCTTACAGAATATTAATGCTCTTAGACTGGCATATAATAAATAAATTGCTTGATGTAAAAAATTTTATTATGAGAATGAGGTGGTTGGGGAAGAAAGTAATATTATAAACATTTGGTAATCAGCAGATAAATATACCTTCATTATGTGTAATATAAAAATCAATATGTACAAAATACAATGGCTGATGCAAGCAATTTAAATGAAACAAGACAGAAGAATCAAACCGAAAATCTTATACCAAAAAGTTTCTAATCAGAGATTCAAAACTGTTTCATGGAATTCTTTCAACAAACAGATTTTCGTTTTAAATCCGAAAAAAAAACAAAACCAGAAACATAATTTATCTTTTTCTGAAAACCTTTTACTTTTAGAATATTTGAAAAAAAAAATTACCTTTTCTGCAGCATTAACCGTTTCTTCATTGGATGGCGTTTCTTCACTTATGAAAGATATTCCATGCTGAATAGCATTTTCCGTTTCTTTTTTTAAATCATAAAGTACCTAAATTGAGAGAAATCAATTTTGAAGCTCCTGTATTAGCACAAGATACTGTATAATCTCTCTACAATATAGTTTCTAGGCCACAGTGGCCTGGGGCTAAGATCTTGGCATCGGAACCGGAGAGTTTTAGGTTCGAGACCCGATTCCACTAAAGAACAGTCATATAACTGATGCATGTTAAATCCTTCGTGGCCAAACGTTCTCCCGCTGGTGTGGTGTGGAAGTGTGGAGGGGGGTGCCAACTCAGGCGTCGTACTCGTCATTTGATAGTGGTTCAAAATTACAAGTTCCGTCCCAACATAGCCCTAGTGTTGCTACAGAACGGGACATTAATATAAATAAACTAAACTAAAAACTAAACCACAATATTGCTTAATATTCTAAATGAAGGCTAATATCATTAAGATATCGTAATAATGTCAGCGGCCTTTTTGTGCTCATAGAATTAGTGCAATAACTAAAAAAATATGCAGGTATTACCACCAGATTAAGAATTGCCATATAATTAACAAATATATTTTTATTACATAAAATGAGATCTATGGAGATTATTCACAATCAGTGACAATGCATAAGGAGTAAATTAGGAATGATTGTATTGATGATGGATGAAACAATATGTAACTGTACACATCTTATGGATGCAGAAAGAGCTACATGAAATTAAAAAAGTTTTCATCTTAAATATGGATTCATTTAGAATATTGCTCAATAGTTTTTGAAATAAAATTAATCTCAAGTACACGAGTCACTTTAAAATCAATTAAGTGCATATACAGATTTTTTTTATTTCTGTATAGCGATATATCTAATAACTTTCTTAGACAGGGTTGCCACTCAAATCTGGAAAAAAAATTTCTGTGCTTTCCCTGTATTTATATTCAAGATATGAGAGGAATTGAAAAAATAGCAGTTATAATGCAATATGATTTTAAGTAGTATAAAAAGCAAGAGAAGGAAGCAACAATTTGACATTATTTGAAATAAAAGCATATCAAAAGAATTTTGCTATTTTACATAAAAAATTTTTTTAAAAAAATTGCCTATATTTACCACCTGGAATTGAGCAAAGAAAATTTATATATGGAGGGATATATTTTATCTCATGCTCTTTAATTGTAAGTCACACAAAATCAAGGACTCAAATGAAATAAAACACAAAACAATTTTGTTATTATGATACAAATTGTTTAATGATTACTTAACAAAAAACATTACTTTTTTTATTTATTCATTTTTACCAATTCATGTATTTGGGCATTAATTTCTGCAGATTTTTCAGCAATCAGTTTCATGAAGCTAATCTTTAACAAATAAGGTACACCATTTTTGTACGACCTAACATACATCTTTTTTTTTTAGCTATTTCACTTTGAGTGAACATATGTGAAAATATTTCTGATATAACATTGAATGCATTAAAGGGCGAATGAGATGCAACAATTTTTAATGCCCATAAAAATTTAGCTTTAAAATTATTGTTCTTGAGCTAAAAAGCTCGAAATCAGTTTATTTTCGGACATTAAATTTGACGTTTTCGGACGACATTTATCATCTTCACCTTCATTCCTTTAGATACAAAGTCTAATATTAATTATGACTTTTTTGAAATGATACTCAATTATGATTTCCTTTTTTTGACATGACTAATAAGTGTCCGTTTCCCCATATTACATAGGCTTATTATTTTCTTATAAAGCAAGCCGTATGCAACAAATGGATTTTGTGGGACTTCTCGAACCCTTTCAACAAAATCAGGTCCGATTTTTTTATTCGTCCAATTCGAATTAAATAAGATTTTTAGAAGCTTATTGTTTATAAAAAAATCTCCAATATACTCTGAATAAGCTTGCAATTTCTCAAATAATAAACGATTCAATGAACTCAAGTGTGAGTGTCTATAATAAATACTATTACGATGCATCAACAGATTGAATGCTGCTGTTTCCGCAAGAGAAATGTATTCTAATCTTTCACACAATTACAGAAGTCTCGAGCATGCTCATTAATGGAAAAAAACAACTGTCTCTCAAACCGAAATTATACAGAAAACAATGAGAGAGAAAGTAGAAAAGGTTCGAGTTTTCGTATCACACAATCGCGATTGGTATTGTTTCGCTTTTGGAAGCAATGAGAATGATCTTTTATTCTTACAATCTTTAGAGATCGGCATTTTTTAGATGGGGAAAAATAACTAAGAAAAAATTCCCTGTTTTTATGAAAATTTTCAAATTTCCTAGCATTTTCCCGTTTTTTATTAGTCGATCTTTAAATTCCCTGTGTTTTCCAGGTTCACCCGGTAGCTTTGCAACTTTGTGAAAAAACAAGAAACTTTGTTTTGTTTCAAAAAACAGAACAAAGTTTCTATTTTTTTTCTCCTTATGTATAAAATCTTTAACAACAAAAATATCTAAGAAATATTTATACATAATACAAGATTTTTTTTAAAAAAATTGGGTGAATATTTCTCAAAGCAATAGTCAAAATGTATTTTTTTTACATTGGCTTTTTAACATATAACACATTTTACAAATAATAGTTAAAACACTAATAAATAGATCTGAAACACATGAATAGCAGTTAATTTAATATTAATGAAATATCACTGCAAAAATCAATACTTTCGAAAATGCTTGCAATTCTCCTTCATAAAGCTTTAAAATATGTCCAGCAAGACCGTGCATTGCATATGCATGAGGTCGTATGAAAGGTATGTATGGCTTAATTTCATCAGCTTTGGAAGTTACATCCTGAAATGGAAATTAAATTTTAGTTCTTGAGAGCATAAAATACTTATATATAACATAATAAGTAAACAAATAAAGGACGAGAAAGATAGCTTGCCAAACTTACTTTAAAAATTGAAATGGATTTTTTTGGTTCAGCTCCAAATGGAGATTTAAAAGTAGAAATGAAATCTTTAAATGATTTAATATCCGGAAATATATCCTCATCAGGAATGGAATATTCCTATAAAATAAAATGAATTTCGTTACATTGAATCAAGATATTTATTCATTTTTTCCAAGAATTTACAACAAATAAGCAAGTTTTTTCCTTTAGCAAACATCATTTCATTTATTAAAATGTTATAATTCATTTAGCAAAAATGTTTTTAAGAACTGAAACAAATTTTAAGAGAGAAAATTTGTAATTTTGTCTGTAGTTGTAGAAAAGCTGTAGAAAATCAACATCTCTAAACACTACTTTTTTAATATAGTCCATGGATCAATCTAAGAAGCCCTACATTGAGAAATTTTACCTTCTTATATGCAAGAGAAAAATACTGTAACAGTAAAAATATTTTACATGGAGACTTTCACCATCTTTAGATATTTAAAATTTATTAAATGATTTTATTACCAATTTGTTTTGGCAAAAATTATTGTAATAAAATATGTATTTTATAGGAAGGAAAATCTGGTAACAGTTTCAGATCAATATCAGCAATTTTTTTGAACAATTAAATTTATTCAGGAGGGGGGGGGAGATGAAAAATGCCTACAAATATATATTTTTTTAAAATTTAAATTCCAGAACCCCCAAAAAATTCGTATTTTAATAATTTACAATTTCTTATGATTTTTGCAAGTTCTTATTTCGAAGAAATAAATACACATTTTCTAATATCCTAAGCCACCTATCATTGTGCACATAAAATTTGCTTTTTAATGCTTTTCAAGAAAAAATGTCATAAGAGTACATTTTTTTCTCAATTTTAACACATAAAAAAACTATTTAAAATACGAGAACACTTTTTTCAAATAGATAAAAAAACATATTTGCAGATAAGTCTTCTTTTAAAAAATATTGCCACCTAAATTTTTGCTAAATATTGGCTTCTGTATAACACATATTTAAGTAAAATTATAAAAATTTAGCTCAAATTAAACAACAGCAATATTATATATATATATTGTTTGCATTAATTAGGAAAAATAAAAGCTATGGATGTAATAAATAAAAATATTGGAATGCCATCAAATTAAAAAGTGATTGTAAGAAAATATGCATTAAAATAAAATTAAAAGCTCAAATAAGTTCAATTCACATTACTTTCTTGTCATCAATAGATTTTGATTTTACCTATGAGGGGCCTTAAACTAATTAAGCACCCTTGACCTCATCTTGTTAAAATCCACCATTAATCCTACATATCTAATAATTAGATCATGAGATATCTAATTATTAAAGTTACATAAAAATATCATGAGTAAATCAAGCATTTGGTAATGCAGCTCTTTAAAGCATTGGCTCTTTAAAGCCACCATATATATATTCATATCTTATTTTAACAAATAATACATTTTAATGCTCTATGCCATAAGTTGGCAAAAAATTCTAATCACTGATAACTTACTCATTGTTGTAGAATCGATTCATTATTATACTAAGCTAGCATTTTATTATTTAGCATAGCATCAAGTTTATATTAGTTGAGAAAAAGGAATAATAATGATAAAAAAAGAAATTATATATAGGCTTAAAAGAAATACATAATAACCACTAAATAGATTAAAAATGTATGATAACTTATTGGTGGATTTTTTTTTTTTTTTTAATTCTAAGAAGAAAATTTTAACCTCTCGTTCTGATCCTTTTTGTTCAGCAGATTGAGTTATCCCAGCATATTCCAAAGCTCGTGCTTTCTATTAAAACATTAATAAAAATATTTATAAGTTATATAGATTAAGAAGATCTTATGCTAAAACTAAATGCTAAAATACTGAGATTCCTTTGACTTTTAAAATCTAAATGCATTTGAATTATTTTTCATAATTTTTAGTCCTATCCATTAGCTGCACAGAAAAAAATATCATTAAAGAATTAAAGTTCAATTATATACATCAAACAAAGTGAACATTTTAATTAACATGATGCTCCACTAGTAAAGTTGACCCCCACTCACTCTGATACAGCACAACATAAGCAATCAATTTCAATGTATATATATTTTTTCTTTTTCTGTTCTTAAAGCTGCTTGAATTTGTGAAGAACTGAATTGAAACGTGTTAAGAAGAACTGCCATAATATTTTTTATTGATATCAATTACATAGTAAAAAAATTAAGTTAATATAGTACAGAATACAGTTAAAAAAAAAAGAGATTTACCATCCATGTTTTCCATATACCAAATAACTGAAATAAAGATAAAGCACTTGAATTTAAGATTTAAAAAAATGGAAGAAAAATTTAAAATATATTTATTTGTAAAACTAATAATGTTTAATAACGACTAGTTTTACTTGTCATGCTAATTATGTTTTTTTATTCTACTTTATAAATTAACTAATATTTTATGAACATCTTACACACACACACACACAAAAAAAAAGAATTTGTGTCTCATAATACTAAATAAATTTATATCAATCTTTTAATAGATACAAATGGCTTATAAATCCAATCTGTAATTTAATTCCATGTTTTCTCATTTTAAAATGAAAATTTTGTTTCATTCAATCTGTTTTTTATTCCATAGGACAATATTAATTTTTGTTTGCTTTATTACTTATAATTTCAATATAACCAGGCAATTTAAAATGAATATTAAAAATCAAAACGATATTTTGAACGACACTGCTTGTATTAAAAAGTTTCATGCATATACAAATTCAAAGAAAAATTATTACTTTATATTACCTCATATTGTCGGTATTTTCTCAGAGCTGTTTCAAGTTTATCATATGCAATTACAATTCGCTTCTTTACCTCTCGTCTCATCATCTTAATTAATTTTTCGATTTCTTTGAATTTTGATCGCTTTAACATTTCAAGTTCTTCTTCTTTAATACCAAGGACAGCATTGAATATTGTATCCAAGTTAACAAAAACTTTTTTAGTCTGCAAAATATAAAATGAAATTTATTTTATAATCTCATTTAAAGTACAAACTTTTTTTTAGCCTTGACACACTTTTATACTTAACATAAAAAAAAACTAAATTAATAGAAACTAATAGAAAATTACTGTAAAGTGAAGAATATGTAATAAATGCTTATTTTAAGGAACATAAGCTATATTAATATGACAAGAAAGACATTTTACAGATTCAATTCTTTAGAAAAAAATGAGGTTTCAATTTGGGATTAATTTGACATTAAATGTGCCGTGATTAATTAAATGACCATTTTTTAATATATTGATGAAATAACAGTTACAATTAGTGCAAATATTAGGTTCTTAAAATATCTAGAATTGATTGATAATTTGCGTTAAAAAGTAAAAAGTTTTTAAAAAATTCTTTAATTTTTTAAAATTTAAATCGTAGAAAAAAAAAGTCAATAAGAAATTTAGCATACAATATGAGATCAAATAAGATAATATTTTTAAAAAATAAAGAATTATACCTCTAAACATATTAGATTGAGGGAGAAACATTTACTAATTTTTAATATTGTATTAAATAAATAGTCATAAATTTTAATTGAGGTAAAATATTTTCATGCACTATACAGAGTAAAAGCAGTCACAAATATGGAATTTTATTGAAATATTTTTTATAGATGAATGAACACGGAAAAAATATTTTAAAAAATAAACAAACCTCTAGTTTCTTATCTAAATATTTTTCTAATTCTTTTTTGTTCTTTAAAGAGTGTTTTTCTTTATTCTTTAGTTCTACCACATCAATGAATATATCTTTCAGTGAGCATATAACTTGCGAATCCTTTAAAAGAGATACGAATAATTAAGACATTTTTGGTAGAAAACATTACTTCATATATAAATATTAAATGCCAATAAAAATCAATATTATACATCACCTGTTTTTGAAACATACCTCACTTTTGACAACATCAAGCATATGCTGCATTTGCTTCTCTTTCAACATAACACTCTCTTCCATTTCCTGCCTTTTTGATTTTATGAAATTTTTCATGATGTATTTCCTTTGTTTAATTACGTTGCCAATTTTGACACGT
This sequence comes from Argiope bruennichi, assembly GCF_947563725.1. Lineage (NCBI taxonomy): Eukaryota > Metazoa > Arthropoda > Arachnida > Araneae > Araneidae > Argiope > Argiope bruennichi. The sequence goes on from NC_079158.1 coordinate 122,521,147, forward strand.
TTTAAAGAGATTTCATTTTCAATTTGCTGAACTTTTATTTCATACACTCGGTTTACAAATGCCTAGAAAAAGTAAAATTAATCAAACTACATAAATTACAAAGTTACAGAGCAACTAGCATAACCATCTAGGTAATGCTACATTTTCGGATGTATCATTTTTTTGAAACTAAAGCAGGCTGTTACTTTTTAAAATCTATTTTAAATTCTATGCATAAAGTTAGAAGGACAAAATATGTAATCTAAGAAAATATTTTTGAGGTTTCATAGTGACCTATATAATTTTTGACCTATGTAAGTTTTATAGGTGTTTTCTTTTTTTTAGTGCTTGATCATTCATTTATAAAGTACATTTAAATTAAATGATAGTAGGAACTGATGACAAATCCAACTTAAATGTAGTATTGATATCAATTTATTTCAAGATCCACATTCAGTCAGCCAATATTTTAAATGATAAAATATCAGCACCCATAAAATCTCTTCTTTAATTTATCTTTAATCTGAAAAAAAAAAGATATAAAATCTTTAATAATAATAATAAATGAATATACGCGTGCATGTTGGCATTTTACAAGATGACTGTTTCACCTAATTTCATATTTTATAAGGTAGATGTTTCATTTCTACTTTGGAAAGTATAAATGAATATCTCAGAGTGATTTTTTTAAAATTACTTAATTAAAAATTTAGGAAGATTTTGGTATTTATATGTGGCAGTTCATGGAATTTTTATTAAATAAGGCTAATTTTTTCAGCTTTTATTTCAATGTAAAAAAATTGTTCTTTTTAATCGTATTAATCTAATTTTGGCACTAATTTTCATACATTTTGTCAATTTTTTAAAAATATTTATATTTACATAATTTTAACAATATATTTTATTGTTGCAATGAAATTCAAACCATTATCGTTATTTCATCAAATAATTTATTATGTGTTTTCTATCGTTATTGAAAAATAAGGCAGACATATTCTGCTTCTTATCTGCACAGTTTTTATTTATTAGATTTATGAGCCTTTTAATGGTGTAATGCCACTGATAGTAGACACCTTAACTTAAATCATTCCATTTTATAATCTATGCAGTTAACATGAGGAATCAGATAGGAAAACTACATTATCTCAAAAGTTAATGCAAAATTTGAAATAGATTAAATAAACATTAACATTTTTAATGGCATTATATAAAGTCATGGGGCTCGACTCCATTAGGAAGGTTCCCTTATCAGTAAATATACTGTCCCAATTTAATGCTTAAAAAGTTTTAGTTCATAGGATCATAAACATCAAGTTATGCATAAGAGATTCAATTGAAAGTAAACATAAACTGTATTCTTAATAAAATAGCTGGTCAGTAAAAGTGATAAGTAAAACATTAAACTTAAGTCACAAATTATAAGTGAAAAATCATAAACTGTCATTCTGTATTTAATATTCTTACCAAAGTCTATATTCATAAAAATTAATAAAATTTTTTAGTTATAAAACAAAATATCTTCTGTTATTGGAATTAATAAAACTTGAGTAGTCTACCTGAAGTTTTACATTCTATATAATTAATATAAATTCTATACATTTAATATAAAATTTGTCAACTTTTTAATAAAATACCATAGAATAAATTTTTCTTGTCTGATAAAATTAAAGATATTAATATCCACCAATAAAGAAAATATGTATTTGTACAGGCTAGAATATTTGACTTAGAACTATTAAACTTGGATCATATATACTTTGGAGGATGGGAATATACACATCTTACAGCAATTAATTAATAAAAAATTTAATTATAACTAATTTAATTAATTAAATTATAATTAATAAAATTTAATTATAATTAATAAAAAATTAAGCAAATTTTTATTTATTTTATGCGATAACTTTGAGGTGACTAGTCATATAATAAATGAAACATAGTCATTGAAGTAGAAAGTTTAATTTGAAAAACTAAACATTAAAATAAAATGTTAAGTCAATAAAAGTAATGTAATAAAATGAAAATATGAAGATCTGATGATTTTAAAAATTATTATAAATTAGTAATTTATGAATCTTTAATAATTTTAAACAAATTACCTCTGTATCCTTATCTGGTTCAGACGCCTTTTCACTTTTATCCTCCAAAGAACTAGGGGACTAGAAAAATATCAATAAACATTTTTAATATTTAAAAATAAATAATATTTCTGATTTAAATCTGAGAATATAAGTAATTTCTGTTTAAATTAATAGAAATTATGAAAAAACATCTTTATATAAGAAAACTGCAACAGTAAATGTATTTAAAAAATGTTAATATTCATCAATATCCATGGATTAATTTAAATTAGCAACAAATGGAATAAAGTTTCCATATCCAAATTTAAATTCCCCAACATTAGTTAAAAACCCAAATAAAAATACACTCTAATTTCTACTATTGTCAGATGGATTTGTGTTACTAAAATTAAGCAGGTATTGAACATTGAGTAGCTTGCAATGAGAGTAATTGGAAATTCTATGGCAATTAGATTATTGTAGTAATGAATACTATTATCAATCCTTGACTCATTTAAATAGATTACTTTGTTTAATTTTATATTAGATTTAGTTTATTTTAGAATTTTCTACACAACTATTTTATTATGGCTATTAAAATGTTAAATTTTGGACCAAAAGAACACAGTTGAATGGAAGGAGAGTCTCCTCCATCCCCAAAAAAGCTCTAAAATGCTGAGCGTAATTTTTCCTAGACATTGCTAAAAGTTTGGCTGTTGAAATAGATGATTTAATATTGGTCCTACTCTTGCTTTTAGAGAATGCATAATACCAACCTGCAAGAATATAATGTAAATGAATTCTGGCCCTGGGGCATATTTGTATTGATGTAATCAGTTCATTCAACTGAATACTGCTTCCTATTTTGTAGTTACCTTATATATTCATTAATTTATACTTCCACTTAATGCAAGCTGAAGAACTAAGAAGGTACAATAAATCAGATCAACTGTGTAATCATAAGAAAAAAGAATAGGGAAATGTGGAACCAAAATTGGCACCAAATCTCTAGTCTCCTCAACTTAATATAAAATATAATTATTAATAAAATCGTATTTAATCAAAAAGAATAAAATTATTTGATTTTAAAAATTAAAGACCAAGTAGCATCAACAACATACTGAAAATAAGTCAAGATGAATAGACAAAAATTAAATACCTTGATGGCTGTTTCCACCACTTTAGCATTTAATTTTACTTCTAAATCTAAAAACTCTTTTATCACTTTTTTATCCATCTTTAATTTATTTTCTTGCTTTCTTACTTCAAAATAATTATCAAACTGCAAAAATGGTTTCAACTGAAAAAAATAATGTTTCATTTTATTAAATATATATGAGGATAAAAAATTATTAATAAAAAAAATAAAGCATCTAAGAACTGAAAATATTCTTAATGCAAAATAGAAGAGGAAAAAAAGCATATTTAAAAACAAAAATCTTAACGAAATACAAAATTTCATAGAAGCAAATTTATATTCATTAGAAGTGATCAGGAATAAGATAGCAAAACTGTGTCTAAGAAACATCTAAAAAGAGTGAAGATAACAATTAGAATCTGATAAATTTCACTCATAGAAATACACAGAGCTTCTGCTTTAATTATTAATTTACTTTTAATATAAATTTAAAAACTTACATTGCCCGTACTTACTTCTTTCTCAGTTTCATTAATTTCCTGGATAGATAACTTTTCATCACTCAAATTTTCCTATAGAAAAGAAGGGGAAAAATCTTAAATCTAGCATTAATATGATTATAATGACATGCACCTAAAATACCATTAATGTAATATAAAAATATAACTGCTAAAAAAATGCAAAAAAAAAAAAGATTTTAAAGGCAGTATCAAAAATTGAACCTTATATTAAATTGTAGCAAGAATATACTGAAAAAAAAATTACTAAAGGATCACATTCAAGATATTATTCTTAACGGCAAGATATATTTCAATCAATAATGATGCAAATGAATAAGCTTCAAAGCAAAAATCAAATTCTTTGTATATTATTCATAAATTTTATAAAAACTATTTTAAGTCAGAGTTCAACAACTATAAGAATATCTTTTCTCTTTTTATCGGTAGTTATACATTCAATGTTTCAAATCAACTCTTTGCTCGTGCAATGCCAAATGTGGGAAAAAGTATTCTTTGACAAAAAGCAAAGTGACAAAAGAATAGTAATTTAAAATGAAATAAACATAAATTATATTGCAAATCGAAAAAAAAACACCTGTTGAATGAAATCAAAGTTATCAATAGAATCACATTAATTTAAGATCTGATGTAAATCATGCAAAATTAAAGAAATTCTTTGAAGATAAAGAGATAAAGGGGGAGAGAAGAGTAATAGAAAAAAATCATTTAAGGAAATAAATAAATTAATTAAGGAATTAACACAATATTTCATATATAATTCAAATAGTTTATCTCTTGGAAACAATTTTTTTTTTTAATATATTAAAACTCAAACATCTATATTTACAGAAACATAGCCATTGAAATGATTTCTGAGATCAAAGATACCAGTAAATTATGAGGACTATAATAAAGCTTCCTTTCTTTCCAATTAATTTTATTATACACATATAAAATAAATGTTACTGGCTAGAAGAGGTATACCAAAAAAGAAAAGAAATAAAAAAAAATTAGACTCATCAAGTCATTTTCTGCTATTCTTTTTACTTTCTATCATATAAAGAATACAAGGAGAAATTTTTGTAATCGTCAAAAAATTCGCTTGAAGGTTCAACCAATCTTCACATTTCAGAACTCTATGAGTTTGAAAAATATTTTTTTGGAATTATGTCAGTCTATTGTTCTCTTTTAGGGAATATGATAATTTAAAAATACTTTGAGCTAAACAATGAAATTTAGGATGTAGTTTTTACATACAATTTTTAGATTTCCATCGAATTTTGGAAGAAAGAATTGAAAGTTTGTTTGTTTGATTTGGTGGATGTGAAAAACAATAACAAGATAACACAAAGTTTAATTAGAAAATATTTGGTACATAGTTTTAACATCTAAAATGTAGATCTGTATTGAATAACGAAAAAAATCTGTCAAATAATTGGCTGTCTGTAGACCTGCATATAAACCTAAAAACTTAGAAATGAAACAAAATGTTGAATAAAATTTGATATATGAATTTGTTACAAAATTATAATTTTGTGTCAAATTTTTAAAACAGGCGGACAGAAATAAGGTGTTCAAAATGCATGCTCAGTTTTCATTCTAATGTGGCAAAGAACAAAGTGCTTAAGTGTGGGATTTGAAAAGAAAAAATTTGAACACTTGTGAATTTCTTTCCTTCACTCAATGTTCATGATTTTTATGCAAGAGGGTGGGCAGGATAAGAGCTTTGTTAAGGAAAATGAAAGAAAATTTCAGAGAAATAATTCATTTCTGCTTGACAAGAGCATGTATCTCAAACCTTACAAATATATATTTTTTTCTCAGAAAGAGTAAATACAAGAAAAAAAAATCACAAACCTTAATATCTTCATCTTTTGTTACATCCTTTACAGCTGCTAAAATATCTGCCTTTTTTTTATTCACATCTTCAACAATAAGTTTTTTATGGACGTTTCTTTCAAGTTCAGATTTTTTCAGTGTGAACGTTGTTAAAAATAAATCACTGAAGTTAACAGTAATTTCATTGCTCTAAAATAATATTGAAAATAAAAAATGTAATTATTATTTATAACAAGTTAATTTTAAGTAATATTGTTAAGGTGATAAATAATAATTGATTCTTATGCATAGAATTTTGCATTTCATTTTTGCTTTTAAAAAGAGGGTAATTCTGAAAAAGTGACTATGTGAAAATGAAAATGTTAAAAAATTATTAAATAATAATAATAATAATAAAACCAAAGAAAATTTTTTTAATAGCATTGAACAAATTTTAATATTAATTTTTAGACACAAAATATATCTTGCATTTATTCCCTACAAGTGTAAAAATGGGGAATTTCTAATAAATTTAATGATTCATGAAGTATTAATTTTATATTAGTTTGCTACTAATTTTGTAATCATAAAATTATGTAGTTTTTGATTAGAATTTAAATAAAAGGTAGAGGGCACAAATTAAAATTTTTAAACAATAAATTTCAATTTATTTGAATATGAAAAATCAATAAACTTCTTGGAAAATGACGTTTTGTAAGAATTTCTCTTTATAAGCAAAAATGATTTATAACAACAACAAAAAGAAAAAAAAATATTACAATTCGAATGAAATTTGTTTTTAAGTTAATATTTTTTATAAAAATATTTCATATTTACAAAAAAATTCAAGAGATTATATAAAAGACTATTCTTATAAATGTTTGCAATTTTTTTATTTGACTCCACTCATATGAACAATCTTGCTTTGTCAAATAATTCAGTTTAAGCGCAATAAAACTTTATTCTTATATCCTTTTGAAAGAATTTTAATCTTTCAGAACAAATGCAAAAATTACATACAAATTACACAAAAATTATTAATTCTAATAAAAATTTCCGATTATTAATATGGAATTTTCTTAAAGGCATTCTACAATTACTCTCTTAATATATAATAATAATTACTCTCATAATATATAATAATAATTACTCTCATAATTATACAAATATAATAATAATTTTTATACTAATATAGATTATAATTATTCCTAAAATTATATTTGCTTAGAAATCTCTATTCACATCAAAAGTAGCAATATATGGGATGGATATTAGCTAAAAAAATACAAGAATTACGGAAATTAATGATAGATAGAATAAACGAATGAAAATGCAAGAAAAAAGAATAAAGCACAAAAAGAATAAAAATCAATCACATTTTTTTCTTTTTCTATCAGTAAGATATTAATCTTAACACTAAAATTATTTTTTAAACAATAAAAAGTATGTCCACTCTTATTTCTTCCATTCATACAACAAAAATTTCTATTTTGATGCTTTTGGCATAATGGTGATACAAGCTCAGATGCAATTTAAGCATAAGTTTGAATGTTTTTGGATATTTCTTAGCAGCAAAACATTAAATTTGTCCCAGGAATTTTCATTGTAAATATTTTAGAATACATAAAAGCAATTTCCCCACGTTGATGGGAGCTTTAAAAATACTTTTAAAGCATCACAAAAATAAAAAAAATAAAAATGAATTATTACCAGCATCTAGAAAATATATAAATCTTGCACATCTAAATATGGAAAAAACCTTTAACTGAAAGTATCAAATATCTCCCTATGTAATCATTGTATATTAACCAAAGTGTGAATTCTGGGTAATTTTCCCATTTGGAATCTATTCATGGCATTAAAAAGAAAGGTGTTGCCATAGGAAGTTTGAACAATTTTAAACATGTAGAGCATCCCCTATGGATATTTTATGTTAATATGTTAGTATAAGTTACTAGTTTTAGAGAGGTATTTTTCGTTTGCATATGCGATGATTGACAGTAGAATAAAGTTGAGTGGCTTCCCTTTTCTCTCTTTTTTCCCCCTGCAACTGTACATATTTCATCCATTATCTAACAAACATCATCAATATTGTCTTACAAATAATTTTTATTATTTAATTGTCTTATTTAGAAAAAATCAACTCATTAATAAAATTATATAAATCACAACTAAACAATAAGTAAAAAGAAGATAAAATATTTATCAAGAAAATATAAACTAATAATAAAAATATTATTAATACAAATATTTACTTCGGTTTCAGTAATCTCTGCTCCTTCAGTACGTATGTCTTGAAGGTACTCAATATCAGAAGAAATACTCTCCCTTTCAATTTTAAATGTTTCCAACATAGAACAGTACAGAGTCTGGGATGCTTCAATGAGTCTTTTATCCTGGTTGAAGGAATGCAGTAAAATAATTTATCTTTAAGTAAAGGGTGGGGGAGAATCAAACTTCATTGAATGATCAATTAAATAAATTTAGAAGCTCACCTTTGATTCCAATTCCTTTTGAACGTATGAAAAAGTACATGTTTCTGGAACAAGAAATTCGATGAAGGCATTATTTGCTTCCATGACAGCTTCTAGGGCTGGAGAATACAGCAAACTGCTCATGTTGCTCTATCACATAAAAGAAAATCACATTAAAGATGCACAATCAAAGAAACACAAATTAATTTTATTGAATGCAGTCTAATTTATAAATACTTTAATTTTTACTAGTTAAAATAATCTAATTTTTGTTCCAAGTATACCTATCTATAGAAGGCATTTTTCCTTAAACTAATCGTAGTCTGTGGATAAACAAATGGATTGCAATATACTATTTCAAATCATTATACTATTGAATATTTGCTAACTAAGCTTGTCAAATCAGATATAATAAATATTAGACATTTATACAAATATATCTGTAATAAAAAGGGAACTTGAATAGCAAAATGCACTGCTTTTAAAATTTAAAAAAAAAAAAAAAAAAAAAAAGAAGCGAACGTGAATAGATAAAATGTATGCAATTATGAAGTAAATGCTATCGTTAAAGTTTGAGGAAAACAAGTAACTCAAATGTATTTTTCTGTCTTATGAAAATTCTTTTTATAGCAAAGAATTTACATTTTTTTTAAATTAAAAATTTCCTTTACAAATCTCATATAAGCTGTTTCAATGGGAAAGCTCACTGAAATATGCAACAAGTAATTTTAAAAATATGAAATGATTTATTATATATTCCACTACACAGATATATAATTATTATGAATCATGTAACTAAGAAAACATTCATCTGACAAAAAATTTCTATCTAATCTCTTTTAAAATAAATCAGAATTTTAAGCAAAAGGTTGAATCCTATTGAAATATGTTTTCTCAGGACTGATAATTTTAAGCTTATTAACATATAATGAGTACTGTGCCATTTACTTAATAACATTCAAGCCAATATGTAAATTAAACTATTTTAATGATTTGTTTTATTTCAAAAGCATTCATTATTTTTTAATGACTTCTTTGATATAAAATGTATTATTAAATGATTATAAGCAATTATTGAATACATTCATTACTTGAAGTGTTATATTTATCTCTCTCTTTCTGATTGATTGAAGAAGGACTGGGACTCTTTCAAGAATGTTCATTTATAAATTAAATATGTATCAAAAGAAAGTAGAAGAAAATACCTCCTCCTCTATTAAATTCAGTAATTCTTGCATTTTTTGTGTTTCTAGTTGACGTTTTTCCAAACAAGTTTTTAAATGTTTTCCACACACAGCTAGAACTTGCAACACCTTCAAAAATAGTACGAAAAGTAATTAGTGATATAGCTATCGTGAGATTAGTAGAGACAATTACATTGCCATATGAAAAAACAACATTTAAGTTGTATCATCAGAATTAATTATATTAATTGCTTGGTGATAAAATTGCTAAATGATTAAATAATAATCTTGGTTAAAAAATATGCAAGTTAGCAAAAATTCCTGATTCACAACATACGGACAATCTAAGAAAATAATGCCTTACTTTTAGATTCAAGCTTTCTTATCCTCTTGAAATTTCAATAAACAATAAAGGAGAGTATCTATGCATGTATGTTGATCCTCTACAAGCCAGATTGTTTGACACACAGTTATTGAAATTGGCACATAGATGATGAATGTGTAACTTGAGGCATTTTTAAAAAAATTTAATTCATTAAAAATTAAGTATAATTTCCGAAATTTGTCATAACTTTGAAAAATATTATTGCTTGAAAAGCTGATAATTAGCTGATATTTATTAGCTGATAATAAACATAATGAATATTTCTAGTAAACCAACTGGTTGCCAAAGACAGCTAATTATAAAATATTTAAAATAATTAATAAAAGTAAACATAACATAATTAGGCCAAGGAAGTGAAAAATTTTTTATTGTAAAATCTGATAAGATAACTGTTACTTTCAGAAACAAGCAAAATAAAAATTGTAAATAGATTCTAATTAATAGATAAACTAGATTCTATTATTTAATTATAAAAAATAAAATAAAAGTTGTTAATAAATGCTGGAACGATTCTGAAAAAAATTTGGCCCTGTATGCTTTATAGGTTTATTTTTCTTATTTTTTGAGAATAGTAATATACAAATAAGTATGAAAAAAATTGATGGTTAATTTGACATGCCACATTATACAGTAACTTACATAATTTAGATCATTAGCAATGACACAATATTTATCAAATAAAGTGTATATTAAATATTACAAAAATCACTCCATACATCACTTTCAGGTGACCAACTGTCATGATCACTAGTTAAATTATGGATTTCCTCATTTCTATCATTGACACCTTGCCGCAATACATCTTTGCAGTCAGACAGAAGCTCTGAACCCTTGAGAGAAATGTGGGAATTTAATTATTTCTTAAAATAACAAAATAATGCAAAAATTAATCCAATAAACACTAAACATTAATTTGGATAAATATCAAAAATTGAATTATTTTTACCTCTGCTGATCCCATGAATAGCAGATAAGACAAATCAGAGTTCATATTTTTGACTTCTTCTTCAATTTTGTGAGTAGCATATAAAAAATCCTTTTCACAAAAATTGAAAATAACATTTTTCTAAATAAAAAAAATTTATTAGCTAAAAAAAAGGCAAGCAATAATCTATAAATTATAATTTAATTGAGTCAAATATTATAATTTAAATTTAAATATTATAATAAAATTTTAAATGTTTAATTAACTAAGTTCCGAGTATTGAAAAATGCAGTACAAAACAAAAAGTGATCTTTTTTTTTTTACATTACACATTTAATAATTAAAGACTGCAGTAGCCCATTAGAATTTAGCCTATTTTAGAATTTAAAAATTACCCACATACAGTTCAAATTCACACACATATATATATAGGACAATAAATTCACAAAAATTACTTTCTCTATAAAATATAGAAATGAATTTTTAGTAACTTAGAAAAATTAATCAATACTTTGTTACATTTTAAGTTCGAAATAAATGTTTAATTTTACTAAAAAGATAAATAGGAAGTTCCTTTTAGGACAATAATATTTTAAGAATATAAAGCACATAATATACTAACTTCCTCTTGCAACAAATCGATGGTATTTGTAAGTCTATCCAGTTCAAATTCTATTGAATTTAAAGCTTCCAGGTTAAAAAATTGAACATTTTCCAAGCAATCTTTACACACTTTTGAAACATAAGAATCCTGAATAAATTAAATAAAATTATTAAATAAACTTACAAGTAAGAAAATGAAATATTCATAATAATTAAGTCTATTATAGCAGAATTAACAAAGTAAAGAACTCTTAAAAGATTATCTAACAGTTTAGAGCAAAAGCATAAGAAATAATTGAAAACAGAAAAAAAATTATTCTAATATCGCAAATGAATATGATAAATGCAGTGAACTTTAAAACGATATTTGCAATGGCATTAAATTTAAATGTCTTATTTTTATTCTGGCAATTATTGATATTTCTTATAAAATAAACACATTCATAAGTTTTTAAATATAGTTTTTATATAAAAAATAAGGAATAATTTATTAAATGTTTGATTAACTTATTTAAACTGCATTTAATTCATTTGTATTTCCCTAATTACTTTTATTGAAATGAGCCTTCTTCTGATACTGAGTATATATATGAATATTAAGAAGAATTAATAAAAAAATTAACTACAGAATATATCATAGAAAAATAAAGATTTGAATTTTGATAATTTACTTTACTAAATTATATATATAAAAAATTATCAAATTTATTTTAGAGAAAACAACATTTTTCCATTTATAAATTTGTACCAATTTTGTTACTATCAGTTGTCTTTATTTTCATTTTTTTAAAGTAGATAATAAGAACACTTTTTGTCATATCTATTGCTTTCTTGAGATATATGTAATGGTTTAATGGAATTTATAAAAAACATTTACACAGTCATTTATATTTTGATATATTTTTCACTAAAGGATTATTGAACATATGAAGAGGGAAAAAAGTAAAATGACATTCAAAATGAAACTTTACACCTGCTGAAAGAAAATTACTTTGCTTCATTAACATAAGTATTATTTTTGGGAAGACATGCTGCTATTTTCTTTTATTGTTGAATTTTAAAATGAACTGAATGAAATGAAATGATGAAGTGAAATGAGTGAAAAGAAGAGGGGGAGAGGGTAGGTATTTTGGTTTTGAATTTCATTGAAAATAAATAAACAAATAAAAACAATAAACTTATTAAAGCTTCTTTTTTTATCCCTGCATCTATTTAACAATTTTTTTAAGCTACAGATTGAAATAGGAATAATTATAATTTTCATATGACTACTTACATATATTTAAATTTGCATTCTATATATACTTATTAATTGACTATGTTGGTGAAAATTAATATGATATATATTATGTAAATACAGCCACATATATGGAATGAAAATAAATATATATATATATTAGTTTTTAATTATTAAAAACAAGAGCCAACAAAAACACCACATAACACCAAAATATTTTTTAAATAACATAATTATTTACTGTGAAAATTTTAATTTGTATATAAATTACCTCAATTTTATCATAAGAGTTGAAAACATGCTGCATTCTTTCATTTTCTTCCCGCCGTTTTTCTCCAACCAGAAAATAATTTTCTAGGCAAGTAGTTACTACTTCTAGAGACTACGCAAAATAAAAAAAAAATAAAAAAAATGTAAATACTCTTAGAAATAATCCAAATGACGATTAATTAAAACTATAATAATAAAATTTCATAATTAATAGTAAATCAATCATAAATATTTAAAAAAACATGAACTACTTTTAGCATTGTTACAAATTCTTTTCGATAGTTCCACCTATTTGTTATAAATTGTACTAAAATGCTTTTTATAACTAATTATCATTTTGCATATAAATAACCGAAAATAGTTTCCTTTCTTATAAACAAATCATCTGGTCCCCTTTTTTATGATGCTCAACATAATCTTTTATTAAGAAAATAAACATATTTTTGCATCAAATAAGTGACTACCAAAAATTTGTCAACACAGAAAATTCAAGATAATTGCTTGGAAACTCAATTTCTGAAGTCTATTTTATTTTTAAATTATGAAATAAACACTTCTGTTTTAAAGCTATGCTTACATCTGACAAGCAGTAACCACATGGCATCACAATCGACTTGATTTTTGGAACATTAATTCTCATTTGGTTCTTTGCCAAGTCAAAACTGGGAAGACATGTAACCAATAATAATCCAATAAAGAAATATTCTCCCCCTCCCCCTTTTTTTTTACTGCAGATCTGCAAGAAATTTTTTGAATCAACCAGTAAAATAATTAATCTATAAAGAAAGATATTATGAAAATTTCTTTTAATTGAAAGGGGGAAATATTCCAAATAATATCTCAAAAGGACTGAAAAAAAAATTTGAATACTCAATGCAAGTGTTTATTTTTTAATTTTTAGAGCATTTTGTGGAAATAGACAATATTTTAAAAATATCTCAAAACTCAATAAATGATAGAAGATATTGAAAACAAATTACATTAGAATAACACTTCATCTGATGGCATATCAGAAGTTTTATCAGGTAAAACTATATTAAGGGCTATTTTGTGCATGAAGAATCATCCATTATAATACAATATCAAATAAAATTTTCTGCAATGAATTTTCAATTCCTCTGAATTATAATTATTCGTATGCCTGGTTCAGTTCACCTGAATTACAATATTTTTATGCAATTCACCTGAATTACATAATTGTGTTCATTTTTTCTAAACACAAATGCTCCAATTTAGCAGTATAGACAATAACCACTTTTCAAAGCAACATGTGAGAACACCATGGATTTCAAATATGAGAATGCTGAGAATTTTTTTTTAACAAGGATACAAATATCCTCATATATATAGGAAAACGAAATTGAAAGTAAAGCATTTAACAGCACTTTTATAGAGATGCAAATTTTTAAATGGAAAAATCATGGACATTTACTTTTAAAACAGTGTATTAAATCCATTTATAAAGTTAAAAACAGCCCTCATAATTTAAGAGAACCATGGGAAACAAATAAAAAGAATAACTTCAGATATTTAGTTCAAAATGCATCACAACATAAAAGCAGTTTAAAGTTTTATTATTAGAAAAGTTCAAATCTGATTATCTACAGGTTTCACAGTTTATTCTAATTGTCCACATTAAAATCAAATCTTAAAAATAAGTAAGCAATTTTTTTTATTCAACAGATGCAATAATTAAAAATAAAATATATTTATATATAAATTTCTGACTTTGTTTTTGAATTCCGATAAGTGCTCCAGTACATCTATGAATGTTTTAATTGATTCTTCTCTCCATGTAAGACCTGATTGTAATATTGAAGTCACTGTAGGTAACAAACTCTGAAAAATAATTTTAAAAATCAAATAAAATTAACAAATGTTCCTCAAATTATGATAAACAGTATTTGAATAAAGACTTTAACTCATAACAATTAATTATGAGTAAAGCAATCATCAGTTAAAATCTAAACATATACATGCTTTACACAGTAATTTAAAGTTTATTTAAGAAACTATACTTTTAAATGAAAATGTTTTGAAATTCATTTATTTACTATTTTATAATTTGTTTATAAAGACAAATATTCATTCTTTACATGGTGATAAATCCAATGCTGAGAAACCACATTATCAAAAATAAATTTTATAATTATTATGAATTCAAAATAATCAAAGTAACAAAAAGTGCAAATAAATAAATAAAATAAATTTCTCAAATACTTTGTGTGGAGGGAAGAATGAATTCGAAAATAAAAAGAATTAATATTATATAATTATATTTAATTCATTTAAAAATCAACAACAACAAGCAAAACCTCTAAGAATTTCCTAAAGAAGTTTGATATTCTGTAATGTGAAATTCTGATTGCTGTTATATAATCCAACAACACTGATTTATTTAGGGAAGAAATAACTAACTAGAATTACTTAGTGACAGTAATATTTATAAGTATAATAACAAAATCACTATATCATAATATTTATGATAATTAATGAATTTTTTCTATGTAACTTCGACAGTACTTTAGAACATAATTAACCATTGTACCTGACTTAATTGCCGGTTCTTTATTCCATAAGAATCAAAACAGTAGAGCAAAATACATACATTCTTTAACATCATACAGATTCTTTCTTATATTGAAATCTTTAAGAGATGGCTGTTTGAATTATCAGCAAAAATTTATAGACTGTGTATTGACAAAGTCAATTCATCCATTAGTTCAGATATTAAGTCAATAAAAACTAACTGAAAATATTAGCATATTGTTGTACAAAATGAAAACAAACCAAGGCATTTATAAAAAATGATCCATCAGACATTTATAGAAAATTGTTACATGTGACAAACTTCTTGTACAAAGAATGGATTTATACAAATCCATTGCTCAAAGTGATAGTTTTAAAAATTAATATTTCGATTTTGATTAAAGCAGCATCCATCTGTCCAATTTGCATTTTTTTTTCAAATAGAAGATTTGATTTTACTTGAAGTAGGGTCCAAATATAAAATTCTAGACATCGATCATTGGATGTATACTTTATGAATGCCAACTATTACGTTGAAATATTCTCTTCACTGACAGTCTTGAATGTTGAATTCAGGCAGATTGTTTGTAAACTAGCAACAGGGTAATTTGAAAAATAAAACAAAATGCCGATTTTGCATCACATGTATTATGTCGTTTACTGAATAAATTTGCATTTCTGAAATAAATGTTTTCATCTAAATTTGTGATTAATCCTTTAAATTTAAAAATAAGCATATATCTACAATTTTTGTAGACAGAAATATGAAATTTTGTGAGTGCATATATGAATGCAAAAGAAACATTTTATTAAAAATTTTACCCTACAGAGAATATTTAAAAATGTAATTTTTTTAAAAAAAGCTTTCTACTATCAATCTTTATAAAAGCTAAAATGTTTCTATACAATTGCCTACTTTATTTAATAAAAATTTGTAATTGAAAGTATATGCCTAGGTGTAATAGTCATGTAGAGGGGGGGGAGGACCTTGATTCACGTTTTG
The DNA here is from genome assembly GCF_947563725.1 of Argiope bruennichi. Taxonomy (NCBI): domain Eukaryota; kingdom Metazoa; phylum Arthropoda; class Arachnida; order Araneae; family Araneidae; genus Argiope; species Argiope bruennichi. The sequence goes on from NC_079158.1 coordinate 122,537,252, forward strand.
GGACACCCTGTATGTAGACTGAGATAAAACATTTAAATATTATTGGCTTAAATAATTTATCATTTCAAAATTTAGAATAAAGTAATGGATCCTAAATTTGGCTTGTTAATGTCATATTTTATAAGTGACAATCATGCAACAGGAAAAACATTATTAAGGACAATCATTAAGGAAACATTATTCTTATTTAAATGAAATATAAATTCTTGCCATACAAATGTAGAAAATTCTAATTTACATTGTTTAGCAGAGTCAAAAACAAATAAAACAATGGTTTGCTTTGGTGATGTAAGAAAATAAAAAGAATCATAAAATAAACTTTTATTTCAGAAACTTTTTGAGTAATTATTCATATATTTACAACCAGTATAGAATAGCTATGTTGAAATTAAAGGTCAATGTTGTGCAAAGATTTTATACATTTTAAGGTTTAAATAGTTTCAAGTTCTGAATCTTTCAGATGATTTGCATTGCTACATTAATGCTCTACTTTTTATCTTCAAGATATATGGAATTCAAAAACTGAAGTATAAACTGATTACTGAATCCATATGTAAAAATTTTCATTTTTAGAATGCAAAATATGTTCGACAACATTTTTTAAAAGAATAAATGAAAGTTCAAAATGCAGTTACGTTTCCAATAAAACAAAAAAGGAATACAGAGTACATTTTAGAGTGAATATCATAAGAAACCGAAAGAAAGATTAAAATGGTACGAAATATTATAGTTTCATAAATTATTGATCCCAGATCACTTTATCAGGTGTAATTGTAACAACAAAAAATTATTATATAACCAATTTTATTTGGAATAATCAAATGTTATAAAATTATACAAATCTTTTTATAAAAGTAATTTTGGAAAACAAGAGAATGTATAATTTTACCAAAATTTTCATTCAAAAGTGTCAATTTTAATTCAAAATCAAAATTCAAATAAAATTATGAATGGTTAAACAAACCTAATGTTTAATGGTATAAAAAATTATTACTGAGAAATAATTTTATGTAAAGATGGATTTCATTACATATTCAATAACGTTTTAATAAATATGTAAAACTTTTATTATTTTTATCATTTTCATCTCAGCTTCTAATAAAATTTTAAAATTTAACTGTTACTTGTAAATAACTTTTTATGCATGAAATTCAACTAAAATTTCATTGTATAATTTAAAATTACAGCAATTATTATAATTTTAGAGAAATTGTCAAAATATTAATAAAAATTTCTGATTAGAGCTAATTTTGGCATCAATTTAGATTCTCAGTCAATTTTAAATTAAATGATCTATTTATTTAAAATCTATTTTAATTTTAAATGATTATTCAATTCTCTTACGTACTTCTGGTTTCTGAATGTCAGATTCAATCACATGCATAGAATTATTAGCACTGTATGCATCAAGAGATGCTGGAACAAAAGCATCTAAATCATCAGATGTCTCTAAAACCTGTACATAAAAATGAAATTTCAGTATTCAAAAACAAAAATTTTCTTCAACACAGACTTTTTTTTTAAATAAATAAATAAATTTTTAAAAAACATTGTTTTCAAAAGTGCCAATTGTGAAAGAAGATGGAACAACTCACATATTCTTCTATTTCTTCTTCTTCAATATCTCTTCCAGTCAATATTTTCAATTGAAACTTTAATTCTTTTATATCTTGAGTTACTTCTTCCAGATTTTTAGTTAAGTGTCCACGACAAATGTTTAAAATTTGATCAATCTTAAAATAAAAGGAAAATGATTTTAATAAGCTATTTTATCTTCGATATTTCAAAAATAAATAGATTTCAAAAGTATTTTTTATTAATGTTTAAATTCATGTTAACAAAAAAGAATTTTTAAATGATAAATAAACAATACACAATTAAATTATATATAACTAACAGATTCCAAGCAGAACATCTGCTCTCTAGTGTCTAATATTCGGAATTTTTATATATGCAAAATATTCTTTGATTAAAGTAGAAACAGGCATGGAATTCTTCTTTTAGGTGTTATGGAAGGATTTCCATATTTATTCATCAAAATTTTATTAAAAGTCATGACCAGAGGGAAATGCAGTCTAAAGAGGAAGGCAGAAAGCAGAAAAAAGAGGTCACAAGAAAAAAATTTGAAATTATACGCTTCTATAGATGGGAATCAGCCGATGCAGCATTTTGGTTCAACATGTGCCGAGTCGTTATTGGAAAATGAAAGCCTTCACAGTTCAGAAGTCTGAGTTTGTGCGATTAGAAACTTTTAGAATGCAAATAAATTGAAATTATTACTCACACTTATGTTCACAACAGTAAAAATACATACATGAATTTGGCCTGTCAAAGCTTGCTCGAGTTATCATGTTCACAAACAAAACTAAATTCAAAAAATGTCTTTTTGGAACTAGGGGAAGTCTATAGTGTTGAAATTCTTCATAATTTAAAAATAGAAATTTTTGGCGTTTATAATGCTTAGTATAAGAGAAGGTAAAAATAAAAATGTCTCTAGACAGCAATGGTAGAAGTGTGCAAATGATATATATAACTAAACAGTGAAATAAGTTTAATAATTAAAGAAAAGGAACATTAAAAATTATGTTTACATTAATTTGAAAGGAAAAAAAAGATTAAACTTTAGGAAAATAGCGAAACAGTGAAATTGACGCACTTTGAAATTACTTTTTTGAATTTTAAAAGGGTATAAAAATATTTTTTGTGCATTCAGAAATTATGGCAAAAAATTTTAAGCCCTATTTTACGCCACCCTTTAGAGTTTCATAAACTCTTTTAACTTTTTTGTATACTAAGTATAACAAAAGAATTGTAATCGCCAAAAAATTTGAACCAGATTTTGACGAATGTTCACGTCTTGGAAGTCCTTGAATTCGAAAAACATCATATTTGGAAAATATCTTCTATTGGCGACAAACATAAGTTAAAAATGCTCTGAATAAAATGGATGAAATTTGGTATATAATCTTTACACTGAACTTGTAGATTTCTCTTAAATGTTGAGTGAAGTTTGTTCAGAAAAAGTGTGGCTGACTGTTCGAATATAAGTTAACACAATAACTATAAAAAGAAGAGAGCTAGACAGATAAAATTCAATACACAAATTTAAAACCCATGGTGTATACATCTACCATTTTGAGCCAAACCCAAGAAGGGGTTGATTGTCTGTCGTTCTATACTCCCAGAAATATGTAAAAGGAATAACTCAAAAATGCAAGTACAGTTTATGAAAATCAATCGATTGAGAAGAATGGGTTTAAAATCCGATTTTCAGATACTTTTAACTGCATACCAGGGATTAACGCAACTATTATGCACCAATGCCATGCAAGGCATTCTATTCGACTGGTTTAATAATGCATTTAATCCTTCAAGATACTAAGAAATATATAAAGCCAACTTTCTTTTGAATCTGGAAAAGAGTATGGAATTGAGTTCAAACAAACAAATGGACTTTCAATTTTCTGTATATAGCTTATGAAGTTATATACTTAATGATAATGTAACAATTATTGCTCATTTACATCAGGCATAGATGATTCTAGCAGTTCTACATTTTACAAATATATATATATCATGAATTTCGTATTAAATACATTCGTCAATATATTACTATTTAAGAAATGAAGATATTTGCACAATTTGGAGTTTTAATACCAATGAAAATACACAAAATTATTGAAAAGAAATTATTACTTTTATACTAAATAAACTTCCTTAAGAACCATTTATTCACTTTCAATAATAAGATATTTAAGTCAATTTATATGTGAGGAATTACATTTGATTTCATAAATAAATCAATTAAAAAAGAAAAATAAATGACAGAGAAATATATAAACTTTTTTAAATTAAAAAAAAAGAAACAAACAAAGGTCCATTTTCCAACAAACATTTTTGCTTAATTGATAATAAATAAAAATACTTACATCAGAAAAGAATTTATTTTGGTGTTCTTTAAACATATTTATTTCTGAAGTTATCATACCAATTTCAGTTTTCATTACTTCTTTCTCTTTATTAAACATTCTGACAAAATTTCGCAAAATTTCAATCAACTAGAAACCAGAAAAAAATCAACATATATGGGCTTTTTAAGTAAACTAAGAATAAAAGCTGTTCTAAATCTATATAAAAACAACAACAAAAAATTCAAGAGTACAAAATTATGATAAAAGATATCGCAATTTACCTCTTCTGCTAGTGTTCCTTTGAACGAATCTAATGATTTCAAGTTTTCCTGTGTATTATTTATATCCTTATTTATGCTTTCAACAAGCGTTGAATAGAATTCAGAAAACAAAGCTATTGTCTAAATATAAAAAAATCAAATTTTCAATATCCAATTATTTTGAACCTATTACAATACAATAAAAGAATAATATGATATGTTTAATTACTTACATAGGCTGCGAGAGCTCAATTAGTAAATGAATGAAAAAATAAGTTTACACTTAGATTATGCATTTTTTTTTTTTATTGAAATGTATCATATATTTTGTTAATTATTTTCCTATTATATGCGCATATTTTTTAATCTTGTTCCTTTAGAGTATATTTAGCAGCAAAATTGCTCTGTATTTTAATATATCTCTTTTAAGCTATGTATGTCTACCATTGTTTAACATACTCATTATTACTTATTCAAATGTTATCATATTTAATCAATTATCGATTTTATCAGAGAATTTTAAAAGAAAATATAAGCTTTTAGGAGTTTAAAGATCATCAAGTTCTCTAAGTTTTAATAAATTATTTTTAATAAAAAAATATCTTTAATAAAAAAAATATTTTTAAAATTTATTCTTCACGATTTAATAACAGCAAACAATTTTTTTTTTCTATCATCATGTCTCCAGAACTAATCTACAATGCATTTTTCTCTTATTCGTTCTATTTCCCCCTCTTTTGAATTGGGTATGTAGTGCTGCAACATGACATGATCAATAATTTGGTCAGTTACATTCTACCTTTTACTAAATAAAGATGAATTTATGTGTGTGTTGGCACTCTATAGAGCAGACTGTCTGATATATAGCTACCAAATTGGTACATATATACCTTGGAAGATGCCACAGTGGAAATCGGAGGGAGGTTTTTGAAATTTTAATTAAAAATTAAACAGAATTTTGGAGTTTTTTGTGAACATTTCCAAAAATATTATTGTACAAAATTAAATTTTATATCATTTGAAATTTTAAAAAAATGTTTTTTAATGATATCAATTTGACAGTTGTAAAATTTTTTTCCCCTGAATTTGACATTAAAAATTAAAAAAAAAAAAAAAAAAAATATTTTGATGTCAACTAGTAGCCTTTCTTGCTTCATTTAAGATGCCGGTTATATTTAATTCCAGTAAAATCGCTTAGATAAAACTTCATGTCCATAATTCCACCAAATTATCAGATATAAAAGCTATGCTATTTTAATAGTCTTGCATATGTTCTGTTCATTGTACATATGAACTTTTCTAACTCAAACCAATTCCTTCACATCATAGTGCAATTATGTCCAATTTATCTCAGTATTTGGACATATTTACTTTTCTATTTGTAAATTCACTTTTTTATTTCTTCTGTAAACTACCTAGATAATAAATAGAATCCTACTTTAGCTCTCAACAATGTTAGAAAATCTTACAATCAAATATTTGATAAAACAATGAAAAAGATCTGGATTTCATTTGTAACAATGAACACATTGGTGCAAACTATATATATAGAAATATGTTTAAAAGTTATTTAAATCTAGACTAAAGAATTTTACATAATAAAATAGTCATAATTGCAAAATTATTTTTTAAACTTTAAAATGGTGAAAAAGTCATTTTTGTGGAGTGAAATATTCAAAAATGTTGCGAGAAAACATCAAAATCTAGCATATTTTTTACTTAATTAAAATTTCAAAAAAGAAAAGCACACTGAGGTGCACAATCCTATCCATCAACGTATATCTGAGCCAAATTTGGTAGTTCTAGGTCAAAAAGTCTGACCTGTCGAACACCAACACACACTCATCATTATTATAGAGATTTCCAGTAAACAATTACATTGGTTTGCCCTGCAATTTAAAATCATTGCAATTCAAATTTCCTCCTTTATTGAAATCTGAGGAAAAAAAGTTCTGTTTAATATCAGTGCAGTTTACAAGATGAATAAAAAAACAATAATAATGAAAAGAAAGTTAGAAGACATCACACAATATTCACATTTTTAACAGTACTGTGATATTATGAGAAATGAGACTGTTTCCATTAGAAAGGTTCATGCACACAGTGAACAGAAACTATGTAAGACAATTAAAATAATGTACCATTAATGTCTGACAACTTGATGGGATCATATGCATGAAATTATATCTAAATTATTAAATTTAAATTACACATAATCAATATCCTTGGCGAACAGGATAGCTGCCAAAGGCAACTAACTAGTTCTGAATATGAGTACATAAAAAAATTCTAAAGACACAGCACATATAATAAGTACTGTAGAATGCTTTACAATTTTCTCGAAATGAAGTTTTAAAGTCAATCCTTCACTTACAACTGCATATCTGACACATGATTGAATTATTGAATTTTTAGTACTTAAATTAGCAATTAAGTAAAAATATTAAGTAATTAAAAATGCAAAAATTTGTTGTAAACCCTTCAATATCTCATGCACCTTTTTTGCAATAAAAGGACTATAAATAAGGACTATAAATAAGACAGGCTATCTAATTAGGAAATAAGTAAATTAGTATATATCAAGGGATTAAATAGCAGCCCTATCTATTCCTTTGGTGAGAGGAAATTCTCATATGATTGTCTTTTGTTTCCTGCAGTTGATTGACTTTTATATCAGATATGACTGATTTTACTGTGCACTCCTTCCTTTTAATCACTTTTAAACCATTTTCTACAAAATAAACAGTTTGGGAATTTCAAAATATTCATAGTAATTTTATATGCTACATGTGCCTGTACATCCTCCATATGTTTGATACCATATAGTTAAAATTGGCTCTTGCAATAATAAATTCTATTATTTTACTTTATTAGCAACTTCTTGGAAAGATGTATTAAGTTTTTGGCCTGAAATAACTTAAATAAACTTAATATAAATATTCCACATCTCCTAACAACTGAAGAGATTTAAACCAAATTTTGCACATTTATGTATTAAGACAAGAGAAAGAATACTGATTGATTAAATATTCAATAATTAAGAAATTAACCAAATTTTTAATATTTATCTGCAATATCATCAGAACAAATCATCTTAAAAGAAATTATTTAAAAATGTAATATCATCTTACAAATTAAAATTTTAATATATCAGTGATATCAAATTCATTTTTGCACAAAGTTTCTTTCAACTGTTATTTATTCTTTTTAAAAAATTAAACACATTAAAATCAATGTTAATCCTGAACTATCAGTATTTTTTTAATTTTTATTTTACTAAAAATAGTTAACATTAACTAGTGTAAAAGCAAAAACTATTGGTTTAGAGATAAGATAAAAAAGAGCAGAAATAAAGAGTAAAATAAATTTAAATAATTTTTGCATGAATTAAGCCTAAATTTGATGTAAATATTTAAAAAATTTGTACTTAGATTGTACAATATGTATGATTTTATGCAACATGCAATGAATTGTGGTACATGAAACTTACTTTAACAAAATTTTCCTTTTAAATATTTTCTTTCCTAGTTATTTCTTACTTAGTTAACAAAACACTTATAGATATATCCCAAAATATCTATAAGAGAGGGTTTTGATATAAAAAAAAGAGAACTTAATTATATAAGTGGTGTAGGAAATGAGCATTTATAGAATTCAGATTTATTTGTTATTTACCCTAGAATTTCCACCAGATTAGGCCAAATCTACTCTAGATCTTGGGAATCTATTGTATCATCAAAAGATGTTTAAAATGAAGCTGAATTTTTTTTTCTGCTTTGAAAATAACTCTTTTTGTATTAAAACAGTTTTGAAATTGAATTTGAATTTTTGAAAGTGTAAACATACATAGTTGTAACATCCATTTTTAAATATAAAAAACAAATTGTTTTCTCTTTTTTTTTTTTTTTTTTTTTTGCATATAAAAATAACATATAATCACATTTTACTGGTAAATGAGCTCTACTGATTCCAAGTATTATTTTTTATTGCTTTAAAAACACATGAGCATAAAAAGTGGTGTAATTAAGCATTGAATGTAAATATATTAATCTTAAATGCAATTTTTGTCAATAAAATTAACATGGAAATGCAAATATATTAGAAGATATATTTTAAACAATTTTCAAATATGTTGATTTGAAAATAAATAATTAAATTTTAAAAATACTGAAAATTATTTTGAAATTTAAAAAACCTGAGGATCAAGTTTTGCCACTTCAATTTCTTTTTTCTCTTCTTGAATCTTAAAAAATGTCATGCCTTGGTGTATACCAAATGCATCACACAATGCTTCATCAATTGCAGATGACATCTAAGAATCAACAGACATAAATTAGTCTAGATTAATTAAGTTATAGAAATGCAATTTTTTCAAAGTTATGGAAATTAATAGTTACAAGAATTACACAAGATGATTTCATTGAAATTGATTCACAAAGCATTTATATTAAAACATTTTTTTTACAATAAATCTTACATTTTATAAATAATCCATACACAATGATGAAAATGTTTATTGATTTCTTATGGTAAAATATATATAACATTAAATTAAAGTAAAAAAATGTATACTAAAATTAGGAATTATAGTAACAAAAGAGACCATAGTATAAAATTTCACAATACTTCAGAATCAAGTTCTTCTTCCTTTTCTTTTAAAGGTTCAGTTAAAACTTCAATATCAATAATCTCTTGCTTTCTTTTTTCAAGTGCATTCACAAAATACTGTGTGCAACGCGAATGAAATTCAGCAACCTTTAAAAAATAAATTTTACAATGTAAGAATATTTAGAACATTGATTTTAAATTTTATACCTAAGCATATGATTTATGATAAAAAACATTTTTAATCATTATATTACTCTTTTTAAAAAACATGTATAAAAGAAATCATTTGTTTAGAAATTATATATATTGCCACATTGAAAAGAGGCAGTCGACTCTCCATGGCCAAATTGTCATAGCACTGATCTCATAATCAAGAGATTGCAAGTTCGAATCCTGCTAGAGACAATGTGATTCACAGTTTGTGTAAATATTTAATTCCTTGATTTTATGTTTCTTTTTGTTTCATGTTCCAGAAGATTCTGCACATTTTTTTAGTTTATCAGACAAGTGTTCTGGACTTTTCTTACAGTCTCCAGAAAAGTATTCTGGAACTTTCCCTGCTAGTATAAAAGCAGAAGATTTGTCAGTCACTGTGTTCTCAGTTCAGAGTTGAGTTAATAAATTGGTTTAGCTCTACTTCTTGTGTGTGCCATTGAGTTCCACACTAAAGAACCTATGTGACAATATTAATATAAAAGACCACATGACTAAAAATTTTTTACCAAATTATTAATAACATTTAGTAGTAAATTATGAATGTTGCAAAAAAAGGTTTATTAAATCATTAATATGTAACTATTTAGTTATTAACTATTCAGATATATATTGCTTATGCTTTTTTTTATAACTTTTACACAGTGAATGGAATATTATTTGTGAAAGAAATTTTTGTACCTCTGAAGGCTTACAATAATTTAATTTTGACATCAGAGTATTTGAAAAGTCTACATACATTCAAAACATATATTAATATTTGATTACTAGTTGATATACCTGGATTTGTGCAAGATTAAATTCCTTTCATGTATAATATTTTTAGCATCAAAATTACTTTTGTATAAAATAAAATAATAATCTGTTTGAAAGACACATGCATTGAATTAAAAAAGAAATTTTTAAAATAGTCATAAAATAGTTCAATATTGCCCAGCAAAACAGTAGCAGCTAGTTGGCACTCGGGGCAAGATGGCACTTTGCTAATAGTGCAATTAAAAAACGATAGATGGCAATAGAAACAGGAACAGAGTAAACAGGAAGTATGACTTTATGCGCTCAGAAGTTTTCAGTAGTTTTATTTAGATCTACAGATACTAGAGGTCAATTTTTTTTTTTTTTTTGCTTCGAAAAGTAAGTATTACTACTCACTTGAATTTCTGATGAAATGTACAATATTAGCAATGAAGATTCTCGCATGGTACATTTAGAATTTTGATATTCATGAATGTATTTGTGAGAAAACATCTTTTAATTAATTTAATATTTCTGAATCAAGATCAAAATGGCATGATGGGGCACGTTGGCACCGGTGGGGCAGTTTGACCTAGCGCTTTTAATGATGCCGATGCTTTATTTGTCCAATATTTTTTTTTCAGAGCCATGATTAGAAACAGAAAGAGGACTACAAACCGAGCTTCGACCCCGTGGGTTGCTATTGTTGAAGCAGTAAAAGCTATATTGCATAAAGAATTGTCTTATTCAAAGGCTGCTGAAAAGTATGGGATACCTTTGCTATCCCTAAAACGCTACTGCCAAAAATCTTCAAAGGCAGAGGGTGATTATCCTTTGACTTTCAGCTATCTGCCAATTTCCTGAAAAATTTTCATCTTTCAGGAGGAAGCAGATCTCGCAGAATATGTAAAACGAGCGTCTGATGTTTATTTTGGTCTTAGTCCTAAAGAAGTACGGAAATTTGCGTATCAGTTTGCTATTTCATTAAAACGGAAAGTGCCTGTTTCACGGGAAGAAAATCAATAAGAGGCGAGGACTGGTTCAGCTTATTTTTAAAAAGGAAGTCTTCTTTATCCATCAGAAGGCTAGAAGCAACGAGTTTCAGCCGGGCGACCTCTTTAATAAAACAAACATTGCTGCATTTTTTAAACTTTTGACGCAGTGTTATAACAAGTACAGTTTCGGACCTGCGGATATATGAAATATGGATGAGACAGGGATCTCAACTGTTCAAAAACCCGACAGGGTGGTAGCTCGGAGGGGATTTTAACAGATTGGCAAAATGACATCTGCATGAAGAGGAACTCTTGTCACATTGGCTGTTGCTGTATCTGCTATAGGAAACAAGATTCCTCCTCTCTTCATTTTTCCACGAGTGAATTTCAGAGATCACTTCCTCAATGGAACACTTACAGGCAGCACTGGATGTTGCAATCCATCAGGATGGATGAAAGAAGAGCATTTTATGCACTTTGCTGAATATTTCGTCCAGTACACGAAGTCGACAAAGGAAAGGCCTACACTACTGCTACTGGACAATCATAACTTTCATCTTTCGATTTCAGCACTCAGTTATTTGGAAGCGAACGGAGTTGTGGTGCTCATTGCAGCCATAAGCTGCAACCTCTGTATAGCAATGTATATGGCCCTCTAAAGAAATACGTGAACAGTGCATGTGATCCATGGCATAGAAACAATTCGTGCAAAACAATGAAGATATACGATATTCCAGGTATAATAGCGACTGCTCTTCCACTGGCTACCACCGAGAGAAATATAACAGCTGACTTTGCAGTTGCTGGAATAAGTCCACTGAGTCCCAAACAAATTTTCCAATTCAGAATTTCTTCCCAGTTACGTTACAGACCGTCCTCAAGCCACATCTAATATATCTCAGAGCGATTATTCAGCTTTAGATTGCATTTGTTCTTATCTGATTCCTACTAATCCTGATCGAATTTCCGAAGTAGAGCATGAAAGAAATGACTCTCAATCACTGCAGGTTTTATCATCCCCAGATCCCAAAGTTTTGATTCCATGTACTGTTTCACAATTGGAAGAACTATTCCATTACCAAAGGCTGGCACAAGAAAAGGGCGAAAGAAGAGGCAGGCTACTATTCTGACAGATACCCCGGTGAAGGATACACTTCAGGCAGAAAAACAAGCCGTTAAGATAAAAGAATTAAAAACAATTATGAAAATCAAGAATAATGCCCTACACAATAAAAATGTGGGAAAAAAAAAAGGAAAGTGCCCAAAGACTAAATGCAGATAAAGAAAACTAAAGAAAACATTGGAGCGAGAAAGAGACAAAAACATTTTTGCAATGTTAAGTCCATCTGAGTTAGTTGTATCTTGGTTAAATGTTCTTAAATCAAAAAAATATGTGCAGTTTTTAGTTAAATTTAATTATTTAAACTTTAATTCAATAAAACTTCCTAGTTAAAATATATATTTTTTATTTTCTTTTTAGATAAATACCTACTGTATGATAATGAAAAATACAAATATATAATGCCAACCTGCCCCGGCCCCGGGTCACATTGGCACCGATGGAGTAACTCATTCAACTCGATATTGCTAGCTTTATTTTTTAACCGAACTGTTATTAATTCCATTTTATACTAGCCAAAGGATGTAAGATTGTTTTGGTATACATATCAGCTATTTAATCATTACCAAAAAAATTAGAAAAATTCGTAAACAAAATTGTGTCAACCTGCCCCGGTCTCCCCTACCTATAAATTTCCATATTTCAAAATTTCCTGCATTTAATTTTTGAAAGAAATAATAAAAATTGCACCAAAATGAAATTAGTATCACTGAATCAAAAAATTTTATTTTAAGACGATGTAATTTGTTTTCTGATTTATTTTCTCAGAAGTTTGGGAAAGGGGGAAAATATATATATATATATTGATTACTTTCTTATAGTCTGAAGCTTCCTGCAGTAGCCACATCTTTGTTTCATTTGCTCACAAGAGCTTTACTTTTCTTGTCACCATCTGAGTGGTTGACACTTCTTTAATTGTTAAGTCATTATATTGAAAAAAAAAATGAAAACATATTTGGAAATTGTGTTTTAAAATAAAATTTTAAAAATATGATAAAGCAGTTTAATTTTTTTAAAAAAAATTAATATAATTATACAAAATATTGTGCAGAAATTAGTCTGATTACTATTTAGAGTAACATTTTGAATTTTATGATGGTTTAAAAATATTTCTTTTGGAATAACTTCCTTTGGAGTTACTGTGGAAAAAAGCAGAAATTTCAGATAATTTCTCATTAATTGAATATTTAACTAAATTTTGAATTATGAAAAGCTGACATATTATTTCTCATTTGTACAAAATCTGTTTGAATTCACTCTACTTGTTTAGGAGGAGTGCAAAACACATACACAGACAAAATGACTTATTTATATTAAGATGAATTTTTACTAAAAAAAACTATTGAAAAAAATTAAAATAGACTCTACTAGCTATTAAAAAAATGTATTAAATATAGTAGAAGAAACAATTAAAAATAAAATGTAATTAGGGATTGCAATACCGGTATACCGGGATACCGAATACCGGTATTTTGAACCATTTATACAATTTTGTAATACCGGTATTCACACGTTTAAATACCGGTTTTTCAGTATTTATTGGAAATTTTTAAAATTGTCTCCACTATATGTTAAAGGATCGCCAACATAGCAAAATAATATACGTTTTTGTTTTTACGTCTCCCTAACGGGCGAAATTAATTAGCTAATTAATGGCTTAATTAATTGCAACAGATATGAAAAAAGTTGGAAAGTTGATTGGTGCAAATCAGCAACTGTGCTATGCTCATGGAATTCAATTGGGAGTAATAGATATATTGTACCAAAAAAAAATAAAGAACGGAAGAATCCAAATACTGTGCATATAGAAACTTCGGATTCCAACTTTGAAGAAGGTAAGAGTGAGAGTGATATTGAGACAATGAAGATAATGACAATGAAATTGTTAAAGATATTGATAGTGAGGATGAAATATTAACCCATCACGAATTGCTTCCTATAATTTATAAAGTTCAAAAAATCGTTAAGATATTTAAACGTTCCGCTATAAAAAAAATGATATATTACTAAAATATATATTAACTGAAAATAAAATAGTTAATATTAGATTCTAAAACATGTTGGAACAGTTTACTCCTAATGATGGAATGATTTTTGAAACTGAGAAATCCAATCCAAAAAGCAATAATCGACTTAAACCTGTAAATTAATTTTTCAAATAGTGAATTCGATTTAATATCCAGAACTATATCAGCTCTACTTTCAATAAAACTGACTACTGAGGCATTATGTCGGAGAGATTCTAATTTATTAACAGCTAATGCAACAATAAATTTTAGGTTGAAGTCACTGAAAGAACAGCACACATCACTATCTGAAGAATTATATATTACATTGAAAAATTGCACAGAAGAAAGGCATACCGAAATAGAAAATGTCTCATGGTATTTACATAATTATAAGATTTTAAAATTGAAAATGAAAAAGAAGAAAACAAAATAACCAATTCAAATCTGATCAAGTTTATAGTAAATTTTCTTAAAAATTGTTACCCACAAACCTATCCAGATTTAGAAGAATTCGGTTCAGTTATCGAAGATGATGATGACACTAATGTCGATAGTGAAAAGGAATTGTCTCTTGAACAAAACTTAGAATTAGCAATAAATAAAAAAATTTAAAAAAAATTCAACGAACCAAAATACAATACAGAAATTAGCTATATTCAAAACCATCCGACGAGAAATCGATTTATTTGAAGATGAGGGAGTTAGAGGTAAATACTTGGAAAAAGAATATCGCGCATTGCTAACAGTATCGCCAACTAGCGTAGATGTCGAAAGAGCGTTTTTGACAGCTGGTCATTTTTACACAAAATTACTTTTCAAGCTTAATGGCAGTATAATTGATGCATTATGATTTTAAGATCACATTTCAAAAATTTGTAATAGTACCACAGACTGAATAGTGATATTTACACTATTTTTTGTTTTATTTATATACTGTTTGTTCCTTAACTTTTTTCTGATTATATACTGTTATAATTTATAAGTTACAAATTATTTTTGTGATATTTACACTCTGTAATAAAACTGGCAAATAAACCAAAGAAACACCTGTGTTTTCTTTCTTTTTCTGAAATTTCTAATACCGGTATTAAGATCTAAAAAATACCGAATACCGGTATTGAAATTTTGGTCAGGTATTGCAATCCCTAAATGTAATGCATTAACAAAGTTTAAAAATTCTCACCTGTATGTACTTCGTTTCCCTCAAATAAGTTTCAACTAATTGAATTTCAGATTTCCTTTTCTCTGCCATTTTATCTATATAGTTTTCACAAGCAGTCATGACTTTAGCCACCTGAAAGGCATGAATAAAATCTGTTTAGATGAGAAATTTTATAAAGAGCAAATGAATACACTTGCTCACCAGCTAATTTTTCACTTACCTTTTTTTTCTTACAATCTACTTTAGATTTAAGATTATTAACTGCATTTTCCATTGTTTCAATTTCCGATCTGTTATTTTGAATCGCATTTAAAAGGAGCTCTTTGCTGAGTATGCTTGCACTTCTGACCTAAAAAAATATATATATAAAAATAAAGAGAATAAATAAACAAAATAAAATAACAATGTTTTTTTTTTAAAACACAAGCTATAAGCACAAAATGTACTAATAGAATTGTTAAGCTCAGTAATACATATAAAATCATACAAATTAAGCAAAAAAAGCAAGATATATTTATATACAATGGAAATTTTATAATTAAGGAAAATTTAGGAGTTGTATACATTTTTGAAACCAACATAATATTGATATTGAAGTATTAAATAACAAAAATAGTATTAAATGACAAATTTGCTTTCAGAAATATGCATTTATTGAAATGTACAAAATCTTTGAAAGAGATGGAGCTTCATCCTATTGTATAATGCTCATCATATATATGTATACTGACAAATAAAACTAAATCAAAATTCCATAACAGTTTTGAGAATAATTTTAATTTGTTAGTTTATTTTGAAGCACAATATAAATGTCATATTTCACAAAAATTTGATAAGCGAAATATTTTATTGCAACTAATTTCATAAATTATTAAAGGAAAAGTTAATATTATTCTAATAACTTAAAATTTAAATTTATTTACTAAATAATAGCAACAAAAAGTTTCACTAAAGCATTTTTTATTGTTGTTGAATACTCCGATAAATCAGACTGTGACAATTATGTAGTGAATGAATGTAAAGAAATTTACCTTTTGTAACGTTTACACTCAATTTTGCATAATTTACAAGTTAATTCATAAGATAATGTTAAAATTAATTTTCAGGTAAAAAAAAAAAGTAGAAAATAAAAATAGTATTATTAAGCATTAATGGACCTTTCTAGACTTTACACAAAATGAGTTAAAAGTAACAAATTTCGTAGCAGTGCTATTGATTTGCTAGATTTATACAAATTATATAAAATAGCCCTTGGATAATATTATAACTTAAGTTGCTTCAGTCAATTGCTTTTTATAGTAAATATCTAATAAATTTATTTAATCTTATTCTACTAGCCTTAGAAATGTTCAAAACAATAAGATAACAGATAATAATACCAATTTTTTGAGATAATAAGTAAAGACAGACACAGAACTAAAATTGAAGTATGAGATTTCTCTAATAACAAAATAATAAAAACCACCTTATTATAAACATTTGTTTCAGCATCTTTTATGAAATCTATAGCTTGTATTAGCAAACTTTGAAGATTCTTTCTTTCATCAAGCCCATTAGACACGAAAGGTATAACTACTGAAAATAAATGAGTTACCTGCAAAGAAAACATAAACCTTCATGTGGACTGAAATTCTTCAGATGTTTATAGTGCATATCAGGCACAGAACATTTTATTAAATTTATTAATATTCAACTGTTATTACAGTATAAAAAACGAACAAACTTTGTTTTCCATGGTGCTTTCAAAAGTTTCCTTTTTTAAGCTTTTCATTTCAATTTCCAAATGTTTAATTTCTGCCTTTCTCAATTCGGAAATAGATGTTAAAACTCGTTTAGCTGCAGAGAGAAGTTCTTGCTCCTAAATTTAAAACATTTTTGTATATAATAACGATGTCATAGCCTTTTTGTAACTAGTATATTACCAAAAACATATTTATAAAATCTTTTATGTAATATTATATTTATAAGATTCTTACCTCTATAATTCTAGAATTTTTATTTTGAAATTCAGAACAAATGAAAATGCAAATAGATTAAGAAACTCTATGATGCTGTAATCGTCTATTTATATTACTTGCAATAATGCATTTTAACGATGTGTTTCTTCTTATGCAGAAACCATTTTATAAATAATCCAAGCCAAATATAAATAATTAAAAGAGAATACTTTACAATACAATAAAAAATCTCCAACTATTATTAACATAAAAACTTCTGCCATAAAATGTATCATTACACATTACAATAAAGGATAATAGTAATAGCAGTGCTACAAAAAGTATTTTGACAGAATATATATTTTTTATCATAATAATAATGGGATATCTTTTTTAAATAAAACTTATAGATCAATAACAAAAAAATTACAAAACAGAAAGGCATTTGAAAAAAAATGAGAATAAAATTAAGATATTTAGAACAAACCTTTAAATTTAAATTTTTTAAAAGAGAATCCATTGCTTTCATATCAACTTGAAATTTGTGATCATTTCTCTTATCAACTGATGATTCAAAATTTCTGACACAACGGTTAAGATGAGATATTAACTAAAATGAGAAGTTTAATACAACAGATTAGCCCCAAAATAAATATTTCATCTAACTGCAAAGGTTTTAAAAAATATGAACTACCCATAAATTATCTGCAATATATATAATGTAAATTTAGAAAAAATTATTGTTAAAGAATATGAAAAATGAAACATAGACAAAAATAAAACTAAATTTTAACAAAATTTTTCTTTATCAATACTTTAAAAATAAAATACTGAAATATAATACATAAAACTTAATCTATATGCAAATTGGATTTCATATATGAAAGCTTTACCTTCCGTTCAAAATCAGTTCGAACAAATTGTATATTTTGATACTCTTGTTTCAATAGACGGATATGGTGCTTATTTCTTAATCTTAAAGATTGATTTGCACTGAAATCCATATAACCAGTAAAGATGTCCTATAGAAGAAAAAAACATTTAATATAAAATAAAAATTAATGTTTGATGATCAAAATCAAACAGAATATCATCTAAAAAAAACATGAGATAACAGTTAACGGTATTCAAAAATAAGGGGGCAGTAGTAGCCAGGTATTAAAATCTCTGCTTCTGGATCAGAAGACTTGATTCCAGTGAAGAACTAATGTGTAAGTAATTCTGCTGCTTGCTAAATCCGTCAGGCCCAAATGTCCTCCTTCTGCTATGGTAGGCTAATCTGGAAGGAGGAGGGGGGGGGGCTGCCAGTTCAGGCATCATTCTCATCATCTGACTCAGATTAAAAATTATGAAGTTTGCCCTAAAATACCCTAAATTAAAACAGTAAAAAAATAAGGGTTGAGTAGTTCAGTAGAAACACAAATCATCTGTCAATATTCAGCTGAAGAGAAAAGAATGAAATGCTGATTTTCATTTAGCTCTCATATCAATTTAAGAAATTTATTATATAGACATTTTGCTTCACAAATATACGAAAAGGTTTTAAGAACAGGACATCTGAAATTGATTAGGATGATGCATAAATTCTTATCTGAGTATCAAATATTTTTTCACTAAGAAATGGAGGTATTACTATACATTAAATGCAAATCATACAGTAAACTTCCATTAGAAATTTTAATACTTTTGATTCATCAATTCATAAACAGAAGCTCCACAATGTAAATACAGTTTTTTTTTTCTTTTTTTTTGCTTAAAGTAGCTTTAAAGAATATGTACACTCAACAGTCTGGCTAATTTATTTATTTTTTAATGTGACAACATAAAATTAAGAATGTTGAATTAAAGAAGGCATGTTAACAAAATGTTGTTAAAAATGTTTTAATTAAAGTTCATAGGATAACTTAAACAAAAATAAGTAATAAATAATTTTGAATATCAAACAATAATGATTTCCACGAAATGTTTTTGTTTGAATTTGTAAACTATACTACAATAATTGAAAGAGATAATAAGAAATAAAAGAAAATTCTAACCTTGAAGTCATTTAAAAGCTCCAATTCATGTAATATAATTTTATTCTCTTTTTCTCTGATTTTTGATGCCATATTATAATAATTGCATAAAATTGCCAGAATTGATGTTGCCTAAAAGAAACACAGAAACAATAATAATTTTAAAAAATGATCTGTACATCAATAACTTTATTTAGTGAGTGTCAAGGCACAATATATACAATAAACAGAGCCTATCGAAAATTTTAGAATGGAAATTTAAAATATTTAAATTGCAGAAAGAGATACATATTTCAAAATGCAATTTTTAAAGTTATCATAATTTTTACTTATACTAATCAACTTATAAAAATTAATCTTTCTAAAAAATGGACTTATAGTTAATAGAAACCAGAATTTCTATAAAATATTTAGAGATGAAATACTAAACAAAAATTAAAATTAGGTCTTCATCCATAATGACTTTGAAATTAGTATTTTGGAACTGCCAACCTAATAAAACAAACAATTAAGAGTAATATCTAAAAATCTATTTAAAATATTTAAAATTCTTAAAAGTAATATCTAAAATTCTATTTAAAAAATTTAAAATTCTTGACTTAAAAAAAAAAAGGAGAAATAGCTCAAAAGGAGAGAGAATGAGAAAAATAGGAGAAAAGGGAAAAATGTTATTCTCAAAGGCTGAAACATTTCTTTTCTCAACTAGTACAAAGCCTACAGTGCTGAATAAAATCAGGAGACATGACATTTTACAATTTCTAAAAGATGAAAAAATCCACCAATCTATAACAGATAATCAGGTAATAAGAATAATTCATAGATACTTTCTAAAATAGCTTCCAAACAAGTATCAATAATACACAAAACAAAATTTAAAACAATAAATAAGAAATTAAAAAGTATGAAACATACATTGACAAGCCACTTCTAATGATTATCTGGTTCACTGGGAACACTGGCAAAGTTTATTTTCAATGAGAACTCATATGCATAACTTAATGATCACAAAGTATTTTTAAGCAATATAGTGTCATAAAAACTAATGCTGTGCAATTTCAATAGCTTGGCACCTTTATTTAATAAGTAAATGAGCATTTTCAATGGAAAGCTCCATGAAATTATAGTGCTTTTAAAAACAATTGTACATATAATTTATCTTCTAATTGTAAATTATCTTTTTTACAGCAATATAACTGCACTTTCTGATTCTTTGTGAAAACTATACAGATAATAAGCAAAATTTTTCTACTTATATTTTTGCATATTATACTCATTTTTAAGTTAAAGTACATTAATTGGAGAGATGATGGTGGGAAGAAATTCTAATGAGCAAATGGTTTGTAAAGCTCAATGATGAAATTTTAATACATTACTTTTTCATTATTGTCAAGCTTTTGCAATTCCCTTTCAAGCATGGCAATTTCCTTCTTTCTCATAAGCAATCCTCTTGCAAAAATATGCTTAAAATTATCAATAACATCAAATGCCTAAAAAGAAAAATATGAACATTGCATTGATTTGATTTTAACATAAATAGTAGGTTCATAAATATAAATACATTTTTCAACAAAGAATTTCAAAATAGCAGTCAAATTTAATAACAAACCTTGAAAGTTCCTGTCAGCTTTTGTTTAGCTTCAGAGATCTGTAAATATAAAAATTGCTTCATCACAATATATTAAAATATAAATAAATAGAGAAAAACAATGAATAAAAAGTATACAAAATCCTAGTGACACTAAAAATAACAAACTTGAAGTCTACAATTTTCTACAGAAATAAATTCATTAAAATTTAACTAACATTAAATTTTAATTAAAATTATATAAAAGAGAAGAAAAACAATTTTTCAATTTTTATATATTTTCTCGAAATCTATAATTTTAAAATTTCCCATTTTTGGTTTTTCATAATTTTTTTATATAATCGTTTGCATGTCTATTAATAGTGCAAAGATAAATCATAATAGTTGTTGACAGGATTAACATTATAACAAAACAATTTAAACCATATTCATCTGAAGACTAGAAAAATATAGTAAATGAAGTTCAAATCTGGAAAAAACTTTTAATGCTCACAGACATCATAAAAAGAAATAACTGCATTTAAATGAAAAAGACTTAAGAACATTCCACTTAAGAACTTCAAAGTTATGATTTCTAAATTTTATTTAGTTTTTACATTGAAATTAATATAAGTGTTTGATAATCCTCGTACATAAAAATATTCAATTATTGCAGTATTACATGAAAGACTTTATCTTATTTTAGATAACAATAATCCTCCACTGGACACAATTGAGAATTGGCATGACAAACATTAAGAGATGATAGAGAATAAATTAAAGTATGAACATTTTGTATACTGCTAAACATTAGCACATATATGTGCCTAATCATTAACATAAGAATTAAGTAAAAACTTTATCCCAGCATTTAATAAAATGTCTTACTTTTCTAAAATTGAAGAATGATCTATAAATATAACAGCGATAATTAAAAATAAGATTTTCGTATTCATGCACTTGATAATTTTAAAATTTAAGAGGAGTAAATCTCAAAATAAAAGTGGGCATTTTTAAACAAATAGATATGACAAGAAATTTGAAATACAAAGACAAAAATTTACCATTTCTAATAAAACAGACATATTTTTGATTTCAAGCTGACAAATATTATAAAAAGGCGACAACTGTAACAATATAACTCCCAATTTTCTTACATATGAATGACAAATCATAGTTTTACAATGCTCATAACAGTATCTTTCTGAAACAACTTTAAAAAGGGTACTTTACCAGAACACATATCTGTCTACATTAAAATCTTAATAATTTCTATAATATATAATTTTTAGTTGTTTTTTTTTAAATCTATTATTCATTAACATTTGTCATATTGTCTAGGGCTCATTTTGTATTTGGGAAAGAGCCTGTTTATTGACAAAGAGAAAAAGGTTGATAAAAGATTATTTACTTTGTTGAAATCTTCATCAAATGATTGACTAAATAATACAAGTTTTTTCTGCTGAAGAACAGTTGTTGTATCAAAGAGTTCTCTAAGGGTGATGGGCAAATTAAGAACATTTTGTACCTGAAAAAAAAAAGGCAGATTTGAAAATTTTCACTGTCGATGCACAGTAAATAATTATAGATAAATATCTTTTTTTTTAATTCACATAAATAAACAAAATTAATTTTCTAAATTTCAAGCAATAATAAGTTACTTTTAACTGTTATAGCTCAACAGTTAAAAGTACCTTAACTATTAGACACTCTTTTTGCATACAACATTTTGTGTCCTCTTGAAGTAGCCTTGAATTAATTAGAGCAGTTTAATATTAAAAAATTTTAAATTAAATAAATTGGATGAATAAAAAAATTAAAACTGAAAGCTTACTGTAAATAAATCTTTCAATTCCTCCTGACCAAAGTTGTGTGTCTTTAAAGACTCATTTTCATTTTGTTGAAACCTTTTTTCAGCTACTTCATGTTCATTCGCTTCGTCAAATTTCTTAAATTCCACAAGCTTGTATAAAATCTTTCGGTTGCGCTCCACTGCAGCAAAGAAAACTTCTTTCCAAGATGCAGTTACAGAAAAGTACTATATTGAAAACCAAATGGCCAAATATTAAAAAGGTAAAAATAAACATAGAGGGAGTTGAAAAAAAGTGGAAAAAATAAACATACATTTTATTTCCTTAATCCTTTCTTTTATAATGATGTGCTAAGCTGTTTTGCCAATTAATTCATAGTACAAGAAGTTAAATATTGCATCAAGACATATACTTTGAATTAATAAGTTTTATTGAATAAAGTAAGTAATCGTCTGAATACAATTTGCCACTTGTAAATGTTGATAATAAAAATTTAAGAAATAACATTTTTATACAACACTCGTAGTGTAAAAGTGTCAATTACTAAAATGTTTCTTCACATTCAACTATGTATGCATAAAATTTTATGCTTCTACCTACAAAATTAGCAGAGATATTAAAACAGAACTATTGCCTTAAAACATTTTTCATTCTCCAGATGTGTTTGAACAAATCTTTTTTACTACATTTTAGGCACATATATCATAATAGGTCGATGAAAGGGTTGAATCAGAAAATATTAATACATTTATTCATTCTTAATATGTTTTAAAAAAACAGTCAAATAAAACATTAATACAAAGGTTAGTTCAAAATTAAATTTTTACAAAACTGCTCGAATATCCTTGATGCCTTTGTAAGGCTGCATTCTTTTAAGAATATTTGTATTTTAGTGAAACAATTCAATTACATACAGCATAAATTATCAGTACTCCAAACAACTGAACATTCCTCGTTATTAAAATACAACTTTTTAAAGGAAAATTTAATATCATGCCCTCAAATGCAAGCAAAAAATTTAATTTTCTTACAGCAAATTGAACTATTTCTCAGAAGTGCATTAAATATTTAATTTCTCAGGCTTATTTTCCCTTCTATATTGAATCAAATCTGCAAATGTTGATCATCCAAAGAAAATAACAGCATGCATGATTAGAAAATTTAATGATGATTGGATGATGTGATACTAGATAAATATTTGCATGTGACAATTTTTCTCCACTGAACAAATTTGCATTTCTGAAATAATGTTTATTTATAAAATTAAAAATAAATTTAAAAATAAGTATTTGCAAATCTTTTAGATAGAAGCATGAAACTTTGTACATGCATAAATAAATAAATGCAAGAAAAACTCACTGACACTATTACACTATTGGGACTTCTAGAATTTTTCAAAAACTTTTTATTATTAATCTACACAGAAGACAAAACTATCATTTTTATTCCTTGTTTTTAATGGCGATATTTTTAAAAATGTCACAATATAATACAAAAGTTAATAACGTGAAAATTGTACAAATCAATAAAATAAATTCTGAATCAATTATTCACCCATATTTGTTTCCTTCAAAAATGAGAAATTATTTAAGAAATATCATGCATTCATGTTTCTAATGAAAATAATCGAAACAAATTTGTATTTCTGTTCACGCGTCTATACTTTTGATCTACAAGATAGACCACAAGTTCTAAATAAACTAAGTAAAGAAATATACATGATGGCGGAAGGAATGTGGAAATTTTAATTACTTGAAAGATTATATGAAAAACATTGATATTTGATAACTACAAATAATTGTTATTTTCTTATTTTATTTTATTACATTTTAAATGGAATTCGTAAGTACTCTACCTTTATTATTATATAAACTAAGTAATAAATTCAAAAGGGTGAATGATTATATTTACTATTTTTTAATTTTCATATTAACATGCATGGAACCTGTTAACATATTTTGCAATTCAGTACTTATTTTTTAATTTGTTTAAATTTCAGATTAATGATATAGCAAACTCTAAATTAATACACTCAATCTGAGGTTTTAAAAAAATCTCAGCTAAAGAACTATGCAGAAAGAGCTACATGTAATTTTAACCAAAAATAGTGCTTTACCAATATTGAAGTGAATCCCTAATAATAATAAAAACGAATACTAATGGTATATTTAAAATGTTTCCAGATATTTACCTATTTTCTAATTTAAATGTTATTCTCTTAAACTTTTTGCTCCAGTAAAAAATAGAAGTTCTTAAAGATAACAACTAAATTACAAAACATATCTAGTACAGAAATTGTATTTTAGGATATTTACGAAAATATATAAGTTTTAACAACTATTCTGAGTGATAGTTATTTAAAAGAATTTTGTTGTTAAAAATGATTTTTATAAAACATACTTAAAAATATTTTTTTTTTAAAAATTTATTAAAATCAGAGGATAAAAATTTGTAAGGAAATAAAATTGATGTAACTTATTCATTTATTTTTTTTAAATTGAAAGCAGCATAAAAATGGTTTTATGCAATAATATTCTCTAAAGTTTTTTAAAATTTTATTTTATAAAATCCAACATTAAAAAACATTTAAGCTAAAATATTACCTAATTTTTAAATAAGAATCAAGTTAAAATAATGAAAAACTTCTTCTGCTAGTACTTATTACCAAAGAAGTAATTAGATGTTAAACTACTCTAAATCCAAATTTGTCTTGAAAAATTTTCTGATCATTTTTTTTTTCAACAGACATGCTACTATGTACAGATAAAGATATATTTGTCAATATTTTCATTTTAATAAAAAATTTCATAGTAAAATCTAAAAAGGAATATGCAATCATAAAACATCCACTTGATAATTTAAATCTAGAAAACTTGATATGTTACAAATTTAGTCATAGATAAGTATATAATATAGATATAGATAAATCAAAGATAAGTATTTTTCCATATGCATTTGCTTATCATTTCATTTTCATATGCTTTTTATTAAAATAAATCTTATAAGAGAGCATTTAATATTTATCTTTAATTAAAAACAGAATTTTAATCAAGAAACCCCATTAAAATTCGGAGAAATTTTACAACTTTCAGATATAAAATACGGAACTTTTACAGCTTACTAATTTATAATACCATTTCATATTAATTGTTTTAAAAAAAATCTTTAACAAAATAAAAAAATAAAAATTTAAAGCATTTTAATTTAATTTTTATAACAAAGTACAATAGTTTAAAAATCTGATCTAATGATACTAACTTGAGGCTCATAGCTATCAATCTGCTTTGTAGTTGAAAAATTATGTGAAATTGCAGAAACACTTGTTTTTTTCTCTGAATCATATTCAGAGATTGAATTACTGTCTTTTAAATCGAATCGCTCTTCAATCAACTTCTTAGATTTCAGAGAAATATCATTTGTGAATTTTTTAATCCTTTGTTGTTCTTGATGCAATTTCTCTTTTAATAATTTGAGTTCATCAGTTTTCGAATATGTAGTTCCCTAAAAAGCAATTATTTTCAAGCAATTTAAATAAAGCCAATTAGAAAAAAAAATGTAAAGTAGACAAAATCTAAACTGAAAAAACATTGTTGAAAAGTGCAATTACACATTTTGAAAGTCAGGAAAAAATGCTAACCAGAAATACAGAGCTTGGAAAATAATTATAGGGTTTCCAAACTAGGGATGTAATTGACCAAAAGCAAAAAAGGGGAATTCAAAAATGTAACATGAAACAATGTGATAATAATAATTCATATTAAATATAATTTATACTAAATAATAATAATTTATACTAAAATTATATTTAACATAAAATATGCAATTAAAGATTTTAACGAGTTTTAATCTTTGAGAACCAGCTGGACGGCGAAGGCGGCAATTTTTACAATATTTCTCAAAATGATAAAGTAGGGTATAGACAATTATGATAATGTGTCTAAAGATCATAAGCATTACTAAGGAGCAAAATATTTTGAAATCGATTCCATGCATATGGGGGTTTACAATCTTTCTTGTAAATGGACAACTATTAATGATTCATCTAAGTGTTATGGGCTTTCATGTGAAATAAAAATTTTTCAAATCAGGAAAGTGGTTGTGATTGTAAAGTTTTATTGTGGTTCTCTTTTCTCTATAGAAAATTTATAATAAATTTTTCCGATCTTTCTCAAAAATGAAAGTGTGTAGCCAAACAATGAAAGGGTCTAGAGGTCATAAGCTATCATATGAAACAAAAATTAGCAAAATTAGTGGTTAGCTAGGAGACTGTCTAATTACTTTTCCTTGATTATTTTAAATGTGCAGATTACATAATATATAAATGAGAACTAAAAATCTCCATTTTGTACAATATTGATATTTTTATTAGAGTGACATGTTATAAGAGTTAATAAATACAAATTATTAAGGTTATATTCCAAAGTTCAGAATAACACTCATACCGCTAATTTTTCCATGGATGACATTTTACTAAATTTCAAATAATCTCCTAAATTTCTTTTCCACACAAGCACAGCAAATGGGAAAATACGCTTCCATAACAAATCGTCAGGTATCTATTTAAAAATCAACTTTAAATACATATTTAAGAAAATTTACAATGTACTGTTAACATATAAAATTAGTTTTACTTATACAAGATAAATGATAAAAAAAAAGTAGAGCATTTTAGTATGAACTATTAACTAACTAAGAAAAAAATATTTGACAAATTGCAAAACATTATTTCAGTATTAATTATTTGATTAATTTAACATTTTTTCTGCAAATGAATTCTTTTTTCGATTTCAAATTTCATAATAAAACAATTTTACTGCAAACTATGATCGTAATTATTCCACAGAATAAACAAGCAAAGTTTATTCTATCATTATGTAAATTCTCTCTATAATAATTAAAGATATATACAAGATTTCAATCAATTTTATAAAAATTCAAATTGCTTTAAGAAAGTGTCACCTTTTTTCCATAATCAAAAGATTTCCATAAATTAGACATATTTTCACACCACCATTCTCATAAACTATAACTCAATTACCAGGAAGCTTTAGGGCAAAGATTGAAATAAATTACATCTTGAAGCCCTGAAGTATTAACAGGAAAAAAAAGCAATATCAATTCATAAGAAAATATGAAAGAAGATATTATTTCAGCAAATTATCACCATTAGGTAGAGTACATAATGAAATCAATGCTGTACACAGGATATTAAAACCAAATTTAACAGATATGCTATGCTAGCATATTGTGTGATACCCCAATCTACCTAGAGGTAAAATGGCATTATTGGCCTTGTGGCAGGATGTTGGCTAATGGCTAAAGATTTCCAGGTTCAAAATCTGATTCCACCACGAATCACAATATAAATGGTTCTGGTGTATATTAAATCTACCAGGCTCAAATGTGGAAGTTTGGAAAGATGCCAGTTTGATAATATCCTTGTCATGCAGGCTACAGTTCAAAAGTATGTAGTCTGTTACAAAATAGATTAAGTATAGCTTCAAAAATGACTTGTTTAGTTGAATTAAAGTACACTAAACAAAACCAGCATTAAAAAGTTATGTTTAATTCAAAAGATGCATCTTTTACATATATAATACAAAATACTTTTGACAACACATTTTTTCAATATTGTTAATAATTTATCAACAATAACTAAATGTACATTTATTGCCATTTTCATTTTTAAATCATTGTGTTGTTCTATGACCTAAGTAATCTCTCAGGGTACTGTTTACGAAAATAAATTAATAAGCATGTTAAACTGATATGTAATGTTGGTTATTTAATTTTTACACCAGGAATATGCTTATTTCTTCCCAAAAATTACACTAGAAAGTCAAAAAATATGATACAAATCTAAAATTGAGTTTCATAACAATAAGAATACTACCATAACTCAGCAATACACATTAGACAACAGTCAATACAAGTTACAATTCAGAAGTCAACTATTTGTGAAAACAATTAACTAAACTCTAATCTAAATCAGTAAAATGAAAATTTTGAAATAATCTGTTTAAAAAAATATAGAAAATTATAGGTACTTTTTCTTTCTTAAAATAAGATGTAGGATTTTCTAAGATAATCTTTGTTTCAAGCAATTCTTCTTCTACTTGAAATTTACTTTCCGTTTCTTTTGTAGGCAATAGATCAATCCATTTACAATTTTCAGAGTGCTGATGTGTTTAAAAAAGAAGAAAAAAAAAGAAAGAAAGAAAAAGAAAAGAAATAATTATCTTATAAAGTAAAAATTATACTAGTAAAATTTTATATGCAAATTTGATAAAGAAATGAGCTGATTTCAACATAATTAAATTCAACTATAAGATAAATAGACTCATCCCAAAGGAAAAGGCAAGCGAATTTATAATTTTAACTGGTATCTAATCTAAACAATATATTTATTTAATAATTAGTACATATTTTTCAACTAATATCAACTCATTTGTATTTCTGCTCCCTAATGCTCTCCAACCCCACTTTTTAACATCAACATTCTGATTAGGCTTCAACAGCTAAATCTTTTAGCTAAATAATATATTTTCTGCATAAGAGAAATATTTATATAGATAATAACTTGACAAAAATAATTATACAATGCTAAATAAATTAAATGATATGGAAAGTGAAGTGTATGTATATAACTTGTACAAGAATTTCAGACAAAAAGAATTCAGACAAAAATATTAGAAAATTAAATTCTTTTTCATATACAAAAATTTGAAATAAATCTAGAACAAGAAATATTTATCTCATAATTTTCATATGCAATTTTTTTTTTTTTTTTGTATTTGAAATTATTTATCCAATTTCTAAAAGATTGAAATCACAACTAGCATTCACGGCAAAGCAAAGAAAAAAAAAAGTCTGAAAATGTAATTATTGGGAAAATAATGATACAGAAAAATTGTCTCGGTTATTTTATAGCACTGGAATGCTTTAGTATAGCAGCGATAATCTTTAGTTACTTTTCTAAAGCGTTTTATTTATGCATTAATTAAGAAATTAATTTTGTGAGATTAAATAAATTAATATTATAAAATAAATCTTTTGTAATTAATGATATAAAGAAAAGTTTATACCTTTGCAGATTCATCTTCATCATGTAACTGATTCATTTTTTGAAATTTATTTTCAAGCAGAGCCAAAACAAAATGTCTTTTTGATTCTGAACTTTCAACTAGATTTCCATCACATCTGTTTTCATTGATTTTAAGGAATTCTTCAATTGCAGCAACAATAATATGATCCCAATTAAAATTACGATGCGATACCTTAAAAATAAAATTTTCCAGATTTTTTGAAATAATGAATTTTAATTGCAATTTTCATTATAGATAAGAATATTTAAATTACCATTATTTTATATATATTAAAAATTACCATTACTTCTTATACACACTAAAATGGGTGCAAGAAATCGAAGCCAAAATTTTCCCGAAATAGTGTCATGAGATACATAGCAGAAAGTGCTGGCATAAATTTGCCAACAAAATTTTTATGACAGCTAAGACAAATCTGACAAAGGGGCAAGGACAATTTCTCTAATTTGATTTCAAAACAACTCATAATAATTCATGTTACATTTAATTAAAGAAAATTAAGTATAATTTAACTTTTTTTAAATTCAAGACCAGACCTTTTCTGTGGACATACATCTTTCTGAGTTCTTAATCAGCCAATCAAAAATAGTAGGCAAAATGCAACATCTTATTCGGCTATCAACTTTTCGGTTATACTGCCAAATATGAAATCGCTTCAACCTTATTTGGATATTTCAATTGTTTACAATATTAACTTTAAAATGGTTTTTGAATTATGATATTCGTTTATTTCCAGCTCTCCAGAACTTCCTGAAATGGTGAAAACTTTTGACAGTATGGGGGAGGGGAAAGCGGAAGAAGCCTTTTGAAGGCAATTGCCAACAAAAGGGCAATTGCCTTCAATCTCTATGAAATAGGTAATCTTCATATAAAAAAAAATCTACCTAAAATACTTCTGATAACATCTCTCTTGGAGTTGCTTAGAGAAGAAAATTATTGAAAAATATTTATTTATTTTTTAAGAAAGTGATTAGTTCTCATTATCATCCTGGTATTCAGGAGAAATGCAATACAAAAGAAATAACACACATTTCCTCTATAACCTGTGTCCACCTTAATACACATATATATTGACATGTTTTTTGCAGAAAAGTTTTATTGCCTTGCTTCTATTTCACTAAATTTAAAGGATTAAATAATTTTTCAGTAAATACTAACATTTATAGAAAAGGAAAAATTTTGAAAAAGTATGTCAGAAAATTTGAAAATATTTATTCTTTTATAGAATTTTAATAGTTTGAACAGTAATAGTTAATCAAAAGTAGTTTAAGCATCTATGACTCATACAAATTTATGATTTAATTAAAATTACAGCTTATTTCTATTTGAATGTACTGTTATAAATTTCAAAATATATAAGTAATTGAAGAAAATAAAATAACGTGTTACATTTAAATAACTAACTAAAAAAATTTTTATATTTTGAAAAACCAGCAGGAGATTTCAAAATTTGTATTTGTGAAATCTGAATTTCTCAAAATGACAACTTCTGTGTTTAGACTCTTAATAAATAATCAAATAAAAATTTGGAACATAATCTTTTTGATAGAATTAGTTTGAAATTAGACATAAGTATACAAGTTTGGTGTTTACAATGAAAACGAATTTCCATCATGTCATTTGCAATTTATTGTGTTCGCAAACAGACAAATATAACCCCCCCCAACACACACCCATATACATGACCAAGGGAAGTCTTATGCATGGATATTCATCAAAATCTCAAAGCCGATTCTAAATTTCGTAAAAGATTTTATTTAGGATACTAATACTTTCCCTTAGAAATTTTTATAGAAATAAGTTAGTGAGCAAAGGAACACATTTTTACATCACTAAAACTCATAAAATATTTGACAGGACATTAAAATTTTCTTTTGTAATATATATATATATAAGTGTGTGTAATGATATTTTAATATCTAATTTAATCTAAATTAATTTCCTAAATTTTTGCCTAATTCAGCCTATGTCGGGGTCATTCTAAAGTGTTCTCTTTGTTTCCTAATCCCATTCCACCTTTTCTGTTTAATTAAGTCAACTGAAGCTCTGTAAAAATGATGCACCATCAGTTCCCCATGCCGAGTGAAAATGATCCCTATTTGCCCTTGTGAAGGTCAATGGAGGGATCATTTTCCTTTGTGAAGGTCAATGGAGGGATCATCAGAAATAAAATGTTCAGTTGGCATTCATTTCTGTCTTTTCGCTCTGTGCTGTCGCTCATGCTTGTATATAATGCATGCTTTTCCTGGATAAAATGAAACGACATCAAGAAATCAAAAGTCTCTTCAATGCCTTTGAACCTGCCTTCTGCTTTTAAGAATTATATGTCTCTCTCTCTCTCTCTCTCTATATATATATATAAAATTTAGATCAGATATTTCTTTTTGCTTATTAGAAAAAAAGACAATTAGGAATTCACTATGCTTAATCATTTACTGTATTAATATTGAGATTTATGAATAAAAAATTTATTCTGAGAAAAAAATGCACTGAAAGTCATAGGCTATGAATGTCAGTATGGATAATTTAATAATGCTAAAAAACGAAACTTTTTATTGAGAACAGAATCTCATCTTATTTTTTTAGAAGAAAGAATTTACCAATAATTTGAGATTTGACAGTTCTGTTCTATCAGCTAGAGTGTTTCGATTATTGATAAATAATCGCTTCTTGATTTCTTCTTGGTTGTAGTTAGAAAATATATATAAAATCTCATTCCATGATGGCCTAACCTAAATAAAAATAAAAGTGTCAAAAATGATGTTGTTGGATTTGAATAATTTGAGACATTTGAAAAAAATTGAATCACAAAATTCCTAAACCAAAGCATGTTTCACCATTTCAGTTATGGAAAGCATTTCAATGAAATACTTGGGATTTTCCAAAGTTGTATTCAACATTTTTTTTTTTTTTCATAAGTTTACATATTATTTTTAATGTACAGATCATAAATCTATTTGTGAATTAGGATAATTGATGCATCAGGTTCTTCATATTAAAAAAAAAAATACACATATTTCTGCAATAGCTTTTGATTGTATGTTCCAAAGCAATTAACTGTTTTGATTCATTTCAAATTAAATATACAAATCTAATAGTTAGATTTGTGACATCTTTTTTCGAAATTAATTAACAATGTTGGCAGTTTTCCCAGAAAAGATATTTCAAAAATCTTTTTATCATTTTTATTCTTTTTCTGTGGAAAATTATATCATAAGAAATAACCAATATTTTTGTATTGTAAAAAACTACACTTATTTAGTCATATTGAATGCAATTCTAGAGAAAACTTTGCATGTTTTTAAAAGGACTCATCTTCAAACATTATTTTATGAATTTATTTCCATGGATATGAAACAAAAATTTTAAAGTGTAAGTGAGAAGATATATATAACTTTCCTTTACATTGCACTCATTAATTGTTAAGTGTAAAAATTGTTATAGTTAAATGATAATCAGAAAGAAAAAAAGTTTAGTACTAAAAAGTGCACTCAACAATTCTTCAATGCAAAATTTTAGATAAAATATTTATATTTAAAGAAATGTAGCTTCCTGACATAAAGAATATCTTACAAAAAAAAAAAAAAAAAAAAAAAGACAACAAGAATTATTGATAAATAAGAACTTTTAAAGATATTGTATGATACTTCAGACAATAAGTTTTCTTCCAAAATTTGGTGTAAATCTATTTGGTTTGGATTCATTTCTTTAATTTCTTGGTCAGCAGCATCTAAGAATATATCTATCCAATGTGGAAAATCATCAAAATTCTATAGAAAGAAAAATTCCAATTGTAAATTTATATATGAATATCATATTCTTCAAGTAATAAAAATAAAAGAATTGATACTTAAAGTCTTAGGCAATAAACTGCATTCAATTCATTATTTAATTTGATATGCTTTATTAATTTATCACTTAATTTGATGTGTATTATTAATTCTCATTTAATTTGATGTGCATTATTAATTCAAAAAAATTGTACACACGCTATAATATATTTCATAAAAATAGTTACTTCCAGACTCCATCAAGAAAAAATAGTTTTTTTTTTCTTTCTTTTTAGATAAGAGTTAATAATAACAATATATATATATATATATATATTTAGTTTAGAGCCACTACTTTCGCTGTAAATAAAATTATTTATTCACTTAGCATATATTTTTGATATCTTTATGCTTTTTACATTCCTACAAATAGATATACAGATGGGTAACTCATATACAGACAGAATAGGAATCAATAAGGTGTTGTTCAGAACTAGAAGTTTAACTTTATTTGGTTAAACTTCTAGTTCTAAACTTCTATTAAAAATGTAATTTTGACTAGCTTGGCATACAACTATTTTGAATATATATATATATATATTAACAGTTGAAAGAGAAAACGGAAGCTTAATGTAAAAAGAAAAGAAAAAAAAACCTAAATTAAGTGGATATATTTTTTTTTAGAAAACTTAATAAATAATGGCACCAAAATTAATAAATTACATATATAAAATAAGTGAACATCAAACATTCTATAGCTAAAATTTTATTTTATTTAAGCTACAAATAATTCAAACAATGCATTAATTAACTTTTAAATAAAATAATTTACCAAAGGGTGGGATTAGAGAATACAAATAAATGTTCATTTAGGTTATATACTCCAATAAATAACATACTAGCAAGCTTTTCAATGCAGGGCAGAATTTAAAATATCCCTGCACCTTTGGTCAGTATTATTATCAGATGTGCAAATCTCAATTTCTGTTTTGACATATAACTCAGACATTTGACTATCGTATTAATTTAGTTAGAAGAAATGAAAATTACTAAAATCTCTCATGTAAATATTATATTCATAACATCATAAATCTCATACTAAAATAAATATTTTATGTTTGAAATCATACATATAAAAAGGAAAATAAATACTATATGTCAGCTATTAAACTGCTTTTTAAGTCAAGACACTTTACACTAGAGCTAAGAAATTATATTTTGATAAATAACTAGTATTTCGACAATCAACATAATTTATTTGCAATCTATGCAATATGCTAATTTTTAAAGTTGTGCAGTTCTATTAATTAACTAAGTCAAACATTTAATTAAGTGTAGCTATAAAAACGTTAATTGAAATAGTTCAAAATGTTTTTATGGTGGTTTATTTAAATCTGGTAGCAGTTATTTAACAAATAAGTAATAAGAATGATTTTTGTCCCACATATGTTAGTGCTAATTATAGATATCTAAAATGAGACTGAATTATTGGTGCTTCTGTAAAGCTCATGATATCATAACTAATATTTATTCACAAAATAAAAAGCTATGGGTTCACAAACTTTACATTTTATTTACTTTCTTTATTATTATTCCAAAGGTCAATGACTCAAGGCCTGCAATTTCTATTTTTTATATTGTTACGAAATTTCCGGGGTTCGTTTGGATAGTGGAAGTTATATGGTGTGAAGGAAGTTCAATCACCAGGTGGCAGTAGAAAATAAAACACCGACGTTTATTTACACGAAGACACACAGGACAGCACAAAGACGACAACTATATACAGCACAGGAGACGATTATCTTCAGCCGAGACGTGCAGCAACAACAGCAGCATATAACATGACTCTCTACTACAGACAGTAGCGCACAGCTTAGTTCAGCACTAGCTTGACTCCGTCGCTGCCCCGCTTATCCCTGGAAGACCAGTTCTTCACCGTCGCTTTCAACTACTCTCTGGTTCACGACCACCGGGCAGCACAAGGACACAAGGAAATAAATTAGGAGCGCCATCTCCGATCGACAAAAAACTTTGAGCAGAACGAAGGATGGTTAGCACAGAAGTGGGGAAAGGAGCATCGTGTTAAATACTATTGAGAAGATGTAGGAGCGGGCGAATCAGGAAGCTTGGACTCGGCGGTGGGCATGTCTAGTTGGGTGCTGGATCTTCACAGAGTAGTGTGTCAAGGATGATGAGAAGTTTTTCTCGCTTATTTTTCGCTTTTTTACTTAATTGGATGGCCTGGAGGATATTTGGAAATTCTGTTAGTAGTTCTTTAATTTCCCTGATGTCGTTTAAGTGGCTCTGCATTTCTTTGATGTCTTCTATTTCGCTTGCTGAAGTAGCTTGGGAAGGTTGTGGGTGACTGGGTCTTTGGCTTTGGGAGATGGTTTCTGGGACTCTTGGGGTGTTTATTCCACTATTGTAGGGTTTTCTCCTAGTTGTAACGTCTGCGTAAGATCTTTTAGGATGTATTTCTGTGGGGGGTCAAGATTCTAGGGATTGCAGGGCATCCTTTCAAGGCTGCGAGGTGTCTGGTTTGATTACAATCTATGCATACTGGATTTTCTATCTTCTCCTTTATGTGGCAGTCTCTTGTGGGGTGATCTCCGTTGCATTTAATGCATCTTGGTTTGATGTGGCAATTTCGGGCGGAGTGGTGGAATCCAGAGCAATTGTAGCAGATGGTGGATGATCTATTGTTTCTGTACGGTTCGACTCTAATTGATAGGTAGCAGAGGTTTTTCAGATTGTAAATGCTTTTAAAGTTGCCACTTTTTCTCACTTCTACCAGGAATAGGGGGAGGAGGGTTTTTGCTCTAAAGTTCTTCATCTGGCTAATTCTCAGTATTTGATAGTTCTTGGATTCGAGCTCTCGTTTGATATCTTCAGTGCTTGAGTAGATGGGGAGGCCTCTGATGACAATTTTAATTGGTCTTTCCTCGGGGGCTTCGTTCATGATGAAGTCTTGCTTTTTGGTCTGTAGGAGTTGGATGATTTCTTGTCTGGCAATATCTGTTTTTGGTTTTATTTGGATGAATCCGTTTTCTGTTTCTGGGTGTTTTTTCATAATTTCTTGAAGGATGAGGTTGTAGTTTTCCTTAATAACAAGGCTGATTGTTATTAAGTGGATATAGTGCAGGGGTTTGGGGAGTTTTATCAGTTTCCTCTTGAAGATGGGAGAAGGAGTTTTCCGTGCTCAGTTGAAAGTTTTTCTCTGTGCGGGGCTTTTTTGCTGCTTTCTTAGGTGGAACAGGGTGGAAGTCGTCTTGGGAATTTTTCTGTTTTTGTGATTTTGGTGATTCCATGTTGACATCTGAATTTGGAATTTGGGGTTGAGGTTGGGATGTTCTGTGACTTTCAATTGGAATTTGACTTGTTGAGATCGGTGTTGAAGATCTGGAGTTTGAAGTTGATGTTGTGGTGGATCTGTTTGCCCAGTTTTTATTGCTGTCTTGGGTGTCCATGTAGATTTCAGAGGGTGAGCTTTCGTGATATTTCGTGGGAATAGCTAATTGCAGTAATGACTGTGGTAGTGATGCATGGCATTTCAAGCAGTGTCCTTCTCCGAAGGAGATCAGGGTTGCCTTTCCACAAGCTGGACAATTCTCTCTGCGTTTAAGACGCTCGAGATCAGCATCAGTGTGTTCTCGTCCGTCCGAACTGACATGACTTACAATGTACAATTGTCCCACCCGGGAAGCGGCAGGACTGCTTCCTTTTATAGGTCTCAGGAGGCGGGGCTAGAAGCCTCTCAACCAATCAGGTATCCAGTAGGAATCGAGGCGTAACTCGGTTCCTACTGGATGGATCGGGAAAATTCTCGATGTTTCGGGTATAAACTATTTTAGCGCCAAAGTCGCCAAGCTCTGGAATTTCCGACGCGACACTGGGCTCCGTCCAGTACGGATGACTGTAAAACATTCTTTGCGATGGTGGAACCAACTATGCTGGGAAGCAACATTACAGATTCGTAACAATATTAGTTCTTGTTCATTATACTGTTGCATGGGCTAGTTGATTATTAAACATTTAATTTTGCTTTTCACATTACTTTTTTTTTCTGTTAGTGAATAACCAATTGTTTTT
The DNA here is from genome assembly GCF_947563725.1 of Argiope bruennichi. Lineage (NCBI taxonomy): Eukaryota > Metazoa > Arthropoda > Arachnida > Araneae > Araneidae > Argiope > Argiope bruennichi. The sequence goes on from NC_079158.1 coordinate 122,574,557, forward strand.
ATCCGATTTTAATGATTAGTTTCTATTTCAATGAATATTATGTATAGAGAAGATCCCACTGCAAAGAAAGAAAGGTTAAAAAAAGAGAGAGTTGCATCATGTAGAACGAGACAAACATTAAATACTGATCTGAGTTATTGTTACCAAAATAACAGACCATATAGATACATTTTTTAGCATATAAGATATTTCCATATTAACGTATAATATATTTGCTCAATACATTCCTCTTCAGTAAGAGCAAAGTGCTCTAATGGCAAAACTATATTATCTATCATTGTTTGCAGAAAATATGCCCTAAATATTCATAACAAGGTGGCAAATGTTATTTTCCAAAGCTAGCACTTATTTAGCTTTGATATAGGACACATACTTTAGAAAATCTTATAACTTGAAGTAATATGAGATAATATCAGACAAGGGAGTAGGCTAAGCACTTGGGGAATACTGGCTAATTACCCATAACATATGAAAAGCTGCTTAACAAATGTATTTATACTAATAATAAAGATGAATATGCATTTGTGTGTGTTGACCCTCTCCAGTTCAGATCGTTTAAACCTATAACGCTAAATTTGGCCCACTGTAGGTTGGGAATGTTCTCCTAGCAGTGATTTTTCTTTTTTGAAATTTTATTAAGAGTTTATAGTTAATAAAAAATTATGTTGAATTTCTGTGTTTTTTCACAGTAACTTCCTAAAATATTATCAAACAAAATTTTTTTTATCCCATTTCAAATTTTTAAAAAATGCCCTTTTAATGATATCATTTCAATAGTTATGTGAAGTTTTTGACAATTTTTTTCTCCTTAATTTTTAACCATAGATTACATTTTTGCTCTGAAATTCAAACCGTTTTACTGTTTCATAAAATAATAAAGTAACTAAAGACTACATACAACTTATTTCATCCAATAAATAATATCAATGGTCATGCACTGGAATATAAGTACAGTCTTAGTTGCTCAATTTGTGTGAATATATATGCCATGTTACATTGTCATCTGCTTGAAATTTTAGTACCAAAAATTTTTATTTAACAGAAAATCATTTGATTTTCTTGTAATATTTTCCCTTTCATTTGGACCAGTAAAAAGAATTTAGAGTAGTACCCTTTGAAGTCAAAAGCTTATTTTTTTTCTAACCCTATTCGTTAAACATAAGGTTAAAATTTATATCATATTATATATATATATTAAAATTTATAGGAATAGTTTCTCTAACATAAAATATGATTATTAAATAACGTTTTGAAGGTTAATTAATACAAAATTCAACATATTTAATCACATAACATATTTTATCAGACATAAAAAATGGCATTATAAAGATGAAGGGGAAAGAAAAAATTCAGCAAATGGCAAATAATACTATGCAATGAAAATTTTGAAAGAAAAGTAAATGAGACTATTAATAGAAAGATTACATCTTCTAGATATTCCTTCTCAGCCCCCTCTTTTGATTTTATTTCTTTCAGTCCTAACTTCTCTGCCTTTTCCAAATCTTTTGCAAGTAAATTATAAACAGTTTGAAAAATTCCATCCCATAATGCAGAATGCTTTTCATCCTCCTAAAAAAACAGATGTCAATTGCAATTATTTCAATAAGGTTTTGATACAATTTCATGAAATAAATATTTTGATAAAAAAATATTGCAATTAAAGTTCTGGAACAGGAAATTGAAGTAACAAATTTTATAAGTTCTTCACAAAAAGTTTTAAATATTTTATCACTGTAAGAAAAATAAAATAAACTTCCCATTTCATGATTTTAAAAAATGCAGAAAGAAAAAGGCAAATTAAAATTTCAGTTTTAATAGAAAGATCAAATGGTAAAGATTTCAAAATATGTTAATAATGAATTAAAGAATATGGAAATGGTTTTGGAAATGATACTGTATCAAATATAATAATAATATTATTTACAGGAATATTGCAATCATAAACATATAAAAAAAAGGCATTTTTTGGGGTAAGAGAAAGATCAAATTATAATTTTTCCTGGAATGTTACACATAGTAAGTTAATTAATCAAAAATGAGAGAGGTACCGGAAAAAATTGTAGTTCTCTAGATTTTTCTTCTTGCATAATTCCAGTATCAAGTTCTTTTGTTAGTTTCTTTTCAGCAATAGAAAACAGTTCCTCTGATTTGAATGAATGCTAGAAAAACACATATTTTTTTTAAATGTCAATAACAGAGAAAAATGAGATTCAAAACTTTTACAAATGAATTCTTAGGAATTAAATGATTTGCATTAAAATAAATATTACTAATGATTTGATGATCATTTTTACTAAAAAAAACTCAATTTACATAACAAAAAAATCTCAAAAATAATACAGTTTGTAGAAGTTACAAACAATAGAAATTTATTAATTCTTTTGCGAAATTCAAATGTCTGATTCTAGAAGAGAAAGCAAACTCAATAAAATTTAGTTAAAACCAAAATTCTTAATCAAAAATACTTCAAATTTAGATAAATATTCTGTAAATCAATAAAGCAATTATTAATATCAATTTTTTTCCCTCTATGATTGAAATAAAAACAGCATATTAAATATGAGGAGCATTGAAATCAAAAATATAGAATGCACTTAAAAGTTATCAACTAATAAATAAATAGCTGAATGAATAATTTTTAAAATCTTTGTAATAAGGGTAACAATTCAATTAATAAATACATGAATTGAAAAAATGACAATTAAATGCTTTTAGTTTTAAAAAATCTTATGTTTGAAGCACAAGAATATTGGGGAATAAATTTTTTTTTTTTTTCATTTCTCTGTCTTTCATTACTCTTTGCTGTCTAATAGTAAGTTTACAAGACCTTTCTTCTTTGTTGATGAAATGGTAAACCTTTCTTGATAAAGTCAATAGCGCTGGACAGAATTTTCTTCCAAATATAAACAGGTTCATTAGTCTGAAAGGAAAAACAAACACATTAGAAACAAAAATTGCTAGTTAGGTAGTAAATTTAAATTTAAAGCAATGTTAAAATTTTACCTTTTCAGTATCATCACCAAATGCCTTTTCCTCAAGGCGGAAATTCTTTAATATCTTTTCCATACTGGATTTTTCAGAATTTCTTATATCTAAAGCTAGTGTAAACATACGCTTTCCTTGCTTAATAAGTTCTCCTGTCTGTTAAGAAAAAAGAAATGTAGCATAGAGTAACGGAGAAAGAAAATTTACAGCAACTTTCTTTTTTCTCTCTCTGTGAGTAAAAATCAACAAATATAATATTTTGAGTTCTGAACAAAGAAATCTTAACTCAGATATCAATAGATAATTGATTTACAATGAAAAAGATTCATATCATAGAAAAAATTTTATCTTATGATACATTTCCCCCCTCCCTACTCTTATTTGTAACTACTATATAATACATAATTAATTATTATTTAGCACAAAATAAATTGCCTTAAATTCTTTATAAATTTAAATAACAAAACAAAAAAATGTACACATTGCATTTAATATATTACAATTCTAATACATGATTGTTGTTATAATTTTGTAAGGTAATTTTTATTTCTATTTAATCTTTAACCTCGTAAGCACCAGCATTCTTTATGCATGACACATTCTTTCCACATTTATTGATTCAGCATGGGGTCTTGGATAAGTGTTCAATTTAACTCTACAAAGTTAATGTCGAGTAATTTCATTGAGAACGAAATTATTTAAACTGAAATTTAATTTGCTACAAATTATTATTGCTCAGTCACATTTTTTAAAATTTTGATGGATACAATTTGTTACTTACTTTCTGTGCATATAGTATTAGTTTTCGTGGGTATAGTTAAAAATTTTTCATCCATTTCTATTAATGTTATATACATTATATTAATACATCTTAAGTTGTAGTATATTATATATATATATTACTTGTAAAACTGAAATCATATTTAAATGCTCATTTTATACGAATTTTTTTTATAAAATTAGGCTTAACTGCAAAAAAATGCTTGGGTCCGTGGCCGGCGCTCCATTTTCGAACGCTCGGTCCTCTGATAGAACTTCGTTCTCCATCCGCTGGTACTGTAGGGGATCCTTAATCATAAATATTAAGAAATATATATCTGCATTCATTAAATAAAAACTAGTTGTTTTTGGTAACAAACTGTTCATCTACCATATTAATAGCATTAACTTAGTCATGTCAAATAACTTTGATTAACTACATTTAACATTACGAAAGATTTATACTTCAATAAGAACATTCTGGATATTTAGCTATGTTGAGTAGTTAATGTAGTGAAGTTAATTGGTGAGTTGTTCCAGTTGTTGAGGCTGAGAACTCTGTCAAAATTTTATTTGCAATTCTCTCGAAACCAAAGGAATGTAAGGGGCAAGGAATCTTTCATGGTGCATCTCTCATGGTGTTCATGGCCCTGTTAAGCTTTCGCATGAAACAAAAATTGGCAAAGTCAGTCCAATGCAGATGCAGGGAACTTAATCCTGGTTCTTTTTATCCATAGAAAATACACAATGAAATAGCATTTTAGAAATTTCTTTAGGTAATGTGGGAGATGGTACAGGTGATGATTGAGGTATATCTAGGAGTAATGAGCTTACACATGTAATAGAAATTAACAAAATTATCCAGTGGTTGGGGCTGTGAAACAGATTTCATGGTTATTCTAATAATTTTAAATATATAAATAAAACTGAAGATAAAAGATATGAATGATTCTTTCCTCAATTTAATAGAATCAAACAAGCTCTTTTCATCATAAATAATTATGAGATTTCAAGATGTAGTAATAAAATTTTGCATTTCTTGAAATTATGCAAAATTTGAATAAAAACAAAAAATAAAAATGCACTATAAACTTTTCATAATTATTTCTATCCAATATTGCATTTCTAGACTGTTTAGATCAATTGAAATGATTTAAAAAATTAAAATGCAAAAAAAAATGTAAATATTTTCCTCCTTAAATTATTTCATACACCATACCACAAAATATTAAAATATGTATACATCAAATGCAAGCAAAACATAATTTAAAAGCATTCAAAAAGTTTTGAAAATGTAAGAAAATTTTAAAAAAAGAACAGGGAAAATTTAAGGAGAGTAATAAGCCTATTCAGACTTCTCCAAACTTTACATTGAGAGTGAATTCACCATATTTATTATATTATTTTTGAATTAAATTTATTGAATGTTACCATAACAAAGATATATCACCTCAGTTTTAAAAAATGGATTTTCCTCGATTTTATCTTCCCATGTGATTGGTTTATTTAACACAGGATTTTGCTTCATTTCTTGTCTTTTGATATTAACAGCTTCAGTTAGTTCTTCTTTATAAGCATGAAACATTTCAGAGATTTTTTCAGTCCAAGATTCGGAATCAAGAGTCTAATTAAATAAATTGATTATATATGTAATTGAAAGAGAACTATTATTGAACTAATTAAGTTAAAATCAATGCAATAATGAATTTTCAATAGAATTTCCCTTGTTTAAAAATATAAATCCCATAATGTTTAAATCAGAATATAAGAAAGAATCTATAATGAGTAGAAGCATGACTGTTTTTTTAAATTTCTTTTTAAGCCACATTTTTTTAGATTAATTTCCTTTTAAAAAGTTTTTAAAATTTGAACATTAAATAATAATAATAATAACAAAAGCAAAAGATTTTGATTGTCATCTGCTAAATATAAATCTACATATTATTTATCTTAGAATATGAATTATATGCAACAGATATTTAATAATATAAATTAGATTTGAAACACATCTGATTAAAAAGAGCTTTTACAATAAAATTTAATTAAAATTAAAAAACAGTTTTAATTAAACAGTTTAAAATGTTTTCCTTGAAATGAACGGTCATAAAATTAACAGAAAAAAAAACCCTAAAAATTTTATACAGACTTTTCAACATTTATTCTGTTTATCATACTAATCAAATGCAAACCTTAACTAGTGCTGAATGACAGAAATTAGACGAAATAGTCTCCTCAAAACTTTCTTACATACTTTTTAATAAGGATGTCACCTGCCCCCACCCATATAAAATAGTGGACCTTAGGTAATTTCTGAATAAAACTAGCATTCAAAGCTTTATTTCAAAGTAAATCACATGAGAGTTATATGTTTCATAATATAATAAAGAAAACGTACTTGTGTATTAATTACATGGCACTGGTGAACAACAGTTATGAAATATTGATATTTGACTTTAATATCGTTTTCACTGAATCTATCTATTGTACGATCTTTGGAGATTTATATCCCATGCAGTTAATACACAAGTACAAGACAATCAGATATGTATTTGGGCACCTTTTTTTCTAGCAAGAAATTAAAATATGACACAGAAATAAATTTGCAGGTATTTGGTATGTGATGTTTGCATGCATGAAACATCACATCCCAAATTTTATTTAATCAAATCAAAGTGATTTTAAATTATCACATTTACATGCATGCAAAAATATAAACAGAAAAATAATGAACCCCTCAATGAATTTGATTGTAAATTTGACATAAATCTACATTTTAGATGCTAAACCTGTATGCCAAATTTTATCAAACATACTTTTTTGTATTTTGAATATCAATTATGCTTGGAATATCAATTATCTGTTATCACATTCATTTACATTCGAGCAGCCGAACAAAAGATTTCCCCATGAAAGGATTTCCTTCAAAATTTGAAAGAATTCTAAATATTTTATTTCAAGTCCATATGACAAATTTTATCCACCTAGCTCAGAGCTTTAATTATGTTCACAGAAAAATAGACATAATTCCAAAAAAAAAAAAAAATGTGTTTCTTAGGCGCGGGTAGATCTAAAATGTGGATATTTATCAAAATCTTGCATTTGAATTCTTTGACCATTACATATGAATGCTTCATATTATAGAAAGTAATGAAAAATGAGTCATAAAAATGAGGGTGCATTTGTATTTTTTGAATAGCAAAATGAACCTTCACATAGATTGTAAAAAACACACCATGAAATCAAGTGCCTGTTTTTGAATTCCACTTTGCATTTTTTCTCTTATTCTTTTAGCCACAGATTGAAGAAGAGAATTTTCTTTGAACTCTTCTCTTAATTCTTCTTTTCTAGCTCCAACAGCTTTGAAAAAACAATCACTCCAAGATGAATGATATCGTGCAGCCTTAGAAATTAAAGAAATTTACAAGTATATTAAGCAAAATAAACACTATAATTTACAAAAGGCTACATTCTATTTTAAACAAAACAAGCATAATACACAGAAAATAAGCAAACATAACAAATAAAAAACAGTTAAGTATTTAATATAATTGAATAATAGAACAAACTAACCACAGCTATTCTGTATATCTTTCAGAAACATGAAAAACCAAAAGTTAAACAGATAGATAAGTTTGATAATAAATTCATTTATTTACTACATACATATTTCTTCTTAATGTTTGCCAGTTTACATTTTCACCAATCAATTTACCTCATTTATCACAGATTCAGTTTTATTTCACATTCTTTGTTCAATTTTTCTTGTTCACAATAAAAAATATTAAAATGGATAATTTTAAAGAAAGTGCCAAAAGAGATTTGCATAAATTTGACTAACCTTTTGGATAGTGAAGTGGTTTTTACCATACAAAAAAGAATATATATACACCTAACATCTAGTTAAAATTTTGAATAAAAAGTTATAAAAAATGAGAATACCATTTATTGTTTACTCCTTTATGTCAATAAACAGTTAAAATCTTATTTATCTACAAACTAGCAGAATGTGCACGATTTTGCCTATAACATCAGAAATGTATGTGAAATCAAAACCACAAAAGCATAAAATCAAAGAATAAAATTTGAATAATGATTTTATATGCTTCTTTTTCCAAATAATAATGATACCACTAGGTGAATTACAGACAAAAAATTATGAAATAAATAATTAAAAATGGACAATAGGAAGTGTTTTTATACAATTGTCTACCTTACTTAATGAAAATTATTAACTACATGCATAAATCTAGGTGCAATATTAAGAACGAAAAACACTTATTTCGATTTTTGGTGATTCCCTGTATATATGCAGATAATATATTTTCTGATAAAGCAGCAGACAATCAGTTCCTTAATCTCTCCATGGCTTAAAATAAAATTTTTAGCTTCAGATGGTCTTCATGACCATCTGAATAGTAAAAAAAAAAAAAAAAAAAAATAAGGAAATAAAATTTACTCTTCAAGGTCATGGATATTACTAATGATTTTTAAATAAAAGGGATTTAAAATGCAACAATTAGTTTATGCGCAGAAAGAAAAGAATATTTCAGTTAGCTATCATTATAACATACTTAATTAAATTAAGTATGTTATAATGATAGTATTAATCACAATGTATTTAGTTTTGAATCCTTGATTAAGTATCTAACATTGTGTCACTAGCTGCTTTTGTTTGTTTTTATATTATAAAATTCAAAAAGAAAAATAAATATGTATTTTTATCCCACAGCAAAATTTAATCATATTTATAAAAAAGTGATATTGAAAAAAGAGGAAGAAAATATGATAATTAGATAAAATGTTCTATGGCAGTTATGGTTAACATTAAACAACTTTACATGTGCAAATATGGGCTGAAAAAAAAAAAGAAAAAGATTTTATTTAATCTATAAACCAAAATTTTTTTTAATAAGGTCTGATAGAAAACACAGTTGTTAAAACCTATATTATTTAAGAAAAGATTTCTTACATTTCCTCCAAAAAATCATTGTGACTTTCGATACTAAGAAAGTACAATTTATTTAGATTTGTAAATGGAATTATATTAACCTGATACTGAATTCTCATGTCTTGCTTTTTAAGTTTATGAATTAGTTGATTTCCTTCCTTTATGATGGAATATGCATCATCAAAAATATCTTCCCAAGAATTTGGAACAAATGCTTTCTGAAAAGAAGATGGAAATAAGGTTACTATGATAAAATTTCTTACATTTATTTTAGTAAATTTAAAATAGCATATAAAAATTCAGCATATTTTGAGCTATTTTTTGTAGTTAAAAATAGCACAACCCATTTTAATTATTCTTTTTAACTTCATAAAAACATCAGAATATTAAAAAAAACAAAAAAAAAAAAAACAATTTACAAATAAAACCTTTCAAAATCATAAATATATATATATGCATTGAAAATATTTTCATTATGAACAATTATTTAATGTTAAAACTGCATCCCAGACAATTTTTTTTTTCTCAATGAGTATCACTGTAGCATAACTCTATGTTATACAATATTTCAATTATTTATGCCTTGGCTGACATCTAACTAGGGATTGCAATACCGGTATACCGGGATACCGAATACCGGTATTTTGTGCCATTTATACAATTTTGTAATACCGGTATTCACAAGTTTAAATACCGGTTTTTCGGTATTTACTAGAAATTTTTTAAATTGTCTCCACTATATGTTCAGGGATCGCCAACATGCAAAATAGTATACGTTTTTGTTTTTATGTCTCCCTAACGGGCGAAATTAATTAGCTAATTAATGGCTTAATTAATTGCTTAAATCTAAATTAGCGAAACATGGATTGTCCTTGAAAGAAAATATTGTATCCATAACGACTGATGGGGCAACAATTATGAAAAAAGTTGGAAAGTTGATTGGTGCAAATCAGCAGTTGTGTTATGCACATGGAATTCAATTCGGAGTAATAGATGTATTATACCAAAAAAATAAAGAAGAATCCAAATACTGTGGATATAGAAATTTCGGTTTCCAACTTTGAAAAGAGTAAGAGTGAGAGTGATATTGACAATGAAGATAATGACAATGTAATTGTAGAAGAAGATATTGCTAATGAGGATGAAATATTAACCTATTAAGAATTGCTTCTTATAATTTATAAAGTTCGAAAAACTGTTAGGATATTTAAAGGTTCCTCTATAAAACGGATATATTACTATAATATATACTAGCTGAAAATAAAACAGAATATATTTTAATATTAGATTCTAAAACACGTTGGAACAGTTTACTCCTAATGATGGAACGATTTTTGAAACTGAGAAATCCAATCCAAAAAGCAATAATCGACTTAAACCTGAAAATTAATTTTTCAGATAGTGAATTCGACTTAATATCCAGAACTATATCAGCTCTATTTCCAATAAAACTGACTATTGAGACATTATGTCGGAGAGATTCTAATTTATTAACAGCTAATGCAACAATAAATTTTATGTTGCAGTCACTGAAAGAACAGCACACATCACTTTCTGAAGAATTATATATTACATTGAAAAAATCGCACAGAAGATAGGCATACCGAAATAGAAAATGTCTTACGGTATTTACATAATTAAAACTATTTTTAAAATGAAAAAGAAGAAAAAAAAATAACCAATTCAAATCTGATTAAGTTTAGAGTAAAATTTCTTAAAATTTTTTACCCTTAAACCTATCCACATTTAGAAGAATTCGATTCAATTATCGAAGATTATGATGTCACTACTGTCGATAGTGAAAAGGAATTGTCTCTTGAACAAAAATTAGAATTAGCGATAAATTAAAAAATTTCAACGAACCAAAATACAATACAGAAATCAGCTATATCCAAATCCATCCGACGAGAAACCGATTTATTTGAAGATGAGGGATTTAGAGGTAAATACTTGGAAAAAGTATATCGCGCATTGCTAACAGTACCACCAACTAGCGTAGATGCCGAAAGAGCGTTTTCAACAGCTGGTAATGTTTACACAAAATTACTTTTCAGGCTTAATGACAGCACAATTGATGTTTTTTAAGATCACATTTCAAAAATTTGTAATAGTACAACAGACTGAATAGTGATATTTACACTTTTTTTGTGATTTAAATAAATAAGATGTTTCTTTAGTTTTGTGTGATTATATACTGTTATAATTTATAAGTTACAAATTATTTTTGGTGATATTTACACTCTCTAACAAAACTGGCAAATAAAACAAAGAAGCACCTGTGTTTTCTTTCTTTTTCTAAAATTTCTAATACCGGTATTAAGATTTAAAAAATACCGAATACCGGTATTGAAATTTTGGTCCGGTACTGCAATCCCTACATCTAACTAATGTCTGTTATCGCTGTGTGAATATAAAAAGGTACTAAATAAACAAGGATGTGACATATAAAACATTTAATCACAACACATTGTTACATTAATAAGTTCTTAGTACATCTATAAAAGTGAAAAACATAACAGTTCACTTCAGTTCTGGTTGGCTCTGATTAGCTGGTTAGTGAATGCCATTTGCAGCAATCATAGTTAAAAAGCAAAAGTATTTAAGGTATATTCTAAACTATAAATAAACTATAAAATTGGTATAAACGGTTTTGAAAAATTTCTTCTAAATGTTTCATACATACATTAGGTTTAACAGATTTCCTAGGGAAGTATTTTAAGATGTAAATATTGATAAATAAGTTATTCATACTATTTTAGACAATTACACAGTTATCTTCATTATGCTATGTGTTCTCCTAATTTTCTATGACCTCACCTAAAATTCTAACTTTAATTTGAAATGGGATTAAATTTCATCTAATAAAATGACTTTCTTACTAAAACATATCATAAAAATAGAACTCAAGAAGAATCATTCAACCTAAGTTTTGTATGCATTGCAGAATATATTTACCAATATGTGCATCACAGAATATATTTCATAATTTACATATTATATAGAAGGACTAAAATAAGAAAGCAATAATATAATTTTATACATTCAATAATATTACAAAGAAGACCAACATCTTTTTAAAATCTGCAGATAAAAAAAAAAAAGATTTTTATCACTGCTTAAAATTGCCACATTATTCAAAATTTTTATTGAAAGTATGCTTGAAACAGAAACCTATTCAAATTGGAAAAAATAAGCTGAACCTTTATTTTTTTTATCATTAGCAATGGATAAAAAATAAAGCAGAAAAAGAAAATATTACATTTTTTTTTTTTTTTTTTTTTTTTTTTTTGTAATTTGCTTTCATATTTATGGCATATCCATATGAGAAATAATTCTAAATGCGCAGAATTTTTAAATTCCCAATTCTCTGAAATAATAATAAATATAAATACTTTCTCCTCTTATCAACACTTTATTTCCCAGTAATTAATTTACATTCTTATTTCATTTTGAAAATATATATACATTAATTATATATAATATTCAGTTTGAAATCTGTTGAAAACCCTTTTCTGCTATGAAAGCTAAAAGCATATTATTAAAAAAATACATATGTGCACAACAATTTTCTTCTTCTCTCCCCAGAATTTTCCCAGAACAATTTTTTAGACTTTCCCTGAGTTATTGCATTATTGTTAGTTTTGTTCCAAACAAAATGAAATAATTTAAAATACTATATAAATTAATGATTCGAAATTTCAGTTTTCTCCTAGCCTGATATTAGAGTGTTTCAACTAATCACAGATAATTTTAAAAAGTTAAATTCTAATAATTGTGCAATAATTCATACAACAATTTTTTATAAAGCTAGAATTATACCTGTTTATCATCATTTGATGTATTTTCATCAATAACACTTCGATCAAGCACAGAAATAAGTGCTTTCATATCAACCATAAAATTCTGAAAATAAAATTCAACTGAAATTATAAAACATATTAAACAGGGTTATATAAAGATATGAAATCTAGAAATTATTTGGATTATGCTAATCAAATTGATACCAATTCCAAAATGCACAATACAAAAAATCAGATTATTATTTTCCTCTTAATTACTGTCTTAGAAACACGTGTTAGTTTTCAAACTGAAAATATTTCTATTTTATTTAATTAGGTGTTTATATTTGGCCACAAAAAATCTATTAAATAAACCAAAGCATGTCAATTAAAAAAGGGGGGCGGACTCCTCAAAAATTATAACCCATGTACAAATTCAATTCAGTCTTTATGTTGAATTTGATTCAAATTATCCCCAAAATAATAGCCTTACATTTTTATTCCTGAATATAGAAGCTTTTATGATACATTAATTTCTAAAAAACAAAGAAGTGCCGTCATAATTTTACCCCAATCAAATGGTGGTTAGTTCTAGATTATCTAATCATGTTCAGTTTTATTGCAAAAAGACTGATAGATGTATTCAGCCCTTTTATAATGTTCTGTAATATCCTGTCACTTATTTCTGACTATCACCTTCATAAATCAGCTTTCCCTTAGGATTAAAGATATATTTGAAATTACAATTTTTAAACTAATAATAAAGTGTACACATTTGATAAATATGTGCTATTAAAAAAAAAACTTACACCGTTCCATTCATTGTACAATGTGTCATCAATATTTTCTGTCATCTCAAATGAAATCTGAACTTTAATTTGGAAGATGGATATGCTTAATCTTTAATTAATACAAAAACTTGTTTGATGAAACCAAATACATTTATTTAAAACATAAGAAAAGAAAGTAAAATCATTCAGCAATGAAGTTCTAAGCGCATTACAGAATATTTTTCAAAATTTTTTTAGTAACTCAAAGCATTATTCAACAAAAATTTATCAGCTTCAACAACATTCAGCACATTAACATAAGAAAGCAGTTTTTAAGTGATAAGCAGGTTAATAAATTTTCATGCTTCCAATTATTTGATATTCAAAGAAAAAAAAATATGTTTAAAAATGAAAGCACTTCAAAAAAATGTTTTTCACTGCCCCTTACTTCCCAAGTTGAATTTTAGTTGCAATAGCAGCAAATTTAAAAAAGTATATTAAAACAATACTTAAAATAGAAAACTACTCATTATGGAAAATTAAGCCTGCAATTATCTTATGTTTGTTATTATTTTTAAAATTGGAATTCAAATGACTTATGTAGTGAATAATTTGTAAAATTTTAGTACATTCCTTCCCCCTTCCTAGTAAAAAAACAAGGAATTTATACCAGTTTAAGAAACAAAACTCTCTTAATCTATTAGCAAGAAAAGTCAATCAAAACCATTATTATAAACGTACCATTATATAATCATCTGTATGAGTTCCTCCCTTGTCATCTCCTGATCCATACTGGTATCCAGCAACATATTCAGAATACTAGACGTAATAAGAGATATCAATTTATACTTAATGTTCCTTGAAATAAAAATATTAGCCATTGTAAATACTTCAGGATATACCAAAACATAAGTTTTAATAGACATGCATTTGATAAGTCACAAAATTCATCACAAAGATTACTATTAAAATTACATAATTGAAAACAACAATAACAAGATGTATATAATATTGTTAAGAATTTTATTATTGCTTCTCTGTGCAATTACTTTCATAATAAAGAAGAGTTTTTCAGATAGCTTTAACAAATGCTAAATAGTTGCTGCAACAAATTTGGTGAGCATTTGATGACAAAAATAAAGGATTCTGAAATGCTGGTGATACCTTGATTAGATGCAAAGTCTCTTTAGCCTGTCTCAAAAATTATAAAATGATGAGAGACAGAGGTGAAACCAGTCAATCTAGTTGTGCTGAAGGAATAGTTGAATTGAGAATCATGAGTAGCCAGAGTTCTCTTTTTGTGCTGTTACAGCTACTTGTAACTGGTTTACTGCTATTTACTGTATGCGAAATTTTATGAATATGCTTCAGCTATGTTTTATTTTTACTTATGTAACACGTTTTTATGTAGAATAAAGAGTCTTTATATGACATTGAGCTAGTTGAACTTTTGCAATGTACAATCCACGGTAAAAGAATTTTATGTTTGGAAAATTTCATTTTGTTAGAATAATTCAGATAAAAAGATGCACTAAGTTTTTTTTTTTAATTTATTGATTTTTTTTTTGAATTACCAAAAATATGGCATGTATTTTTAATTAAGATGCAAATGATTAAGTGTTTCTAATGAGAAACTTACTTTTTAACTGTTCAATTACTATGAGCATTCTAATTATGTGTATATGAAATAGCCAAGAATTCAATTTCTCTTTAATTTAATAAATAAATTAAGATTCTACATGATTATTAAAATGTTAATGTATCATTCTTGAATAGAAACTATATTTAATTGATACTACAACATCATGGTCAAATTTTAAAATTCAGAGGCGGAAAAAATAAAAGGAAGATTTCTTCACAGTTCTCTATTTCATTTCAAATACTGATTATTTTTTTTAATTTTAAGATGAAGATCAATCTATGTACAAGTTTTCCTTTCCATTCTCTATGAAACTTAGAATGTTTTAAGAACAGAAATACATAGAAATGAAAATATTTTTTTTAAGAATTAAATTATGCACATCAAACTCTCTTAATTTATTTAATACTTGAAAAGATTCCTCATAACACTTTAGATTTCTTTTTAACATAAACTATCAGAGATAACCTAATTAGTCGAAAATGTAAACTACATAACTTTCAAATGATAATAAAAAATTCAATTAAAATTGAATTTGTACGGATGTCTCCTTTTTAATCTTTCTAGCTGTTTTTTTTTAAAAAAAAAAAAAAAACTAGAAATGCACCAAAAAAGTCACTCTGGTTATAACATGTGATTGAGAAGGGCTAAAAAATAAATCCTTGAAATCCTTATGCAGTTAACAAAAGCAATAATTCTGATTTTATTAATATGGCAATGAAAAAACAAACAACTGCAGCAAAACTATGAAATAAAAAAATATATTTTTGCAATACTTGTTTTTGAGCAAATCAAAATAATACCTGTGAATACAAATTATAAGATTACGATCAAAGAAGCAGCCATAATCTTGTCAAATAATCTAAAAAGCTGAATTGAAAGCTGACATATATTTAAATTCAATGTTAGATAAGATTTTAGTCAAGATACAGATTCATCCCATAGAATGCAAGACCCAGTTAATCTTGACAATTGAATTTATGAGTATCATTTAAAGGATGGTAGTATACAATATTATCCATATATTATATATGGACAGAAATTAGCAAAATAAATTATGTCATAGGGAATGAAACTAAATAATGCATTGATACTATACTTAGAACTTCAACTTGCCTTTTTATCAATTGTTCAGAAAATATTCAGCATCTAAAATTTTTACAAATAATTAAATTATATAGTACCTCTTTTGGAGTCATTCTACTTTTCCACTGAAGTAATGTGTTCTCTTGCCTCTTGGTAGCCATTTCATCATATATTAGAGCATTCCAAGAACAAATTGCCTTTGATAGAATTTCCTTCCAAGGAAGTAGTGGAATAAAAGTCTAGAAATGATAAAATTAGAGATTTTTATAAATAAATATGGATTTTGCAAAAAAAAAAACATGACAAATAATAAAAGCATTATTTAATCTATGAATTGTTGATAAGATGGGTTTTTTATTTTTATTATTATTATTAGAAATCCACCTGCTCTTGTAGAAAATTTTGTTCAATTTATAATCAAGGGTTAAAGATTTTAAATATAATGGATTTACCTTATTGAATATAAATATACAATATACTCCAAAGTATCCAGCCTAATGTAGCAGAAGGGTAGGCTGAATAACAAAGAAGCTGAAGTTCTATGAATTCATTTCTTTGCTATATCAGAAGACAAAGTTTTTATGCCAAAACTCACTGTTATAATATGTATTTTCTCATTCCTTATTGAGTACTAAACCTCCATTTATCTCAAGCCACACAAAATGTGAGTACGGCCCAATAAATCAAAGAAGCAATTGCCAGTTTTTGCTATTAGACCAGAGTCTAGTCTGCATAACATGCAATTTCTCCTCCATAGTCACTACAACTTTTTTCAGTTATCACCCATTTTGAATTCTTCACTTAAAAAAAGCATTACTCATACTGGAGAACAATTTACAAATACTATATGTATTGTGCGGTTATAATCAGGAACAGCAGCAACAATTGAAGTTCGTTACACACTGACAAAACAATGAACAATGAGAAGAATGCTGCTCTTTTACAGTCACAACTTGTATTTTGCAAATGATATGTAAGAGGATCATAACAGATACCCACTTCCAATGCCTTAGAGCTATATTTTCAAAGCAATGTTTTCCTCTCCTCATTTAATTACGACAAAAGAAAGTTAGGCCCGTTAGTACGGAAGCCAGATACTCGGGAGTGTACTGTACATAGTTTATGCTAAAATTTTAAAGAGGGCAAAAATCCTTATCACAATCATTTAAAACATTCAAACAACAATATAATTATAACTCAATAAAAAAGGGGAGCAAAAAAAAATAAGCTAAAAATGAACACTGAAAAAAAAATGAAGTTATAAAAATGTATTATTATTAAATTAGGAATCATAATTGATACACTGACCCACAATGAGGCCCATGGAAAAATCAAAACGGCCAGAACACTTCAACAGTATTGACAGAAATTATGGTTGAATTGTAAGTGTCATTCACAATCATAGTAATATTTCTGTACTCATATGGGTGGTAAGGACCAACCATAATGCTGGAGACTTCTCATCCCTATTTTTGAGATAAACTGCAGGTAGTGGGATATTAAATAAGGAATATTAATCCTAAATTTTATTTAATTTCGTTAAATCACATATTTTTATTTGTTTTATAATTAATTTTTAGTAAATATTTTGTTTTAAGTAAACAGTTTTCATACCCTAATGTTTGCGATGAATTGTGTTCAAAACAGTATTCAGAATTATTTGACAGAGGCAAGTTAGTTTTGAATAATTATTTCTTTTCATAAAAGCAAACTAAAAAATTCTGATGACATTTTATCACAATGAAGGAAATTTCTTTCAATAAAAACTCTAAAGGAAGGAATCTCCTCTCCTTTGGGATGTAAGTGGCTTTATTAAATTTAAATGAAATATATATAAAGTTGTTTCTGTATAGAATAATATGGCTATTAACTTTTCGATGCCTTATATCGGTTTTCACAGTTCCAAATTTACATAATCAATACAGTATATTCTGCTTTCCCAAATTTTGATATTCAGATATTATATATATCAATTTTTAATAAATATTCTTAAAAACATATATATATTCTTAATAACATTTTTAAATATAAAAAAAAAATACTCGTTTTTTAGACTGAAGAAAAGAAGCAATTTTCATTTGTCTGGAAACTATAGTTGTAACTTGACGCATAAGTTCATCCCATGAATATTCTGAGTGAAAAGCCTACAATAAAAAGAAAAAATTAATAAATAAAAATTTCTAAAAATCACTGGAAAGAGATTGAACATTTTAACTTATCAATCAAGATAAAAGCTTTACAGGGCTTTTATTTTTTAAATTACATTATTAAATCCTAAACATAAAAAACATGGATCGGTACCAAGTTTATCAACAACGAATTCTTAAAAATTAATTTTCCCCCAATCCCTTAAAAATTAATTAGATAATAAATTAAATAATAAAAAATAATTAATATCCAAAACCCTTTCAAATACAGTCAGGCCTCGCATAATGAGAAAAATTAAATGGAAGGAAATAATTCGCTTAGGGAGCAGTATGTTTAGCAGAACGAGTGGTGAAGGGACGACGTGATTTCAAGTGCTAGAATGACCTCCAACATTCTGTGTTTAGTTAAGTTACATTAACATCCCGTTTTTAAAGCAAAACTAGGGATATTTTGGGACGGATATCGTAATTTTCAACCACATGCAGATGACGAGAATGACAACTGAGCTAACACCCCTCTCCAAACTTCAACACTTCACTAACGTGAGGACGTTTGGCTCCGACGCATTTAAAGTGTTCCAGACCCACTTACGTGACGGTTCTTCGGTGGAATCGGTTCTCGAGCTTTAAACCCTCTGATTCCGAAACCAAGACCTTATTAACAGACCACAGCAGCCCTATTATTCTGTGTTGAGTGTTTGTTTGAAGAGAATAGTTATACGTACATGGGAGAAGTTTTGACTAAATAGCATTGTTGGATGCGACTCCGCGAGATTTGAGCAAGTGTCTGTAAACCCCAATCAATCAAATTTTGTTTCTGTCTGAGGTTTTGGATAGCAACAGTATTGATGTGCCGGTGGAGAAACGTAGCCAGAATTACCAAGAGCTTACAAAACTTCATTCTCACAACAAATGAAATGAAATTAGATAGGAGAAATAACAGCTTCAGCAGAACTACAACCTTCCTGTGAATTAAAGAAAATGCTGAAAACAAGGAAAATTATTGCAACAAATCAGGCAGTAATATTGTACCACATCTTTGCCAATTTTGTGGTTTAGTTAAAGACAAATGTCTTAAGAAAACTTTTTTTTTGGTAAAAACATGCATTAAAAATTATAAAATACATTATTATAAATTGGTTTATTTATTTAGGAATGGAAGGCATTGTCCTATATTACATGGATTCCTATAGAAAAAAATTGTTTCACTTAACAGTGTTTCAAATTATAAGTGAGATTCAGGGACAAATGTTTGTGAAGCAAGGTTACACTGTATTACGATAGCTAACTCAGCAATTTTGCTGCTTTAATTTAATTTCATATTTAATTATGTTTCAGGCTGATCTATATACATGAGCTTTATAGTCTGGAACAAGTTCAAAAATTTCTCATTATGCTCAACAAAAGAGAAATACTGCTTTCAGCTTAATATAAAAAATAAACTCTCTAAAGTATCTCTATAATGCAAAACATTTTTTCCTTAAAGTTTTGTTAAGTTTGTAAACAAATTAAATGTGCAATAATTTCTTGTACCTTTACTTATTTCTCAGTTTCATAAAGTTTTCCTTTTTCGTTTATATCTTAAAATGTACAGTTTCTCATTTTTATATCGTATTTACAGTTTCTTATTTGCTGCATCCTGGAAATTTCAAGAAAAAATTCCGTGATTCTATATGAATCCTTCAATCCACTTTAATTCATTTACTAAATGCTTTCATCTACTAGTTGGTTAGTGCATATTAGTAGGAAATTAGTTAACCAATAAAATTTAATATTTAAAAATAAAAAAAACGATTCCAGATTTAAATTTTTGAACCAAATAATGAGTTACTTTTTAAAGTTAAAATATAAAAGTAAGCACTCAAACCAATAACTACTATGAATCAAGTAAAATGTAACTAAAAAATCAATTTTATGATTAAGATATAAAATTTTGCTAACAATTCTACACAAATCAACAAGAAATTATACTCAGGAATGATCAAAACCAGTGGTGATGATCTCTTTATAATTTTCTAGCACATATTCCAATAAAGATGTTATCATATTCGCCCAATGTAAAAGCGTAGATCTTGGCCAAGAACGGATTCTACACAAATTATTTTCAGAGCATTTTATGCATAATGGTTTAGGAAAGAAAACTGAGAATGCATGTTGGAATGTCATTTTTTGAAAATGAATGAAAGAAAAATTTCACTAAGAACAGCAATTTTAGTAGCAAGATCAAACACCAAATTTCATTCATCTAAAACTTCGGATTTTGAGATATCACATTTATATGAGATTGAATGCACAAAACTGACAGATGGACAACCATAAACTGATTGGTTCAAAATTTGATATGGATTTGTGCTTTAAGTTCTCACCAAATTTTATTTATTTACATTTTGCTATAATTTTAAATTAACATTTTTCAATTCTATTGAAGAGAAAGACAAACTGAATTTCAAAATTTTATGTAAAAACAACATACCAAACTTCATCCGTCAAGCACAAAAAGTTTATGAAATATCATACTCACAGCTAGAAAGACAATTTCCAAAATGTGTTTTTCAGGTAAAACGGAATAAAAAATATAGACATTTGTCAAAATTCCAAAGTCAAATTCTTTAGTGATTATAATATCTTACTCTTTATATTTTGTATACAAAGAAGTAGAGATTTATTCTTAATTACAAATTTATGCTTCTATTCACATTTCATAAACTTCTCTAATTATTTTCATTTTCAAATTAATTAATATTGGAAAAATAGAAAGCATCATTAAAAAAATAAGACAAATAAATAAATAAAAGCTCATGCTTATATTTGAGATCATATAATGTCACATATATTAATCAGAAAAGCTTGAAGTTCATAAGGACAAGAAACATGCCCGTTCCTTTTCTTTTCTAATTGTGATGTTGTCTTCTCCCAAGATTTTGTCGAAAGATTGATTCAAAAGGCAATTTGAAACAAGATAAAAAATTTAATAAAATAATGTACAAGTAAGATGGCATTCATATTCACATTATTAAAGAATAGAAGTTTCTGTATTTTAGTCTAAAAATTGTCTTCAGAATCATTTCAAACATTAACCATTAAGAAGTGAAGAAATATCACAATTTTATTTCAAACTGTTCAAGAATTCTTTAAGAATGTTGGATTGAAAAATTACCCTGTGAAAATCAACTAAATTCAACTCTCTGGGTGTGAAAACAAAGAAAAAAAAACTGAAAAAAAATGTAAAAACATTTTTTTTTCATGAATATATTATACAGCTAGTTCTAATATTTATCTTTATTATGAAACAAAAACAACAACTATAAAATACATTATGGATCAGAAATTATTTTTCAATTTTAACTCCAGTCTAATTACACTAAGCATTTTAAAATGACTCAATTAATACCTATAAAATAATGTTAATCGAAACAATCTTACATTAAGTTTTGTGCTGCTTTCTGTACTATCAATTTCTGTAAATTCTTTGATATCTAGGCCTTCATGACTTTTTAGTTGCTCAAGAAGAAATGCCTCTACGAAGATATCATTCCATGCAGAAATGCAGTAACTTGGCTGCAAAGGAAAATGTTATTTGTAATTCATGCACACAATAGGCTTCTATTTATTTTACTTCTTTTAATCTTCTCTCAAATCAATAATATGAAATTACATCTAATAAAAGCACATTCTAATCTATTTAAAAGATTTTTAAATAAAATATTTGAAATAAGAAAAAGTAAAATTGAAATGTTTCAAAGCTTTGAACACTTAATATTTTAGAAAATGACAACTATTACACAAGATTACTTCAGCCAAAAATTTTCCCAGATTTTCTTTTTAAAATACTGTTAGCATAACATTTTGATAAATTTTAATTTATCAAAATTATTAGCTTTAGAATTATTAGTTTAAGCTTAATAATTAAAAAACTCATAGGAATGTTGTTTAATTCTGATGCCCAGTATTATATAACATTATACAAATTTGTATACTGCAAATTCTACATTTACAATATTGTGAAAACTATTGTTATTCCTACATTTAACAAAGCTGCTCAAGATTGTGATGATAATATTGTAAATTCTTTATTTAACAGAATGACAGCAGTAAACATTTTAATATTCTTTTATTTTTATGTATTAAACCTATTAACAATGGAATTTATTTTTAAAGGTCACTCATGCGATGTGCTATCAAAATAAAACCATGATATATATATATATATATATAAAGTTTGAATGCAAGATGAAAGGTTATATAATAAATTCACAAAATAATAATAGTAAAACGAATAAGATTTCATTTTCTTTAGATAAAAATTTAAAAATTCATAGTTAAAAAAGATATTGTTATTGATAATTTAAAAACTGAAAAAGGAGGCAAATGTAAATATTGATGGTGTAACTGGTATTAAGTTGGTAAATGCTGGTATCCTTCCAAACAAATATAATTGTAAATAATATATACAGAAGATCTTTTTTGGAAACAGTAAACTGAAATAATTAGAAACCAGATCTGCCACCTAAATTATTATTCGTAATAATTATAATGCAGTTTAACATGAGCATGCTAATGATATTAAATCCTTACTTGCTTTAGTCTTTTATGTTCAATAGATAACAGCAAATCTTTATACATCATTAATTTTGCCTTCATTTCAGATTCTGCTTGATCTTCAGTAAATTTGAGAGACTTATCTCCCTAAAATGAAAACAAATATTTTTAATGCATTATGATTATTATTTTTAAAATATCAATAATATTAAAAAAAATATATCTAAACCAACAGAAATCTAAGTATATAGGGATTAAATTTATGATTTTTTAAACAGACAAACCAGTCTGACCTGTTCAATCTCATTCATAGCAGAGCCTTCAAAAAGAATCTGTTTTCTTAGATCAAAATTATCCTTTTCCATATTCATGAATGATAGAAAACGTTCTTGCCAAGATGGAAGTGCTAAAGATTTCTAAAATATTTTTAAAAATAGAAAATTGTAATAATATTCATACACAACTATGATTTAAAAATTTATGCTACAAATAAAAATTGTATGCCTACTCATACACTAAGATAATTTGATAAACAAGATAACCTATTCCAAAAAGAAATAGCCAAAGAAAATTAAATATAAAACTGTTCAATAGGCATAATATTTAACTATTAAATAAGTTATAGTTTAAATATTAAATTAATATTTAGTATTTTAAATATTAAACAATTAAATAGGTTTTCAGACTTCATAAAAAATTATGTTTTAACAAGAATTTTTTTTCTTATTGCATCTAAATAAAAATGGTTTCCTTTTAATGTTTTAAAGTATTAGGTAAATACTTTACAATAGGCATTTTACAGATTATGGCACTATTGTCATAGCTTGCAATTCTAGATTGTTAAAATGTTAAGATTTCAATTGTATTCAATTACAGATGGATAAAACCAATCAGCACTAAGAAATGTGTTCTCTCTGAATTCAAATTTGCCATGTTTTTTTAATTTCAAATGCCATGACAAATAATGCATGGCATACCTGTTATTAAATACTACTAAAATCGATATACTGCTATTACATATTACTTTATAAGGCAAAATTTCTAAATAAAAATTTAATAGCTTTTATAAAATATATTTTATTACCATCATTTTTTTTACAAACCCTTTGTCTTGATTCTTGACTCTTCCCCATGAAAAATTTCAGCTGCAGATTAAGAGCGTGGATGCCTTCTTTCCTCAGTTTGACAGACATTTGCATAAGATGCTTACAGCGTACAACAATTTTTTCTACCTATAAAATTTATTTTAAAGGATTTCTCTAACTGCTCAAAATAATAAATACTAAAGAAATATCTTAAAAAATAAAAGAAGATCCAGAGTTTATTTTTAAAAAAATGTTAGCCTTATTTTGAAATTTAGGAGTAATTCTGTTATTTTTATAAAATTATTTTTAAGGTCAGATATTTATAAAATACGAAAATGAAAAGCACTTTTTAAAACTGTATTCAAAAAATACTTGCAAAAAAAATCCAGCAGCAGCAAAATATAAACAAAAGTTTATATTGTTCTGCCTTCCTCTGCCAGTAAAAAGGATTATGAAGTTACTTAAGATTAATTGTAAATGACAAAAAAACAAATTAAATATTAACAATCTCTCTCAGATAATGGCTATTTTTTTTGCATTACTTTAATTTTTTAATAACATTCCTATTTTTATTGAAAATTCAGAGAAATATTCTTTGAATTATATGTTTATATGAGGTGCAAGATAATTTACATGTTAAGTTGTTTTGTAATATCACGGTTTTTAAAATTGCGGTCTTCTGTAAAACTGTATATAGAAATAAATATATGAAGGAACACGGTACACAAAACTTTTTATGACAACATGGTACACAAAACTTTTTATGACACAGAAAAACATGACTTAAAAAATATTATCTCAAAAAGGAACTAATCAGAAAGCACTATTTGTTCAATATTTAATTAATTTATTTTTTATATTAAATGGAATAAAATAAAAATTAATTCTTAAACTATATTTAATACAGTGACAGAAAAAATTAGGAATAATTCATTATGTTATTAAATAATTTAACAAACTTTATTAAGCACTTACATCAGACAATTCTTTCATATCAGGATTTTCTTCAGATACTGAGTTATATTTTTTTAAACTTTCTAAGCTCTGGAGGGAATGATTTAATTCGACCTCCATAAGTTCAACACATTGTTGCAAAATTTCTTTTGATTTCACATATGTACATGCGATCTATAAAAAATAATTAACATAACAAATTAAAAAATACTAGCTTAAAAAAAAGTGTAATATATTTGAGTAATATAGTCATGGTGATACAAAAGTTGTAAGAAATTTTAGATCCAAAATCTTGAATATTAGTTCATTAAAAAAAAAAGACAAAAAAAAATCCCTTTCAAAATTATGAAGATATTTTCAACAAATTTATTACAAGGCATGCATGAAAATGGATAAAAATCCCATAATCTAGTAATTTGCATATCAAGTTATATTTAGTGATAAGTTTTTTCAGAATCTCACTAGAGTAATTGTTGTGACTGAAATGCTAACTTTATAAAAAAACAATTTGATTATTTATCATTTTTCTTTACTCCTTAGTCCTTATTACATTAACATATACAGTGTAATAAAACAACACAATTTAATAATTTGTTGTTGTTGATGATGATGAAAGAAAAAAATTAGAAATCTATTTTTAGCACAATAATTAAGCTTACAGCAAATTTTACTTATGTTTGATCAGCCTTTCTGATTGCAACAACATCTCTAATGACTGACCATTGTATATGCATTCCTATTTTCATATATATTCATTCCTTGATTTTATATTCTTGATTCCTTGCAAAATATTGGGCAATTACTAGAATCATTTTTTATTATTGTTCTTCATATTTACTGCCATTTGTATTATACTTCATCTACTGTCATTAAATTACAGTTTTATAAATCTTTAATAACATCTAAACATTTAGTATACTATTCTTTATTAATTATTGGTATTCTACCAATTATTATCAAAAGAAACACTGGAATATTATTCTAAATAGAAACAAACATAATAAATTGCAAAGCAAATATTTTTTTGTAGATCAATTTACTAATGAATAATGTTCATTGAAATAAAATCCTTGAGTTAGAATGAAATGTATTTCTGACTTCATAAGGGGTGAAGGGAGGGAGTATGACCTCTTACTGGTGAACACAAACAGTACACAAGGAAGAAGTCAAAGATAAATTATTACATCAACTATTTTTTTTTTCTTTTACAGTAGAGATTTAATTGCATATACCTAAATTTACTCAATAAATTCCATATAAATAAATATTTTTTTTACCCAAATTTAATTTATTTACAGTTTTTTTGCTTAGTGGATCAATATTTATTTAATAACTATAAGAACAAATTGCATGAATAATCATAAACATCCTTACACAAATTATTAATAACCATCTAATAATTTGTTCAATGCAGATTAAACTAAAGGAATGATTTTTTAAGTTTCATTGCATTAATTCACTGACATGCTCATAAAAAAAGAAAGAAACCAATCTTTGTAAAACTGAAAGAAACCGATTTACAATAGTGTAATATTTAAAAGGTTTTGGTGAAGTGATTGCCCTTCAGGAAAAATTTAACAAACAAATGTCATTTCACAGTTTTTAAAAATTTTACATCTTTCAAATGTCTAACAAAGGAGCCAATTTATAAGTGTCAATTGTTTAATTAGTTGGCAACTGCACAGTTTGAATAAATACAATATTCAGAAACAAACAGCATTCATTAACTGCAAACAAGATATAATCTATCATGATAATGTGAAATCATGTACATTAGATCAACAATTAAAAATGAATAGGGTGTGTTGTAATGCCCATTTAATTTTATGTACATCGTTTTAAATTTCCTATGTAGAAAGACAGGTTTTTTCAATAAACTCAGCATAATAGAGCTTACTAAAAGATAATAAAAAGATGACAATAAGTAGTGGATTTAAGAACATTCTTTATACAAGCAATAATCCCTTGAAATCAATAAAAAAATATGTCATGATGAATTTTTGATAAATCACAAAGTATCAATATTGTAAAATATAAACAAAAACAATGCAGAAATTTTTTTAAAAAATATACATACTTGTTCTTTCAATTCTAGATCTTTATTTCTTAGTTCTTGCAAATTTAAAAGAATTTCTCCAAGGTTTTCTTCCAACATAGATATTACCAGACAAACAGCATCTTCATATTTTTCGACAGTTCTTTCCTTTAAAAACAAATATTCTTATACAAAGTAAAGAAGTTATTTCAATTAAATAACTTATGTAAGAAAACATACTCTTTCTTGATGTATGCTTTTAGCAACTATAACTTCATTTTCCAGCATTGCATTTTGTTCAATAAAAGTATCATGAATCATACTGCATAAACTCCTCCAACCATAAACCAGATTTGCTGCCTATAAAAATTAGAACATTGTTATATGTAAAATAAATAAATAAATACTTTTAATGTGTAATATTCCATTGAAAAATATTTAAGCCTACCTTTGAACTTAGATCAATTTTTACATTGTTAAGTTTTTCAAGGATTTGTTTGAAAATCTGTATTTTCTCTTCTTTTCGATCAATTGTGGTAATATAGATATGCTCACAGAATTCTAATTCTTCCTGAAAATATTGTTATTTTTATATATAATTGCATGTTAAAAATATAAAAATATATTAATTCATTTTTTTTTAAATTAATTCACTTTTAAATGTCATTTTATTAAAAAATTGATCAATACAATCAGACATACATGTTTCTTTTAAAATCTTTATAAAATTAAACTATTACAAATTCATATTATATAAATTTCTAATTACAAATTAATACAATTAATCCAATCCATCTTCATACATATATTGATATTTTTAAATTTAATTTCCTAAATTTTATCTGAATTTAACCCATATTAATTCTAAAATGTTCTCTTATTTCCAGGTCCAATTCCACCTTTTTTATTTAATTAATGCTACACGAAATCTGTAAAACTGCTTTAAGCAGCACTTTCACACGCTCCTAGTGAAGGGATAAAAATCCGTCAAACTACAGAAATTCTTTTAAAAGGTACCTATAATCCCCTTTCCTAATCTACATATGTAAAGAGTCCCTATCAAAATCCCACTGTAAAAACTGCCGAAGGGAAAATTTAATTCTTTTCTGCTCTTGTATCGCCTGTGAATGGACGCCAGTTTCGTCATCGCTTCTTGTACGTAAATTATGCCTCCTGGGATGGAATAAATCAAGTTTAAAAAAATTCAAAAGTGTTTTCTCTCTTCGGCCACGCTACTGCTTACAAAAATTTGTGTATTTTTACACACACACAGTGGTGGCCAAAATTGTGGACATTTTGAAAATTTTTGTTTTCTAATTTGGTATGATTATAGAAAATTTAACGTTTCACAAAATGCAAAGCCTTGTATATAATTTTAATGGAATTTAATATTTATTTCAATACAAAAAAATTAAATATTTGCAATACAAAAAGGTTGAGCGGCAATAATTATCGAGATACATTAGATGCTGATAACTGCAGTGAGTCACTTAGTACTTAGCACGGTAGCCTTTATTTTTTTATTACGGCTTCATATCGATGTTTCATTGAGCTGACGAGAATTTTAAGCTCTTACTTCGTTATTATATGATGAGCCTCGATTAGTTCTCTTTTATTTGACGGACGCCTCATTTGTACAAGTTTCAAAGGGTGCCATAAGTTCTCAACAGGATAGAGGTCAAGACTGCTTCCTGGCAATGATAACAATTCAGTGCTCTTTATACTAAACCATTCTTTTGATATTTTTGTTGTATGACAAGTTGCTCAATTCTGTACAAAAATAAATGATGCATTATTGGAATCCCTGGTGAATATCAATAATTAATTGGAAGAAATCCCTGATGGAAAGTTTTGGCTCTAGAATAGTATCAGTGTATTTTCTTGCATTTAGTGTTTCATCGTTAATGTGAAGGCGACCAATACCGTCTGCTGACATGCAAGACCAAATCATAACACTAACTGAGTTCTTCACAGTTGCTTGAATGCAGTCAGGATGTAGCTCTTCGCCTATTCTATGTCTTACCTATTTTCGCCCGTCACTACCGAATGACACTATGACATCACTCCATATAACTTGTGATCACTGATCATCTGTCCAATTAATGTATTGCTTTGCCCACTGTAATCTTTTTATGTCTTGCTGTAAATTGAGATAAGGGCTTTTGGGAGGATTCTCTTTCTCTAACATCTAATAATTATGTCAACTCTCTCCTGATTGTCTTTGAACTGACAGAAATGCCAGCATCATTCAACTGACTTCTGACGGCCGCTGATGACATTCTTCTATCATGGAGACATAGTCTTATTTTCCTACTGTCATCAACAAATGTGATGCACCTTTTTTGGCCTTTTCCTGCTTTTTTTTTTATATAGAATTTGTCTCCTGATATCATAAACAAAACTTTCACACTCCAGATGTAGTCATTAAACAACTCACCTGTCTTGCAATTTCAGCATAGGAAAGACCACATTCTAGTAATAAAACAATCTTGGTTCTCTTTCTAAGTGTCTACTCTATTCTTTTATTTGAATTTCATTGATTTTTGACTAAATATTAGAAATATTTACAAAAATTCCAAACTAAATATTAAAGAGTTTAACAAAATTTCTAATTTGTAATTTGATTACATAAAAAACAGTCTTCCTTCAACACAATAAAGCACAATAATGACTTGTTCCAACTTTAAACATGATGTCAGTTGTTACTGGCCTTCCTTGATTCCCAGAACAAGAACAGTGATTTCTCAGGAAAGTTAGAAAATATAATCCATTTCATCACTGTGTTTGTTTTGCAAATCAAAATAAGTGTGACTGTTTTTTTTTGTTTTGTTTTTTTTGTCATATTGCAAATATTTGAATTTTACTTTTTGTGTTGAAATCAATATAAAATTCTCTTTAAAATGATATATAAGAGTTTGCATTTTGTGAAAAATAATATTTTCTATAAGCATACAAAGCATACTATAAGCATACAAAGATTTTTAAAAAGTGTTTACAAATTTTGGTTACCACTATATATTTTTTTCACAACTAACCTATTAAAAATTTAAGATAATACTTTTGTTTTACGTTACATTTCATGTTTCTAAAAAATCAATAAATAGGTACTCAGTAACAAATTACTTTCATTTCCCAAAATTTTTTATATCTTCATATCAAAAATTCATAAAATATATAATCATATTTTGTGGTTAAATATTGATTTACCATGTATTATCTTTCACTGGGAAAGGAAGACATAAATAATGATGTGGATTCTTTAATTTAGACTATTTTTGCAGTAATACCTCAAAATCTAAATGAGAGAAATTTAAATCAAAATTCAGTAACAATATAGCAGAAATGATAACAATAAAATAGGGAAAAATTACAGAGCCCAATAGGGTTCATCCCCTTCAATAGCTTAGTCAATTCAGAAACTAAGCTCCAAAATAGTTGTCCACATTTTATAACCTTATAGTTTAAAAGGATCAATTTTTTTTTTAAATCAGTCAAACCGAGAACCAATCTTTAAATCTTGCATTTTTCAAAGAAGAATTTAGTGCCAAAACTATCTCAAATCAAAATTGCTCAACAGTGTACATAGATTTAATGGAATTTTAAATCTTATATTACATTTAACACTGTTTCGTTTATTTGAAAAATAAAATTCAAATTACAAAGCAAGTTAATTTTAATATCTCTCACAAAAATGTATCGTCATAAATTATAAATATTTGTAAATTCCTCAAAAAGTTACTAGTGTGCTGTTTATGTCTAGAAACATTAATTCATCTCAAATTCCCTTTCTATTAATTGCTACTATCTAATAAATAAAAAAAATTTGAAATGCTATTTTTAAGACAAAATATTATATTAATTTCAGTTTTACCTTGCCAGTTTCAGAATTAAGAATTTCTTGCTCCAGTTCTTCTAATAATGCAATTTGCTTAGCAGTGTAGTTATGATTGGCAGGAAGTGTTTCTGAAAGCTGCATTTAGAGATCATAAACAAGAAATATATTCAAAATAAAAACAATATAAGCAAATTGGTACTTCATTGTAGAAGAATTTTTTTTTAAAAAAAGGTATTTGAGTTTCATTAGCAAAATAATTTTCTTTAAAATATTTGAAAATGATTATTTTTCAGTAAATTTGACTTGATTTTGTTAAATAATTTTCTTTTCAATGTCTTTTCTCACATAAATTTGAGGAAAACATTGAGAATAGTGCATTTTTGAAGCATTTTGAAGCACAAACATTAACCTTAAAAACACAACTAGCCAACACAAGAATGAGAAGAGGAAGGGAGGGGGAGAAATAACTAATCTTCATTGAAAATTTTTAAAACATTTACTTTGCATACAGTACATTGCAATGAAATGTCAAATCAGATATTCACAAACCATACATAAATACAATAACTTTTCAATAATAGATATAAGTCAGAAAAAATTAATTTAAGGAGAAATTTAAGGAAAAATCGAAAATGTATTAAAAAGTCCTGCATATCCACAAAACTAGCAAAAAAAAAAAAAAAAAAAAAAAAAAAGCTTTAAAAATATGTAATTTAAATTTTTTTGCACATGTAATACCAGTTAGAAAAGTAACTAAAGCAATAGTTAACAAATTTTGAAAAATGTGAAATTTCAGCACATTTGGAGTGATGACTTTTTTTACGTAACAGTTTTATTTTAGGACATTTCTATATAAATGTTTTGCTTAGTTATTAATTAACTACCACAATCCTTATATGGGGTTTTTGATACTTTATATACATCATTTGGCACCAAAAATATATTTGCTACACTTAAAAGTTTTAATTTCATTGCATATATAGGAATTAATATTGTGTGAAACAATATATATATACAGGGTGTTTATAAAGTCCCGGACCCATTTTGATGTTTAATAACTCGTAAAATAATGAAGATATAAACAAACTTATGGCATTTATTGATGGAATAACTCATATATTTTCCTTTTCAGGTTTGAATATTTTTACTTTTGTAAATATCGTCTGCACGTGTGGTTATTTTCAGATAATTTCATTTTCCAGTCTAAATATCTGTACTTTTCTAAATATTGTCTGATTATTAATTGCATTTTTCTCTCTTTTGTTTTTGGCAACTATTGCAATGTTATGTTTACTTTTGATGTGTTTGTTCTATGTAGTACTTTTGTATGTGATGTTTTATTCGAGTGGATATTAAGGAGAATGCGTACACCACAAGAGAAAGCACAGATTTTATGGTGGTTCATAGAAACGAAATCGATAGTGCAAGCACAGAGAAATTTCAGAAGAATTTACCAAAAAGATCCTCCATCCAAAAACAGCATCTTGAGGTGGAAAAAGAATTTTCTAGAAATTGGAAGTATCGAAGATAAGAAACGTTCCAGACGTCCTTCCACAAGTGATTTTGATGTTGAGCGTGTCAGAGAGACATTTTTACACAATCCTAGAATATCTGTGAGATCAGCGGCAACAGAATTGGATATGCCAATTTCGACGGTGTACAAGGTTATTAAGAAAAAATTAAGACTGCATGCATACAAAGTTCAAATTGTTCAAGTTTTGGAACCGAACGATAGGCCTAGGAGGATGGCCTTTGCAACAGATATGCTAAGGAGGATAGAAGATGCTGCTGATTTTCTGAAGAGCATAATGTTCTCCGATGAAGCATCCTTTCATGTTTCTGGCATTGTTAATCGCCATAATGTGCGCAAATGGCTCTGTGGATGCCGACATGCTTGTCGCTACCTGGCGTGAAATTGACTATCGACTTGATATTCCCCGTGCGACGAAGGGGGCACACGTGGAAGTTCATTGACAAGGGTCATGAAACTTTTTGAGTCTATTTAACCATTTATGTTATTAATTTTAATCTATCTTTATTATTTTATGAGTTATTAAACATAAAAATGGGTCCGGGACTTTATAAACACCCTGTATATATATATATATATATATATATATATATATATATATTCTGTGCTTTATTTCTTTACAGCAAGGGAACAAATTTGAAATTTGTCTGTAAATTTAATGGAATAGAATTGTCATGTTTGAAACACTATATTTTTGGTTTGTTTTATTATATTATAATAAAATATTGTGCTTAAATATTTAATTTAGAGGTTCTAATAAGAATCTTTTATTTTTTTAATGAAATGATTTCATTGATAATTTTATAACAATGCCTTTTTCAAAAATATAAAATATTTTCAAAATGAAATATAATTTGAATATAACTATACTTTTACACAACTATTGTATATATATATATATATATATATATATATATATATATATATATATATATATATATAAAACCGTTGCGTTACGCCAACTGGCGTAGAAAATTCATGCATGCCCAGTGTGTTCCGATTGTTGACAATTGTATTTTCATTTTAATTAAAAGTTTAAAAATTATGTGTATTATACTGCTGTAGCTATCTCAAACTCGATCGATAAATAAAATAGACTTGACTTGATTTTAGAGAAATACGAACTTAATTTTCTATTTTGTTTTATTATATATTTTTAATAAATTTATTTATACCTTTAAGTACATCGTTTTTTCAGGTTAAATTTTTGTTTTATTTGTTATTATTCGATACTTTTTCGAAATGCCCAGAAAACGCAAATCTGATGTTTCGAAGAGGAGTAATAAAGCTCGGGCTACGAAAGTAGCTAGATGGTATTATAATAAAAATAAATGTTGAAATTTTCCCGTAGACCTTTTTCAATCAGTTACAATTTTCTTGATTATATCATATCAGACTTTGCTTTCAACAATATCATAATGATACGGTTTGATAACATTATAATTTATTCAGCCAAAAATTTCTAAAAAATTAGGCAGTTAATAAGTTAAACTTCCTCTATTCTTGGTGATAATGGGTTTTCAGCATGACATTCGTAATTTGACCATTCAGTAAGAGGCAGGCACAGTTAATGAATGCACTCAATGTCAGACTCTTCTTGAACTTGGGAAACAATTCAATATATTGGAGAGTGTAATATCAAAGTTGTTGAATAGAGGTGTTGATCAGGGAGGATTGCCAAAGTTTCTCGATGGACATTCTCGTTTCAACTCTCATATTTTTGACAGAAATGTCACACATCTTTCACATGTCAGTCCTCACATAACAGTAGTAGACATTACAGGTCAGCTTCAAATCCCCCAAAACTCAAAAACTTTCTATCAGCCACAAACTTCAAGCAACTGCACAGAACAGAAGACACTCCATCAAGATAAATTAAATAATCGCAAGATGCACAAAGACTGGACCAAGAAAGAGTGCGAAATTGTACTTTGGAGCGATGAAAGTAAATATAAATTTTTGATATGGGTGGGATACAGTGGATTTGAAGTTCTCAAATTACTCATGTCGACTCCAAGTCACAGATTCCAACAATGAAATAGCAAATGGCATGTTTTGAGGATGCATCGTCTACCTTGATATGGGATCCCTGAGGCAGATTCAAGAAATCATGGATAAATTTCAGTATAAAGATACCCTTGACAACAACATGTACTATATGGATGCAATTTTCTTGGTCGTAGTTTCGTTTTCCAACAGGATAATGATCCAAAGCATCAATCCAAATACATCCAGAACTGTTCTCCCAACATTATAGGATCCTTCTTGATTGGTCAAACCAATTTTTAGACCTTCACATTATTGAGGGGGTATGGGCTTAGCTGAAGCATAGTCTCTTAGGAAGAAATATCAGGAATGCTGATGAAAATTTCCCCTAGTTTGAGGAATAATAGAAGAAGACTCCTTTATCCAAACTCTTCTTGTGTCTTGATGTCAAACTATTTGATGCCAAAAGGTTTGCTACAAAGTATTAATATGTAATTGTTCATATATTCCTGATCCTGGCAATTTTATATATTTTAAACAAATGTTATTGTTAAATTTTGATCATTTTGAATTAAATAATAAAATTGTTAATCTAAAATAATCTTTTGCTGTTTGAATGTTTATTGATTTATGTATCAAACAAATATCTAAAAATACAAACTGGGCGACAATTTTTTAAAAAAAAATCATATAAAAAGCTCTCAAATAAAAAGTAAAATTATTCATACTGGTTTCATAGTTTTCTTGCTGATTGGTTCTTTGAGAGTTTGTAATTCTTCTAATGCTATCTTGATGTCTTTGATCCCAATCTTAAAATTTTCAATAATATAACATAAAACTTCTGTACATAATGATAACAAATCAGAAGCCTGTAAACAAAAATAAATAAATAAAAAATAAAATTAATAAAATAATATGTATCAAGTTCTAATTCGTATAAACTAATTCTAAAGAGATTTTTTTCATTCTTAATTATATATATTTAATAGATTAAATGCATTTAAAATTTTAAGAATAAAATTTTTAAAAAATGCTATCTCTTTAAAAGGAATGCTGTGAGAAAAATGTTTATATTCAAATTAAGTTATATTATAGGGTAAACTGAAAATACAAAAATTCTAATCACAAATACCTCAGTCTTCAATTTTTTCTGAGAAGTTTCAGTATTAGAAGCATTAAGAGCATCCATGTTGACTTTTTCTATCTTTATGGTATCATGTTTCCCACGTAAGCTATTGATTTTTTTCTTAAGCTCTTTCTCACTATCAACATTCTTTTCAATGACAGATAAAATATAGTTGCTATACTTTGTAATCAAAGCAGAAAACTAAAAAAAAAATAAAGAGAGAGATATTAATCCTTATATTCTAATATTAAACAACATATATATATATATATATATATATATATATATATATATATATATATATATATATATATATATATATATATATATATGATAAATATTAATAAGATTAAAATTGTCAACTATTTATCAATAAACTTCAAATAAATTCAGAATCTAAACCTCTGTGATAATAATAGAATTCAATGGGATTTAATTTAGCAATCCTGCATAACTATTTTATTTCATAATCCTTACAATAAAATATTTTATTCTCAAAAACTAGAGAACAAATCCAATGCAAAAGTATTCATAGGCATGATTCATTAGAAAAATCTAAAAACAATCTAAAATTTAAGAAAATTATTTCTTTAAAACAACCAAAAATTTTACTTAGTTTTAGCATTTTCAAAATAACTGTAATTAGCATTCACAAAATTTAAATATAAATATAAACAAATCTTTCTTTCCTGGACATAAAAATGACTCACTTCTTCTATGCTGAAGTTACAAACTTGCTCTTTCTTTCCTGAAATATCATCTAGTTCTTTTTTAAATTCATAAAGTTCATCTTTCAAACTTTCTGACATTTCTACAAAAAACTTCTCACAATCATTAACTGCTTCAGAAACCTAAAATAAAAAAATATAATAATAATGCACCAGCAAAAACATTATGAAATTATTATTTTAAATAAAGAGAGAATTGAAAATTCTCGAACAAAAAAACTCATTATTCTGAGAGTAATTCAATGTGTAAAAAATATTTTTACACATTAAAAAATATTTTTAAAAATATTCTTTTAACAAGAATACATATTAAAAATATTATGAACTTGACTGAAATCAAGATTTAAAATTAAAATTAATTAAGATTTAAAATTAAAATTAATTAAGATTTAAAATTAAATTAGATTAAATTTTTCTTTTCATTCACTGTTGAAAAATTTAGAGTAGAGAAAGAATTGAATAGTTTTCATTAATAATTTATGTGTATTTTATTTCAAAATCTCTTGTTCTATTGAATGGTTCTTTACAAACATTTCTCCACTTTAAGAGAAAACTAGTTTGTTCAATAAAAGCAAGGTCTTTAAAGTTACAAGAGATATCTGAAAGAATGCTGAAGAACATTGCTGGATTCCATAAAGAGTATAATCTATTTTAAAAGATCTTCAAGAAATTCTACTTATAAAAATCATAAAAATTACTATTGCATTTTAACTCTTATAAAATGAATTTCTTTTATCAATTTATTTATTTTTGTATCGAAATTTTGAGACAATAGAATTAAGAAGTTATTATTGGAATTTTTCAATTATTTTGGAAATGTGAAGAGAATTTTTCAACTTCAGGTGACAATATAAAAGAAGAAAAGTGAATATACACAAAAAATTTAATACATTTTTAAATTTAAAAAGTTGTTCACTTGCTTTCAAAGCTTAAAACATAAACAGAAATTAATATTAAAAACCAGTTTAATATTAATAGAAATTTTTATTAATTCTTAAATTTTAATATTTAAGAATTTGGTACTGAAAATTAAAAAAAACATTTTTGAAAGAAAAAAAAAAACATAGTGAATATTTGTTTATTTCAGTTTTTATTATTATTATTATTATTCCACAGATAGTATGGAATAGTATAAGAAAATACAAAAACTGGATTATGGGTTCC
This sequence comes from Argiope bruennichi, assembly GCF_947563725.1. Classification (NCBI taxonomy): domain Eukaryota; kingdom Metazoa; phylum Arthropoda; class Arachnida; order Araneae; family Araneidae; genus Argiope; species Argiope bruennichi. The sequence continues at coordinate 122,611,653 of NC_079158.1, forward strand.
TACAAGTAAATGACTTGGAAATTATAATCTGAGAGCAAAATTTGCTAAATCTTTCTTCAACAACTGACTGCAATTTTTCTCCAATATTCAAACATTGAATAGCATTTCAATTAATATTAAATTTTTTTTTATTAAAATCTTCTCTTTTTTCCTTTAATAAATATTCCTTTGTTTTCATTACTGCTTTTTTTCCTTATAGTCATCTTTCTTTCTAATTTTCAATTTTAATGGAAATTGGATAAATGGAATATTGGAAGAATTAAAAAAAAACATTTTATTGTTTGAAAATCTAATAAATGTAAATAATTTAACATTTAATTTTTTGCATTCTTAAAATTAAAGTAATAGCATATAAAGTTAATTTTAGGAACGTTTTCATAAAAGACACAATTTACATTTATATCCATTTTCTTAATTATTTCACATTCAATTTGCTCCTTTTCTAATCGGCGTATACTGCGAGCATGTTCTGGGATTCCATAAATTATCCTAAAAATAAAATTTGCCTGAAAAAGAGAAAATTTCAATTACCTAGTGAAAAAAAATTAGGTCTAAAAATATAATTTGTTTTAAGTAATGAACAGATATTATAATACTTTTGTATATAAATTAAGAAAATACCATGATTTGAATTTAAAAAATTTGATAATATTAAACCAAATTAAATTTTTAATTTTAAACTTAATGGTATTAAAAATATATGAAATTTATTGTTATAAGTGAAGAAACAAATTCAATACTTAACATGTAAGATTTCAAATACAAATATATATAAAGTAACAGGTACTGACAATTACAAAGTTAGCTTTTATACTTCATATTTAGCTTTTATGATATTCCAATTACCTTTGATGATAAACTAATTTGCTGTGAATACTAACAAAAAAATTTCAAAAAAATATTTGTGCCTTTGTCTTAATGGCTCTACTAGCAAAGTATTTTTAATTCTCAAATTTTGATAGATATTTAACTACTTTAGAAGGCTTACATAACATTTGTTCATTTTCCTTTGTATCTGTAAATTCTTTCTATTTATCAGCTCACATAAAATTTAAACTTTTGTTTGAAAAAAGGAAGCCTATCCTAATCTAGCAATTTACTTAATGAACTCAAACATGCTTCTAAAATATATAAGGCTAATAAGTACCATTCAAAATAGAATTTTTAGTATAATAATGAATATTTTTCATAACTTCTGCATGTATTAGAGAGTTTCTGATTACTTCTTGAATAAAAGATTTTACGCAATACAATAAGAAACAAAAATTCAAAATTAAAGAACCATAATAAATTTTTACACATATAAATTATATTATGGAAAATAACATTAGTGTTCATAAATATACACATAATAAAATAATTTTTTTTATTGTATACTTTTAAAGTCAAATTATATCTATAATTACCATAAAATTAAAAAGAATCAAACATTTGATTAAAACTATTATTTAAATATCCTACTCAATATATAAAAACATCAAATATTCATATGTTGAACAAACACAGGATTCAAAATAAATAAATAAATATAAGAATCCATGATAAAATGTTTCTAATAAAATTTTGTACAAATGATTTAAATCTCATTGAAAGTATTGGTGCAAATTTTTCATAAAAATATTATTTTAAATTTGCTATAATTATAGAAAGAAGCACAATATAATCACTATAATATTATATATATATATATACACACACACACACAAGGTGAGTTTGATCTTATCTGCCAAATGAAAGAAGACAACAGAAGAACTCGTGTGGATCATAAAACACAATATCAACCTTATCTTATTTCTTACTGATTGCAAGTTATGACAAACATTAATATTAATATGCAATAAATGAAGGGGGAAAAATTATTTTTATAAATGTTTTGACAAATCTATATGTGAATTCTGAAGGAACGGGGAAAAGCTTATAAGATTCCCTAAGAAATACAATTTTCATCAAAATATCTGGATTTAAAGAGAAACTACAAATGCCAAAACCTTGGAAAAAATTACAAAAGTATTCGGTCTTCAGAGCATTAATGGAGGTGGGAAAAACAAGTGGATAAACAAAATAATATAAGGTGCTGCCTCTGATGCTTACATTTTATGTGGCTGATGCATAAAACAAAATGCTTATATCTTATAGGCATAACCCAGCATTTGGTTTCAGTGATTGTACTGTGTTTCTAAAATTATATTACATACTGATTTACCAACAGAATATTTTCATATTAACAAAGCATATCTTGTAAATATTTGTCTAAAAAACTTGTTTGTGACTATCTTGAATGTAATTATGTATACCTAGAAAATTGTCTATATCATACAGCAACATAATACATTCTTTTTTTTTTCATCTATTATAAATAAGGAAATTGGGAAAACTTACAAATAAAAAAAAAACATAATGTGAAATTTTTACAACATAATGTGAAAAATTTCCCCCCCATTTCAATGCAGCAATTAAGGAAGAAAAAAACTTTTCAGTGTAGTAAATAAACCAATTTCCTTCAATTTTCAATCTAAGCCACATGAACTTTATCACCCACTATTACTACAAATAACTAAAAAAAAAAAAAAATGTGTGAATGTATGTGTTCTGATACTCTACAAGGCAGATCCTTACAGTTGAAGAACCACAAAATTTTGCATAGGCATATTTCTGGGACTGAATATTTATACATTATACAGCATTTAAAAACATTAATTACAACTTTAATAACTTGAAGATTTAGAAATATTTTTTTTTTAATTTTATCAATAACTAACAAATTTTTTATTAAAAAAATGTTTTAATATGCATTATGCATATTACACAATAAATATTTAAATAGAATATAATATTTTGTTTTTAATTAATTTTTTTCCCATTCCAGTGAAAATATCGAATAGTGAGAACTTTATTTTTTAATTATATATAGAATTAAATACTTTTAACAAATAATAGAACTAGAAATGAACTTTTTAAGTTGTATATAAAAAAGAAATACTTTTTTTTTCAAAGGATAAGAACAGTAAAATAAATTCTAAAGGAGCACTGATATCACTAACAATGAAAAGGTTTCGATGTAGTTCATTAATAAAATAATATTTGTTCAAATTTTTTATGTTCATAAATTTTATATTTTCAATAATTTGTCATATTTATTAATAAATAATTTGTGTATTAATAAATAAATGGGCTATAAGTTTATATTCTGTATATATTATATAAGTATATATTCTGTACATTGAAATTAATGATATCTATGAATATCAATACTGAATAATATGATTATAAATATTTCATATTATTATGATTCAATGCATAAGTTTCTAAATTATCAAATTAGATTACAAGAGAGCTACCTCTTCATTCATATTTTCAATTGTTAGAGTTGTTTCATTAACTTGATCTGCTGTTTGTTTATAAAGTGACATCTCCTTCTTTCTTTGCATCATCTGAGAAAGAAAGAGGTTCCTGCAAACAGCTACAAACTGGGCATCCTGAAATAAAGATGTTAAATATATTTTAACACAAATATTTCAATGCAATATACTAATATACTCTTCTAAAAATCACTCACTAGAATTTAATAATTAAAGATACTTGCTTTGAATTATAATTATAGTTAAAATTGATTTCTTATGTTTAATTTTTCAATTTAGTACATGTAATAATGTTCAATTTCTAAATTAAAGTTTGTTTGGGAAATTGACATGATTGGGAACTTTATACAAATATGAAAGGTTGCTTTGGGGAGAAGGGAGAGTTAATTTTTTTTTTTAAAAATGCAATAAATCTGCATATAAATTTTTAAAATTCAAATACTCTAAAACAAATGTACAATACAAACAATTGATGAAAAACATTAGGAAAACAATCCACCTAGAATGATCTAATAAAAAACAAATAAATTTAATAAGGAAGAAAGTGTGCTTCATTTATTCTACATTGAACTTATACTATCCTGATACACAGTAATTCAATATGAAATAGATTATCATTAAGGAATTCTAAGTAATGATGCATTACAAAACAAATAGATCCCAGTACTAAATAATTTTTAAATGCTTAGTTGAATCGTTTTGAAGAGACAAAAAAAGTATCTTAATTATTGCAATGACTTTAAAAACATTTTAATAAGATAAATGAAAGCCTGCAAGTTCTATTGATTTCTCAGATTTCAATCAAATTATTTAAAAAAAAAAAGCTATGAAATGCATTGAAAAAACCACATTAAAAAGTTAAAAGATCAATTTTAAAGTTCAAACTATTATAAAATATCTCTTAAAAAGTGCTGATCTTAATTAGCATCAAATTTTTCAGCGTGCATTTCTGAATCTGTATTGATTGAAAATATGTTTGTTTTCTATGAAAATACATGCAGATAAAAAATTCATTCTAAAAGGTTCAGACAAATTGCTTTATCAAATTTTTAGAAGCAAAGTTTACATTTAAAAAAATAGTTGGAATTATTAACTTTAATTGCTTCTGAAAATCCTCATATTCAAGAAATGTTTATGGAAATTGATCTTGCTTTATGTCTACATTTCCAATTTTACCTGTATCCAATTATACATTTAACAGTCAAATAAAACTTTACACAACAAAATATTTTAATTACTGCAGTTTTTCTAGATGAAGATGTTTGTAGTACAGTATGATATAGGAAATATAATTTTTTTTATCAATGCTGCAAATTTATATAAACAAAAGTATATGGATAAAAACTTTTTATTGAGATAACTATTTTTCTTAAGGCAATTGCAAATGCCGCAAATTGTATATCTCTATGAATGAAAATATAGAATATAAAAACTTGGTTCTCTTATCTATTACTATTACAAAAAATGTCTGAATAAATAATAGAAAATTCTTTTGATTTCTTTTATCTTTATTTTGCTTTTTGCAGGAAATGTCATGAAATACAAAGTGGGAGTAAAAAATAGGATGTTTTTGAAATAATCATAAAATTGTTTATTTCAATATATTATAATATAAAAAATAATAAATTATATAATTATAAAATAAACATCATGTTAGTAAAATTTATTATTAAATAAATATTTATAAGTACATATATTTAATGATATTTATGAAGGTGAATCATATCTTCAGAATGTCAAAAAATTCTGCAAAATCAAAATTCAGCAGTATGATTCCAGGCAGAGAGTCGTGAATTTTGTAGCATCTCTAGTCTAATTATTTATCTGTCTAATTATCTAGTCTAATTACATTTTCTGAAGTATGTACCTAATGTGGATTATCAGATAGTTTTGTTTTCATTTATGAATCTCTTAAAATGTCGACTGATAACTAAAGATTGTTTAAAAAGTCCAAACAATCTTGTAGCTCGATTTTGAATTTGTAATGAAACTTGTATAAAAGCATAGTTTCTATTTTCCATTCCTCATAAAAATTTGTAAACAAAAATGCCATGCTAACTGAAATACTAATGCTGTAAGTAAATCAGGTTGTTTTTATTCAAGGATGTTTGTTTATTATGAGTTGAAGCTTTAGCATGTATTATTTCAGAAACATCTGCCCCACCATGCTCATAAGAAATTCCTATTAAATGGGATATATACAGTGGTGGCCAAAATTGTGGACATTTTAAAAAATCGTTATGTTTTCTAACTTTTATGCTTATAGAAAATGTTGCATTTCACAAAATGTAACATATCATTTTAAAGAGAATAAAGTGCCAATTTAAATACAAAAAGCAAAATTCAAATATTTGCAATACAAAAAAGTTATTCTTACTTTAATCTGAATAACAAAGTGATGAAGTGAATTGTAATTTCTAACTTTCCTGGAAAATATCTGTTCTTGTTCAGGGAACCAATAAAATGTTATTAACTTTAACAGAAGCTGACATCATGTTTAAAGTTGAAACAAGTCATTATTGTGCTTTTTCTGTAAAAGTATGACTGTTTTTTATGTAATTAAATTGCAAGTTAAAAGTTTTGTAAAACTTTTTAATATATAGTTGATATTTTTGTAAATATTTCTAATATTTAGTCAAAAATCAATGACATATAATGAAAGAATATATTGAGCTCCTAGAAAGAGAACTAAGTTTATTGTGATACATGAATGTGGTTTTCCCTATGCTGAAATTGCAAGACAGGTGGTGGTTCAGTGATTACATATGGAATCCGAAAATATGATTTATGATATCAGGAGAGGAATTCAATCAAAAACAAAGCAGGAAATGGTTGGAAAAGGCGAACCACATCTGTTGATGACAGAAAAATAAAAAGGCCATGTCTCCAAGATAGAAGAAGGTCATCAGCAGTCATCAGAAGTTAATTGAATGATGTTGGCATTTATATCAGTTCAAGAACAATCAGGAGAAAATTATTAGATTTTGGATTAAGAGGTAGAATTGACCGAAAAAAATCCTTATCTCAATTTAAGCAGCGTATAAAAAGATTACAATGGTCAAAGAAATGCATTAATTGAGCAGATGATCAGTAATTACAAGTTATTCGGAGTGACAAAACAAACATATTGTTATTCGGTAGTGATGGTGAAAATAGGTAGCACATAGAATAGGCGAAGAACTACATGTTGACTTCATTCAGGTAACTATAAAGAATTCTGTTAGTGTTATAATTTGGTCATGCATGCCAGTAGACGATATTGGTCTTCTTCATGTTATCGATGTGACATTAAATGCAAGAAAATACATTGATACGATTCTAGAGTCAAAATTTACACCTCCCATCAGTGATCTATTTCCCAACAACGCAAACTTTATTTTTCATCCGAATTCAGCAAAAATATCGAAAGAGTGCTTTAGTACAAAGAGCATTGGATTGTTATCATGGCCAGGAAACAGTCCTGACTTCAAAATTATTGAGAACTTATGGCCCCATTTGAAAACTGTTATACATATGAAGCGTTCGTCAAATAAAAGAGAATTAATTGAGGCTATAATTGTTTTCTGGCATCCTGTAATAACAAAGGAAGATCTTAAAACGCTAGTCAGTTCAATGAAATATCAAATTGAAGCTGTAATAAAAAATAAAGGCTACCCTAATAAGTACTGATAATTCGCTGCAGTTACCAGCATCTAAAGCATGTCAATAATTATTGCCACTCAATTTTTTTTTGTATTACAAATATTTGAATTTTGCTTTTCGTATTGAAATCAGCATTAAATTCTCTTTAAAATGATATATAAGAGTTTGCATTTTATAAAACACTACATTTTGTATAAGCATAAAAACTTAGAAAACATAAAAATTTCCGAAAGTGTCCACAATTTTGGCCACCATTGTATATAATGGAGGATTATGCACATGATAAATATTTTAAAGAGTGTAATAAATTTTTATAAATACCTGAAAACGAAATTATGACTATCCATCTACAAATTAAAATAAAGAAGTTTCAAATAAATATAAACCTCTAATTCAATTTTCATTTTCTTTTCTTTTATGGATTGCAGAACAGATTCAGTCAGTTGGATAGTTCCATTCACCATTTGAATGAATTCTTGAATATCCTTTCGACACATTTCATAAAGCTGCAATATAATCAACATTTTATATATATTATGGATTTTTGTTAAAATATGATGATGATGCAATTCAGCACTCCAGACTAAATTCAATCAAAATTTACAGTCACAATAGAAGTTCCTTAAGACTAAAAGGGCAGTTCTCAGATTACAGAATCAGTTAAGCCTGAGATGATGTAACAAAGAAACTTTCAGAATAAGAAAATTGATATTTGACAACAAAATTCGTCATTTCAACTTACTGGTAACATTTAATTTAGCTTATAGTTTTATAACAAATAGGACCTTTTTCAAGTTGTAGATCAAAATAAAAAAAGATGTTCGATTTAGATATTTGAAGTTTAGCAAACCGTTGTATAAAATAAAGGACTGTTAATAGAATTTTTAAACAATTCACATTCTTCATGTAAGAGTGAAATTGTGAGCCATTTAAGAAATACCTAAAAAATTACTATTAAAACTCAAGGATTATTATTTTCAAGCATTTTGAGGAATAAAAGAAGAAATGTACTGCTTCTGCAGACGTACATTAAAAGTTATATTAATAAGGAAAAAAAAAAAAAAAACTATATAACTCGATGATCAAACCATTTCAGTAATTAGAAGACAACATGTTTCACTGCCTATAATGTTACAAATTCAAATCATGCTTTCCTTTGAAGTTTTCCTTTATTTACTGTAAAAAACTCGCACTTAACTTTTTACTTAGTGCATAAATAATAAAAATTCATGTTTTTTCCCTCTTCATACATAATGTATAAGTACATGCAAATGAAATTATAGATATTACTACAAATCAAAAATAAATTATTTTGTTGTAATCTTTGACAAAAGTATTTAATCACTTTTGTTATCACTATTAAAATTTTTAATAATTAAAAAATTTAAATTTATAAATAAACAAAAAAGTAAATGATTGTTTGTCTTTTTATGGCACAAAAAGTCAATACTGGTCTAGCACATCATGACTAGATTAATGTTATTAATTTAGGCATTTCATATTAATACCAGCCACCTTCAGCAACCACAGTACTGAAAATAAGCTAGTTATACTGACCATGATAAAATTAACTTAACAAAAAAAAAAAAAATATTTAAAATTATGATTGCATAATAATGATGGAAAATTCTGATTAATTGGTCATGCAAAATGATAACATTAATTGGTTAAACCTTTCCAGTAGTTGAGATTAGGACTCTGAATTTTATTTATTAATTTCACTTGAGAACGAATATAGTGAAGGGAGATTACTCTTGATGATTATATAGGGCTTATGAGTTTTCATATGAGATAAAAATCATGAAATTGGCATATTAACCCTTTAAAGGGCCATTTTTTTCTAGTCATATTATGTTAAAATATTTTTAGGCTTGAAATTAGAGTAAGAAAAGGGATTTATTTAGCTTATTAGATACATTTAATTTGATTAATTAATTAATTTGGTTAATTAATAATTAAGTAACAAATCAAGGCACATCATTGTGTCTGAGATAAAGAACTGAAGCATCTAAGTTTCTGACTTACTAAAAAAATTTGTCAGAACTTATGCCAACCTACATAATTTCATATAAAGATTGATAAATTTGGTGGGAAGCATACTTCCCACAGCCTTAGAAAGGGTTAAATAGTGGTTGAATAATAAGAACCTGTTCGCTGTAAACCTAGGGAATTCTGTTCATTTTTTTACCTTAAAAATGGATAATGCTGGATTGAAGCCTATGATAAGGTGTCATTAACTTTAAGAGAAATAAAAATTAGTAAAATCAAATAGGGTGATTGTAGCTATAGGGAGTGATTCTTTGGTTTTGTCAATTATTGAACAGATAGGCAATGAAACTGTCTAGTACTTAATAAAAATGTAATAAAATACAAATGCAATACCACATAAATAACAAAAGGAAATAGAACATAAAAAAATGTTACTTTAAGGAAATAGAACATAAAAAATGTCACTTTAAGGAAATAGAATATAAAAAAAAAATGTTACTTTAAAATTCAAAAATGGAAGCAAGAAGCAAAAATCTTTAAATCATACTGTATGCATGATCTACATTGTATCATTGTCATTTTTTACCTTTTTCAATTAGTTTGTAATAACTTAATTATTAATTAGTAAAATTATTTATAAACATTTTGACTTGATGAAAGAAAATTTTCAAGTAAAGAAACATAAGACCACTCCTAATATTAATTTTGATTAAAAATTATATTCGATATTAAATTTTGTTATTATTTTCACTATATTCTTTGCATTCATTGAATTTAAATTTGACTTTTTTAAAAAAAAAAAATTTTGTACGATACAAAGAGTTACTTTTAAGAGTTTACTTTTAAAATGTCAACAAATTTAATTAAAACAGAAATTAAATCGATAATTATATTACCTCTTGTTTATATCCAGTTCTTTCTAGTTTTTTAATTTTTTCTTTGATAGCAAAAGCTTCTTCATTTGATGACTTTTGGAGAAATAGAAGCTGATCCTTGCAAATTTGAACTATACGGGAATCCTAAGCAAAAAACAAATAAATAAAAAAAATTTAATTATAGATGAAATACAATTAAAATTTCAATAATATCTACTGGATTGATAGCAAAATAGATTAAAGTACCTAATAATTCCCATAAAAATCATTAACTATGGAATAAACTACATTTAACTAACATTTTTTCTTAACCTGAAAATATCTAAAAAGAAATGACACCTAACTACAAAAATTAATATAGACAATACATGTAAAAATTTAAAAGTAAAAGTTTTTATTGCTTAGAAATGGTAATGAAGGATTTTTTTTTTTGTCACATAAAATAAAAAGTAATCAGAATCTACCTAAAAAAAATTTCATCCAAAATAAATCTTATTATTCCTATTTTAAACAATTTACAACATATTTAACAAAAAAAAAAAAAAATCTAGTATCACAAATTTCTGTGAAAATTTTTTATTCAGTTTTAATTCATTAAGATTTTTCTTTCAATATTTTTATTCAAAAAATATTTGTAAAAAAAATTAATAAAATATGCAAAATTGATATTAAGAAATGTAAAGTAAATTTACATAACAAACAGACAAATTACTGTAACTTTCCAAAAATGAATATTATAATACTTACTATAAGTATAGTAAGTATTATAAAATACTTACTATAAGTATTGTAAGTATTATAATATTTTATTTTAGCTTTAGTAAGTTTTATAAATTCCAAATATTAGTTATTTAAAATTTTAAAAAATGACAATTTAATGCATTTATATATCTCAGTTGAATTAAAAGTTAATAAAAGAAATTAGTTATAATAAAGTACAGCTGCAACAATATATTAAAAAAAGCACTTTTTTTTTTTTGTTGTTAACATATGATGTTCTAATCCAAATTCCCATATAACACAATCTAAGAACAGAATTGAGAAATTGTTGAAAGCTTTGTTTTGTAACCTTTTAAATTATCAGATAATATTTACAGTGTATACAATGATATAATTTTTTTTAATGAAAGCTTCCACAGAAAATATAATAAAAGTTAATCTCTGACAGTAAACATTTCATAACACACTGTTTCAATTAAAAAGAAATTTTTTTATTTTATTTATTTATTTTTTTGTCTACAATGTATCTACTTTTGATCAGTGCCATATATATATATATATATATATATATGCTTAAGAAAAAGCCTTTGATTTAAAGTCTTAATACAGAAGAATTTTGTGCAAATTCAATTACTATTTAAAGCCATTTCACTTTCAGTACAGGAATTTAAATAATATAAGATAATTTAAATTAATTAAATTTAATTAAATTAATTTAATTTAATTAAATAATTTAATAGATATAAGATTCTAATAATTCATGATTTATTGTACTATTATGAATAGCTTCCATGAATGACGGCATATGAATATATATAAATACTTTATAATTAAATTTTCCATTAAAAGTTTTTAAATAGTTATTTCACTATTAAACGACATAAATTATAAATGTCAAAAAAAATATAATCTATCTCTTTCTAAAATAAATAAATAGCAATTTTTAAGTAATGTACCAAAGGTTACAACTGGAATCAAATAAATTTTTTTAATAAAATCTACCGATTGCAATTGTTCTTATGGTGCTACTACAAGGCAAGTTTTCAAAAGGAAAGAAATATCTTGTAGGAAAAATGAAAATCTCAGCTGAATTCTTGAATAGGCCATCCAGTTCATAAGAGCAGTTGAATGAAGGATGCAGCTTTCATTTCCCTATAACTCTGTATTCCCCTATATTATTAAGATTGAAAAATTATTTAAATCAGATGAATTGCCTAATGAAAATTGTTGTTCTAGAAGTTTTTTTGAAAGCTATCACCCCTTAGAAATTACAAACTGATAATTTATATATTTCTTTTTTTTTTCCTTTTCATTTTCTAAAAACTGGTCTATTCACTATACAGGGCTAGGAATAAAGTCTTGACTTCATTAGTAAAAGGCCATGGATTCAAGATTCGATTCCACAGAAGATTCATAGTAAATATATAGATAATTTAGCTACACTTCAAAAAGAAAGAAATCTACTTTTGCCTTCAAGAATACTAACAGGATTTCTTTCCCTCTATTAACTCTATGCTAGACATGTGTCACTGATGCCGAGGTAAGTGACGTTAATGATAATTCCATTTAAATACACAGTAACAAAATTTTTTTAATGTTTAATACCAATTGAAACAAAGTTTTCAATACAATATTTCTATAAAAAAATAAAAAATAAAAACATCATTCATTAAGATGAAATGTCATCACATTTCTAAAACATAAGCAATTAAAGAGCATTACCTGATAGCGAACTAACTTCATCAGTTCAAATTCAATCAAATTGTGTTGAGTATTTCGGTTTTTAATGGCATTCATTAGTGTTCGCTTGCAACTTGAAGCAAATTCGACCTTATTAAAAGCATATGGAGAGTTCAGGAAATATTAAATTACAATAGATTTTAAAGTAATATTAGACACTAGAATTTTAAAACTAAATGAGTTTAATTATCTTCAACAGCAACTATCACAGATTGCTGCTAATCTAAAATATAATTCTTTGGAAATTACAAATAAAAAAATGAAACTGCAAAACCATTACTATTTTGGTCTTAAAAAATTTGTTACATTACTTATTTCTACATAATAGAGATAAGTAAAAATTTATACTTGAGACAAATATAATATTGAATAAATTGTTAACACAAACATGATTTAAAAAATACAATAGCAATATAACAAAAATTGAAACATATATAACTAACTTTATAACCACATGTCTATTTATTTAAACTAGGAAAAAAATTAATTTCTAGCCACTTGGATGAATATTAGTTAACTAAATATAAAAGAAAAATTCATAGATATACTGTTTAATAGCTGAAAAATGAAAAATGCTCAATTTTTTCATATATTTGAATTAAATTTTCTTATCATGTTAAATTTTTTTCTTTACAAAACACAATTATATGCAAACAAAATGTGCTATAAGATATTTTTTCAAACTTCTTTAAAATAACAATTTTGCAAGCTAAAGTTCGAAGTAGATTCTTTTTCAAGTGAAATCACAATAAAAGCAAATTATTTGAGTTAGCAATACTATTTATTTGTTTCCAAAATAAGGAAGAAAAAAAATATTTTAAATATTTTTTTATAAACTATTATAAATAACTGATCATATCCATACACAGTATATTTATGTTATTTTTAGCAGCTCAAAAGAACCATTTATTGAGAATAATTTTTTTAGAAATCTGTTTACATTGTTAGAAACCTTTTATAATAAAAAAGAAGAAAGTGTGTAGTGTTACTTTATAGAACAGATGACCCTCTGTTGTAAAATCACCAAACTCATCACAGATTTGCTTTGCAGTGTGGAATGTAGAGCAATATTTATTTATTTTGAATTTTAATTAACTAGAAATCAAGCATGATTTTGGTGTTTATCCTTCCAAAAATATTATAACATCAAAATAACTGTTATCATATTTTAAAATTAAAAAAAGAAATTCCTTTAATAAATATTGAGTATTCCTTTTTTTTCTTCCCCCCTTTTTTTTAATGAATTTTGACTTTTTAAATATATTTTTTGCATTATTTCCAACAACAAATTTTATTGTTGCAACGAAATTCGAACTTTTTTCATTGTTTCATGAATATTTAACTATGCTATTTTTCTATTGTCCAATTCTAAGAATTCTAATTTCATGCTGTCTGTGCAATTGGTAGATTACATAGAAAGTTACATTTTTAATACTGCAGTAATGTCATGAAACTCAATTTTATTAGGAAAATTATTTTACATAATAAAAAGGCTGGGTGTAAAATTAATAAAATAACATGGCTTTTTTTTGTATGTAATACTTTAAGACAAACTGGTCATCTAAGATAGCTAATTGAGAACAATGCTGGAAAAATGGAATTTGTAAATTCGTAATTTTTTAAAAAATATTCTTAATTTTTACAATGACTCCTTATATTATATTTTCTATGTCTTAAAGAATCATAAATTACTCAAATTATTATATAAATGCAAATTTAAATTATTCAGCAGTAGAATCCCTGACTTAGGCAAGCAGGTCGTTTTCAAGAAATATTCATTATAAATTATATATTTTCTAACTGTGCCTCTAAACTCTTAAAAGAAAGATGTTTTACAGAGCAATCTCAATATTAGACAAGAAAGCATCTCTGGAGTCTATTCAGTTCTTTTATGAACCATACTCCAGTAAACTAACAGAAACAGTGGCAAATATGTATCCCAATCTATCCGATTCTTTGAAACAAATGATTAAAGATGATTTAAATTATTCATTTAAATCTTTCAACAATAGGATGGACTCTAGTGTAATGCCGATATTCGATAGCTTAAGATTCTCAAAAATTTGTAGAATTCAGAAAAAAGAGGAATTAAAATATATGCTTTTATCAGACTGTAATACATAGGCACGCCATGACCGAAATCCAATGTCCTCATCCATAGTTGAGGCTTCTTGATCAGGAATACGAATTTCTTTTGGTCATTTGGCTATATAATCCATCAATACTAGAACATGTTTATCGCAATTGTTTTCGGAGTGGGAAAGACCCTAACATATTCAACGTCATGCTCTTGAATAGTACATCCAAATTATAATGCTGCAAGCAGTTTTTAGTTCTTGTTTTAGGTCCTTTTTTTGCTCTGCAAACGTGACATTCGTGGTCGATCTCAGTAAAATCCCTCTTGAGTTTCGTTTAACATTTTCATAATTCCAAAATGCCCTCCATTCGAGCTATTCATGAGCTTGTTGCAGAACTTTTGAGATTCTGTTCTTCGGAAGAGTCAGTTGCCCTCGACAAGTATTTCCATCATCATTTTCTATTAACAATATGAAACATCAGCCTTATAATGCAAGGTGTTCCAAAGAAACCAATATCGTTAATGAAAACTGGATTGGACATCCTTGCATCATAAGAATGGATGATCTTCTTTGGACATCCTTGCATCAAAAGGATGGACTGAATGTCGCAAATTATTCGTTCAAAACATACAGAAGGTCGTTTATTTGTAGTCGAGCATAACTGTCTTTTTTTTTTTTTTCATTTCATTTAATTTTCTGTACTTTATACAGAATTGAGTTGATCCATCTTTTTTTAACAAACATAGTAAGAGCAGTCAAAGGTTTTGACGATTCTCGATTATTATAAGTTTTCATCACTTTTTCTTTCTCATTAAGAGACAAGCGTCTTAGATGTTGCTTGATTGATAAACGGTAACATGTATTAATTTAATGATCTGTCACATTATAGCGGCCAACATCAGTCACAGGCAGAAAACAAGTTTTGAAACTTTTAAAATAATTTTTGCATAGAGGTTCTCTGTCCTTCAATTAATCCTTCAAGATTTTATAAGATCGTTGGGAGATGTATTTCGGAAAATCTTAGAGGATATGAGGCGATATTCACTATTGGTTCACATGTCACAATTACAGCTCCATTTGTCCACAATTTTGGGTTTATTGTCCAAATTCAGAACTCAAATGGGAATTACCTATGTTTTCAAATCAGCGAATATGGTCTCCACAGGGATATTTTTCTCAGAAACTTCATTAGAAAAGCCTTTTAATGCGTAACTTAATTGTGCAGAAATTTTGGGAACTCTTAAGACATTCCGAGCATAATTTTGGATATTGTGCACTGGCTGAGGGGGGGGGGGGGAGAATGTTCTAACAACAATAAAATTAAACTTTTGAAGAAAGTCGAAGCCGAGAATGCATGTTTTGAAGACATCAACTATATAGATTTTGGGTAGAAACTTTTTGGATCTATATTCAATTGATGTACCCGTTTTCGATGTATGTAAGCCTTTCCACTTGTAGCAATTTTTAAGGAAATTTTAGAAGTCATGTAAATAAGATTTTCCTTCAATTTCCAGGGCACCTCTGATCTTAAAAGAACCACATTAGTACACTGAAAAGAGCGGGAATTTGCAAGGTTTAATCATAGAGTTCATTTGCAGAAGATAACCCTCTCCCTGCAAAACAACTGTAAGTTGTCTTTTCTATAACCACACAATATTCTCACAGTAGGTACTTTTTTTTTGTTGCACTTCCAACAAGTTAACGCTCATATTTCATCGAAAAAAAGTTTTTTTTTTTTTTTTTTTTTTTTTTTAAATCCTAAACAGCAAAATTTATGAATAATGTTCCCAACATTTTCAATAGGAAGGAATTTAAATTTTGCGGCACTATTCTCCATCCGTATTGGCCGTATGAGATGACATTTTCGAAACAGTTTTCGCAGCCCTGCATTTCATGTAATATGCTAAAGCCGATTTTAGATTCTTTATATCCAATAGTCTCGCTGAATGTTGCGTGATTTCGTCTCGTATGGATTGCGTATTTCACGAACATTGCACAGGGCATCCGACCTAGGCTGGGCTCATTAATCGTTCCACATCGGCGGCTAATACCTGAAAACTTTCGCCTCATTTCTATCTTCTGGTTTCCAGCTCAATTCTGCAAAAATGGGCGAAATGATCATTTCCGAATCAGAATTAAAGAGCTTTCTCAATAGTCCTCAAATTTGTCAATTTATTAGTTGAAATTTTTAGTATAATCTCCGCTGTTAATCCTCGGAAAGTAGCTTAAAAACTGGCTAGTTTTCACCGAATTTGTGCAAACGTTTGTAAAACTCAACTTAGTCTTGAAGGCAATACTGGAAAAATTTTACATGAGGTCTGAATATGCAAATTCCAAATTTGGCAGGAAATTATGTAATTAATTCATTTCTCCATATTGCTGATCTTCCTTTGATTTTCACCCTTAATTTTTTCCACCTCCCTTTTCACTCTTTGGGCATTTTTTCTTTATTTCATCAATCTCTCCTTTCACCTCTTGGATACTCTCCTTTGTGTCATCAATCTTCCCTTTCATCTTTTCTTTAATGCTTTTAAATTTACTCGCTTTTTTTCTTCCTTTCTTTTTCTTTTCCAGCTCAAAATAGATTCCTGTCCGCAATCGCTTCTTGCTTGCATTTCATTTTTTCCCCTTGTATTTCTTCTTATTGACCTAGAATTTTCTGCAATTCTTCTTATTGACCTAGAAATTTCTGCAATTCTTCTTACACTGGTTATTTTTTAAACTTTCTTTTTTAAAATTTAAATGAAGCAATAAAAGTGCCATTTTCAGCAAATTTTGATCTCATCAACACCATACACTGCAAGACCCCATTCTTGACACTAACGTTAATGGAAGAATCCAACAATCTATCTGGTGGTACACAGTGAAAAATCCAATAAGATCAGTAAAGGATACGATGTTTTTAATCTAAACAAAAGCAAACACAGGTAATAAAACACAGATGAAGTATTCAGAAAACATCACTTACAGAAATTAACAAAGCACAAGCAACAAATCACTATTAAACAACTGCAACAGTACAAAACTCTCTGAGAGAACTTGTTAGAGAGAATTCACTCAATTACTCGCTTGAACTCAATTCAACTGTCTATTCAACAATTTACACCGCTTTTTATAGTTCCTATGTCAGAGCATCGAACGTTGTAAAACAAATGCAATCAAGTCCTAATGAAACTATTGCCAAGATTCTCAAATACTTTGGGTCCTTCACTTTCGTCACCAAATTCCTCACCAAGATCGGGAGTTAATGACTATTCAGTATCCATAAGAGCTATTTAAGCTTATAAACTTTTCCCTTATCAGGAAAATAACTGTGAAGGAAGAAACAATACAGACTCAAAACATATTAAAGTTTCTTTTAGAAATGCAACATATATCCAATATTTGTTTTTTTCATAACATGTAGAATTTTCATACAAATTATAGAACATGAGAATATTCTGATATATATCATATTTGATAAATAAATTATACTGTTAATCTGATGCTAAAATTGGAAATAAATAAAATTGTTAGCCTTATAAAAAAACAGATTCATAAAAAAAATTATACATTTATATAATCTTTTAAAAACTAGATGATTACAAATTAACTATTGAATCAATAAAAAAACTGACTTCATCAATATCTGAATGTATTTCTTCAATGTTAACTTTTTCCAGATTTTTAAGCTCATTTGCAGCTGCCTGGGATTCTGCTTTCAACATTTCTACGCTTTTAAATATAATATTTTGACAAATATCAAATACTTTTGAATCCTGAAAAACAAAATATAACATCAGATAGAACAAAGAATTAAACTCCAAAATAAAAATAAAAAGTATTGCTACACAATATTTTAATACTAAAATTGTACTGGATATATTTTTTTATATATCACAAGTTTACCATAAAAAGTATTATTATTAAAAGTTTGTATTTTTTAAAATATGTCTACATTTCAAACTACAAACCAATTAAACACATTAATATATTTCCAAAATGAAAATTATTAATTTTATATCCCCATTTGAAAATGTATGTCATAATATTCCTACAGTTGGGTGTATTTAAATTTTCAATACTGTGAATCAATAAATAATATAAAGCACTAATAATTTTGAAGATCAATAATATGGTTTTCACTTTTTGAGTACAATAATCAATTAAATATTTTACTTAAATATTCTATTTTTTGAAATCCACTAAGAATAAATAAATGACTATGATTTTTTTAATCAACAACAAGAATTATTTATAAAAGTAATCTTACTTTTAATATTTCTACATTTCATATATAGAGTACTCAAAGAATGCTTAATACTCACAATACAATGCAAAACATCATAGAACACTCAAAGTATTCATAAGATAATAACACTTCTATTTAAAAGAGAAAAAAATAACAGGAAAATTTTGACATGTCACTTTTATTTTAAAATAAACACCAAATTCACAGAAAAAGTTATAATGATTTTTTTTATTTCAATTAATAGGTATGAAATCAGTTTCAGAAATTGAAAAAAAAATTAATGTACCATATAAAAAAAGCAAAAATTATACGATGAAAAAAAACTACTTACTTCTTTTTCAACATTTGCCACAGTCACTTTCAGTTTGTCGAGGTCTGCTTGAATCTGTTCAATTTCTTCACATTTGGTTAGAAGCCTTGCTTGTAAATAACCTAATGCTTGTTTACGAAATTCTTCAACCTTATTTTAAAACATAAAAAGAGTTATATAGTAATAACATTGACAAAATTACACATAATAAAATTTCATTTGGAATAACAAGAACATATCTAAATATAATTTTTTTGAAAAAGATTTAATTGATTCATTATAGTAAATTCTGATAAATATATTCTAAAAGTAAAAATATTTGATATTCATAAGTAAAGATTTTATGTGTGATTGAAATTATTTGTATTTAAATTTATCCATATATAATGAGACCACAGCAACCATCAAGCGACTGTAATGGTGTTATTACACTGGTGCATTTTTGACTAAGTCCATATCTCTAGACAATTCAAATCTACATACCTCTTATTGAAATACCTCTATTTTTGCAGATTATTAAACTATAACAGAAACACTTCAATAGATGTAAATTAAAAATATTGCATTTCAAAAGCTTCTCATATTAATAAATTCGACAAATTGTAAACAAGCATTTTCTTCATGCTTTAAGAAAATAAATTATCACTTAGACATTTCAGATTTAGAAAATGGCATATAATTTTATTTTTAAATCATATAAAAGAGAGATTTTTTCCCAGTGAAAAAAATAATACTTTTATAAGCCCAAGAGTATTTTTTATCTCTTCTATATTAGTTGAAGATACTTCGAAATTCAATTGTTCTGTTCTTCCATCAGTATCACTACTAGACGATTCCTCTTCCTTTTCAACATGTGAAAACAGGATTTTAGCACTCTTCCTTTTATCAGCTGCAGTTAATGGAATTGAAGGTAAAACCTAATGGTAACAACATATTTGTCAGGTTCAGTGGCAATAATTAAAATTTTTTTTTTTAATGTTTGTATGGGGAACAGAATTTGAAAAAGAAAAATTATTCCTTAAAAATTTAATCGCAAAAAAGAATGATGAAATTATGATTAATTTTTTTCCCCCAACCTGATAAGATATATTTTTCTTTTTTTATGTATACTATGCATGTAATACCCATTCTTAAGATAGGTTCTGAATTTAAATTACATAATCTTAATACTAAGTAGATCAACAGTAAAATTATAAAATTTTCTTTTACGATTCTGCACAAATATAGTTTATATTCATGAAAACTAATATTTTACAAACGGAATATTCTAATCTCGGAAAACAGAATGTCTCAATCTTACAACATTTAACTGCCTATTACATTCCATTTCAAAATAGTTATATAGCCTTTAGATAAAATTGTCAAAATTCATCAATTTATGAAATATGATTGACTGAAGAATTTCTGTATTAAATGTGTTTGTAATAGACAAGAGGTTTCTGAGCAGCATATGAAAATTGTACAAAAAAAAAAAGAATTAGAATTGTATAGCTTTCTTAGATTAGTTAGCTGGTAGATGATGTTATACTATCATATGAATGAGAAAAACATATCAAGAAATTATCCCGGACTATAATATGACTGATAATACAAATTCAGAGGTAGCCAATACACATCTCATGAAAAGGAAAGTAAACTGCTATAAGACTTTCGGTGTATTTATATATTGGGAATAATGCAGGATGTAGCTCCTTCAATATCATCAATTCTCATAATTGCTTCAAAACTTAAAACATTCCTCCCTTAAAAAAACTTATAATCAAGAAAAATTGGCATATCTTTTCATTATCTTTATTATTCATTCTTTATTATGTACAAAGTGTTCCAAGTATCTACAACATGTGTGCTGTTAGTAGAAACATCTATGCACTACTTTCCATTGCTGTAAATATCTAGCCCAACATTACTGGGAATCACATAAGGCTCAGGTTAAGGTTTAATAAAATGTATATTAAACATAGAATTAAGGTTACCATATGTAAGAATTAATTCATTTCCATTAAAATAACATTTTACTAGTTTTAATTGTCTTTTTTGCAAAATAAGTGTATGGAGATTTCACATAAATTGCATTTGTTAAAATAAAAATTCTGAAATAATTTAATTTAAACAAACAAAAAATCTTACATGATAAATTTTTTAATGTTACTGAAAATATTTTTATAAGCAATATTTTCTCTTTAAATACCAAAACATTTTATATTCTTTATTCTTATCAAACGTTTAATCAAATAATAAATTTAGCAAATTTTAATAACAAAAAATAAAAAATAATTTAATGCTATAATTATGAGCATTTTCTAGAAGCAGTCAAACTACATTAAATGAACAAATGAAAACAAAGTATAACATGGAGAATATAATTTATTGTTCATACTCAAGATATAATTAATTTAAAAATTTATTACATTTAAAATCCAAAATTTCTCAAATATGCTAAGAAATCTGTTCCAAGTAGTTTAAAATATTGACATTAAATATAACATTCCTTTATTTACTTTGCTACCAAATCAATAATTTTCATTTCAAAATAGTAATGGAAGCATGATAATATTTCTTTCAAATTCAAATAATTGAAACTTTTTCAGTGATGCTGGATTAAAAAATAGTACATAATAAAACAAATTCTAAAAAAAATAAGAGGAAGAATCTGCTAAATTTCATCCCGAGTCTTCAAAAAAATATAAATAAATAAATTAAAAAAGAAGAAAAGTAAAAGAACTTTTGTATTAAAAAAGATAATACAGGATGTTACAATGTGTATAGGATGTAACGAAAAAGTGAATTAGGTGTTTATTTTTGTGAATATTGCATTTAAATGTACCCTTCCAATTACAAAGTTTCGTTGGTTAAGATGGGCAATTCAATAAAACGCTTTGGTTTCTGTAAATATTGATAATAATAAGCTTTTTTAAAAAATTACATTTTTATATACCCCTTTATAGTGTAAAATTGCCATTTAGTAAAATGTCTCTAACATTCATCTATTCACAGACAAAATTTACACTTCTATATACAAAATTTGTAGAAATATGTTTATTTATAAATTTAGAGGAGTTTATCACAAATATTTATTTTTAGAAATGTGAATTTTTTTCAGTGGAGAAAAACAGCCATATGCAGGTATTTTTCTATCAGTATGTCATTCAATCATCAGGATACCAATGAAATTTGTTTATCAAATGCATTATTGTTCACTTTGATTGATAGATAGCTGCAATTTCTACTTAATAAAGAAGGTAAGAGGACCAAGACAGATTGGTCATTTAAGGTATCTTAAAGAAGCAGTGAAATTCTGATAAAAAAAAACATAAAATTCTTTGCTAACTTTAATGTGTGTAGCATAATTTTTCCTTTAAAAAATGATATGTTTCAATAATGCAGAAAGTTTTTTGAAATGCTGATTATTTATGATTTGTGCAATCTTAATCCAGTTGTGTATTCATGCAAGTATTTTTAAATGAATGCTATGTAACTGAAGATATTCATTTTGAGCAAATTTTAATCACTCAATTAATGCATTATTTGTATATCTTTAAAATATAAAAGAAATTTAAATTTATTTCTATTAATTAAAATGTAATAACAGCATTATTATCCGATTCCACCATTTTAATAACCTATTGTTAAAGTGCATTATCTGTCAAATGTACGATGAAACATTAGTTCAAATACCAATTTAAGGTATGAAAAGTTTATCTTACTCAATAAACTTGTTTCTAAAAATCACAACAAATTTTAAAGGTAGAAGTGTGAAACTTTGTGTTTGTAGAGGAATGAAAGACAAACAGTTAATTATCTCATTCTTCTGCACTATAAGAGTTGCATAAAAATTTAATTCTAAAAAAAATTTCATGAATCTACACTGAAATCTTATTGTATTTATGCAACTATCCATCTTATTTCAAGAAATTTTGAAATTACAAATATACTTCTATAATATTTAAAAAAATAAATATCTGTTCCTTTTTTTATATGGAAAAAAATGAAATAAAAAAAGAAATAAAATTTAATATTTACAAATTATTTGACAAATTATGCCTTTAAAAATTATCTTTCGTCTTTAAAGAAAGGAAAAAGGGGTATGGGGTAAAAAGAAAGTATTTGGTATGGGATCAAAGGGGTAAAAAGAAAGAAGGGGGAAAAAAACTAAAATGAAATTTATCAGTATTCCTGTTCATTTAATCTTTCTTATACGGGAAAAATAGTTCTTTGAATCATGCATTTCTTAGATAATGGAAAAATTAATCCCTATATTTTAGGAAAACCTTTTAGATGAAAAAATAAGAGTGTAAGGTAGATAAAAAATTCACAAACCTCGGGCATAACAGTACCCAGATCACGGGTATTTAAGTAGTCCTCTATATCTTGCTCTGTCACTTCCTTGAAAACAAAAAACATTATTAGATCAGCCATCCATAAAATCAGAGCATAAATTTGAAATTTATTAAATTATATTGAATAATTCTCACCAAATTTTTCAAACCAGCCTCCATAGTTTTAAGTACTTTTGTTATTGCATATATTTCAGATTCTCTTTTTTCAATGTTTGATTTCAAAAGATATGTACAAGTAGATGAGACCACTGATTCCTTATGAAAGAAATATTATTATAATTAGTATAGAAAAAAATATATCAGAAAAAGTAAAAGAATATGAATGTAGAAAAAAGTTCTAATTTTAACTACTTTTTCTATTTTCCTTTAATAAAGTAATAAAGCTCATTATACATTAGAAGTTAACATTTCAACAAATATTATTTAAACACAGAGCATTAAAATGTAATAAAACTGCATATTTTTGAAATTATATTGAAGATTATATTTTTAGAATAAATTTATCTTTGCATTGTTCTTTAACAGTCAGTTTCTTTTATTAATCAATACATTGTGAAACTTATCTAACAATATTTTCATATGAAAACAATTACATTATTTTTGTACCATTCAATATTGAAATATAATACTGCATTAAAAATTATTTTTAAAAACCTGTCTTCTTGATACAAAGTAATGTTGATCTTTCTATTCATAAAATTATTGCTGTATTCTAATGCACAAAAAACATTCTTACAATAATTAGACTCATTTTCTGGAAAATTTAAATCAGGAGAAAAACAAAATTCAAGCATTCATAACTGCACAAAAGAATATTGAAATTCTAAAATGCAATATTGCCAGCAAAAACGATTTTTAACATTTTCAATATATATATATATATATATATATATATATATATATATATATATATATATATATATATATATATATATATATTAATTTATTAAGATTATTCAGTTTACAAGTAGTTATTTAATATTTTTCAAAAATTATTTATTAATATTTACCCTACTCTCTGAAAATAATATAATTTTAAGATCTTATTTAAATAGCTTTGGATAATAATATTTTTTAAAACAACAGGGTAAATTCCAAAAACAACTGCTTACCTCAACAACATCTAGCACATCCTTAAGCATTCTAAGCACTTTATCAGCATCTTTCAATCCTCTTTTTGCCTTTTCACTAGCAGAAACACTCAACTTTTTGCAAGTAGATACTGCATCTTTTACCTTTTTGTAAAACAGTAAAAAATCAGTATTCTACTAAATATAATAATAAAACCACAGATTACAAATTTTGTACTTTTATCTTCTCATGATACTTCAAATCATCATACCTCCATTTTGTAAAGATACATTCGTTCAGAAAATAAATATTACATTATTGAAGTAAAAATATGTAATCATTATCCAGTGGATGTTGACATCTACAATAGCAGCATCAATTATGGTATAAGTAAAAATGAAGGATAACAAGGTAAGAATAAAAAAAGGAACATGATCTTTCATACAAAATACCTTGTCCCCTATATAAAAAAAATATTTGTTAATGAAATACTATTTTTCAAAATGAAATGAAAAATTGTATAATCAAAAAAATAATTTATATAGACAGTCAACTAAGAAACAAGAAGTATTTAAAAAAAATCACAATAGAATGAAACTGAAGTACTTTTTTCAAAGCAATTATACCTTTGAATAGCTCAAAATTCATATATATAGTTTTTTTTTTATGAGTGATTTGTAAAAAAGAAAATGACTATGTATTAAACAGATGCAACAGACCAAAATCATAAGATGGTAAGAGAGTAAGAGAAAAAGAGATGAATTTAACTATTAAAGAAGGAACACTTGGCTAAATATCAAATGTGAATTGCAGGGAGCTTTGATAATCCAATGACATTTTTTTACTTTTCACTTTCCAATCTGTCATTTACAATTGTAATTAGCAGTTCTAAAGCTTTCTAAGAAAAACTGCCATGCAACTCAAGGCCTGAGTATCTATGGCAAAATTAGAGTGCACAGGAAGAGCAAGAGCCTCAGTGCAAAAATAGAAGAATCAGTTAGTTACATTTAAAAGAAATGTACTTTATTTATACTCTTATTTCCCAAATTTTTAAAAATTAAAATGATCAGAATAATTATAAAACAACATAAAAGATAGTCTTTTTCAAAACCTAAGAATCAAACTAGGTTTTTGAAAACAAAATAATAAATAGTTTTATATTACAGAGAACTGATGGCCAAATCCTCATCTTAAATAAGAAAAGAACTTGTTAAGGTACTTTATGAGGAGCTGCATCTCAGTGGGGGTAAGGTCATATTTGATCCAAATCCAATTATTTTCCAAAGATTGGAAGATAATATAATGATTAAGTTCCCAGAAATATCTTTTTTACAGAAAACATTAAAGTAAAATATTATTCCCTCTTTTTATATTGAATGGATATTGGGTTTTTCTGAAATTAATGAAAATTTAGAAAAATGTCTTATTTCTATTTTCAAAGGACAAAGTCAAAAATAAAAAGAA
This sequence comes from Argiope bruennichi, assembly GCF_947563725.1. Taxonomy (NCBI): domain Eukaryota; kingdom Metazoa; phylum Arthropoda; class Arachnida; order Araneae; family Araneidae; genus Argiope; species Argiope bruennichi. The sequence continues at coordinate 122,637,469 of NC_079158.1, forward strand.
ACAATTATGCTTGTGGATAAAATAGTCAACACTCAGAAGTCCTTTGGATAAAACAGTAATGTAATAGCAATTGGAGATTCTAGCAAAGCAATTAGCAATTTTAGATAAATTTCACTTTGTAAATCATATGTTGCTGCTCTTAGTTTCAAGATGAAAGAATCTTCAATAATTAATATATTATTCAATTCTTCTTCATGAGCACAACAGCCCCTTGCAGAGCTTGGCTGCCTCAACCACACGTACTTTCAAGTTATTTATATCTCCTTCAACTCCCGTCCAGTTCCTTATCCTCAGAACATTCAGATCTTTCCCCATCATCCAGCCATTTAGTTGGAGATCTTCCTCTGGCCCAGGACCCCTTAGGATTTTTAAAAGTGGATATTTTAAAGATCCTGTTTATAGGGTTTCTCCAGATATGTCCAAGTCAACCAGTGTTATCTGTGGTTGCGTATAAAGTTTAATTAATTCAAAATTGAATCTAATGAGCCAATATCCTCTTCATCCTCCAGTACTAGGCCAAAGACAGCTCTAAGGATCTTTCTCTCTAACATGTTCAGAGAATGCTGAGTGTCCAAGTTAAGAGTCTAAGTTTCACTTGCTTAGAGCAGAACAGGCATAATAAGTCTTTTAAATTCTTAGTTTAGTTTTTCGACTGATTAAGTTGGATCTTAGTTGTTTTTTCAGTCCAAAGAAATATTTATTAGCCATTTTTATTCTGTTGTCAATTTCTGCTCCCAATTTATTACTGTCATTAATCATTGTGCCAAGGTCTTTGAAATGATCGACTTTTTCGAAGGTATGACCATTAATACACAGAGGAACACTGTGATTTATAGTTGAAAGTGGGAATTCCATAAATTTGGTTTTATCTTCTTTGATGGTAAGGCCCATATTTGTGGCAGAAGTTTGCAAAACTTGAAAGGCCCCTCTCACTGCCCTTTCTGACCTTTCAATAATATCAATATCATATTATTCAATTGTTTAATATAATTTGCATAAATATTACATTATAACTGGTTGAAAACTGTGCAATTATTATAATTTGAATTCACACTTAATCAAATTGATAAATATTTGCAATTAATTTCATTTACAAAAAATTCCTTCTGTCAAATGTTTTCAATTAAAAGCAAAGGCCTAAATCATTAATTTCAGTAACTGCAAAACATTTAGCACAATTTCATTTTTTTTAACACATAAAAGTGCAATTCTGACCAATTTTCATTATTTGTGTATTGCTTTTTTCCCCATATTTTCATATCAATTTTTGATGTCCATAGAAATTACTGCTTTCTTTGCACAAAAATGAAATATATTCAGTAACTAAATTAAACCTAGTTGACATTAAGAAAATAATGCAATTAATTTGAAGGGTGAACCAGCAGGTCATCAGAAGTGACTAGTCTGTAGCATGTTAAATTTCAATTTCAATATTACTCCTGACATAAAGTTTCAATGGGAGATATGCAAATTTTTTCACATTTGTATTTTTAAAATTGTTTACCGAACTTTTAATACAGAAAAATTAACAAGATTAAAGATAAAAATTCAAGTTTCTAAAATTATATCAGGAGAGGACTACAGCTTTGCAATCCTACTGGGCAAGCTGTCACTTAATATAGCACTACTATGTTTTTAAGAAGGTGGAGGGAAACTCAAAAACAAAACAACTAGCTGCTTAGTGAAAAGCATCAAGTCTGTACTTGTAACTACAATCGTCTTTCAAGACTTGTTCAAAATCATTAAGTCTATCCTTGTAAATCATTACGACATCAGTTACTTTATTTATTCTCTCCATTGCAATAGCAATTCCTCTCCAATTCTCATTATAATAAAATACTCGTATAACTGTAACAGAGAAATGCACATCTAGCTAAAGCATGTAGAGAAATGAATAACCGTAGTGTCACTAATAATATCAAGGGTGCAAAGGACAAAACAAGGAGTTCTTACAAAGATGCACATCACAACATAACTGATAAAGTAATTTATAAACCACAGAACCATTTTTTTCCCCTTCAAGGAGAAACTAAAAATTTCTAGAGACCATTTCAAGTATGGGAATGTCTTATTCCCATACTTAAAATGGCTTTTAGTAGGAAAACTGAATTCCAGGACTTATATGCAGATAAACTAATAGATAATAAATACATCACCCACCTCTCAAATATTTTAGATGTGGCAATTCATCAAAAGTTTTAATACCGGATTCTAATTTTTTTTTCTGGGAAAGAACAATTTTAGTACATTTTTTATGAGTACCTAAGTACTTCGAAATAAAAAATAAAAGTTTAAATAAGAAAAATGAGAAGTGTATGGTATATTCTCTATAAAATATGTATAATCTTACTTTTTCTAACTTAGTGTAAGAAGCCTTCATTTCTTCAGAATCTAGATGACTTAATTGATCTTCAATCTTTCGTTCAATTTCATCCAAAGCATTGAGAGAATTTGAAATCTCATCCACTTCCTTCATTTTTATATCAACAAATCCGATTACAAGATCTTTGCATGAATCAAGAATCTGAATAAAAATGAAACAAGGGTAAACAACCAAATTTCAATATATTTATAACTATCACAGGTGTAATAAATTTCAAAACTAAATAATCAAATATTATTAGTATTTTTTAAACTATATTTCATCACATTTGCATCACAATTTGTATTAAATTACTTTTAAATTATCACAAGCTGCTTGATTAATAATAAATTTGCTATTAATTAATAATATATATATTTTCACATATTTTAATACATGGATTTTCACTGAGAATCTTCTTTCATATAAATAATCCCAACTTATTACTTGATGCTATTTCATTAATTAATGCTTGGTATCAACCAAATTTGGCATTTTGGCAAATATCTTGGTAGCAAAAGTTTAAAATTTTGAACACTTTTTTATCCTTTTACCATTACAAAAATGTAATTTTTAAAAGAAAACAAATTCTAAAATGTCTCAGCTTCCAGTATTGTGATAAAAATAGTAGAGGCAAAGTGGCTTGTATTATAATTGCCTTTTAAGTAAAGTCAATTTTTAATTACAAATTATTAAATTGGGGAGCCAGATATGAAATTTAAACAAATAGTAGCAAATACATATGTCTCTTCACTATATTAAAACCTGACTGCAATCTAAACTGCCAAGCCTATAAAGATTTTGTAACATTTTAAATGCTGAATAAAAACTAACCGACTCAATTTAAATTGAAATAAACATCATTTTATTAATGAATAAATTTATCTTGTTTTTACACATTTATTGCACACATATATAAGAAATTTTAACAGATCACAATAATTATCAATTTAACATTCCATTCTTCTCTTATGAAATTCATCTAAATCATTTGAAAAACATCACTTGAAAAATGGGTCATTGTTTAAAGTTGTTTTCTCATAGTTGGCATTTTTATAATTAATTAAGATGATTACTTTTAAATAAAACTATGTTTATTTAAAATTCTTTGCAATACTTGATATGTAATCGATTAACTTATGATCCGATAATAATTATCAAGTTGAATTAGTAAAGACATTCTTAAAATTTTAAATTATAAGGGAAGTTAACTAGCATGATTGTATTAATTAATCAGTATAAATACAAAACTATCTCACAACAGATAAGAGTTTAAAATTACCTATTTTATTATAAAATGTTATTCAGTTGTAATCAAACGTTTTGTTTAATCTTCTTCAAAAAAGATAACTTTTATAAAATTCTACATTTTAAAATGCATGTATAAAAAAATTGCATTTTATAATTAATTAGCAATTTTAAAAAAGTAACTAGAAAAATTTTAGATATCTTAAAACAGTGAAATAAAAGTTTCTAATGAAATCGTGGAAATGCATTTTCTATACTATTAAAAAATATAAAACAAGATAAGAAGGTACATCATGGAAAAGAAACCTTAACTATCTGCATACTTCAGTTCTTGTTATATCTGCAGTTTCAACATTAATACATTGTTGACTCAGTAAAGAATTTTCTTTTGCAAGTAGCAATCCAAGTTCCACATCCATTAAATGCAAGTTGGTTTTTCTAGCTTCAACAAAAGTTGAAAATAGTTTTCTAGAAGATGCTACAATCTCAGAAGGCTGAAAATATAAATTTTAAATACAATTTCTAAAAATTTAAGAGAGTACTTTTAATTATCTAATATGATTTATATTGACATAGAAATATTATAGTTTAATTAATACTCTTTTTTCCATCAACAATTACTTACACTTAATTTTATGTAAATACACCAAAAATATCCCCACAAGAGTATATGAGATCAATAAAAATATCATATTTAAAGAAATAATATAACTATTTTTAACAAACTGTTTTATAATTAAACAGCATCTAAACTTTTTAATTATTATACTTTAGTATAATTTCATATCAAATTAGTCTACTTTCACAGAAATCCACACATTAGCTACCACTCATGCAATTCTAAACACATATGTTAATCATTATTCATATATTTCATAATACACCGTTAAAAGATAAATAATGCCAGTCGATAGAGTATTAGTCGGGAGGCCCCGGACGTGAAGCGCCTATAACCTCCATTCCTGAAAGATATGCTAGGCAGATACATTGCAAAATATTCTAACTTAATACTATTGTGCATTGTTAGTACTGGGGGGAAAATTACAAATAATTAAATAAATAAAATAACATAAATAAATTAATTAATTAGTGGGGGGTATTATAATTCCTTAATTAATTTTTAGTTATTTATTTAGAAAAGATAAATAAAATACACATTTTTTTTATTTCTCCTTAAATCAAAATCCAACTTTAAAAGCTTCAATAGTTTAATGAAATTTCTGTTTTGATTGAGGTATTCAAATCGCTAATTCACATTAGTTATTTGACAGTTACTAAAGAATGGATTTAAAATTTTTGAACAAGGATCAAGAGCAACATCTCAAATGACAAAATAGTATCCAAAATACCATATCATATCAATATATTAATGGATTAATGGTTTATCCTCAGCAACAGAAAATAAAACCTATCAGGCTGCCATATAGATATAGGGTGTTTATAATTACGGTTGCATTTTCAGAAGGATGCAAAAAAAAAAAAAAAAAAAAAAAAAAACGCTTCTTTTTTTGCTGATGCAAAAAATGCAGCAAAGGGAAGAAAGTAATTACTTCGACTTACAATGAAGGATATGGCTACAACATTGTAGGAAGTGCAAAGCAATGCCCAAAACAAGAAGCTTTCATCCTGCAATGTCTGGCTCAAATGGAAGAGGACAATTCATGATCATGGAATATATTATGGGCAAATGAATTCCATTTCCATCTCCAAGGTTCTGTCAATACTCAAAATTACAAAATATAAGTAAGAAAGAATCCATTCCAAATGCAACTATTGCCTTTTCATTTTCTAAAGTCACTATGTGATGCGGATTTATGGCAGCATTTATCTTTGACCCTTTCTTTTTCAAGGAGATTGGTCCTTCAGGTCTTGTAACCTATAGAGACAATGGGAGATGCTATCTGTAACCTAGAAAATCAATGGGACATACTTTGATTTATTATTATTATTATTTTGCATAACTAGACCATTCAAACACACGGATACATGGATAGCACAATTTTTATTCAAGATATTCCTCTTTCGCACATTACAGCAGCAGTGAAGCAGCTAGTGAATCTTTATTTTGAAAATGATAGAATCATCAGTTGCTATCTCCCAACAGCCTGGTCACCATAATCACTTGATCGGAACCCTTGTGATTTCTGGCTGTGGAGTTATTTAAAAGATGTCACGTATGTAGGTCCTATTCAGACTTTAGGAAAATCAGCTCTGGTGAATTAGTAAATTCGAATTGGCTTAGAAGAATTGATAAATAGGCATTATCCAACACACTCACAATATCAATACTGAAACATTCCATTATGTTGTAGAATATGCTGTTTCCCCCTTTCAACTCGTAGGGAAAAACGGTGGACAGCATATTGAACATTTCTGTAGCAAGTCATATAAGTTTTTGTTTTTCTGTTGAACACAGGAACAGTTAAAAACCAATGTCTTTTTTTTTTTTTTTTTTTTTTTTTTTTGCTTTTTCTACAGTTTTTGGTCTACAATAAATTAAAAACTGTTTTTTTTTTCAATTCAATGTAACACTATCTTGTGATGATGGTTGGGAGAAGAGTGCTATAACAACATGTCACATCTTTTAATTAGCACTTTATGAGCATACTTAAGAAATAAATTAATAATTTTTAAAATAATGCTTTAGAACTTAATAGTTCTCATACTTTATAATGATTTTATTTTAACATAATTTTATGCATAAATTTAATTTTTTTAAATACAAAATGGCTGAATTCCAAATTTTCTTGGAAACATCTTAAATCAAATATTATGAATTTCCAATATGTTTATTTGTGCAAAATAAGTAAATTAAAAGTGGAAAGAAATGTGTAATCAAAGTTTTTCAAATTTGTTTAGTTATAAAAATATGTAAATGGAAATTGTTTCTGAAAAAAGAATAGATGTCCAGGAAATAATATTATTATAAGAATCTTAAATATATTATTCTAAATTTCATGTAATTATTAAACATATAATTTTGTAATAATTAAAAAAACTAGTATCCATCATGAAACTCCAATTTTTATGATACTTTAATATTGATAAAAGTTTAAATTGTTTGCAATATGACTTGAAGCATGTTTTATGTACAAAAATTACACACAAAAAATTTAAGATACAAATAATACAAAATAATAATGCATATATAAAGACAATACAAAATAATAATGCATATAAAAAGGCAATACAAAATAATAATGCACATATAAATAATGCTTCAGAAAAAAAAATATGATAAATTTAAAGAAATGAAAAAAAAAGTTGTTTTCAATAACAAACATTCAAATTTCTACAAAATATACTAAGATCACATGTCAGGTTCAATTATGAACTAAATATCATAACAAAATAAATTATTTATCCTTAATTTTATTTTATTATTTTTTTTTATTATATTGCCGCATTGAAGAAAGACAGTCGAATCTCCATGGCCGAATGGTCATGGCACTGGTCTTATGATCAAGAGACCTGGGTTCGAATCCCGCTAGAGACAATGCGATTAATAGTATATGTAAATACTTAATCCTTGATTTTATGTTTCCCTTTATTTCATGTTCCAGAAGATACTGGACATTTCTTTAGTTTACCAGACAAGTGTTCTGGACTTTCCTTACTGCCTCCAGAGGAGTATTCTGGAACTTTCTCTGCTAGTATAAAAGCAGAAGATTTGTTAGTTTCTGAGTTCTGAGTTCAGTTAATAAGTTGATTTTGCTCTACTTCTTTTCTGTGTATGTCATTGAATTCTATACTAAAGTATCTACGTGACAATATACATGTAAAAAGAATGCTATATAAAACTAATAATAAACAATTGATTAAAATAATTTAGAAACCCATTTTTATATATCTAAAAAACGTTTTTGTTTTTCGTTCTTCATTTTACAATGTTTATAGCTTCCAGAAAAGATGAAAATTTCATCAAAACCTTCATATTAAAAAAAAATGTTTAATTAACTATTTAACAGATAATATAATAAAGATTATATTAATTACGATGTTTTTAACTATAAAAGAGAGCAAAGTATCAAAAATAAAAATATATTTAGCTGTCCAACAACAAACATAATAATCTTCAAATTTTCTTTGTACTAAAATATATTTTCAAGCATACTCACTTTGATTTCCATCACTTCTTGTTCTTTAGGATATGCTTTAGCTATTTTTTCAAACTGATGCTGCAAAAATTTAAGTTCAGACTGTAATGTTTCAAGGCCATAGTTCATCCTTTTCCTGCAAGCTTTAATATTTGATAATGCCTGTAATAAAATATTACTTTGAAAACAAAAATTATATTTGGTAATAAACAGAACCTTTGAATTCCTACCTGTATATTATCACAAGAAAATAAGTTCTCATATTTTCAGTAAATTCATATTAAAATTTGAAAACGTAATGGCAATCTTGTGATGAAAGCAACCTGATTTAGTCTGATTTTAAGGACATAACATATTATATGTTAAATATACAATACAGTTAAAGTAATAAAAATTTAATTAGACAAGGTAAGAAAAACATAAGCAAAACTTGAATTCAAAAAAATATGTAAATTTTTTTTAAAAAAACTTAAATTGATCAATGTTAAGGAACTCAGTCATATAGTATATGTAACATTGCTTCCCTGTGCAATGTCTCTTGGAAGGGAATATAATTTTACAGATACAATAATAGATGCTGAATGAATGCCAGGGTCCATACTTGACACAAAAATAGACCTAAAATGTTCAAGAATATTGGCAATAGGTTCATTAAGACCCAATTTCCACCTATTATTTTAAAAGTTTCTTTGCCAATCATGGAAACTATTTAAAAAAACCAAGCAACAACGTTGAATGGAATCAGTATTCGTTTGGTCAATGATTGAGTCGAAAGATAGTAATTGAGCTTCCTTTGAGCCCTTTTTGTTATAACAATTCTTTACTACTGATTTGCTGCTTGTGTGTTGCTGTTTACTGCAAACATAAAAATGTTTTGTGAACGATTCATTTCTGTTTTGCTAATATGTTTTCTAAGAATATAGCTTTTTTTTTTTTTTTTTTTTTTTTTGTTATTGAGCATTTTAAGCTTTTCTATCATACAGTCCAAGAATAGATTTCTGGAGCTTTTCTGTTATATATATTTGTATACACTAAAATATAAGCAAAATAAATATATAAAAGATAAAAAGTAAAAGCTGAAAGAAAACCAAAAAAAAAGAATTGCCTATAACATAGAAAAAGAGTAGAGAAAATATAAGCAAATGCACACAAAGCTGAAGTTAAGGAATACTGTGTCTCACATAGAGAAGGATTTCACAAGGGTTCCATTTAGAAGGAATGAGACAGTTTTCAAAAGATCTTTCAAGTACTCTTCATGAGTAGAGCACTGAGAGCTGTTGTGATTTACTTTTTAATAACAGATGCAAAGGAAATTTTTGAACTACCAAAACATACTCAAAGCAATGTAGTGAATCAGAGATATAAAGTCTTATGGCTAACATCATATACATTAACTCTTCTTATTTGTGATGTTTAGTTCCATGAGAACATAAAAAAAAATTCTATTACAAAAGAAAAGAGATTTTAACACAAAAAAATGGGGGGGGGGAGTAAAGCAATAAACTTGTAAGTACAGAAATCGCTATTACAGTTATATGTATAGGCTTTCTATAGTAAATAAAAATCATTTCAAAGTGTGTTGCAATTATTAAAGTTCTTTTCAACTGTCCTGCAGATTTCCAGGAAATTTGATCATAAGGGGATGGCCACCATTCAACTCTGTATATAAGGGGAGACTTACTATATCTATATTTAAAGGCGCTGGAATTTGGAAGAATAAAAATACAGAATAATCCATTTCTTGACACATTGCCAATTTCTGGCTTTGGGCCAAGGAATTTATTTTCTTTTCTTAAGGAAATATAATGAGCATGATCATTACTTATTTTTAAAATATGCATTTACTTCCTCAGTTGAAGCATTTGTTAATTCCCACAAGAAAGGACACTCTTCAGGATATTATTTATTCTATATGAATAAAGAACCAGAAGAATCAATACGAAATTTCTGAGTTTAACAATGATTTGTAACTTCTTTAAAAAAATTGCTTTATGAGCAAATAAATGAAATAAAGCTTTTGGATGGATATATCATTAGTAATTATAATTCCATTGACCAAAGACAGCGATATAATTGCAATTATCTGTTTAAATATATTATATATAAATAATAATATCTATTTAATTATAATCTATTAGTAACATTTTTTTAAAGTAAATTCTTTTAGTTTCACTTTATAATATATACTAGCCTGTCAGAGATGGGGGGGGGGGGTAATTGAGGATCAGAAGCTTCCAGCCTGGTGGTTGGTTCTCACCACAATTCAATTGATTATAAAGTATTGTAAACTGATTTTAAAGTAAATGTCCCAGTACTCTACCCTCATACACAATGAGTATAGAGATTGTCTTGTTTTTCATGAGAAGCCAAAAGCAAAAAGAATGACAACTACTTCTCATGAAATATTTTTTGCTAGCTACTGGGAAATAAAAAAGAAAGTGAAGAGCAACAAGTGAAGGAGATGGTAAAATAGAAACTTAGCCAGATCACTAAGGCATCTCAAAGTCATGAAACTCATCACTTCTAAAGGAAATGGTCTTCAAAGGGTATAAACAATTACTGATTTAATTAAAAATTCTAAGCCATCACATGTGTTGCAAAAGACAATCATCTTTGGAAATTTCAATTAAAATTGAAAAATAATATATTAATTTTTTAAAAAAAATGTATTTATTGAAAAAAACTATACAGTGTATTGGTGTGAAAAAGTTTTCAGCTATTGCATCACTTACAGCACTTTCCATTTCTTCATCCTATTCTTAATTTACTACTAATTTTTATTAACAAAAGCCTGAATAAAAACAACAAATGATGGATACTATAAAAACAAGGCAAAATTTTAAGTAATACATATTCCGATATTGTTTTTAAAAAATAACAGCTAAAATTCGATGTTTTGAGCATATTCTAAATATTTAATCTAAAATAATAAATGGAAAGGAAATTTTTATGAAAAAGATAAATATTTAAGGTTATTTTGTTAAATTTAATAAGGAAAAACTGATGAAAAAGATAAAAAAATGTAAAACTAATATAAATACTGACTAATATGACAAGAAATAGCTAATATTACTTTTGCTGATGTATCTATAGCATAAAGCAGAAAAAACATGTATGTTTATCATAATCTCAAAAATGGTGAACAACAGTAACATGAAATTTTGATATTTTTTTCTGAAGTCCATTTGTATGACAAAAGCACTATTTTTAATTACATGAAGATTATTTGCTATTATTTAATGCAATGCAATATCTTATTTTTCACAAATTTTTTAATGATCTGAATGTCTTCAATGTTACATTTTTTCCTCTTTGAAGGATGCAGTGAGAACCAGCAGTAAAGAAGGAATTGATGTTTTTCACTCAAGCATAAAATATTTTGGATAACGGCAATAAAAAATCATGAATAAAGAGTCTTTTGTTAACACCATTGCAATGATGGGGAGGGAAAATCGGATTCTCAAAGGGCTGTTAGACTTGTGTCAGATATTCATCTGCTGGATAAGGAATAAAATAAAACTGGGAAAGATCACCACAAAATCCATAAAACATTGTTAGATTAAGTGTATTTAAGCATTGATATTTAAAATCACGTTTTGGGGTACTGCCAGATATTTCAACTAAATATATTTTAATATCATACATTTAAAATATATACATATAAAGGCTGGAATAGAAGAAAAAAACACATATTTTTGAGGCAATTTGAAAACAATGAAAATTTAAAACCCTGATAAATAAGGAAATGAAAAAAATATCAAAATTATTTGCTTTATCACAACATGATGGACTTTTATTATTGACACAAGCTTTTTTTTTCTCATTAATTTTTCTTTTTACTACATATATTCACAGTTAAAGCTATTCTTGAAGTAAATTGAGATGACATATGACACCATACAATTTCAATAATGAGGATTAATAAACAAAATACATAGACATAATTTAAAAATTCATAATCGATTGTTTTGTGGTGACTAGCATATAAGCATATAGCATAAATTAACAACTACGCTACAAGAGTGTACGCTTTTGTATCCTGGTTTAGTTACTGGACTGCTAACCACAAGGTCCCAGGTTCTATCCTCATGCATCGCATATCACTAAAATTATTTATTTATTTTTTTCATTTTTTTTTCAATTACAGCACGCATTATATAAAAGTTCAATCAGTTTTTCAAAATAATTAAATTCAAATACTATCAACCAGAAGACTTACTTTTCTTTGTTTCTCGTTTTTCTTCGGTTTTTTACTAAAAGAACGTTCAAATTTTTCTAAATCCGATTCAAGAATTTCTAAGTTCTTTTTCCTGAGGTCCAAAGCAGATTTGAAAAATGACTTACACTCCTTGTATATATTTAAAGCCTGAAATAAGAATTACTTTTTATTAAAATATAAATAAATAAGGTTACTTTCGTACAAAAAAATGATGTCTTTTTACTAGCATTTTATTTCTAAAATATTACTCACATGAGTGACATTTAATGCCTCAAACAAAAATTAAACTTCTTTTTTTTCAGTTGTCAAGATAATTATTCAAAACTAAATAAAATGTATTTATAATGCAAATCACATAGTTTTTCATTAATACACAATCAACGAGGAAATGTAATACAACAAAAGCATTTTTAAAGATTAAAGAAACAATAGAGATATCACACTAATAATCAAAATTCCAAAGTAGCATTTTGATTTTGCAAATTTGCAGTCACCACCCAAATACAAATACAATACCCACTTCCTTTTATCAAAAACATAATATCTATTAAGCCCCTACAAAGAAGCTGTAATGATACACGGAGCAAAGTTCTTATTTCCTTTAATCTGTTTTTTTAATTTATTATTCTATTTTAATTTTTGTTCATAAATATTTGGCTATGATTTTGATTGTTCTAAGAATTTTTAAGTTTCATTAGGGTTGACTGAAGGGGGAAAAAATATTTTTTTTCCCTTCAGGCTAGAAATTGTTAAAAAAATTTAGCAATGATAAGAATTAATAAAATGATTTAGATTTTCTACTACTGCCATTAATTTTTTTTTTTAAAAAAAAGGGAAAGAAAAATGATAAAAATCAACCATTCCAAGTTATTTTTTTCAATGTTTAATTTTCTCTCTATAAAATTTTGTTGATAAATATACAACTTCTTAATAACAATTATTACTTCAATATGCAATTTTTTATAATTATAATTTTCACATCCCATCTGATCGATGAATTACAATAATTTAATGTATGTGCACAGCTAAAAATTATTAAGGTCTAAAAAAATATTAACTTTATTTATTTTCTTTGTTTATTGTAGCAAATCAAATCAAAATATCATTTACTAACAAAGGATGAATGGCAAAATTACCAAAAACAACAAAAAAAATTAAGAAATTTTAAGAAAACACTTCAGCTATTAAAGCATTTTTGCTTTTTAATAATCCATTTTGTTTATTAATTTGCATGCATTATACTCTTTCTTCTCATCAGATGATATTTGAAAGTCTGAAATTTAGGCATTACATGGAAGCCTTATTTCCGGATTCAGTTCATACTAAGTTTTCATGATGCTTCTTATCAATGCAACCTTTTGAATTTTGAAGCCTTAAGTTCAAATGTGGAGTTGATATCTACTTAAGTAAAAATATTTTAATATGTTGGAGTCTGAATACTAAATGCAAAAAAAAAAAAAAAAAAAAAAAAAGATTAGAGATATCAATGTATCAATTGACAATTCAATTAGAGACAATTATATATTCAAGTTTAAGCCTCTAAAAACTCTTGTTAAAAATAAAAAGAATTCAATATTATTTTCAGAACAAAGCTATTTTTTCGCAAGTGTTCATAAATCAAACTTCCAATAATCATCTGCTGAGGAAAGAATTGTTTATTTTGTTTCTTTCTATATTCTTGCCCTTCATTCCTTATTAACAAATGATATTTGCTAGTAAGGAACAAATGCAAATGAAGTTCAGTTTCACAATATGATATCATAAACAAAGAAAATAAATGAAAACAATGTTTTTGAAATCTTAATAACCTTTATTCTATGTAACCAATCTAAAGTAAGAAATAGTTTGAAAACGAAACTAAAATGAAAACAAAACAAAACAGTTTCAAAATCGCAACTAAAAATTATTTCCTATTCAAACTAAAACCAAAAAAAGGAACAGGAAAAAAACTTCATAGTATTTAGAGAGCGCAACTGCAGCTACTTCTAAAACATAGATGAATTGATACAAAAGTATTAAAATCAAGTTAATGGGAAAATAAAATAAAAAAAAAAATAAAAATTTAAATTTAAAAATTAAATTAAAATTAAAGTTAATAGGAAAATCAAAAAAACCAACTTGATTTTAATACTTTATTCTAAGTACATATATCAGAGTGTTGTAATTCATGAATAAGGTGCATGAAATTCATAATGATAAGAATTAAAAAATATATATTAAAGGGGTTCTTTTTTCCCCATTTGAATACAAGTAATGGGCCAGTTTAGATAAAATAAATTTTACATTTGTACTTAATAGTTAATACTGCAGTAAACAAATAAAGAAAAAATTTTACATTAAAAAAATCAATGAAAAACCATCATATTTTGTTACATTTTAAGTCTTTTGCAGAACAGAAAATATCACATTTATTAATTTTTCTTCATTATATTTCTGGCCAATTCAGAACTTTTCCTTTTTATAGTAAAATGGGGAGGGGGAAGCCAACATTCAAAGTAACTGCCATTACTAGTTTTCTCTTTTTATTAGATATATGAAATTTAGTCTTTATTGAATTATTTTATTTTTTACTATTATGTAGAGGGAAAAAATTAAGCACATAAAAGAATGATTTTCCAAAATATCTTTGGTGTCATCTTCTTCTTATATCCAAGCATAATCCATGAATAATGATAGATAAAAGTCAATTAATAAAAACTATATAAATAATGCACAAAAAAATAGCAAGAATGGATTCACACATTAATTTAAGCACTTACATGAAGAGAAGATTTGATCTTCCAAATTTTGTAATCACAATTCATTATCTGAATTTCAAAAATGTATAGTTGTTCCAAACATATATATTCAAAATAATTTTTTAAACAATCAAACCTCCAGTTTATATGGATCCTCTACTTCATCATCACCTTTTTGCTCAGCTTCAATTTCAAGAAGTAAAGCTTCTATTTGTTCTCTAGTAAACTTAGATGAGCTTTTTTTCCCTTCAAGTTCCTGTATAAAATTCATAATTTGCTTTATTAGTGATACCATTAATTTCTTTATTTTTTTTACTTATTTATTTATTTATTTATTGACCCAATAGACAAGAAAGATAATCCGATTCATGCAGAGTTAACATTAAGACTTTTCATAAATCTTGATTGATGTAAAAGTGTTCAAGGTTAGTTTTAAAAAATACACAATATTTTTCATGATCATGAAGAATTTAAATTATTTTTTCAACAGATTAAAAATTATATATTTGTTATATAATCAATCTTCGTACAAATACAGTGATTATTATTCAGATCAATGGTTTTATAAGACTATTAAAATTCAACATTCATATGTACAGAATTCTTAAATGAAAGATTTACTTTGAAAAGGATTTAAAATTAAAATTATCTTGACATAATTCTTCTTAGGAATAGGTGAATTTCAACTTATATAACATTCAACAGATAATCAGTCTTAGAGTAATATTCAACAAGTAAATTAGAAGGACTTCTATTATGCAAATAAATAATGGGGAAAAAAGAGAGGTTATATTTTTTAAATATTATTAAATTTTTTGGCCAATGAAACTTAAATTTAGTAAAAAAAGCAATATTATGTGAAAAGAATTGAAATACAAAAGCTTTCTCACAGATGGCTGTAGTTGTGAACTCTCATCTTGATTATCTTCAGACCTGTGAATATCTTCAGAGCTTAAAACCTCAACAACAAGATCAGTAAAAGGACGAATTTCTTCAGATGGCTGAAAAGAAGAAAAAAGAGTATATTTGACATGAAACAAACAGCAGGTTTCATAGCGATATTAATTTTTCTATAACAAATTCCTTTCGTTAAAAGCACATAAAACATTTACTTACCATTGTCATTAAGTCTTGGAAAGCATGGTCTAAAGTTTCCATTTTGTCAGAGAGTACTTTTATCCCATTTTCTACTTTATCTAATTGAAAAAGTAAATAACGTTTTGTTGTTTCCTGAGCAAGTGAAACCTAATAAAAAAAAGCAGAATGAATAAAAATATTTTATTGCATTGAATTTTTACCAATTACATTAAAAGAATGTCTTCATGTCTCATTCTTTAAAAAAAAAGATTTTAAAATAATTAAAAGTTACAATTTTTTTTAAAAATTCTGCAAAGTTTTAAAAAAAAGAAAGACAATTTAGTTTTATTAAAAGATTAACTATGCACTTGTTTATTAAATGGAAATATTTAAACTACAAAACACTGTTTATGAACAATATTCTACATAATCTAAATCTTTAATTACCAAGAAATAGCATATAAAAGGAGAGGGTGATGAAATGCTTCCAATTCCCTTAAAATATTATAATTTTTTAAGTTAATAGCTTTTATTCCTAATCAGTAAAAATAAGGATATAGATTGGTAAAAAATATATGCAATAATTGTGAAAATAATTAAACTAAATTAAAGAAAAATTTGATAGATTTTATGATTATTTTTTGCTTTATATTAAAATGTAATTTATTTTATCCTGGCAATAAAAGAATGGATAAACTACTTTAAAGTAATGGGAAATACTATAAAAGTGGGACTGAATTTAAAAAGAGTAAAGGAACTGATATTTCATTCTTTATAATCATTTTTTATGAAAGTCTAAAATTTATAAGGTAGTTTACTATATAACTTCAAAGGATACAAAATTACAAACTATGGCATTTTTACAAGATATTATATTGTTTCCTAAAACTATTCCTCCAGTAGTGGTATTAATACTAGAGAACATAAGAAAAATTGGCTTCAGGAATTTCAAAATATTCAAGTTAAATTATCTTTCAGACCAATGAACCTAAAACTTTATTTCATGCTCCATGATTAATATTTTTTTTTTATTTTTGAATACCTTTAACTAACAAAAATATTTCTACTCCCTTTCAACAATCCTTTCGTGAAAAGAAACCTTTCTTAATAATTTGCAAATTTTTTATTAATTCAAGAGCAAAATGATTTGCTAATTTGAAGGATTCATTTCTGATCTCAAACTTTATTATATTTTTTTATAATAATATCATTCTATGCCCTCAAAACTAGAACAGCATGATTTTGTTAAAAGAAAAAAAAATCTTAATAAATAATAAAAATAAATATTCGTCCAGATAATCAACTATTCAAATGGAAGATAATTTCAGCAAGAGATCTTTGAACTTGCTTCATGGAGCTGAGTTTTATAAAATTAATGAAAATAGATGGTATCTCATGTCTCAAGCTAAGCATTATTCAATATTTATGTAATACTGAGTTCTTGGTAACTCTTTTTTTTTTTTTTTTCTCTCTACTACCCATAAGCTTTTAAAAATAAATAACTTTCACTTTACATGAACTTGAAGAAACAAAATTATCTCTCCCTCTCTATCTGTATGTATATATATATATATATATATATATATATATATATATATATATATATATATATATATATATATATATATATATATGATATAATTTTCAGAGATATTCATTGGTATGTGCTAGAAATTTTGACAAAAAAAATATGCATAATCCTCTTATAAGGAATAAATACATATTGAAACTCTGCTAACTTGATTTTTAAAATTTTAAAGTAATTTGAGAAATGAAATGCAATATGTTTTCATTTTTTCATAAGAAAAATAATGCTGCAACTAGTTTAATTTTTTAAATTCTTAATCGAGTGTAGGATAATTCATCTTTCAATAAAGCCTTTTATATGTTCCATGGACATAACAATTCATATTTTTCATAAAAATACAATAAAATAGCTCTCAAAAATTTCATTAAAATATAAGGAAAATTATATCTTAAAAGAAATCAATGTTTTTATTTTTCCTACATTTAATAGTCACACACTTTTTTTAATGTCAAAGTTTTAAACTGTCTTATGTTAATACATTTATGATAACTTTATCAAAATCATTCAAATAATTAATTTATTGAATTCGTAATTTTCCACTCTAGACTAAAATTTAAACTTACAAAAGAAAGTATTTGAATGCATGTCTAGCCTATCCAGTTAAATCTATTTTATTTACAACCATTAAATTTCACACACAGGCAATTGTACTGATGTCTTAATGCACCAAAATTTAAAATTTAATTTAGAAATTTTTTCTTTCATATTTTGTATTGTTTCAATGAATTTTCACACAAATTTGCCTCTAGTACCACTGCTAGCAGATATAGAAGGGAAAAAAAATACACCATCAAACAAACAAACAAAAATGTTTAAAAGAAATTTGTTATGCATCTCTAATTCAACTTATTGATTTTTTTTTTGATTTTTTTAAAGCAAACATTTTTTTCCATATTAAGTTAAAATTAAATTCCTGTAACCAATAATTTAATTCTCTTAAATTGTTCACATTTTTCAATCTATATTTCAACATTTCTAAATGATCAAAATACGTTTTCAACCATTTTTAATTCATTGTTTGCCTAAAGAGCTCAAATATTTTCTTTACTGGCTTGAGGGAAAAGTTCCACTTTTTTGCTAACTTGGTAAGGATTCAGATTGGGAAATCAAGAAACACAAAAATTAATTTCATAAATTTAATTTCCATAACAACATTTAATAGTTCATATGCAACAAACTTTATTATATTCTCTTCTTTCATCTTTTAGATATTTTATGTTTTATCATTTGTAATTCATCAGGCAATATTATTGTATAAAAAAATTGGAAAAATCAATATTATTTATTTTATTTTCATAGCTTTATTTTATGCTATTTAATTACATTCACATTACCGAGTCATGTCACAAGTAATACTGAGAGAATTGATATAGAAACAAAATAAAATTAAAAAAACGATAGAAAATTACTTTATGTTAAAATGAATTTTATTAACACTGCAATGACTCAATAAATTAGATAATGATATGCTTTAAAATTATAAGATTAAACCAGGAAAACTTACTTGAGTTTTAATATTATCTTCAAGAAAAATTAGAGTTTCAATAGCACTTGTGAATGTAGATTCTCTTTCCTTTACATAAGCACAATGATCTTGGAGGATTTGCTTTGTTTTATTTAAAGCTTTAGTAATCTAAATTGAAGAAAAAAAATTATTTCCCTAAGAAAAATTACAGCATAATCTGAAAAATTACTTTCATACATTAATTTACAGCTTAAGTACTGTAACATAATTGTTTATAATAATTATTCCCAAATGAACAAAAAAAAATAATAAACGAACATAAAATACAAAATTAAGAGGCTTTCATTAAATTATAATACAAAGACACCATTTTAATGAAGAACAGAAGTAACAGTTTTTAATATACAATATAATAATGAGTGCAAATGAAACCTATAATTTTCCTGAAATGCAACATGGCAATCTGAGATATCCTGCACATGCTCAAATGGTTTTTAAATGCAATAAGGAAGCTTCAGGCCTTTAAGATATGTTTTCTGTTTACAAATATCTAATAGAGATGTTTATTGCAGATTATTATTCCCAACCACTAATAAAAATTTTGGGTTATCATTACCTTCAAATTAATTTTACAAATTTTTTCGCATACATATGAGACTTATTTAAATAAAATACATTAAAGATAAGCTGTTTGACATGGCTATTTTTGAAGCCCACAAACCAAATAAAGAAACTATTTCAGCTAACTAGTCATGTTCAGCAAGTTAAAAACATTATAATGAATGCTAGTATCGACTAGTCATGTCAATCAACTTTAATGAAACACATCCTATTATAACAAATAAAAAAAAAACGTTTTAGATGATACATGCACAATAAATATAGATCATTCTGGTTATTTAGTTATGCTTGCAAAATGATGGAAATAATTAGTGGAAACTATGCAATAGCTGTGGCTGAAGATTTTTATCAAGATTTTTCTGAATACAAAATGTATACTGACATATGCATTCAAACATTTTCTCAAATAATGATGAATGGTGGAATAAAAAGGAATGGTGGAAGATTTCAATAGGAATTTTGCTTTTATTTTTAAATTTAAAATTTTACAGGACAGTTTACTATGGGAATAATATGGCCGATGAAAATTATTCATTTATTTCTCTACTTTTCTTGATAAATCTATTTTTACATTGTTCGATTGCAATAACAAAAAGTAATGTTAAAAACATATGACAGCTTCATTATTATATTGAAGTGAACTTAGTTATTCCTGATTACAATAATTCATATGCATAAAAATTTTGAAGATAAAAAGTATAACAATAGGAAGTATATAAGTATTATAGTCTCAAGTGATCTTATCCTCCTCCCCCACAGATATGAAATCTCTTGTAATTAATTCATGAGAGAACAACAACTATTCTGAAAAAAAAAATCCTCATATTATTGAAGAATATTAGAAATCCTACCAAACTCATATTAGAAATCCTACCAAACTCAATAGTACATCACATTTCTTTAATTCAATTTAACTACAAGTAAAAAAGAAAAAAAATGGAAAAATTAACATTAAAATAAAAAAAATGCTCAGAAAGGTTAGTAAACATAGTTCCCTTTGTTCACAAAAAAGATTTTGAATTAATTCTAATTGCTGCACAACAGTACCATCTTAACACCTTTTTTTTTATGATAAAAGAGGTCTTTCATGATAAAAATTTAGATTAATGTTTAGACTTCTATTTGATGTATTACCCTTAAAAATTTTACAAGAGATTTAATATCTGTAAGTAAACAAATTTGTAAATTGTATATAAGCTTGTATATAGTTTTAGAAATAAATTTCACTAATAGTTCAATTCTTTTAGATCCTCTTTAACTCCTCCAAAATACTTATACAAAATTGTTCCAATAAGAAAAGATTTAAATATTTTGCTTTTTTTTTTTTTTTTTTTTACAATCAAAATTTCTATATATCAATTTTTATCACTAGGAATGCTCGAGTTTGATATATAGAGATTTGTTTGCATAATAAATGGGACAATAAATGGAATGGATAATAAAATTAGATGCAGCTAGTTTGATTTTGATAAAACGTATTAAGCATATTTCACACGGCTGAACTTTAAAAAAAAATGAACTTTAATATATTGAGGATGAATTGTGGAAATAAAAAAAATTAACACGTTGATGACGAAATTTTTTTTACGCGATTTAAACATGAAATTTGATTGAAATTTTTCATTTTATGAAACAAAATAAATTTCCTCTTGACAAATTGAAAGAAAAAGGAAAATTTCTTATCATATAAGCAACATTTTCAAATTCCTTTCAACTTCCAAGTAAAAACAATTAATTGCATATTTAAGCAAATATAAATAATGACTTTATTGCTAAGGTATAATTCAGCATTTGTTGCAAAATAAATATTCAATAAGATCTGCATTACCATATTTAAATAAATAAATTATTATTATCAAATGCATTCAAAATATTTAAAGAGTACAAAGCTGCAGAAAATTTTCTTTTTCTTTCTTTCTTTCCATTTTTACAAAACGTTGCTCAATAAATATTTTTCTCTAGGGACTGTAATTGATGAAGACATACAATTAGTTATTTAATTAGTTTTCTTCAAGTTATTAAATTTTAATCCATATACATTTAAACAATTTCAAAATAAAAAAAGAAAGTAAGCATAGAAGTTTTTTTTTAATTTATTTAAATATGGCAAAATTTATTTAAATGTTAAAAAGGACCTGCTAGGGTTTGAAAATCCCTTTTCTGTTTCTAATTTCTACGAGTTGCATTTATGAAGAACTTTAATATGGAAATTCCTCATTTTAATGACATACCATTTTGCCTGAATTCTATCTTCAATCATAAAGCTTTAATATAGGGAAATGCTAGCTTTATGATTGAAGATTAATATAATATAATAGCTTCATCATAGATAATAATAGCTTCATCATAGAGGGAAATGATAATTTTAACCTCCACCACCTTTGAGTAAGATAAAATCAGATGAGTTTGTAAATTGGTTAAGTCTTCACTCAGGGAGCTTTAAACAAATGAAGATTATTCGCTTGATAAAATCGCTTGTATACTTATAATTTACATAGTTTTTTATATATAAAAATTATTTCATTCAAAACAAGTTAATTTTACCATCAATATATCAATACACTTAAATAGAAAAAATCGAATAATAATTTCAAATACATTGTCAAAAATAGTCAACAGATTTAAACCTACTTCATCTTCCTCATATTCAATATTTTCTTCATCATACTCAGGATTAAATATTGGTCTCATATCATGTTCTAGTTCCTCTAATTCTGCAGTTCCTTTTTCAATAACAATTTGAAAGATTGATTTGCAAGTGGATATCACACGTAGAAGCTAAAAAAATGTGGTGGGGGAATTTTTAACAATATATATCTTAAAATATAAACAAAAAATTCAAAAAAAAATTGCAGAAAATAAATATATCATTGTAAATACATAAAAACATCATAACATTCAGTGAGCTACTCAAAATGTGTAGAAATTAAATGGAGGTGCATTTGAATTTTTAGGACTAAGAATAGATAAAAGAAATTAACCTCGGCATGTGGACATTCTTCTTCCTCCTCACCAATGATTTGTAAATATTCCTCTTCAAGTGTATCTATCCCAGTAGTTTCATGTTTTTCCTCCTTCACAGACAAGAAGAAAATCATCATAAATTCAAATTAATATATATAAATTGTTTATTTTATATTATGAGGAAATGCCATTAGCACCAAAGATACAATTACAAAAATATATCAACTAATCTAATCTAAAATATATATAAAATTCTGACTTGAAAAGGCAACAAAACATCAAAGATATTTTTTAATTTTTTTTTTTTTTTTCCTTTTACACAAACAATTAACTTTAAAGCTACAGGAAAACAATATCATTCATTTCCAAAGTTAAAAAATTTATTAAATTAGCATATCATTAGCTCTTTTTTATTTAGAAACAAAAATTAAAATAGAACTGTTGACAATTTAAATTTTTGGTTCTTTTAATTCCATCTCAGTTTTGCTTTAATTCTATGTATATTCTTTTTCGATTCTGCTTCATTTCCAATTAGATGTGGGTAACAGGACAGTTAAATAACTAGTTGGTGAATCATTGAAATTGACAAGAACAGCACAATAAATCTTTCTATCTTGTTAGTTTATAGTTTATATTATTAATATTAAAATTATTTACTTATCAGAAAAAAATTTCACTTTTATCTGTAAAA
The DNA here is from genome assembly GCF_947563725.1 of Argiope bruennichi. Taxonomy (NCBI): domain Eukaryota; kingdom Metazoa; phylum Arthropoda; class Arachnida; order Araneae; family Araneidae; genus Argiope; species Argiope bruennichi. The sequence continues at coordinate 122,660,539 of NC_079158.1, forward strand.
AGATGTGAAAAACAAAAACATTTCACAATTTTGTCAAAATTTTAAATTTTACTTAAAGAAAATATAAAAGAGTTCAAATTTAATGATAAACACCAGAAAGTAAAACACACATACAATTTTAAGTCCATTAAAATCTGATTTTTAAAAGACTTTTTGTAATGTTTAAAAAAACTCAGAAGAGCTTTCAAAGAATTTTATAAAATTGAGCATTTTTATATTTAAATAAATTTCTTCAATAAATTTTTACTAAAAATTTCCTTGGTTAATGAAAGAAAAAATATATTGATAGGCAATGATTATATGTATTATTATTACGTTAATTTTATTTCTAAAACATTACTATAATTATTTACTATGATGTTTTATTTGTTTTTGAATTTTCAAATTTTCCTACAGAAATTTTATCAACAGCAAAGAAATAGTTAAAATAAGTTAAATATTTTAAAAGGTCAATAATGCAAATGCATATTGATTTCTGAACTTAAGGATCTTTCATCAATCTAAAATAATTTTCTCTTAGCAAGTTTAATTTTTCATTCATTATTATTTTTATTAGTCATGATCAACAATTACAAGAAACATCTTTCACTATTGGATTTTTCTAGATTTTTATTGAACTAATATATTGCAATTATCACTATGGTCAGTACTTTGATTCAGTTTTAAACAATTTTAGAAGAACTATCAAGATAAATTTATTAACTTGAATTATTTATACATTATAATGAAATGTGCAATAATGAAACATCAAAAACACCTTTATAGATCATTTGTAATTGAAAAATATAACACAAATACATTGTCAAATTTGAGATTTCAGCAAAAAAAAAAAAAAGTTTTTTCTATTTGTTGAATTTTAATCACTTATGCTTCAAATTAAAATTCAAATTTTGAGGAAATTGACAGAAAATGAGGAAAATACATGGTAAAATGAAAAAAAAAAATTTAAGACTATTAAAATAATTTAAGTTATATAACTATTAAAATTTGAAACTTAAAAAAATTTTGCGGCTAAAGTTATTAAAATCAAGTTACCTAATACATTTAATTGTAAATTTTAATAACCATTAATCCAAACAAATCAAATGATCACCAAAGGCACCTAGTTTATAATAAAAGCTTAAAAATTCAAAAGCAAAGTCAATAATCTTTATTAATTTTGTGCAAAATTTCCATTTTATAGATTTTTTTTCTTCTAAATACTGTCTTTCTAATGTACTGATTGAAGCATGATTAAGAAATTTATTACTGAAATAAATTTCATATATTTCCAATATCTATTTTTAAAAAGAAAAAAAAACAATTCCATGCATATATTTATGCCTTCTTCACAATGTAATGAATAAAAAATTATATAATTTGACTTAAATACTTGAAATATTTTTGATACCTTTTATAAAAAGTATATTGGCAGCCTGGGCATAGTTAAACAATTAAAAACCAACTCTATTTCATGAATCCACTATTGAAAACTATACGTAAATACATATTACTATCCACCCAAATTTAATTTGTCAATTTTACTAATAAATTTTTTTTAAAAATCCATTGCATAGCAAACTTTTTATAGTGAAAGAACTAATTTGAAAAAATCCAACATATTTTGTATTGTTAAACCAAAATACAAAATATTACAAAATTATAACTTTAATTTTTTATTTTAAAATTGGTCTTTATTGGGTAATTATATTAAATATATTGAATGATTCAGTTGGGAAGTTTTTAAATTAATCAAATATAAGCAGCCAGATATTTTTTCAGTCAAGTAAGAATTGTTAATAATGCATCAAATTTAACATAACAGTATCCAATTTTGCTTTCATAAAGATATGCAATGACTTTTTATTTTTTATTTTTAGCTGATTATTTTGCAAATTTGGACCAGAAGGTTTCATAAAATTTGTTTATCTGATATACTGTTAATTCCAACAATATCACAAAAACTAATTTTTAATTAATAGTAAGAATTATTTACTATTTTATGATTCATTTACATTGAAAATATTAAAATATTCACAATTTTATTCATATTTCATTAAAAAAAATATAATCCTCCCTCTCATTTTTTAAAAACAATTCAAGCCTATATATCCTTTAAGATCTCATTTCATCTTTATTTTGTAGCTGTCAGAATTATTTCAAATTTGATTTATAAAGATAATTAATCAAATAACTGAATACTAAAATATAAATTTGATTTTAATAAAAACGTCACTAACTGCAGATTAGTTCACCTTTAAGTAATCATTAATTTTGCACAAAACAAAATATTATTTTATTATTTCAAAAATAAAATTTACTTGTTCATTGAAATTGCTATTTTCAGTTTCATACAGAAGCTGTTTTATTTGTTCAATTTCTCTTCTTTTCATGTCATTAACATGAATAAATATTTTTCTCCATGATGTTGACAACTGTCTGCCCTGTTTTATGAAAGAAAATGCAGTTTATAAAAGTTAGATTAGAATAAAATATATTTTAATGATTATATCAGTTTATATTTCAATAAAAATTTCTTAATAAAAATATAATTAAGAACTAACAAAATTTATTTTGTAAAATTCTTTATGTAAATAATAAAAACAGACTTAATAAGTTATTTGTTTAAAAAAATTTTCATTTTCACATCCATTTTAAAATAACTTTTATAAAAAATTATAAGTTACAAATCTTATTTATACAAATAGGCAGTTATTAAACAATAAGAACAAGCCTCATTGTCCACATTAAGTCGTTCATCACTTTTCAACATTCTTATGATAGCTTCTTCCTCCTTTTCCTCCTTAATTTTAGCTGGAATCACTTTCATGATTTCAGCCTTTCGAATCTCAGCAGCAGTAAGAAAAACTTTTTTCCAGGAATTGGAAATCTTCAAAGCCTATAAAAATAATAAATGTGAATCTAAATTATTGCATTAAAATACCTTAAAACTTTAAATGATATAAAAAGTATATTTGTTATTTTATTTTCATATTATTTTCAAAAGGCCTAAAAGCATTTTTTAAAGAAAAGGAGACTGCTATGATAATTTCTTTCTCATGGTGAGCACTCTGAACTTCTATATAACACAATTAAATAACTTTAATTATAAAATCTTGTCTTGCAGAATAACTATAATTTCTACAACAAGAAACGTAAGCTGATAATGACTTTCTTTTTGGCAAAACTAATATGATTAATATTTTTTTTCCTTCTCATTCAGTAATATACTTTCTTATATACAATTAGCAGTTAAGCCCATAACTCTGCCTGCAGTTTTTAATACAGAGAAAGCAAAATACATATAAATTTAAGTCATACAGTTTTCATATGGTTATATTTAACACTTTCAGATAATCTGAAGTCCTCAACTCTGAATAATCATCAATTAATTTCAGATAAGAAAATTTTCTTAGTCCCACTATTTGCCACATATATGTAAAGTTTACTTGGGAGTTTTTCCTCTAGAAAGCAATATAGGAATATGAATTCTTTAAGTTGATACTGACAATTTTTAAAAAGGCCAATTTAAAAGATTCTTTGATTTTAAATATCTAATAACTCTTTGATTTAATTAGAATTGCAACAATTACAATTCAGGTACATTTAAATAAAAAAATTGCATGGAATAAGATGCAGCATGCACTCAACTGAATGCTAAATTTCATGAAAATAACTACCATTATATATTATAAACACACACAAAATATTATTGTTGTGTTTATTCATTTGTTGTTGAATTATTTTTGGTTCTATGCTCATTTTGAAATCGATATTCATGCTTATACAGATTTAGAAACCATAATAATGAAATCTTTAATGTTTCATCAAATGTTCACAAATCAGGATTTCATTCTGAGTCCTAATAACATGAGAATAACAGGGGAAATAACATATTTTTTAAAGATATTCTGAAGATGAATTCTAATTAATATGAAGCTATATTAAATATCATGAATTCCCGATACCAAAATATTAAAAAAAAGACTAAAAATCTGTATTTTGTCAAAATTAGAAGAAAATATCCATTGATGGCTTAAAAAAAATAAAACTTCAAAGCTGGTGTAATAAAATATGTAAAAACTCAACAAAAGACAAATTTATCCAATGAAATAACATCTTATTAATTGAGCTTATGCTAAAAAACAACCTTGAATAAAGTAAATAATATATCAAATAAGATAATACAAATTGGAAAATGCTAAAATGTGAGGCAAAATTAAGTGAAAAGTAAAAGAAATTTTAACAGCTTGTATATTAAAATGTATCAAGAAATAAAAATAAAAGCGAATAAATAAATTAAAAAAAACTTAACATTTCCAAAGCAAGCAAGTGAATACATGAAAAAAAGCAGTAAAATAGTTGAAAGAAAAAAAAAAGGAATTATGATAAATTGTATTGAAATTAAATATGAGAAATTGATTAAATTTAATGAAATAGTCATACTAAAATAAAACTGTTTTTCATCTAATTTTGAAAAAATTAACAAAATTTCGATTTTTTAAATAATTTTGAAAAAATTATTTAAAAAATCGAAGAGATAATTGCACAGAAATGAAATTAAATCATTCACAAGTTAATTTTAAGGTGGTGTAATAATATATCTCAAAATAATGATGGAAAAACGTTATTCTATCTTCTTAAAGGAACCATAGCCATTTTTTAATGGCATAGTTAATCCTTCTAGTTGCTAACGAACATGAGTGTCGAATTTCATTCATTTCTGCAAAAGGATGTGGAATTGTATAAGGTTCAAATGAACAAATATATATATATGCACAGTACAGTCCCGAGTATCCGGTTTGCAACTAGCTGTCTTCCATACTATCCAGCCTAGTTTTCTTTTATAATAATTAAATGAGGAAGGCAAGGTATTACATAAGTGACGCTGCCACAGCATTGGAAGCTGAGCAGCAGTTATACAACTGTGATGAGAAAATTTTTCTGCATTACACAGTTACACAATGAAATTTTTCAAAAACTAAAAACTTCAAGATTTGACTTTTTATCTTATGGTTATCCTTTCATATCTGTGTAATCATTTATCATGAAAAATAAAACCAGTTTGATTCATTTTTTTAAGAATTAGCATACATTTTACGTTGATATTTTATTTATGTTTCTGAATTTAAGTTAGACATTACAGAATTTATGTCAAAATGTGAACAATTAATATCTTACAAGTTACTTTTATATAATTCTTGAAACACGCAGTGCAGTATATAAACATATATAAACTACCAGTACAGAGCTATCTATTTTAACTCAAAACCTTACCGGGCAACTGTTTCTATGATTCTCTGGGCTGCAGCCATGTTCATATTCTACATGGCTTGAGATAAATGGGGGGGGGAGGCTTAGTATTCAATAAGAAGTGACAAAATATGTATTATAACAATGAGTTTTGGAATAAAAATTTGGTCTTCTGCTATTTCATGAATAAAAATATGAATTCCTAGAACTCCGGAATATCTGTTGTTGTGTTTCTTTGTTGTTGTTTTTGTTATTTGGTATACCCTTCCACCATAATAGACTGGATACTTGGAAGTATACTGTTTACACAAAATTTATCGGAATATAATTATAGTTAGTCTGTATAATGCACAATTTTAAAAAAATTATTTTTTCCTAAAGCTATAATATTCAGTGCAAATCCACTATATATATATAAACATCTTAGCACTAATTTTTCAACTATAAGAAAAATATACATTAATGGCTCTTTAATCATTTTAATCTTATCTTCCATAAAGCAATAAATGGGTATTATTACTTTTTTTATTTATGCAAGAAAAAGCTTTTTTGTCTGATCTTTAATAGTCACAATTTCAAAAGTTGCGAAAATTATTTAATTTTTAAAACTTTTGAATTATTACCATAAATTACATTGAAGAAGGCATTTTGACAAGTATTTCAAAAAAGTTAATAAGCATTCAGAATGAGCATATAGCATGCAAAATTATCCACTGTAAAGCGTCTGCTGTAATTATCCACTTAAACAAAGCGTCTGCTGTAATTCTTCAAATCAATCAATTGATAATTTATCTATTAAATATAATTAATCTATGAAATATCTATTAAATATTATTGGTTAAGAATATAAAAAAAATCTTACTAGATTTTAACAAAACAGTTCTTAAATATTAAATCATAAAATAAAAATAGTAACTTAATTATTTTTTTTATTTTTCTCCATAATTTATCACACAGTAAATTTTATTTTTATTTGCTAAATATTATCATTAACTTATTTAAATATTTAAAACTTATTAAATATTTTAACTTATTAAATATTTAAAACTATTTCATTAAAGATATTATCAATGACAAATTTATTTAAACCTTCAGATGTCTTTTACGTTCTGAAATTCGCTGCATCTCTCTCTCTTTTATTTTGGATATCAAATTAGATAAAACTTTCTCCAATTCTGACTTCAATACTTCAAGAGGTATTTCCATTGCTTTCTGTTTCAAATCAAAAGCCACCAAAAGAAATTCTTCAAGAGAAGTATAGATCTGCAAAGTCTGAGAATTATTTATTATTAAATGTGTTATGATTGATCTCTAAGATTCTGAAAAAAATACATACTAATAAATACTTATAATCTAAAATGAACATTGATACTTGCTAATTAAACTAACTATAAAAAATTATTCAGAATAAATAAAAATAATTTTTTGTAGACTCATCATTGAAATTAAACATTAGACATAAAACTGTTTTAAATTATATGATTTTTAAAACATTTTTATTTAATTCCATCTTTGTAAATGTAGAATTTTACAATAAATGTTATAATTCTGTCTGATAATTTTCTGAAATGCTGCACAATTTAGTGTTTCTAAAGATATATTTAACATTGTTAAAACTAAACTATCAAATAATTGATTAATTTCAAATAAATTTTGATAATGCATGAGTTAGCATTATTTGAGGATAAATTCTGAAAAAATAAGATACATGGGTTCAGAATAATTATAATGATGAATCATGACTATGAAAATTAAAAGTTAAAAGCTAGAAAATATTTTTTTTAAAAAAAATATGCACTTCTAATAGCATAATTAAAATTAGAAACCCATTTTTTTATTAAAAAAAATCTGAATTAAAAAAAAATCTGGAAGGGTCTCCAGCATTTCTGCTGTTTGAATTTCTCTGTCAACTTCAGTTTTTAAAGAAATTTCCGTGATATTTTTCATTTGTTTCTAATACATTCAGAACGATGTTGCTTTATTTCTTTCTCTTTAATTATTCATAATATGTACCTAACTTTATTTGAAAAAAATTTTCAACTCTTTTATTTAAAATTAATGTAAAATAAAATTTAATTCTCAGGAAAAAAACAAAAACAAAAAAAAGGCAATTTCACTTATTGAATTTCAGATATGCTTCAATTATGTAAAACCTTTCCCTTTTTAGCAAATATATTAACCAACATTACATGCGCATCTAGACCGACTTTTAATCATATCTCATAGATGTTTGTCAAATTTACTCACGAAAAATGCAGTATAAAAATATATGCATATTGGCAGATTGCTTAAGAATGAAATGATTTGTTTCCTTCCAGTGTGATCTCTCCTATCCATACTGTTTACCAACATATCAATCAGAATAGAACAATAATTTTACTAACAGAAAAAAAATTGATTCAAAAATATAAAAATGAAATCTCTGAATCAAAATTAGCTTGCACACTGGTTCAATTCTTAACCCATAAAATAGAGGGAAAAAAAGTGGAAAATTGGTTCATATTAATTTTTTTCTTTGTTGCATGAAAAGAAAAATACTTTAGGGGTATAAATTTCAAACAAGATAGTATGAATGAGTTTTGTAAATTTTTGTGGCAAACAGTTTGAAACCACACAAAAAAAAAAAATGCTGCCCTTTCTCTTTTTCAATTCTTTTTTTTTTTAAATTACAAGAGGCATATGTATCTATAATGTATCAAATAAATAAATTTCTCGTGTTTAATATTATTTTTTAATTATTGGAAACAGAAAATTGGCACACAGTGTCATAATATTAAACATAAAAATAAAACAAAACTTTGCCATCTTAAAACATATATGGGTCAAAAGATTGCACTGGAATTTAAAACTAACTATAAAGTTTAATTACAAGGTAAAAATAAAGTACATTTCGTTATAAGACATATTGAAGACAAGAAAATTAATTTATTAAAGCTAATAAATGAAAAATATCAGTTGTTTCTTTCGTAAGTACTAAAATAAGTAATGACAAACGATAGAACAAATTAATCTACTAATTTAATTTAAATCATCATACATACTGCAAACATATATAAGTGCAAAAATTTACTTAACACCATTATACATTGCAATGAATTTGATTAATATAATATTAGTGTTAGTAAATATAGTTATCTGAATAGTCTAAAAATGACTACGGAATATTTATAATTATTTTAGAAACAAATGTAGATAATTTTAGATTTAAATTAATAATTTCAGTTACTTTATCTCCTGTGGGATCATCAGACTTCTCAATTCGTTTCTGTTTTAATCCAAATGATACAACATCAAAGAGATCCTTTAAAGTGTACACAACAGGCAAAACCTGCAAATCATATTAATTCTTTTTTTCTTATTTTGAATTAAAAGATAATAATAATCTAATTCATGGATATGTAAACGTTTGGGGAAATGCCCCTCATAATAAATATAATGAATAAATAAAGAAAATAAATAAATGAATAAAGAAAGAAATAAAATATAAATAAATAAATCCTGAAGAGTAATATAATTTATAATAAATTAAGTATTCAAAAAATATTATTTTCTGAACTCTTTAATATTAACATTATTAATGAAACGTCACTGCAATTTTAAAAGTTCCTTCTAATTTGATTTAAAAATGAAAAAATTGAATCAAAAGCACTTTACTGCACAGTTATCGAATTAAATACAAATAATGCATGACTGATTTCTAATAATAATTAAGATGAAAGTGTGTGTTGTGTATGTGTGCCCTGACAATTTGATCTAGAGCTCCCAAATTTAGTATTCATATACTTTTCAGGGCAGAAAAGTGCATCTAAGAACAATCTTTTTGAAATTTTAAAAATAATTTTCATTAATTAAAAATTAAGCAAAATTTTGAAATTTTACCATAATAACTTCTAAAAATATTACAGTACAAAAATGTCACCTTAAAATTCAAAATATTACATTTTCAATGATATTAATTTAATATCTGTCACTTTATTTTCTGAGTTTCGACAATTTCTAAAAAATTATTTTGCCTAATTTTTAACAATAGATTATATTGTTGAGATGTAAGCTGATTTTATTGTTTCATTAAATATTTAATCATGCGATTTTCTTCCATCGTTAAAAGTTAAAAAGGAGAATTTAATATCTCTATCATTTACAATGCAAGTGAAAAAGTGAATTTACACTAGTGCAAAAGTTAGGTGATAGATGAACCAGATTTTTAATGTTATGATGTCATGGGATTAGTCTCCATTAGGAAGATTCATATACAGAATGGACAAAATATATGTAAAGCAATTTATATGACTCAGCTGTCATGACTAACAGTATTATGGGCATGAAGTTATGCCTAAACAATTTAATTGAAATTAAATATAACCAATATCCTTGGCAAACTAACTGGTCACTAAAAATTATCAGATATTATTATAGAATCACCTTCTAACAATGTATTTTGTAAAACTAAAATTCACTCTAAGGTTTTGGAAGAAAAAAACTATATTTCAAATTCTGTGTATTATGGTTTGTTCGTTATTGAATACTTACTGAATTTATACCACAAAAAGTGATAATAAATAATGAAATTGCGTTTCACTTTTCTTGTAGTACACAAAGAATATTGATAGTTAAAAAGTTGTTTAAAAAGGAATATCTGGAACTTTCAGTCCTTTAAAGCAGTAGCATATTGTGGGTTTCAGCTGCCCGATATGTAGGCCAAATTTGCCATCCCCTTAATTAGATATTTAAAATAAAAAATTATTCCAAAATTTACAAAAATTTTAAAGAATCTTCTGGCCGAAATAAATTTGCTGCTGTGTATATTATACAAGGTACAAATATATCACTTTCTCAGTGACCATGTGAGACCAAATTTTGCTTTTAAAGTAATCTTACAGCATCAAATATTCTGATAAATATATCTTGCCAATTTCTTTGTTGTTGTTTTTTTATTACAAGGTTTTTCTCTTTCTTGTTAATAGCTAGCCCTTTTAAAGACTGTTTCCATTTGCAACAATTTTGGTTGTGTAACACATTTGATTCATGAAATGAAACTTTAGAATTCATTTTCCACCAAGTATTAAATCAATCAGATGAGCAGAGCTTTGGTCTATTTGATATGTTTATATTCTCAAGCAAACAGCAACTAAAGTGCAATAATAATATTTTGGAATGAGAACAGGCAATCCATATATGTAAAATATTTCCACAGTTAGTCAATATGAGGCAATACCCTTCCCTCGACTCTCTTTTCATTGTTAAAGACCACCACTCTGAGCAAAGGAATGTTGACACTTCGGAGAAGTTAGTATTTATATGTCAAACAATTTCCTGGCTTTGCTGAATGAGAAACAAATGCATATTTCCATCGTTCCATTTTCTGATATTGTCTAAGTTTCTGTATAGGGCTGCAGAAAAAAAATCGATGATATATCAGTTTCTATCTCTAAGCTTTAATTTGGAATACAAGATATTATTATTTATTGTGAAATTTTGATGTCCTCCAAAATTCATGCCACTACCATCTCCACTATGATATGCCACTGCCTTAAATGACAGCAGAAAATAATGATAAGGCACTACAAAATTTTAATTCATGATTTTTTTAATAGTAAATTTATAACTATGGAAAAAAAATTATTAATTCTTTAAATCCCACAAAATGCTTTTTAAAAGAGGATCAAAATTATTTATAAGTTATAAATAATTTTGTAACTCAAAATAAAATATAAATTAAAATTAATTAAATAAATTAAACTACTCAATTTATCATTACACATTATTAATTCAGGATACTTCATAACAATAAGTATACTTGCCTCATTCTTATTATTATCATCGCTAATTTCCTTATCTTCATTTAAGAGCACTTTTTCATAGCATTGTTTCTCAAGTTCAAGAGCTGCATAAAATATGTCTTTCAATGTCACAAGAACTTGTGAATGCTAAAAAATAAAACAGTAAAATTAACAGTTAAATCCATATAATCAGAAGTAATGTTGCAAGTAATTTAGAAATTAAATTTAACATTTATATGATTTAAATTCGAAATACCTGCACAGTAGAAAAATTGAAGCCTTTCTCCATTTCATTTTCAAGAATTTGTATTTCTCTTTCTCTTATAACAATGCTTGTAAGAAAAACATCTTTACAGTTATTAACGAGTTCAATGCCCTATAAACAATACAAACAAAAATATTTATGCTAACTTATCACATAAAGAATTGGTGTTAATAATTTTAAAAGTGTTAAAAGAAATGACAAAGAAATCCCAGATAATGTTCTTATATATAAAACTAATTTAACAAAATGCTGGAAAATAAAAATATGCTTACAATATTTTCTTTTTCAGTTAATCCTAAAAATACAGATATCAAGAGAATAGCAAATGATTATTCAAGTGTAAATACAAAAAAATAACTTCAATTAGCACAAAGAAGAACACTACAAAATTAAAAGAAGTTTATCTCTTAAATCTATGTCAAAATCTGGAAGATCACATAAGTTTTAAAAGCTGTTGTAATGCTATGGTCATCTTGGCTGCTTAAAAATTATTATTTTATAAGGCATAAATTTATTGTGTGAAACAGTTTTTCAAGAGCTGTACAACATTTCAAAAGTATTTATAATTGAAATGATGCTATTTATAAAAATTTTATTGTGCCACTCCAATTAACATAATGAGCAAAAGTTATTTTTCCCTTAGATTTTTCTACCGGCAATGTTTAGATTATACAAAATAGATAACAATAAAAACTAAGACTGATGTGAAGTAAAAATCGCTAATCTAAATCATTGCTTCAATTTCCATACATAGATATTCATATTATTTGTAGTACCGTGTTTCTTTAATTATGCAAGTATTGTTTATTAAAAATAATTTCTGAAATATATTTATAAGTAGTCACTCAGGCAACCAGCTGGTTTGTTCAGAATATTGGTTATATTTGTTTTCAGATAAACTGTTTGGATATAACTTCATTTTCATGATTCCACCAAATTGGCTGACATTAAAGCATCTTATTTTAGTTTTGTTAAACACCTACAAGTTTAGTATAAAAATCATATATAAAATTCATTTGCCAGTCTTGTTTCATTTATGAGTTATCCTGTTCTCAGACAGACAAGCATTAAAAAAAGAACAATTTTTAAATTATATGGACCACCACCATCCACTACAATTAGAAATCTAAAATACCTTGTTTAAAGAAATGTGAAAAGAAATAATACCAGAAAAAAATCTTAAATCTTATTAGTTTTAGAAGTTATTGTAATTTCTCAACTATAACAAATATAGCTTCATTAAAAAAAAAAAGTCTTTGAATAAATATATTTATGAAAAGTGGCAAATTCTGAAAGCATGATTTTACATTTATATCTTCATATATTTTTCAACACATGAAATGAAAAACATCAAAATCTCTTAATATTAATTAAAGGAAAGAATAATTAAAAAAACACTGGAGTTTAATTAATGAAGGCAGAACATGAGAAATATAAACAAGAGCATATTAAAGAAATATATATAAAATTTTATAAAATAAGTATACATAAATAAAGAATTTACTTCATTGTCAAAGTCCTCAACTTCAGTGGCCTCTAATAAATCTAAATTGTTTATTAACTCATCAAATTCCTTTTTACGATTTCCAACTGCATCTTTAAGAAGCTTAAAGCAAAGTGAAGATACCTACGAATAGAAAGACAATTAATTTTAGAAAAGCATGATTTATATAATTCAATTCTTACTATTAGCTCACACTCTCTCTCTCTCTATATATATATCTTGTTCAAATGTTTAATTGTTTATAAAATACTTTTTATTCATCCACTCAAGTTCAAATACATTTTTTTAAACTTGTAGTGGATGATACTTGATGTTAATACAGTTTTTTTTTAAATATTAATTAAATTTGTACGGTAAATTCTATTTGGTCGCCAAAGTAGCTAAATCCATCGCCATGTCGCCAAGCTCTATTTTGCTACTTAATATTGTAATTCTGTCATATGTATATACATATGCCATTAAAAACATAACTTGTAAAAAAACCAAATCTCGCAACTCATTTCTTCTATGGTAAAAAGTTGTGAGATCCATGTAATACCAACTCGGTCAATTTGTTCAGTCCCTGCTTAAGGGTCCTTCTGTCTTAAGTTATTACGTAATTAGCTAAACTAACAACATCTTATAGTGACCATATCAATATTAAAAATCTTTTATGGTTTAAATAAATAGACTGACTTGGCCATCACATGAAAACACAATGTATCTTTACATTAAATTAGATTACATTAACATATTAAATTAGATTGTTTAGTGTGATTGTCAAGTCAATCTATTTATTTAAACCATAAAAGATTTTTAATATTGATATGGTCACTATAAGATGTTGTTAGGTTAGCTAATTACGTAATAACTTAAGACAGAAGGACCCTTAAGTAGGGACTGAACAAATTGACCGACTTGGTATTACATGGATCTCGCAACTTTTTACCATAGAAGAAATGAGTTGCGAGATTTGGTTTCTTTTACAAGTTATGTTTTTGATGGCATCTCATTTCTATTTGTAGATAGTCCTTTTCTTATTTTTGTAAGTAGTCACCCTCTTTTTCTTTTCCGGTACTACTTCTTGAGCTTCAGCTACAGTTTTTCTCAAAGCCCACTCCCTATCTCTATGGGTTTTTCTCGTAAGCTTTGATGTTACAATTTTTGACAAGTCTGAACGGTAAATGCTTCTTAGTCTGTTGTATTCAGAAATTGAGGATTCCTGCGCTTTAATACTTCCAAAGTCGACATTAATTAGATGTAAGCCGTCCAGACTTGTAACTCTCGAAAGTGCAACGTAAGCTTGACCGGATGAGAAAACTGCAGAACCAATATCCATCAGTGCATTATTTAGACCTAGGCCCTGACTTTTCTGTATAGTTATAACATAGGCTATACATATGGGAAACTGTTCGCGATGAACATAAGCTCTATTAATAATTTCAAATTTAGTTTTCACCTGACTAAACACATAAACATGTTCTTTATTAAATGTAATGTATATTTTCTTAATTAGTTTTGCATTTTCCGGATCAACCTATACTCTTTGCATTATACTGACAGAACCATTAACTATACCAAGACTCGCATCATATTTCGCCTTAACAAGACTTTTGCACCTATTTTTATAATGATGTTCTCTTCCCGGCCTGCAGTCATAAAAGCATCGTCTTCATATTTTTTTATGAATTCACGAGCTCTTTTTGTTAGGTATCTGGGGTAATCTATGCTATCTACAGCTGTAAGTTTTATTTCGGGATGTGGAAGAGATTTAAGCATTGTAGTATTTAATTGTTGACACATGTTTTTTGTAGGTAATAAGCAAACGGTATCATCAGGAAGTTTCGAGAGGTGTTCAATTATTTCAATTAATCTGTTTTCATTTGAATTGGATTTGATAGTTATTAATCTAATCGAGAGTAAGTCGAGGTCTTTTTGTGTAGTCACTATTCTATTTAGCATTTCTTCTATTTAGCCCTTTATTCTATTTAGCATTTCAACAAAGTCAGAATCATTGAGCTGTCGCATGTTAATTGTAAGTTCATCGTATATGTACAGTTCAATCCACAGATTCGGTATACTGAGGGAACCTAACAACTTGTTAGTTTCAGCAGTTGATAGTTTTTCAAAAGGTGACTTTTCTCTTACCGGTGGAAGCTGTAAGAGATCTCTGAAAACTACAAGATGTTTTTTTCCAAACCACCCATTCTGACCGTCGCTTGTGTCGAATATTTCAGATACGCGTAAATGAATTTATGTTAAAGTAACATTGGATATCATTGACACTTCATCTAAGATAAACAACACTACTTCTTTCAAATCTGATCTCAGAACTTGGAGCACTTCATCAGAAAGTGGCTTGTACTTCGGTGTTTGCTTGTGTTCAACAGGCAGCTGCAAATAGTCTATGTATAGTCAATCCATTCACATAGTGCTGCAACAGGAATAATTACATTCAAACTACCACTTTTTTGTTTAAATACGTCTTGACCCAAACTTTCAGAGTTTTTATTAAAAAGCTCTTTTCAGTGCCACCAGTTCCACTCACAAAACAAAGTAAAACGTCAGCGTTATTATCAGTTGTGTCCATTTTATTTGTGATCATATCCGATGACTCTCTTTTGTTCAGCAATAAGTTTTGCGATCATACTTTGAAGATCAGTTTGCTCTTCTTCTACCAGATTGATTTTCTGAAAATCACCCATTGCGTTTGCAGCTTCCACAGCTTCCAATTGAATTATTTCTAATTAGATATTGTTACAAATCTGTAATTTTGCTTCCCAGCGCGAATAGTGTCATCATAAAAAAGACCGTTTAACAGTAATCTGTATTGGATGCTGTCGGATGCCGAGCCAGT
Organism: Argiope bruennichi; assembly: GCF_947563725.1. Classification (NCBI taxonomy): domain Eukaryota; kingdom Metazoa; phylum Arthropoda; class Arachnida; order Araneae; family Araneidae; genus Argiope; species Argiope bruennichi. Next base: position 122,676,156 of record NC_079158.1, read on the forward strand.
GATCCCAGAGCTTGGTGACAAACTTGGCGACCATTTGGCGACGAATTTGCCGACAAAATGGATAATACTCGAAACTTCGAGAAATTTATCGATCCGTCCATTATTACACACATATTTTAGTTTTTCCTTGATTTATACACTAAACACTAATTGTATTCTAAATTTGAAGCTTCTATGTCTGCTAGAAGTGCCTTAGAGTTTTGATAATCAGTCAGTCAGTCAGTCAGTCAGTGATAAAATTCACAAACTTTGACTAGTTACAATTCTTAAACTACTGGTTCAAATTTAATGAAATTTGAAATATACCGTGTTTATATAATGCATGCTTGGTTACTGAAAATTCAGGCTTCTAGTTTTATCCACAACGAAGCTATAGGGAGTCGAAAATGGCTTGAACTGCTTCGAGAAAAGGATGGTACGGCTGTGCCGCTTGTTCTTGCTCGACTTGGCAGGGGCACTGCCGTGCCCCCAGATTTATATTAATTGCAATTATTTAAAAAAAAGTAACTAAAATAAAAACAAATTTGTTGACCTAAGTAGGAATTGGCTTAATTTAACATGTATATATATATATATATATATATATATATATATTACATTACTTGTTTGATATATAATTTGATTGCATGTTTGTTTAAACCTTATACAATTACCCAGGTAATGCCCCCAGCTATTTTCTAATGAAATTTGATATACTTGCATCTTAGGACACTGCACCTTTAAAAAGTGGCTACATGTATGCTGCACTTGGTTCCTTTTGTTTTCAGAGAAATACAATTTTATGTCAAAAAAATTCAACTGTTCTTGTCTGATATTCCATTTTACTTAGGAATCTAATTAAACCACCGACAACTAACTTTACATCCTTACAAGCTATTTTAACTGAGTTATAATATACAGATAAACTTTACAATGCTAAAATACTTTTTAATGCATCTTAAAAAATGATGGAAGGGTTTCTTCATTATTTCTATTATCTTTGTCAAATAAAACATTACAAATGAAATCTTCAGCTGCACATATTTCAGATGCAATTTCTTGTAATTATTAAAATTAGTATTTGCTCTCACATATTTTCGATTCTCTTCGTTAATATGGTTTATGCAAAAAAAATAATATTTCATTAGCTCTGTTGTGCAGGGGTAAAAAATAATGCAAAATTTTTTATTTCAGCTCAAACAAAAAAGATTCATGCGTTGGGAGTTCAGAATAGGTGAAATATCAATGAATTCTTACATTACTATAAGTCTACTTAGTACTAAAAGGAATAGAAATGAATCTATATATAAATCTAGATAACTTGAAACAACCACCAAAATAAAAACACATATTACCAGCAAAGTATGAAAGAAATGTCATAATATTATAAAATTATACAATATAGGTTGGATTTTAATTTAAAGCAGTTGAACATTTTACAAGAAATATAATGAATAAAGAAATTATACATGAATTAAAAGATTTACATATATTCATCATTATCACATAGAAAAAAAATTATATTAATAGCATTTTGACAATAATTGGAACAATAACTACCCGGCTTAAATTCTGATAAAATAAATGAATAAAATTCAACAAGAAAAAACTACATAAAAACTTGAATTCAATTAGCAGATAAATTCAGTTTATAAATAGAACAATTTTAGATATGAATAATTTCTTAAAAACTTGCTTGGTAAATAAAGTTCTTTCTGTTATGTTTCATTTGTATTAATTTTTATAACATATAGTTAATACAATAATTAAATGCATAGAATGTTTACTTCATATGAATATCTTACATTGTTGTCAACATAATCTTCTCTTTCCTTTAACTTCAAAATGTTTCCTTCAATCTCTTGAATTTCAATCTTTTTCAAATTTATTAAATCTTTGTACAAGTCTTCACATAACTGCAACTCAGAAACCTGTGAAAAATGTTTATTGAAATTTTTAATAATAATAAACAATTAAAAGTTTTTAATATACAAAATTATTTTTATTATTACTTATGCACATAAGGTCAATTTTTTAGAAAATTATTTTTAAAAAATTAATAATTATGAGAAATCAATCAGATAAGTACTGTGCTGCTGGCAATGATGAATTTTCAAGAAGATTTGTCACATTGTATAAAGCTCATAAAGCTGCATAACCTATTAAAAAAGGCCTTTACAACAAAACAATTGTATATATACATGTATTTATAAAAAAATACCAATCACAAATATCTAACATTCTCTTTAATAACTTCTTTTTTTTGTAAAATGGAACTTTTTTTAAATCTTTTTTTTTTTTTATTTTTTAAGTTAATTAAAATTTTAAATTAATTTTAAGAAAACAAGAAATTGGAAACCTCATACACATCCACATACTTTCCAAAAATATGTCAATATATTTAAAATAATAAGGAAAATCATTGAGACCATAAAAGCACAATTTCAACAGTTTTTATTTCATATAAAAACTCATGAGTTCTCGATACATCCTCAATAGTCACCTACACCTCATTTTTGAAAGAAATCAAAAAACACTACTTCACTGTGCATTCTTTATATCCCCGCTACCTCTGCACGAATTCTCCAACCAAAACCACAGAACCGATTTGGATAATATTCATTTCAGATGAAAGCTCATTGTCTCTATATACATCATTAATGAACACCCCTCTCCATTACTATTCTTAACAGAAATTGCTGCATATTCTAGGGGATTTCTCTATATATTCTAGGAAGAAAAATACGGCAGAATTTCCAATTCATAAGTGAAATACAGATTTCAAAAAGTTTAATTTCATATGAAAGTGCACGACTTCTAGATATCGTTAATAGTCACCAATCTCTCAAATTACTGTGCTTCTATTTTTCATGTTGACTGCTATACTTCGGATTCGATTTTTGGAAGCGATCATTGCCCAGTCATTATCACACAGTCAAATATGGAATAAGTCTCAAAGAATATAAAGATGATAAATTTGAATCAATCAGCATGAAAATATGAATCAATCAGCAGAAATTTTAACAGCATGAACTAATACTTGATACTTAGGATTTCGGAAGTTATCAGAGGTAACATAAATAATCGTATTACACACTAAAAATAATCCTCCCTAGTCTTGTCACTGTATCTTTCAGGTTTCAAAACTGAAAATATTTTTTTGCAAAAGAATCCTTTGTTTTATTTCAGAATCAGATTGAGTAAGATTTTAAAAAATGTAAGAAGACTTGATTTTCATATCAAAATGACTATTCGGAATTATTCAGATAAAATCTATGGCATATCCAAAAATCCTCATACATTTTTTTAAAGGTTACAATCATTCAAGCCAAAGAGATAAATATTTCAAACTTTATTCTACATAAAAATCAGTATATTTCAAATCCTTTAGCAAAGCAATGTTTGGGCTGAATCTTTTGCTAACAGCATTAATTATGAATTAATTCCTCTTAATTGCTTCGAAAATAGTAATTACTATTCTAATTTTTATGACAGTTATCTGTGTTATACTCAAATAGCTCTTGTAATTAAGAAATACTTTGAGATACAGCTGAAAAAAAATGCTAAACTGGTAATTTTTTTATGAAAAAAATCCTTCTTATTTGCATTTAAACACTTAAAAAGGTTACTTATAATCAATATTGACCTTAATTTTAAGAGAAAAATATAAAACAAACTTCAAAGAATAATCTCAGAAGAGTTCATATTAATACTTGAATACCCTTTGGAGAAATCATTGTTATGGTCGAACATATCCTTCAAAAACATCATTTCTCAGAAAACAAAAATAAAAGTTTTAATACAACACTAAAATAATGCTTTTGATTCATTAATAAAACAACTGTAACTTCATTTCTAATTTGCAATGAGAGAAAAAAGGTCGTTTCAGAAAGATGATAAAACAGGCTGCAGAATTAGATCATAAAAAAATGTCAATAATTTCATGAAAAATGGCAATTTTAAACCAGTCAGATACTTTAAGAACTTAAGGTATCTGACTGGTTTAAAATCCTACCAGTCATAAGAAAAAGCTTATATATGTACAATAAGATAATGCAAAAACTCATTTGTGTAATAATGATGAAGATCTTGTTGCTGGAAAGTTCCAAGAATGGCTGGTCAATTCAGTTTTCAATTCAAGGTCAATTCAGAGACTAAACTGCCAAACAGACCTAATTTTAATGTATTGGATCCAAGATTCTTTAATTCTACAAAATGTTTGCAATATAAAACTTGCAAATATGATTGACAAGCTAATTGAATGTGTTGAAAATGTGAATATTGAATTAGACAATGACACAACATTTTAAAAACATGTGTAAAATTAAATATGTTAGTTTATAGAAGAAATACTTATAAAAATCACTTATATGGAAAATACAAAACTCTGGTTTGAAGGATGATTATCAACAAATACAACATGTTTCAAAGGTGTTCTAGAGAAGGCCAGGTTCCAATTCAATTAAAATCATTTTGAATTTCATGAGAATATATTTAAATAAACTTAATCTACTAAACTAAAACTGAAATTTTCTCTAAATGTATATTATATTTGGACAAAAACAATTTTAAAATATATACCATATTTTCAGACGGTGGGAGTGCTTTATTGAATGATTATGACAAGGGAACTTTATCCAGATCTTTTAGCAAGAGAATGTACAATGAAATATTTATTTAAGACTTTTCTCAAAATGGACAATGTTTGAGCACAAGGAATTAGGTATCTTTAATTTTCATGTGAAATAAAAATTGGTGAAATCAATACAATAGTTTATTTGGCTGTAAATATAAAGATCTTGAACTAGTTACTTATGAATAAATAAATTAAAGCAAGACAGATTAAATGCTACATATATTAAACTGGATTCATTCCTAAAATTTGTCCAGACTATCAAATTAGACTGAAAACAGAGTATTACATATCATATTCTCTTTATTCTAAAATATGCCATTAAATTTCATTCAGCATCATGAAATGGGGTAATTTTTTTTAAAGATTCAAAGACAAATAACTAATTTACATATGAAAAACTTAGGAATAGAAAGCATGAAATAAAATTGAAATTATAACAATAATAAAAAAAAAGATATTTTCTTCCAAATTTTTTATTTTTTATTTTTATTACCATTATTTCCTTTTTAACATGGCACATAAGTGAGAAGAAACTTAAGATTAAAGTTAAGATTAAATATTATTATTTATCAGGCACTATTCTATCTTCCCTAAAAATACTAAAGAATCTACAATTAATAAAATATTTTTAATTTGCTTTTATTAACAAACTCCAAAGTTGATTCAATTAAAAAAAATCTAGATTTATTCTGTTTTTAAAAATTTAGTCGGATAAAAAAATGTATTCTCATACCTGCAATACAAACATTAAATTTCTTGAATATAACAAGTAATTTGAATACTGTAATTTATCACCTGCAACAAATTTTATTGCTGTATTATTATAAAATTATAACACTTAACTGTAATTTCAGAAGCATTGGGAAATTTGGACATTATATCTTCTATTAAGTTACACCTTTTTTCTAATCTTGACAAATTCAAGTCATAAATATCTTTACAATATTGGAGAACATTTGGTACCTAAAAAGATAAAAATAAATCAACTATAAGCAAAAGCTAAAATAAGTATCTTAGAATGAGCATGTAACTGAATATAAATTTAACGAGATAAAAAAAATGAAATTAAATTAAACTTATGGAAAATACTTAAATAAAAACTGTTAAAATTAAATGTCTATTTTAATAAAAACTTTCTTTCTCTAGATGAAAACTATAGGAAAAAATTAAAACTGCATTCAAAATTTTATATTTTTATTTAAGTTGAAAGTGAATTATGCTCAAATTCTACTCACTGCAAACACAACTTGATTTTCTGCATCACTTAATTTCAAAAGATGAGATTCAATATTTATAATCTCTCTTAAATGCAGTTTAGCAGTTGTGACAAGGAGTTTTCTTGGTAGGATAACAGCAGCAGTTTCCTATAAAATAAAATTTTAAACGGAGGGAAATATAAAATAAAATTTTAAGTAAATGCTAACAAATTTAAATATTAAATATTCATACTTTTTAAAAAAAAATGGTAATGGAAAAAAATCGCATTTTTTTTTTCTTTTTTGTCAGCAGATTAATTCCCCCCCCCCATAAGAATCATTTTCATATTTTTGATATTAAAATAATACAAAGTAAAAGAGTCACATACTAAGCACAATCATTTGTTAACTTGAAGACAGTGAATAATTTACAAGCATCTCCATTTTTTATATGCATTGTATAGAAAATGTTAACTTTGTTAATTATCTTATACTAAGAAACCTGTTTTATGGAAGTTTTTTGAAATGTTTCCCATATAATTGACAATTTGTAAACAGTATAGTTAGTATAGTTTTAAAACTTTTTAAAGTCTCATTTATTAACTCCTTTGTTTGTATTATTATTTTCTTTACTGTCTAATTACATAAAACTTCTGTTCTAGAAATGTGATGTCTAAGTATTTAAGAGTATTATTTGAAACATTCAGGAATTTTCATATGAATTATAATGTCTGACTTGGTTTTAGACCATGAAGCTTAAAATTATGGTAATTCAATGCATGAACTGCACTTGGGGGGGGGCAATGTTAAAGGATTAATCATGTAATATTACTTTTCAAATAGTTAAAAATCTTTAAGTACTGCTTTAAAAAAATCATCATATATATTTTTTAGAAAAGCATTTGTATGTTGTTCTCAAAAAAATCTCTTTATAACTATTCTACATATAATTTCTGCTGTCAACATTCCTATTTCCCTATTAATACAAAATGAAAAATAATAAATAAAACATCAATGGACAGGATTTTTTTACCATCTTTTACTATAACATACTCAGTTCATGTTAAAAATGTTCATTTAAAATTTAAGGATAAATTAAATTGTGATAGACATTGTAACATCAAGAATGTACAGCCTCCTTACAACTTTCCCCCCCCCCCCATCTTAGAAGAAAAGCTAAATGTTCATGTTTGTCTCTCAAAATTCTCAACATCAAGTCATTTCTACCTTTTGATTATTCGTTTAATAACACTCGCAGTCTGTAAATACTTAGTTTTTCAAGCACTCTAATGAAGTCTCTGTGTCTTTAAAACTTTCAAGCAATTCTCCCTTTTTTATTGGTGAATCTCTGAATAGAAATAACAATGAAATAACAAGAGGTTTATTATTTCACTTGAATACTATTTTTCTGTGCTTATGCAAACTGTGCACAACATGCAGGCCTTAACTATCTACATTGTTAAAAATGCACAAAATTCATTTTACATTTCATAATTCAACAAATCAAAAGTCTTAACAAAATTATTAATAAATCTTCCATTGAAATATACTAAACACTTCTTGAATCCAATTTTTCTGTAGAATAACAAATATAAAATTAATTTTTGCATGACCCATAAAAGTTGAAGCCCCATACTAGGTTTGATTCTTTTTTTTCTTTATCAAATGTATAGATTAGCTTGCTTTATTTACAAAAATTTGTTGAATGCTTTGTCAAACATTAGAATATAACATTAAGATCAATCAGATATTCAAATGAAATACCCTTAATCTATGGAACAATGCTAAATGAAACTGAATGAAAATATTGTGTTGCATCGCAGGAATATTGATTAACAAGAATTATATGAATTTCCAAACAGCATAAAAATGATTTCAATTTTGTGTTTGAATATGAAGTCACAATGAATAGCATAAGTATTATCTCTAACTTCTAGATTAGGGATTGCAATACCGGTATACCGGGATATCGAATACCGGTATTTTGAGCCATTTTACAATTTCGTAATACCGGTATTCACAAGTTTAAATACTGGTTTTTCGGTATTTACTAGAAATTTTTTAAATTGTCTCCACTATATGTTCAGGGATCGTCAACATAGCAAAATAGTATACGTTTTTGTTTTTATGTCTCCCCAACTGGCGAAATTAATTAGCTAATTAATGGCTTAATTAATTGCTTAAATCTAAATTAGTGAAACATGGATTATTCCTGAAAGAAGATATTGTATCTATAACGACTAATGCAGCAACAGTTATGAAAAAATTTGGAAAGTTGATTGGTGCAAATCAGCAACTGTGCTATGCTCATGGATTTCAATTAGGAGTAATAGATGTATTATACCAAAAAAATAAAGAACAGAAGAATCCAAATATTGTTGATATAGAAATTTCGGATTCCGACATTGAAGAGAGTAAGAGTGAGAGTGATATTGACAATGAAGATAATGACAATGTAATTGTGGAAGAAGATATTGCTAATGAGGATGAAATATTAACCCATCAAGAATTGCTTCCTATAATTTATAAAGTTCGAAAAACTGTTAAGATATTTAAACTTTCCCCTACAAAAAAATCCATATTAAAAAATATATACTAACTGAAAATAAAACAGAATATATGTTAATAATATATTCTAAGACATGTTGGAACACATTACTCCTAATGATGGAACGGTTTTTGAAATTTAGAAATCCAATCCAAAAAGCAATAATCGACTTAAACCTTCAAATTAATTTTTTCAGACAGTGAATTCGTCTTAATATCCAGAACTATATCAGCTCTACTTCCAATAAAACTGACTATAGAGGCATTATGTCGGAGAGATTTTCATTTATTAACAGCTAATGCAACAATAAATTTCATGTTGCAATCATGAAAGAACAGCACAAATCACTATCTGAAGAACGTAGACGTAGATGCCGAAACAGCCTTTTCGACAGCTGGTAATTTTTACACAAAATTACTTTTGAGCTTTAATGACAGTGCAATTAATGCATTATGTATTTTAAGATCACATTTCAAAAATTTGTATTAGTACCACAGACTGAATAGTGATATTTACACATTTTTGTGATTTAAATAAATAAGCTGTTCCTTTACTTTTTTGTGATTGTTTATGTACTGTTATAATTTATAAGTTCCATATTATTTTTTGTGATATTACACTCTTACAAAACTGGCAAATAAAACAAAGAAACATCTTGTTTTCTTTCTTTTTCTAAAATTTCTAATACCGGTATTAAAACCGGTATCCCGGTATTAAGATCTAAAAAATACCGAATATCGGTATTGAAATTTTGGTCCGGTATTGCAATCCCTATTCTAGATCTATTGAAGATTCCTTGAAAGTTGAGGTAGTAAGTTTGCTTGCCCTTCTTCTTTCATTCCCTTCAATAAAGACTGATGATTCACAATTTCCTTCTGTCAACATCCCCCCCCCTTTCATTGAGGAATTCTCTAGGCAAAACCAATCTCATAACCGATTTCTCTTTTCTCTCCAAAAAATAATGGGTGTAAATCTCGTCCATATTTTTAAGGGCTTTTCAAGAAACCAAATAAAAATTATTGGTTGATTGAAATTTTTCTAGATTGAGAAGATTAAAACAAAATTTGAGAAGTTTTCAAGAACTTTTAAAAATTATATAGGAACCCAGTAACCTCATTTGGGCAGTAAAAAGCCCTGCTCGAAATATAAATTTATTAAAAGAAAAACCCTTTTGAAAAACTTACAAACTTCAAGTACTCTAAAAATTCTCATTTCAGTAAGTCAAATAATTAGTTTCAAAAAAAAAAATGCAAGCAGCTTATAATGTAGAAAATTATGCATATAACTCACACATACAAAATTTATAAACACAGAATATCTGGAATTTACAAACCGAAGTTCAAATAGATTTTTGAGTTTTATTTCAACAAAATAGTATGTCAAATGGTTCATCTTAAATATCTTATTTTTCTTATTGTACTTTAATAATCAATTTATAACTTTTCAAGTAATCTTACAAAATAGCATCATTTTTTATGAAAAAAAATGAAAGAAAATATGAGTACATCTCATCATTTCTTCATTATAAAAAGACAGAAGTTTGGCTATATTTAAAGAAAATGTCTTTTAGTTTTATTCAATTACTGGTTACTTATAATAGCATGAAGCATGAATAGCATGAAGTGCCATCTTATAGTTAATTCAAAAAAGTGATGTTTCTTATTTTTTGAAAGTGCATATCTCTCACTACTACATCTTCAATACAAAGCATTAAACTTCAAAAGAAGAAAATTTAAAACTAACAGAGAATATAAAATTTATATTACATTGATATTACATAAAATTTATATAACATGAAAACCTTAAAAATGTGATTTTCATTAGATCATTACAACAAACTTTTGAAACAAGACTTACTTCAGACGGCAACCGATCTTCTCTAAAATGAAGACCACTTATTAAATATTTAAGTTCGTTTACTTCTTCTTTTCTTATCTTCAGAGCATTCAAAAAATATTCTTTACACTTTTCAATTTTATTTAAAACCTACCAAAAGAAAAGAAGAAAAAGGTGACTTCAAATGATACTTTAAAAAAATCCTTTTTAGGATTGAAATCTAAGATATAAGCATACCTCAGAAATTTCTGAAGAACTTCTTGAAGCTGGTACAGAAAACTCTTCAAAAATATTTTCTTTGGGTTTTATTTGCACAGATTTTAGAAATTGTTTGCCGCCTAAATTAATGGTAGATCCCTAAAAATATTCATATATAAATAGAAATATATTCAGTACAGCCAAAATAAAATAACACAAAATAAATCATTTTGGGCAATTTCATTATGTGAAGAAACTGATAAAACTGAAGATGAAGTTGATTTGGATTCAAGTATAAACATAAGATAATACATAACATGTCAAAATAAATAAATATTCATATATACACATTTAACACTTCCAAAAACTGAATGTTAGAAAAAAAATAGAAAAAATTACAAATAAAAAGAATGTGCATTAATATAGATAAAACAAGTACAACAAAAAGCTTTAATTCTTTTTTTTTCCCAACCATAAAATACAAAAACTTATATTGGGGCTTTTCTATCATAAAAATAATAACCTGAATTTCGCCAAGAAGGTAATAATAAGTACCTGGGTGTATTATCTAATCAAAGAATGTCAAGGCAAGATGTTTAAACATCTTAAATACCATTCAAATAGACTCAAACACACACTAATAGCAATATCTTTAGAATCAAAATCATGAATTACTTTCTTAAAGTTAGGAAAATCAGAATTAGTATTCAATACTCAAGTTTCTTTACATTGTCACTATTCAAAATCACAACTTATAAATTTAAATTTTTCAAACTTAAACAATCTTTTATTTATTTATTAACTTTTCTCAACAATTCTTTCTTTTTAATGCCATTTTTTATTTTGAAGCATTTTTTTTTCTTCCCTCCCCCCTCTGAAAAGTTTTTCTCTATTGTTAATTATAGCTATAAATAACTGTCAAAATACTTTATAATAACTTCCACTTTCCAGAACTAAATCCTTTAATTTTATAATTTTGAAGTTATTACTAATAATCTAGCTCGATTCAATTACTAGCTCATGAAAATCTTCGTTTTTAATTAGGTAATATATGTCCTCAAATTAATCACAAAATTACATAAATATGAAATAACAGACTTGCTGTTATGAACCAGGATTTTCATTCTTGGGTATTATCTGCAGTGGCGTATAATCCGCAAGGTGCTACACTTTTAATCCTGACAAGAAAAAAAAATTCAGCAGATAATCTCCACTGCCACAGATTATACGGCGGTATGTTTAGTACTGCACTCTACTTTTATTTATGATGGAAATAACATAAATACTCAATGTGGGCGAATCTACGTCATAAAGGAGCCAATGAACATCAGCAGGGAAATGAGTGAGCAGACATGCAGCACACACCCTATGTCAAATCAGGCAGTCTTTTGACTGACTGATTTGACATAGGGCTACTATTATAGTAACAAGATTATTTAACAAATTTCATGCATCTATTTTTTAGCAGTCCATTTATATGAACGCAAATGTACAAAAAGGCAGCTGGTCAACTTGTTAATGGATTTGTTTTAAAAAGTTATAATCAAATACTTAAGAAAGCAAAATTATATGCTCAAATTTTACTGATATAGCTCTTGGCATTTTGAAGTTATCATTTTCATTTCCAAATAGATAGACAAATAAAAAGAAAACCTTCATTTACAAACTTTTTTTAAAATTCAATAGAAATCTCAAATCTGCTGTTATAATACCATATTAAATTTCATTCATCTAAAATTAATTTAGGTGGATGAAAATTTCATCCACCATTTCATTCATCATCCATCTTAAATTTCCTCACAGAGTTTATAATATGTTATAATATATATATATATATATGTTCATGGAGAAACATATATATATCATTATGCAAAAATTTTTTGCAGTAAAAATATTTAAAGGAACTACTATTGGCAATTTAATAAATGATGTACAATATTGCTAATATTCAACAATAAAATATCAGTGTAAAGAACCATCACGAAAACAGGTTGAAGTCACCACTGAAAATTAATTCATGCTGTTTTGAATAAATATATGTTAATCTTAAAAAGAAATTATTTTTTTCCTAAGAAAATAAGCAAAAGGAATGAAACAATAGACAAGTAATAAACAGAAGAAATATATTCGCTTATTATCAGTTTTTCCCTAAATTGAAACAAAGCCTTTTCCACAGAATTGCAGATTTATTGAGATCGTTTCAGAGATGAAAGATCAAATATTGCAAGAAAAATGCAATTATATATAATCAAGCAATTCTGTAATATGGTGAAATCTCATTTTTTTCCTCAAGATGAAAAATAAATACTTAAACAAAAAAAAAAGCTCCATTGAGTTGTTTATATAAGAATTCTTTAAAATAATCAGTTTTAAAGGCTTTTAATGACACAATGCATCTGTTTATTTTCTTTTAATTTCACAGCTTTTATTTATAAAAATATTGAATGATTAGGATTCATATAACATTCGAATGGCAGTAATAATATCTGTATAGCATTGTATGATGTTTAATATAGCAGCCAAATCAGGCAAATAATAGCAATTTTGTTATCTTAATCATTATAATTTTGTTTGTATTGATTAGGATTCATATAACATTCGAATGGCAGTAATAATATGTGCATAGCATTCTATGATGTTTAGCATAGCAGCCAAATCAGGCAAATAATAGCAATTTTGTTATCAGATAAATTATATATCATTAGCACATGTAAATTTAATATACAATAAATGGTTAGAGTAATGTCTTTTTTGATATGTCAGGCTGAATATATACAATAAAGAAAAGCATAGGAAATATCAAAATATTAGACAATCCAATATTCCAATCGAATATATAATAATAATAGATCTGATATTTTAAAGAATTTTTTTTCATACTGCATAAAATTCAAATTTTGTATGATGGCAAATAAATACCATTAACAAAAATATACAAATTAAATTTCAACGAATTAGGAAAAAAATGCTACCTTTGGTTGTATATTTATTCTTTCCTCATTTTCAGCAAAAACTATTGATTCAATTTTTTCCTTTACATAATTAATCTCCATTTCTATTTCTTGATGAACATCACAGCAGAACTTTTCAAGAAATTTAATTGCCTCTCCAATCTACATTTAAAATAAAAATTAAATTTTTAATGTACGAAAATAGATATTGAAATATTTCAATCTTAAATCTGGCATAAATAATTTCATATAATTTAAAGCTAGAATAATAATCACATTTATTTAAGGAATTCAACTAGGTGACTAGCTACATTAACAAAGCTATAATTTGCAAATCATCTAATCAAAAGCTCTTACTACATAAACTAAAATTTCATACTATTTGAAATATATATATTGGCAGATCCCATATAAACAAGTCTAATAAAATACTTTTAAAAAAACTATCGTTGATTTTATATTTACCATCGCCATAAATTTTAATGAAAACTGTAGATTCAATCTAGAGATTGGAATTAATATATAATAATATAATTAATAAATATATATATATAATTAATAATAATTAATATATATATAATATAATTAATAAATAATATTAATATCAATATAAATAATCAAAAGAGAGAAAGAATAACAAGCAATTCAAAAAATTGATATATTACTCGCAAATATTCTCTGTTTATATATGTTCTGTCATGAAAAATCCACCTGGTAGAGATATGATGAACAGTTTCACAAGCTCAATATCAGATTATGACATTTTTTTTTCACAAGAATGCACTAAAATATAAGTAGCAAAATCCAACAGAAATGTGCACAAAAAATAGCAAATATAATCTACACACATGTAAGCAGATAATCATTACAAAACAATAACCACAGCACAAAGATTTAAGAGAGAATTCGATCAAGAACAACATTCCAAAGAGAGAATTCAGTCGACTGGCTTACACAGATATGTCCCATTAATATCCATTCCAATAAAATATCTGAAAACATAGCAAAAAAAGAGTATTTATCTGAATTTAGCATTATTTCAGATAAATGCTGATAATATACCTAATACCTCAAACACAAACCACTAATTAATGATCTAAAAATGTTAGTCAAAATCTTTTAACATTCAAATAAGATGGAGAAAGAAAGGGCATATGTATAAATCTGCCTATATCCATAAATTATGATGGTAAAGTTGAATAAAAATAATGCAGCTGAATAAAATTAAAAAATGATTTTGAACTTGTTAGAGATTTTCCTTGTGAATTAGAGCATAACACTTCATTTAGTGATACAGGATGAGTTTGGTTCTAATTTACCAAACGAAAGAGAATGGATCATAAAAAACTATAGTAACCCTGTCCTATCTCTTACCATTTGTAAGTTATATTGAATAAAGTGATAGATTGTTGCAAAGTATCACCAAGACTGACAGTCTTCAAAACAGACATTTGTCAGAGAATCTGCAATTAAAAAGATAATGGATGAAGAGATATAAATCTGTCAATATGATCTGTTTCAGATCAGACATCAGACAGGGTTTTTTTTTCCCATTCAAGTTTATATAACTAAATAAAAATGCTACCTTTCTTATTTGATTTTTCTTGAACCTAATTAAAACCACAAGTTTAAGGTAAACAGGAAATTAAAGCAACAGCCTCTCACATTTTTTTTACAATCACAAATTTTAATAATGTATTGCAAGTGTACGGTTAAATTTTTCCTGAATTACAACATTCATATGATTCATTGTAGTTCTTACAAAATCCAATAGTACAGACAAGTTTTTGGTGAACTTGGCATTGCAGTTAGAAAGACATTTGCAGTATTTAACTTTAGAAGATTTAAGAGATGATATGATTTTACGTTCCATTATAGTTTCAAACTTATAGCTCAATATTAAAGTTTGGTATGCTGATGAAAATGATTCCTGTTCTAGGATTTCTCCGATTTTTTTTACCTGATGAACACATATTTTCAAAATATGTGCTCATTTTCACATAGGTACATCAGAAACTTTTTTAATTAGGATTTTTCTCCAATGCCATATCTTGCAGACAGTAAGAGATAGGACAGGTTGGTTTATTCGGGTTTAATGGCGCAAGAGCCAGAGGTAGGAGATAGGACAGGATTTTCATGCGTTTTATGATACATTTGGATTTTATTGTCACTTTGTGTCACCTTGGTTTTTATTGTCATTCATTTTGAAGGTTAAAATTATATATATATATATATATATATATATACTGCAGGTTTTCAAAAGTAAAAAAATTTAACTTACTGATTCATCAGTGACATCACCACTAATTAATTCTGGCGCTTTGTCTTTCAATAGCTCAAGTTTGATTTTTCTGTCTTCTAAAACAGATCTAAATTCATCAGCATATTTTTGGAGGAGTTGAATAACCTGTTGAACAAATAATAATCTCAGTCCAAAATAACTTCAAAGGAACTCATAATTTAAATTAAGGGAAACAGGATTGATAGAATTTGACAACATCAAATAAAATTCTGAATTTGAATTAAATGAATATAGTAAAGAATAAAAGAGTAGAATAGTGGGGAAAAGAGTTTTTGACCCGTCCCTCCTGATTTCTTACTATTTGTACTATATGACATGCTTTGCATTTACTTTTATAATATAAAGTGAAGAAAAATTGAATCGAGATAAGACTTCTTGCCTTTGACTGATTATATCAAAATTTGATACAAATATAAATTTAAATATGAAATCAGTAGACTATAAATTATTTATCTTTCTTTTTTCATATGAATAGAAAAATTTTCCATTTGCAGATTGCATCTAAAATTTAATACATAATTTACCATTATGGTGTAAAAACACCATATTGGATTTTATCTATCAAGTTTGTTTTTCATTTTAGAATTATCTTATTCAAAGACAAAATAGTTTTCTTGGAATGAAGTCTACAGCATAGATATATATCAAAATGTTGAGGTTAATTTTTTGATAATTACAGTATTTTCTTCTTCGTAACTTTTATATTTATAAGAAAAAGTAAAACATTGCATATACCAAATTTAAAAAAAAATACTTAAATAATGATGAAAAAATGTATTCTTATATCCCATATGTATAGGTCTTTACTATTAAAGTTTCACTTTAAAATAGCCCCAAAAGGAAAATTACTTAACAAAATATTATCAAACCTAGAAACTTTAGAAAAGTATAATATCAAAAAGTACACCAAGAGCCAATGGTACTGCAGGGTTTGAGAAAAATCATGGCAAGGTTTGAAAACACAGGTTTATTATCTATTGTTCCTGATCAAGGAAAAAAAATTGTTTCTATGGAGACTGAAGAGATTGTTACATGAGAAATAAAGGACTTACTAGTGTAGCAATAATGGAAAGTATCACAATGCATATAGTATATGTACTCTTGATCGTGTAATGGACTTACTAGTAAGTAAGGTAAGTAAAATTATTTGTAAAAGTGCTTCTGCAATATCATACAAAATCAAAATTTTTCAACAATTTGAATAACTTATTTTCCTTTACAGCAATTTTAAAGTGGAATTTTAATTTTTAAAGAGCCTGAATGTCATATCAAATGTGAAAATAAGTGAAATAAAGATGGGGAAAAAAGGCAGTGGTAAAATTTGTTATTTAAAGAATTTTTAACATATGGCAGAATATTAGAATATTACTCATTTATAAAATTGATAAATTTTTCAAACATATTTAAGTTATTCACATATGTTATAATTTGAATAAAAAATAACACAGATCCATAAAAATTTGAATTGTTCAATAGGTTAATAAAGAATAATAGAGATCTAAGTAACCAATTAATATACAGCTTATATTTATTTAAAAATTAAAATATTAACTGATGAAATGACTGGATATAAACATCCAAGTGAAAACAAAAATATAGGCACTCTGCAATTAGATTAAAAAAAATCACCAAAATATATAAAATCATTTCAAAAACTAAAAAAGACCAAAATAATTTATTAAAAAATAATTGAAAACAAACCACAGACCTTTATTTGAAGAGGATCTGAAGTCTTTTCTGATACATAGTCATCTGTTCTTTTGGCATCTACTTGCTAAATAAAAATTATTAAGAAAAATTTATTTACTTGAAAGAATTTTAGTGCATTTTTCATTAAGTCTTGCAATTTTTTATTAAAATATACTGAAAATAAAATTCAATCAGTTTTCCTATAAAGCAGCAGTTTTATTTTTAAAATATAATTTTTATTATTTATCTAACTATGAACAAATGATAAAAAATTTGATCAAGCAAATATTACAATATATCTTTAACTCTTATATTGCAAACAATTATTTTCTTTTCACATTTTTTCAATTTCTTATTAAATTCTAGGATTTTTTATTTTTAAATATTTTTAATTGCTTATTTAGAAAGTTATTTCATCTTTTATTGATTATTTAATTAGCATGGCTTGAGACATATTTCTATTTATGATTTAACTTAAAAGAAAATTGTTTTAATAATGATTCAAGTTTCAAACTTTGTCAAATTTTAAACTGAAAATTTCTAATATTTTATGCTTTTTTAAAATTAGAATCAAACTGGAAGAAAAGAAACTACATAACTAAAACAAAAAAATCAAAATATTATATTTTACACCAAGTTTGTTTGGTTTTATGTACTGTTTGAAATAACTTCCTTCGTTAACTTTTGTTGCTTTTAGAATTTTAGAAGAAAAAATAGTAAAAAAAGAAAATAAATTATTTTTAAGTTAAATGAAATAATTGAATCTCTAAAAAGGATAAATTGAGAATATACCCTGAATTGGAATCATAAATAAAAAATTAATCATTTATCATGCTTGAAATTCATAAATCTGTGATTACACTGTTAAACATTGTGGCAAATTTCCTTCTTACATTTTTTGTTTGATTTAAAGTTTTGTTTTAAATATAAACGAAACAACTGATAGTTTTGGAAATAAATTTTTATTAAACTGCTTTCATTCAGATATATAAAATTTTTATATTTATTAGTGCACTTATTTTCCAATAATTTTTATATTCCAGAAAAGCTATGCAGATTCTTGGTTAAATTATTCAGCTATAAATTTTCTTTTTGTACATTTTTTCCACCATAAAAAAGCAAATAGAATTACTCTAATAATTAAAAATAAAATCAGAAACCTGAGGTTTTTTCTTCCGCAAATGCCTCTTGGCAGCTTTCGCTTTCCTTAGCAGTGCTTCTTCCTCTTGTTCTCTTTCTATAAGTTTCATTGTAACAGCTGTTGTATAAAGTTCTTGAATCCTAACATTTAATGTAGATTCCTGCAGGAAGCAGACATTTTTAGTATTTCATGAAGAATTTTGGTATACTTAAAGGATAATTTATTTCACTCATACCTGTGTTTCAAGACAAGTTGGTGTTACATCTCCACTACAACCTTCCAACCACCAGAAAATATTTTCAACCAAATTAACCCTTTTCTTTAAAGTTGAAGGAATTTCTCTCTCTTTCACTTTCAAATCTTGAGCAACATTCAGAAAGTTTTTCAGTGTTAGAAATACTTGAGAAGCCTAAATTAAACAAAGTAACAACATATCTGAATTTTTTCTGATAGTATATTGTCTAATATAAATACCTAAATATTAATATAGTGGTTAACATAGCATAAGTACAGAGTAAATTTACAACTTCAATGTGATTTAGATGTATAAGTATAAAGTCTTCACCTCTTCAAAAATAAATTCAAATAAAACTATAATTTTGTTCTATTGCTAGAAAAAACAGCATGAAAGAGTTGTTATTTGATCATTTGATTTTTATCTAAACTTTATAAAACCAGAAAAGATATTCATTTTACTTATTTATTTATTTTTGAATTTTTATACAAGCTCAAAAAATTTCTATTCTTTATTATATATTTAAGAATTTTCATATATTTATATGGTTTAGATAGTTTCTATAATAAATTTATTTGATTTTTAAAAATGAAAAGAGAATTAACAGCAATAACACATATTTAAAATAATGTTTATTTTTTATTTTATTATTATTTATTTATTAGCCACTTTGGTAACCAGCAGGTTTGTCAAGTATGTTAATTGCATTTTTCAATTAAATCTATTCTGCATAACTTGATGACCCTGTTTCACTTAGCGTAATATTTTTATGATTAAATTGTGAGAGGTATTCAAGTCATACTATTTTTAATAGCTTTATATCTATTCTACTTATCATGCACATGAATCTTCCTAATGGTGTCAAGACCCATAACATCATTTTATCATTAATATGTATTTGGGTAATCTATAAAAAACTGAGAGTTGTCTTTTACATTAATATAATATCCCTGTTTCAATCCTAATTGTAAACTGTGTACAATTATTTTTCCATAAGTTTCAACAATGGAAGAAGATCTTGTTAAATATAAGATGAAACAATAAAACAAATTGTTTAATTTTCTTGTAATAATAAATTATTCACTAAATATTAGGCAAAAAAATTCAAAAATTTGTCAAAATTCAATTCCATTTGCATAAAAATGAAATTGGCATGATTAAAAAAAGCAATTTTTTTTTAATTTGAAAATAGTGTAAAAATTAGTTTAGTGTAATAATATTTTCAGGACTTATTGCAGAAAAATGTCAATATTTTACTTCATTTTAATTAATTAAAATTTAATTAAATTTTCGAATTAATTGTCCCAAGATGCATTCAATTTTCTACTCTCCAAAAAATAACTGAAAAATTTGGTATGACCATGTCAAACAGAATAGCCTGCTCAGCAAAAATACAAACCTATAGACAAACAATAGTCTCCTTTATTATTAGCAGAGATTTGCATTTTTAATTTCATGGAAGAAAGGAAAGTAACTTAGGATAAAAATAAAATTCACTATGAATCTGAATATGCATAACATGTTTTGTAAATAAGAGTTTGCAATATGAATATCTTCACAAATTTGAATAGAACATATTAATAAAATTGATGAAATTACAATACAATGCATAATGAATATATTAAGATAAAAATTCAGTATTATTGAAATATTTTTCATTGAATCATTGAAATAATTTTCATAACTCTTTATTGAGAAAACATTGTTTCAAAACATTTTTATTTATATTTCCTGCTTATAATGAATTAAGAATGACTTTTATATTTACCTATCAGAATTAAAGATTTCATGCACTTTATATACAAACATCATCACATATCCCTGACTATGATATTTTATTAGTTCCAGTCGGCAGTTTGTGTGAATATTTATGAGAAAGAAAGAAATCAACATCCTCCAAGGAGATGCACGAGCATGCCAAACTCATGAAGTAATTCATATTCTGTAATAACCTAGGTATTGATTGGCAACCACTGAAGTTGCAGGGTCATAGCGAACATTGAAAATTTATTTACAAAACCTAAGTTCATGTTCTACAAAATTAGGATGATAAATAGGTTCAGGATTAAAAAGCAGGAGAAAGCAGATCGATATATCATCTTGTAATTTGATGTATAATATTTTAAATATAAGGAACATAAGAAATAAAGCATAATATCTTCAAAATATACAAACAAAAATAAGACAATGCTTTCAAAATATAAGAAGAAATGCACAACTGAACAATAATTTCAAAATGAGAAACATGGAAACATAATAAAATTTATAAAACAAAAAAAAATGTTAAAAAAAAGGACACAATTTTTTAAATGTAGAAATGAAAATATTAAAACACTAAGACTTTAGGATGGAGAGATGTATTTAAACAGATGCATAGCAATTTCTGAGTAATTAAGAAGACTTAAAATAGTGAAAGCGAATTTGACAATTTTTTTGTCAAAAATTTATGAATAATCATACAATGAAAAGACATATTATCATTGTCCAAAAATTCCGGAGTTATTCCTTCACAATTTTTATTGTTTCCAAGGAACAAGTTTAATAATTTCTCCAATTGTTAAACAATAGTCCCCAAGTGTAAATTCTCTAATCTAATGGACATGTTGATGATTAGATAGTCTTCAAGAGTGTGATTTTATCTATGATGGATTTTCTATCTTCTTTATATATTTTATTTCACTCAAATACTCTTGTTGCTGATACACTGTCGTCTTTAAAGGCTTTTTGTCAAATATTCCATTCAATATTTTTGTTGCAAGATTTACTTTATGTGAATGAATTTTAATGCATATTCTTTACTCAATTACATTCACCAGTGTTAAAGTTAACATTTGTATCTCAATAAAAATAAATTTAATTTCAGAATATTAAAAAAAAATTCAATTTTTGAGTATTACCAGATGTTTATAGAAATCATAAGATAGTCTGATAAAAGTCTACAGAATATATCTACTTTTGATATATTTTAAATGAAGCATTTAGGAAACTTTTTTATCCGAGTATTAATACCCCTCACTTCCTCTCCCCCAAATAAAGAATAAACTATATTAAAAATTTAGTCAAAGACTGCCTCACCTTAAGAAAATTCTAATATTTGAGGTGTCTTCTTTTTTTATATAAATAATAAAAAAATGAACTAATACTATAAATTACTTTGAATGAAATGTGTTCATCATTTGTAAAGTAATTCTTTCTATTATTTTTTCTTGTTAGAAGAAAATGGTGTTTCAGATAAGATCTTGGCAAAAAACAGAACCAATTCAACCGATTTTCTAATTTTTGAGATTAAAAATATAATTTAATTTACATTATTAGCATCTGATAAATGAAGCCTAGATCATAAAACCTTAATAGAAGAAACTGGAAAGATTAAAATAACATATTTAATCTTACGAATTATGTTGTATTTACATTTTCTAAAAATAAAAAAAAATTTAAAAGATATAGAAATTTCTTTATAGAAAACATAATTTTTTTTTAATTTTATAAAGTTATCACATATATTTATATAGCAATGTTTTTAAGACAAACCTTCATATTTAATTCTTCTTTCTTCTTTTGCAAAATTTCCAATAGAAAAGTTTCGTGCAAATACAAAACAACTTGTGTAGACTAAAAAAAAAAAAGTTTACAATAAATTTTAAAAAAAATTACAACACACATATAGTTATGAAGTTACATATTTTACATAGTAAAATTTACATATAAAATACTTACTTCACATATAGTTATGAAGGCAAAAAACTGGTGACCCTTTACATAATCTCCAAATATATAACCAAATGCATGATTATTAGCAAAATCTTGTGTAATATGAGATATTTTGTTAAGAAAATGGTGATGAAGAACATCCTGCAAATTAAATATTTATTTCAAAAAAATTTATTCTTAAATGAACTTTTACAGAAGCACTTGTAACTGAAGCAAGCTCACATTAATGAATTACATATTAATTGAGAAAGATTTTTTTTAATGAAAAATGCTCACAATCAAAATGACGATATATATTTTATAATGAAAAAAAGAATAAAATCACATCCTATTAATAGTTAACAGGTACTTCAAAGAATAAAAATTATTCATTTACAGGAAATAATATAAAGAACATTTTTAGCCATAGTTGTGATTTTAAATAAAAGAGCATTACTGTATACTTAATTAATGTATTCTTTTCAATATCTATCAACCTTATTTTAATGACTCTAAAATAAAAAAACAAAAACTAAAATTTTTGTGCATTTATATCTGTCAAATAGCAGAAAAATTGTAGACCTGAAGAGTAATTTTATAAAATAAAAAAAAAAAAACCTTTGAACTAGGTAAATAAATCAAAGACAATATTTATAAAATTATAAAGCCAGTAAAAATATAAAAAAATAACAATTAAATTATGTTTACACTTAACTAAAAATTAAATTATTTCAAATGTTTAGTAATTCCATTATAATGAGTAAAGTTAAAAAAATAAAATGAAAAATCTTTACATTGTACCTTGAGGTCTTTGTCTTGTATCTGGACACCTGTGGGACTTATTTCCAGAATAACATCTTTTAAAGCTTTTCCAGCATTTAAGAATATCTGCAAATATTTCCAAGCATGAAAATATTAATCTTATTAAATTATTCTCTTATCTATTTTTATTTGATAAGCAAATGAAAATCAAAGTTTACTATATCTGTCTCTATTTCACTCCTTCATAATACTAAATTTGCCAACAATACTTCACAATAAGTAAAAAAATAATGAACCAAGTTATGTTTATTACAATCCAATTATTTCTCTGTGATATGGCCTAAGTTTCATACTTTTTTTCTTTCTCAGTAAATACACTTGTTTGCCTGGATTGAAAGTTAGCAGGCAATTCATTAGAGTCATGCCCATATTAAAAAAAATAATTTTAAAATTTTATTTAAAAAAAAAAGAATTTGCAAAAGTTCTGCAAAAGTTCAAAAGGATGAAATTTTAAAATTAATTTTAATATGTGTTGCTTCCTGATCATTTACAAAACTAATGAAAAATATGAAAGCAAATTATTATTAGAGATACAATAGAATTCAAAGACTTTTCAAATCAAAGCAAAGTTTAAAATGCCTGTAAAAGCAATCTCTTGTTCACAGTACGGAAACAAGATGATCATTCAAGATATATATATATATATATATATATATATAATGATACTAGATAATAATGGTACTAGATATAAAAAAAGATTTTCTAGCAAAAACTGTAGGTTTAACATAATGGCAAGAATAAATATAGTATATAAATTAAATTGAAAATACTTAAAAGTAAGGTAAAATTTTACTGCATAATAATGATCATGAAAAATTTTGAATTGGTTTTATGCCTTTAAATATTGTTTCATAAAGGAAAATTGAAGGCTACTTAATTATTTTCTTTTAATACCTTCACCATTAAGTAATGATAAATCTCTGCATTAAACTGAAGAAAATCTCTTATGCTCTCTGAATTAAATTAAAGAATATCCTAGCATTAAACTAAGAAAAAAGAATTCATATGTGGATACTTATATCTAGGTTATGAGAAACAAGGAACAGTTTATGAAGAGGATTCTTGATCTATGGATTGTGTTTCAACTGCATTAAACAAATGGAAGAATTCATCATCATGAAGTTATAGGTTTCATCCATCAACATTTTGGCCATTAATTTCAATCTTTGATGATAGCAAAAGAAGAATCATAAATTTTTGACAACGTTATTTCAAGTCTTACTCCTTCAATAAGCATTAAGACTTTTATGTGTTTCCACACAAAAATGTTTAACTTATAAATTGATTTAAAAAATATAAAATATACTTCTATAATTTTAAAAATACATTATTTTTTGTCTTTTTTATTGAGTATTTTAATGTAAAATAAGGATTATTGCGAAAGTTCCAATATATATTGAAATACATTGAAAAAAATGTAAATTCTCATCTAACATTAAAAATTGAAAATTTCAATTGTTAATAACTCATCAACCCTTTATTCAAAACTACAAAATGTCATATATTTAAGCTAATTTAACCTGGAGAGTTTGAGTATGTATTCTGAATTTTGTGTGGCCATTTGAAAAAAAAATGAATTTGTGTAAATCTAAATATAAAGGTGACACCTTACTTGAAAAATTATTTCATATACTTGCGAAAATATATTCTGACAGTATTTCTTCAGAATAACTAACAGTATTTAAATTTTTTTTGAAGGAACTGTTTATATATTTTTATGACTACCTCTTTGTCTAAATAACATTTATATTTTAAATTCAATTTGAAATTAAGACACTTTTAAATCATATATATATCTTCAAATTAAAAATAATCAATCTCATCAACATATTTTATTTAACTATTAATTGCACAAAGGAAATCTTACAATTACATGCAATAATAAAACAGAAATTTTTAAAACTTGCAAAATTTAGACAAATTTAAACAAACCTTTAACTTGTCCAGCAATTTGTGACACGTTTCAGGGCTAATATCCAATCCAAGGACACTTTCACAACCCAAGAGCTTTGCATCAAATTGAACTTGATGAATTTCACTTGAATTATCACTTCCTAAAAATACAAAATAATTTTTTTTAAATAAAATTGTAAACAAATTTTTATTTTTAAAAAATTTTATTTCATGCATAATTAAAGTACCTTCTGAAGGAGAAGATGCAGTAAAACTGCTCGAAGAAGATGATCTATGGGTATTCCTCTAAAACAGATTACAAATTAAAACCATTATTGATTAAAAATGAAAATCGTTAATAAATTTTAATTTAGAATTTTCATGAAACGGATGAATGATAATGTGAAAAATCCTTCTAATTCATCACATTTTAAGCAAAAACATTATACCTCAAAATTTCCCTTTGTAAAAAACTAATATCCTACTCAAATATGATTCCAGTTTCTAAATGCAACAAAGGAATTAAATTAAAGGATCATGAGATTACAACAAACAATCTTTTAGCATATTACTTTCCAAAATGGCCTTTGCCTGTGGAATCATGAATTGTTTAAGGCTCTTTATCATTAATATTCAGCGTCTCACAGAAAAACTATAGCTTCTCATTATGAAAAAAAAGTTTTAATTTACAATAATGGCAAAACTATAATGCCAGAAAATAACTATGAAATACGTACATAACAGTTCAAACAAAATTTACTATAAGACTACAAACCAACAAGTGTAGATGATATCTATAACAGAAATAGTCAGCAAAATCTGTAATGTTGGGTGGAGTTAATCATGTCTTTATTGAATGTAGAAATTCCAATTGCTGTTACATCAAGCAATTCAAGAGGAATTGTGTGTGTGTGTGCGTGCGTGCGTGTGTGTGCGTGCGTGCGTGTGAGTGCGCACGTGCACGCACATGTTTTAATTTATGTGAGAAGAAAAGTAAACTAGAAGGATTAGTTACAGGATCATAAATTTTTCTCCCTTTTTTTTAAAATTCTGGATTGTAGTAAAGTAAAGATGTACAAGCTGAAATTTGCAATTCTTGTAAGATTTTTTATTATATACTGATTCTTTGGAAGTTATTGTTAAAATCTTTCTCAGCATTATATTTATTTTGTATGACATTTTTTTCTATTAGGATATCATTATTTATTTCAAACAAATTCTAGTCATTAATTTTTATTTGAATATTTGAAAGAAACTTGTAACATTATTAAGTATTTAAATCTAAAGTATACTGCAAATAATTTATTTCTTATGCGTGATGTGCATGTGATTTTCTACAACAGTTTTAATTAGCTAATCTGTAACAATCAGACCTTAGATATTAAGAGGATAACACATCTTCCAGAAATATAATATTTTGGCATCATTACTTAATGGAAAGCAAACATAATCCCATTGAATGATAGATTTTTTTTTATTATTATTATTACATGCATGCATATTTCAATATCAATTTTCTGAAAATTCAATATGTCTATATTATCACAGGATCAACCCATTCCTGACACTGAACGAACAATATACCAATTCATTTTTAACATTTCTTTTAGAACTGATATATATATTCTGTAACAGCAAGTTATTAAAACTTCACTCTTTTGACAGCATCAAACTGAGGAGTCGCTAATCATTTTGTAGATAGCATTATTCCCTTGTGCCTATTCCCTATCAAGATGTCTCATGGATACATTTACATATAATGAGGCAAGACAAGAAAACCTAAAAAAAGGCTTTAAAAATCACAAACCTTATCCTCTCTGTGCAGATGTTCACTTAACAAGTAACATTGATGAAATCAGTTGTAAACAAGAAATAGTAACCACAAAAAAAGAACAATATAAAATTCATTTCCTTATGAACTAATAATTTAAACTGCAAATAAAAAAAAATGAAAAGAGTTTTTTTTTTTTTTTTTTTTGTACATAGATGCATATATTTGTAAATAAAACTTGCAAACAACTCAGATAACAGTTCATTTCTTAGCATTCTCAATATAAATTAAACAAAGTGTCGAGATTCTAATGTTCAGATGTAAATTGGCAAGAAACAAGAAATAAAGAAAATGGAGCCTTATAATTCATATGAAAGAAGACTCCTAGCACTTGAGGATGAAAGAAAACATTTTCTTATTGTTAGGTAAAAACCTATCTTAAAGGAAATACAGGATTTCACTTGATCATAATCTAAAGATTAGCATATAAATGAGAAACAGACATTTGTTTAATATACTCATTACTTTGCTACTTAAAAAATACTTAAAACAAGCATATAACAGTATTTATTTGCTTAAGGATACTCAATGATTAGTAAATACCTTTTTAAATGATTAACCTCAGTATCTGACAACATAAAAACATTAATGTTTAACAAATCATTAAAATTTTAAAATTCTATATTAATAAATTTTAATAAACAAATGCTTGCAAATACCTGGTAGTCATATGTGCATAGTATTTGCTCAAAATAAGATTTCACATCTTTTTGACAAGGATTCAAAGCAGAATGCACCCCAAAACTTGGGATGATAGCAGTATCTAAGCTAAAATGTCTCATTGGTAAATTGGAACAGAAGCCTATAAGTTTAAAGAAAATAAAATTACTTGCATATTTCTAAATCATTACTGAAAAATGAAACTAATAAATTTTGCAAACTTGCCGACAGGAATAGCTGCTCCACCAAGTTGAAATTCGTAGAAAAAATCTTTCATACAGTCAGCAAAAGCTTCATATATCTAAAAATTATACATTATAAAAAAGCATCAAAGACAGGATATATTTTTCAAAAATATTATCAAACCTATAAAACTGAAAATTTTAACAATGTATATATGATCTTTATACATGCACATTCATTTTATAAATGCACTTTCATTTACGTATGATTCTCGGACAATAATCAGAAAAACATTGAGAATTTCAATTGTTTATTAAACTCTGTTAAATTTTACCATGAACCAGAATGTAAACATGCTGAATACATTTTCTGTGATTTAAAACGTCTTAATATTCTTAAAATTGTTATGCATGCACACATATAAGAATACTGCTTCAGCTCTGAAGACAATGAGAATCGTGTCAATATGGTGAAAAATGTTGCATTTGGATAAGAAAAGAAAGGAAGGTGAGACTAATAGATTAGTTTTAGAAATTATCAAAGCATTTAGTTTCTTATTTAATATACCCATTAGAATATATTAGCTGATTCCTGTTTTTAAAAAATAGTCAAAATAAAAATTCAAATTTTTAAAAGTGTTATCTTAAGGAAACAATTTAGTATGCATGTATCAAAGGCCCTTGTGCTTGAAAAAAAATCAGAAAATGAAATAATTAACAAGAGATATAAGTTAAAAATGACTTTAAACTTCTGTAAAGATTTTCATGTCGTGCATAAGACAATTGAAACAAATGAACCCATAATATAAGATAATATATTCATGATCAAATTAAATATTGATAGATTGTCTTAGAATATAGATTAAATCTATTCACAAAATGTAAATTCCTATAGTAAATGGAAGCCTTAATATTTCTTTTTTATGACTGAAAATTTCTTACTTTGTAATAAATACTTCTATCATAAAATTAAGTTAAATTCAAAAATTAGAGTTATCAATAAAAATTAGAGTTACCTTCCTGTATGATAGATTAAAAACACTAGTATCAATCTCATAATCTTTCCTATAAGTCTCAGGTAAAGCATCAGGTCTCAGTTTTACTAATGTGATGGAAAAGTTTTGTGCATGAGCACAGATAGCAACATAATCTCCATCTGTATGTAAGAAGAAAGAACAATATTAAATACTATGAAAATAAATACATATTTTTAAAGCATCACAGATAATGAAATAATTTTTTATAACAAATCAAAATTTCACTCTTTTATGTAATTTTAGATGTGTTTTTTTTTAATAATAACAAATTTTTCACTCAATGGATTAAAGGAAGATGCTCTCATGGTATCAATCAGTTTTTATTTTATTGGACCACGTCACCACACTTCTTTCACAGACTGAAAAGGGAGAAATTTCATCATTTGAAAATGCAGTGGTCTTTAAACCATCTGAACTGAAATCATATATTTTTTAGTAGTTTCTAAATGAACGTTTCAAAAATTTTATTCCAGAATGCTAATTCTTAAAATGAAAATACTTTACCTTCAGCCTGTTAAATTCATTATCTTCAGTACTTTATGCCATATTCCGTATAAGCATATGAAAAATGATTAAATTCTTAATAAAATCACTAAACTTAGTGCCTGTAGAAAATTTGGACAAGCATTCTTTCACTTACTAGAGAATATGCTGCTTTAAAAATGTTCTAAATAAGCATGTCTGGAAAATTTTGTTACCTGATATTCTAAATGTCCACAGGATTTAATGAAATTTAGAATTCTCTATTTCTCAAGACTGAAAATTCAGAATATTTAGAAATTTTTACTAGACAGTAAAACATTAATTGGAGATGAAAATGAGTTATATGAATATATCAAAATTTAAATTTTAGGACTTAGTGACACTTATCTGAATAGTAACAATATGTAGGGGAAAGTTTGTAAGAGCGGGGCAAATTAAAAATAATAATAATAATAATAATTCACTATTTTAAAATTAACAAGAATATAATTTACAAAAATCTAACAGTATGTTCTTTAATTTATTTTTTAAACTACAAGAACTGAAAAATACAAACTTTATTTACAAATTTAAAAATTGTAGCATTTTTGTCCAACACCTCTCTTATATGAGGGAGGTATGGGATACATATAAGGGAGGAATGGAAAAGGTTTGAGAAAATTAAAATTAATAAATATTGTATATTGATATCCTTTTCATTCAATGATGTATGGTATTGGATATGCCAAAAAAGAGTTGATTTTGAAATTTTCATTAATACCACCACATCCTGAAAACTTTTAATTTACAATTCTTTTCATTAACTACAATATTAATACATTTTTTTCTCTTTCTGGATGTTTTTCCTATGTATTCATGGCATTTTTATATAAATATATATATAATTAGTAATTTTTTTAAAAATTTTTTGAGACAAAAGCTTTTATAAATAACTTTCATAGTTTAGTTTCATTTTTTCATTGCTTAATATTTATTATATTGCTAATTGCTTTATTACATTTACAGTAGAATTTCCCTCAATTAAAATTAAGGGGTAAACATGATTTTTAGGTAGAATTTTTTTTTCATACGAAATGATACAAAATGATCTACAATATGTATTTATACTTTATATGATGTAGTTATTAACAAAAATAAAGAATAGCAAAACATGTTTAGACACAATGGAGCTCATAAATATTTTTTTTATAAAAAAAAAAAGAGTAGAATTTTATTTTTTGCTTTTTGTTCTGATTAATGAAAACTCAGCCTTTTTATTATTGTACATTATAGCTTTATATTATTTAATTATATACATAATATGACACAATAATATATATTAATAAATTTCAAATTGTCAACTTACTATTGCATTGCAACATTACAACTACTAATTTTTTTTAACAACATTAAGAAAAATGTGAAGCTTTAATCATTAGAATATTTAGCTGTTTAGAAATGTATTGATATGTAACTGAGCATGGTCATTCCTCCCTCTACAGAATTTTCTTTTGAAACACATATCAGATTAAGCATGCTACATTTAAGTTTAATCTTACTGTTAGTTTGTAAACACAATAACTTCCAGTTTATTATGCCTTTAAAATATTTTTATTTTACAAATAATAAGACTGAAAAAATAAGAATTTGTATTAACTTCCGAGGCATAAAATAGGTTTTATGTTTTAAAAACAAATAATATTACAAACGGTGTAACAATTAAGGTCCAGCAAAGGGCTGTAGCTGCTCTGTCTAATGGAGAAACTAGAAATAGATTCTAATCTTTTATTCAGACATAAATGGAGTAGTCCCATTCCTCCCAAATCTCCTCTATTCTATGGTTTTAAAGAAATACATGCAAAATATTTTTAATGCCTTTTTTAACCATATTCTTTAGGTGCTCTATAATAATAGCAAAGTAGTAATAAATACTTTTGGAGAGTCTTTCACTTTTAAAAAGCTTATATCGTGATCACCGTTATATTTATGCCTTTATATGTTACTTAATTCCCTACATCTTGCTTGATCATTTTTTTTATTATTATTTACTAGTTTTAAAACTGACTTCTGGAAACTTACATTAAAAATAACGAGAAAAAACTTTTGAAAGTTCAATTATTATATTAAATAGCAAAAAATTTCCCAAACAAAGGCATAACTGCATACCAATATTAATTTATCCGTAATAAATAAAAGCTTTGGGTCTAGTGTGGATTTGGGTGTCCCTTAGATTGGCGCCGAATTTCAGCGATGAAGAGCTATTTCTGGTTTCCGCAATGTTTTTGTATTCATTGACGTTACTGTTGGATTACCACCGATCTTGGCGTCAAAAAAATCGCCAAAAAATCAAGGGGCACCCGATTGTAAACTTTTACCAAGCGTTTATCACATTCATTAGAATAATAATGATGTTTTCAAGTATTTAGAATTTAACTCACCAGCTTCGGTTACACGCTCAGTAACAAATGTAACAGTCATAGGTAAATTAGCAGTCTTTAATAAACCTAATGTCATTTCATTTTGAAGTGCCTCCTTAATGCGATAAATTGCATTATCTGAAAGGATAAATGGCTTCATAATAGATCTTACCTGAAAAAAGAATGAATCAAATTTATTGTTTTGTGTTCGAAGATAACTAAGTTTTAAATTGGATATAAAAATAAAATATGCACTTAAGAAAGCAAAATCAATCCAATATATTTAAAAAAATTTCATTACATTCTAGTTTTATATTTCCATAGATTATTACAGAAAATTCTTTCAACATTATGTTATACTTTTTCCTCTAAAGATCTCCAAATAAATAATCTTAAATATTTAACGAAGAAGCTCCTTCTCTATAAAAACTTTAAATTCAGTTTCGTTTTCAAATTATACGCCATTCTAACAGTCACAGTGACAGTTGCTTTTCTTTTGTACTTCTTAATTTTTCTTAATTTTTTTAATCATTTATTCATCTAGTTTATATTACAAATGTGTTTTATTATACAATGGGTATTAAATAAAATAAACTAGCATAATTTAATAATAACTAAATAAAATTTAATAACTAAATTAAATAAAATAATAACTAAAATAAAAATAAACTAGCATAATTTTTAATCTTTTCTTTTTATCTTTATAAACTATTTATATATTGTTAATATGAGTCTTTAAAAGGGTGTTTCATAATAAATTTCACTTTTTTACAAAACTCAGCAAGACCGTTTGCAATTTTTAAGATAAATGACGAAATATCATGCAAAAAAAGTTTTCGTACGCAATATGCACATTCCTCTTGACGTGCTCTACAACTAATCCACAGTAAATATTCGAAGTTTGATGGTTTGTCAGAGTGAAGAATACGATATAACAATAGTTGTTTGATTTCAATGTTTCACTGATCCGTATGTAATAATGCAATGTAATATCCGTGGGTCAGATGGTCGAGTTATGATCTGGATGGAATCAAAACAGCATATGTTACTTACGAATTCATGTAGAACTATGAAGCACGGCGATGGGTAGAATATGGTTTGGGGGTATATAAGTGCTGCTGGTGTCGGATATTTATGTTTTATAAATGGAAATATGGATAGGTATATACATCTTGTCATTCTAAAACAAAACGTTTTAACCAATGCGGATAAACTGTCTGTTGGAATGGAGTTTATTTTACAACAGGACAACGATCCTAAGCACATCTCCAAGATTTGTCAAGAGTAATGTCTCTATAATGTAAAAAAAACAGCTTCCAGTCACCCGATTTAATTCTTATAGGACATTTATTGGAAGAAATCGGTCGTGAACTAAAAAAATATGACACAAAGAACAAAGTTGAACTCAAAAGAGTCATTCAAGACATTTGGAGTAATATTTATCCTAAAACAACAGAAAAACTGATGGGGGTTATGCCACAACATTTGAGAGAAGTGATAAAGGCCAAAGGAAGGCCTACCGATCATTAAATGCAAGTTGGTCAGCATGAAAAAGGTTTTTCATTTACTATATAAATACTGTACGGAAACTTTCTTGTTTCTTATTAATGGCATTTTTTTTATTCTTTCAATTTAAGTATTTAATTTTCTTCATAGTTTTTCCTTTATAATATTCATAAATAATAAATGAAATTGTATTAAACCAATTTTAAAATTTTCATTTTCATAACAAAATATTTTGTGCCAAAATTTAAACTTTTATTAACAGTCATAGCTGCGTACGGAAACTTTTTTTACCCACTGTTACTTTATACTTAAAATGCGTGATTTTGACGAATCTCTACTAGTCCTTCTGGAGATCAAAAAATACATTTTTGGAAAATTTTCGAGTCCGTCTGCTTGCCTGTGACAAAGATAATTCACAAATACTTTGAGCTAGAAGTCTGGAATTTGGTGTATGGTCTTTACATCAAATTTATGGATTTCTATCAAATTTTCAGTAAAATCAGCTCAGTAGAAGTCTGTCTGTCCGGCTGTTCAAATAAAGTTAACACAATAATTACGAGACGAAGAGAGCTGGACAGGTACAATTCAGTACAGAAATTTAATACTTATAGTGTAGACGTCAAATTTTGAGCCAAATCCAACTCTGAGGTGACTATCTGTCGGTTTGTGCATAAACCGATAATTCAATCAGTGGGAGTAATCCTCCCAAAACATTCTCGCTCACTCTCTATTGAAAGTGTTATTCCAGAGAACGCCTTGAATGGCATTGGCGCACAATAATTTTGAAATATCTATTTTTGTCCTGAAATTAGTATTTTTACTGAATTTATCTTGTAGTATTTGGTGAGTGCTTTTTTTTTCGATTAATCTCTGTTATTCGGTTAATAGTATCCGAAAATCGAAATTATATTTTAGACATGATTCTCCCAATCAATTGATACAAAAATTTGACATATAAATACTCTTGAGGTCACAAAATCACATATAAGTCTGGTTTATTTAAGTCATAGCGCTTTTGAGTTTGTGTTTATGAATGTGTATACATGCTTATGAAAGTATAGGCCGAAGGACGATCAACCCGTTGTTGGATTCGGCTCAAAATGTGATAGATGCATACACTATAGATATTAAATCTACTCACCAAATTTTATTTATCTAACTTACTTCGTTTTATAATTATCGTCTTAACTTTTATTCGGATAGCCGGACAGAAGTTGCTCAAAAGTTGATAGAAATCTGCAAATTTGATCTGAAGAATGTATACCAAATTTTATCTGTATAGTTCAAAGCATTTTAAAATTATCTTTATCAGAGACAGTCAAGCGGATGGACATTTTTCAAAAAGGATTTTTTTTCAAACTTAGGGAGGTCTAATACGGTTGAAGCTCGACAAAATCTCCTAATTCTTTGACGATTAATATGCATCCTCTATACTAAGTATGAGAGAAAGTAAAAATGCAATGATTTAAATATATCAAATTTTTTATGGAATTTTGTGATTACAAGTACCCTAGTAGCACAAATATAATGCAGAATATTGTATGTTATTAAACAATATTCTCAATATTGTATAATATTGTTGAATATTAAATGACATAACATAAAATCGTATAATATTGTAAAAGAGGATGTGTTACCTGGGTTCAGTTTTGTGTCAAATTTTTGTTTCAATCGGTTGAGAAAAACGTATCTAAAACATAAATTCCATTTTTGGATACTATTAATGCATGTTTGGAATTAATCGCCAAAAAAACTCGTCTAGTATCGCCCAGTAGGTTCAGTAAAAACGCCAAATTCATGCCAAAGACTAATATTTCGTATTATTGTATGCCGATTCCATGCAAGGCATTTTTTGGGGATAACACCTTTATTAGAGAATATATGAGAAAGTTCTAGGGAGAATAATCCCGCTGATTTATTTTTGTTATAATACAAATGAGGGGTAAATTTTGTGACATGACTCCTTTTAATTTTTATTAATTAAATTTACTGACAGCGTTGTCTAGGAATTTTAATATAACGGAATCAATTTATACTTTCTTGATATAATAAAAAAATTGGTTTAATTGAATTTTGAAGTCCACTGTTCAGCTTTCATGAATAGAAACAAAATTCTTACTCTAAAACAATCATGTAACAAAAATAACGTAACCTTTACACTCTTTACATAATTGTGCCTAATAAATTTACTTCATAATGCCAGAGCTAAAAAAAATATACAAAGAAATATATCTTTGAAGAATGTTTTCCTTTAATAAAATCAAATGCTAACTTTGAATTAACCACATGCCAGTGATTAAATACCAAAAAAAAAAAAAAAAAGCCAAAAGTTATGCTTATTGCAATCGACGATTAATTGCCAAATATGTTCTATTGTCTACCGATTATGTTTGCCAATATTATGTGGTAAGCCAAAAGTTCGCCAATGGCATACGAATAAGCCGAAAATTCACAAATAGCATGCCATTACTATACAAATATCGTAAATCATATACAAAGAAGCAGATAGAAAGATAGTTGAAGCGTTATACCAGACCAAAGTAATGGCGGGTTTATTACATTAAATTTGTATATATACAGCATTTATAATAAATCACTAGTAGAATGAATTTATGGAATCTGAAGCCATTTCTGCTGTTGCAAAGGTAGATAAAGCAATATACTTCAGAAATACGAACACCCTCTTATTTTTGATAGTCATTTTGATCCTGCAAAGTGTTAAATTTTACGTTAGCACGTTTTATATTTACAAATCTTAAGAATAAAAAAAATGAATAAATTGAACCAAAATCTTTTATATTGAATCCAAAATATTTAAACATACTCTTATTAAAGTACCATGAAAGAACAAATTTTTTAAAACAGAATTTCTTCCTATTTTCTACTTTTTAATCTTGGGACCAATTTTTTATCTCACTAAAAGGATGCCGTTACTAAGAAATCATACTTTAAATTAACTAACGATTACTTGATAACTAAATTCTGAAAATATTAAAAGAACATATTGCCATCAATTGCACAGAAAATTTCAGTACTCTAGACATTAAGAAATAAGTAAGAAATCAATTACAGAATCCCTTTTATACGAATATGAAATAAATCAAATTAAATAAGTTTCTTATTTGGAGTGTTTGTTAAAAAGATTCATCTAAAGAATAAGCTTTTGGAAATATTTCCGCATATTAGAATATTAGGTAATAAGCATTTTGATTATTTTTATGAATTTTTATATATATATATTTTAAAATAATTATTTCAAGCTGGAAGGGTCAAACTTGATAAAGCTGTTTTTCCATTTATTAAATGCTTAAAAATACATTATATTTTCCTATCTAAACAAATCATACACTTTCTTTCAAATAAAAAATCCATTAAATTAATGTCATTGTTTGCAATAAACGGAAAGTTGGACAAAAATAAACTCTTTGCACATAGCGTTCATTTACATTTAATAATAATAAAATAGTTCTAGTTAAGTTATTATTTCTATATCAAGCACATGCCATTAGTGAACTTTAGGTTTCACCAAGTATCATTACTGAATATAATCAGCAGATTAACATCATATCTTTTGAGATTTTCTTTATGACAATTAATTGTTGGCAGCATAAACTTTAACAATTTGTTTAGCAGTCAATCATTGGCATGCGTTAATAGAAAGATACCTATTTTCACTTTCTCGTATGCGTAATATAGAGTAATCATAAAAAAAAAAAAAAAAAAAAAAAAAAAAAAAAAAAAGAACTCGAAATTTTGACGACATTCCAGGTTTTAGACCTTCCTGAGTACGAAAAAGGAATTTTGAAAAATGTTCACCCGTCCGTCTATCTGTCTGTGACAAATATAACTCAAAAACGCATTGAACTAGATGGTTTGAATTTGGTACATTGCCTTTACACCAAATTTCCAGATTTCTATTAAAATGAAAGTAAAATCTGCTTAGAAGAAGTCCGGCTGTTCGAATATGAAATGACACGATAACTGCAAAACGAAAAGGGCTAAATAGATAAGATTCAGTTCGCAGATCTAACATCTATAGTATAGACGCCTATCAAAGTTTAAGCCAAAACCAACAAAGAATTTACTGTCTGTAGATCTAAAGTTTCAGAAAAATGTAAATGTGTTAGTTCAAAAACGCAGTAACTTAAATATATCAAATAAGGTACGTGATTTTGTAACTACAAGTGCAGTTTTGTGTTAAAGCTTTGTTTTAATCGATTGAGAAAAACGTGTGTAAAGCAAAAATATGATTTTCGAATACTATTGATGGCGTACCAGGGATTAATCGCCAAAAATGACATGGTAGATTCAATAAAAATACTAAATTCGTGCTAAAAGTTCATATTTCGTAACCATTGTACGCCAATGTCATGTTATTTAGCATGACAAGTTTATAATGGAGTATGCTAGAAAGCTTTATGGAGACCACTCCCGCTGGTTATAAAAAGGCTCTTTTTAGAGTTTTGGAAAATTAATTTTCCTGATGATGGTTGGACCAACATTTTCAGAATTCTATAACTTCGGAATATGAAATACTTTGACTTCAATTTTTAATATCTTGATAAGAAAGAAGATTATATATTAAAATACTTAAGATCTCAAAGAGCATTTCATTTTATCTCCTTTTTTTAATGAGTATTATATATATATGTAGAGTTTTAATTAGTGGCCATTACCATTCCACTGTTATACTGAATGCATCCAATTCAATTTAGTTTTATTGTATTGTAATAGATGGCACCACGGGTTCTACTAGTCGAAAGTGCTAGGTCACGTGACCATAAATTTGAAAAAGCGAGCTGTTGGCATTAGCTCGGGGGGAGAGCAGAGCAGAGCAGAGCGGAGAAGGAGAGGCGTTACATAGCTTAGCTATGAGCAGACATCTGGTTAGGCTTTGCCCTTGGTGTCATCTAAATATTTTACTTCTAACCTTAATGTAAATAATGTTTCCCGTCCTAATTGTTAATGTCCTTTTAATTTTGTTTACTGTAAATAAACTATTTGCTTTACTTTAAAAGTTTCTTAATCAATACCCTAGACACTGATCCAAATGGGATTGAATGGGCATTTTGTCCCACCCAGTCCTACAAACTTGGGGGCTCAGCCGGGATTTTGAATCATCGTTAAAGAAAACTCCAGCATCCAGTCTCCTCTTCAAATAAGTATACAACGGAAGGGTTCCCACCTGTGCAACGGAAGAATGTGTGTTCTTGCATATCAAATGTCAAAAGCGTCATCAGTGAAAAAATTGTGTCTCAAAAGCATCATCAGTCAAAAAATCTTACCTGGAAAGCATCACCAACGGAAAAATTATCGAAACATCGAAAAGAAGTGTGCACCGCCGAGTAAAATATAAAACGTTGTGTCGTCGCATACAGCTACTGAGCAAGATTCGCGTAAGTACTTTGAAATATTTTGTCTACGTTCCAGAATTGAATCGCCTGACCTGAAAGTAATCTATTGACGCTCTCCAGTTCTTTTTATTTAAATATATGTAACAATCCATTTGTTTAAATCCATTGATAACTGTTGTGTATTTCAGCTTCATTAATGTGTTTGATGTGTATAGTAACAGATTTCAGTTTTGTTTTTGAAGTGTCTATTCTATAATAAACGTAGGGAAATTAATTATAAGTAAACTATTGATTAATTAAAAATTATTATTTTATTGAAAAAAAATATTTTTTTCTGTTTTGAGTTCAGAATTTAACTTTTTTTTTTTTTTTTTTTTTTTTTTGAAATTTGTATGCACTATTCTGTTTTTCTATTGATTGATATTCGAGTTTGATTTTTGTTAACCCGGCACAATCTAAGAATCCGTTCAGGAGCATACGCCGGAAAAACAAACCTCATTCCTTCCTCCCTTCCAATCGCCGAATCAACGGCAGGGCAATGACCTCGAGTGGCGCGCCTTAGGATTCCAGAGTCCAAATCAAGAGTTCCACTTGTATGAAATCTTTTTTCTTATTATTTGTGTATATTATTTTATGCTATATTTTTGTACGGGTTCATTTTGTCGGATTCATTCCGATATCCTTAAAAACGAAACGAAAGTATATATATATATATATCGTGTCGAAGGAAACTTAACTGATATTCAAATAATTTTTCCTAGCTGCATAAATGAATATTAACGAAAGAGATTTTTTTTTTTTAATATTTTACTTGTGATCTCAAATGAAATATCCGATATTCTTACTATCTGAAATTTATTGCTGAAAGTTAATCATGGTTTTCTAATAAAGTATTTTATCTTCTATTCATTCCAATAGCATTTTGAATTAAGGAAACCAGTCGAATTGTTAAAAATATTTGTTTTATATATCAATATTTTAGATAATTCATTCACTTTCGGTTTAAATTCGAACAATATTTTTGATTTAATTTTGAATTTTGCTTATATTTTGAATTAATTTTGAATTTTGCTTATATTTTGAATTAATTTTGAATCTTACTTTTATTTTGATTTAATTTTGAATTTTACTAATATTTTGATGTAATTTTGGGCTTTTCTACTTTACAATTGTTTTATTGTCACTAGCATTATTTTGAAAGTTATTATCAGTGTCATTTTTTTCAATCTATAATTTCAGAGTGGAACTGTTTTAAAACTAATTTGTGCATTTTGAGATATAGTTTTAAAGAATTGGTTTTAAATTTCCCAAAGATTAATTTTTAATTTCGAGTTTGAAGCGAAACTAATCTAATTTGGCATTTAATTGAATACGCCAAAGCATAGAGAATTTTAGATACATTTCAAAATTAATACAGTTCTTTGATATGGCACCAGGTCCCTTTTTCTCTCAAAATGGCTTTCTTACTAAAAGGCAAGAAAGAAGATTTAATTGCTCTCGCGAAACAATTCGGCGTATCTGTTGAATCCGACTTGACGAAACCCAAAATTAAAGATCTGATTTTGAAAAGCGAAGATTATGATGAGGAAGATGCCAAAGCGATGTTAGATAGTATCATTGAGGACAGACATCTAGCAGAAGTAGAAAAACAAAACGAAAGAGAAGAGCGATTGCGGAAGGAGGAACGTGAGCACGAATTTGAGAAGTTGAGAATCCAAGCTCAAAGAAATGTTGGTCATGAAAACTCGGCAGATACTTCAATAACGAATAAGGCTTCGCAAGAGATGTTCCACCGATTCAACATGAAAGATGACATAAGTTTAAATTTAACGCTATTTGAGTACCATGCCAATTTGGCGTTATTGCCAAAAGAGCAATGGGTCCAGAAGCTACTAGGATTAATTCCTCTGGAGATTGCTCATTTAATTGCTCGAGAACCTGAGGAAAAATCGAACGATTACGAACATGTGAAGAATCTGTTGTTACAGAGATTCAAGTTATCACCGGAGAAGTTTCGACAGTTGTTTGTTTCACATCAAAAAGCTCCTGAGAAAACATGGCAAGATTTCTATCATGAATTCCAGACTTATTTTGATGGATGGGTAACAGGGCTGAAAATAGACACCTACGAGAAGTTACGTGAACTTATTATCGCTGACCAGATGAAAAGGAAGGCACCACCAGAGTTACAGAATCACTTTCTTGATGAGTGGTCATCCATAAATTCACCTGCTGATGTGGCGAGAAAATTCGAGCACTATGACGATGTCAGGAGGACACTGAAACCAAAAGCATCGGATCTTTTCTTCAGAAGGAAAGATGAAGTTCAAGGAGCAAATAAATTTCAGAATTACCCACGAAGACCAGGGAATTTCCGGGATGGAAATAACAAGTTCGAGAAGAGACCTTTGCAACTAAATAGAAACTCATGCGTCGAGAAGAATAAACCATGGAGACCTGTGAATTGTTGTTACTGCCAGACACTAGGACATTTTGGCGTAGATTGTCCACGACGACCCAAAAATACGAAAAGTAATAAGCCTT
The DNA here is from genome assembly GCF_947563725.1 of Argiope bruennichi. Classification (NCBI taxonomy): domain Eukaryota; kingdom Metazoa; phylum Arthropoda; class Arachnida; order Araneae; family Araneidae; genus Argiope; species Argiope bruennichi. The sequence continues at coordinate 122,717,265 of NC_079158.1, forward strand.
TGGCACCTATTGTACAAGTTTGCTCTGAACTTTCACGAGAGAAAATGAGAACAAGAAAAGTAACTTTAAGAAGCAAAACTTTCTATGCATTAATCGACACTGGTAGTTCAGTCACACTCCTCCGAGAAGATATTTGCAAACAAATCATTAAACCTTCAGAACTCTCAAGAGAAACGATTATATTATCTGGTTTAGGAAAATCACAAGTCAAAACAAAAGGGTCATTTCGGCAAGATATCGAATTAGATGGACAAAAATATGCTCTGACATGGCATGTGGTGCCTACGTCATATTTAGATTTTCAGGCAATTATTGGTTCGGACATCTTAGAACAAGCCTCACTTGACTTCGCCAAAGAAGGTGTTAAATTTCGAAGAAGAGAAGACGTAGAAATATTTTCCATGCATGCACAGCTATATGAGGCAAGACCAAAAGATGAAATCGAAATAGAGCACATTTCTAGTCCAGAAGTAAGAAAAGAATTATCGGAGCTAATTTCCAGTTACAAACCAGAAAAAACTGAAAGTACGGATGTATCCATGAGAATTATTTTAAAGGACGATATTCCAGTTTACCAACCTGCAAGAAGACTCTCATTTCCAGAGAATCAAGCAGTGAATAAACAAATCGACGAATGGTTAGAACAAGGGATAATCAGAACCAGCTCATCTGAGTACGCGAGTCCAATCGTATTAGTAAAGAAAAAAGATGGTACTACTAGGTTATGCATCGATTATAGAAAATTAAACAAAAAGCTCATCAAAGACCGTTTCCCATTGCCGTTAATAGAAGACGTTTTGAATAAACTCCAAGAAGCTAAAGTATACACTACCCTTGAATTAAGAAACGGATTTTTTCATGTCGACGTAAACGAAAACTGTAAACACTTCACGTCTTTTGTAGTTCCTGATGGACAATTCGAATTCAACAAGGTACCTTTTGGTCTGAGTACCAGTCCTAGCGTATTCCAGAGGTATGTGTACAGTATTTTCCGAGAACTTATGCTTAAAGGCATTGTGATAATTTACATGGACGACTTAATAATTCCAGCTAAAGACGAAATTGAAGGGCTCGAAAAGTTAAAGAAAGTGTTTGAAGTAGCTTCCAAATTTGGCTTAGAAATAAAATTTCAAAAATGTCAATTTCTGCAGAAGAGAGTAGAGTTTTTAGGTCACATCGTCGAAAACGGGACAATCCGTCCGTCAACAGCGAAAACGTTAGCAGTAAAAAAATTTCCAGTACCGACAACGGTCAAACAAGTTCAAAGTTTCCTTGGCCTAACCGGCTATTTTCGCAAGTTCATTCCTCAGTATTCAAAGATAGCAAAACCACTGAGTGACCTGACTAGAAAGGATACTCCATTTGTGTTTAACCAGCCACAATTTGAAGCATTCGAAAAGCTCAAGAAAATATTAACAGAAGGTCCAGTGTTAAATATATTTCGACAAGGAAGAAAAACAGAACTACATACGGACGCAAGTCAACATGGGTATGGAGCCATTTTACTGCAAGAAGGCGAAGATAGAAAACTGCATCCGATCCAATACATGTCTCATAAAACCTCTCCAGCGGAAGAAAAGTATAGTAGCTACGAATTAGAAGTCCTCGCCATTGTCACCGCACTTAAGAAATTTCGCACCTACCTTTTAGGTAATCACTTCAAGATTGTTACAGACTGCTCCGCTTTCCAAAAGACTATGGATAAAAAGGACTTAGTCACTCGAATAGCCAGATGGGCACTTCTGTTAGAAGAGTTTGACTACGAAATTATTCATCGACCAGGTAAAAGAATGCAACATGTAGATGCTCTAAGCAGAAATCCGGTAGCGGTAATATCAAACGAAACTATTACAGCAAGATTGAAGAGAGCCCAGCAAGAGGATGAAAATGTCCAAAATTTCAGATCGGCCATCAGCGGCAGTGTTAATCAAGAAATTTTTTTCGAAAGAAACGAAATTTTATATAAATATGAAAATGGTCGGGAATTAATAGTTGTTCCAAGAGATATGCAAACCGAATTAATCAAATTAGCTCATGAAAAGGGACACTTTTCAACAACTAAGACCGAAGAAATCATCAAGCAAGAATTCTTTATTCCAAATCTAACCAAACGAGTAGAAAATGTAATCCTGAACTGTGTATCATGTATACTAGCGAATAAGAAAAGTGGGAAGAAAGAAGGATTTTTAAACCCTATTCCTAAAGAAGATATACCACTAAGTACCTATCATGTCGATTTTATAGGTCCTATGCCATCCACGAACAAGAAATATCAACATATCCTAACAGTTGTTGATGCATTTACCAAATTTACTTGGCTATACCCTGTCAAATCTACTTCTACCGAGGACGCACTTGACAAATTAAGACTACAACAGAAAACGTTTGGCAATCCAAGGAGAATTATCACTGATAGAGGATCAGCATTCACCTCTACAGCCTTTAGTGAATATTGTATCGACGAGAATATCCAGCATTTACAAACAACAACAGGTGTACCTCGAGGAAACGGCCAAGTAGAAAGAGTGCATCGCACCCTCATACCTGTTTTGACCAAATTGTCAATTGATGACCCTACAAAATGGTACAAGCATGTAGACAAACTACAGAGAGTTCTTAACAGTACCTCAAACCGCAGTACCAAGTGGACACCTTTTGAACTGTTAATTGGCACCACAATGAGGAATAAAGAAGATCTCCGAATACGAGACTTACTGTTGGAAGAATTAATAGAAGAATTACAAGAACAGAGAGATCTACTTCGGCAAGACGCAAAAGCAAACATCCAGAATATACAGGCTGAAAATAAAAAGAACTATGATAAAAAGCGCAAGAAAGCTCCAATATATCAGAAAGGGGATTTGGTAGCCATTCAACGAACTCAATTCGGGACTGGACTAAAGCTAAGACCCAGATTTTTAGGACCATATAAAATTATAAAAGTAAAGCCGAAGGACAGGTACGACGTTGAAAAAATAGGTGACCATGAAGGTCCGAATCAGACCACGTCGTCAGCTGATATGATGAAATTTTACTCACCTGGTTGAATAAAGCGAAATCAGGGCGATTGTTAGTAACCGTATTTTATTCTGTAATGTATTCCATTTTTATGTCTATTTTTATATTCTTTTAACATAATTGTGCTTCAATGAATGTGCACGTATGTTTTTTTCCATGCTCCGTCCATTATATTTTTCTTTTGTAGTGAACTTCTGTCTTGAGTTATCAACAATTATGTAAACTGTGTTTTCCTTTAAATTGTGCATTTATATTTTATACATTTTTTTCCAGTTATGCATATAGCAAATTATTACTACTAGTGTAACGCTCTTCTCTATTAAGAATCAACGTATTTAAAGTGAATTTCTGAATTTGTTTCCTTTAATAACAGTTTGGCCGAGTGGAATTGAATGTCAATTTTGAGTGCCAATATGTAAACAACGATGAGGTCATCGTTCTATCAGGATTGGCCGAGTTGTAGAGTTTTAATTAGTGGCCATTACCATTCCACTGTTATACTGAATGCATCCAATTCAATTTAGTTTTATTGTATTGTAATAGATGGCACCACGGGTTCTACTAGTCGAAAGTGCTAGGTCACGTGACCATAAATTTGAAAAAGCGAGCTGTTGGCATTAGCTCGGGGGGAGAGCAGAGCAGAGAAGGAGAGGCGTTACATAGCTTAGCTATGAGCAGACATCTGGTTAGGCTTTGCCCTTGGTGTCATCTAAATATTTTACTTCTAACCTTAATGTAAATAATGTTTCCCGTCCTAATTGTTAATGTCCTTTTAATTTTGTTTACTGTAAATAAACTATTTGCTTTACTTTAAAAGTTTCTTAATCAGTACCCTAGACACTGATCCAAATGGGATTGAATGGGCATTTTGTCCCACCCAGTCCTACATATATATAAAATATGCTTTCATATTTTTGCAAACAAAAGAAAATCTTATTGGAGAGTCGTTTTTAAATGTCTTTTCGTTATCTTTACATTATTTAAATTATTCAAAGAATATAATCTTTTATATTAAAAATTTAAAAAAGAAATGGAATGCAAACAAAGTAACAATCGCTTGAAATTTCTTATTTTACACTATTAGATGTTTGTTGCAAAAAAAAAAAAGTTTGAATATTCTATGTCTTAAACTTGCTCATATACTTGCTCAGTAAGAAGTGTTCTGTGATATTTCGTAATAATGAAAAAAAAAAAAAAATCTTTTTTTAAAGACCTCTTCCTGTTGACAGTGAAATTCTTAAAAAATGATGCCAAGTTCATTTATCTTGCTTTTGGTAATTTCGGGGAATCATGTTTGCCCAGACACAGACAAACAGAAAACAATCTCATAATCCACTCTCAAATTTAATTCAAAATTAAATGCAAAAGTGAAATTTTGTTGTTAAAATTATATATCAGCTTTCACTTAATCTCTTTCGCTTTTTGTTTTGACGTGTAACAGCTGTCATCCACGCATAAACAAATTAATTGACAGACAGTCGACCCTGAGTGGATTTAATTTTATATAGATTTAAAAATTTTATGATAACATATAATTCCAAATTTGATTTATTTATTTCCTCGTATTTCCGCATTATCATATGACCATAGATACACTTACGGATGTACAGACAGACTTTAAATAGATTGATTTCATCCAAATAATGATAAGACGACATACTAAAGTTAAAGTGTTTAATTAGTTCTGTTTATGAACTGTCGAAAATGGTTGCTCCGAACTTTATAGGAATCATGAAGTCAAACGCGCCAAGAGTGTAAAACGGCTCAAAATTCTGCCGCTGTTTTCATATATCGGTGACTTGGCTATATCCGCTTTTTCTTTTTGGCGACTATTACATAAAAAGCCGTCGCAAAACATCATTACTTCCCCCCATATTAAATTAACGAGAAACTAAGATAAATCGCCAAGTCGATTACCTTATAGAATAGAGCCTGATAATCTTGGCGTAATCCTAAAAACACTAATCCCGCTATAATGCGTATCTTATTTCAATAATCACATCATTTTCTCTTTGCATGCTTGTAAGACTTTTTTTACTTTCGAAAAATTAGAAAAAGTCTTATAGATGAGTGCTGTTAAACCTGTAGGTACTTAGTTCTGAAAAAAAAGTTGATAAATCTTGAAATGAAAGCTAATTTCTTTCTTCTTTGATTTGTAGAAAGAAACTTGTCAAATGGATAATTTTGCAGGATATATGGTTGAAGAATTTTGAAGAAAGAGTTGTGTAAACGCGTTTCCTTTTTGAAAATAGTTCTTTATGTATCTTTGTAACAAGTCAAATGAATCACTTATTAGTTAAATATACGAAATTAAAAACCAAAATTTAATGAATTCATGTCTATTTCATTATAATTAGACATCCAACATTGAACTGGAGTAAAAATGTAATTTAGTGTGCCGCTTGCTGCGCCAAGGATACCAAGTCACCAGTAAAGTTGGCTGACAAAATAAACAAATACTTCTGCAAAGCAGTTATGGTTACCACTTTCAGCATTAAAATTATGATCTTTGCTGATAAGTATTGTTTTATCTTAGATTTTTTTTTTTTAAATTTTTTTGTAACCTTTTGGATCAATATCGCTGCTTATCTTAACAGTTCTGAAATAAAGAAGTGTTTCAAACCGGTTGCACCGGTTTGTTGTATAGGAAGTAAAACTTAAAACATGCGATGCCTTCGACATTTGAAGAAGGCACCGGGCAGTTTTTTTTTTAACTTAAAAAAACATCCTACGGCTTCGCTAGCAGCGGGAGCGGGATCCTAGTAGCTTCGCTAGCTCATTGAACATAAGGAATGTGTGGATAATCAAATCGTAATCAAAAGAAAAGAAAAGAAAAAAAAAACGAAGAAAGAAGCAATCAAATCATTCTCCATACAAAATTTTAAACAAGCATCCTTTCCCTAAATATATATGCAAATATATCTTCATTCTAAAATATTTTCTTATTTCCTGATTCCATTTCACTTTTTCTGTTTAATTAATTCAACTGAAGCTTTATAAAAATGCTTAAACCTGTACTTTTATACGCTCTGAGTGAAGGGATAAAAAACTGTTAGAAAAGCACATTCTTTTAAAAGATCCCTATGATTCCTTTACCAAATTCGACACGTGCAAGAAATCCCAATGAGAATCTCACAGTATATAAGCACTGGAAAAACTATTTTCCCTCTCCTTTTTTTACGCTAATCTGCTTTTGTATCGCGCTGTGAACGGACCTGTTTTGTCCATGTTTTTTGTACATAAAACATGGCTTCCGCGATAAAATAAAACGAAATAAAAAGTTTAAAGTACATGTAATATATGTGATGTTAATGTTAATGTTAAAGGGTAAGTAATATATATCTATATATATACAAAATATTTCCTGGCATCCCATTCGCCACACATTCATTCCTGAACGATTAGCGACATAACGAACTATCAAGAAAACCGTCAGATCAGTAAAAGAATTAAGAAAAATGCGAGGAATTCCACTGCAGACGATTTCTTAAATTAATAATTTAGACGATTTCTAAAACGCATACCGACAGTTAAGTACTGCAAAAGAATATTTACTGTTCATATTCACATTAAAGATAAAATAACAGTGTCTTATTAGCAATAAAAAACTTTTAATTATAATGCAAAACTAAATTAAAATCTTTAATTGACATTTTTTACTATTTTTTATTTAATATTTTTCATAAAATAGTTGGGTAATTTTGAATTATCCTGTCGATCTGTCAACACTCGCAAAAATGCTCCAATCCTCGAGAATTAAGCAAATGGATTGGCCAAAATGCGTCACTCCTTTGGTGCCATCATTATGAAAAGCAAATTCAAAATAAACAAAATAATTGGTGGTTATTGACGCAAAGCTACCTTTTGGCGATAATATCGGATTTGGCGGATATGGTCGACGGTATAATCCCAAAGTAGGCAAATGGTTCGACGGGATAATACCAAAGTACCAATATTCGTAGTTCACGTACAACTCAACCACGCACCGTAAAAAAAAAAAAAAAGTAAACAAAGCAGCATTAGTGTTTCTAGAAGATCGTTTGGTTGGGTTACCATATTGGCGACAAACTCGAGGTACACTAAACTACACTTTAACCTAAACTGGCATTATGCACAATCATAATACATTCATTGAGTCATATATTGCAACAATATTTCTCATTTTCATTCATATTAAAAAAAAACAAAAAACTAATCATTAGAATGTATATTTATCTAATAATTCACTTTTGGATATTTAATCAGTTTTCCGTTTCATAAAAGAAATCAGGGCAAATAAGTAATATAAGTCTTAAAATTAAAAAGGTGTATTATAAAAGTAAAGTTTTTAGATTTACCTTTCGTGCAACATGTTTATCTTTTACTTTTAATTTGGGACTCTGAATGCAGTTCCAAATTCTATAATCAGCCATTATTTCACTAATCACTTTGAATATTTAAATGTTTTCTTTTAAATCTTCGTTTTCCTGCTAGAAATGAAATAAAAATCCTTCGAAAAAAAATTATACAAAGTGTTGCCAAATAAAGTCACCTAAAGTTATTTAAATCTGGGATTAATTTAAATACAAAATTCTATATTAACGCAGTTTTGCCGTTTATGATCAATTCCAATTAATACATTTTGAGATATAACTGATTTTTTTTACAGATCGTACAGATTTTTTTTTGATTTTTTCAATGGAGATTCTAATCTTTAGATCAAAAAATCAAATCATGATAATGTTTTAGTTTTCTTTGTCTATTTTTATATAATTATAATATTTTTTCTATACCATTGTAGTTTATAACAAATATTTTATAATAAAATAGGCGTTCTGTATCATCGTAACTTATTTATGTATAAAAGCAGTAACTACCGTTCGTTTCAATATCCTGAGAGGACCACTTTTTGACGATTCTATCTCATTAAGGACTGAGAGGTGGACTGATGAGCAATTCGACTTCCAATCTTGCCCTATTAGCTACATTTTTCGTTCAATTTTTTTTTCACGTGTATATGAGAATCGTGTCGTTCCTGATCTTATTATTTTCTTTTAATTTAGTCTGCGGGTAATCGGAGTTTACTTTATTATTAAATGTAAACAATTCCTCTTTTCATCTTTCCTCTTCACCCTATTTTGACGAACTAAACCCGTCCTAACGAATGCGCAAAAGCGTGGAAGGTTTGTAGAATCCGTTGGTAAACTATAGAGAGATAGAAAAATGTTGTTCTAAAATGTACTTAAAAGTATTTTTAACACTTATTGTATCTAAAAAAGAAGTTAAGAAAAAAATGTTAGTTTCACTAAATTGCTAATATTTTTACTTTCATGCATAATCTAGTTTAGAGAAAGTATAGCAATCGTCAAATAATTCGAAATCGAGATTTGAGAAATTTTGTGTAAAATCTGTTCAGAGGAAGTCTGTCTGTCCAGCTTTTCGAATATAAGTTAGCACAATAATTACAAAACGAAGAGAGCTGGACAAATAAAATTCGGTACAGAGATTTAACACCCATAGTGTGAAACACCTATCAAATTTTGAGCCATATCCAACAAGGAGTGGACCGTCTCCTTGTAATATGTAACTTTTAGAAATATGTAAATGTGATAATTCAAAAACTCACTGATTTATATATCAAATTTGGTATTTAATTTTGTAACTACAAGTGCGTTTCGTGCCAAATCTTTATTTCAATCGATAGAAAAAAAACGTGCATAAATTATAAATTCAATTTTTGAATACTATTAACCGAATGCCAGAAATTAATCTAATAAAAAAGCACGTCAAGGATGACGCGATAGATTTAGTAAAAATGCTAAATTTAAGCTAAAATTTAATATTTCGTAGCTATTGTATGCCAGTATCATGCAAGGCATTCTCTGGCATTACAAGTTTATTAAAGCATATGCGAGACAATTTTGGTGAGACCACACCCGCTGGTTTTAATTATTAAAATGTTATAAAAAGGGTTTTATGTTAAATATGTCTTAAACTTATCATAGAGAAACGTATACTTTGATTGATTTTACTAAAATATTATTAAAACTGAAAAATTTATTTTTATAAAGTCGTTTACTTTCACAAATTCACAAAATTATCCATGCTTTTAAAAGGAATGTGCATCAGCAGTTGTGTTTAAGAAAATGCATCGCACTTGTAGCTATGATATTTGATACAAAGGTCATCATAATGGTGACCGAATGCCCTTCGAAGCTTGAATTTTAAAATTCGATGAAGAAATTTGTTTTTGATTATTTACGATTTTTTGCACATATTACAGAAGTATTATTTTGAATTATTGAACAGGAAAAACTCTGTGTACCGATAAAGAGAACAAACATATGTTATTTTAAAACGATTTTTTTTCATAGCCTTTGGGCATTATTCATTTTTAAATTCTTTAAAAAATTATCTTTTTTCCCGAAAAATTTTAAGAATCGAAATTAAAATTAGTTATATTTTCGACTTTATTTAGATGATTCAAAGGACATTTCTCCATATTTTAAAATAAGAATGACCAAACGATTTTTTTCATTGACTTTTGATTAATTATTTTTCTGATGAATTTTGAAATTTCTTTTGTTGATCGCAAAGCAAATTTGTGTAAGAAGTTTTACTTTGTAGTTGAGTGCAAGGATTCAAATTGGAAGAATTATAAAAATTATTTCCATGTATTATTTTTAAATTTTAACTACTTTGTTTTCAACAAACTTTTTAATTTCATCGCTTCTTCTTTCCTTTACAGAGCGTCTTCATATTTCACTTTTTTTATTTCGATTTTTATCGTCTGTCATTCATCATGTGCTATCATTATCACGATAAAAATAAATACAAAATTGTTGTTGTATTTTTATTTCGTTTTCATAGTTTTATTAAATGTTATCGTAATTTTAATTTCACCGACATTGAATCATGTCACAGGTTGTTCCATTGGTATCAAAATAATATAAAATGTGAGATATTTACATTCAATTTGAAATAAAAGTATGCAAGTAACTATGAAAAAATAATTTTTTTCAAAAGTAAATTTACTATTCTTAAAATTAAAGGTTGTACAGTTATATCGACGCCGATTCCACAATTAAACTGACAACTGACCTTTTCAGTAACATATAAATGATAAAATGATCACCGAATAGTGAAACAAATTATACTTGTATAGTAAATTAAAAAAACATTAAACATAAAAATAAATTATCAGGTAAATAAATCAGTACGATTCAGAGTCTTATTTTCTAAATTTTAAAGTGTCATGAAAATAGTTAATTTGCGATAATATGCTTCCTTGTTAATGAGAGAAAGCTTTAAAATTTAGATTAAAATTTTTAAAAACGAGAAAAGGAAGAAAAATAAGCATTAATCTTGTCCATTCATTGTGAGGAATTTCTGTATTCTATGAATTTATTGCTTTCGCATATACGATGTAAAGAAAGCGAATTATATCCGTCAAAAGATTAGAATTCGAAATTTCGATGAATTTCGAAGCTTCAGTCCACTCTGAGATTGGAAAGCACATTTTTGACATCATATTAGTTTATCAGTCTGTGCATGACTAAATCCGCTTTGAGCTAGATAGATAAATTTGGCACATGGACTTTTAAGTCAAATTTGTCGATTTCTATCAAATTTTGCACGAAATAAATTAAGAGGAAATCATCCTGTCAAATATACTAAGTGGACTCGATAGCTATAAAACACAGATAACTAGATGAATAAAATATGGTACACGACTTCTTAACGAAGTGCAAGCTTCGAAAAGTACTACTCTCAGGATTCTGAAACGAATAGTAGCATTTCTTCCCTTCTAATTTATTTTATTTTATTTTATAAATTTCTGAGTGTTTTTTTTGAAAGTGAAGAAAGTGAAAAAGTGAAGAAATGCAGAGTGAAAATGAAAGAAAATAAAAGTTTGATTTTATGGAAAATATTTTGGATTCAGTAGATCATTTCTAATTGTTTTTTATATAAAAAGATTATTATTAAAGTTTTTAAATAAAAAATTTATAAAAAGAATAAAATTTGAGAATTATATTTTTAAGATAAGATATTTTATTTCCAAGTTGAAATATATCATAATTTCTTCAAAACCTTCGATTTCAGTTTGATAAAATAAAAAATGAGATTATACCAAAAACGGACTAAACAAAAAAAATTTCAGAAATTTACATTTTTATTATTACTCTAAATCAAAGTAAAATTATCTAATAAGTGATAGTTTTTATTAAGCAGTACAATAAAGCAAAGTACACATTTAATCACATTGGATTTTTGAAGTTTTTTTTTATTTCTGAAAACACTCTTTTGTTCAAGAAGCAACTGTTTATCCTTTAATTCGTGTTCTTTTCAACTTTATCGAAAATTCAAATATGAAAAATATGCATGCTAAGGTGTTTCCCAATGCAAATATAATGAAAGCCCCGGTCAGGTCTTCAAGTTTCAGAGGATCCGTGACAGAAACGCTTTTCCCCGTGCAGATCTCATAATACAGTGTAGATGTTAGAAGTCGATGGCGCTGAAGATTGCCCTCAGTGAATTTCCGGATGCTAAATTGAAGAATAAAAGGAGAATAATTAGAATGCTTACTAAGGAAATAACTTTCTTTCTAGATAATTAATTTAAACTAGCTACATCAAATTTCTATTGAATCTTTTGTAGGTAATTTAGTTTTAATGGTTTCCTTAGCAAATTTAATTAAACTAGCCACCTTTGGCGACCAATTTGTTCAGAAACATTATTGGGTTTTTAGGCTGTTAATTATTAATATAGAATGCATTTCTTTAAAAAACATTTCACCTTTTAATTTAATATGACAAAAACGAATGAATTCTATTAGAATAGTTCACTGCAAATTATAAAAGAGGAAGTGAATATCCTACTTCTGATTTAATGATTGGCAAAAGCACGTGCTTGAATGTTTTAATGAAGATTTTCATCATAGCATTTAAAAACATTGTTTCGGATAGTGTATAAAACAGATTTAAAAATTATTATTAGAGTTAAAGGAAAAATTGTACATAAATAAAATTTATATAATTAAAAAGGTAATTTTTAATTCTTAAGATAATACGATAAAACATTTTTATAAGATGATTATTTTCAAAGATATGAATATAAACTTCCGTAGGCAAGTCATAACGATTACGGCTAAACTTAAAATTTATATAAGGGAACCAAAATTGGAAATTTTTGGAGCGAATTATATCTCCCCAGATATAATCGTGACAACTTTTTATTTTAAATTTAAAAGCCATTTATGACTATTTCTGTATACATACAAATTTGCTGACCTCCCGAGAGTTTTTGGAGGATTGGCACAATTTTGACGTGTTTGGAGAAAAATCGGATATTAATTTTACCACGATTACTTATTTGACAACAGTTATGCAATCGTGGTAATGATTTCAAGCAATGTTTGTGTTTTAGTGTTTGATTAAACTTTTTGTTTGAAGTCTATTTTTTGATTTCTTTACCTTCTTTCCTCTAACTGTATGCACTCTTCAGTGACAAGGTGACTTCGGAAGTTCTAATAATATTTTGCAGCTCTATTAATTAGTTAAGCGAAGTATTTGATTCAGTACAGCTTCAAAAAGGTTCAAGGAACTAAACAGTCTGAAATTCATATATTTTGTTTATATTTGATTGTTGCCATTCGACGATTAGTAATAAGCTCGATTTCTGTGCCACGTACGTTAGCGTTTTATAGTATATAGAGAGATTTTCCGTTACATTTCAAATTTAACTGCCAATGCAGCTCTTACTATTTTAGAAGGTTTTTAGAGTTATGTACATTCTCGTACACGTTTATCTAATTTTTTATTCATTTCACTTAAAATTTCATATATAGTTTTGCAAGGGATATAATTAAACTTCAACTAATCCAGTATCATACTTGTTGAATCGAAGAACGTTCGAAATGAATGTAAGGGCAGTAAAAATAAGCAATTAACACTGAAGTTTTGGTTGTGTTACAGAATATATTTCATGATTCGTGTAATAAGTCACATGATTTTTTTATTCATTTTTTTTATTCAATAAAAATAAATTAGAGTACTTCAATAAAAAAGGAAACGATGAAGTTAAAAAATAATAGTATAAAAGTATTTAAAAATGCACACATTTTTATACTGATTTATCATCGCTTATTTTAGAAACTAAGCTTTAGCCCTAGTTGTCACAGTATTCAAATATTAAAAGCATGCTTTAAATTGAAATCTATTCAATATAGAAAAATAAGCGAAATTTTTATAGCTTTGTTCGTCAAAAATGGAAGGAAAAAATGAAATATCTACTATCACAAATTTCAAGTTATCATGTGAGAACATTATTATTTTTTAAATTATTATTTGTCTTAATTAATTTAAGTCATTAACCAGTTCAAACCGGTTTGAAACAATCACGAGACTTTCCTATTGTTCTATTCCCCCCCTCTCTCTATATAATTTTTTTTTTAATTTCATTTTCAATTTTTCTAGTTGGCAAACAAAGTTTTGGAGCTCGACCGATTTTGAGATGAAAAATCGTTTTTCTAAATATCGACGCATGCGTAATCTCATAGCCTCGTGATTGTTTCAAACGGTTTAAACTGGTTAATGACTTAAATTAATTAAGACTATTCGACAGAATTCAGAGAATGTATAATTTGGAAATCATGTTGTAACTTTAGCTGGCTATAAATCGCCAAATGTGACAACCTTCTGCATTATTTTCTAATAACCTTATTTTATTAAGTTGAATTATTTAAAGTATATTAAAAATTAATTAAAATACATATATGCTCATATGGTGAAGAAATTACTTAATGCAATTCACAATAATGCGAATAACCACATGTGTCTTCTTATTTGTTTTGATAAAAATATAGTTACAAATTCAGTAGCTATTAGGATTTATTAGGACAAAAAATATCATTCACTTTATCAAAGAACTGGAAATTACATTTGATATTTTCTTTTTATGTTACATATTCATTTTTTCAATGCTGTTTATTGATCTGCAAATTAAGAAAATTATCCAGCTACATCATATTTTAAGATTTCAGATATTTACAATTTTACCATCATTAAAAACTTTCTATATTAGTTAGCATTATTTTAAATTTCTCTTGCAGCAAAGCAAAAATATTACAATCAATAACCTTTGATCAATGATTGATCAAAGGTTGATCATTGATCTTTGGTCAATCAAATTTGAAACCTTTGATCAATGACGAACTATGACATAATTGTTCTAATTTTAGCAATAACAAAAAAAAAGTGCAAATTATTATTTTAAGTCCGCAGATTAAATATCAAAGGCATTGTACTTACCCTTTATTAAAGTTTTTAAAGATTTTTTCTTTACGCATTTCTTTTCTAAAAGCAAAAGCCATGTATGCCGCTCCCAGTTCAATTTCAGTTGCTCTAAGACCACATTTACCGGTCTTCACAAAACGCTCACCGATGAGATATTTCAACCAGAAAACATCGGCTATGAAGACACGTTTGCCGTCTTCAATATCGTCCAGCCAGTCGGGAATCGTCCCTTTGCTGGGCGGGTTCACTAGGTTTTGCTCAATCCTGCGCCAAAGAGACCCGTAACTCGAGTTCGACAACCTCTGCAAGAAACAGAACATTATTAGCAGAAACATCAGATGAAACTAGTTTTATCATGCCAAGTAGACTTGCAGTAACAATCACCTTAAAGAAGGCCATTGGATATGAATTTTTGAAAGTACTGATGCCTATTTTCGTGTCTGTCAGTAGCTCTTCTATGGTAGAAATTCTTGGTACCAGTTTGTCCACGGCGAATGCTGAGATAATGGCTCCCTGGTAGGTGTACATGAAAATAAGACATCCTGCCGTGAACCATAAACTCTGAAGGAGTTGGAAGCTGGGTGATGACCATACATGTTTAAGAAACCATCTTTTGTTATCACCAAACTCTGAAATGAGAAAAAGTATTTCGTGATTGTAGAATGTTTCCATATTGTGTTGCGCTTAAATCTTGGTAATTACTAATATTTTTTCACATTCATATTTATTCGTCTTAACAGTGTGTGTCATTATGATGTGCGTACATGCATCAGATTGAAAAAGATGCTGTTTGTAAAATAATCATGAAGAATTACTCTGTCCATTCATTAGAACATATGGTAAAACTAAATGACCAAACTACTGCAAATAGCAATGCAGGTATTTTAAGCGATGGTAAAGAAATCTTCCTTACGAGTTGATCATGCGCGAAGCTTTTACATGGAAATATATCCCCTCACCAGCTGTGAAATTTTAGGCTAGTCAATATTGTAATTATATCACCACTCAAGTAATAGAGAATTGAGCATAAAAGGTAAGGAAAAAAAAAGATTAATAATATTAATAAATAATTAGTAAAATGAATAAATAATAATAATAAAAATTAATTAATAAAAATTAATAAGATAATTTAAAATATTAATAAGATAAAGATAAAAGAAGAAAGATTAATAAGATAATTTAAAAGATTATAATTTTTAATTCAAATATTGAAGGCAATATCTTTGAATTAAATGCGGAAAGTTAAGAATAAAACTGCAAATTCAAATGGATTTCTGCTGATTTCCTTACATTTAATTTTTCAGGTTAGGAATAATAATTAATTTTACTATATAATCAAAACTACATTTACTTGCACCAAAGGTAACTATTGCGTTTTGTTAGTTAAACTATCATCTCACCTTGAAATTATATGAGAATTATTTGAGGACAGTTTTTATAAATTTGAATCATGGAACATGGGTTTTCCTAATTGAACAAATAACAAGTATCTCATACCTTGTCAGAACGAAGCATGTCAAAATGCAACAAATTTGCAACAGAAATAACATATTGAGTTTAATTAATTAGAATAATGTCATTCTGATGTTATACGAAAATTATTTCAGGTAATCGTTTTCCCTGAAATACGTTGTTCATCGAAAAAAAAATAATTCAAGATTCAGGATTTTTGAGCCATATTGATATTATGTTAATTATCAAGCAAAACTAAAATCTTAAATTTAAGATTTCTTTTACCTTTTCCAATTAAACCACTGTGAAAGGCCCATAAGTATTTAGAAAAGGTTTCCATCTTTGTTCGCTTCTCAGGTGCTGGTAAAACCTGATAAATCAAGCTTGCCACAGCAGAAATAACAAGTGTTGTCACAAGTAAGCCAATCCAAACCTTTCCAAAAAGTTCGAAAATATATTATAAGATAACGATTATAGTAATTACAATTTGCAGCTACACAGTAGACACTCGATTACATTTACTAATAATAAAAGAGAAAATGTATACATTAGTGGCTCTGGCCAGACTGTTTGACCTAAAACACCGAGTCCGATACATATATATTTTGTAGAGTGTGAGTATGCACCTCGTAAGCTCTTTCGAAATTTTAATTAAATTTCAACCAATAAAAGAGACTTGTATTTCCGGGATAACTTTCGAAAATATTACAGCATAAAATTATATTTATATAGCTTTAAAAAGCAAAACATTATCTTTGTAATAATATAATTTAATCCTGCGAACGTTTCCTGAATTATGAAATTTTTAAACATATTTTTTGCATAGATTTCAACGTTAGAGTTTATTGTTGAAATGAAACTCGAACCATTTACATTGTTTTATGAGATATCTCAACGTGTGATTATTTTTTATTTATTGAAATCTAAGGATAAAAAGATAATGTTAACTCTCTCCGATGAATCAGAAAGTGATGGCCCGCTATCACGAAAGATAATCTGCAATTAGAAGATGGATTACCCGAAAGGGGCTTGGCAAAATAACTTGATTTCAAATCATATTATAATTTAATGCTTAAAACACTTTAGTTGAAAGAATGAACTATCAAGTTAAGCAAACGAAATTTTATTGAAAGTAAATACAACCAATATTCCAGGAGAACAAATTGGTCTTCAAAAGCGACTAATCCAGAATGTGTTGGACATTCGAATAAAGCATTATATATGTACGAAATTGAAAGAATGGACAAGTATTTAAAAAGTTAATTAAGATAGTCAAATAAGAGGGTAAATTCTTGTGCTTCGTTTTCACAATAGCCTTCTGCCAAATCGGGCATATTTATTAATTTCAGTAGCCAAATCAAGAGTTCTCTATTTTAGGATTAGTCAGTTTTAGTTTAGCATTAATTACCTATAGCTCTAATTACCTATTTTCAAAAAGAGTTTCGAAGTTTGTTAACACAAAACTTTGCAAAGTTCATTTCTTCTTCTGAGGGAATTCTGTGGATTCACAATCTAGGTAACAAACTGTATGATTTCATTGTCACAATTAAATCAAAATTTAATGTACTGTTAAAGTATTGCCTTAGTTTAACTAATCATGCATTGTACCCTCTTCAACAACTTCAGATTCATATATGCTTTTTAAAATATTCAAATCTATATGCACTGTTTTCAAAATCAATATTAATATTTTTCTCCTCAATGGTTTCCCGGGTAATCGAGAGTCTACTGTATTTGAATATAATCTAAAATCAGCAGACTCTAAGTAATGACCACTTTACCGGCATTGAAAAGACGGCTAATATCAGAAAAGGATCTCTATTGCTGGATACCAGTCCGGATATTATAGTTAACTGCGAGAAGGCCAAAGGGACAGTGAATTCTACTGCAAGAGATCGATCTTGATCAATGAAATAAGGACCCGAAATATCCGTCTCCTGTAAGATAAGAAGAATTAATAATAAAAAAAAATATATAATTATTATAAAACAAGGATAATGAAATTGGCTATTTTCTGTAAGACACGTTTTGATATTTTCAATCTTCAAAATATTGAAAAGAATTCCAAATAAAAATGTAGCTAAACTTGTCTAATTTCAAACTAATGAACGCATAGTAAAAATTCGGTTTACCCAAAAATATGAATTAAGAAAAGCTGTGTCTAGAAACCAGAGCGTTGCTGAACACTGTGACTGTTAAAATAAATATGACAATAATAATTTTTTATATATTTAATAATTTTAATAGCCAAATAAACAATTAACAATTTTAATATGTTAGGTAATAATAATAACTTTAAAAAAGCCATTATAAGCATTATGACTGAATCTTACTTGGAATGAAAAGGAATTTTAATTTTAATTAAAAAAACAGTAGGCTATAAAATTTGTTTTTTAAGAATCACTTTGGAAATATAGTATAGGCATATTTACTAATGAAAAAAGTTTAGAAATAAAATCAATTTTTAGCTTTGGCTTCGAATGAACCAAAATAAGTTGAAATTACAAACGATATTTTAACATTACATTAATGGGAAATTTAAAACATTATAACAAAAATAGAATTTCCTTTGAATTCTAATTTAAAATTTTCGAATTATCCAAGATTCACTGAGATATATTATTTTAGGATAAGACGAAATAATATTTTACTTTAAAAAATTCCTCACATATTTATTATTTATTTAATATTCAAGGTATACATAAAATCTCTTTGCAGATAAAAAAAACACTCAAAAACTCAGTTGATGAGATATATTTATCAAATTTCTTTCATACACTCAGCTATTATGATAGTTTGTGATTACATTTGTGTATTCCAAGTATCTTTTCCGTAAAACAAAAGCTATTGAAATAATAATAATAATAATAATTACAATAACAATGATGACATGTTAACCACTACTGGTGAAATGGAACAATGTGTATAGTGGAATATAACCTGTGAAAAGATGCAGATTATTGAACAAAAAAAATTAATTACTTAAAGTAAGCGATCAATTCAGATGATTGCTAGAAGATTTATTTCATTTACTGCTCATCACAGCGCTTAATTATGAAGAATGTAACAGAAAATCGAACTTCTGCTATATTATTCATAATGCGCTGCATGCAACTATACGTTCTAATATGAGGTGCATTACATTAATTATTTTTTTTTATAATTTTTAAAATTGTATCTATATTTATTTGATTTCTTAATAGAAACGTGAAATTGTAAAAAGACTATAAAGTTGATAATTAATAAAAATGATCGATTTATCAATTTCATATTGCATCAAAAGCTTTCCAACGCTGTGTGAGACCGAGAATAATTTTCTGTAGATAAAACGGTACTAACATTTTCAACCATGGATCCAATCATACCATTCCAAGTTCCATTCACTTTGGCGCCATAAATATTGTCAGGCTGAAGCACGGCATGGTAACTGAAAACATTATTTTGAGATTAGTATTTCCAGAAAAGTAATGAAATAAGGATTTCTTTTATATTTTATAAGTATTAGCTGTTATTTTTATTATAATTTTTGATATAATAATACTTATAAGCTGACATGCTATCTATAAATTGCGATGCGGCATTCACGATGAAAAAATCGTTTTCAAAATTATCTATAGAATAAACCATTGAACCCAAAGATACTAAATTTGGCCCACAGTGACACCATAAGAGGATATTTTTCAAAATTTCAATTAAATTTTAAGTTGAAAATTAATCAAAATTTTAACATTTTTCTTCAATAATTTCGGAGCATATTATTCATGGAAAACCATTTTTAAAACACTTTAAAAGTAAAAAAAATAAAAAATTCAGTGAAGGTAATTTTATTCAAATACAAATATGGTTATAAATTTTTCAAAATATTTTAAAGAAAATTTTATAATATATTTGATTTTTTTAGCACCTGTGCCTATATTCATGTCCGTTGTCACATTATTAGTGAATATAATTATCGAGTGGGCGCAATCGCTGGTATAAAATGAAGATCAAATTTTAAAAATAAAATAAAGATCAACGAATCAAGTATAAAGCGTTACCATTCGACGATATTTCGAATTTAAAATTCAAACTCCTTTTTTTTTTTACATTTATCGTTGAAATGAATAAGCTTGAATAGTCAAGATTCTGAACAGGGTCTCCCTTTTTGAAAATTTCTGCCAAAGAGTGATTTTTTTTTTTCCAAGAATGAAAAGAAATTCCACTGGTTATTTTTTTATTGTATTTCTTCGAGTGATCTTATGGTGTTTATAATATGATTATTCATGAAATTCTTTACATATATAATATGTACATCCTGTACATTCTTTATATGTACAGGAGATTTCAGAATAAGAGATTTATATCATTTGTTTGCTTTAATACGTAGATTTTTAATATGTCTCATTGGTTCCAAATGAAAAAAAAAATTATTAATGATTTGAACTACCTTATTTACTTAGTTTTGATTTGAGATTTTATTAAATTTAGAGCTTATTAGCTGATTTTAAATTTAGAGAAAAAAATTAAGTTCTTTAATATGTTTTACAAATTATATACTATTGCTTAGTAAAAATCTACTTTCTTTTAACTTCTTTCTTTAGAATAATTTTTATACTCCAATAAATTTTAACAATGCAGTGAACAAAATTTACATTGGATAAAATGAAAAAAATGATAGAGTTACAATATTTTAAATGATTAGGTTGTATACTGACTTGAAATCCATAAATACTTTCATTCCTTCATAAGCATCTTTGGCAACACCTCCAAGATAGAATTTGTTATCATCTCCCAAGACAGGATCAACAAAGGGAATCCACTGTAAAACAGTAATGAATAATTATTTTTCACTTTCTAGTATATTTAGTACGTAGAAAGTATAGTAATTGCTAAAAAATTCGAACTCTAGTTTTTGACGAATTTCCACGTTTTAGACCAACCTGAGACCTGAAAACGATTTTTTGGAAAATGTCCGTCTGTATGTGATAAAGGTAACTCAAAATGATTTGAGCAAGACGGATGAAATTTGATATATACACCAAATTGCAGATTTCTATCAAATTTTGAATAAAATCTGTTTAAAGGAAGTCCGTCTGTCTGATTGTTCGAATATAAATTAACACGATGGTTGCAAAACGAAGGAGCTAGATAAATAAAATTTGGTACACAGATTTAACATTTATGTTGTAGACACTTGTCAAATTTTGTGTCAAACCCAAATAAGAGTTGTCTGTCTGTTGGTCTGTACTTCCAGATACGTAAATGCAATAGTTCAAAAACGCAATGATTTAAATATATCAAATTTGGTATGGGATTTTGTGACTACAAATTTTTGTTTTAATAAGTTGAGAAAAGCGCGTATAAAACAAAAATTCAGTTTTTGGTTACTGTTAGCGCATGCCAGAGATTAATCGCCAAATAACTCGCCATGGTTGATACGATAAATGCAGGAAAAATGCTAAATTCACACCAAAAGTTAATATTTTGTAACTATAGTAGGTTTGTGCCCTGTATTGCGTTCTCTGGCATGGCAAATTCATATGAGAGTATGCGAGAAAGTTTTAAGGAGACTACTCCATCTGGTTCATTTATTGTTTTATGATATTTTTAACAGTCCAGTATCTATCCCCATTGAATCATGTATCATGCGGGATGCAAAAAGTTTTTAAAACGGCTTATAGATATCACTGGAACTAGAATGACCAAACATGTTGTGATATTACATGTTTGGTAATATCGCAGCATGTTTCTTTTTTCACGTTTGGTAATGTCACAGCATGTCAATTTTTTTCTTTTTCTTTCTTCTTTTTAGAGTTATAGATATTCACAAATAATGGGCATTGCAAAATTCTTATTATTTATATTTTAATTAATGAAAAATTAATCAAAATTTTAAAGATTTTTTTCTTAAGAACTAACTGGAGCATATTATAGCACGAAAATAGTTTTGTATCACTTAACCAGTTAATTGTTTCGACCGCTTCGGAAATATATGTATCTAAATTATGCCGGAGGTCGGAGTAACCTGGTTGGTAGGGCATTGGATTCGCGTTCTTTGCGTTGCGAGTTCGAATCCCGCCGTCCGAAGACTCTCCGTGTGTGTGTGTGGTGGCTGGCGCACGTATCAAACTTCAGTGGTCACAAAGTTGTCCATGCCGAGAGTAAAACCACTGGGGGTACCGGATCAGGGGTGATCGTTCTCTGATTCAGGTCTAAATTACGATCTGTGGAAGTGTGAATGAAATGCATGAATGAAGTCAGCCATGTAAAAAGGGTTGCGATGTGTGTGTAGCTAAGACATACTCTTGGCTCTAGATGGCTCTATTGAAAAGCAAGAGGCACATCCTTGACTTGACTCGGGCTTGTCTATGACAAGTGACATTAGAAACAACAACAAATTGTACCTCAAAAATTTAGCAATGTTGAGTATACTGCTCAAACACAGAGTATGTGTAATATGAAATTATGTTGTAATGAAATGACTTTAATTTTTTTATTTCATTAATCACATTTGTTTATTTACTTAAACTAACATATATTTTTTGCCTATGAACGAAACTGGATGACTTATACAACACAGAGATACATTTAAGAAAAACAATTCATATTATAAGCAGGGATATTCATATCATTATTTTTTAATAATAATAATTATTCATCTTTTATTAGTTCCTTTAATTTCGACTTGGCCTCAAAAAATTTTAAACATTTTGAAATTTACGAATATGTTTGAGTTTTTACTAAAATTATCATTCAAACAGCAAATTGTCACTACTTATTACTCCTGACAAATAACTTTTTCATAAAGCAAAATGTTGTACTTTTTCCATGACCATTATGCTCGTCAAAAACTGCAAACTGGTTAAGTAATCAAAAAATTGACTTTGAATCGGCAAACACTTTAGTTCATCGTATTTTAGCTTTTGTTTTTTCAAATATTTCTCAAATTTTCCAAATTAATTTTAAATATAATTTTATAATAATTATTTTTCTTTATTACACGTCACTGAATAAAAATCATGAATAATCAATGTTTCTAACAATTTTCATACGATAGAGCAAAATTAAATATTAGATTCTTTGACTCATTGCCGATGAACACAAAACCGTTTTTTCTTAATAACTTTGCAGCATATCACTGTACAAAAAAATCTCTTTTATACCAATTTAAAAACTAAATAATAGTAATTAAAAATTATTGCTTGAGTAGTTTTAAATAAACGAGAAAGAGCCTACACCATGTACTTGATTTTATGCTTTATTTGCAAGTGCGTTCTACTATTTGTAGGTACAAAGTGTACCTCGTCGTGTACTTAAGCTTTTTGCAACCCGATGTAGTGCACATTTCATAGCCCTTCATTAACGAACTGGTTAATTAACTCCACATTGCAATATATTTTTAACTTAATAATCATGCTGATAGTTTATCTCAGGTTATTTTTTTATTTCATTAACTTTGTGAAAATGAATTTGTTTTTATTTATTTATTACTCGAGACTGCAAGTTTTAGTGCAAAATATCACTGAAACAGAAATTCTAAGTGATTGTAATGAAACTTATCAGGACTTTACTAATTATAGTTAGCAAAATATTAAAACTATCCAAATCTATATTTATATCTAGACTTATAATAAATACTCAATGTGTGTGTGTGTGTGTGTGTGTGTGTGCGTGTTGGCCCTCTACAGGCCAAACCGTTCAACCTACAACTACCAAATTTGGCATGTGTATACTTTGGAGAACGGGAATCATCACCACTTCGGAGAGATTCTTTTGAATTTTTAATTAGAATTTTAATTAAATAAAAATTAAGTGAAATCAAATACAGATTCTCATTGTACAAAATGTTTATCTATTTGTAATGTCTATCTATTTGTCTGTATATTCTCCAGATTCCTGGAGAACCAGCTGTTCGCTGGAGACGACTGGTATCTTATAACGAATAGAATTTATATTTTCAAAAAAAAAATTATTTATTTGGCAACTGGGAAGATAAAGCTCTATAATCCTCTCCTAGCAGGCCTAGTCAGCTGCCTAGCCGGAAATCTTCCACACTGAATAAACAGGCAGATTAAGTGTGAAAGTGGAAGGCTTAATATGTAAGCCTGTCATCTTTAACAAAAACTAAAAAATTAAATAATTCTCAATCAAGTAAATTCTTAAATTAAGTTTTCTTCTGCTTATAAAGACAAATTTTTAAATAAAATTTCTAATTTGAAATGCGCTTGTTTAGAAAATGAATGAAAGTAGCATATCAGGGTTTTTCAAACTATATTGTCTGTTTTACTAATTACGAACATTAAGTAATGTCAATAGTAAATAACCTTAATTAAGAACATTAAGTAATGTGAAAAAGTAATGTCTGTTCTACATTATTTTTTGGTGGTTAAAGTTTTCCAGAAAAAATTTAATTGTATGTTGGAGATGAAAATAAAATGGCACACCTTTAATAATTTATTAAAATCTTTATTATTCATATAGATATTTATTATCGTCCCTCCTGCCTCATAAATCAGAGTTTTTGGTGCCTGTGACACTTATCATACGCTAGTTACGTCTCTGGGTACATTCTGAAAAGTTAGAGAATGAATTTTGGATAAGAACTACGTTTTCTATTTCGGGCACTACGGAGATATTTTAACTTGTAGATACTTCATGTGATGAAAATCTCATGATTGAATTAAAAAACATAATTCGTTCGTATTTTGGTTCAAAAAGATATGAATACTTCTAAACATTCTAGAAAGCGATTGATTTTTTAGTACCTCTCAGCATATCATATTTTTGCGAAACTAAATTTTTAGTAATGTTAATATTTAAAAAAAAATAAGTTACGATTAAAACCTAACTTACGCTTGAAATAAATGGGAAAATGAAACCCGGCATATCAAAATTGGTTAAAACGAATTAGACTCATTCTAAATGAACTATTCTATTTTGCATCGCAACTCTCAATCGTTACTAAAACTGTAATAATGCTATAATATAATATAAATTATCATACACTGTATTGTTATTATTATTTATTGCAATATATTTTCTACAATACGTGATATATTTATAATTAAATACATAATTATGAAAAATTCATTTGCCACTATAATGGAATAATATGAGCTTAAAATGTTTTATTCTCATTTAAACATTTAATTTAAAATGCATTGATTTTTAATCAGAAAATGCATTCTAAATTAAATGATGATTCATATATTTTCGATTTTTATTTTTTGGGGTGAAAAATGTGAACAGTTTGTGTAAATGCAAGCATTTAATGTAAATTTAAAATATTCGCTCACTTTATTCTACTTTATTTTACTTTCACTATAGTGAAATGGCTTGATTTTGGTTCATTTTTAAAAAGGGCTTGTCTACTTTAAAGGCGAACCCTACTAAAATTTTGTCTCTGAAACTAAAGAAAAAAATATGATGTATTGTATAAGATAATCAATAATTTCATCTTAATTAAAATAAAATTTTTAACAAACTAAAAATTTTTGAAAAGTGAGCTCATGCCCCATTTTAAAGAAAAGGAATTTCGTTTGTCATATCGTCTTAGGGCAAATTTCTTTTTTTTCCCTTTTTACATGATACAGGCGGCTTTAAATATTGAAAAATTTCCTTCTGATTCATCATAATAATTTTAATAGAATGGATAAATACTAAAATATTTTGAAATTCGCTCTCATTTTTTAAAGAAATCTTAAGTTACACTTCAGAGGACGAATTACTTACCGGCGCAAATCTTACTCGATAAACAGTCATATTCGATCCTTTGTCAACCTGCTGCAAGAACTCTGTCATTTGAAAACAAAGCAATTCAACCCTGATATTAAAACCCACCCAAACATCATCAATCATCAGATTCATCTTCCAGCAAAGTTTGTGAGCATTACTTTAATTCAACAAACAAAGATTTAAATTTTTCATTTTTAACCAAGTGCTGACATTCAATTTACGTAAGCAGCTAAAAGAATTCTATTTTCATTCAAAATTTTCTAAATGTTTGTCAGTGGATTTTGTGCCCTCTGCCGTTTGATTGTATTTTAAGAAAAATATTTGCTGTCAGTGGATTTTGTGCCCTCTGCCGTTTGATTGTATTTTAAGAAAAATATTTGCTTTTGCTCATCAGTAAGCAGACGATGACAGAAACGTAACTGCTGAAAGATACTCACGCAGTCATTATACAATGCGTGATTTTTCTGTGACTTAAAGGATTGAGAGAAACGTATTGATTATGCCATTAAAAAAAAGCTAAATGGAAATTTTGCGAGGTAATTTATGAAAAAGAATTTTTTAATTTATTTTCTACTGAAGGGGATGCATTTTTATTTCAAGTTTGATTACTATTAGCTAAGTAGCATCAGTTAAATGAAAGTTTTCAGGTGTTCATTAAATGCAGAATTAAAAATATTGTAGCACTTAGAAATCAAAAGAAATTCAACTGTGGTTTTATTTGCGCAAGTAGTTATAATTCATTTCTTGACAGAAAATAATTTTCATAGACGAGTTATTTTCTTTTTGTAATTGATGACACTTGCACAGAGTAAATATATTTGAGCGAAAAACATCGAAAATTCCTTAAGGAAATCAGGAGTAAGTTTTAGTCTAAAGAAAGCGTATGAGCAATTCAAGGCTGTATTAAATTTTAAAGAAACAACATTTGTTTTTAAAGAAAATATTGTGTTTTTCCTCAGTAGGGGAGAGTACTTGAGATTATATTTTGAAAATATTATTTAAAAGTAATTAAATTAGCAGTATGATATTTCTACAATTTAGACAATAGAACAAGCTAAATGTTTTCTTACTACTATATTCCTAATTATGCATTTTCGTTTTATAATTTTTATTACACCAAATATTTGAAAAATTTCATAATAGAAGATTCTTAAGTAAAGGTAAATACTGAAATATTATCTCTCTTTCTATCCCTGAAGTCCCCCAGACATTTTCTCTAAATATTTACTAGTTCTTGTAGAAGTAAGAAAAACGTTTTCAAAAATGGTGTAAGAACTTTTAATGAGAATAATAAATTATGTAACATGCATATTGCACTTAAAATATAAAAATGTATCGGTTGTTGTTTTAATGGTATATTTAGAATTTTTTTAAAATCCTCAAAAATATTTTTCTTTGTAAGAACGAAAGAATATAATTCATTTACAATAAGTATACTTATTTTGTATTTTCAATAAGTCATAAATAGTACTTCAGAAAATACTTTCAACAGTGCTCTAAGAGCAAATAGGTACACTTGCAAGGTATTTTACTTCCCATTTCATCTTTTGGTTTTGAAAAGTGTAAAATAGTAGCAATATTCTATCTTGCCGTACTCCTGTGTCTTTCTGTATTTCTTTTTAGGTCTTTTTCTATGAAATCTTTAAGGTATCTTAAGAATTGTGGTTTAAATTTATTTTCTTTTTTCTCAATCGATCTTTTATTTTCTTTTATATAAAAAGCAACCACAAACCATGCTTTTACATTAACCGACAGGAAAAAAATTGTTTTATTAAAGATAAAAATCGTTGAGAAGTTTTATGTGCAATTATTCATAATTATGATTAAGGGGTTTATAGATCAGATTTTTCTTTAAATTCCCCCAAAGGATACATATTTCAGCTGAGTGCTGTCAGAAGGCTTAGCATAGATAATTCTAAAAGGATACCGAAATATACAGAATATTCATTCTAATCAATCTATATTTTCAATTGCAAACATTCTTTAAATAACGTAAACAATAATATTGCATGTTATTGAAGCCAATAAATGAACTAATGAAAAATGAACAATGTTTAAGTTTTCATATAGTCCCTCAGTCCTGTTAAACATAAAAATTCTCGATACATTAACATTTAACAGAAAGAAATTCCCTCTTTTTTTCGACCAAAATCGGCCGAAATATAAAATTTTGTATTCAACTGTTTTGGATCATTTCAAAGGGGAAAACTGTAGGTAAACTTTGTGGTAACTGTAGATGGAAATAAAAATAATATATAAATATAACATGAATAGTGCTGGTTGTCCTTCTTTTTGTAGCTTGCACATCTTTGAACATCGCACTGGTGGACTGAGTTCAATTCAATAGGCAATCATGCCATACGGTAACATCGCACTGGTGGACTGAGTTCAATTCAATAGGCAATCATGCCATACGGTCCTATATTTGTAATATATATATATGTTGCCAAGGAAGTTTACTTCGTACTGTAAAATTTTGATGTTAAAAAAATTTGCAAGAAACTTGTATACATGCTCACATTTTGTTTTTTATGCAACTGCTTGTTTGGCTGTTGTAAATTAGTATTGAACCAAGCCTGCAATATATATTTTACCTGTGGTATCTTTTACTTTTACTAAATTCACTCCTAATGCGCTCTTAACCCACTGGGGTGGGGTATTTCAAAAAAATAAAAATAGAGATGAGAAGCTTCTGGTATGGTGGTTGACTTTCGTTTCCCTGGTGGGTAAAGTAATGGCGCGGAGCTTGCTACCTGCAATCCGACCATGGGAAATACCACTACAGGGGGGGGGGGAGGGTGAAGATGGACGCAACCATAAAACACACTAAAGTGCTGAATTGATGAGGTTGTTCATTCAGCTATTCTGGGAGGGAGGAAATAGTCTCTTTCTGTTACAGTAAGTCCATTAAGCCACACACCCCCTTTTCATTTCGGAACTTACATTCTATTGCAAATGACTTTTCTGTCTATGCCTGACGTACTTCTAAGGATTACTCCAGATGATTCATTACTTTGATTTTAGAACCGTCCTGCATCAAATGCATTACCAGTTTTGTATCTCATGTCTTTTGCATGCACTTATATTGCATGTGCAGTTTTTAGGACAAATCAAAGTGATTCAATGGTTTACTGACATCATCAGCTTACAAATGAGAAAATTCTTCCGAGTAATTATTTGTTTCTGAAATTATGATAATTTGAATTCATTCTTTTGTAATCAATACCTGGAAATTTAAATACATGTAAATTTTTTTTTTTTAATTTTCCAATAACCTTAAAATATTTTAAATATTGAGCTCATTCTAGATATGAATTTTTTATTGTTTTTAACTTATAATAATTATCAAAAATTCTCCCACTTAATAAATATCGCTTATAAATTATCCCGCTTAAGAACTTATAATGGTTTGTATAATAGAGTAAGTAAAATGTATTTGAACTCCTACTCCCCTCAGTATTAATATTTGAAAACTTCTACCAACTTTTCCTAAGTTTTAAAAAATTAAATATTTTCAATTAAGTTTTTAAAAGGTACTTATCAAATAAGCTCTCTTAGCGTTTTAAAACTCAGTTTGTAAGATTATTTTTAATACCGATCACTTCTTAATTTCCTCTCAGAATGATAGCCTTTTCTTTAAAAGAAAAACAACCAATGTTTCCCTCGCTTTTATCCTAGCGGAAATCCAGGAAAGAACACAGAGACCTGTTTTGTATAATCAATCGAATAACTTTGCAAATAAAATTATTATAGTGTATTTTAATTTGCTGTATTGCTTGGTCCATATTTTGTTACTTGTCATAACAATTCGCTTGAATTAAGTATTTTCAGATTCGGTTTCTGCAGCTAAATCACGCATAATGTGTTTAATTGCGCATGCGCGCTATATGGAGAAGTCTTTGTATGCATGCAAATGTTCGACAAAGCACATTTCTGAACAGCTCACGCATTATCTCATTCTTTAACGCGTAATGACCCTTAATTTGAGGTTCTTCGAAACTGGAATGTTTTTAGATAATTGGATACTTAGTTGAATTTGCACAGATGGGAAAAATAGGGACACAAATATTGAATCCGGTTACAAGCTCAGTAATGATGGTTTTGATTCATCTTATTTTCTAAGTACTCAGAAACTGTTGCTAATATCAACAGAGAAAGAGAAAGAACCAGAAGAATGTATTGCATAAAAACCAATGTGCATTAATAATCAAAGTTTACTCTAAAAGAATGATTTTAGAATATGCTTGGGCTTCATTTTAAATGATTTATTTAATTTTTAAAAAACTCTAATTAATTTCAATAATAAAATAATTTTTTATACTTAATGATTTTTGTACTTAATGTAAAGTTTATTAGTTGGAAATATGTCACTGATAATTATGACGTATTTGAGGAATGTCTTAAAACTTTATATTTTCATAATTCTATTTACATTATTATTATTTTTTAACTCTCGAAGAAAATACTCATTTCAAAATCTCTAGAGAACAATAATTAAACACTAGAGCATATAGAAAATCCAAATTATCCAGATATAAAATATATTATTTTATCACAACACATTTTGACCCAGATGTTTGCATTCAAAGATAACAACTAAAAATGCATTTTTTTTTTTTTTTGAATTTGGGAATATCTGAAACATAGAAATTTGTCAAAATCTTTCATTAATTCGTTTATTACGATTAATAATTAAATTTATCATGTATGAAAATGTAGAAAATGCTGAAAAACATTTAAGAAATGATGACTAATCAAATTTGCACTATTTTTCTCTCCTTCTTTTTGGCAACATCAAGACTTTGAGTTATTGGCATCAAAATGTTAATGGCTCTTTATATAGAGATCGTTGATTTACTTCTGTTACAAGTGTAGCATTTCGATTTGCTCAGTTATGAAATGCTAGCCGCTTTTTTCGGCTCGTTGTTTGGTTGGGATTAATAGTTGTTAAAATTTAAAATCTTCATTTAAGTATTTTATAAAGCTTACTCTCAATGGCATCTTCAGCAGAATATTTTTAAAGAAATTTTGAAAGACATGTAATACATATAATTCTACAAGCCTTGACACGATTCTATTATTGTACAATGCAGCAGCTTAAATTTCTGTCATCTCATCTTAAATTTGAAATTTAATTTAAAGCAGTATTGAATTAAATCTTAATTAATATAAAATATTTTTTGTTGAATTTTTTTAAAAAATGAATAAACAAAAATATTTTTATAATTATTTATTTATGAAGTTAATCTTTAATTGTAAGTACAATATATTTTCAAAAAAATTATTAAAATCATGCTTCAAACCGATTCTACTCATCTTAGAAAATTTTTTATATCTTCATCCTCAATAATGAAAGAAAAATCTAAATTGAAATATCTTGTAGCGACGATGTAAGCTTGATCGACTGTTGTGATTTTCTTTACAACAATAAAATATATTATTTCAAAATATAAGAGTAAAAATATGTTTAAAAATAATTAAAATATATAAAAATCATGCAGTAATAAATTGGGATAATTCAGAGAATTATTTAAGGAATTTTAAGTTGGTGTAAATATTTTTATTCTATAAAATGATCTGCAGTTACTGTGAAAAAAACTAAATTTTGCTTAATTTTTAATTAATTAAAACATTTTTTTAAAAAATAGCTAGACATAATAGAAAATGAATTTAAATCTCTTGTCTTTAGACATTTGAGTATAATTTTTTTATGATCTTAATAGTATTTTAAATTTTACACCTTCAAATCTATATTTGAATTTTTTTTAAATCCAGTTTGTTGCATTTTCGGATTATAGCATTTGTAAACCTACGGATATATCCAGAAGAATAAAAATCAACCTTTGACTGATTGTTACAAAATTTCGCATAAATCTACAACTCTATTGATAAAATTTTCAAACCTTAATGAATTGTTTTATTGAACTCTAAGAGTTAAAAATTAATTTATAGAATATTTAAAAGATTTTATTACTTGTCTTTATTTTTGCTATTCTGCAAAGTTATATTTTCGTAAAAAATTTTGGAATTCAATAAAAGAATTTTTAAAAATTATGTGAGTTATTGTTTAAGAGTTTCCATTTTATTCAAAAAGCTCATGCTTGTTCTTTTTAACTATGTTAAAAGTTTTAAACGAGTCGAAAAATTAAGGATAAACCAAAAAACAAAAACTGGAAAAATGGTTTCTTTCCTTTTTTTAAATCTCAATTTCATTATTAAAGTATATGGAATTTTAGTTTTATTTTTTCAACGTAGCTCTGTGGATTGTTATATAAAAATAATTTTTTTTAATAATTTATATCTTGGAAGAAATGTTTTTTCCACGCGATCTTTTTAACATGAAATGTAATTACTCTTTTTCGAGATTCCATATTTTGATTGAATTTTTAAACTATGAAATGTACTTTTCTAGAAAGCAAAAAGTTAAAATCTGAGTAAGTGTTATAAACAAAATATTGTAAACAAACATTTGGTACGGTAATTATTACAGAATGCATCTGTAAACTATGTTGTTAAAAAATTGTGAAGCCTTCACTCCCATCATCTGTCATTTGTTTTAACAATCTTCCAATTTTTAAATTGATCTTATCATTATAAATTACGGCTGTTTTTTTTTGTTTGTTTGTTTCATCCGCTGACTGAAATCGCTTTGTTTCATTTGAATTTCAATACCCATTGAAAAGTGAAATGAAAAAAGCAGAATTTTTAAACAAAGATCAAGTTACGATTGTACAGTTCTTGATGCATAAAAAGAAAAATGAAAAGTTGCAGAAAAATTCGATTACGTTTGCTTTAAAACAGTTTAAGTGCAACAGAATGAACATAGAAAGTTTAGAACATTCGGAATGATCATGAACATTAGGTGGCATGTTTCCAAATTCTGGAACCGTGCTTCCAAAAATATTGTCATAGAGAATCTTATGTTAATGTTGTTTCTTTGAAAAAACAAAATTGTGGACGTCAATGCAAAATTATGGAAATAAACTTAAAGATGCATCTTTTTCAGCAATTGAGACACCATCAGATCAGCCGTTCACAGTATTAAAGTTCCCAAATCTACAATATTCCGATTTTTGACAAAATTTTGACAAATTTAATTTTGAAAAAAAAAGGAAAAATCCATAAAAAAATTTCAAGCACCATCAAACCATTTCTTATAGAAAAAAAACGAAAAGCAAAGTTTAGCTGTCAAGAAATCTCATATATAAGCTTAAAATACAGTAATGGAATTATTGAAAGGTTCAAAAACTATTTGAATACTAAAAATTGAGGAAAATTGTTAATTTTTTAAAAATTTAATCTAATTTTTTATACTAAAAGTTGCGTTTTATATTTCCTTTCTTTTATTATAATTATAGGACAAATCAAATTCACCAACTTCTACTGTTATGGAGCAGAAAAAACAATTTAGTGTTATTCTTACAGAGTGGTAATTTTCGTAAGATCTGGCAACTGAATTTTCTTTCTATGACTGAACTCTATCAGTTGCTTGATTGGCTTATTTGATATACAAAATTTCGCTTCATAGATAAAAAAAATGAACCAATAGGATGGTTTTATATTATTTTGAGCAAATATTAAAGTACAATGTTTTATCTTACATTTTTCGAAACAAACATATCTTCTCAAACTACTTGATTGAGCCATCTCAGACTTTACAAGACTTAAATTATTACATTTATTCAAACTGCTTATTTTGAATAAAGGTATCTGAGATCAATTTTATCTTTTAGCGATGATGTATGCATCGAGCCTAACAACGATCTAAATGATAGTTCAGGAACACAAATAAAATAGACATTGTCTATTGATCGACACGTGCAATAAAATGATTTGTTTGATTTGCAGATGAGCAAATAAACAATGTTTCATATAGGTTGGAAAATTATCTTCAAGAAAACTCTTCAAAACATGAAAGTTCTTCTCTGTAAACGAAATTTGACATCAAACACATTAATAAAATAATCTGCGCTAAAATTAAAGCAGCGTGTCACACTTGGATTTCTATAGATTGAAATGACTTCTTTTTGCATTCAAATAATGCGTTGCATTTTAAATCTTTGAAAAAAACATTATGTTGGACCTTTAAAATTTAATTCGAATTTTTTTATTATTCTGTAGTTCTTTTAATTTACATTTGTTGTAATTAAAAAAATATACCGAGATTTTATTGATAGGAGTGATAAATTTTTTAGAAAAATATTCATGAAAGTACTTAACTTAAGAACTGCACTTTCTCCAGTAAGTATCTTCTTCTTATGAACTATATTTTTATTAATTGATAATATATATAATCAATTAAGTGTGCCTAATTTCAATTTTCAATTCTGTAATTTTTTTTTTCTTTTATTAAAACATTGCTTTTTGGAAAGAAAATATTTTGTGATAAAACCTTTGTTTACTTGACAATTTTTGTTCCGTTTTGTTTAAATTTCAATGTAGTTGTCCGAAAAACTTTGAAAAACTTAACACGGGTACTTTTAGTGTATTTATAAACTTTAAGAAGGAAACTTTTGATAGAATGTACAACTAAATGGAATAAAAGCTTAGAACGAAACAAAACAACTATCATTCTGAATATAAATTTTAGTACTTGGAAATATCAAAATAGAAAATATGTTTAAAAGTAATTTTTCTCTTATTTTGCTTTATTTTTTCATAATGTATTCTTCTAATTGTTTACGAATGTTTAAAAACTGTAATTCTATTATAAACCGAATTTCTCTTTAGTAAACAATAAAAAAATTGATGCAGCATTTCACTCTACTTTGTAAATTTGAATTGAAATATAGCTTGGATATATTTTGAAATAAAGACTTTTTAATGGTAGATGAGAATAGTATGTTATATATCTAGTTAAAAAATAACATCTTCTCTTTACAGTGGAATCCATGGATTGTACTGAAAAACAAAACTGAAGCACAAGGTGTTATTTTAGACTTATATGATAAGCTGAAGGGATCTGGGACAGTTGAGTATGCTTAACATATAATTATTTAATTACTATTTTTGCATTTAGCTATTGAAATTAGATGAATTAATTTTTCAAAAATTTATTTCAGAATATATTATTTTTGCATTTAGCTTTGAAATTGGATGAATTAATTTTTCAAAATTTATTTCACAATATTGCTTAAAATGAAAACGAAAAGAAGTTTTTTTTTTTACTCATTAAATAATTTCAAGACAAGTTTTTAAAGACAAAATTTTCTTTTCGCAAGAATCTAGTTTTCTATATTAGATCACTTATAATTTTATAAGCAATTAATAATATTGCTATATATTATCGCTTAGAATTTTTAATTAATTTAATATATGACATTAAAATATTCAAAATAATTTAAATGCACTTTATAACTGCATTATGTTTTAATTTTATATTTTGCAGGTTGAACATAACTGTGATTGGAGCTGAAGTGGTCTCTCTAAAGGGTTTTCATTTTTAGAAAACAAACTGTTATTAAATAAGTTTTTGGTCTAAATTTTTATAATTAAATTAAGTTTTAAAAAATTAAAATCTGTTATAGCAAATTTCAAGTTATCATGTGAGAACATTATTTTTTAAGTCACGTGGTATCAATCCCTCATAGAAACATCATGTTCCCGCATGACTCATATTTCGCAATCCCCAACATTTAGAAAGGTGATAGTTTTTGACGATCTCAAAATCAATTGAGTTCTAAAATTTTTTTCTCGAGACCATAATTTTTTTTTCGTGAAAAACTAGTTTAAACCAGCTTGAAACAATCACTTGACTATCAGGTGTCAATATTTGGAAAACGATGGGGTTTTTTTTTTTCTCCACCATTTCAAAATCGTTCAAGCTCCAAAACTTTATGTCAAAGCAATTTTTTTTATTTATTATTATTATTATTATTATTTGAAAATTAGGTTTAAACTGCTCTGGAAGGATCATGCGACTATTGCATTGCGCAAGCGTCAATTTTTAGAAAAGCTATGCCTTTTTTTTCCATTTCAAGATCGTTCCAAACCAAAACCTTTCTTGCCAGTTAGAAAAATTGAAAAAAAAATTCGTATCTATCTATATATATGTATATATCTATATCTATATCTATCTATCTGTATCTATATCTATATCTATCTATCTATATATATATATATATATATATATATATATATATAATATAATTTTTTTCACTGTTCTTCTTCGGGTAATAACTTACTTATGACTCTGCCCTTTATTGGCCAGACACGAGAATCGGGTACATGGATGACATTCGCTCCAAGTTGTAACTTTCTTCATCATTTTCTAATAACCCCAAAAGAGAAAAATTGATGCCTCAAAAGCGATAGATAGCCAATTTTTGCCGTACATTTTGAGGTTTCAAAACTCCAAACTAAAACAACATCATGTTCTCCCATGATAATATTTTTTTATATATTACTTACCATAATTCTCA
Organism: Argiope bruennichi; assembly: GCF_947563725.1. Classification (NCBI taxonomy): domain Eukaryota; kingdom Metazoa; phylum Arthropoda; class Arachnida; order Araneae; family Araneidae; genus Argiope; species Argiope bruennichi. The sequence continues at coordinate 122,753,143 of NC_079158.1, forward strand.
AAATATCGTAATATAGATGAATCACTACACGCTCTTATATGAAAACGCATTATGTGCTTATAAAAATATATATTTTTTAAACTTTTAAGACTGATGCGTTATTTGAGATTCCATCATTTGCTTGTTTACTTTTCATTCAAATTTCTAATCAGTACATGGAATACTGACGAGATATGAAATTAATGTATGTTTTATAGTTTTTTTTTTCTTTTCATAGTTTTACTTACCAGTATGACGCTCCTTATGGAGGATTTATTGGACCCGATGGTAAATGGAATGGCATGATTGGAGATATGATCAACAATGTAAGTGAAAAAAATTTGCTTTGAAGGAAAGCAGTAAAGTGTTGGCAACCCTATTAAAAATTTCATTTGATAGCTGATATTTTAGGTAGAGCGTTACAAAATTTGAATTAAATATTAAAAAACACAATTTTTTTCACATTAAATGGTTTTATTTTTATTGAATCGTAAAGTACACAGGATAAGGTTATGTATGGAATAATACATAGAGCAAATGGCCTCAGTAGCTTTACTAGCACATACGCACTCTTTTGTTGAAATGTTCCATGGCCATTTTGCATAAATGTGGCAGAACTTCGTTGATGCAGCGTTGAATTTCCTCCATCAATGCACACATGCTTGAGGGTTTGTTGACATAGATACATTTGAATACTTTGCATCAAATGTGTTCACATATACCTTTCAAATCTAGAATAGAAAATAATAAGAAAGTATCATAACTTTCTAATGATATTTACATATTTTTGGCAGATGGATACCACACAAAAGTTATCTCAAATACGAAGAGAAGAAATTAAGAAATGATTTTGCATTATGAATTTACAAAATTTGTTTACTTTCTTAGGCAAGCTGTTTACGCTTTCTGTTACCTTCTAAGCCGTTAAGAGAGCAGGCGGTGATATTGCGATGATCTTTATTCATTTTCTGATATTTGGTAAAGACAAAAGATGGTAGTAGTGATCGTAGATTTTCCATTCAAGCTTTAATGCTTTAATTGACTTTAAACGAAATGAACTAACTGTACTTATTCTGAAAGAGTTCCGCAATTTTATAATCACAGTGCGAGAATGATAGTCTTTATGTTTATGTACAAAAGTCTGAAATTTATACTACATAATTTCTTCAGATTAACAAATGTATTAAAAGTAACATTAAAGTAGTAACAGTCGTAATGTAATTAATCGTAATAGCATAACAGTAAAGTAACATTAGTACTTTAATTGAGTAGTAATAAGTAGCAACTTTTATATTTATTGCAGGTTACCGATCTGGCAGGGCCTATTTTTATAAACGAAGCGAGGGCCAAAGCTGTAGATTTCGCCTTTCCCGTAGATTTCTCCCAGTTGGTTATAATAACCGGCTTGGTTCCCGCTCATAAAGATCCCTTCCTCATTTTTGGAGTTTTTCCTCTAGCAGTAAGAAATGACAGTTTTTCTCTACTTATTAAAAGCTTTTGTACATTATTACATTGTACATTTTGTACAAATTATGGGAAAAAAACCTTCTACTAATATATATATATATATATATATATGTGTGTGTGTGTGTGTGTGTGTGTGTGTGTGTGTGTGTGTGTGTGTGTGTGTGTGTGTGTGTGTGTGTGTGTGTGTGTGTGTGTGTGTGAGTGTGTAATGATATTTTAACACTAATTTCAAGTTAATTAATTTCCAAAGTTTTATCTTAATTTAGCCCATAGTAAGTTCATTCTCTTATTTCTTGATCCAATTCCACTTTCTCTACTTAATTAATTCAAGAGAAGCTTTATAAAATTGCTGAATCGACTAAACGCCGACACATTCTTACGCTACGCGTGAAGGGGTAAAAAAATAAGCACATTCTTTTTTAAAGTTCCCTGTGTTTCCCTTATTTGTGATTGACATGCATCAGAAATCCCTATCAGAATCTTAATAATATATTAGTACTGTAAAAAAATAGTTTCCCTATCCATATCTCATGTTATATAAGACGGATAATTTATTTCGCGCTTCTTCCCGACTACTGTTTTTGCAACGTGCTGTGGCGGACGTGCCTTGTCCGCGCCTTCTTGTAAATAATAATACCTGCTTCTCACATATGAAAAAATAAAATGACGTCCAGGAAATCGAAAATCTCTTCACTGCCTTCGAAACTGCATATATATATATATATATATATATATATATATATATATATATATATAATATAACCAAATTAGTAAAAATACCAAATTAATATTAGCAAAAAGATTATAGAATCAAAAAAGAAGAAATTAAGAATCCTACCTGAAGACTTTCTGAAGGGTCACCTTCAGGCAGGGATTCAAACAAGGGATTTTTTTGTGTGAGGGGTCTGACTTTTGTCTAAGAATATTGACACCTCGTGACCCGAAAATCCCCTGAAACCCCTTATATCTAAGACCTCAATTTCAGGGAATTTTTCCATTATATTTTAAAGCACAAATTATACGGGATCTAGCAGAAAATTAGAGAGATACATATTACGTTATGGCTGAAGGCGTTTATAGTATTATGAGTAAATTATATAACTAACAAAATTTGAAGCTTTAAAATATTTTGATGAAGAAGCTATTAAAATAGGAGTTACATAAAATATTTAACTATTAAAATTTTAACGAGCATTAAGATTGGAGAACTGGCTGGTCACCAAAGGCTTAATAAATCAATAAATAACATAAAGTGAAAGAGTATGCATAATGCTAGCTAATTGCGTATTATTTAAAGCATAAATTTTGCTTCTAATAACAAGTTTTAAGTAGAATTTTATTTTATTCTCAGATTTGGCTGCTGATTTTCCTTGCTATATTTCTTTCTGCTGCCACGGCATGCTTAGTATACTATCTGTTAAGTCCATCATCAAAAAACTGGATATTAAGAGCTCTACTCAGATATATGTGGGAATTTCAAATTGCCCTCATAGGTAAAGGTAAGTGAATAGTAGTTCGAAATCAGTATTTAGTACTTCTTGTATATTTAACAGGTTTTTAAATTAAATGTAATAAAATTTGCAAGAACAATAAGGATATAAAATTTCAATTTGAAGTAACTTGTTTCTAATTCAGTTTCAAGTGGTTTTTAAAATACCCTGAGAATAGTTGCATTAAACTTTTTCTAAATGATAAATTAATTTTTAAAGAACTAAACAAGAAAGAGAAACTCAAAAAATCAACTGGATCGCGCCTTACCAGGCATTATTAAGGCTTTCAATCATATTTGAAAAATAAATAAACAAACAGCGGGTGTTTCCAATTAAGGTCTTATCCCCCCCCCCATGTGTATGTTGGTTAAGACCGCGAATGTCTTGCTTGGTATAGACAAACAACATTGCAAAATGTAGTTCCTTGGCATAAATCTAGCGTTTTTGTGGAATCTCACTTGCGAATACACATTTTGGAAGCCTTTTTCCCAACCAATTGCAATCGAAACTTGACACTGAGCTACAGTTGTTCAATAATTCAAAACAATTACAATAATTTAAATCTTTGTGTTTTGGTACATGTCAAGGTACAGATAGAAAGACAGTTAAACTTTTGATACAAATAGAAAGGCAGTTAATATTTTGATACAGATAGAAAGAGAGTTAATCTTTTGATAGATTTATTCAAAATTGGATAAGAATCTATAGTTTAAATGATAAATCTGAGCATTAAATTTTATTTACTTAGCTCTTTGTGATTTGTGGCTTTTGTGCTCACTTGTACTTGAACTGGCAGACAAAAAATTTCCTGTGAATTAATTTCGTTCAAAATTTGGTAGAAATTTACAAATTTGTTGCAGGATCACATTCTATACTTCATCTCCGAAGCTCAAAGTTCAAAAAGAGACATAATAAAGCCAAAAATGTGTTTTTTGAACTAATGGAGGTCTGAAACGTAGAGATTCGTCAAAATTCGAATTCGGATTTTTTGTCGATTAAAATGAGCAGATAAAAATGTGTTTTTCGAACTCGGAGAGCTTTGAAATTTGGAGATTTATCAAAATCTTGAGTTCGAATTTTTTGACGGTTACAATACTTCTTATGCGAAAATGCAATAATTCTTTCTCGCATTCATCCTGGAAGTTCTTTTTATGACAATAAAAATTCACAGTGCATATCCATTCTTTCTATAAACAATGTTAATTAGATTTTTTATATCACATGCTCCTTATTATTACTAAACTAAATCGCATCTAATGAACAATAGTAATCAAATCATTTAATCCATGGTTATTTTGACTGATCTCACTCGAAATATTGCAAACATTTACCCTTCATTCTATTCTTTTTACTAGGATTTGCAGGAAACAACAGATGGTTCATGCGCGACATTTGGTCAAACAAGAGCTTTCGTTGTCTTCAAAGCTTCTGGTTTCTTGGTTGTCTAGTCCTCATGTATGTTTTCCAGGGAACGATGGTATCAACTTACGCAGCGAACAGATTAAAGCCTCAGTTTGAAAGCCTGGAGGATTTCTTGAATTATCCGAGCGTAATTGTTGGAACTTACGAAAACTCTTATCCTGTCTTGTGCCTGGAGGTACTATTGAGAAATCAACAGTTTGCCAATCAAATAATAATGGCATCTTTTTTATTTCTCATCAGAACCTGTATAGTTGAAGGATTAAAGCAATATTTCATTTTGAAGTATAATTTTATCCAATGCATTTACAAAGATACATTTACCATTCACAATAAAAGATTTTCGCTTTTATTCACCACAGAATCATTAATGATGAAAATATAGAAAATGAATATATTTCTGTTAACACAAAATATTTTGCGATATTTCAACGATTTTGTTCGATATTTTGAATGCAATGCAGTATCGTGAAAATATCGAATTCCGGGCGTTTTTTTATTAGAGTTAATATTGATGATCAGTATGTTATATTAAACACTGAGAAAATATTCGCTTCTATAAACAGGATATCAATTTTAATCATGGTTCAATAGCTAATTTCTTAACAATTAGAAATAATATTATACGTTAATTTCAATTTTTTAATGATTTGAAAAATTTAAATCTTGTTTAAAACAATAAATGTACATAATCTGTATTTTTATACAGACTCCTGGTTCTTTTAATCGCATTTGATAAAATACTTTTGATACTGTAGAATTTCAAAAAATCGGTTATAACGGATCGAGTATTAAAGATTTGAATTTCATTATTTAAATCAATTTATAGTTTATTTTAAAGACCGCCTGGAATTATCTGTATTTATAACCTTTTTGTCTAAAATAATGAAATTCAAAGTTTCATAACTCAGTCAATTTTGGTCAAAAAGAAACTGAACTTTTTTTTTGTTTGTTTTAAATGTTAAGGCAGCAAGAGTACTGTGTTAAATATGAATAATAAGAGCGAATATTGTATAAAAATATATTTTCATAATTTTCTCAGTAATATATTTATTGATTCAAAATAAATAAAATATAATTCAATACACTGTTTAGTGGAATGGAAACTTATTCCTATTTCTAATGGTTAAATTAGATATTGAGCCACAATCAAAGTGGATGTTCCTCATAAGAAATGCGAATTACTTAGTGATATCAATGTACAATATTTTTTTATCTTTTTATTTTTTTACCAATGCGTGTGAATCTTGTATTTTGTTAATGGAAAGGTCATAATATTCCAAATCATATCAACCCTTAAAATGTTATTCAAAAGCTAAAAAAATCATATTCAAGCTTGTTAGCGCATAATCTAAAATATTTAGAGATATTTTATAAAATATATGAAAAATGTCAATAATAATAATATAGTTGCATCAATTGTGATGAAACTGCAGAAGAATTTCGTGGCTATGGGTTTGAGAACTATATCCTCTTATCAAAGTTTTTATTTCGCACACATATATGTTTAACCATTTCTATCTTTGGTAAAAATTTAAATTCTTAATCGATGGTTGTGTTCGTAGTATCTCCAATCATTTAAATCATATCTTTGGTAGTAAGTAAAATATTTTTTGATTACGTTTTTTTTTTGTATTAAATAGATAAAAAAATTTTAAATTAAAAATATTTTTAATAAAGAATTATGTTTAGAAATTAAAAATGAATACAATAGCATAGTGTTCTAATAATATTTACTAAATAAATTTTAATTAATTTTTTTTCATGAAAACATGATATAATCAAAATTTTATTCTCAGACAAGTTCAAAAACAAAATAAGAGAAAAAGCGAAGATTGGTTTATAGACTCAGTTCTGGCTTCCTTGGTAAGTATAATATAGGGTGTTCATTAATTATTGTCGGGGGTTTCCGTACCTCATAACTTTCGATTAAAAAATATTACGCAAAAACCGATTACGTATTCGTAAATTACAACTCAAAGAATTTTATTAATGATATTAAAGTGTAAAGCTTGCACAATTTGCACTTTGTAGGCATTCAGCTGAAGGCGATTATGTATTCGTAAATTCGCTGAACAAATTTTGACTCGAATTGAGGATGATGAAAATTACCTTCGGAAATGGTTCTTCAGTGACGAATCCACTTTTCATGTGTCAGAAAAAGTGAATAAACATAACTGTAGAATATGAGGCTCGGAGAACCCGCACGATTATCAAAAGTCAAAATTTGTTCAGCGAATTTACGAATACATAATCGCCTTCAGCTGAATGCCTAAAAAGTGCAAATTGTGCAAGCTTTACATTTTAATATCATTAATAAAATTCTTTGAGTTGTAATTAACGAATACGTAATCGGCTTTTGCGTAATATTTTTTATTCGAAAGTTATGAGGTACGGAAACCCCGACAATAATTAATGAGCACCCTATATATTACAGGGAAATTTTTAATAAGAATCTCATGAAACTTGTTATTTTTATTTACATTAGAAAATGTTGGATTTACATAATTATATTTTCTAAAAATATATGATAAAGCTTTAAAAGTTTTTTAGATTTTATTTTCACCTTCAGATGCAATTATCATAATGAAACACAATATGTTATTCAAATGTTTCATTTAAATGCGCTCCTAATTTGTAACCATTACATTTTTATCTGCGATAATGTGAATTAAAAAAACATTAAGAGCACTTTGTTATACAGCGGATGACAATTTAAATTAATTGCAAGAGGTGATAACTGTTAATAGAATCTTAAAATCCATATTACAATGCTACTGTATCACTGATACATGTACAGAACGAACTTCAAAGCGATGTTTCCAAGATTTTATAGGCTTTTCAGTTATTCTCTGCTGATTTCTACACTTTTAAACTTAACAAGAATATTTTTAATGCTTCAATTTTTATCATTTGCAATAATGATAAGCTTTTTTTTAAAAAATGAAGAAAACCTCTTTTACTAGTGTTTTGCTTAAAAATTTCAGAAGCTAGTGAATACCAGACTTGAATCTGTATTCGAAAGAATTAAAAAGAACCTCATCAAGATGGATAAAGGCATACCACCATGGCTTGATGCAGTGGAAGCAGGAAAGGCTGCCTATATAGCCGACACTTTGTACGCCAAGTCCATAATCGGCGAGCGATTCAGGGTGACAGGGAAATGCAACATCCGAGTCTCCACTTTCGACTTATGTTCGGGATACATTGGGCTGGCATGCAGGAAAGGGTTAAAGAAGAAGTTTCTGAGAAGTCTCGACAACGGGTGAAGATTGCAATATCTTTCAATAAAGGAATTATTGAGAATGAATCTAATGATTTATGAATGAGTATTGAGTAAAAATTCAAAGTCTTTGAAAGCTGTTAAATTAAAAAAAACGATGAATAATTTATAAAAACTTTTCAAAGACGTAGTCGGCAATTTCCCAGCGAGTATTTCATAAATATTGCAAAAATCTCTTGATGAGCGAATTTTTTAAAATGTAATTTAATTTTTTATTTTTGTAGAGCACTTTCGTTCCATACTGGTAACAGTTCAACGAACCAGAAAAAAAATTAATACTTCTTGATTTTTAATAACTAAATTTTTATTTTATTTTATTTACTTATTTATTATTATACTCAGGATAGTTTTAAAATGAGAAATTAACTATTCATAAAGCCATGAGCATCCTTCAAGTGGTTAAAATGCAGTTTTAGTGTTAAAAAAAACTCAAATTTCCTACATTGTATCACGAGCATAAATTTTCAGTTTTTGTGAAATCATAAAACAAGATAAATTAAAACTGGGAGTAATTAAAATTTAAATTAAATTACCAGCAAATAACTGGCAACAGTTCTAAGATTATTTGCGAAAATTATCATTCTTCCGTGTAGTCGTTTACTGCTACAATAAATTTAGGAATTGTTTTGATATAACCTGTGCTTTTTTAGATTATCACTGATTTTTGCAATTTTTGAGGAAATGAATATGTCAGCTGTAATAAGAAATTTATTACAGCTTTATTAGCAATCTGAATAAATTATTTATCCTCTTTAAAATTTGGAATATGTCATATGTATAGATGTCTGAACAGTCAAAAGACAGAATAAAAGCTGTAGATAAAATAAAAATAACTAAATAATTATAATATATAATCTAAAAAAGCTATTGAGAAGCTGAATGCACTAAACGAATGTTGATTTTAACTTATGGTGTTCAGATAAAATGTATGATAATAGAATTTATAAGAATACACGAAGAAGAGAAAAAAATCTAAGTTGTGAGTCACAAAGAAAATTATGTATAAATAAGCCATTCAGTTTATCCTTTTAGCTATGCTATTAAAGGTTCCGTTCAGGGAAAGATTTGAAATATAGTTTTTTAAACTTCAAAACAGACTCTCTCGTCTGCAGACTATTAAAATAATGGAGGCATATAATAAAATAAGTAAACTTCTTCCGATTATTGGAAGAAAAAAAGTCTAACCTAACTTTTTATATTTCATTTTTTATATATTTATTTTAAGAGGAATAAAGTGTGTTATTTTTGAATTGTATGTTAAAACCTTTGTGAATTATTTCATTTATTCTTCATCAAAAAAGGAATATATGGAATAAAGAATTATACAATGTAATTTCAATATAGTCATCATGTTATTGTAAGGATTTAACTTCAATAATATTAATTGCAATTTTGAGTTTTTTGTTGCTTGTATAAGAAGCAGGTGTTTATTTTTTATCTCCATATTTCCATATTTTATCTCCATATTTTTTTAACGAACAACTAAATACAACGCAATCTCATTTTTGTATTAAGAGGCTGGATTAATCGATGTGGCGCGGAGAACCTTAGTAAATTTTTGATAAAACTAAAAGTTCCCAGATCTTACTTTTTGCGATTTCTTCCTTTAGAATTACATTAAAACCATCATGCATATCTTCATACTGTAAACTGTGTAATGTTTTAGGACATTATTTACTCGAAGGTTTTGGAAAGAAATACAGGATAGATGAGGGTTGCTTAAGACGAAAAAAGCTTTTGTAACTATTCAAATTTTAAAAAATTAAAATTTCCGATTTTTTAATGAGATGTTATTTATTTCTGTTGGTGTAGTTATTTTTAAATATAGTGTGCTAAAACTCAATAATTATTTGGCAGTTACTTTATATTATATTGAAATGCATTTTTTAGTACTTAAAAAGTAAAAATAAGAAAACCTATTGTCTTTATATAAACTGAAACCGGATTAGGCAATATTTTATTAAAGAATAAAATTCATTATGAAATGTGCCGAATATATTTGAAATTTAAAGATGCTGCTAAAATAAAAACTAAATTTTTAATAAATTTTTACTTAAATATTTAAATAATCTCAACGTGCTTCCTGTAAGAAATGGAAGTTTAACTTCTATCTTCTATTTTTTTTTCAGTATTCTGAGATTTAATGAAGGGAAACTGGCAAAAAGGCACATGTTGGAGTCTGTATTGTTCTATGAAATTTGTTCACAAAATGTTCCAAATGTTATCAAGCCTCTTGATTTGACAGACCTTGTTGGAGCATTCACAGTGTTTGGAACAGGAATATGTTTGTCTTTAATTTATTTTGTAATAGAACTTGTAATGAATTTTAGAAAATAAAAAAAAATATTTCCCAATACACAAAAACTTTTTTGAAGTGAAACGTTATTTCTTTTTGTGTTTAGTTTAGTTTAAATATATTACTATTTTAATTTTATATATTTAATATGATATATTTTAAATCAACACTAGAGCTATTTTGGAACGGATCTCGTAATTTTGTACTGCGGTCAGATGACGAAGACGACACCTGAGCTGGCACCCCCTCTGCAAATTTCCTCACCACACCAACGGGAGGAAGCATTATTTCTTGAAACACTTATTTAATAAGTTACAAATTAGAGTTGATAAATAATATCTAGAAAAAAGAGAAATGTTTTAAATTTCCGAATTTCGACTACTTAAAAAAATCCATTTACAAATTTTTTGTGATTGATTGCATTATCATAATGCTAAAAAAATTATATCAGTAAATACTCTAAAATATTATTTTTTATCGTTATCATTTAAAAATAATTGACAAATTTATATAAAAATACTTCAATGAGAGATTTTTACAAAGCGTTTTTAGAGTTAGAATTTATCAATAAAACTTAAGATAATCTTTGGTGAATAACATATCACTCTATGCTAAATAAAACAGAAAATGTTTCCGATAAAATAAACTTTAAATTCGCCAAAAAATTAACAACAAAAATACAAAGTACTTAAAATTTTGCATACGCATTTCTGGAACCATTTAAGAATTGGACACATTTATATAATGAGGAGTATTTTCGACATAATAATTTCAGAAATTACTGATTTCTAGAAACATTTAAAAAAAAAGTTTTTAAGCATTTTTTCTCTAATAAATCCTTGCATTTTTAATAGATCTTTATGCATCGGACTGGAGTTCAGTTTTATTTATCGAACATCGCAATTCCACAAAATGGTAGTTAATTACCCATGAAATATCCTCCCTCCTATCATGTGTTTTTTAAACAAGAGGTAGAATGCATGCTATTAACGATAAAAGCATTCAGACATAGTATTTTTGTTGACTTAGAAAACTTGAATTTCAAAAATATAGCATAATTTTAATAACATTGTGAAAACATATCTAGAAAAACATAATTTTTAATCTCTTTATCTGTTTCTTTTCAAGTGCGATTTCTCTTGGATAAATTGAAAAATTGTTAATACTTTAATATAGAAAAAATATTTATTCTGGTAATATTTATTTCTTTAAAAATATTATTCTTTTTATATTATAATAAATAAAAAATATTTATTATAATATATATTAAGCAACACATGAGCAAAGAGGAAATAAATATTTTTAATTTTCTATTATAAAATCACATTAATTATCTTAGTTATTTGGCTTTATTATCAGGCTATAGAGAAATAATTTTAATAAAAAAGTTGTTGCCTTGTAGTTTATAGTGCAATTATTTTTAAAATAATGAAACAAACTTTCTAAAATATACCTTTTTATCCAGAAAAATAGCTTAAACACTGTACCATCTGTCCAATGAAAGAAATATCAGTTCAATTAAAGAAATTGGCTTCTCAGATGCGGCCACTAATTAATTAAGCTCAATAAACGCATTGATCTTTGTAATATTATAAACTAGATTATTTCCTTTTGTTAAAATTTACTAAGAGCAACATAAAATAATTATGACTTTTTTTAATTCGTATAACAAACTAGGTTTGTCAATTACTAATCACAGGACTTTATAAGCGTTCTTTACTATTTGGACCTAGAGGAGAAGTATGTGAGTCACATTAAAAAGTTGAAAATAGTAAATTTATTAAAAAAAACCCAAACAATTTTAACTGTTTGTTTACTGGTCCAGTGGAGTAAATTTGCCTAGTAATAAATAATTGTTGTAAATTGTTCTAATATATTGAAGACTATACGAAAGACAACAATGACGCTTAATAAACCAAATGAATGAAATTCTATATGTGATGTAATTAATAAATCATTTTAACTCTCTTTTTTAATATATATCTATCTTTACTCATCAGTGCTTTTTTTTCCATTTTTTGAAAATAAAATAATGGATTATTGGTTGTTTTTAATTCTGCATTTAAGCCGGGATAGCCTGGCTGGTAGGCCATTGGATTCGTATCCCTTAGGTTGTGAGTTCGAACTGGTACCGGCCGCAGACTATCCGGATGTGTGGTGGCTGGCGCACGCATAATTCACTCGTGGTGACGATGTCCTCCCTGTCGAGAGTAATACAACTGGGGGTACTGTATCAGAGGTGATCGTTCTCTGATTCAGGTTACTATCTGTGAATGAAATGCATGAATGAAGTGACTAGGGATTGCAATACCGAATACCGGTATTTTGTGCCATTTGTACAATTTTGTAATACCGGTATTCACAAGTTTAAATACCATTTTTTCAATATTTACTAGAAATTTTTAAAATTGTTCCCACAATATGTTCGCGAACATAACAAAATAGTATACGTTTTTGTTTTTATGTCTCCCTAAATGGGCGAAATTAATTAACTAATTAATGGCTTAATTAATTGCTTAAATCTAAATTAGTGAAACATGGATTATCCCTGAAAAAACATATTGTATCCATAACGACTGATGGAGCAACAGTTATGAAAAAAGTTGGAAAGTTGATTGATGCAAATCAGCAATTGTGCTATGCCCATGGAATTCAATTAGGAGTAATAGATGTATTATACCAAAAAAATAAAAAACAGAAGAATCCAAATACTGTGGATATAGAAACTTCGGATTCCAATTTTGAAGAGAGTAAGAGTGAGAGTGATATTGACAATGAAGATAATGACGATGTAATTGTTGAAGAAGATATTTGTAGTGAGGATGAAATATTAATCCATCAAGAATTGCATTCTATAATTTATAAAGTTCCAAAAATTGTTAAGATATTTAAACATTCCCCTATAAAAAATGATATATTACTAAAATATATACTAACTGAAAATAAAACAGAATATATGTTAATATTAGATTCTAAAACACGTTGGAACAGTTTACTCCTAATGATGGAACGATTTGTGAAACTGAGAAATCCAATTCAAAAAGCAATAATCGAATTAAACCTGTAAATTAATTTTTCAGATAGTGAATTCAACTTAATATCCAGAACTATATCAACTCTGCTTCCAATAAAACTGACTATTGAGGCATTATGTTGGAGAGATTCTAATTTATTAACAGCTAATGCAACAATAAATTTCATATTGCAGTCACTGAAAGAACAGCACACTTCACTATCTGAAGAATTATATATTACATTGAAAAATCGCACAGAAGAAAGGCATACCGAAATAGAAAATGTCTTACGGTATTTACATAATTATATTGATTTTAAAAATAGGAAATGAAAAAGAAGAACAGAAAATAACCAACTGAAATCTGATTAAGTTTAGAGTAAATTTTCTTAAAATTTTTTACCCACTAACCTATTCATATTCAGATGAATTCGGTTCAGTTATCGAAGATTATGATGCACTAATGTCGATAGTGAAAAGGAATTGTCTCTTGAACAAAAATTAGAATGGGCGATAAATAAAAAAAAAATTCAACGAACCAAAATACAATACAGAAATTAGTTATATCCAAAACCATCCGAGGAGAAATCGATTAATTTTAAGATGAGGGATTTAGATGTAAATACTTGAAAAAAGTATATCGCGCATTCCTAACAGTACCACCAACTTGAGTAGATACCGAAAGAGCGTTTTCGACAGCTGGTCATTTTTTCACAAAATTATTTTTCAGGCTTAATGACAGCACAATTGATGCATTATGTTTTTTAAGATCACATTTCAAAAATTTGTAATAGTACCACAGACTGATTAGTGATATTTGCACTTTTTTTGTGATTTAAATAAATAAAATGTTCCTTTACTTTTTTGTAATTATTTATATACTGTTATAATTTATAAGTTACAAATTATTTTTTGTGATATTTACTCTCTCTAATAAAACTGGCAAATAAAACAAAGAAATATCTGTGTTTTCTTTCTTTTTTTAAAATTTCTAATACCGGTATTAATACCGGTATCCCGGTATTAAGATCTAAAAAATGCCGAATACCGGTATTGAACTTTTGGTCCAGTATTGCAATCCCTAGTTGTGACGTATAAAGTAGCTAAGTCGCACACTTGGCCCTAGTTGGCGCTACTGAAAAAAACAAGAGACGCTCACTCAGCTTAAATCACTGACAGGTAACTGCCGTCGGGTTTATAAAGTGTCATAAGTAACAACACGATATTATTTATCATATTTGTAGTGGCTCATTCAATTAGTAACATGCCAACTGAATTTTGAATAGATGTAAAATTTCATAGAAGTCCATAGTTCTATGTGTAGATATAAAATACAACATTTCGAATAATTAAATATATGCTTAGTAATTTACTGCAATTATAATTCATTGACTGTTGAATTGTGTTTTTATATATGATCTTTATTTTTTTCCAAAGCAAATTGTTACAAAACATCTTCGAAATTGAAAGATGCTAAATAGACATTCATTTCTTAAACGCTTTTCACGTTTCCTTGCCAGTTCTTTTTAAATTCGTAAAAATTTTCCAGAGCAAAGAGAATGCATGCGAGGCCGTTTCCTATGCCGAATATAATGAAAGCACCAATCAGGTCGCTGAGGTGCAAAGGGTCCACTACAGTTGTGCTTTCACCTGTGCAAATGTCGTAATAGAGAGAGGAAGTGATCATTCGACGGTGGTGTAGACTGCCCTCCGTGAATCTCCGTACACTGCAAGAAAGAAAATAATAAATTCAATAAGAACCTTTTTAAAAACATTCATTTTACGAAGCATTATAGAGAAAATATTGCAACTGTCAAAACATTCGAACTCGATATTTTGACAAATTTCGAATTTTGAGTTGAAGATATGTTGCTATATTTTGATACATCCGTTGCTTGTTATGATCCTGTATAATAGCCAAAATAAGTTTAACTTGCTCAAAAAAATAAGCCGTTATTTAAACTGAAAAATAAAAACTTCAATGATCTGAAAGTTTTAAAACATAAAAAAAAGAAAATAAGTTTATCTTTATAAAATCTCAAATAATAAGTGAACCTTATTAAAATGACGTTTACTTACCCTTTATTGAAATTTTTGAAAATGCTTCGATTGCGCAGTTCTTTTCTGAAAGCGAAGGACATATAAGAAGCTCCAAATTCCGTGTTGGTCATTCTGAGTCCACATTTTCCGGTCTTTAAGAAACGCTCTCCGATGACGTTCTTCAACCACCACGGATCAGCAACAAAAATGATTTTTCCTTCTTCTATCAAATCCAGCCAGTAAGGGATGTCCCCCTTACTCGGTGGCCCCACCATATTGTGCTCCATTCGATGCCACAGTGATTCGTAACTTGTGTTTACCAATCTCTGCAAGAAATATTCATGGCGCATTAAAAATCCATTGGTAAGCGAAAAATCCTTAGGGATAATTGTGTAAAGTTTCAAAAAATAGTACTCTCTATTAGCTCAAAGTGCCTAACAATATTATTCAAATATGTTCATGATATTATGCGATATACAGAATATCGAACAACATCAATGAGATATCAAGCAGTAAAAGTGTTAAAGGAAGTTGTAAAGTTGTGTTAAGCATTGATAAATCGGTACGCTAAAATACAATCGTTGTATTAACAACGTGAGTTATTTTAATGTGGAGTGTTTAGGTACATTCCTTATATGCCTATATAAAGGAAATTGTTTTTGGGTTTTACCAATTTACTATTATTTATTGTTAGCATTTTGAAAGTTTTCCATTTAGTATTATTGAGTTATTCAGTGTATAAAGACCTCAATCATGGAACGTTCCAAATTGCATTTTCGACATTCGTTGCTTTTTTTTTTGTTTGGTTTGATGAAATCTGCAGCCAAAGCCCAATAGACATTTTTAGAAACTTTTGGCGATGCTTCTTCGTCATATCCCAACTGTCGGTTTTGGTGTCAACAATTTAAGTGTTGTGATTTCGATGTCAATGACAAAAAACGACCTGGAGGGCCAAAACAATTCGAAGACAATCCATTGCAAGACTTATTGGACGAAAATGGGAAAAGGTTGTAGCAAATGATGGAAATTATTTTGATTTCCATCATTTATATATATATATATATAAATGTGAAGTTTTAAATATTTTGCAGAAGAGCTATTAAGACCAAATTATTTAAATGGAAATTTAAGGAACCATTAATGCTGACGAACCAACTGATAGCTAAATGAGGCTAGTAATACAATAAAACATTTTCATTTCCAAATAAATAATAAGACAGCCAGCACTTTACTTTGAAAAAAGCCATGGGATATGAATTCTTGAAGGTACTAATTCCCAGTTTACTTTCCTTCAATAATTCTTCTATGTTCGAAACTCGGGGTTTCAGTCTATCCGCGGCAAAAGCTGAGACGATGGCCCCTTGATACGTGTACATGATAACCAGGCAGGCAGCAGTAAACCATAGGCTTTGAAGAAGTCGGAAACTGGGAGACGAACACACATGCTTTATGAACCATCTCTTATCGTCGCCAAAGTCTGTAAGGAGAAAGATCAAGATGAAACTTACAATTTAAAGTTTGACAAGATAATGGGTTTTGATTTGTTACTATATGTTTAACTATTTGAGGTATTAAAAAGGTATATATACTTTCATATATACCCTAGCTTTCACGGCACTGTAATTAAACTTTTTTATTTATCGTGTAAATTATACATATATTAAAAAATTTCGCCACAAATAAATTGGTGGTGAAATGTGCCATCAAATTTTTTATCTTTAAGATAGTGTAGAAACTGCTTTTGTGCTGTAATATTCTAGGAAATAATGGTGAGAGGAAGTCAAAATTTCGATTCATTTTTAATTTATCATAACCTTCACGACACAAAAAAATATAACTTCGAGGTGCATATTTCCATTTACTAATATGCTAAATGTATATATATATATATATATATATATATATATATATATATATATATATATATATATATATATATATATATATATTAGAGAGTTATAGAGGTCAGACATTCGAACAAAACCGTGCCATCACACACACACAGAGATTGCCCTCGTTAATCATTAGAGATTTATGGTCGTTCATAATTCTGTATGCATTGTCTAGACGGAATTCCCGTTAATGTGCATGTACGTGTGCTGGTCTCACACAAAAGTGCTTACTCATCATAGAATGAGTAATCTTAAATCACTCCTTCTAGGATCATGAGTCAATTTATTGGGACAGTTGAAATATTTTTTTGTGATTCAATAAGAAATGTTCTTTAGTATACTGAAAAATTATAATGCAATTATCAATAGTTATTCGAAAAGGCAAATAAGTTTTCAAACAAATTTTTGGAAGATAAATTGATTTCTATATCATTTATAAATTCAGTTTTTTTTAATTTTAAAAATGATTGCACTTTTATCAGGTTGTATCGTAAAGATCATAGAATCGGAACACTGTAAATGAGGGGAAACTATTCCCAGACTCGAAATGCCGTATTTGAAACGTTTGTTGCTTTTAATGTTTTCCTTCTGAATTAATATTATGATATTAATTATGACTTACCTTTTCCAATTAAACCTAATTGAAAGGCCCATAAATATTTTGAAAATGTTGCTAGTATTCCTCGTTTTCCAGGAAATGGCAAAACTTGGTAGATCAAAGTGGCTGTCACAGAAACTACAACTGTCGACAGGAGAATAGAGAGCCAAAGCTTTCGAAGAAAATGTTAATCATTAAAAATGGTGCATTCAAGCAAAAATATTGTTTAACGGCAAGAGATATAAAATCTAAATTAAAATTATGAATATTGACGAAGAAATTTAAAACATCTTACCGGTACTGAGAAAAGAGCCAAAATGAGAAAAGGGTCTTTGTTGCTGGATACTAATCCTGATATTAAGGTGAGCGGAGAGTATGCCACAGGCACACTAAATTCCATTGCACTAGCTCTGGCTTCATCTATGTAATAAGGTCCCGATATATCCGATTCCTGAAATAAAAATTCGTTGGTTAATTTTATAATTTCATACATTTGTAAAAGTAAGTTATGTTACGATTGGCTATTAAAAGGGTAATCTATAAAATGCTCCAAAATACATTGAGTGTATATACTTCGAATAATTAATTATTGCATGAGGAATTACATTAAAATTTCATCCAGAAGTAGCATCAGAAGTTTAATGGTTTAAATGAATTAATGCAACATCTTTTCATTTCTTACAATTTCAGACTGTAAAGATGGAATTTTGTAAATTTTTTTCATTCGTTTCTTCGTGTGCTAGTTTCCAAACTGTATCTACAAATGAGTTATCAATAAAAATACATTAATTTAATAATTTCCAATTTAATCATTAATCATTTTAATTAAATTAAATTTTAGCTATACGAGAGTAGCTTTTGGTAGTAAATATTTTTTTAAACTATGCCAAAGCTTTATAATATTTATAATTATAAAATGCAAATTAAAAAATAGAAAATAATTGAAATAAAAATATTACGTTATTAATAATGTGTTTTTAACTCTTCGATTTAACATGTTAGAATAATACAACATTCTGAAGATAATCGCATGTTCAAAATTCATCTTTGATAGTTTTATGAAAATAGAATAACATGATAGTAATTCTTTAATTGATATAGTAATAATAGCAAAATATGTAAAATTAAACACATTGTTTCGTATTGTAAATAATGTATCATTCTTTTTCTCTCTTAAACGAATCATTTTTCATTTTTATATCTCAATTATAAAAAGAGTGCAAACGATAATTAAAAAGTGAAAACGTATTCTGCAAGAACCTCAGATAATTCAGTTAAGATTTGTTTTATTGGAAGTGATGTTATTTGGATTGAAAATATTGTGTTTTAAAAAGTAAGATTAAATAGTTATTATTTTTATAATTTTTATACGTTGTTTTGTATTCTCTTCATCAGGAAATATATTTGATCAGTTGAAAAAATTTAAACAATCAAAGGGTTCAAAAAATCTGTTATTGGTTGCTATTCTATTTTAGACTAATTAAAAAACGTCGGTCAAATATATGGCAATTTAAACATGCAATTCAATTCTTTTATAAAAAAAATTCCGAAGGGATTTTCCAGTTTCAGATATTTTACTTACGATAGGCAAAATAGCAGTTTTATTTTTAGTATAAAAACAGCCTTTGATTTGTTATTATTTAGATTACTCCGTTAAAACTTTTCAGTACTGAAAAATTGAACTGCTTTGAGTCCACAAGTAAATAATGTAGATTCTAGTTAATATGTGGAACTTGGCAATAATTCAGCGTCACAGAGAGTTTCTGCTTTTAAATATCTATTGCAATTCACACAAAGGATATCAAAAATTCCTTTTTAAATTTATTTACCTACAATCTGTACACGTGTGCCTTTAAATATCTGACTATTCTAATTTTATTTTAATTGGCATGTAATTAAGAGAAATTTCCAAGGGATAAAAATATTAAAGTCATTCGTGGCATATAATTACATGTTGTAACTGTCAACAGTTTATCAGCATATTTCAAAAAATATAATTTTTTTCAACTTTCACTGATTTAAAATCTAAATTCACTTGCGATGATAATGAATTAAAATATACTAACATTATTCACCATAGATCCAATCATTCCGGTCCACGTCCCATTCACTTTAGCGCCATAGATATTGTCAGTCTGATAGGTTGATTCGTAACTGAAAATGCAGTACATCAATAACTTGCAGGTATGAAAATACACACCAAAAACTTAAAAGTTTATTTTTAGAATTTTTTCTTTTAATTAATCTTATTTTTCAAAAGTATAATGTGGCCCAAAAATCATTGAAAATTTTTAAAAGTAGATCAAGTATTACTGAAATAAATACTTTGCAATCGAACGTGGCATCAGAAACACAAAAGGGTATTATTAGAGGAAGCCTCTTTATGAGTAAAAAAAAAGGATTAACTTGGAAAAGTTTTATATGCAAGTTCAATGGAATAAAAATTTAAAATACCACAACAATATAGCTACAGAAACAATAACATCAAATCGTCTGCAGCATCGCAGATACAATGGCATCAGCAACTCTTTCTAGCATTCTTAACTATTTTCGTCTAAAGCTATGCATGCATTGATTCCTTTTTATTAAAGTAATTGTACTGTTACATAATTGTAAATTTGTATTCCATTAAACTTGTAATGTACAATTTATCCGGTTAATTCATTTCTTTTACTTAATTCATTAACAAAAATCATCCTCTTCCGTCATCCTTTTGTATTTCCGATGTTCCGTCCAGAAAAAATTCTTAATACTGTAAACTTGACTTATTCGTATATTTTGGGATAAGAATATCCTTTCTGGATATTCTATACAGCAGACATCAATTTTTCAGTCACAAATTTTAAGATTTATTAAAGCTCAAAATATATTTTTTCTGAATAATTAATTGTCAATTGGAAAACAAAAATTAATTGTAGACACCTTTTCAATTTCTTACTATTTTACTATTTCCAAGATATATTGCCTAACATTAAAATAGATTTAATAATTTTGAAATACGGTTAACTAAAGATTGCAGGTCTTGAACTATTACCACTCTTCAAAACGAGCCTTCTCTGCAAAAATACTCTTACACTTTAAAAGAATAAAGGTATCTGATTATATAAAACATAAAGTAAGCAATACTTGAAAAAAAAATCATGTTTCTAGGAGTCTCCTTTAAAACAATAGTTTCAAGGACATAAAAATCATCTTATTTTTACAATTATTATAAATAAAAATGAAGTTAGAAGTTGCCAAATTTAAATTTCTGGAAAAATTTAAAATGGGTAGTTATCTACATGAGATAATGTCATCTATGCAATTATAATATTTAAATATATTGGAAACATATAAAATTATCTCAGTGAATCGCATGCAGGAAGTATGATCAGAAAAAAGAAAAAAAATTAAAATATAAGTGTTTGAAAAGTATCTTGCTAAAGAGAAATACTAATTCTTTTCCAAACAGACTCGAAGGTCATGAAAATCTTCATTGCTTCATAGACATCTTTAGCTATTCCACCGAGTTCAACCGTGCCATTTTCTTTCACAATTGGGTCCACAAACGGAATCCACTGTAAAGAAAAGATATTTTTTAAATCTCATGAGAAGAAACCTGTTTAGAAATGTTTAATAATACTGTTAACATAAATCCATATTCAGTTTAAAAGCTAAACTTTACACCATTATGTTTATTTTACTATACATTTCCCAAATCGTCTGCTATATGCGTTCAATTATATCACAGGAAAGAAAGAAGTTTTAAAAATGGTTGTACTTTATATCACAACAACTTAGTATTTAATATTTCACCACTTCTTAGTTTTGAAGTTAAACCTAAATTACAAGGGCGATAAAATTTCAAAAAGAAAAATATTAAAAGTATTGCCTTACATTGAAACTTACTAAACGTGGAAAAATAAGCCGAATCTTAACAATGGGGGAAAGTCAGTATTAAATAGTAGTAGTAACAATAAAAACTATTTTAATTTTCTTCGCAACAGTAATATGTATTGTTGCAAAAAAAGCTTATAAATATTTTTTTAAATAATTAATAACAGACAAAGAAATGTACAGTAATAAAATGAGAATAATTAAAAAAAATATTTTTTCATTATTAAGATGATTATGACTAGTTTTTGGTGCTGTAATATTTTCATCAGCTATTAGGAAAAACTTTAAAATTTCGTTTAATTTTTAATTAATTAAAATTTCAAAACAATAGTTCCAAGGTGCACATTCCCACTCTCTGAAACATATCTGTGCCAAATATAGCTTTGGATCAAACGATTTGTTCTGTACAACCTAACACATACACACATATTCACCTTTATTTTTGATTATGATTTATAATAAAGATATCTGCATGAATATGTATTTGTTTGTTGGCACTCAACAGCCCAAGCAATTTGTCCGAGAGATGAAAATTTCGCATTACTGAGCTTTATAACATGGGAATATGCATCTAGGAATGATTTAAAAAATTTAATTAATTAAAAACTAAGCGAAGTTTTAGAGTTTTCCACCATTATGTAGCCACATATCTTAAATGAATCTATAGCATAGCTCCTTTACACGAAATGGAAGGTACCTAACTGGAGATTTAAAAAAGCAAAATAATAAAGGGATTAAGAGTAGTTAATAAAATATTTTTAAACTTTATTTTATGAGGATTTTGAGATGTTTTAGATTCGATTGTAAGAATAATGTTTAATTTTTGAAGGAAAAACTCACCGGAGCGTATCTTACGCGGTATACTGGCATTTTTGAAACGCCTGTTGAATAGTTATGTGAAACTAGAAAATGAACAAGCGTTAGAGATATGTAAAATGAATGCTATAACTTGATTTAGCTATTATTTATCTCATATTGCCAATCCTATGAACAAAATAAATATAAATAAAATGTATTTATGTGTATCCCCCTCATCTAAATATCACGATCTTTTAGGTTTCACAAAAGTAATCGCGATATCATGTTACTAGATGCATTAAATGACAATTTTATTACTGTTTAATTTATTTGGATTTGGATAGAGCAAATCTTCATCTATTGCGAAGTCAGTTATTTCCATCGCATTCTAAAATGACAGGCCTTGTATGGAATATAATGTGATTTCTTTATTTGTTCTATGATCAGAAAAAATAAATTGTTTATTTTGGTATTCCTCTAGCAATCTAGGAATAAGTTATCGAATTATTATATGGAAAATTGATCGATAAGAAGCAACTATTTAACAATAAAATAAACACAATAAAGAAAAATAAAACAGAAGAGATTTCCTTCAGCCTTTCAGCATAACATTTATAAAAATTTCTTTGTTTTTATTAATAAGCAAGCAACTTTGTAACACTT
This sequence comes from Argiope bruennichi, assembly GCF_947563725.1. Taxonomy (NCBI): domain Eukaryota; kingdom Metazoa; phylum Arthropoda; class Arachnida; order Araneae; family Araneidae; genus Argiope; species Argiope bruennichi. Next base: position 122,775,957 of record NC_079158.1, read on the forward strand.
TCATTTGTTCAGAAAACATAGTTAATAAAGATGTGATATTAAACAGTATTTTGAACTTTAAAGAAAAAGTAATTTCGGTATGAGATAAATAAAACTTTGCTTTGTCTATCAAAAAAAGTTGTTTTGTATAAAAATGATTGACTCACGCATATGAATTGAGTGCGTGCGTATCTCGAACAAAGGGCACTTTCCTCGATTGCAGTGCGACTTTTACATCCTCTAATTCTTCTTGATTTTGGTTTGTTTGGAAATTACTGTACATCATGCCACTGAACATCTGTTTGTGTTTGTCCGGACAAGCAGGTGGTTCGGCAAATAGTCTTTTATTGGAATCCGATTAACATGCACAGTGAGTGCTTTCTGTTTGCTGTGGATGGAACATGATGAAAAATTGATATTGACATCAATAAGCTAAATCAAACAGAAGAAATGATTCATAAAGAAATCAATAAAGTTAAAACGCCTTTCGAATTGTTTCGGAATTTTGTTTTAAAACTATTCTTTAAATATCCATTTTATATTTTGATATTGTAATGCCTGATTTATTAAGTTACTAGTTTTCTCGCTCGCTCAATTTGTTGGTTTCAATAATTCTACTATATCAATAAAATTTTAATTGTAAGAATCGTCTATATTTTTATTATTATTGTATTTTATATTAATAATTTGGAAGTAAGAATCGTCTATATATTTGTTATTATTGTATTTTATATTAATAATTTGGAATTAAAGCTATTCATTGTAGTAGTTCCCAGTTGTACTTTCTGAACATAATAAATTGTTACTTTTAAAAGATGATAAATAAAATTAAAGATTGCTTCAAGTGAAATCAAGTAAGAAGTTTAAAGATTGTAAATCTTTAAATCTTTTTCAAAATGATGAAACACAAAAAAGAAATTCCATTATATCCAAAATCAAATAGTAAAGATAGATAATCTCCACTTCATCAATTCAGACTTTAGAACTTGTTTGGTAAATTACATTGAATTTGACAGACTTGTAAATGTATGCATTATTCCGCAATCACATCTCAGCAATCATTTTTTGTCACATTATGGAAACAATTTAAATTATATTTTAATTCAAGTAAATATAACATGAAAATAAAAATGGTATTATTTGAGTAAAAAAATATAATAATCATTATAACTTTAACCAGTATTACCCGCATTTTAAAAAATAATAAATTGCAATCAAAAATATTTATTTGGACAAAAAAAATATTTAAATATGTTTTTTAATTTAATGCTTCCTTTCCTTTTGAATTCTATGTGAAGTATTTTCAATGAATTTGTTGAATGATTGGCTCTGCATACAATATAAGTCAAGATTAAAGCTTTGATAAATCCATCAAAAAAAAACCTACATGGTACTAAGTATAATATCAATTGAGAAATTATTTACAGCCTTTTAAAATTAGTAAAAAAATGTTTTATGTACAAAATGGCGTTAAAAATAAATGGGATATTTGAATTTTCCTTGAAGCTAATGCATTAAGAACATTTTTTAAAAAAGAAAGCTATTCAGTAGTGAACCGCTAAATGTCCGATGGTCATTTTATGACCCTTTGATTATTCTTCCTTCCTTCAAGAGAAATGTAAAGCAGTTCTTTTGAACAATTTTGACCGTAGACCAAGGATAATTAAAAAAAAAAACTGTATATATCCTATTCAATATTGTAAAACGTAAACTGAATATCGTTGAATAGATAATTGTTCAAAACAACATAAAAATTATTTTTGTGAGATAATTCCTTCAGAAGTTGAATAAATAATCAAAATTTGGCTTGTTTTTTAAATAATTAAAATTTGTAAAAATGGAATAATGAAATCCAGATGTACATTCTGATCTTCCTTAATATTTATGTGTCAAATTTAATAGATCGATGTGAAGTGGTCTATCCTGTAGATCGCAAACAGAGAGACTCAAAGATTTTTGTCTTTAGTATTATTTGAGTAATAGAAAAAAAATCTGTTGCTGTTTCTTATGGCGCTGGTCCTGGACAAGCCCGCTGCTACGAAGACAGCGATTTTAAGCCTGTGTGTGTGGGGGGGGGCATCACATGTTTTTATAGTAGCGCCAACTAGGGCCAAGAGTACGACACACATCACTCATTCGTTTGCACAACCCCTTTTTACAGGAGGGAACATTCACACATCTCACAGATAGAACAGCGGAAGAGCAACCATTTCACAAACCGGGACTCGAATCCAAGACCCCCAGATCACGGGGAAGACGCGCTATCCCTATGCCAGGACGCCGGCAGAAAAAAAGCCTATCTCTGTGGATGTTATTTTTTATTTTAATCATGATTTCATATGGAAAAATTAAATATAAAATCAAATTTTTAATGGATTTACTTTCTAACCGTTTATATTTTAAGTTAGTATTTATTAAAAATTATATAATCTTCTAAATTAATTTTAAGCAATAAGTTTAATTTTATTTTTTAATTTAACGGAAGCGCAAAAGAGATTTTTTTTTTTTTAAATTTGATCTTGAAAATTTGGTGATTGATTTTGAAAACCTCCGATGAATATTATTAGCTTTAAATTCACACGGTCTATTTAACAGTCTAAGTGCGGTTGGCGTTTAATTTAAACAGTCTATTTTATGAAAAAAGCAATCTAAAATGTGTTAAAAGCAATTTGAAATGATTTTTAAAATAAAATTAAGCAAGTCATTTAAATTTCCAGTCATATTAGTCTTTTGTAAAATTCAGTAATAAACAATTTTGTTTACTCTTATCAAATATTCAAAAATAAGATTTTAATCCACAAAATAGGATCCCGCATGTTTGTATTGATACACCACTTCATATTTTATAAAATCTTCATAAACTCTTGATTTAATTTTACGCGTTATATTCTTACACAGTCGTTTGAAAACAGTTATTTTAAACAAGTGTTCAAATCAAAACAGCTATTTTGAATCCCAAGGAGAAATAATTTTTTATATATATTTCAGAATGTAGTGTTCAGTGTTTATCTACTAAATACTACAATCTGAATAAAATGCGTTTACGACATCATTACCAATGTTTTCCTTTTTTTAAATATTATTAATTATATTTCAAAATTAGAAACAATCGTTAAAATATATATGAAAATGTTGTCAGAAATTGCACACAGATGTAGATGTTTATCTGTGATGAATTTGTAACTCATTATTTGTTTGAGATTGGCATTTGATGTTATTTCTTTGCTCCATACGAAATAAACGGAGCGCTGTAGGTGTAACCATCTAAAAAAATCATCTTGAGGAACAGAATCTAAAATTTATGTTGATTTTCAAATAAAATATCAAAGTTTATTATTTCATTATTGTCAAATGTGGTCAATATGCTGTTTATAGGTAAGGAGCAGTCAATTCTTTTTTTTTCTTCTTATCGTAGAAAAGCATTCAAGTAAGAATTTTGATAATAATTCGATAAGATTAAATTCACTGGATTTCATTCATTTATAAAAATGTTTTTAAATGCAATCGATTACTATATGAAATCATCCCTGCAATTGATTGAATTAATTTAACTAAACATTTCATTTGATAATCATTCATGCTAAAAACTAAAATATTGAGTGGAATTTCTTACATCACAATGCATGTAGAACTTTCATATTTGTAACCTTATATATTTGAAAGTGCAACTAAAAAAGCTGAAGATTAAAAAAATAGACCATTCAAATAAAAATAAAATTTTTAAAGCAGTGTGAAAACTAGAAACTCATTTTAGCTTTAACGGAATGATGTTTTTTTTTCCTTATCAAACAAATACGAAGAGAAAGTGGAAGAAAATAGGCTGTTTATTGAAGGTGTTTCTCCAGCATTTGATATCGTTCAATTAATCCTAATTAAGCAACCTAAATTAAACCTAAAGGAATAAAACATATTTTAATAAAATAAATAAGTGAAAATTTTGTTTGCAATACTTTTGCATCTTAATATACATTTTTTTGTTTTAATTAAAAATTCAGATATGTTAGAAGATAATATTGAAAATTAAACATAATATGTATCTTAAAAAATAATATTCAACAATAGATTGAAAGAAAAGATTTTTGTATGAATTTACCAAAATTCTTAAGCTGGAATAAAGAACGAAGCTTTGTTATTTCGTTTTTTATCAGCTTGATAAAAATCAACGCGCGCACCAAATTTTGTGACATTATGTGACCACAATTATTCAAATCCATTTGATCATTTAGTTTAGGTAAAGATGAAAATAATCAGCCAAGCTAATTGAATAAGCAATTAAAATTTTATTATTTTCAAACATCCAGTTAAATGCTGTAGAAAAGTACAATTCTTTTTAATCTTAAATTGTTATTCTATTACTTCTAACCTTTAACTACAGTTCCATTCGGAGAAAGAATTTTTTATTTCCAAGTTCTAACTTACTCTGCTTTGAAATATCAAAATTTTCTAACACTTTATGTAGCTCCATTTATATAAGTATTTCCAGAAATATGTATAGTAATAAAAATTAAATATTATTATTTTCGAACATCCAGTAAAATGCTATAATAAAGTACAAATCTTTGAATCTTAAATTGTTATTCTATTATTTTTAACCTTTAACCGCAATTCCATTCAGAGAAAGAATCTTTAATTTCGAAATTCTAATTTGTATTATTTGAAATATCAACATTTTCTAATAATTTATGTAACTCCATTTATGTATGTATTCCCAGCAATACGTATAGTACTGAAAATGAAAGGGTAGTTTTAAAGCTAAAATCCTATTAATAATAATAAGAATCGGAATATTAATGCTTTGCAAATTTACTTTTTCAATTACTAATGTGTTTCAAAATTTCCTTTATGTATGTGGAATGAAGTTTCTATGAACCTTCGTTGTTTTAAATTTTGTTTGTATGTAAAAAGAGGATGATAAAGGATTTCTTTTATGTATTCATTACCCTTCCTGCGATTTAGTAAGTTTACATACCTTCGCAAATATATTTCTTTTAAAACGTCATTGTATCTTCTCTCAAATTAAAGAATACACTTTATTTTATATATTTACTCAAAATGAGTGTAGTTTAAGAAAATTTCAACATTATTACATCTAAAATTGTTTTCCGATTCAAGAAACCATTAGATTTCATGTACACAAACATGAAATAGCTACATCTAAAATAATTTAATAACGCATAAATTATGTAAAACACGAAATAGACATTGTTTGTCGTATCCATTAATTCTTTCAAAAACGGAAACTAAATGAGTTTAAATGCTTACTCATTTAAAAATATTAAAAAGGTCACTTCTGTAATATTAGTCAAAGGTTTCTTGTTTTAAAAAAATAGATTCTAAAAAACAAACAATCTATTGTTCCAGAATTTTTTGTTCTTTATTTCTTAACAATCGCTTTTTATAATTATCCTCTCATTTGCATATGTCCATCCATTCTTTTAATTTTGAACTTTAAAATCAGAATGTTTTACAGACGCAAATTTAAATGTTTTAAAATGAAGACTGTTCGCATTGGCGTTTCTCAAGTAAGTTTTTGTATGATATTTCATTGTTTCCTTTAATGTATTAATTCTTGCTTGTAATAACTGTCAACTTGCAGATTCTCATACAATTTTAAATGATGTTATAATCAATTGAAATACAAACTAAATTAATACATTTTATATATTAATTATGTTTTTGAGCATATTAACGATACAGTATCTTGATTATTTCAAATAAAGAATTTATTTCCTCGTGCACAAGTGGCAAAATACTTTACTACTAAATAATATATTAAAAATATTTGACGATGAAAATCTGTCTCATGTTTTTTTCCGCCTTGAATGTGCAATAAAATAAGAGATCAAAATCTTAAATAATATTTGTTTTATTTTTCTAGTTCCTAATTGATGAAGCATTTCTTTTAAAAAAGATTAGCACAAAATAATGTTAGATAATATGAGAGCATACAGAGAGCTTCAGAAAAATTTGTGTTTGCCGCAGCTAGTAAATCATTAATTAGTAAATGTATAAATTGTGGTATTGTAAAATGTACCGATTATCAACTAGAAAAGTTTTTTGAAATATGTTTTGTATACGAATTGATTAATCGTTTCCGTAAGAGAAACATTAACTTTCACAAATTATATAAAATATTATAGGATAATTTTGAAAATATGAATATAATAATATAATAAAAATAATAATAAAATAAATAATAATAAAAATAAAATAATAATAAAATAAATAATAATAAAATAAAATAAAATAATAATAAAATAAAAATAAAATAATAATAAAATAAATAATAATAAAATAAAAATAATATAAATATAAAAAATAAAAAATAAAAATAATATAAATATAAATAATAAAAAATAAAAATAATATAAATATAAATAATAAAAAATAAAAATATAATTTTATACAAAGACGTTCATAAGCAGACGTAGAAAATACAAATTAAGTTTAAATGGCGCATAAATTTTATATGAAATTAACTACTCAATGTTGTGTTAGAATTATTATTAACCATTTAAGTGCGGAAATAATCAGAATCAAGCGATGATACGCATGCAAGTCGAGCACAATGCAAATGGTTGCATAATAAATGTTGTGAAAAAAAATCATATTATAATGAATAAGAGTTCATTTTTATTAGATAAAAAAAATTACACTGTAACAAAATGAAGATTTGGACTGACATGTATGTGCTTCTAACGCAGTTAACTGGTTAAAGCAGGATAACTTAACTTCTATGATATTATAAATGAAGTTAGGAAGGGTTAGGAAGGGACTGTCTTTCCATAGATATCTAAAAAAATTATATCACTGTTTTATTTTTCATGAACAAATAGCAAGAAGAGTTCTTTGTTAAATATATATAAGTTGAGCAATTTGTTTCTAAATTTAGGATTCTATCTTTTCAGTGGGTCCCATGGATAAAATTTGATGCAAACAAAAGCCTCGAGTCGGCTGAAGGTGTGCTTGTGGAATTTTACAAAGGAATGAAACATGCGAAAGTTTTTGAGTAAGAATGAAGATTTTAAATGGTAGAAAACTAATTTATTTCTGATTTAAAATTAAAAGCTGTAATTATTTCATTCATGTATCCTTCATGATTAAAATTTATTATCTCTTTTTGGATCATTTAATTTTGAAATCACTCAAATCAAAACCTAACTGTTGCTCTTTTAATAGTAAAATATATGCTTTGTATGAAAAACTGCAGTTTTTTTTAATTGTCGCTAATAACAAAACCGCTCACAACAAAATAAAGAACTTTTAATTATGCATGTAAAATAAATTGTAATTGGTTTATATTATGCAATACAAAGCAATTATATAAAGCAATGAAACCTGTTGCTAAGGGTCATAAATCCATCAATATTGAGTTCTCGGCATCCTTCGATTACAGAGAGTGAAAGAAATGGGGGTTCATAGATGATGGGTCTAAAAGGCATAGTATTTATAGGAAATAAAAATGAATGAAATCATTGCTGACAACAGGATTGTGGGATTCATTCGTGGGTTTTTTGCATAAGTAATGTGCAGTGAAGTGGTGTATTTTTTTTAAAGATTTTGCTCAAAAATGAGAAGTTATGGAGGATATGGGACCAATGATGACTTATCTATGTGTCACGAATTTTCATTTTAAATTAAAATGGGCGAAATGTATATGATTTTGGGAGGATTCTGGAACTTATTCTTTGATTTTTCAGACAATTTAAATTATATAAACAGTATTTAATGCATCTACGAACAAACCTTCGTCCTTCTTTCATTTGTTTAATATGCCCGTAAATGTAATAATAAAAATTTTGATTCGAACAATATTTTATTTAAGTTATCACTAACATTCAACTGATCACAAATATTCAACTGAAATCGCAAATATTCAACTGAAATCACAAATATTCAACTGGGCGTCAAGCAATTTTTTTAAAGTTTTTCTTTAAACATCAGAGAATTTTATTTGCTTTGAAATTTGATAAACGATATTATGAATATGATTATTATTCTTATTTAAAGTTGATCAGCGTATTACGTTTTAAAAACAATTGACATCTAATATATTTCAGTTTTCTAATATTTTGATATATTCTTTTAGCTATATAATAATTTTTAATAACTATTAATTGTTTCAAAACAGATTCTAAATGGCATCAAAAAATTTTATGTTGCTTCTTCTCTGATATGTATATTATAAGATTATAAAGTATAATAACTTTGTAAATAGTTGTATTTTATTTTTAACGCTAATAGATTAAACAAATTCTCGGTGGTTCTCTTAGTATTTTTAATTTCGAAACACAATATATATATATTATTTAATACTTTCATTTACATCTTAAAAATAAATGAAAATATTAAATAAAATATGTATTTTTGCATCGCCATTTAAATAATCTTTTTATTAATATAATTTAAATATTTTTATTTAAATATTTCTAAATATACACTTATTAATTAGATACTTTTTTAAGCTAATAGACTTATTAATTAAAGTGCAAAAGCTTTTCTATTAAAATTACAGTTAATACATGTCTATTGGGTGAATGGAATCATACGCTCGCTTAGAAAAGTTGGTGTGCACGATTTATTTTCTTTCATTAATTTAACAGATTTTAGCTATTAAAAATGACCCTTTTCAAAGTAAAAATTAAAAGGAAAATAAATTTTCTTTTGCAATAAAATGAATAGCTGATAAAGCTTAAATTACTTCACTTTCAGCTTTAATTACCGGTTGATCGCTCTTTTAACCAGTTTTCTTTTCCGGTTAAAATATTTCCATTTCCCATTATTAAAATAAATTTCTATACTTTATTTTTTTAAATTAATTTTTCTCACAGTATGTGTTTCTTTCTCTTATATTTTTATTTTCTTTTACACTTTTGTAATACAATATTTATAATCTTTTTATACTTTTCGCAGTTATCAATTACAAGTGGAAAGTGTTTATGGAATATTGGGTCCTGATAAAAAGTGGACTGGGATGATTGGAGCAATGCTTAGAAACGTAAGTTTCTGAAACAAATTTACAAACATCACCAAAAATGAGTCAAAACATTAAATGAAGAAACAATACCTTTCCTTGTGGTAAATTTTCCTCCAATGAAGCGTTTGTTTTGGATGAGTGATTCGTGAATATATATCCGAATGAATTACAGACTTCATTAATTTGATTTAAGTTTAGGGCTAGTTTTCGAAAGCATTTATTTCACAATTGCAATCTGTGGCTTGTGGCAAAATTTTTATAGTTTTGCGAGCAATAATCTCAGAAGTAGTAGGATTAAATTATTCTAAAAGAATAATTTCTTACACATATTCACTTTACATATTTACTTTATAATTAAATAAAAATTATTTTTGTATTATTTGAAGGAAAGTAAGATGTGAAAGGAATTATATGACAGCCATTTTTTTCCCTCTCTTTTAGCCCAGGAAAAAAAAAGACAAGAGTAGAAAACAAAATGAATTTATTGCCAAAAGTTGCTCACAATACTGGTTACTTTTCGACACCAAGATAACATAATCGGGCATAAATATAAAGATTCAGGCATTTGTCATATCGGTGATACAGTTTCCTTGTATCCTTTTGGTTTTGCAGTCAGCAATGAGAGATATACCATAGCGTTCCTTTGAAGATATTCATTAGCCTGAAATTATTATTTTGGCATTTTAGCCAGTTCTTCGATTTAGAGAAGAAATAAAATCACTCGGCTCTAAGCCGCATTCTCTATGAAAGGGAGGAAATGCGCAAGATTATTGAAAAAGAAGATCTTGTTCAACAAGCTGAACAAGTCATTCGAAAGAAATGGAGAATGCTGGGGTGCTACACCAAATAAATTGGAAGAAACAAACTGGGAGAGCAACATGCTAAAATTACAACCTTAAGTTTTTCAGAAACATTTTTTTAACTAATTCTTTGAAGTTCTCAACTAATCAATGCTAATCAAAAACTGAAGCTCAAAATTTAATACTCAAAGAATTTTTTTCTGAAAACATGTTTTACACTCATTTATATAGAATTACAAATTCCTTTTTTGTTGTTGTTGTTGTTCAAAAATGGAACATCGTTTATTGTCGAATCGTTATTGTTAAATAACTGAAACATTACGTTTTGTTGCAGTATTGGAAAATCTTCTGGATCTACATCCAATAGTACAGAATTTCATTCTGTTTTTGAATTCTTCTTTTGTCTTTCAGGAAACTGACATAGTGGGCCCATTCTTCATGGACGAGCGCCGAGGAAGCGTGGTTCAGTTCGTCTCACCGTTGGATTTTTCACAGCTTGTACTAGTCACTGGCTTAACACATGCTAGCAACTATCCTTTCCTTATTTTTAAAGTGTTTTCGATTGAAGTAAATATTTTTCGCAATAACTTTTTCCCCATTTGTTTTTAATTTTAAAATGTCCTTTGACGTGAATCTACCATTTACGAAAAACCTGAAAGAAATATCACAAAACATTATCAAAAGTTTGGCGATTTTCGAAGTAACCTAATTATGAATAAAATGATTTCTTTTTCTGTTGTTATAATCCAAAATCAAGAATTTAAAAACGTAAGAAATAGTTAAAAATAATTATAATATATAAAATCAGCATTCTTGCGTTGACTTCTTACTCTAAAAATGGGTCATGCATTTCGAATTATTTATTAAATGAAAGATGATGAAAGAATAAATTGCTATCTTTTGTTTGTTTATTTTTTGTATTTTCTGCTATTTGTAAAATAAATTATTAAGCAAATTGTGTAACTGATAAATTGCTATATTTGTTTTCTCTGTATTCATTATAAACCCGATTGTAACTGAACAAAATTCGGAATAACTTTACTTTATTCTGAAAATTATGTTTGCAATGCGAAAACGAGCCAAAATTGATTCGACGAAATAAACAAAGTATGTTTTGTTATTTTTTAGCAATTTCTCTTGAATGGCCAAAAACTGTTTCCGGATGATCTTTTTATAATAATTCGATTCAGAATTCTTTGGCTAATTAATTCTTTAAGATTTATTGTTTAGTTAAGAATGAAAATATTGACATTTGTAATCAATTTCCTCAAAAGTTTCAAAGACTGTTTTCAATTCTTTTAGCAATGCAGGACAAAAAACCTTCAAAAGTGAAAAAGTAGCTATTGACGAACAAAGATTTATTTTTTTCACAATCACGAATTTATGAAAAATGACAAAGTTACAGTACATTATACCAAATATTATTCTCTCTCAGGAATCTTGAATAATTGTTTCATTTTCTTATCAAAAAATTGAAATTGAATTTGCATTGTACAAAAATAGACATTACTCTACAAATGAAAGATTAATTCCAAAAATCATATTTACTAGATAAATATCTATTGCACATCATAGATATTATAAATGGGAAGAGCATAGCTTGAGAAAAACAATCAGTTATTAGTTATAAAGAAATGTATTCACTGATTATTTCAGTTGCTGCTCGGGAACATAACATTGAAACATTAAATATAGATAAATGGATGAGCAAAACAAAACAACTTTTAAGAAACTGAATTTAGAATATTATGAATTATTCTACAAAATTCATCAATCCTGTTTACAGGTTTATCACTTTCAATATCAGTTGCCTGACTTTCTCTCTAAATTTGCACCTTTGGATATTCCTAAAGAAATGGAAGAAATATCAGATTAGTCTTTCCCTTCATTCCCCTTTATTTAATGCGCCGTTTACAAATATTTTTTTGAATATTATAATTGAATTTTACATTTGAATTCAATAATTTCTCTGAAGAATGGTTTTAAGACCATAAATGTTATTTTAGAGAAAAGGCTTAATTTTTTTTTTTAATATTATAAATGAATTATTCATTTAAATCAATCATTACTTTGGAGAATAATTTTAATGCCATGAACGTAGTTTAAGACAAAAAAGGAAAAGAATTTTAATGCGCTTTGTTGGAAATTCTAATTGGTGTATTTTGAAATACTAAACGAGTCTGAAAAACCTTTATATGTACCTTAACAAGAAATATATAAATTATTGAAAAACATTCATATTATAATGAAAAATATAAAAAATGATTTATTCTAAAATTATTCATTTTCAGTTTTAAAGTGAACATTTTACTAATATGTTAAGTTTTTATAATTTAATTTTTAACGCTGTTAGTTTTATTTCTTTCCTAATGAACTTTTTAAATGGCATCAACTGCAGTTTTATTTGAATAGCACTCATTGCTAAAAAATTTAAAAAAACTTGTTTCCTTTTGTTTTTAATCGTCGACATATTCCAGCAAAAAATATCAAATATTTTTTTCTTTTTATTAGCTATGGTTAGCATTCCTAATGGCTGTTTTCATTGTTGCTGGGGCGACATCTTTAATATATTTTATTTTGCCGTTTCCCTTTAAAAAAACGAAAATGGAGGCATGTCTAAGATATTTATGGTTATTCCTGATGTCGCTAATTGGGAAAGGTAAGTAAAATAAATTTGAAATAAAAGATTGTGTTAAATGTTTTTCATAAAATCTTTTAAAGGAAACACTTAAATTTTAATAATCAATCACCGTTATAAAAAAAATAGTAAACCTCCGGCAAAAAATTTATAATACAAAGAAAGTAGTTCTAAAGTAACTATATATTGTGGAGAAAAATGTGCAAAAAATGTTAAGAAAATATTCGCATGATTTAATCAAAAATTTAATAATAGCAGAATGAATAATAATAATGATGATAGATGTGTGTGTGCGCGCGCCTCGTATGATCGACAATTTTTTAGGTCATTAAATTTTAGGTCATACAAATTTTAGGTCATTAATAGAAATTTGATAAGTGAAAATTCTGTGACCAGTGTACTTTTGGATTGATGGTAAAATGACTTTCTGGAAAATTTTTGCCAAAACAACAGATTTTGTTGGCATCTTTCCGAAGGTTATCATTATATTTTAAAAGGAAAACTATTCCAGCTTCAGGTAACCCTAAAATTTGCTCTCAAATTATTGACGTAGGCAAAAATAAATGATCGCATGCAAATTTCGGAAGTAATATTACTGCAGATTAATAAATATTGAACCGATTTTATGCAATCATGCGATCAGAAAACGTAGAGATTAATGTATTATCTATACTTAGAGATTGAAAAAGTATGACTATTATGTTATGTTATTATATATTTTCATTAGTATGTCAGAGAATATCTAAATTAGAATAATAATAGTTATTAACTCAGAATTAGAATTTGATTTCGTGCATATTGATTTTCTCCAATGGACTCAGAAATTGTTGTCTATGATGCGTTGCAGTAGTTAAAAGCAAAAATTAAATAGTAGAGAGTAATTCGATAACAATTCTCTATGACTGGATATTCTGAAAGGTACTGCATGTATGATAAAATCCAATGAATATAACGTAGCTTGATTTGACAATTATATGCCAATATTTATTTTTTAATTATATTCTAATTCTTTGAGAAATACATACATTTCGAAACAGTGCGATTGTGAAGTATACAAAAAAAAATCTAAAAAATAAAAAAAAAGTTGCATATGACAAGAATGCGATAGTTAAAATTGAAAATAAATTCTAAAACACTAAAACGATAATCTGGCGATTCCTTGACACGTAAGCTTAACTAAATAAAAGCAAGAAACCAAACGATAAATTAGTTCTATTATTTAGATGTCTTAATTAATTAAAAGAAACCAAACGATAAATTAATAGCGTCATCTGAAGGTGATGTCACTTCATAGAAATGACGAACAGAAAATTCATTCTTAAAGTCTTTTTGTTTGTTTGTTTTTGTTAAAAAATTTTTTTATTTATTTTATTTATATACCTTGATTTTACACTGATATACACTGATTTTATTGATCTACATTACGGCTTTAATTTCAGATTTTGGAGCAAAAGGTAGTTGGTATCTAAAATATATCTTGAATAGCCGTAGCTTCCGCTTCATCCAGGGCGTTTGGCTCTTAAGCGTTCTTATATTTGTGAATACATACCAAGGTAGTATTATATCCAGTTTTGCCGCCAACAAGTTGAAACCCAAATATGAGACACTGGAGGAAGTGATAAATGATAATAACGTAGCTGTCGGAACCTATCCAAACTCTTTTCCTTATCTATGCCTATCAGTATGTATTTCTATTCTTTTTTGAAAATGAGCCCGTGATAATGATTTTTTTAATATTAAATTCCAAGCATTATGATGATTTGTTTATTTATGGCAAAAAATTTAATTAAAAAATAAGTTAATTTTTAAAAGAGTTAATCAGTTGAAGACCAATTTAATTCGTCTCTGAGGTAAAGGTGAGAAAATACACTTTTATTTATGATTAGGTACTTAATATGCATAATTATACTTACAGAATACATAAGTGTTCCTTTCCGCTCATTAAAAATTAGATAAAGAAAATAAAATCCTATAGTCTATTAAATAGCAATCGGTTAACAGTTTATGTAGTATTGATTATAGATTTCTTCAATTTTGGCAGTCATACTGACTGATTCAGACTTCAACAAATAAAAGTTTATTATTTCTCTAGAGAGAAATAAAAAAAAAAAACTTTTTGAATTCTGGACTAGAACACCGTGGAGATAAGGAGGTATTTAAACTTGCTATATATATTAGCATTTTAGGGAAGAAAATTTGGCTATTGAAGGAAGTAAAGTTCTTGTAATTATAAAGCCAAACAATATTTCAGAAATTGCCATCCAACTAAAACCCGTTCCGACGACCCAATTCTTTACGGATATGGTCGTAAACCTGCAGTTGACCCATTGTAGGACCACCCTTGCCTGTGGACGTCGAGCGGGAGCTTCCCACAAATTGTTGGTAAAAGAAAGAACTCCGGACATCAAAGAACCCCGGAAAACCACAAGAGAGGGAAGTGCAAAATGTGCCTGTCTCAAGATGCACGGCGGTCGGAACGGGGCTTAAGGCAGAGCTCAGTTATCCGTTGATAAGCAAAACTTATTTATTGTCAATAATTTAAAAAAAAGATGCATGATTACTGGAGATTTTTAGTTGTAGGAAAACAATGCACAAAATTATGAATATCCCTTAAAACCCCATCTGTTATAGGTTTTTGGAAATAATAAATACCATTATATGTCTGAATGAATCTGTGCACCATCTTTTAAAATTAGTGTAGATTAACTATGAAAAAGATATAGCAAAGTATACTTAAATTTCCTAGACCATAAGCTCTAAATCTTTCGATTATTTTAAAGAAATGTTTCATAGGTTATTTCAATAACAATATTTTTTTTTCTGATTAGAAACTAGCCAATACAACATTGGAGCCGATTTGGCTGAGAGCTCAAGAAAATCTGGTGTACGAGGTTTCACACACACCTGAATGGATGGATCGTGTAGAGAAAGGAAAGATGGTGATCGTAGCCGAACTCGGACACACGAAGTACCTCATAGGGAAGAGGTTCGAAAGGACTGGACTCTGCGGAATAAGGGTTGTCCCTCTTAGACTTTGCGCTTCCTATTTGGCACTAGGTGCTAGAAAAGACCTATCCAGGTCTTTCATCAATAAGTTCAACTATGAGTATGTATACAATAGCCTTTATGATAAATTTAAACTTCTCTTTTCACCTTCTCGTATGTGAAGAGAATGAATGGTAATTCAGATTTTGATGAAATTTCACGTTTTAGAACTCTCTGAGAAAAAAACACTATTTTAAAACTATACCTATCTGTTTATCTCACTATGCACATGATTACTCAACTTCTATGAGGTAAAGAAATAAATGTGAAGCGACCTTTACACTAAAATTATAAATTTGTGTGAACTTTTAAAGATATACAAGGTGATCAAAATTAAAACACCCTTACTCTGAGCTCTCTATAAAAAGAACTACTCAGTGTAAAGTTCCAAAATTGGTGAATATACTATTCAAGAGATGGGAAGACGGATTACGTGAAAAACAAATTAATTCCAGTAGCACCCGTAGATGGCGCTATACAACAAAAATTGACTGAAAAGACTCAAAATACACATTTGTAATACATTTTATTCGAACGTATCAAATATGCAATCACAAGCACCTTATCGATGCTTACCAGCTTGTTTAATTGCGGATCGTAATGGGTCGATTGAGATGCTTCTCGCATGCACTGCCTTTCAAATCTGCCATGGTTAGCAGACGTCCACGATAAACAAGAATTTTTAAGTACCCCCAAAGCTAAAAATCGTAGGGATTAAGATTTGTAGAACGAGATGGTTGAGTTGCCGGAAATGCACGACTCATTACTCTTTCATTAATAAAATGTTGCCGAAGAAACTGCTGTACACAGAGTCCAATGTGTGGAGGCGCTTCATCTTGCAAAAAGGTAATTGAATCAAGACATTGGCTCTGCTGCGTTTGGGAGCATGTTTTGGTACCTGCTGGTTCTTCGTAAATTCTCAAATCGACGAAAATGTCGAGCCCTGATAAATTCAAAGAGAGTAAAAGCAAAAGAGCTAAAGCAATAAAATTTGGTATATAGTTTTAGCATATAAAATATGACATCGTGTTAAATAAGATAGAGCATTCTTCACAGTTATAACAAGGTATTCATTGAATTCTATGCTAAGCTCCCTTTGATAGTGGTATAATTAAGATCATACATGGATATGTGAAGTCCAGGCCGCCAATCCTATACGTCACAGTACAGATAATATCTTAAAGAACTTTTCTCTTAAAAATCAGAAATCAAAGAAGGTGACCAGGAGTGCTGAAAATGTGAATTATGTCATGTACCGTTTCCCCTCTTTACATAATTCCATTTTTGAATTTTGATAAACAATATGTCTTCAATTATAAAATGGCATTTATGGTTTAATTTCTTAAATGTGACATTTAGGAATTGTTGTTATCAGTTATTGAATTATAACAAAAATAACTTTTAACGTTTAATTATTATTCAAAAAATAAATTAAAAATTGAATTTCTGTTAGTTTGTAGCTTTTTTGTTTGTAATTTATTATCTCAACAATTGTTTCTTATTTAAATTATTTAGATTACTCAAAGGCAAGCAACGTATTAAATCATTTTAAGTTTCGTAATTTTATAGGATACGTCAAAAAGCACAAACTATTTTTGTTTCCTATAACGAATGTTTTGAATAAACTTATAGTGGAATTTTTCATTTACAGGATTCTAAGATTCAATGAAGGAGGCCTCTCAAAGCGTCACAAGACCAAATCTGTTCTCTTTTACGATATTTGTACTCAAGGACGCACATCCACAACACATCCTCTCAGTCTCGCAGATCTGACAGGAGCTTTCACTATATTAATTGTTGGATTAAGTACTGCAAGTGTATGTGCTGTAATAGAATTATTAATGAATAATAGAATACAAAAAAGACAAACTGAATAAATAAATTTTAAAAAATTTCTGTGTTTTCTTTTGATAATATACAAATATATACAATTTCTCAAAGACTTTTGAGTCTAATATATATTAAGTCAAATATATCAAAGACATTTAAGTCACAAATATATACAATTTCTCAAAGACATTTAATCTTTTGTTCAGTACAAAAGTTTTAACAAAATTTGTTAGAAATAATACCATTTTTGTGCTTTTTAAAAATTCTTGCAATTTTAATGAAATATTTATGAATTTGCACAGCTACTCTTAGTATCTCACAAAAAATTTATGTAACATATTATTACAAAAAAATATTTATTATATGTAAAAATATATAACATATTATTACATATTAACAAAAAATTATAGCATTTTATTAACATTTAAAAAAAAGGAACTAAATTATATTAATTTAAAATGAGTCACAGTTTAAAAATCCAAATAGTATAACTTAAGTATTTTAGAAAATTTCTCTATAATATAAATTTAGAAATTTGAAGTAAACCATTAAATTTTAAAGTAAATCATTTTTAAAATAATGATGAAAAGCCTAATAATATAGAAATGTCTCCCAAATTAATTATTTTTTAAATTTTGCTAAATCTGATATTTTTAAAATTTGAAGTGTAAACATTTAATGTCTGAGGGGACATCATGAAGCACATATGGTCTTCTACATATTCAAGTTATCGTCATGTTTCTGACTATAACTTAGACAGCAAGCACTAAAAAATGTCAAAAAAGCACATTTCTAGTAAATCTGTCATATATGAAAACATTACACATATAAATTAGATGAAAAACATTTTTGAGGGGAATAAGGAAAAAAAGTTTTGACAAACTTGAAGACAACGATAAATTCCTTTGCCTTCGAAGGAATCTATTTTTCCCTTCCTCTAAGTTACTGTTTTCAAATTTTTATCAATTATTCTACAAAAACAATAAAATATCGTCTTTTGGAGTTATATCTATATTGTCTGTATGAAATTAACTGATTGTTTTTTTAATATGCTTAAATTCCTTTTGTATGCGTATGTAAACCGTTCTAATAGGGAGCAATGCTATAATAGCATAGAGCTATTAAAAATGTAAATATCCGATTCACCTATCTTCTAAATCTCGCGATAATATTGCGTCAGTTTGTTATTTGTCTTGCAAACTAATTTCACAGATGTTAAATGGAATCCTTCTTCTTTCACTTTCAAGTATCGGAAAAATGACGCCATTAAATATTTGACGAAAAAATAAAAGTGGTTTGAACTTCAGGGAGGCAACGTAATGTATTATTGGAAATTAGACAAAAATTAAAGAAAAAATTTTTAAATGCCAAAATTGTTAGAAAATTATTAAATTGACATCATTAAAAATATCTTGTTAAATTTTGAAATAATGTAAAATTCATTTTTTGTGCGATAATATTTTCAGAGGTTTTCCGCGGTAAACACCAAATTAATCTTAATTTTTAATTAATTAAAATTCTAATAAAAAATTTTTTAAAAAATCGCATCGAGGAGCACATTTTCTCCTCCAATATATATATATATATATATATATAGATAGATAGATAGATAGATAGATAGATATAGATATAGATATACATACACATTCATCTCTTTTACAAGTACACATATTCTATATCTGTTATAGGTCAATTCCTAATATTTACAGACAAACTAATAGAAAGAAATATTAAATGGTAGTGAATAGAATGGGAAAATGCAAATTTAACTTCATTTATTTTATTCTTTTATTAACTTTTATTCTTTTATTTTATTCTTTTATTAACTTTTATTCTTTTATTTTAATCTTTTATTAACTTTTATTCTTTTATTTTAATCTTTTATTATTTTTACCTTTCTAAAGAGGAGTTTTTTTTCTGAAAGTCAGCATGACGTTTGTTCAGTTTTAAAATATTTAAAGGTAAGAACATTTTCTTGCAATTTTAAATGTTAAATTTAATGTTAAAAATGTAAAAATGAATTCCAGTTTCTAAATAGTAATTACCAAAATTTATTAAAATAACTAATTTGGCTCACAAAGGTAAAATTTATTATTACCTCAATCAACTCTGGCAACTAACTGGAGATCTATTATTTACAATGGTTCTATTTAAATTCAACTAAACTTCTTTCTCTAAATCTTTTTCAATTAAATTTCTATACAACTTAATGCACATGATATGTTTAATAAAGAATCTTTAATCGTCAAATTGTAATGATTATTTAAACCGTGATTATTAAACCATGTCTTAAATATTTTTCTATTTATTGTGTACATGAAAATTTCTACCGGAATCGAGTCCAGCGATATCATAAAGTTAAACATATCTGTCCGGTAATCTAACTGTACGTTGCTTTTCTTATATTTTATCTTCTGACATTGTTTATGGCAAGTTTACTGCAGTCGATTACAAGACTCTCCAAGAATGAATACAAAAAAACATTACAGTTTTTCATACTAATTCTTATAAAAACGCTTTCAATGTTGGAGAGACAGGATTATTTCACAATATTCTTCCTGGCAGGAACTTTTGAAGTAAAGAGTGAATGCAGTAACGGCAAAAAAACTATAAAATCTGCGATTGACTTTTCTTCTCGAATGCGAATGAAAAATTATAATCGTTATTTACAAAATCAAAAAAGTCAAGATGCTTCAATCTGAGAAGTGTTCCAGCTGAATATGCATCAAACAAAAATTCTTGGAAGACAAGAACACATTTTGAAAACTACCTTCACAAAATGGACAGACAAATTCACACACAGAAACATAAGATTCTTTAGTTATTGGCAATCCCAAATCGTAGATTTAAAGTTACAAAATATACGAGTGGAATTTTTCCCTGTCATTTGTAAAGCAAAGCTTCAACCTAGGGATTTGATGATTATACGGATTTTTAAACGATACTATTAGAAACAACTTCTGAAAAATACATTTTTAAGTATAGAATATAGAAGCAAGAAAAAGTCAAACTTACTAGAAGACATTTATATGATTTCTTCAGGATGGTAGAGAGTTCGGAGTAAATGCATCTTAAGCTCTTTTATAAAACATGATTTTTGAAAGATCGGAGTTGATGAATTTCAAAATGAAAATAGGAAACAGTTCCTTTCCATTTCAGATAACTTTAAGGATTATGCAGCTTGCAATATAAACCTCCTTACATCAGATGTATCAGAGTGATTTGATAAATACAAAATAAGATAGTTAGATCGATAATCAGGAGGATAATGGGAAACATGGAATTCGCTCTTCTAAAGAATTCATTCAGTCTTTGAAAACAGATAAACTATTCTTTTCAAACAATGAAGGATAAGATAAAAGTTTCCAAAAATTCATTTGTATTAAGAATGCGATGTAGTTGATAGAAACAAGGTGCAAAGTAAAATAATTAATTTCATTAAAAAATATTTTTAAAATGATGTCCAAACTACTTCGACTAAAAAATAAAACGTATTCATTATGAATAGTTTTTTTTTAATTCCATAGCCAGTTTTAAGAGAGTTGATTTCTTTTCGATCCTTTGAATGGCGTTAAATAAAAATTAAGTTGTATTATAAATAGAAACTTTTTTACCTAATTTCGAAACATTTCTATAAATACCTTAAACAATGCATTTATATGTTACGTTTGAAATTTGTAAGGATTTTTATATATTTAACGAAATACAGGATACCCATTTTAATCGTTGCCTAATTGCTAACTTCTAAATCAATAAATATAAGCATTGGCTTGAAATGAAAAAATTGTATATTTTGTAAAAATTATAATAAAATTTCTTGATTCTCGAATATTTTAAACAAAAGTGGTCCAATTTTCTATCTCTAAAAATGATCGAGATATGAAGCTTGGAATTAGAAGATTTCAGATCATCTCGAGGATGATCCGCCTGTCAACTGGTATTACTTAGTCGAGGCGCTTAAAGTAAAGAAATTAATTGTTTCATAATTCGATTAGTTTGGATAGATACAAGGAGAAAGGAATTTTTTTAAATGTAAAATATCAAGAATATATTTCTAAATATGATCAAGAGGATCAAGAAAATGCATAAAATTTAGATAAAATAATTTTTTCAGCAATTTATTTTCTGACTGCAACACCATAGATATATTTCTTCATTTCATTTACAGTAACTTTTCAAGTGGAAATATGTGTCTACGTCTAAAAGCTTAGAAATTATCATTTTGGATCGCGATT
This sequence comes from Argiope bruennichi, assembly GCF_947563725.1. Classification (NCBI taxonomy): domain Eukaryota; kingdom Metazoa; phylum Arthropoda; class Arachnida; order Araneae; family Araneidae; genus Argiope; species Argiope bruennichi. The sequence continues at coordinate 122,797,461 of NC_079158.1, forward strand.
AGAGATTAGCTGGTATGGAAGAGAATAATCTATATAATAATAATTGCTTAGTCTCTCAACTATAATATGTAAAAATTCGATGAAAGTTTTAGAAATGTTCATATTAATTCTAGAACTTTAGAAATACGGATATAATTTTTGAAGGGAATTTATAACTGAAAGCTACAATCACCTAATGTCAGAAAGTTACAAATATTGCAAGTTATACTTTTATTAGTGCATGGATTTCACATTTTGTTTTTTAAAAAAAGCCTATGTTTGTATATTCATGTTAGGGCATATGGAGCTGCCACCGAAAACAGAGAGGGAAGACATATTATGTTAAGGTAATATTATTGTTTTTAAACTCTCTTATACGGTGTTGAATTCCCTGGCAATAATATCATGCTAGAGGACATAACTTTCTGACGACATTCTGAAACAATCATAACAATATAAACTATACCTTAGGTTTAATGGCCCACTAAACATATCAAAAACAAATAAGTAATCGGTATCTGTCTATTCCAACTTCATTTTTGTAAAATTGTATTTTACATTGATTTCGCGCCCATTACACAATGTTAAAATACTTGAGCTATTCGAAAATAACAAGACAATGGTTATTTCCATTTGGTTTAGAATCAAATACGAGCTATAAAATATAACTTATTATACTCACTCATTATCTTTGAACTGATTATCCCTATGCTGAAATTTGATTTAACCTGTTCGACATCAATACAAAATACACGTTCAGAAAATCGTTATCTTATTCAAACATTTGCTTGGTAAGAATGTCAATGCAAATTTGTCTAGAAAAATATATTATTTATCCAATTATGGTTAGTCACTTCCTTCCTAAATGATTTTAAAAAACTATTATTAATCACGTCTTCTTTTCCGTTTATCATCCGTGCAGTTTTAAAACAAAGTCATGAAAAAGGAAATTCAATCATTTAAAGTGCTAAACGTACTTCGAAACGGCATACAAGCAAACCGCATAATTGAAAAAAAAAATGTATCATTTACTTTTAAATAGATTTTCAAAATTCCCTGTAGCCAAACATTAAGCAGACATTATCTGATATATTTCTTGAAAAATTACATTGGAAATAACACGCATCTGTACTTTTCCCACTAAATTTGAGAAATTGTATCGATTAAGTTAACTTGTAGAGAAAATAAACTCATTTGTAAAATAAGAGGTATGAGTACAAAAATAATTTTTCTATGAATTTAAATTTAAAATTATTTGTTACTGGATTTTTTTTTTGGGGGGGGGGTGTTCGGTATTGGGAGGGGATCTTCTTAACTATTATCTTCAGTAATGCAAACTAAATTTTTAAACTTCTGAACAGTAAACTTAGAAGTGAAGTTCCAAAATGAGGACTGTTCGCATTGCAGTATCACAGGTAGATTTTGAAACATTTTTACTATTTTTTTCATGAACAAAAGTATTACAAACCTTTTGTAATTCATACGACATATATTTCTATGATGCAGATCTTTCATTTCATATAGTATTCTTAATTTCATATCTATATTCATTGTGTATGAGACCAAATGTATAGGATATCCTAGATATATTCACCCTCTGTGGTTTTGACTGTCGAAGAAACTGTTATTTTGATTATTAACTTCTTCTATACCATCCTCAATTATCTTCATCAATTATCAATTAACTTCATCTTTTTCATCTAATATAAAGTATTGCATCTATGCAATACGGTTTCGCTAAAAGTAATTCAGAAAGTAAAAGCCAATATTTAGAATTACGCAACTTTCTCATGCAACGCTATGTTCTAAAAATCAGAGGGGGGGGGGAGGGGGTTGTTTTGTTTTTTGTAACGCAATTCAACAACCAGGAAAATCTCTGAATGAAACAGTGTGGAAAACAAAAAAACTAGTTCGTCTTATCAAAATCAGGAATATTATGGAAGAGAGCAAGTTGTTATTTTATTCCAAAACATGAAAAAGTAGAAAATATTAACCAATTAATTAGAGTACCATTTCCAAAGTGGAAACTCATCTACTGACAAAAACAATAATAATAATAATAAAAGTCACCTTCACAGACTTAAGAACCAGGCAGCGTTATTAATAAAGATTAAAGCAAGTAATCAGAAGTAATAGAAGATTTTTTTAAAATATATAATTAAATAGAATTTAAAAGTGGCGAAAATTCAGCTGATAGAGATATCTTGTCAACATACATACTCATACATACTTACTGAATTTTCATAAGAATTTGTTTCTGTACTAAAATTGACTTTTAACTATCTAAAAAATATTCACTCGTATACCTTTTTTTCTATTAATGTTTAGCCGAAATCTTTATTATCAATTCTATTTAATTTCTCCAGAAACCAAGACCCTGGAACATTTCAAAGATATTTCAATCTAATTACAATATCATTTTGAGAAAAGTCATTAAGATGTACTTTTTTTTCTCTACGCCCTTCAAAAATTCATTTGATTGAGCTATATACATACATATATATACATATTTTATCATAATATTTTAGCTGAATATAAACATATATTTTGATGACGGAACTATAAAAATAAAATTCCATGGCTTATTCCAATGCTCACTGCCCCTTTAAACAAGTAACGCTCCACACTTTTGCTGCGATCATAACTAAATCAGTTATGAAATTTTAATTTCATTACTTTATACAATCAAAAGGCCATTTCGAGGAAGCATTGTGCATTTATTGGCTAAACTTGCTTTAAATATCCATTGGAATGGTCTTAAATCGTCTAAAATAGTTACATAGCAAAAATCTATTTTTTTTTTTTAAATCTGGAAGTAAATTTTCCTAAGCGAAAAAAGATATATAAAGATAAAAGATAAAAAGATATATAGCATTTTCAGGTTTAGAAATTAATTATTGGATCAAAATTAGGGTGGACATCTTATATATTGAAAAATCAAATGTTTGATATGAAAAATCATTGTTGATGAATTTGCATTTGAAGCCCTTAAGCTGAGATGTATAACATCATCGCTTCCTGGAAGGAGATCTTTGATTGGATATCAAACAGATATCTTAAATCGTGAAAATCTTTTCTTTAATATGACAAGCCGTCTATTGCGACCAATTGATTCGCAGGGAATACTGATTCTGTTAACTTTTAGTTGAATCTTTAATACGTAGTCTCACATTCATAATTCCCTAAGAAAAAACTTCAACCATTAAATTGAGTCTGACATTAAAGCCGTTTTATTTCAACGGTTTTTCATACGTATTATTAATTGTGTATATGAACAATCCCAATGAAGCAAAATCCCACGACATCGTAGTGCTATTAAAAACTTAAATGTCCGGTTCATGTACCCTCTAACTTTCGAAATAATATAATTTCACTTTCGTTTTTCTTGTGTAAATCACGCAGATATTAAGCAGAATTCTTTTTTATTAGCTTTTAACAATTATAAAAAAATCATCCAATTAAAAATGTAAAGAATCAATTAAATATTTATCAAACAATGATAGCAGTTTGATTTAAAATTCAATAATAAATTCTATAGTTGAAAATTAGGCAAAAAAAAAATGTCTTTGAAAAATTGACAAAATTCAGAACAATTTGCACAATAAACTTTACATCATTAAAAAAACAATTTTTTGAATTTTTAAATAATTTCTGTGCTTTTATATTTCTATAAATTAAGGTGAAAAAACTTTAAAATTTTGCTTCTAAATTTTTAACTAATTAAAATTCTTATTAATCTTTCAAAAAATCGCCGAAGTACATATAAACGCCAGTAAGTAAGTATACGCCAAATTTGGTAAATCCAGTTTAAAGTCTAGCTTGTTCAGCGCCAACACGCTCACATTCATCTTTGTCATACATAGAGATTATCATACTTATGAATTTTCAGTGGGCTCCATGGATACAGTTTGATGCCAACTATAGCTTGGATTCAGCCAAGGGAGTGCTCATCGAACTCTACAGCGGAATGAAGCAGACGAAGATTTTTGAGTAAGAAATGCTCTAATTGCTTTCTACATAGCTTGATTGCATTAGCAACACATTTTCACTTGCCAAGAATCACTGCACAAATATCCAGGGGCAGCACGTCAACCGAGAAATTAACAATATTTCAAAAATATTTTTCGAGAGGCTGTAATTTAAAAAAAGATACCTTATTCATAAATAGTCCTGTGTGTAATAACCAAATTTAGCCTCAATAAATGAGAATAAGTTGATAGTTAAGGGGAATTTTCGAAATGTATCATTATCCTCTCATAAAATGATCGTATGCTCTAATCAACTGTATTTAAAAAGTATTGATATTCTTTAACTTCCATCCTTAATCCTTCCTTTAAATCCTTAAATTTTAAATCAAAACGAAAAAATGTTGAACAATACTCTATTTGAGAAGTGTTCTTACTTCCTTTAGAAGGTGTTACAAAATCAAAAAAAAACATCATCCAAGAACTTGTTGCTAGTGTAAACGTTATTCAAAACTGTCTTACTTTTTACAAGGTCATTCATAGTTAATTACTTTGTTTTCATCAAAACATTGATTTTACTCTAGTCCTCTATGAAATTTGTAATTTTGAAAAGGCCATGTCATTACTTCCAGATTCAGAACATTTGAATAGAGGGAATCGTTATCTTTTCAACGTGGAAGAGAAAGAAAATTCATATCTACAGAAGTAGTAAAGGAGATTTCTGTTCAAACTGAAGAGGATAGAATTTCAAATTTTCTGACCAGTCCAGTTTCTGTAAGAAGATTATTAAGTAATATTACTGTATAGCGACGAGAAAGAGTTCATTTGTACATTGTGGTTCCATGATAATACGCGGCAAATTATTATTGCCATTTTGGAATTAATTGTTGTTATTCACTTTTTTTCCATTCCTTATTACGTGATCCATGAAATTTTAGATGAATAGCACACTTTTCTGATGAATAGTGATGGCTGTAGAGGGCTTTGAGGGTGTTAATTATACACATCCTTTATATTACTTTATAAAAGGGCAATAACAGTAAGAGCAACAAAATCAGTGGAAAATAATATAAAGGCAACAGTAGAAAAATTTGTGATTTTTGGAATCGTTATAATCAGATATATTTCTAGAGAAGGAATTACAAAATATGGTAAAATGATGGTTTTTACTAATTTATTGAAAAATTTGCAGGTAAATTATAATCTGGCGCTCTATACTGAATTTCACTATATAGATAAATAAATCATCAAATACTTCTTGAAATCCTTAACTAATTTTGAATTGAAATTTGAGTACACTCAACAAAGCAAATTAATTATAATAATTTCATTGTAACTAAAATTAAGTTATAATTCCTTACAACTAAAAATCATTTTAATTCATTATAATAATTTATAAAACCAATTTCAAGTTAACTTATAATCAATATTTGAACAATTGTTGTGCTGTTGTTTATATTTCCGTATTGAAAGTTACAGATAAGTAATAACAAGTCATTCGATCACAAGTTTGCTATTACTGGAATATTTTGAAAGCTACTGTATGTGTGGTAAAATCCAATAAATATAGTACAGTTGAAATTAAAATTATATTCTAATATTTACAACATATTTACAGATTCTTTTAGAGACACTTACAATTCATAACAGTGCTGTTATAGAGTCGAAAAAGTGCTGTTATACAAAGGTCATTAAAGTATACGAAAAGTATAAGTATACAAAAGGTCATTAAAGAATAAACTTGAGTTGCGCATTACAATAGTGCGAAATTAAAAGGTTCGAAAACACCAAACGATATTCTCGCGTTTTTTTGTGATTAATTAATTATATATTGTGATATTAATTTATTAAAAGTAGGAAATCAAACGATAAATTAGCAGCGTCTTCTGAAAGTGTCGTCATTTCATATAAACGCATAACATGTGTTTGACAATGTTTTCTTTTTCCTAGTTACGAACTGCAGATGATAAAAGCGTACGGTGTGTTGGGCCCTGATAAAAAGTGGACTGGAATGGTTGGATCAGCTCTAAGAAACGTAAGTTGGAATGAGAAAAACTCTCCCTTTTGGTATACAGTTATTAGTTTATAAATTACAATTGGGCAACCGTAAAGAAATTAGAAAGTAGGAGGAATATTTTCACTGTTGGCATCATCAATGCACTTTTGCTATAAATTCATTCTCGAAAATTGAATTTTAGATAAAATTAAAAAGGATGTTGATGCTTTAATAGTGTTTTACATTAAATTGAAAAAATAATTGTCTTATATAAATGTCGAAATAAGATCGATTGAAGAACATTATTAGTCAATAAAATAATTTTACAGCTACATTTATGTAAATGAAATTCGAAGAAAAACAAATGCCAAAAGTTTTCAAACGCCAGAATCATATATATTGCCGAAATAATATGCAGGATGTTTATGTTTATTTATAGGATATTTGTTATTGCAGCATGTTTAATGTGTTTATAATATGCAGGAAGCTTACGTTAATAGCGTCTGATAGGTAATTTTTAAAGTATTAAATATATGCGAATACACTCAAATCTCTGTATATAAAATTTGGAAATTCCTGAAAAATTTCAAGATCTAAGAATTTCAATATACTGAAACAAATATTGTACATCGTTTTTTAGCAATTTTTCATAAGTGATTTCCTAGGGTTAAGAAAAGACTTAAAATAATTTAACCATCAAAAACATTTATTAAAAAAAGGAGGTTAAGGAGAAGGCTTAGTATAAGGAATCTAAAGCTAAACTGCAACTGAAGTAAATATTCCATTTCAGGCAAGGTAATTATAAAATAGAAGATAAAAATAATGTATAGCTATCTAGTATTTGTATTTGTTTGCTATCTAGTATTGCCATTTTGTAAAAGATTTCCAATTTTCCAAAAATATCTTTTGTAATTAAAATTTGTGGAAGAGTTTTATTTAATTCTTTATTTTTTTATGAATGAAATCAGTGGTCATGCTTTGAGAATACATAATACTTTAAGCCGACATTTTTTTTTCGACACGTAGAGATTTTATTCGATATACAGAAGCTGTTTTTCTATTGAAAATCGAAGATTTCTGAAGAAAGTTTGATATATGAAAATTTTCGATGAAAAGAACTTCCATAAATGGGAATTTCACTGTATTTCCAATTGGGGAAAGGCTTTTACTAATATAAATAATTATGTATTATATTATTTGAGTCAATGAATGAAATACCGGGTGCTGCAGAAAAATACGGACAAACAATTTTTCATATAACTTTTTAAGAATTAAATAAATTAACAAAATATAACAAATAATAATAAGAGTAGGCTTTGACTAATGATTAAAGTTAATTGGTTTCAAAGTGGCCGCCTTTTGCAGCGATGCAGAGGCGCAAACGCTTATTGAAAATTTCAGCAATGGGCCGCAAGTCTTCTACCTTTAATTTATTCTATTCTCGCCGAAGCGATTGCTTTAGAGAGCCCAACTTTTTATGTGATTTAGTGCATGTTCTAGACTCCAATGTACCTTACACTGTAATCCATGGGATTGCAATTCAGTAAGTATTGAGGCCACTCTCCAGATGATATCACGTCCGGAAAATTCGCCTTGCACTATTTTTGTGCCTTTTGGTCTTGTGAACTCGTGCGGAGTCCTTTTGAAAAGTTCACTTTACATTGCCGAAGTGCGTTTTGGGCCACGGAAATACAACAGTTTCTAGAATGGCCCACTGGTACACATTTTGAATCCTTTTAACGCCCTCATCCAGAAAACTCCAGAACTGTTTTGCCGCTTGAGCGAATTCCGCCCCAGACCATGACCGATTTTGGATGTTGGCGATGTTCAACAACTGTCGAGGTGCTTGGAGGTCTACAAACCAGATCCCATCGTTCTGGGAGTTATGAGCTTGTTAGACGGTAAAGAACTTCTCATTAGAGAAAAGTAATCACTCCCAATGCTGACTTGCGCAAAACTCAAAATTTTCTGCGTCTTTGGAGCCTCGAGAGTTTTTTTCTTCAGTGAGAAGCTGAACTTTTTGGAACTTGTAAGGCTTCAGTCCAAGCTCTTTTTTTTACCATTCGCCGCACTGATCTGTTACTTATTCTCGATTCACGAGAGATATTTCTCATGGGAAACCTCGGATTTTGTTGAACTCACTTTTTGATGGCCTTACGGCTATTGAAAGTGCTCATCGTACGTTTTCGTCCACTTCCTGGACATCGACCATCATTGCCAAGATCTTTGAAAATACAGATTGCATTAGACATTGCTTGCCGAGGAATAGTAAGCAACTGGACGATTTCACACTGTCGTTTTCCTTGCTTAAACAACTCTAAAATTGGAAATATTTTGCTTGACATAGTACAAAAGCCAAAAAACAATACCTAAACTAAGATATATGCTATAAAATATTTTACAATTGAAGTGTTAGACAAAAAGAAATGGACACAAATTAAAAAGAAATTAGTTAACTTCTATTCTATAATGCATTAATTTTGTCCAAGGTTCTTTTTTTCTTTTTTGCCTCAGCCTGTACTAAAAGAATCAGGAATTCTTGTTTTTAAGAGAAACATTTCCTTAGCTGCCATTTTTACACTATGAGAGCCGTATAAAGATTGATTTTTTAAATTTGTTTTTTTATAAGGTTACTCATAAATCAAAGTATTTTCATATAATTTTCTATCCTATTATATGAATGTAATTGAAAGTATAAGTCTAAATGCCTTACTTAGGGAAATGAACGCTTGTAATTAAAAATAAATTTTAATTAATTCTACAGATTAGAAGTTCTGTCAATTTGTGTGTTGCTATTTATGTTCACTCAACATCACACTAATAAAGAATCTACGCCATTTCATTTTTTTTCGCCCATCCATTTAGACTGAACATCCATGGTTGCTCCATGGCAGATTAATACCGATTCCCTCGATAAAATTCTTGAGAAACTCTTATTTACTATGAATATTGTCATCATACGGAGAATGTTTCATTGCATCATGTGCAAATTTCAAATGGGAGTAGAATGCTTGAAGATGAATCTGAATCACAAAATAATACTGGATCGCAAGAGTCATCACTATTGTGCAAAGAACGTGAAAAGGAAACAAGCGTAAATAATAAGCGGATTATTAATCTTAATATAGATACATTAATGAAATACATTGTAGTCAGCTGCACACGAGTTGTAAAACATATCTGATATTATCAGATAGTGGATACATATAAATATGCTAAAATGTACTCGATGCATTTCAGATAATCACAGTAAATACAGAGATGGTTTATATTCGGAAATATCGTTCACCAGATATTGTTAAGTGGCCCAATGAAACGTAGTCAGACGTGCACATCTGATTATTTATTCAATGTCTGGTGAGCAATTGTGTCATATCCTCAGCATTATCTACTTTAATATCGCACCAGAGTTTTCTTTTCTTTATAAAAAGTATTCTGGGTGTTACAAATCTGGTAACTATATCTGTCAGCGTATGAAATTATTTAGTCTATTTAATCTTCGCCCAAGTGTCCCATTTTAATACTGAAGAACGTTTTTATTGAAACGGAAGAAGATCCTAACGAGGTGCTATCCACTATGCTGCAATTTATGGATCTATTGTTGATTCGAATATTCTAAGAAAATTGTTTCCAAAGAAACTTTATAACTCTTCCATCCAGATATTCAGGCATGAACCTTGAACCTTCCAAGAAATCTCCTCTAGTACTTGATTGGTTTTTTCAGACAATTGTTCTTAAAGAGAGTAGGAACAGGAAATCAATGTGATAATAGATAAAAAATGGTGGTATTATTGTTATTTTAATTTAAATTCTCATATAACATCTATCACCAGATGACGTTCGTTTGTGAAACAAAATTTCTGCAAAATTCTAATTAAGTTTTGAGCAACCAGTCATTTGTTCATGCTGTAGTAAAATATCCTATGTAATGCTCTTCCGCAGATTTGGCTATCTCCATTTAAATCTATTTTTAATAATCAAAAGACATTTTCTGTGCATTAATCCATTCTTTTTACTTCAGGAAACAGACATACTGGGACCATTCTTGATTGATGAAGGCAGAGGAAGTGCTGTTCAATTTCTTTCATCTCTAGATTTTTCTGAGCTGGCGATGGCAACAGGTTTAACCTCTGCTGGCCAGAATCCTTTCGTTGTATTTCGGGTCTTTTCAGCTGAAGTAAGAACTTTTAGAAATTCCTAAGAGATATGCTTCTGCTTCCGTTAATATTATTAGTAAAAAGCTTTTATTTTCTTTAGATACTCAATAATTTAATTTTTATGCATTAATTCGTGCGCATAATTGTAACTACTACCTATTTGTTTTGGTTTCAAAGAACAAATTTGTGAAAAAAATACTGAGCATGCCGCATATTCTTGGAAACCTCAAATGAGTCGTTATACGAAATTAATTTACACTGAATTAAAAAAAAAAGCTTCCACGACTTATTAAATCGATAAACACAGCTTATTATTTTTCCCAACAGTTTCTTAATCCTAATCTCATTGTTATTCATTTTTACAAAGACTCATTTAAATAAGTGAGTTTGAAAGCAATCAAACTACAACTTATAGAAAATAGAAATTAAAAATACTAAGAAAAATTATGATATTACTGGAAAAAATTATTGGGCTCTAAATCATTAAATAAATAACTATAATTAAAATAAAATCTATACTATAGCTAATAAAAATCTGTACTAATAACTATAATTAAATAAAAATTAATATAAAAAATAACTATAATAAAAATAATTCAGGTCAATATTACTTGAGATATTTCTAGCATGAATGTATAAATCATAAAAATTCATTTAAAAACAAAACGATGGAAATTCTCGAAACTTCTTTCCAGTAATATATTGCATGCTATTAATTTTCATGTTCGTAAAGATTTCTGAGAGAATATTCCAACAGATGTTTAAGAATTTGACAGTGATAACATGGCTGTTGCATATTTTTTTTCTTTTTTTTTTCTATGTTTTGAAAATGAACATTTTTGCTAATTCAAAAATTTCAACTGATGAATTTTCCTCACATATCATTGAATTCATTTGCATACATCTCATATGCTTTAATCTCAAAAATAAAATATTTTAACTTATATTAAAAATGTTTCCACTTATTAATTTTTGGCATTTAGTATAATGATTTTTATTTATAATATACATGAAAAACATTTTATAATTAAAATTTAAAGTTTAACTAATGTTTTTATTAGGTATGGTTATTATTCTTGTCAGCTATCATTTTTGCGACCACAGTGGTGTTTTTAATACAATCTCTTCTGCCATATCCTTGTGAAAAAGGAAAAATCCAAAGTTTTCTCAGATACTTCTGGCTGTTTACGATGTCATTATTTGGGAAAGGTAAGTGGCATTTTAAGAACACTTAGCTTTTAGATAAAAACCATTTCTATAACAAAACGGAAGGACTTTAAAGCCTTAAAAATATTAATGAAATAAAAATTACCCGATTACAGGATGCAATATGTTATTATTAACTCGTATAGCCTTATCGATAGAAATTCGTGGACCAGTATACAAAATTCATTTGCTGTGAATACTTTTTTCAAACACAGAAAATCAAGCATATCCAAAGGTTTAATTTTGCAAATAAGAATTCGATTATTTCTGTTTATTTAATAAAAATTATTTAAGTGATTACTTTAAAACGAATCATACTACGAGAAAAAATTAATAGAAGCGTTCATGTCTTGAGCAAATTTTCTTCAGAAATTTCATTTTTAAATAAATAAATTTTTTTATATTTTCACTTTTATCGTTTAAGATGAATGCATTCTTTACTAAATTCACTAATTCTAATTCGTATTTCTTTCTGTTTACACTAGAAAAAAATGTGTCTTCGATTTGCTATTTCATCTTTTATATCATATATTATTTCGGTTAAATTCCAAATTGTAATATATTCATAAAAATGTCTCTAACTTAAAAAATGTTCCATTCTATAACGAAGCGAACTTCCGCAATTTAATTACCAACAGAAAATGTCAAGTATTTGAGCCCTGCCCATAAGTGTATCGCAGAAAAAAGATTTTAACTGTCATTTCGAATGACGATTTCCCGATTGTTCTGCTTGTATTAAATCAAAAGTGTAAACACTTACGTAAAATTACTTATGATTTGGAGAAATCAAGAATATGATCAAACTTTAATAATCCCAGATACTGAAAATTTATTATATTAGAAAAATAACTGGGCAGGAATATGGTTTTTAATCTTTATTATCAATCGTTTTGATAATGAAATGGCACATCTTCGTGGACCAATTTACATGAAAAAAGTCTTCAGTCTTTTCTTTCAATATTTTTTTTTATATTTGTCAGCAATCTGATGTTCAGAGAAGCATAATCCAAATTTTTCTATTTTATTTTAGTTACATTTTCGGCAGGTATCGAAAAAAAATTTGAAGACTTTGGTTTGCAAAGTTGAGATGCATTGCTATAAGATTTTAAATGTTCTCAAAATTTTGGCATCAAATAATTCGAAGACTACTTTTATAGCAATCAATTTTTCATTAAGATTCAAAATATCCGGTCAACTATTACTAAACCTAACTCACGCGGGTTGTGGTTGTCAGCTAAAGTCAGTTAAAGTCAAGATTTCAAGCAAAGCTTCAAATAGTTTATGTGGTAACACATTTAATTTTTATTTCACTTGTAGTCAATATTTCTTTTTTATAATAGAAGCAACTTCCAGGATCAAAGTTCTCTTCATGTCGAAACACCTATCAAGGCGGAATCAAATGAGCATTAACTTTATTCCTACCATTCGCTGGATTAACAAATTGTTCTTATAGTCTGATAAATGTGTTTGGCGTTATATTCGATGTTTCATTTAATTTCGTTTGACATTACATGTTTCCAATTTGCTATTATTTAGGAAAATGAAATATCCGTGTATTTCACCTTGTTTGTAAGTGTTTTATTTGTATTTATGTCAATTTTTTAATTGACATTGTAATTTTTTTCTTGGCCAACTAAGAAGAATCAAAATTGTTTTTTCGTCTATGCAATCGAGTTTACAGCAATTTCAAATTTATCTCTTTTCATTTTTTTTAATTATTTCATCTGAAATATTACAGATAAATCGGAAGTAACTAGAAAATAACAAAAAAATGAGCTTCGATCTTAGTATATTTGATTAAATATAAGATACCAGGTTTGTGAATCATACTACTACAGTTTGGATGCTTTTGTTGCTACAGACCAATAAAATCTAAAATTTAGACAAGTTATATTTTTTAATTAAAAGGATAATAGCTTTACATACCTTTATTAAAACAAGTTTTGTCCGCATGTTTCTTTTTTTTTTTACTTATTGAGATGCTGTAATTCATAAACTTTTCAGGGTGGATTTTATTGAACTCAGAACCCATTTATTATTATTATTATTTTAGATTTTGGAGCCAAACGCAGTTGGTACCTACGCCACATTTGGAACAGTCGCAGTTTCCGCTTCATCCAGAGTGTTTGGCTCATGACTTGCATCATATTTGTGAACACATATCAGGGCAACATCACCTCCAACTTTGCATCCAACAAATTCAAGCCCAGATACGAGACTCTGGAAGATGTTATGAGCGATTCTACAGTAGAAATAAAAACTTATGCGAATTCTTTTCCTTTAATGTGTTTGTCGGTATGTTTTTTTCATTTCCCTAAAGAGTACACTGATGTCTAAAAATTAGGCTTAATTGACGGTTACATGAATAATAAAGGAACTCTTACGTTAGTTAGAATTGCTGAAGAATTGAGGCGAGAGTGCAAAAGGTCTATAAAATAAGAAAATAATGCAAAAAGACGATTATATTCATTTTTATTATCGAAAAAACAATTTAAACTGAGCATACAAAACATTCTCACTTTACTGACTGAAAAACAATGAATTCCCATATTTGTTATGGTACTGAGGATAATTTGTGGGCTCAAAGGATTCTAAACATCATTAAGATCTCTATTTAGCTCTGGGAATGAGGTTGTTGGAGGCTTAAGGCTTCAAGTTGTCCCTAGAGCATGTTTCCTAGCATATGTTTGATGGGATTCAGATAAATTGAATGCATAGGCCACAGTATGCATGGGATATTTCCCTTTTCAAAGAAATGTTCTGTTCAGGAAAACGTCAACTGAAATCTTTTCATGAAGGTTCAATTTCAGACGATGATCTTCCACAAATTATTTTTAAAACACTTTACCAATATTTACTCGCCTGTTTTTCGCATTCAAGGAATAATGCTTAATTTTTGGACATCAATGTAATAAAATAAATAAGAATTGATAATCTTGTACCAACTTAAGTAACTTTAGACCAGTAAACAGAATGATAATGATGAGTTATCAACGGAGAATCATACAAACATGATTTTATATAAAGTGACAACCAAATGAAAGTGAGACATCATTGGTATTTGGCTTTAGAAATATTATTCTAAATCTCAGAATGTTTTGACTACTGTAATAGATGGTTCCGTATGTCAAGAGAAATATGGTACAAAGCAGTTAGCTGTAATGAGCCGTTTAATAAAAAAAAGCGATAAAATTAATATTGATTTGTGTTCTAAACAAGCTCAGTACGTAATGAGGCAGTTATTTTGTCAAATATCTATGATGCTGAGTGCATGCCATGTAATTTAATGCTCTGATGGCACTGCGATTTTAATCAAAGGCATATGTTTCCAGATGATATGACGATTCTAAATCAAACGCATTTAGTCATTACAGAAAAATAATTGCGCAGTTGGAAAACTGTTTCACTGGCTTATTTGAAAATCTTTTATTTATATATTAATTATAATAATTTTTTATGATAAATTTCTATTACTCTAAAACTTTCTGCAATCATTTTATTGTAAGTTTAATCTGTTTAAAAGATTCTCACAAAATTAGTGGCTGTTTTCACTCTTATTTCACTCAACAACAGCTAATCAATCCAAATTCTTTGATTTAGTTTTCTTCTAATATTCTATCAGAGAAAGTCATCTGTCAGAGGAGGTTCTGTGTCCCAATTTCAGTAAAAAGACCCGTATATTTTTAAAATTCCAAAGTTCGGCTACTCATATTATAAAGAAAGAATCGCTTTTATTGTAACTCGGGGAATTATTGAGATTTGATTCTCTATTGCTTTCTCAAATTGTGAGACGATTTGTAATTTGCAAGTACCATCCTTATATGTTTTTTTATCTTTATTTAAGTTATTTAATATCTTAAATCTGCATAATTTAACTTCTAAGCTATATAGAAATTTCAAGTCAGAGATACTTGTTCCTTGCCAGTTAGAAGGACTTAGCCCTCAAGTTTTACAAAACAAAAATTTACGCATTTTGTTATTTATTGTTATCGTTATTATTCGAAAACAATTGAAATAGAAAAATGCATATCTTGGGACTAACCTTATTTCTCTTTCATTTAATGTGTGAAAATATAACTATTCCCGCTGGAGGATTAGAAAATATAAGAAATTTAAGTACATTATTTCTTTTTAATTCAAAGTAAGATTTATTTTTTGTTAGAAATTGAATAACACATCCTTAAGACCTATTTGGCTGCGAGTTAAACGCTACGAAGTATCGGACACCATCAAGTTATTGGATTCCGTGGAAGAAGGAAAGGCCATTCTTGTCGCAGAGATTGGACTCACCAAGTTTTACATAGGAGAGAGATTCCGGCAAACTGGCAAATGCGGAATAAGATCCATTCCTCTTGCTGGTTTTTGTTCCACGTACATAGCTCTAGGCTCAAGAAAAGGGCAGCCAAGAAAATTCCTAAAACAGTTCAATATAGGGTGAGTATGTAGTGATTGCATGTCGTCTTTTTAAAGATTGATTATGAATTCTGAAATTATTTTTAATGTTTTTTCAAACGATCTTGCTTGCTTTAAAAGACGTTGTTCATTTGAATTGCAAGGGACTATCAATTATTAGCCTGAACGGCAGCTGCGCAGGCCGGACAACTAAGAAGGTAGATTAAAGCTCTATAAACGCTCACCTTCTACTTACCGTTTAAGTGCTATTAAAAACACTCTTTTAATACTAAAACCACCTTTTAATCATTTTTTCTATTCTTGCAGTACAGGCCAATATTTTATAAATATTTCTTATATGCTGTACATATTCATAACATTTGCTATATGAAAGGGTAGTTTAAAAATAAAAGTTTTAAAAAACTACAAAAGAAGGAAACAATGTAGTTTATAAGATGAATAAAAAATGGCGTTACAACACCCGAAATTTAGAAGACGGATGAACCCATATTTGTGTTTTTGTGACGTCTAGTGACGTCATCGGACTAGTTTCCTTTGGAAAGTTCCCTATATGCAATGAAAAGAGCATATTAAAGAAACTTAAAATATCACGGCTTCAATGTCTGATACTTAACGAAATCATGGACATGGTTATATCTAAATGATTCAACTAAAATTAAGTATAAACAATATTTACGACCAATTGGTAGTAAAAGATAATAGTTTAAAATTAATAAAACACAATCTTAACAAAACCACTTAAGCTCACTTTATAGTTAGTTCATTAGCACGCGAATTCGAGGTTTGAAAATACCAGTTGGTGCATTGCATACCTTGGTAAAGTAAGTTATTTCACATTTTATTAAGGATAGTGATTTTTCATTAAGTCGGATAGGTGGAAGCCAAATAGTTGAGAGTCTGTTGTAATAGTAAAACTAACTATTTGCTGCTAAACTGGGAAAAGTCAATTTAAAAAAATAGAAAGAACAGAAAAATAAACGAAAACTACTAAGTGCCATTTATTTTTCATAAATCAAGATTATAAAACTATAATTTTGTTACTATTAGTAAGAATTTTCGTACATTCTGAAATATTGCAATCCTGTAAGAAATAAAAATATTATCTAAAATATATGCGTGTGAATTCTGTAAATTATTATTTTTAATAACCGCCCTGAATTGTGAAATCAAAATGGTTAAATGCGGTTGATCTGTTTCAAAACTAAGGTTTAAAAAATGCCGGTTTTGAAACATTGTTATCAACAAATTACAAATAGCTAAAGTTTGTAGCCAGAAAACATCGCTGCAACATCAGTACCGGTGTTCGCAGAAAGTTTTGTCGAATTCGAAAGACAAATTCTGAAATTAAGAATCTGCAATACTGCTTCCCCATGCAATAAGGAAGAGAGTTTTACAGGTATCGTAATGGCTGCTGAATGGACGTCGAATTAAGGACTCTGGATTTGCGACAAATCTGCCGACCGTTACACGGTTTTAATAACAAAAATGAAGGTCTCTGAGTATTCGAGAATTTTGGCGCTGTCTCTATTAGGAAGTGAATTTCCTATATTTGTTCTAGAACATTCAATATCGTGCCATGCGAACTATATAAACAGAGACACATAGATGGAAGGTAAGTCGAGTCGAGCTCAAGTCACTAATTGAGTAAAAAAAACTGAAAATTCCAAATAACAAATTTTAGTAAATTATTTTGAAGCTACTGAAACCAGTAGAGACATCAAACACTTTGCAACACACTGTAATTGCAAGTCATACACAACAATTTGAATGCAGATGTATCTAAGCTACTATAAAATATTTCGCATGATTAAAATGTTTTGCCAATTCGACTTAATAAAACATTTTGATAGAAGAGTGATGATCTGTTTCGTTGCTTTTATATTCAAATATTTTAATTCTGACTTTTTAACAATGCAAAATATTAAGAAAAAACAAACATTTTCTCCCTTTTTTTGAATTTCCGTCTGAAACAATTAATGTAAAATAATTTTTAAATGATTGTAGTAACAAAAAACAAAATACTTCACAAGAGTTTATTTTTAATATAAAACTTTCATAATGTTTTTAAAGAAACACATAAGTTGGATTTCAAGTTCTTTAATATTTTTAAAATAAGCTAAATAGAATTTTGAAATATTTTTAAAGAATATAAGTCAATAAAATACTAAGTAATAGAATTAGTTTCTTCTCGCTTACGAAAAATTGATGAATAATTAGTAGGTTAAAATTATTATAATTTTTGTTGCGTGAGAAAGAAATGAAGCATTTAAGGCATGTTTCGCTAAATGAATAATAATTAATTGATTAAAATATCCGAAATTTTTGTTATGTGAGAAAGAAATGAAACATTTAAGACATGATCGTCAAGTGAACGATAGTTAATATATTAAAATATCTATAACCTTTGTTACGTGCGAAAAAAAAATGTAGAATTTAATTTGTTTTACTACCATTTCTTCATTATACTAATGTTGAGTAATTATATTAAGTTGACTGTATTCTATCGATGTTAAAATTGTAGATAAATAATTCTGAAAAGCTAAATTTCCCCATAAAAATAATCATTTTATCTGTTATTGTTTTTTAAGTGAGTTATTTAACTTTAAGTAACATCAAACCATTTTATTCAAAATCAAAGGATATCCGGGTTATTTCTCAAGATGACATCCTTTTCTCAAGTCATTCGGGAATTGTTGGTTTATCCAGGACATTCTAGTTAATTTGCATTTAGAATAATATAGTGAAAATGAAATTTTTTATTGGTAACAAATCCAGAAATGTATAAAAAAATATTTTATTTATATCTTTATGTAATAAAACTAATTACAAATAAAAAATCTGAAACAAAATCCAAGCAGATTTTATTACATGCCTCATTCTAGATTGCGCAGTTGCAAAATTGTATGAAAATGTGCAAAGAAATCATGTGACTCATATGCAACGTTTAATTTTTTTTCTCTTTAGTACACTTTACTTTGAGTTTTTAAACATCGCTTAAGTTAATCAGTAATGAAAAAAGTTCCATGATAAATAATACTTTATTGAAGAGATGAGACGTTGCGGATTCTCCAGATCTTCGACTAATTGTCCTTATTTTGAATAAAGTCTATCGAAAACATCAGTTTTTTTTCTTAAATACTTCCTAATTATAAAGCAAAAAACACTCAACAAAATTATTAATAGCATTTTAAGGATTCTTATTACTTTTTACAATTCATCTTATTATAAATAAAAGAGATTGTGGCTTATGTATGTATGTTCCACATCTCTTACTAAAAACCTAGGTCGAATTTAACCAAATTTTAAAGTCTGATTATTTAAGATCAGCGAAAAATTACTGTCGATTTTTCAAAATTCAAAAATTAATTAAATATTCAATTAATTAGAAATTAACCAAAATCTCTCTTTTTTTCCCACAACAACTTCCGGAAAAAATATTTTTAAACCATTTTAAAATTCGAAATTTTAACATTTCACTGATAACACTTTCATTTCTTATCAATATTTCTTTCAATTGATATTAATTTTAAAAAATGTAAGCGTATTAAAATGTTTAACTTTGAATTACTCCATAACTGTTTTCAAGGTTTCAGTATTATTTTAATTCATATCTTTTTTTAAGAGGTATTCATTTGTTTTTAAGTAGGGGTTTAATATAGTGCCTAAAACCAAATATGAATCATTCTCTCAGGGGGAAAGTAGAAATGTAAAGCTCTTGAGAGCAAATAAAAAACATGGTTGACGACAACAGCAACTTCAAGCTATGAAAACTAACCTATGTTTTGTCCATTTTTCAATAGAAATTTCGGGAGAAATTATTCCAAAAAAAAATATACACTATCTAAAATATTAAAAAATTACCTTTACAATATTACTATTTTCCTTTTTCTCCATTGTTTTCTTTCATTTGTTGTTAATGTTTTTTAGAAAATTTAACACAGATGGTTCTGAAATAAATTTATAAGTATTCTTTTTGCTGGACAGCTTTAAGAGTTCAAACGACTCTGCCTCTATTTTTTTTATTTCGCTTTTTTTGAATTTTGAATATGTTGTTGTATGTACGTTGTATATTTTAATATTTTACACAAAAGTAATTTCTTCAATTAAGATATTATACAGGAAAATACTTTAATCTCGAGTAACGATGGTTATATCAACTAGTGGAATAGAATCATCATAATAAAACCAATACAAAAAATGAATCTAAAGGAAAAAAAAGTGGCAGTTAGTGCTCCAACAGGAATAGCTGCTTTCAATGAGCATGGATTGACTATACATAGACTATTGCAGCTGCCTGTAGAACACAAGCAAACACCGAAGTACAAGCCACTTTCTGATGAAGTGCTCCAAGTTCTGAGATCAGATTTGAAAGAAGTAGTGTTGTTTATCATAGACGAAGTGTCGATGATATCCAATGTTACTTTAACATATATTCATTTACGCTTATCTGAAATATTCGGCACAAGCGACGATCAGAATGGGTGGTTTGGAAAAAAACATCTTGTAGTTTTCGGAGATCTCTTACAGCTTCCGCCGGTAAGAGAAAGTCACCTTTTGAAAAACAATCAACTGCTGAAACTAACAAGTTGTTAGGTTCCCTCAGTATACCTAATATGTGGATTGAACTGTTCATATACGATTCTTACAATTAACATGCGATAGCTCAATGATTCTAACTTTGTTGAAATGCTAAATAGAATAAGATTAGGTGTGACTACAGAAAAAGACCGCGACTTACTCTCGACTAGATTAATAACTCTAAAATCTAATTCAAATGAAAACAGATTAATTGAAATAATTGAACACCTCTCGAAACTTCCTGATGATACCGTTTGCATATTACCTACAAAAAACATTTGTCAACAATTAAATACTGCAATGCTTAAATCTCTTCCACATCCCGAAATAAAACTTACAGCTACAGATAGCATAGATTGCCCCAGATACCTAACAAAAAGAGCTCGTGAATGCATAAAAAAATATGAAGACGATGCTTTTATGACTGCAGGCCGGGAAGAGAACATAATTATAAAAATAGGAGCAAAAGTCATGTTAAGGCGAAATATTGACGTGAGTCTTGGTTTGAGAAGCTTCCAATTTAAAATACAATTAGTGTTTAATGTATAAATCAAGGAAAAACTAAAATTATGTAAACACGGCATATTTCAAATTTCATTAAATTTGAACCAGTAGTTTAAGAATTATAACTAGTCAAAGTTTGTGAATTTTGTCACTGACTGACTGACTGACCGATCATCAAAACTCTAAGGCACTTCTAGCAGACATAGAAGCTTCCAATTTAAAATACAATTAGTGTTTAATGTATAAATCAAGGAAAAACTAAAATATGCGTGTAATAATGGACGGATCGATAAATTTCTCGAAGTTTCGAGCATTATCCATTTTGTCGGCAAATTCATCGCCAAGTGGCCAAATGGTCGCCAAGTTTGTCACCAAGCTCTGGGATTACTGGCTCGGCATCCGACAGCATCCAATACAGATTACTGTAAAACGGTTTTTCTTATGATGACAATATTCGAGCCGGGAACCAAAATTACAGGTTTGTAGCAATATCTAATTTGAAATAATTCAATTTGAAGCTATGGAAGCTTCAAACGCAATGGGTGACTTTCAGAGAATCAATCTCGTAGAAGAAGAGCAAACTGATCTTCAAAGTATGATCGCAAAACTTAATGCCGATCAAAAAAGAGTCTTCGATATCATCACAAATAAAATGGACACAACTGATAATAACGCTGACGTTTTACGCTGTTTTGTGAGTGGAACTGGTGGCACTGGAAAGAGCTTTTTAATAAAAACTCTGAAAGTTTGGGTTAAGACGCATTTAAACAAAAAAAGTGGCAGTTAGTGCTCCAACAGGAAGAGCTGCTTTCAATGAACATGGATTGACTATACATAGACTATTGCAGCTTCCTGTAGAACACAAGCAAACACCGAAGTACAAGCCACTTTCTGATGAAGTGCTCCAAGTTCTGAGATCAGATTTGAAAGAAGTAGTGTTGTTTATCATAGACGAAGTGTCGATGATATCCAATGTTACTTTAACACATATTCATTTACGCTTATCTGAAATATTCGGCACAAGCGACGATCAGAATGGGTGGTTTGGAAAAAAACATCTTGTAGTTTTCGGAGATCTCTTACAGCTTCCGCCGGTAAGAGAAAGTCACCTTTTGAAAAACAATCAACTGCTGAAACTAACAAGTTGTTAGGTTCCCTCAGTATACCTAATATGTGGATTGAACTGTTCATATACGATTCTTACAATTAACATGCGATAGCTCAATGATTCTAACTTTGTTGAAATGCTAAATAGAATAAGATTAGGTGTGACTACAGAATAAGACCGCGACTTACTCTCGACTAGATTAGTAACTCTAAAATCTAATTCAAATGAAAACAGATTAATTGAAATAATTGAACACCTCTCGAAACTTCCTGATGATACCGTTTGCATATTACCTACAAAAAACATTTGTCAACAATTAAATACTGCAATGCTTAAATCTCTTCCACATCCCGAAATAAAACTTACAGCTACAGATAGCATAGATTGCCCCAGATACCTAACAAAAAGAGCTCGTGAATGCATAAAAAATATGAAGACGATGCTTTTATGACTGCAGGCCGGGAAGAGAACATAATTATAAAAATAGGAGCAAAAGTCATGTTAAGGCGAAATATTGACGTGAGTCTTGGTTTAGTTAATGTTTCTATCGGTATAGTGCAAAGAGTAAAGGTTGATCCGGAAAATACAAAAATAATTAAGAAAATATACATTACATTTAATTAAGAACATGCTTACGAGCTTAGTCCGGTCAAAACTAAATTTGAAATTATTAATAGAGCTTATTATGTTCATCGCGAACAGTTTCCTATACGTATAGCCTATGCTATAACCATACACAAAAGTCAAGGCCTAAGTCTAAATAATGCACTGATGGATATAGGTTCTGCAGTATTCTCATCCGGTCAAGCTAATGTTGCATTTTCGAGAGTTACAAGTCTGGACGGCTTACATCTAATTAATGTCGACTTTGGAAGTATTAAAGCGCAGGAATCCTCAATTTGTGAATACAACAGACTAAGAAGCATTCACCGTTCAGACTTGTCAAAAATTGTAACATCAAAGTTTACGAGAAAAACCCATAGAGACAGGGAGTGGGCTTTGAGAAAAAATGTAGCTGAAGCTCAAGAAGTAGTACCGAAAAAGAAAAAGAGGAAGACTACATACAAAAAGAAATGAGATGCCATCAAAAACATAACTTGTAAAAAAAAACCAAGTCTCGCAACTCAGTTCTATCGTAAAAAGTTGTGAGATCCATGTTATACCAAGTCGGTCCATTTATTCAGTCCCTACTTAAGGGTCCTTCTGTCTTAAGTTATTACGTAATTAGCTAACCTAACAACATCTTATAGTGACCATATCAATATTAAAAATCTTTTATGGTTTAAATAAATAGATTGACTTAGCAATCGCACTAAACAATCTAATTTAATATAATATGTTAATGTAATCTAATTTAATGTAAAGATACATTGTGTTTTCATGCGATGGCCAAGTCAATCTATTTGTTTAAACCATAAAAGATTTTTAATATTGATATGGTCACTATAAGATGTTGTTAGGTTAGCTAATTACGTAATAACTTAAGACAGAAGGACCCTTAAGTAGGGACTGAATAAATGGACCGACTTGGTATAACATGGATCTCACAACTTTTTGCGATAGAAGAACTGAGTTGCGAGACTTGGTTTTTTTTACAAGTTATGTTTTTGATGGCATATCTTTGTCACAGACAAACATTTTTTCAAAAATGTGTTTTTCGAAATCTAAGTCTAAAACATGCAGATTCGTCAAAATCTCGAGTTCGAATTTTTTAGCGATTAGCATACTTTCTCTTTGAGAGTTGTGTTAAATGAAATGCCATAATTAAATCCTTTCTCCAGGAAATTATTTCTATGTATATCTTACACATTCACATACTTAAAAAATATATTCTAAGGAAAGAAAAAAAATTCTGTTTGCAAATGACCATGACCATACTACATACGTAGTAAAAGTGGATTAGGACAAAGCTTCAACAGCTAACGCTTCAAAAAATAAATCTAGTTCTCCTTTCTATATGTTTTTTTTAACATGAGCTATTTACTTTCAAATAAAAAGCAGAACAGCTCAGGACAAATCTGGAGCAGTTTCTCGATGTGGAACAATAACTCAAAAATTTGAACTCTGCTGGATAATATCTGGTTATTTTAACTTTTATCATGGAATAAGTGAGTATATTTCCTTTTTATTCGAATTATAAAATGGCAAATGTGATTCGAAGAAATGCAAGAAAAAAAATTATCTTTCTGCAATGTATGGAGAACTATGTTTGATTTAAAAGCAGGAATAGTGCTTCAGAAGATTTTTTTGTTGCCTAATTCGACCGACAAATTCAGAGGGGTGATAGTAGGTATCAAGAGGATAAAGAATCACCATACAACATGGGGTACCAAACGATGTTTAGTAGGTGAAAATAGCAAAAATATGGAGAGCTGTTTTAAACTGTAAAAAATTAATAAAAAAATAAAAGATGCTGTTTCAAATATGAATTTTTTAAAATGAAAGCACATTCTTAAAAGTTTCTTTCATGCTGTCAACATGCGGATTTGATGATTTAGGGGATCGTAAATTACTGAAAACGAAAAAGTACTTTAGAACCCATATTTGCAAAAATATTAAAACTTGAAGAAAAATAAAAGCTAGAAGATGTAAGGAATTTTATATTCTATAATTTGATATAAGCGTGTAGTTTGAGAACTGGGGCGTTTTAAAGATATTCAAGAAAAACTAAAATGGGAACCAGAAAACATCGGTTCAACATCAGTACAGAAAGTTTTGTCAAATTCGAAAGACAAATTCTAAAGTTAAGAATCTGCAATACTGCTTCCCCATGCAATAAGGAAGAGAGTTTTACAGGTATAGTAATGGCTGCTGAATGGACGTCGAATTAATGACTCTGGATTTGCGACAAATCTGCCGACCGTTATACGGTTTTAATAACAAAAATGAAGATCTCTGAGTATTCGAGAATTTTATCACTGTCTCTATTAGGAAATGATTTCCCTATATATGTTCTAGAACATTCGATATCGTGCTATGGGAACTATATAAACAGAGGCACATAGATGGAAGGTTAGTCGAGTCGAGCTGAAGTCACTAATTAAGTAAAAAAACTGCAAATTCCAAATAACAAATTTTAAGAAATCATTTTGAAGCAACTGAAACCAGTAGAGACATCAAACACTTTGCAACACACTGTAAATGCATATCATACACAATAATTTAAATGCAGATGTATCTAACCTACTATAAAATATTTCGCATGATTAAAATGTTTTTGCCAATTTGACTTAATATGACATTTTGATTGAGGAGTGATGATCTGTTTCGTTGCTTTTATATCGCAAATATTTTAATTCTGACTTTTTAACAATGCAAAGTATTAAGAAAAAAACATTTTCTCCCTTTTTTTAAATTTCCGTC
The DNA here is from genome assembly GCF_947563725.1 of Argiope bruennichi. Taxonomy (NCBI): domain Eukaryota; kingdom Metazoa; phylum Arthropoda; class Arachnida; order Araneae; family Araneidae; genus Argiope; species Argiope bruennichi. The sequence goes on from NC_079158.1 coordinate 122,822,730, forward strand.
TGAAACAATTAATGTAAAATAATTTTTTAATAATTGTAGGAACAAAATACTTCATAAGAATTTATTTTTAATATAAAACATTGATAATGTTTTTAAAGAGACACATAAGTTGAATTTCAAATTCTTTAATATTCTTAAAATAAGCTAAAATTTAGCTGCTAAATAAAATTTTGAAATATTTTTAAAGAACATAAGTCAATAAAATACTAAGTAATAGAATTAGTTTCTTCTCGCTTACGAAAAATTGATGAATAATTAGTAGGTTAAAATTATTATAATTTTTGTTGCGTGAGAAAGAAATGAAGCATTTAAGGCATGTTTCGCTAAATGAATAATAATTAATTGATTAAAATATCCGAAATTTTTGTTATGTGAGAAAGAAATGAAACATTTAAGACATGATCGTCAAGTGAACGATAGTTAATATATTAAAATATCTATAACCTTTGTTACGTGCGAAAAAAAAATGTAGAATTTAATTTGTTTTACTACCATTTCTTCATTATACTAATGTTGAGTAATTATATTAAGCTGACTGTATTCTATCGATGTTAAAATTGTGGATAAATAATTCTAAAAAGCTAAATTTCCCCATAAAAAATAATCATTTTATCTGTTATTGTTTTTTAAGTGAGTTATTTAATTTTAAGTAACATTAAAACATTTTATTCAAAATCAAAAGATATCCGGGTTATTTCTCAAGATGACATCCTTTTCTCAAGTCATTTGGGAATTGTTGGCTTATCCAGGACATTCTAGTTAATTTGCATTTAGAATAATATAGTGAAAATGAAATTTTTTATTGGTAATAAATCTAGAAATGTATAAGAAAAATATTTTATTTTTATCTTTATGTAATAAAACTAATTACAAATAAAAAAAAAATCTGAACCGAAGTCCAAGCAGATTTTTTTACATGCCTCATTCTAGATTGTGCAATTCCAAAAATGTATGAAAATATGCAAAGGAAACATGTGACTGATATGCAAAGTTTAATTTTTTTTCTCTTTAGTACACTTTACTACGAGTTTTTAAATTTCGTTTAAGTTAATCAGTAATGAAAAAAGTTCCATGATAAATAATACTCTATTAAAGTGATCAGAGGTTGCAGATTCTACGGATCTTTGACTAATTGTGCTTATTTTGAATAAATATCGAATATACCAGTTTTTTTCTTAAATAGTTTATAATGATGAAGGAAAAAAACCTCTTAACAAAATTATCAATAGCATTTTAAGAATTCTTATTACTTTTTACAGTTCATCTTAATATATATAAATTACGTGTCACGTTGTTTGTCCGCGATGGACTCCTAAACTACTTAACCGATTTTAATCAAATTTGCACACCGTGTGCAGTTTGATCTAACTTAAAAGATAGGATAGCCCTTTTTTTGAATTTTTAATTAGAATTTTAATTATTAATTAAAAACTAACTTTCCCGCCAAAAAAATCGAAATCGCCAAATGAGTACGGCATCAATTTTTTTTCCCAACAGTCATGAGGCTAGGCTTAAGATTTTTCGGCTGATTATTTGAAACGATTCTATTTATTTTCTTAATGTTTGATGCATTTAAAATTAAACATTGTTAATGAATCGATCTTTCAGATTCATTCTTAAGTACTTTTGAATTAAAATAAAACAGAATAAAGGAAATTAAAAATTTCTAATCTGCATAGCGTTACCCCAACTGGCGTAGAAAAAATCACGTATTTGCGTTCCGCAACTGGCGTTGAAAATTCACGCATGCGCATTGTATTATGATTGTTTACATTTTAACGGAAGCGGACTCGATTTAAATTATTTTTAGGTTCGTTGCATGTTTTTGTAATTAAATTGTATTTAAGTTAGTTATATATTTTTTGTATACGCTTATAGTTTTAAGTACATCGTTTTTTAAGTAGTTTTTTTTAACCTGTTTTCAACCGATTATTTTAAACGATTCGTTTTATTTTCTTAATGTTTGATGCATTTAAAATTAAACATTGTTCATGAATCGTTCTGGTCATGATGAATCTGAGAATATTTTGTTGACAAATTCTTGAAATCTATATCTATACTTATAATAAAGCTCAATGTGTGTGTGTGTGTGTGTGTGTGTGTGTGTGTTGGCGCTCTACTGGCCAGACCGTTTGACATACAGCTACCAAATTTGATACATGTATACCTTGGAGGTTGGGAATGTGCACCTGGGGTTTCTTATTTCGAATTTTTAATTAGAATTTTAATTATTAATTAAAAACTAACTTTCCCGCCAAAAAAAATCTTCCATTTTCCCCACCGCCAACTTTTCCGCCAAAAAAATCTTCCATTATCCCCAGCGCCAAACGAGAAAGGCTTCAGGTTTTTTTTCTCCCAACAGTAATGAGGCTAGGGTTAAAATTTTTCGGCGGATTATTTCAATCGGTTCTGTTTATTTTCTTAATGTTTGGTGCATTTAAAAGTAAACATTGTTAATGAATCAATCTTTCAGATTCATTCTGAAGTACTTTTGAATTAAAATAAAACAGAATAAAGGAAATTAAAAATTTCTAATCCGCATAGCGTTACCCCAACTGGCGTAGAAAAAATCGCGTATTTGCGTTACGTAACCAGCGAAGAAAATTCACGCATGCGCATTCTGTTCTGATTGTTGCCATGACAACGTTATCAATGAATGATTTAAATTATTTTTGGGTTAGTTGCATGCTTTTGTAAGTAAATTGTATTTATGTTAGTTATATATTTTTTGTATATGCTTATAGTTTTAAGTACATCGTTTTTTAAGTAGTTTTTTTAAAACCTGTTTTCAACCGTTTATTTTAAACGATTCGTTTTATTTTCTTAGTATTTGATGCATTTAAATTTAAACATTGTTAATTAATCGATCTGCTCATAATGAATCTAAGAAAATTTTGTTGACCAACTTTTGAGATATTACATAAATTAAAAAAGATATTCTTTAGTGCCCATAAAGTTTAAACGCTGAGTGACACTATTTTCAGTAATCAGATTATAAAAAAATGCTTTGTTTCAGTAAAAAATATTATTATATTAATTGAAGATAAATTCATTCCACTTTAATTTAAAGCATAAATTCTACCGTTTTCAACCGTTTATTTTAAACGATTCGTTTTATTTTCTTAGGGTTTGATGCATTTAAATTTAAACATTGTTAATTAATCGATCTGCTCATAATGAATCTAAGAAAATTTTGTTGACCAACTCTTGAGATATTACATAAATTTAAAAAGATATTCTTTAGTGCCCATAAAATTTAAACGCTGAGTGACTCTATTTTCAGTAATCAGATTATAAAAAAATGCTTTGTTTCAGTAAAAAATATTATTATATTAATTGAAGATAAATTCTTTCCACTTTAATTTAAAGCATAAATTCTACGGGTGCTAACAGAAAATGAGAGAGATACATATTACGTTATGACTGAAGGCCTTTATAATATTATGAATGAATTATATGATAATCAAAATTTGAAGTTTTAAAATATTTTGATGAAGAATCTATTAAAGTAGAAATTGCATAAAATATTTAATTATTAAAATTTTAACGAAAATTAAGATTGGCGAACCGGCTGGTCGCCAAAGGCGGCTAGTATTACATAAATTAGGAAAGATATTCTTTAGTGCCCATAAAGTTTAAACGCTCAGTGACTCTTTTCAGTAATCATATTACAAAAAAATACTTTGTTTCAGTAAAAAATATTATTATATTAATTGCAGATTAATCCTTTCCACTTTAATATATAGTATAAATTCTACGGGAACTAACAGAAAATTAGAGAGATACATATTACGTTGTGACTGAAGGCGTTTATAATATTATGAGTGAATTATATATCAAAATTTGAAGTTTTAAAATATTTTGATGAAGACGTTATTAAAGTAGGAATTGCATAAAATATTTAATTATTAAAATTTTAACGAACATTAAGATGGGCGAACCGGCTGGTCGCCAAAGGCGGCTAGTCTTATTATAAATAAAAGAGATTGTGGCCTATGTATGTATGTTCCACATCTGTTACTAAAACGTTATGTCGAATTTAACCAAATTTTGAAGACTGATTATTTAAGACCAGAGGAAAAAGTATTGTCGATTTTTCAAAATTCAAAAATTAATTAAATATTTCATTAATTAGAAATTAATCTAAATTTCTCTTTATTTTCCCACAGTAACTTCCGAAAGAAATTTTTTTAAACCATTTCAAAATTCGAAATTTTAACATTTCAATGATAACTCTTTCATTTCTTATCAATATTTCTTTCAATTGTTATAAATTTTTAAAACATTTAAACGTATTAAAATTTTTAACTTTGAATTACTCTATCACTGTTTTCAAGGTTTTAGTTTTATTTTAATTCATATACATCATCTAAAAAATTTAACAAATTACCTTTACAATGTTACTATTTTCATATTTCTCCATTGTTTTCTTTCATTTGTTATTAATGTTTTTTAGAAAATTTAACACAGATGGTTCTGAAATAAAGAAATTTATTATTCTTTTTGCTGGACAGCTTTAAGAGTTCAAACGACTCTGCCTCTTTTTTTTTATTTCGCTTTTTTTTATACATATGTTTTGAGTTTTTTTGTATATTTTAATATTTTACACAAAAGTAATTTCTTCAATTAAGATATTATACAGGAAAATACTTTAATCTCGAGCAACGATGGTTATATCAACTAGTGGCATAGAATCGCCATAATAAAACCAATACAAAAATGAATCTAAAGAAAAGCAACAACAGTAATAATAAATAATTCTTGATGTTTCTTCGTGCCTTGGTACATTTTTTGACATTTTTTTTTACTAATTTTTTTATGGATTGAGAGAATCTTTTTTCTTTTATAACTGCTCAATTTTGTTCAGTACGATAGCTTGTATTTTTCCACCCATCCACTAGCTTACATCTAAAATAATACATTTGGAATCTCAAGCTTTCTTAAAATTGGAAAATAACAAATTTTGTCAAACATTTGTTCCAAAATTCTACTAATGTACTGAATAGCCAGTTTTCTTACTAATTAGAAAATCATTAATATTTTTAAAAAATTCAAAAACCTCAAAATATTAGTTTCTTAACATTCTCGTTTCCAGTTTTATTGGCAAGAATATAGTCATACTCGCGAAAAACAATGTGGATGGATCAAGCCAATGTAAAAAATAGCCAGAGGAGTGGGAAAAGTTATCTATCTCTTTCTTTCGTACTACTGTTGTTGTTGTTTTTAATTTTTAGCAATTAACTACTTTATAAGTTTTGAATTTTTTTATATTTCTAACCGCTATTCGCAATCAGCTGATTCGATGCATTAAAGGTTTCTAAAATATTTCATTTAATATTTTATGTAGCCTTACTCTTGATGGCTTTTTCAGCAAAGAATTTTTAACTAAAATTTTATATAAAAAATCTTAAAAGTCGTAAACTATTCTTTATACAATATATTTTCTTTATGTTCCGTCATCTCATTTAAAATTTTAACTTTAATTTCAAAATAGAACTTTTAAGCTTCAATTTAAACAGAAACTTCTTTGACGGAAGTAAAACTATTTTTTATTTTATTTAGAACATAAAATCGGAGAGTAGAATCGTTCGCCATATTAAGTTCTATGTACACTACAGAGTATTTTTCAGAATTTTTGTATTAATTCAGCTGATTATTCGATAAAAATTTCTCTAAATCAATAAAAAAATTCAGTGCAATGCAATAAGAAACTAAAATTCAAATAAAAATAGTCATAGTATTTTATGCATCCAATTACATAGAATTAATGAATAGCAGTATTTAAAACAAACGCACTTGTAAAAAAGTTCATCATTACTTATTTATGAAGTTAAATCTTAGTTGGAAGTACGAGAAATTTCAAAAAGTTTAGGGAAAGCATTCTTTGAATAGAAATAGTACTCATTATGAAAAAAAAAAAGATAAGCTGCAATTACATATTTTTTTATCAACAATGGAAGAATAATAAAAGAGGAAATATTTGCAGAAACCATGAAAACGATTTGAATTTTTTACCAACATTAAAATGCTGTAGCAAAATATGCTTAAACTATGTTTAACATTTAATTAAAACGTATTTAAAATTATTCTCGAATAAATTGGCATCAATGAAAAGATAAATTTTTGAAATTTAAGATGATAAAAATATCTTTTTTTTCTTTTTGCGCTGTAATAATTGTAGAAATTATGGTAAAAAAACGTCAAAATTTTCAATTAATTCTAAATTAATTTAAATTTTAAAAAATTGTTCCGAAGTACAAAATGCATCAATGGCACATTTCATAGCCCCTAATCAAACGATCTGTCCTACACACACACACACGAAAAAAAAAACCTTCATTTTTATTGTAAGCAATGATAGAAATTAAGTTATCGTTTAGATTCTATCTAATTTTCTTCTCTCCTCTCCCCCACCCCAGTCCTAAGTGTTGTAACTAAGTTCTGAAGCATCCTGGATAGAAAATCGAATGTATTTAGTGACCAGACACATCGAATTATCCTTTTTGTATTCGATTAAATAACGGCTAAGTATCACCAGTAATAGAGATTCAATTTAAATTTCCATGATTGTTGCAGTTTTTATTAAAAATATATTGTTTATCTTTAAAAATATTAAGATTTTTTTTCTAAGAAACCTATTTCCAAATTTTAATTATATTTGAATATAATTACTCTAAATTCGGAGAATAAAAAAAAGGGATATTCTTCACTATTTCATACATCAACCAGGGATTTCGAGTCATCCAATATTGTTTGTCTCCGACGAAAAAAAAAATGTCTCATATTTGTCTTGATTTCAACTAAAATTTTTTCGAATATCTCTATTTTTATTTATAAATACACAGTTCTTATAAAAAGAAATCTTAAAAAAGATTAACAATATTTTAATTATCAAGAATAAGCAGCTGGGCTAAATAATTCTCCTGTTGCTATACAAAGAATAATGTACCAAATCATGAATGTGAATAAATCAGTGTCACGAAAAACCGCTTCTGTACCAAGGGTTAATAGCAGGAAGAATGGACAGAAGATAAGGAAAAACTTAGTCACCAACAATAAAGTTGAAGGGAAATCTCACAGCTTATTTAATTTTATGTATTTCTGAGAATGCTAAAGCTCCCCAAATTTCCAGCCTCTAAGTGCAAGATATACCCAATTATTCCTAAAATATGACGACTTCAAGCGATACGCTATTAAATAAAGTTATATTTAATGGCAATATATGTAACTTAACCGGTTAATATAACTAAGCGACAAATATAACTTAAAGCGATAAATACAACTTTAATATATTATGTACCAAGGGTTAATAGCATTAAGAATGGAATAAAGATAAGGAAAACTTAAGCCACCAACAACAGAATTGAAGGAAAATATTATAGTTTACTTATGTATTACTCAGAAAACTAGCTCTAGCCAAAATTCTAGATTCTAAGTGCTAGATATGCCCAATTATTCATAAAATACGACGACTTCAAACGATATGCCATTAAATATTGTTTCTCGCAAATGAAAAAGAAAATGGAATGAAGGGGGCGGATGGACATGCTCGCTTTGACATAAAAAAATAGGCTCTTAAAAGCAGGAAAGGGATTTTTTTTTTCAGGGACTGCTCAAATTAAAAATATGAACTCTGCATATCACATATTTTGACCTCGTGCTTCTTTTCACCCCTCCTTGAGTGATTCCCATGACATCTTCGCTGCCTCGTGAATTAACGATGGCGCCATATGCGGCCAGATCTCTCGCTCCAAGACGTTCTCTCAGATGAATTTCCTCATCAATGCCGCTAGGGCCGGAAATTAATGGCGGAAGTTCCCAGAATTCGAAGGCATTGCGCAACTGCATTCCTCCCCTTACAAATAGCCAAGGATGAAAAATAACACCGGGAGTACAAAGAGTTCTTTGGAAATCAAGGGCATTACTCGCGGAGATGACCTTTGGTTAGCTGAATTTGATATCTTTGACAGCTTCAAAAACACCAACTCTGATGACAGCAGAGATAAAGCCATATCAAAGATACTTTTATTCTTGGTCTTGAAGTAGTGTTAGGAGATATTCAAAACAAGTCCATAAAACTGCGAATGACGTCTGAAGCATTTTGCATAGAAATGTTCCATAAATAATATTTAAGGTCAAATGAAAAGGAAAAAGGTTATTCAATTTTTCCATTTTTTTTCTTATTGTTTTGACCTCTGCTCTACTCAGTTTATGCTTGAGAAAATCCTCTACTTTGTACTTTATATGCAAATTTTTTTAAAGCTCTTGCTGCGAAATTAATTTTTTGAATGAATTGAGTTTAAACTTTATTAGAGCAAAAGATTCATTTCACTTAGATGGAATTAATAATTTACATAGGAAATAAATACAACTTTTATATAAGTTCGCATAAAATCTTGCCAAATGAATAAAATAAAGTAATATGGCTTTAAACAAACCTAAGAATAAGAGTCAAAACTTAATAAATAGAAATTTCAAATGTATATAAAGATAACACATATAACATATATAGACACATATAAAAATTCAAAAATATAAATTAATATTTAGAAATATAAATTTAAATAAATATTCATCGAATAAGCAGAAGGAAAGCAAATAAATTGTTAAGTATTTGTAATCATTAATTCTGAAAATTAAAGATTTGCATAAAGTTCATTTTATTGAAAGTTAGAAACAAACATGGACATTTTTATTTTTATATTAAACTTTATTAGCACTTATCATTTGTATGTAATAATAAAAGATTGTTCAAAAGTAAAGTAATATTGTTTAAAATAATTTCGTATTTAAAAATGTACTAATATTTATAAATTTAAATGAATGGATTGAGATGGTTTTGTTGACTTAATAGAAATGGATAAAAAGATGAATTAATTTAGACTAACTCTTCTAGAATGTGCATTATCAAAATTTATAAAAAAAACTAAGTAAAAATGAATCAATTTTTAAACTTTTTATTAAAATGGATTGCAATATTTAGTTAAAAACTACTTTAATTCAAATAATAGAGCAAATATAATATTTGAAAACTTACAATTCATCATCGCATCAATAATAAGGCTGCAATTTGAGAAATATTTTACGTATAGTTTGATACATAAACAAATAAATAATTAGTAACTAAAAAATACAAATGAATAACATTTAATAACTAAAAAATACAAATGAATAACAATTTTATTACTAAAAAGGAATGAACAAATTCAAAAAGCGATTCAGCAATGAAAATGATCGAAATATAATAAAATATCATCAGGAAAAAGCAAATAACATCATAATAAGCGTATTGCAACACCGGATTAGTTTAGTTATATTAACATCTTGTTTTAAAGCAATACTAGGGTTATTTTGGGACGGCCCTCGTAATCTTGAACAGCGGTCAAAGGAGGAGGACGACACCTGAGCTGTTACCAACCCTCCAAACTTCCACGCCACACCGACAGGACATTTGGCCTCGACGGATTTAACATGCACCAGACCCCCTTACACTACGGTTCTTCGGTGAAATCAGGTCTCAAACCTGAAATCTTTCTGTTCCGAAGCCGAGACCTTACCACCAGGTCACCGTAGCCCCTTCTAGATGCGCAAGAGACTGAAAACACAAACTTCATGTTTTCATTTTGTGTATACCAAAGTTATGAAAATTATTCAGCAAAAATAAAATAATTATAAAACAGAATAATGAATAAACTAATTTTACGAAACTAATGTTCAAAAAAAAATTTTTCTTCGCAGTATCATGGATTTAATGCATTATTGATAAATTCCAAAAAATTCATGCAAATTATATTCAGATATTTTAAACATTTTTAAATACTCTTCTGAGGATTTCAGTTGTACATATTCAGTTGAGCATTTAAACATTTTCAGAAGGCTTTGGAAATGGTTTATCTTCTCTATGCTTCATTATAGTCTTAACATTAATTTATTTTGAAATCAGAGTTTAAATTAAGCTATAAATTAAGTTTTTGAAACAAGTTTACGTTGCATAATAAATTAAAAATAAGTTACAGAATAGGACTCAATGTATCTGATAGCGGTTTTTTGGAGCAGCGTTCATATATGAAATTTACAAGTCAATTGACTGATAGGTTCTCTAACACTAACAGCAAAAAGTTAAAATTATTATAATTAGTAGTGCAATACAGGCACAGATAAAAATATGAGAGGTGTATATGCTAACATCAAAAATAAGTAAAAATATTTAAAAAATTATTTAAAAAAAGTGAAAATCAAAGGTAAACTGCAGTAAAGAAGGAAAGTGTCTAAAAGAGAATTTCATTTTAAAAAGAGAGAGGGAGATATCAAACATACGGTAAAAGAATGCGCAAAAAGTTGCAATTCAAGGAATCCTCTGGAAATACATCGTAACAATAAAGTGAGAAATATGACAAAAGAGGCATTGATTACAATATCAATAGCAATTTTATTTCCACCTTTACAACTGATTTATAATTCAGAGGTTTATATACATATATGTATATAATGAATCGGTAGCTTTACGACACAAATATGTGCATATAAATTAATAATGTAGATATGCTCTATCAATCGTAAAATAGAAATTACTATTTTGTCATTAATATTGTAATTAATGTGTCGGTTGCTGCATATATATACCTGTTATATTCGAAGTGCTTAGTGACAGGCCAGAAAAGCACATATATTGCGTTTAAATTATCCCATGTATAGTATTACACAAATTGTACAACTTGTAATTTATATTTTATTTAATATATAAGAATAAAAGGTGTCCTTTTATTTAACATTCTAATAGTGATTCATTGTTTTTAAATTCTACATTTGAAGTTTTTTTATACAGGGTGGCCATAAAATAACTTTCTTTGTTTAGCAGCATCTGCAGCTGAAACGAATGAACGAAATGAGACCACATTTCATATATAGACTGTGAAAAACATGTTAAGATAAATTCCACACAAAAAAAATAGTGCTAAAAGTTGCCGATAGGAGAAATACTGGCGCTGTAGGAGTACAGTTATGAAATGAATTCCTGAAATTCACAGAAAATTATATTTTATTCATCAACATTAGTGCCCCCTGGATTCCGTGCAACATTTCCACTATGCTGACCTTCTCTGTGTGCAATATATTGCATAAGGTGTATGACGTTCTCTACTGCTGCGTGTATACTATCAGTTTCGTTGTTCATAACAGTCCGTCTTATGTTCTGTTTCAAGTCATCCAGTTTGGGAACACCACCAGCGTACATTCCGATTTCAGATACCCTCACAGCCAAAAGTTAAAAGGGCTGTTGTCCGCTGATAGGAGCGGCCATTTCATCTGAAATATTGACTGATAATTCTCTTAGTACCAAAATACTGTCATAAAAGGCTCTGTACTGAACGATGAATATGTGGTCGTGCTCCAGCTTTCATAAAAATGATTGAATTTGTAGCGGATTGTTATGAGCGAGGATAGAACCTGGGACCTTGTGGTTTGCAGCCGAGTAACAAGATCACAAGACAAAAGCAACACGCATTCTTCGCATCTGTTATCGGGCTTATAAGCTTTCACCACAAATCCAAGCATTGCCTTTGCTGCAATTGCAGAATGACAAAAGTTTGCAGCATTTATCCATGTTTCTCGCCATTAATGGTGCAAAACCTGTTTGAATGATATTCTCCAACAAGTATTCTCAGATTATGAAATTGGCCGTGAAACCGCATCACACGCTCACATTTGGGGAATGAAATGGCATTTCTTGGGCGCTATGGGACATTTACGAGACCAATTACGGCAGTTCTGAGTATTGACAGACCCATCAAAATAAAAATGAGCCTCATCTCCCCGCAATATTTTCCAAGGCCAGTCAATGTCGATTTCCATTCGGGCAAGAAACATTAATACGAAAGTGAGACGCGTTCCTTGTTCCTACGTGACAGCAGCGCCAATATTTTCTTTATCAGCATCTTTCGGAACCATTTTTTTCTGCGGAATTCATCTTCCTTATGCCTTTTATAGTATGTATATGAAATGTGGTTTCATTTCGTAAACTTGTTTTAGCTTTAGATGCCTACAAACGGGGAAAGTTATTTTATGGCCACCCTGTATATAAGTTAACAAAAAGTACTCTACTATTTAACTTTCGAGTGGCTTTTTATCGCTATGATTCTTCTACATTCCAAGCTATTACAAGCAATAGTTCATAAATTTCGGCCGATATTTTGCAGCTCTTCGCTCTAGGTCTTCATTTGGAATAATCGATGTGGCCGATGAGGATTTCTTTTCTCGCCTCTTTCTCCGCTTCTCAAAGATCTCCGTGAGCAGGAACAGAATCGAGCAGACAATCCCTATACCCCATATCAGGAAGCCGCCGAGGATATCCGTGATGCTCAGAGGTTTTATGTCTTCTTGAGGTTGCTTCGTGCAGTGTGTGTAGTTTGGAAACACACGATTCAGCCATCTGTCAGTTAGCTTTGCTTGTATAATGTAGGTTAATCTGTTGGAAAACAAAGCAGACAAGCTTGCAAAACATCTGATTCGGTGAAAATGATGATATTTTAAGATATCATAATTTTGTGATTATTTAGATTTAAACTTTTATATAAATGTAGAATCTAAAATTAATTTTTTGTAGAGAAATTAAATAGAAATAATTGTACAAAGGTACAATTCCATTGATTATATGACTTAATTAAAAAAAATTCACATATAAGGAATGGTAATTGGAGGTTTTTAGATCGAATGTCATGATTTTGCCTATAAAGAGGTCTTATAAGGTTGCATAAACTAAATTTGGAAAAGAAATATGATACAAAATATTTAAATCAATTTTCCAACAGATAAAGATTTAGTTTTAAAGCACAAATAACTAATGTTTGACACTAGAAATTTTTATACAAGAAATTAGTGAACATTTTAGATCTTTTTCTTAACTGTAATAAATTAATATTTAAATAAGTTCTATAAATTATTTATTCAGATTTATTTTAAATTATTTCTTTTGTAAAAACTATAAATGTGCGATTCATTTGACAATTCAATAACTTCCAAATCACGTACTACTTACAAACTAAAATATTTTAGTATATTATTCGTTTTCAAAACGAAGCGAAAAAACATTCAGTGTACGATAGGTCTAACGTCTAGGTTCAGTTTAATTCTCAAAATAGTTTATTTACAGTCCTATTTTTCATATGACTAAAAATAATTTTATTTCTATTTCAAAATTTTGGCCATAAATGTCTTCATCTAGCATTATTTTAATTCACCGATATTAAGCCCTCCGTATTTACCTATTTTTGGTAATTGAGATCCCACTTGTTTTTATATGCCTAACATAGTATCGAAGTATTTCTTGTGATTTTAAAATAATTGTGTATTACCTTTCATCACGAAAGCCATGTATAAGTACTTAGTATATCTGAACGCATCATTGCAATCATGCTTTCCAAAATATCATGCTTTGACAAAAATATATATGGAACAGTGTATTCTCATGCCCTAAAATTTGATATGTAAGTTCTGAATTACCTTGCATACATGATTTTTATTCAATTCAGTAGAACCTCGGTTAAAAAGCATAATTCGTTACGCGTAATGCGAAATATTCGTTAAGTAAAACAATTTTTCCCATAGGAATCCATGTAAAATCGGAAAATGCGAAAGAAGTACGCACACAAATTTATAATTACATTACTTACTATATATAATGCATGCTTTTTAGCAAGACAATTTTCTAAATACATTTATCTCTTATAAAGTTTCAAAATTTGGTGAAAATTAGACTCAGCATTATCGTTAAATGAATTTTTACCGCTCATAACCTACTGACTTAGTAGGATGATGCTTCTCAATGAATGACGCAATGTATCCTTTCTAATGCCTTCAGCGTCTTCTTTATTTCATTGGAAGGCTGTTGCTCTGTTGGGTCTATTATTTCCCCTAATCCTGACCAAATCTCCTCCGTAGCTTTTTGCTATGACACAGAATGTCGCTCCATAAGTTCCTAGTTATGTTCTTTATGCAGTTTATCTATATCATTGCTATTAACCTATAATCTTAATCAGTGGCGTAATCTCATCGATTAAGACTCCACATGCATTCTCTCAAACCTCTCGGAGCCGCCTCTTACACAATTCAGCCAAACTATTCTGAATTCGTTAACGCTATTCTGGCAAAACTTTCTTCCATGCATATATAAGGGTACTCTTCAAACAAATGTTCAACACGGGCTGATTCTTAGACATTCTTTCAGCGAAACATCGCTCGTTAAAGGAGTCACTTTTTTACATTTTGCTTTGCTGGCTGCGCGAATCACTCGGGATGTGTGGTGCTCTTTAAACGAGTTTTGATCGTACATCATTTGATTTGCAATGATAGTAAATGAATTGCATCATCATCATGATTGTGCGTAATCCAATTATTATCTAATTCATTTGTTTTGTTTAAAGAAGAATTAAAGAATTTCAAGATTAATGGAGGTTGAACTTACCTCAAATTGATATTCTTCAGTGTTTTACGCGGTATACCTTTACGGAGGCCTAAAGCTATAAAGTTTTGGCAAAACAGTAATTCTTCCACTTGAATCGTGCACCGACCTCTTCTCTTTACGTAATCAGAAGCCAGTGTCAGGGCATAAATGTAATCGACAATCAAGACATGGGTGCCTTTCTCGATTTTTTTCATGGTTTCTTCCACTGTTTCAGGAGAAAATATGATCATGTTATTTTTCATTCGCTTCCATAGATGTGTATGGTCTGGACTCGCCTGTGTGATAGAAGGATTAGCTGATGATAAATTTGGTACAATCAGAATCAAGTGAAATCATTTTATTAACATTAATTAACTAATAAATAAACACAATGAACTAGGTTTAGAAGTAATAATGAATGAGGTTTGTAGTTATTAATTAAGTAATAAAAACCTACAATGAACGAGGTTAAGAAATAACAATTAACGAGGTTTGTATTTATAAATGAAGTAATAAATAACTACAATGATTGAGGAAGGGAAGTGATACAAATGAATAATGATACAAAGTTAGTGATATAAGTATTGCGCTATTTTAATACATCGCATTCCTTCCTATTTTTATTTACAAGTACATGTTCGGCTTTCATATCAAAAATCTACCCGTTACGTCTCATTTTTTTCCCTTCTAAACTGTGGCTTTAATTTTATAACAGAAAAATATTTTCGAAAGAGAAACATCACAAATTTCTTACAGCTCTTATGACAATAAAAAATGTTATCTTTATGACACTTGTCAAAAAAGAAAAGTGCAATTTGAATTTAGTAACATTCTTTAAAAATCCAAACTTTTGTAATATTAAAATCCTTAATAATTGCGGGAAGAGAATCATATACATTTTCGTTTTGTTTTTGTTGTGAAAATTATGGGAAAAATAGTTCCATTCAAACGAAATACATTCATTTTACACACTCCAAAGAAATGTAAAGATTTAACATTAATTTATAATTAGTAATTTTTTAATAATACATTAATTTGTTAAAACTACTCAAAATATAAATTTTATCATTTATAGCTAATTTCCGATTCAAAGTATATGTCTGTCTAATGATTTAGAACTTATCTACTGCGCCATGGTCAAAAGGAACACTCTCTGAATTAAAATTTTCTCAAAAGAAATTTCTTTTTATTTTATTTACACGAATATAAAGATTTTGTCGTTAATAGAATTTTACATTAGTAGTTTTAACCCACCATGAAACAGATTTGGACCGCTGATCCTCTGCTTAAGACAGGTATGATGCTAGTTTTCTTGGTCAACTCATCGAGGTCAGCAATTACTGGTCTCATCTTTGTTATGGCGAAAGTGGATGTTATACTTCCTTGAAAGGAGAACAAAGAGTTGATGACCGGTCCGAGCAACCAAGCGGCCAAGAGAATTCGGAATGATTGCAAGTTCCAAATGTGAACAAGAGCCCAGTGATTAGTGGTGCCGCCATCTAAAATCAAGATACAGCAAAGTAAGAATCTTCGTAAGAGTATTATTGACTGCAAATGTTATTTTTAATTTTTAATAAAAACAAAAATATCTAAAAAAATTTATTTTAATTTGAATTTACCAATTTATTATTAATGTTTTCAAAAGTAAGAGTTGAATATTCGACAACAATATAAGCTAAATAAAGAAGGAGAATTCTAGTTTGTATAATCTTGTGCAGAGCTTTACATATTTCTTACCATGACCAATCAGATAGCTCCAAAATACCCAGAAATATCGTGACAGTAATGATACTTGATCGTCTTTCCAGCCTTTGACAGTCACGTTGTAAATCAAAGCTGCAACAAACGCCAGGCCAATGATGGTCATTAAAAGAGAAAGCCATACCTAAAATGCAGTAGAAAATTTATGAGTGACTTATATAATTTCATTGTAAACTGCAATAGCTTTTATAAAAAATACTCAAGTTGCATGTCGATTGCAAAAAATCAATTTTATTATCTTCAAAATTATTATTAGTAAAATTTAAACCAACAGAAATTAATTTTTTATGGTAGAAAAGGGCGCAAATTATTCATTCTCAATCAAAAACAATAATATTACACCTATAAGAAAGTTTAAGATAGCATTTGAAATTGTGCATAGATTTCTAGAACAAGCTATTAGTAATTTAATTATTAAAAATTTGATTTGATTGTTTGAACTTTATAGCAAAAATATCATTATTTAGCCTTGCTACAAAAAAGAAATTATCATATTAGAACAAAAATGAAATATTAGCATTTGGAAGATTTTTTGAAAAATTAATCTAGCACCTCTATAAAAGCATTCTCCGAAATAATGCATTGGAATATATATATATATATACAGGATGGTCAAAAAAAAACTTCCTCTATATATGAAACCCTAGCGGCCTATCCACTCAACCAATCGAACCAAAATTTCAGACATGGTTGTTTGAAGGTATGCGCTAGAGATTGTGATGATTCTAAACAACTCAGAGCTTACGGTTACGGTTACAGTGAGATAATTTCGAAATTTTCGAATGGCAACACCCACTTTTTACTTGAATTGATCAGCGTATTGAAAAACCACAAATGGTGTTGGAACGATTAGCGTGTCAATTTGCGCAAGGAAAAAGTGGGTTTTGCCATTCGAAAATTTCGAAATTATCTCACTGTAACCGTAACCGTGAGCTCTGAGTTGTTTAGAATCATCACAATCTCCAGCGCATACCTTCAAACAACCATGTCTGAAATTTTGGTTCGATTGGTTGAGCGGATAGGCCGCTAGGGTTTCATATATAGGGGAAGTTTTTTTTTGACCACCCTGTATATATACAATGTAAATATAATAGGAATGGGTTAATTATTAAATAATCTACAAAGTATGTCAAAGAAAATTCATAATAATTGAATACCAAAATTTCCATTCGATCTATAAGTAAGATTACGCTGAAAAGAAGATATGAAGAAAAAAAATTACTAATGTTTTGTCACTACATCTCTTTCCTATCTCTCTCACTTTAAAATTTGTTCAATAAAAATCTTTGTATACTGGTGAAAAACAAAATATAATATCAAGAAGAATTTATTTCACAGGAATAAAACTCTTTGTCAAAGAATTTACTCAGGTAATATATTTATTTTATTGAATTTTCAAAATCGCAGATTACACAAAGTGCAAAAGAACTATTTCACATGTGAAATGATGCAACTACAATAATAATCGCTACACTCTCCACGATTTTGAATGTAAACGTAGTTGTACAGATGCCATATGCCATTTTGTGGGTTAGAGTTCCATGTGACGGTTGCACTTTGTCTGTCACATCAGCACTAGTCCATGATGACTATGGATGACGCTGCATTTGCCGTCCAATAATTTTTCAAACATGCTCGATGGGAAAAGGATATGGCGATCTCGCAAATCATAACAACTTGAAGAAAGTATGTAGAGTTCATTGGATAATAAAAGAGTTATGAGGACATGTTTTAAAAATATATATATACAAAACTGAAGAAAAACTAAAATGAAATCTACGATCACAAATTGCAAGTTATCATGTGAGAACATTATTATTTTTTAAGTCATTATTTGTTTTAATTAATTTAAGTCATTAACCACTTTATACCGGTTTGAAACAATCACGAGAATTCTCTATCGGTCTCTATCCCTCTCTCTCTCTCTCTCTCTCTCTCTATATATATATATATATATATATATATATATATATATATATATATATATATATATATATATATATATATATATATATATATATATATATAATTTTTTTAACTTTAGCTTTCAATTTTTCCAACTGGCAAACAAAGTTTTGGAGCTCGACCGATTTTGAGATGAAATAACAGCTATGATGTCATAGTTCTACGTCAACCTTTTTAAAAACGCATCTGATGTCAAAGACGCATACGTAATAATAAAGCAATACTGGTAAAAGCAGGTCAACCTTTTAAAATGTATCTGCTTTCAAAGAAGCATGTATAATAATAATGCAATACTGGTAAAAGCAGGTAAAAAAAATATATGCGATTAAAAGATGATGATGAAAATTGCCATTTATGCTTTATTCATTGCCTACGCGATTTTGAGCTTCAAAACCCCTACCCAAAACAACATCATGTTCTCACATGATAAAACTTTCTTGGGGTAATAATAAAAAAATAACATCATAACTGATTCTATCACTGATTTGATAAACACATTTGTAACAAGGTAGATGGGATAACGACAAAAATGTTCCTTAAGTTATTGTATAGCTTAAGAAAAATGTGCAATTATGTTTGCAATGTGACTGCGACATCATATAAAGTTCCATGAAAATTCCATTTATAGCATTGTTAAATGTGTTAATATTCTAATGATTGTTTCAGGCAGCATTTGCTTGATATTTAAAAAACGAGCAAAGCCCATTGGCTAACGAAATTAAATGGCACTTGGGTTATAATATAATAATTTTTTTTCACCATAAAGTTTTCTTCAATGATACTGAAAGAGTAAAAGATGTCTGTGTCATTAAGTTTATTTCTTCATTCTTTAGCGATATTTCACTGTAAAAGGTAACTGAAACGTACTAATGTTTTGTCTGCTTGAAGTTAAACGAAGCTGCATATACACTAAAAGAGTCATCGTGAGAATTGATAGATTATACAGTCTGTGCCGAATTTCTAAAACGCAGAGTAAACAAATTTTTTCTGCTCATTTTACTTACCTGCCAAGAAAACACATTGGCATAAAGGAACATGTTCCTGTCCGCAGACTTAATGCCAGTGATGATTCCTAGTTTTGAAAATCCCAAGCAATTAGTGAAATCTGTAACCATCGCTCTTTGCTCAGAGGCAACGAAAGGACCAGCTATATCAACCTCCTAAGAAATTAAAGGAAAAACTGCTAAAAAACAGAAACCTCCATAAATTTTTAAATAATTTCGAAGATCAAACTTTTATCCTTTCAATTGAAAAGACATGAATGAAAGGAATCTCAATGAATAAAAGGCCAAACAATTATAAATATTTTTAGGAAATGAATTGTTAATTATTTTGACTTAAAAAGCATATGGGAGATATTTTAAAGGAAGAATTGGTTTCAAGATAGGACTGTTTTATACAATTTGACGTTGAATTTTCGCTCGTAGTCTCAGCTTATCTTACATGTTAATTAACAAACAGCGTTATTACTAATCAATAAATATTTCTTGCTTGTTTTTCATTCATCGAAAGTTTTGCAATCAAGATTCAATTATTTATGAAACACAAAACATCTAGCATAGTTTTATATTTAAACAACAATTAGAATCTATTTATAAACACATAAAGTGGAGTCCCAAGATTTTGCAATTTTCAAAGATAGCTGCAAAATTTTTCAGAGATCAATAAGGTAACGATTAGGAAAAGCTTGAGGATCTGAATCACAAAGTGTTTCTTCTGCTTGACCAGATACGAAGCTTTAAAAGCGAAAGTATTAAATTATCAAAAAATATAGTACAACGGCGAGATTTCGTTTAAGACTTGTTTGAATTTATAATATGTGGTTTGAATGCATTTCTGTTAGTTTGTCTGTAAACACAATAACTGAAAAGTGTAGCGATCTAAAAAAATTAAAATTTGGTATAAATTATTTATCTCAAAATTCTAGATGCTGTTCATTACAGTACGACCTCTTTTCGACGATTCTATCTCACTAAGGGGTGAGACGAGGAAGGTATTTCCGGAATTCATCACTCTGAGACCGGGGTTCCAGACATGATTATTATTTTTCGTGGATACGAAGTATCGTGTCGTTTCTGACCCGATTATTTTATTTTAGCTTAGACTGCGAGTAATCCGAGTTTACTTCATTGTTAAATGTGAACATCTCCTGCTTCCATCTTTCCTCTCACCCTTTTTTGAAGAAATAAACCCATCCTAACCCATGCGCAAAAACACGGAGGGTTTTAGAATCCGTTGGCAAAAAATACCTATCAAATTTCGAGAGAGCTCCTTCGAAAGAAAGTCCGTCTGTCCAGTTCACTGAAATCTGGATTTTGAATTCATTACCAAAATTGTAGATGTGGGTGGAATTTTAAACCAAGATCGAGTTTTTTTGTCGAGTTTACTGCCTATTGACCTGACGATTCGTAATGTATGAAAGCGGTAATTTAAAAACTCGGAAGCAGTGAATTTTAGCATGCAATCTTTGCACTGAAATATTGGATTAGTGATAAACCATGCATCAAATCCTCCGAAAGTTTCTAAATACATTATTATTTTCTTCATTACAGAATGAAGTTGAACCGAAAAATGAGCTATATTGTGGAAACATGCGAGAAAGTCAAGAGATGAGTACTCCTACTGGTTTAAGGAAGAGCCTTCTTTATTTAACAACACGAAGTATGAAAAACAGCACTTTAATGTTTTTTTGGAAAAAACGTGGCAATTCCAATATTCTGAAATTAATAAAATTCATTATCATTTGCAGAGTTCAGTGTTTATGTATTGGGTACTGAAATTTTAATTTTTAAATTTGTATATTGCATGTTATAAATAAACTTTTAATGCGATAGCTTCTAATTTTTCAATTATAAGAGTAATAAGAGGCACTGTTCTGAATACCATTTCCAAACATTTCATGTTTATTAATAAAAACTATTCATTTGCAGTTTTATATTATGTACTCAGAACAGTAAATTATTCTATTTTTACATTGTGAATATTAGAAGGTTTATTTTATCTTCATTTATAATTTGATGAAAATATTCTCTTATTGATAGAATTTACTAACATAATCAATTTAGTTGATGTTTTTTTTTTTTTTTTTTGCTTTCAAATTTAAAAAAATTGAAATAAATTTCACAATAATTTCAATCAAATCTTTGATTAATTTTCTATATGAACTGTTTTCACTTTTTAACACTTTCTCACATTTATTTTTTTTTAAAAATTACTTATGTTTTTTTGATGTGCCCCTTTGAAAAGTGTGTTGGATTCGTTAATTTAAAATCCTTAAGAAACTTTCTCGAATTCTTTAAGACTTAAGTTTTTTAACAATTCAATCAAATAAATCGAAAAACAGCCATACTTTTTTTTGTAAAGCTCCAAGCATTCCACTGAAATTACCATCTGGTTGCAGCGATCCATACTGATGATCGATTTGAGGCCGTATTTCAAATCTGCGAGGGAGGAAAGTAAGTCACGTAAAATAACTTTTAATAGAAAACAAGAAAAAATTTTAAGCAAATAGGAAATTTAGATAAAGAGCACTTTAAGTTATGTTTTTGTGAAAAATAAATACCCTTATTTACAAATAAATATTAAAAAGGAAATTTTACGCGAATTAATTAATATAAAAATTAGAAGAAAAAAACGGATTATTTTATTTTTGGGGAAAAAATAAAATAATCTATTTTAATAATCGCAAAAAAACTAAAATAAAAATTAGAAAAATTAGAGTTTTATATTTAGAGTAAAAAAAACCCTTCATAATCATTCATATAAAAATAAATGACGGATTATATGGGTATAAAATGAGTTTTTTTTATTAAATGGAACTTAGCAATCTAACAATATCTAAAAGCAAGTAATTAAAAATAAACATTTAATATTCTTGTCATTAAGCGAAATCTGCGTTTGACGACTGCAAAAGGCATTACTTTGTATATTTTTGGGTGTCTCTGAACTTTCGTGCGAATAAATCAATTGACTCTAATCACTGTTCTATTAAAAGCACCCTTTCCCAAAATGAAATAACATTTTACTATATGAATGAAATAAAAAAAACAATCACATAATTTAGAGTGCTTTAAAGTAACCTTTGGATATATTCTTGATTTTTGTAAACAGTTTTTAGGATTCTGTAGTTACTTCCTCGTTGACTGTTCTGAGCTAAATTCAACCGATTTATAATTAAGAATGGAAGCGATTTTGGCTAGTTCCGAAAAAAAAACCTAAGAATCTAAACATTATATGTTTTGGCTCTATCTGGCAATCTTCGTCAAAGGAATCTAAATTTTTATTACCAAGAATACAGTCTTGAAAAACTTCTCTTTTAACCCATACAACATCTATGAACTCTAAAACAATTTTAAATTTTAATCTTATTGAATATTTGCTGGTTGGTTTCTCCCTCCAAGAGAAATTTCAATCATCTTGTGGAATCTCTAAATTTTGGCAAAGAAATTTTTTTAAAAAGGGGGAGGGGGTTGCCCACTATAATAATCCTGTATTACATCACTCATTATTGATGTAATCTTTCGTAGATTTCTACTTTCAGTTTGAGTTGCCACTGAATACCACTACGGGAAAATTAACAAATATATATATAACGGGAGTATGGGAAATAGAACGCAAACTGAATACCGGAAATAAAACTTGCAAAAAAAGACCAATAAAATCAGTAAGGGTTAATGAACTTTATTCTACACGAATACACAATAGCAAAACAAGTCAAAGCGTACACTTGCAGTAAACAGCAACGTGCAAGCAGCAAATAGTTGTTAAACAACCACAAGAGCCCAAAGCTCATTGAGAGAATTCGCCGCAGATCAACACTTCAAAGAGACTTCGCTTAGCTACTCACTCGACTCGACGACTCATTCCCTTCAGCTTTGTTTCTCGGATTTTTAAAATTTATATGAAAGGGCAAAGAACCGTGTAAAAGGATATTGCTTTTAATCGAGATATCGTCGAAATTCCAGCAATGAATGGAACTTTCATTTTTGTAGTCAAATGTGTTGCCAAGTCGTTAAATGGTCCCCAAGATCGAGGATCATTTATTTATCATCTAGGAGAGATAAGTGTAAAACTTTCTTCCTTTAGGAAAGCACAACTATAAATTCTTTTCAATGCATATGTTTATGTAATCTGATTTGTATTGTGTCTCATAAAAATAGTAAACATTGAAGGTTGAGAATACCTTTTGAGTTTTGAAATTTCAAGCATTTGCACATAAAAGAGCTCTTCGTAAATAAAGTCTAATATTATTTTTTGAAAAATGAGTATGGTTTTATTTTTTTTTTCAGCGAATTTAAGATTTTACATTTTATTATTACATTCATATTACTATTTTTATTATTATTTATATTTTACTTCTTACGTCAATTTTTATTGCATTTCCTTTTGCCATGCAATCAATTTGTCGTTAAAAGGAAACCGCCAACTTATCGAAGTTCATCTTGATAGTATATTTTCTGAGAAATGCCATCGAACTCAGTTTCCCTCATGTAAAAAAAAAAAAAAAAAAGTGAAAAGAGTTTCATTCATAAAAAGGACCGGAAGAGAATTTTCATCTTCCTTATCTATTTTGAAATCCTGTGCAATTTTTTCCCCTTTCGGTTTTAAAGATATAACTTTCTGGTCACGGAATCATTTCGATCAAATTCACGTCATGTTATAATAATTGGAATTTCATTTCAACCATAATATATTTTTTTTTTGTAGATTATTTGTTTACTTTGCAAATTAAAAAAATAATTTTCATGGAACTTCAGTTTATTAACAACAAAAATTCAAAGAAACATCTGACTTAATTATACTCATTTTCATGAAATCATTTTTAATCTGTTGTAAACTGATTGTTCGAAATAGAATTGACTTCCCTTTTTTTATATATATATATTAACAGTGGTTTTGTCAAAAGATAGAATTTTATTTTTTGGTGCCAAGTAAATTCTGCTCATCCTTCCACAACAAAAATTATTTTTAAAAATCTCTAAAAAAGTTGTAATGCTTTTAAATATTTAATTTAAAAAGTAAATACTTTTTAATGTATATGATTACATCCAGGAAGGATTCTTTGAAAAATGTTCGAAAATAGCTGTACTTTTTATTGTACATAAAAAATTTTTTAAAAATCTATGGAATCAAAATATACTAGTTAAGAGGCGAATGTTATTTTAAATATTGGTAAAAAGGTATTTCATTTGGTTGAAATGAAGTATAAATAAAAAATCTTTTAGTTTAGAGATTCATCAAATTATCAAAATTATTAAGATTTTACAGATAGCTTTAGAAATACATTATCTAGTTCCAGAACTAAAAAGTAAGCTGTATTTCTATCCATTCCTTAAATACTGGGATCCGAGTGATAAATAATAAGAAATTTTCAATTTTTTTCTTATGTTGAAGTACTAAAAATACTATAAAATATTTCTGAATGAATATATTATTTATTCTATACTTCAGGTGCTGTAGAACATATTGTGAAATTATTATACTAAATTTTGACAAAAAAAATGCATTAGATTTTAATAAAGGCGGTTTTTCCCAAGAAAATTTTATCAAGAATTAGAATTCCAGAAAATAGCATCTAAAGATGTAAAATAGTATTGAGACGTACGTAATTCCAAATATAAAATTCAGTGTAACCTCCCAAAAAATAAAGTTAGGAACAAAATTCTAGAGATTTTATAATGAAACGTGTTCAAATATTAAGAATATTAAATAAAATTTCACAAAAAATTGACTTTTTAACGTACTCACCGGCTAAAATTTCATTTATTTCATAATATTTGACAGTCGTCAACCTAATTTGCATTCTTTCAAATCAAATAGTTTTTTCAAGAAATTATTCTCTTTAGAAAGTAAGAAACAGCAATCCGCATCTATAGAATATGAGAAATTTGTGCGTAATTAAAAAAAAATCGAATGAACCAAAATTGTGAGAACTTTACAGAAATACTCAAACTCAAAAATACAATTCTCCATGCTATAATCTGATTAATTTCGTCTCGTCAACAATGCCATGGATGTTTTTTCCTCACAATTAGAATAACAATGAAATTTTCTTCTTATTCATATGTTTTTCCTAAAAGGAATTTTTTTAAATGGGTAGTAAAAGAACAATTTTCACTATTGTTTTGTTTCTGAACCCATGCAGATGCATTTGAAAAAATTATTGATGAAAGCAAATCCCTATTCAGTCCAGATAGTTAGCAAAACCGCATTTCAATGTACTGCTTTATTCTTATCATAGAAAATCAGAAGATATATTTTTCCAAATCAATTCATTTTTCGGTTTAAGAGAAAGCAATATAAAATAATTTGCAAAATTTGTTACTTAGTGATAAACTGCAATAATCACCCCTTAGAAGTAACTTGAAAGTAGGTGACTAGTATATATTTTAAAAATATATGCTAGATAATTGATGATTAAAATAATAAAAAAAATATTATTTGGAAATAAATTTTTAATTTTTATTTTAAATTCGTGAAACAGGTAAAAATTAAGAAATATTTCAAAAGTTTATAAAAATGACAGCGACATTTAAAACTCCTTTGGTGTTTCTATTCTAAAACTCAATTTATTATTTTTATAATCAGTGTCTTTTATCTCAAGAATTTCAAACTTAACTAATTGCAAAAATTATTTATTTTTCTAAATAAATTCTAAATTTAATAACTTACTGAAATTTTAATGAATAACTTAAAGCTCCTAATACATCTTTGAGCACACCGTCCAATTTTGTTCCATTTTCAACAGGAATATCCAAAGACCAAGGTGGCCACTGAAATACAGTTTATAGAAATGATTTTGATTAAATAAAGCTTAAATATTCAAAGGCAGCCAAAGAAACCAATGGTGCAATAAGATTTTACGATTTACCTTTGAATATCGTACTTTAAATTGTCGACTCATCATGACCTAAAATAAAAATAAATTTTTGTTAACTCAGAATTGCAAAAAAATAACTAAATATTTTAAAAGATTTTTTTTACATTTAATAAAAATATGCTAAATGAAATTTTAAGTCACTTAGAATAGGTTGGTTTATTCAAAATTTTTCAAAAATTTAATTAACCTTAGAATTAAACTAAATTTAGATCTGTTTCAACGACCAGAATTTTTTTTAAATTTATCTATTTAAATACAAAATTTATTCATAAGAATTAAAATACTGTTATAATTATAATGATTCTATAAAAATGTGAATTAATAAATAGATGAAAATAAGCCTAACTAAATTTACAAATATATTTTATAAAAATAACCGTAATAAAGCTATCAAATTTGCATTCCTTAAAAGCATTTTAAAACATAAGATCTTACTAAAACATGCAGATATTTTTTTTTCAAATGAACACTTCATGCATTGCTGAATGTTTATATATTTTATCTAAAAATTGCAATAAAACCTTTTGGTGCATTTATAATCTTTTTCTGTCAAATTTTTGCCATGCAAATGACTTTTTAATATATATATATATATATATATATATATATATATATATATATATATATATATATATATATATATAACAGTATTCTCTTACTTTTTGAAGTAAAAAATTCGCGATCTCACTTCTACGACCAGATACTATAAGTATTGAGAATTTCAAACGAAGTGGGAAACTTCAAAAAACTAGAACTAACCGCAACCGAAAACTAAATATATAATAAAAATTATTACTGAAAGGAATCATCGAATTTTAGCTATATTTGATCAATTCTACGATCGCTTGTTTGGGAGATAATTGTTTGCGTTGAAAATAATTATCTTTTTCGAACTTTCGTAAAATGACGAAAGTTTTCGCGTTAAATGAATGACATTGGGGACTATATTTCAATTTAGTTTATGAATGATTACAATTATTGCAAAAAATACTGAAAAATTACAGAATTATCTTGAATCGAGACACAATTGAGGAACAACTTATTCTAAATAAAAAGAAAAAGTACTCCTTTGCGTCCTTGAACTTTTCATAAAAATTAGATGGTTCAAATCCAATGATTTCTCCCATAGTGAGGAGATCTTAGATCTAGACCATCTAATTTTAACTAACTTTCATTTGTATTATTAAGAGGAACACTATTCAGAAAAATATTTTTTTTTTCAAAAAAATTGTCAAACTAATTTTATTTTTGTGCTAAATGTTTAAACGGAGGGAAATATTTTAACATAAAAATGTTTTTTTTATTTAAAGATTATACGAATTTTATTATTTTTTTGTGTCAGGTGTTTGTTATTGTTTTTGTTAAATAAATAAAAATTACCTCTCTATCAGGCATTATAAAAATATGCTATATTTTCAGATGAAAAATCATCATAATTTAAATAAAATGTCATATATATATATTTGTTGTTGAAAATTAAATCGATTCTTGATAACGTGATGCACATCATGCGCAGCTCAAATATCAGAATTTATAGTTGGAAAATAAAGAACGTTAAGTTATTGTATAGCTTAAGAAAAATGCGCAATTATGTTTGCAATGTGACTGTGACATCATATAAAGTTCCATGAAAATTCCATTTATAGCATTGTTAAATGTGTTAATACTCTAATGATTGTTTCAGGCAGCATTTGCTTGATATTTAAAAAACGAGAAAAATCCATTGGCTAACGAAATTGGCACTTGGTTTATAATATAAGAATTTTTTTCGGCATAAAATTTTTTCAATGATATTGAAAGAATAAAAGATGTCTGTATCATTAAGTTATTTCTTCGTCCTTTCGCGATATTTCTCTGTAAAAGGTAACTTTAACTAACTTTCATTTGTAGGTGTATTATTAAGAGGAACACAATTCAGAAAAATAATTTTTTTTTCAAAAAAATTGTCAAACCAATTTTATTTTTGTGCTAAATGTTTTCAATCAAGCTAAATGTTTCAAGGAAAATATTTTAACATAAAAATGTTTTTTTTTAATTTAAAGATTATATGAAGTTTATTATTGTTTTGTGTCAGGTGTTTGTTATTGTTCTTGTTAAATAAATAAAAATTTTAGGATAAGAATATTAATTGATATTTTTTGTTATTGAAATACAAGTTGTAAAAATGATATTTTCTTTTCTTTTAGATTAGAGATCAGAATATTTAGAATGTGCGATATTGCATAAACTATAAAAGCCTATTACTTGAGATTTGAACTTTAAAATATTTCGTACATATCTGTGTTCTGATTTTTAACCAAAATTATCCACTTTAAAGTGTATTTATTTCAAATTTAATAAAATTAACTATGTAATAACTATGTAATCACATTTAAAGAGATTGAAATAAAGTTCGGATGGATTTTTAGGAAATAAAACTGCAATTTTAAGACATTTAGAAAATTATAGATTTCAGGAAAAATAGGAAAAAGAAATCTAACGTAACTAAAGAATATAAATTGGATTATTTTCTTTTTTGTTTAAAAAAAGGTGTTTGCTTTATAATAGATATAAATTCAAAACATTAGTTTTACCTTATAAATGTACAACATAGTTTCTCTTTTATTTTTAATTTTGTTGTTAAGAAAAGCTCTATACCACTAAATTTGTTCCTTTAATAGAATTTTACTATGAAATTTATTTAAGAATAATTTTTTACACGGAAAAAGCCACAAATAAGAATTTCGGCAATGCTTAGTGATGATATCGATCACAGGCGACTCGTTAATTATTTTTTGGAACCAAAAAGTCTCCATAAGACCATTTTTTTCTTAACGGACTTTTTGGAATCTAAGAAAAACATAATTTATAATAATTTTGCCTAAGTTAATGATACAGCTCCTCTTATATTTACGACAAAGCTAAATTCCAACTGACAAATCATAAGATTTAATTATATTTTCTATGCTATTTTCATTTAAACGATTTTAGAAGTTCCACATAAAATAAAAAATACAATTAATGTTCTTAAAATTATTGTACATAAAGTGAACTACACATATTATGCACTCTTTTCTAAGCATGTGTTTAAACAAAGCACAAGGAGATAAATTCAAATTGTATTCAAATTAATTTTTTGAGATCATAAGTGCGTGAGGTCATTAATCTCATCAAGAGCAGAGTAGATGATGAGGTTTAAAATACAATTCTTATTGTTCAGGTGAACAGCTTAGCTTACAAAATTCTTTTCCTTTATTCAAAATTGGCATGATCATCTTATTTTATAAATATTACTTTACAATGGCTATAAAAAGTGTCATTTGTCAAAAATTTCAATATTTTTAATACTATCAAAAGTTAACAAAGATTTTAATGAATTAAACTGATGTCTTTCATTTTTTGTGACTTGTTGAAGAATCTGGTTTTAAGATGAATACGACCTTTTGAAAATGAAAAGGAGGATATAAGAAAGCATTTCTTCCCTTTTAAATCAAGGGGAAACAAAGTTTATAGCTACATTCGAATATAGTGGTTCTGCTTATTCCTATATTTCCTCTTTAGCAACAAATCTAACAATTACGTAAGAAGTGGCGCATAAGACAGAGAAAGTAAAACTATCAGCAGAATGATTAACAAATAGATTAATCCCGAAAGGGGAGAAAATCTCCAAGCTCTGGTGACAGTAGCTGAGCCGTCTATAAGGAAAATGTCAGACAACTCTTGAAATGTTAGTTTTACGCTAGCAATGCTTCAATCATATGTAACAATAAACAGACCTGTCGATCCGTCTGAAAGTACGTGAAAATATTGAATGATCGGAACGGCGCCACAGTATAGGAGGAGACTATGATTGAGTCTTAAGGGCCATCACCTGCCTCAATACAACCCTCCCCGTAGGAGAGACATCTCTATATCGGTAGAGGAGAGCTACTTCACACCACTAGATAGCGAGAACCAGCAATTATAGCGGAAGTTTTTCATCCCCCATATCTGAGGGATTTCGAGCATATGTAAGTCAGTGGTGTGCCAAATGTAAATGACACGACAAAATATTATTTTTTCGCCTACTTGGTTTTTAAAGGCAAAATAAAAGTACTTCTACTTTATCTTCTCAACACCCCAATGCTTCTTAATTCACTATACTTGCATATGAATACTGACTATTTGAATTTTGATTGATTAATAAATTTAATGAAATAAAATTACTAATTTGGAATATATTTTCCATATATAGTTATGCTTGATACTTGCATATGATTCGTGGAGTTTACAAGGAAGGACAATTAATCATGCAACTCACATAACATTAAGATCCTTTATCAAGGATTAATACATATTTACATACATACACATATTAAGGATTAATACATATTTACATACATACACATATTAAGGATTAATACATATTTACCTTTAAGAAATAAAAACTTTTTATTCCCATTTAATATTCATTCTTCATTTTTTGCTTTTAAGCGTAAACATAAATTTTTGTCTTTACGGTATCCGCCAAAATATGCCTCAAAGGAGCT
Source organism: Argiope bruennichi (assembly GCF_947563725.1). Classification (NCBI taxonomy): domain Eukaryota; kingdom Metazoa; phylum Arthropoda; class Arachnida; order Araneae; family Araneidae; genus Argiope; species Argiope bruennichi. The sequence continues at coordinate 122,853,280 of NC_079158.1, forward strand.
TAAATCACTCTTGGGCATTATTGAGTATTTTTGATTCAATTCTAATTTGTTTTGAATTTTTTTATCCCTTTTCAATTATTATATTTCATACATAAAATATTTTCATATTGAATAAATCTAAATAATGTTGCGAAAGAATCTATAAAATTTTCAGAAATTATGAAATATATAACCCCCCGTTTGTTAACGTCAAAACTTTAAAACAATCAATGTTCAAAACTTTCTTTCTATTCGGAGGAAAAAAAAGGGAGCCAACTGTAGTTATCTTAACTGTTTATGATCAGAGTTTAAGTAGGTTAATTGAGTTTTAATGACAGTTGAGATTCAAGTTCAGGAACTCAAAGCATTCAAGTCATAAATCAATATTACGCTTGTAGAAAGAACAGCTAAGTTTTAATAACTTCTCCGCGCAGTTGAAAATAACTGAAGTTTTCCTTCTGTCGATGACGAAAATGATTGCTATTATTAACACAATTTCCTTCATCTTATTATTTTTTTTCTGGAAACTGTCTATACCATATCTGCCTTAATAATATGTGTCTTAATTGGATGCAACTACAAGCTTTGTAGTATATTGTAAACGGCCTGATATACCTGGTGTTTTTCGGAATTAAAATGCATTTGTGTCGTTTATTAATAAAAAATTATTTACTTAATTAATTAACACAAAATTTCCGCAAAAATTAAAAGCTTATGCTATTTATCAGAATTTATAAGCAAAATTTGACATGCTTATAACATAAAAAATGCTCATAACGTAACATAGGTTAAAATTATAACAATCAGTTGTTGTCGTCTATGTAGAGTAAATCTAGTACTAAAAAATAAAAAAATATATTTAATAAAAAAAGTGCTTAATGAAATGGCAATGCTAAGTAAATAAATGCATTTTTAAAAAAAACGTGTAATATGTTTATATAACAAACGTTTTAATTAAAATAATAACTACACTACTATATGGGTTTAGGAGAGTTATAAGATAAAATTGCTCAGTAAGAAAAAACAAAAAGATTTTTCAGAGTAAAATAATAAAAAGTAATTTTAATTAAAGAAAATTAAGATATTCGAATTTTTTATCAATATCATAGCATGACAGGTTTGTAGAACTTCTTTATTTTTTTATATTTTATATTTTGCTTTGCATTTAATTGTAGCAACGAAAAGGGCAGCAAAAAATGTATTTTATATCGTTACAAGGAGCACATGTATAAAAGTAGTAATTAAAGCAATAAAAATATTGCTACAAAATTTACGAAATATCTTCAAAAATTTATTATATTTAGGGAAAAATTGCAATCAATGTAAAGCTAATCTATTTAATTGTGAACTAGTGCAAGGAATAAATTTTTATGCAAGAATATGCACCATATTTATTAAATTAGTTAAAATTCAAATAAAATAATTAGTAAAAAAAAATCATTTGGATTTTCTTTCACAAAATTAATGATAAATAATCCTGAAACATATTGGGATCATGTCTTAATTGCAGATTAATGCAAATTTAACATTTGAGGTTTTGGTGAGTTTATAATTGTGTGGAGAGGTAAAAATAAGAAACATAATCCAGAGAAATTAGTTGGGACAATAAAGCATGGTAGTGAAGGATTTTTTGTTTGTGCGGGGACGATTTTCAGCACAAAGATTATGTAATTTGGTGATTTGGTGCGGAGGTACCGGTCAGTTGAATATTTTAAAAATCAGTTCAAAGTTATCAATCCGAAATTTGAGTGCTGGAAACAACTTTGTTTCTTTTTATCACATTAAGATCCTTAGCATCCTACTCTACACGTTCGCCTCTGATATCTCTAATTGTCAACAAAATCTAATAAACATATCTCAATCGCCGGATTTAAATCCAAGAATACAACTATTGTGTATTCTTGGAGTATAAAGACACAACATTAATAAGAAAACTGAATTAAAAATAATAATGATTAAAGAATGGAAGAACATTTATGCAAAATAATAAAACAAAACTCTAGTTCTCTCTATGCCTAAAGATTTAAAGTTGTTGTAGGTTTCGCAGGATATCCTGATAATTCACTGAAATATGACACTATTTATAGATATATATAGAATCCTTTAAAGTGTTCGAAGATTTTAGTGAGATAACTTTTTTGTTTCTTTTTATTATTTATTTATTCAAAAAAAAACTTTTTTGTGTATATTCTTAAAATATTTAATGAAGTTTTGTTAAGGAACAGGTGTAGATATCATTAATAAATTCTCATTTTAAGATATTAATTTTTAGTAATGGATGGAGCAATATTTCACTTAAATTCGTAAGTATACGAACATTTCTGGGAGCCTCGATATATATATCATTAATAATAATATTATGAAGAAAACGAATACCGATAATATTCAAAGCATAAAGCGAAGTGATTTAGCACCTGACTTTCATAAATTTTGGATAATACTGCAAGTAAAAAGGTAAAGAGTGTCTTAATGGGATTTTTTTTTTGTCGCGAAAACTTTATTTTTAAAGAAATTGCATTGTTTTTTTCAATTAAAAATGCCCCTAAAAATACCTTCCTATAATTGTTTTAAACAAAGCTTTGACATATAAAATTGGTAGTAAGAGTATTGAAAAGATCGAACTATGGTCTATGCCAATCCTAATTTAATTTCTAATTTTCTTAAAACTAAAACCACCCTCAAAGAAAATAAACAAGTCGAAGAAATTACAGCTAAGTATGGGAAGAAAAATGCATCAAGGGTTTAAAAAAGCCAGAGCAGTTTTTGAAAACCTCAACTTTAAACACTCATTTATCAAGTCCAACCATAAAAAACTACGAAAAGTCACTCAAATTCATTTGTTTTCAATAAACGAAATAATCACCAATTATAAGTATTGATATTATTTGTCTTAGATGGAAAACATAATTGGATTTGTATCATTTTGATTTAGATGGTTGGGATATTTAGTAATATTATTGATATTTCTTAGAGAATAAAGAATTTTATTCTGCTTGAAGAGGAAAGGGAAAATTTTGATGATCTAGTAAAAAATTGGAAACCAAACGAATACGGAATGAATTTATGATGGGTATGCAAAAATACATAAACTAAATTTAAATTCTGAAATCTAAGCTTCTTTATTATTGTTCAGAATTATATTAAGAAAGAGAAAAATTAAAGTTTAAAAAAAGGGAATGTTCATTCACGCTGCCCATCTTAAAAATAGGTTCACAGAAAATTATCTACAGCTTGCTTAAGCAATTGATAGCGCTAATCTTAATTTATAGGGGAAGATATCTGAATAATGAAGGTTCATCGGATATATAAGACGAAAATCAGATTACAGCCGTCATTTCAAATTAGGAAGCACAATCGTAAAACAAATTAATCATTGTAAAGAGAATAATAATAAAATAGTAATAATAGATCTTAAGAGAAACAGAAACAAAAATGGATTAACAGAACATCGGAAAGCACTGAAAAGTGCATTGGGCAATATTTGCTAGACAAAATCAAATCTCTGTAAGCGTCACTGCCAAATAAATTGTTTTGGTCCTTTAAAAGCAAATGAGAAGAAGATTACACACCATATATTTTTATTTTATATGCAATATTACCAACTTTTTTTTTTTTTTTTTTACAAAATTTGAACGAATGAAGACTAACCTTCTACAATTATTAGTTTATTTTCGAAATTCTCATTTCTAATACTATAATATCTGATAACGTTAAGAATCCTTCTTCCTAAAATGTAATTACTAATTGTTTAATATAAAAACAATTTGAGAAAACATAAAAGGTTTATTTTTAAAAAAAAACTCTTATTCTTCTATTTTTTAATAGTGTGTGTAATAAACTTCAAAAACTAATTATAGGTCTTTTGAACTAAATTTATATATCTTCAAAAAAATTCAAAGAAAAAATTTCTAATCCAACTGCAACAAAACTGAACACTATAATAACTTTGGTGAATCCTTGAAGTTTAGTCCTTTAAAATATTAAACCTGAGAACCATGCATAACAAGCAGCTAACTTCAGCAACTAAAAATTAGATGCTTTTTTGTTTCGGTGTGAATAAATTATCCCAAATACTAGGTTCATTGTTTTGCTTACAAACTAGTTACTGAGATGAATGACTCCTGCAGCAGTTTGCACATAAAGTTTTTTTAAGAAGTCAAAAGTCAAGAGAATATATCACTGGAAGCAATAAATTGACTCAAGATCTTGGCATTATCCTGACAAGATATGTATCATATTTCTGTTTCATTCCGATTAGTGGAAGAGATACGAAGTCCTTTCTGGCTGTGGATGCATACATTTCTCTTCGCCGCTCAGTTTCACGATTATCAGATTTCAAAGAATCGTTTGGTATCTTTTTTTTCGGTTATATAGTAGTCAAACTGGCTACTTTAACATAATTGGATGAAACGTACCATAACTTAAACAAATTATCTACTCAAGAATCTTGTATCTGAACTATGGTTTTTGTACCAGAATGGAGACTTGAAAACGTTGATAGATAAGACTTTTGCCTATTAACATCTGTGTATAAGAGGATATACTTTCTGTAAATTGTATGATATAAAAATCATAACTTACAAAATGCAACGTTGTATAGAACTAGACCGTTAGACCCAGAGCGATCAAATTTGGCACGTAGTACTTGGATAGAAAGGGCTCTCCAAGAAAGAGCCTTTCAAAAATTTAATAACATTTTAATTAATTAAAAATTATTCAAAATTTATTCATGTTTCTGAATCATTCATCGAAATCTTAACATTTTTCTCACAATAACTTCGTATGTTGTTGCACAAAAACTAATTTTATACCATGTTAAAATTCAAAAAGATAATCTTTTCTGGGAAACCAATTACCCTTCGGTGCAATTAATTTTAATTTAAATATTAATTTTTAATACAATTTATATCAATAGTTTTTATTGTTTTCTTCAATTCATTTTCATTATTTTATCAAATATTTCATAATGTGTTTAATTTTCTGTTAATGCTATAATAAAAAAAATTGGCTTTCTTTGGAAATTGGTTTCAGAGCAGCATTTTTGTTTATGTTTTTGATAGCGAGATAATGTTTTTGACCATGACTTAGTTCTAGAAACTCTGAAATTGCTGAATTAACAAAATGTATATCTCAGGGTCTTCTAATTTTCGTTTCATATGTGTTTACTTCGATTCTTCTTTTTGGTTATTTCCCGGTACAGAAATAGGATATCAAAATAAAATGCCATTCAATTATTATTATTATTATTTATTTTTTTGAAAATATAACATAAAAATTTTGAATTTTTATGCTTCAATCAATATAAAAATTGTGAAAACAGTTTTCTATATTAGGTTCTTTATTAGCATTTTATTGTGTTTTGTTTAAATATGTTTTTTTTTTTGGAAAATTTGAGTTTTTCAAACTTGTGTGCACGTACTTAACTGAAAAGATATTTAGATTAAAATTTAAGAAATCAAAAATTCCAAAAGCTGGTTATTAGTCCATTTTTTTCTTCTTATAATGCCTTTATTGTTTTTTAAATATATATAATATTCAAAAGAGCGATTTTATGAATTGCAGAAATAATGAAAGATCGCCTTGAAAATTGTTATTCTAAACACGGTGAATGAAATAAGATAACCTAATAATTTAAAAAAGATCTATTGCTGAAAAATTCCTTTTTAGCATGAAAACCAAATATATTTAACTATAAAGTACAGAAAATTTTGAAAAACTAATGGAATTAAAATTCAGAGTTAAATTGAAGATTGGAGATTGCTTTTGAAGTTATTCTTTTAAAAAATACCGATATATTTGCAAAAATAGAAAAAATAAAGAACAAAATTAGAAAATGGAATTATTGATAAAGATAATGCATTTATGTTGCCAGTTTTTTTTTCCATTATGTAATTTTATAATATTAGGTTTGAAATAGATATTTGAACAATTTTTTTTTTTTTTGAACTTGACATTCATAAGAATTTTTTAATTAGTTTATTTAAAATTCTCTTCCTAGGTAAATGAATAATTGATAATTTTTCTATTGATTGGTAACGATAAAATTTATTTTTAGACACTATGATTTTAAGTCCATTGTAAGTTTGAGATTTGTCATACCTGAATAATGCCTTTTTCTGATCCATCAATATAAAACAATCTTGTATCTTGAAATTAAAATTTTGTTTTCAGTGTTTAGAATGTTTATACGCTTGCTTATTCTTTAAGTTCTAGCCATGGATTCAGCTTCATGAAAATAAATCATTAATTAAGCCATTTAATACACTAACTGTAAAAAAATTATATTTACTAACACTTATTCCTATCGTTTAGGGAAAAAAAAGAATTGGGTCAAAAAATTAACAGAGATAGGAGAGTCACTTGGTTTTAATACGGTAAATAAAGAAAATTGCTTTTGAAGTTATTCTTTTAAAATTTCATTAATGGAGATTTTTAACAGAAAAATATTAATTGTAAATGTTATAATTCAACGACTTCTTTGTAATTAGTTCTCTGATCTGTGACTTTATATGCGCTTTATGACGAAATTTTTTAGACAATAAATCAGCACTAAACCCCGCCCAGTTTCTTAACTAATTTTCAGTCTATTTTTTCAGTTTTCTTTAAATGAATCTGCATTTATTTTTTATTTCTAACAAAGACTTCTTTTCAAAGAAAAAAAATTCAAAGAAAAATTTCTTCTCACTTTTGGATTTTAAACCTCAACTCCGTTTTTTTAATTTTTATCAGCTAGAGATGAGTGACTGGAATACGATTTTGTGCAATGCCCCTTCACAGTAGATTTTAAAATTACAAGCGTGTCTATGAAGAGGAAAAGTCGAAGAAGAAAATACTTTTATTAAAGAACATGACAAAAAAGAGTGAACGAATAGATTAAAATTTATCATTTAAGATTCTTTCTTTCAAAATTGTTGCACACTGTTACAAGGGTTGAGTTTTCTTTATCTTTTTTTCATTATTTATTTCTTCCAAATTCGTGACATGAACTCGATATTAGAAAGGTGGTCAAAAGCCGAAGGTGCTCAAGGTTGTTGTCTCCTGTATGTTTGCATTCCACAAGTTGCTGCGATTTAACCTTCAGACATCTGAAACGGAGGGCAATGCTAAAAATTTAATATGTCAGACAATATTCTCGTAAGTAATACCATATTTTCATAGTCTCACTCTTAAAAGTAGCTTTCTAAATCACGTGGATTTCTAACAGATTTACTAAAATATGTGTGTGGAGTAAGTGACTGCAATAAAAAGCCAATTTCTGGAAAAAATGTCGAATATTTTTTTATTCATTTCTTTTGGATAGTTTTCTTTATAAAATGTTTCATTTTATTTCTACATTCATTCTTTGAGAAGCTGCATTTTATTTTTATTTGTATAATTTACGTTTCAGTGCTATTTTACATCTTCAAATGTTGTTTTTTTTTCTCAAATTCTACATTTTAATAAAATTTTCATGAAAAATGTCATAAATTAAAATCTAGAAAATTTAGAACACTTTATCAATGCGTTCTGGAAGTACGGCATAAGTAGTCTATTCATTGTAAGAATTTTAATTTTGTGTTAATGTTTCATGATGCTAAAAAATCTGAAAATCACAGCTAAACACCAATATTTAAAAATTAGATTAAAATGTAGATTATTTTTAGTTTAAGAACTAGATAATATATTTCTTATCTCCGAAAATTTGAACTAATCTTTTGATAAATTTCTAAATTCTTTACTTTATACTCCTTTTTTTTAACCAAGTAACAGGAAAGAGAGAAACTGTAACTTTATATACTATAAGATACTAAACTCTTCCAATTTTCAAATCACTTTTGAATTTTTTTTCATTTTTTTATTCATAGAATATATTTTTATTTTATAAATATTGTTTCAAATTTTTGTATGCCAAAATTAAGAAAACTAATTATTTTATAACTTTTTCAAAAATTTCATCCCCGAACGTTATACATATATTAAATTTCTGTTACAGAAGATAAGAGATAAAAGGGTATTGACCATTATCTCTCTCTCTCTCTCTCTCTCTCTCTCTCTCTCTCTCTATATATATATATATATATATATATATATATATATATATATATATATATATATATATATATATATATATATATATATATATATATATATATATATATATATATATATATATATATATATATATATATATATATATATATATATATATATATATATATATATATATATATATATATATACATATATATATATATACATATATATATATATATATATATATATATATATATATATATATATATATATATATATATGCTGAGTTTTTAGAGATTATGAGCTGAAATTGAAATAAATTTTGGTTTTCTCGAATGGAGCAATCTCTAAAAATCACAAAAAAAATCAGTTTAATTCTAAACGGTATATTTAGTTTTTTAGGATTGTTTAAATACAGTTGAAAATTATGACATTTTCACAAGTATTATAACTGTAAATATTACAATTCGCGCATTTTTAATTAACAGGCATGATTTTTTTTATTTTAAAAACTACTACTATTTATGAGCATTTTCCTTTATGAGGATTTAGAAAATGCATATGTGTGATTAAAAATCTAAATCTATTGCATTAAAAATTTTAAAATAGACTATACAATAAATATGTTACTTGGATATAATAATTTAATTAATGTTCTTTTGAATTCTTGACATCGGAATATTTAATCTTCTGTTTTTTTTATCCAATAATATTTGATTCTATGTATGGAATAAAATATTATTGGATAAAATTGGATAATGGATAAACAGCAAAATTATTTACAGTTTTATTATTTGCTTTTTAATGTAAAGAATTTTTTCCTAAGATTGGTTTAAAAATGTTCAAATATTTTAAAATCTCTCTCAACTGTCACCTAATTACTGGCGACATCAAAATAAAGCATTTATAAGATAAAAATTTGAGATAAGGAGAAAATAAATAATGGGTGAATAAAGAGGAGTTGGATGCTTGAGCTAATGTAGACAATTCTGTTCAACCATCCTGCTTTGTTGACAACGAAATAATCTAAGATACACTGAAAAGAAGGATGATGAAAATGACAGGCTAACCTTAAAGTTGATGTACATGAAAGCAGACGAATCTCAGCATACTTAAATAAAATTTATCAGGCAATATTCATTTACGCCAGTGCTTAATGCTGTGATTTTTTTTTTTTTTTTTTTTTGTATATCCTGTGAATTTTTAAAACTCTGACAATCGACTTATAAGCAGATAGATATTATGTAATGTATGCATATATGTGTCAAATTTAAAATGTTTAATTTTTTTTTGACATAAAGATACCAAAACCACATATAAAAGCCCTCCTCCGAAAAGACATGCTTGAGGAATGGCAAGGATATTGGAGCAATGGTGTCATAGGCAGAAAAGCAGAAAAAGTTTTAATACCCTGCCTTCAGTCAACCTTAATCCCACTAACTGGATCAGAGAGGATATTATTTTCTTCTCAGAACACGGCCCTTTTCCTGCCTACCTCAAAAGGTTCAATTGCCTATTCAAATATACTGCCTATTCAAAAGGTTCAAGGTTCAACCAGTGCAGTTGTGGTGGGATAGGCACCGCACTTCATTATGCTACGGAATGCATCCTTACAATCTCCTGGCATATGAAAAAACCATCACCAAGCCATGAACAGGAATGGCTGAAAAGAGTCGCCAGCAACTTCCTTTCCAGGCAAAAAATCCACAGTATAATTAAATTTATAAGTGGAAACAGAGACCTATTCTTGCCTCCATAGCTGTCAACATCAAGTCTCACACCAAAAAAGACTAAGGGAAAAAACAAGCACAGCAGTCTCCTGTCACACATTTCAATCAGAGATTCTCTTCATTTCCATTTCTCAAATTATTTTCCATCTGATTTTTTTAACTGCATTAGGATCTACTATATCATAAAATATAAGTGAACGCAGATTATATGTATATTTTTACACATTTTATGTCTCAGCATTATATTTCTAAGTTTATTACTACAAATTATATTTCTAAGTTTATCACTACAAATTATATTTCTAAGTTGAAAAATTATGTAAACGGTCTCATCTCAATATAATTTCTTATACAATTGCAAATTCTGTAAAAAGTTATTTTTGTTTCGTTTTCCTACTGTAAATATTTTGTTAATTAAATAAAAGTCCCGTAACATGCCTACCAAACCGTTCAGTGACCAGAATGGTCAAGGATACGGGGGTATGAGACGGTGTTCTGTTCTGTATGTTTTTTTAAGTAATTGCACCATTTTCAAAATTATTATTACTTTTTTGTATATGAAGTATACGAGAAAGTAATGATAGTGAAAGAAAAAAATGTTGTAATCGTCAAAAAATTCGAACTTGAAATTTTGATCGAAAATCAAAATTTCTGTCAAATTTTGAACAAAATTCATTCACAGGAAGAAATCTGAGTACAATGAAATAGGATAGCTACAAAACGTAAAGAGTTAGATAAACAAATTGGTGCGCAAGCTTATTTTTTAAAATCTAGGTTCTTATCAAATTTTCCTGAGGGTTGACCGTCTGTCTATCTGTACTTTCGCATGAATGTAATACTTGAGAAAAACAAATATTTGGTATGTGATCTATGGACTAAAAATGGAGTCTCTTTCGAATTTCAGCTCAAACGATCGGAAATAAAAAAGCACACAAACTACCTGTACGCTTTTCTGGTACTTGTGCATTAACCGCATACCGGTAATTAATGGCCAAAGATCGCGAACTAGGCCTTAGCAAAAAGGAGAAATTCACTTTAAAGATTGATATTTCGTAATTATTGATCAATAATGTTGTGCAATTTATAAGCAAGTGCCGGTTTTCTTTAATAAGCACACATTTCTCATATATAATAAAAATCTGAAAACTCTTCAATTTGCCGAGGGCCCATAATTTTATGCAAGGGGAGGTGGAAAATACATTTATTAATAAGTATAAGAGAAAGTTTTTGAAAGATCACTTGTTTATTTGTTGATCGAAAAGCACAACTAATGCACGCCTTGCATGCTGTAATTTCCTCAGATGGCATCATAAAGTCTGAACAGGTAAGTTCTATATATTCAATAATCTGTAGACGAGGTCCCGTTGTTGCCAGTTCAAAGAAATCCTGCTATAAATATAAATTCTGCCGCATGACTTACCTAAAAGAATGGAATTTTCAAATTGGTCAATTAAAAAAAATCATAACGGAATTCGTACAGATTCGTCTTATACATGTCAAATGCACCTCGTCAATTTTATTTTGGAATCCTGGAACTTCTTAAAAGAGGAACGAGAATTGGACGTTACAACTCAATGGAATTAGACATCAGATGATATATCAAGTGCTTATCAAATGACTGCTACATCGCGGAAATTAATTCTGTTTTAAAATAATAAAAGCATTTTATTAATTCGATAAGAGAGAATGCTTTATTTCAATATTTTCCTTTCGCTTAGAAATAGCATAGAATTAGGATATTTAATCCTTTTATAATACGTTATTGAAAGGAAACTGAGACGGAAAATGATGGAAAGGTAATTTCCGAAAGGAAATGAGTGAAGGTAAAATTATTTGCTAACTTCCTTTGAAAAATAAAAAGTGTTACTCATAAAAGATATTGTTTTCTTATGCAACGATACGCTAGGGAAAATAAGATATTTAATCTAAATTGTATATAAATAACTTTATCACTACATTAGGTGATACATCTGCTTATTCTTAATCTGTAGTAAAAGTTGAAATATATCTTATTAGATATTAAATGTTCAAAAAATGTTGAATCAGTATTCTCTACTGCAAATATATTTAAAAGGTTAAATATAAATTTATCATTTTGTTTTATTTTAAATTCGTTCTTCAGTTGGCATTATTCTTATATTGAATAACTTACACAATTAAAAAATTTAGTCTCTTAAAGTCTAATGTTTAAGACACTAAAATTTTTAGTTAATTTTGCAGTATAATGCCATGGTGTTTCAAACAATGTATCACAGGTATAATCAATATATTATTCTTTCCGCAGTACACACTTTATATCTAATATTCCTAAAATTGATTCTAAGATAAAAAAATTATTTATTTTAAAATTGGTTAACGCAGAAATTTTTAATAAGTTTCATTGGTAAGTTAAGGCTAAATTTTCAATTCAGCATGTAATATCACAATGTTGAGACAATATTTTCATTAGCACTAGTGTTTTAAATCGAATTGCGGTCAATAATATTCTTATAGATAGTTTATTTTGGCTAAATACTGCATTGAAAAATTACGAAATAAATAAAAAAAATTCTTTAAAACGTCAAATTTGAAATAAATGGTCTGAAAAGATTTTTTTAAAATTATAGCAAGTTAAATTTTTAAAGTAAATATAGAAAAAAATTGCTAGAGTAGATTTTAAAGTGGAAAAAAATGCATAAATATATGAAAATACAGTATTTTTGAAGTATCATATACATATGTTAGAAATTTTCTTCTTTCAAACTTATACTGTAATAATTACAGCAATTTTTATGCATTTTATAATAAATTCTTCATTTAAGAAAGATAATATTCACTTTTCACGATGTAGCTTAAAGAAGACTTATTTAAATCGATCAATTAAATATTTATAAAGCAGGATTAATGGGGAAAATTGATACAGTTCATTTATATTTACACATTCACTTTTTTGTGCTGCATTGCTTTACATTCCTGATAATATTTATTACTATCAATATAATAGTGACACTAAAATTTTCTTGGATTCCTTTTTAAATAATACGAATTATCAAAACAAATAATTGAAGAACTTTTACTTTCAGCTGAATATCTCTTTAATCTTTTGCTATTTTATTACTTATTTAATATAGTATATAATTGCAATTGAAAGTAATTAATATTTTCTGAACTATTGCCAGCGTGATTTTCTGGTATCAAAAATTGAATATTTTCTTCATTTAGTTTAAATATAATCTTCCAAGGTATCTCACATACATAATTATAACAATCAAATTCAATATGCATATTTTTATAGAACCATTTATAAAATATGTCTTTTTACATTTGTCCCACTGGTAATACTCACATCTTTACAATAACAATGTACTTAATGTACGCCCCCTTAATGTATTTTGCAATACCCGCTTGAAATCTCATTGTTGATTCTAGAGGCCTCTAGGTGACATCCGTAGGTACATCATTTGGCAAGAGGCAGTCATAGGTAGGGCTGTTTAATCTTCAACTCAATCACTTGAAAAAAAAATTTCGTAAAAATGTTCAAAGCAAGTTCTTTTAGTGTCTTGGCGTATCTAGGAATACTATTTTTGAGGTATTTCTTTTGTAACTATTTCATAAAATTACTCCTTAATTTAATAATATATGTTTATGTATAAAATCATTCAAGCGTCTGATCGCTTCTTTTCTTTTAATCTATTTTCTTTTCTTTCTCTTCTTTTTGTTTTTTCTTTTTTTTTAAATTAAATTCCAGAAATGAATATTCTACAAATTTTATGCCAATTTGCTAAACTATTTTAATTATGCAGTTTTTTTTGTTTGTTTTTTTTTTCTTCCTTGAAATACAAATTTGCCTTTTTTTCTGAAGTTTTATAAAAACTCTTCAGTTTAGAAAAAAATTATGGTATTATAACTGATTAAAATATAAGCTGAATGTGATATGTCGTCTTTAAGAAAAGAACAGGTAAATGATAGAGAGAAATAGATAAATGCCAATATTTATGCTCGCGTATATTCCAATAAAGCATAAAGAAAAATTCATTAGATTACAACAATTAGTTTTTCATACTTTACAATACATCTTATCAATGCAATAAAAATGCAGCTTCTTTACCATTTTCCAATCTAGAATTAAATATGGAAATAATACCAATTCAATAAAGTTTGATAAAATTTACAATAAAAGATCTTAACCGATCTGTACTTAGCTTCAGTTTTTATAAGCTAAGATTATTTGATGTGATTTTGGTAATTATTTTAATAAAGTGAATTATAAAATTTTCGGGGTTTTTTTACAATTTTGAGGCTACGTAAAAAAATAAATTTCGCATTCAAAAAAAAATTACTTTAAGTAATATTAATCATTTAATTTTAAGCTATGTTTAAATTGTTTTTAAATTCTTTTTACTAAGAAATTTACAATGTATTTAGTTATTTTGATATATATTGTGATTTAACATTTAGATATTTTGATTATTCAATGGATTGACATCGCATACTAAAAGAACCAATCGTTACTATATTAAAAGCGTTCACTTGACTAAATTTCTGAGAGTTGTATTTCGCACTTAGCATGATTCATTAAAAGAGAAAGTTTTTTTTTTACGTTTGTTTGCAACAATCAAAACTTATATTAAGCTACATAAGGCTTATTATTTACAATAAAACCAGGGTTTTATACTTGTTACATGAAAAACGAATACCAAATTAAGTAATCTTATGAGCTTCATATTTATTTCATCCAGGAATGCTGGAATATTTCTGTAATTCCTCGATATATATATATATATATATATATATATATATATATATATATATATATATATATATATATATATATATATATATATATATATATATATATATATATATATATATATATATATATATATATATATTAAAATTCATCAAAACTCATTAACCATATTTTTGAAACTAGAATCGCTACATAGCCAATGAAAAATATTGGCCAAATCTGACTAATCAAAAAGAGCTTATTTAATTTGATTAAGATTCAAATAATTAATAATTATTGACAAATGACATATTAATATTTTTGCTAGTATTAATACAAGCACATTTCTTTTTATTCCTTGGATAATTGCTATTGGTAAATCAAAAGAATTTGCTTATCTGTTCTTAAAATATTAATTCCTTAGTAGGGAAAAGTATTGTCGGTAATCTTATAAACTTTTTGATAATAATTTTTTTGAATTTCTGTACTTCGTTATTATGCGAAAAATAAGAGAAACAAACTAATGCATTTTCTAATAACAATCACTGCTGCTATCCATTTTCAAACACAGAGAGGTAATTTAATTTTTCCTTGAAATTCATTGTAATTGAAAACAGTATTTAAATTACAATGAATTTCCTTAAATCAAACTTTACATTTCAGATCTATTATTGATTTACGAGTTTACAAAATCATTACGAAATTATTTACGGGAACAAATCTAAGAAATGTTGAGAACACTGAAGTTGGGGAGTGGCATGTTTGTGGAAAATGTCTCTATGGTAGCAAAAGAAATAAG
The DNA here is from genome assembly GCF_947563725.1 of Argiope bruennichi. Taxonomy (NCBI): domain Eukaryota; kingdom Metazoa; phylum Arthropoda; class Arachnida; order Araneae; family Araneidae; genus Argiope; species Argiope bruennichi. Next base: position 122,868,509 of record NC_079158.1, read on the forward strand.
GATGCCTTTCAGATGCTCAATCAGTCAAAGGGTAAACATATGATTATCTGTTACTATGACTGAATATTCTCTGGCCTAAGAAGGAAATCCTACATTAAAAATATAGTCCTATGAATATTAACTGCATACATTTCTGGAAATTATTAATGCGCTAACATTTCTTTGAAAGAAAAGTCGAATATTTCTGTCATAACAGCCCCACCTAAGAGTGGGGGGAGAATCTACTTTGAGTATGAGAATGAGAAGCTGGCATATGAATAAACAGATTCTCATTTCCTTGATGGTATATTAAATATAAATTAGGTGGCTACCAATTTTATTATCGGTGACTGATTTGGAGCCGTATGGCCAGGTATTGCTCCTGGACCATTAAAATCTAACTTCCAACTCGATGAATGATGAGTCCCATTTAAAAAAAAATCTTCATGGGCTCTGTTTTCATCGATCCTTAGTTCCGACATTATTGACTGTCTCCAATAAACCAGATTTCAAGGTTGGGTTGAGTTGATTCGTTTTTTCATCATTAAAATAGTTCTGTAATATATGAACAGGATTTGCATCGATATTTTTTCTAATACATCTAACAAAACTCCATTTGTAGATGATTGTAAACGTTTTTGTTGTTGTTGTTATCCCATTTAGCGTATCAGCTTTACCTCCATGGGCACATTCTTGGCAACATGGTGCTATACATCCAGGGTATTGGCCTCATAGACCAAATCGTCCAACGTGGGGACATGATCGCGATTACCGTCCTGTACCTGAAACTGTTATAAGACCAGGATACGAGCCAGACCAGCAGGATTATGATGATGAAGATGAGCAATCTGGCTATTTTGGATGTTCGTGCTTCTTGTATGTGGAAAACACGATGGTTTTCCGTAGAGAAGATACCGATCAGAGGAGATACTCTTGTACAGGATATGGTTTAAGAAGATGTTCGAGGTATTGCGATGAATTGGTAAGATATAGGTTTTTTTTTTTTTTTTTTTTTTCAATTTCCTTAAAATACCTATTTAGCTGACATTTGTATTCTCTCTCATTTCATGCACGCATTAAAAGTACCCAAAAATGCCTTTTTACTATTTTTTTCTTTACATTCAGTTAATGGGATATTCTTCATAATTTCGGGATTTTAGTAGAGGAGAGTGTTGTACCTTTGACCACTTCAGTCTTTATTTGGAACTAGCGACAAAATTTGGAAGTTAGTAAATTTAGTACGAAAATCAGCCATCGGCAACATAGTTTAGCTTGTTGCTGTTTGAAAGAAATGTTTAATATGCTAAATAAAAATGCTTATCTAATTTCGTCTCTGAAAAATAAATATTACAAAAATTATTTTTGGCCTCATAAAATTGTTTGAAATTATTATGTAATGATATTATTCCAGATTTCAAACAGACTAATAATCTTATTTTGTACAAACTCTGATTTTTCTGTCTCTAACTTATAAAGAGTTATCATGGAATAATACACCGCGATGTATTATTCCTTTGACCAGGTGAGAGATAAAATACTTCTTATTTAAAAGAACTTAGGGATACTTGAACCAAAATGATTTTCTGAAATTGGGCGACAAATGGAAATTTTATTTGCCTTCTTTATTTGATTATAAGTCTATTTTAAGATATTTCCATTCCACTTTGGAAAAAAAAAGAACATTGTACTGGTGTGTAAATAAATATTGTTTAGGATCCTGAAGTAAATTTTCCTTTTTTCATTACTATACATATTACTTTTGAAGAAACGATGAATTAAAATATTTGAGTTTCAAACATACCTCAATTTATATTTTGACACATGAAATTGAGTTATATTTTAATTATAAGTGGTTTAATATTTAGATAATTTGGAAAAATTTGATTTAAAGATATTTGATCATACATAGTTGCCTGAAAAATAAACAATTACCTGATTTCTTTTAGGCCTCACATCTTCATTTGCGATCTGTATAGCAACATGTTCTCATTCTTTTCTTGTTTTTGTTAAGGGCATGTTATAAATAGCATTTCATTTATTCTCTTTCTTTTTTAAAAAAAAAGTTTCAAAATGAAGGGCTTAGATCCAGCAGCGAGCAAGAAGCCTGTGATGTGCTCGGCAGGGAAGTGTACACGTCTTGGTACCGAAAAAATCAAGTCTGTGGAAGAAACGGACCTCAGATAGATATTCCAATGGAAACTGGACTGTGTTGTCGACGAGGGCGGCCTTCTTTATCTTGCGGTGCAGAACAGACCTCATAGGGAAGAATAGAATCTAGTGATGAAGCTAATCTATTTTGTTAACTTAAAAAAGCTGTGATTCAATAAACTTGTGTTTTTATGTACATAAATGTTCTCTAAATTTCAATTCTATAAATGTCCTCTAATATCAATTTTATGAGAATATCTTTCTGATTTCTTTCATTCTCTACTAACCGCCTTTGGCGAACATTTGCTCCATTGAAATTAAAATTTGCTAAAAATTTCAATTGTTTCCCCAGCAAAATATTTTTAAATTTCAAATTTTGATGTGCTTACATTATTTAAAAAGTCTTGCAGAGTTCTATTCATTGTGGTTTGCATTTCCTTAATTTTCTATCTAAATCTTTATAAATTCAATTGTATCATACAAAATGCAGCAGTATTTTAAATTGAAGGAAAAACTCTGAAATTTTTCCACCATTGCTTGATTTTGAACTTAAATCTTAATTTTAAGTAAGCAAAGTATCAAAAAAAATGTGTTAAACCAAAAAAAAAAACTATTACAATTTACACAACATGGACAAAAGAACTAATTCTTTATACCGTGATCACAACCAGAGAGGAAAAAAAGGCAGAGTGAAGTATTAGTAGTGACCATGTGAATTCAATACTGACTTCAATAATGTATGTTTTTTGTAAGTAATATTTTAATAAAGTTTGCTTAAAATATATTTTAAAAAATTAATTAAAAGCAGAAAAGTTATATGGCAAAAAATTTGTAGTCACTGAAGAAAATTTTTTTGAATTTTAAGATGCCCAAAAAATTATTTTTCTACTGTAATATTTTCGATAATAATCACGAAAAAGACACCAAAATTTTGTTTATTTTTTAAATAATTATAGAATGCCAGCATACATACTTTCATCTTTATTATTAACTAGCTTTTAACTTATTAACAAGAGAACATTTGATTCGCGGGAATTAATGTTTGCTAAATATTAAATGTTTTGTGTAGCTATGTCCGAATAAAATATCTTCTCTAAATTATCAAAATTTATTCCCAAACAATTATTATTACATGTAATTTGCTCATACCATTTTGGGATTCATTTTTAGGTAATTTTAATATTCTGCTATTTATTATTTTTAATTATTTCTTAAAATATTTAATTAAATAATAAAAATCTATGTTACATTTTAGTATTTTTACCCGATTTTAGCTTTATTTTATCTTGCAACTTGTAAAATAATTATTGAACAAGGATTTTTTTATATGTTAGCTTAAAGTATAACTGCAAATCTTTACAAAGAGGTTAGTTTAAATATTACGGGATCTATCGTTTAATTTTCCTAGATTTTTAAATCATACTTATAAGTGTAAGTTCATGTGACGTTACTGAGTCCTTTTCCTACCGATGAGTGAAATGCAATCGTCTTTGGAGACCAGCTGGTTGTCCGAGAATATTGGTTATTTTTAATTCCAATTGGATCATTTTGATATAAATATCCAAGATACTGAGATGCTCTGTATATGAATTTTTTAATGGAAATCATGACTCTAGTAAAAATGCAAATATCTAGCTCATCTATTCTTAAATTTTCATTTCAATTTCAATTAAAATCAAATAAATTTTTCAATTAAATTTCATTATTTTCTAAATTAAATCATTTTATCTCATTTTAGAGAGTAATACCAAAAGCATACAATCAAAATATGTTTGTGAAAAAACAAGATTATATTTTTCTAGTTTTATCAGCTGCATCTCTTTATATTCAGTTTGGTTTACGAGCTATTCATTCAGTTTAGCGAATTAAAGTGTGTGAGTTATATTCCTTTGCCAGAAGATTTCAAATGCAATTTACAGTGGGCCACAAAACTGAGTATACACTTTGGAAACTTGGAGACTTTTTGCAATTACAAATTAAATATTGCTTTAAGATGATTGAAATGTTTACCTTATATACTTTAGCCTATACTTTACCGTACTATACTAATAAAATTGTTACGTTTATTTATTTTTCATGAAAAAAAATACAAGATCTGAGACGAGAGGAAAAACAACACCATAAAAATAAGTATACACCTTTATTAATTTCCTTTTAACGTACAAATTAATATTTTGTTGCATAACCTTTTGCTTGAATTACAGCTTGTAATCTTCTGGGCATAGATTCTACTAGTGTTTTAGTGGTTTCAACAGAAATTTTAGCCCATTCTTCTCTCAGAACCTTCTTGAGAACTTCCTTACTTGTGATTTCGTGCTCATGTACAGCTTTCTCAAATTGCGACCACAAATTTTCGATGACGTTTAGGTCTGGAGACTGGGCTGGAGTGTGTAATTGTTTCCTGCAATGGTACAGCAAGTATAACTGCACAATCTTCGCTGTATGCTTGGGGTCGTTGTCCTGCTGGAATATGAAGCTTGACCCAAGCCCCAACTTACTGGCACTTTTTTTCAAGTTATCATTTAAAATCCCCAAATATACATGTTTGTCCATAATACCATCAATAAAAGCAAGCTCTCCAACTCCTCCAGCCGACATACAACCCCAAACGAGGACAGATCCACCTCCGAATTTGACTGTCTTAATGGTGTTTTTAGGTGCCAGTGCTTTCCCAGCTTCTCCATATTTTAAATCGTCCATCGCTTCCGTAAAGATTAAACTTACTTTCATCAGAAAATATTACAGTGTTCCAGAAAGAAATAGGCTTTAAACGATGTTCTTTGGCGAAAATCACTCTCTTTTGTCTATTCACATACTTGATGAGTGGCTTTCGTATTGGTGTACGACCATGAAACCCATATTGGTGAAGGGTACGTCAAATTGTTTCAACTGAGATCTTTTTCCCGATTGTAGAGGACATCGATAAAGCTAGTTTAGAGGCACTCGCCCTCGGATCTTTCTTTACTGAGTGAATGATCTTCCTCTTCGCTGTAGTAGTCAGTATTTCTTTACGTCTTCTTCCAGGAATATTGGCCACAGATCCAGTTTTTTTATACTTCTGTAGCATTTTTTGAACAGAACCATGAGTTACACCAATCAACGAAGCAATTTCTCGAAGAGATTTGCCCTCTTTCGACCATTTTACAACCAATAAACGTTCAGATTCAGTAGTTTCTCTACGAGAGCTCATTTTACGATTTTTAATGAGAAAAAATACTATTTAAAAGCGTTGAAGTGCAATAGCACGTGTTATAAGCAGAAGCTACTCCTGAAACTCTTTAAAAAAATTTGAAACTAAAAAAAGTGGTGGCAAAATTTACAAATATAAGAAGTGTATACACAATTTTGTGGCATGGTTTTCTATCTTTTCTTCGAATCGCTTAACTTTTTTCGTAATAAATAAGTTAACTATAGAAGTGCGTTATTATAGGATGGTAAAGCAGAGGTTAAAGTATCTAGGATAAAAAAATTTATCTATTTTAAATCAATATTTAATTTGTAATTGGAAGAAGTCTAAAAGTTTTAGAGGTGTATACTCAGTTTTGTGGCTCACTGTATCTGGATAGTATCCCAGTGGACAAGGTTGGAATTCTTTTTATAGACTAAAATGACAAAGCGAAGAAAAATATTTTTATTTTTATTTTTAGTCAAATAATTAATACTTTATTGAAGCAACATTAAATATCAATTTGTTAGGATAATTCGATGGATTTATAAGTAGCTCATATAATCATCACTCTCAGTGGATAATGTTGCCTTGTCAAAAAATAATTTCGATATAAAAATGAAACCAGTTTGCACTGATTAATTAACTTATCTTCATAGAAACACAAAGTACATTCATTACGAATTGCTAAAGAACTTTGATGACGAATATACCATGTCTTGATATAACGGCAGAGAGTAATTGTTCTTGTTCGGTTTCTATGATTTTGTAATTAAGACACATGTAAATGCAAAATCCTGAATGACAATTTCGTAACAATTTTTGGACCTCCTAGAGTTATTGATATATTATCAAACATTAAAGAATTTCTTATAAAGTTATTTTTTAAATTTCGATGCATACTAAAAATTTATATTTCATTTTATATTAATTCAAAAGTTTATACCAGTCATGCGTATAATTAAATTTCATAAGAATTTCTGTTTTCTTTAAATTATTTATACTGTGTAGATTTTTGAAATTTAATATTATTCTTGCATAAAGCATATTAATCTAATAATTTTTTTAAGTAATTAGATTCGAATTCAAAATCAGAAGAATAATTTTGATAAAGATCAGCAAATATTAGAGTTTCATTTTTTCAAGTTGTTTTCACAAATACTGCTTTGTTATTGGATATTAAAGAACATAATTCAGCAAAATCTTTACTTCACTTCCTCGATTGTTTTGAGTGTTTCAAGTTGATCAAAATTGATGGTTTATTTGTAAAAGTATGCATTTCATTTTATTTATAGAATTCTAATTAAAAAATATCCCGAATATTGTTATTTAGTTTTATGAAATTCAATAAAATTGTTAAATACAATTAAAGATTTACAAACTGTACGTGAGACTTTATTTTTCGGATTTGTGATAAGGAACAAAGCTCTTCATTTCAATTCATTTGGAAAATAATAAAAAAAATTGCTTTTAAGACTCTAGGTTGCATTTAAATAAATAATGCTTTTATCTTTAAATATAAGATCATTAAATCATTGTTTATCATCTATATAGAGTCCTTTGAATCTATCTTTTTATTTACAAAAATTAGAATAAGTTTAAACACTTTGAAAACGATTTGGATTCCAATTTAATAAAGATTTGAATTCGAAGATTTTAAAAAAAATGGAAATAGTAATTAAAATTTAAAAAAATCGTCTGTTTAAAAATAAAACTTTTCTGAACTGTTTCTATTTTTAAAGAAAAAGAAGTTTTGATGGAAAAAACTCTTTTCGAAGAATTACAGAATTTCGTAGAATATCCTGTTTTAAAATCTAAGCATAAAAAAATTAATACCTGAATAAAAAAAATTGCTATACTTTAATGTCAATTGGAAAGACTTTTAAATGGAATATACAAAAAAGATAAGCAATTCTATGAATTTTTAAAGTTACTTTTTTTTTAATAAGATAAGCTTAGATTATTAATTTTTATAGAACAAAAATATTTTTTAGCTTTTGATAATTTAACGCATTTTTACTTGAATTTTCTCATTAATAATTAGTTAGAAAAAAATGTGGTATTTGGTATACATAAGCTTTAGCAATTTTTTTTTTTTTCTTTTCAGTTTCTAAGTTGCGAAAAAATTTATCTATTTATTACTCATTCGCATAGCTTTCATTCGGAATAAACAAGTGTTGGTTCACATATTTTCTTAAGAAAAAAAAGAAGAAGAACCATCCATTCTATTCAGTCCTTTCAGAGAAAAAAATTACTATTGACACAAACATGAAATATTTACAAATTATATTATCAGGCCTTGACTGACGACACAGCGATAAAAGAAAACTGATTAAAAGAATATTGTCAGAGGGTCCAAATTAGATAACTTCCCGTTCTCGCCTTTTTAACTCTTCATGCAATAACCCCACACAATTTTTTTTTACAAGAAACTTGATACTGATAGGGAGTCTCGAACACACTTTTTCTTGGAACCAAGGCGGAAGGGAACGTTCTGACATTATGAACTCATTCATTTTACTTAGAGAGCTCTGACGTCTTTTACGATAGCCCAGACATTCGTTAGAATAGTAGATCGTGTTGCAAATAGATTTTATGCCAGACGGAACAATTCTCTTGCACTTGGTCCGTTGACATTGACTTCTTGTTTCGAAAAGAAAAAGCAGCCATTGCTCTGGGATAAAAATTGTGCAGTTTCTGGATTATACATACATCCACTGAGTGATAAAGAAACAAATCAAAAATATTTTGTGGAAAGTAGTATTTTTTTTTTTCAAATTGTTCCCAAATAATGCAATACGCTCGAATTAACCCATTGTGAAATTATGGGTCTCAGGATTAGTTACGTGTTGTGCATTCTATTTATTTTTGTGTGTTCTCTGTTCGTGGTGTGCAGTGGCTCAGTATTTGCTCGTAATTACTATGGAATAAAAGAAGCGTTCGAAGAAGACATACCTCAAGGGGTATCGACCTTAGCATTTGTGTTCGACATTACAGGTTCCATGTATGATGATCTAGTCCAGGTCATTGAAGGAGCAGCGAGAATTCTGAGCACTATTTTAGCCAGGAGAGAAAAGGCTATTCATAATTATGTCCTTGTGCCATTTCACGACCCAGGTAAGTTCCAAAAATAATAAACATTCATAAAAGCTTTTTTTAAGAAATAGTTCTAATTTTGAAAAACCTATTGTACTAAGAAATTATGTGAAATATTTCTTTCTACAGAAAATACAAGTAAATAATAACTCTACTGTAAGTTGTTTTAAAATAGAGGTAAATATTTGGGTATTTGGATAAATATTTAGAAGACAGACTTTCAACTAATCAAATTTTTGTATAAAATCATATTTTTCGCAAATTATATTGCTATGCTATCGAAATTTGATTTTATTAGCAGAGTATCGTCGAAAATAGTTTTGGTGGCATAAAACCCCATCAAAAATCGATATTAATACAAAGATCGACAACTCATTAAATTCGAAAGTACAGTGACTGGACCTCATAGCTCTAGAGCAATTTATTAGTACTTATTAGTCTCGATTTGGAACTCTTAAATTATTCGCTCAGCTTTACTTTTCATCCCTAATACGATAGTTTTAGAACTCACAACAGACTACCACAGTTGCTATTTCATTCCAATTTTTTTAAGGTTTTTTGAACTAGAAGGTTTATGGTTGATGACTATTCAGGGAGAGATTACTCAGTAGATACCACAAACTTATTTAGTGATATTTGTCAATTCTTTGCGAAAGAAAAACATACCAAAATATAAGTAAATTAATTTACTATTAATATAATATATATTTATATATTTGTACTTTATACAATTCATCTCTTGGTGAACACATGTTATTTTGTATCTAAAAGGATTAGTGGAGCTATTAATAAGCTTCTACAACTTTCTAAATAAAGCGAAATGAGTGTTCAAAGATTATATGTTTTACCACCAAAAATTCTGAACAAGGAAATGTGGAGTGTATTTCCCAAATGTGCTGCACCTCAACTTTGCTTTTTCATTAATATGCAGGTGAATAGTTATATTATCACGTGTCAACATTATATTTAGGATAGAAAGTTGGTTATTTCCATTAAAATTCGTAGATAATAAACAAAGAACTGTAATATTTTCAAAATAGTGGCAAACAGAAATTCGCTTTTATTTATAAGTCCATCTTTAATTTTTAAAATTTTATATTTATAATGTTAATGATATACTAAGATATTAATCATAATTTTTTTTTGCTAATTTCTTTCAGAATTAAGTAGTTAAATCAGGTACTTCTTCGTTATTTAAATTTTCTAATTTATGTAATCAGACATTTTAATAAACATCATCAATTCTGAAATTGTAATTTTCGATTAGAATATTTGCATGATAACAATTAAATTGATATTTCATATTACATAATATTTTTGGAATTATCAAAAAATGTGTGCAATCTGGTAATTAACTTGGTAATACATATATTATCTGCCAAAATTAGATGTTAGAACATAATATATAATTTCAGTTTTTATTTTTTAAGCTATTTTTGCCTTTAAACTCCTCACATTGTAACACACAAATGGAGAAGAATCTTAACTAGCCTTTCAACCATCTCAAATATATTTACGGCTTTTATAATGATTATACGATGAATTTTTACAGTATATTTTGATTATTGCAAAGACACGAGACCATTGTAATTATGTGGAACTCAATGGAAATTATTCAAACTTTGCAAATGAGACTATGACATAAATGCTTTTCTTCAAATTTTTGCTTTTTCATAACTTTTATTAAACTTAAATAGCAGTTTTCTCTAACTAAATCTATTTTTTTTTTTTTGTTTCACAGACGAATACTACCAAATTAGTTTTTCCATTAAGTGCATGCGCTCTTTTAGAGTTTCTGATGAGCTTTACTCACAAAAACAGCCATCTTCTAATCTGGCAATCCCAAAACGAAAGGTCCAATAAAAAAACAATTGTGATTTTTTTTATTGCAATTACAATTTTTTTTTTTTGTTGTTGATTTTTAGAGGGGAAGGAAGATATTGCTGAGTTTACTGGATTCCCAATTTCGTTTTATTATTTAGTTTATGATTTATTAGCTTTTTTTAATTTTCTAGAATGTCTGATAACTCATTTTCTTACTTTCCATACACTTTTATGAATAGGGATTGCAATACTGGGATACCGAGATACCGAATACCGGTACTTTGAGCCATTTGTACAATTTTGTAATACCGATATTCACAAGTTTAAATGCCGTTTTTTCGGTATTTACAAGGAATATTTTAAATTGTCTCCACTATATGTTCAGGGATAGCTAACATAGCAAAATAGTATACACTTTTGTTTTTATGTTTCCCTAAAGGGTGAAATTAATTAGACTGTGATTTTTGAACGATTTTTGAAACTGAGAAATCCAATCCAAAAAGCAATAATCGAATTTAACCTGCAAATTAATTTTTCAGATAGTGAATTCTACTTAATATCCAGAACAGTATCAGCTCTACTTCCAATAAAACTGGCTGTTGAGGCATTATGTCGGAGAGATTCTAATTTATTAACAGCTGTTGTTTATTGTTGCATTAATGCAACAATAAATTTCATGTTGCAGTCACTGAAAGAACAACACACATCACTATCTGAAGAATTATATATTACATTGAAAAATCGCACATAAGAAAGGCATACCGAAATAGAAAATATCTTAGGATATTTACATAATTATAATGATTTTAAAAAGGAAAATGAAAAAGAAGAAAAGAGACTAACCAATTCCTTTCTGATCAAGTTTATCGTAAATTTTCTTAAAATTTTTTACCCACAAGCCTATCCACATTCAGAAGAATTTGGTAAAGTCATCAAAGATTATGAGGACACTAGTGTCGATAGTGAAGAGGAATTGTCTTTTGAACAAAAATTAGAATTAGCGATAAATAAAAAAATTTCAACAAACCAAAATACAATACAGAAATCAGCTATATCCAAAACCATCCGACGAGAAATCGATTTATTTGAAGATGAGGGATTTAGAGGTTAATACTTGGAAAAAGTTTATCGTGCATTGTTAACAGTACCACCAAAGAGCGTTTTCGACAGCTGGTAATTTTTGCACAAAATTACGTTCCAGGCTTAATGACAGTACAATTGAAGCATTATGTTTTTTAAGATCACATTTCAAAAATTTGTAAGAGTACCACAGACTGAATACTTACACTTTTTTGTGATTTAAATAAATATTCCTTTATTTTTTTGTGATTCTTTATATAGTGTTATAATTTATAAGTTTCAAATTATTTTTTGTGATATTTATGCTCTCTAATAAAACTGAAAATAAAGCAAAGAAACACCTCTGTTTTCTTTCTTTTTCTAAAATTTTTACTACCGGTATTAAAACCGGTATCCCGGTATTAAGATCTAAAAAATATCGAATACCGGTATTGAAATTTTGGTTCTTTATTGCAATCCCTATTTATGAATTACATTTTTTTTAAATATATCACTATTTTTATGAGAATCATTTTGAATGAAAAGAAAAGAAAGGGGGATCAGAATATTAAGTATATTTAAATATATAAAGATGTAAAAGCAAAATACAAGTGGGAACAATTTTTTAAATCATTAAATTTATAAAATGTTAACCTCAGAAGAAATATTAAAAAGTATTTGATTCTTCAAAATATATTACTTATTTAAATATAAGCCTACTAAATTTCATTTAGAAATATTTATTTCAAGTTCTGTAGTTTCCAAAATAAATCATAGACTAGCTTTATGAAAAACAGGAAATATGATTGTTTGAAATATAATTGTGAAATTTATTAGAGTACAGCTGAAGCAGTTAAAACTAATTTCTCAGAATCATGCGTCTTATAAATGAATTAATTAGGTTGTAATTCAAGGGCGTCTCTAACCAAAATTTGACACGAATCATAAGAATTTACTATTCTTATTTGTTTTAATTCTGAACCAAAAAAATGATTCAATTATAATTTTAAATGAATTAAAAATAAAAATGTGATTAGAACAATGACAGGGATTTCAACAGCATAAAGAAATATGATCATCATTAGAATAAGTTAGGTTGAATGTTTTAAATGTTTTATCAATTACGACATAGGAATTATTGATCAAATTATTGCTGAGTTCTTCCTAAAGAAATACTGTAAAATATTTAGATGAACATATATATTACATAAATCACTAAATGATTGTAAAATGCATTGTTACATTAATTTGTATTTTATATTATCTAAATATATAAAATCTGTTAACTTGAATAATAACTCTTATACCTACATTTAAATGCATATTTTATATCAATAAAACAAATATTAAAGTGTTAAATAACATACAAAGTTCGTTTACATGTTTTATTATATGAATCTAAATATTAGATAATTTCTGTATTTTTATATAGAATAAATATATAGAATAGAATTGAGAAAAAACTTTGTTTATAATGCTACCGTTAAAAATATATCATGTATGCTATCAGGGTTGGTGGAAACTGCTTTGCCAAATCCAATTTCAAAAGATAATAGCAAAATTCTAAAGCGTTAATCAGGGAAAAGGAGATATTTTTTCCTTCTCAATTGCCTTATCATTAGTAAAGTAATTTTATTGCACCAAATAAATATTCAATTTCTTAGTTACGAGTTTCTTAGTTTTAGTTCAGGATTCTCAAATTTAAGATGCCCTGTCGGCATAAAAACTAGAAAAGCGTTCATTAATGTCAGAAGGAAAAAAAAAAAAAGACCGCGTTCGTCCATGTGATACTGCCTAAATTGACAGAGATCCTGACACTTCTGCTCTACCGGGGCCGTGTTCGCTAATTAAGTTTGTTAATTATTATTGGCATTTATAAATGGTAAAATTATGCTTAAAACGGAGGGAGAAGATTTAGACTCTAAAAAAAATCTTTATACTTTTTCTGAAAATAACTTACAGAGAAAAAAAAACATGAAACTAAGAAAGAATTCGCTGATGGGAGAAAATTTGGTCACGTTCATTCGTATGATACTGTCTTAATAGACAGAGACCCAGAAACTTCTGCTTTACCACGACCATGATCGTTTGTTATAATAATCGGTGGTATTTATAAATGGTAAAACTATGTTTAAAATAGGGGGGGGGGGATTTAGACTCTAAAAAGTCTTGATACCTTTTTTGAAAATAACATACAGAGAAAAAAAATATAAAAACTAAGAAAGAATTCGCTAATGGGAGAAAAATTGGCCACGTTCATCCGTGTGGTACTAGGCACAGATATAAAAACTTCTGCTTTACCACAACCATGATCGCTTGTTATAATTATCATTGGCATTTATAAATGGTAAAATTATGCTTAAACCGGGGAGGCGAGGATTTAGTGTCCTCAAAGTCTTGCTGTCTTCTATAGGATTGCATACTATATCATTTTCTATAATAATTTTTTTGGAATTCGAGCATTTCAGTCGAAAAATGATTAGAAAGAATACTAGTGTCTGAATACCAAGTGTGAATAGTTTTAGTTTTAAAGTTAATTTTCAAAACGTAGTTTAGATTGGGCTTTGTCTTTTCATTGAGCTTTCAGAATTGCAATACTTTGCCTTTTCAAACTAAGCTTTCTTCTAATATTAGTTTCTTGAAAGAAAATATCATAGAAATTTTTTCCACTTATTCTATTTCAAGTATCTGATATCTGAAAGAATTAATCTCAATTGTATGAATCTCTGCAGAATCTTTGATAACTTTCAAAAACGTATTTTTATATCATAAAGCATTAAAAAGTTAAATACTTAATTGAATCCTTGAATAAATTTTTTAAAAATTCAAATATTTACTTCGAGCACTGAAATTCAGCACTACATATACATATTTTTTGCGCATTATTTATTATAAGACAGGAACTTGAAAAATCTATTGGAACTAAAAAAAAATGTGTTCATATATATTTAAAAAATTTATAAGTTTATATAATATATAACAAATACATATATAAAAAATGTTTTCAAATATGGAAAATTATTTTTTTTAAATAGAAATAAATCTTATTGAATTTTGGATGCAAACTCTTTAAAAGTTTTAGAAAATAAAAATAAAAGACATCTGAGCCCAATTGTTTTGAAGGATATTATAAATATTGATTTAGAATATAAAAGAAAGCTTGTTATGAGAATTTGTGATTCTTCAGACACCATTTCTGGAGTAACTGTGTCAGTATAAAGGATGTCTTTTTCAGATGTCAAAATTCAGAAAAAAATCCCGTTTTCGTCTAGAATAATCAGGTCTCATCAAACACCTATAAGAATAATGAAGAATTCAAACTTATATTTCATATCTAGAACTCAAATTTTAATTCGTTTTTTTTACAGGTTTTTAACTGAAAAATTTTAATAATTTGAAATTTTATATAAGAATTAAACAAAATAATATGACATACTGCTTTTGTTTCCGCTCCTGGCTTTCACGCTTGAAAAATAATTTTTAAAACAATTTTGAACAAGATAATAAAAAAAATGCAAAAATTTAAAAAATATTCTAAATGTAAAATTTCTCAATAGCAAGAATTTAGGCCACAAAACCTTTCATTGCATGTTATCCTCAACTGCGTTTGTTTCCGCTCCTGGCGTTCACACTTAAAAAACAATTTTGAGCAAGATAATAAAAAAAATTGCAAAAATTTAAAAAATATTCTAAATGTAAAATTTCTCAATAGCAATAATTTAGACCACAACCTTTGTAATCAACTTTAGAGACTTGAAAAGAAATTACTAAGAATTAAGTTCTGAAATTTAATATTAATACTTCGTTTTTAATTTGAATACGTGCTAGAATATGTTTTCATGCCGGCTTCCTGGCATAGGAGTAGCGCGTCTTCCCCGTGTTCTGGGCTTCCTGGGTTCGAGTCCCGGTACGGGCATGGTTGTTCTTCCTCCGTTCTATCTGTGAGATGTGTGAATGTAAAAAGGGGTTATGCAAGCGACCCTGTAAAAAGGGGTTATGCAAGCGAATGAGATGTGTGAGTAGCTAAGGCGTATTCTTGGCCCTAGTTGGCGCTGCTAAAACAATAGATGCTCCCTTGGCTTAAAATCTCTGACTTCGTCAGCGAGCTTGTCCATGACAAGTGCCATTATAAACAACATCAATAACAACAACAATATGTTTTCATATATAAAATGAAAGCAATTATTACATATAAAATGAAAACAAAAATTAGATTAACCTAAAAGGTTGTGTGATTCCAGACAGTTGCCTACCTCGTACATTTTATTATTAATACGAAATTCCCGACAATATTTTTACAATATCTTAATGCCATTCAAACCTATTGCACAGCATTTAGAATATTTTTAAAAATGTTTCTTGAAGATATCGTTTTATATTTTGTAGTGATAAAGATTATCATTGTTTAAAAAAAAAAAAAAAAGCTAAGTTTTATTATGCATTATGTGATCTAAAGTACCCGGGCACTTTCAGATTCTGTCAAAGTAATTTAAACAAATGACTAGAAAATGATGAAGAAAAGGGTTTGGATACACCCCCTTTCACAGAAATATGAAAATGCCTCCTATCAATGGTTTTAATTGCCGTGAGAAATACTATTATATATATTTTTTTTAAAAATAGAAAGTGTATTCGGGAAATATAACAATTTTTTTAATTGTTCTTTTTTTTTTTTTTTTTTTACTTATAACCAGCAGAATTTTGAACCTAATTATATAAAACTCGGAGGCAGATCAAATATGTGGGGGCCCCTGGCGCTAAAGCTCTTGAAAGCCCTCTAAAGAAATCCCAGATATAAATTTCTAAATTTCGACAGCTAAGATTTAATGTTTTAAATTAATTTCTCATATTTTGATTCATAATAACTATTTCCTTTAACAATAATTTCATTTTATGGTTTCTCTATTGTTTTGTTTTAATTACCGATTTAATTACTTTAATTGATCTTCGTTAATAATTATTATATTTTTAAATCAATAAATGAATTTATGAAATTTATATCTGTAATTTTCATACCTAAATATTTATATTAAACATTACGAAACAGCTTATTATTCATTATATCAAGAAAGGATTTTTCTTCACAAAATTACTTAGATTTTTATCTGTCAAATAAATATATATTATATTCAACGAGTAATTAAAATTTAAAAAATGATAATTAATTACTGAAATACTATAAAATAATAATAATAAAAACATTGCAAGATTTAAATAGTTTATTAATATAATTGAAGCGTGTTATCTTTTTTCCCCATTGTTCTTAATTTGCTATAATCCATTATAAATCATTTTATGTCTCCCTTTCTTAACAATTTAGAAATTTTAGTGGCCTTGAGATTATGTACAAAAGTCTTCAGAAAAAGTAATCTGCAAAGTATGCTTTAAAATAAATCGAAGATTAAAAGCAAATTCGGATCATTCAGAAATTTGCTCACATTATTACTAAAATGAAAAGAAACTTGATTGCTTTGTTCAACAAAGCTGATACATTTTCAGATTCCTTTAAAATTTGTCTCAAAGAACCATTTGAATAGAATTTAATAAATGAAACTGAGTTCTGTTATATAGCAATATAAATTTCAAAATAAAAATAAACATTTTCAAAAAAAATAAGCTCTAAGGATTGAAAATACACACACAAAAATAATCCAATCAAAAATCATTCCAAAAGCAGAGAATTTCAGGATGCTTATTAGCTCTTAAAATTGCAAAAAAAATATATATTTTTTAAATGACGATATTTTTAAATTAACAATATATTATGAGTCAAAAGACTAAATAGAATAATAATATCTTATAAGCCAAAAGACTAAATAGAATTACCGTTGAAGGGAATAAGTATTGAAAAAAAAAAACTTTTACATCAATTATTGATTTCTGATTTTTTTAAAGCAATTTTTCTTTTTTTATAGAATTAGCATTGCTATTATTTAAAAGATTTGATTTGCCGGATAAAATAGGATGTCTGAACAATACCTTATGTTAGACAAAAACAAAGTATCTATTGCAATTTTTTAAAAGCTTAATTTTAGCGGAATCTATTCTTTAATTAGGGTTCCATTTTGCAATATTTGAACATTAAGAAAAATATTTTTAATATTTGCAAACTTTATAAAGCACACATATTTCCTTTTATAATCTTTATTTCATCTAAAAGTAATTAAAGACACAAGTTTGGAAATTTTGTGTATGCTAAACATGTTTCACAGTTTAAGTAAAATCTCAGATGATTATTCAATAAAAATTTCTCTAGTTGAACAAAAAAAAAAAAAAAAAAAAAAATTGATGTATTTTAATAAGAAATATTTTTCCATGTTAATAATGAGTTAAATTTTTTCATGCATCCAATTAAATTACAGAAAAGAGCAGCATTCTTTAAGAAGCGAAGCACTTAAAAAAATTTTCATTGCTTACTTAGAAAGATAAAACTTAATTGTATATATATCGATTTTTTTAAGAACACTTTAAATAAAAAAAACCATCTCAACATTCCTACTATTAATAACAGTATGTGTATACACTGGAGATCCACAGGCCAGGCCGTTTGACCTATAGCAAACAAACTTGGTTCATATACATTTTGGAGAGTGGAAATGTGAACCTCAGTGCGATTTTTGGGAGCTTCTTATTAACTAAAAATTAAGCTTTTCGGACAATGTTTCGTGATAACTTCCGATGTATACTGACACACACAAAAAAAATTTTTTTTACATAGTTTTAAAATTTAAAAATTATATTTCTAATAATACCAATTCAGTCGCCTCGAATTTTTAGTATAAATTTAGTTAACTATTAACAATGTTTTGAAATATATTGCACTGCTGTTATAAATGGCACCTGAATTGTTTTTGTGGTTTTTATTAATATTTTTTATTAAATTTTATTCGTTTGCCAAATCTTTTTTATTACTTTTTTTTATTTTTTTTCCTACCTTTGTTGATGATCAAGATTGAAGATTTAGTTTATTTTTTCTTATAAAGCATACTGTTTCCATAGAGAAATAACATAAAGTTTCTTTTTAAATATCTTTTTAATAACGAGTTTAGGCATTGTGGTAATTAATGCCAGCTTCAAAAGTGAACAATGGTTTAAGTTTTATAAAATTCGATCATTTTTATATACACTTCTATACTATTGCTTTTTAGCTTGCTGTTTTACTTTCTTGTTGAACGAATGAATGACGAATTATTTTTTATTGGATAATGGAAGTTTTATTAAATAATTATCTGACAAACTACATAATTCATTAAATATATGTTTTTAATATGTAATACGATTTTCAAATATTTCTTCTTTCTTCCTTTATATTTTTTTTCATAAAACGCATTTTAAATTTTACATTTTAACCTTCATAAATAAATTTTTTGCTAGAACATTTTATCATATAGCCTCATATTTTACAATACTGTTGATGCAGCATTCAATATGTCTTGATATCCATGCTAATATTCCGTATGATTCCAAATATTTTATGATATTATGGTTCTATTGAGTATGTTATATAAAAATTATTAAGTGAAATGCAAAATAATTTCTGTTTTAATTATAATATAATATCTGGAAAACCGAACTTCACTCGGTAGTTTTTTTTTATCGGAAATAAAATCCTATCCTATCCCTCGTTTAAAGTTATAAGCAAAATTTAAGTGAACTGCAAACGCGGAATCGAACACGAGAACAATGTACGGATACTGGAGTCCGAAACCCTAATCATTACTCCATTTCTGATACGTTTGTGTTGATCGTGTATGGCCCCATGTAAATATTTAGTTATGAAACAGGGGGGGGGGGGGTACGTAAAATCATTTTTTTTTTTTTTCATAATAAAGGTTAAGTTTTAAAGAAGTAAAATTTTATTTTTCTGTGCTTCAATGAAAAGTAATTCAATTATTTGTAAATTTTTCAACCCCAATTTTTAACTTCCATGATAAGTTTCTTTCAATAGATGCATAAATACAACAACTTTATACTCTATTTTTTTATGAAAAATAATTTATCTCATAGTATTGATGAATTTGGCGCATATATCAAATGCTACTGCAATGGAAAAAGCTGGTGTTAAATTCGCTGTTAGAGAATACAAAAGTATAAAGTTAAGCCATTTCAGCGTTTTATTTTGCAATTAAAATTTTTGCTTTGTACTTTTTTTAATTATTATTATTTTCTTTCATAAAATTACCAAAAAAAGTATGTGTGTGTTTTCAAACATTTTTTTTAAACCTTTTACTGGCATAAGTTAGATTTGATTTAAATACGTCCAGCAGGTATTTGTTTCAGAAAGAGCAACGTTTTCTTTCTAACGCATTTGTAAAAATTTGGAAATCTCCAACTTCAGAAGTCCAACTAAATGTTAAAACCTTTTTTTTTTACAAGACTGGAAAACTGATGTACTTTTAACCGTAACTAATGGTTTGGTTTCAACTGAAAGTAATGGCGCTTTATTTAAGCTTAGGTTTCGGTTTCACATATATTATTTTAAAATTGGTTATTTTGTAAATGGAATATGTATAATTATTAATAAATTGTCAGTCTTTCTGAGATAGGAATTTGTTTTATTTAGGATGTTTTTAATCTTAATTATTCATCCAATATAACAGAATCTACATTATTTGCAAATTTTAAATAAAATTCTCGTTGTGTATGCGCCTTACAGGAAACAAGTAAATCGCTTTAATTGGAAAGTAGTGATGTGAATGGATGCAGTTTGGTTTGTTAAAGATATGATGGTAATGATCTCTTATGTTCATTACAAATCCGTACTGAATTTATACATTTAACAAATGAAAATTCCATTTTAATAACGGCAACCATATTTCGTTTCGAGAAGTTTTCTTATAATTTTTTTATCTTTAGCTACTTTTTAAACCAAATTTTGTCTCTGTTCCACAAAAATTATTCATGTAATTTTAATCATTTTGATTTGCAAATTCCTTATGATCTTAACACTTTTCTCGTTTTGTTTTAGAATAGATTCCTTTTCTTATGATGTCACTTCTCTCCCAATCATGATGATTAATGACAAAACATTTTAAATAAAATAATTTAGTATAGTATGCCAGACATGGTTTTAAAGAATTAGTTAAAGCTTAGCATTTATAGACCATTTGATATTAATTTCTGTCCAAATTAAATGTACAGATATGCTTGTAAAAATTTTGCTTTGTGTAATATTTATTGTCTTAAAAATTGATTTGCAAAAAAAAATTAATTAATTAATGCATAAATAGTTTTTATATTTTTTTTTCTATTTGTTGATATGACATTTATTAATATTTCCTATAAAATTATCACAAATGTTATTATTTTTAAAATATAATTTAAGCATTATTTAGCATTTTCCTTTTATTTCAGAGGATTTATCAACTGTCAATCTTTCCTTTTGCATCCATATGAGTCGATATTATCAAAAAGTAATAACTTGAATAAATGATATTTGGTTTAGAGTTATAGCATCTAAAACGTAGATGTATATCAAATTTGAACTACATTTATCAAAGGATTGACTATCATATGTACTTTTAAAATTTTATAGCTGCAGTAACTTTAAAATGTAATGACTTAAATATGTGAAATTTAGTATGTGATCTTGAGATTTTAATTGTAGTTTTAAGTTAAATTTCTGTTCCAATTGATATGAAAAAAAGGCCAAAATATATATTCTATTTTCTGATGATTGTGTATTAGGCACATCTCGGTGATTTATCACAAAAAAAAAGTGTCTAAGATTGCATGTTGTTAAGCTTTTTATAACCATTGCTTTCCAATAGTGTGTAGTTAATACACTAGAAAATTTATTAGAAAGTATAAAAGAAAGCTTCGGGGAAATTTTATGAAACTATACCCTCTTGTTTGTTTCATTATTTATTACATATTTTTAAAAATAATTTTTATTCATAAGAAAACTGAAACATTCAGAGTATTTCTTTTTTAAAAAAAATAAATTGTTTCCTAAGTCATTTGATAAATAAAAGATGATATTTATAAAGTTATGCTTGATTTATAAGAATTCATGTATCAATAGCAAATATATTCATATTTAAATTAAAAATATTATGTTAAAAAAAACACAAACTATCACCAAAGAATTTCATTTGATTATTTAAGAAAAACAAATCTTATTTTTAAATCATATGTAATTTTTTAAATTTCCATTGCAATTTTCATTATAGACTAGACATGTTTAAAAAATTTATCTTTAAATGACTAGCAAAGTAGGGAATTCGGTCTAATATGTTACCATTTAAAATATATGAAATTTTGAAAAGAAATCGGAAGTCTAATCCAAATGAAAATTTATATATATGAGCTTAAACATCATAAATCATTATAAGATATTTATTCATTATTATTTTTCATCCTTGGTTTTTCAAACTTAAAAAAAATATATATAACTAATTTTGAAATGCAAAATAATAATTAAATTAGAACAAATTATTGATTAATAAATTTCTTCATATAAAGTTAAGAAATATGGATTTGTTTCCAAGAATCCAAATTGATTTATTACTGCAATTTTTATCTGAACTTTCCAAATTTTTCAATGATAGAAGATATGTAAAAATTTTATTTGTCATTTAACAATTACAGTGATCAATTAAAAGTTATCTTTTTGAGATGATATATTATTAAAATAAGTTTAAACAAATGTGTAAACCCACTTTTCCCATGAACTTTTCAAATAGTTTGCCCAAATACAATAATAGCTATTAATACAATCATTAAATCTGCATAAAGGTATAATTTGATATGTGGGTATTATAAATTATTGCCTGATTATGATGAATTATTATTATGATACCTTTTGAGAATTATTCTGAATGATATAATACAAAATTTGAAAAATATAGCTTCTCAATTATTTTAGAAATTGTTATTTTCCTGCTAACAAGTACAATATATTATCATTTGATTTCAGTTTATTTTGCAATTATCATGAAATTCTCACTCAGACTATGACATGTTTTATATTTGATCTAAAATTATATATACTGCTTAAATAAATAATTTAGCATGCATTTGTAAATTTATTTTAGAGATTATTTTAAAGCATTATTTTATCATTGTATTTTATTATATGTAACTACATTTTAAATTCATCAAGTACTTTTACAGTGATAGAAAAATTTGTGTAATAACTTAAAATATATTGGTAGATCTGTTTTTAAAAAAAGATAGGTTTTAAAGAAGTTAAAAGGTGTATATATATATATATATTTCTTTAAAACTTACATTTATGTATTACAAATGGACAAATTGATATGAAATCCATTTTCCATATCAAACTTAAAAGTATTATCTGTCAAAATAAGAATATGGTTGATATATTGCCTATCAGGCTGAAAATGTAGTTGGCTTATTTTGCACTCAAACAAAACTACAGCTTTCTTCCCTTCTTGTTTAATTCCTTTCTAGTTTCATTCCCCCTTAAACTAGTTTAATTCCCTTTTTCTCAGGCAGTGTGATGTTGAGTTGTTGAAATGCATAACAAATAGGTTATTTGAAATTAAATTGCATTACCTAATTTCTACTTCACATTTTTTCCATAAAAATTATGATTAAATTAAGCTTTTCTTATTCATCTTGTAAGGTGACAAAGGATGTTTGTTTAATGGTTGAAACAAACAAAGACAAAATTTATTATATATATTTCTCAGTGCTTCATTAAAAATACTGAAATGAAAATAAGTTCTAATTTATCTCCATGTATTGGGTTTGAATAAATTATTGAAAATTTTTTTATATATAAATAACTGTGTTTTGTTCTATAAAAAAATTAGAGCACTTATTTATTTTTATAGTCCCCAGAGTTGCTTGCAATTTTTCAGATTATTTCCTTAGTTATTTTATTATATCTGTGTGATAGTTAATGAATAATAAGTGCATTTATCTGTTTGTTATTTATTTTTAATCATTAAAACTGGGGATATTGAATTGGCATGAATGGAACCTGGGACCTTGTGGTTCACAGCCGAGTAACAAAACCACAAGATAAAAGTAATTACTCGTGTCGTAATAAAAGTAATTACTCGAAATGATAGAAACTTATAAATCTTTTGAACAAATAGGGCATGTTATTAACTTCCAAACTTATTACATTATATATCAAAATGAAATATATAATTTTTTGCTATTCTATTAAAAAATTACTCCATATTTGATTTTTTCTAAGTTATGTAATTCAATTATTTTTTTTTATTTTTATGAAAATATACATGCTTGCTTTGAAATATAGAAGTATACTTTTTTATTAAGAGGTAAATATAGAGAAATAATTGAGACATGCAAATACCATGATATTATGTATATTCTGTTTGAATTAATTTTAAACTATTTGGCTTGATGAGAAAATAGTATATATATGTTCAGTTTAGTATATCACTTTCTTCTATCATCTATAAATAATTCAGATTAACTACCATTTGTTTCTTTCTAACTTCCTGATTTATTACAATTTTCTCTGTTCTCTTGATATCTTTTTTTTTTATTAATAATAAAGGAGAATGTATGTATATTGCTACTCTAGGAATACCATTAAATCCAGTTTTATATTATTTAGGCATATATATACATTTTTGAATAGAAATTTGCAATTCAGAGTGATTTTTATAATTAGAAATGACTCTGAATTACATATTAAAAAATTAATTAAATAAAAAGTTGAATTTTGAAAGACGTTTTTCTACTTTCAATATTAAAAATATTAAAGTGAAAAAAAAAAAAAAAGTCCGCCTCTTTAAAATTGAAAATTTTTTCTTTCAAATGATACAATTTAGTTGACATAATATGTTTTGCCTTTTTTTAGATTAATTTTTAAATTTATCTTACAACAATATATTTTACTTTTGTACTGAAACTTAAATAATATCAACTGCTACTATTGATATTTCATTCTGGATTAATTTGCCTTTGTTAATGGTGAAGATATGTCTTATTTTTCATAATGAGTTGGTTTTTATTTAAAGTATATTTTAAATAAATTTTTTTTAAAAAATTGTGTTTCTAATTAAATTTTAACTTCTTAAATAAGCAGTGCTTAAAAATTTTCCAAGTGCTTCTATTTCTAAATGCAATTGGCCCTTCTTATACTATAATTGAATTTTAAAAAGGCATTTTTGTATTTTTCAAAATTGCCTTCTTATTGCTCTATTCTAAATTTTTGAAAACAGTGAATTTTTATGAATAATCTAGGGGTGTATTACATATATTATAAACAACATTCTATTGTGTGCATAAAATTTCAATTGATTGTGTGCATAAAGTTGAATTCAGTGTTTCTGTTTATTTTTAGTAAACAAATTTATTGTCAGTAAGAAAAATTTTTTATTAGCTTAAGTCAAATACTTACATTTTATATTAAAATTCAAATTTTTGATGACTGAAAATTAGGGAGATACATAGCACAATAAGCAGCATGATATATTTTTTCTGAAGCAGTACACATTTAATGTTTATAAAAATTTGGAACTAAAAATATTTTGCAGAGGAAACCTTTTAGAACAAGCTGCAAAAAAATATTTTATTCAAAATGTTAGCAATAATTCATTTTCGTGAATTAGCGATTTGCTACCAAAGGTTAGCATTTAATAAATTCATTATAAAGTATAGTGTCAGCAAATATATATATATATATTTCCTAATTTAGCAGCCTGTATTATTGACTTGTAGAATTAACAACATTCTTCTTAAAATATTATCTTTCTGTTATATAATCTTTCAAATTGCCCTAAACGAATTTTTTTTATTTTATATATGCATATTAATTTACTTTATTCTAAAATAATATTTCTTCTTTTTTTTTTTTCTTAGATATTGGTCCAGTTACTGTAACATCAGATCCAGATTTATTTCAAAGGCATTTAAAGGAACTTTATGTTCAGGGTGGTGGAGATTGTCCAGAAATGAGTATAGGAGCTATAAAACTAGCTCTTGAAGTTAGCCTTCCTAGTTCCCATATATATGTATTCACCGATGCTAGGTCAAAAGATTATTATTTATTAGATGATGTTTTGAAACTTATCCAACGGAAACAGAGTCAGGTATTTTGAATTTAAATATGAAAACATTTTTTTTAATTTTATTTATAGTGATATTTTAAAATTTTGTCTTTTTGAGTATATTAAACTTTTTTTTTCTATATATGTGTATTATTATTTAGAAATATTAATAAAATATTATTGTGATAGTAATTTTAGTAGCTTTGATATGGACTTGTATAGTGATAATTTAAAGGAGAAGTGCAAGGAATTATTGGTTTCTATATATTTTCTTTTCCATAAATGGTTGGTGAGATTTTGAACAATTAGCATGAAATGTTGAAATAAATTAATATGTTGAAAGGTAGCCAAATTAAAAATTTCCCTTATATATGATGCAATTAACTTTTGTTAAAGTCTAAGGCATTAACATTCTAAAAATTGAGTTGATTAATTAATATTATTGCATATATGTCCATGTATTTTGTATTCTGTTTTTAACTAAAAATATTGGGTTAATTATTTTTTGTACATATAAGTTTTAATATACTAGAGTAATAATAAATAAAAGTTTGCAATCAAACTGACTGCAAAACCAAATAAATTGGTTTATATCATTGAATATTTTTGAAAAAACAAGTTTAAAAAGATTGTAATTTTATACAATTTTTGTAGCTTTAAAATTAATATTCCCAGCAATATAGCAGGGTGCATAGTGTCATGAAAAGTGCTTAAATTTGAAAACCATTTTTAAGCACTTTAAAAGTGTTTAATTTTCCGAAAAGGTCCTTATAAAGTACTTCATTTTCTCGTAAGTGAATAAAGCTTTTTGTTTTGTTTCCCCACAAGTTGAAAATGATAATTCAAAATCATGGTCATAAAAGCTTCTTTACGTAATGTATCAAAAACGAAAACCAACAAAAGGGAAGAATTCTAAGAAGTATTTTAGGGGTTCTAGCACATATTAAGATAACACTTAATGATTCTTTTTTTCCCTTTCTTCTCCTTCCCCTCTCCTTTTTTTTTTTTGGCTTTTTCCCCCCTTCCTTTTTATTCAACAATGTGCATTGCCATTTATTAAAATACTGGAATAGTTATGTAGAAGGGGAAATGCGAAATGCGTACTATGCCATGCTTTGCTTGAATGACCTACTACAGCTATTCAACTGTACTATATTGAATTATTATTAATTGCGGTACATATTTACATTAGTCAATTGCTTAAAATCTAGTATGATGAAATTTTAACTTGGAAGTCTTTAATTTTCAATGATCGTGATATCTTTCACAGCATTTTTTTTAATGTCTCCATCCATTTGAACATTTTTCTTTCTTGGACTAAGCAAATTTGTTTTGACTAAGAAAAGAAGGAACTGCTGTATCTGGCACTTTAAAAAAAATTTTGACTAAAAAGTTTTTTTAGATTTTTTTTTTTCAGGATTTAGGTTTTATTATTTTATAATGATTTTTTTTCTTCTTTTTATAGCTTTTATAGAAATTTTTTCCCAATAAAATCTCTCTTTATATATAAATTCTTGTGCTAAGCAATACCCAGCATTAAGCCATTGAAGTTAGGAGCATGAAATTTGGGAAGTTACTTTTTGGGCATTAGAGGCACACTAAGAACGGAATTCTCAAACTTTTAATTCGAAGTTTAATTTTAAAAAAATAGAATTTTAACGTGTTTTCATCGTTACATCAAAGCATATTTTCGTATAAAAATTATATTAATGCTGTTTTAAAGGTTAAAAAATAATAGCTTTTGAATAAAAAAAATTTATTTGGTTAAATGTAATTTTTTAAAAATAATTCCTGAGAAATTAGTTTAGGGCACAGTTTATAACAAAGATTTTTTATTATAATGAAATTCTAAATGATAGTTTTTCTTTGAATCGTTGAATCACATTATTCTGCATCTGTTAAAATTGTAGTAAAAGAAAAGAAAATGCTTTCTTTGCTTTTATTTAAACTTTAAAAAAATTTGTAAAGCTTGTTTATTGAATAAAATTCGTCATTCAATAAGTTTTGTTAAATTTTGAAGCAATTTGATATATTGTCTCGCTCTGGCTTGAAGAATGACTGCTTTAAAAAATGCTTCAATTGGCATTTTGACTTTCTCCTATACAAAATTTAGAGAAAATATTGCAATCATCAAAAAATTCGAACTCAATTTTAATGAATCTCCACGTTTCAAACCTCTTTGAATTCGAAAACACATTTTGGAAAATGTCTGTCTGTGATAACACAAAAACACTTTGAGCTAGATGGATGAAATTTGGTATACGGTCTTCAGACCAAACTTGTAGATTCCGATCAAATTTTCAACAACATTCGTTTAGAGGAAATATGTTTGTCTGTCCGGCTGTTTGAATATAAGTTAGCATGATAACTACAAAAAGAAGAGAGCTAGATACTTAAAATTTAGTACACATATTTACTATCTATTGTATAAACATCTTTCAAATTTTGATCCAAATCCAACAAATGGTTCGCCACTTATCCGTCTGTACTTCCAGAAATATGTAAACGTGATAATGCAAAAATATAGTGACAATATAGAAAATTTGGTATGTAATTTTGTGAATATAAACGTAGTTTTGAATAAAACTTTTGTTTTAATCAATTAAGAAGAATGCATCCAGAACAAAATTCACTTTTTGAATACTTTCAACCGCATGCCAGAGATTAATCCCAAAACATTTGCCAACGATCACACGATAGAGTCAGTAAAAATATTTAATTCTCACCTAGTGTTAACTTTCCGTAACTACTATCCAATGCCACACAAGGCATTTCCTGGCAATATGCGAGAAATTTTTGAAGAGACACTTTGGCTGATTCATTTACGTTTTACTTCTAACTACAGAGCTGTTTTTTTTAATTTGTTTTCATTATTTATGAAAACTAGGACTTGTCAAAGCATTTTTATTTCTTCGTAAACTATATATATCGTTTCTTCTGCAATTTTTTTTAAGTAAAAATTTTTGCTTATTTTTGCTTGCATTAAATTTTAGAAACGTTAAACGTTTAAAAAAAAAAAAAAACTTTTACTGCACTTTTGAAATAATAGGTGATGAGACAATTTCTTTTTAGTCTGATAATTTGTGAACGCTGCTATTATTTTCTATTAAAAATTATTTAAAGAATTTATTTAGAACATGGCATTGTTCTATCACCAGTTTCATGGCATTTTGACCAGTTGTATGATGATAGCCATTGGAATGCTTTAGTTTTTAGATTGCAAATAAAATTACTTAATAGAATGAGTACTACTTAAAATGATTATTTAATACTCATTCCACCCCAGCCATGTTGGACCTTAATTGTTGTTGCTTATATAAAAATCAAATACAAAATTTGTGGTGATGCTGAACTTCTACATCTTAATCGGCATTTTCAGAAATAATGTATCTATCTGATATTTTATTTTTTATTTTAAGAAATGTTGAAAAAGCTCACAGATCTCTATTGTTAATCATATAAAATTGACTTAATTTTTTTTGGGGGGGGAGGAGAAGGGGGAATTAATAGTTTTCATTTTTAAGATCATTTTATATGCTTTTATCAAATCCAAAAAGATATAATTTTACTATAGAAGATGTTGTGCAAATACAGAAATAAATATTACAATTTAAAAAAGAAGCATTTAAAATTAATTTTCAAAATTTTTTTCAATAAAAATTTTGCATTATTATAAAACAGAAAAAAATACTATGCAGTTTACATATGTATACTTATACAAAGGTGCTTAATTTTGGGGGTTAAGGTGCTTAAAAGTACTTAATTTTTGCAGCAGTTTATCACTAGGCACCCTGTATAGTGTAATCTAATTGTAATTAGGTTACATTTTTCTACGTTTCATAGATAATGAGTTTTTTTGTTTTGTTTGTTTGTTTCTAGTGTTAAATTTTATATATATTGGAGATTTTTAAATTATTAATCAAAATTGATGTGCATTTATTTTTTAGTCTTTTAACATTTTTCTGGCTTTCAAATACTTTTTGTTAGTCCTGTTTTATTAAAATTAAGTTCTAATTTAATGTAAATTCCATCTGTTACTTTTTTCTTGATTTACATTTTTTCATAGTTTACACTAGTATTCCTCTGATCTCTTAGGTAAAGGCATAATAAGGAATGTAGCATCTGTCTTATTTTGGAAATAAAAATTTTTCCATTTTAAGCAATTCTGGCATATTGCACAAATTAATTGTTAAATTTATCTTTTTCTGTACAGACTCTAAATGAATTTTATTCTAAAAATTCTGATGCAAGTTTGTTTTTTTTAATGAAAAGGCATAGCTACAGAAATGATTTTATTAATTTGTAGGTTGTATTTGTTATGACTGGGGATTGTGGCAATCATTCTCATCCTGGATATCAAGCTTATGAACGCATTGCTTCTACTAGCTCTGGCCAAGTCTTTCATTTAATGAAGTCAGATGTTGATGAGGTTATTTTTCTTTGCTATTGATTTATGTAAATGAAAAAAAAGAATTTCTTAGATTTAATTTATAACGGAAAGCAAATTATATATAAATTTTATGCAATTCAAGTGTGCTAATACTTTTTTCTTATTATTATTATGTATTTCATATGTCTTTATTTTCATTTCATATTTAAGTTTTAAGTAATAATAATATTAAAAAAATCTTTTGAAGGATAATGCTGTCACTTATAAGTTCATAATTTACCTCTTACTCTCATCTTCGAAAATCTTTTTACATACTTAAAAAGCTAAAATAATAATTTTGTTAAGTAATGTTCTGTTCTGTTAATGTTGATTCGATTAATATCAAGTGTTTTAAATTATCTTCAATATTTTGAGATCTTTGTCCAGTAAAATAACCATACATACTCTGAATAATATAAATTATTTTGCCATTATGATGTATAATTTAATATAGCTTTGTCATTTCTTTTGTTGCCTTCTATAAATCATCTTTATTTTTTATGTTTATAACAGACAAATAATAAATGTGCTTGACAATTTTTAGATTTATCTTTAAAGTATTATAGGAGGAGGAAATTGAAAATGTTAGAATATACATAAACATACTTAATATATTAAATGTATTTAACTTGGCTGTGTGTTTTTAATTGATATGCACAAATACAATAAAAAATCATAAATACTAATTAGATATTAAATTGCTCATATTAATTTGTTCATAGTATCTGCTGATTTCTGTCTCCTGTATGCATTTGATATCTTTATTTTATTTATTTAGGTTCTCAATTTCGTTCGAGTATCACTGCAAGCTAGAAAAGTTAATTTGTTTGCTGTAGATAGAAAGGCTGGGGATTTGAAGGAATTTGAATTTGATGTTGATGGCAGCTTAAGAGAATTTACTGTTTCAGTGTCTGGGGAAAATCCTGTTGTTACTGTGATAAACTCAAAGGGTAAAACTAAATTGTATGCATTTTCATATAAATTGTATTTTTTATAGTCTTAATGTAGCATTTAAAACAATTATAAAATATTTATAGACAAATAAATTTTGTATCTAATTATTAATTTTTCAGAATCAAAAATAAATTTACATCAAAATACATAAAAAAAGCATTAAATACAAAAATACATCAGAATAAAATTAGTATCACTGAAAAACCTTTTTTTGTTTTGAGCTTTGAAGTAATATAAAAATGGGTTTTGTGCATTAATATGTATAAAAGCAATTAAAGAAAAATATTAACATTTTAATTAATTTTTAACTAAAAATCTAATTAAAATTTGGAAAAAGATTATTTTCTACTATTCACCTGCTACCCAAGAAATAAGATCTCGGATTCTGAATTTGAAAATTTTTATTGAGAAAATATGCACCTGGCCATCCCACCAGATTATTATTTTCATTTTTTTTAAAATATTAGTTACCAAATTGATTTGCTAAGTAATTACTTGCTGACTACTAAGTATGTCTAGTTAACATCTTTTTTGTGATTATAAGTTTTTCTAATAAATATTTATTTTGGGAAGACATGAAGCATATAACAAGTATTGTAATTAATAACACAAATATTTTACATAAAAGATAAATGTTAAAATTTAATGTTAATAAAAATAAAATTCCTAAGAGAGTTTGACTAATTTGTACTAATTTTTGTACAAAGCTTCTCCACTATATTGTTGTTCATTTCAGTTCTTTATAATTATTATTTAACATAATCATTAGTTTTTAATGACTATTGTATTTATTAAATATTATAAATTCTTTTGAATTATATATTATTGAATAATGTCATTAAAAAAACATACATTAAGTAACTTGCATCCTATTCACAAAAACCATCATCATTATGTTAAAATAATATTGATTATTTGTTGTAAATGAATTGTATAATTTCATTTAATTCATGCTACATAATTAATAGTAAAAAAACTACATTGCACATTGTGAAAAAATGGTTTTGTAATATTCTCTTTAATTTAACCATATCATTTTTTTCTTATAACTTACATACTTTTATATTTTGAAAAGTATGTAAATTATTCTTATGTTGTTAAGAATTTCTTTGTGTTATTTACTTATTTATGATATTGATTGATAAAATAAAATTGATAAAGCTATTTTGATCTCAGTTTAAATTCGAGTATCAAAATTTAATTAAGTAATATATTAAATGAGTTATCTTTACTCTTTAATGTTTTATCTTATAATCAGCATTTATCGATGCAATTTTTTCAGGAGAAGTGATTGATCAGTCCAAAGGACTTTTTGAACTCTTAAATCATAAAAATATTAGTATTGTGAACATAAAAGATCCAGAACCAGGACGGTGGAGATTAAGGGTCAACAGTGGGGGAGCACATACTATACGAGCCACAGGATTAAGCAAAATTGATTTTGTGCATGGATTTTCAAGACAGCCTACAGAAAATTTAAAAGAAACATATCATCGACCTTTAAAAGGTTAATATCCGAAGTAAAACTGTATTGAAATCTTGTTACATTTATATTTGCATTATATGAATTTGATTATAATTTGAGAACGAAATTTATGTATATTTCTTAATTTGATTTTTTTTAAGCTTTTAAATTATTAAAACTTGTTTTGTACATAAAAATATTCTTAACAGAGTAATAATTTTTAGATGCATATCTGTATATATTAATTCATTATTAATTACTGTTCTGTAAAATGTTGGAAAAATATGTTTTTAACCTGAAAAGCATAGGAAAATTTTGAAATTAAAACATTCTATTTTAAAGAAAAAGCTGAAAATTGTGGATTGAACATATAGCATAAAGATTTTACAAGTTTGAAAATATTTTTATACTTATAAAAAAGATTTATATGAAGAAAATGATGAAAATAATTTATAAAAAGAAATTATTTCATTGTCTATATTATTGTTTTAGATAAGATATCTTCATAAAACTGCTATATCTGTAATGCTATAGACTTTGACTGTGTGAAAAAAATTCGATCTTAAAAATGAGGACAAAATTTAAGCCATGATTGCAATGAATTGACAAAGATCTTTTTTGATTATGTTTTATTTTTACTGCATTTTGATTTGTTTATTTTAATTAAAAAAATTAATGACTTATTTTTATATTATTTTTTTTATTATATTCTTGGTTATTCTTGCATCTTTTACTATTTTAGGAGCCCCTACATACTTGCTAGTCAATGCTACTGACTTACCAGAACCTGCAACTTTCAAAAATGTGAAGATAATTGATCTGGAAGGAAACAGTTTGCAAAACATTCCCTTGCACCGATTTCCTGGGTCAAATCTATTTAATGCTTCAAAATTCTTTCCACCTGATGAGTACTTTTACTTAAAGGTACATTTCTTATTTTCTATTCTTGCTATATGAATATTTTTGATTTAAAAGTTAATGGTGATTTCAGATATGATTAAATATTTATTAAGGGAACTATGCCCAATATATATTCTTATTTTTATTAAAAATTGACTGAACTACAAAATTTCATGTCTTTGAAAATTTTAAGTACATCTTTGATACAAAATCAATGATTTATTGTACTTTTCTTAACATAAATTGCTACAAATAGGTATACAAAATTTAATGTAACTCAAAAAGAAATAATTTGAAATAAGATAATTTTCTTGCATCAATTATTTATGATATGAAAACCAAAGCCACAATTTGGTAAAAACTTCCAAAATGTTTGCAAATTTTACAAATGTTTTTATTTATTATTTTAAAATTTAACTTTAGGAGCATTTTATATATTTTCAGTCAACATTTGAGTCCACTAAAAAATTGCTTACTGTGGTTGTTTAGTGAAAATTTGATAGACTAATTATGTGCTGCAATAATGCCAATGATTTTTTTTGCCATCATTTTTATTATGTTTTTGTGAGATATTATATTTTTCTTAGATAGAAAAATAGAGATACATTGTTTGTAAAACTTCTTATAAGAGCAATTTTGTGGATACATTTTTTTGTCTTTAAAATATTTATTTAATTTGTGAAACTGATGAACTTTATGATTTTGAACTATGGTCAGATTATAAGAGTGAAACTTGAGCCACATCTTCACTCCTACTTCCATATCACACCAATCATTTGACCCCTGATGGTATGTATCAGGCTTATATACATGAAGGACCTTCCATAAGTTTTGAACCCACAATTATTCACCCTTGCAGATGAAATTCAAACATGGCTTTCAAAGTATTGAGGGCAGGAAAGAAATATTCCAAAGAAAGTTTCTACATTTAAAATATGTAGTAGAACTTAAAATTATTGATTTAAAAAAATAGGATAGCACATATATATTATTTTGCTTGAACTTCTATATAAATATTATATTGAAATCTGATTTGCAATTCTTTTTGTAAAATGTCATTCTCAAGAGTCATTGAAAATCTCAATCTGCATATAAAAAGTAAATATAGAATTTATAAAAATATGTATTTTATATCAATAGTGTGTCTCCTACACAGAACCTTTAAATTGAATGTTTATTTGTCTATTTTTAAATCTAGAACTTTTTTTTTCTACAAATTTCTTAACATTGTTTATTTATTGCAAAGGTTAAAAATGTGCAAAAGCATTAGTATAGTTAATTCAATCTTGATTTTATAATAAAAAAATGACAATGCT
Organism: Argiope bruennichi; assembly: GCF_947563725.1. Classification (NCBI taxonomy): domain Eukaryota; kingdom Metazoa; phylum Arthropoda; class Arachnida; order Araneae; family Araneidae; genus Argiope; species Argiope bruennichi. The sequence continues at coordinate 122,902,842 of NC_079158.1, forward strand.
AGTTAATATTTTGTAGTAAAAAAAGTAAATTAGTCATATGATTTATGCCTTTTTAGTTACAACCATTTGTTTGACTCTCAATTCTGAATAGGTAGCTGGATCTGATGAACTTGGATATCCAATTGAAAGAATGACATCTACTGCCATTAGTGCTCAGTTACCCGGTAAGATTGTTTCTTTTCTTTTTTTTAAATTTGAATTTAGGGTTTCTTTTCTTCTCTTATTTAATATTCAACATTTTAAATTTCTTATATAACTAATATATTCGAAAATGTATTTTATTAACTAAAAATATTATCTGTTTTGTTAAAATTAAATTACTATCACATGTTCTGGATATGATATGAATAAAATGTTTTGTTTCCATCTATTTGTTTGGATCTATATCTTACTGTAACATTCTGTTTGTTTGTTTGTTTTAGAATATCATTAACAAAATTATATAATCCAATGATATATCTGTATAATTACTTTTACAAAACTTAAGAATCTTTTTATAAATTATTTACTTGAAATTCATCATTATTTATAATATACTTATGATCTGTATATTATTATTTATAAGAAAAGACCACCGTTATTTTGGTGTAAACTCTTCCACCTCTATTAAAATAAAAATGTTACAAATCTGTTATCAATTCAATGCTGTGATTTACATTTTGCAACTTACATGCAATCATTTAAAATTTGATATTTTTATTATATTTGATAGTTCTTCTTGAAAGTCTGCTTGTTTTGGTTTTGAAAGCTGTTGTCTTAACTCTAAATCACTCTTCCTGTTGCAATATTGTAAAATTCATATCTTTTAAGTATTTAGAGATTTAGCTGAATCTGATTTTTAATTGTCTTTTTATATGCAGTTAAAAAATATAGCCTATTTTCATAATGATAAAAATATGAAGATCTTTCAAATTCAACCATTGTAATCATTATAGATGTGATAGAATTTATTATTGATATCATTATTTTAGATGCACCAGAAGTAAGTACAAGACCATACATGACAGGGTATTATGAAGAAGACACAGATTTACGGTGTTATGTTCAATCGTTGGTACCATTTTCAGTTACATGGTTCAAGGAAGGTGTGCAAATAAGTCAGGAACAACGTTTTCCGTAAGCTTGATAAATTTTTTTTTATGTCAATTTAACTTTTATGTTCAAGTTTTTGTGATTCTTGAATCTATAAATAATCATTCACATAAACATACAATTTTTATTTTAGTCAAACATCAGAAGTTATTTTAACTGTACCAGAAGTCACAATGCTTTCAGAAGGTCTATATTCATGCAATGCTACTAATGTCGCTGGCCGAGATTCAAGTGTTATATTTCTTGATGTGAAGGGTAAGACATTTTTCTGAAGTTCAGCATAAACAGTTATTTTAAAAAGAAGGCATATTCATTTATAATGTAAAATTTCCAATAAAATTTAAGTTGTTTTGATTTCTGACTTTATCATATAAAGTCATTTGATATCATACCTTATTGCTAGCTATTTAATTCCCAAAAATATTACATCTTATCTACATTTTCTGTTTCTTTTATTCCTTTCCAATTTCTTATTCTTTTGACTACTTTATTTCATGCAGAAAACATTATTAGCATTAAAGCATTTATATGCTAATGTGGTATAGAATCAGTTTAGCTTTCTTAGAATTAAAATCAATTTTTTTAACATTCATAAAAATACATCATTTGTATATGATGTATCATTTGTATTGATACTATCATTTCATTGATAGTATCAATTCTAATTAATAAGCAAATATATTTATATATTTTTAATGATTGGTGTAAAATTTATTAATTACAAGAAAATCATTTCTGGAAAAATAATAGTATATATGTTTATGATTAATTAATTATGTCGCCATCCCTTAAAATATTAATATGTGTATAAATATGTATATGTTTGAAATTGAAATAATTTAAAGTTATTGAAATAATTTTAATTCATTATGAGTTTAAAATTTAAACTTAATTACATTATAAAGTTTATATATAATTATAAAAATTACATATAATTTCATTATAGGATTTTCCAAGCATTGTATGCTTTTTAGTCTTTAAAATGCAAAAGTCTGTCAAAACTTTAATGTGTTTAATAATCTAAAATGTAACATTTTGAAATTATTTCATTTTTATAATTGTATAACCATTTCATCTTTCTTTTCATTAATTATTTAAAATATTTTATATTTTTTTGCTTGCTGCGCAACAGCTAGAATTTATACCAAGTACATTGAATGCAGCAACATCATGCCACAGAGAGTTTTTTGTTTACTTTTTAATATTATATTGCTGTTCTTGGCTGGCACATATCAGCATATGGCAAGCACCACTTTTCATACATAACATTGCTACCATCATTGTTGATCAGAACAGAAGAAAAAATGAGTTTGTAACTTTGGGGGAAGAGGTCTGGATTATTTTATTTTATTTTGCAATATTTTCAAAGTAATTTAATTTTGAGTAATTAAATTACTTTTCATTGCTTATAATAATTATTATTTAATTGTAATTAATTTATAATTAAATAATATGAATAATTTTGTTTAATTATTTACAATATTATTTTATTATGAATAAAATATGCCTTCATATGATTTACAGTGTCATTATATTGAAATTTGTTCCTAATTTAAATAAAATATGTGTTTTTTTTACCTATGAATTATGGAAATCTATTACTTTGGAAAGTGACATATAATAAAATGTTTTGTTATTGCAATTTGTTGCAATAACACATGTCATCTGTTAATAATTTAATTTGTTTAATAAAATCTGTTTTTATAGATATTAAATTAAGATAAACAAAATTTTCTGGTTTTTGATAGTGGAGAGGTTAAGGTGCCCAAACTTTGCACTGTTAATGACTTTAATATGGCCCTGTTTATAGTTGATGCTATTTGTTGTCAAACTAATGAAAAGACTGTAAGCATTTTCATTGAAATAAATTTTAGAAGATTAAACAAATTATGTTCCTGTAAATATTTTTCAAAATCATATTAAATTGTTTAACTGAATTATGAATATTATCTTGAATTATTGTGGGGAATAAACTGAATGTTGAAATGAAGGATTTCCAAAATGTTGAAGAGTTTTAGAAATATTTCCTCAGAAGCATCCTGTTTTTAAAACTTTCATTTGGTTTTTAAACTATGATAAATTTATTTGAAAGTTGGTTTTCTTTATTTTTCCAGAACCTCCACCTTCTATAGCAAGTACTGGAAATGTTTCTGGTATTCTTGGACAAATTGCTGTTCTTCCCTGTGTCGTTGATAGTGTTGGTGATTATCAGGTAGAATGGAATAAACTTGTACCAGATGACGATAAATATGGATTTCTGAAAGCTATTCAAATACCAGATGATCCTAGATTAATCATACATTCTAATGATTCTCTTGTTATTAAAAATCTGACTCCCAATGATGAAGGGTGGTACAGATGCAGTGCTTCAAATGAAGGTGGTACTGCGCAAGAAAATATATATTTACATTCATATAGTAAGTAGTATTTTCTATATAGTAGTTGTAAATTTAATTCTCTTCTTTATTTTCTTTGGATATTATGTAATACTATATTTCAATGACATTATTGTTTATATGTATAACACAGGAGAACAAAAGTTTCTCTCTCCAATGACTTGCATTAAAAAGTCAGAATCTTTTTATCTGATCTCCATTATAGTGAAGAAATGTTTACAAAAGCATTGTGAAACTCCTCTTGATTACTTGTTGATTTTTTTTTTTAATTTTCATATTTTTAATTCAAAACACAAAATTATTTTAAAAATTTATAAACATATGCATTCTTTATTTACCATTAGAAATATTAAAATAATTATTCTTAAATTTTAAAATACATGTGATGCTTTTAATATTGTATATTTGTTTTTCCTTGCAATTTATGTAAATTGTATGATATTTTCCTTTTTCAAAGATCAAGCAAATTTTGTTTACTCATTTAATGTATAAGATTATGTGTGATGAAATTAATCTTGGGCCTTTTTTCTTGTATAATGAAAATTCAGAATACTTTTTGTCTTGAAAATAATGGTTTTATTCTGATATAATTACATTTATTATATGATATATGATGTTAAGTTTATAATGATTTTTATTTGCTTTTAGGTCCACCAAAGTTGTCTCTAAAACCCCCAGTCAAGAATTTTGTGTCTGGCAGCTATATTAATATAACTTGTCAGGCTGTTGGTTATCCTGTACCCAGCATTCGTTGGATCTGGAGTCCAGTTCATAATAATAATTTTGCAATTGGTCGAAGTAAAATCGAAGAAAAAAGTTTAATCATTCAGTCTGCTATTGCTGAAGATGAAGGTCGATATGATTGCATTGGGACAAATGCTGCAGGCTCTCAAGCAGCTAGTGCATTTTTGAATTACATAGGTATGTTTAAAAAATTTTGTGCTCTAATTTATTATATACAGTTTCCTTGACTTTCCTATCTTTGACTTATTTATTTACTCAAAAAAGAATATTTATTTTTTATGGCAACTTTTAATATTTAATCAAATTTTAAAATTTAAATAATATTTGTTGTTAAATAGTAATTAAAGATTCAGATATGTTATTTTATTTTTAATTTACATGTTTTCCACTGTCAAATGGAAATTATTAATTTCAACATGATCATCTTTTAAAAAATTTTAAGAGTTTTAATTTTACTTTATATATTTAATATAGGATGTTTATTTTCATTGATGCATTTCCATTTCATTTTGAATTTGATCAGAAAAAATATTCATAGAATTGTGCTCTTTATTTTATGAAAATTTGGAATTATAGTTCCATTTATATTTCTTCATAAAGATAAATAACGTTACTTTATTTAAAAAATTAAGATTTGGTAAGAATATATTTCTTGTCCTATGATTCTAATAATTTAGCAATAATTCATATAAAAAGCAAAAGAAAAAAAGAAAAGGAAAAGTTTTTATCTGCTCCTTATCTGACTTAAATTTTCTTATTCATAAAATTTTTAAGCTGTATATTAACTTTAAACAAAAATTTTGAAGTAAAGTTGAACATTTTTTTTTTTTTTGTTTAAGAGGATTTATTTATAAGTTTTTTTATAAGCTTCAGTTGCTATGCCTCAGTTCACCTTTAATTTAAGAAGAATAATTACTATCATAAATGCTATGATAGTAGCAAGAAATTTCCTGTATTTATTTCAAATTATTTTATTTCAAAGCATAGCTAAATATTTGATTTTATTAATAGAAGATGTGAAGTTGATAGAAAATTTCTATTATCTAAATATTTATATGGTATTTCTATGCCATATTCTTACCCGATTAATAATTTTAATGTTTAACTGATAATTTTATCTCCTTTTTTGTTGTTTTTTTCTCAACTGACTGTTATCGAAAGGCTTTTATTAATATAATGTGATTTCATTTTTTTTATTACTGATTATTTTCATTTCTTTTACATATATTTCATTGTTTTGTATAAATAATATTGTCATTTTAGTACATACTTTATAATCTTTAATATTACATTTTTTTTCAAGCATGTATCCTTACATTAAATTTTTAAAAAATACATTTGAATTTCTTTATTTGTAAATCTTTTTTGGTTGTTTGATTTTTATATAATTTTTCTGTTGTTTTCCAGTTAAATGTTGATTGTGTAAAATTCATACAAGACCACATTGTATGTATGATCTGTACATTGTAGTTAATTTCTCTTAGTTAAATTCTGGCTAATTCTCCATAATTATTTTATTATGTAGAATTACTAATTTGTAAATATTTTGGAATTGAATTTTATATTAATTAAGATATGATCATAATATCTTACATGTCATATGTTTTATAATCTTGTAATTTATTATCCATTTTGCTACAGAGATGCCATTAATTAGTCTACCTGTTCAGGAGCTAACTGTGAAGAATGGAGAACAAGCAACTCTGAGATGCATTGCTGAAGGTATTCCAGATCCCAAAGTTAGGTGGTACAAGGGTTCTGTGGAGATACAGCCACTATCATACATTCAAATTACTTCAGATGGATCTCTTTCGATATATGATGTGCAAGAAACAGATGCTGGTGAATATACTTGTGTTGCTGAAAATGAAGCAGGCACTGCAAATGAAACAATGGTCTTAAATGTTGGTTGTAAGTGTAACTTTACATTTTTTTATCTGTAATTTTTTATTGCTAAATTTATAAACTAAACTATATGTAAAAAAGACATTATTTGTTTCTAAATTAAAGAACTGAAAGGAAATAGTGAAAATTAAAGAAATATTTATGATCAGAAAATTTATTATCAGTATTTTCATTTTAGATTTATTAATTTTTTTTCCTTTTATATTCAATATTGTAAATTTTTCTTAGTTTTAAGTTACATGAACTTAAAATTGTAATCTTATATTTTGTTAAGGTTTTTATATTATATTTTTATTTATTATTTAATATTATATTTTAATTTCTATAATGATAATATTTTAATCATTTTAGCTAAGCCTTCCTTAATTAGACTACCTAGCTCTGCTTCAGTTGAAGTTCTGCAAAACATAACGATACCTTGCATTGCTACTGGAACTCCAGCTCCAGCCATTACATGGTTTTTTGAAAACAGAACTGTTGTTACTCAAAGTTCTAGAACATCTGTTAATCCTGAAGGAAGTCTCTTAATATTTCGTAAGTAGATGAAGTGTGATTAACATGCATTTGTTTATAACTTCATGCCTGATTTTATAAACCTATCTGAAAAATCAAACTACTTTCATTTGAATTAAAATAATATTTTTATAATGTATTTAGACTTATTTCTTTTTGCAGAAATTAATGTCTTTTATTCTATATATTAAAAATATTTAAAAAGTGCTTCAGAATGTTATAAATTACGAAATTTTGCATGCTGCATATTAAAAAAAAAATTCTAGGTCTTTTTTTTAACTGTTTGATATTGAGTATCACAATAAAATAAAATTGAATATTTATTTTTCTGTAAAAATGTTAATCAATCAGAAATGACAAATTTTATTGCTGTTATTTTAAATTTTCAATTATAGTTTGTATATTTTATTCATTTTTAAAAATCTACTTAATTTTTTTGTTAATATATATATATATGGAGAGAGAGAGAGGGGGAAAAAGAGAATAGATAGATTAGATAAAGTTATAACAAATATTATCTACAATATCCTATTATATTTCACAATTTTCCTTTTCAAATTGCTTAGCAATGTGAGTTTTAGTTTTTAAATTAATTTCTATTTTTTTAAATATTTAAAAAATTAAACTGAATCAAATTCAAGTGTTTTCTTTATATGATTTCATTGCATATTCTGTGTTTGAAATATTGAAATTAAAGTCTGGATGTATTCAGTTACTGATAAATTCATTATTTTGCTGTAAATTCTGTTGATATTACATCTAATTACTTTAAATCAGTTGTAAGTACTTTAAATTTTTTGAAATGGATTATTTGCTCTTTGTGTACTCTATATCAGAGTTCTTATTTTGTTATTGTTGTTGATTGTTCTTGTAACTATAATTCTTCCCTTTTTTAGAGGCTGATCCTTCACTTGTTGGTAAATACATTTGCGAAGCTGAAAATAAATTTGGAAAAGAAGAACAAGCTGTTAGTATTGTGTTAACAGGCATTAGTAAGTATAACAATAGATTTATTTACTTTTGAATTATTATTATTATTATTATTATTACATATATATAATTTTTATTCTTTCAGAAATAACATTTAGGTTAGAACTACTCTTTGTATTTTGGTCCATTATATAGAAAAATAAAAAAATAACTATAAAATAAATTTGTATAAACTGTCTAATTATTCATTTTTTAGACAATTCAGCCTGTTTTATTTTGATGAAAGCCATCTTTAAAATTATTTTTGTATTTTTCAATCTAATAATAAAAATCATATTTATTAGTGGATATTTAAATGACTTAGAAAACAAGGTACTTCATATGTATTGTTTTACATATCTTTGCCGAGAGATGTTGAGTCTTTTTGTTTTAAATTGAAAAATTTGATAAAATATATTCTTTTAATAAAGCCTTAAAACAGAACATTAATTTATATTTGGAAAAAAAGTAGTTATGCAGTGATTCAAATTGGAAAGATAATGTACTATATCACTTGGGAAATATATTTAAGAATTAAGTTTATACTGATTAAACTACAATTTATCTTGATTAAATTATAGTTTAAAATTTTGCTGGAAATTTTGTAATATGTCTATAATTCTAGAGCTCACTTTTAGCATTTAACTCCCCAATGTGAAGAATTTTTATTATTGGTATAAATTTATTTATAATAATAATAAAAATCCCTTCAGCTATTCTAATTATTATTTATGTTATTTTTCCTTCAGCTTTATCTAATTTCTTTTTTGAATGAATTTGGATGGAACTTTTCTACTTACTTTTAGAAAATGTTAGGGGTTTTTTTTCTATTGAAATAATTTTACATTTTTTTGAATAATTCCATTGAGACTAAATATCCATGTGCAGCTTTTAACATGTAAAAAATAGGAAGAAATTACATTTATTCAGAAAGGAATTTCAATTTAAGATTTGATGTAAATAGCAAAACATAACATTAGAACAAGGTTAAAGAAAGATTCGGCATTCTGGACACTTCTAAAAAAACAAAATTACTTCATTGTGCAAAAAAAAAAAAAAAAAAAAAAAAAAAACTGAAAATCTTTTTAATAATATTTATTTTATTAGTGTTGATTTGCATTGCAGTGCATGCATTGTTGTACAAATATAAGTTTTCATTTCATTTTATTTTCAAGTATGATTTAATTCTGTGCAGTTAGAAATATGTAAAATATCCTTTCATAGAAAAAATCATTTTAAAATGCTATTTTCTCCTATTCAATTAGAGAAACCTATTTTATCCCCATTAACTCCTACTGTTGCAATACCAAGAGGGGAGAAGAAGTCTATAGCTTGTGTTGTTTTGGATGGTAACCCCAAACCTGATATCATTTGGTTAAGAAATGGAAATCCTATTCAGAATGGTCTTGGCATTGAAATTCATGGTGGAAAACTGGAAATATTGAGAGCTGGTGAATTCCATGAGGCTAACTACACTTGTTTTGCAAGTAATATTGGAGGGAATGCAACTGAAGACATTTATATAAATATATTATGTAAGTAAATAATTTTCAAATCTCGTATATTTTAAATTTAAAATGCATTCTTGTTAACTTACTGATTTAGTCTTATTTTTTGAAATCTTTATAAAGAGTGGTTAGTGTCATGTTGTCATAAGTGTCATTTTAAAAAATTAATTATAAAATCCAAATTACCATTGCTAATAAACCTCCAATACTGTCCCTCTTTCTATTTGTTATATTTCTAATAATTAAAATTGTTTTTATAATTATCTGTGGGAGAAAATGATATTATTGATCAGATAGCATTTTGATTTTCTGAGACAGTTATAAATTTGTAATATTAGAATTCGTAATATTCTGTAAAAAATTAAATTTACTTAATTTTTATTACTTAAATTATTTAATCAATAAAATTTAATGTAAAGTATTTTTGTTGCATTTAAAGGTAAATCAAAGAAGTCTGAGAAAAATTTGCGAAAGTAGACAGTTATTTTGTAGATTATTATTTTATCAATAATAACTTTTAAGCTCAATAATATAATGCAAAGTAATTTTACTTCAATGTTACAAAATCTTTCTTATTATATTCTTCCTTTCCTGTACTATTGCTATCACTGAGTCAAAGATTCTATTAGCAATTATACTAAATATACAAAATGTTATTTCCCTTTTGAATCAATTGGAAAGTGGCTTATTCTTATCAAAAGTTTTTTTTTATTCAGTTCACTCTACTATCTAAATAATGATATTCTTTTCTATTGAACTATATAATTTTTGTCTTCTGAAAGCTATGATCTGCATCATAAAGAAGAGTTCAAGGATATTGAGACAAAAGTTGTATAGTACTTTCCAGCAAAAAAAACTAATTTCTACATCAATGCATCCTTAAATTTATTATTAACCAAAACATATTGTTATTAAATAGAATGGAATTTTAATAAAGCAATTACTGAATTTGATGAAGCTACCATATGTCAATTTTTTGGGTGCAAGAAAAGCAAACAGTTTCAAGAGATTATAAGTACTATACTTTAAACTTGTTGATAGCATCTGAATGCAGTCACATCAAGAATGAATTACTTTTGCCCTTCAAGACATCTGAGTTTTATTTTGATTGATTGTCATGATAATTACTTAGAAACTGAGGGTTTTGTTTTAACAGCCTTTACTGACTATAGCTTTATTCCATTTGTGAAAGTTATGTCCAAGCTTCAGAATAAAGGCAGTTCTACTTCATGCGAAAGAAAAAAGAAAGAGCGAAAACCCATGTACATACTTCTCTAGATAGGTTTCTTTGGCTTGTATTCATGGTAGCCCCCTAATGGAAAGAGGAGTTAATCCAATGATGAAAAAAATGTTATCTTACCTGCAGTTACTCCTGCTGATGTAAACTAAGAATTTGTTATGAATGAATGATATTTATCTTGTAGTTTTGCAGAATATTTAAAATTCAATAGTTATTTTATCAGTTATATTTTAAGATTACTCAAAATAACTTTTCAACTCATTTAGTAAGAATTTTAAAAGTCTGGTTTTAAAAGCAGAGATAAGTTAAATAGGAGCTTTAAAACAATCTTTTTAAAATTGTTTCATTAAATTTCCTCAAAATATTTTTAATTGTATTTTCTTCCAAATTTTCAATATTTTGTTGTTGTTTTTCTGCGGACTAGTACTTTTATTTTTTTTATATTCAAAAATAAATACGTGAAAATAAACTTAAATTCTATATTTTAGAAAAGTTATTATTTTCAGATGAACCAGAAATTTCAACAAGTGAAAATGATTTTGAAGCAGTTGAAGGTTCATCTGCAATTTTACCATGTGAAGTGAAAGGTGATCCAAAACCAGCAATCATATGGTTTAAAAATGGTATTGAGTTAATATCTGATAGAAATTTTGCAATAGAAAATGATGGAAGTTTGAAAATAAGAAATGTTGTTGAAAGTGATGAAGGTGAATATGTTTGTTCAGCAACTAATATTGTGGGAACATCTGATCAAGTGTTCAGACTTTCTGTGAAAGGTAAGTTTTCAATAACTATTTCTCTAAAATTATAGGAACTTGTTTTATTAAAATTTTGAAAAATATCAAAACTTTTTAAGCATACAAAATTGTTATATCCAACTTTATTATTACTGGATTGCATTATCCCATTGTTAGATCCAAATTTAAATATTTATCTTTTTTTGCCTTTGATTTTTCAAAAATATATTTGTGTTAATTTTTAATAATTTAACTTTTACCTATTCAATAGGTTTAACTTTTTGAAAAAAATTAGAATTTAATGCATTTTTATGCAATCTGCAATACATGGCTATGAAGAGAGGGTGACAATAGCATTCTTGATTCTATAACATAATTTGATCTACATTAGTTATGCATTTTATTTTCATTCTAATAATAGCAAAAATATCTCTTTTGACTTGTTGTTATTTTAAAATAGTAATATTTTATTTCTGTAACTTTTATTTCATTATAACTAAGGGTAGGCATAATACATTTTCTTGGAAATGTGGCTAGATTTCAGCATTTTTAGAGACAAATTTTATTATTTTTAAGATTGATTAATTTTCTTTTATGCAATAATTTTACCTCAAGCACTTTTTTTGTATAAATCACACTTATTTTACTTCTTTGTATTTAGTTTGGTACAAATAATGAAGTTTAGCTTCTTGTATTATCATTATTATTTCATGTCTGTGTCTTAATAGGAAATCATTCTTAGTTCATTTTTAAATGTTAATGAAAAAAGTAAAAAAATAATAATAATAATAATAATTAACAATTTAAAGTTTACCATATTACGTATTAATAGTCTAATTTGTATTTGTTTTTATGTTGTTTAAATTAAATATTTATTTTTTAGCTTTTTTTTATAACTGATTTTTCTTGTATCTTCTTTTTAGTTCCGCCTAAAGCTCTCCAACCTAATGGTCTTTCTTACAATATCACAGAAGGAGATATGATTACATTGCCTTGCAGTTTTTATGCTAAACCACCAGCACAGATTCTTTGGACTCGGATTACTAAACAAAACCTCCCCTCTGATTTAGGAAAGTACATTATGTATAATGGAAGTTTACTTTTGAAACCAACTTTTGACGATGCAGGTACATATATGTGCACTGCAAAAAATGAAGTTGGTGAAGCTCGGTCAGAACTAACTCTCAATGTGTTTGGTAAGTTTAAAATTTCACTATAGTCATTAATACCTTATTTTACTCTGAATATCAGCTTTTAGCATCATACAAATTTTTGATGCAAGAATATGCATGCAGTCAAAGGATAATTTGTACATAGTATTTGTTACTTTACATCATTTTGAATCTTTTATATCTTATTCTGATGTGTTTATGTATAATCTTCTTGAGTAGCATTGAATCTGCTGCTCAAGAAGTCTACTCTACTAATCAAATTTGACAGTGTCATTTTGATATTTTTCCCCATAACTAATAATATATTTTATACCATCTTAAAATTTGAAATATTTTTTCAATGATACTTATTTATTGTCATACAATTTTTTTATCTATTTATAATTAATTTTAGAAAATGCTTTTAATTTTATAACTCAATTATATATTGTTTGCAATGAAATTCAAACAGTTTCTATTGTTGCTACATTCTGGACTTTTCTATCATGTTGAGGATAATATTAGGAAGATAGGCTTATTTTTTCAGCCTAACATGATTTTTGTTTAAGGGCGTTTATAATAAAATATTTAAAATTTTTTCTAATTAAAATTAAGATTTATAAGTAAGAAATGAAAAAAAAAATTTAATTGCATTCATTTTTAAACCTTGCACTTTTAATGCTCCTTTCCTGTAATTTAATTGGGTGTGTAAACATATATTATCTGTCTTATAGTTCAAAAATGCTTTCTTATTATAAATGTTGAATTTTCTTGTTGAATCCAGAAATATTCGATTTTTTTATGATAATACATAAATTATAGGATTATTTTAATTTTTTTTTTTTATTTATTTATAGTATAGACTTTGACTTTTTCTACAAGATTATTTTAATATTATTTATGCAAATATTTATTCCTTTTCCAGTTCTTCCGTATGCAAATATAAAAGCTCCTGACACTATTGTTGCTTCCGTTGGAGATAAAATTGATTTGTACTGTGAAAATTCTGGCCATCCTGAGCCTGAAATCTCTTGGAAGAAAGACAATGTTAATTTAAATCCTTCTTCTTCTGTCTTTATCAGCAATGGAAATTTAAGCATTTATCCTGTTGACCAGTTTAGTGAAGGAGAATATAAATGCATTGCTGAAAATTTGATTGGAATTTCGTCTTCCAAAAAATACCTTACTGTTCATGGTAAGTCTATACAAAATCTATTCATCAACATTAATGGAATTTTTTGAAATGTCATTAATAGTAGAGCATGAAAGTTGCTAAAATGGAGCATGTTTGATTTCATGTTTGATACAGTATACATTAGGAGTATACAGTAATATCATTATAATTAGCAATTATAATGTATTATAATCAGTATACAGTAATGTATACATGATCATGTTTGATACAGTATACATTACTTTATATATATAATCCAGCCATGAGTAAAAAATTAGTTTAGTTGCAGAACTTTATTGATTTTTGATTTACTGTGATTTTGTACATAATTTTTAATTAGTTTTTTTTTAGCATAAATACATTTTTCCAAGCCACATAGCATATTTAAATTATCTATTTATCTTATTTTATTAAAAATAACCACTGATTCATACATGATATGTAAAATACTAATTTTCTATTAAAAAGTATTAGCATATTTCATTTTCATATGTTGTTATGAATTTGATTGAATCAAGTAAGGAACTGGAAGAATTATATTTATGTAAAATTATATATTGCCTTTTTTTTATAATTGTGTAAAAATATTTTTAATAAATAAAGACTTGTTTGTTGAGGTAATTCCATTTCTGTATACCTTTATCTTATGTTATTTCTCTTATAATTCTGTTGACAACCATCAATAAGATTTTTTTTAAAAAAATCAGGAAATTGTTTGAATAACTGTTTTTGCTTTATAGTCTGGAGAAAAAAATTTATATTATGAAGATGTTTAAAAATTAACTAAAAATAACAATATATTCATTTTTTAAAAGGCTGGTCAATAACTGCATTTTTAAATTTCCAGTTTAAAATGTGTTTGTGATTTTTTGTTAAAAAAAAACCTTCTTATTTAATTGTTTATCAAGTGACACAAGTTTAAATTAAATCTTCATTAAATAAGCTGTTATTTTATCAGCATTTATTTATTTTCATTTCATTGAAGAAAGACCTTTTTGTTTTTCTTCATTATGTATTTTATAAAAAAGTATTGCCATATCAGTAAGCCAACCCTATTTATTCTAAACAGAAACACCTAGAATTGTTTCGGAATATTCTTCGCCACCATTTATTACAGCTGTTGTTGGAGATAAACTTGATTTAATATGCAATTCTACTGGCTATCCTCTTCCTCAGATTTCTTGGAAAGAACCAAAGAATTTTGCTGGTGAGTGACAGGTTTAAAATTTATGTATAGAATAAATATTTGAGATAGAATCAAGCCTTATATTGATTTTTAGAAATATGAAATATTTCAGACAAAGGTATTTCTTTTGCATTGCTATTATATTATATTATATTGTTGGCATAATTTATTTATCAAAAACTTTTGGCTTGGTAAATTATTTCTTCTGAGCATAATTTCTAGTTTAATTATGTTACTTTATTTCCTTTTTTAGTTCACCATATTAAGAATAATATTCTTCACATACCATTCATTCAAGAGTCTGATGCTGGCATTTATACATGTACTGCTCAAAATGCTGTTGGTTTCGATTCAAAAGCTTTTAATTTATCAGTTCATGGTGAGATTCTAAAATCATACCTCTTTTTATGGTTGTTTTTAAATGAATAATTATAATCTTATTCTAATTACTTATTTTTTTTTATTTTTCAGCTCCTCCTGTTTTTACTTCAGATTCAGGCCTAGAACATGAATTAATCAGTGGTAAAGATATTATTCTAGATTGTTCTGTGTCTGCTGAACCACCTCCTAAAATTGAGTGGTATAAAAATGCTGAATTAATTATTGTTTTCTATCCTAATATTGAACTAAAAGATGACGGACAAAAACTCTTAATAACTAATATTAATGTTTCTGATGCTGGCCAGTATCTTTGCATTGCAAAAAATTCTGTTGGAGAAACCTCAAAACAGTTTCAGCTTAGTGTTTCTGGTAAGAATATTATGTTAATTGATATTTTATTGCTTTAAACCATGCTTTTATGATCTTAACATGTTATAATAGTTCTGACACAGTTATTTTTAATTTTACTATATAATAAATGTTTAAATATTCATACATAAAAATTTTGAATTATTTTATTAGGAAATTATTTAATTGTAATAGGATATTTAACTGTTTTGAAACAGAATTAATGAATGTTGAAATTTTTTTTAATTGCAATATTTCAATTCTTAATTTGAAAAGCTATTATCTAATTTGAAAAAAAAATTTTTTTTTAAATCTATGTGTCTTGAAAGGAGGAGGAAAATAGAAGTTATTTCTTATTGTTTAATATTAATGTACTTGATTACAGTAATTCAATTATTATTATTAATTCAATATTTTTATTACTTCTGTAGTGAGAGAGTTTGAGAATGATCATATGCAATTCTGGATCCTTATCAGAAATAAAATATTCATTTTTCTTGCAGCATTTTGCTTTATTTACATAAAATTCAAAAGTATATATATATAAAAAAGACTTGTACAAATTTATTGGAATGGAATTAAGACTTCATAATATGTGAAAAATATTATTTTTGACATTTCTTTCAATTATTTGATTTTTTTTGTATGTAATTAATTTATATGTTTCACAATTGTGAATTTTTTTGCATTGATTTTAACTATTTAATTTTTATTGTAAGATCCCCCAAGATTTCTTACTTCTCAAGACAAAAGGATATCTGTGCTTAAAAATGATACACTGAAGTTAAATTGCTCAGCTGAAGGCTTTCCAGAACCTGTAGTAAGTATGATTAGATTTATATAATTAAATATTTATTCAATATATAATAATTAAATATAAGAATAATAAGTTTAAATTTTAAATTTATTTATTTAATATATATTTTTAACACTTCTGGTTCTAAAGATTGAAGAAATTATAAGTGTGCAAATTTTATAATATCTGTGTGCATTAATTAATTTTTCTATAAACCATCTACTTGTAATATTTTGATGCAAATAATATTTAGAAGTCTGTAACAAGATACATGTATCTAAGCATCGTTGCAAAATTTCAGTTCAATAGTGAATTTGGATTATTTTTCCTTTACTACTAGCACACACTATAGTCATAAACTATTCAAATTAACATATGATAATTTTTTGGAAACTTGATAAAAATTCATTTGTTTTGTCTTAAAAATAATAATAAAAAAAATCAGAAATTTATAAACCTTTATTTTCAATGTATAATTTTACTATGCAGAATATCAAATATATATTCTTTAAAGTAAATCCTGTCAATCTATATCAATTATTTTCTAATATATTAAGATCTTTTTTATCTTATTTTTGTAAATAATTTATAAAATTGAATTAAATGAATTATTAAATTAAACAAATGTCTTTATAATAATTCTTTAATAAATAAAAGCCTGTGCGTCCTGTTTAGAATTTTTTAATTGAAAAATCAATCAAATTATTTTTTAACTGCCAAAATGGCATGCTGCATGTCCATTATTGTTTATTTCTAAAGTGGAAGGGAAGAATATTATTCAGTATTATTTGGCAAACAGTATTCTAAATTTTATCTAGAAATAAAATGCCATTTTCCTGGATATGTTCCACTTAAAGGGATTTAACAAAGTTCTAAAAAAATGCAATATATATGGGAAAAGTTTATAACAATCAAAGAATTTTTTATATAGAAAACACAATAAGCTCACAAAAATTACTAAGTTTTAAGAAAGGTCTTATTGTACTACACAATTTAAGTTGCAGCAATTTTAAACAATGAGCTTCAATTTATTATGGATGGTTTTAATGAGAATTTGCCAATTAATTATATTCATAAGAAGTTACACTTATTATAGCTTTTGAATAACTTGATTTCATAAACTGGTAGACCGAAAGCTTTTCTCTATACAATGTCTTTTTTAATAGTTATTTATTTAAATCAAGTTAAATAAATAACTGAAGGATCAGATATCTTTTTATTTGGAAAAATTTAGTTTCCAAATTTAATCAATTAACTATTTTAACAGGCTTTATTTTTCTAAATCTGGATTTTGGGTTGTATGTGGCAAATTAATTCTTTTATTGATATAAAGTTATCATGTTAAAATGTTTGTGATTTTTATTAGAATACTTGCTATATTTAATTTTTTTTTTTAATTCTTGTGTTATTCTTGAGATAAATAATTGGTTGCACAAATATCAAATTTAATCCTTGAGCTGATGCCCAAATATTTAGCATAATGACATAAGCAACAGCCTTTGGTCCAAAACTTAGGTTTTTATTTTAACAGCATTCAAAACAAATATATTTTATTTGTAGGAACATTCCTGCATCTGGTATATTATTTTTTTTTTAAATTTATATTTGGAAATATTTAATCTAATGCTATTTTTTTAATTTTGAAATTTCAGTACTTATGGAGAAAAAATGGACAGATGTTGTCACTTTTAAAACCTGGCTTGGAATTTGAAGAATCCAAAAAAATATTAAAAATAACTCATGCACAAGAATTAGATTCAGGGAGTTATTCCTGCATTGCCATGAACAAAGTGGGATCAAGTTCTCAAGAATTTGAAGTGAGTGTTTTAGGTCAGTGTAATTCATTTATCCCTGTTTTAATAAGGCTTTTGCATCTGTCAAATTAAAATAATTTTTAAAAACATCTCTGCAATAAAAAAAAAATTATCATCACCTTGATAAAAGTAATTGAAATATTCAAATGTATTCATATCTTAAGAATTAACTGTAGTTACAAAAAGTAGAAAAAACCCCTTTTGATTAATGATAAAATTAGAATTAGTTTACACATGTAACTTATATTGTTAGTTAATTACAAAATAGGAAATGGTGATTAGTAAAAAAATGAAGAATAAATTATTCCTGTATTTTAAATAATCTGATTTCTATGCACAGTAATTTTATACTTTGCTTTTTATCCTATATCCATGAAATAATTTGAATTTTTAATTAAAATTCTGATTATATCTTTACACCCACCAATTTTTTTCACTAGCAGCAACAAAATAAGTAGTAGTTGAGAGCCACCTCTGTTGTGAAAACAGCTTTTTTCCTTCCTTTTTCATCTTTAGAGATTTCTAATTATCTTACATTCATGATGGTGCCATCAATAAAGTGCATTGTCTTAGTTGCTTTTGAATATTTAAATTATGCTATAAATTGTCTCTTTTACTGGAAGACAATATTTCGCATTTTATTTTCATTTCTCTTCTAAAATATTTAAAACAGAATTATGAAATATCTTGGCATGTAAAATATAAATAATGCTTTCATTGTATGATCAAAAACTTTTTTCATGAATTATAGTAGAATTGATACATTACATAATTTTTCTGCTTAATTTTTACTTCTAGTTCCTCCACAAATCCAAGGCAATACTTTTGAAGAAAAAGAAATGATGCTGCATGATAGTACTGAATTCAACTGTATTGTCAATGGATTTCCTTTTCCTGAAATCATCTGGTACAAAGATGGCTCTGAAATGTCCTTGCAACGGTTTGAAATAGTTGTTAGTGATGACCTCCAAACTTTAACAATTCTTAAACCTGAAATAACAGATGCAGGTAATTACAGTTGCAAAGCTATTAATATTGTTGGGGAAGCAAGTAAAGTAGTTCAGCTGCATATCTTAGGTAAGAAATTAATATTTAATCTGATAGATAGTAATATGAAATGACTTCAATGTGTATTATTAATTTTTGGCATGTATTTTCTAAAAACATTATTTAATTTCAATATTGGAAACTGTAAAACATTCATAAATGAATATGGTATTAATACATTTGTATTTATTTTTTCATTGAAATGTTATTAAAATGCTCTTAAATTCTACTTTCAATTTCAATGATTTCAAAGATTAAAATGGAGAACTCTTATTATATTAAAGATTTTAATATAGGAGCAAGTGTTATGTTAAAAGATTAAAAAGAGAAATATTATCTGTGTTTATTGCATTAACAATAAATATTGAAGCTGATTTTACATATTTGTATAATGTGAAAATTTCAAAACATATAATTTTCTCTTTTATTTGATTATATTATTGCTTTATTACATCTGCTTACATTATATCTACAGAGTTGTCTCTTAATGACTTTTAGAGCAGGCATTTTCTTTTTTAATAATCTTAAACACTTTCTACTTTCTTTAGTGCCTCCTCATATTGAACAACAAAGTGTTACTGAAACTTTCCGAGTAAAAGAAGGTGAAGATTTACGTCTGAATTGTGAAGCATATGGTACTCCTCCACCTAAGATTGTATGGCTGAAAAATGGACAGTATGTGCCTGTGAAGTTATATGAAAATAATGAAAAAATTTTAGAAATCACGCATATAGGACGAAAGGATGCTGGAAGATATGCATGTGTGGCAACTAATAAAGTAGGGAGTTTTGAAAAGGATTTCAATATAGTGGTTCTATGTAAGTATTTTACTGAAATAAACTTTAATTTGCTCATTTGATCTCTGAAGCTTAAAGATATTTAAATTATATGTGTGTGTGTGTGTAATGTTATCTTTAATTAACCTATGCTACTTTGTTCTAACATTTTTTTCTTGTTTCCTTTCTTTCTTTCTTTTCTTTCTTATTTCCTGATCAGTCTTACTTTTTATTTATTTATTTCTAAAACTGATTTTTTTTTTGTGTTTGTTTGTTTTTTTTGTTTCCTATGCCACAAGTAAACATATAAAAATCCCTGTCTACAGCATTCTTTCGAAGATACCAAAAATTCCTTTTTCTAAGTTGCCAGATGTCAAAGAAATCCCTATCTGAATCTTTTAGTGAAATCACTAATGGGAAAAATTTCTATCATTTTTGTTCTTGTGCGAACAAATGTTGTTTGTCTTTTATTTTGTTATAAAAATTATGGCTCCCGTGGTGAAATAAATTGAAGCTCATGCCAAAAGTTTCATTAAATATAATTAATTATAGTTTGGGAAGATTAGACATAATTTGTTTAAAAGGGCTCTTTTAAGAAAAGTATATTTTTTAAATAGAATTTAGGAATTATTTTTAATGTTTCCACTTTAGTTAGAGACTAAATATTTTCTATTATACTAAGTGCTATTCTTTACTACAAATTATGTATTTTAATATCAATTAATTAATATTAGCTAATATTACATATTTATTAATATAATAAATTACCAGATTTGTTTTATTTTATTTTTGTTGAATAATTCATTAACAGCTCCTCCAAAACCAGAAACGTCTGCTGCTTCATCGAGATTTTCCTCTACAAGGAATGGTAAAAAAGAAATAATGGAAAATTTTCCATTTGTTTTAATTTGCCCATTTTCGGGTTATCCTGCATTACAATTTACATGGATGAAAGAAGGGCAGATTCTAAATACAGCTGTAAATCCATACTTGGCTACTTCTGAAAATGGAAAACGTTTAGAAATTAAGCATGCTAGAGCAGAGCACGCTGGAAAATATACTTGCATTGCTAGAAATGAAGCTGGTGAATCTAAAAAAGACTTCTTGGTAGACATTTTAGGTAAGATAACATTTTCTTTCTTTTATTATTTTATAGTAGTTGAAAGTCCTGCAAAAAATTCATTTTATGCATGCTATTTTCTAAAATTAGTAAGTATTGTCTTATTTTCTACAAAGGGATGCTCTATGAGTTTTCTTTATAGGTTTCTATAAGTGCTTTCATAAATGTTTAAATTAATATTTAAATATGTTATTGTTATTTATATGATTAATTTTTTGTTTTTGAAATTGAAAAAAATTACTTCATTAATAAAAAAATATATCCTCTTTTTATGTGAAACATTACACAATAAATTATAAAACGATAACTATAAAAAATGTATTTTATAATGTTAAAGTTTTTAAAATCATATCTTTTTATGACATGATATTTCTAAAACATGTTCATAAATAACATTAAAAAGATAAATGTATAGATGGCCTTTTTAGAAGGTTGTTAAAAAGTTTTAGAAATTTATAGCATTACTTGGTTTTAGGGATAAAGAAAGCTTATTTTTAAGTTCAATATGACATCTGTGCCTTAAAAAATTAGTTTTCTTATAAATTAATGCTGTTTTTTACTTGCCTGTATTAAAAATTTTTATGAAGTCTTTAAAAATGTAATATTTTTACAACTTTTTTTGAGGATCAATTAAATGAGCCTATATACATTATTATAAATTATTATATATTTATATATACATTATTATATAATTTTTATACAATTTTCTCTGTGCATCTAAATTTTCATGTTAGATTTTTTTTAAATTATAGATTTCTAATTAATGCAAGTACATAGTAATGGTAGATAGATGGATTAAATTTGAATATTGTGAAAGCATATATTTTTCTATTTGAATGTATAAAGTATACATAAACAAAATTATTTATAATTAAAAAAATAGACAGGTGCATAGATTTTTTTTTCAAAATTCAGATATAAATTATAAAATAGTACAAACATATTATCATAAAAATATAACATGTATAAAATACTTTAGAATAATTGCTTACAAATATAAATTTAAAAAAATGCAAATGCAAATTATTTTATAAAAAGGAATTTAAAATTATCTGCCAATGAAATTATATTTAAATGAACTTAACTTAAAGTAAACCTTTTTAAAAATTGTGCAGTGATCATAAAATATAATTTTTACTGTGCACATAGTGCTTTAAAATTTCAATTAGTTGAAGATAACATCTTTTATTCATTATAATATTTCATATTAAAATTGTTTTTATAAGTTTTTGTACTTTCATTAGTAACATTAATTTCATTATAACAAAAAAATTTTCCTGGAGAAAAATTTTATAGATATTTTAATCCATGTTTACATTTTTGAGTTCACATGTAATTATTTACTAATATAGACTATTTTCTGTCATAATAAGGAGATTTTATTGTCACGAAAAAACGTTTTATTGTTTTTTAATCTTTTTCTTTTTATCTGCTAAATATTTCATAGAAATTTCCAAAATGTTGTAACTTTGTGTTTATATCTATGAATTTTTATATCACAGAGGAAAATTTTGCATTTTATTTAACTGTTAGTTTATCAATTTTTAAATAGGAATATTTTTTGTCCTTTCAAGATAGTAAATATTTGATAATAACATAAGAAGCACTATTTATTTCATCTATTTTAATGCTAATCATTAATTTATTGTTCATGTGAATAACTTAAGATAAATGTATAAACATTTTCGTATAAAGAAGATATTTAAAATCAACTTAATATTAATTTAAATTCTTTTATTTAGATTTATAAGGCTCCTTTAAATTTGCATAGTGAAATTAATTCTGTTATTATTTAAAATCTTTTCAATAAATAGTTAAGGTAATTTTCATTATTATCTTTTTGGCAGATAACTATTCAGTGATTTCTTGATAAAATGTTTCAAAGTGCAAATAAAAATGTTAGATATTTTTAGCACTATGAAGATATGTTAAGTTTACTTGAATTTATCTTTTTTTAGTTCCACCCTCTATGAATTCTGATCTTGTTACTCAAATGGTCATACAAGAAAACACTAGTTTGATTTTAAATTGTAATTCTACTGGAAATCCCTCACCTTCAATAATGTGGCTAAAAGATGGTACTGAGTTAGAAGCTGATGAAAATCTAATTTTATCCTCTGACAGTGCACAGCTTGAAATTCCTAATGTTGAGGTAAGTGATTATGATCTTCCTAGAATAGAAGTTAGGAAACTGTAAACGTTATGTAAATATTCTAGATATTTACTAGATCTTCAATTAGTGGCAAAAAATATTTAAAATTATCTAGATAAGTACATACAAGCCATCAATTTTTGAAAAAAATCTGTAGTTTTTCATCTCTGAATGTTTGAATCCTATTTGTTTGCATATACATTAATATAACTTAAACACCAGGCTAAAAATATATATAAAAATTATAAATATTCTTTAAATAGATGTGTCTAATATTTTTTTCTTATTTGAATTGTAACTTTTTAAATATAAATCAGTAAGCACATTGCTGTTCTATATCCTACAGTTAAAAATTTAAATATGTGATAATAACAAATTGTGACTGAACAATAAAAATATTCTACTTTTCTTTCTTTACAAGATATTTTAAAGAATATCTACATTGTTTTGAAACCAATGTAGGTAATATTGTTATTTTGGTTTGAGTAAGAGTATAGTTTTGAATTTAATGTATTGTTTTCGATTTATTTCATTTCAGCGTCAGAGTACTTATTAAACTGATACTTTTTTCAGGCTTATCATTCTGGAACATATTTGTGCATTGCAACAAATGTGGCTGGTTCTGCTGAAAAAGAGTTTAATGTAGATGTGTTATGTGAGTTTTAAAATATTTTTTAATTAAATAATTCTGAAAACTTTCCAGAATATGATTTAATGCATGTTTTATATGAGTACAAGTTGATATTCCACATATTTTGAAAAATTTTAATTCATTTCAAGATCATTAATTAATTCATTAACTTCATAATTCATTCTCTATTAAAAACATTTATTTTAAGAAGAAAAACACTTTATTTACTATAGTAAAATATTAATTTTATAAAAAATGAATCCAGTTTTTGCATTATTTAAATCTTTCTGTAACATTCATGCATATTGTTTAAATATTTCTGCATTGAATCTGTTTTCAATGATATTCATTATCAGTTCTCCAAATAAGTATAAATATGATGTTAAATAGTATGTTTATATTGTATATTATTAATATATATTTTTTCTAGAATTTAATGTGCATTTATTGTAAGAATAAGCACAGATAAGAATATAATTTTACTAGTTGCATACTGATATAGGCTTCAAAATTGCAGTTTCTCCACGTATGAATTCAGAAACTGAAGAATTTAGAGCAAGGCCAACTGCTTATGTCAACAAACCAGTTACTCTAGAATGCCCTATGTCTGGTAATCCTTTACCACAAATAAAGTGGCTGAAAAATGGAAAGGAAATAAATTTGGATGAAGAACGAAATATTTATATTCACAGTGATGGACAAAGATTATCATTAATGAGGGCTAAAAATGAAGACACTGGGAAATATTCATGTGTAGCTGAAAATGATGTTGGTAGTGAAGCATATCAGTTTGACTTACAAATTTTGGGTATGTATCTACTTTTATGTCTATTAAGAATTATTAATCTTACCTTTTTAAAAATAAGTATTGAATGTTAATTTGTTTTTTATGGTTACTATTTTTAAGGGAAGTATAAGGTTTATAGTACTTAGGTTTTATAGTACTTAGATTAAGAATTCTAACTTGATACGCATTTCTTCTTAATTCATATGTACAACAAGGGAAAATAAAAATTTCCTTCTGTACTGCCTTTTCAATAAGTCATTTCTCTTTATATGATTTTATCATAAGTACTTTTATAAGTTGTGATATTAGTTATGAAATAATTTATTTTATATTTCTAACTCTAACAACCCTCTGTATTTTTAAAATCAATATAATGCATTTCATTTATCCTTTATCTACTATCAAATGTATTTTCTACCTCCCAAGTAATTTAATGTTTCTCATAATTAATGAAGAAACTAATAAATTTATTTAATTATATTTATATATTGAACATAAAGTAAAAATTCAAGCACATATAATATAAATGATGATTAAATAATGTCTAAATTAATGGTATTTAGGAATTCTATTTCATTATTCTTCAATATAATTGTAAAACAAAATTAAAGGAAATAAAATTAAAAAGAAATATGAGCTGTGAAACTTATCAGATATCTGTTGAACAAAATTTTTTATGAGATGACTTTATTTTTTTAATATAGTGCATCATAAGTTGTTGCTTATTATATATAATAAGTGACTTATATATGTCAATTATTATATTATGTATTCCTTATATTTATATATATATATATTCCCAGATATCACATGTGTTTGTTTTTAAAAGTAATTTTAGTTTGTCACTTTTTTGTGCATGTTTATTTCTTTACTGAACATTTGCTTTTTATATTTCAACTTTATTATTGCTGAATTATTTAAATATTTTTTCAGCATACAATTTTTGTATTCAAGTTTTAGTTTTAGTTTTTTTGTAATATACTAGATAAATGTGCTTTTAATTCATTGCAGATTTTTTAAAAGTAATTATATTAATGATTGCTTTTTGGAGGAACAAAGGAAATTGCTGTCAGTGGCATAACAAGAAGAAAATTTAAATCTGATTTCTTGACCTGAAAAGAAATTGCTTAAAAAAAAGGAAAGTGCTAAAATTGAATGCAAAGCTAATGTATTTACTTAACAACTTGATTTAAGGCATTTGCAGCAACCTTTTCTGTTCAAAAAAAATCTAAGGAAGTTTAAAAAGCTATCTATATATCTAAAATAATAATATTAATCATTGAATCAGTCGTTAAGCCCCAATAACTAATTCGATAATGTCTTTATTTCTTTAATGTAAAATTTGACTACACACTTCAGAATAAATATGTCTTGTCTTTCAAAACTTTTTTTGTTAACACGATTAGAAATCAACTGTATATATATATATATATATATATATATATATGGGGGGGGGGATTTAACTGATAATACAGTTGTAAAAATGTAAAGCCAAATTTAATGAAAAAAATTTATATCAGTGTATTAGACAGCTAATATTTCATTATATTTCAGCTGCACCTACTATTGATAAAAAGAATATAAAAAATACATATCATGTGAAGGAAGGCGATTCTTTGGTGATAAAATGCCCTGTAAGTGGTCACCCAAAGCCTATAATAACCTGGCTTAGAGATTCTGATGTTATTCCTTTGCATTCATCTCCTCACATACATTTCTCTGACGATTTTCAACAACTGCATTTGAAGCAAGCTTCATTAAAAGATGCTGGAAAATACTCGTGTATTGCTGGAAATGAAGTTGGCACTGCAGAACAGGATTTTAAGATTGATGTTCAAGGTTTGTTATTGAATTGGAAGTTATATGTACACTTTATCTATTCAGGTATTCCATTGTTTCTAGATTTGTGTAAAAAATTTTAATAATCGAACAGAATAAAATATTTAAAATATCTTGAAAAATTTTTTTTAATGAAACTGAATTTCATAACGAATGAGGTGACAAAAGAATTGCGGTGTGTTCAATATTTTGAATATTATCGTTTTCAAACTCTCATCATAAAACATTTGGAATAAAAGCATTTTTATAAAATGTTTTCACATGCTTATAGAAATTTTATTAAAAAATTAAAAATTATATTTAGAGTCATATTAAATAATTTGTTAGTTAAAAAATTCAATTGTTTAATCATAATTTTTTTTAAAAAGGCTGAAACAGGTGACAGTAAGATGTGTTTAATGATATATATGTGTAAATGTTACTATATAAAATATTTGTAATGTGTATTACTAGGAAAACCAAATAATGTGACTAGCTGATTATTTAAGAATATCTTTATGTTACCACTGTTATTGCATGAAAATTATTAATCAAATATTATTTTAATTTTCACTTCAATAATCATTTCAGTTTTAAAATTCACTGCTCAAACTTAAATAATAAATCATTATTATTTGTAAATGTACTGACAAAAATATAAAAATTTGAAATTGTAAAAATTGCATTATATATGTAAATGTTGCTAGGAAAACAAATGCATTCAAAAGCTAGTATGTAACTAAAAACAGATAAGTTAGTATTAAAAATTATATTTCAATTGCATCTGCCTAATCATATTTCCTTTAATAGTAAAGACTATAACTTTCATGCACGAAAAGAGGTTAAGTACTATGAGAATCTTTTTATTAACAGTTTGCTACTTTCAACAAATTTTCTCTTTTAGTCCCATAGAAATTTTTATTTTTCTCTTTTAGTGGGTGGTTATTGTTTTTTCTTCTTTTTTTGGAATAATATATTCATAATACATTCATATAATAATAATATATTCAGTTTTAAAATTGTTGCATTTAAGAGATTTTATTTTTTTTATTATCAAGTTATATACTTGTTTCAGGGTACTTTTGGTTAGCCAGGCACAAACAGAAACTTGGTGAATAATCTAGACCTGCATAAAAGAAAAAAATTGTAGTGTTAGGTTTGTATGCAAGTTGGTGGAGTTCTAAAGTAGATGCATTCTATAGTTTCGCTTGCACCGGGCTAACCAAAACATACCATTTAAGTGTTGTTTTCTAACTTAATTTTTTAAAATTTTTAGTTCCACCAAAATTGGAAAATCTACATGATATTCCTAAGAACTTATCAGCAACTTTAAATAAACCCATTACCATTAGTTGCCCTGTATCAGGAATACCTCCGCCTTTGGTAAAATGGTCAAAAGATGGAAAACCTTTAAGAGTTGAATCCAATCCAAATATTATGCTATCAGTGAATTCACATCACTTAAAAATTTTTCGAACTCAAGTGTCTGATGTTGGAACTTATACTTGCAAAGCTGTTAATGATGCTGGCAAAATAGAAAAAGAATTTCATTTAGAGGTTCAAGGTATGCAATTTTATTTTTTGCTTTTTAATCTTTTTTTTTCCTTTACTTTTCTTAAATGATAAGAAGATAATAAAATGTTTCATGATAATACATAAATAGTGACTCAACAATTATTTGGTAAGAATTTATTTTAAATTGAATACTTTTATGGTCTGCTATCGCAAGCTCTTAAAAATTTACAAATTATGTGATGATAGAATATTGGATATAAAGACCCGATTCTATTGATGATCTGCCATCTGTTTAAACATGATGCACAATGGGTTTTCTTTCTGCCTTCAGGACTAATCTTCCTTACATTGATATGATTTATAAATTTGAAATTTGGTCTCTCATCCATCTGACTTTGGTTAAAAATTGTGTGTTTTATCTCAAAATAGCCCTGTGTAGTTTCAGAAAAAAACATTAATCTGACTAAACTGACCAAAATTAAAGACAAAAATCATAATTAGAATATCGTCGGCACTATGCTACTAATTCCTGATTTTAAATGTCATTTTTAATTTCTGAAAAAAATTTGTGTGATTTTTTTTTACCTATTAAATAAAATACTTATATTATTTATGCCAAGTTTTTTTTTTTTCCTGTTTGTGACAATATTTTTTTGTTCTTAGTCCCACCTAGCATGTTAGAAACCAACAGTGTTCTCGATTATTATTCTGAAGATGAAGATGAAATAAAAAATGAACTGAAAGCTGCTGAAAACGATACATTACAAATTGAGTGTTATGTTGATGGCAAACCAAAGCCTATAATTTTATGGATCAAAGATGGTCATTTGTTGAATATATCTGATGATTCACATTATGAAATTTTTCATAATGGACAAGTGTTGCAGATAAATCAGATTAAATCTTCAGATGCTGGACATTATACATGTGTTGCTTCTAATGTTGCTGGCACAAAAGAGAAAAGTTTTATGCTTGATGTGCTAGGTAAGGTATTTAATTGTTATGATGTTTTTATATGTTTTAGATTATTCATTACTTTGTGCTCATTTTAAATGTAATTCTTTAGTTGATAGTTATTTTTTGGAAAGATTATGAAATAGTGTCCTACTTATTTTTCTTGGAAGTATATTAACTTTTTTTTATAATAATAATAGTGTCCTCATGTGTGATAATAATTCATTTGAATCTTTCATCTGGCATAAAAATGGATAAACTTTTCAATTCACAATTTTTATAAATTTCAAAATTAAAAAAATAAACTGTTTTGGGCAGAGGATACTCATATGTAACAAAAGAAAAATACTTTAAAAAATCAAAATAGAATTTTGAAAAAAAATTCTATTTAAAAAATATTTCAGTTTTAAAAATTCTTTGTATTCAAAAAATTAATTTAAATTTCAGTTTTAAAATTAATTTTTAACAGTTTAACAGTAAAAATTATTATTAACAACATGAAAAGTAAATTATGCATCAAATTTGATACAGTATAGAGTCAAGTTTAGAATGCTAAATAAATGAAGATACTCAGTTAATGTCTTTCATGTTACATAAAAGATGTGAAGTTAAAAATTCGACAATCTAGCCTGGTTTAACAGGAAATAAAATAGTATGAAATGATTTTATAAAGACAAAGCAGCTACATTACTTTAATTTCTTGATTGTATATTGCTATCATATCATCTGATAAAATATATCACCTCAATATTTAAAGTCTTCTTGCTTTCTATATATTTTAAGATTGCTTCTATAATGTTTAGTTCATTTGCAAGAGTAATCCTAACATCAATGACTGCACTTTCTTGCATTTGCAAACTTAGTCCTATTACTGGATACAAGCTGGACTATTTTATTCACACCTTTTAGTCCCTTAGTAAAATATTCACTGGAAAATAAAATTGAGATTCTGATTAATTAAAACACAAAAGTATTAAAAAAAAGTGAAATAAACATTAGCAACATTTACCATCATAGCAATCTATCTTGAAGTCACCAATGGAACCTACTGTACAACTTTTAAATGTCATATGTTTACTTATTACCTAAAAATATTGAAACAACATCAGTCTAAAAATATTAAAAATTGCAGAATGGACTTTTTAATATATAATTTTTTAATTCATTCAAAATCAATATTAATTAAAACAGTCTCAGATAGTAATATAACTGTATAGTGAAATTTTTTAACTGATTCCTGCTTTACTAGAATTACTAATTTATTTTAATAATTCTAATTAATTAAAATTCTAATAAAATAATGTTTTCATTTTAGTTCCTCCTAAACTCAAAGGTCCAAACTTTGAATCTCAAGAAGTTCTTCCAAATCGTCCCACAGTTATTGAATGTCAGATTGATTCAAATCCTGCCTCTTCTATTACATGGTATAAAGATGGCAAAATTATTGATTTTTCCAGCCATGCTTTGCTCAAAATATCAGAGGATAGAAAGGTTTTGCAATTTTTAAAGACGACTCGTGAAGATGATGGTCTTTACACATGCATTGCTGAAAACAAAGTTGGGAAAACAGAAAAGAACTTCAAGGTAGATGTCTTTGGTATGTAATTAAATATTGGATCATAAAAAAATGTAATTATCTCTTGAAGACTTTTTTTCTCTGGCCTAGTTGTTAAATATTGGGATAAAATACATGAAAATTTATAAAAATGCATTTTAGCTATTAACATTCTAAATTTAATTCCATTAAAAATTAAAAATTTATTGAAATAAAAGTAATTTATGTAATTAAAAAATAATCTAAGAGTTCTTTTAAATTATTATTGCTTTTATAACAGAAAGACAGTTTTACATTTTTCTTTTTGTTTATGAAAGCTGTAAAAATTTAGGGCCAAACTACTTTTTTTTTTCTTCAAGTTTTAATTTTTGCTTTTGAAAGTTTATTAAAGAACAATATTTCTATATTTTTAAAGTAGCCTGAACAATTGATATAATGAAAATATTTTAATTTTTGAAAGACGCTTTAAAAGCAAATGCAAAAGGTAGCTAGATTAAATTGAATTTCTATTCTAAATGGAACTATAAGAATTATTTTTTATTAAAATCATATTGTGATAAAAGTTAATTAATATTCACAAAAAATTGTTCATTATTATTCAATTTTTTTCAGCTTTAGAATATGTTATGGTAATATAATATTTGACAGTTGTAACAGCAATTAACATGATCTACAATTTAAATTTGTTGAATCTTCATGAATCATCATTGCTGCTAATGTATTAGTTACTGCAAGGAAGATGCTTTATTTTTTTCTAATTGAACACATTTTTAGATATTATTATTAAATGGAAATTGTTCTCTATACAGAATTCTTAAAGGAAGAAAATGCAATAAAATTTCATTTTTTATGCCAATTCAATATTATTTATTTATTTATTTAAATACAAAAAAATGAACATTAATTCTATTGCTATTTTGTAAAATGTATTTTATTGTTATTGTATCTTGAGTGAAATTGTATCTTGAAAATTCATTCTAATATGAGTAGAGTGAATTTTCAGCTGATCATTTTTAACTATGCCATGTTAATAAATATTTGATTTTGTTTCCAGTACCTCCTGTTATTGAAATCACAGATTTCAAATCTGATATTTTAGAAAATGAAGTTTTCACAATGAAGTGTATTTCAGTTGGTAATCCTAAACCCTACATTATTTGGTTGAAGGATGGTCAAGTGATGAGTGACGAATTCCTTAAAAATATGGTATACTCTTTTTTTATTTATTTATTTAATTACTAATATTTAACTTGAAAAAAAAATAGTAAAAATAATTTTTCTCCATTTTTTAGACTATTCATTTGGAGAATGACGACTCAATTCTTCAGGTCAATGAAGCTAAAAAATTTCATTCTGGTCAGTACAAATGTATTGCTTCAAATGCAGCAGGGTCTGTTGAGAAATCATTTGATGTGTATGTTAAAGGTATTATTTACATTTAAATTTACTAATCGGTTATGCACATATTATATACATGTAAAGATATTTCTTAATTTAATTTAAATCCCAATTAATTTCCTAATTTTATTATTTTAAATTAGTCCATATTACTTTATTCTAGAATTTTCTCTTATACCTGATCCAAATCCCATTTTTTTAAATTTAAGTATTTTTAATACACACTCTGAAACATTGTTGATGCTTTTATTTCTCATCCCTAACACCTACACATTCTTTTTAAATATTCCTAAGTTTCTCTTTCCTGAAATGATATGTATCAAAGAAATCACTATCAGTATCTCTGAGTAAAATCACTAAAGGGAAAAAATTTTCTAACTTTGCTCTTGTATTCTGGTACAAATAGGCATATTCTGCTTTTTTTCCCATTGTACATTTTTTTTTTCCTTTTAGAGGAAAAATAAAGGATTTTCCAAAAAAATTCAAATTTTAATTAAAATATTCCAAAAGGTCATCTTTTAGGTTCAAACATCTGCCAAAATTATGCTACATATATATTATTCATATTAAAATGATAGCAACATAAATATAAAGCATCTTCATTTCTTTATAAGTGCCTATCATCCAAGTTGTCAGGTTTTATCCTAATGATTAAGTTGAAATCCTTTTTCTAGACTTATATCTATGAATTAAAACTCCAAATTTTCCAAAAATTAATATAACCTATATTGTAGATTTAGCATTATTATTTCTGAACAACTGTGTAAATTCAGGTAAATGAGTATATAAGTAATGCCAGGGAATTATTTTTTAAAAATAAGTTTTTAATTTGATCTTTAAACAAATGTTAATTCAAAGCATATTATTTAATTAAAACTTCCTTACTTAATTGGTTTTCTTTTTGAAGAGAAAAATGGTAGTAATTAAATAATTTTGGTTATCAGTTATTTAATGTGATAAATAAAATGGTATTTTGTTTATTATATTTAAAATTAATTGAAATTAAAATTAATGACCAAAATTGAAAGGGTTTCCTATTTAGTATAAAATCAATGAATGTGCAAGTATAAAAATATTATAGGACAGGATGGTATACGTAAAAATGTCTTATTTATTGAATTGCAATTATTTTTGTTTCTATATATTC
Source organism: Argiope bruennichi (assembly GCF_947563725.1). Lineage (NCBI taxonomy): Eukaryota > Metazoa > Arthropoda > Arachnida > Araneae > Araneidae > Argiope > Argiope bruennichi. The sequence goes on from NC_079158.1 coordinate 122,935,696, forward strand.
TTCTATAATATTAATATTCAATTTTTTTTCTAGTTCCACCAAGAGTTGTGAATACATCTGAGCCTAATAAAACTGTCTTCGTCAGTCAGCCAATTATTATGTATTGCTTTGTTGAAGCTGAACCAGAAGCTTCAATTACTTGGATTAAAGATGGGATTATCTTAAATGATGTCCTTGATCCTTTCATCCATATTCTTGATGAAGGACAAAAATTACAAATCCTGAGAACTCGTGATCTAGATGATGGACAGTATTCCTGTGAAGTGACAAATTCTGTTGGAAATGATAGCAGATCATTTGTTCTAAATGTTTTAGGTAAGGAATTTCATTGGTTATTATTACATAAAAGTTTCTATATATGTAAAAATGCAGCATTAATTTTTAAACCTTTGTGATTTGAAGATTGAAAAAAACCTTTCATTCATTGTTTAACTCCACATTCAGTCTTTATGCCCTTTAATAATGCGTGCATAATGTTTATTTCCTAAATGTAAACTTTTCCTGTCATAATTTCAAGCTATTGACATTCACCTTACAATCTAAATGTTGAATTATCTGTATTACATTATTTTAAAAGCTATGCTTTTGGCTTTGTGAAGGTTGTTCTATAAACTATCATTGCTTTAAATTAATTGAAATTATTTCACTATAAACTAATAATATGTCACTACAATGAAACTTTTTTTAAATACTTATTTTTTACTGAGACTAATTTACTTCATTAATAAAATTTAAGACCTTATAACTGAATTATTTCTCATTAACAGCTGAATAATTTATTTATTATTTTTGGCTTCCTAGTTTAGAGATAATTTTAAAATTCAGAGCATTATGCATTAAGCATTTCATAAATATTGTCTGCTGATATAAGATATTTAAGACTGTTTAAATTTTTTTTTTACCATGTATTTTAGAATTTTTAGTTTTAAAGAGTTTTAAATAATTAAAAAATATGGTACGTTTTTATAGAGTTAATCAAATTTGCAATAATAATTTAATATTCATATTTTGTTGAATATCAGTAAGTACATTGTTTGGTTTTTTTTTTTTTTTTTTTTCTTTTTCTGGGATAAAGAGCATTTAAATCATTTAACAGTTTCATTATTAATAAATTATTGCTAAAAGAAGTGATATAAACAGTAAGTAATGAAATGACATGAAGTGAAATAGGAGAATACTTAAGTCCATAAATCAATTCTCCATTATATAGGTGCGAATATTTCTTAGATATATTTTATTTGTTTGTTTAAGATATTTATTCATTTAACTTTAATTATTTGTTTTATAAGCCATCAATTAAACCAAATTTTAGTTCTGCATACTAGCTCATATGTTCTATGAAAAGTCTCATACATGACTTCATGATAATGATTTTTCAACTTTATGTTTAAGCACTTTAAAAAATCAGCTTTAAAAAAATAATGATAGATGTTTTCATTCATTTATATCATTTAAAAAAATTTCAATGTTTTAATATTTTTGTCTATTACATGTATATTTTTAATATTGGTAAACCATCTTTTATAATTTTTATTTCTGTTCATGATTATTATTTTATTTTAATTCTTACATTTTAAAGTATAAAGTATTTGAGTAAATTTTGATATGGCTTTGTTTTCATTGATGCATTATATAATGATTTGCATGCGAGGGATCTCCCTTCATAAAGTCTTATGACTTCATTATGTTTCTGAAGCTGATGTTTTCCACCAGTTCCTCCAAAGATAAAAAATATACAGGATGATAATGCATTGCATGTCACCAAAGGAAACAATGCGACATTTGTTTGTTCTGTATTTGGAAACCCTCAACCAGATATAATTTGGTGGAAAGATGAGAAGGTATAATTTTTAAATTATTTTTAATTATTTAGTGAATTTTTAAATTATTAGATAAAAATACTTTTATTATAATAATTTTAAATTTTTATTTGTTTATTCATTACTTCTAAAGGAAATATCACTGTATTATTTTTATAATGGTACAGTTTTTGTAAATTAATGACTTTTTATTGTTGAAAAATAAAACTTTGTAGCTTTTTTTGACAGTTAAAAAGTTGACTTAATTTTTAAATTTTATAATAAGTTTCATAAGGGTTTGTTAGTAAGCATTAAAAAATTATTCACATTTTATTAATTTTCTGCAAAAATTAATATAATTCTTCTGTTTTTGTTTAGTTTTTTGAAATATTTTTCATTCTTTTAAAATATTTTCAAATGATATAAGCAAGCTTTCAAACTTATTTTCAAATTTTATAAGTTATGCCATTTGTAAAAAATTCTCCTTTGAAAAATCCAAATAATAATAATAATAATGAATTAAACCATGAAAAACTTTATTACAGAATTTGCTTGTCATATGTTCTATATGGTTTTATATGATACACTTTAATCATAATGTGAACAATTGGTATAATTTTTAATTACTCATTATGACGGCATTTACTCATATAGTTTAGATAACTATTAGATTATCCTCACTTGTCTGCTTCTATGAACAACAAAATGGTTTTAATAATAATTTGTTTAATGTATACCTAATTATTATATGTGAATATGCATATTACTACAATGTATATCTAGGGGTTGCAATATCGGACCAAAAGTTCAATACCGGTATTCGGTATTCTTTAGATCTTAATACCGGGATACCGGTATTAGAAATTTTAGGAAAAGAAAGAAAATGCGGGTGTTTCTTTGTTTTATTTACCAGTTTTATTAGAGAATGTAAATATCACAAAAATAATTTGTAACTTATAAATTATAACAGTTTATAAAGAATCACAAAAAAAGTGATGTTGTTGTTTCTGATCCAAGGTGATATAGCTGCGCTATACCACCTCCATGAAACCAAAGATCTCTAAAAAGTTCAAAAACAATAGCGGATCCCTTAAAATCTCAAAAATCGTAAAATTAAAACATTTAAGAATATTATTGGGGGAGGCTTGACCTGCCTTGCACCAAGGACATTCAGCAAAGATCCTCCATCCATGTTGGAATGTGAGTGATTTGGTGGGTCCACTTAAAAAACGAGAGTGAGCCTATGCTGTTTTCTAGAGATATTCAGACGGTGACACCAACCGGGACTCTTACCAAAGTACCAAGGGTGAGCAAGTGGGACTCTCCAAAGTGCACTCGACTCCATCTTTTTGATAGAGGAGATTTCAGAATAAGTTAGTGTTGCATCACCATGAAATATGTCAGCTGAGGCAGCCGTAGCTAAATTATCCGCTATCTCATTACCATTTAAACCAAGATGTGAGGGTACCCACTGAAAGTGTATAGAGTGTTCAGCGGAGAGCCTGACAATAATAATGTTTAGATAAACAAAAAAGTATTAACATCACTATTCAGTCTGTGGTATTCTTACAAATTTTTGTAATGTGATCTTAAAAAACATAATGCATCAATTGTACTGTCATTAAGCCTGGAATGTAATTTTGGGCAAAAATTATCAGCTGTCGAAAATGCTCTTTCGGCATCTACGATATTTGGTGGTACTGTTTGCAATTTGCAATAGACTTTTTCCAAATATTTACTTCTAAATACCTCATCTTCAAATAAATAGATTACTCATTGGATGGTTTTGGATATAGCTGATTCTGTATTGTATTTTGGTTTGTTGAATTTTTTTATCGCTAATTTTAATTTTTGTTCAAGAGACAATTCCTTTCCCATTAGTGCCATCATAATCTCCGATAACTGTACCGAATTCTTCTGAATGTGGATAGGTTTGTGAGTAAAAAACTTTTTTAAGAAAATTTACTATAAACTTGATCAGATTTGAATTGGTTAGTCTCTTTTCTTCTTTTTCATTTTTAAAATAATTATAATTATGTAAATACCATAAGTCATTTTCTATTTCGGTATGCCTTTCTTCTGTGCGATTTTTCAATGTAATATATAATTCTTCAGATAGTGATGTGTGGTGTTCTTTCAGTGACTACTACAACATGAAATTTATTGTTGCATTAGCTGTTAATAAATTAGAATCACTCCGACATAATACCTCAACAGCCAGTTTTAATATTAAGTTTATATTAAATTATAACAACCTGTTCTGGATATTAAGTCGAATTCACTATCTGAAAAATTAATTTGCTGGTTTAAGTCGATTATTGCTTTTTGTATTGGATATCTCAGTTTCAAAAATCGTTCCATCATTAGGAGTAAACTGCTCTAACGTGTTTTCAATCTCCTCCTAAACATCTCCTTTCATCTTTCCTCTCACTCCTATTTTGTCAAAGTAAACCCATACTAACGCATGCGCAAAAGCGCGGAGGGTTTTACAATCCGTTGTCAAAAATATTTTATCACTTCTCTTGATTGTACAATGCAATTTTGTGTTCCCAGTCTAATTAATTTCGCCCGTTAGGGAGACATAAAAACAAAAACGTATACTATTTTGCTATGTTGGCGATCCCTGAACGTATAGTGGAGACAATTTTAGAAATTTCTAGTAAATACCGAAAAATTGGTATTTAAACTTGTGAATACCGGTATTACAAAATTGTACAAATGGCTCAAAATAACGGTATTCGGTATACCGGTATTGCAATCCCTAAATACATCCATTACTCTTAATTGAATTCCATGTGCATAGCACAATTGCACCAATCAACTTTCCAACTTTTTTCATAACTATTGCTCCATCAGTCGTTATGGATACAATATCTTCTTTTGGGAATAATTCATGCTTCGCTAATTTAGATTTAAGCAATTAATTAAGTCATTAATTAGCCAATTAATTTCGCCCGTTAGGGAGACATAAAAACAAAAACGTATACTATTTTGCTATGTTCGCGATCCCTGAACATATAGTGGAGACAGTTTTAAAAATTTTTAGTAAATACCAAAAAAACGGTATTTAAACTTGTGAATACCGGTATTACAAAATTGTACAAATGGCTCAAAATACCGGTATTCGGTATCCCGGTATACCGGTAGTGCAATCCCTATGTATATCATTACATTATTCATTTTTAAGGTTATTTGAACCCAATGCATGAAAATATTTTTTGCTTATTTTTATTACACATTACCTTATTGATGAATGTCTTCATATTATGTGCTAGTATTTGCATGGTGTCCTAAAAAAATAAGGCAAACATTTATTTCCCTAAATTTTATACTGATCTTCAAACTTTCATTAAATAAAATGGGCCACTGTATGAATAAATTTTGATTTTTGTGAAAGTTGATTATAAAACGTTTTAAAAATTGCATTTTTATACAATTCTCTGTAAAAATTGTCAATGAAAATGTAAAGTATCATTTTTAAAAAAAAATTTTTTTCTCACTGTTTAAAATTAGAATCATGAAAAAAAAATGTTATGAGAAATACTGAAACCAACAGTACTGAAAAAGCCTTTTAAATATTTTGTTACTTTATCAGAATGTACTATATAGGACTGCCCATTCAAATAGTTGAAATAATAAAAAGTATTTAGTATAAGAAGTAGTAGGAAAAAGAGGCCCATGGGACTTGCATTGCCTAAGGATCCCTGTTGGGTTAATCCAGCATGCGAAATCATTAAATTTGCCTTTTATGTCTGGGAAAATCTGGTAAACATAAGGTAATTTGTATGTACATGGAGGATTTTTTTTTTTTAATTTACTAACTGACATTTTTACACTATGAGGATAATGTAATAAAAAAACTTTAAAAAGTTTTCATTATCATTCCCAGCATAAGCCAGAGTTTATCACATAATTGCCCTCCTTATTTAATGAAACTTTATAAATGGAAATGGGCATCTAGATGTAATATTTAAAGAAATACTCTTTTATTCTTTTTTTAACACACTGTATGTGAATTTTGTGGAATCATGTTGCACATTTCTTCTTCCTCTATATGAAAAGATAAGGCTACACCTGTTGTGAAGCATCTGTTATTTTTATAAAGTACAGCAATTTTTGCTTATTATAAATATTGCATCTTGCCGATTTTAAATCTTCTACTATTATATTTTGAGTGATTATTTTCAGAATTAATACTATATAAATGTAATGTTTTCCAAATTTTTAATTATTTGTTTTTTAGAAAACTAAAATTTTCAAGTTTAAAAAGAATTTATTTATATATCTGTAGATAATTTTAAATTTCAGATAGTTGGTCATTTATTTAAGCTATAATGTCCATTTATCACAAAGCACCATTTACCTGAAGGAGTTAGGTCTTTGTGAGTGGGTAAAAGTGCTGAGGTCTCATATTCTATTTTATAGATTTTTTTTTTTGTTGTTGTTTCAGTAAATGTAGACATAGAATTAAAAATATGTTTTGTTTCAGTTTTGATTTAAAGATTACATTCATATATTATTTTGTGTTAGGAGACTATTCATGGTTATTTAGGTTCTTTATATTTATTAAAAGTAATAATAGCAGTTGAAATTTTTTTTTATATAAAAGATATTTGCTTTCTTGTTCCAATTATAATGTTTCTTTATCCTATTTTAGCTTCTGTATTCTGACAAAGCATATTTTAGTAACAAAAGTCAGATTTTGCAAATTGAAAATGTTGACGTTCAAGATAGTGGAAACTATAAGTGTGTTGCTTCAAGTCCTTTGGGTTCTGAAGGAAAGCAGTTCAATCTTAATGTATTAGGTAAGGGATTTTTTTTCTTACTAGTTTATTTATCTTTTTTTTTCCAATATCAGTAAAAAAATTTGTGATAAAATACTTCCTTCAGTATTGAATCATAATGTATCTCTCATTTAGACCATTATCATCTTGGTTCCTATAATAATACAAAAAGAAGTATTGAATTTTATTCCTTTCTTCGTATTTCAATCATTATTCAATTTAAATAATAGATAAATAGTTTGAATAGATGAATAGTTTTAATGAAATAGATAAATAGTTTGAAAAAAGGCTTATAAAATTATTAGATTTTTCATACAGTTCATTATTTCTATTTTATTCAAACATGATGCAACCTTATCAATATGAAGTTATCAATTAAATTTATTTTCATAATTAGAATTTTGTTTATGGCCAACAGAATGAAGATTCATATTTTAGATATAAATAGTATAGAACCCCCACTCCTCTTCATAAAAGAAAGTTTATAAATGTATTTCTAATAAAATCTAAAAAAATTATTTATTTGTAATTTTATACATTAAAATTACAAATAAATACTGTGTATTTTATAGTATATTTATATATGTTATATATTTACAGTATATTTATTTAAATTTTAATGTAATATTTATTATAAATTTCAATGTATATTTTACTTAAATATGGAAGGGAATATTCTTAGCCACTTGGCAGTGTCTGGGTGACTTGTGCATTGATCTATGATATTTGTAAACTATTATACTAAATTATTCGTGCATATTATTATTTGATACAAAAATTATGTGGAAACTATAAATGCTTTGAGTGGCCTCTGTGCTTTTTGTTGAATGAAACTGACATAACATTTCTGAAAAAGAATGTTCAACTAAACTCTCAACTATCATTTACATAGTTATGTAAATTGGATTATAAAATCCAGACATAGTCTGTATTTGCATTTTTTTATACATTGAACATGAGTTTATATACAGCATCTTAAGAAATTAGCTGTTTGAATTGACTTGTTATTTAATTGCCTCCTAAATTTCCTAAACCTAATGAAAGAAAAGTATTTTAAGTGTTTATTTGAAGAATTCAGTTTCTTTGTTTTCTCTTTTATGTTAAATATGACATTTATTTTGAATTGAATGTGAAATTGCATTTAATTATTGTATTGTAGTGCAATTTTCCATGCATTTAATATGAATTTAATGTTTGATTTATTTTAAAAATTATGAAATTTTTCATGCATTTAATAAATTTAATATTGTTTAATTTTTAAAATTATGGAATTTTAATGCTGGATAAAGGTTATACCTATGTGGTTATACCTAATAAAATAAGTAAAACATGAAGTTTTCAAATTCATCATTTGTAAATTAACTTAAAAAACCTGCTGAATTTGTCTGTGTCAACTCATTTGTGTCTAATTTCGTTATTAATTTAAAAAATATAGCATTCTAAGCTCTCCTAAGGCCAATCAATTGCAATGGCACTGTTTGCATCGAAAATTAGCCTTGGATTATTTTTCGATAAATGTCTTTCTTGTAGTACGTTTTTATCTAATTGTAATTAGGGTAAGAAAAATTAAATTTTTAATCCAGAAACTTCAGCATTTAAGAAAATAAACACTGCAATCATTGAAATGGTTCATCAATTATTTAGTGAAAGATGAAGCTCATGAATAAAATTTATATGCTATAGTGTAGCTTGTTTTCCATTCAGTAGTTGCAGGTTTTTATCCAGTTCCTTCATGTAGCAACTAAATGAACACAAATTTTCTTCTTTTATTAAAAAATCTTTCAGATAATGTTTTTAAGTTTTAACTGAAAAAAATAAAATCCAACTTTTTATTTAAAAAAGGGAAGAGACTCTTCTTATCACCTTAAAAAAACTTCTTTAACTAATAGATAATTAAATTAAATTTGTTTGAAGAATCATAATGCAGTAATTTAATTTGAGTATGCTTGGTTTCAATCAACTTTAAAGCATAAAATATTTGAATTTTTTTCAACACTTCTAAAATTTTCAGAAACAAAATCAAGTATTTACCTTATCATTGTTTCATTATGAAATTTCCTTAGTTTCTATTTACAAATGTTCTTAATTTGAGAAAATGAAATATTTATTTTCTACTCATGATTTTTTTTTCTAAAAAATGAGTTGATTTGTTTTTTATTTTATATATTATATCATATTCAAAATTCTTGGATATGTTGTAATGAAAGAAAAATTCTAAAATATAATAAATTTAGCCATCTGATCACACTAACTTTATTCCTCAATGATAACTTTTTTAGAAAAGTTTCTTCTTCTTCTTTTAAATATACTATTTTATCCACAAACTTTTGGTGTTACTAGTAAGAATAATTTTAAATTGTGTTTAGTTGTGAAAATATTTTTTTTTTTTTTTTTTTTTTTTTTTTTTGCATTTTCAAATTGATTTGGTTTTTTTGGGTTTTTTTAAATTTAAAAATATATAGCTTTCTTTGTCTTTGAAAATGTATATGGTAAATGTAATAAACTGGTGATTATCTATAAATATCGGCCATTATTCGTAATCACTTTTTTTGCAATATTCTAAAAAAATGATTATAAATAATTGCTGGTAATTATATGCAATCTCTGGGAATTTTGTAAACTAACCACTAAATGTGATAAAGATTCCATAATTTATCACATTTACGAAGTTAAAGTTACATAAACAAAAGATTCAACTCATTTACCATTACATATATTATGCTAGTTAATATTTAAATGTAATTTTTGGGAAATCGATTAATTCATAATAAGTTATTTATCTTTTAGGCATCTTTTGTATAGTATGTTTTGCATCTCTTCATTTATATTTTCTAGTTCCTCCTAAGATACGTAATGGACCTATTGATTATACTGGTCAAATGAACAAGCCAATGAAAATTTACTGTGCTGCTGATGGTAATCCAAAACCTGTTATTACTTGGATGAAAAATGGACAATTTATTGATTCATTTCTTGATCCAAACATTCAGTTTGAAGAAAACAAATCAGTTCTTGTTATTCGGTGGACTAGAACTGAAGATTCTGGCAAATATACTTGTATTGCATCCAGCACTGCTGGCCAAGATGAGCAAAATTTTAATGTCCATGTTCATGGTATGTATTCGTTTCAGTATATATTTCCTTTTTATTGTTTACTTATATTATAGTAATTTTATATCCAGTTTTTTTCCAAAGCTTCAAAGTTGCTTTTTTCAAATCAGAAATTTGACTAATTTTTTTTTTTTTTTTTTTTGAAAGGAAAGAAGACTTATCCTTCTCTGAAATAATTGCTAACTTTAATAGATATTGGTAATATCATCAATAAAAATATTATGAAAATTATTTAATTTTTCATCTTTTTTTTATAATTAGACTATTATTAAAAAAATTTTGATGAATTATTTTCTTTAATATTTAAAATTTTTAATCATTCTTGTGTAAAAAAAGGTTAATTTTCTCAAATATAAAAATATTTTATAAACTAACTCTTACAAAAACTGGTTGTTGTTGTTTTTTTAAAAAATTGTTCCTATGTTACAGTTCCAGCCTCAATAGACCGCACTAATCTAGAAGATGAAGTTTTATCCCTTTTAAATCAAAGTGCAGTGTTGATGTGTCCAGCAAGTGGTGTTCCATTTCCTTCCATCTCTTGGTATAAAGATGATGATGCTGTTCTCCAATCAGATCCTAAATATCAAATACTAGAAGGTATCAGTGACAAAATTAAATATTCATTTATAACGCAGGTCAATATCAGCAGCATTTTTTTTTTTTTTTTAATTTGCTTTGTGCTTAAAATTCTTTTATTGATTTTGATTATATTTAATGCGTTATATAAAAATACATTTCCTCCAACTGCTGTACTTTTTGTGATTCAAGAGTAGCTGATTTATGATATGTTTGGACTGTTCTAAGAATCACATGAAGGAAAAGTATATTAACATCTGTTGCATAAAAGTAGAAATGTGATAAATAAAGGAAGAACAATATATTATTGCTTTTGCCGTGGAAAAAATTCTCATGAAAATCAGGTTAATATGTGTGAATTTCATTTTTTTCTGAATAGTTTGAAAAATAAATTTCACCCTTGTTAGCAAGGAGGATATATAATATTTTTTTAATTTATAGCTTAAAATTAATTTAATGGGTTAGCTTAAATAACATTGTTCTCTTATCTTGCAAACAAGAGCTGGTTGGCAAAAATTAAAATGTTTCTTTTCAGTAGATATAATACAAGGAAATTAAATAAAAAATCACTGACAGCAAATTAGTGTTGTCCTATGTAATTGAATATATTTGAGAGCAATTTTACTGGTATACTTTCAGAAATAGAATAAGAATTTATTTAGCCTTTTTCCTTTTATTTAAAATATTATGTATCATATCACATTAATAAAATACATTGATATTTATTATATTTACTAGAAAAATTCAGCCACCATTGATTTTAAAAGGCAAAATTGTAAATTATAAAAGCTATCTATTTTATTATAAATTTTTAGATATATATAAATATATTATTCTAAAATCTACTGCCATTAGCAATTTTCTATTTAGTATAAATGCAGTCAGCTTAAATATAATGTGCTGTCAGTTTATCCATAAATTTTGAATAATTTTTTTTAAATTACCTTTTATTTTCATTGCAAAATTGTTGTTGTTGTTATTATTATTATTATTATTATTATTATTATTATTGAATCCTTTATCCCTTTAGATGGAAAGGTTTTCAAAATAATTTCTGCCAAAGAAAATGATGCTGGAAAATATAAATGCATTTCTTCTAATGAAGCTGGAACTGATGAAACAGAGTTTGATTTGGATGTTATTGGTATGTATTAGACATTTAAAAAAGGCTGAGATTTATCATACTCAAATATTTATGTTAGAAATGGCAGGTAATTTAGAAATTATTTTTAATCTCAGATATGATTATATAGATACTTTATTTTGCTTTATAGTTACAAAATTACTTTTGTATAATTTCAAATTTAATTTATATAATAAGAAGATTTGAATTAATTTATTTTATTCAAAATAATTCATTTCAAATATTAATAAATTTTTTCAAAATAAGTAAGTTCGAGAATTTTTTTTTAAGGAATATGCATTTAAATTTTATCATTATGTTGAGAAAAGTTTATGAACTTATTTAAATTTAAGAAGATTTATTTAAAATAGGAAGTTAAGAAATACCAGCTTATTCCAAAAAGTTGATTTTTTCCCTCCATAAATGAAGATTTAAAAAAACATCTCAATATTGCTAATTTTACTTTCAGCAGTTTTTATGCAATTAATTTACATTTGCTTCCTTTGATTTTGATAATTACTAACAAATTAATCGTCTATATAAGGCTTAATTTTTTAATTTCATTTATATTATTTTGATTTATGCTTGCATTTTTTATGTTTCTCTATAAATTTTATTTTTCATAATGGTTTCTATATCTTTCTTAACAGCTCCACCACAAATAAAAGCATCAGCATTGGAGTTTGACAGAAAGTCAAAAGAGGGTGACAGCATTTTGTTGGAATGCCCAGTAGAAGATTCAAACTATCCCATGAAGATTTCATGGAAGAAAAATGGAAAAACTTTCAGTCCTGATGCTACTCTTACTCATGTTGAATTTTCTTCTGATAATAAACAAATAAAAATAATGAAGTCTCAAGCAACAGATTCTGGAATCTATAGTTGTGTAGCAAGTAATTCTGCTGGTGATACAGAACATGAAGTTGATTTGCTAATTAAAGGTAAATAAATTCTAATTAATTTTTGCCCTAAATTGATAATTAGATTTACAAATTGTCTTTCATCATTGGTATTATTTATTCAAAGTTTGAAATATATTTTCCTTGTTTTCTTCTTATTTTTTTTTTAAAAAAGTTCTGAAAAACATTTTAAAATTTTATTTGATCAAATGAAATATTTTAAATAAATCTTTCTACTGTCTCCTGCTTTGAGAAAAAACATGGTATTTCATATTAACTTTTTTCATCATGCTGATTAAAAATGAAACCTTATTATCTTTATATCATTCATTGCAAATGTGCATGAAAAATTATTTTTAAAAAATAACTTGAATTCAACAACCAAAACTTGTTCTTTTTTTAAAAAAAATCTTTTATTTATTTACATCAAAGCTATTGTTTCCATTCTTTTAAAAGTATTAGAAATATTGTTGACACTTTGTGTGTGTATGTGCGTGTTTAGATGCGTGTGTTCTGTTTTTTTTTTTTTTTTTTTTTTTTTCATTCTTTAGAAAATGCTCCAGATGGGCTATGATAGTGCAAAGACCAATCTGAAACAAAAGAAATTGGGCTAGAGATATTTTTTTTCTAGTTGTTTTACCATCTCTAAATCATTAACTGTTTGTGGGAACTTGATTATTGGAAAATAATATACAAATTAAAAAAATAAATAAACAAGCAAAAACATAAGTTTACATAACATTTTAACATAAGTTTGCTTTATTTTCAAACTTAATACGATTTTAATTTATTTTTTCTACTAGTTTATTTTGTTATAAAAAATCATTTTATGGACAATGTTCCTTTAAGGAAAGCAGCAATAAAAAATTTTTGATTGATTTAATAAATGTTATAATTTACTATGAATATTTATTATAAAAAGCACATTACATATATAAAAACAAAAGAATATCCTGTTAATGTTTGTTGAAATTGTGGTTGATTGAATTATATGCATTTACATAGTTTGAATTTCATTACATGACAATCATAGCATATTTTGAAGTTATTTATGATATTTATTTTATTAATTTGCATAGCACCTGCAAAGATTGTGCATCCATCTGAAAATCTTACTTCTACTTTTGTTAAAGAACGTCATAGTATTACTTTAGATTGCTCAGCAACTGGCTACCCTCAACCAACAATTAAATGGTATAAAGACGGGTCTTTGATTTCACAACAACACAATATGGTAAGAATGCACTCTGTATTTTCTCAAATAAAAGTCATTTATTATTGTTATGTAACGAATTAAAATTACTTATTTTATTATTTATTACTGTTGAATAGAATTTTATTTAGTTTATGGTGCAAATAAATACATTATTTGAAAGGTTTACAAACAGAAATGATTTTGTATTTTTAAATGAAATCTATCTGAATGTTTTATATTCTGAATAAAATATCATTTTTCAGAGCTACTCAACCTATGGAAAAATGAAGATAGCAAATGCTTCTGTGAATGATACTGGTATTTACACTTGTATTGCTGAGAATGATGGAGATACAGATAGCAAATTATACAACTTGACTGTTTATAGTAAGCTTTTTTGTAATATGTAAATTTTTCTTTCAATCATTGTATAGATGCATTCTATTTGCCTATTCCTCGAGGCTCAGAGATCAAATGTTTAGAACCTTAAGCAAGTTTGTTATCTGGCTGTTAAATAGGAAGAAAGTATGCTCTCTCTCTAAAAAATAATAAGAAAAATATATATATTTATATATGATCTATTATTACAAGCAATTTGAATTTTTATTTCATGCCCTGATCTTTTCACAAATATGTAAATGATCAATACATCTTTAAATTTATTGCTTATTAAAATAAAAATTCACTCAAATATCTCTCATTTTTTTTGCCATTTAGAATGGGCATGTATTATTTTTTGCCTGTTTTTATATGATTAACTTAAAATTCTGAAATAAGGATGAAGCTTGAATTTTGATTTTTTTTTATTTGTAGCACCCCCTACAATCAATGTATCTTCTCATGGCTTACATCGAGTAGCATTACAAAATACAGAAATTAACATAGATTGTTTTGCGACGGGTATACCTCAGCCACGAGTGATATGGTACAAGGGCCCTCAAATGCTTATACCAGGACCAAGAATCTCTTTTTCAAATGATGGCGCAAGTTTGAAAATATCACATACACTGCCTTCTGATGCTGGAAAATATACATGCTTAGCAGTCAATGAAGCTGGAGATACCGAAGCAGAACATTTTGTAAAAATTCATGGTAAGAAATGAAATATCTTTTTTGTTTTCTGTCTGTTGTATTAATTATATAAAAGCTAACATTGCTTCTAAAAATTGAAAAATTCTCTCTACCTTTCTATGTGTATATGTGCTGCTATCCCCCTTCTTTATCTGTTTACAAAAATTCAAGCTACACCAGCAACAGCTTCTCCATTTATTTAAAATTTTAACACTTTCAACACTACTGACGAGATATCTCATCTTTCAGATATTTCTAATTACAGGTTTCTGTGGGCTAAAATTTGTCTCTTCTGCCAGTTTAGATAGGTTGAACTTTTTAATACATATCTGAAGAATGTCCTTACTTTTTTCATCGCAAATTTTAGCCCACAGAAACCTGTAATTGGAAGTATCTGAAAGACGATATATCTTGTCGGTAGCATTGAAAGCGTTAAAGCACTATTAGATTTTTGAACTTGAACAGTATAATTAAAATTAATAATTAAACAGTATAATTGTAATTAAATCTAAAAAATTATACTAAATACATATAATAATATATAAAATAAGATTTATATAATGCATTTTATAAAATTTATATTGATTTTGACTTTCCTCCTATGCAGAGAATATACTTCTAAAAATATCTAAAAACTTTTGCAGCTTAAAAATCATATATCAAACTTTTATATCAAATTTTTTTAGCATTTTCCTTAAATGTGAAGAAATGAAACGATACAAGCTCTCGAAATATTGTATTTTAAGAGGAATTTTCTCATATATCTTGACAGTTATATATATTTAGTGAAGATAATTTTTACAAAAAGTTATATGTATTATAGAAAATGGGAGGGTTTTTATTTGTTCATATTTATAAAAACAAAATTTTAAATTTTTAAGTGAGTTTAATTTATTTTTAGAATTCAATTATGTGAATTATAATGATTCCATAAAGAAACCTCACACAAATAATTTTTGGATGATAATATTCCTACTTTTAAAATTTAATCAGTCAAATAAAGTAATTAGATAGATTTCTACTAGATTCACTTCTTTTTGTTTTATCAATTTTACATAAATGCATTTTTATTAGTTGTTCTTTTAATGATTTTTAATGTTAATAGATAGAAGAAATATTTTCAAATTCAGGATATAACCATGAGACAGAATACTTGTATAGTCATAAGTTATTTTCAAAGAAATCCATTTCATAACAAATTTGTCAGTAACAGAATATTTTTCTTTTTTCTAAATAGAAATTTATATCGCTTTGTCATATATGCCAGCTCTATTCTATTTTGCGTGATAACATGTAGATTATTTTGCTGAATATTAAGTCATTGCTGGTCATAAATGCTATAAATATGAGAATTGTTGTAAATAAAATGTTTTAATGTAATAAATTGTCAAAATCATCTATCTTTTTACAGTTCCTCCAAAAATTGAAAAAGCTGCATTACAAGGCTCTCCAGATCCTGTAGTGAATCAATCTGTCAGAATCAGCTGTGAAGTTCATGGTCTTCCTTTTCCTCAAGTTACATGGTACAAAAATGGAATCTTAATTGATCAGCATGAAAAAAGATTTATCTACTCTGGTGGTGGAAAGTTTCTTGATATTCTGAATATACAAAGCACTGATTCTGGAACTTATACTTGCAAAGCCAAAAATATTGTTGGAGAACATGAAAAGAATGTGAAGTTGGCTGTTTCAGGTATTTATTTATTTTTAAAATTATAATTTCCTATTGATATTACATTCTTAATAATTATAAAGAGATAGAGGTGTCTATTCTTACTGAAATGATATTCAATTCATATTGCTTCTGTATAATTATTTATTGAATGATGTGTTAATGTGTAGACCATTTCAATTTTAATTTTATTATGCTTTTCAAATTGCAAGAATGTTGTGAATATCATATGTATCGTAATCATAGAGAAAATCCTTTGCCACATCAATTAAACTAATTCGTAAAATTTTGTCTACAATAATTTTTTTTTTTTTTTGGAATTTGGTTTTTTAAATTAAAATTATTTATATTATTTCAGTACTTTGAATTTAACAATTAGCTTATCTTTTTAGTTCCACCTGGCATTGAAGAAAACCTAAAATCAAAGGAATATCAAGTGGTTCTTGGAAAATCTGTTCGCATTGATTGTGAAGCTTCTGGGACACCTCCACCAACTGTAACATGGTTAAAAAATGGCCTTCCTTTAACAGATGAAGATCATGTCCAATTTATCAATAATAATTATGCTCTTCTGTTTATTTATACGTCAGAAAATGAAGCTGGAGTATACACTTGCATTGCTGTAAATAATGCAGGAGCTGTAGAACAAAAATTCAATTTGACTATTTTAGGTTTGGATCTTTTTTTTATTGCTTTCTTTCTGGATAATTTTGTTTATTTTTTAATATTTTTCTGTATGAAACATAAAACATGTAATTTGAAACAACAACTTCATAATATTAAATGGATAAAATTATATTGTAAACATTTTTATTTTATTTTTTAAATCTATTGAAAAAAAAAGAGAATTCGTTAAATTTACGCATAATTGATAAAGAAAATACTGTCATCAGATTGCATTTTGAAATTATTTACAGATAGAAAATCATATAGTAATGCAATAAGAGAGTGTTCTAAAATTGTCCACTGTAAATTTTCATTGTAAAAGCAATGTCATTATTTTATTAACTATTTTTATGTCCCTAATAATAGACTCGGGTTTTTTTTTAAATTATCCACTACAATATAAGATAGAAATAGTATGTTAACATTTTGAAATTATATTTACTCTTCCCTTAGGCGTCTTTGTTCTTTTACTGATAAAAAAGTGCTATTTGGGTGAATTGCATTTTTTTTATTTTATTAAGGGCTTCCAATATTATTATGAATATATTTTTTGGTGTTTTTTTAAACATTTAGTCATAACATTTTACATTTTAATCATAGATTAATTTTCTTGGGTGTTTTTTAGTTCCTCCTACCTTTGATGATTTGCCACAAAAAGAAAATCTTTCAGCTGTGATTGGCTCATCTGGAAAACTATATTGCTCTGCTCATGGGTATCCTCCTCCAGATATTGCATGGTATAAAGATGGCAATATTATTACAGATGATGAGATCATGGAAATAAAAGATGGTGTATTGGAATTTTTCAGCTTTGATTTGTCACATAATGGAAGTTACATATGTGAAGCTAGTAATATTGCTGGCAAGGAAACTAAAATATTTAATGTAAATATAAATGGTAATTATTCATTATTATTTATAATATTTAATTTTTTCCTTTCTTAAAATAGACTTCATGCACTCTGCATATCTGTATTTGAGTCCACTATAAATAATTACTACATTCAATTTAGTAATTATTTATAATGGACTACATTTTGAATCTTATTTTTGAATATTTTTAAAAACTCTCATTTTCTTTCAAAGATATATATAAATAATTTTCTTCAATGTGCATTTATTTTGTAATGTTTTATAAATGTTTTTTTACATAAAAATGTGCAATTTTGTCTTCCAGTTCCTCCTAAAATTCAAGGGGGCAATCAGGCTGCATTTTTAACATCCATTAGCAAATCACCTTTAGCCATGCAGTGTCCTGTATCTGGTATTCCTCCTCCAACTATAATGTGGCTTAAAAATGGAATTCCAATCACTCCAGGTTATTCATCGAATTTTCAGATAACAAATCAAGGCACTGTCTTAACAATTCAAAATACTCAACGCAAAGATTCAGGAAAATATATGTGTGTAGCTACAAACTCTGCAGGGAATACTTCACGCAATTTTGTGCTGAATGTTTTAGGTAATAGCAATATTTATTTTTTTTTATTTATGGTTGGAACATAACTAAATTTTTGGATTTAAAGTCATAGCATTCATTTTAAATAAATAACATGAGAAACAAGTTGATATGTCAATCATTCTTCATAAAAACTTGATTCCATTAAGCAATGATTGATCAGTTAATAGTATAATCTTTTCATAAGCCATATTTGCAATTCATATTGTTTTTTAATCAATCATCAATTTACTATAGATTTTGATTTATCATTCTAGAAATTCAATAATAAATAAATAAAATTATGCAACTTTTCTGAATGTTTTTTTGCATTTAATGATAATATTAGTATCTAAACAGTCTTGTAATTACATCAGTTTAAGTATTTTCTATATGTTTTACAAAAAAACAAAAAAAAAAATCTTAAATATCTTGTTTTTCCTCAAATTTTTTTCTTTCTTCAGAAATTTGTTGAAAATGATTAACAACATGTGTATTTTAAAGATCCACGAGATTATTGTCTTCATTGAATGTTATTTTTTTGACATCTTCATTATTCTTCAAAATATCTTTAATAAGATTTAAACTTGGTTATCTGTCATCTTTTACAGAATATAATGCATTTTGTAAATTTTGTGGTATGCTACATTTAAAAAAATGTGGCAGCGATTGCATCATTATTATATATCATTATGATTTCTTCGATCACCTCAAATTCCAGATCTTTTAAGGCATCACAGTCTCAGGGAATTCATCACAATGAATACAATTTTTACCAAGCAGAATTTGACTATAGTTGAAAGGGCTAAATAATGTTTTAAATTTTGCTTGTAGCACAAATTTTAAACATTTTTCTTTGAAAAGAATCTGAATAATCTGTGGGTTATCTTTCAGTTGCTGAATCACTAGCAATTCTTCAATACCAAGTTTGTTTCAAAATTCCAGGACTCTAAAAGTTATAGATAGAAAGTAGATTAAACTTTATATTAGCTTTAATGGTCCAGGAGTAATTTTGCAAGCTCGTAAACTGTTCGGTATGCGCTACCTAAATAAACCAATTTCGTAGCTACTTAAAAAGTGAGAATAACTTATTTTTCTCCTTTTTTCAATTTAGTTTTTGAAATTTATGATTGAATTCTTTTGCCACTTCAGTTTCACCGGAGATCCAACATACATTGTCAAATGTTTAATGCCAAATCTTCAAAATTGACCATCCATTCAGTGTTAACTTAGAGCTCTTTCACCCTTTGAAATATATTTGGAGTTTATTTTATTCAAATTATATCGTATTTTGTTTCTATAATATGCACAATCTTCGAGTCTTTTTTAAAAATTCCATATTATTGTCATTTTTTTAAGGTTTTAAAAATGCTTCAAAATTTGGCAAATAGAAATAAACTATGAAACTGGTAAAAAGATTATGAATGCAATTATTATTTTAGAAATTTTTAATAGAAGTATAAAAATTTCACTCTTTCCATTTCCTTTTAAAATATCACTTTCAAAAAAGAAAGATACAACAAGATTAATTGTGAAATGCCTACAAACAAGCCTATTAAAAAATAGCTATTTTTTCTGCCTCATTACTTTTATTTGTTTCCTTTTTTGTAATATTGGGAAATCTTGCTTTTTTCCTATTTATTTCTCATTTCATTGTTTGTATAGATGACAATTAGATGCTCATTATCATGCTAATAATATCTCCACTCAACATTTCTTCTTGTATTTGTTCTATGAAGTATTCAATATATTGTGGTATAATGTCCGATCATAAAATCTCACACTAGTGCTCTGTGTCTAATTTGTATAAAGTTATAAGTAACCTTGATCATCCAATGCCTTATTTATATTCTTCCCAAATAAAACCATGAAAACTGTTTTTAAAATCTGAAATAAATTATGTAAGATAGCAATTACGACTTGAAAGTTGAATATTCGTGCATTTTATTAAACAATCATTTAAAATTGGAAATAAAACACATTAATTGCAATTTTTTAAATTTTTTTCAGAACCGCCTTCCATAAAGAAAGGTCCTTCATTGATCAAAACATCAGTTGGAAGTGAGGCAGTATTCAATTGCATAGCAGATGGTTATCCTCCTCCTGAAGTATCTTGGATGAAAGAAGGTTCTTCTTTGCTCTTAAGAAATTCACCATATATGAAGCTAGAGGAGATGTCTTTATTTTTAAGTGAGGTTAAACTTCAAGATGCAGGTGATTACATTTGCATTGCTACAAATGAAGCTGGGAGCAGTACAAAGGATTTTAAGTTGCATGTTTCTGGTAATTTTATTTTATAAAAATCCACATAAGTGATTTTTTTTACAGAATTATTCATATTCTGTATTATATTATTTTTATTATTAATATCTCATATTTCTGGACTTTTTTTATTTTGAATCTTTCCCTTAACAGAATTTCATTCTTATAATTTCAATATTTTTTTTTTAATTATACATAGTGATTTTAAAATTTGTATATTATAGGATCGATAATTCCCCGATGCAGATTTTGCATTGTGTGTTTGCATATAATTCGAAGAAATTGTTGGAAGTACCTGTTTAAAATAGGTTTATATAAAAACAATTTTTTTTGTTTGTTTTATTTACAGCATCACCACATATTAAAGATAGTGATTACTCACAAAAAGTTTTATCTGGTGATCCAGTGTATCTTGCTTGTGATGCTTCTGGACATCCTCCTCCTTTGATAATATGGCATAAAGATTCTGTTCTTATTGAAGATAATGAAGGTAAATAAAAATATTTTGCTTTTTGTTGCTAAGCAAAACCTAATATTAAATGTTCAAATATCAAAGACAGCATGTAAATTTGTTATGTTATTGACTGATGTCTATTAAAATTATTATTATAGTTTGTGTGCTTATTTTATATGAACTTTTTATATCCTTCTTTAAATGCATCGTTTGGTGCTACATCATTTCTGATAAATTTTTATGAATTCTGAAATGATTATTACATTTAAATGCAAATATCAGTATTTTAATATTTATTATCTGATTGCCTCATGTGACCAGCTGGTTTGTTGAGAATATTGGTCACATTTGATTTCAGATTAATTATTGAGATATATTTTCATGTGCATGATTCCACCAAATTGTCTAACATTAAAGCTATGTTATTTTAATTTCTTTACATACATTCAGTTCATTACATACATAAAATTTTTTATGGAGACCTGTCCTATGGCATCAAGTGGAATTAAAAACATAAATGTGCATTCACCTATTTTATAAATTTCATGTTATAATAACTTCCTTTTCCATTTGTTTTGCAAACAATACAGATATTAAATTCATTCTTAGCTTTCAATGACAGAAAAAAAATCTCATGATTAAATATTTGATGAAACAACAAAAGTGATTTGAATTTCAGTATGATGATATAATCTATGAAGATGCTTTAATTGAGTAGTAGAGGGTAAAAATTGTTAAAATTGCATAGCATATAAAAAAATGACATAATTTAAAGAAAAGTATATATCATTAAAAGAATATAAAATCAATAACTAAAAGGCATACCAATTTACATTTGAACAGAGTACATTAGCCTGAAGTTTCCAGTGGGTCAAGTTACAAAATTTGCCTCCAATGAATGGAGCTGTCAGGGGAAGGTTGACTAAATGTTGGATATGTATATTGAAAGAAACATCGGTATGTTTTAATGCAAAACGGAACAGAAATCTACAAGATCTTTCAAGCGGGAAAGTTTGAGGGAGAACACTTTCCTTTTGATTTGTATATATCTTTTATGAGTATCTGTCTATCTAGCTATCTGCATATATGGAATCATTTTAAAATATAGTTATTATAGTTAAAGAAATTAGATTAAATTTCTGAAAATTTTAAATTTTACTTTTTTAAAAGTTTAATTCAAGCATTGTTAAATAACTGCAAATATCTTTCTAATAAAACTCCTTTTCTTCAATATGTATGATTTTTTGTTTCCGAAAAATTATTATTAAACTATTAACCCAAAAACTGAATCTTTATTTCTGATTGACTCACATCTGGTTTTTCCAGTTTTTTTCTGTGAGAATTTAAAAATCATTCTTTTATGTTGTAATAATCAGAACAAAAAAGCTCTTGCCCACTCCATAGAAAAAGATTATGACATTTTTGTGATGTTGTTCGATATTACAAATGTTATACAATTTTGTGAGGATATTATCGTTATATTATAGAATGTCTTGTGTAATTAAGAACATTTTTAAAACATTGATCCACTTAAGTACATTGTAAGCTGTGCTGCTCAGTTTTTTTTATTTGCGCCCATTTAGTGTAATATTTATAACTATATTACTCTGAAATTTAAATAAAATATTTTTATATAGTCATCTTTAAGTTATCCTTATAAATGCATGCATATATAAAGAAATAATTGAAAAATAATTTAAGTAGTAATAATTGTATAATAGATAATAATTGAAATAGTTTAATAACTAAAACTGCTTGCTAGAGAAAAAAGAAGCATTTTCTATTTTAACAGTATTTGTTGTAATGTAGTAAATCATGCATCTATTACAAACTATGTTTAATTATGATAATGGTTTTCTCATAGAAATGAAAGTGTTACCAGATGGCACTCTACATTTTTCCTCAGCAAATGCATCTCATACTGGAACCTATAAATGCCTTGCCGAAAACGAGGCTGGATCTCATGAAGCAATTCGAAATTTATTTGTCTTAAGTATATAATTTATCAGGATTTTTTTTCAATTGATTTTGTGGTGCTAAAATCAAACTTTGTGATAATTTTACTGTTAAATTTCATTTCAGCCTTACCGAAAATTCTGGAAGATATTCCAGATACTTATGAAGTTATTCAAGCTCAGCCAGTTATTTTGCGATGTTCTGCTGAAGGCTTTCCTTCTCCAACTATAGCATGGGAGCATAATGGTGTTTCAATAGATCTCTATAATCCACGTTATAAAGTATTCCCATCTGGAGATCTTCACATATCACTTACTCAGTCTTCAGATATAGGAGCTTATACATGTATAGCCAAAAATGAAGCTGGTTCTGCCATAAAGAATATAGATCTCATTGTTTTAGGTAAGTTAATTTGAATAATAATTCATTTAAACTATTTTTTATTTTACTTCTAAGTTTGTTTATATATTAGTTTTAAATTATTATATAGTTATTTCCTCCATGTTTTAATTTGTTTTATCGATATTATTTTATTATAGTAACTTGAATGATTTGTGCAATTTATATATATAACAAATAAAAAAAACGATATATAAACAAACTTAGAAGTAAAATCAGTGGTTTCAAAGGATCAATTGTATGGCAGTGTGCCATGCTCATATAATTTATTTAACTGGTTTTAATTTTTGTGTGTAAAAAAAAGTCATGCTGACTGTTGTTATTTATTTGTTTATTTTTACATCAGCCATATTTTATCATCAAAATGGTGGCATTATATATAAGGGAGCTTGGTTGTCTTGGCGTAATCAGAAAATCGCCAAGTAAACTTGGGGACATAAAATTAAACAAGTTCCATGATTTATTACTTCAATATTTAAATCTATATTTTTCAACCAAACCTAATATGTGAGATTAATATCGGTAATCAAATATTATTAGTTATTTATGTATCTTTTGCATATTTTAATGGACCTTGGAATAACAAAGAGGATGCCAATCTGATTTTGTCAGTTAAATTTTGCTATCATATTTCTTAAAATATCTGCTAATTTTTTATAATTTCAGTTCCTCCTACTGTGAAAATCAATGGCCCTAGTTCTATAGTTGTGATAAGAGGAAGGAATGTTGCTCTTTCGTGCTCAGCAAAAGGCTTCCCTCCACCTCATATTAATTGGCAGAGAAATGGTGTACCAATAACTGGTGCTTCAAATTCAGAAACATCAGGAAAACTATATATTGAAAATATACTGGTAAGTTCATTTATACTAATTCACTGAAGTTCAGCATGTATCTTAGTATAGTATTTATTAATTGATTAAAATTTCTTTTGTAAATTATTTGTTTTTAATCTCATTTTTCTTTAGTATAATGGCAGAGTTATAACTTTAAAAATTTCATTTTTGTCTTTATGAAAATTTTATTTATTTGTGTAATTAATACAACATTAAAGCTTATGAATTATTCTTAATTGAGTTGAAATGAGTTTCTTATGATAAAATGAGTGAAAGCAATGCCATACTTTGATGCTTAAAGTGTAAAAAATTTGTTTTGATTTTTCCATATATATTTATTTTGAAAATAATATTTAAAAAATTAGTTAATTAAATTGAATTAAATACTAAAAACATAGTGCAATTTTTTAAATGATATTATTTTTAATGTTTATAATTAGAGCATTCTTTACCATGATACAGCATTAAAATAAAAAGATGTTTAAAAAATCATATGTTTGGTTATACAGTATAGAAAAACACGAGGTCACTATGAAAGAAATAAGCATGATTTTCACTACTGAAAATTATATTAATTTCTTTACTGTAATAAAATACTAAAGGAAACTGTTTGAAGAAAGATTATGTGATCATATGATCACATTGAATGAAGTATCTGTACTTGATAGCATTATGTGTATAAAAAATTTTATATCTCATTATTGCATATATGAAATTATGAGGTAAAATCTTGCATCTTTGAAACTCTGTTTAATTGTAAAGACAGATTGAGAAATATAATTCTATATGTCTAAGAAATTTGAAAATGAAATTCATTGTTGTTGTTAGACATTTTCTCGATTTCACATATTGTCAGTGCATATTTTTTATGTAATAAGTAAATAGATATAACTGCTCAACTTTCAAGTTGTGAAACGTTCTTTTAATTTTATAAGAAGTAACTTATCGAAGAAAATATTAAGTTTTTTAGAATATAATCAATAAATATATCTAATTGCATATTTCTAAATTTTGAAATCTTTAAAAATTTGTTAGAAATAACAGTAAATTGACCAAAAAAGTTGCTAAAAATTTTTGTAAGTTTGAAACGTTTTTCGATTTTTTTTGAAAATTTAACTTGTGAAGAATTGAAATATTCTCTTAGATCTTTCTTTCTAAATATTAATTTATATTTGCTTTTAAATAGCCTGGGGATAGTGGGACCTATGTCTGTGTTGCTGCTAATTCTGTAGGAAGAGATCATGAAAGCATTGTTGTTGAAGTTCATGTTCCACCAATAATTACTACTTTGCCAAAGAGTCAAGATATATCTGTTGGAGATACATTATCTCTAACTTGTGAGGCTAGTGGATATCCATTTCCATCCATAACATGGCTACTGAACAATACCCAAGTAACTGGTACTTTGAAATGCATTATTTAAATTTATTTTTTAAACAGATTGAATAATTTTTATTTATGTATGTTTAGTATGCAATTACACAGAATTATTAGAACAATTTTTATTTATTATTTGTTTAGTATGCAATATTCTTTTATATTGTTATGATTAAATGCTTTGTTGGGATTTTTTTTAAATTAGCTTAATGAGATTATTATGAGAATTGCAGAATTAAAATAATTTGTAATATTCAAAATGTTAATGATAATCTTCATATGTTCACAGGTTAATGTATTTTGTATAAACTGATTTTTATGCTATGTTTTGTTTTTAAATTGGTTTTTATTTGACTGTCTTTATGTGTGTGTATGTGAAAATAATATATAGAAGGGAAGAAAAATTATATAGACATAACATTTGTTGGAAACTTCTATTATTTCTCTAATAATAGAGCAAAAAATAAGCAAGTAAATACAAAAAGACAATTTTTTTTAAAAAAGCTAAACGGCTAAAAAAATTAGAAATTTTTTAATTGATAACTATATATGTTTACACTTTAAAGGCTTTGTATTGATATTAAGACAAAACTTTAAAGACAATATAAATTTCTATATTTATATAATTGCATAATAAACAATGAATGATTTCAAGACTTATATAATATTTACATTTAAAAAAGAAATTTAGACTTTTTTGTACTGGGAGGACAATATGAAAAGATTTGAGAGAGGGAGTGAAAGTTCTATTGTTGTATTTGTAATGTGAAAAATATTTTTGGGGTTAAGAAACAATAAAAGGATTTATTAATAAAAAAAAGTATGGTGATTTAAAATTCCTTATGTTAGATTTATAATTTTGTGTTTTTTTAAAGCAACATTAAAGACAGTGGGCTTCTGTTTAAATTTGGAAATACTTTACTAAAGGATTTTTGTGTTATTAAATTTTTGATTTTTTTTTATCTAAAAATACTAAGAATTGATCAAGACAATAGTGGTTTTTTTTTTAAGGAATTATATATTTTTCATAGCTTTTAGATGTTCTAAAAAAACATTACAATTTGTAAATTGATAATGTATATAATTTATTGTTAAAAAAACCAAAATTGAAAAAGAGAAGTTTATAGTTATCATTATGACAAAGTAGCAAATAATTTTTATTTAGTATGTAAATATTACTACCAAAAATTTTATTTATTGAATATAATTTTAATACAACCTAAAAATTAATTAGGAATGGACAAGAAAATGCTGGGTTTTAGAAAAAAGTGTTAAGTTAAAGACATTTTTTTAACTATCCAAATCTGTTTATAATATTAAATTTCACTAAAGACCAACAAAGTTTAGATTTGCGACATGTAGCCCTGAGAGACTACATGTCACAAAGACATGTTACACAGGATTTTTTTTTTTTTAATTTCTGATCATTTTTCTGGGTAAAAATTTAAAAAAGGTTTGAATTCCATGAAATAGAACAAAAACGTCCGGGACTTTTTTTAATGGTAATATTAATAATCTTAATGCATTTGATTTTAAGAATTTCTACACTCATGTACAGCAAACAAAAAATTGTTAGAAGTTTGTAAAACTATTTATAATGAGTATTTTGACAGGGATATTATAAAAAAATCTGTTTGGAGTGAAATTTGCATATTTATTATTCTAGAAAATTACCTTAATGGGATTAATTTATAAAAATTAATAATTTCACAGAATTATTTTTTTATAAAGGAAATGGCATATTCTATTATTTAATAAGCAAATTTAGATTTATTTTTAATAAATATTCATAATATGATTTTATGATCATAAAGCCCAAAGGAATTAAAATTAAATAAAATTAATCAAAATCAGTGAGTAGCAAATTATTTGAACTTAATATAGATTTTTCTATTGGTGATATATTTTAAATATTTATAATAGAAGAGAAGAGCTTGAATTCAAAGTAATAAACTATATAGTTTTCATTCTAACCTATTTTCTACTGTTTTTAGAAACTTAATTTTTTTAAGCAAGAGCAGTTTTTATACTTTTAACAACTATTTCTTTTTTGAAATATGCCCTTAACGTTGTTGTTTTTTTTTTTAATTTGGGTGGGGGTGGGGGGTTAACTTCTGCACTTTCTTGCATTTCTGTAAATAAATAGATATTAGACAGAATTACATTGTAAAGATGGGCTCAGTGAAAGGTGGGTGTTGTTAATTTAAATCATGATGTTTATTTAACTACTCAAATGTTTCTATAGATACGCTACATATTGACTGCAGTTTGACATAAGATTACTTTTACTTTGTATTGTGAAGTATATTTTGAAACAAACAATGTACAGGCACAGTATTATTCAAGGATTTTATTTATATGAATTTAGCTGGATTTTTTTTTTCTAATATGTATTTAACAAATATGGGTGTGTGCATGCATTCTCTAAGTTTTTCAAGACCTTCAATTTCACAGGATTTTTAGGTCACAAAGGTCAATTCTAATATAGCATCACACAGATAAATTCCAGTTTTAAATCTTTGCTTGGAGATAATTCTTGAAGTCTCCAGAAGGAATTGCTTTTAATTTATGTATATTGTTCCTTTCTTATGTTGATATTTCTATTGATATTACTTCACCAAGTGTTACTAATTCGACTTTATTATTATTACTTAAGGTTCTGTACATTCCGCATTTGGACGCAGCAGGCTTCTGGTTGAAAATGCAGGCAAAGAAGATGAAGGAACTTACATTTGTCTGGCACAAAATGCTGCTGGTGAAAGGAAAGCTGCAGCTGCTGTTCGTGTCCGAAGTAAATCCTTCTGAATTCTTAGTGCATAATTTTAAAAAGCTTTAGTTTTCATTTATTTTCTGTACTTGTAAAGTGATGGGAATTCCAATCATTCAAAAAACAGTTGTTATTAGAAATTATTATTATTTGCTTTTATAGGGAAAAAAATATATGTATTGAGTTTCCATATAATTGTCACTTCAGTAAAAATTGAATGAAATTTCATATTTTCCATTTCAATTTACAGATGTTTATTGATTTCAATTATTCGAATGCTTAATTCTGTTATTTTTTGTTTATTTTTATTATTATTATTCGTTTATTTAGCACCACCTGTTATTGTGGATTCTTCTGGGGTTAAAAGTGTTAAGTTAAAAGATACTGTCATTTTGGATTGTGTAGTCAAAGGAGATCCATTACCCAATATTATTTGGATAAAAAATGGCCAACGGGTGGAATTAAATCATCGTGTTCAACTGATAACAAATGGATCTCTCTTCATTTACAATTCTACTGTAAGTGCCTTCTTTTCATTTACTGGTTATGATTTTAGTGTTTCTTCTTTATTTTTCAATATTTTATATAAAATGTCTGTATAGTTATAATTTTGATACAACTTTTTAATATTGCTTTTTATCTTGAACTTTTCATTAAAATAGCTGCCTAGGTTTCTAATTTAATATTTGTGTTGTTGTTATAATAGGATCAAGATTCTGGACAATATAAATGTGTTGCAAGCAATGATTTTGGTCTTGCAGAACAAGTTGCAGAATTAATTGTGAGGAGCAAACCAAAATTTATTATTGAACCCCACAGTTCAACTGCTCTGGAAGGTAATAATGTTAATCTAGATTGTCGAGTATATGGTGAACCTAAACCAACTGTCATATGGACAAAAGATGCTTTGCCTTTGCAAAAAAATGAAAGAGTTCTTATTTTACCGAACAATACATTGAAAATTGTTGCTGTTCAAATATCAGATGAAGGAATTTATGCTTGCATGGCAAACAATTCATTGGGATCTGCTATAGCTGAAGCTGATATCATTGTACAAGGTATTTGAAATAAATTTATTTCCTTAATTAAATTCATTTTTTAATTTAAACTACCTATTATTTTACATATAGATTTTTTCAAGCTTTCCTTTTAGAGTTGTTAATTCTATTTTTTCTTTTTCTGTCCTGCAAAGTGAATCTAATTAAAATGAATTATCTTCCAAAATATTCAATAAAAAATAGCATGATTTGAATTGCTTATGCCCAAGCAGTAAGGAAAGTCTGTTTTGTTGATGCATATAAATTAATAGTTTCTGAAATTCATATTTATGGTAGTCTGTAGTGAAATTAATTGGTTTAAAAAGAAAGATTAAAAAAGTAAATTAATTTTATTATAAAATATATAAATAGTTAATAATCCATCTCCCTATTCTAGAATGCTCATATTTTTGTGTAAAAAAAGTATAATAGAAATAGAATTTTTTTTTTTCAAATAAAAGTTTTTGATATTGCAGAAGAATAGAATTTATTCACAGAAAAGCTCCAAGTGTGAAATTAAATCCCTAAAATAAAATAATTATTTTGAGAAATTAATTTTAATTATGTGTTGATAATTTTAAATATTTATTTTTCAAAAGTAAAAATATTTTCTAAAATTTTATTTAATTTTAATTAAAAAAATGAAATTGGTTTATTTTGTTAACATGAATAAATGTTGAAAAATTTTATGCAAAATAATATTTTAATGCTTCTATTAATTGGATATTAACTGAACATATTTTAATATCTTTTGACTATGTACTGTGCATAATATTTTATACTGACATCTGAATGTTTTTCAATATATTTCACATAGATTTACAAAATCTAAAATAAAAAATTATTGGTTTTATTTATTTTCTTCAGTCAATGGAAAATGGTCAAACTGGCAAGAATGGGAGGAATGTTCTGCCTCTTGTGGAGATGGAAGGCAAATGAGGCTGAGATTCTGCAACAATCCTACACCAAGAAATGGAGGGAAAGCATGCATTGGAATTTCTAATGAAGTCAAGCATTGCAATGAAAGACCGTGCCCAGGTAATTTTTTTTCGAATGTTTTTCTTGCAAGGTTTAGTTTTAATGATAAGTATTTTTGTTTTAGCTTTTGGGACATATTGTTAAATACTTTTTAAATAGAATATATACAAGAATCTGTGTTTCTGACACTGCATAATCCAATATTCCATTTTAAATTGACTTTGATTCTGAATGAATAACTTAACAATTTCACTATTATTAAGTTATCCAGATTCTAAGTTAATATTTTTAGCATGAGCACATGACACTTGAATGACTATATTTAATTGTGTAAATTCGTTTCTATTTTTATGTGACTTTTTTAATGAAAGTCAGCGATGTTACAATAACTCACAAAGATACTAATGAATCACCTTTACTCCTATTGCCTTGAACCAAAGGAATAAATGTGATGCTTTTTAAAAAGTAGCATGCTGTTAGAAAGCATAAATTTGTTGAGAAAATTTATGTGAACTTATTATCTTTAACTGCTTTGGGTTTTTTTTATAGATTCACTTCAATGTTGTTTTACTTTTTTTTTACTAAAGCTGTTTTTTTCTTATCCAATGTCATTAATTACTTCTTATATCATATAATTGATACTATACTATACTTGAAACTCTAAATTTATAATTTTGAAATATTAAAGAATCTTTAACTTGTAATTTAATTAATATTCATATCAAACATTATTTTCAGTTTAGCTGTATATTGAAATTTTGCCTGTATTGACAAAATTTCAATATATGGCTGTAATGGGTAAAACATGCTCATGATTTTTTTCCTACAAATTAAAAGTACAACTATCATGATGAAGGTATTCAATTTCTTACAGAATATTCATTTATGTAATACGAATATTATAAAATATATTTCACTTGCATCATTAAAGTACAATAATAATATACAAAACTCTAGCACATCTATATCATAAATGTTAAGAAATAATCTTTTGATTATAATTTAGTTTTCTTACAAAAGTGTGAAAATAAATTATTTTGTTTGGTTTGACATTTTTAAGCTTAATAAAAATGCTTATTATGCATTCCAATCTTATTTTAGTAAACTGAAAAATGTCTACCAATTTATAAACTTGCTTATATTTGTTCCTCATTCAATCATTGTTGCAATTTTTCAAATCTTATTGTATTTTTTGCATTTTACATTTTATATATATATTTTAGAAAGTAATTCCATTATATACGTTTTTTCATTTTAAATGCATTTTTTATAGTAAATGGTGAATGGGGAAATTGGATGGATTGGACACCATGCAGCTTATCATGTGGTGTTGGAAAAAAGAAACGATTCAGAATATGTGATAATCCTAAACCACAATTTGGAGGCTTAAACTGTATTGGGAATGACACTGAAATCGAATCCTGTTTATTAACAAAATGTCCTGGTATGTATTTTAATCTTATTTCCTATCTATCTTGATAAAAGTTAAATATTTGTCTTATTTTAATAATTATTTGTTGGAAAAAAAACCTAAGTATTAATTTTATTGTTTTACTAAAGCAACATTTTCAATAAATAAAGAATTTTTATTCTGGATATTTTATAGCATAAAAATATTTAATAGAGTTAAAACAAAATTTTAACTTAATTTTTGACTCAAGCTAAATTCAACCAGTGTCTATAAGAAAAACATAGAAAAAGTGTATTCCACTTGTTTTCAGTTGCCTAAAGTTTTCAAATATTGAATACTATTTTTAATAATTGCTGGTGATCATATAAAATCTTTTTTATTTCTATTTTCCTAGGAATTTATTAATTTTTTTGCCTTATATTGTATGCAAGAAAAGTCAATATATTATTTGTCTAGAAGTGATTTTTTTCCACCACTAATACAATTTTTTTCTATTACTATTGAATTTTTTTTATTACTATTGCATTGTAGTATCTCATTTAGTTGTGTGTCACAAAACTAAATCAGATTAATTTTTATTTATATACATTTTTATTGACATAATCTGTTTAGAGTTATCTAACATATTCTCACAATTATTCATATTTATATCTTTAATGTTTTTAATAAATTTTGTGATTAGTTAATAATCAATGCACTGTTAACTAATAAGCATAAAAAAATTAATATTCATTCATAACTGAAAAGATTTTAATAATAATTCATTAATTTTTTTTTTCTCCTCCCTCCCTTTTTGGCTCTCTGGCTTTCATGAACTTTTCAAGTATGCACTGATTGATATATAAAAATTTAGTATGACACATTTTGATGTTCCTAGGATCAAATAACACTTGAAATTAATTAATATTCTTTTGTGCCATAATTGTACAATATTTTTACTACCACAATTTTTTATATATATATTAAAACTTATTTACTTCACTATTCAATTAATCTTCTTATTTTACTTCTTGGTGATATGCTTTAATTCATTTGGCACAATTCAGCTTTTTTTTCCAAGCATGTGTCATATCTATTAATAGAAAAAGAATGGATAAATTTTCATGATAATAAAAATAATCTTATGATACATATTTTTCTGTACTTTTATTCAAAATATGACTTCTGCTTCTATGTATAGAGTTAATTTTTTTTTTAATTCCATGTTCTAATTTATTAGTGGATGGAAGCTGGAGTGTATGGTCTCATTGGCAACCTTGTAGTGTTACATGTGGAGATGGTATTCAGTTTAGAAGGCGGGAATGTAATAATCCAGAGCCACTGCATGGTGGTAGTTTTTGTTTTGGAGAAAGCAAAGAATTTCAAGAATGCAATATTGCAGAATGTCCAGGTACTGTAATGACATCCTCTCATAACTTCATGAAGATAAAAAAAAACTATATTTGCTAATTTTCTCCACAAAATTACTTTAAAAAAAATATTATGTTCTTTTTCAAAAAATAATTATTAAAAAAACTGTAGATAGTTCATAATTTACAAACTACAAGTATATTCATAGCTTCAAAAAAAGTTGATATTATTTAATATTTCAGGATAATGCTTGATAAAAAAATGCATCAATTATAAAGTTCTGTATTTGGTTAGGCAATATTTACATTTATATTTTGATTGAATGTAAATTTCAATTTACTATTCGCCTGCTCACAAAAAAAAGATGACTAAGAATTAAACAGAATAAAATATCAAATTAGTTTGTTTAAATAAAACAGGTGCAACAAAATCATATTTATTACAACCCTTTTAAATTTTTATGATTTACTATATATTTCATACGCCATATCAGCAAATGCTGTCATCTGAGTTCAGCTACCTTCTCCTGTAAGCCAGGTTTTTTTTTTTTTTTTTTTTGTCCTTTCATAAATTTTTTTTCAGTATTAAATTTTCACTTTTTAGTTATCAGTTATTTTCCTTCCTTATTTTTTAATTCTGTCTAAATTCATGATGCCTTTATTAATAATTTTTCAGTACATGGCGAATGGGGAGAATGGAATGAATGGTCATTTTGTTCATCTTCATGTGGTGGAGGAATTCGAGAGAGAAAAAGAAAATGTGATTCTCCTGCTCCAACATTTGGTGGTCATTTCTGTATCGGTGAACATGTTCAGATTAATTACTGCAATACTGCTGAATGTCCAGGTATGGTCGGACTACTCACATTTTAGTACTGTATACCCGATTGATTTTCTTTGGAAAAAAAATATATTTATGATTTCATTCAGTTTTTTATGCAGGTCCGTCAATTTCATTTATTATCATAACATAATATTTATATCTGCTTATATATATATATATTAAAGTCTATACAAAGATATTTTTGATTTTTTTCATTTGGGCAGATGCAATTACAAAGGCTTTTATGAGCAATTACTTTTATAACAATATTTGTGAATCATTTTGCAATAAGCAAGTTGATTCCTTTATGCCAAGGACTAAGTTAAAAGTACATGCTTATGCATCAGTTTGCTTTGCTTTTCTATTTCTGAAT
Source organism: Argiope bruennichi (assembly GCF_947563725.1). NCBI lineage: Eukaryota > Metazoa > Arthropoda > Arachnida > Araneae > Araneidae > Argiope > Argiope bruennichi. The sequence goes on from NC_079158.1 coordinate 122,970,049, forward strand.
GTATATTAAAAGATCACATGAAACTTTGATTCTTTATAAATGTCAAAATGTTTTAAATCAGTGTTAAACACTTATTCTGTTAATATTGTAGTATTGCTGAAATAATTTTGAATTTAAAAAAAGTTTTTAATATTTAATTGCATTACTTTTGAATTTAATGAATAATGAAATATGCTGTACCACAAAGCAAGATTGTTAATGTTTCAAAATTAAAATTATGCAAATGAAAAAATCTAAATTTTATGAGACATTAAGAAAATTAATCAAAATTTCATGTGAGTAGATTTTTTTTAATTGATGAAATTTTTTATGCCTTCTTTGATTAACATATAAAACAAATAAATTTATTGAAGGAAATTAGTTATGTAAACTTAGTTCATTATGCTATAGAATATAGTTACTGAAGTTATATAATTAATTTTTAAGGAATGAAATACATATTCGGATAAAATACATACTTCATTTTTTTCCCCCTTTGCAAACATGTTTTTCTAAAATATGCAGTTACTGAGCAGAAAAACAAAAATACTATAACATAAGGCTATAAGCATAAAGATTATAAAAGTTAAAATATATTTTTGCCTTGAAAATACTCTGTCAGTAATTTTTTATGGGAAACTTACTCTGTTTAAATTATTCATATATCTTTTTCAAAAAATAGTTAAAGCAATCTTTTATAAATTAATATAAAAACTTTTATTAACTAGAAATATCTTGTCTTTTATCCATGTAAAATTAACTATTATAGTAATTTATTTATAGTTGACAGCTGTATTAGTGTCTATTTTTTAACATTTGATGAATTAAAGCTCTCTTTAGTTTCTGCAATGCTTTTAATTTTGTTGCTTACTTAGACAGTTTCAAAACATATACATGTTTATTTGTGTTTCAGTAAATGGAGAATGGGGACCATGGTCAACTTGGGGTCCATGTTCCTCTTCTTGTAACAAAGGTCAGAAAAAGCGTTTTAGATCATGTGACAATCCAGCTCCTGCTGGTGGTGGAAGAGAGTGTTCAGGACCTTCTCAGGAGACTGAAGTTTGCAATGCTTACTTATGTCCTGGTATACAACATCAGTTATGCTTTCACTTCCTTTGTATTTTATTCAAATGTATTATTTATGTTACATTTTATTATTTATGTGTGTTTCATGTTTAATTAAATCAAGATTAATGTCCCATTTCCAATTGTCTTGGAATGGGGATCATAATTTTAAATGTTTATCAGATGGCAAATGGGATTCCTGTATCAACAGTTTCATCTTCAAACTACATCAATATTATTAGGGGGGTTTGGGGGGGGGACATTTGGCCCATGAGGGATTTAACATGTATCAAGTAATGGATCTTCCATGGAGTCTGTTCTTGAATCCACAATTTTGCTCCCAGTGATGAGATTCAATCTAGAATGTAGTCAAGAAATATAACATGTTGCTCGTATATAAAAATATAAATTTGTCATTTTTGGAAAAAAAAATTTGTAAATATGATTATTAAAAATCAATTATTAGATTTTATTATTTTCACTATGAATAGTTCTAGATGTGCTATAAACAAAATAGATAACCAGGTCTAATACTTTGAATTTAAATTTTTAACATTAACATCAATTCTAGTTGATGGTAAATGGAGTGAATGGTCCAGTTGGACAGCATGCTCTGTGACTTGTGGCATTGGTATTCGTTCTAGATCAAGAACATGTAATAATCCAGATCCCTTTTATGGTGGAAAAGAATGTCCAGGTGATACTGAAGAATTTGAAGAATGTGGTGATGAAGCTTGTGATGGTAAGAGTAAATAAAATTATTTAAACAAAAAAATGTTACAGATTTCTTTATTGGAAATTAATATATGCATATTGTTACTTATATTTTATTTAAAAAAAAATATTTTAATTGCTAAATTTTTCAAATTAATTTTAAATTTTCTAATATGTAAATATTGCATATGCACTGTATTTTTCTGTAATCGTTTTTGTATTTTTTAAAAACTTTTTTCATTGTTGTTCATTTTTTAAATAGACAAATAGTAATAACACTGTCTGAGTGTGTTATTTATTTTAATTTATAATTTTTTTGCACAATAACGTATTGTTAATGTTATTAAAATTACAAATTTTTTGTCTAAGAAAAAATATTTTATATGCATAATGCATCAATATTGATATGATTATCTTTAGTCATGCCTTCTGAAGCAGTTGGACATTTAATTGGTGTGATAAATGGAGTTGACTTTGGATTATCAAAGCTGTTTGCCAATATTACACAGTATGGCATGGAACAAACTGTTTCAGCTGATATTCAAAATATAACACCTGCTATAGGTAAAAAATTTTGATATTTTCATTTGTTCTAAAATAAAAAAATAAACAGTAAATCCTTTTATTAATTGATGAGGACTCTGTATTTATAAAATATTTACTGCATTTTTCTTTACTACAGCTAATTGGATGAGATTGTTAATTCCATTGCTGACTCCAATCTATTGGACAACTGCACATGAAGTAGGAAATGCTGTAAATGGCTATTCTTTGACAAAAGGATTTTTTCGTAAAGAAACACAAGTGAATTTTGTTACTGGTACAAATATTTTTTTTATTTCTGAGACATTTTGAATTGTATTTTGATAAAAAAAGAATCTTTTTGAAACAGGATGCTATTTCAGGTGAGGTTTTATATATGACTCATGTTGCACGCGGTCTTGATCGACATGGAAGACTTTTAGTTGATATTGTTGTTAGTGGAGATATACCTGATCTGCCTGCAGAATCGGAAGTTCAGCTTCATCCATTCACTGGTAAATTAATTTTCATTTTAATGATGATAATCCATCCATAGTTGCTTATATTTTAAATTTTGCAACTAATTTTGGCTTTGTCATTCTTCTAGATAGTTATACAATTACATTGTATATTTGCATAATACTAAAAGCAATATACAACAACTATGAAAGTAAATATTGTTAAAAGAAATTACCAAGTGAAAATTAGTTTTCATTTAAAAAGAATTTCTGAAAACAATAAATTTGCAGTATCTTATTGGGTATTGAAATAAATAACTCGGAAAATTTTAGTTCATAATTGGCTTAAAAGTACCATATTTATTCATATATATATATTTGGAGTAAATTTTCATTTTACAAAGATTTATCTATGTGCCAGAAATTATGTTTTATGTGCTTTGAACATGCTCTACTCAAGTTGAATGTTATTAAATAATCATTTGGAGATATTTTACTTTTAAAATGTGTTTTTATATCAAAAATTCTATGTTGCAAGAAAGAAGATATCTTTTCTGTTCTTTCACTTGGGAAACTCATTATAATCATATTATACTATAATAGGTATTTTTTCTAAATAGATTTTTTTTTTAATTTCAAATGAATATTGCTTATATTAATACACCTCTGCCCACTGTCTGTTACATATTAAAGTAAAGCATTCTGCCTTAAAAAAAATGTTTAATAAGAAATTTTTCATTTGAAACTGATACATCCAGCATGCTGTGTTCTGAAACTAGAAAGTTTAAAAAAAGGGAAGAGGTACTAGAAATCAACTTTTATTAGGACTTCTTTCAAGTCCTAATTGAGAAGATTAATTTTGGAGATTGTTTATCATCAAAATTTATTTACCACAAATTTTTACTTCTATGGATGAGTATCGCATGGTTTTGCATTAAAAACCTATTAGTATTTATAACCAAAATTTTCATACTTAATCGTTTCTTACTCGATGGTTTCTTTAAACTTGTTTCTTCTCTTAGAGGATTACCTACAAACTGGTCCTGGATCAATATATGCTCTTTCTACAAGAACATACCAAATCGATAACTATGTCTTGCCATATTACTGGAATCATAGTATTTTTTATGATGAAGCTCAAGGGGAAATGCCTTATTTATATGAGAAATTGTATACTAGTGAAATTGATAGTTACTATGATCCGGATAAAAAAGAATTAAATTACATAATTTCAGCAGCAATTGGCAAAGGTAAGTAATTTTAATTGTATAATTTCAGCCTTTTCATTGACTAAATTACTAGAAATTAAATTTCAGTAATTTATGACTTTCTTGTTAGGATCATCAGATGATGAATGCATTAATGGTTTCAGAGTTAGCTCAAATGGCATCTACTGTTTAGGTAAGATATGTTGTTTGCAGTCTTCATTTAAGGTAATAGGGCTATATTACTATTGTTGGCTTTAGAAATTATTCTTTGCAATCATTCATTTTTCAATATTAGTGAGTTTTATATGGTAATAAAAAAGTTGATGTATAAACATACTTACATTCGATTTTTTTTTTTTTTAAATTTCAAAATGAACTCATGAAATATCAAAAGACAATTATTGATCTCTTTTTAAATCTTTCTTTTATATTGATTCTTGGATGAATTATTTAGAGTATTTTATAACTGGTTCAATATATTTCTAGCATTCTTTCTGCTTGCCAATTATGTCAAAATAATCAGAAATAAATATCTCTAGATTAAATTTGTCTTGTGTCATATTATTACTTTCCTTTGTGTTTCATTTGAATTGTTGTTTGATTATTGTAAAATCTCAAAGATTATGAAACCATGTTTCACTCTTTAATTTAAGGTATTTTGATATTCTCATGATATATTCTGATAACTAAGATTAAATTTAGTATATATTATTTATTAACTTCTTTATTAATCAATTTTTTGCCGATATTATAGTATCCATTGTGTTTGATTTTCTTTTAAATGACTATCATATCAAAGGGAGAATGAATTATGCTTGGCATCTGATTATTTAAATCATCAATTAAAGGAAAAGTTTGACTTCTTAAATCTATGAACTTTAAGGCATATTTGTTTTAATCTGTTAAATAAAATACAGGGCATAATAAAATATTTGAATATTCTTCAGTCTTAAATATTTAATCAATTGATATTTGTTTTAAGATTTTACAAGTTTTGCAAATTATAGTTACTCGAAATACAATAAAGTAATAATATTCTGCATTATTTGTTAAATAAAAGTAAATGGATCATTTCAAAGTTATGAATAACTTTGGTTAATTCTGTTGATTTTTAATTGTAGATATTAACGAATGTGAATCAAATCCTTGTTTGCATATTTGTAATAACTTTCCTGGAGGGTTCTCTTGTCACTGTCTGAATGGTTACACACTGGATGTTGATGGGGAATCCTGTATAGGTAAATATTTTTTAGCATGCTATTATTATACATGTTTTGGCTGTTATTATAATTAAATGCATTAATTCATGATTGTGTAAGCTTTTTTGCAAGCCCTTTATTCTTATTGAAAGGTTTCACTTTTACTTTTAGATGTGGATGAGTGTGAAATGAACCTAGCACATTGTACATCTTCTGAAGAATGCATCAACACAATAGGCTCTTATAAATGTCTCATCATTTGTAGAGAAGGTTACAGAAGAAGTGATGATGATCTGTATTGTTTAGGTAAAAAAAAAGCATCTATTAAGTAATTTAATTGAGATTTTCTTTGCTTTTCTGAAATTAAAAATTTAAATTTTACATTCTTTCTTTTCTATATTCTGTTTTATATCAGAGTTGCTATGCCACCGGGAGAACCAGGAATATCGGAAATAAACTTCATTTATTTAAGAATATATTGCAAAAACACATGCCTAATCACAAAACTAGCAAAAAAAAAGCTTTTAAAGAATATAATATTGAAATGTTCTTTGCACATATAGTATCAGTAAAAAAATTAACTATAGCACTAGTTAACAAAGTTTTGAAAAATGTGATATTTCATCGATTTCATTTTAGGACATTTCTACATAAATGTTTTGCTTACTCAATCCATTAACTACCACAATCTCTATTTGCGGATTTTCAAATTTTACATACAACATACAGCACCAGAAATATGTTTGGTACACCTTACAGTTTCATTCTATATATATCAGTCAATATTATGTGTAGCAGAAAGTGTGTATTCTAGGTTTCGTTTCTTTACAGCAAATATGAAATTCATCTGTAAGTTGAACAGAACATAATTTTTATATTTGAAGCATTATGTTTTTGGTTTGATTTTTATCTTAGAATGAAATGCTGTACATAAATATGTAATTTAGTAGTAGCAATTTATTACTTATTCAGTTTTTGTAATGATTTTATTGATCATTTTATATGCCTTTTCAAAAATATTGGATACTTTCAAAACAAATCATAATTGAAATATAATTATACTATTAAACAATTAATATATCTGATAAAAAATTTCAAAAATAAAAGGCAATTAATAAGATAATAAAGAGTTTTTGGGATCCCTTAGCAAAAACTATAAAAACTATTTTCATAAGCTTCTTTTAGAATCAGTTTTGGATCATTAAAATATATTGCTTAGAACAAAGGAATAATATGTTGGATTTTTCAGGTGTGAAAAGCAATTAATTCATGAAAACATATGCCAACCATCCTCACTTTTTTAACATGTCACTCTATACCATATTTGTATTTGCACTTTAAATAACTGTTTTGCAAAAAATTAATTATATATTTTTAATTCATTTTTTTTTGTTATTAAAATTATAATTTTCCATAAATAATGGCTCAATCTATCATCAAAAGTACTATTACTTGACAAATGACACTTCTTATTTGACCATGTTTATTGCATAGCCTTACCTTAGATATGCAGCCCAATGACCTTTGAACAGCATGTTTACTCCATAGAATAGGTTGCTATTAAGTGAATTCTTTCATCCTTTTGCTTGAGAACTGTGACTAATGATACTTCTTGAAATTTTAAATAGGAATGCACTCTATGCCTTCCTGTTTAACATACATTTAATATATGTTCGAGAATAAATAGAGCACATCTATATTACTGTTGCAATTTGAAAACCTATCCTTAGGAATTCCATTAATAGAGAATGAGTCCAAATCTAAACACTATTTTTAAATTTTATTGGTCAAAATAAATAAATTACCTAATATTTTATTAGCAGAACAATTTTGAATAATTCCAATGATTGACAAACTTTTCTCTATTGATGTAAACTTGAATTATGAAAATATGATATATGCTATTGATTATATTCTAGTTTAAAATGTGTGTATATTTTTTTTAGAATATAAAAATAATATCTCACAGGAACAAAGTTAAATAGTTTAAAAAATATGTTACTTAATAAAATGAATCATTGCTTTCTTGTGTAGATAGTTTAAAGAATTTGTGTTGACCTTAAGAAAAATCAGTTCAGCAATATAAATTCAAAAAAAAAAAAAAAACATTCATCTTTATACATTGAAAACAGAATATTTTAATTTTTATCTTTAATATCTAATATAATTTTATTGTATTGCAGACGCTATATCAATAGAATCTTTACCTTTGCCTACATGCTTGTATTGTTGCATTATTAAATGATTAGGATTTTACTTCCTAAGTTAACTAATTTGAACAAGTGAGTTAATTATTTAACCGCCTCATATGTGATGAGTTTAACTATTTATAAAAGAAAATTACTTTCTAATGATCTGATCCATCATCTAAAAGTTAACTGATTGCCAATTCTTTAATTTATTTATTTTTTAATTGAATAATAATAAGATACTTTAAAATACAAATTCTTAAATCATAAATTTACTTTTACTTAATTGTTATGGGATAAACATTTTAATAGCTAGTGTAGTAATATTCTAATAAAAAGCATTTTTGAATAATAATGAAATTTAGATATCATATCATTGCTCGGGCAGTTGTTATAGGATTTTTTTATGTATATATATTTAAGGATACAGTATTTTTTCAGATATAAATGAATGTGAAGAAGACATACATTTTTGTGATCAGATTTGTACCAATACAATTGGTAATTATTCTTGCGAGTGTAATACTGGATATTACTTGAGTAGCCGAACTGATTGTTCAGGTAAAAATACAAATATTGTTTATCTACTGGAGAGTTTTTATCATTTTTTATTACAGTGATTTTCTCTTTTCTTATTATATGAATATTTTGAATTATCTTAAATAGATATTGATGAATGTGGTTCTTCAAATCCACCATGTTCTCACACTTGTGTAAATGTACCAGGCAGTTTCAATTGCTTATGTCCTGAAGGTTATGAATTGCTCAACAATTCCTGTTTAGGTAAGAAGTTGAGATTATTTCTTTTCTATTTATGTTTATTTATTTTTTTTCCACTGATGATTTACTCCAATGTATTTTAAGAATATCTTAAAAGCAATACATCAGTCAGACTTGTAGGATTGGACAGATGACTCTAAATTTTAAATAGAAATAAAAAATACATTTTATGAGGTAATTGCTGAAGGAATTAATGATTTTAAAATGTTAATAAAATCCTTTGATGTGTATTTTTGATTTCAAGTAACATTGTAATTGACATTTTGAGAAAACGTTGATCACTTTATTTCATCCAAAACATTGATGTACGATATTTGTAATTGTATCTCTTTCACTAAAATATTTCAGAATAATTATTTTATGTTTTGTGTTGTTGTATCTAAAGACAAAGGAAATTTTATACCTCTATGGATTTTATGCAATTCTGTTAAACTTGCTCAAAAATTAAAGTGGTTTGATTTGATTCAACACAATCAATTTGAAAGAAACTTCAAGTTAAGACAGAGCTGCAAATTATGCTGGAGCAGATGAATTTTAAATACAATTAGCTATTAATAATTATATTTATTAAATTATTAACTTCACTTTTTAATTTGAAACCTATTTTGGAAGTGAAAAAAAAGAATTAAAAAAATCAATTACATATGTAACAAACAAGCAAGGCACTAGTGGCTGCTATCAGGGGTGTTTGTGCTCCGGGGAAACCCCGGAATTCCGGGGATTTTGAACTTCGATTCCCGGAAATTCCGGGGATCGTCGTTCAAAAGGAAGTAGGAATAATAATGAATTATTTATTTTGATCTGGGTAATTTTGTTTGCTTTGAAAGCAGAAAACGCAAGGTCAGTGTGTGTGGTGAAAACTTTTCCTTTCTTTCTCCAAAGGCAGTGATAATGCGTGAAAAGGGGGGAAAAAACTTCTTTTTTGTTCTTTCCTTATTGCGAGTTATGACTCATTCCCCCGGTTCTCGGACATTCTCTTCTGGATTCTTTTCGGCAAGTAGGCGCGGCAGAAAAAAAAGGGTGAGACTTCGTTCGACCAGATGTGCGATAACGTGACTCTGGGTTGAAAGGTCTTATCTCTCCTGGCGTGGCGCCAATAAGTAGAGAAGGGGGATTTTTCGCCGTATTAGCTATTTGTCATTGATCGCTTCGCAACTTTTTTTTCTCCGCTGTGTAAAATTTTCGTTTCATTTATTGATGCACGTGTACATTTTTCGTTTCGCTTATTGAAATATTTTTTTATTTATGTACGCAAGAGAATTTCACTTTGAAATTTCAGCATATGAAACAGAAATTACCGCTTAAAAATTCATATCTAATTAGTTTTACAGCATTAGATCCAGAGCTAAGAGGTAAAACCAGTACAATATTAGCTTTTGAAAAATTATCATCTTTTATGTCCCATATTTTTAGTGATAATGAAAGGTCAAAAGTAGAAACTGAAATAAGGTTATACCAGAGTGATATTGATATCACCAAAGAAATGCTCTACACATCTGATGAAAGTGGAAATCAAGTCAAGTGTACAATTGATAAATATTGGTCTAAAGTTTTTAATTTAAAAGATGATTTCACAAATGATTATAAGTATCCTACATTGGCTAAATTGGTCAAAGCCTGCCTTAGCTGCTTCCATGGCCCATTAGTGGAAAGTGCATTCAACTTAATGGATACACTTGTAACTGACTATAGAGCCTCTCTTAATATTGATTCCCTAGATGCAGTGCAGACTATTAAATATGATTTAATGGCTTCTAAAGAAACCTCATGTGAAAAATATGGCTCAAAAAATCCAATGACTGATCCAATTCACAAAGATCTCTTACTGAATATGAACAGAAGTTGGAAAACATATCAAGAGGACTTAAAAACATGTATTTCAGATGAGTCACCTATAAAAGTCTCTGAAAAACCTTCTACATTAGCAGAAAAGCAAACTGCTTCTACCTCTGCATATGCAGTTCTCGGGGAAATTTCTTCAACTGTAAATGAGGAAAATAAAAGTCAACCTTCCTACAATTATGAAGTTCACCACAAAAGAAAGACAAGCCCACAAACATCAGAAAATAAAAAAAGCAGCAGAAATTAGATAATTTTTTTTAAAAGAATTAATTCAGGTAATTTAAAATATTTGCATAAAATGTAGTAGTTTATATGTTTGAAAATTTATGGTTATTAATTTTGCAAAAAAAGTAATTCATTGAACTTTTATAATTAGGTCATTCAATACTTCATAATTGTAATTTTTCATTCCCCCCCCCCCCTCTCGAAACTCCAAAATGCCGGTAGTAAGTCCGTAAAAGTTTCAGGGGATTTTTTGGGGTCCCACAAACACCTCTGTGCTATGAAAGGGGAACAAACAAAAGCATTCCTAGGGTTTCTTTTTTAAAGATCACAGTCTCATACACATTTATTTTACATTTAAATGAAAATGCTGAATCAAAGAAATAACTAAACCCTAAAAATGAAGTATTAAAGTTATTTTAATTGCTGCTATGCCTAAATAAACCATGAAGTAAGCAAATTATGTAGCATGCAATTTCATGGAATAGCATATTAAACTTTAACAAACATGAAAGAGATGAGCACAAGAAAAATTATAAACACAGCAAATATAATATTTATCACTTTTATTATGCATAAACTTAATTTCAACATAAATAATGGAAGATGTAATATTACTGTTAAAAGTAATAAATTATGGAATTTTTACCATAATCCTATTGTTTTTTAAACTTTTCCTGTCAATATGCAATATAAATTTATATTACCATTCTGTTAATGTAAAGTCCAAAAATTATATAGCTTATATTCTATAGAACTAGTGTGAATAAATTAAAATGAGATATTCCAAAGAACATACAAAATTACTTAAAATATCACAGACTTTCCTACATTAAACCTTGTTCATGCATAAAACTTTCATTTTAATGATTTTTTAATTAAAAAATTTCTAAGTTTTGTTTTGTGCTTTAGATATTAATGAATGTTTACTCGGAACTCACAAATGTACCAAGGATCAAGAGTGTATTAATTCGCCTGGAGGATATGAATGCTTACTTATTTGTTCATCAGGATTTTCTCGATCTGGAAATGGCTCTTGTATAGGTAAAAATATTATATGTGAATTAATGAATTTAAGATTGTTTCTTAAAAAGTGCTAAAATCAGTAGCTGAGTTATAGTAAGATATTAATTTTATAATTTTATCATCTTATTTTTCCATGTTGCTAAAATTTAAGTTCCAAGTCCATCAATTATTCTTTTACCATCCATCAAATATTATTAAATTTTTGAAAATGCAATTTCAATTTTTATAATATTGTTTGAATTACAGATATTGATGAATGTCACAATGGAGTTTCAGCTTGTCATTTTAGTCAAGTTTGTATCAATACATTTGGAAGTTATCATTGTTCTTGTCCAAGAGGATATTATTCAATTGGTCCTGGTAAAACTTGCCAAGGTAAATTTTTTTAATGATATAATTGCTCAAATAGAATTATATATATTTTTTCAATCTTATTCCTAAAATTTAAAATTTCTGAATTTGAGATTTATAAAAGGGGTACATACGTTTTTTAAATTCTTAATAATTATCTTTTTTCCACTCCATCTAATTTTGAACTGACAAATAACTATTTATCATATTTTTTATATCTCTAAATTTATAGACATTCTTTGCTTATCATGTTGGGATATTTTAACTCTTTGTGTAGATTTTGATTTTAATTCATAATTTTTATGTAAAAGTATCAATCTAAAAGTATCAATATAATCTAATTTTTTTTTTTTTTTTATTCATTCCTCTTAAAATATTGAAGTGTAAACATTCAAAACAGAGTCCTCAAAGAACTAAATATTTTATTAACAAAAGCTTATTGTCATAAAATCTTAATTTGTGCAGATATAAATGAATGCTTACAACAACCAAACCCATGCAGTTACCGTTGCCATAATTTACCAGGAGATTATGAATGTGTCTGTGCACCTGGACTTTTGAGATTACCAGATGGAAAGACATGTGCTGGTTAGCTATTTTGCAATATTTAACATAATTTTAGAGTCGTAAATTTCTTAGAATGATTATATAGATTCAATATAATAATACTTAAATACACAATTTAAATCTTCTAATTCATACTATTGTTACAGGCATCGAATATTTGGATAAGGCAAATCGTGACATTCAGCATGATTATTTTGGTGTTGAAAGAAACAGGTCAAATGACCTGCATTCTGAAGTCCTATTACCAATCAACAAGCAACCTTACATTCAGTGCCCACCTGGCTTTTCTAGAATTCAAGGATCTTGTCAAGGTATCAAAAGAAATTAGCACTGCATGTTTTTAAATGTGAAATGAATGACATCTTTCCTTTGATTTAAAAAAATTAAATCTGAGAAATGACTCTAAGGTTATGTTAAAAATTGCTTAAGATAAATTTATTATATTCTGGATTTTAAAAAGCATATTCTAATAACTTTAACTAACTGTTTTAATATTATTATTAAAAAATATTTTTTTATTGTTTTGACAATTTTAGATATAAATGAATGTGAAGACAAGGGAAAATGCCAACATGAATGTGAGAACACTCCAGGAAGTTATCATTGCACTTGTCCTCCTGGATATCAATTAGGTCAATCTGGAAAGACATGCCTAGGTACAAAATAATTTTAAGGAATTAGCAAATATTCCTATTTTCAAAATAAGTAAACATTAATATTCAGCAACTAATATTTTATTCCTAAAATAATTGAGGTTTCCATAATTTTGTTTTCAATTTTGTAAGAAAACAAAAATGACTTCTATTACTTTTTAATAAATGCTTTAAGATTGAAAACAAATATTGTATTTTTTAATTAATAATCATTTAAGCATAAGTGGGAAAGTTAATGTATTATATTTATGGAATTTTTCTCTACCATCTTGGGGGAAAAAATGTGTTTTTGTTATGAAAAATTTCATGTTTAATAATTAAATTATTAATAAAATATAATTATATAAAAAAGTAAATGAATTTCAAATAAACTTGTTATTATTATTTCATATTACCTATCATATCCTTAACTGTTCAGCTTCGATATATCTCCCCCTTTTTTTTTCAGATATAAATGAGTGTTTGGAATCCAAAATAGATTGTGGTCCTGATCGGATGTGTTTTAACATGAGAGGATCGTATGAATGCATTGAGACTCCTTGTCCGCCAAAATATGATAGAGATCCTTTAACGGGGTAAGACTATGTATCCAAATTGAAGTGATATTGTTCTTCTTTTAAATAAAAATAAAGAAGTGTTAATAGAAAATTCCCAAAACTGATTTTTTTTTTTTTAAATCATTCAATTATTTTGCAAGTCAGAAAAAAATATTAAGTTCTTGAATTGTTTTTCCATGATTATATGACTCTTGAATCCATACCAAATTTGTTTTATTTTTTATTAGTAAAGAAATATCAAAAGTAAAACTCATTTTATAAAAAGTGGCAGCAATTTTAATGTCTAGAACATGGAAAAATTGGCTAAAATAAAAGAAATATGAGAAACAATATTCCATATATTTAGTTTCTAAAATTCAGATAATAATATTTTTTTAAATATTAAAAAGCTACTAAGCAACTTTTGGCTATAATATATATTCTGAAATTCAGCATTTAAAAATATATAGATCTTAAAACTATATTTCATACATCATACCCTTGTAATTTAGCTCAAAAAGTAACAAAAGCTATATTAAAAATATAAACACAAAATAAAAATAAATTAAATAATTGTTTTTAATTCTTATTTTAGCAAATTTATGGCATTTTCAGAAAATATGTTACTTTATATATCCTTCATATAAAAAGTTACTATTTAGCATTTCATTTTACTATTAATATCATTTACAGAATAATATTATTATTATAAATTAATTTACATTTATGAAATCATTATTTTATGTAAAAAAAAAAAATTCTTTCAACTGTCATTATGGAATTTTGTATTTGTAAATGTATAATTATGCATTTTAGGTACTGCAAATTAGAATGTGATAAAGCTGGAATTGTATGCCCTCCAAATTCTCGATATGCTGAAGTTTTAGCATTCAAAATGGTAGCATTACCAAGTGGCATTCAAGCATATCAGGACCTCATAAGATTGATTGCCTATGACCAAGATGGTGTGCATATTCCAAATACAGTATTTTCTATCATTGAAAATGACACTGGTGTTCCTTTTAGAATACGGTTAGAAGAAGGTAAAGGTGTACTTTATACACAAAAAAGTATGGAATCAAATCGAGAATACCAAATAAAAGTTCAAGCTGTGTCATTTAATGAAGATCATGTTATACAATACACAACTAAATTTTTAGTTTTTGTTTCAGTTTCGCAATATCCATACTAAAAAAGGTATCACTCATGTTTGTAAATATGAAAAACTAGTTTTATTTTTAATTTGTCCATTTTCATATTTTTTTTTCAATCTATTTGTATTGTAAATCTCATGGTTCAAATGGAATGTAAATACACTGCATTACTGTTTTGTTTGTTTGCTTGGCATTTAATTTACTGTCACTTTTGCTTAAAAAAATAATTTTATTTGGTGTATGTTTGAAATAAAATATTTTTTAAAATTTTTATATAGTTACAAAAATATTCATGTATAAAAAAAAGTAAAATGATTTGGCCTCTTGACTTCATAACTATATAAGTGAATAAATATTTTGAATTAAAAAGGTGCAAAATAATAGCATATATAAGTTTTAATGTGCATTAAATTTTAGTTTTCAATAAATATATTATCAAGAAACTTTGAACATTATGTCCATTTATTTGATACAGCCATTTGTGATGACTAATTAGTCCTCCAGAAATATTAATTGCATTAGATTTCATTTCAAATCTCTTGTGCATAACTTGGTGTTATTATTTAAATAAAATATTTTTAAGCTTCAAAAATACATTATTTTAATAGCTTTACATATGTTCAGTATATGTAAAGGAGCTTTGTTAATTAAAGTTATGAGTTACTTTGAGTTGAAAGTATTATGGCATCAAGTGTCATTAAAAACATAACTGTCATTGTACATTTTTAATGGTATTGTGATACTATTTGATTCTTCTATTCGTATATTGCCTTTTGTGGTGCTGTGAATTTATTTTTCTTATTTATCATGTAAACTCCTGCAGATAACTAACAAGACAGCTCTTCTTTAATTTTCAAAAATAGAAGAAAATCAACAGTTTAAATGTCATCAAAACAATAAAAATTGATATATTACCTAATCTTAACTAATAACTTTTGTAACTTATTGGATATACGAATAATCATGACTAATTTTACAATTTGATGACCATAATAAAGCAGCCAACTAATTTCAATGAGAAGCCTTTCAGAATTTGAATTATTTTGAAATCCAACATGGTTGCAGATATTTTGATGATTAGTTAACAGGAAGAAAAAGAAATCTTAGCATACATTTGACATTTTTTTTTTTTTTTTACCAGATTTAACTAATTTGAAATTAATGCATGCTATAACATTTACAGAGTTGCATTGTTGTCAAGCTGTCAACCATGTCATCACTACAATATATATGTGTATATATATATCCAAGAAGTATAATTTAGCCATCATTTTACTTGTAATAACTATACCCCCCCCTCCGTCTTCTGGTGGGAAATTGACTCTTAGGAGCAAACTAAAAACTGAATACTTTTATCAATATTGAAATATTTTTGTATCAAATTTTATTAAACACATAAGCATAGTTTTAAACTTTATCAATAAACAAATCTGGTAATAAGAAAATATATACTTTTCTTTTTACACATGTTTGAATTTGTTTTAAAAAGCTTTTGGCAACCAGCTGGTTTGCAAGGAATATTGGTCTTTTTAATTACTATTATATCTTTTATAAATTGTTTAATGTTCATAATCCTTTCAACAAAGTATTTTCTATCATCATGATAGATATTAAAACAGAATCGCATAGCATTACATCTATTAATTGTATGTATGCCAATTCGACATTATCCTAATGGAGTTAAGTTCTATGGCATACAGCTATTAAAACTTAAGTGTCTGGATAAATTATTTCAAGCTGATTGAAATAATTTCATTCCTTATATTACTATAAAAAGCAGAATATTTCATCTTAGCTTTAAGCAATGAGAAACAAATTGCATCATTAAATATTTGATTAAGTAATGAAAACAACCTGAATTTCAGTGTAACAATAAAATATATTTAAAACTAAGTACACACTCACACAAAAAAAAATGTTTAAAAAAATCTGTCAAATTTTAAGGAAAAAAAAACTGCATTATAATTAAATTGATATCATTAAAAAGACATTTTATTAAATTTTTAAATAACATAAAAATTAATATTGTACAATATTTTTGGAAATTATCAGTAAATTTAGCATTCTTGAACACTTATTTTTTCAGGCAACAAAACTTTTATGAACTTGCACTTCATTTTTATCAGGTTGAATATTGTTTGAATTTAATAATCAGCTATATATTTTACATGATCATAAAGGTCTTATCTATACATATTTATTGCAAAGAAACAATGATGCATGATTTATTTTATATAAATATGATTGTGAAGGAAAATGAATGGTTAAAGCTTTAAAATGAATCAGATTAGCCAACTTTGATAACCAGTAACTCTCTAGCGTGTTATTAGCATTAATTTAATAATGCCAACTAACTTTGATGAATTACACCTTATACCACCAAATGAAAATGCTTTTTTAAACAATACTTATACAATAAATATACAAAATTAATTGGCATAATCAGTTTAGTTGTTGAGCTAGAGGCTGTGTCAAGATTTAATTTTGCAATTTTATCTCAAAAAAGTAGATGAAAAAAGAAGAGAAGGGGTAGCTAGAAATTATGACATTTTAAATGAAATAAAAATCATAGAAATCAAATTCATGATTGGGTCTGAGGAATTCTATAAAGGCTTTCCTATAAAGAGTGAATAGTGTAGTAATGGTTTTAACATGACAGGAGCTCTACCACAGTTTTTCCCCATGCAATGAATATACAGTAAGAAAGTGTTTTTGAGATTTCATTCAAAAAAAAAAGGTGGAGAGTCATACAATAACTATAAAAATCATAACCTCTACATAAGCAGTAAAAGTTATTTTTCATCACTCATAGAAAAAAAAATCATACCAGTTGTTGGAGGACTGGTCCTTTGATTGTCTTATTGATTTTAAATAAATAAATTTTTAAAAAAGCATTTCTTTTAAAGTAAGAAACATAATTAATATAGGTACACAAAATATTTTTCTGTGTCACAATAACTTTTTATTTCGCAAAGCAGTGACTTATAAAGATTCAATACAATGCTGATTTAAATGATTCTTAAAATTTTAATTGAAATATAAAGATGGCATTCAAAAATATTAAATCAATGACATTCAAAAAATATTAAACAAGGAATCATTTGTAAAAATTAATAACTGAAAATATAATTTGTTATAAATTTATCATCTTTATAAGAAGAAATGATGTCAAATAAATAAATATAAGATTTAAGAAAAGAAATATCTATGAATATCACATTCAGTTTTAAAATTTGAATAAAACTGTACATGCACAGAGTTACATCAAGCACTAGTTGCCAGGAGGATTTTGAAAATTTGCAGCTATCCGTCTTTTATTTTTAGATTTTAAAACAGTCATGTTGGACGGATGTGAAGTTGGCTGCTTAGCATCAGTAGAAGGTGGGATGTTGGATGCATCTGAATAAAGCTGAGTCCTTTCTTTAGGAGAGTTTTCAGATTTTAGTGAATTTGTCTCCCTTGAGTTTTCCATTTCCTTTGGAGGTGGAAGATCAGGCCATTCAGAGCTTGACAAAACTGATTCGCTAGGAGTCTTAATGGCTTGCTTCATGACTTGAGCAGGCACAAACATATTAGAATTCACCGAATCATTCAATTTTGTGTTTCCCAGTTTTGTGTTACGAATGACAGCAGTTCCTCCTCCAGGAAGATGGACTACATCTTTTTCACCATATGAAGCTCTGTTGTTGCTGCTCTGAGAAGGTAAAGATGCAGTTTGTAACTGCTGAGTAGGCATGCATGCCTCTGAATCTAGTAAAAATCTTTGGTTAGCTTTCACAAAAGAATCTGGTATATGCGTAGAATGAAGAGGTTGAGGATGCCTCAGAACAGGGGCATCAAAACAAGCAGGGTTAAAAGGTAATGCTGGTGGTGGCTGCTGAAAGTTAGGAACTGGTACATAAGGAGGAGGGCAAAATATAAATGGCCGATAGTCAGGTTGGAGGGTTCTTGTTGGAGGAGCTACTGGTATTCTACCTACATTTGATTCATGTTGAATCATGCCAGCTAAATAATTCTGATTGGTAGTCAATCCAGGCAATCTGGAATGAAGTGAAGCCAATGTCTTAGCAGCAGCATCAGCTGCAGCGTCAAATTTAGATAAGCATGGCATACTGGACGCCTTATCACCATTAGAAAGACTAACAGTTGCAATAAATAAGCTTGTTGAACCATAATTATTGTAAGTAAATATTGGTGGAGTTTTAAGATGTTCCAAACAAAACTGTCGAAGGGCCTCCACAGCCTCTTTAGGAGCCACAGCCATTCGATTAGATGGTGGAGCATTTTCCCTCTGCACATTTCTGCTTTGGTTACTTTCAATATGATTTTGAGCACCTTGGAAAAGTTCCTCTACAGAAACTTTCTGCCCATAGCCTTGTTCATGTTTATTCTGTTGAATATTGGGTATTTGTTTATTTGAGGAAGAATGAGATTCAGGAGTTTTCTTTAAATCAGCCCAGAAATTTTTTAAATGAATATGATTTGAAGCATTTGGTTGCATCAAATTATTGGAGCTATTAATATATCCACCACTTAAACGATTTGCTTTCGGGGTAACAAACTGCTTACTTTCAGACCATGTAGGAGAAAAAACAGGACTCGCATATTTGGAGTCCTGTGTCTGAAACATATTAGTTGTATCTGCTTTGTAAAATGGCTGGGTTTGAAGTGATGCTGATTTATGAGATGATTTCTTTTGGAGAATCTGCATAGGGGATGAATCTACAGTATGCAATTGCTTTATTGAAGAGTCAAATAAATTATTCTTATTCAATCTTGGCATTACATTTCTACCACTTTTAGAAGGGGAATTACTTTGTCTTTTTAATCTTTCACCATGAGATATATTAATTATCGCATTTGGAGCCATCCGGTATATTTTGTTGGATCCTGAAGGCGTGGCTATGCCACCAGTGAATTCTGCATCAAATAAAATTTCATAGATATAATCACATTCCTTATCTGCAGTCTGAATACCAATAATGGTTCCCTTTAAGCCAAGTGGAACACTAGATGATGGAGATGTGTTCACAACACGATCAAATAGATGAAATGAGACTCTTGAATCAGGCATATAAACACCTTTACACATATATGGGCTATACAACTGAGCTGAGGATATTCCTTTTTTTATGTGGTATACATCATCTTTTAAAGAACTTTGCACAGTCTTCTCAATTGCACAAACAATACCATTGTCCAGCTTCTTTATTCCACATGACTGTCGATCTGCTTTGGAACAAGCCTGCTCTTTCAGCCAGCTTGCCATTTCTTTTATTATTTTTAAACCTTCCCCATTTGGATACATATCCTCAAGATAAACTACATCACATCCTAAATAACCAATGAGTTTTTCAAAAAAATCAGCAAACTTACTTATATATGAATTTAAAATCTTTACAGCTTCTTCTGAATACAACCATTGATTATCAACTTTTTTGGAAAATCCTTGTACTTCCTCATTTTTGTGATTAAATTTCAGATTTAAACCGATATTCACACGATTAGGATTACTACTGCCTTTGGGACTAGTCTGGACCAAAAATGTCCCAGTTAAGCGGGAAATAAAATGAGATTCCATGCCTAATTGTTGAGCAACAACATAAGCAGGCATAAATTGTTCTAGCATTAACTCTTCCTGGTTTTGTATAACAGGTAATAAATCAGGTTCAGATACAAGTTCAATATTCACTATAATAAAACCTTTAGAACTTAACTGATCACAGTCAATAACTTTTCCTGTACTTCCATAATACTGAGGTGTAAGAACAAAAACTGTTGATCCTGGGTGAAAAATGTCCTGAACTGTTTTTTCTATTTCACCATCTGGACAGAAAGCATCTATATTAGACACAGTTGTCTGCAAAGCAAAATTAGTTATAGAGCTTTCAAACTGTTTTTCTTCTTTAACTTTACCATCCTTTGTTAAAACTATTTTAGAACCAGACAGGCGTTTAATATGTGCAAGAACTTTTGTCTGTCCAGCAAAAATTCCCCATCTTTGATACAAGTATTCTTCCACACTATCAACTTCTCGTTCCCATATTTTCTTATCTTCTTTATTCATTTCTTCTTGAATAAATTTTAAAGTGTGGCTGCGCTTATCATAAGAATATCGGGTCATACCATCTGAAATAGCAGTGACTAAACCCTCCCGAAGATGGGGCCAATTCACATAAATTATTTTTCCAAGAATTTTTTCACATATTTTGTTAATATCATCCTCAGTTTTTTCTTCAATTTTCAACATCATATTATCCTTCAAACTGACCATCTGGAAGACTTTCACCTTCTCATTCTTCAGCTTAGCAGAATGTTTCAAAGTTCTCAAAGTTGGAAATCCTATTATAAATTTATCCATAACTACGCCATTGCAAAGACCCTTGATTAACTTTTCAGGAGGGACTCTGAAAAAATCTTGATCGATTTCCGTTACTTTGGCATGAACAGCATTTGTAGGAGGATAATGACCAGGTAAGAATGATCGCAAAGGACCAGATGACTTTTCAGTATAAGTGTACAAAAGATGAGGACCATGCCTGTTACGTTTCTTCTCTTCTTCTGTTAAATATTTGTCTGCTATTTCTGAACATTTACATAAAAGTTTCTCATTAATAAAAGGAATTAAGACAACTGCTTCCCATTCCTGTTGTTTTCCATTTAGATCAGTCGCAAAGTCATCAGGATAGTAATCGATTAATTGGGAATCATTTTCACACATCAACTTTTGATAAGCTTCAGGTAAAAGATCTTTACTCAATTTTGGTAAGACAGCCAAAAGCTGCTGGAATGGAAGGAAAGGCTTTCCAAGCTCAAATGTCATTTCCATATTTTTAAAATCCTTTACATCGGAGATATAAGGAGAATAGTGATGAGGATAATACCAACTCCATGACACGACACCATTGTAATAGTAATGAAGATTCCACTGTATAGCTCGAACATAGCCCTCTGCTTGATCTCTAAGTACTTCAGGAGTAACAACTTCGAAATCTAATTTATTCATGTAATAATCTACTTTATGCATATTGAACTCAAGTTCCAAAGTTGATTCTTCTTCACTGTTTTCTTCTTCATCAGTAGAAGAATCATATTCTGCAGTATCGCTGATAGCCAAGCTGCTGAATCCCAGGTTGGCTAACACATCACTGGTACTGATTTTTTCCTTTTCATCCTCTTTCTTTGACTTGGATTTTCCTTCTAAATACTGAAAATCGTCATTCATTTCTTCAAATTTTTTAAAATCATATTCAGCAAGTTTAGTCATAAAAATTTCAAACCTTTCCAAGTTTAAGTAGCCTTGTTCATTGATGTATCCATTCAGCTTTGGTAAAACATCCATGTACGTTTGGAAGAGAACTGGTAGAGCATCATGATGAATATGAAGTTGAGGTAGATGAGGAATAAAATCATTGCCTACAAGAAAACTCATCAATACAAAGTCATCTACAATATGTTCTAAATCAAATGGAAATGGAATTTTGTCTTTTACAGGGGAAAATTCATGACCCAAATAGTCTCTCAAAAGAGAAATATGAAGCAAATGAAAGGTAGTCTCTTCTGGAGTAGTTATTCGCTTCTGTTTCCTTTTCCCTCCAAATTTTACTTCTTCTCTCAGCAACGAAAAGAAAGGTTCATGGGAACATAAACCAAGCATTATCAAATCAGCATCGAGTCCATAAAGACAGTGCCTTGTATTAGGATTATAGCCTGGCTGGGATTTCTCATATCGAATGAAATCCATAATTTTATGCTCGCCCTCTCCAGGTGTTTCATGTCCCGACAAATAGACGCGAACATTTTTCCATAGATTATCTGATGAGATTTTATGAACAACAAACCCTTTCAAAACTTCCTGAAGTCTAGCCATAAATGCTGTTCCAGGAGTGATACAATTGGAATCAAATCTTGCTTCAGTAGGCAATTCCTCTCCACAAGCTTTGGCTTCCTCTTCAAGTGTAGCAGCAGCTTTTGCAGTTCTGAAACGCCGGCCTCTCTGCTGATTCATCTTGGCTCTGGGTGCAACTCCATCAATAGCCATGAAAAAAACTTTCTTTGGTTTTATCATTTTAAATAAGAATTCTATATAATAACAAATATTAGCAAAAATTTTTTCTTCAGTAATACGGAAGTGTGGATCATCATCATTTGGGTGGGAGCATGTGTGTATGATGCCATTCATATCAAGATACAAATTGTCAAAATCTGGAATCTGATATTCTTTTACAACTTCACTGAGACATGGATAACGTTCACTTATCCAACGATAAAACTTAGGAACACCCATCTTTTAGCCTATAAAGAAATTTTATGAAATTAATAATTTTTTTAAAAGAAAAGCACAGAACAAAGTTGCATTTTAATTTAGATAATATATGATACAGAATATTCATCATCATTCCAGTAAAATTCAAAGTTTTACAAGTCCAAAATTTTCAATTTTGAGATTTTTACCACAGTGTCCTTATTAAATCATTCACTACACTTTGATATAACTCGTTAAATCCTTTAACTTTCCATTACTGTCCAAGATGCCCAAATTTCACTAGGTACTTACATCATCAGATAAGTGTCACTTAATGAATTTTAGTAGATTCACCACAGATGTATATGAGGCCCTAAAAAGACTTGGTGATTATCTTCTACAGCTGGGAATGGTAAAATAACTGTTTTCTATATTATACCAGTGATCAAATGGCCTAAAATGTTTGGTGGCACAGTAATAAACAATGTGAAAAGGAAGCAAATGAGATCAAATCATTTGGCACATAAAGAGCAACAGACAATAAAACTTTATGGATGCTTTGTTTGATCTGCAGAATGTTCTTCAAATTCCTCTTGTAATATATCACTAATGCATTACAGCAGGAAGCTGTGTAGTTTTAACTTAAGCATATATGAAGCAAATCCCTTCCCTAAATAATACATTGTGATATTTGGTTTGAAGTAAATGGTAAGGCAATTGCTTAGGAATTGAATTATGTTTGTTAAATATTTTTGGTCACACACTCCAAAAATAGTAAAAAGGTTTCATTTTTTTCTCATATATATGATGGTCAGAAATGAATCCAAAATATAAGCATCTTTATTTATGTATATGATTCAAACAACTCAGATTTAAAAAAATATTGTGCAAAAATTTCTAGAGCCTGATCATCTAATGGAGTGCGATAGTGTACAAATGCTATTAAATGACAGAAAAAAAAAACACCATTCTATATCATGCATAACCAAATGAACATCATCTGTCTTCCAAAAAGCTCACTCTACTAGGAAATGGAAGTCTGTTCTCTTATATTCTGCATGATAACTTTAAGTTCAGTAATTTTTAAAGCCTTTTTCCAATACTTAAGCCGAATTTAAAAAAGTATATTTAAGGAAATAAAGTCAATGTATATAACAAAGAAATGAAGAAAAAATTTTTCTGTTTTGAGGAAAATCATTCCTGGATTGATATTTTTCAAATATGATCATTTAAGAAATTGCTCAAATTTCAAAGCCTTTGGTTAGGGGTATTCCAGAAATCTTAAACCTTTAAAGGCTTATGCATCTCTGTTCCGGCAATTAATATTTTTAAAAGATGGCACTGTGTGTATTCTCTAAACTTTGTAGTTTGAGAATGAGTGTCAAGCATTTGTTTGTTTGTTTTTTATCACTTCTGTGCTTGTTTTGTGTTTGACAATCTACAATCTATAAAATCTACAATCTTGCATATAAAAAGAATAATGAAAAAAATTAAATAATCCATCTGTCAGGTATAATATGCAAAAGAAGTATTGGGACGTTAGTTATTCCTCATAATCTATAAAATTTAAATTCAATAAAAAAAATCATTTGATTTGGAAAGATGTCCTCTTTAAAAATAAATAAATAGCATTTGCATAATAGATTATTTGCATATTTACAACTGCATAATCTTCAAACTTTACAAGTACAACCCCCAACTTTCCTTCTGTTAACTAATTTTGCATGACAAGAAATTCCCAAATATAAAATATGGATAAATATCAGTTCAAAATAACAGGAAATACATGAGAAAAAAGATTTATGCTTCAATAGAATGCTTCCATATATAATGTGCAATGAAACAAGGCTAAATAAGAATTTGAAATCCATCTCATTTTTTTATATTTAATTACAAATAAATAATAGATAAATGCTATTTATGAGGTATATTAAAATAATAAAAAATAGGATAAGTTTAAAATTAATAAAAGAAACTTAAAAGTTTTTGGAGCAGTTGAAAGTCATATGCTTATGTTCAAAAATATTTCTTTATAATTCAAACATAAATAACATACTATTATTGTTAATATTCATGTTTCCACCAAACTTTACGTCAAACCATCTTCAAGAATTTTTTTTATTCTTAATCTCTTTATACCCAAAAGCATATTATTAATAATAATAATAATTACCAAAACATTTATAAACTTTTGTTTCATTTAAAGAAAATGGTGTTTGACAAAAGTCTAGAGACATTACATTATTCATGCATAAGGAGTGGCTTTTGTATTTTATTCAACAATGTTTTATTTATTCAGATATTTAATGTCATATGAATTTGTATAAAATTGTAAATGAAATAGAATCCCTTATATATGTCAATTTTCCCACCTAATTTTAGCGTTTATCTTTAAAAAGAAAAAAATATACCTTAATCAAAAGTAATGTTCACAAACATGTTTTGTTTTTCATTTCATATCAGTGATTTTTTTAACTACTGCCAGAGAACCCAAATAAACTAGAGATGCTACAATAAAATATGCAAAATTTAGACTGCTTGTATTTTAAAAACTATTTGATGGAAATGTTTAATTTGGAATAATGCTATTTTAGATATTGCTCCTTCAATTGGCATAAAATATTTTATAGATTCAAATAAAAAAATTTTGACTTGTGAATTTAAAAACTGATTGAAAATATAAAATATACATTCATATTTTTAAAAATACATAACTTTAATACATAAGTCTTTTTTATTGAGTATTTTACTGCACAGAAAGAATTATTTTTAGATTCATTATATCTGAAATATATTGAAACACAAGAACTCTCATTCAATATTAGAAATTTCAATTGCTTATAGCTACTATATAGTATTTTAGAGTATTAAAGCTATTTTAATCTGAAAAATGAAGATTTATATTCAAAATTAAATATGACTATTTGAGAAAACTGAATTTGATAGAATTTAAATATAGGGACAGCTACTTATACAAAAAAATATCTCATAAATTTATTGAGAAAATATTTTTATAGTGACAAACATCTGCAGGTTTATTGTATAAAAATTAATTTCAAGATAAAAAGCAGAACACATGATTTTTTTTTTTTTTTTGGCAGATTGTATAAGAATACATTAAAGTGAGGTTTTTCTTGATATATATATGATATTGATATATATTTATATATATATCAAAAGCTGTGAATGAAAATACTTAAATTTCTGTAAAAACAAGACAATCAAATAAAATAATATATGGTAAGTCATTCTGAATGCATTCACAGAATGAAGAATTTGTTGTGATAATGTATTGACATTAAATTGAGAATAATCATGCAGTATCATAATAATTATAAAAAATAGCATTAAAGTGATTTTAATGAAGTAATAGACAATTAGTGGAATAAAGGAATGAAAAAAAAATATCTTCCCTCCATTTAAAAATTTTAAGCAATATTGTATGAAGACTAGTCTTAAAATTAAGTCCCAACATTGATTCGAGAATAACTGCAAATCATGCATTTTAAAAAATATCTATGCAGGCATGCAGTCATCAATGCTAAAAACCAATTAAATAGACAGATGGAACAGAGAATGTCACTTTTAACTAGGTATTAACTTTTATTTTTTAAATATATTTTAAACATCAAAATGTATTTTCTAAGTGGTTATTTTAACCCTCTGATTGCTGCTTAATTTTAAATTATTATTTAGATGCAAGCTTGTTATCAAGTTCTGATGCTTTCAGAACAAAGGAAACTGTTATTATATGCTGTTTGATATCAGCATCATATTACTGAAATTTGTGATGGTAAAAGATAAATACATTAGCTCATGAAAATGGTTGGATTCAGAGAAAAATAGTTTGACATCCAACGCATAGAAATCATGAGATAAGCAGTTGGGTGGTTAATATAAAAATAAAGAAAACTACTTATTTTTATGGGCAGGAGCAAGTTTGAGCACTAGTCAAATGTGATATATTGTAAGCATATTCAACTCTATTATAAGCATGCTTTGGTATATGTATTAACTTTATTACAAGCATTACATATATTTTAACTGCATGCCAGGAAAAACTTTATTATTAACTGTATGCAATTGGTGGAAACTAGTTGTGAAATCACCTATTAGCATGTGTTCTTTGGGAATTAATCACTGACGTTTGGTGAATACATAAGTACCTATGTTTTAACACAATTCAAAGTTTGTTAACATGCATTACAGAATAAATTTAATTTTAAAAATTTGAATAAAAATCGGATTTTTTTACCCATTTTGATAAAAATTTAATGCATATATATATTTTAGTAATATACGGGAGAAAACACGTTTTTACTAATTTATCTACTTTTGCACTGCGTGAAGAAAATGCAACAATATACGAATAAACAAAATGGAAATGTATTCATACCATTTCGAAAACAAATAATTTGGTTTGTAATTTATTGAATAATATGATTAATTTTATTGTTTATTAACCTAAAAAAGGGTTGCGTGACCAGCGAAAAAAAAAAAAAAATTAACCTAATTCAATGTCGTTTAGAGTACAAGCATAGGCATAAATCGACCCCAATATTTATTCGTTTGTAAGATAAAAACATCAATTTTAATACATGATTAGAGTTCAAAAAATGCTTATAATTTATAAAACAGAAACTAGAATATCAACCGATGTACGTGCAATAGCATTTTGATGCTGTATAAACATGCATTTCGCATTCTTCAAATGATGCCGAATTTTATTTTGCAAAAGGTTTCTTTTATATTTTTTTGTTTAGAAAATATAAAAGAACTATATAGATTTACCTGATTTAATTTCTAAAAGACGACTGATGTCGCCGCGTCACAGAAGACAGAAATCACAACCTCAACGTATAGAAATTATATAAATATACGGGAGATCGGAAGAAAACAGATGAAGTTGAGTTGCCAGAAAAGATTCTTAATACGTGGTGAAATAATTAGCTGAAACTTCAAACATAACATTTAATTGAAACATCTTAGACAAAAATTAAGACTTTCGTTCCCAAAGATTTTTTATTCATCAGATTTAATATATGTGATATATTTATTTCATATTTTATATACTTTTTACTAAAAAAAAAACTCGTGTACTGAATTTCCAAGCTGTGAGATAAAAACTTTATAGACACTGTGTTTAAAAGGATTTCACAATAAACAAATATTGTATTCATAATTTCTTGAAGGCCTTCTCTGTACCGTTACTTGCGGGGTTTTTTTAAGATGATTTTATTCACTGACATTATTTAAATAAAATTTGTTTACTTTTGCTATAACATTACCGATTTCCAAGAAATTAACACAATCAATAACAAATTCTTTAAAGAAATGTGATCTTTTATATGCATTTATTGAGAGGACGACTTAAAGATGAAGAGACGACTTTTGTAGACGAACTTGAATTCTGAACATGTTCGCTAAGCTAATTTTCAACAAATTCAAATGCTTATAAGATATATTTCTGTCAATATTACTGTTGCAAATGGCCAGGGAATGCTTACATCTTCTTAGTTCAAGAATGCTGCAAGGAAGAGTTTTAGTTTTTAGTGCAGCAATTTGTATAATCGTTTTTATTTCTTTATACAATCATTTTGAAACAAAGATCTCTAAATTAGATGAAGCTAGAAAAAAATTAGGTATGTGCATTGTAAATTTCAACTATATTACTTATTAATTCATTTCTATTTTGTTTTTCTGTCAATCAGTTCCGTTTTCTATGGCTTTGTGTTCAATAATATTCAGAGTCAATATAGATAGTCACAGTCAATCTTAAATCTTGAAAGATTTCACTCTTTATTCATAAATTATATATTTTTATAAACTATAGTTGTTTGATAATATTTTTAATTAAAATTTCCTGAATATTGTATTATGTTAATGTTTACTTTCTAAGCATTTGATAGGTTTTTATATTGCATGACTATTGATTTTTTTTTAAATTTGTACATCCAGATTTTTATCTTTCTCAGATTTATCCAAATATGCTTTTTAAATTGTATTTCAATTTAGCTATAAAAATTACTACAATTATATATTTAAAGTTTTTCATTTAACTTGAAGAAATAACTAGATTAATATGCACAAAGTTTATTTCTGTATCCATCTTGAAATTGTTTATCTATGGCCTATATCTGAATTTGTTTCTTTATTTATGTTGTATTCATTGAAATTAATGTAATTTAATAATATAATATTTTTAATTATTCAAATCACTCAGTATTTTATAATTTGACAAATAATAATTTTGGCAAAGTTTATTTGAAATTTTTTTTTAATCTTAGGATTTTATGTATAAATTCTGTCAACTATATTGAATCTGGCATGAACAATTGTTCTTTGATTTGTTAGTTTACTATGAGCTCTTATCAGTTTATATGAATCTTTTTTTCCATTGTTAGAGCATAAAATAATGAATCATTTAAATAAACTCATCCAAACTGACAGTAAATTTTTGAATAAATGAAATTGAGTTTATTAAAATGCTTATTTGACCTTCCTATAAAAGCATTTTTTATATGAAGCATGTGAAATTCTAATAAAGCTTCTTTATTTGTTTCATTATATTATTATGTTTATTAATTTTTTGCACTTCTGGATTCTGTGAAGAAAATTTAAGTAATAATGCTATTTTGATCAGAATGTAAAATTATAATTTCTCTTCTAGCTACTGTTGTTTCAGAAATTGAATGGAAGAATTTAGCTCCATCTCAAGTGAAAGCTCTGCAGCTATTGAACAAAGAAGAGAATTCTGTTGAATTTAGCAATACATTCGAAGATAGTGTTGTCATTTACAATAGAGTGCCTAAGACAGGTAGCACCAGTTTCATGGGAATTGCTTATGATCTCTGCTCACGAAATAGTTTCAATGTTCTTCACATTAATACCACAAAAAATGCACATGTTTTATCTCTATCAGATCAGGTACATATATTTTTAAAATAAATTTATGTTTCTAGAGTTAGCAAAATGTATTAACTCTCCACATCCATAATTATTTTGTGTAATTGATTTAAGGATCAAAAAATAGTATTTTATGTGAATGGCTCAAACCTATTTTAATTTAATCAAATCCAAAATCTTATGAAATATTTTACAATATATATATAGGTAAAGTTTGTTTGTAAACTTATAAATTCATCTCAAAAATTTGTTTTGATGCTTAGAGAATGAAAATTCATTGAATAACATTATCTATAACTTTTTGTTAGAACTGCTCTCATTTTGAAAAACATATTTCCATAATTTTTTTCATATAAATTGATAAATTGATTCTTATTTTTAAAAATATATTGTGTAAGTTTCACTTCGTGTGATTATTTTTTTATTTAAGGATTATTCTTATTTATTAATCATGTAGTTATTTTAAGTGCATAACTTTTCTAACATCTAATGTATTGCAAGAAAAAATTATATTGTTATTATTTAGCTTACTTCAAGGAATTATTCTTATTGAATAATTTAAATCATATATAAATAATAGGTAAATTTTATTACAGGTTAGATTTGTTCAAAATGTTTCCTTATGGAGTGCCAAAAAGCCTGCATTATACCATGGACATGTAGCATTTTTAGATTTTTCTAGGTAATTATAGATTTTTGTTAAAGAAATATCTGATATGATTAACCTATATTAATTAAAATTTTACATTTTGGATACATTCCAGATACATTTGTACTTTTTGAAATCTAAAGTATAGACAAAGAAAGTTTTGTAATCTTCAAAAAAAAAAAAAAGAAGAAGAAGAAGAAACTCAAGATCTTTACATTTCAGACATCCCTGATCTAAAAATATATTTTCAAAAGCAGAAAGGGCTGCTAAGATATAATTGAATACGGGGTATTTAAAGTAAAATCATAGATTTCTATCATGTTTTAGGTATCTATATAGAGGAAATCAGTTTATCTAACAGAGTACACATGAGCATAATAACCCTATAATAAAATAAGAAATGTAGTTGAATTCTGGCAGAATTTTATCACATGTATTAGATATGTATCAAATTTTGCACCAAATTTTTTAGTGTTGATTGTCTGTTATTGAAGAGTGTGTAGATACAATGAAATTTGATAATTAGTATCAAAATTGAAAATTTGCCAATTTTTAGGCCCATTTGATCTAAGTAATTCAAATGATACTCAGTTTTCTTTGATGTAGAAGCTTTATACAAAACACATCATACTGTATACATATATGAGAAGATTGGGATAGAATACACCATCTGATTTTTACATATTTTTAGAATTTATATTTTGTAACAGAAATGTATATATATATATATATTAATAAGATACAGTATATTGAATATTAAATATACCTTTTATATGATTTAAGCTTTTTCATTTTGGATTAGCAATTCAATTTTAAACTATTAAATATATATATTTTTAAATCTCTAAAAGTAAGCTTAATCCTTAATTTTTTTTATCATAGAAAGGTTATGCATGACAAATATGTTGTTAAATGTTAACTACTTTTCACTAATTCTTTAAAAAATATTTCAGGTTTGGTATGTCCAAAAAGCCAATTTTTATAAATATTATACGGAAACCTTTAGATCGGTTAGTTTCTTACTATTATTTCCTGCGCTATGGAGATGATTTCCGGCCATATGTTGTAAGAAGGCGTCAGGGTAATAAAATGGTAAGTTATGATATATTGATTTATGCACATTTTAAATATTTATGTCATTATTTTCTCTTGTCTCTAATTTTTTTACTGTAAAACATTATATAACAATATTGTATATAGTAACCAATCTATCATAAAGGTATTTTCTTTGATTCTTAAGAAATTTCTATCTACTTGTTACTTATATTTTGACCTTGGCTACAGCAATAATAATTTTATAGATGCCTATAATAATTATTTTATTCTTTTATAAAGCTGGTATAGTACAATGGCAATTTTTTTTTCTTGCAAAGATGGCATCCCATAACCCAGAATGTGAAATATTAGAGGAATTGAAGGAACTGACCTAAAATTGAGAACTTTTTGTTTTTTAAAAGAGATTAAAACATGAATAGATGTTTGTTTGTCTCTGAGTAGATATAGCCCTTCTATGACGGTGTACATTGTTTGTATACAAAGGAATTTGTTTGTTTCCTGTCCATCAAATTTTTGTAGAAAGTCCAGATATTTCAGCCACGTAGATTCTATGTTTCAATCTACCAAATTAATATTCAATTATGGCATCCTTCTTCGAAATATTAAGAGATATCATTAGAAGATAATGAGTTTCTCCGTAAAATACTGGGCCATTTGTTCTTAAAAGCTTTATATTGATACCCATGTTCCCCATTATCACACAGACGGGTACTGCAAACAATTCCTTCTAAAAACATTTTTTCCGCTGCTAATAATGAAAATTTTCAATCCTTTTTAGAAGTTTTATTTGATGAAGAAAACTTTTGCTCTACAAGACGGTTGCAAATTCTTGTTTATGTAATCCCTTGATATTCTCTCTCTGTGTGTATATGTTCTCCTTTTTGCCCTTTTGTTTGCCCTGAAGATCGTAAAATCTCTTCTCCATGACAGTGATCACTTCAGAGTTCGTCAATTTGGTTTTTGCCGATTTCTTCTTCGATCTCTCCGTTTGCAACTTGAATATTGTCTCTCACTCCAGGGATTCTTCCTATTTATCTGTCAATATGATACTCAATTCCATCAAATTGGCTCTCGACAAAGACTTTCATCTCTTCATTTACAGCTCAGAATTCCTCATTTCTTCATATCTGCTATCGATTTTTGTTTCCATTTTCCTGTTTTTCCAATTCCAAGTTCTGATCCCACCGAAGAACCGTCGTGCACGTTAAATCCGACGGGTCCAAACATCCTCCCGCTGATGTTGTGCTGAAGCCTGGAGAGAGGGATGCCCGCTCAGGTATCGTCCTCGTCATCTGACCGCGGTTCAGAATTACGAAATCCATCCCAAAATAGCTCTAGTGTTGCTTTAAAACTATACGTTAATATAGCCAAACTAAACTAAATCCAAGTTTGCATGTCTTCAGATATTTTCTTTTGTCCAGCTTATATTATTTCCTTAAAATCGGGAAGCAATCATTTCAAATTTCTCGGAAATCTTTGCTTGAGATTTCATCGGTACCATTCACTGTAGAGCACCATTTTGACACCAAATATTATGAAAATCTTCAAAATCTGTCTTTGGGTTGTACGGTAAAAAATGAAAAAGGCTCAATAAAAAATAATGACTCTTTATTTTTCATACACAAAACACGGCCGAAGCGTATACAGGAATATCATTTGCAATAAATACTCAGCAGATCGCTGATCTCAGGGAGAAATCAGTGATTCATTCTCGACTCATCTGCTGACTCATCTCTGTCTCGACTTTTTATAACTTCCGTCAGAGCGCAAAGAAGCTTCTAGAATAACCGCCGAAACTGCAGTTCTATTCGAACTATTGTCAAAATTCTCGAATATTCTGATTCCTTAACTTCCGGCGCCAAAACAGGAAATCCTTGATCTGGCATCTATTAGCGCTATCTGTAAAACTATCTTCCTTACCAG
This sequence comes from Argiope bruennichi, assembly GCF_947563725.1. Lineage (NCBI taxonomy): Eukaryota > Metazoa > Arthropoda > Arachnida > Araneae > Araneidae > Argiope > Argiope bruennichi. The sequence continues at coordinate 123,003,293 of NC_079158.1, forward strand.
AAGACTTACGTTGCAAGGAAGCAACATTACAAATTCATAACTGTATCGTGTTTATAAAAGAGACGTCAGTAACAAATGAAAAAGATTTTAGTAATGCTGTGAATGATGATGATGACAAAGCTAATTTAAGATGTTTTATTTTATTAGCTAATGCCAGACAAAACAATAGCCTATAAAGTAAAAAACTGTAATGTTGGACAGAAATCAAAGCAGAACTTAACAATGTTGAATTGATTAGGTGTAGCTAATAGGGAAAATGTGATGCTCGGGTTCTTTAAAGTCTGCCAGTCAAGTAAAGGTTAATAAAAAGGCTTGGGTGATGAAAGCAATTTTCATATCTGGCAGCTTGATATTGTTAAAGAGATAAAGAAAATTGTTTTCATCATTGACATTTGTACATGTCACAATTCCTTAGATTTGAAAAAAAAAAAATAAAAGTGTTTTTTGTTTTTTTCCCCACCAAATGACCATTAAGCATTTTCAAGTGCAACAGTAATCTTATAAAAAATTATTAGCTTGAAATATTCCCAAATAGAATAAAATGCTTTGAAATTAATTTGCAGTCATCGAAAATGCGTGTCATTTGGTCTCTAAAAATTGGAATTCTGTGAAATCATTCACATTCCAAAATTGTTGGCAGGAAAATTTTTTTCTTTATTTGAAAAAGCAATGAAAACATGAGTGATGTTAATGAAATTGCCAAATAAGATATTCACTAATATTTAATGGCACAAGCATTGAAAATGAAGAGAAGAAGAAAATAAAAAAATCATTTCAGAATTGATTCTAGGATAGCAGTGTGACGAAATAGAAGATGACTGTTCGTGAGGAAAAGCACAATTTTTTTCTAAAGCTGTAACTCTAACTAATATCGGATTTTGATTATCATTACCGAATGCTTTTGATGTGCATCTGAATATGTTAAATAAGCTCAAACATATGTGCATGCAAACATCATTCACATCAACAAATAAACAAAATTAAATAATTTTGTTCTGCAATTTTATAATGAAATAAAATTATACGTATACATATATTTTTAATGCATATATTTATTGTAGGCAAGAATTGTAACGAAAATGTTCACTTTGAAGCTCTTTAAAAATTTAATATAATTAAAATTTTATAGAATGCAATTTTAGTTGCCAAATATTTATAAGATGATTTAAAATATTATTTTTTTAGAGGCTTAGTTCATTTCTTTTTATTAAAACTAAAATTAGTTAAACTTTAAATATTTACTCTCTATGGCTTTATTATTTATTTTGAATACGTGATTATATTTTATGCACTTTATTTTGAATGCCTACAGGTTTAAATTATTGACTGAAAATGCCGATACTTTTATTATCTTTTCTTCCCCCCCCCCATTTCATGATTTTCAATTGAAAATTGATATACTGTATATGAATTATTTATTTTGAAATTGGTGTGTTCATTGTCTTTTAATGAGATATCACACGTTTTTATGTACTTATTAATAGATGTCACTGCTGTAGCAGATTAAAAAAATGCTTTAAACAAACAGCACCTTCTTTTGAACGTAAAAGCTACACACGGTATATTAAATAATTTAGAATTCCATTTCAGTGTTCCCGATTGTATTGTTACATTGCATTTTCATAGATTTCAATTTATTTTCATTTTGATTTAACTATTTCGTGTGACATTACGTTGGAATTGAGCTATGTCATTTATCGTAGCGATCATTTCGAAAATAGTTTTTTTTTTTTTTCATTGTTTTTCATTTCGTTTTTTTTTTTTTTTTTTTCTTTTTGCAATGGAATTTGGCTGTATCGATTTTTATTTAAATTGAAATTATATTGTGAAATTTATCACTTTTGAGGGCGAGTGGATTGAAATATTTCGTTAATGTTTTAAATTATTTTTTAATTCTTGTTTTTTTATAAGCAGTATTTATATGAGGCCAATTATTTCGCCCAATCGAAGAACACGCTTACCTCAGGAACATGACGCGACTCCAAGGAGACAATGTTAGATAGTTGTATTGATGAAACAGCTATTTGCCATTACCCCATTGGAGTCACGTGATCTTCCTTAGGTGGGCGTGGCCTTCTTTTGCGTGCCATATTTGGGCTCGTGTGAACGTTGCTTAATGGTATGTTACCTATAGGCATATTCAATGAAATTACTATAGGCAGACTGTGCAGACCTTTTAAAAAGCTAACTGGTCAGGATAGCCTGGTTGGTAGGGCTTTGTACTCGCATCTCTCAGGTTGTGAGTTCGAACCCCGCCGGCCGAAGGCTTTCCGTATGTGTGGTTGTTGCCGCACGTATAAATCTGTCGTGGTCACAAAGGCCTCCATGTCGAGAGTAATACCACTGTGGATACCAGTTCATCGGTGATCGTTCTCTGATTCAGGTCTAAATAAAGATCTGTGGATGAGTGAATGAAATGTATGAATGAAGTCCTCCGCCCCTTAAAAAGAGTTGTGACGCGTGGGTAGCTAAGTCGTACTCTTGGCCCTAGTTGGTGCTACAACTGAAAAAACAAGAGACGCTCACTCGGATTAAATCGCTGACAGATAACTGTCAGTGGACTTGTGAAGTGCCATAAGTAACACACACAGCTAACTAATTAATTTTTCTAGCTGTCTCGTTTTTGTGTGCGTGTGTGTTAAAATCAGATCAGATGAAAAATTTCAAATTCACATATTTTACAAAAGAATAAAAATGTCTTAATTTTTATGGACTTAATTTAATTATTTTTATTAAATTAAATGGATACAAATTTTCTGTGTGAATTCAAATGAAATCTCCATGCATTTAGGGAGTAGCTACTTTGAATACTAATATTGTTTGTATTATTTCAGACCTTTGATGATTGTGTTTTGAAACACGAAAAGGATTGTGATCCTGAAAACATGTGGCTTCAAGTTCCTTTCTTCTGTGGCCACAATGCTGAGTGTTGGTAAGCATTTTTTTTATTCTAAATTTTTCCGTAAATCATACAAAAATTTTGTTATTTAGTATGGTATGATTTTTGCATTTGAATTCCCAGTTCAGTTGAAATGGAGCATTCACGTTTCTTTCTCCTCAGAATATATGTATATATATTACGGCCAATGCCTGATGTTCGGCCAGTTCGCGAATTACTTGCAATTAATATTGTATATTTGGCTGGCCATTTCGCGAAGTGGCCGGGAATCCATGGCCAAAGCCCGATGTGATAATCTACTTATAAATAAAGCTCAATCTGTGTGTGTGTGTGTGTGTGTGTGTGTGTGTGTGTGTGTGTGTGTGTGTGTGTGTGTGTGTGTGTGTGTGTGTGTGTGTGTGTGTGTGTGTGTGTGTGTGTGTGTGTGTGTGTGTGTGTGTGTGTGCGTGCGTGCGTGCGTGCACGCTTTAATTAATTAAAAATTAAGTGTAATTTCGGCGTTTTGTCGTTATAATTTCAGAAAATATTACAGCACAAAATCGATTTTTGTATCAAATTAAAGCTTAAAAAGTTTTCTTTTTAATGATACCAATGTTTTAATTTATAAATTATGCTTAGATTTTTCAACGAATTTTTAAAGAAATACTTCAACCATATTTTTTAATAATATATTTCGCTCAAAATAAAAATAAAATTTAATCTGCACGAGCACGTCAAATTTTTAAAAAAATTAGCTTTTATCAACGTGTTGCCATCACATTGATAGAAGTTTAAATTAAAAGATAAATCAACTTTATTTCAGTTTTAATAAATAAAATTGTAATTTTCGGCAGGTGTCTGTATAAAATGAAAAAAAAAAAAAAAAAATGAAATAAGATATTTTCTGAAAAGTAAAAGGAGGAAAAGTTTTCTATGAGCTTTGACAATACTTATATTACTAATTCAATAAAACAATTTCATTTAAGTCAAACATGGTTTAATATACTTAGGATAATCATTCTAATCAGCGACCATCAGCTAATTTGGGACATAAATTTGTTAATAAAATGGTCTAAAGGAACTGAATAATTATATTTAATGTAATTTGAATCAATAAATACTCCGATGAATTAGGAATTTTAAATTCTTGCATAGGTCCTCTGCCCTTTGAATCATACTTAACAAAATTTTCTTGAGACACCAATATTTTAAATAAAAATGGGTGAACTCCAGTCAACAAAATCATTCATTAAGACTGAATAATTTATTAAATTTGAATATCGCTCTTCTATAAAATAAAAACTGGCGATTTTAGACTACTTCACCGACTGCCTCAATGAAGATACGCTAATCTTCTGCCAGGGTTTCTAGACAGTGATTGACCTGTGATTATAAAAATGTTGATTGTTCTAAAACTAATACATAAAAACTTCATAAATTGGTCAGATTTATCACAGAAGATAGGCACATTTATTTATTTATTTAAAAGTTGAAGTGTCAAGAGTATTTCGCAGAATAGGATTCCTTGGGACCAAAGGACTGTGTAAAATTTAAAATTCGTAATTTTTTCATAAGTTCATTTATTGACTGAAATAAGATAAAATATTTTTATTTGCATCATTTAAGTCTTTTGAAAGTAAAAAATTAATTTTACGATGAATCAGAGAAATTTTTGCTGAACAATTCTTTTAGATATTATATAAATTATTCTGCAGTGCACATATAAATTCACTGCCGAACGGCTCTGATTTCAATTTTCATATTTAAAAAAAGACATGGTTAGCTTCAGAATAAAAAGCTTTTATATTGATTGCAGTTTAACAATTCTACTTTAAATTAAAGTAGAAATTTTATGGATGCTGACAGAGCATTAGAGAAAGTGATAAGTAGTATAATGAACAGAAATGTTTGAGGCCTACATAAAAGTATGACTAAATCATATAAGTACCAAAATATGAAGCTCAAAAATCTTTTGCAGAAAAAGTTACTAAGAGAACAAGTTACATTAATTGAAAATTTTAGCGATTATTAATACTGCGAACCGGTTGGTCGCCAAAGGCGACTAGTGGTAAATAAATATAATGATATTTATGTATAAAATATAAATAAGGACATGTTGTAGGTGAAATTCGGCAGATGGCGCCAACAAAGAAATGTCTTTAAATGATATCAAAACTATTTTTCCTTATATTTCTTTTAATTAGCCCTTATATTTGCTATTTGCCTTTGCAAAAAAATTTCATATTTTTTGAAGCGATATTTCGGGAGACAATGTGATCTGGGATCTTTAACATTAGGCCCATGGAGCAGAAAAAGAGTAAGGATCACCCTTAAAAGTAGTTGAAAATTGAGTACTCAATTTGCCTTTGTATTCATACACGATACACAACGCCTTTGCTCAAGATATCATTCGTTCATTTTGAAGTAATTAATATTAAGGCTGAAGTAATATAATATTAAGGCTGAAAAATGTTCATGAGATGAAATAATCTTAAAATGAAATGCTAATTTCAATGTAATAATTTTAAATGTGAATAATATTTTCTCTTGACAATGCTATTAGTTGATTCTGATTAAATTATTTTAAATTCTGTTTTAAATACCATGAGATAAATTTTGTGAATAAAATTAAAATTTCTGACTTTTTTTTAACAGTAGAGTGCAACAGACATTCAGAATAATAGGATAATCCTTGATTTTTTAATATTTATTCTAGTTAGAGAAAAATAAAAGATCTAGGATTTATTGTGATTTTGAATAAAATTTTCTAGTGTTCACTTGTGATAACTATATTTAAAAACATAAATAGCAATATAAAAAAAATTGAAAAGATTAAGAGAACATGACTCTTACTATATCCAAAATATGTTCATGTTACTTGAAAGCATATGAATGAGTGAATCTGAAAAAGAGAATTATAAAGCATGTTAATATTTCTTCTTAACATTTTATTAAGCTTTTTGATAACATTTATTTCTATTAAGTTGAAAAAAAAGTTCTTTAATAAAAGATATCGTATTTTAAAAAAAATATTCATAAAAGATATGTTTTTTTTTTTTTTTTTTTTTTGCCTTTTCTTTAATTTAACTTTTTAGTTTTGTTTATTAATCACAAAAAAATCATTTATTCATCAGGGATTCTAGAAAATTAAGTAATAATATCAGTTGTATCAAAAATCCATTTAGCTGATGATTTTTTTAAAAATATTTGTTTGGTTTTGCATCTTCTTATGGTTGAAAAAATTCGTCTTTTTTTCTTGGATTCCTGTGAGCAAGCTGATCGACACTTCTATATGCTGATCTAGATTCAGAAAAGCATAATGTATATTGTTAAAACTCAACAGATTATTCTTGTGATGAAAATGATTTCTTTCTCTATGTTTTTGATCATAATAAATTGAATCTCCAATTCCAATAGAGAGCAATGTTAACTTTTCTCTAATCTGAGAAAAGGAACTTTGACCTAATTACTGATCTTATGTGTATATACTTCTTGGTTTTTCCTTTTTTTTTCTCTTAAAAAAACAACATAGAGGTTAAAAGAATGGTTTGTATTGATATTGGGTAGACAATAATTTTAATGTTTAGGGCTGAGTTTTAATATTTTGTCAATAAAATAATAATTTTATGTAAAGCAGAAGTGACGATTGTGTTGGTGTAATTGGCAAAGTCTTACTGTATTTTATCTGTATCATTTTAATTTTGTCTTAAAACAATTTTGTTTGTATTGTATTTCCACTTTTCTCATTTTAGGGTTCCAGGGAGTGAATGGGCTCTCGAACAAGCAAAACGTAATCTTGCAGAACACTACCTCCTAGTCGGTGTTACTGAAGAACTACAGGATTTTATTGCTCTTTTGGAAGCAGCTTTACCACGGTATTTTAGAGGGGCTACAAGTCTTTTTGTTGAAGGTACTGATATAATATATGATATAATTTATCATTCTAATAAAAAGTATTTACATTAACAACAGTAATAAATATTATTCTTTTAAGGGCCTTATTTTTTAATGTTCATATAAATCAAAACAAAGTTGATTACTAAATATTGTTGTAAATTCAATGTTATTTCGATTTGTTAGTCAATGAAGAAACATAATCAACAGGCCTCAGTAACAAATGACGACGTTTAGTAAACATGAAGACACGAATACACAGCCGAGATGTACACATGCAATACACAGAAGTACACTACAACAACAAGTAATAGTCCACAAGTAATAATTGGTAGTAATAACAACCACAGCACACAAATTGGCCAGCCAAAATTCAGCAGGAGGATATAATCTTCATAGTGACTCTCTACGGTCTGTTCAAACGCCTGCAACTCTCCACTGTCTCCAACTGCCGACTCACTACTACACGACTTGCTACTCCACGCACGACTCAATTCCGCTTCTATAAATTCCAAGCTCGGCACACGGCACAATTCACAAATGGCTTGAGCTCCATTCAACGCGCTTCGCTGGACTGATCCAATTATTCCGCCGTTGACTCACTATGCGACTCTAAACCTCTCAACGACTCTATGCACGACTGTCTTTGGCTTGAAACTGCCGGCCTTTTATAATTCCTGGAGCCGGGCAGAGAAGGTTCTAGAACAATCAAGCATATCTCGGTTCATATTGGCTCTATCGCCAAAATTCTTAAAGATTCCAGTATTATCTATTTTGTTGCCAAGCCCTGAGATCACTGATTCGGCATCCGATCAGCATCCAACAGAGCTGATCGTAAAACGGTCTTTCCAGTAATTGAACTAACTGTGCTGGAAAGCAACATTACAGATTTGTAACAATGTGAATGAAATACACTTACAAAAGATAAATAAAATTAATAATAGAATAGAATTGAAATATCTTTGTTGCCATAGTGGTCATGTTATGCTATATGATATAAAAAAAATTTGAAAAAATTGAGTTTTAAATTTTAACAAAAAGCAAGATGAACAGTTTTAAAATAAAAATTACAAGTGAAAGAAAGAAAATAAGAAATGGAATAAGAATGGAACGGGATCATAAGAAAATAAGATATGGTGAGCTAGAGAAAGCAAAATTTTATTATTTATTTATTCTTATAAATGAATTGCCTCACCAAATGAAAAGTTTTCATTCTGTATATCAGAGAAGCAAAATAATTATAAATAATAGATAAAGAAAAAATCTGATTCATGAAAAATGAATATCATAAAATCAAAATTTTTCAAAAGAATATAAATTTTATTATTTTTTTTAATATAGTGATAATTTCTTGTGTCTTACATATGAAAAATTTTTTATATGATTTCTTCAACAGAAAAAAAATTGATTTCTAAAATATAGTTAGCAAATTGTTGAAATAGTAATGAGTGGGCGTGCATGTGTGTGTGATGATGATGATATTTTAAAATCTAAATAATTAAACTCTAATTAATTCCCAAAGTTTTATTTTAATTTAGCCTGTGTTAACTTCATTCTAAAATGTTCTATTACTTCTTGATCCCATTCCACTTTTTTTATTTAATTAATTCAACAAAAGTTCTGTAAAAATGCTTAAATCAGTAGTTCCCATACTCCGAGTGAAGGGATAAAAAAAAGTCAAGCTAAGCAAATTCTTTTTAAAAGATACTTAGATTTCCCAATCCTAAATTGACATGTGTACAGAAATTCCTATCAAAATCTCACAGTATATAATCTTTGGGATAAATATTTTTGCCTTTATTTCGCTTTCATCTGCTCTTGTATTGCTTGTGAAAGGATGTCAGTCTGCACTTCTTGTACATAAATTATGCCTCCTAAGATGGAATAAAAATGAGAAGTGTCTTCTCTCTCTTCGGCCACAAAACTGCTCAAAAATTATGTGTTTACATACATACATATATATATGCACCTCTGTGGTTTAATTGTTACAAAAAGCTTTATAGTGTCAAGAACATGTTAATATTATATATCCCATCTATTTTAAATTAAATATTATTTTATGCCTATTAACCTATTATAAGTTTTTTAACGCAATGGAAATTATCTAATTCCAATTTTTCTATTTTGAATTCTTTGACAGTTCAAATTTTTATCTGATCTTCCGAATTTTCTAATTCACCTAATATTAACAGAATCTAAATTTGATTGAATTTTTGGATAATTTGAGTTTTTGTATTTTTCATAAGAACTTTGAAATACTCAAATTCTTCTACATAATCATTTTATTACATTATTTGCAATTTTTATCACTTTTGTTTCTTTAGGGAAAAAATCACATTTGCGCAAGACTTTCAACAAAACCTTTCCTTCCCCTGATACTGTTGCCAAAATACAAGCATCACGCATTTGGCAGATGGAAAATGAATTCTACGACTTTGCTCTGCAGCAATTTCATTTTATTAGAAAAAGAACTCTTACAGTTAGAGATGGTGTTATTTCTGACAAAGGGCAGCAATTTATGTATGAGAAAATTAGACCAAGGTAGAAATATGAAGATTATTTAGTATATCTCAAACTTTTTCTTTTATATCTAGGGAACAACTGCAAAATGTTTTGTATACTTATTATTATTTTTTCCAAACTAGACATTTTAACTCATTTTTTTTCAGTTTATTATGAAGAGATTAAAATTCATTCATTATTTGTTTAAAATTAAAAATTTTATTATATTTTTAGATTCTGAAAGTTAAGGCTCTGTTAAGGCTTATTGGACAAACTTGATTTTAAATTTAATGCTCAATGTTTTAATATATTTATTTTGATTCTTTTTAAAGACATTTTATTGATCTATGATCTTTTAATCTTTTCCAACTGTTTAATTTCTAACTTGATTACATAATTTTATATTATTTTCACTGTAAATTAGAGAAAAAAATTTACTCTATTAGGAAAATTCTTTTGTTGTTCACTGTATTGTGGTAGATATTTTAAAATATGATATATTGATATTCAGAGGAGGAAGAATTTAAATGACAAAGATAGACTATAAAAATAGCATTGTAGCTTTTTAGTGCAATTGTTTCTTTCTTACTGTAATCTTTTCTCCTGTTTTAGTTGTTATGTAAGGAAATGATGCACAGTTAGAAACCAAACTAGTCTTCTTCTTTCTTTTCCTTAGGCATTATAGTTTGAACTAAAATAATATTCAAGAATTTTTAATTTAATTAATTTGCTGATATAATTAACATCTTTGAGACACACTAATGAAAAAATCAAGTTTTCATAAATTTTAGTTGGAGAGCAGTTTTGATAAATCCACACATACAGTGAATTTTTATAAATAATGATTTGTTATCATAGAGGTGCTGTAACATTTGATCTTATCCAGTGCATTGATGCTTATTTGTTCTTTTCACATTTTCAATTAATCTTAAATAGTCTAATTTCGTAGTAAATAGATTATATTATTTATTAGATATTTTATTTAAAACTAATTTTTAATTGATTAGTTTTATTTAAAAATGTGTTAATAATTGAATTATTTTTCATATACTTCTTACTTTCATTTTTAAAGATTTATATAATTGTGTCCGAAACACGGGATGATCATGCATTATAAGATTAAAATAAGCTCACTTGTGGAGAAGTTTTCTGTTCACTTACCTGAAGCATTTATGATAAAACTAAAATAAACATAATTGAGAATTATTTGCTAGTATTTGTAAAAAAAAATTATTGACAGATAAAATTCATCCATAGTGAATTGTTACCAAACAAATCATCAACCAACATTACCAACAAAAACAGACAAAGAAATAATTAAATAAAGAAAATATGACTATGTGTCTATAAAAAAATTATTTGTTGAAATTATTGTTATGCAAGCAATTTGTCCATCTAGTTAAATAAAGCAATGAAAAAAATAATAATTTTAATGTTAAACAGCATTCAATCTTCATAATCTGATGCTCTGAAAAAATTATCTGTTTATTGCATTATATTTAACTGCAATAAATCGATAATGTAAATGTTGTAAAGGGTTTAAATATGAATAATTTTATTGACTTTATATAAGAAGTTTTGTTCTTTTAAACTAAATGTGTTTTGCCTTAAATTAGAATTTCATAAACTGTATCCATAACCCTATGTAAGGAATTATGAGCATGCTCATGAAGTTTTAATTTTGAAATTTAAATTAATTATGAAACTAAATCATTGCTCATGCATGATAAAGTGCCATGGTTTTATCATGCTTTAAAATATTGAAATAGTGGAAATTTTCTCATTACCATCTTTTTCCAAATTGTTTAATATCTGTAACTAAAATATTGCAGACAAAATAATAATTTCTATTTTCAAAAAGATCATTCGGGCTTAATTAAAATAAATAACAATTTTTATTTATTATTGATTCATTTTTCTTTATTTTAAAATTTTGGGTGTCATAAAAAATCCATTTAAAAATTATAAGTAGGGAAAGTTTTAAATTCCTGTTCTAACTCAGGAATGGAACTATGTAATGGCACAGTGTCATGTCTTTTTTTTTTTTTTTTTTTTGATAATCCATGGTAACAGAAAAGAAATATGGATTTTATCACCATGTAATTATAAGAGGAAAAACAATCCTGCAATAGAAATACTATCTCTAATTTTCTTCACTCTCTAAGAATGTCTAAAGTATAATTTTTACTACTTTTGTCAAAATGAATATATTAGATTTTATGTTAAATTTAAAAATTAAATTAGTATATTGAAAAAAAATTGGAATGCTGTAACTCAACAACGCTTTTACTCAAACTGCTATGATGTTAACTACATCAGAAAAGCTATTTTTTTTAAAGAATAATTCAAAAAAAAAATATTTTTTTTAAAATTAGATATATTATTTGGAGCATTAGGATAACTTATAAAAATGATATTATTTGGATTAAATGTATTTTGCTGAAAAATATAGTAATATATTCTATCTTTAATGCACTACATAATAAACTCAAAATTTTAAAATTCTATTATCAAAGTATTGCCATTTATTTTTTAAAAATCATTAACAAAATAATTCTTTCCATTTTGATTTGTAAAATAATTTAACATTCTGTAATTAATTTTATTTTGATTGTTATACAATTTATGGTGAACAAATCACATATTTAAAAAAAATCATGCAAAAAATTTATCAGCTTTTGCATTATTAAATGTAATTATTCTTGCTAAGATATTATAAGCAGAGTTCTTGAACATTAATTAAAATTTGATAGTTGAGAAATCAAATTATATATATGAAGGAAATTATACAGTTTTCATGCTACAAAATCACTAAAAATTTTCTCACTTGCAATGATTTACTTTTAAATGGCATTTTGTTTAAAATAATATTAATATTTAAATTCTATTATTATTAAATTATTAATTCTGTTAAAAAATGATTGTCTCTTTTAAAGGAAGTCATATTTTGGTGACAATGTTGGGTTTGAAAAGAAAATTATATTTATTTTCAGATATATATATGCTGTACTTTGGTTTTTGTAATTAATAAAAAGGCTCATTTTTTATGTTTTATTTTATGTACTTAAAATATTGTACAAATGAAAATATTATTATTATTATCTGTACTTTAAATATTTTAAAATGTGAGATTATTATTCTAGATGGATATAAATATTTATTTTGATAAAGGGCAGCTTTTTTTTTTATGCTTTTTGTTTTGTGCACTTTGAAAAATTTTGATGTAAATATACTAAGATTATTTCATTTCTATGCACTGTTAAATTGATATGATTGTGTGTATGTATATATTTTCTTTGTGAATTGCATGCATTGAAATGTTGTAACGTGTTATATGCATGATATTTGCATTACATCTCAAGTCTCATCTTGTTGTTATTTTATTATTAGCTGACTGTTGTCTATAGATACAATAGTTTTTATCTACACAAAAAAATGTCTTCTTATTCTTATTATATTATTATTATTATTCTCATTAGCGCATTATTTAAATTTTCTATATTCTGTTGTTGATTTTTCCCAGTAGAAAGAAGACTATATAATTATAAAGATATATTTTTTATTTACTTACTTTTTTTTAAGGGAAAAAAACACTAGAAAGGAGCTTATATAAGAAAATATCAGAAAATTATCTCGATTATTAGTAACTCATCTATAGAAGTGCATTGTAAAATAATAAATTAATTTTTTATAGGATTTCGAGACTACATGTTACTCTTAGCAAAAAAATACTGCTCCAAATTTTTTTGTTTCTTTTCGAATTCAGTAATATAGAATAATTTTCAATCCATATTTCTCTCCACCCCCCTTAGTTTTAGTTAACATATTGCTTGTTCTCAAACTTGGACTGGTCATAGTTTTAAAGGTGTAGGTTTTTTTTCTTTAACTATTTTTTCACTTCATCATTTCAAATAAAAAATCATGCATGGAATTCAAAAACTATATTATTATTAAAAATATCATAAAATCTTTTTCTATCATTATATGTAAATATTTACATCACGGTTTTGTTGTTTTTTTTCCCCCTGGGTTAGAAATGTAAGTAGAAAATCACCTTTATAGATATTGCACATGAACTTTTATTGTAATTTGCATTTGTCTTTCAGATGTATATAGTTAGAAAAGTTTTAGTTATTTATTCAATTGATTATATGTATATGATGTACTCACTTCTCAAACATTCTTTATCTTTTACTTTGCATATTTTTAAATTGAAAATCTTTTTTCATTGTTATTTTAGTTGGTGCTGGTCTCTGTGATATTTTCCTATCTACTTGTAGATATTTCTTAGTTGATAAAATATGCCTTAAACATGCATTTGTAAAATGCAAACAGCTCTGAATACTATGAGTTACCTCTTTTTATTTTATGTGAAATTAAGCTGACAAATATTTGCAGAAAAGTGTTAGCTATAAAAATGGCAGGCTTCAATATGTAAAACTAATCACATTCCTTTTATTATTTTAGTATGTCATTTATGTAAAGTAATTAAAATTTTGAAAACAGTAAAAAAAGTAAAGTATAAACAATACATTGTTTAAAATACTTCTTTTTATACTGTAAATTAAGGTATGAAAGCGCTATACAGAACATCAGCCACTTATGTATAACTTATTATATTAATAACTGACAAGAATTCTTTTTTTTTTTTTTTTAAGAATTACTGAAATGAATTTTCATATTGATTTATGAAGATTTATAGCATGTTTTTTTGGTTTGTCCACACATTTAAAAGAAACACAAATTCCTCTTTAGTAGTGACAGGCTTTAAGTGCCTCAAGCATGTTTCAAACTCAAGGAATTAGAATTTTCGTCATTTGAGTTGCCCCCCCCCCACCCATTCTTAAATTAGTCTTTGGCGACTGAGGCAGTAATAATAAATTAAGAATAGATTATTACAGAAGGCTGCAATATATTTGGCACTCTGATCATCAGACTTCTATACATCATCATGAGCACTTTTTAACTATGGTAAATATAATGTTCACTAATCACATATGTGGTAATCTTTTTGAATGATTGATTTATTAGATTATTATCATTTTCTAAAGTTGCATGAGAGCATTACGAGGTCCGGCCCAAAATTACACTAGTGTTGCATTAAAACGGGACGTTAAAATAACTAAAGCCCTCAAGTATTTTGACATTTATTAACTGTAATCTTTTTTCACCTAAGGGTTAACAGCCTTGGTCACTGTATCCCACACAGTTTATATTCAAATTCAGTTTAAATATTAATAAAATTTCAAGAAAGGGATAAAAATAAAAGGCAGTATTTTACATAACGTGCTTTTCTCAATATCGGTCCAGAGTCATATCGGTATGGTAAAGAAAAAACTTACGTGGATAAAGTGATGAGATATCTTGATATACTTCGGAAGCATGAGGTCATACGACTTAATTTCTTTTGTGGCTATTGTCTCTTCTGTCCAAGTTATAAAAAAAATTTTGTTGATAGTTTTTTTTTTTTAATGGAAGTCTTTGAATATAGCAAAGTTAATGACTGTTCAAGTAATATTTCAAATACCTGATATTTTTTCCCCACCTGGATAGTTTCCTTTAAATAAAATTTTTATTTAAACGGCATAAAATTTGCTGTTTTCAGAAATGGTCATTAGCTGTTTATATTTTGAATTTTTAAAAAGTGTTTCTTTTTTCTGTCCTGAAAGATAAAAAGTTAAGATTAAATCGCATTTAGATTTATAAATTATTTCACTGTTTCATAAAAGAAATTTTTTTAAAGTTCTGAAAAGTAGTCCTTATTAGAATTATTTCATGTTTAATGATATATATATGTTTTTTATTACCCTCCATGAAAGTACATACTATAGAATCTCTCTTAACTGGCTGCAAAGAGACTTCGTCAAAGCTGGATAATTGAACACAATGTTTCTAAAGCACACCTGCGCATACTTTGGTTTCTATCAATTGAGAAATTGCAGCATGCAAGGCCCATTGGTCGTGTTTTTTTATCTGTAAGCCACAGTGTAACAAATAAGATTGAAAATAGTACATATTATGCAAAATTAAAATATAAATACATAATTTTATATTTAAAAATATTTTTTTATTTACATATATTATTTCTTATTAACCTATTAGTTATGCATTTCTTCATGTCATTACACATATTTTTAATCAGTATTGGCCTGATTAGTACAAATTTTTGAATCAGTATTGGTCTGTTACCCGATTTTGCTGAACGGAGATAACGGACTGATAAATAATAATCGATGATACTTGATGATTTTGCACCTAATACAATCCGGGACTTATCCTTTCTCGTCAGTACATATTAAACACTATCTATTAAGGGATATTAGATCCCAAGACTGCTGTCACTTCCCAAATTATTCTTTACGATAGCTTTAATTGTTAATTTTATTTTTAAAAAGCATTATTAAAAAGTAAGCGCGTTGATAAAACTGATATAAATATTGATAACAAGCGTTTTCTATTGAATTTTAGGTATTTAATCTTATATTTAGATTTTAAAATATTGATATTTTTTAATAGAAATGTTCTAAAAATTCTATTCATGTTCCAAATTTAATTTTTCCTATTTAAATTCAATTTATTTCATTAACAATAATTCTGTTAATTGAGTAACGTATTTATTTTAGAATGCAGAAAAAAATATTTAAGCTAAAATACATTTAATTATTCTTAGAAAATCTCATCCATCTTGTATACTTTATAAGCATTGAAAGGAAAAGTTAAAAAAAGAATTATTAACATTAGAAATACTTTTATTTTAGGTAATTTTGTGAAATAGCTTTCATACAGGTAATTTTAAAAAAACTCATATACACACAGATTCTTATTGATAATGTCATCGAGGCAGAAACAGCGGGCTAGGATTGTGTAATGGTGTATGGGACAAAATTTGTATCAATTCATTATAATATTATCCGTCTTAAAACGGATGAATATCAATCGTTATCTTAATAGTTTTATATCGAGTATCTGCCCGTATCGGCATCAGTTTTGTGTACGTAGTATAAAGTATCAGATTAATACAATTTAATCTAACTGTATTTCGAATGTCTACGTGTTTTTAAAAATTCTATATATATTCAATTTAACGTCTTAATATTATGTTCTGAAATAGATGAACTTCGCGAAGTTTATGAAAGTCTGAAATCCTCCATTCTGCTTTTTTTCTACGTAACTTTCTCGATGTTTGTACCGTCTTCACTATCTTTCACCATTCTCGGTACATGTTCGATTATTTCGCTGTCACGAAAAACAGAAGTGTGGCAGATTATCTTCAAAAATTTCATAATTTGGGTATTGTCATTTACGAGAGATTTCATTGTATTACTTCGTGCTTGATTTTAAGATCCATTTTCTGCTACATGCATTGTATGTAAAAAAGAAGTAATGGCCCACACTTGATGACATTCTTTTATTTCATTTTTTAATGAAATACAATTATGATCACTTTTTCTGTTTAGAGTATTTTTGGAAGTAAGAAGTTACTATCGATTATTTCAAAATATTTATATATCATAACCGAATACAAAATTTATATTAAAAAAAGTCAAAGCATTTGGTGTAAAAAAATAGAGATTTACTGTATTCTTAAAAATTTATCTCCTTAGTTATAAAATACGTTGCGATAATTTTTAAACACAAAAATGTTATTTTCATTTTATTGAATCGCACTACAAATTTTACCCCAAGACACTCAATGAATAAGGTTTAAATGTAGGTAAAGGAATAACTTTGCAAAAAACAAATATTCAGATTTTATTAGTTTATATTTTTTTTTAATAAACTTTGAATATAGGTATGAAAGTTGTTTGAATATTATGAATACTTCTTTTTAGTAAAGGTCAAAGAAAGAAGATATTTTGAAATTTAGTGTAATAAAAAGAATTTTCATTACTTGTACAAATGTGTATAATTTCACTTCTACTGATTATTTCTGTGCAATTTATTGTTTAAAGAATTGGGACCATTTCGAACTGTAAAATTTTGCATGTAATTAGGAAATAAAATATTTATACTTAAATCTTGTTTTGTTTTTCTCTCTGAATCCTCTATATTTCCTTGAATATTGTTCACTAAACCTGGGATCCGCTAAGAAATACTTGATTTCTCATCAGGTTCTTGAAAAATAGCAAAAAATATACAACCATTTTTTTTTGGGGGGGGGGGACACCAGTTTGTGACTTGAGTTCATCTCAATAATTCCAACAACAGAAAAAATGGTGTTGATATGAAAACGCTGTCAATCAATAGCCAATTTTTTATCATTATAGTATTAATCATAATCTATACAGTTTAGGAGACAAACAGAATTATTACATCTACCATGGAATCTTCAACAACTGAAGCTAATATTATCCTTCACTTGCAGTGCTGATGGTGTGTTTGAAATGTGTAGAGAACTATTATTCATATAGATCTTGTAAGCAGATTGCAAATCTACATTAATAAATGTTCTAAGACTACAAAATTACTTGCGGGGCAACGAATACTGTTACCTCATTTCATTCAACATTGATCCATATATTAACGATGCTTTATTTAAATATCTGAACATATCCTAATGCGTTTAGTCTAATGATTGATGAATTATTCTACAAATCTTTACTAAGTTGATGAATTTACTCGTTCAGTTTGTCGATAAAACAAGCGGGAATGGTCTCTTGAAACCTTTCTTGCGTGCTAGCATAAAGGCGTTATCCAGAGAATGCTTTGCATAGCATTGGCGCACAATAGTTACAAAATATTAAACTTTAGCATGAATGTATCATTTTTACTGAATTTATTGGGTGATCCTTGGTGAGTATTTTGGCGATTAATCCCTGGCATGCGGTTAATAGTATCTGAAAATCGAGTTCGTGTTTTAAACGCGAGTTTCCCGAACTTGAAAGAAGTAAGATATTGGGATTTATAGCATCAATGGCTGTTATCCCTCTGTTCCCATATGTAGAGTGGGGGGGGGTGAATCATTTTTTTTTAAATTGTAGTTTGTGTGTAGTTGTAGGAGTGCAGTGAGTGGTTAATAATAAGGGAAGCTGCATTTTGATTTTTTTTTCTTTCTTTCTGTCTAATATGCTGTTAGATGAACATAAAAAGTGCCCTTAGAGGTCTTTACTTAAACATCTATTAATTTCAAATATATATATAGATATATTAATCCTCAGCTTTTAATTTCTTTTTCACACTTTGAGACAAAAATTATGTTAATATATAGCACTGGAATAATGTACCATGCTCATTGACTAATTTCAATATCTGAAGTGACCAAAATACTACTCAACATTTGCATACAAATCAATAATTATATTTTTCTAAGCATTTTGCCCCCAAAAGCTCCCCCCCCCAAAAAAAAAAAGTTGATAAAGCATGTGCAAAACAAATACAGTGACTCATGGAAAATTCGAGTCATTCTAGGAGAGTAAGAGCTGTCTCATTATCTTATCTATAGTACTACAATCAAATCTCGCTTCACAGACATTTCTCATAATGAGTGATTGATGTAACTAGCAAATTAAATAATAATAAAAAAAAATGACTCCCTTAATGAGCGATGTTTCGCACCACGAGAGACGAATCTTGCCAGTATTTCAGCTACCAATCTCTGTTCAGCGCTCGTTTGTGGATTTTTTTTTCTTCAACCAAATTAAATGCGGAACTGTAAAAATTACAATTAACTGAAGAATTTTTTTTAAAAAAATACGAGACATTTTAGTAAATGTTACAGTTTTACATAGCGATATGTGAAGATAAAGGAGAATTATCTCAATACCATGCGAACACACATACAAATATAGCAAGAAAATGCATTCTGTGTTACTAAAAGTTGTGGAGATTTTGTCAACAGAAGAGAAGATAACCATTTTCTAGTGAAATAGATGCTGAAAGCATAGGAAACTTCTGCATCGTATATTGAGAAGCATCACCCAAATAGGACAACAGCTATGCATGTTACAAATTTATTTAGCAATCTTTTTTTTTTTTTTTTTTTTTGTCAATTTTTAAAACATAGGCGAAAATAAATGTTTCTAGACAACCTTTTTCTTATAGAAAAAGTATGCGATATAATTTTTTTCTCGTTGCCGAGGTTCCATTATAGATAGAATTACTAATAAAGCGTATTTATTGTTAATATTTTTTTCATTTCATTTCATATTGCGGCTATTTTATGCAATCCCTTTAAACACGTTTATAGAAATTACTTTAAATAATAACAAGCTTCAGATTGCTCTGAAGAGTTTGAGGTAGACACCACCTCAAAATATTCACCAACCTCACCTAATTCAAAAAATTAAATACTGCTGAAAATTAAATTTTGCATTGAATCAAATTGTTTCATCATCTTATGTGCAGCAAGTTATAATTTATGCACTTTAGTTTGATCATGAAGTCAGGTACAAGAACAAGTGAATATATAAGGCATATTTTTGTATTTCCTTAAAGTGATCCAGTTAACTATCCTGCAACACATAGCATTCTTCTTTTAAGTGGATACCAAACTAATGACTCACAAGTTTATTCATTTAGTTGAAATTAATAAAATTATTTTATAAATATTACAGTGGATATTACTTTGTATTTGATGGGAAAAGTTCAATTTGACTTTTTTTTAAAACAAAATAGAATATTCTATTTTCTTCTGTATATTTTTTTTCAGAATTTCTTGAATCTATAAATTAAATATCATTATAAATTTAAATTACATATGTAATACTTTAGTTTTTGGAATAGGTTCATATGACAGATACTTTCGATGTATCTCAAAATATTGAGCACTTGGTTATAAATTTTCATTCATAAACTGAAATGATGAACAATAAAAAATTTTAGACACTGATGTTACAATGGTTACTGAATTGATTTGTGAAAATTTCAATAGATATGCACAAATGATGTCATGATCATCACTCGTGCATTTCTATTTACAATTTCAGATTAGTGATACACAGTAACCATTTTAAATTCAATCAAAAGAGGTTTGAAGAATTTTGTGGTTTTGTTTGGAATACCTAATTTTTAAATATTATAGGTATAGTTATATCTTAAAATACATGTATTGATAATGGTTGAATAATCAGTTATCTATTAAACTATCAGTTAACTCTATTAAAAAGTGTAACCGGATCTTGTAAACTTTCAGTTCTTCTTCTTCTTATAATTATTATTTGCTGGATCTGTGTCTGAAGTGCAACTATAATAACAATGGCTTGCACATCTTTATTAGACCGTGAGTTGTAAGCTCTTAGCGATTCGAGTTCAACAACTCATTCATGACATTGCTCTCAATTTTCAGAATTTTGCTGTTTTCCAGCCAATTTTATTCTAAAATGAAAAATATTTGAAGTAGGCAGAGAGAGTTATATGGGACTCCTCATTCACATAAGTTAAGATATCAGTGTATTTGTTAGAACTAAAATACAAATAAGAATCAAATTTGAAATGCACTTTATTAAATGAAATTTATTCAAGTGGCTTGTTAAAAACATTTCAATTTCTGAGACTTACATTCAGGTGGATCAAATTTCTTAACAGTGCAACAAATCAGATTATAAAATAAGTCAAGCAAACATTTGACTGTATCAAAGAATATAAAAACATAGTGTGAGAAGTTCCTCTTCATTTTTTTTCAAAGTTTTAAGAAGTGAAAAGGGAGATAAACCTCACATTTCTTTCAATAAAAAGTTATATAAATTATCTCCCAGGTGTAAACATTTTATAATTATTACCAAATTTTGAAAAGGAGGTACTTCCAAAAGTTTTATTTCATTCAAAAAGTTTATATAATCAAAAATATTTTGCACTAGGATTTAAGAGCACGAAAAAAAATTACATTATACTCTCTAGCAGAAAAAAAAATTGTACTTACAATCAGTAAGAAATGGAATTAAAAGTAATACAGCTGCAGTAACTAACTGCTACCATGGAATGACCTATTATGCAACACTTTTTGAAGTTAATCGGGTAGGAATCCTAACTTCAATATCATTAGAATGAAAAATACAAATTTAAAAAAACAATACATCACTTGAAATAATAGTCAACATAAAATGAGAAGATGAGAAACATATGTACTGACAATAACAAATTTCTTGAGTAAAGAGATTGTTAACTGCATGGAACGTTCATAATGGATGTTGAGAGTCTATTTTTCGTCAATGAACCTCCTGTTCTGCATGCAGCTCTCCATTTACACCACCATTGCTGCTCAACTCACAGTTCAATGCACCATTTTTTACAGCAGTGGAATCTCCATTCATACCATTGCTCTCTGAATCACAGTCTGATGTACCATTCTTCTCAGCAGTAGAATTACAACTGCCATGATCTTTGGGCACAAAGGAAGTCCATTCATTATTTTCTGGATCAAGGTATTCAACTGTATTGAGAAAAGTCTTTCCAGTGAATCCACCAACAGCAAACAGACGGTTGCCAACAACACTCACACCAACATTGGCTCGGCAAGTGGTAAGGGGAGGTCCGGCACTCCAGGAATCTGTTTCAGGGTCATAGATCTCTACAGTGCACAGAGAATGAATGCCATCATGCCCACCAACTGCATACAATTTTCCTGAAAAATAAGAATTTTTTTAAGTAAGAATTTTAATTTTAAAGCAAATTGAAAAAAAACAATATAAACTGTATTCTATAGTATTCTTACCCTCATTACAGTGAGTTCAAGGCAAGGTATTTAAAATGCCAAATACAAAATTTTAATACCAAAAGAATTTTCAATCAAAATCTTAAACCTCTTAGGGCATGATTTATTTTCTTTCAGAAAAATAATGTGAACTAATATGTAATCAATAAGAAAAAAAAAATTTAGAACTCAAGCTGCCATATTTTGCCTTTACAGGATCGTAAAAGTATTTTTTCTAAGAAATCATTAAAAGGCTACATGATCATGAGAGAACAGCTCTTGAAAAGGTGGTTTAATACAACCAGCACGAGTTAAGCAAATGAATTCACTAATGTGCATCTCTCATTTAATTCAATTTAGAAGGGGTTTCCTCCCTCCTATAAAAATTTAATAAAAAAAAAATTGTCATAGAAAATAAATTTAGGAAAACATTCATCCATGACTCACCATTAAATACTGCAACTCCACATCCACGTCGTGCTGTATGAAGAGGAGCAACTGTCACCCAAGTGTCTGCTGAAGGATCATACCTTTCAACTGAGCTCAAGCAATTCCAAGTATCGCAACCACCAACAGCATAAACAAAGCCATTCATAGCTCCAACACCAGCTTGATAACGACCTAGAATGAAGAAATATGTGTATCAGAATTTAAAATTCTTACCAACATTTGGATAAGAAAGATTTGATGCCTCATGGTAATTTAGATGTTAATTTAGAACAATATAGAAATTTATAAATAAAAATATATAAAATCTAAAATAGTTTGTACAGTTGTCAATAAAGAACTGCAACAACTGACTTTTTTATTTCTCACGATTATATAATATCAGTTTTAGAACAAAAGGAAACTATTGGGAAGTAAGATTTCAACGAAATAAAATAACAGAATGCAAACCATTCTGCTTTCAAAAATTATTTGGTTGGATAATTTAATACTTTATTAAACATTGTTAGCTAATCAACTCATTTATATGCAGCTACTTTAAACTTTTAGAATAAAATTCTCCTATCAAGATGCGATTAATTATTAAAAGACTATATCACATTACGTTATGAATTTTTGCATTTTACGAAAAAGCAAGTTGGATGAAAAGGGGGATAGTTTGGGATTTCACTTCCATCATTCTGATTTTTAAAAATATCTTTATATTAAATAAATTTAAAATTATGCTCTAATATAAAATTATGCCTAAATATTATGCTCTAATAATTTTCAACAGAATTAAAAAGTTTAAAAAAATACCTATTGACAATGGAGCGATACTGGACCAAGTACAAGCTTCTGTGTCAAAGATGTCACATCGCTTTAATCCACGTTGACCATTCCATCCACCAATGACATACAATTTCTTGTCCATACTACAAACTCCTATATTAAGAATGAGCACAATTAGTCAAAAAAGTAACACAATTGCTCGTATTAAAAATAATCAACAAAGGGTGCAAAAATAAAATTGTAAAATATTTATTAGGGAAAAAAAAAGAATAAGGTTTCGAAAGTCAAGTGCTGCACCTTCTATAGACCTTCTTTCAGCAAAACAACTAGTAAAATATACCCCCAGAAAAAAAATACAGAAAATAAAAATCAATAAAAAACATTTTAGGCTGTTCAAGTGGATGTGAAACGTAGTGACAACCACAAAAAGGTGACTGGCTGTAATCAACTGGCTGCAATTACAGCAAAAATGAACAGTAGTTTACATAAAATGCCACAACTTCACCTTAATAAAATAAGCTTATGAAGACTGAATCAGAATATCAAAATAAAATAATGCTTGTACAGCAAGTAATAATTGCATTTTGCTAAGGAAAATGACTCAAATAATAAATGATACATTTAAATGACATTTTCAATCATTCTACAATACAAAAGAATGCAATTTCTGAATATCTTCATTCCAAAGCATGAAAACTTGCACATACATTGAAACAGCCTCTAATCAAGATGCATCATCTTTATTATTAACCAAACCCTTAAAAAAATAAAATCTCATTTTAATGATTATGAAATAAAACTAAATATTAATGCCAAATTGTTTCAAGCTTAAAAAAAAAAAAATTAAAATGAACATGCAAATTTTGAAACACGAGAATTCCAATTTTAAAATAAAGTATATGTAAAAATGCAGCTGAAAAAAAAAAAGGCCAATTTTCTCATAGTTTCACACAAGAAATTTTTTTGAGCGATGGTGGGAAGAGCATGTCTGGTTTCCCAAGCACAGCAGTTACTTCTCCAAGGTAATTTTCATTGTAAACATCCTTACACAGAACTGCCATTGTGGTACACACTGCGAAGCTAAAACAAACACATCTTCTTGAAGTGATATGATGAGCTGAAATCTAATCACTAAGAATAGTGAAATAGTGGTCATGTTCCAGAGATCTTCGTGGCATCAATTTTCTCTCTTCATCTATGTAGGGTGACTGTGATGAATATACAACCTGAAATTACATGAGAAAGGTAGAATTAAGTTTTTCAACTGCTCTTGTCCTCCTATCATCACACTGAGATGTAGCTAAATCAGCAGTCTAGCTAGAAGACAATAAATGCCACTTTATCCCTATGCCCCCACCAGTTGCTTTATATCTGTGAAAAATACAACAGCATAAATTACTTTCAATGTTTTTAGTTGTAGTCAATAAATGATTATATAATCTAGGTAGTTTAACCATAGTTGACTTAACACAATTCCCAATATACTACTAACAGAACATCATATTTTTTTATGGAGAATTAAATATCTTACATTGTACCATAGACCCAAGTTAAAGAATAAAAACGAAATTAGAGAAACTCTACACAATAACCGAAATATTCAGGTATGAAATTTGACCATTTTGATTTTAAAACTTTATAATAGTTCAAAGTTTTATAAAACTTTTTCTTCAACCAAAACGCAGAAACAAATCAGAATGGAAATACTGATGGATTTTCAGATCATCACTGCTAGAACATTAAAACCATTCCAAAGCCAAAAAAACCTTGTGATGAAGCTGCCATTTATTCTATAAATCATTCAACAAACTAGCTATGAAGAATCTTGTTAGATTATGTCAAAATCCTCCAATGCTGATAAACAGTATGAAACATTTTTAATTTTTCCTATAGATCATAAAAAATGCAATATTCTTCACAATCATTTTTAATTTTCTTCTGTTTCTTACATCAGAAACACTGCTGTTCTGTGATTTTAATATATCATTGATATTCATGTGATAAAATCTGCATTCATTTGCAAAACATTCAAATATTACAAAATTACCCACTATCAAAAAAAATTTAAAAAATGATCAAAATCCTGTTTGAGAAGGTCAGTTCCTTTATTCTTCATATAACTTTTATTAACAATATTTCACTCAGTACACCTTCACTTCATTTCAAAATTTTGAAATTCTTTTCATCTTTAATTAAATTCCACAGTAAAATCAAGATTATCAGCTGATAGTTTTAATCAGTTTTGTAAGATCAAAAAATTTAATACAACATATCAAATTAATGTAACATTTTGACTATCTCAAATTGAAGAAGAAAATTAAGGTTCCAATTTAAATGATACATGGTACAGTATTCACAAAACAAGATCCATATCTCTTTTAGGAAGACATACAAAAATTAACCTAATCAACATATGCCATTTGTCAAATAATTCTCTACAAAATACAAATATTAAGAGCAGGTCGTTTCCATAGTATATATTTTTCAATGTCATTTTCTTCTGTTAAGACAAAATCTAATTGAAGGATCTGGTAGAGGAGCTACAAGTCTATTCAATTTGACAAAATTAAAGTATTTCCAATTCATATAATTTTAGAATGCAATCTTTTGAGGAGTCAAAACTTAAAATTTCAATGATGTATCTTGATTAAAAAACATCACGATATTTTCTATATAAATGAACACTGACATCGAAAAATGGTGATTCTCAATTATATATTATATAATTTTTAACAAAAACACTTTTTTTTATTGATGTGCTAGAGAGCTTCAGCCTCTGCTCACTTTTGTTTGCTGTGTTGATGCAGATCAGTTCCAGTTAGCAAGTTTTGAAATCCATTGGCTATTTGTTCAATGCTTTAAAAGCTTAATTTTTCCATGATGAGAACATACCTTTTCAAAATCGTTGTATTTCCGTTCACAACTCAAGGGCCCACAATTAGAATATTATTTCCTTATATCTCTAACATATAAATATTGAATGAATTTTTCACATTTTGCCACCAACTTAGCAGCTTCACAATCAGCTTTTCTTTTCAAATAGTCAGATTCTTGTTCGGTCTTCGTATTTTCTCTTCAGCTGATATTGCTGAATGACCCATTAATATTTTTAAAAAGCAATGCAGGGTTAACACGTGCATTTCTTGGATATTCAGACAATTTCTCACCAAGAGATGAAAATTTCTTATACTCATAAAACTAGAAGGCTATTATTAGTATTACCCAAAATAGTATGTCTAACAGTAGAATTAACAATATTGTTTTAAACACATTTGGTGTTAACTAAAAGTTTACTTTTTCTTTATTACCATTTCATCGTCAAGTGCAATGCAAATGTCATTGGTCAGGTGACTCGCTATCTACCAATCAGAGCTAATAAAATGCAATGTTTACATAAAAAATAATGGATAGAAAGCAAAGAGTAGTATATATTAATTCTGCTTATTTCAAATTGTAAATATTCTTCAGGATTTTCTATTATCCTTCACCCCTTGAAGATTGTATCTAAACATTCCTCAATTTACTACTGTATAATAAATCTAAGGTCAAAATTTGAGTACAAGTAAACTGTAAAATTCTCACTCTGCAGTCATAAAAATACATTTTTTCATCCAATTTCTATGTTTAATCATTCAGTCTTGATCATAAAATACTCAAGATAACATAACAGATAAAAAATTTTAACTTTCAGGAAGTCTGCTCAAAAGTATTCAACAATAAGCTGGATAAGAACATTCATTTTACAATAGATTTCTCAGATAATTCAACAACATTTTTTAATTACATTGGAATTTTTTTATGACATAGATTAATGGGAATAAGCAAACAAGAATCTTGAAAGGAAATAATGCAGCATATATAGACTGAACAAACATGCAAAAGCCTCAAACCATTAAAAGAATCAAAATAACGGGCATTTTTTTTAACACATAGGTGTGTCAATAGAAAATTGAAAAATTATGCAATCTGTATATAAATGAAAGAAAATTTAATTCAAATTTCCATAACCCATCTTCTATCTAAATTTGGACAATTTATGTAAAAAATTGTACACTTCTATCATATTTTCCATCCAAGATCAGCCTAAATAAACCAAACATGTTTTTTAACAACACACACTAAAATGTAATACAATCTCAGAACACACACACACACACACATACACACAGAAAATGAAAGGGTGGGGAAAAAAACCCAGACACCTTAATACAAATCTCAACAAAATCATTTTTTTTTTAATTTTATTTTACTCATTTTTTTTTATGAATATAGTTTTAAATATATGAGATTCACATTGTTTAAACAAATGTTTCTGATAATGACAAGAACTAATAAGATGAATTCTTAAATCTTTCTTAATTAAAGGGTTACAATTATATGAAGCAATTTTTTAAACTTGGATAGTCTCCAATTTTGATTCCGCAACACAAAATTTTATGTAAAAAATATTACTGCAAAATGTAGAATGATATTCAAAGAAATTCTGAAAAATACTGAAGGAACCCCAAAAATCAGGTGATTTAAACAGCAATCAGATATTTATTAAATGGATTACAAACATGTAAAGCCAGAAAATTTCAAATTAAAACCATAATAAAATGAAATGGCACTAAGTTGTACCAGAGCACTGTAGATTTCATAATTGATTTAAAAGAATAAATTATTGCAGCAAATTCAAGTTTCAGGAAAAAGCACTGATCTTAAGAATGACAATATGAATCTCCAATTGCATTTTCAATTTTAGATATCAAAAGGTATTTTAAAATATTATCCTAGTTATTTTATGACCTGCATCAAATCTAACAACTAATAAGGTAAGTACTCGGCAAGCTTTATTGATTTTTTTTCTAGAGCAAAGTCAACTAATGAACCAAAAACTATGAAATTAATATTTCAAAAAGAGAGAGAAATAAGACAAAATTATAGAAAAATCTCATATTCTCAAAAAATTGATCAAAGAATACTGCTGGATTACAAGAATACTGAGAGAAATCAGAAGCCAGTGAATAATTTAATCAACTGTCATAAAATTATTGAAATGTATATTTTCAAGAATACTCTTGATAAATGAGTTTTAAAAGTAATAAATAATGTAAGAATCAAATGCAATAAGGATGGAAAAACCGATTTAAAAAATTGTTTTTGCACATATCTGGTATTAAACAATTCACCCACAATAGAAAATCTCTTTCAATAATTAAAATTTCATTTATTTTTGCACAATTTTTACAGAAAACATCCTTCCTCACCACTTCAGTTTCTAATTACTCTTTCTCTTAATATTTTTTAATTACATTTTACATTCATTGCTTGAATTTTTTTTTCTTTCAATTTATTTTAGAATCGAAATAACCTACACTGTACAAAGCACTTTCATTATTTAGCAAATCAATTTTCATAAAATGTTTACACTTGCGACTTATTTTTAATAGATTTTTTTTAACTAATTAAAGACTAGTCAGATATTTTTTACAATAAAACATTGCATCATCAAAAATTATGTTTGAATATTTTTAGTAATTGCTTTATTTACCACTTTAGATTTTATAATCAATGAAGATCTGATTGTGGGATCTGAATAATTCACTGCTTCATTAAAGGAAGAAAAATAATAAATTGTTATCTCATGAGATTGATAATTTTTATCTCAAATAATATTTTCTGAGCTATTCATATAAAAATTCTTAAAATCTTTAAAAGTTCATCTTTGAACATATCAATAGCAAACTTTTAAAATCTTTATTCATCCAACCATTTTGACCTAAGAGCTTTAATGTCTAAAAAAAATTTAAAATTGTTTAAATTGAAATTTTCTACCTTTTATCAAAAACATCAAAAATAATTTATCCTTGAAATTTTTTAAAAAGTACATACATATAAGTATGAATTGTCAGCTTTTAAAAATAAAAATGAAAAAGGCTGGTTCAGACTTTTAGAAAGTTAAATATTTTAAAGAAACTTAAATATTCTTAGGCTGACAGATTTCATCTCAACTTCCCTACAAATATCCTGTGTAGCATTCTCAATGTCAAAAAAATTTTTTTAACTGGAAATTTTCTTAAATACATTAGGATTTGAATGAACAAAAACACTTAGTAATTAATTAACCATAAAAAGTATAATATTTCCCTTAAGATTGCTTATTGTTGAGTGACTTATAGGTCTAATTTCTATAAACAGATTGAATTATTAATTAATGAGAATGAACAAAATCAGAGGGAAGTTGTGTGTTGAAGTCAATATACAGTTAAACTCGCAAAATTTCTCATCCCAAAAGCTTTTTCAATATATTTTCTGTTTCAAGAAGCTAGTATTAATCACAGATACAGACCAACAGGTTATAAATTAAGTTAAATTTTTAGCCACATCTATAACTTAAATAAGCATTTTTCAATTAAAATTTCAGGAAGATATATAAAACATTTATGTAGATAGAATAAATGGATAATATTTCAAATTTGTAATCTATAATAGCTCTGTTCATAAGAATAAATATTATACATAAATTTATTCTAAAAGCACAAAGCAGAATTCCTAAAGATACATTTTATAAATTGAAAAGGTTTAACTAAAATTTTAACGATCTATATTTTATCAGTTTTTACAAAAAATTCGAAAAGATTAAAAAATTGAGTAAACTTTGGTAAATATTCTCTTTCAAATAAGTTATGGCGTATAGTAACATTCCAGATCAATTGACAAAATATGAAGTCTTTAAGTAAATCTGTCTTTCAAACAATCAAAATGAAATGCCAATATGAACTAATTTTAAAGAATTGGATACAACTAAATAGAAAAATTATTAAAAAGTTACATCTATAACCCATGCTATATTATAAGGCACAATGCTCAAAAGTTTTAAACAATTCTCAAGTTAAAATATTACAATTTACAAAAATATTCAATATAATGATATTAAAAATGCAATATTATAGAACCAGCTTCCAATAACACAAAGGGGGGGAAAATCAAGCAAATCAGAGAAGGAATCAAAATCAATGAAACTAAATCTGTTAACTTTAAATGTTATTAATAATGTCATACAGAATAAGATAACACAAAAATCAATCGAATGTATAGAAAAAAATACAATAAGATGAAAAAAAAATTAAACAACCAATAACAACAAGTATTTGATAAGTATGAAAGCCTTATGGAAAGCAACTGAAAAATTTTCTATTTATTTTTTAAATTTGCAAAGATATTTCAATCATAACAAAGTTTCCACTAACTGACAAGGGAAATTTGAATTCCAATTATAAAAACTTCTTATACATAAAATTAAAAAGCAACCTGCTTGGAATACAGAACATGTATTAAATTACAGAAACAAATCATTTCTGTAAAAGCGTTAAAAGTAGTATTAATACAAGTCAAGTACTAAGTGGGAGCTGATGAAGAGCTTCTATATAAAATGCTCCCTCTTCAATTAAAGAAAAAGTACTAATCTATTAAAAGGCCACAAACCTTAAATAATAAAATGCAACACAAAAATGCCTTTTGTTTAATCAATCATATCCAAAGCTTCAAATGGAAAATCATTAAAATGGACTAATACTGTACAAAATACATCCGAAATAGAATGTCACGACAAAATATGTCGATCATTTTTCCGAAATTTTAAATAACGAAATTCATAAAAGCAAAAAAGAAGAAAGATCCGTAGTTCTGAGGTATTTAACACAGCAAGCCATAGAGTGAACCCTTATTAACAAATTCCACTATCACTGTTTTTTTTTTTCACTAAGTTACACTGCTGACCAAAACTGAATGTATTTTTTTGAATAACAATCCTATTTTTTCAAATCAAGTTACCATAAATCATTGAAATTAAAAGTAAAGAGTTAAAATCCATCAATTAAAATCATTTTTTTTAATTAATAAATTCTTAATAAATAAATAAAATTAATAATAAAATTCTTAAACAAGAAATCTCTAGAATAAAATATAGCTACTAGGTATGAAATAAAATATTCCATCATAAAAAAAAAAGAAAAAGAAAAAAAAATAGCTATAAGTTAATTCATTCAATTTTCAATAAAAAGGGTTAAAAAAATGTAAAGGAATTACTTTTATCATTAATATATGGAACAAATAAAATATTCTAAATATAATGCAAGTTTTTCTAAAATTACCTAGCAGTCCATGAAATAAAATATCTTGAAAGTAAAATTATATTTCTATATTGTTATTACAGCCAGTCAAAATATTTTTCAAAGCATCTCAGATTTAATTTTGAATACACTATGTAAGGGCCTAATTTTTTAATTAACTACAAAAATTCTAAATATCATTAATACGTAAAAATTCTAAAAATTTCATGCTATTTTATATTATCAACAAATTAGGAAAGGCATAAAAACATGGGAAATGTTATAATTACTTACAAATTCTTTCACTATTTCACCCATGCATTCTTCAAAAGTGGAACATGAATGCACATATACAACACATAAAAGGAATTTAAATGAAAAAGTACCCACCAGCATGAGATCGAACTGCAGGAAGACTAGGCAGTTGCTTCCAAGAATTAGTTTCTGGATCCCAATATTCAGCAGATCCAAGATCTTTTTGTCCGTCACAACCTCCCACAGCGTATACTTTGTTATTCACCACAGCAGCATTGAATCTTCCACGAGGGACTTTCATTGGTTGCATGGTTGTCCATTTATTGGTATTGAAGTCATAAGATTCAACAGTTTTTAAACACTCTCCTCGGTCATAGCCACCTAAATAATTCAATCATTAATTAAACTTAACATACAATCCACAAATATTAACCGACAGCTTCTATAGTTACACTTTTCATTTCATAAATTTTAAACTTATGGAAATAAATGGAAAAATCATTTTAGACATTTTATTTTCCTTTATATTTAAGGTTGAAGATCGTTTCAGAAATCAAGCCTAATTTTGTTTCACCAAAAAGTATTAAAACCAAATGGAACTTATTTTTCCATAAACAAGCAATGAGTTGAATCTTTTTTTCATTTGTTTTATTAATTTTTTTCTGGGTTCAAGAGACATGAATTTGGTAAATATAAAATAAGCTGAACAAAACTCATTTACACTTTCATATCAATTACTGAATTTTTAATTATTATGTTCAATTATTCAACAGTTACTATGGTAATCATGGATACCTGTAGATTCCATATTCAGACATTGCAGTTACAGCTTTGCACTTTTGACATTTAAATAAGAGAAATATGATCCAATCATTAAAAAAAATAATAATTTGATATTAAATTTTTCTTCTCATTTCAGATAGGTAAACCACGAAAAATGTCAAACACAACCAGAATAAATTGCTTTTAATACACGAATTATGTATAATATGCATTAAAAATGAATGTTAATCAAATTCTCATTTTCTTAGCATTCTTTAAATGAATAAGTATTCTAACTTAAGAAAAGCATTTCATGATATAAATAACTAATAGAATTTAACTTCCATTTATAACTTACCACAAACAAGAAGTTTTCCTTCTAATTCAGCAGTTCCAACAGAGCATCTAGCAGAACTCATAGGCGGGACAACAGAGTAGGTGCTAATTTTTTCTACCGATGCATTTCTAGAGGAAATAGGGCTATGATTTGGAGAATGCACTCTCTGTACAACTGACAATACAACAAGTTTTCCAACTCCAGAAACAAGACCAACCAGGCTATTTTCTAAAAAATATATATATAATAAAATAAGAAAAGATTTTTTATTTAAAATTCTGATTATCATTATAAATAGTTAGTTTCGATATTTTTTGAACTAGGTTCTCTAAAAAGAAAAAGGATAAATGTAGTGAAATCTTCTGAAGCCCAGACCTTCCCACCACCAAGGGAGGAGGCTCTCAGTTTTGGATAAGAAAAAACTTTTTTAATCATTCACAAGGACATTTAATTGTTTTTATAATAAATCAAACCTAATTTAAGCTGAACAGTATTTTTAAAAATTTACTTTTTCCAAAAATAAATATAACATTTTCCTTATATTAAACTAAATTGCAGTAATTGGTTAGAAATCGGATTTTTATAATAATATATGTCGTGAGGCTGATTAATAATATCATAATTTGTAGGAGACAGATTTCAAGTAGTAACATGAAGAAATGTCATCCTTTTACTAAGTGCTTCATCCTTTACTAAGTGCTAAGTGCTTCAAATGTCAAGGACATATTCATATGGTCATTGAGTCCTATTTATTTACTTTTTGTTTTTAAACATGGACAGTCATACACAGATGTAGTAAAAGGTCATGGTTATAATTTGCTCTGCTGCCCTTTTGAATCTTGGTAGTCCTGCATCTAACTACAAACTATTCTTAAAGATTCAATATAGAAATTAGACCTCCATTACAATGAGTTAAAATATTTCTAATTTTTGTACAATACAATGTGGAATAATTTTCAATTTGTACAATAAAAGAATTATACCAACAATATCAGTAACTATTACCTAATAAGTTACTACTGTAAATTACTATTACCTAAATGATAAAGAAGAATGCATTTTCAGCTCAGAACAAAATTACTCAATTTAATAATTAAATTATATAAAAAAAAGCAAGAACTATTTACAGATGCATGAATTACATAAATGGAAATTTTTTTGTTACATAATTACAGTTGTGCAATTTAACTGATTATATAAGTATCAAGAAGTAATTTTTTACCGCCATTAACTGTTGTAGCAATAACTTTCCAATCACTGTCTTCCTCATCCGACTGAGAGGATAAAGATGAACTCGAGTCAGATTTTGTAAAAAGAAACTGGCGAGGCTTGGCAGGAGTTTGAGAGGCAGGTTTGCTCCTGGGTTTACCAGTGCTTTGAACTGAAAGCTTACTCGACAGTTTCTTATAATCTTGAATAACTTCAGAATCTTGAAGATCTCCATTTTCTATATCAGTGCAGTCATGCAATGTACGATCTGGATTCAAGTATAGCATATGCACCTATAAGGATTAAAAAAATACTATAATTTATTTCTACTTCCATAAATAGATAACATCAGAAAACATTTCAAACTAAAATATTTCACTATTCACATACTACTAGCATTTGCTTGTGTATATTATTGCCCACTAATTTCAATACCAAACATACCAAGTACTTCAAGATATCAAAAATTTTGAATATTCTAATACATTAATTGCTTTAAAAAAAATTGATCAGATAAGTTATATTATATATGCACAAAAAGGTGTGCAACAGTCTAATTAAATTCAAATTATGTTCCGTTTTAAAAACATTGATATTTTTGTAAAAGGCTATCATTATAAAATGATCAATAAAATCATTCCAACAAAAAACAAAAGATGGAGTAAGTAACAGATTGTTACCATGGTTTCCAAGTTATACATTTATGTATGATATTTCATTATAACATACAAACCAAACCACAAATGCTCCAAATATGACAAGTCTGCCACTTGCAGACGAATTCTAAATTTGTTTGCTTCTTGTGAAATAAAGCACAGAATACAGACTGAAACTAAACTGTTAGATATACTAAATAGATTTTTGGTGGCTAAGTGGTGTACATAAAATTCAAAATCGCCAAATATGGGAATCGTAGTCGCCAATGAGAATAAAAAAACAAATTGGCAAATGCAAGTCTGTGGTGGTAATTGTGTAACTTCTGACAAACATGCAGAAGTTTAAACAGTTTGTGGTTATGTCCGATTTGTGTTGATATTATCAAATGTAAAATATCCTCAAATAAGAGTTCCACAAATTATGAATTTTTCATTTTTCAATGTTTGTTCATCCTCTAATATCAAAAATATTTACAGACATAAAAACATTTTTCTGGTTAATCATATATTGGTGTAGCAATAACGTGCGGTGCTAGCAACGGGCTTGATTGTGAACCGAAGTGAATTGTTGTTAGTGAATGTGCTAAGCAATTATGGTTAGTTTTTATGTCATGTGCTGAATTTTGAGCCACCATGCAGATTAATTTACCCTCTACACCACAAAATTAATTTTTCATAAAAATCTGAAGTATTTTAGCAACTGCCTAGCAGTTACTAATATTACAAATTACAAAATCAAATTTTATTGATATTTTTTTTAAGATGATCACAAACAAATATTATATAAATTTCATATTATATATATTAGTTAGCAAATCCTTTGAACATTTAAGCATTCAAATGTTTGTTGTTGACACTGTTCTAATAGCCATAACACCTGTCATATAGCATATAACTCCTAATACTGTTGTCATACAATTGTGTTATACTATCAAGAATTTTTATTCCACTAAAACAGTGTTGTTTTAATGAGTTGCATCATTTATGCAATTCATTGTCAAATAACTTCATGTAGCGATTGCGTGGTGTTTGCGGCCCCATACTGCTTTCTAAAATCAATTTATTTCTGTATGTTTTTGTAGCCCTTAATATTTCCAGCTTTCAATTCCCAGTAGAAGATATCATATGAAATATTTCAAAACTTTTTTTTTTTTTTTTACTTTTTTATAACACAAAAGGAAAGCAGCTTGTTAAGAGTTCACTGAGCAGATTTGTGCAGGTACCAATGTCCAATACAAATTACTAAAATTACCAACATTTTTTATTATTTTTTGTTAAAAAAGGAAGTAGAAGAAATACCTTTTGAGCCAAATCTTCAAATCTGTAATTTTGGTCATCAATCATCATCTTTACCCAATCCACAACCATATCACACAAGTGTTTCAAATTTGTAGCATTTTTCTCTTCAAGACTATTTTGTAACAATTCAACAGGAATAGTCGGCAAGGCAAGAAAATCTTTGGATTTAATGACATTAGCAATCTAAAAAAAGTGAATAAAAATTTTAGGAAATTTCTTAAAACTTAAATTGTTTTAATGAAACAAATTCATCTAAATTATTTTTAAATATCAAGAAACACTCACTTTCTGGCGAATGTAATTGTCAACTTTATTCAGCAAATCTGGGTTAGAAGCAATACCAGCAAGTGATCGCAAGCCTAAAAAATAAAGTCAATGTATTTACGATTATTTTTTAAAAATTATGATTAATTTTCTACATTATTATTATAAAAAATCCTAAAGATAAAAAATACACAAGCAGAATATATTTGAAAGTGAAAATTCAATAAGAATAGTGAAAAGTAAATTGAAAATTTCATTTATTTTCTTTAATAATTCATAATATATATGGAATTTGAATGTAATAAAATTTTAGAAAATTAAAAATACTATATAATGAAATACTTTTAATTGTAAAATTTCATAGCAACTTACTAATACAATTGTCTGGAGTCATATTATCCACAAGATATTTGCCACATTGCTTTGCAGCAGAAGCCATGCGCAGTTTGCTTGCTGCAACATATGTTGCCTTCACCAACTTTGCGGGAATTTCCAGTCTATAACACAATATACAAAATTAAGTACTCTATTTTAAATTTTTTTAAAAATAAATAAAAAAGCATTAAAAAAATTATCTAAAAAAGCTAGTATCCATTTTACCTGCCCGTATATGCATAATTTACAAGACTTTCAAAGGCATCATAATCAAAACTTCCAGTAAATTTATACTGATTGCTGGTGCCTTTACTTTCAGCAGTAAAGATATCAAACAAATACGGACTAGCACTAGCAAGCACAGCACGATGAGCATGGATTTCCCTAACATCTTGAGAAGCTCCAACCTATATTTCATAAGAATAGCATATAAATCAGAAGAACTACAGGTTTACAAGACAGGACAAAGAGCAATAAGTCAAGAAAACCTTAATAAAACAAAAATGTTTATTACCCAAAAATGTTTTTGAAAATTTTAAATTTTAAATCCTCACTTTACAACATGTTTCGATATTTAGAATTAAGCTCTTAACAGTTTTTAAAAATTACAATATTTTATGAAACATATTTACTCAGTTTAAAATTTTTAGCAAAGAAAAATCAACCATTGCACGAATTTGTTAATCTTTTATAATAAAATTTCGGAGATAATGAAAATTAAAGAAACTTTGAAGTGTATGAATTGTCTATTTTCATTCTTAAAAATAAATATTAAGTTCCAATTTTTCTCTAAAAACTTTAATAAAAATTATGTATTAAAAAATTAATTTAAAAAAGTGTTACTAAAAAAAGAATTTTATAAAGAATAAGTAACATTCTATTCTTAATAAATTCATCAAAAAATATATAATGAAACAAATTTAAGGATTATATGAAAATGTTACATGATAAAGCAAAACATTAAAAATTTAGATTGCTATAAAAATATTCAAATTTTGAATTCAGACACTTATCTTGTCCCTTTAAAATAATGGCCACCCTCCCAAAGTTTACTTTTAATATAATAGAAAAAAAACTGCAAAGAAAAATAAGAGAGAATAGAAACATTTGAACTAAGATTCAATAAACTAGTTAAAATTTATTAATTGCTTAAAAATCAATTATATATTCAGTCATAAAATCATTATTACAATTTCTACTGAATTTCTCGCTGAGAATAATTACCTGCAAAGTAACATCACAAAACTGGTTGTTCTTGCGCAATTTATTCAAATTGTCAAATATCACCTCTCTGTAAGCTATATCATCAAATACAAAAACATCCGATTGCTTCGCTTCCTTCTTAACTTCTTTAACAGCCATCCCTTCTGATGAAGGTGTCTTATTCATTACAAATCCGTTAACAGGAGGATTACTGGATCTAAAAAATAAATTGGCATTTAGTTTGATATTATGACATATATTTGAAAAATTAATGCACACAGATTAATATTTGGATATCACAACCCAAATAAAACATTTGCCTGCTTTGAAAAATCGAAACAGAATATAAATAATTTTATATTTTTAAGAAATGTGAAGATTTTTTAGATTCCGAGCATAAATTGAAAAAAGATATATGCAATATTACATTCGATATTACTTTGAAAGAATAATTTTCACTGCATTAAAATTTTTAAGTTCTTATTATAAAATTTTACCATTGAAATATAGTAAAATGATATCTCAATTCAATGTTCAAAAACTGTTTTAAGAAAAATATTACCTAATTCACATTGAATCAAAATATTGATGAAAAAATAATCTAAAGTTAAATTTAAAAATAGAAATTTTTAAAAAGTTGCCTATATATAGTATGATTGGCATCAAAAGGATTTAAAATTTCAATTTGTAGAACGATAAATAATTTCCACTAAAAAAAATTAACGGTTTATTATTTCCATAATCTTTTACCTGGTAGTGGTCGGCATCGCGGATTTTAGAATCCACCAAATGATATGAAGGAAATACACTTTGATAATTTGATCGTCAAAACACCTAAACCTACAAAACCATGGTACGATAACCGTTTACTCCAGAGTAATTAACGAGGCACTCTTGAAACCCGCGGTAAATCGACTGAGATGCCGATCTCTGAACTAAATCGCTCTCCGGCACGAAATGAAGGAGTGAGCATCCAATAGCGGCAACGTGTCCTAGTTGCACACGTTACTAAAGAGGTGCGGTTGAAAAGATGCCAAGAATAAAGCGAACAAAATAAATGGAGAGGAGGAGCACGTTATTTGACCTGCAGGAAGTCGCCAAATCAGCCAAGAAACAACTACACGCAAACTGCAAGGACTGTTTGACTTTTTTTTTTACTTCAGAAATCGATGCATAAGCAATCCTCTTAAGTGAATAAAAAATCCATGAGCTAATATGCCACAAATTGTATCCTCAGGCAGGTACAAGGGAAGCGTTATCAATGTTGATCAAACTTAATCAGAGATTATACACAATTCTGCAATATACTTTTCTCATAGGCACTGACCAAAAAAAAATAAAATTTAGCATAATTTCAGGTAAATTTTTTTTGTATGAAAAATGGACATTAGATCACTTTTTTTTTTTACATATGTAGAAAAGTTCTGAATACATAAAAAATTTTTTGCTGTTATATGTAAATTTTTCATAACCTTTTTGAAAGAAAATGTTTAAAACTTTACAGCATATCTGCTATTATAAATTAATACATCAGAAAAAAATTATAATTGTGTTTTATATATACTGATATACACTTATGAATTATGGTAATCATGAATCTAAAACCCTGAAAAACGCAAATTCTCGTTTTTAAATTACTTTCAAAGCAGAGGAATAACAAATATTTGTGTCCCACGCACTCCAACACTTTTTTCATCTTTTTTCTTGTATTAAAGAATTCCAATAAATTAGTATTTTTTCATTTTCAAAATAAGATACGATTAACCCTTTACACTTGGAAGCTGGAAAAGTAATTCGATGCAAAGTTATTCTGCTAACACAAGGATTTGCTTATTGCTACGAAAAAAATATACATTTCATTATAAAAATATTAATTATATCTTTATTATATTTTTTTAATTGAGTTTCACCGAAAAATTAATCTATATCTTCTTACTATTCTTTAGGTATATTTTAAAAATCAAAATTAAAAAATGAATAACTAATTGGTGCACCGTCTTGAATTGTGAGTGAAAAGCATCATCCGAGTGCAAAAGGGTTCATACAATGATCAATAAAAAAGCAAAGGTAACTAGTGCATGGCACACGATATTTTTCCCTCGTTCCCATTTGTCATCAATATAAATGTCGTCATGGACAATGCATAATGTTTTTAATACTTCATTATAAAAAACTGATACAAGTACATTAAACTTTTGCCCCTATGACTGTTCCACAATTTAGACTCTTCCCCTTTCCCCTTGCCTCCCAATCGCTAAGGCACTGGCATCATTCCTTCCACCAAAAATTTTTTTCTGAAAAAAATAAATAAATTTGAACAAAAGAATTCTTT
Source organism: Argiope bruennichi (assembly GCF_947563725.1). Lineage (NCBI taxonomy): Eukaryota > Metazoa > Arthropoda > Arachnida > Araneae > Araneidae > Argiope > Argiope bruennichi. Next base: position 123,043,198 of record NC_079158.1, read on the forward strand.
TTCTTTAAAAAATAAATTTTTCCAGAACTACTTAGAAAAGAAATAAATTTTCAAATGGATTAAATAACATTTTATTCATACACAGCTTGCAATAATCGAAAAAAACTGCATCCTTTATTTCTGCGTTTAATTTTAAAGACGTTGTCACATCTCCCCTTACACGTATCACATATTAACAATCAGATTTAAAAAATCTAATAAATTTCATGACAAAATATAAACTACTGAAATTTCACAGGACGCAGCGTATTCTTTAATCATTCCTTGCACTCCTAGCCATTAATAAAAATAATGACTAGTTTGTAAAGTCATAAAACAACGCTCACTCTTCCTAAATAATAAAAATTCAGTGCAAATATAATCAAAAGAAAAAAATTAGTTACTATACGTTCTTTTAGAGAAAAAAAAAATTAACATTTACAATGAAAGAATTTAAAAGTGATGTCAGAATCCATCTTCAATCATTTATTTTCACAACAGGAGTTTAATTTTTTTTTTTTTATCAATGAGATTACAAAAGAATGGGGCTATTTCTGTGAAAAAACATTTGATCATTCTATTCTACAAATAAATATAGACAATAAAGATTGATTTTGGGACGTAGCATAGAAACGTGATGTAATTGATGTGGACAGTAACCACATCGAAATATTTTTTTTATCAGTAGTCGATATTGGAATGAATCCTTTTATGAAATAAATTATGCTAATGAAAAAAAAAAAGCTACAATTTTTGTTTGAAATTAGAATTGCAAAAATAAGTTATACAAAATATGGATATTAACTTTCGGGGAGCTAAAAAATCTCCAACTTGTCTCTCGTCAAATCGCTGAGAAGGGCATATTCTGTCTCTAAATCTGCTGTTATCCAAGAGTTTTCAATCCGTTCTTTTCCGATGGAAATTCTTTACTTGGATATATTAAAAATTTGTCTGCTTCTATTGGATAGACCAAAAACCAATGACCAACCACTCTTTGTGACGACTATTCGACTCTTTATGACTAATCGAGATATTCTAATGAAACCTCCGAAATTTTTATTACACCGCACATGCTTTTAAGAAAGTGGTATAAATTTGGATACTAAGTTGATTTCTTTGGAATTCTCCTGTCGGTTGATTTAGGAATAAATAATATTCATAACAATGTTACTTTGGAAAGGAGTTGTAAATCAAGTGGTGACCTTTTGTGAATCTAGCCAAAAATTCTCAACAGATGTCACTATGTTCTAGAAAAAATCGATCAGAATGATTTTTATTTTAGGAACACAAAATATTGAAACTATTACTATAATTCATTATTTCTGATTTTTTCTCAATGAAAATTATACATCCTATTGAAAATGTTAAAAATTGAGTCAACAGCTTCATTACATCTATGTGATGCGGGTTCCATTCTGCCAAGCATCACGAGTGCACGGAGGTCTCAACAAAATGCAGGTTCGCTGTAGGTTGGTCTTTTCCTCGCAATTGACCTTAAGAAAATCAAGCGCAAGTCAAAATACACGAGCCGCGGCAACACAAGTAAGCAGGACATCAATCAAACGTTTTTTGCAATTTTTCAACCATTTCAGTCTTGTCAAAAGTCAGAAAATGAAACGTTTGTTTAGTACTCTATACTTCTGTATTTTACAGTTGAATTAATTAAACTAATCGTTGATTCGTTAAATAAATAAATCAAATGTTCTACTATCTATGAAGTTTTTTTTAATTGAAGAAATTGCGGAAAGTTTTCATTTGAAATGCGCTTTTTTAGAAAATGAAAAGTATTATTGTAAAGCTTCTCAGACTAAGTATTACTAATGGTATATTACATTATTTTTAGTCGTTCAATTTTTACCAAAAGTTTTAAAATGAATGTAACATGACGCCCCTTTTATAATATCTTTTTAACCCCTTATCTTAATCAGCTTCTTTTAACACGTTCACTGCCACGGTTCAAGCCTGATATCCGGGCCTTCTGTCTAATTATATGATCCCTTCTTTGCTATCTTTTAACTGCAGCAGAGAAGGTGTCATCTAATAATATAGATGGCTTGGTACAATTATATATTATCTGCGACGCGCCAGCGGCAGCGAATGTGTTAATGAGCATATGACAAAAGCCATATGCTTATTACTGCGATGGGATTTTTTTTTTTTTTTTTTTTTGTTCGATGTTTTGTATTTTGAATAATGATAGCTCAAAAACGAGATTTTTTAGAAATTTCATGCGATTGAAATCTCATGAATTAAAAAAAAAATATTATCCTTATAAGGATCCTCATATGCTAATTTAAAACACCAATGTCAATTTTTTTTTTTAGAATTGTGCTTTTCCACTATCAAAAGTTAAGTAGAATTTAAATATTCCATCTCCAAGTAATGCAATATTTATTACGCATTTTTTTTTTTTAAAAAAAAGCATTTGTGCGAAATTATGATGAGAATGATATTTCTTATTGAATCGTATTCCATCATCGATATGCCCGTTGCATTGCCGATAACCAAAAACTATGACAGTAGAGGATGCCTTCTTCAATCTTACAGATATCAATGAAATTAGTTTTCATTTCCTTTTCCTTCCTGTTGACAGAAGAAAAATTCTTCCGGTTATGAGACGTGGGATTACCGATTTCAACTATTTACACCGGATGGCAAAATTGATATTTTATTAATACTAATAAGTAATGGTTACAATAATGGAAATACTAAAGTAATTTCCATTATTGTAACCATATTCAGAAATTTCTCAATTCGCCGTAATGTATAAAGCCAGTTATTAGGCAGAACTTTGAACTATTTTCCATCAGCCCAATAACTAGAAAGATTTTGATGACTATTTCTTTTCTCAAGATACGATTCCGTGACAAATCATTAAAAGTGAGTTGACTACTCGTGTCATTCATGCAACTTTTCCAATGAACTCGAAAATATTAGAAATTACTTCGTGTCTTAGTTTTTAGAGTCTTTGTGAAATATGCAGATTAAATTCTAGAATACCTATAAGGTACAATACATGCCATCATATCAGAGAAAGAATCGAAATTCTAAAACCAGCCATTGTCATCTTGAACATTTTTTCCCCCTTCTCTTTTTCGTCACCTAGAATTTAATTTTTCCTTCACCAATTGCGACCAAGTTTTCTGACCTTCAAATCGGAATACTCTAGAACGCTTAAAAAGTAACGATAATTCTGAAAAAATTAACTACTTAAAAAAGGATCACAAAGAAAAATAAAGACAAAAAAATAATATAATTTGAAATTATTTTAATCATTTTTGTTCGGCCCATATTTGATTGCACTTGGATGGCAATATTCAATGTCTAGCAAAAGTTTTGAAAAAAAGTCTTTGGGCACGAAATTAAGTCTAATATCCCTCTCGCCCTCCCACAATCGAATATAACTCGTTTACTCATGCGTAAATTCGTAACAAACATTTGGAATTGTACTGGTTATCCCATATATTCTGTATAAATCCAAGCCTTTTTTTTTTTTTTTTTTGGTGAACTTTAAAAAGTAACATGAACAAAGATAAACGGAACAAATATTCGACGAAAGAATATTCGTCATTCATCAATGACCTCGTAGTAGATAAAACACGAGAAAGTGAAACGGGCGCAGCGAGACAATCGGACGCCAGCATGAGTATGTATTTGTATTGTATTTGTATACAAATACAGTTCTTTCTTAGTATACAGATTTATTTTTAACTGACGAAATTGTATATTCGCGCCCTTTTAAGAAAGAGTCCAAGACAGCTGTAACAGACATCCCCTTATTTACTCAACTAAAACAAGATATGATCTATTGCAGTTAGTTTTCACTGACCAAAGATGTACATTTGCGTTCATTGCATACACTCTAGGGTAAAAAAAATCTCAAAACATTACTCGCACAATATTTCCAAATTTAATCGAGAATTTATTTTGACAATCGTGTTTCTATTTAAATAAGTATCTATTTTATGCACGAACACCCAAACGAAGTTTCTGAAAGAAGGGGAAAAAAAAATGTCTTCTAAATCTGAAGAAATTTCCAGATGCCAGGTAGAAGATAATGCTGGCAACTTACAAGTCAACGTTCTACAACAGATGACGTGAACATGGGAGACTCCGAGCTCGAAATAACCCAAGAAACCCAGTACAATGCTAAATTTCTTTTTCACCTCGCTTTCCTCGAAACTGAACTAGACTGCATGATGCCAGAATTACCCCATCCTCGCCCTACTTCCCCATTCTTTGTTTAATTTTATTCAGACACGAGGTACTGAAGGTCTTAACGATGCGGAAAGTGGGTAGCGATGCTCATTACCTAATAGAGACCACTTTAATAAATATTTTTTAATCAGTTTTAAATCCTAACTATGTTGAATTTATTGATATTATGGGTTTAAATAATTTCAACTACAAAAGAAATTACAAACACAGATTTAGTACATCTAAAACTCGGCAACTGTCATAACCACTGAAGTGGCGCTCTATGAAACTTGTAGAAGTAATCAAAGAAAATTTTAGACATCAGTTGTAATATTAGATAACATAGTACCGCATATCTGACAGTGATCACATGATAGCACTGTCTGAAACAACAGCAAATACACTATTATTCATGATGTGATATAGGTAGTCTGCAAACATATACATAATTTGGTTAACTTGGCCTATTCCCAATTTTAATTAAAAATTTCAGAAAAATATAAAAATGTTGATCAACTCTTAAGGTCTATGCAATCCTGTGGAATAGGAAAATCTTGTCCTGGGTTTGCCGAAAGAAAAAACGTTTTACCAAAAATTGGATGTGTTAGGAGCCTCCATGCTGGCACTTTTTCCTCAGAGATCGACAATGTTGATCCTGTTTATGCCTCTTATATTTCAATTTCAGTAAACTTTCACATCTTAACCCTTAATCTATATTATTTTATTGATCAATTTAAAAAATAATCTTTTTAGAAATTGTTGCTGCATTGATTCAACTGATTCATTGAAAATTTAGGAGATTTATAGATTCCATGTAAGTTTGCTAATTATTTAAAAGGGGATATGAATGGCAGGTCTAGAAACATTTAATGATAATTCGACATTATATGATATACGACGTTAATGATTTCGAATGCAATGAAATAGAACGGTTGGATATTTTTTAAAAAAATCGTCCAAAAAATGCTTTAGCCTCACATGGAATTGTTAAAATTCCGCTCGAGCAAGTAAAATTATAAATAAGAGGGGAAATTCTTCTCATTTTTAAAGTATTGCAGCATAATTAAAGTTAATTATGCTACACACAACTATTATATTTCGTTCTTATTCTTACGACAAATATAATAATTACATAAACATACGATACAAAAATTCACAGCAAATTATTAATACAAAAATTGCAATAGATATTTGGGGATTTTGATTTTTGTTTCTGTAAAAATATGAACATTTATTTGAAATATATTATTTTCAATCAAACTTGTATAAGTCATTTTTTTGTAAATGAAACAGAAAAAAAAAAAAAGACTTATCTAAGTTATTATTTTACATCAAATCGGCAAATTAAATATAGCCATTTGGATTCTGTCAGAACATATATCTACGAGAATAGAAAATCTATCAATTATTCTGTTTACCCAGAAAGCTTTTATAATTTATTTTAATTTTATACCCTTATAAACTTTTTCAGCAGACCCACAGTGCAGTTTCTTTCCCACACTTTCCAAATCGAGCCAGATCTAAGAACTTGCAAACAAGTACCAATTATAATTCGAGACAGCATACTGCAAATATTATGCGCACCTACTGTTCAATAGAAGTTGTTCTATGACCTACTTATACTTGGATTTAAAAAAAAAAGTACAGCAAAAACAATCTTGACTATCAAATGCGAGAATTTTTAATTCGTAATTAAATGGCAATAGTAGATTTTTCTCTATAATTAAAAAAAAATCCCAAGAATTAGGAATACAATTACATTAATCACAGCTTTTATGGATTTCTTCTAAAATATCAAAAGATGTTCACAGTGAATAAAGCTATAAAATTTGTTTGCTTTATTCACTGATTATTATCTGACTTAGAAAAGTAAATTGATTGCGTTGCCGCACATTTTTAGTTCTATACATTATTCTTTTACGTGCAATTTCCCGGCTATAATCGTCGTTTCCAGCGAAGTTTACGAAGATAAAACGGAATCAAGACTAAACTATTTTCCACTTTTGAATTCTCTGAACAGATGGACAATTTAATTTTTCAGTCATCGAAACGAAATCCGCATACAACGCGTTTACTTTTTACACCTACGTGACAAATGCTGACAATAATAAATAAAACAAACGTAGTAGACTAAAATAACTACCAGGGTCGTGGGAAGGCTTGCAAAAGATTTATTTAGTCACGTGTGGCAGCCCAGACGATTCACGTGTTATTTAAACGCCGGTAGAAAGAATGTTTTTTTTCCCCTTACACATTTAAAAATTACTTGATAGCAAGATTAAGGAATTTCCGCTTATTCGGCTGGCTCTCTATTATTTAATTGCTGACTGACGAATTAATGGAAAGAACAGTAAATATAAATAACGTCTAGAATAAATGCTTCATATAAGTTTACCAAGATTCTAATTATACTTCAAAAATAAATTCGTAATTAAAAAATAACCGACTAAATCAACTCTCAAATATATGTACTTAATTAGATCAATATTGGAAAGATGCCAGCTTTTTCTTTTGATAAAAAAAAAATCTCATTTTTAAAAATATATTAAGGACTATATTTCTATATTTAAGAAGTGGTGATAAAAATAAATCCCAGTCTAAATAGTATACAAGTTTATCCTTAGCAAATAGTCTACAATGTGCTGGATATTTTGGACTTTCACAAAACCCAATTAAAAGTATAAACCAGTACAATATATTTTTCATAATTAAAAAGACAATAATATGTGATATAGCTAATTTTTTAAGTAATTTTTATGACTTTGAAATAAGAGGAAAAAAAAGAAAGGTTTTTCTTTTTCCTAGCTTAGTCTTTGATCAATTTTAATGAAACAAAATAATAATCCGATATAAATCTTTATAAAGCACAAATGCATATGAAAGAATAACGACTTTTGCCACAGAAAAATTTAAATATAATATTTAAGCCTGAAATTTATTTTAACTTAAAAGTTAGCTTACATATCATATTCTAGATACTATTTGTAATACTAAAAAATATTTCAACATCTTATTTCATATAGCAGTTCCATTATTTCATTTATGTACATATAACTTACCAAAACTATCAAAATAAGAATGCTGATAAATTATTTTCATTTCGGTATTTTTAACAGCAACCAAGTTATTTTTATATGCAAAATTTTAAAAATTTGAAATAGCAAATTTTTAAAACATTTCAGCATGTTTTATATGTATAAAATTAAATGAAAATAATGACTTCTTTTTAAATTTCTTTAAACTGGTCCTTTTACTGTATATTCATGCTTCATCAAGCTCAACCATGAGTTTTCAGAAGTTTGCTAATAATTAATCATCCTATATTTGTCTTGTAAATGTCAAATTCAATTACATATTTATTATCAGTATATTATGATGGATAATTATATATGATATATTCAATAAGAAATATATATATAATCACAACATCATCCTATGCTTTGCTACTAAATACAAATAATTGAAAACTTACAGTACGTTTTAATGATACAGATGCAACTGAAATAAAAGAATGTTAACTATTGCAGTATTAAAAAGCTTTTAGTAATTAAAAGCACTGCATACAATTTAGCATTATTTTTTAAATTAGAAAAAAATTAAAAAAAAAAAAAAAAGGTTTGAGATCTGCAATACGTAAAAGCTTGCGTGTCATCTTTCAAATTAAAAAAAAAAAAAAAAAAATACAAGATGACATGTTTTTTTTTTATCAAAGATGGAAACTAATAGATAGGACTTCAAATAGATCCAAGCTAAATTTAATTAATTTACAAATATGTATGATAAAATACAGATAAAAGAGTTATGGTTAAATTAAAAGCATTCTGAAAATTCAAATCTCATCAATTTTAAAGAACAGTTTTTAAATGACTTTTTATTATTAAAACACTTTTGATATTGCTCAAAATCATAATTTAATACCCTATTTTTCATTGTAGTGCCATCAACTGTTTAAGCTATCTTACATCTAGGTTTCAAAAGTACCAATAAATTTAACAGACCAGATTTTCTCACAAGAATTTTAATCCATTTTTAGATACAGTTTATGGTGAAATAATGCTCACCTCCATGCCAATTATAATCAGAGTTTTGGGTATTTTACTATCAATGTAAAATAACACATCCTTGAACCTCAGTATTAAAATATTTGTAAATTATTATTAGGAAGAATAAAAAATCAGCATCTAAAAGGCATGCAAAAGTCACCAGCACATGAAAAGAATGATATTTTCATCCATAAAATTCATTAAATAGAAAATTTACTTAAATAAGATGCTGAAAGCAACATTTAGATGAAATTACTCAAAACAAACCTTATTCATCTTCTATTTAATAAGGTCATTTTGCAAAAAAAAAAAAATTTGTATTATAATTTAATTATATTTCAAATAATTTATTTTATCATAAAATAAAATATTTGAAAAATTATCACAAATTAATAAAACTCTAAATCAATATATTTTAGTGCTAGTAAATTGGCTTATTTCCATACTACTATAATTACATATTATTCTGAAAGCTTCGTATATATAAATCTAATTAAATATTTGCCCTGATTCACAATATCCTATTTCTTCTAGATGCATGCATAGTTAATATTTGAAATGAATATTCATTTAGTTTTGTAATTATTTTAAACATATGCTAAGAAATATAAAAAGCCAATAGATGAAAGGTCCATGATAAAAAAAAAAAAAAATTAAACAACTAACAGATTTTTTTTATTTGGGATTGATATTTGTTTAACTGAGAAAACTATTCTATATTTTTAATTTTTAAAAACTGAGGGGAGATAAACAATCAAATACATTTAACTATTTCAGTAACACTAAAATTAGCTAAAATGTTTTAGCCACACATTTTTGCATAGTATGAAAAAAATATTATAGTTATATAAAACCATGGTTCACAGCAAAACATGTAGATAAATAGATCATTTCAATGAAATCGTATATATCAATATTTTATGTCTTACAAAATGGGAGTCATTCTCCAATTTTTTCCCCTCACATTTTCCACAACAGTTATAGTGAAAAAAAAAAATTCAGCAATTTTTTTTAAACTTGTTAAATGAAAGTACTTTTTGAAGAAAGAATATGCTCTTTAATATAGCAAATAAAAGGAGAAAATGAAGCGCCCACTTTTATTTTCAGAAATGTCATTTTAAAATACTCAAATAATTTGTAAAAAAAATTATAATTAAATTAAATTAAAAGTATTAAATATAATTTTTATTTATATTTTGATCGAATTTATCAGCTAAGCATAGTTTATTATTTCAGCGACATTAAAATGCTATGACTGACATTTTATTATATAAATACAACTATAAAAAGTTTTTAAAAAAGGTCAATTTAAAAATTATGTCAAAAATATTATCACCCTTACAAAGTTGGATTTAAATATAAGATATCGTAACTTTGCCTTAGGATCACAATAATATTCCAAATATAAAATAAAAACTTTTGGGTAATTTAAAAAATTTCTACTTCGCGGCAAATGTTTCGATCAGGCTTAAATAACTTAATATAAATATTTAATTTTTTTATCAGTTAGAAGAGGGAAAATATATTAAAAAGGTAAAATAGAATGATTATACTACATAGTAGCAAAAATTTCATAACATTCTTATTTCAAAATATATCAAAGGGACATTGTAATTATAGACGTGCTCTATCGAATCATAACAACCATATTCAAAAAGTTTTGACCCATTACAGAAAGCCCTAATAATCAAAAAAACAAAGCAAGTTATTGTAAGAAACTAAAACAAATTTAATTATTTAAATATCAATGCAACAAGTGGAGGATTAACTATATTTACCTTAATAAAAATAGCTAGCCAAGCCAGCTAATACACCTGTGTCAAGCATCCATATTCGGCCAAGCGTCTAGAACTGCGTATTTTGAAATTTTCAAAATTTTGGAAAGCAGCTTGCAAGAAAACTAACGATATTTCAATGACCGGTGTAAATTGAGAGTAGCAGAAACACGTTGAAGTTTATCAGTCTCGGGTAAAACAGCAACAACACTGAATACGGTGAAACGTAGAAATCCAGTTGAAACCGCTCTTCTCTGACCAGTCACAAAATTTCGGAAGCCCACTTGGCGACTGATTTATCGATTTTTAGAACTTCATATATTGCGCGCGTGTTTGGCCGCCAGATGGCATAGCTTAAGATATTATTTGGCGCAGTGCCAGCTAAAAACGGCGATCCTTCGAGCTGTTGAATAATTTTCGGGACTCGTTAATTTTTAATTTAGGAAAATAATTTAATTTTTCAAATATTTTAAATTTATAAAAGTGAATTCCAAAAATCAAACAACTCCTAAAAAAGTTATTTTATAAATTGTTTCAAAAAATGACATCAAGGATTGGCAAAACTCGTTGTATCATTAATTTCAGATTTAAAAAGAAATAGTGTAGGAATCGTCGACGAATAGATTAAAAGCATCTTGTTAATAAAAAGAACATTTTATCCTTCGTTTATTTAAAAGCTTGTAGTTTCATATATATATCTAATAAAGTAAGCATTCCCTAAGATGATTCGCAGAGAAAAAAATTCAAGGAAAGCGGTATCTCTATCTCAAGTTTGTAACATGACAATGTATTAAGCTTGATTTGTCTATCTTTCTTTATATTCTATATAATGACTTGTATACAAAAAAAAAAATATCTTGCACACAAAGACATGAATTTAACGTGCATGCGAATAAACGTTGTGGTTACAGCAATAAAAAGTATTGTTGTAAAATATACTTTAAAATATTTTTAAAAATCCATTAAAATCGGAGGAAATATTCAATGGAAATAAAACTGGTATGTCTGAAAAGGCAATTGTTTGAATTTTAAAATGGTGTAAAAATGTTTTTTCTTGTGCGATTCTATGCTCTACATTTGTTGAGTAAAACTGTTAATATTTCGATTAGTTTTTACTTTTTCTATACGAAGTATAGAGAAAATATTGTAATCATCAAAAAATTCGAACTCGAGATTTTGATAAACCTTGAGTCCGAAAAACACATTTTTGTCATTCTATCTCTATGCGTCTGTCTCTTGACAAAGATAACTGAAAAACGCTTTAAGCTAGAAGATGATATATGATATACGGAATTACGATCAAATTTGTAGATATTGATAATATTTTAAACGAGATCCATTCACAGGAAGTCTAAATGTCTTGCTTTCGAGTGCAAGATATCGAAACTATAAAACACAAAGAACTATGTAGAAAAAATTTAGTATATAGGTTTAGCATCTAAAATACAGATACTCATTAAATTTTTAACTAAATCCGTCTAATGGTTGGCCGTCTGCTTTTCTGTACTTTCGCATGCGTGTAAATATACTGGTTTGGCTTGGTTTAAAAATACTATACAAACTAGGGCTATTTTGGGATGGACCTCGTAATTTTGAAACACGGGTAGCTGACGAGGACAGCAACTGAGCTGGCATTCCCTCCATACCACACCAGCAGGAAGACGTTTGGCTCTGACGGATTAGGGCCCACTAAATTCGCTTTCATGACAGTTCTTTGGTGGAATCGGGGCCCGAACCTGAAGCCTTCCGGCCCCAAAGCCAAGATCTTAGGTCACCACGGCCCTAGTAAATTCATTGACTTAAGTCTATGTAATTCATTATGCTATCTTGTGATTACAACTATAGTTTTGTATCAAATTTTGGTGCCACTCGGGCAGGAAAAAGGTATCCTAAATACATATTCTCAGAATACTAAAAATACTAGATTCATGCCAAAGATCTATATTTTGTAACTATCGTTCACCACTGCCATGCGAATATTTACTGCCTTAGCTAAAGTCCACAATGTTTTGCAGAGGAAGGGGTGATAAGACCTTTAAGAGAGAGTATGCGAGAAAATTTCGAGAAGACTATTTCCACTCGTTAATTAAAAAGTTAGTTACGATTTGGTGGGAAAACTGTATTTCTAAATACTCATTACTACATCAGCTAGCAAAGAAATACTTACACGCCAAATACGGTAACTCGAGATCAACCGAGCAATTTTTGCATATTAAGTCGCATAACGCATCAAATAATTTCCAGATAATATCGTCTATAAATGTGATTATGTTAAAAGAAAGTGTATTAACTAACCAGGGGAAATGGTCTCCGCAAAACTTTCTTGCATACTCTCCAATAAAGGTATTATCCCCCATCTCCCACAAAAAAAAAATTGTGCATTTTGGGAAAAAAGCAGAGAAAACCTTGCATAGGATTGGTTATCGTCAATAAATATTAACTTTTGTCATGAATTTAAACTTTTTCTGAATCTATTGTTTCATTCTTGATAAGTTTTTTAGTGATGAATCTCTGGCATGCAATTAATAGCAATCCAAAATCGAATTTGTGTTTAAAATGCACAATTCACAAAACTACATTTGGAGTAACAAAATCCCTTACTGAATTTGATATATTTTAGTCATTGCGTTTTTAAGTAATCGCGTTTATATGTTCTGTAGGTGCAGACCGACCGATGGTCAACACATAATTCGATGTGGCTCAAAACTTGATAGATGTCTACACTACAGATGATAAATCTGTATACTTAATTTTATCTATCTAGCTCTCTTCATTTTGTAGTTATCGTGTTAACTTATGTTCGAATAGCCGAATAGTGACTCTCTGAACGGATTTTGCCGAAAATTCGGCAGAAATTCACAAATTTGTTGTAAAGACTGCATACCAAATTTTATCTGTCTAACTCGAAGCTTTATAAGTTATCTTTATCATAGACAGATAGAAAGGCATATTCCAAAAATGTTTTTAGGACTCAGAAAAGTCTGAAATGTGGAGATACGTCAAGATCTGGAGTTCGAATTTTTTAACGATTACAATAATATTTACAATATTATTATCACAATATTAACAATTGCAATATGTTCATTATATATGAAATATATATCGTATGTAAGAAATATCGCGTATATGAAAACACAAAAAATACCATATTAACTTAAAATTAATGTTTAATTTCATTTTCATTGTTATTCCACTGCTCAGAAATGATGCCTTTACATGAAGAACGTTACCTACATTAGCATTTTCAGATGCAACATGGACTGAAAGATTGGGAAACATTTATTTAACCATTTAGTGGGTCATGGCAGCTCAGTGGCAAAGTCTTGGCATTTGTGACTGGAGACCGCCCAATTCCTCAAGAAGTCGTCGTATAAGCAGAAATAATACACATTTAATCTTTGAAGTGCAATACTTTCTCATACTACAGTGGAATGACGGTTTCAAAATATTGAATGAATATCAATATATGCTGACTTAGGTTTCTTAGCTCTGGACACAGGAAATGACAACTTTTCATACTTATTCCCAAGAACAAATAGGTTATGTTAAAGCAGAATTTAGCTATGAAGAGATGGTTTGTTTAGACGCCAAAATGCTCTGGAATAGTTTGTTGGCAATATTTGAAAGATTTTTAGAGATAAAATGAGCGATTTCAAAGGAATTAATTTGTGTTAGAGAACAGCAATGTAGAATTTGCAACAAGTGAAAACCGGGCCGCGGTGGCTTGGCTGTAAGATCTCGGCTTCGGAACCAGAGCGTTAGAGACCCGATTCCACCGAAGAATGATCGTGTAAGCGGGTCTTTGCAAGTTAAATCCGTCGGGGCCAAATGCCCTCCCCACTGGTGTGGTGCGGAAGTTTGGAGAGGGGTGTGCCAGCTCAGGTCTCGTCCTTGTCATCTGACCATGATTAAAATTTACGAGGCCCTAATGTTGTTTTAAAACAGGACGTAGATATAATTAAACTAAACTAAGTTAAGCAACAAGTGTAACAGTCTCGAAGCCGGTATAAGTTGATCTAGAAAAATTATGCAATCAAAACACGATTTTGCTAACTCTGAAGGCGTATTTGCTTTCATTATTAGAGAGAGAGAGAGTGATCCGACCAAATTCAGAATCTTCTAAGAATCTTATATATATATATATATATATATATATATATATATATATATATATATATATATATATATATATATATATATATATATATATATATATATATATATGCGAAAAAATTAATCGATGTCCGTCTTTTCGCATCCAAAATAGAGTGCGGAAATTTAAAAAGAAGAAATCTTTAAAATTGAACAGGAAAAAAAAAAAAAAAATTCGATTCACTTAAACGTCCATGCAGTTCAATTATCAAAAGCTTGAGCAAGATAAGGAATTAAGGATTACATCTATTTAATTCAACGGAAACTTGAGCATCAAATTGTACGCATAAAACTATATGAGGCTTTGAAAACAATTATCTCAACTTCAGTTGAAGCTAGCACTTTTTGTTGCCGGATTATTCATAACAACGCTATGAACTTTATTAATTTATAAATTTATTAATTAAAAATGAATAATTAATAAATTTTACTTGAATTTTGTAATTTAATGTATAAATGAATAAAAATTCTGGAATTTATGAAAAGCTCTATTTTGCGGCGTTCTTCCTTGAGGAGAGTCCAACGCAAACGTACATAAGCGTCATTCACCTTGGAAGAGTTCAGGAAAATAAGCAGAAAAAATTTTTAAACGTATTTTGATGATATTCTTTTAAATATTTGGTACTTTCTTTTAAAACGTAAAGTGTGAATGTCGTTTAATTACGTCATCACTGACAAAAGTAGAAAAGTGTAGTCAATGAACATTACTTGCCAGTACTTCCGCGTTTGAGTACGGAAGACCCGCATTTATTGAATTATCCAACAAAACCTCTTATTCAATATCATTGCTGAAAATAGAAAGAAAAAGCTGCTGTCGCTGAGTAAGACTGATGAATATAGGATGAGTGCCAACAACGGCATTACACCAATAAAGAGCTAACTAATATTTAATTTAAATGAAAATGAGTATTTTAAAATATGAAAATGAGGAAAAATAAGCCGGAATTTTCATATATCAACAGCGAAAAAAAAAAATCTAAGATGGAATAGCAGCAACAATGCAAACGATTTGAGTTTTATTTCGACAATCAAATATATTGTAAAATACGCCTAAAATATTTTAATCAAATGAATTAAAAATAGAAAAAAAATTATATGTCAAAAAATTGGTATAATTAAAAAGATATATATATATATATATATATATATATATATATATATATATATATATATATATATATATATATATATATATATATATATATATATATATATATATATATATGTAATGATATTTTAACTCTAATTTCAATTTAATTAATTTTCATAATAACTTCATCTTAATTTAGCCCATAGTAACTTCATTCTAAAGTATTCTCTTATTTCGTGATCCAATTCCACTTTCTCTACTTAATTAATTCAAGAGAAGCTTTATAAAATTGCTTAGTCAGCTAAACGCCGATATTTTCACACGCTCGGCGTGAAGGGGTAAAAATGTCCAGTAAGCACATTCTTTCTTAAAAGATCCCTGTGTTTCCCTTACATGTGATCGACTTGCGTCAGAAATCCCTATCAGAATCTTATTAATATATTGGCACTGTGAAGAAATATTTTCCCTATCAAAATCTAAGGTTATATAAGGCGACGGATAATTTATTTCGGCCCTTTTTCCCCACTCCGGCTTTTGTACTGCTCTGTGGCGGACGTCTTGTCCGCGTCTCTGCTTGTAAATAATTATGCTTTCCCGATGGATATTAAAAAGAATTTAAAAATGTTAAAAGTCTTCACTGTCTTCAAACTACATCCTGCTTCACAACAAAAAATGTTATATATATATATATATATATATATAACTTTAAAATGCTGTAAACTATTAAAATGCAGGCAATTATTAAGAACACCATTTCTGTTCGAAAGACATCGCTGACATTTTTTTTAAATAAATGTTATTTTTTTAAAGTTGTTTGGGGTATAACTATAATTTAAAAGAGTTACAGTCGTTTAATATCAATAATATTTATTTGAAGTCTTCATATATACTTTACTAATTGGATGAAGATTAATTTCGGATGCTTAGAATGTATTTTACCTACGTCCAATTGTTTATTCTAAGTCCATTATTAAAATCTTGCATGCAAAGTGGGGTGGATCACAGAGAAGTGTAAAACGGGAAAAGTGAAAGATGGAATAGGGTCACGGCTTGCATATTTTCGAAACAAAATTTTCAAATTTTCTTTAATTCGTTTAATGCGATTCAGGTAAAACAGGGGTAGGCAGTCTTTTCCGGGGTAGGAGCTACTTTTAATTTTTTCAAGTTGTTGCGGTCCATGTAGTGGCGTATGGTGAGCTAAAAAGTTCTCCAATATTTATTATAACTTAGTAATAAATGCGGAATATGTACTTATTTACATAACTACAAATATAATAATAATAGCAAGATATAAATTAATAATAACAGCCGTCAGTGTTCCATAAATATATTTCTTTTAGCATATGCATCTTAAGTCTTAGTAAAGGCGGTCACCCCAAAATGGCTTGGTGATCCACTGGTCGATCACGGTCGACTTAATGCCCACCCCTGAGGTAAAGTAAAGATTGGCACGATTCATTAATTTAAAACAAAAGTACTTTTTATATTTGGATTAAAACAGGCTTGCATTTATTTATGAAATTAGATGGTATGGAAAGGAATTAATTCTGATGGCACAGATAAATTGAACTTATTATATACAATTAACCAAGCTTTTAATTCTTTCATTAATTTTTTTTTTCGTACTGAAAGAATATTAAATGGTCCATGAAAATTTTTCCATTGTCAAAAAGATTAGAGACCAGAGAAGAGTGTAAGAAGTTTAGTTTATAATTTGAGGTAGTAATACAAAAGTCTCTCATACGAAAAAATCACAGAAAAAGCCTCTTTCTTCTGTCCATCTCCATGGAAAATAATATTTACAGATCAGAAAAACAAAAAGAAATGAAAAAAGTAGAGTGGGGGGGAAATAAAACTTAGAAGAAAAAAAAGAGAAAGCAACCAAGGGTATGAAGAAAAAAAATTACATAATCTAATCTTAGTTTAATTCATTCCAGGACTCAACGTGGTACTCATTCATACACTAGTGTTCATTGAAGTTCATGGCTGATGTGACAGAATAATTCAAGGTCACCGCCAGTGTATTGACGTCAGAAGAAACTGGTACGGACCTTGAAGAACCTCCCTGAGGGGGTGAAGGCTATGCATAGAGAACAGATGGAGATGGATGAATAAAGAAATCCAATCATTCAACCTTGCTTTTTCATCCGCTGCTTCTTAGATATGGAGACTGTGATCGCTGTCGTTTGAATATTTATGTCAAAATGTAAATAGACGTTTTATAAGAACCCCTTTCCTTGCCTATACACAGTAGAAAAAAGACTGGGTATGGCTTTTGACTGTGATCAATTCAACATCCCTGTCAATGTTCACTTTGCGGCATTAAATCTTAAAATTTTAGGAAATACACCACTGACTAAACACTAACTAAAGTTAAGCTTCTTCAAACAACTCATTTATCAGATTTTCATTCATTTTTTCCCGACCCGACAGCATCAATTGGCAACACTGGAATAATCTGCTCTTATAAGCATTTCTACTATAAATTTGGGGGTGGGAAAGTTTTTAAAAAATACATGCCTCGATAGTTATATTTGAAAGGAAACATGGCTACGTTGGCCTAATAATAAAATTACGGGTTCAGTGCCGGAGGGTTTCGGGTTTGAACCCGATTCTACTGAAATATATTGTGTAATTAAGCCTGATGTACGTGAAATTTGACATTGTGAATCACAAGACTTCCTGCTTGAGTGGTATCAAAGTATGGTCAGAGGAGTACCAGTTCAAATAAATGCCATCCTTTTCATTAGACCACGGTTCAAAATTACAATGTTTCCCCTAAATAGATCAATAAGGTGTTTACTCAAAATGGGTCATTAAAACAACTAAACAACGCTGAAAAATATAATATACATATTAATGATAAATATTAAAAATATAAGAATAATCATGATTAACACTCACCAAACAAACAATGAAAATTGCCTTTTTTAAATGAAGCTTTGTAGTACCATCATCTTCCCTACAATTTCTAGATATAAAAGTCATTTTGCTTTATTCAGATATTTACCTTTTTGTCTCAAATGGCAAAAGACTATATGATAATAAAATATCCATCTTTCTTTTATTTCTATGTATTGAGCATTTGCAATTTTTAAATATGAAAAAAAAAATCATTAAAATCTTTGCTATTTTTCTACAATTCAGTTATTCTATTTCTGTGGATAAAATTTTAATACTTTATTGAGGTTAAAAAGAAAAAATAATCAATAAATGTTACAAAAAGCAAAGAATTTTGAAGAAAGAAAAATTGAAATCTTAATTTATGTTCAGAACTTTAACAAATTTCTTTTACGGAAAATTTTTCACAGTTCTTCTTCAAAGAATAGTTAAAATAACATTATTATTTATAACTATACCATCCTTATAATTTTTTTTTCTCTTAAGAACTTTCAGATAATCCCTTCAACTCTGGTAGAAATCCTATTAAACGCATAATAGGATTTTTTCCCCCCTCTCTCTGAATCCCAACAGAGGCTATCAAAGTGTGAAAAGGTAGAAATAAAATCTAGGCCATTCGCTTAGAAAGGGAATACTATTGGGAAAGGGAATACTTGACGAACCATTTCAAGGTTATTGCAGTTAAAAAGCTTTTAAATCTTAAAGAGTAACAATTCCCCCCACCAAAAAATATCTAGTTAAAGTTATTTGTAGCTTTACATATAAGATCTTTTTTTATGCTCTTTTTAAATTTTATAACTATGGAAAAACACCACGAAGATCATGGGGGATTTTTAAATTTTGATTTGAATTGTTTAACCGATACACTAACTAAAAAGTTCCACAAACTCAAGAACTTTTTAAATACTTTCTAAAAGTAAATGAATTAAGCCAATTTTCGCCGAGCAAGATTAATGTATTACGTGATCGACTCACCCGAATCCACGACCTGTGCACCATCAAATAAGGCAGCTTTCCTCTGTGTTTCCGTCTCTTGCGGTTTTCTTGGGTGCTTTGTTGCCTGTCTAGTTTACCGCCAAATTATAGGTAAACTGAACAGGCATCAAAGAACCCCAGAAAACCGCAAGAGAGAATGAAAGGGAGGGGGAGGTAGTGTGCCTCGTCTACAGTGGACAAGTCGTAGAAACGCGGCTTTTAATGGATATGGTCATGAATCTGTCATCTGGCCCATTGTAGGACCACCCCTATCTGTGGACGTAAAACCAGAAGCTTCTGCAAATTGTCGGTAAAATGAATAATGAACCCCGGAAAACTGCAAGATCGGGAAGGGGCAAAATATGCCTTTCCCAGGGCTGTAGATTAACGTGTTTGTATTTAGGTCGTGACCGCAGGCATTCAAGACTTCTCGTTGCGGAGGGAAAATATTAAATTTCAAACAGCTTCCAAATTTTGTGTTTTACTAGAAAAATCTATTGCCAAAACTTTTCAAATAATCCAGTCAGCTTACGGAAAAGCAGCAATGAGATTATGAGTGGCATCGATGATCAAAAAGAACCAAAAAGAAGTGGATAAGAATAAGTTATCGAGGTATATGCAATAAGATAAGAAATTGCCTTTTCCAAAAAAAGAGTAAAAAATACCAGTTGACAAATTGTTATAGAATTGTTTGCATCAGGCGCTTGCACGAAATGCTAGAAACCAGGATTCACCACAAATATGCGAATATTCACCTCCTTGTATCAAATTATTTTTCAAAATAACACAGTTATCTGTTATACAATTATATGTCAAACAAACAGGTACTTCCACAACCAGCTTATTTTTCTAATCTCTACATAAAGTGTTTTGTCCTCGTATGAAGTATTTGCTTCAGAGACAACAATTCTCAATTTCCGAAGAAGTGTAACGAAGTAGCAATGGTGTATGTGGGAAAAGGAGCAAGCCCCCTATTACATCTTTGTATAAGATTTATAACAAAAGAAAGCATAGCTGATTTTGGAAGTAGGAGGAATTTGTTTTTTGCACATATGCAGAACACGAAATTATTATGATATAGTTTACATTTTGATTCAATTTTAAATAAATCGATGATAAAAAGAATGAACAGACAATGAAGGGAAATAAAAGATCAAGGTGTCATCGGTATATGTAATGAGTAGTGAAGAAATCTGCCTTTTCTAAAGAAATAGCAAAAAATGCCAGTTGGAAAAAACTATTGCTCAGATTCCTGAACTTATCACGTTATACACCAGCATGAGACGTCTATAAATTAAATCTCTTAATCTCAAAATGTTATCATTTTGTTACTACCTTGAATCCCATTTTAGTACTTCCAATACAATCAAGGAATATTTTACAATTAGTGGATTTCCTTTTAACATTTTATAGTGGATAGTATAATAAGCGCATTTAGAAGAAATTTTACTTTCAAAATTAAAAATATTAATAAAAAATATGCACATATATTACTAGGCTTATATCCATTCCTTCCTAAATAGAATCTTAGGTTTAATTAGGTTTAAATTTTAAATTGTATTAGGTTTTTATTTGGAATAAAAATTTCAGATTAGAATCTCGATGCTATTATTTAAACTATCATCGATAAGATGATGAAATAAAGTTTATTATTAAAAAACAACAATTAACTAAAAATAAGAGTTTTTAGATTATTATTCATTGATGTGTTATATTAAAGCCGGTGCTATCTGGGAACTTTATCTAAATCTACTGAAACTATTCTTTTTTCTACTTTTGAAATCTATACATTTAAAAAAAAATACAATCCATATGACAAACTGCTATTTAAAGTCTGCATAAACTTGAGGAAAGGGGAGGGGGATGAAAACAGACAGATGTATTAGATATAAAACAGACAGATATTTGTATTATAAAAATTGTACTGCCAATTATAAATTGACAGTACAATTTGTTGTAATACAAACAATATCTTGTTCAATAACTATGATTGATTCTGTACCATGTGTAGAAGTGATCCAGTAAAAGATACAAATTTTATCACTGACGTTAACAAAAAAAAGATCTTGAAAAATATTTCTGTGTACAGAATGGAACAAATCAGTAAGGATGCTTTTATGGTAATCATGAAACCTTTCATTTTAGAAAGTAAAAATAGAAAATACTGAAAGAAATCTTTAATGATATAGGTGAATGTAAAATCGCAGCTTACAAATGACGTCTATTTTTTGCTTATACTCGTATATTGAAAATTCACAGCATGCTCTCAAGCATAGTAACATGGTTACTATGCTTGCAATTCATCTTTCATGAATACTAAGTCTTTTCATGTTTTTAGACAAACATGAATGTATATTTTACACGAATTAACAGGTGGTTTCGTTTCCATTCGTAAACCTCTTAAACGAAGATTAGTCCAACATAAGATCGGGTGAGACGAAAAGGGAAAAAAGTCATTTTGGTAGCTAACTAAGGCAAAATTTACGTATGTTAAAAAAATTCACGTCTTCTCATAAAACAATTATAATCAAAAGCAAACCTTTTTAGTCTATAACGCTTGATGCTGGCTGAAACATAAAAACTGAAAAAATCCGGTTTATCTGTCTTATCTTAAATTTGCGACAAATAACTGAAATTTGTATTTAATACAAGTAATAGAGAATCATTCATAGTAAAAAATATAAACGCCCTCCCTGAACCAACTATAAATAGAGTAAATGAAAGCAATAATAATTATAAATGTTTATAATCCTCAACAATTAGAAAAGTACGTTATAACATATTTTAGATTAAAAGAAAAGTAACGACGCAGTTTTTTAGTAATCTTCGATTTTAAGTTTAACTCTACTAGAATGAAATCAATTATGTTAAGATATTCTATGTACACTAAATACTAAAACATACATAAATTACTTTTCTTTACTCTTTTAGAGCTGTCACACGCTGATTTATTTTTGTTGCGGTGTTTGGATACCATGGTAACCCATTTGACCTAAAAACACAACAAGAAAGGCTGATTGCAATGGTGTGTCACTGATTACTGTCTCCGTTTTTGTCTTTGTTAGAGTCATGTTAAAAGTGCAGGTCAATTTCAGAGAACAATTGCTTTTCCGTCTAAGTCACGCCATAAAATAGTAAAAAAAAAAAAAAAAAAAAAAAAATGGTGAATATGAGTACTTGAATGAAACAGATTCCGATCCTGACAACAGATAGTTATTTCGATTACTTCTGGAAGAATCGAGAATAAATTATCATTTGGTAAAATCATAATAATAAAAATTCCTCAGTATTATCAATTTAAAATCGTAGAAATGGAATATTCATCAAAATAAAAAAAAAGTCGAAGTGGAAACAAATTAGTAAATAAATTAAACTTTTTCTGATACAACTCCATGAATTTGATGCATACAAAATCTTTTTAATTATTTATATGGTAGTGATAGAACTGGACTTACTATGTTATTTTCCTGTAATAATGTAAAATTTCAATATAACGCTTTTAAAAGTTGCATAATAAAATCATTATTTATTTATCAGAATTTGTTAGCTAAAAATTTATTAGCTAAATTTACAAATTAGAAATGAATTCACAGTTAAGTTTCTTATTTATTGAAACCTTCATTCCATCATATTTTGATATTTTCAAAATGGAAAAAATTTATAAGCATACGTTTTTATTTCAGAAAAAGATTAAATAATTTTGATTGTTTGTAATTGGAATAAAATAAAGATATTTATCAATTAAAATCAGAATTTTAAAAAAATGTGTCAATGTAACTAATAAAAAAAAAGATATTAATGCTAGAAAAGGCGACATTTGATAATTAGTATCATTCACATTATTTTCTGCACTTAATTATTGAATTGGGCATGCAATGCGTAAAAAGAATGAGGAAGTAATCAATTCATACAGATCATCTGGCATTGAAATATTAAACTATTCGAAAAATTCGAATTAAAATAAAGACTTCCGAAAGTAAAATAATTGCATCTTCTTTCAGACGTTTCCGGGCTGAAACAAAACAAGACCATTATCGTCCGTCCCTTTCTTTTATGCCATGTATTTCCTGAAGGAAAAAGAATTGTTAGCAGCGAAAGGTTTTGAAATTTGTTGAAAGAAATTTATTTATTTTGTTGAAATTATGTTTATCAAAAAAATGGCTTATGGATCTATATGCAGTGTATGCATGTCTCCAGTCACGAGATTTTTTTTTTAAATTTATTCGCAGAAAGTAATACTTTTCCAACAAGATTCATCTCCAGAATTTTATTCTGTTGAAAACGTTAATAAGCATGAAAGTTATATCAACGATATATTTACTTTCTTTGAGGAAATTTTTCTTTCAAAAAAGAAGTTGTGCACTATGACATTTGATATGCGTGGGATTCCGAATATCCCTTAAAGCTTCCAGTTCAGTGAGCAGATATAACAACTGCTGAATGAAAAGTTGTTCTAGTTATCCATCCATTATTATATCATTCTTTTTCATGGAGACTAGTGAATGTAGCGATAAATATTTCTTTTTATTTTGTACTTTTAGTATGTTTTATTTCTTTTTATTTTGTACTTTTAGTATGTTTTATTTCTTTTTATTTTGTACTTTTAGTATGTTTTATTTATTTTTATTTTTTACTTTTAGTAGGTTTCAATTTCTTTTTATTTCTAGACGCAACATATAATATATCGATTTAAAAGAAAAAACTTTTTTAAAAAATCGACATGTGTTGTTTCAATTGTTGTTCTGTTTCAGTTTTATCATGCATACTAAATTAGCACTTCAGTTTCACGCCTATATTCCGAGTTCCAAAATCAATTCCAATTTCAATTTTATAATGTCAATATGATAATATTATCACAACTCTTTTTTTGTTTTGCTTGTCCCTTTATTGGAACCGATCTGCAGATAAACAAGTGCATTGTTAATGTGTATAAAATACATACAGATTACTTCCTTTTGTATTTTATTTATTTTTCCTTCTAATTAAATATTACATTATTCCATAAGATAAAATTGTAAGAGCAACATGGCGCAATAATTAGTAAGTTTATTAAATAAATAGTTATATTTGTAATCCGGCTTCTTCTACAACCAAAGCAATGTCCGGAGATGAAGAACCCTTAAGTCCAAGAACTCCGTTAATTCATTGCCCATCGGCATCTTTTTTGTTTTGTTAATCATTATTCAACATCGAGCTATATAAATTCAGGGAAATATGAAAATTGTAATATACTCTTCGCATAAATCTAACTCGACAATCTAAAATGGTTCTTGTATTATTATCTATTCATTACTAAGGTAAATATGTACCATTCAAATTCCTGTTGTTATTATAGGAATTAACTGAAGCGTCAAAACTCCCCGTGTTGTGAGTTAAAAGTTATCTAATTAACTTCTTTTTGAGTTAGACAGGATCGTTCACGGCATTTTATTTGAAAGATCTCTCATTAGCAAAGAAGCCTTACATTCAGATGACCTTGAATCTTTATTTTATGCATCGCATGAATTTATGACACCTTACAAGTAGCACTGATCAACTAAGTTGATCTTCAGACCATGAAATAAACGAATGAACAGCTATCCATTATGCTGATAAGGGGTTATTATACTGAGAAATACAATGCACCGGCGTTACCATCTCGCAGAATATCAAATTTATACATGCAAACTTCCATTTATTACTGACTTGGCATTTTTAATGTTTTCACCTGCAGCTGAGACACTCGTTTAATTTAGCGTGACAAATTGTTGGAAAATAAGGCGATCCTACTTTTTTTTATTGTACTTCACGATATAAATTTATCAAGAATAGCACTACAAATTTGCCCACTTAAAATGAGTGAAGAATTCAGAACGAACTCTCTCGAACTAATTGCATCTCTTATTTTTAACATTTTGAAAACGTCTACAGAAATGGTAAAAGGCTAATTAATGACGTGCTAAAATTTGAACCGCAAATAGTAATATGAATTTCTTGAAAACCGTAAAGTATATGATATTTCCCGGAATTTTTCTTTGATACATCATTTTTAATTTTAAAAAAATGCTATCAAAATTTTATTTTTAAAAATACGAGTGAAAAATCTGCATTGAACAAAAGAATGTGAATTAGAATTAAACAAATTTTCTTTTTTAAATGCTGTGTCCAAAACAACATTAACATGCAATGCATATATCCTTCTTAATTGAGTAGAAATATTTAAATGAATACATTACAAAGAAATTGTTTCTGTTCTAACATCGAAACAGAAAGAATGTTAGAAATTTGTTCTTTTTCTTGAATTTTATACCATACATTATTATAGCGGATACTAAACAATTAAAAGATGAAATTGTGTTAGCTCTCTTTTGATTTTGACACAATGAATAGTTGGTTTGACACTATCTGAAAACAGTTCCATACTCAAATGTATGTTTGTCTTGATTCTTATATTAGATTCTTACTTTTCATACCAAGAATTTCATTCTTAGCATGAAAAATATCAGGAAATCTAAGCGAATTTGTTGATAATTAACATGAAATATCATGAATAATGAATGCAAACAAATTACTCGGACTTTATATTTTCTGTCTAATATCTATTAAATTTCAGAATTTTCATTATCCGTTATATCCTCCATAACAGTGCTGACGTTTGCGAAAGCGTTTTTCAGATAATTTCCCATTCTCTATCTCTGCTAATAATAAAGAAGATGGTATGTGCGTTGACTCTCTATAAATCAAAACTTTGTACCTAGCACGGTCAAATTTGTACAAATTTAATTTGAGGAGGGGGGATGTGCATCTCAAAGCGATTATTAAAAAAAATTACTTAAAAATTAAGTCAGTTTTGGTGTTTTCTCAGAAATAACTTTCGAAAATATAATCGCAGAAAAATTATTTTTACATTGTCTAAAAATTTTTTTCAATAATAATCCATTTATTTTCCGTGTAGTTTTTCCTTGTATTTTGACAGTTTTGTAAAGCAATTTTTGCATGGCTTTTCTAAAATATATTGCATAATTACAGTGGAATTCAAATCATTTTCCTTGTTTCATCAGATATTTATTCGCATAATATTCTTTTCTCGTTAAAATAAAAGGAGAAAATTTCTGTGTTTAATATTTGTGTAGTTTATATATGGAATCAGAAGATGAAGTTACATTATGAAAAATGAATCATACATTTACGTTTTTAATAATTTTACGATATCATGACACTGGTCTGCATAAGAGAAATTTATGTATGTAATGAATAGAACACGTTTAAAAACAAATAAAATAACTATGTAATATGTTTAAGATAAACATTTAATACAATTATAAATATTTTTTGGAGAAAGCATCATGAATATCAAAGTTATGAGTAAGAAATTTATTAGAATTTTACCACAACCAATATCTTCTACGAACCTGCTGGTTGCCAAAGGCAGCTAGTCTATACTTATATAAAGCTCAATGTGTGTGTGTGTGTGTGTGTGTGTGTGTGTGTGTGTGTGTGTGTGTGTGTGTGTGTGTGTTGGCGCTCTACAAGCCAGACCGTTCGACCTACAGCTACCAAATTTGGCATATGCATACCTTGGAGGTCGGAAATGTGCACCTGGTGTCACTTTTTTTGAATTTTTAATTAGAATTTTAGTTATTAATTAAAAACTAACTTTCCCCCAAAAAATCTTTTCATTTCCCCACCGCCAAATGAGTAAGGCTTCAGTTAATTGTTTTCTTTTTGCCACGCTAAAGAGAATAAGCTTAAGAAATTTTCGGCAGATTATTTCAAAGGATTCTGTTTATTTTATTAAGGTTTGATGCATTTAGAGTTAAACACTGTTAGTTAATCAATCTTTCAGATTCATTCTAAAGTACTTTTGAATTAAAATAAAACAGAATAAAGGAAATTAAAAATTTCTAATCTGCCTAGCGTTATCCCAACTGGCGTTGAAAATTCAAGCATTTGCGTTACCATAATTGGCGTTGAAAATTCACGCATGCGCATTGTGTTCTGATTGTTGACAACGGATACGGACTTGGTTTTCGAGGCTTAATATGTTTTCGACAGATTATTTCAAACGATTCTGTTTATTTTTTTTTTAGTTTATTCTGCTTATTTTTTTAGTGTTTGATGCATTTAAAACTAAACATTGTTAATTAATCGATCTGTACATGATGAATATGAGAAAATTTTGTTGAAAACTTCTAGAGATATTATATAAATTAAGAAAAATATTCTTTAGTGCCCATAAGGTTTAAATACTCAGTGACTCTGTTTTCAGTACTCATATTTTAAAAAAATGCTTCGTTTCAGTAAAAAAAAAAAAAAAAAAAAAATTATTATATTTTTGCAGTTTAATCATTTCCACTTTAATTTAAAGCATAAATTCTACGGGAGCTAACAGAAAATTAGAGAGATACATATTACGTTATGGCTGAAGGCCTTTATAATATTATGAGTGAATTATATGACTATTATAATTTGAAGTTTTAAAATATTTTAATGAAGAAGCAATTAAAATGGGAGTTCTATAAAATATTTAATTGTTAAAATTTTAGCGTGCATTAAGATTGGCGAACCGGCGCGGCTAGTAATTAATAAAATAATGTCTTATTTCGGAATACAGCATATTTTTGTTCTGAGCGGGAATTGTTCTATTTTCAGCTGTTTACGAATATATGAATAGCATATACATTATATAACGACAACACGAAATCACGTTACTGAAATGATCATTAAATTAATTTCTTTGAAAAACCATAGTATTCTAGAACTATTATCTTTCTTAATATTGTAAAAGAATCGCAAATTCTTATTATTTAAAATCAATATATAATGATTTATAAAAAAATATGCATACCCAAAATTCCTTCGCATTAATTTATTGATCTTCTCTTTTAAGTGGAGGTGATACTAACAGGATAACGATGAGCAATCAACCAGGCACGAAGAAATACTTATCGTAAAAATTAGACAGTAAAAAGAGAGTATCGTGGAAAAGATTATTACGTCATAGGAAAAATTATCAGCTGAAACTCCTGGTTCTATAAAATGAGCACACATTCATGCGATAACTACTTCATAGCAACGAATATGTGTGTGTGTTTTTTTCATGCAAATATTTCCCATCGTTATTTTATCTAAATTCCTTTAAAATCTTTTTCTGAGTCATGTATCTCAGGCAACATTATTCTTGTTTACAAACTACTTTTAAAAAAATTAGAAATAAACAAGGATAAGTATTTTTCTAGAAACTCACTGTCTAAAGTTCAAAAACGCCTCTTTCCCATAACAAATTCTTAAAAAGCCATACTGTTTTTTTACTCATGATAGCAGCAAACTAATTAAAATGTTTTATATTAATATATATTGTGTTGTTTCTCTTGTGTGGCTATATTACTTAGATTGAAATGTAAAGAAAATCATTTTAAAATTATAAATAATAGAAACAATAGTTAGAACACAGAGAGAATTTATTAAAAAATATCACTTTCATGCGCCGTACACCATTTTGGGTAAATAGGTGAGAGTTAAATAAATAATTAAAAAAATCAGAAAGTATCAAACTTAAAAATTTACAAACACGTTCAAATCACTTGATAAGTCTTTTTAGTTTATATGCTTTTGAAGTGTACGAAATATTTGCACTTTGAGAAAATTGTAAGAGACTTAATTTTTTTATAACAAAAAAAAATTAAAATAGGTATTTATTATATAAAGAAAGGGAGCATGTTAAATCTGAACGTGGATGAAATTTCCTAGTATGAGTACGATGAAAATTAAAATAATGCGTCTTCAACGTTTGACAATTTGACATGAAAATGCATCTAAGCGATTTAATTGAAATAATGTAATTACTATTCTCGGCGAACCAGAATTAGTCGTTAGGAAACGACTAATTACATCTACATAAGGAAAAGAAATAATATTTTTGATGAGATTGCAGTATTCTAAACAAAATGCAGTCATTACATGTTGCTAACAAAATGTTCAAAGAAATAGTGTAAAAATGATTTCAAAAAAAAATTTGGAATTTAATTAATAGTTTCGATAAAATAAAAGGTAAACGTTCCTATTTTTTCTGCAATTTCCTTCCATATAAAATCATTTACAGTTTTAAAAAATAATATTTTAAAAATATATTCTTGATATACATTTATATAACTGATACTGCAGATAAATTTTTTTCCAACGAACATTCTCCCTCATTATCCAGATACGTTTTTCCTCAACATAATAGATGATCATATAAATAATGTTTTATTGCGAAATTAACAAAATTTTAGTAATTTTTTAAAAAGTAAATCATAAAACAAATATAAACCTTTTTCTCGTAAAACTGAATAAGTTGGTAAGTAAAAATTTTTACAAAAAAAAAAAAAAAAAGTTGGTAAATTAAGTTAGTAAGTTATAAAAATTCTTTTTTATTCCTGTTATATTTTTCAAAATAAAGAATGTTTCATTCATTTTGAAATGATTTGTAAGAACAACTACCAATGTGAAATGAAACACTAAAATAGAACAAAGGATAATGCACTGTAAATAACCGCATACAGGGAAGACATAATTAAATCAGCACCTGCTCGTAAAATATTGACACGTAAAAGGCTTTCGAAAGCATGCAAATTCTTATTGACTCATTTCTCCTAAGATGTTCACAGAAAATCTTGTTAGTACCTGTTGACGCATTTTACAGCGGTGTTACTTGAATGAGAAGTATTTATAACAAGTGATATTTAGCAGGTGCTTTGTATTCAGGTACATGTATCATGCCCATGCTCAACTGTAGTTTTATGTTTATTTTGTGAATCTCCACCTTAATTATCATCACTGTTACCTAAGTTTCTTCAGATAATGTATTTATTTTTAACTAGCCACCTTTTTCAACCAGCATGTTCGGCTGGATTATTGGTTTTTTTAGGTTGTTAAATATTTAACATAAAATATATTTTTGAAGGAAGTTTTATTTTTTTTATATGATTCGATTGAAATATATGAATTCAAATTAAAAAGTGACAATATTTCGAAATAAAAATGGAACTAATAATCTTATTTTGGAGTTAAAAGCACACAGTTAAATGTTTTTATGGATAAGTTTGAATTACAACTTAACATTTTAAAGCATATAACCGATTGGGCAACACACAGAATTAAAAAAAAATATTAAAAGAGTAGAAATGCGCACCTCGGAGCAATTTTTTAAAAATTTTACTTAATTAAAAATTAAGCAGAATTCTGACATTTCTTCGCTATTATTCCCGAAAATATTAGTGCGAAAAAATGATCTTATTTTGTTTGAAATTTTGAAAAAAAATTTTTTTAATGCTATCAGTTTAATAATTGCGTGAATTTTTTCTAAATTTTGGTAATTTTCTAAATATATATATATATATATATATATATATATATATATATATATATATATATATATATATATATTGCCTAATTTCCAACAATAGCTGGATTTAACAGATTCCTTGAAATTCAATTCCTGGTTCAGCTGGACTCCCTGAAATTCAACCCATTTTCATTGTTTTATCAAATATCTAATCACATTAAATTATTTCAAATATTTCTTCTGTTGTAGAAAGCAAAAAAAGAATTCTGTTTAATATATATATAGTTTACAAGAAAGAAAAAGCTACAATTCCGTGAAATTTAGAAGTATATAATATTTATGTATCTAATAGCGTTATGATGTTATGGTACTGTTCCCATTAGAAAGAATGATGTACATAATAAATAGAACTTAAATAAGGCAATAAAAGTAACATGGCTTTAATGTCGATCCATTTGAAGGACACATTGACGTGAAATTATATCTAAACGATTTATTTGAGAACAAATATAACCAATATTCCTCACAAAACCAACTGGTCATCTGAAGCGATTAGAAGGAAATAAGGATATTGTTTGTTCCATTAAGCTCTCTATTAGATCACTTACAACTCGCCTGTCTTGATTTTTTTCTGGTTTTTGACTTGGCTTCTTTTTCAGTATAAACATGTATTATTAGAACATATGAAATGTCACTATCACATGAAGACTCTAATTGAATTCTATATTTAAATGGTTCAAATATTCATTAGTCATGAAAAAAAATGTTTATTAGTCAATTATAACATTTTCACATGGATAAAAAAAAGTTTTGCCTGAATTTCTGGCCATTCTTCTCACATTTCTCGAACAGAAGAAAATTCATATGTACGACTTGTTGAATTGATTTATTATCAAAACGAATACTTAGCAGGTATTTATTTTTATTCTTTCTAGCAGAAATAATAATGTATAGTGCAAGTTTTTAAACACCATTAAGAAAAATCAATATCAAAATCCTAATGATGTATCAATACAACTGGAAAAAAAATTCTTAGAAAATATATAAATAAAAGAAAATCCTTTTCAGAAAAGTAATATAAAATCCTCATCATCAAAATTAAGCAACAAAATTTTATATTTATAAAATAATTTCAAACAGTCGTATTTAATAGGCAGTTCTAAAATGTTTCAAGTCATATTGGCTCGGAACAGAACAGCAGAGTTAAACAAATACGCTATAATTTTTTTAAAGTCTAAAGCGCTAGCTTTTATATTCCAAATAATAGTTAAGAAAGTACTCTTACTCCAGTCTGCTTTTAGTGAAGTCAAATGTTAAAAAATTACAAACAACTTTTAAAAGGCATGTTAGCTTCTTATTATAGTGAGCTGAACAAACTATCAAAAAGAAATGCAGCTCCAGTATTTTATAAATGCCATTCAAAATCTCATAAAATAAAGAAACATTTCTATTTTTAGCATATTTGAGTATTTTCAGCATAAAACAATTTGATTTATGGATTTTTAAAACTTTCCTAGTATTAAGAGAACATACAAAATATAACTTTTCGATTTGTTCCAGTAAAAAATTGTTTAAATGATTAAAAAAAAAAAAATTCTAACTAGTCAAGCATAAAATATTTGCCTGCTAATGTTTTCATTCGCATTCATTGGCGTTCATTTCATTGACATAAATCTATAACATTAATGATAAAACTGAGTCCCAAATTTAATTAATTTATTAATTATTTAATTTAATTTATTATAATACGTTTTTGTGATTGTTACGTTTTTTGGATTCTCGCGATTGCATGCATGTAAAAATACAGTTTTGAGAGACGATCAGCCCTTTTTCGGCTTTAGTTCAAAATTTGATATGTATCTGAACATTAGATGCTAAATCTGTGTTCGGAATTTCATTCATCTAGATCTTTTTTGTTTTGGGGTAATCGTGTTCATTTGCTCTCGGATAGCCTGACAGACAACTTCCTGCGACTGGATTTTCTTCAAAATCTTATACAAATCTAGAAATTTGATGTAAAGGCCGCATACTAAATTTCATCCATCTAGATCAAAGCGCTATTGAGCTATCATATTTACAGACAAAGAATATTCCAAAAAATGCATTTTTCGGACTCGGGGGGGGGGGTAAATGTGAAGGTTTGTCAAAACCGCAATTTTTTAAACACTTTTTCGTTCTTTACCTCTTGTATGGGAGAAAATAAAAATTTCATGATAATAAAATTCATATCACAGAAATAATTTTAAGTAAAAGGTGTAAAAATGACTTTTATGCGATAGCATTTTCCGATGTTATTGAGGAATGATTCGATAATTTTTTAAATTTGATTCTTTATTAAATTGAAAATCTAACTAAAATTTTGAAAACTCTTTTTAATGAACAATTGCCATTCAAGAAGTAACTGCTAACAGATTTGAAAACTGAAAGTCCAGCAATCTGCCTTGTAAAACATTTCAAACTATTTTGGCATTGCACAAGTCACATGATGCAGTTTACGAATTGTATCCAGCCCATAAATTCTATCATGTTAAAATACAGGCGCAGAAAAAAAGAGTTTAAAAGAATTATCATCATTTTCAGTTGAAATCCCACTTTTATTTTCATATTTCTTCATAAAATCAAATACTATTATTAAGTACTATTACTTATTAGAAGTATTCATAAGTATTAATAGATAAAAAAAAACACTCTATTTTTGAAAATCCAGTACACATTGATTGAACTTAAATGATTCCAACCATTTAGAATCATAAACAGAAGAAATTAAAAATTAAAAAAAAAAAAAACTTGCATTCTCAGGAATTGTCCTTATTATCAATTGTATTTTTTGCAAATTTAAAATAGAACTATTATATGACATAATCATATATCTAATTAATTATATTTAAAATTATACAAAAATTATGCCGTTAATTATATAGCATTAATAGATAGTGTTTTAAAGTGCTTTTTAAACAATCCTTTATTCTAAATAAGGTTCAAAGTATAAGCGCTATTGTAACCATAAAAATGAGATAAAGTTAAACATTTTTGAGATACATGATATTAGATAAATTAATTTGCTTTTAAGCATTGAGCTAATAAAGCTTCTACTACTTAACTATTAGCAATAATTTACAGATTGTTAAATGTAATTAATAGAAAGATCACATTTTAAGCTTGCCATATTTATTGCAAAGCAGCTGCCAAACGATTTCAATGAATAATGAATAATGCTTTAAACATTCTATTAGGCTATTTGCTCTTCCATACAGATTATTTCTCCTATTATGATTCCGAAAACTGCAAACTATTTCTTGACCAAGAAGATATATTGCTGTTTCATTCCCCTCCCCTTCCTTCCCAAGCATTGTAAAGGCATAGTAATGGAAGGTTTGCAGCTGTTTGATCACAAGACAAAAACAGTATCTGTACTACAAATTTCTAATAAAAATATGCATGCCAAAAAAATCGAATCATCTAGTGAGGTTACGTCATTTTCTGGACAAAGTCACCATGTGTCCCTTGCCATTTATTGATCGATGGAACACTTACCCTGTCTCCTTCAAACGTTCGTTTTTTTTTTTTTTTTTCTTTCTTTCTTTTTTTTTTCTTTTCCTCTAGATCGAAGCTTTCCACGTGCCCTTCTTGCTCAACCCTAACACATTTCGTTCCAACCAGTATGTCTTAACTATACGTTTCGTTCCTTTCTTTTTTCGTTGAGTACAATGGGAGAGGAATCCGTCTCTGTCAGTTGAAAAAGATGTTTACATTGTTACAGTAACTGCTTTACATGTAACATGAGGACAGTGTCTCCTAGAAATGTCACCAGATACTCAACGATAGTCAAAGTAACTCAATATTTTCTTTACGTGAAAAGAAAAAAAAATTTGAGTTGAAGGTTAAAAAAATTAAAAGCAATTTATTGGATAGATTCTTACCGTAAAATGTTTTAAGATTTAATGATTATAAAAAATTAAGATTGCAAGTTATATTCCATTCAATTAAATTACAGTTATTTATAAAATTTCTACATATTAATTAAAAGAAATTCTGAAAGATAAAGATCTATAAATATTTAGAAATATTGTTCTAATATTTTTTTTTCTTTTCTCTTTTTATTCTCAAAAATCTGAAATGTAAATGATAATTTTAAAGAATTAGATAAAAATTATGATCACAAACATGAGAAATTTATTTAGAAGTCAGTTTATTAAATAAATTATTTTAAAATTTAATTTTCGAATATATCAAACAAAAATACAAAGAACGTTTAACAAAAATTTTAAGCGCTACATAACTTCAATGAATTTTACTAAGAAAATTAGGATTCAAATATATCCGTTACGGAGTGGAACATAATAGCTAGATTTACTCAAACTCAAGATTAATTATTTTTTTAGTTGTAATAAAACTGAATGAATAAGATTTAATTGATCCGAGATTGTTACAAGATTTCAGAGTTGTATGTTTAAAAATAAAGTTACAAAAATAAGGGCTCATTTTAGCTTCATTTTGTCTAATAGCAAGCAAGAAGCATTCTAAGAATTCTATAATACCTAATTATTTTGAAAATTTAAACACGCTTATAATAATGAGTGCCTATTTTTTTCATAACATGTTTTATTATTATTATTAAATAATAGAACATTAAAATATTTATGAAAATTCTTTTAATATTAAAGATACAACTCCAAATTAGCCTACTTTACTACAGAAGCATTGTAGAATGTTTTTAAGCATATTGCATCAATTTTTTTATCATATTATATCAAAGATTTCGATCCACATATTTTTAAAAAAAATCTTTAACTATATAGTTTTTTTAATAAAATTTTCAAGTTTTAAGAGAGAAAAAAATGTCCGAGACATTGCGGAAAATGACAATGAAAAAGATGCACATAATATAGAATAAATAATGAATTTAATTATATTTCCTTTTTTTTTCCTTAAAAGTTACATACAATATGAATTTAAAGATTATTAAAATATCAGGTACAATTCATTCTTCAGCATTTTAATGGAAATGGAGCTTCTCGACTGATACGAATAATTATTTCCTTAGTATTATAATAAATTAAAAATTATAGTTACGCAATAGCTAATGAATTTGATTTATTACTTTTTTAAATAATTTTATAAGACAACAGTATATTAATCATTTTAGCATAGCAATAATAAAGAAAATTTATTTTCAAAGTTTCTAAATCCAGTATTACAGTTCAGGCTTATCTGTCTTTAATATTCATTTCAAGTTCAAATAAATTATTACGAATATAAAATATCGTAAAAATGAAGACTCGTCTATATTACAAAGCCAAGTTCTTAATTAATTAATTTTTTTTTTTTACTATAAACAATTATATAAAAAGCTTATAGAAATTTTTTTAAAGTCGTTCACCCCCCCCCCTTCGTCTAAAAGAAAACAGAATTTATCAGTAGTTTTAAGTAAATAAATAATTCTTGCCAAGTCTTGCTTCAATTTAGTCATTAATCTTCATTTAGTCTGCTTCATTAATTTAAAAATTGTGCTTCTAAGCGATTTAATTGCTGGATAAAGAATGTTATTGAGAGGCAGAATCAGATTCTACGTTTTCTATCATTACAAATTTCAAGATAGGGAATCCGATATATCATCATTTTCTGCCAAATTCCTTGCAATGCTTTAAGAAACAAGATCAAACAAGTCAACTTCAAATTAAACGACCTGTTAGATAAATGAGGTTAAAATCGTCGGATGGACAGTTTGGATCCGCGATTGCGTGAGACGGATAGCAACATTGTGTTACGGAAATTAAACTACTCGTCAGCTTTCAGAAAATACTACAAGAATGCAACCATCCCACAGAAACCACGCCCACTCACAAAGTGGATTTTTAACGGAAGGGGGATTCGAACTTAATACCCTCGGCTCTGTAAGTTGAAATTTTACCTTCAAGCCACCGGAGAGACTACCTATTTAATATACACAATAAAGAAATAAATGAAACTGAAATACGTTAAAGATTAATGAGAAATAAATTAAATTATTCGAATTAATTATTTCATTTTTTTAGGTTTCATAATGGAATTAATGGACATTTGCCACTGCAAATGTCATTCTATATAAATGATACAAACATTATTTAAAATACTCTATAACAGACAATTGGAATTAGAAGTATATTAAGGGGTACTTGTTTCGTACTAAGAGCTAACTCAGTCTTTCAGTGATACCAATTTTATTTGAGTAGAAATTTTTTCCTAATTTTAATGAACGTTTAAATATTTTTTTTTTTTTTTGTATATTCTAAAAGAGTTTTTTTTTTTTTTTTATTGCTTCAGCTACTGCATTTATACGCAGTTGCGTTATAACGGCATTAAATTATTTTTGTGCGTAGTATCATTCCTTTAATTCAGAATTAATTTTTTTAAAAATATAAAAATAAAGGAATTAATAAATAAAAATAGAAAGATATAGACCTAAAACATTATCATGTTACGATGATGCAGATAAGAAGTTAGAATCTTTAAACATTAACGAATAAAAAAGTGCAAAGAAAAAATGGAGCCCATATAAGATATGCCCATATAATGTATAATGTATATAATGTACTAAGCCCATATAATGTACTAAATATAATACTTAATCTGTTAATGAATCATATTTGTAAATGCTGTTTGAATGAATAGCTACTTTAAAATATAGATTTTTGACTATGAAGAGCTTAAGTTTATAAAATGAAGCAAAGAATTTTAATAAAAAATGAGGGTTTAAATAGTGAGCAAATGATTCACACTTTAAATAAAACCAAAAATTCTTTTGCTGTATTAAAGGAAGTAATTGCTATTTCTTGTATTTTTTTCAATTGATAAAAAGAATATAAATAGCAATTTAATTTCAAAAGTGATTTTATGGTAGTTTAGAGAGAAAATGATAAAAAATTTGAAATAAGGTCGATAGTTTATTAATAAAAATGGAATTTTGAAACCAGTTATTGCTATAAGTATAAACCCCTAAAGCTAATTTTTGATACTGATTCTCGAAGCGATTTACATTTCTATTTCTTTTGAAGATTTGTAGATCTGTTCAAGAATACAAATAATTCTACATAATCTAATTAAAAAATTGGAAAATATATTTAAAAAAATAGAATTTTCGAAACAGAATTTTATATTTTTCAGATTAATAGCAGAGATAGACAAATTTGCTTTGCCTTTTTTAATTCTAATATGTTTTATTAAAAAATGCAAATATTTAATTTACAGATTTTTATTTCTTCTTAATTGTAAAAAATAGTAATTTCTACTAAAATAAAAAGTAAGAGCTTATTAATTAGTTATTAAATATAATTCAAAAAATAAATTATTCCTAAATCTTAATATTATTTCTCCCGTATCAGTAATTATCTCGTATTAAAAGTTATTCAAAATAAAATGTCAGACTATTCAGAAAAATTTTAATTTACATAACGAATTAAGAATCCTTCTTTACTTTTCGTTTTCCATTAGACAAAGAAATTTATTCTTTCACTAGAGTGAATGAATTTTTGTATTTTCATTCACCGATTTTAAATCCATGGAATGTAAATATAAAATCTTTTTGCAGGATATTTTGTAAAATGAAGCGAGGTTAAATATAAAAGTGAAAAATTAATATATCATTATTTTTCCAGGAAAAGTGAAGGAAAGAATTAAGGTTAAACAAAGTAACTCGGAAATACTTAACAATTAATTGATTTAAAATTTTATTGCATGCTTTAATTTGATTTATTTTGAAAGGATACTACGAGGATGTAAAAAGAATCTTTTGTCCATTAAGCTTCCATATGTAAATCAGGAGATGACACAATTAATTTATTTATTTGACAAGTTTCTGAAATACGGATTAAATATTTCTATTATGTCGGTAAAATCTGTCTCAAGTTTTACAGTTCAGCGATTTCGAACAATTGTGATGGAATAAATAGTTCTATGCTTAAAAACGAAAAGAAAAATAAATTGATCTATTAAATCCACATGGCATGCAATGTTCACATTTACATAAAATAAAAATTATTCTTTAAAAAGAACTAGATGAAAAGTAGGAAAATATATAAAAAAAATTTAAGTTTCGAAGCAGAACTTTATACTTTTCAGATTAACAGCAGAGATAGACAAATTTGCTTTGCCTTTTTTTTTAATTACAATGTTTTATTAAAAAATGCAAATATTTAATAAAACATATTGGAATTAAAAAATAATTTTAACCATTACTTTTTTATTTTTTACCAAAACATGTTTAACCATTACTTTTATGATATAACATGAATATAACAAAACACAATATGTTCTTGAAGTGTCGAATAAAAGCAATTTCGACTATTTCTTAAAAAGTCTGTATATTTAATACAGCGAAAACAAGTCATATATTAACTGATGAAGAAAACAAAAATAAACGCAGGCTATCATCGCCATTTAGAAGTTATAAGCAGAAAATAACTAATATTATATTTGTAACATTATTATGTTGCAAATATAATTAATATTATATTTGAAACATTATCTCGAGTTAAGATTCGACACACATCATAAATCTTTAATGACTCTTACACTCCAGCTATATTGAAATGATTGCCAAATTTATCAATTAGAATCAAGTTAAGAAGTCTAAAAAGAAGTTCTTAAAAAAATTTTATACTCTTAAGTTGATTCTTTTTTCTTTCTTTCTTAAACTATAAAACTGAAACATATCTAAATATCTAAAGAAATGAAATTCTGCAGGATATTCAAAACCTTTAAAAATGAAAACTTAAAATAGAACATGTAGCGGTAAACAAAATGGTACTTCAGCAGTAATTGGATATAATCTCGTTTACGGCTGGCTAACTATAAATCAGAACATGTTGCAACAAGACTACGCAAACACCTAATGCTGTAGATTATAATAACGACTAAAGTATTGTATAGCATTTAGTATATCATCACATACATTAATAAATTATATGAATTTTAGGTTAATTATTTATAATTATGTACATCGTTATATTAAAATTAACAAATTATGTTTCTGCTTTGAAATTAATAATAGTGTAAATTTAAAACGGTATTTTGTTTTATATGGTACAATTATTTTTATAGAGGTGGTTTAAATAAATTAAATGAATATTTACGGCAGGAGCATTTTCTAATTTTATATAAGAAAAATAAAGTGAACTTTTATATCATTATAAAAATTACTCATTCATTTAATAAATATCCGAAATATAAGCATATAGATAAATATATATTCATGCTTTAAAAGATTCTTTTTTAATGTGTTTGCTTAATGTATTCCAGTTAATCGATTGCACAAGATCAGAACACGAGGCAACACAATGAAATGTATTTTTCTTGCAAAAGAATATTCTCTCTTTTGAAATACACTCAGAATTAATTTTATTGATTAAAAAGCCCTTTTGATGCTTGGAATAAGCTGAGAGAAGTAGCAAGAAATTGTTTAAAACCAATAAAACAATTTACTAACGTAGAAAATTATTGAGTTATTGGAAACCTTTGTTAAAATCATAATTAGTAGGGAAAAAGCAATGATTGTTTATCAGGACAATTTTATTCTCTTTCCATGTATTTATTAAATTCACTTTAATCCTTCTAGTAATTATAGAAAATTAAAATTTTCGCTGCGGTTATTTCGTGACAGTAAATTTTAAAAGGTAAAAAGTTGATAAAATACAATTATTATTAATCTTTTATTATTACGTTGACTCGAATGCTTTCATCCACGAGTAAAAAAATTAGCTTATTGTATTTTGTAGTTTTGAGGTCGTTGAACTATTTGTTTTCTACCACTGCCTTTTACTCATTTCCCTTTTAAAGGAGCAGAACTAATTAAAAGACATTTTTACGTGTGATTTAGCGAATGATAAAATCCCTATTTTAATTATACAAATGCATTATGCTCTATTTAAGTCTGAATATACCATAGAATGATATTGTTTATTTCTGTAAAAGTAGAAATAGCTGATAGATTGAAATTTCGAACGAAGGCAGTATTATTTTAAGTGCTTTGCATGACATCTTCTAGAATTATTTTCTAACCTAGCAGCATGAAATGCAGATATGCAAAGAATCCACGGATATTTTACATTGTACAAATTATCCCTTTCCATTATGACTCATTTTTAGCAATTCATAAAACGTTTTTACATACCGATTTCTGTCATCAGTACTCTATTTAATTGCATAACTTCTATCTCTCTTTTTGGCTTCAGATAGAATTTATTCAAAATATCACGCACTTTATACATGGAAGCATTAAATATTTTTCGTTGATGCGAATTCTTCAGTTATTTTTTTGTATTAAAAAGGTTTAACGATAGACTCGACCAATAAAATACTACGCATGTAATTTCCGGGTTGTATTTATTCTTAAAGAAATTTACAGTTTTTAAAGAAGAATATAATCAACATTTCTCAACATCCATTGACGGTTCGAAAAAAAATTCGAGAAGTAAATGAAAGCTGCAAGATAATAATTAGTTTATATTTCTTGTTAGATATAGTTTCATTACATTGTACCAGTATTTGCATGTCTAAATAGATTCAAATGATAAAATTAAAAGGATATGCCACGTATTTATACATAGTTTTTGCATAAAAATGTATACGATTCTGCACAAATACGTCGTTCATGCAGATAATTCTAACTCTAAGAAACGAACTGAAACGATTAAATAATCAAATGAGTTTCGATGTTTTCATAGGCTTAAGAAAATTTATAAAAAGCTTAATATGTTTTACTTAAATTTTTTTCTAATAAATAATCAACTGAACACAAGTATACAAATAAAAAGATTCATTATTAAAGGGGGAAGACTTACCTATTGGATAGTTAATACTGCCGCAGCGACGAGGAACGGCCGATGCGTTCTGGTTACTGCAATTACCAAAAAGAGTTCAAGTATCTCCGTCCACAGCGATTGCAAAGCAGGCACGATAAGAAATGCGATACAAAACTCAAAGGTTTCTAAAATCGCGATAGTCCGGGTTATCACAAAATATAGCTGGGGGAGGGGGAGGGCTCGACAGGGTAATAAGTAGCCGATTGGCTGAAGATAACACATTTGCTTAACAGATAACCAACAGCTGGATTACAGATACCGCAGGGCAGGAGTGAACATGCCAACGCAGAAATGGGCCCCTACAGATCCCTTTGTTGGATATCACTCTACCTGGAAAGGTAAAAGAGAAGGGTTGGACGCTATCGGAATTCGATTTCAGATGTTCCGACAAGAGATTAGTGACTTATATTCAGCGTAATACAATAAATATCAATAATTCACACTAAAGAAAATTGAAAAGATATGAAATTAACTTTTAAATATAATCCAACAAAAAAAATTGCATTGAGAGATTAATGCTATAAAATAAAAATGGGCATTTAAAAATAATTTCACTTCTGTAGTATCAGTTTGTTACTCTAAATCAAAGATTCTAATGTGTGGTACACTATTTAATTAGGGATGTGAGAAAATAATCCTGGTAATGTCGGAAAACACAAAACAGAATGAATTTCAATAAAAGGTTATAGAATCTTATTTCCCCCAATTGGAGTTAAAATCCTGAAACGGTTTCACTAAATTAGAAAAAAAAAGGTAGGCCCTATTAATTGATTGATAATTATTTGTTACCAGTCCCACCCATCACCAAACATATTCATCCATGAGTCATCTATGATGCGCAGTTACTCATGAGTCATCCATGTCTTCCCGGAAATTATAGCATCACTAAATACTATTGATACTTTTACTTTCGCCCCGCCCCCTTGTTTAGGGTTATCGAGAAAATTCCCATCAAAATCTAATTGTAATTGTCATTTTTATGAAATAAACTTATGAATCATATTGATGTTTTCACTTGAATAACTGATTATCCCAATGAATAATTATTAATTTTCATATATTACGGTATAACGTATATAATACGCATATACGTTACATATTATATATCTATACTTATAATAAAGCTCAATGTGTGTGTGTGTGTGTGTGTGTGTGTGTGTGTGTGTGTGTTGGCGCTCTACAGGCCAGACCGTTTGACCTACAGCTACCAAATTTGGTACATGCATACCTTGGAGATCGGGAATGTGCACCTGGGGTTCCTTTTTTCGAATTTTTAATTATAATTTTAATTATTAATTAAAAACTAACTTTCCCGCCAAAAAAATCTTCCATTTTCCCCACCGCCAACTTTTCCGCCAAAAAAAATCTTCCATTTTCTCCACCGCCAAGTGACTAAGGCTTCCGTCTTTTTTTTCTCCCAACAGTAATGAGGCTAGGGTTAATATTTTTCGGCGGATTATTTCAAACGATTCTGTTTATTTTCTTAATGTTTGATGCATTTAAAATTAAACATTTTTAATTAATCCATGTTTCAGATTCATTCTGAAGTACTTTTGAATTAAAATAAAACAGAATAAAGGAAATTAAAAATTTCTAATCCGCATAGCGTTACCCCAACTGGCGTAGAAAAAATCACGTATTTGCGTTACGTAACTGGGGAAGAAAATTCACGCATGCGCATTCTGTTCTGATTGTTGCCATGACAACCGTTATCAATGGATGATTTAAATTATTTTTGAGTTAGTCGCATGCTTTTGTAAGTAAATTGTATTTATGTTATATATTTTTTGTATATTCTTATAGTTTTAAGTACATCGTTTTTTAAGTAGTTTTTTTAAAACCTGTTTTCAACCGTTTATTTTAAACGATTTGTTTTATTTTCTTAGTGTTTGATGCATTTAAATTTAAACATTGTTAATGAATCGATCTGTTCATGATGAATCTGAGAAAATTTTGTTGACAAATTCTTGAGATATTACATAAATTA
The DNA here is from genome assembly GCF_947563725.1 of Argiope bruennichi. Lineage (NCBI taxonomy): Eukaryota > Metazoa > Arthropoda > Arachnida > Araneae > Araneidae > Argiope > Argiope bruennichi. The sequence goes on from NC_079158.1 coordinate 123,086,440, forward strand.
AGAAAGATATTCTTTAGTGCCCATAAAGTTTAAACGCTCAGTGACTCTATTATCAGTAATCATATTATTAAAAAAAAATGCTTTGTTTCAGTAAAAAATATTATTATATTAATTGCAGATTAATCATTTACACTTTAATTTAAAGCATACATTCTACGAGGGGTAACAGAAAATTAGAGAGATACATATCACGTTATGACTAAAGGTCTTTATAATATTATGAGTGAATTATATGACTATGAAAATTTGAAGTTTTAAAATATTTTGCTGAAGAATCTATTAAAGTTGGAATTGCATAAAATATTTAATTATTAAAATTTTAACGAACAATAAGATTGGCGAACCGGCTGGTCGCCAAAGGCGGCTAGTATATATATATATATAATAAGTATATACGTATATAACTCGAAACGGTTTCAATGCTACTTTTTTTTTTTGTTTATTTTGATGTTGAATGAATACAACATGAATGAATCAGAGTCAGAGTATGAAATTACCAACTGCCTAGGAGCTCTGCAACTTTAAAGAGTTTTTTTTTTTAATTTGAAATAGTTTTAGAGTAATTAAATTTTTTAACTTTCTTTCAGTTTAGAAATCCCATGCTCTCAAACTCATGCAAAGAAATAGCAAATACAGTTCTAATTTTGGGGCATTATTCTAGCAACATTTCTAATAGATAAACTTCCTGCAAGTTTTATATTGTATTAAGAAAACTAGAAGATGCGTCGTCTAGACAGGCTATTATTTTGTTAACAGTGTCTCGGATATGAATGTCTCAAAATAACTTACGAAAGCTGTAGTAGAAAATCTCATGCACATTGCAGAACGCTTAATTTTTTAAAAAAAAAAAAAATTACTATTTGTAGTGCGCGTCAGATATAAATAAATAGTTAAGGTCTGAAGATGTAAATATATTAAAGATTTTGTTTCCTTGCATTGTTTTTCTTTTCTTTATTATCTTGTTTAAAATTAACTTTAAATCAGAATTTAAAATTTCTTTGTATTTAAAATTTTAAAGCAACTCTCTTGAAAATAATGGACAGTTAAAAAAAAATTTTGTTATTTCATTCAAAATTTAATATTTAAAACTGCTTATAAAGCGATTAATTTAAGATCTATAAATATATCTTGGTTTTGAAATTGAAGGCGTGAAAGAAGGCAGAATGGCTTACAATGTTTAAAAAGTTCTAGAAAGTTTAATTCGACCTTGAAAAGAATGAAACAAAATGCGAAATTAAAAGTAATTGTTGCAAATGTTATTAACTTAATTCGAATCGTTTAGCTCTGAAACTAATCTCAGCTTAATATTTCTGCAAATAATAAAGATATGTGCATTAAACGATTAAATATTTGTGTGTGTGTGTCTGTGATGACGTTCTACAAGACAACCTCGTAGATCTAGAGTTACAAAATTTGGCACAGATTTACAGTGGCCGATAAGAATGTGTACCACAGAGTGAAGTTTTGAAATTTTAGCACTTTACCGGAATAACTTCTGAAAATATTATTGGACATAATTGTTTTTTGCATCATTTTTAAAGTGGAAATTTTTTCCCGTATAATGATATCCATTTAACCATTTAAATGTCTAGCAAATTATTACTAAATTTAGGCAATTTCTTAAAAAAATAATTTTTGCGCAATTTCAACATTGTTGAACAAAAATTCAAATCGTTTCCACTGTTGAATCAAATATTTAATCATTTGATCTACTTTTGTTATTAAATGCCAAGGAAGAAGGATTCTGTTTAATATCTGTGTCGTTTACATCTGGATAAAGGAAGTTATTGTTGCAGTATCGTGGAAGTTAAAAGAAAAGTTATCTGGGTATCACTTTTTTTTAATAGCACTGCTATGCCATGGAAATTGACTCTATTCGAACGATTCATATATACAATGAATAAAGCAAGTGTATAATTTTGATAACTGTAATAATTTTAAGCTCAAAAATATTTTCTTTGAGAAATCGTGAAAATTAATTTGAACATTAAGTAAACACAACTAATGCTCCGGAAAATCAGCAGATCGCCAAAGGCGATTTATTATTAATAAAACCTTATTTGCGAGGAGAGATAGTAGGGGAGTTGTGACAATAAGGAGTACTTATTAACTACAACTAAAAATACAGAAAAATAATGCAGTTTCGAAAACAGTGAAGAGACTTTCGATTTCTTGACGTCCTTTTATTTCATTTTGGAGAAGCAGGCATTATGTACAAGCAGGAGCGAAGAGCAACACAGAACGACACAGAAGGAAATGAGGGAAAAGCTCTTGTTGAACATTTTATCCCTGGTCTTATATAACCTGAGATTTTGATAGGGAAAATATTTCTTTATAGTGTTAATATATTATTAAGATTTCGATAGGGATTATTGCCACACGCCTCGACAAGGCAGGGGAAACACAGGGATCTTTTAAAAAAGAATGTGCTTATTGAACATTTTTCTAGCCATTCACGCGGAGTGTGGGAAAGTTAGGCTTTTAGCCGATTCAGCAATTTTACAAAGCTTCTCTTGAATTAATTAAGTAGAGAAAGTGGAATTGGATCACGAAATAAGAGAATATTTTCGAATGAAGTTACTATGGGCTGAATTAAGATAAAACCCTGGAAATCAATTAAATTGAAATCAGAGTTTAAAATATCATTACACACACACACACACACACACACACACACACACACACACACACACACATATATATATATATATATATATATATATATATATATATATATATATCTGTGTGTGTGTGTGTGTAAATTTATTTATGTCTTTTTGAATATTAGCATGTGCATATATCTAATATTTTTGTTTCATTTACATATATAATCCAGGATCGCTTGCTAATGTACCTTATTGTAACCCTTCTTCTTTTTTCGTTTCTTTAAATTTTGCTGCAGATAATTATTTTGTATTTAATTTATTTTAAGCTAATTTTTTTATGTCCTATAAAAACCAAAGGTTTCCAGTCCTGTCATGAGGCCCCAAATTATAGTCCTCAACATTTGACATTGTTTTAAATTTACAATCTCCTTATTTTATCTTTCATTCTCAGTCTCTCAAATTTGTGTTAATTTTATCCTATTTCTATTCATGGTAAATGGGATCAGAAAATATATAAGGATTTCAATCACTGTTTCTTTTTTTTTTTTTTTTAATGTCCAACTTTGATTTTACTATTTACCATCTGCCCGTTTTTGTCTATATATTTCATATCTGAAATATTATTTCCTAACTTTAAGTAAAATAAAATTGCTAGGAGTATTGCTCCGATGCTTGGGCTCTGTGAGTTTTGGTTATTTTATTTATATTGTGCCCATCTAGATTGGTTATATAATTTCAATATTATGAGTACGGGGACCAAAGGATCGCGTGATGTCTGTAGGTATGTAAACACGATAACTTAAAAAACACGACGAGTAAATAGACTGGAATTTAGCATGCGACTTTTACACCAAATTTGCAGATTTGATTCAAATTTTGGACGAAAATATTGTCCGTGCAAATACAATACCAACATGTTTAACGTCTAGCATATCATCTTATGATTAAAACTGTAAATCTGAATAAAGTTTGGATCTAAACTGCCGACAGCCACTATTTGTCGGTCTGTATATTCGAACACAAGTGAATTCGATAATTTTATAACACAATGACTTAGAGAAATGAAATTTGCTACGAAGCCCCGTCACCAGAATTGCTAATTTATATCATATGCTAGGAGTAATCCGTGAAAAAGAATATATTTAAAATCTATAGTTGGTTTTCATCACTACACATTAATAAAATGAGTAATATTGCGTTAGCACATGAGAGAATTGTATAGGAAAAAAATATTCCGCTAATTAGATAGTTCTATTAACGTTGTTAATTTGTTGCGCTGATTTTTCTGTTAGCTAAACTTTTCGAACTTAACACTATTTATGATCACGATACAATAAAAACTCTTACTTGTAAAAATGTGAGTATCACCGGTATTATTTGTAAAGTAACCATTAGTGAACAATAGCTTTATCAATTTTCCAATATTACTTTCTTTTTTTTAACAGTTTAAACTTACCAGTTTGCTTTGTAATGATTTTCAGTGTTTAAATAGCATTGTCTTCGTTATGAGAATGGCGGAACTACACTTTTATAAGACATGTTTAACTAATTGGCAGATCTATAAAACATAAACCAAACCTTGATTAATTACAAGTGAAATTCATTTAGAGCAACCAAACAAAAAATGGATTCCGTACTGATATAACGTTTCTTTTACAAAGAAACGTTATATCAGTACGTTTCTTATACAAAGAAACGCATATATTACACAAATTCGCATTTAATCTTGATTCAAATACATCATCGATCACCAATAAATTTTGAAATGAAATATGCCTCACAATTTTCAGAAAAAAAGAGATAATCTATACAATCGTAAGGCCGAAATGGATGCAAATGCATAGAGTTAAGAGACTTCAACATCGAAAGGTCTAGAATTTTCTATCTATTGTTCCATTTAAGCCAGAACTTTTGGCAGGCTGATATCTGAAATGTTCTATTCTTCATTTCTTCCCTTTGTTAAGGGAAGCTTTAAAGGATGGGGGAATGATCGACCAGTAGTCTTGAACAATGGTTTATACTTTCTTTCTTGGACTCTAACGAGAAAGCCCAATACCTTGACGAATTCAACCCCCTCGTCGTTAACAAGCGTCCTTTCTTAGAATTCCAACCGACCTTAGAAAGCGTCATTGCTTATTCGCGATTACAGTAATGATTGTACAAAAAAACCATAAATCAACTATGTCAAGTGACTATTTCAATGCTATTTTGGATGGAGGGTTTACTAAATGGCGCCTTACTGTGAACACTGAGAAATCTCGAGTCTTAAATTTAGTAAAGAACACTTCATCATCGTTCTCTTCACCTTCCCTTTTGGAACTATTTGTAAAACCATTGCAATTGTCTTACAATATTAGTATATAACACAAGTTAAGTATAGTGAACTCATTATCGATAATAAATTCCCACTTCATTACCACATTCAACACATCGAAGCAGAATTCCACATCGAAATAAATATGATACTATATATCATCGGACGATATTCTAAATTTTCGTCTGAAATTTTTTTTTAAATATTCAAACGTCTTTTTTCTTACATTAATGAGCACCATTCAAATTTTGGGGTTTAGGTATTAACAAAAAAGAAGAAGAATCTGATCCTTCAAAATGAATTATCAAGATCTTAATTTTATTTTTTGGTATTTAATCATCCATATAATTATCACTCCGTAGTGTTAATCATTAAATAATCATCAATGAGAAACATCCTCAACTTAGTCATTCACTTAGATCTGAAAACAGAATAGAAGGTAAAAATATAACAAATCTTTGAAGAAAAATTTCCTTCGGTGCATTAAATTATAAGAAAAATTCATTTACAAATTAGCAGTTTTTAAGGTGTAATTCAAATAAATGCAAATATCCAAATTTTTCGAAAAAAAAAATGTAATATCACTTTCAAACCATTCTAAATTCGCTTCAGAAATAAATTCAGATGATTTGATAGCTTCCACCTCAAACTGTGTTAGAATTCAACTTTCCTTACTTCTAATCCATTCTTCAGTAGTTTGCATTTTTAATGGTCCCCCTCCCCTTTTTTTATCCATAAGCTTGCCAGTTTCCCTTATTGTTGGCTTCCATTCTGAATAGAGGTTCCTCGCACTGAGACATTATCTCACAAACTTATATCAATTTCTACGAATCCTTCACTAGGTCAATGCTAGAGGGTAAACACGTGTGCAATGAAAATCTTTATGAATTACACATACTTTGGTTTGGTTCAAATACTAATAACGTAACTGAAACAATAACCTAAAAATATGTGTAAAGTACTTAATATAATTTTGAATTAACAGAACCCAGACTTCATAGTTTGGGTAACTTTATATGATGATTGCACGAAGCTTAGATATTGAGTTATACTGCATTTTGAAGATAATTATACAGCATTAGTTTTAGAAAAAAACTCTTAAAAAAAAAGAGCTTCTACTTCTATAAAAAAAGAGTGATTGCAAGAAATTCAGATAATGAATTACTTTGAATTTTGAAGATAATTATACAACATTAGTTTTAGAAATAAAACTCTTTAAAAAAAGCTTATCACTGCATTTAATACATTTAATAATATAATTTGAAACAGTAGTTTGTGTTAAATAATTAGCAATGCTTCAAGAACCTGGATCAATATGAGCATTCTTTACATTCGATTGGTAAACCGGTTTACATTTTTAATTATTTTTTTAAGCTGTAAGTTTCTATGTCAAATTTTTTACACCTACAAAGTCACATTTTGTCAAAACACGAATTTTATCGAACGGTTTTCTCCCAAAGTTCAATATTATTATTAATCATTTTCCGCAAAATTAATCTTTCTTAACTGGAACGTATCTGACGCCAACCCTATTACATCCTAACTAGGGATTACAATACCGGACAAAAATTTCAATACCGGTATTAGGTATTTTTTAAATCTTGATACCGGGATACCGGTTTTAATAACGGTATTAGAAATTTTAGAAAAAGAAAGAAAACACAGGTGTTTCTTTGTTTTATTTACCAGTTTTGTTAGAGAGTGTAAATATCACAAAAAATAATTTGTAACTTATAAATTATAACAGTATATAATCAAAAAAAGTAAAGGAACATCTTATTTATTTAAATCACAAAAAAGTGTAAATATTACTATTCAGTCTGTGGTATTATTACAAATTTTTGAAATGTGATCTTAAAAAAAATAATGCATCAGTTGTACTATCATTAAGCCTGAAAAGTAATTTTGTGTAAAAATTACCAGCTGTCGAAAACGCTCTTTCGGCATCTACTAGCTGGTGGTACTGTTAGCAATGCGCGATATATTTTTTTCAAGTATTTCCCTCTAAATCCCTCATCTTCAAATAAATCGATTTCTCGTCGGATGGTTTTGGTATTCTGTATTGTATTTTGGTTCGTTGAAATTTTTTTTATTTATCGCTAATTCTAATTTTTGTTCAAGAGACAATTCCTTTTCTCTATCGACAGTAGTGACATCATAATCTTCAATATTTGAACCGAATTCTTCTGAATGTGGTTAGGTTTGTGGGTAAAAAATTTTAAGTAAATTTACTCTAAACTTAATCAGATTTGAACTGGTTATTTTCTTTTCTTCTTTTTCATTTTCATTTTTAAAATCATTATAATTATGTAAATACCATAAGACATTTTCTATTTCGGTATGCCTTCCTTCTGTGCGATGTTTCAATGTAATATATAATTCTTTAGATAGTGATGTGTGCTGTTCTTTCAGTGACTGCAACATGAAATTTATTGTTGCATTAGCTGTTATTAGAATCTCTACTACATAATGCCTCAATAGTCAGTTTTATTGGAAGTAGAGCTGATATAGTTCTGGATATTAAGTCAAATTCACTATATGAAAAAATAATTTATAGGTTTAAGTCGATTATTGCTTTTGGGATTGGATTTCTCAGTTTCAAAAATCGTTCCATCATTAAGAGTAAACTGTTCCAACGTGTTTTAGAATCTAATATTAACATATATTCTGTTTTATTTTCAGTTAGTATATATTTTAGTAATATATCCTTTTTTATAGGGGAACGTTTAAATATCTTAACAATTTTTCGAACTTTATAAATTATAGAAAGAAATTTTTGATAGATCAATATTTCATTGTCATTAGCAATATCTTCTTCATCAATTACATTGTCATTATCTTCATTGTCAATATCACTCTCACTCTTACTCTTTTCAAAGTTGGAATCCGAAATTTCTATAATTTCGCCCGTTAGGGAGACATAAAAACAAAAATGTATACTATTTTGCTATATTCGTGATCCCTAAACATATAGTGGAGACCATTTTAAAAATTTCTATTAAATACCGAAAAACCGGTATTTAAACTTGTGAATACCGGTATTACAAAATTGTACAAATGGCTCAAAATACCGGTATTCGGTATCCCGGTATACCGGTATTGCATTCCCTAATCCTAACCTTCGGAACAATTAATTTTTCCAAAATATCAATCCTTTAGAATGCGGGCGAAACCGACACCGGGAAAAGTGCTATCGTGGCTTTGTTGAATTTGGATATCGGCCAACGTCCTTCTTCTTTTTCTGAACTTGAGCTAAGTTTAATATTTATAACTCAAAAAGTAAAAATAAAATCCACTTCCTAGTCTATCACGTGTTACGCTGTTTGTAGCGTAAGATGTTACGTGTTAGTTTAAAAGAGTTGTCGGTTGATTCTTAGTGAAAAAGTTTGATAGCTCTTCATTTTCTCCCCCTTCTTTGACGGAATCAGCGAATTAACAGACAAAATTTGATTAATATAGTAAATATAAACATTAAGAAAGAACGAAAATTTGTAGTTTTTTTACTTCCTTGTGCAAAATATAGAAAAAATATTAAAATCGTCAAAAATTCCGAACTCGAGATTTTGAAGAATTTCCACGTTTTAGATCTCCCTGAGTTCGAAAAACACATTTTAAAAATATGTTTGTCTGTGTATCAAATTTTGGACAAACTCTGTTCAGACAAAGACTTACTTCAGGTTGTTCGAATGTAAGTTAATCTGATAACTACAAAACGAAGAAAGCAAGATACATAAAAATTCGGTACACCTATTTAACATCTTTATTGTAAACATCTGTTAAAATTAGAGCCAAATTCAAAGCGATGTTGACCGTCTGTCAATCTGTATGCTTAGAAACATATGAACGCGATAACCGCAAAATACAATTACTTAAATATATGAAATTTGCTTTTTGATTTTGTGAATACATGTGCAGTTCTGTGTCAAAATTTTGTTTCGGTAAAACGCGTCTAAAACAGAACTTCGATTTCTGGATTTTATTAACCTCATGCCAGGGATTACCGTATGCCAAAACATTCGCCAAGGATCACGCGATAAGATCAATAAAAATTCTAAATTCACGAAAAAGGATAGCATTTTGAAACTATCGTACACCAATGCCATACAAAGCCTTCTCTGGGATAGCACTTTTGTTAGACAGTATGCGAGAAAATTTCAGGGAGACAACTCCCACTTGTTCTTCCTTATAATGTAGAGAGATTTTTTTTCAGTTATTATATAATATATATACATGAAATATTTTACATTTGTAGTAAGCAACGTAATTTGAAATGTAACATCATATTTTAAACTTTGTAATGAAATTACGATTTAATATTTTACGGACGCCCTTTTGTCCCAGTTAATTTATAAAATTGTTTTCTGTAAAGTTATTAAATTTCAGATGCGACTTTTGATTTTTTTCATTTCATTTTCTTTTTGATAAACTTTTAAATTTTTGTAACAAAGTAGCAAAAGTAGAAAATATCTCTTACTTATATTATAAATCTATTTTGGGTATAAAATAAAAGTAATTCTCCAAATAGTTTTCATTTATCTAATTCTCTATATCTCTGTTTCAAAAATAAATAATAACTTTCACTTCTTACACTTTCACACATTTATATGATTTTAACTTTTAAAACTCTAATTTGAAAGGCCATTTCATTGTAGACTTACAAAATAGTTAACTAACTTCATTTGTACCTAAAATTGAAACATTATCCTCCTTCTTATTCCATTTAATATGAAAGCATTTTTTCCCCCTTCTTAACCTCTTATCAGCAAATCAATTTAGTCTGTTGCATTAAAAATAACTTTCAAGCTGTTATTTACTGCAAAATCTCAACTTCATTCCTTTGTAATAAGCAATAAAATTATACCATTTGCTTTTCGAAGGCGATGCTATCTGTGAATAAAAATATTTAATAGATAAGTTTTTTAATGGCATTATATTTTTATATTAGGTACTATTTATTCACCACCCCTTGCCTCACTACAATTCTTAAAACGACAAATTACAAACTAGATTGCTGTGTATAAATTTGACTTCTCAATATTGCAATTCAGATCGGTTTTATCGGAAGTCTTTCCCCCAAACTTTTCTGTTTATACAACTGTTAAAAATATTAAAACGTGAGTAACATTAAGAAAAATGAAGTTCTTCAAAATATTGTATTTTCAAAACTACTTTGAAAGATAATGTTAATTCAAGGTAATCAAATAATGATTTAGAGCATATCTCAATTTCAACTAAAAAGAAACAGCACTAAGTAATCCAGAAACTTTTCCTAAACAAGAGTGAACTTCATCGAAAACAATTTGAGGAGATAAAATTTCCGAATTTTTCTGTTTTCTATACTTATAATAAAGCTCAATGTGTGTGTGTGTGTGTGTGTGTGTTGGCGCTCTACAGGCCAGGTCATTTGACATACAGCTATCAAATTTGGTACATGTATACCTTAGAGGTCTGGAATGTGCACCTGGGGTCCCTTTTTTTGAAATTTTAATTAGAATTTTAATTATTAATTAAAAACTAACTTTCCCGCCAAAAAAGTCTTCCATTTTCCCCACCGCCAACTTTTCCGCCAAAAAAATCTTCCATTTTCCCCACCGCCAAATGAGTAAGGCTTCAATATTTTTTTCTCCCAACAGTAATGAGGCTAGGGTTAAGATTTTTCGGCGGATTATTTCAAACGATTCTGTTTATTTTCTTAATGTTTTATGCATTAAAAATTAAACATGGTTAATTAATCCATGTTTCAGATTCATCCATGTTTCAGATCATTCATTATTCATTAAAATAACACAGAATAAAGGAAATTAAAAATGTATAATCTGCATAGCGTTACCCCAACTGGCGTAGAAAAATTCCCGCATTTGCGTTACCGGAGCTGGCGAAGAACATTCACGCATGCGCATTCTGATTGTTGCCATGATAACCGTTATCAACTGACGATTTAAATTATTTTTAGGTTAGTTGCATGCTTTTGTAAGTAAATTGCATTTATGTTAGTTATATATTTTTTGTATATGCTTATAGTTTTAAGTACATCTTTTTTTAAGTAGATTTTTTTAACCTGTTTTCAATTATTTAAATTATTTTTAGGTTAGTTGCATGCTTTTGTAATTAAATTGTATTTATGTTAGTTATATATTTTTTTTTTGTATATGCTTATAGTTTTAAGTACATCGTTTTTTAAGTAGTTTTTTAGACCTGTTTTCGACCGATTATTTTAAACGATTCATTTTATTTTCTTAAAGTTTGATGCATTTAAAATTAAACATTGTTAATGAATCGTTCTGGTTATGATGAATCTGAGAAAATTTTGTTGACAAATTCTTGAAATATTACATAAATTAAGAAAGATATTCTTTAGTGCCCATAAAGTTTAAACGCTCAGTGATTCTATTATCAGTAATCATATTATTAAAAAAATGCTTTTTTTCAGTAAAAAATATTATTATATTAATCGCAGATTAATCATTTCCATTTTAATTTTAAGCATAAATTCTACCGGAACTAACAGAAAATTAGAGATACATATTATGTTATGGCTGAAGGACTTTATATTATTATGAGCGAATTACATGACTATCAAAATTTGAAGCTTTAAAATATTTGATGAAGAAGCTATTAAAGTAGAAATGACATAAAATATTTAATTATTAAAATTTTAACGAGCATTAAGATTGGCGAACCGGCTGGTCGCCAAAGGCGGCTAGTGTTATATAAATTTGAGATGCTGTCTTTATCAGATTATTTTAACCATTCAGAGTATATAGAGTTTGAGTTTATGAAAAATTATAGCAGGAGTGGATCAGTAGACAGTAATCAAAACATTACACTTTATAATATAATTAAATTATTTCTATTTTAAAATTAAAAATATTCCGAAATAAAATTTTATTTGATTATGTTCAAAAACATCAATATTTGAACAAAATAATATGTATATATATATTTTTCTCTGTGGTATATACTTTGTGTTCTTTTGTCGAATTTTTTTATGTCCTACCTTCTTATATCCTTAGCTGCTATAGAATTTTTAAATTATGCAAAGATAGTTTTTATATTAAAATATACTTCTAAGTTATTAAGAACAAAAAACAATTAAATTTCCGATTTATTTTGTTTTTAAAAAATATATTTAAAATTTTAAAAACCAATTTTTTCAGCAAGAGCCAAATTTTTTATAAAGCAACAATTTGCAAAATTTGGTAGCTCTGGATCCAGCAATTCGGTATGTGAAAAATTTCATTTGGAAATTTACAAAAAAATATGCCAACCTAAAATTACTTCATTAAAATCTACTGAAAAGCGTGTTATTTAAATTGCTATGGAAAGTTAATTCAAAATATCAAATAATCAGAATCGCTGATGCAAGAATTAATTGACGCATTTACAGTAAAATATAAATCCCTAGCTTCATATTAAAAATCGTAAAAAAATCGAATTTGTATACACAAATATAGAAAACCTCATCTGTTCTACAGCTGATTTAAAATCTGCGCCTACTAATTTTTGTAAGTACTGACATTGAAAACTTTTATCAGCGTTACTTTTCACGAGAGATTCTATCAAATGTCAGTGACTTATACAATATGCATATGACAAGTTGATTAACTGTCAGATAGCTGGATATACCTTTCGAAACTGTCATCTTAAATTTTGAAAAATACCAGTTTTCTCTTTTTCACACTTTCTCATCTATTTCTGTAAGAAAGGTTCCTTAGCTTCAAACATTCTGCAGAAATATACATGTAAATTTCTTTGATAGTTGATTTTTACTAAAATTAGATCGAAAAAAAATCGAAGTAAAAATAATTTCCGAAACAAATGGTATACATGATTTCTACTATTTTATTTCGGGCTTCCTACCAAAAAATAAAAAAAAGAGACAGGGTGGGGGATAATAAGATAAGTTCTATTTTTTATTCCTTATAAATAACTTATTTTAAGCACAACTGAGGATTTCTTTCCTTAAAAAGCACAGTAGTTGAAAAAGTAGATTCAACGTCATCCTTAACAAAAACTTATTACAATCTAAAGTTATTCACAAGCAAAAAAATTAAGAGCTACTTAGAAAATTAAATAAATGCCAGAAATTAACGCTATTAAAATAGGAATAAGAACCGGTATAAATATGAAATACAATTATTCGATTTTCTTATAAATTATATGGCACTCTATTTATTTAGAATGGTTTTAAAATAAATTGCTAAATAATTTTCGAAATATTATTAGGTAAAACAAGAATACAATAGAATATTAAATGTCATGCATTGCATAGATATGTATTAAAAGAAATCAACGGTACTAATTTGAATTTTATATAATGCGTACCTATACTGTGTATGATTTTTTAAAAACTTTTATTGAAGTCTTCTGCAGTGAGCTGAAACTTGAACGATGAATACTTGTCATTTATTTGACTTTAAAACATAATGATTCCATTTTGGGTTGAAGGCATTTTTAAAAAAGGTAATATTTCAGATTTTTTTTTTTTTTGACAGTTAAGGAAATTTAATATGGAAAGAAATTCACATTAACAAAGTAAGAATATATAAATGAATCTGTTACTTGATTAAAAAAAAAAACGATTCCATTTTGTGATGAGGGCATTATTAGAATAGGTAACATTTCAGATTTTTTTTTTTTTTTTTTACTATTAAAAATATTTAATGGGAGAAAGAAATTCATATTAACAAAGCAAGAATATATGAATGAATCTTTGTTACTCGATTTTAAAAATAACGATTCCATTTTGTGATGAAGGCATTTTTAGAAAAGATAAAATTTCAGATTATTTTTTGACAGTTAAAGAATTTTAGTGAAGATAAAAAGTTAGATTAACAATGCAAGAATATACAAATGAATCTTTGTTACTCGATTTTAAAAATAACGATTCCATTTTGTGATAAAGGCATTTTTAGAAAAGATAAAATTTCAGATTATTTTTTGACAGTTAAAGAATTTTAGTGAAGATAAAAAGTTAGATTAACAATGCAAGAATATACAAATGAATCTTTGTTACTCGATTTTAAAAATAACGATTCCATTTTGTGATGAAGGCATTTTTAGAAAAGATAAAATTTCAGATTATTTTTTGACAGTTAAAGAATTTTAGTGAAGATAAAAAGTTAGATTAACAATGCAAGAATATACAAATGAATCTTTGTTACTCGATTTTAAAAATAACGATTCCATTTTGTGATGAAGGCATTTTTAGAAAAGATAAAATTTCAGATTATTTTTTGACAGTTAAAGAATTTTAGTGAAGATAAAAAGTTAGATTAACAATGCAAGAATATACAAATGAATCTTTGTTACTCGATTTTAAAAATAACGATTCCATTTTGTGATGAAGGCATTTTTAGAAAAGATAAAATTTCAGATTATTTTTTGACAGTTAAAGAATTTTAGTGAAGATAAAAAGTTAGATTAACAATGCAAGAATATACAAATGAATCTTTGTTACTCGATTTTAAAAATAACGATTCCATTTTGTGATGAAGGCATTTTTAGAAAAGATAAAATTTCAGATTATTTTTTGACAGTTAAAGAATTTTAGTGAAGATAAAAAGTTAGATTAACAATGCAAGAATATACAAATGAATCTTTGTTACTCGATTTTAAAAATAACGATTCCATTTTGTGATGAAGGCATTTTTAGAAAAGATAAAATTTCAGATTATTTTTTGACAGTTAAAGAATTTTAGTGAAGATAAAAAGTTAGATTAACAATGCAAGAATATACAAATGAATCTTTGTTACTCGATTTTAAAAATAACGATTCCATTTTGTGATGAAGGCATTTTTAGAAAAGATAAAATTTCAGATTATTTTTTGACAGTTAAAGAATTTTAGTGAAGATAAAAAGTTAGATTAACAATGCAAGAATATACAAATGAATCTTTGTTACTCGATTTTAAAAATAACGATTCCATTTTGTGATGAAGGCATTTTTAGAAAAGATAAAATTTCAGATTATTTTTTGACAGTTAAAGAATTTTAGTGAAGATAAAAAGTTAGATTAACAATGCAAGAATATACAAATGAATCTTTGTTACTCGATTTTAAAAATAACGATTCCATTTTGTGATGAAGGCATTTTTAGAAAAGATAAAATTTCAGATTATTTTTTGACAGTTAAAGAATTTTAGTGAAGATAAAAAGTTAGATTAACAATGCAAGAATATACAAATGAATCTTTGTTACTCGATTTTAAAAATAACGATTCCATTTTGTGATGAAGGCATTTTTAGAAAAGATAAAATTTCAGATTATTTTTTGACAGTTAAAGAATTTTAGTGAAGATAAAAAGTTAGATTAACAATGCAAGAACATACAAATGAATCTTTGTTACTTGATTTACAAAATAATGATTCCATTTTGTGACGAGGGCATTTTTTAGAAAAAGTAGAATTTTAGACTTTTTTTTTTTTTGATGCAATAATGTTTCTATAACAATTTCTTAGGATCAATATTAGATATAAGTTTATTCTAAATCTGACAATGCAAATTCTTTTAAGAAATAATCATTATTTAATAAAATCTTTACAGATCAGTTTTATCACCAATTTTCCAAGTGTTAATCTAAAGATTATATATTTTAAAAATAAATGACCAAGCCCGAGACCCCGAAAAAAATTAATGTTTTTATTATATAAATTTAAAGCAAATAAGACAATTAATAAAATATATAATGCCCTGGCGATAAAATATATAATGCCTTGGCACCACTTATTCTTACTTGCTACTTTTGTGAAAATTATTCATTTAGTTTTTTACCGCTAATTTTCATTTTACATGTAAATGCAATGATTTTAAAATATTTAAAAATTATATTATTTATATATTTTTATATGCCATTTCTTAAATATGGAATAATAAAAAGTGTTCTTATAGTTTTTTTATAAGAACACTTCGAATGTTCTGTTTAATAGAAGAATTCGAATACTTATAAAATTAATTAATTATCGCTTACATATATTTACACAACTTATAGCTTTATCTAATAGCCGATTATATTGGCAAAAATATCTTTTATTGAAACACTGAATATACAGATAAGACAAATATCATAGAAAGGGGAAATATTTACAGTCAACATTTTAGCTATAGTCAAAATCTATGGAACTTTCTAGGAGATTCTGAACACCCAAAGAAGCCAAAGCAGACTGTATAACCGGTTGCGACAATAAGCCAAAATTATGCATGCATCCACTGATAAAAAACACTTTCTGCCGTTCAAAGTTGACCTTGCCCTCACGAGACTTCGCAGACACTATAGGCGTTCTATTTTTGCGATTGTATTACTCGAAACGCGCTTTATCTCTGGGGAAGTCAACCTCCCAAGTGAACCTTTGCCTCAAGGCACGGAGTGCATTGACTCCGTTAGACAGAATCATCCATCTTAATCTGCTCCAAACATTTAACGAGTTTGTTGTGGTTAGTAAAGAGCCGTCTAATTTTGCATATCTGAGATGGCATTAACATCTAGTAAAATTGACAAGGTTGAAATATTGATATTTCGCAATAACAATAGTGATGGATCTAAGACATTCGAACTTATTTGCATGGTTTTGAGGATACTTCTACATCAAAGTAATAAAAGAGATTTGAAAGAATCATTGGAAATTTTATTTTATAGCTCATTAAGTTTCACTTTAATTGAAGGTTAATATGGTGCTTAACTGATTTAATGACTGCGTCCTTCCCATTCCAAAAACAATATTGTAAAATAAATGTTTTAATGTTCTTGTGCTGATTCATTATTCGAAATTAAATTTCTTCATTCGGCCTTATACAAAGCAAATAATTTTCTACCTTGAGCTCTAAATTAAAAAAAAAAGATTATTATACATGTATTAAAATATTTATTATTATTATTACGTATTTAAACATTATTCGAATTTATAAAAGGGCCAGCACCGAATTAAACCTGAAAAGGCCCATAGGCCAATCGATCTTCAGGGCTCCCCGTTCTCAACTCTTAAAATCCGATATATTTTGTAAATTTAATTTCACATTTATAATTTAATATTTAAAAAATTATATATATAAATAAAATTTAATTTTAAAAATTTAAATTTAAAAATACATATTATAATAATTAAGTCGATTGCAATTATTTTACTTTAATTAATTAACGAATAATTTATTTCAAATTTAAGTTCTTTAATCTATTATTATTAAAAATAATAATTTAAAACAGGTTCTTTAAATGATTATTTAAAATTATTAACTTCCTTTAATATTTTCAGTGAAGGTTTTTTTTTTAAGTAAAAACTTTTATAACATACAAAAAAGTAAAACTATTTAATTTCGAACAAAATTGTAAAAAGACGTCAGCTTTGTAATACATTCGAAATAATTGTTAATTAGACGATTTCACTTTCTTATAATGAAAAAGCGGTATGATTTTATAAAATTATAAAACAATTAATATTTTATATTTCAGTTTTGAAGATTGTAATAAAATTTTAAACCAAATCTCTCAAACGGTCTCCGTTTGTAAGTCTATACTTCTGTATTCGAGATAAATAAAAAAACAACAGCTTAAATAAATGAAACTTGGTATGTGACCTTATGATTACAATTATAGTTTTATGTAAAATTTTGGTCATATTCGGTAGAAGAAAAAAAAAAAAAAAATGACATTCAAAGTAAATATTAGGTTTTCTGGTACTTTCATATTAAATGAATGTTAGTGACCCCCCCCCTTCCCCAAATCATCAAAACTTGCTCGATAATATGCTTTTTTGTAAGTACAGTTTACTAATGGCATGCTATTTAAGCACAAGTTTCTTTTTAATTATGTTAAAGATGTATTTAAAACGTTTATGTGGTGAACTCTCAAACTAAGAATCTGAGTACTCGTGGTGTTCACAAAATTAACAAGATCCAATATTTTATGCAGTGGATAGTGCGTTTACACATTTATTAAAGAATCTCTGGAAAATTTTCTGAGAATTACTCCCGCTAGTTTAAAGACGTGATTTTTATGATTCATTCGATATGTTTCCAAAATATCTATTGCTGATGTAAATCAAGAAGTTAAAAGTTTCAATAGAGATAAAGAGTAGAAAATCTCCAAATATTTTTATTTTTCAAAAAATGAATACTAAGATTGCAACAACTCTAAATTTCCCTGAAATAATTCATAATTTGATGGAATTCTAATGGAATATCTGTACATATAAAATGCTAACGTACGTGGCACAGAAATTGAGCTTATTACTAATTGTCGAATAGCAACAGTTAGATATAAGCAAAACATTATATGAATTTCAGACTACTTTATTCATTGAACATTTTTATAGCTGTACTGAATCAAACGCTTAGCTAATTAATGGAGCTGACAAATATTATTAGAAGTGTTCTGAGGATAGTTCACCATGTCACCAATGAGGACATTCAGTCAGAGGAAAGAAAATATAAAAGAAATCATGAAATAGGATTCAAACAAAAAGTTCAATCAATCGTAAAAGTAGGCTTAACCGTTGTCAGATATGTTATCGTGGTAGAATTCAAGATTAATGTACGGTTTCTCGCCAAGCACATCAAAATCTTGCCGATCGTCCAAAAACTCTCTAAAAGTCTGCAATCTTCGATATATACTAGAAATGCTAATAAACGGCCTTTGAAGCTGTCATCAAAAATTGTCACGATTATATTTGGCGAGAAATCGTTAAAAATTTTTTCATTAATTTTAAGTCTAGCCATAATTGCTATGACTTGCCTTCAGAAATTAATACTCACAACTTCCAAAACAATTATCTTATAAATGGAACTTTTTGTTTTATCTTAAGACTAAAAAAATTGGCTTTTTAATGATATAAATTTCATTTGCGTAAAATTTTCAGTTAAATTTAATAATATTTTTAATTCAGTTTGATACACTGTCAGAAACAATGTTTTTACAGGATTCAAACTCTCCATCAAAACATTCAAGCACGTGATATTGCCAATCATTCAATCCGTAGTAGGATTTTCATTTCCTCTTTTATTTTGTAATATATGTGCTTTGTAAATTGCAATAAACTATTTTTATTGAATTCTTGTGTTTTAGTCGTATTAAATAATTACAAGAATTTTTTTTAAAGTACATCTCATATTAATAATTTAACAACCTAATAGGCTAATAAACTGGACGAACAAACTGGTCGCCAAAGGCGGCTACTGTTAAATAAAGTTTAAGCAACATCGCCGTAATTCAGAAAAATCAAAATATTTATTGTGATTCATCATAAATCAGAAATATACAATATTAACATATTTTATTCCATCAATGTAAAGTTCATAAAATGTTGATAATCCCATGGAGGAAGAAAAGTGAAGCATTAATTCACTTGAAATTTCTTTTTATAACTTGAATTTGCTAGTTAGAAAAATATGAATATTTTCAACGACCAATGCAAACGCTGGAGTTATATAAGGCATTTTAGAGTTTTAATTACTTAAAAAAAGTGTGTGTTTTTAGAAAATAAGAACAATTTTTGAAAATTTTATGTTTATATGAAGAAAAATATATTTAAATATTATTTACCTACAGTAATCACCAACAATCTATATATCTAAAACATTAACGTACGTGGCACAGAAATCGCTCTTATTACTTTACTTATTATCGAATGGCAACAATCAAATATAATCAAATCTCTAGCTAAACGTTTTAGACTACTTAACGTCTCACAAATTAATGGAGTTGGAAAATAAATTAACAAATAGACATGAAACATAGAAAAAATTGGATTAACTTTGCCAGATGGGTAATTGCTATGTCTAACTTATGGAAATTCATAACCATCTTCCAAAAGTATTATCACACAAAAATGATTTTTGCATTACCTCAAATCTCACAAAATTACCTTCTTAATAATATCCAATTAATTTCAACATTTTCCTTTATTTCTATTTTTTTTTAAATTTAATTTGATACATAAGCTCTAATGATATTTTTAATGTTATGTTATCAGCTAACAAAATATTCAGTTGCGTGCTTTTGATGATGTTATCAATAATAATTTATTGAATAACATCTCAATAATTTATTTTGAAAGTAACTTAAGATAATAAAATAATAAATTTCCATTTTTTCAATTAAAACAACTTTCTATTTTTTTTTCTTTTTTTCCCTTCTGTAAAAAATTATTAATAAATTCATTATTTTTCTTCATTCCCTCATTTCATAAAAATCTTCTTATCACATTAAATTTATAAGTCAAAAGCAAATAGTTTTCTATAAAAATTATTTTATTACTTTCTAGATTAAAGAACAGAATCAATATCACACATATACATTAAAAAAACCTTTCTTTCTTTTTCTATCTTTTTTTTTTTTTTTAATATACGCTTTGTTACATGGAAGCATAAAAATTTTCCTATTGCAATATTTTCGTATCTCATTTCTGAAAAAGATAAAGAATATTGTTTTGAACACATATTTTCAAATCGCAGACAAATCGATTTTTCTATAAAAAAAAAGTGAAACGAAAAATAATAGACGAAATAGAATATAAGCTTGTTATTGCTATTTTATGTGATGTAATAAAAGAATGATTTACGAGAAAATTGAAAATAGTATTTTTATTTCTTACAGAATGCGTAAGAAATTACATTTCTGGCAATACTATTAGTGCCACATATTGGTATTCGAAAAATAAAAGAATATACGAAGAGAAATCTCTTAATTATCTTAAATGAATATTTCGAGGTGTTAGTTACAGTTTTGTTAAATTAAATTTATATTGGTTAATAAGGAATAAATAATAGAAAAAATAAAAAAATTGTTACCTGGAGTATTTTGAAATTGTTATAAATTATATATCTTCTAATGTAAATGTATATATATCAAATATAAAAGCATATATATCTTTTCAAAAATAACATATTTTGTATTAAAAAGTTTTTTTTTAAAGAAATTTAACGTATTTATATTTTAACACATATGCATAAAAATTTCATAACCCTAAATGAATAATTCGCAAAAGTGTCGAATGCAGTCCACTGTCCCCTTAATATAAAATCGGATCGACTTTTGCAGTTTAATCGGATCGACTGATTTAAATTTTTAGAGCAATGATTAACAAGTCTCCAGATCAGGGGCTCTTAATCTATATATGAAAATTGGGACTCCGAGTAAATTGATAACAATGATAATTATTAAATAAATATCTTAATAACAGCAAGAAAAAAAAAAGAGTTCAAAAATTCTGATTTTTCAAATTTGAGTGAAAAGTAAAAATTATGCAAATCCAAAAGCCTACTGGATACCAGTGAACGGTATGTACCCAGAAATCAGCATTAAAGGAATAAAAAAAAAGGGATAATTCTTTTATTCTCAGAATTCATATATATATATATATATATATATATATATCAAACAACTTGACTCATATTTTCATCATAAATTTGTGCGAAATCATTTCAATGCCGTTATGAAGTATTTTAAAAAAATAGAACTATTAATATTTTAATAAATTAAATCAAATCAAAACTAAGCACTACTCAATATTAAATAATGAAATAAATATCAAGTTTTAGAGCTTATTCAGCTACTTATATATTTTTTTTATTTTATTTAGATATTTTTCGTGAAAACTTTAAGCTAAAAAGTCAATCGACATTAAAAAAAATCAAAGCATGCAGTATTTAAGAAATTCAATAAAATTCCATCTTTTTTGTGATATAAATTTCTTTATAGAAAATTAGAAGATAATAAAGTCAAAAGCTTATAATATTTCATATAAACAAAAGAAACATATCTATTAGGACATTTGAGATTTTTCAGAAACCGAATACTAAAAAAAATTGCAATTATAAAATACGCATAATTTAAGTAATAGTATTTTACGAGTTAATTAGTTTAATTTGCCTTGATTTGATCTAATTTAATTAAATAGAGAAATATTTTAAAACTAATTTAGAAATTTTGAATAAATGTGAATAAAACTTTTTTTATTTAACCATTTCCATCTTAAGTTAATCATTTCCTTCCGCAATTCGTAATGAATTATACATATAATTCTTTTACGAGTTTATTAGATTTATATATTACATTTTCACAAATAGAATAACAAATATACATATAAATATAAAAAATTTCAAGCTATGCAGTAATTAAAATTTATCTTATTATTAATAAAGAATTGTATAGTTACTAAATTTTATACTTTAAAAAGAATAAATTATTACAAAATGTATTAAATACCTTTTATTAGAATATTTTTCTTTCCGATGGTGATAAGTAAGTAATTTCCGAAGCACATTTTTATACATTATTCGAAATAAGGTTCTATTACTTTTTAGAAGATAATAGTCCACTCAAGTAAAGAATATTTTTTCTGTACTTGATTAAGTTCTTGAATATTCATTTTATTGGATGAAACATTTTAAATTCGATGAGTCTTTAGTTTTTAGTCCTTTGCAGAAAAAGTCGACGAATTTGATTTCTGACAATCGTCATTCCCCATGACATTAATCCCTCGATAAAGTACTCAGATTAGACACGGGAATTTGTAAGATTAAAGAAATATTTCCTCTAGGTTTACAAATCCAAATTTTTCGAATTTCCACATAATTTGGGAATATATGAAAAGAAATAACTTTATCTTTCAATTTTTGAGAATACATTGCACTACCAACAACGCATCACAACCAACAGTTAACAGTAAAAATGGAACGCCGATAACTGCGTTTCTGACAATCGAATCATGACGTTCCGCAAGTAATTTTTTGATAGATAGCCAAGACAGATACTTAACGACAAAATAATGATTTGCAAGAGAAATATTTGCAATAAAAGTAAATTGAATAGCTTTTTTATTTATAGAGTAAGAAAGGCTGGTGGGAAATGCGGCGCCAGATTAGATATTAACTAGGGTTTGACGGTTTTCAAACCCGGTTTTAAAAAACCGGCTTTTTAAAGTAAATTTGTCACATTCGAAAACCGGTTTTTAAATTAAGAAAACCGATTTTAAGAATTCATATTATTATGTAAAAATTAATTTTGAACTTATTTGATTTGCTATTCATTCTATGCAACGGGCAGCAAACACATTTTTTCAACGTTGCAAGTTGCGTTGGACAGTACTTGTGCACTGCACAGTTCGCCTCGAATTCGTCAATTTATGTTTTTCAGGAACATCCATCCCTTTTCACTTTTATTTCTAGGAGAAACAAAAGTTTGATAAAGTTCATCTCTTGCTTCTCGTCGGATGTTTTGTCTATCGGTATGAAGTCGGTGCTAATAGAAACGTCAGCAGTTTGACTGGCTCGTTTCGAAGAACGTGTGAAAGGAATAAATAATTCCCCGTTTTCTGCTTCTTGATCATAGTATTTAATGATATCGTATAAAATTTTCTTCGTACCACTCCTGAAAGCTTTTTTACACCACTTGAACTAGCCATATCAATACGAAATATTCAGTTAAAATAAAATGTTGTAAGAAATGACATAACTCTCACATACACATGAATAAAAATAGAACTAAAAAAGTATCTAATACGAGAAATCCAAGGTCAAATGTGCTCATCGTTCCGCGTCTCACCCCTTAATGAAATGGAGTTGTCGAAATGTGGTTTCAGAATCCGATCCGTCTCGAGTTACGACAAGTTTGCTTAATATTGTGAAGGTGAAAACTAGAAACCAAAATATAAAGTTGCTATATTTGGTAAAAATAACGTAAGTATTAAATAGGTTTAGTTTTGATGTTTATATTTTCTATTTTACATTTTTAAATTTAAATTTTATCATACAAATTTCTTTTATCAAAAATTAGTTTAAAATAAGAAGTTATGGCTTCTATTTAATAGAATTTTAAATAAAACGCAGGGTGTTAAAATATTCCATATTTTCTTTCGCAACGTTTTAACATAAATTATATCTTTAGCAATCATCGAAATTAGATGAAGAAATGTTTTTTTTTCTTTTTAAAATTTCTAGAAAATGTGTAGATTAGATTATTTTAAATTGCATTAATATTAATAGTTAAAATAATAAAATTGTAAAATAAACGTCAAAAATATTTATTCAATAACTTTAATTTCATTTTTAGATAAAAATGAGTAAGTCGGAAGTTTGGGATAGTTTCAAAAAGTTCGGGATAGACAAGGCAATCTGAAACCATTGTAATAAAATGTTGAGCTGCAAAGGATCATCTACGAGCAATCTTACATAATCATTTGAAAGAAGTTCATAAAATACTTGTCGGAAATAATATAATTGTTTAGTTTCTTGAACACCCTGAAGAAAAACTTACAAATCCAAAGACACTGAAGCTGAATTTTCATTATTTGAACAAACCAATTAAAGAACAAAAAGCATAGATTTGTAATTTGATGCCAAACTCAGTGAACGAGTATTTTCGATTTCAGGCAATATTGTGTCCAAAATAAGAACGAGACTTAGCCACCGTTCAGTGAATATTTTATGTTTTTTAAAATCCTATTTTCTTAGGAGAAATTAAAATTAGTGAAAATAATATAAATATTATTTGAAATTTTTGTTTCAGTTTTCATTATGTTATATACGTAATATGTATATGTAATCTTTAATTTTGTTTTTTATATTTTGACTTGGATATTGATTTCGTTTTTTGTTATTTTATATAAATTAAAATAAAATTTAAAAAAATAGAATAGGGAGAAATATTTAATTTTTCCCTATTCATTTTTTTTTTGACAAAAATTCGAAAACCGGCTAAAACCGGTTTTTTGGAAATATCGAATTCGAAAACCGGTTTTTCAAAAAGTCGGTTTTTGTATAAACCCTAATATAAACTCAAAAGAACACATTATTTATTTGCATTCATGGAAAAAAAAAAAAAGACCAATAGCATTAGCAGTTAAGAGGTCAATAGTGTTATGAAAAAGCTTGGAATTGTACTAAATAAGAACCCAGAAATTAAAAATTAAAAACACCTAACACAAAATTTATAAGCAATTTAAAATTGTGATGCAATTTAAGATGGTGTGGATACATCAAAAATTAAATGCAATAGTTATTGGAGAAAAAGAATGAGCTTGGAAATTTATAAACTATTTCAAGATTCAGATATTATTAAATGTATGGCAATACAGAGGTTTAGATGATCAGGTCGCTTAATAATATTGGATGACAATCAAGCCACTAGAAAGATATTTTTTTGGCTAAACCATTCGGTACCCGAAAATGCGAGCGACCAAACTTGGATTAGCTTTCTGGAAAAGTCTTGAAAACTATTAAGGAGACAAATATGAAAACCTTAATCAAGAACAGGAAGGCATAAAATGGAATTCCGAGGAAAGCGAAGGCACATAATCGGGGAAATCGCGCCAATGAAGGAGAGATGTCTCCCAAAAACTTTCTCGCATACTCTACAATGAAGGTGAATTTGTGTTTCAGACGAGTTTTTTCCCAACCTACTGAAGCCAAAATTTGATATAAAATTACAATTGCAGTGATCATATACCAAATTTGATATATTTATGTCATTGCGTTTTTGAGCAATCGCGTTTACATGTTTCTGAAAGTACAAACCGACAGACGGTAAACTCCAAATTGGATTTGACTCTAAATTTCACAGATGCCTACAATATTGAGATTAAATATGCGCTACCTAATTTTATCCACCTAAGGCTCTTCGTTTTGTAATTATAGCGATAACTTATATTCGAACCAACGAACAGATTTCCTCAAAATCGGTTTTACTCAAAATTTGACAGAAATCTACAAATTTGGTGTAAAAATCATACACATCCGTCTAGCTCAAAGCATCTTTGAGTTATCTGTATCCCATACAGACATTTTCCAAAACTTATTTTTTGAACTCAGAGAGGCCTAAAATATAAAAAGTGTCAAAATCTCAAGTTTAAATTTTTTTGAAGATTAAATGACTTTCTCAACATTTCGTACACAAGAAAGTAAAACAGAAGAAGGATACATTAAGTAGATAGTAATGGTGTATTTTTTATCTATTCTTTAGGATAGGTTAAATTTATTCATTTAATTTCAAACCATGTCGACGAATTTCGAAATAAGGTCCACAATGATATAATGCGTGGTAAACCTGCACATAGCATGGATCAATCTTCCTGGGTTGAAAGTGGTAGTAACAAAAACTACGATAGTTGTGTATTTATCTGACTTTTTAAAATCAAATATGATGAAAGGGCAAAAAGTAGAATCATGTCCCGGGGACAATTTATCCATACTAATCCAGTAAAGATGATTTGAAGTGAAATAAATATATTAACTACTAAGCGCTACTTTCTTTCGCTAGGCCACTTGGGAAGAGATATAGGATAATCGGGGTATTCATCAGAATAAGCTTGACGCAGTTGCAGAACATAAAATAATCTTTCATTTGAGCATAAGATATAAAACTCAGAATTCCATAAAACAAGCGCAAAGACTGCATTAAAACTTTGTTTATCGTTACACGTTAAAAATGTTGATTTTTAACAATGAGCAATTGTTAGCTTTCATAACAAAACATCATAAATAAAACTTCTTAGTGCGAAGAAATTTTTGAATGGGAAGTTTTATAGTTGGAAGGATTCGAAATTAAGAAAACTGATCATAAGTAAGGTAGAAAAGGAATATTGGAGACAGCTGCTCTAATAGTTACTAATAGAGAAGTTTTGAAGAAACTGTTCTTTCCAATCCTGGTTCTTGAAACATAAAAAAAAAAAAATCTCTAATTATGATTTTTATTCATGAATTTAACATCTCACACATTTATTTGATTAAAAGTTCTTTTTCAGCTTAATTTAAATCTCTGAATGGTCCAAATGCGAATGATTTTCAATTTGATTATTTCCATCAAGATATAAAAAGATACACACATGACATTCCATTTAACTTGAGGAATTAGTGAAATATTGCAAAATTAGAGTGCTCAAAAGCTACTGTGATGATTTTAAATGAAAACTGAAATCATCCTAGTTTGCTTATAGGGTTGAAGTATACTGTGTGATTTAAATGCAATTAATGAATAAAATCTAAATTCCTGAATCTTGTCAGTCAGTGCCATTTTTGATGAGGCAGCTGCCTATGATCACCATGCTTAGGGGACAGGTAAATCGTTAATAATCTATTAAGCAAAAGATGTTAATAATCTAATTGCTAAATAAATGAATTTTCCGAAAATAGAAATTCCAGATATTATAAAATATAAGTACTATACCAGTTTATCAAGTATACCTAATCAAGTTCTTATCTGTTTCATTGCGTTTACTTTATTGTTACAGCATTTATAACTACCGATTGTCTATTTAAATAATATTACGTACACAAATGTATTCCGCGCATTCCTGAATCATAACAAGTAAATAAAAACGTGCATTTTCATAAAGTTACTAAAATAAAAAAACAATTAACGTAAGATAAATTATCAGCATGACGTTAAATGTTGAGATGAGAAACAAAATTAATCATTTATTTAAAGGAGGGGTCTTATAGTGTCTGTGCACTGCATAGCACTCGAAAATGTGTGTCAATCGGCTAATGATCCTGATCACGTTCAGTGCAGTAAAATTTTCAAACCGTACACGAAAATATATATTGGATCGATATAGGCACTGCAGCATTTCTAAATCTTGTACAAATTATATATACACCATTTTCATGATGCAGAACAACTTTATGCAAAACGTATAAAGAATAGAAAGACGAAATCTGATATATTTTTATTTTTTTTATTTTTTATTCTAAGACAATATGAAACAGCCAAAAGAATAACACATGAGAACTTATAAAATTATGAATTTCTTTAGATATGAGAATTTTATCAATTTCATAAAACTCTTAGTCTTTTTCATTTAAAGGCTATTTCATGTTATTTAAAAAGCGACATAAAAATGGAATACTTCTAAGAATAGTAATATAATTTAGAATTGAGTTCGTACAAAGAGTTCTTCTATTAGAATTCTGCAGGGAATGGTGGATTAGAAAAAAAAGTGTAAAATAAATGTATATATAATATTGTATTTACTATTTATAAAAAAAATAATTCTACTTTTATAAATTAAAAAATGTAATTATAAATATTTGCTTAATGATAAAATAAATTACCTTCCATGATATTGAAGTATTTATTAGTTTTATTAATAAAATTGGAAGAACTATTAAAATATGAATGAAAAGAAAACGTGTGTATTCAGATATAAAAAAAATCAGAAAAAAACACATATATTCACGAATTTAGGAAAAACAATTCTCCGAGAAGCGCAACAAATACAAAACAAATTATTATTTAGCACAGAGATAAATGAATTGTTATACTTCCTGTTATGAAAAGCTTTATAATTCAATCAATTGTGAAATTGTTTTTATCACGAAATTAATAAATCTGATAAACTAATCAAACAAAATTAATTTTTTTTTTACAAATTCTTAATAATTAAAGAAAAAAAAACCTTCAGGAAAAAAAGAGTTTTTTTTTTTTTTTTTTCTTTTCTTTCGAATCAGCTTTTAAAACATCTTTCATAAAACAAATATTAATATTTAGCTTATAATTCTTCTTGTATCCATAAAATGTTCGCAGCGTAATATACATGACATAGCACATAAATTAAAATAAACATTTTACAAAACAGATAATAATTTGATTATTTAAATCCAGATTTCTTAGGAAAAGAAGATTCTTAATTTCAGAACAGTTTTTAAGTTTTAAATAAAACTGAATGGTTATCAAAATGGAAAAATTAAACTTAAATGGATGTTCGAAAAACAAACTAAAATAAATACATTAAAATAATAAAATTAATACTTACATCCAAATATTAATATTTGTATTTAGCCGCAAATCTTCAATTTTCTGCAACTTCGGGAATTGGAAACCGATGCTTTAGAAAAAATAATCTTATCCAAAACAAAAATATATTTAAACATGATGCATTTCTTCAATTTCAAATAATCAATCATCTTTTGCTTTAATGTGCATGATCAATCATCTTTTGCTTTAATGTGAATTAAGTGCACTTAAAGATATCCACTCCAGACAGTAAGCGAACGTTGAAACTACTTGAATTAAAAAAAAACTGTCATGATGTAAAAGTTGAAAAGGTACTTCTACAACTATATTTCACAAAGGAAAGATCGCGCTGTTAATAAATAACTACTTTTCCATTGTTTTCCACAATGGCGATTCAAACGAGATGCTTGAAGTGAATAATATTTTATGCAAACGATATTCGAAATACTTAACGAAAAAAAATGCAATGAATTATTCATGAAATAAATTGAATTATTTAAGGAAAACGATTTTTGTAGAAGCCAAAATAAAATACATATAATTATATTAAAATGGTCAGAGTTTAAAAGAAGTATTTCTAGCATATTTAACATATTTTGAATTAATTGTAGAGGGAGCGACAGTTTGATCAGTTTATAAAAAACAATTGTTTTGTATTTTCAGTAATTTTTGCCATTTGTAATTTTATCTGTAATTTTTTAAAGAAGGAAATCTATCTCAAAAGAGAAATTTTCATCCAAAAAACTTAGACAAAAATTGATGTTGTGTCTTGCTAGATATAAATTTGAATATAATAACAATAAATCTGAATAGAAATAACTCTGTAAAAGTTAATTTAAAACTAGAATTTATTTTAGAAAACTTAAACTGATTTCGCACAAAAATTTATTAAAATGAAATAAACATAATACGATTCATTGAATTTGTAATAAACTTTTTTATATTAGTAATTTATACAAAAATATTTTCTGTAAACAAAATGAGTTGATATTGAAAAGTAGAACATTCTATAAAATGGACTAATTGGGCTGTAGCACAAGGGCGTCTAAAAATTTATTATTCTTATTTTGATTTTCAACAAAAAGATTTGTCATAATTTAAATATATTTTTAAAAAATTGATTAAAACTTAGTTAAGATAGCCATCGTATGGTTGCTTGAGATAGCAATATATTTAAGATAGCCATCGATTCCACTATGCACATTAATTATTCAGGCAGATACAATCGGTGCCAATCGGTCCTAACATTGTAAAGGAAGCATTATCTCTACTTATAATAGCGATGAAAGTGTGCGTATGTTGATGCTCTACCATTATACCTAAAGCTATCAAATTTGGTACATATATATTTTGGAAGATGGAAATGTACATCATGTTGTGATTCTTTTTTGAAATTTTAATTAGAATGTCAATTAATTAAAAATTAAACTAGATTTTGATGTTTTTATGCAATAACTTCCGAATGACTGAATTTTTTTTATATCATTTTAAAGTCCAAAAAAAAAATGTCCTTTCTATGATGCTAATTTAGTTTGCTGTAAAATTTTTTAGTCTAATTTAATAGATTTAATTAATTTTTAAACGCATTTTTAAGTATATTTCACAATATAATTTTTATTAGTGGAGTGAAACCAAAAACTTTTTCATTGTTCATGAAATATTTGATTAAGTGATTTTCTTCCATTGTTGAAAGCAAAAGAAAGTTTCTGTTTAATATCTATGCAATTTATAGAATGAATATAAAAGTTACAATATCTCTAAATTTAGAAAATAATGAACCGGATATTTATGCTTTTAATAGAGCTATGACGTCACGGAACTGGTTTCCATTAGAAAAGTTCATGTACGCAATAAACAAAAGTAAGACAACTAAAATAACACAGCGTTAATGTCTGACAGTTTGACGAAACCATGGATATGAAATTACATCTAAGCAATCTGACTGAAATTAAATATAATCAATATCTCCGACGAAATATCTGATCGCCAAAGGCGATTTGTCAATAATAAAATAATGAACTGTATACTGAAGACTAATGATAGCTTTTATCATAAATTATATTTTCGCCTCAAATTTTTTATTAGATCCTCCAATTATTTTATTTCCTCAATTATTTTCGATGTTGAAAATTTCACTAATAGTTATGAGGGGTATCAAATTATTCTAACCCAGGTAGTAGGGTAATGAGGTCAAGTGACACCCGTGGCATAATTGGACCCCCCCCCCAAATTGTAATTTTTGGCTTAGTAAATGGAAAAGATAAATAAATGATAAGCTTAATAAATGCTTAGTACTACCATACCCGGGATTTGGCATTATGTTTTTGCCAATTTAACCATATTCGGCTTTTAAAAGTAGCATTAAGGCATTAAAGTTTTGTTTTCAAACATTTCATAGGAAAAGATCTATAATTTCATTTCTCCCAAGATTGGCACTAGAAGTATCTGTATCCCCCCCCCCCTTCAAGGTTTCCGGATCACTTTGCCACTGAGGCCAGGGTGCTCAAATTTATTATAACAGTCTGCTGAAAATCAATACATTTCATTTACGTGAAATCGTGACATTCGGAATAGTGTTTCTAAAGGATTAAGGCTTCATTAAAATGAAAATGGATTGAGGATACTCCTTATGTAATCGAAACTTTCTTTGTTTTAATAAAAAATCAAACTAAATAAAAACATTTCAATTTTTTTTTAAAATTTTGTAAACTGCATATTTCGATATTTATAACAACAGCGAAAATTTAAATAATTATAATTATAAACAATATAATAAGAAGCGGAATTACTGATATTTTGTGTTCTTATATTCTATATAATTTCAATCCTACATCATAGAATAACTGATACTGAAAAAGAAACAATTCGATTACTCTTTACGATTACTTCTGAAAAATAAATGATTACTTTATATATCTAAAAATATTATTACAAAATTCTTCTATAAAATGCATATAATTCCCATTGACACTATAAATTTCATTCACCCACTTAAAATTTCTTTGAATGTCATAAGCTAATAGCTGCACAGTTGAGACAAAGAATTTGCATTACAGGAAAGTTATAGAATATCAAGTAAGTTGGTTATTTTAAGAGCGCCATTTGTCAAATGAACTTGCGAAAGAACTAATACAAATTAGTCAAGGATTCAATAACCTAGTTTAAAATCTCATTTAGATTCAGCCCACGTTCGGTGAAACATTAAAAATTTTAATGTGTTCCATTTTGAACTAAAAAACAACAACACCTCTCTTAGGTAAAACTGCGGAGATAAAAAAAAACTTAAAAGTGTTGAATTTGTCATTCAGTATTAAAAAATTGATCATTTCAGAAAAAAAAAGGAAACTAATTCATTCAATGTTTTGTGCTTAGTAATACATCATTTGGATTTATTAATTAATGCAAAACAGTCGTCTTTCTTCAGCATAGTTAATTGCAGTAATTTTCTTTTTTTATAAAGTAGGACATCTTAGATAGGTAAAGAGAAAAAAAAATGATGTATAGCAGCTATTATCGAAATAAAATAAAGAATAGATAAATTTTGTAAATACAACAATAAAATACTGAAAATAAAACGAATTCTAAAAAAACACATAAATATATTTATCAAGTCAAATTGAATTATAGTATTAATTATTTAATTAAAAAAATTATTTGGTCTTCGATTAAAATGAATAAAAATTGTTGAGCCTCAAATAATAAAATAAAAAAGTATGTATTTTGATTGCCTTCAAGTTGGAAATAGAAGCCTTCTTCACTTCAAGCAACCTTAGTTATTTTAGATGTACTTGGTTCGGGAATCCTTGGCTTAGAGAATATAATCTGTACTTATATACAACCCAATGTGTGTGTGTATGTGCAAGTGTTGGCGCTCTACAGGCCAGATCGTTCGACCTACAACTACCAAATTTGGCACATGCATACCTTGGAGGTCGGAATGTGCACCTGGGGTCCCATTTTTTCAATTTTTTATTAGAATTTTAATTGTTAATTAAAAACTAACTTTCTCGCCAAAAAAATCTTTTCGTTTCCCCACCGCCAAATGAGTAAGGCTTCAGTTTTTTCCCCCGCGCTAACGAGGATAGGCTTACCTTATTTATGGTCTATTATTTCCACCGATTCTGTTTATTTTCTTAGTGTTTGATGCATTAAAAATTAAACATTGTTAATTAATCAATCTGCCAGATTCATTCTGAAGTACTTTTGAATTAAAATAAAACAGAATAAAGGAAATTAAAAATTTCTAATCTGCGTAGCGTTACACCAACTGGCGTAGAAAATTCACGCATTTGCGTTACCATAATTGACATTGAAAATTCACGCATGCGCATTGTGTTCTGATTGTTGACAATTCTATTTTAAACGGATACGGACTTTCTGTTTATTTTCTTAGAGTTTCAGGCATTTAAAACTAAACATTGTTAATTAATTGATCTGTTCACGATGAGTCTGAGAAAATTTTGTAGAAAACTTCTTGTGATATTACATAAATTAAGAAAGACATTCTTTAGTGCCCATAAGGTTTAAATACTCAGCGACTCTGTTTTCAGTACTCATATTAAAAAAAAAAATGCTCTTATATTAATTGTAATTTAACCATTTCTACTTTACTTTAAAGCATAAATTTTACGGGACCTAACAGAAAATTAGAGAAATGCATATTACGTTATGGCTGAAGGCCTTTATAATATTATGAATGAATTACATGACTATCAAAATTTGAAGTTTTAAAATATTTTAATGAAGAAGCTATTAAAATAGGAGTTACATAAAATATTTAATTATTAAAATTTTAGCGAACATTAAGATTGGCGAACCGGCTGGTCTCCAAAGGCGGCTAGTATATTAATAAAAAATTCTATTTCTAGAAGAATTTGCTTTTATTAGAATATAATTTAGGAAAGAAAAAAAAAGAAAAGAAAAAAGAAGAAGAAATCGATTTTATTTTTACTGGAAGAAATGTTAGTGTGCATACTTTTGTCTTAAAAAAATTGTGATTTTGAAAATATTCAGCTCATTGGATGATATATTTGCACTTATGATTTAAAATTAAATGTACATTCACTATCTTTTTACTTCAAGAAACAAATTATACAAATCATACCAAACACAATATAAAGAAGCAATAAGGAAGTTATTTCGAACATAGAAATTATATTATCATTAAATAAATGATATTTCAGCAATTACCATTGTTTAGATTTTCTTTTTGGGATATTTCTAAAATCTATAGCATTACGAAAGAAACAGAAATTTTCTGCGATATAAAAAATAATGCTATGTTACTCGAAAATTCCATACTTTGCTTTTTCAAAGCTCGTTTTTTATTTCATTTTCAATAACTGTTATTAAAATGAAAAATATGTAAAACCAACCAAAATGTGAATTAAACGAAAGAAATACCATGAGAAAAAACTTAAAACCTAACTGCAGATTGCTGGATAATATTTTCTACCTAAAATTTCTAGCATCAGTTATCGAATACATTTTAAATATAAATAGCGAGTGTTGCTTACCAAATTTAAGGAATCCGAACCTATCTTCTAAAAATCGAAGAATCGAATTAAGAATGTCGACCGAACATCATAAATGTTCTTCCAAATCTGTGTTAGCTGCAGAAGTTTCTACAATCAGTCAGGGGTGAATGTCGCTGTGAAATTTTTGTTCCCTTCCCTTCCATTGTTATATCTGAGAGGCCTTATGGGGGCAAAGATAGGGGTTGAATTTTGATGGAGGGGGACCCTCAGTCAAAAGGCTTTTTCTTGGTGACTACGGTGGTTTCGCGAAATACTTATTTCAGTCAAAAAGGTGTTCTGGAAGGGTCTAGATTTCCCCCTTTTTTTATAGACATCCCGTACACTTGTACTAAGTCTCTGCAAACAGATTTTTTTAAAAAAATGTTGAATTATGTTACCTTATGAAACATATCTAAAATAGAAATGTAATCATTTCAATGTGATAACTCGAATGTATTAAAATTTTTAAAGGATATACTTTAGAAAGATCAAATTATTTGAAAAATATTTTGAATATATACAAAAGAAACGTTCGTATTAATTAACACAATTGGGCTTTTAAATTATTCGATGTATAAGCTCAAACATATTATATTTTTAGTTTTTTTCCTTAAGTTATTGTAATTTAATCTTAATTAATCTTATTTATTTTAATGTATGATTAAATCTAACTTAATGAATATGCGTCATTTCCGTGCGTTTAATTAAAATCATAATGCACGAACTCTTTCTCTTTCAAACGCATACTTTTCTGCTATTTTTTTCTGGAATGAAAAACATTTTTTTTTTTTTTTTCGAATTTGACAGACAGTGATATTATCAAACATTATAAGTCTTAATTAAAAATTAGCTGCTATAACGAGCTTTTTTAAAAATTGGCCATTTCACTCTGATGTTTTTAAAATAATAATATAAAAATACCATCAAATATGTTTAATAACATGAGTTTATATTTAGAATCATACGAGATTTGAATATTTATGAAGACAACTTGCAGTCAGGTAACGGTGGAAAGAAAAAGAAATAAAAAGACATAAATAAACCGCCATTAATTATTTGCGAATACTTACATTCTCGAAGTTTCTGCATTATTATTCCTTTTCAGTCTTTTAGGCTAAAAATAGTGCAGCATTTCATTTTATTTTCGCACTGATTACTGTTTCGTAAACTTTTATGGAAAGTTCTGGAAATTAATGTTTGGGAAGCATTCCAATTCGATTATCTTAACAGTGCAAGTTTCCTTCCGTTGACCGGACACTGGGTTCAGTAACTTAATTCAAACTAGATTTTTTTTTTTTTTTTTGCCATTGTACAAATTGATTAACAGGAGGAAAGAAAAAATGCAGGTAAAAAAGTAAATAAAAAAAAGCAAATTGAAATCGAAATATGAAAGAAAAAATTTTTTTTCTTTAACTTAGCAACGAAATAAATTTGTTGTCCTTCTTTAAAATAGCAATTTGTGCCAGCTTGTCTATATTTTAAAGATTCAGAATTATTAATTTATAGAATCAAATCATTAAAACTTCAAAGGTATTCAAATAGACTTGTTAAATTAGTACCTTTTTGCAATTTACTGCTAGATGAAGCTTTTGAAGTCTTCTTTATTAGACGCATTATATTTTGTAGTCTTCTGTTTTATCTTCATTCAGTGTCTTTTTTAGAGATTTTTCATTTGTCAACTGACTGCAGTTTTATATATAAATCGTTGAAGCATGTACATTTGGTACAAGAGAAAACATGCTATAAATGCTATAAGTACTTCGACCTCTTTAAAACAACAGATAAGGTACTTTAAAGAGGTCATAAAAAGCAAATGTTACGAAGTTCGAATCTTAAAAACATGATCGCCATTGTGAAGATGAAGTGATATGAAACTAAACGATAGATTTGGTGATCTTTATCTTGGAAGCTATATATATATATAGAAGAAAAAGAGAGTTAGGAAAAAGAAAGAAAGAAAAAAAAATGTCAAAAAGGATGTTCTATACTTGAAAATGTACAAGATAGTCAATAACTCAGTAATTTATGGAATAAAAAACCAGAAGAGATTAAAAAAAACATTTTTTTATTCTTCAGATTAATTCATTCGCAATTTGTGGTATACAATTTGTATTTATTTATATTGCATTTAACAATATTATTCTGCACCAACGCAATAGTTGCTTTTTACTTCAGCGGAGTGACTTTACATCGAAGTGTGGCATGTAACATACCATTCCAATTGTATCAGCTTCTATTTTCCTCATGTTTGAATAATAATTTTGTTGTTTTTGTTAAATTCATTTTCCTAAAAATTAATCCTCACTATAATGCCATGATTTAGCTGTCATCTGATTAATATTCATTGTGTGCTTCTTTTGAATTGCGGAACTGTTTCTTGTGTATTTTCTCATTAAAAGAAATTATATAGATTTTTTATTTTTTTTATTTTAAGCATGTTATTTTGAAAACTGTAGAATAAATTTTATTTTTATCACATCTAGTTGAGTTTATTTTTTTCTTATCCAGATAATTATGTGAAGAGGATTAGAGGGCATCGAGGGTAGCCATATTTCATAGACAGTAAAAGTTTGTAAAAAGAAATCCTCGGAAATGGATTTTTAAATTGAAATATAATTCACTTTTTAAAGTTTTTCGGTTATTTATTTTATTCCTTGTTCCAAACCAAAAGAAGAATCGAAACCAGATACTGTCTCGACTTTTTCAAAATGTCTATCATTTTATTTGTTTTCAGTATAGGTTAATTTTGATCTGAGTAATTTTTTTATAATTGTTAATCCTTATTCAACTACAATTGTTCGAAGCAATTTTTCTAAAACAAATGAAAAGAATGCTTTAAAACGGATTTTGCTTACATCAAAAATTTCTAGACTGACGTTCTTTATTCGCTGTTTTATTTTCATCAGTTCCCTTTAAAATTTCTAATGAAAATATTTTAAAAAGTTCTTGTACAATATTTTAGAAATTATTTTTGTTTATGCTTTTTAGATGCATATTAACAAAACATATAAATTAAAATAAGAATAATAAAGACACAATAACTTTGAATATGCATTTCTTTTATTTCATTATAATATTATTTTATTTTTATTTTTATTTTTATTCATCATGAGTTTAGTGTAAATAAATGCAGAATAGTTTTAATGGTGTTACTAATATACTCATTTATTTTTTGCTAATTAATGAAATGAAAATAAAATCAATAAGCCTACTTTTTTTTAAATGTATGATATATTTATACTGTGTGCGTTATTTAGAAGAGACAATAATTTTATTAGATATTTTAAATACTTCTGAAAATTTCCAAATAAAAGTATTTACTATTGGAGAACCCCACACTTTGAATTGATGGACAAAATTCAGCAACCAAGTATAATGAATGCTTTAGTTAATCCCTTCTTTAAAAATCCAAAAACCTATAAAGTTGAAATGTGAATAATAAAGCAAAAACATAAGAAAAATAAGTTAATGAGCTGAAATTGCTAAAGAATGTGATCAATAAAACAGACAAAATTGTACATGACAGTATCTATGCTATAATAACACTTGAACATGTATTATAATAATGGCAATGCCTTCAATAACTATTAAGTTATGCGAACATGAATTCCTATAATTAAAAATAACTAACTGAATTTGGAATAATTAAAACACCGCTATGTTTTTTTTTTTTTTTTTTTTTTTTTTTACCGTTTAGTCTTTGAGAGGTTGAAACAAAGTTGGTAACAGCTATATAAATCACTAAATGTAT
Source organism: Argiope bruennichi (assembly GCF_947563725.1). Classification (NCBI taxonomy): domain Eukaryota; kingdom Metazoa; phylum Arthropoda; class Arachnida; order Araneae; family Araneidae; genus Argiope; species Argiope bruennichi. Next base: position 123,124,349 of record NC_079158.1, read on the forward strand.
TAATAAATATTTTTTTAAAGAGAAAAACGCTTTATTAGTGCTTTAAAGGAGGAAAACTTTTTATTGTAAAAAAGAAACTGGATTATGCTTTTGTTCAGAACAAAATCATAAACTGATGAGGCGCAGATAGAAAAAGTTTATATAAATTGAAATCGAAATCACAATTATAAGGTATTTTAATTTTCATTCAATAAATGTTTGTAGATATTTTTTATGACATTTATTAAAGCCATTCAGCCTTGTATTTTTTTCTATAATTCACGGCTTTAGGTATTTTTTTTTCATCTCCAGATTTTTGATTAAAAAATTATTTCTACTTTTTAATACACTGGTAAAAATAGTTATTATTTATTTATTTCTGGTTTTTATTCTTTATATCGTTCAAAAAAGGCGATAGATGCCTAATCCGTAGACGAAAATCGAACGTGATCACGCTAACATCACAAAGTTCGATTCAAATCATTACATCAAAAATTGACTGATTTCCTTCTGATCTATGTACGTAATTTAAACAGTTGAATAAAATTTTATCGTGAAGAAAATGTCTTTCTATTAATATTCTAGATTTGTAAGAATAGATATTTCAATTCATTCTAATTTATATATGACATGTATTAATTTGGATATTAAATATAAGAGGTGTGATCCCTGTGTTTACTAACACTCATCAATCCGAAAGGATTCCACGTATATCCTCCCAGGTTACCAAAGCAAACCTTGTTCACGTCGTTGGCTACAATGAGGATTCAACGTTCTAGCACAGTTATTGTAAAAGACAATAATGGTTGAACTTAATTCACTTAAAATGTTTTAATTCAAATTAGAAATGAATAAAGTTACATATGTTTTGCAAAAAATATTTTTCTTGATTTTTGTAAGCATTTAGAAGATGAAGGAAGCTAACAAAAAAATTTTGAAAATGCAAGAAGATAAGAGTTTTAAGATAATTTAAAGATAACCCTAAAATATTATTAAGCTTTAACTATTAAGAAATTGTTCTGTGATATATTAACACGATTATAAAAAGCTAATTTTGTGAATTAATAAAAATCCTGAATTAATTTTCTTCTGATGTCTCCACCTTCATCAATACAGAATAAAATTTTTTGGTCCTGAAAAGAGCCGTTTTTGTTTTAAAAAAAACATTACGACAACAAATTTTACACACAAATGAAACAATCCAGAAAAAATTATTTAAGTGTAAGGGCAAAATGAAAAACTGATTTACAAATTAACAAAATATTTGCAGTTCAATACATCATCACTTCATTGATATATTTTAGAATTCTCTAATATGACTGATAGACATCTGAAACATTAATATAATCACAGATCAAAATATAAGCTACATTAAATGTTATATAAATATTCATAGAATTTGCTATAAACACAATTGCTTACCTCTTTGGCATTAGAGAGCTCTGTAACACTTTCAAATCATGTGGCGCAAGATAAACCAACAAAAAATTGACCATACGTAAAAAAAATAAGCTCGTATAACACCAAACACAATTTATTGAAAATCCTGACCTTGAGATTTATTTATGGTAATCGAAAATCCCAAACATACCAGGAAATATTTATTTTTAAATCTAAAAGTTATATTGCTGTCTGATGTGATACAGGTATTCTGGGAATCAAGAATATTTGTTTTGAGTATTTTCTACCATTTCAATACGTTCGTTACATTTGACATCTGCGTAGTATTGGTTTCACTGAAATCAGATATACAAAGTTGACTATAGCCAGCATCTCACTAGGTTTTGCTATATTCAGGAGAAAGTGGTATATCTGATTATGAATTTTGAAATAATAAGATTCCTTTCCACTGAGAGTACTTCTTTTTATTCGCATAGATGCGAAGGCTCATGCGGCATTGCATTCGTGAATATGCAGCCATTAATTACAAATTGATTTGGACAATAAAAACTCTTTCATGGGATCGGACAACTCGATAATGCTGACAAACGCACCTTGTCGTTGATGGCAGCATTTTGTATATTTTTTAGAAATATTTATTTCATTTTTCAAAAAGAAAGTAAAGCAAAATTTGGGATTATCTGTCATTGTTACAATAAAATGCTCTTCAATATCAACACTCTGATAATTCACATGTAGTCAAGCACACTGAGCACGTTGAAGCAAGTTATTTCATCTTCCCTAATACCTTTCTTCAATTGATTCACTCGCACGCTGATTTCTTCTTTCATTATTTTGATGATATTTTACAGTACGACTGAGATTCGTCTAAGGCGAAAGGTAGTTAAAGGCAAATAGTCGAAATAACATTAAACTGAAATGCAAATAAATAACAATGGCATAGAACAAATGTATGGACGCCTAAAAAAACCGAAATTCATTCAAATGATCAAAAAGATCTCAGAATGAAAAAAAGAAAAGATTTATAAAAAAAATGGTTATTTTATTTGTTTCCAGATACTTCTGACGATTAGCTGGATTAATGGACTTTAAAATTTGCAATCAAATATCTTGGGTAACTTGGTCTTAATAGCCTTTTCAGTAAAATATTTTCAAGCTCTGAATTTTGGAAGTTGTATAATTTATACTGATTTAGAAGCTTTAAGCTGTTCTGTTCATTTTATTGCGCATTTCTCTTATTTTCTAGCAGCTCCCCTAAAATTCGTAAAAAACAAATACAGTGCTATTTCTAGCTAAACAAGAAAAAACAAAGAAATGTATGATTTCTCATTGTTATATTTTCATCTAAAAGTTTAAATGTAGTGTCCTTGGGATATTTCTAGTAAAGTGCTGAGGGAATATTTTTAATTTTACTTACTTAAAAATAGCTACGAGAGAATTCATAGGCACGCATTTTTTACACAGATGCAAATTCTTTATACAATCATTCATCTTAGCATACGATTCTCCAATGAAAAAATATCTAAAGGGGAAAAAAGTTATAATTAAGCAAATATACTTGATAAAACTTGCTCGTGTGTGTTTGCTTTGTATAATTTGTGGATAAACCATTCCTCTTTCAAGCGCTTTGCTAATGAATTCATGGCCGGGACACTAAAGCTCTGACCTTAAAAATTATTATTAATCTGTATTTATTAGGCAGTATTCATATTTTTTAAAATTCAAATAGCATCCATTCATTTTTTTCTGGAATTATTTGGAATTTTATTGATGAATAAGCCTTGTTTTGTCCCTTGTTTAAACACGGCAATATGTTTTTTTTTTTTTCATTAGCTGGAAGATTCTCTGAACAATACCACATTTCACTGCATCAGATGAATTGACAGTATTTGGCAATAGAGAAATAAACCTTTTTTTCTATTTGATGCATACTTTTCTCTAAGCTAAATTTAAACTATGTTTTCACAGATTAAGCCACTATGATTTGAAACGGATTACTTTCAAGTATTTTATTGTAAACTTCGATACATTTTGGTTAATCAGATTAACGTGTTTACCCATTGTGTCTCCTTCTTCCTAATAACTCGATGCATAAGAACAAAATCTCTATTGCAGTACTAAATGTAAAAAGCGGACATATCCTGGACAAGGATTTTTTAAAATTTTAACCTTCGTTTTTTTTTTTTTTTTTTTTTTTTTTTTTTTAGTATTTCGAGCCAACGCTTGATCCTTTTTACCGTAAATGACACGTTGGCGCTTTTACAACAAAAAATTATCGAAATCTAAAGATGCAAAGTAAAGATAAGACTTCTTTTTACATTTACTCATTTAGTGAAATAACTGTATAACTCATATATTTTAAATTTTAAAATTTTTGTTGAAAGATTAATTTAAAAAAAAGTGAAATTGATTGAAATTGAAATTGGAAAAGTTAACTGGTTGAAAATTTCAATGTTATCAAAACTATACAATAATATATTACCGATATCACATGCGATAAATGTAAACCTTATCAAACTGTATGCTACAAATGTAATCTCTGAAGAATTTCTTACATAATTCAAGTCAGTCAGTGGACCGGATAATGATGATAGGCCACACTTCAATATCAGAATTTGATTATTTATATGAATATATTATGATATCGTGACTTAAATGGAAACATTTATAATTTTTTTTTACAAAAATAACTCTATTATTATTTATATTTTAACTTTTCATTTTATTTCCATCGAAAGTAATTTACTTTATTCTTAAGATTTTATATTTAAAAAGTTTTCTAAATTTAAAATTATATAACGTTTATAGATATATTACTTAATACTAAATTGAATTTTTTACGAGTTTTTTTAATCAATGATATTTTTTCTCTGGTGCATAGTAAAAAGTAATTCCTTATTCAAAATAAATTTTACCAAATTGAAACTCATTTTCTGCCAAATTCTTTTAATCTGAACAATAAAAAGCTTTTTCTAAGCGTCAAAAGTTAAGATTACAGAAGGAAAAAAAAAGGAAATAATTTGGAAAAAAAGAATATCAATCAATCTTTTCTAATCATCTAGAAAAATGATGGACAAATTACGCTCTGCGGGCAAGATTCATCCTGATTAGAGATTCCATCCGACACATCGCAGATTTTAAATAATTTTACGACAATTAGAAATTATATTATAATCAGTTTATCTTGTTTTTGTGACTGTATTCGATGACATTATGCAAACTTCATTCATTGCAAAAAATTTTAAATACCGTAAACCGAATTTTAATTTTATAATTTTGGGTACATTACGTATAATTTTGAAACATTTGTTTTTCATTCAACTATTTTGTAAACTAACAACTTAGAAAAATACTTTAAAATCATCATAATAATTAGGCTTGATCTCTAGTTTTACATTTTTTGAAAGCATAATAATTTGTGTAAACATTTATAAAGTTAAAAAAATTTAAAAGAACAAAGTTGCATTCCAGAATAAAGTTGGCAAAGTCATTCTGGAAAGAGGCAACTTTGCCAACTGTATTAAAATTAATCGAAATCCCCCCAAAACAGGAAAAAAGTTTTTTAAAAGACTGTTATAACATTTTACATATCAGTATCAATTCTTTATTTTAAAAAATATATAAAAATATTTAAAACAAAAAAATTGGAATGTTAAACAATCACAAACCTCGAAATAAAAAAATAAATTCGCAATTTCTTCAAAAAAACTATTCATTTATCCACAATTTCCATTTTAAAGAAGGCCAATTACGTACAAGATATTTTGTACATTCAGTGAATCTTCATCATACATGTTTGGAAAATAATAATAATAAAAAAAAACTTGTTTTTGTCATTCGTATATTCGAAGATATGGAACCTCTGACTTCTCGGCTTCATACAATCAATAAAATTCTTGATACTATTTCGACAAGAATTTCCAACAACATTCCAAATTTTAGAAAGAATGGAGTACATCTTTTCATTTACGTTGTATGCTGTATAAGCATTCCATATCGAAATCACAGCATGCTGAATGCAAAGTTCGTCGACCTTGAAGAAAAGAGATGAGTCATCGGTCTGTAGATAAAATGGTCTGATGCAGACGTCTGTCACGTTTCGTTCCAATAAAACTTTTACCTATCATCATAGTCTTTGCAGTAAATGCAAGCAAAAATAGAAATTCTACCGCCGGCGATTGAACAGCTGCAAAAATTCATGATATATTCCCTGAATTATTACATTTTGCACGGGAGTTATTTTTCCCGGAGTATGAGTAAACATTTACCCAAGGACATGGCACTCATTTGAAGTACCGAATTCCATCTGATTCATCGTAGGATGATTTTATTGAAATGAGATTCTCAGTCTAAATACGGAAGTCACACTACCTCAACAGCTAGACTCTGTTGTTTATTTTGAGGTGGCGATAAATATCTTTCTGATTCTTTAATATAATTGCTTGTAAGAACAATAAAAATAGATTAAATAACGATAAGTTGATAATTTAAGAATATACCAAGAAGAATATCGGTTAATTCTAAATTATTGATTGCTTTATAATTTAATTTCATTCAATGATTAATTAATTCGCAGCAGTCATATCAGTCTAATTAGACTTCTTTGTCTATTAAAGAAAGAAAAAAAAAAGAATAAAAATTAATAAATGACATAAATTCAATTTATCTGTGTCTTTAGAATAATTTATTTCTAATATCTTTAAATTATTAAAAATGAAACCACTTCTACTATAATTTACGAGTTCAGCGAGCTTTGATTTTTCACTGGGCTTTCATACTTATCATCTACAACTTTCAGTGTCCGACCATAAAAACTACCTTATCTGTTAATATTACAAATCCCTTTAAATTGCGAACTAATTGCTGTCTGGGGATTTTCCTGTTTCGGAAGCATAAACGTTGTGCCCGCAGTTTTCTTTTTCTTTTTGTGAGTGGTTACTTCTCCGGGATTCGTATCGCTTTGGGCACAAGATTTAATTAATAGCTTTGATTTCGATTCGTTTAAAATACTTTCTAGAGATTTTTAAAAATTACTCTTTCATCGATCATAATAATAATTAAAGACTTTAAATAAAAGGATTACTGGATTTTTAAAGACTTCATCGTCTTTTAAACATTTTTAGAAATCCAACCAATTTATATTTTACACAAGTGTTGGAAACGGTCTTTAAAATCTAGCGATTTTATTAGCTTTCTCTTGATAGTTCATTAAAAATATGAAGTAGCTAATTTTTCTAATGATATCAATTAATTATTAAATTAAAAGTAGAAGAAATTTTTCATACATATTATGAGAAATTATTTTTTATATGATTCTGAGAATAGTATAAAATACTCATTATTTTCTGCATAAACTTTTTAACTGAACAGCTTTTTTTTTAATTTTTTGTGTTAATTTTTCATACAGAAAAAAATTACAATTATTCGTGGAATGGTATAATGCTAATTTTTTGAGGGAATTAAAATAGTCTAAGTAACCCACAAATACAGGGTTATAGAATAAATCTCTCAAATACAGGGCTATTACAAATTGAGTTTCAATCAACCAAAGAAAAAATCAAAGACGCTGATGCATATTCAATCAAATTAAGTCTAAAGTGTTAATTATTTGGGGAGCTATTAAAATCTGAAAAACATATGACCAGATACAGAAGAAGTCCCATTACAGCTTCGGAGATAAACCAGATGCAGAAAATCAAAATGAATAAATTTAAAGATAAAAACTTTTATGAACAAAATGGATGTAAATGTTTAAAAGTGGAAACCAACTCTACCAGTTAATACAATTTGGGCTCATTATTGTAAACTGTAAATTAGTGAACGAATTTTGAAAAGCAAAACTGAACCAACTTTACTCTATTACACAACAGACTATTTGCTATGCATTCATTGATTTTGGAAAGTATAATTTTAAAATGTCTATACTCTGATGATGTTATATTGGCATACTTCTTACTAATTGTGTTTAACACAAGAAGCAATTGTTCTGCAGTTGCAGTTCGATGGGCTTAGAAGCACAAAGTTTAGCATATAAATATTTCTTGAGTAGTAGGTGTTCACTAAGAAAGACCTTTTAAAAATGTAAACTCGATTTTTAATTAATTAAAAATTAATGAAAAATATAAAGTTTTTCTTCTATAATTTCGGAGAACATTATAAAACAAAACTATTTAAATTAAAAAATAGAATTCATTTCAAAAACAGTTTTCAAAAATACTATTTATTGTTGTAATAAAGTTTCACCTAATCTTATTCTTTCATCAAATTTTTCATTCACATGATGCAGTAAATGTTTCAATTATGATAAAAAAATCACCATGGAATTCGAAGTTGAATTTTTATTTGCATAATATCGCTTTCAGACATGAATTCTTTCTGCCATTTACCTGATCTCTGTAGTGAAAAAAATTATTAATCACAGAACGAGAAGCTGATACAATCAAGGCAGATAAAGACAAAACAGTCGAATCTAGCCCAAAACATCATCACCCTAAGAAGTTTCGAAATAGAGATTCGAAATTTTAAAGATTTTTTTTTTTCTGCAACTTTGAGAAAACGGTTTTGTCTCAAGGGGCATTCATTGGAGCTGGTTTCTAAAATATGAATTTTTCTTCCCCACGGAGCTTTTTTTATGGAAGCTGGGAGATTTTGAACAGTTTTAATAATTTTGTATACACTTTTAATGTGGTTTCATTTACCATTTACTTTGCGATCATGGTAAGTCTGCATAGTTGTCAACTATAATAGTCTGTTACTCTGGTAACGGATTGCTCAACTTTAGAATTAGGATTTAGACCTCAAGCTATATGAACTATATTCAAGCTATATTAGAAAACATAAGTGCTGATAAAAAGAATGATTTCTAGCTATATAGCCTGGCTCTGATGAATTTGTTGATCTCAGAATAGATAATACGAAACGAGTCTATTTTAATAAACAGATGAATGTTCTTAATATTTGCCTATTCTCCCAGATTATCATATCACTTTATAATTTGGCTATCTATTCTTCATACCATAAAATCTCTCGGACAGTTTTTCTGTCACTTTATATATAATTTCTAAAATAATTCTTAAATTAATATCGACGATTAATATTAACAAAAAAAATTGCGAAAATTTTGAATATTCCACCCAAAACGTCATAACTTGTTGCGATTGTAAACTTTATTCGTTTACACTGTCATTCTCTTCTGGTATTTTCGGAGCAAAAATTTTATGTCAAGTATTTTGCATCAAGAATGCCAGCTTACAAACATTATCATCACAATACATATGAAAAGAAAAATCCTTCTTTGCAGTTAAAGAAAATGAAAAGAAAGCAAAATTTTAAATAATAGCATTAACGTTGACAAAAGTTCACGCATGAAGGTTTAAAAAAAATTAATTTAAATTATCTTTTACTTATAAAAATCATTGTTACAAATTGCGTTTAAAAAATAGTTTTAAAAATGATTTAATTTAACTAGAATTTATACGGAGATAAAATTGCTATAAAATGGAAAAGCTGTTTTTTTTTAAATGGTGCGATAACGTAATTTTAATTTATTGGAGAAAAGAGTTAAACATTCAATAAATTTTGGCTAAATCAAAAATCTAATAAAAACTTCGAAAATCCATTTTTTAGATAGCAACTTACTATCCAAGAAATATTTACTTTGAAATTTTGACAAATGGAACAATGCATTCAATATATATTGATTTTTAAAGCGCAACATTTCATAACATTTTTAGCATAAAAGCCTTATCATATTAAAACAAACGGAAAAAGTCTGAAAATTTGCAGGCTTCTCAAAATAATACGATTTATAGCAAAACATAGCAGAAATTAAAAATAAAAAAAAATAAAGACTTTACATTTGTTGGTATAGTCTTATTGTTGATAAATATAAAATCTCAATTCATTTATAAATGTAATTCTGTTTCTGTCTATTGTCTGTCAAAATGCTAGCAAATTATTAATATGAAGTAGTTCTTTTGTAATTGTTAGAATCTCATAAACACATAATATAAAATTTAACATTTAGTAACAGTTTATCTAGTTGAGTTATGTATATATATTTGCAAACTGGACAAATAATTTAAATATAGTTTAGCTGCATTTCTCAGAAGCAGATTTTGGTACTCAATATTAATTGCCTACAATGTTTTTATTCGAGTTTTATTCATAATGATCTACAACAGTATTTTTTGGAGGGTTACGGTTTCTTGCGTAAATATTTTTTCAGAAGTTTATTTTCGTACGAAACTAGAATAAAGTCCTGTTTCAGTCGGCATAAAATTTAATCACAGATCTCATATTTCTATATCTACCATTAATTCAATGACGTAAAAAATATCCTTTCATGGTGATATTCAAGATGTAGTTAAGGAGCTATTTTGGAACTCTCAGCTTTTATTGTCGGAGTTCTGCGTCACAGGGATTTTCAAGCATAGTGTCGTGAAAACCGTGAGTCATCTTTGCTCCAGACAATCGATTAAGTCTGGTGGGACATCTTGGAGTCTATCTGCTGTTGACGGCTATTTTGTGATGATCGAAAGGCTTTCTGTATCGATCTTTTTTGAGTAAAGAAGTAAAAGTTAGAATTTATATTATCTAAGATAATGAAATAAACATTAATATGATCATAGTTAATGTATATGAGTTAAGAACTTAATTAAAAATACAATAATAGGCTAAAGACAACACTATTTTTCATTATCGTAAATTTCCAAGAAAATCTTTATGGGACTAGGAGAAATTATGTTATATTTTTTTATTCTTTTTTAAAAATGTGAATATTAATTTTTTTAAATAATTATTTTCTATTTTATAATTTGTGCGAAATTTTGCTATCGATTTCAAACTAATTTCCTGATGACCAGACAATTTGGCATGGTGCCATTTGTCGGTTAGACAATTTTTAACCAATTATAAAATTTGTACCTAATTGACAAATAGACAGGCAGATGAGAAAACGAGTTAATATTGAATCGCCATGTAGTTCTGGGTTATGTTTAAAGTTTCAACTCTGTAGTTCATTGAGAAGTTAATTTAAAATCGATTGCAAAATTTGTACCGAACAGACAGATAGAGAATAAACTGAGTTAATGAAAACGAGTTAAAATAGTATTATAGGCTGAATTGTAGCAGTAAGCATAAAAGTTAAAAAAAATTAATGTGTTACTAGATTAATTAATACTTAATGACCCTTTTTCTAATCCAGAAACACATTTCTTTGTAATGAGTACCTTTTCATCCATACTTTTCCTTTACTCACCCTGTTTAATAAAGCAGTCCTTTTTCTATGCCCTTTAACTTTTATGAATTTTACAATTTTTAAAGATTTCAACTATAATAATTTTTTTTTCGATAATAGATGACTTGTGGCAAAAATGTAATAATCTTAACAATTTGCAGCACAACTTTAACGGAAGCAAATCAGGCAAAGGTATATCTACATACATACGATTAACAGTTCATTATTTTAAGCGCGTCATCTTTCTCATATCAATATGATTTTTTTCTTGAACATATATCTTTATTGACGCAATTTAGTTTAGTTTATAGAAATTCTTAACAGCTTATTATTAGGCCCTTCAAAACATTCATAATTTTTTCTTTTTACCTCCTGATAGGGAAGTTTGGCAAAACAACATGTTTTATCAAATGCAACATGTTTTGTCAAATACAACTTGCATAACTCGTTTATATTATGGTGATTTATATTGTCTTTGCGTATTTATTAAAAAAACATTTTCGGATGTTCATGATTCAATTATCAATGTCAGACACGATGTTTGCGTACGGAATTCAAATGCTGATTTGAATTTGGGAATTTTAGAGATAACTTAGAATATCAAGATATGGAAATGAATAAAAGGAATTTTGGATTTTGTCTTTAAAAAGTTTTATTTTAATTCGGGGAAACAATTTTTCTTAAGTGCAGCGACTTTCTTAAGAGCAACGCCCCCTGGTATTAACACCCAGGGCACTTGCCCTGCATACCCCACTCTAGTTATAACACTGCAAACGGATACCGATTTAAGTGAAATTTTCTGATTATTTTTTTAAGTAATTTTATATGAAGATCCTACAAATCTTTTCTTTTAATTTTAAATGTACTCATCTCTTACTATACAGCCAGTCACACCGCAGTAAATAGCAACGCAGAAAGCAGACGGTGCAACCCAAATTATGATAATTGAAGATAGCTGAAAAAGCAAAAAAAAAAAAAAAAAAAAAAAATGGCAACGTATAATGTTTCATTTATGTACACTATAGCACTATAAATCCGAATCAGATGAAGCGTGAGGAAGGCGTGAAAGCTCAGATGCCATTCTTGTTATCTGATAAGAATTCAAAATCTCACGGTTTGCGCCAAAGCAACTTAAGGTCCGCTTTAAAACGATGTGCTATTAAAGTTAAACAGAAATTGTAATTTGATAGGCCAGGATATCCTGGTTGGTTGGGCGTTGGATTCGCATTCCTCAGGTTGTGTACTCGAACCGCGCCGGCCGAAGACTCCCCGTGTGTGTGGTGGCTGGCGCACGTATAAATCTGTCGTGGTCAGAAACTTCTTCATATCGAGAGTACTAGCTCAGAGGTGATCGTTCTCTGATTCAGGTCTAAATTACGATCTGTGGATGGGTGAATGAAATGCATGAATGAAGTCCGCCCCGTGAAAAGGGTTGTGACGTGTGAGTAGCTAAATCGTATTCTTGGCCCTATTTGGAGCTACTGAAAAAACAAGAGACGCTCACTCGGCTTAAATCGCTGACAGATAACTGTCAGCGGGCTTGTAAATTGCCACAAGTCACAACAACACAACATAATTTGCTAAAAGTAATTAAAAGAATTCAAAGTTATTGCACACTTCGGTTCATACAATTGTTCGGTTACATTGAGGTGTGAAATGTCCAAACAGACCCAAAATTAGCTCACCGTGTTTACCATGGATATAAATTTGCCGTATAAGTTATCAAATTCTCTCTTCATTGGTGTGTATAGCAAATGGAGTGGGACTGAATTATTTCCATTCCAATGACGAAATGTACATTTCTCATATAAGACAGGGCAGTACCTGGGATAGGTTAATGGTCACTTCATTACATTGTATGCTATTCCGATGACAACCATCTTGATTAATGCGAAGGATCGGGCAGGGCGATGGTGGATGATATATGTCTAATAGATTTTCATGAGTTAATTATATATTTTCAAATACATATAAAGAAATATCAGAAAAAAAGTAGTAAATGAATGTAAAAATAATGAAATAAGAAAAATATGATCAGCCTCCAAAAGACTGCAATAAAAGTATAACTATATATAAGTATAACTATTATCAAAAATTCATTTCGCTATCTCATTATTTTTCTTGCATCGTGTAGAAAAGAAAAGTTCTGTCACCCAAACGTCAACAACTACGAATAAACAACTGATCGATAGAAAGAAGATATGAAATAGAAGGTTTGTCGCTCAGAATCTCTTGATGGAAAATCTTTTGTCAGATGTCGTAATACATCCTTGAAAGGTTTCATTCTTGAAAGGATTTCAGCCATATCGAGGATGAAAACAATTTTGACCTCGAAAACTGCAAACGATTCATCTTTCTTTCTGCAATCCCATTACGGAATTTGTTCGACAGATGATCTTGCAAGAATTTTGATCTGTTTCATCACTTTTGTTTCAACAGAGTGGTGATATGCCTATAGAAGAAAAAAAAATTAAAAAAACTAAGAATTCTTGTGCGTTTTATGTTTGTATATCAATAAAAATCTCATGCTTATAAAAATATCTTTATAACAAACTAAACAATAATAAATACCTCATTAATTTGTTACTAATATTTATGTTTAACACATTATAAAATAATATCAAAATCAAATGCATTAATATAAATTTTCCGTAAATCTAAAAATCAACAATTAATAGTACGTGGAGAATGCGAAACTTCTATTACTTAGAAATAAATCAGAAAATGTGAATTAACCTTTTAAAATGCCCTTGATTTTAATTTAATTTGATTAATTTATAATTACGTAACAAATCAAGACTTGCCATTTTGTGTGAGATAAGGGACTAAAGCATCAAAGCTTATGTTTTATTGCAAAACTTGTCAGAACTTATGCCAATCTACGTAATTTCATACAAAAATTGATAAATTTGGTGGGAAGCATACTTTCCATGGCCCTTGAAAGGGTTAAACATTTTAGATTCCTGCTAAGAATGAATCAAAACCTTCTAACAGTTTTCGGTTTCAATACGCGTTTATTTTTTTATACAGATGAGTATTAATGCCATGAAATACGACTTAAAGTTTATTTGAGACTACGTTTCATTATTTTTTTATATGTTGAATGGGAGAAAGACGGGGAAAAAGAAAGAAAAAAAGAAAAGAAAATGTGCAGCTGTTAAATTAATTTATCCTTTTTAGAGTAAATTATTTTAACATCAAAAAGACGAAGTTCATTTCAATCAATTATTTTTTCTAAAGCATTAAAAAAAACTAAAACGGAGAGCATGAATAGTGTTTTATGGCGTTTTTTTCCTTCACGGTTCGTTAGATAAAGCCAGAATTTTTTGAAAATATACGAATAAAATGAATAATTGTACAAGCAAGCGTTATAAAGTCGTATTAAAAACTTAGAAGGAAGTATATGAAGCTTTTACCAGGAGCGAACTGTTTTCAATGAATGATTTGCTTACAATTTTGGAAACTAACTGAAACGTGTTTCCAATGCTCTTTTAAATTTCAACACTTTATTTATAATGGCTTATTATTTAAAGCAATTATAAATGTTCAACAAGCTGTTCGTTTTCAATTTTTTGAAAATAACCAAAACGTTCAGCATTGTTTAAGTAAAAACAAAGCGACATTATTCCTGTCAGCTTAAAATGCTAATATCGATTATTTAACTTTACAGTGCAACATTTTGCTATTTTAGCAATTTTGCATGTGCACTTTCTCTGCACACATGGAAACTCTTTCAAAAAGGAAATTACCCAAATTTTAAGAGCTTAATTATAGAAAAGAGAGTACGTTGCTGTTTTATGTTTTCTTTCAATAAAATTAAAAGAAACTCGAGCTTCTAGTCTAAAACATTGTAGCGAAATAAAGTTTTTGACTCAATCCACCCGTCTTGCTTTCGTCTGCATTGATTGTATTGCACTTTTTAATAGATTTTTGTGCATAATGCAGTTTGCAGGAAGAATGCCAGATTAAAATTATTTCAATTGATATTGAAAAATTCGTCCAATGGCGTTCCGTAAAAAGTCCAATTGGCTCAATAACATTGTATTATTCAACAAGAAAACATGAAGCAAGTAACAAGACACAGCCGAAGTGTACAAAGAAACAATACTTTCAAAATTAACCATAAAAAACAGCAAATCATTATCAACGCAACAGCGCAAAGCCTCCTGAGAGAACTCGCTGGGGATCAGCACACCAAAGAAAGAAGTCACTCAATTACTCACTCCTGTGCGCCTTCGCTTTTATTGCCATCGGGACAGGGCCTCGCATGTTCTGGAACAAACTTCAAAACTCGAGTCCTACTGGATACATCGCCAAAATTCAAAAATATTCGGCATCCTTCGTTTTTGCCTCAAAATTGCCAAATTCATCGCCAACGCCAAAATTTTTTGAGAAGGCATCTGTTAAGCATTCGTTAGACATATCTGTAAAACTGTCTTCCTTACATCTGCAGAGAAGAAATTTTACAGATTCGTAACATTATGTGAAGAAAAAAATGTTTTGAAGTATAGTAAAGTATTAATTATAGCACTATATTGGCTAGTGATAAACTGTTAAATCTAATATCAATTGTTGTTGAGCAACAACAGAGGTATTAAAATATTCATGCCAATTATTCAGTCTTGGTAGTTTGTTTCAAACGCTTTTGAAAAGAGAAAAATTACTACAAATTTGATAATGATTTTTATTATTAAAATTGAAAAAAATGTAAAAATGAAAGTGGTAGCAATTAAAAGCTAATTTTCAAATTTTAAAGTGATGTAAAATTGTTTTTGGGCGATAATATGCTTCCAAATAACTAAATTACTCAGAAATTTCGATTCATTTTTAATGAATAAAAATTCTAATTAAATTTACCTTAGAGAGCACCTACTATCAAAGAAGTATCTATGTTCCAAATTTGATATTTCTAGGTCCAACTTTATGTTCTATAAGTAGTTTTGAACGATTTTTACATGATGTATCTCACAATTTATGGGCAATAGACAAGGATATAAACACTATCATGTTAAAATCGAACACTCTTTTTCTGCGTTCGTGCCAGTATGTTGTAAGAAAAGTGTCTCTTTATTTGTTAAGTTACATACTGTCTAAATTTTTAATAATTAGCCACTTTCTAAATTTAAAAATCTACCTCTGCATTAGCAGTTTTCAAATTCATTGAGTTCTAAAATTTATTTCATATTACTTATTTCTGGCAACATTTTATGCAATATTTTATAAAAATCCTTACAAATATTTGAAAAGATTTCATAGCAGTTTTTGTATTAAATATCGCTAATAAGTGAAATTATATGAACATTTAAAAATATTGTTTATTGCATTTTTCAATCGATATATTTTTCTTCAATTCATTAAATTTTCCTTCAAGTGAAAAAAAAAGAGCGTAATTTTATATGGCTAAGTTCCCCGTCACTTTAGTTGCATATCATCATTTACATTCTTTAAATTGCATTAATTTATGTATTTAAGTTAATAGAAAAACATGAAAAAATAAAATGAATTCAAGTTCTTCTCCAGTAGCACCATTTAACGATATCTCTAAGAAAAACCGAAAGAAAAGAACTTGGGAAAAAACTACTTTCTATAATTCATAGCAAAATTCCATAGCAGAAAATTGTATTAAATTACATCGTAAACAGAATTTCCAGGTGCTTAAAAACAATTACAACTGAAAACACAGAATGACATTAGTATATAAATATTGTGACTTTTCTAATTTTCTTTAAGGATAAATGTAGGACAAAGCGACCTCTTTTTTATTTTTTTTTTAGCTAAAACGGTGTATCACAGTTGTATCAATAATAATGACTGGCAGAAATGAGTCATACCACTGAAGGCAGCACGAACAAACCATCTGTAAATTTCTGTAAACAAATGTTGAGGCATTTTCCACAAATCATTAAAAACATAACACGAAATGACATATTTTTTTACAGGAAAGAAACATTAAATTTCAAATTAATAAAAAAATATTTGAAACTATGAGTTAGTTAAGCTCATAATTTCACTTTTCACCCATTTTCATTTTTGATAGGTTCATTCAGATCTTTTAGGGGTCTTAAATTAACATTAAGCTTATTTAATTATAAACAGAAATTTAAATTACTCGCTTTTATTACTTATCACTGAATGGCAACCGTGAAATGTAAACAAATCGCTAAACGATCGTTTCGGACTGCTTAATTGGATTGAATGTTTTTACAGCTGCGCTTGATTCAAAGTTTTGCTAGTTAATGCATCAGCAAGAAATTATCTATTAACAGTAATGCTTTGAGAGGGCTGGCATTCCATTAAGTTAGATGAAACCAGATATAAGAGTCAAACAAAAATTTAACAAGTGATAAAATAGGCTTAATCGGCCAAAGTTGGATAATCATCATGTCTTAACTCTTCCATATTAATTATTTAAAAAGTCAATACTCTGGGCGAGTAAAGTGGTCACCAAAGACGACTAGTTGAATAATGTTTTTCATAGAGAATGGGCAAAAAAAGTTGGATTAATGTTAATAAAAGAAGAAAAGACCTGTGAACAGCTCATTTACGTATCATCTGAAGATTCGGTCAGAATTGCTTCCTATCATCACAGGACATATCTGTAAATGAATATATAAATTTATACAATTGCCCTTCTTTCTGATAGTTCGATGTTAAATGTCTTATGTCTTCTGGAAAGCTTTTTGTGCTCTAGAGAGATCGTTTGGTTTTTATGAATCATATGTAGAATGACCAGTTCTTTCAAAGTTGAAAAACATGTATGGCATATCTGTTGCAAAAACGGTATTAAAAACTCTTCAATTGAACATCAAATTTATTAATTTAAGTCATCGCGTTTATATGCATATGAAAGTAAATTTTTTGAAATATTAAAGTTTATTGAAATTATTTATTAATAGAATTAAGCAGATTTATTAAAAGATAGTGCAGTTATATTATAAATACACTTATATATCAGGTACAACGGAAGAATTTTGAAAATGTTTGACACAGAATTTTATGTACCATATTCGTCAATATTCAATCACATACTTAATGGCAAGGAGTGTTTAAGTGGTGCTTTCCGAGGTACAATATTTATTTTCTGTCCCCTCTCATGTTCTCCGATTTTTGTTTTTTTTAAAAATAAAAATATATCCTTAAATAGCGGCTTTTACTCAGTCGGCTGAAAATGAAAGAGTAATCGGTTTTCTTATCTGTATCAGTTTATCAGCATTTCATGTAGTTTAAGTCAGTGTTATTATTATCATCTCTATATCCTTATCATTTATTTATGATTAGCTTCTAAACATTCAGAATAAGCCACTTTTATAGAAATATTTTTTGAAGTAATCTATTTATGTTGAAATAATTTCAAAATATCTGTTGCACAATTATAAAGTCATTTTAAGCCTTTCTAAAAGTTGCTAAAAGTTAGTTTCAAGAACATACTAAGCTGTAATAAAATCTCTCTATATAAAACGCTAACGTACGTGGCACAGAAATCTAGCTTATTATTAATTGTCGAATGACAACAGATAAATGTAAACAAAACATCATACGAATTCCAGATTACTTTATTCATTGAACATTTACTGAATCAAACGCTTCGGTTAGCTAATTAATGGAGCTGCGAAATAATATTAGAAGTGTTTTGAAGATAATTCACCATGTCACCAAAGAAGATATTCAGTTGGAGAAAGGAAGATATATAAAAAATTAAGAAATAAGCTTCAAACAAAAAGTTCAATCAAGCGTAAAAATAGGCTTAACTGTTGTCAGATAAATAATCGTGGTAAGACTTAAGATCAAAGCACATCAAAATCGTGCCAAAAGTCCAACAACTCTCTAAAAGTCTGCAATCCTTTCTATACAAGAAAAACCAACAAACGGCTTTTAAAGTTGCAATCAAAAATTATTACGATTATATTGGCGAGAAATCACTCAAAATTTTTTTCAGTTTTGGCGTCCTTATATTAATTTTATGCCTAACTGTAATTATTATGACTTGCCTTCAGAAATTGATACTCATAGCTTCCAAAATAATTATCGTATAAAAAGTGCTTTTTGTTTTTATCTTAAGACTAAAAAATTTACCTTTTTAATGACATAAATTTCATTTTCGTACAATTTTTCATTTAACTTCAACAATATTTTTATTTGAAATTGATAGACTACCAGAAACAATGTTTTTACGAATTTAAACTCTCCATCAAAACATTCAAGCACGTGCTTTTTCCAATCGTACAATCCGTAGTAGGATTTTCGTTTCCGCTTTTATTTCGCAATATATGCGCTTTGTAAATTGCAGTAAACTGTTTTAATTGGATTCATGTGTTTTAATCGTATTAAATAACTAGGTGAAATGTTTTTTAAAGAAATGCACCCCATATTAATAATTTAACAGCCTAATAAGTTAGTAATCTGGGCGAACAAACTGGTCGCCAAAGGCGGTTGGTTCTTATTGTTGAAGCACAAAAATATTGTTTTAAAATTCCCTATTCATGAAGAAATACCGTACAATTATTCGAGTTGCGTTCGAAAAGTTTTATCAATGGAACGTCCGCTTTTGATTTTCATTATCAGGGAGAAGATAATGTAGAATGCACAAATATATAACTGATTAAGTATATAATCGAGTAAGAAGTAAATGATTCTTGAGAATAATTCTTTTTTTCTTTGCCCCTTCCCATGTTTTTATGATACAGAGAAGGACCTTTATTCAATGCTTTCACAACTTCCGTGCAAGATTTCATTTCTTGGTGTTTGACTTTATTACATTATTTTTCATCTCAGAGCCTTTACCTTTCGTCTGGGCCTTCTGCCAGTGCACCTGTAGTTGCAACGCTTCTTCAACACATCGTATGGAAGATAAATTACGTGGATAAAAAGAAAGGAAAGAAAAGGAACGAACTCTTAAATCATTTTTAAGCTTTCTTCAGCAGAGATAAAGGTTATATATCACTTGTGTAACATACAGAAATGTATTCAAGGTGGTAAATATGAATATCGATACTTGATTTTTAAGAAAAACGTTGATATTGAGAATCGTAAAATTGCAGTTTAATCAAATCTTGATAAAGAGGACAAAACAGACTCAAAAGAAATATCAAGACGACGATGTATGATGTTTACTGACGTCATGAGTTTTATCAGTTGTCAGGAAACAAACATATTAAAAGTATATTTCAACTTTTATTTAAACTATTTGAATTTTTTCGCAAAACAAATCTAATAATAAATTTCAAGAAATATAAGAAATCCCTTAACCCTTTATTTACTGACGGTATTTAAAAGTACGATTTAAATCTGGCTTATATCTTCGCAATATGACACTTTTTGCTGATGGTATTCTAAATAACACGGAGAATGTAACCCAAATAGCAAGAAGTTAATATAAGCTAAAAGTAGAAATTAAAAATATTTAATTAATTATTAAATTAATTAAGATATTTCTATTAATTAATTAATTAAAATATTTTTCTTGGGTTCCCTGGGATTATTTTGCAAGAAAACGTAATTACTAGTGCAAAAATGAAGTTGAAAAATTGATGGCAACATAATTCGGTAAATAAAGGGTTAAATATATTCTTCTAATGATGCACCAGCTTTCTAAACACATGCATACACACAAAACCTCAAAGTATCTTTCGCAATTTAAAATCGATTAAATTAGTCTCTACAGGCCAGACCATTTAACCTACAGCTACCAAATTTGGAATATATATACCTTGGAGATTGGAAATGCGCACCTTAGGGCGACTTAATTAAAATCTTAATTAATTAAAAATGAATCTTATTTTTGGTGTTTTTCTATTATAATTTTATAACTCCCGAAAATACTTTACTCTGAAAATAATTATTAGTTTAATCATTTTCTATTATAACTTTAGTTTGAAAATAATTTTACTCTAATTCAAAATGTAAAAAAAATTGGACCTGTAATAATACCAATTTAATAGTCATATGAACTTTTGTTGAATCGTGGCGATTTTTCTTTTTAAAAAAATGTTTGCTTGATTTCCAACATTAGATTACATTATTACTCTGAAATTCAAATCTTTTTCATTGTTTCTTCAAATCTTCAATCGCGTGATTTTTTTTTCCAAATTTCAAGCTAAAGAAGAAGATTTCTGTTTACTATCTTTATAGTTTAAGAGACAAGTGTAGTTGCATTATTGCGACATTTAGAAGATAAATGAACCTCAGATTTCTCTAGGATATTATAGGATTGTCTCCATCAGAAAGGTTCATGTGCACGATAAACAGAAGAAAGACAATTAAAATAACACTGCTTTAATGCCAGGTAGTTTGGCGTAATCATGAAAATGCAGTGATGAATAATGATTGATCTGAAACCAAGCGAACACAGCGGGTCCTCTGAGGCGAACTATTAATCAATATGATTAAATATCTCACATAAATTTGTTAGCTTTTAATGCTCTTTCCTATAGTTAAATTAATTGATTGTTATAAACAGTATAATTGGATCACATTCAGCGGTCGAAATTCACATGTGAAGCGCATATCTGTAAACAGGTCTACCTCAAAATATATTAGGAAACCTTAAATCCATGTATTCTTTGAGATTGAGGCAAAGCTCGAACCAAACTAAATTAACTTAATCTTTCCTATTTTTTAATACTTTCTCGTCTACCAAGTGCAGACAAAATATTGTAATCCTCAAATATTTCAAACTTGAGATTTGGACGAATCTCCACTTTTAGATCTCCCTGAATTCGTCCTGCACCTTATTTCATCTATCTAGCTCTCTTCAATTTGTAATTATCATATTAACTTATATTCGAACAGCCGAACGGATTTTCTCTGCTCAGAATTTTAATGATCATGACAGGATTCTGCTCAAAATTTGATAGAAAATTCGATTGATTTTTTTTTATAAAGACAAAATACCAAATTTCATACAGCTTTGAATTATCTTTGTCAAAGACTTATAGACATTTTTAAAAATTTGTTTTTCGAACTGAAGGAGGTTCGTCAAACTCTCAATTACAGTTCTTTCTTTATACTTTATAAAGTAAAAAGAGAAATTACTTATAAAATATTTGTTTAAGGGAAAAAAAATAGAAATTACTTAAATTATAGCTCCCGCCATCAATAACTAAAATTATTTTACAATTAGAGAGTCTTATTCTTCACTATTAACAAGCAGAATGCAATTAATAAATCGATATCCGGCGAGATAATAATTTCGTAATTACATTCGGTTCTTTTTCACACCTATATCCATTCATGCCATTCACATATGTTCTTCTTCCTGCACTTGCTTGCCCTTTAAACAAACATCTGTTGGGATTCATTTTCGTCATGAACTGACAAAAACATGTGTCGCAAAAGAAGTGGAAAAGATAACAAAAGATGAATTATCGCAACCATAAGTTTTTGATATCTTTACGCAGACTTCTCAGGACCGAATAATGACCTGTCTGCTTCTTTGTCTGATTTGTTCAGTCGCAGAGGCCATACATGAACTAACAATCCATTTTCCAAGTTTCCACGCCTCATTAAAAAAATCCAATCCACTAGACTGTATATGATTTAACAACTACGAAGCCCAGATGCACAAACTATTATCACGAAGTGGGGGCCTCCAACCAAAAATCGTTTGATCCCGAAATCGCGATTGGAACATAAAGTCACTTTTCTTCTTTATGTTCCAATCGCAAAACTAAATTTATGATCATTTTTAAAAGAATTCCATTTCAATATAATTATAATTACCGAATCGATTATGGAAGGGAAAAAAATACAAAATCGTTATATACAAAGAATGTTCTAAAATTAACACAAGGTTTGAATTTGCCACCATTTGTGCAGTAAAATGTTGGCAACCCTATTAAAAAAAGCCATTTGACAGCTGAGAGTTTAGGGTTAGCACAAATGGAGCATTACACGATAGAACAATATTTTCATTGCTTAACAATATTTCAAAAATAATAAAATTCTGGCGGACACAGATTTGAGTATCCCCCCCCCCCTAGATCCTGTGATCTAACACCACTGGATTTCTTTTCATAGGGTTATTTGAAGTCAAAGGTCTATGCCGACAAGCCCACAAGCACATGTACACTGGAAGAGGAAATTCAACGCTGCATCAACGAAATTCAGCCACTTTTTTCAAAATGGTCATGGAAAATTTCGACAAACGAATGCCAGAAAAGCCGTGGAGATCATTTGTCCTATGTGTTATTCATACATAACCCTATTGTGTATTTTACGATTCAATAAAAAGGCAACAATTTAAAGAAAAAGCTGCATTTTTTATTTAATTCAAATCTTGCGTTAGCATTTTGTTCTATCGTGTACCTCTCCATTTTTACTAACCCTAAACTCTCAGCTATCAAATGGTTTTTTTATAGGGTTGCCAACACTTTACTGCACGAATGGTAACAATTTCAAATCTTGCGTTAATTTTAGGGCACAATTTATAAATATGCGTGGATGCTCTAAACTATCACATAAAGATTAATTTGGAGCTTACTTTTTTCTTTAAATCTTAGAATATTAATTATTTTGTAAATAGCATGTTTGCTGAGCTTCATTTCAGGAATTGAAGTCAAGTTTCTTCTAAGTTAGACATTCCCTGCTTAATTTGCATAAAGGAGTTCTACTACACATTTAATTTTTCACGACTCACAATAGTTTCGATTCAAATCAGCATATTTAAGTGAGTATCCATTATTTTAGAAATTATCACTGAATTTAAAAAAATAATGCCACGCACATACGCACATTAAGTACTCTCCTCAAATATTTTTAAGACATAAATAATTTACAAGAAATATGGCATTGTTTTAAATCTTCTTCTTTTCTTTTCTTTCTTCTTTCTTTCTTTCTTTTTTAATTTCTTTTTTGTATATAGAAGAGTAATCAGTTGTTAAAAGCGTGATAATGCATGGAATCGCTTAAAAATTGCAAACAGCGCTTATTTGATGAAAATATACATTTTTAAATAACTAAACTTAGCACCTTTTAAAGTTCTGTAATTACTTTTTGAGGTTTTATTTAATTTAGTTACATTTAAATCATATTTTGAAACAATACAAAAGTTATTTTAGAGAAAGGTCTCATAATTTTGAATCGTGGTGAAATGACGAGGAAGGTTCCTAAGAAACATCTCCACTTTACAAACTTCCGTGTCAGGCTAACAAGAAGAGAACTGACCCTTACAAATTTGGTGTATGTCAAGACCGTTTATATGGTGGTTCTTCGTTATAATTGGGATTCGAGTCTAGAGTCCTCCAGTCCTGAAGCCGATTGAATCACCGTGGTCTCCAGTTTCTTAATGGTGAAAAGATTATTCCTTATTTAAAAACAACAACAACAAGTAATATAAAAGAAATTAATTAAATTCCTACTTAGATCAACAAAGAAAAATTCTATTTAGTTACTTTTTATTAAATAATTATCAAAAAAATTATTAAGTATGAAACAATTATTGATTTTCGCAAGAATTGAACTCATATTCTTCAAATGAAAGAAAAAAAAAACTGAAATCCTTGCATTTTACCGATTGAGCCTGTTGATTTCAATTTTCATTACAAACTGCTAAAACTCTATTTAAAGTATTAAAATGAATTAAATTCAATAATTAATGAATTAATATTTGAAAAAAACTGTATTAACCTCAAGTGCCATCCACTACAAGTTTTAAAAAATGATTTGAACTTGAGTGGATGAATAAAAAGTATTTTATTAAAGATTGAAAATTTGAACAAAATATATATATATATATAGAGAGAGAGAGAGAGCTAATAGTAGGAATTGAAAAAGACAAACAGTGAAGTAGTCTCCCAAAAACTTTCTCGCATACTCTCTAATAAACATGTCAACCAGAGAACATCTTGAAAGGCACTGGAGTAGAATAGTTACGAAATATTAACTTTTGGCGTGAAATTAACATTTTCACTGAATCTATCGTGTCATCCTTGGCGTGGTTTTTGGCGATTAATTCTTGCCATGCAGTTAATATATCATAAAATTGAATTGGTGCTTTTGACACATTTTTACAACCGATTGAAAAAAAAGATTTGACTCACTGCTCTTGTAGTCACAAAATCTCATGCCACATTTCATATATTTAAGTCATTACGTTTTTGAATTATCACGTTTACATGTTTCTGAAAATGCAGACCTACAGACGGTCAAACCCTTGTTGGATTTGATCCAAAATTAGACGTTTCTACACTATAGACGTTAATTATATGCAATGAATCTTATCTATATAGTTTTTATTGTTTTGTAGTTATCGTGTTAACTTATATTCGAACAGGTGGACTGCCGGACTGAATTCCTCTAAACAGATTTTATTTAAAATTCGATAGAAATATGCAAATTTAGTATAAAGACTGTATACTAAATTTCAAAGCCTAGCTCAAAACCTTTTTTGAGTTATCATTGTCACAAACAGAAAAACAGACAGACAGACATTTTTTAAAAATGTACTTTTTGAACTCAAGGAGGTCTGAAACGTGGAGACTCGTGAAAATCTCGAGTTCGAATTTTTTGATGACTTGGCTACTATACTTTCTCTATAATACATAAACAAGAAAGCAAAAAGGGAAACTGCTTATAACGTATTAATTCATTGGCTACAAAAGAAATCTTTTCTACATTTCGTTTACTTACATTATGTATTAAAATATCACTACTAAAACACATCAGTGAAAGTCAAGTGTTTCTGGAAGATTTTATTTGTAATTTTAAAGTAATATACAAATAGCTCCCTACGTTTTTGATAGATATTTCCTTGAGCTCGCCTCATTGCTATAGAAACTACGTTGCTTTCAGTTTGTTAAGACTCAACTTTCTGTATGATTTAAATTCAGCCCTATTTCAATGAGATTGGAAATTTCAAATGTTTATCATAAAATGCCGTATTACTTTCATAAGGCAACCCGAAATGTCTTCACTAAAGTTAAGAGTAGGTCAGACACTGCAAACAAGTCATTTTGACAATATATAATTGGGTCGAAAACTCAAAGCGGGTTCGTTACAGTCTTGTCAATGAATTAAGTAAAAGAAAAGATTACACTAAATAAAATAGTTAATATAGAGTTAATGGAATACGAATTTACAGCGAATTAATACGAATTAGCGCAATTCAAGTGCATAAATAATAGTAAATAGTGCGCATCATCAAAGATGCGACAAGGCCAAGAAAGCTACAGCATGAACAACAAATATCTGAAGTACATAAAGTAAGTGTTCAAAGAAATTGTCACATAAAGCGATATACGCTTCGGATGCTATTGTTCATACAAATGAGTTGTTGTGTATCTGTAGATCTGAATTACATTTAATCTATGTAGTGTAGTAATCTATGTTTAATATATGCAGGGCCCGATTAATTGGGACCCAGGGTAAAAACTTCTTTGCGGGCTCCTTCTGCTTTACTACTTTAGTAAAAGAACCGTGCATAGAACTTGTTTATGGTATTTTTCGATTTAGGGTCCCTCTGATGTGGGGTCCCTCTGATAGGCTCGTATGCCACTGTCTTAGTCAGGCCCTGATTATATGGTGTATCTTGTTGTTGCAATTCATTACCAATAAAGCGCCCTTTTCTTTTGCGATCTAACATTCAATTGCAAACCGTTTGTTTCTGTACATCTGATCTATCTTTAAAATTTTCGCGATCCTCCTTGAATGTAAATCTATTTCAAGGCTAAAATTTAATTTTGTTGTAACAAGAGGCTTTTTTTGAGGAGAGGGTGTGTGGGAAAAGAGTAGATATTATGTTTCGATTTTTGAAAAAAAAAAATTATTGCATGGGCTCTTCGTTTCTTATTTTATGTGCTTCACATGGATAAACAGCCCACAGGATTGGAATTATTTCTGTAGAGTTATACAATTAATACTGTTCTTCTTATTTTTACTATTGAATATGCTTTTAATAACTGGTAATATTTATTCTGAAAACTAATACCTATGATAATACATGTCCCTTTTTTTAAAAAAAAAAAAAAAAATAGCTTACTTTTCTAGGCAACCTTTTGTCCACTTTAACGAATTTATAAGTAATTTGTAAATAACTTTAATGAATTTTGTAATAAATTAGCTGTATTAAAGCTCTGAATTAAGTAAAAAATTTTAAATCCTCAAAACCCACGAGTTTATTCTGTTCTTCGTATCATACGTATTCTGTTCTTTGTTACTATTTATTTGCTACAAATGTAATTTTTTAAAAATATAAAATATGTTGAAGTTGAAGTTAAAAATATAAAGTATGTTGAAAACTAATCCGACCACCTCCCGGTTTCCTAATATAAACAAACATAGCCTTAAGTGAAAAATAATTCTCGTACATCCGAAAATCACGTGATTTCCCTTCTTCAGTAACTTCAGACAGGTTACATATCAAGGTTACTGTAAATACCTAAAAGTTCCCCCCCTCGGGGACCTCCTCCAATGTATCATTCGGGGGAAAGGTAACTATTTCAGGTCAGCGTGAGTCACACCTGGGGCAGATTTGTTGTTTACATCTTCTCTGGGAATTCGATCGAATTCCCGAAACCGATTTCGGCACAGCTGTTCTCTGTAATAGTTCAAAATAACAGTCCCGGGTTAGTAGCACGTCGAAAACTGAGAAGAAATTATCTCTATTTTTCTCGCTATCTCTTCCTTAAAATACAGTAAGTGCGATAATCAGATTGCCGTGTGTTGAACTAATCACACGACTGCGGTGATTAGGGAAAGGGTATCTGCCGTATCTCGAATTGCATGATAGACTGAAGGACTTCAGATGTTTCGAAACCTAGAGAAGTTTGTGTTCTTTAGAGATAAATTCTTTCAATGGGAATTCTGGTTAGAAACAGTTTTGTTGTTTGTTTTTCAAGCGCTTTCTTAAAAACTTCTTTTTTATTTGACATTTTATATTTAATTTCAAAATTAATCAATATTTACTAATTGCTAAACCAGCGGAAGTGGTCTCCCTAAAACTGTTTCGCATACCTACTCTCTAATAAATTTGTCATGCCAGAGAATGACGTACATGGCACTGGCATACAATAATTACGAAATATTAACTTTTGGCATGAATTTAGCATTTTTATTGACTCTATCATGCCATCTTAATTCCCCCTGGCATGCGGTAATATTATCCAAAATTCGAATTTGTGTTTTAGGCAATCTTTTCAGATCCGATTGAAACAAAATTTTGACACGAAACTGAACTTGTAGTCACAAAATCTCATACCAAATTTGATATATTTAAGTCATTGCAGTTTTGAATTATAGCGTTCACATGTTTCTGAAAGTACAGAAATAGCTTCTTCGCATTCCTGCCTTCTTACATTCCATTATATCTTGCTATTCACTATCATGATCGAAATTTCTTTATTTTTCAAAGAATGTTTTTTGGATTGGGATACTTTCTATAAATCGTTTGAGACAAAAATCATAAAAACGATCCATAAGGCAAAATGCTGAATGTACAGCTATTAAATTTTTCCCATAATTGCTTCTTAACTTGTAGTTGCTCACTTAAAACAGAGATTTTCAAAGTTTTATTTATATATTTAATTAGTCAAAAATTACTCAATATTTTAGTGTTTTCCCTAATATTCGAGACATATAATTATACAAAAAATATTTTCATATTAGGAAAATTTTTAAAAAAATTGGCAGTTCGTTTATACAAAGTTCATTACCACGCAAATGTTTTTTTAAAAATTTTAATAAAGTTTTCAAAATTAATTTTAAACTTGAGTAGTAACTATGCTTTTTATCGTTTTATTGTTCTAATGATTTTGTTCCATGAATTCATTCACTTACGTGCAAGTTCTTAAGCAAGAAGCTTCATAACTTGGTCAATTTTAGTCGAATAAATTTCTTTTGTTGTTTTAATGTTAATATGTCTAGAATATTTTGCTAAATTTGTTAATAGAACCGAGGGACTAAAAAAAAGCTTAGCCTTCGTATTTTTTCAGCAGTAACATACCGATTCAAACGAAATAAAAAATAATTCCCCACTTCAGTAAAACCATTTTTTTTTTATTTAAAATAAATACTTATCTTTAATGATATAAAAATCAGCTCTAGAATCATGATTGAAGGACATCTTAAGTCTTTATCAACTATCTTGCTTGTTTCTAATTATATTTAATCATGATTATGGAACTTTCCCGTTCAGAAATTTTAGAATCGAATTATTTTTGTATTTACGTCTCATGAAATATTTCCACACTCCTTAATTCGTAAAGTTCGTTTTGGATTATTTTTGCACATTCACTTTCCTCCCCATACGATTAGAAGAAATGAGGGATGCATTGGGCAATTCCCTCAAATAGGAAAAATCGAACAGGACATTATCTCTCGAACATGGAACTTTCAGTATTGATTTACTGTTTTAATCAAGCACGTCCGACCGGATTTGTCCGGATTTGTGAACAAAACGTGGAATTTAATGGCCTGCGATAGAAGAATTGAGACAAGCAGAGGAATTTCTGTTTGCCATAAATAACTTTTTCCAGGCATTTGACCTTTTATTGCTTTTTAGCTGAACGGAAGTATGCGAAGGGGACAACAAACCGAAAGAATGCTCAATAAAAGTTGTGCATTGTCCTCGTAAATTTTTTTTTTTTAATGTTGACAATTTTTTTGCTCCTAATTAGGTTAGAATAACATACTTAAATAAGAGTTTCAGATGAAAAAAAACAAAAACACTGAAAAATTTACTTTTAATATTTGTAAAATATTTATAATAATTTTTCCTATTTAAATTTATTTTTGATTTTGTTATATTAAAATTCAATCTTTATTTTACTTGGATAAAAGCTAAACAGCAGTATCTAAAATTCGTCTAGAGGAGAGAATGCTTTTAAATATATGGATTTGTATAGTAAATTTAATTGTCTTGCATTCTTTGAAAATACACTGCAGTATATCTATTCACAAACGATTTCTGCTTATTGATGTATTAATGTGATAGCATTTATAAGTCACATACTATCTGTAAATTACATCATGCAACACGCAAAATGCTTTACAGCGCTGACCGTACGACCAAGAGCTACCAAATTGAGTCTGTAATCATTTCTTGGAAAAATATGTGTTGTTCGGGGTTTCCATGAAATGACGTCACTTTCAAATGGCGCTACTAATTTATCACTTGGTTTCTTCACTTTTAATTAATTAAGAATTCCAGACGGTGCAGCTAATTTATCGTTTGGTTTCGTATTTATAATCAATTAATATCACGCCGTAAAGAATCGCGAGAATATCGAATGGTGTTTTCGAACCTTTTTTCTGTTCTAATTATCGCATTCTTGCAATACGCAGCTTATGTTCATTCTTTAAAGATTTTATGCATACTTTATAAATGAGTTTTTAAGACTTTAACTGCACTCTAAGAGTCTCTCAAAGAATCTGTATATATGCTGTAAATATTAGAATATAATTTTAAAATCAAACTGGTATATTAGATTTTACCACACATACAGTAGCTTCCATAATATTCCAGTAATAACGAACTTGCAATCGAATTATATGCTCCCTTTATATGTTCCTTTCCACTGTCGCTTTATAAACAAACTACATGTGCTAAGAAAGCATTTTCCAAAATTTAATTAATTAGAAATTATTAAAAATTTTGGTTTTTTTTTTCTTTTCTTTTTCAATAATCTCGAAGCATAAACATAATAATCTAAAAACGAAAAAAGAATATTGAGTTTAAATAGTGTTTTTTTATGTGTTCTTTAAGTTGGGAAAGAACTTATTAAAAAATAGATCTTATATGCATTCTTAATTTTTGCTTAATGCCTCTATAAACTTTCAATGCATTTTTTAGCGGCCTTTTGTTAATGAAAATGCTTTCTTTTCCCTAAGGCTTTTTCTCTGTTCAAAACAAAGTCTTGATATTTTTTGTAGATACTTTCATATATATATATATATATATGTATTCTATGATTTAATATGATTCAGATCTAGTTCTCTTTTAAAATTTTGTATATATTTGTTGTATTATATATATTTGTAATTTTTTTAGATTTCTCTGAAAAAAAAATTATCACAATTTTGCAAAGAATCAGCTTTTTTATACGAATTTTTGTTGCTAATAATCTATCGAATCAAAAAAAAAACTAAATAATTAAAAATATTAAAAATTTAAAAGTTTTAATAAACTTCAAAATTTTTCAGTTCTTTTAAATATTAAAATAATTGTTTTTACTAATTTGGCTTTTTTTTTTGTCAAAATCAATTTAATAATACAATGCGCAAAAAAGTCGTTAACTATTTTAAATATTAATGTCAACAATATATTTTTTTTTGATACAGGGTACTTTATTGCCTTAATGAAAATATGCCTTAATGAAAATATGCCTTAACGTCTTAATACTGCTGTCGACATCCTATGCATTAATTTCTTAGTAGACCAATCAAAAGTAGCTGGCAAAATGCGACAATCCGTCACGTTGTTGGTTATTCTGCCAAATGTAGAGCATATTATATTTGTATAGGCGACATCTGAGGCAAATTTCTGGCAATCTTAAGACTTAATGCCATCGATACTCGTCGCATTAATTTCTTGGTCTACCGACCAAGAATTTTTGGCAAATGTATTCACTTGTCATTCTGTTGATTATTTTACCAAATGTAGTCATCCTGCCGACTTCAATTGCTACTTAGACGTTTCGATTCTTCACACTATATCGATTTTAAGATGGCTTCTGCCGGCATTCTGGCATAGTGGTAGCGCGTTTTCCCGCGATCTGGGTATCTCGGGTTCGCGGCCTGGTTCGGGCATGATTGACCCTGTGTTCTATCTGTGAGGTGCGAATGAGCCCCCCCCCTCCCCTGTGAAAAGGGGTTGTGCAAGCAAGTGCGAGAATGTCATCTTCATACGAGCTAGAAGTCAGACTTCTGCCCTGGGGTGCTGTCTTTACCCTCAGAAGCTACTGCTCCCCTCGTCCATTGTAAAGCGGTCACGGCATCATCATCATCAAGATGACCTTTAAATTATCATATTCGTTAATACCGAACTCGACACCCAAGTGTTCCGAAAAAAGGTGAAGACTTTTACCGCAGAAATTCTTAATTTCTCACCAACGGTGCAAAAGTTACCGCAGGACAAACAATTACTTCTCTCGCCCTCCTATTAACGCCGACTCTATAGGTATCAAGTTATACGATTCGTAGGAAAATTTCGGAAACAGGAATGATGCAAAAAAAAAAAAAAAAAAAAAAACAAGAAGAAGCTATGAAACCCCAAACCAAGTAAGATTAAAGTTCGTTAATGGAAATTTTTATTTATAGACTAATCAACAAGAATGGATTTTAAATTCTGTTGATTTTAATGTAACTCTTTTTTAATCTTTTTTCTCAACTTTCGGGACAAAGTTAATTTAATTTTTGATTTCTGAATAATTTGCAATATCCTCATATGAAAATTCAATGATAACTTGCAATATCTTCATTTTATTATCATAAACTGTATATACATATGCATCAATTTAGACTGAAGTCTTGTTAGAAAAACTGATTAAATGTATTTTGAAATCTGTGTGCATTTGTTCATTGTCCAGACTTTTGCATCTCTGTATGTATATATATATATATATATATCACAAAATGTCCATTTGAAGTCAATATTCCTTTCTATAACTGAACTCGAACAGTTTAACTTGAATATTGTGAGTGTGGCTTTATAAACATTGAGCGGACATAGACATTTTCGTCCCTAGGTGGTGCACATTATGAGGCCCCTCTTTTAATAAGATAGTCAGTTTTGTTTCATATTGCAGCACTTTCTAACATATTAATGATTTATTTTAGGTTAATGTTTTTTATTTTATTAACTTCATAATTACGTATTTATTTATTTATAATGATTCCAGATAGCCCGGGATTCATATTTGTGCACAATATTCTTAAAGTAGATGTTTAGTTTTATAAATATTCTAATAACTAAGTCAGATATCACATGGATTGTTAGAGTACCAGCACAACAATGCTTTTCTACTTTGAATGAATGCTCAGAAAAGTTTGAAATGAAATATCCATAATTTACTTGAAAGCATTTGATTTTGAAGGGGGACGGAAGTTTTCAGAGACGATAGAGCTTAAATAACGGTTAGAGGTTTTTCGAAAAGAAAAGAGTTTGCTGTCTATGCTTAATCCAAGGTACTTTCTTTTCCCCAAGATAGTTTTTCTTTAAAAATTTACGAGACCTCAGAATCTTGTTAGAATGTAATTTTCTAAAACGAATTGCTGTAGCTTTGCCCGTATTGATAGCAATCCGCCAGAGAGTGCATCAATTCTCTATCCTAAAAACTAAGTGAGCTTAATAAAATATCTAGGAACTTGGCCAATTATATTTGATAAAGTTTCAATACTATCCCAGTATTCTATTATTCAAAGAACCTGGATATTTTTCTCTCTTTTTTTTTTATTTAGCAACTAGGAAAATAAAGCTTTTTTGATCGACTTGCTTTCGACTCTCTTTTTGTCTAGCAGTTCTAGGCAGCTCCTTATTGGAAATCCATCACTATAAACATTGACTATAATAACTGCACCTTGATGATGAATGACGATATTGTTATTGGTTAAAAAGACTTGATGCATATTTTGCTTCCAGAAATTTCTGCTTTATTAGCGAGTTTGGCGCTGACGAATTTTACTTTTATTTAATATTTCCAGTAAAAAGTACGATTATTAATAAAGGCATTTTCAAATTTCTTCAACTTTTAATAAGACGGTCAATTATGTCCGATATTTCAGCATTTTCTAACATATTAATTATTTATGTTAATGTTATTACTTTTATTAACTTCATGATTTCTTATTTACTATGAATACAGGCAGCCCGGGATCCACATTTGTGCCCACTATTATTAAAGCAAAATTCGGTTTCATAAATATTCTACTAATTAAGTAAACGTAATGAAATGTATAAGAACTTGGCCAATTATATTTGATAAAATTTCAACATTTTCCTAACACTTGCATTTTTTCTCGAATTTATTTATTTAGCAACTAGGAATATAAAGCTTTTTGATCGACTTTCTTTCGATCCCCTTTTAACCTTGCGGTTCTAGGCACCTCCTTACTGAAAATCAGCACTGTAAACACAGACTATGATAATTGCACCTTAATTATGTTTGGCAGTATTATTATTGTTTAAAAAGACATGAACAGATTTTAATTTACAGAAATTTCTGGCGTATTTACTCATATTTTTGTTTACAGAAATTTGTTCCAAAATTTGGTATCACCATAGCTCCGACTATGGCTCCAGCGAATTTTATTTTATTTAATATTGCAATAAATAGTGCGATTATAGCAAGAAGTACCAATAAATAACACGGTTATTCACTTATACCCCATTTAACCAAGTGTTCTAGAAGCATTATCAATGTATGCAAATTTATTGTTTGTTGTTTACCGTTTTGGAAGTGAATTTTATCTGTAATCCGTCATAATGATGTAAGTATTGTTTGAATTTCGCAACAGTTATATAAAGATAACCAACATTACCTCAACAGTAAACAAATAAAAAAGCATCTTGTTTACACTGTCGGTTTTGATGAATCATAGTATTAAGTAATCTCGCGGCCTTAGAAGAGTGTGCGGCTTTAGAAGAATTGCAATTAAGTTGTACAAACATTGCATACTTGTTGTATATAAACATTTGATATTAGAAATATGGTCAGCAAATTTTTTAAAAAATATTTTAAGTATTAAAATTTTTACTTTGCCATTTTTATGTTATGTGCTGATGTCTGAGGTTGTTTGCCAACATTTCGGCCTTTATTTAATTTTAATTTGATCAAGAAATTCTAACTTTTTTAAATTAAAAGATGAACACTTCTTTTCTGATTGTAAAAGATTATTGCGCAATTACTATTATATATAGAGTTGTGTTTATTTTTGTAAATTGAAATTATTGTAATGAAGTTTGAGATAAGATGAATTATTTTTAAAAAAATTTCGATGCATTCCTTCTTTTCATATTTTAGAATGCTAAAATAGTATCGCCACGAGTTGTCTAGCATTTATTTTGGAACGCTAGACATAGCATCTTTTACCCTTACTTTCGGCAGTTCCATGGTGAGACATAGATTCTTTCCTTGATTTAAACCTCAAAAAGGAGAGTAAAAAATCAAGAGCATCATTAGGAGAGCATATAATCGTCCATCCGTCTAATTCGTTTGTCCCCCAGGAAATGTTTTGCCCAAGAATGAACCAGCCACATGGGGTTGATGTTTGGTCGCGGTACTTTAACATCTAAATAACATTGAGAAAATAACTTCTAAACGGAAACATATAACATCCTTCAAATGGAAACGGTTGATTTAGTTTCTTCAAAAAACAAAAGGCGTTGTGCATTTTCTTTCATTGACGAATTTCAGTAAGAATTAACTTTTCATTGATTTTATGAATTATTTTTGCTATCTGTTCGTCAATGAGAGAATAAAAAAGTTTACAAATAGAACTATGCAATTATAAAAATTTTATTCTTTGTCTAATAATTCTATTTTCAACAGTCATTTTATGCTAATCAAGAAAGCATTTCCTCATTCCATACAATTATAAAATGGTTTTTTTTTTACTTTCTCTTGTTATAAGTACAGAGTAAGTATTGTAATCGTAAAAAGAAATTGAGCTATAGATTTTGACGAATCTCCAGGTGTTTGACCTTTCTGAGTTCGATAAATACATTTTAAAAAAATGTCTGTGTGTCTGCCTATCAAATTTTAAACAAACTCATTGACAGGAAGTCTGTCTTTGTAGCTACTCGAATGTAAATTAACTCGATAACTACAAAAAGAAGAGAGCTAGATGCTTAAAATTGGCATATATATTTAACATTTCTAGAGTAGATACTTGTCAAATTTTGGAGCAAATTCGACGATGGATTGACCAATCTTTAGGTCTATACTTTCAGAAGCATGTAACCGTGATAACTCAAAAGCGTAATGACTTAAAAAATGTACTCAGTTTGGTAAGTTGTGATTACAAGTGTAATTCTGCGTCAAATTTTGATTTCAGTCAGTTGGTAAAAACGCTTCTAAAGCGCAAATTCGATTGTCAGATACTATTATTAGCCGCATGCCAGGGATTAATTCCAAAACTTTCGCCAACGATGACATGATATATTCAGTAAAAATAGTAAATTTGTTCCAAAAGCTAATATTTCGTAACTATTGTACGCCATTATCATGCACGGAGTACTCTGGCTTATTGAAGATCCATAATCTTTCATAGGAAGCCTGGAGATAAAACTTTTAATAACAAATATACGAGAAAGTTTTGGAGAGACCACTCCACCTAGTTAATTAATTTATTAAAAATTTAATAATTTTAATAATTGTCATTTGCAGTATTTAATGCATTAATAATTGTTTTGATGCATCAGCAGAAGTAGTGTTAGATAGTCTGGGTCTCGCCTTAGAGGAGACCGGGAAATCAAACATTAGTATACTTTTATTATTACACTTTTTAAAATCAAATACGGAAGGAGAGGTTGAAAAATAAATATGCATCAGGCGATATTTACACTCGCTACGCCATTGGATTGGAGTGTGGGGAAAATAGTTCAAGATATATAAAGAATGGCAGTAAACATGTTTATTAAAAAAACACACACACACACAATCTTCTGCGAGTAATAACCTCCTCGCCTGATATCGTCTCTGGGGATTCTAATAGCACCTTATTGCACATTTTCGAACTTCTCTTCCCGGTGTAACGCCCTTCTTTTGCTGATGGATGATCCAAAGTAAACTCATTAAAGTGTTCCATCCACCCACACACAAACACATCCACCCCCCGCCTTTAATTGGAGCCAGTCAATCGATCGCTACATCGCGTCGGAATTTTCTATAAATAATGCAAGGCTCCTGGACCCAGCCGATGGAAGAGATTTTGGCATGCACTCAACATTTATTGAGAGAGGGCAAATAAGAGTCGAACGAGTGATGGAGAGGGAAATCAGAAAGGTAAATAATGAAATCGGAAAGATAAATTTGATTCGATATTTGCGACTCAATGAAGATCAGAAATGAGATTTTCATTTATGGATGCTCGATGAAGTTTCGTTAGCTTTCTGAACTGTAAGAGCCTCTTATAAGAACATGTGACGAAATATCATCTGTATTTATATATATAAAACACTAACGTAAATGGCACAGAAATCTTTCTTATTACTTATTGTTGAATGGCAATAATCAAATGTTGACAAATCATTATACGAAAATTTCAGATTGTTCCATGAAATGTTCTTACAGCCGAATTGAATTCGATGCTTCGCGTAGCTAATAAATGGAATCTCAAAATATTATTAGAAATGCTCTGGAGATGGTTCGCTGTATCACCAAAAAAGTAAATTCAGTTAGGAAAAAAAGATATAAAAGAAAGAAATAGACTTCAAAGAGAAACCTGAATCTGGCTGAAAAATAGACATAAGCGTCTTCAGATAGCTTTCTTATGGAAATGGATGTTCATATTTTCTAAAGAAAATGTCTTACAAAAATAGTCTTTGTATTATATTGGGAACTAAAATATTATTTCAATGCTATCAAATGCTGTAATGGAATTCAAACTCATGCATCAAAACATTCAGGCAAGTGTTTTTGCCAATATTAACTCCGTAGTAAGCTAATACAACTGAATTCATGTTTTACAGCTGTATCAAAGCGTGTATATCAGTTTATTTATATGTTTTTTTTAAACAAGAGGAAGCTATCTCTCAAAACTTTTCTCTCATGCGGTCTATAAAATCATGAAGAGAATTCTACATGCCATTGGCGTGCAATAGTTTTGAAATGCTAAGTTTTGGCGTGAATTTAGCATTTGTACTGAATCCATCGCGTCATCCTTGGAGAGTGATTTGGCGATTAACCTCTGGCATGCATCAATAATATCCAAAAACCAAATTTCGTTTTAGACACGTTTTTCTCAACCGATTGAAACAAAAATATTTTACACAAAACTGAACTTGTTGTCACAAAATCTCATACCAAATTTGAGTCACTGCGTTTTTTGAATGATCACGTTTAAATGTTTCTGAAAGTGCAGACCGATAGACAGTAAACCCGACGTTGGATTTGCTTCAAAATTTGATAGATATCTACACAATAGATATTAAAGTCTGTGTACAGAATGTTATCTATCTAGCTCTCTTCACTTTGTAATTAGGGTGTTAATTTACATTCGAACAGCCGGGCAAACAGACTTCCTCAGAACATTTTTTACTCAAAATTTGATAAAAATCTGTAAGCTTGATGGTAGAGACGGTATCAAAATTTCAACTGTCTAGGTCAAAGCGCTTTTGAGTTATCTTTGTCATAGACAGATAGATCGATGGACGTTTTCCAAAAATGTGTGTTTCGAACTCAAGGAAGTCTAAAACATGGAGATTCGTCAAAATCCCGCATTCGAATATCTTGACGAAATGTGAAGATGCGTTTTGAATTTTTCTCTTAATTTAACAGCTTAAAAAATCAATAATCTGGGCGAACAAAGGCAGCCAGTTAAACTAAACGCAACACATTAAAATATTTTGTAATTAACATTTAGTTATTCAAAATAACAGCGCTCTTGGTGGAATAAATATAAATCCGAAATTTATATGAGATAAAATTATACAAGACCATGAAAAAAAACAAAATGTAACTTATTAGCGAAAAAGTACAGATTTGGTCGATGTGGACAATTCAATTCCTGTTATTCACTTTCTCTTGGTAGTTAAACTTTCTCTAAACGATTGCATTTGCACTTGTAAAAACTGAAAGACGATGAGATAGAAGAAGAGAATGAAGGGGATGCGGTGACCAAAAAAGTCATATGAAAAAAAAAAAAAAAAAAAGACGAAGAGTATCGTGAAAGCTATTGACTGCTCTATTATAAAAGAAAATGTTAATTGCCTATGAGAATATTCATAAAAGAAAGCTGTTAATCACATATTAATTGATATATAAGATTAACTAATAAGTGTGTCATTAATTTTTCGAAAAAAAAAGAAGGAAAAAAAAACCCACTCGCTTACAGCACATAATGATATAAAACATTAATGTCACTTTTAAAAAAAATTCTGGTGGCAACTTTATAAGCAAAAAGACATTTAAAATTAAATGCCATTTCATTAAGATATATAAGGCTTTTATATAATAATATATAAGGTAAAGTTTGAATAATAATTTTATTTTTCGATTAGCAATCGCTGGGGACATAGGGTCGACTCGTGGTTTGCTTACATACAGAATCAAGGGTTGCTGATGTGTCACTCCTTTGTAGGTGCGCCTCTTATCGCTCCTGAGAAACTGATCGATGGGTTAGTAATGCGGCAGGTGTACATCATCAATGGACAGCAGAAGAATAGCAGTGACAAGCTCCCCAAATGTTAAAACATCTGGTGTACCGGCAGAATAATGAACTTATCGTAGCAGCTATGAAAAACGACCTGCTTTGAAAGTGTAGTATTGATTGAGATGTATGAGGGTACAGGCTTTAATTAAGTGCAAGGATAGATAGAAATATCTCTCGTAGAGCGAATTAATTTGGAGATAGAGATTACCACACTCTAGAATTGGACTATTGCTCCAGAACTGGAAGCGATTCAAATCTCTCGATTCGCCAAAACTCGTTGTTGTTCAGCTGCGACCTTTTAATTTCATTTCTAAACCCACTGAAATCCGTAATGGGAACTGTATGAAGTTTCTATGTGAAAAGTGTAAATAAACCATTTATTCTAGATTTACTAGCTGTGGTAATTTGATTTAACTTCGTACTAGCATCATTGAAACCTTGTATAACAATAATAAGCCTTTTATAACAATTAAATTAACTAAACTTGTCTTTTAATATGAACTATTTATTTTTAAGTAAGAAAAAAATGATGCAATTCAAAATCTTAAATTGAAATGTGGAAAAAAGCCAAGAAAAAGAATACAAATATATAGACCAATCAGGGAGGTTGCTTATTTTGAAAATTAAACTACATTTTCTATCCATAATTTAAACTATCCATTAATTATTCATAATTTAAATATACTAAAAGCTAATACAAATAATATGCATAGTTCAAAATTATTTTTAATTAAGTTTCAAAAAATAAAATCCAGTTAATCCTTTCCAATATCATATTTTTTTTATAAGTAAAATCTGAGACATCGAATTCAAATTTAAAACAAATAATCTAGAAGATGATATCGAATTTCGCGATTATCTCTGTTATTTATCCTCTACTAATGACCACAAAAAGCAAAAAGCATTAAGAAGATCTGAGTTACATTTAAAAGGTTGAAATCTCATTTTGGAACACTAAAAAAAAAAAAAAAAATAATAATAAATAAAAAATTATATTCCATCAATAATATTCCATTAAGAGATCGAAACTTTTTTTGCATAACATTACATTTTGCAGGGATTACAAGTAGGATTGAACACTATTTTTTTCAACGAATGTACGAAAAGTCTTGAAAAATGATAGAATCCGAAAAAAATATGAAGCCTTCTTTGTAAAGTATTGAATATCCAAATAGTTCTACATTTAACTTTTATAAAAATGTGAAAAAAATAAAAATATAAATAAGAAAAATAATATGCTTCATAAAATATCATCTATGGTCCTCTTTGGAAGTGGAGAAATGAAATATATTGAAGAAATATAGCTTCTGAGCTGAAAATAGAATATATTCGTTCTTTCAGTTTGAAAAAAAAAAGGTTGTTTTTATCGCACAGTATTCTCATATCTGCATATTCGAAGAGGAAAATGTATTTTCGGAAGTTTGTTATAAAAATTCTCTCCTATAATAAATTGAAAAAGAAGGAGTACGGAAGACCAAGAAATTTTTTCCATCCATTTTTTTTTTAATTCAGAAATTTTATTTTTCTTTCCTGTCTGACAGAATTGATTGGAATTCGAAATCAAAGCAAGTAATATTATAATAAATAATATGAAAAATTCTTTATTCAGTCATAAATTGATAATGCACACGCAAATTAAATTTACACTTAAGTATGAAAATTTAACAACAACAATACACATATTGTGTCCATTCTTTAACTCGCTGTTTATAAATAACAATATTAAAGAAATTTGAGTTACGTTTGAAAAAGTACTGTTAAGTTATTATATCATTTTGAAAGATATAATAAAAAGAAAAGATAAAAAAAATTTAAATTTTATTAAACTGCGTGAAAAGATCGAAATTATTCTACATTATATCTTTCAGAAATAATTATAGGTAGAATATATATTATCGGTTTTTATAGCATTTTTTGAATGCATATTCGAAAAATTCTAAATGATAATAATGCCGAACAAAAAATAGAAACTCTCTTAGTAAAAAGATTTCATATCCAAATACTTCAACTTCAAATATTATAATCTATACGAAACGAAAGTGGAAGAAATAAAAATCTTAGTAAAATAAGTAATCCATAAAATCCATATCCATTTTATCTGCATGCATAAAATATCAGTTCTGGCT
This sequence comes from Argiope bruennichi, assembly GCF_947563725.1. NCBI lineage: Eukaryota > Metazoa > Arthropoda > Arachnida > Araneae > Araneidae > Argiope > Argiope bruennichi. The sequence continues at coordinate 123,165,395 of NC_079158.1, forward strand.
CTACTTGGAAGTAAGGAAAAATGAAATAAAGGCGAACAAATACAACCTCTGAATGGAAAATGGTATTAAAGTTTTTTATTTGGTAAGTAAAGAAAGTAATTTAAATTTTAGAATAGTTTTACTGATCTGCATATAAGAAGCGAAAAAATAATATTCGGAAGTTAACTAAAAATTCTGCTCTAATAAATAAAAAAAATCTTTGAGACACATTTTTCCAAACATTCTTAATTATTCTTTAATATATGAATCGTGTTAAAGAATTGAAATGATTATCAAAACATATGAAAAATTCTACAGTAAACCAGGAGTTATGAAGTATATATATATGAAATAGAATTACATCTTTAGTATGAAATGTCTTTTATTTTAAGGTATTAGCTACTTGTCTACAAAATCCTGTTTTTAGTAAAGTGGGAAATAAATAATTCGAACACGTTTTTAATTCGAATTCTTAATTAATTTGAATTCCTTTCTTGGTCCCTTAAATTTTCTTCTTTCATAGCTTTAAAAAAGTAATTTTTGTCAATAGTTGGAATTTTTTTAGTTAATTCGAAGTGTTTGGATGTGTTTGTATTTTGACGATATTTGCATTTTTATACTTACTTTTATTAAATTTTGTGTATTGTCCTTGTGTATTTTGTTATTATTTTATTATACTATTATTTCTGGCAACCAGTTTTATTTTTGATGCCACCAAATTTAACTTTTTGTGAATGACAACGTTGTTGACAAAAGAATTCGATATCCATGGCCGTACTGTGGCTACAAGCATATTTTTCTGCATTTTTATTTATGTACCGTCCTTATCTTGAATGCGCAAATAAACTGTTGTGTGTGCAAGAATTCTCATCATTTAGACCAAAGCGACTCTACAATCTATCGTGTGGGAAGCACGTTCCATCATCGGTAGGGAGTAGTCGATTCTACACCATTTATGTACCCACTCGGGTGGCTAGAACCAACCACCATATCAGAAGCTTCTCATCCTCAAATTTGAGGTGCCCTTCAGTGGAGCATAAAGTTACATAAAAAGAGACTTGAATATAATTAAACACAACCAACATTCTCGGTGGATTAGCTGATCGTCAAATACAACTAAAATTAAAGTAAAATGCATACATTTAATTTCATATTGATAAACATGGGCATAATAAATAATATTGATGAATACGAGTTAATAGTCCTATAGTTATAAGTTAATAGCTTCACTTTGAGATGTATGAGTTTATAGAGATATAATGTTAAGCATGAGTTAATAGCTTTATAAACATAAGTACAAGCTAATACTTTTATGCTGATAAGTGTAAATTAATAGCTTCATATTGATAAGTATGAACGCAGTAGACGAGCATACTGGCATATAGCGCAAATAATATATAAATGAATTTGTGAATGCAATAATTCTATGTTGTTTTCCACTTGAGATAAAAAATATTATTCTTTTTATATATGATGAAAAATTCTTTATTAATGAGGAAAAACTCGGAAACTTTGAACTAAGGAAAATAAAAACTTCATTAATGTGCAAATTATTTCCAATTTCGTATAAAATATTTTTAAATAATTTTTCTATTTAATACTAGTTTACTGTGTTAATATGTAATCTCTTTTTCTATTTTACGACAGTTTGAATGATTGATAAAAATCAAGATAAGAAAAATTTTCTTCACTAATGCGTTGAAAATGAATTAATATTTGATAGAAGAACGGAAAGAAAGACAAAGGTAAGAACGCGAAGAAATGAAAACTTTTTTCTGGAAATCGATGATGCGTTTGCGTGCTCTACTTTCGAACGCCCTTACAGAGCAAAGAAGAATGAAATTGAGTTAAGCACGTTTTGATTTGGAATACGTTTTTTATCAGTAGAATCAGCATATTTCTTAATGACATTAACGACGTGACAAAAGCGGATTATAATCCCGCTTCCGTCTCTTTTTCGTCCTACAGTGGCAATAAAAAATAAAAGAAGTAATTATGACGTTTGAAATAATCCGGAAGGAAAAATTCGGATAGATAGATAGATTTTCTTTTCTTTCTCATTTGATAGAGAAAGAAAGTAACAATTTTGATAGAATTGTTTTTATTCATTATACTAATAGTTGTCATGCTGTTGCCAGAGGCATGTTCTGTGAAACATTACTTTCTCATTTGAATCTTGCTGAATCAAGACTGGAAATACATGTGACACCCTAAGGCAATAATAATCCAGAGACAAAGGAATATTCTATTCGATTTTCTATGGCAGAATTTGAGAATTAAAATCCTTCGAATTCACCAAGAAAATAGTTACTTAAAAAAATCATTGAATTAAACTATTTAGATCTTTCTTGTTTAAATTGGGGATAAATGTTCCTATTGTTAGTTTTTTAAAAATGAAAAGATTGATATATTAGAATATCGGATTCAGAAATTTTAGATTTAATTCTTAAAGTTTTTCAAGAAAACTGTCTATAGTTAAAAAATTTCTGAAAATTCAGAAAATTATGTTAGACTTTCGTTAGAAATATAATTATTTTTTTTATTCGATAGCGCAGATCCCCCATTTCCTTTACTTTCTATGTTTGTCCAAACCGATACTACTGACAAATATGTTCGAAATATTACCCAAAACAATACAAAACATTAAATAAAATTACTTCGCATTAAATGTTAAAATCCAGGCTGTGAATTACATCGAAATACTACTGCGATTATGTCTAAAAATTCATGGCTGTAAAATCTGAAATTCTATATAATGTAAATTCTGAAATGTAATGTAAAAAATTTATGTAATTCTGTAATGTAAAAATGTAATTTTTGAAATAATATTCTGTAAATTCTTTCTATTCAAAAAATGTAAATTCTGAGCAAAGTGCACACGCTCACAAGCACCTCTATTCTACACAAGTAAAAGGTTTCTACAGAAGAAATTAAAATAATCATATCTAGTAACATATATCAAAAGGAATAAAAAAAGAAACCATAAATGTTTTTTAAAGAGAAATAATTTTGATCAAATTAAACTTTACTAATCCCAATTTTTCTAGAAAAAATGCACTTATGAGGCCTCACATTTATTTGGCAAATATAAGTGCGCATGTTATTTTGAATCTGACTGCACGTTCCATACACTACGTTATAATGTTACGTCATTTTCCCACAAGCACAATGATTTCCAAAATTAATCAGAATGATGCACTTGATACCTAATTCTGTTTCAGGAAAGGCGCACGATAAATTTCCAAAACTTTCAATAAAATATACATTTTTGTTAAGTTTAAATTGTTTTTACAGGCATCACAAATCATTTAATGGCAATGACTTTTGATGCTATTAAATGGCTTTCGACTATTTATTTTTTTTAAAAATAGTCGAAAGCACAATATCCTTCTATTTCAATGATAGAGAATTGTATTTTTGAATTTTAGCAACTGTAAAATAAACCATGATTAAATAAAGTAGGTTAAAATTTTAACAAATACATTTTTCAATATCTAATTATGATTAATTGTAAATTATTTGAATAACTTGTTTTAAAATATAGATTTTTGTTAAAATTGAAATAGTAAAAGAGAAATTATAGGCAGTCACAAATATAATACTTTTAAATTTCCAAGAAAAAATTTATCATTTTATATAAAGCTATTTTTGGATATTTTGCTAAAGATGGAAAAAAAATTGTTAAATACAGTTTCAAAATTTATTTTATGCAATCTGATAACGAATAAGTTTCAGAAACTTTCAGCTTTCTGGTTATTATTTCTTGTTATAATTATTTATTCCAGTTACTTCAATTCTGTCATCATATAATCAATATATATTTAGTATATAACATGCAAACGTATGTACCACAGTAATCTCTCTTATTACATATTGCCGAATGACAATAATCAAATATAAACAATCTATCGTACGAATTTCAGATTGCGGCATTGAACATTTTTAAAGTTACTTTAAATGAATTTATCCCTTCGCTGAGCTACAAAATACTATTAGAAATGTTCTGGAGCTGGTTCGCCGCATCACCAAAGACTCTATTCAGTCAGAGGAAAGAAGATACGAAAGAAATCAAGAAATAGGCTTCAAGCAGGAAGTTTAATAGAGCTTAAAAATAGGCATAACCATCGGCAAATGGGTAATCGCTATGATTTGCCTATGGATAGTGATATTAATATCTTCCAAACAGTAGCAGTTTTATACTACCTCAAAACTCAAAAGAGAGATTTTATATTATCTTAAAACTTAAAATATTATTTATATCAATTTCATTTTAGTATAATTTCGCCCTTAATTTCAATAATATTTTTTTATTCCATTTTATGCACTGTTTGCAGTGAAATATCATAATGGAATTCAAACTCATCCACCAAAACATTGAACCACGTGCCTTTGCCAATCATTAACTCCGCAGTAGGATTTTCATTTCCTTTTTTATTTCGCATATATACATTTTTTTCCATTTACAGTTTACTCATTCAATTGAAATCTCATATTTTTCAGTCAAATTAAATATAAAGGTAAAAGTAAAAAAATAAAACATGCATTCTATAATAATCAACAGCCTAAAAAGTTAATTATCTAGGTGACCAAGATGGATGCCAAACGTTTAGATTGTTAAATAACACAATTAATTCCCAATTTTGTCACCATTATTTAGAACCGTTATTAGACTTGTTGTTTGAAAAAGATTCTTTCTTTAGCTGTAAATGCAATTAATTAATTTTTCTTATTAAACTTCAGCAATAAATTGAGCTAATTGCTGAATAAGCAACTACGTAATGGATCAATGCAGAATAACATGTGATGTATGTGAAAAAGCACAGCGTCAGTTTAAATTTATAATCAATTGTTCCACTTCAAAAATGAAAAAAGAAAACATGGCATTATACTACAGTGTCAGATATTGCGCAATTAGATATGAGATGACATATATCATCATGTTTGTCACACAATTGTCACATCATATGGAAATATAGAACTAACTAAAACATCATCGTATCATCTTTTAGAAACAAATATTGTTATTTTCGAAAAAATTAGTGATTTAGAATCTAAATTTTAAGTAAATTTCTAAATTTTAAGTAAAACTTATTTTTGTAGAATTATTCTCCATTTAAATTCCATATACTTTCCAATTGAAAAAAAAATCCATCTCTATTATATTTTGCCACAGCTAAAATCATTTGCATTATTCTATAAAATTTTATATAAAAAACTAGCTGACCCGGCAAACGTTGTTCTGCCATATAAATTATTTCTAGCAAATATTTTAGTTGTTAATTAAAAAATAACGAATGTATTGTAAGTGTGTGGGATCTGTGACAGAGAGAGGAATGGAGCCAACAAAACAAAAAACACCAACCATTCATTTTCTCAATACAATGTATTTCATTCACGTAACGAACATATACATTGTCTTAAAAGTTAAACCTAAAATGAAAAAAGTAATATATTTTTTATCTTAAAGTATAAAAATGAAATAAAGAAAATCAATATTCATAACGAAAAGCCATTAAGTGTACGATATTTTTTGTTAGTCCGTCTTTGGCCATCACAAATAAGCTCGATGGTTTGCCCACGCGAGAAAATACCACGTATAATTAATTGTCCGTGTGTAAAACATGGTGTGCGCAAATCTAAACCGCAAACAGACATCGTTTGGCCTTGCGACTTATTGATTGTCATTGCGAAACCCAATCTAATAGGAAATTGAACGCGTTTGAATTCAATTGGTACGTCTGTGAGAATCATTGGAATTCGTGGCAGCAAAACATTTTCGGCTCGGAATTTACCATTCAAAATGGTGGCTTCGATAATGCTTTCCATCAATTTTTTAATGACCAATCGCATGCCATTGCACGTGGTGAGTTCAAATTCCGAAGTAAAATAACCGGAGATTCAAATTTCAGTCGCAGAAGGTGTGGTGACACGCCTGGCAAATTCAGTGAGTTCAAAAAGTCTGTTGCATAATTTACAGCTTCGTTAGCATCGCAAACTGTATCGATCGATTTGTATGATACCAAGTCGCCTGGCAACGACTGCTTAAAGTTAAAGAAGTTTAAATCGTCGACGTCCACATTTTTTGCTGCCAAAATGGCTCTTTCTGCCAGCCACGCATGATTTATGTATTGTGTGCGTACATCGGGAAATATGCAGTCAATGAGAGCATTTTGCGAATCAACGACAGTGCAGATATTAGTGGGCAATTTTATGCATACAGTATTTTCATAGACAGCAACTTTTCCAACTTTTTCTTCTAATTTCTCTTTATTTCTAACAATGGGTCCGAGAATGTATCAGCAGATGGATCTTGTAGCATTTGGACGCGCATCTTTATTTTTAGCTGGACTTTATTAACATTACGCCACAGTGGCGGTGATTTCAAGCAATCCTTGATACCATTAGCGCACGTTGAGCGTGGGTAGGGACACCCTAATTACCCAGCGTTATGAAATATGCTTTACGACCTATTCTCATACCTACCAAATACACATAAAAAATTTCATAAAAATCGATCAAACCGTTTCGGAGGAGTACGAACACAAAACCATGACACAAGATTTTTATATATTAGATTCATAAATCGATCAATTAAATGTCATATCTAAATAGAATTTAATGCGATCAATTAAATGTCATATCTAAATAGAATTTAATGCGATCAATTAAATGTCATATCTAAATAGAATTTAATGCGATCAATTAAATGTCATATCTAAATAGAATTTAATGCGATCAATTAAATGTCATATCTAAATAGAATTTAATGCGATCAATTAAATGTCATATCTAAATAGAATTTAATGCGATCAATTAAATGTCATATCTAAATAGAATTTAATGCGATCAATTAAATGTCATATCTAAATAGAATTTAATGCGATCAATTAAATGTCATATCTAAATAGAATTTAATGCGATCAATTAAATGTCATATCTAAATAGAATTTAATGCGATCAATTAAATGTCATATCTAAATAGAATTTAATGCGATCAATTAAATGTCATATCTAAATAGAATTTAATGCGATCAATTAAATGTCATATCTAAATAGAATTTAATGCGATCAATTAAATGTCATATCTAAATAGAATTTAATGCGATCAATTAAATGTCATATCTAAATAGAATTTAATGCGATCAATTAAATGTCATATCTAAATAGAATTTAATGCGATCAATTAAATGTCATATCTAAATAGAATTTAATGCGATCAATTAAATATAAATTAATGCGCCATTCTATTCACACTTTCTGCCCAATATTTTTTGTTTGTTTGTTTAAGTTCGAGCTTAATATATAACCAAAGAGCAAACAATTCGTAATTTTTTAGTTCTGCATTTCTTTCAAGTTTTAAAGACTTTCTTCTTTTTCCATGACGGAACCCTCTAAAAAATTGGCGAATGATAAATAAGATATATAAATGATAGATATAGATAAGATAGGCAGATGATAAGAAAAAAAATGAATTTCATTTTGAATGTGACAAGGCAAAAAAAAAAAAAAAAAAAAAAACACCTAAACTTTATTTTAAAAAATGATCAAAAGATAGTAAACCAAGTAAAAATAAATTTCAAAATTGTATAGAACCACAGAATAACAAATGAATTGATATCAAATTTCTTAAATAATAAAATAAAAGAGAAATAGAATACTTTTCACTTATTATTTTTCTTTTTGTTTATTAATAGCTTATTTTGTTTAAAGAAATGCTTTAGGACAATTTTTATTTATATAAAAAATCTTACCTGTAATATATTACTTTAATCTATAAAATATTATAAAATTGCAACAATTTATTTCAAAACATCTCATTATAAACTGCAAAACGTTTTCTTTGTTGTTTGCAAAATGAAAAGATATTAAATGGCCAAACAAGACCGCATAAATTCTTTCATGTTGAAATTAAATAAGAACATAATAGAATCATTCTGAGAAATGATATATTTCATCAGATGTTACTGCAAACGATATTTAATTATACATTCTGAAGCAACAGTTCTCAAATAATTACATCTGAGGTAGCGATATCTCTTTCTTTATTTAAAAATAATGAAAAGATTGGAATAATTAATTGCTCGTTTTGTATTAAAATGAAGAAGATATTAAGTCTAGACTCTGTAAGCGAGCATCATTAAATGAAAATTAATGCATCTAGACCCATTCGCAATTAAAGTTTCGTTGTAATTAGCTGCTCCCAAGGTTGTAGTAAGAATAAATGCCGTTCAGGATTATTTTTTTTTCTAACAAAACTTTCTGAACTTTCAAGCCATATTAGGTTTTAAATGTATGAAATAAACTGTTATTAAACCATCTAAAAGTCATTTTCGCCATCAACTGATACTTGGCTAATAACTAACTTGTAATTATATGCATAATAGTAGAGAGAGAGAGAATACAGACGTTGCAATATCCAGCCTAGTTAAGAAGATAATTCTCCATCAAAGAAACGAGGAATATTTTGCTTTTTCTAGATTTGCAATACTCCCGGTGCCTGTTGAAATACTCCTAAGACATGTCGAGATATGAAAAAGAGGGCTTATTCCTTACTACCTCCGACTTTAAAAAAATTATTACTTAGAACTACCAGTTTTGTCTCTTTCATTTTAGATCTACCTTTTCACATCGTTTAACCATTTCTGAATGAACTTTAAAAAAAAGCTAGTATAATTTATATAAGTTTTAGCTGTAATAATTTCCATTTGAAAAAGAAACTGGTATTATTTTGGGTCAGACCTCGTAATTTTGAACCGTGATCGGATGAAGAGAAGGACTCATGAGTCGACACCCCCCTCTCCAAACTTCCACGTCACACTAATAATCACAACATTTGGCGATTTTAATGTGCTTTATTTTAATGTGCACTCCCACAATAATTCTAGCGGAGGAACCGGGCCTTTTTCTGGAAAACTCCGCTTATGTTTAAAATTAATGTTTTGCACACTTAAAATTGTATGTATTCATACCGTAAGTCAATGTCGAATTAAAGCATTTTGGGGGCATAGGTAGTGCACATTATGAGGCCCCTCTTTTGAATCATTTTAGTTTCACATGCAAGCAATTAATCACTTAACCAATATGTTTATTTCTTGTTTTTAATTAATTTTTTTATTTCAATAATTTTTAAAAAAATGTTAGAGAATGTATTTTTTATGAATTAATGACTGAGTGTCACTCACATTTGTATCCCATATTATTTAACTCGATACCTGGTATTTATAAACAATGCGATAACTAACTGACCATAATGTAGCAGATAAGAATCTGACTAATTATACTTGATAAAGAGCTAGTGTTCTAATATTTTATAATCCACAAAATTTCCGAATTTCCTAAATTTTCCTAAAATGATTCAAATAATTGAAAAAACTTTCTCTGAAATCAAATGGAATCATTAAATAATAATTTTTAAAATTTAAAATGGCATGAAAATCGTTTTCTTTGATCATTTTGCAATTTTCTTCGAAAAATATCAAAAAAATAATGGGAAAATACAAAAGCAATAAAAATAAAACGTCTGTGCACAAAGAGAAAAAAGTATTTGAGAAGTACTGATTACTAGCCAGCTTTGAAGGCCAACTTGTTTGCCCAGATTAATGACTAATTAAACGATTTGTTACCGCTTTGTTGGCGCTGTTTGTTATAGAATGTTGGAACCATGTGCTGACTTGGCTTCAGCGATAAAATTTATTGTAACCCTGCTGACATGGGATCAGTTTTCAAAACTGTTTCGTACTGAGTCGTTGCGGGGTTGTTGCACCTGGATGAAATAAAAAGTTGGCTTTCGAATTGTCGTTTGATTTTAAATACAGTCCACTTATTAAAAAAATTGAAATGAACCAGCTTAAACTTATGGTAAATTCGTACCACGATTAAAATGGAATAGTTAAGTCATAGCGTTTATCCATATGGCAACGGTTAATCCTATTTTAGTGCTTGCTAAATTATTTATTTCACGTTTATTTCTTTATTTTGTTAAAATATTGTTCGCTTTGATTTAATGACATACCAGCCCAATCCAAAGCATTTCTAATAACATCAATTAGTGAAACAATGAATCAAGCGTAGCTGTAAAAGCTTTCAATAAAATAGTCTGAAACATCCGTATATTGATTTGTTGCCATTCAGTAAAAAATAATAAGAGCGATTTTTGTAACACATGTGTTAGCGTTTATATATATATATATATAAGTAGATGGGAAACGAATTGATTTGGTTTGTGCAATCATTTTTATTTATTTATTGTCGATAACATTCATGATTATAAAAAAAAGTCAAAAGCAGATAATTCCTAAATTTTATAATTAAAAAAAAAGTAAATGAGTAGTTAATGCTGAACTTCTACAAGTTCATCATCTCCGCAGAAGCTAAGAAATCAGCGGAGATATCTTAAAATTGCTTACTGAATCCATTCGCTACTAGAAAATGGATTTCGTCTGAACATTTTCTGCCATTAATTTCTGATGTAAAAAATGGCGTATTGGCAACAGTCGAGTTTGCAAATTCAATCAATGAACCAGAAAGAAAACTTCGCTGCATGATTCAAAACTTTATTTAATGAATTCGAATTGATCTGGATTAGTTGCGTTCTATTTACTCTACAAACTTTTCAGTCGAATCCTCTATCGATATTCATCAATAAAATTCTTTAGGCAATTAACTTTGCTCACTACTTTCAAAGAAGTCTTCATTTGTAATTATTATTGTTTTCGGATAGTGAATTTACAGTGGCGGTGAACTGGGTGACAATAAAATAAAGTGAAGTGTTTGGAAAACGACTATAAAAAATGTCTGTCTAGAAAATTTATCAAAAAGATACCAATCGGATTTCGATTTATGCGGATAATGATGAGAGTAGAATACCAAGTTTCGACACTAGCTGTAACATTTTCTGATAAAACAATAAAATTATTTGCGATAAAACAAATAAAATTATTAGTACAAAAGATGCAAATGGTTCAAAAGTCTTCGGCAGCTGTAGAGGAATACCAAATAATGCTTCTTAGTTTTGTTATCTCTAAATTGGCAACAACTTAAACAACAGCAAATTTACCGTGTTTATGCAAGATGGATGAGATGAATACTTCTCACAATAGATTTGTGATTATCTAATTAAAGTTCTGTGAAGCTCTAGAATGGCGCAAGATGCCTTCAGGTTACCCCTAGTAGGGTTTAAGTTAATTATATTAACGTTCTCCTTTAAAAAGCAAAAAAAAAAAAAAAAAACTTTAAAGCGATTTGAGGAAGGACCTCGTAATTATGATCCGCGGTCAGATAATGTAGACGCCTAAATTGGCACCGCTATTTTCAAACGTACCATACTGGGGGGGGGGGGGGGGCATTTGACTCTGACGGATCTAGTGTGCATCGGACTCATTTACATTGCCTTTCTTCGGTGGAACCTTTCCGGACCTTGGAACCCTCCGGTTCCGAAACCGACGCCTTACCACCATGCCGTCGCAACAATCAACCAAGAGTAGAGGAGGGCGGGGGGAGGGTCATTTTAATACTAGAAATTCCCTCTTAATATAGAAATTCTGATTCTAACAAAAGTTTAATGAATACGAAGAATACGAAATATAATTTTCAGATAATATTCTATTTAGATTGTTTGTGTGAAAAACCAGTCGAAGTGTCTCCTAGAAACTTTTTTACATACTTTCCAATAAATGTCTTATTTAACCTTTACATAAAATTCTTAACCATTGCTAAGGCTACGAATTCTCTGCATGGCATTGGTGAACGATAGTTACGAAATATAGATCTTTGGTCGAAGTTATTATTTTTACAGAATCTGCCTTGCGAATATGTATTCTAAAATAATTTTTGTTGATTGATTGACCGCAAAATCTGACACAAAACTGCAGTCGTAGTCAGAAAATAAGATGCTGAAATTTATTCATTTAAGTCATTGAGTTTATGAGTTAATGCGTTTACAACCATGAGAAACCAAAGATCGACAAATGATCAACCGTTTAACGAATTTGGTTAAAAATTTGATAAGTATCTATACATTAGATGCTAAGATGCGTACAAATCAAATTTAACTACTTAACTTTTTGTGTTGGAACTTATCGGGTTCTCTTGCGCTCGAATAGCCATTTAACCAGAATTTTTGCAAATGGATTTAGTTTAAAATTTGATAGTTATCTACACATTTGGTCGTAATTTCATTTATGAAATTTCATCTATACCTGCCTTGTACATCTGAGAACTTATTCTCATTACAATATCAATAAAATGCCTATGCTATTTAATATGTATGTTACTGTTAAAGCATGAAATTTGTTATTTCATAAAATAACTAGTTATTTTGTAAAAAAAAAACTGATCCTGACATAGTAGATGTTTCATGAAATTGCCCCCTTTTTTCCCATGATATCTGATTTTCCCATGATAATGATTTCCATGATTCTGAATAACTAAACTAGTTATTCTATGAAATGAAATAACTAAAATGCGGATTAACAAATTATATAATTAATGGTAATATATGCATTTTACTGTTTAATTTCGGCAAATCAGCAAGAAGCAATCATTTGGGTGGGGCTGGACGGTTACTAGAAATGAAAGAGGTTCAAAATTGTAATTCATAAAATGCAGATATATATCAATTTAACAAAAGAAGTCCTGTGAAATATTTTTTTCAACGTAATCTTCAAATTTAGCGAAAGTTAAACCATTTTTATAATAACAAAATGAAATATGCTTCGTAAAAAAAAAAAAAGTTTTATTATGGCAGAAACTTACAGGCTTTTCAATTCTTTGTCTTTTCCCCTTTCTGTTCCCAAACCATTCTGATTTGGTCTGGTGGTTTACGGATAGGCGCAGCGCAAATATTTGGCAGGTTTGATTTTACGACTATTTTATTACCCACTTCGAAATGCTATTTGGCGAAACTGTCTTCTCTAAAATTCCGAAATGCATAAGTGCTTGATCCAATATCTAAGAAATGACGCAGAAATAATAATAAAAATTTTTTTTAAAGAGATATTGCAACCCTAATCCGAAACATCGTACATGATTAAGCTTTAGCCTCGATTTGTTATCGATCTTTATATTATTTTTTTTAAATTTACCTTAATAATAAAAAAGTAATGTGGACTCAAAAATGTATTTATTGAGATCGCAATGTGCATCATGAGTATAAACGTAGTTAGTAAAACAATGGAAAGTATTTTAAAATAAATTATATTAGAAAATATATTGAATTTGGTGGAGATGACGTTGGGCAGCTGAATATGGCAGGTTTGAAGAGCAACAGTTTAACTAAATCGTGATTTGTTTTGGTGGTTGATGGATGTTAATTTGTGATTTCTGAGAGCCAGATAAAAGTTATACAACCAAATTCTGTTGCTGAAGCGGATTTTTTTTTTCATATATCGTTCATATATATTTTTTATATTTTATTCATATATTCATTTTTTTTTCATATATTCAAGTGTCAGAGAAAAAGGTGTTTGATAGGTGATTGAGCTTTCTACTTAGACTCTTTTCCGGCGTCCTGGCATAGGGGTAGCGCGTCTTCCCCATGACCTGGGCGCCCTGGGTTCGAGTCCCGGTTCGAGCATGGTTGTTCTTCGTGTTCTATCTCCTAGATGTGTGAATGTGCCCCCCTGTAACAAGAAGTTATCTGTGAATGTGATGCGTGAGTAGCTAAGACGTACTCTTGGCCCTAGTTGGCGCTACTAAAATAAGAGACGCTCCCTTGGCTTAAAATCACTGACTTCGCAAGCGAGCTTGTCCATGGCAAGTGCCATTATAAACAACTTAGACTCTACTTTTTGTTACTGAATTGAGCTACTAGTCTTTACTTATTTGAAAGTGCGTTAAGTATTGGATATTTCTTTCTCATATATCTCCTCTCTTCCGCAATATTCAGCCAATTCTGTTTTTATAAAAATTCATATTCAACCCCCCCCCCCCTCAAAAAAAAATGGTGATAGAATGATTATGAACTATTTCAAATTGAAAGTAATAAATAGTTATGATTGTTTACATATGATATTCCATGAAATAGATTATACTTTTATTGAAAAAAGATTTTAAAAAAGCATTCTTTGGAGTAGGTGGGATTGATAAAGCAAATTATGAGGCAATAAACGCTATATAGACTGAAATGACATTCTCAACATATTTTAATATCTTGATCAAGACCACAGGCTGTTATCTTGATCAAATAATAGAGTTGCGTTACAAAATAATTCTTTTATTTACAGCCTTATATATGTACTAAAAACAACTTGTTCACATCTAGGTTAATATTATTTACAAAATTCACACAACAGTTGAAAGGTTAATCATGAAATAATTCCTCGATCAAATTGGAGAATAAGTCATCAAAAAAACCCCAGGCTGTTAGTTCTAAACGGCTACTCCAAAGCCACTCCAGAAATCTACCGATCTTTATTGGGTGGATCCTACATAGAAACCCGAATCACACACAGCTTCTCAAAAATCAGGAACAACTTTTCCGTCCTCCGAATTCTCATTCGAAACATTTCTCTTTTCTTCTCTGAGAAAAACAAAAATACCGCATTTTATTTGCATCAGATATCCGTTTCCGGTTTTCCCATTTGTGAACTTGAATTCCCTATCTTCCAATAGCTGCTCAGCAACACTTCTTCAATAGTCTCAAATCGATCGAGGAAATGTCTGATAAGGATCTAGCTTTGCGGCTGACCCCTCTTAAGTATATGTTAATTATAATCAATTCGCAACTAACATCGGCTGAAGTGCACCTCAGTTAAACATTTAATGACAACGGTTGCTGGTGATTGATCATTCCTTGATGACAGGAGGCGTTTCTTCATAAGGGAGAAAAAATTTAGCATCTGGATGTTTTGAAGCTCTTCGCCTTTGAAGACATGTGGACTATTTGAAACGTCGTTAATAGTTAAATTCATAAGACATATGTGTTCGCACACATGGATAGCAACAAATGATCAGCCAAAATGACTTTCTTAGTGAAAAGGATCCACATCTGGCAGTCCATATGCATTTATCTATGTGTGGGGAAACGGGCGACGTTACATCTGGTCGGAAGGCCAATTACCATGTAAGGAAAAAGAGGAAACGTTGCAATATGTATCATTAAAAATTATTGTTTTATTGGACTTGCCAAACGGAATACAATACAACCAATAAATGAAGAATGAATATTTATATATGTTATAAAAATAATTATATTTTAATCAACGATTTTAATAATTCAATTTAGAGCTTTATTAAATCACACTGTAGTTCTAATGTTTTGTAATTAAAAACAGTTGTGTTTCTTACAAATCTATTTATTTAACAACTAGACAAATAAAATATGGCTGTTCTCTTTTTTTTTCGGTCCAGCAACTCTAGACTGTTCTGTCTAATCGAAAATCCACAACGGTTGTGTTTACTAAGTATCATTTCCCTTTACGTAAGAGAAATATCTCTGCAACCATTATTCATCTTCCCCTTTCCCTGCTACTGTTGCATAAAAAAAATTAATCTTTCCCATTTAGACCTTATTAACTTTCAACCCTTTCCATTATTTATGAAGCAGAAAAAGGTACCTATTTTTTCATATTTCTTCCTGACATAAAAGATAGATGTGTCCATATATTTCTGGAAACAAAATATCGTTATGACTTTGAACGCGCAATCCTTTATGCTTCATTTATTTTTCTGGCATTGTTTCATAAAGGATATTAAGAAAAAAAAATCTCAAGGAGAAGCTACTAGCCGTGAGAATGAGTTATTTTTAGATCCAAGGGAAAGTAAGTACAATTAAGGCAACTACTTTCACTCCAGTAAACTATGAATTTTGGCAAAATGCCACAGAAAGTAGTGGAAATATTTTATTTTTCTTAGCGAGAGCTCTAACGCGAAAGAAAATCCTTTAGAAATAACAGTATCCTTTCTTCGAGCAACAGATTGCTTTATTTTTAGTAAAGTAAAAACGAATATTTTAAGCAAGTACTTTGTCTTCCGGATGTTTTCTTTCTTTTTTTTTCCGAAGGAAACAAATCCAAACAAAAAGTTAACGTAAAGGAAGGAGGCAGTATCAGTAGTTAGGTGCAGCGAACAATAAATTAAGGAATTTTAAGAATAAATTATAATTTATTTTTCTTTTTAAAAAAACATCCTATAATTCTGCATTCATAAAAAGATTTTATATGTGAATTATTATTGTTTTTGTCAGTTGCAACTAACTAAAAGATATTAATTACAGTTGTCTGCATTTTCATTAAAATGTACAGCTCATTTAAATTCAAAAGTGCACCTACATAAAATGGCGCCTGGGGCAATTACTAAAACAGCTCCCCTTTTTTTCTTTTTATAAACTGAATCCTCATTTCCTCTCCTATCCTGCCCACCAGAACACGTTATGACGGGGAAGGGAGCATTGAAATTATGTCTAAATAATTATACATAATTATATTTTTGATACGGCGTTGAGTAAGCTATTTATGAGAATTATGTAGATAATAAAGCAAATGTAAAGGGATCGTGAACAAAAATAAAGTGGAAATAAGCAATAGCATCTGAAATTATGTTTTAAAACATAATGATTAATTAATCGAAATGAGCATTGCATATTATTTCTTTAGAGGAGTTTCCAATTTATCAAATTTTGCTACTACATGACACAAACTAATTTTCTTCATTTGCTACATTTTTAAGATCACAGGGCCTTTCATGAACTATGATAGTGTGCATATAATTTTTAACATTTCACAATATATTGTAACTTTGCTTGCAGGCTCCTGGCTTAGGGGTAGCGCGTTTCTCCCGTGATCTGGGCGCCCCGGATTCGGACGTGGTTGTTCTTTACCTTTTATTCTATATGTGAGGTGTGTGAAAGAACCCCCTGTAAAAAGGGGTCGTGCAAACGTGAATGGCAGCTCACACGAGCTAGAAGTCAGACTTCTGCCCTCGGGTGCTCAGGGGCCTTTACCTTCAGAAGCTACTGCACAAACTCGGCTTAAATCGTTGACTTGCCAGCCGTCAGTGGACTTGTTTATGGTAAGTGCCATAAGTAACAACAACCACAACACTTCATTTGCATATTGACGCTAGTAGAATGCATGCAATTTTTATCAGCCTACTCATTTCACAACTGAATTCGAATAAAATTTGCAAATTCAGCAACTTGAAAAATGTGCTGTTGTAATTGTAATAATGCTTTCGATTGAGATGCATCTGGCTTCGTTGCAAAAATACGACGCATATTCTATAGTTTGATTTTTAAATCGTACGATTTGTTGCTACTCATTTAACAAAGGCAACGATATTTTTTTGTCTTTCAAAATTTTTGTGGAAGCACAGCTTTCCATGTGCGCACTGTAAATCTCCCAATGATTATGATGAATTTAGTTTGATTTAGCTTAGTTATCTAAACATACCATTTTTTAAAAGCAAAATTGAGGTTATTTGAAACGAACTTTGTACTTTTGAACCATTGTCAGACGACGAGAATAACTTCTAAGCTGCTCCCCTCCACCTCTTCAAATATCCTCAACTCATCAATGAGTCTTATAAAATAATAAAAAAAAAGTTATGAATAGAGAGTAAATCATAAAAACTCTATTCTAAAATTTTTACCACAAATTGCTTATTTTTTTACCTGGACGGAGCAACTGGAAGACAAGACCTCCCAATTTTGGTTTTCATTCCTGAAATTTATACTAGACTCACTTCATTGTTTCCACACACTTTAAATCGTTTATTTTTCTTCTGTTGAAAAAGATTATTGTATATCAGATAATTTTTGACAACGAATTTTACTTTATTGTTAAGATTAAAGTAATAATTTCAAGAAAATATTAATACGGAAATTCCTTTACTAGGTCAGTAAAGTCAATGGGTTCGCTTGTCGTAGGTGTATGGTGTAAACACAGTCAACAACAGACCTCCTTAATAAACAACGACTTTTATTAACACGAATACACAGACAACAAAATACAGCCGAAACACACACATGCAATACACAGCAACACACTTTGAACAAACAAGTAGGGATCGGTAGTAACAACAACCACAGCACACAAAGCGGCCAGATAGAACTCAGCAGGAGGAGGGAATCTACGTAGCTACACTCTATGGTCTTTTCAAACGCCTGAAATTCTCCTCGCTTTAGCTGTATCCAACTGCCGACTTTCTACTTAAGGACTGGCTACTCCATGCACGAATCGATGCTGCTTCTATAATAACTCCAAGATGCGGCGCATAGCTCAATCAACCACGCCACTAAACGTGCAAGCTCCACTCAACGTTTGCATTCCGCTGGTCTGATCCAGCTAATTCGCCGTTGGCTCGTTATGCGACTCTATACTACTAAACGACTGACTTCGGCTTGGACAGCCAGCCTTTTATAGCTTCTGGGACAGGGCAGAGAAGGTTCTTGAACAATCACATATAACTCGGCTCCAATTGGTTCTATCGCCAAAATTCTTGTAGATTCTAGTATCATCCATTTTGTTCTGTCGCCAAGTTTGTCGCCAAGCCCGGAGTTACTGATCCAGTAACGATCAGCATCCAATAAAGCTGATCGTAAAACAATCTTTCCTACGATGGAACTAACCATGCTAGGAAGCAAGATTACAGATTCGTAACAATATATGCATGAATAATTTAGAAGATTTTGATAATACTATAGACATAGATATTTATGTGCATTTCAAAAGCAAATGAAAATTTTCTTTATTTTAAGAGTGTCTATAAAAATTAATTTATGGCATTCTTTTATACGATCTAATTAGATTAAAAATGCATTTTTCTAATCACCTGATAAGTACAATTATTAAAATAACCAATAAAATCACTTTCAAAAATTTAAGTTCTTTAGGTATTTTTCCGCTTATGGATGCTACAGACTATATTCTAGATATGTTTGTTATTGTGATCATATGAACTATATGTATCAAACAAAATATTCTTGTTTGTTATTCTCAACTCTATACAATTATGCCATTCTTACTGGCAGATTCAAGCGTAATTTGAATACATTTTTGTTAAAGGGATATCTTATATAACGGCTGGCAATACAGCCGTTTGATATTAGAGTACTGCAATGAAAATGATGACAAATAAAAACTCTCCAAACATTGGGTCTGACATAAGGAAAGGTTTAATTTAAACACAATTTATTAAGAGGAAATAAAATTAAACACATGATGAACTATTTACAGATATGATGAAAAACTTATAAATACATAGACGGTCATATCAGGACCTGAGCCGAACCATCTTATAAACATAATGACATGTATTTATATCATGTCTGAATTCTTATATTTTCATATTAGCTGCGGTTATCGTGTTAAATAAATTTCAGATACGATACCGATTAAATAGTTATATGTTTAATGTCACGTGAAGTGATTTACTCAAACTAAGTACGCACAATAGCAGGTTCAAAATGCATTGCATCATTTTTCAATAAAGTACGAGAGGCAAAAGAATTTGGAATTTAGAACCTTAATGCCGAAATTTCTTAACAATTTAAAAATAATTAACTTTCATTTAAAAAAGTTTTCAAGTTTCTCTAAAGAGGATAAAAAGGAGGTAAAACGTTTTAAGTTTTTCCGCTATAACTTTGGAATATATCAACGCCCTGGAATTATTTTTACATTAGCATAATGTTAAAAATAAAAATTACTTTTTTTATTTAAATACTAGCCGCCTTTGGCGACCAGCCGGTTCGCCAATCTTAATGTTCGTTAAAATTTTAATAATTAAATATTTTATGCAATTCCAACTTTAATAGATTCTTCAGCAAAATATTTTAAAACTTCAAATTTTGATAGTCATATAATTCACTCATAATATTATAAAGGCCTTCAGTCATAACGTGATATGTATCTATCTAATTTTCTGTTACCCCTCGTAGAATTTATGCTTTAAATTAAAGTGTAAAGGATTAATCTGCAATTAATATAATAATATTTTTTACTGAAACAAAGCATTTTTTTAATACTATGATTACTGATAATAGAGTCATTGAGCGTTTAGACTTTATGGGCACTAAAGAATATCTTTCTTAATTTATATAATATCTCAAGAATTTGTCAACAAAATTTTCTCAGATTCATCATGAACGGATCGATTCATTAACAATGTTTCATTTTAAATGCATCAAACACTAAGAAAATAAAATGAATCGTTTAAAATAATCGGTCGAAAACAGGTTTAAAAAAACTACTTAAAAAAACGATGTACTTAAAACTATAAGCATATATCAAAAAATATATAACTAACATAAATACAATTTAATTACAAAAGCATGCAATTAGCCTAAAAATAATTTAAATCATTGAAAACAGGTTAAAAAAAACTACTTAAAAAACGATGTACTTAAAACTATAAGCATATACAAAAAAATATATAACTAACATAAATACAATTTACTTACAAAAGCATACAACTAACCTAAAAGTAATTTAAATCGTCCGTTGTTAATGGTTGCCATGCCAACAATCAGAACACAGTGCGCATGCGTGAATTTTCTTCGCCTTTTACGGTAACGCAAATGCGTGAATTTTTCTACGCCAGTTGGGGTAACGCTATGCAGATTATACATTTTTAATTTCCTTTATTCTGTGTTATTTTAATTCAAAAGTACTTCAGAATGAATCTGAAACATGGATTAATTAACAATGTTTAATTTTAAATGCATAAAACATTAAGAAAATAAACAGAATCGTTTGAAATAATCCGCCGAAAAATCTTAACCCTAGCCTCATTACTGTTGGGAGAAAAAAAGAACTAAAGCCTAAATCATTTGGCGTTGGGGAAAATGGAAGATTATTTTGGCGAAAAAGTTGGCGGTGGGGAAAATGGAAGATTTTTTTGGCGGGAAAGTTAGTTTTTAATTAATAATTAAAATTCTAATTAAAATTTCAAAAAAAGAGACCCCGGGTGCACATTCCCGACCTCTTAGGTATACATGTACCAAATTTGGTAGCTGTATGTCAAATGACCTGGCCTGTAGAGCGCCAACACACACACACACACACACACACACACACACACATTGAGCTTTATTATAAGTATAGATATAGATATAGATTAAAATTTTTGTCAGTGTATAATCGCATTTATAATTCGCCCTGTCCTCGGACAATTTCAATTTTGGCTTTATTTAGAAGAATAAGGATTTTAATATGCGTGTACAGTAATTATCTTTTAAACGCTGTATTTTAAAATTGTTAGTACATCTTTACCTGTTTTACCTAAAGTCGTTTCCCTATTTAGCATTTAAATTTTTAATGCTTATCATATGCTTTTTTAATGACTGTTTTTTTTTAACTTGAGCTTGTAGCATTGCAGGGGTACGTGCAAAATGTTGCTAATTGTTTTACCAAAATTCGTCTCATTATTTAGCGCTTAAATTTTTAAGGCATCTGATTAGCACATCATGTGTCATTTTAATGATTGTTTTTTTTTAACTCTATGCATTGATGCGTGCAAAATTTTGTTAATTGTAAATACCATTTTTTGTGTCGCTTAATCTTATTATTTATTTACTTAATTTCAGTGGTGACTGGCGGATTGGGCCCCCTCCCCCTCAAAATTTTCTTGTGCAGTCACTAATAAATTTGTCACTCACTTATCATGCCAGAGAACACCTTACATGGCAATAGAGACCAATAGTTACGAAATATTAACTTTTGGTGTAAATTTAGCATTTTTACTGAATCTATCGTACCATCCTTGGCGAGGGTTTTGGCAATTAATCCCTGGCATGCTGTTAATAGTATCCGAAAATCGAATTTGTGTATTAAACGCGTTTTTTCTCACTGATTGGAATAAAAATTTGACACAAAACCGCAAGTGTAGCACAAAATTACATACCAAATTCGATATAATTCAGTCATTGCGTTTTACATTCTTCTGAAAGTACAGACTGACGGACGGTCAACCCCTTGTTGCATTTGGCTCCAAATTTAATAGGTGTCTATATTACCGATGTTAAATCGATGTACCAAATTTTATCTAACTAGCTCTCTTCGTTTTGTAATTATCGTGTTAACTTATATTCGAACTGCCAAACAGACGAACTTCCTTAGAAAAGAGTTTAGATTAATTTGACAGAAATCTGGAAATGTGCTGTAAAGACCGCATACCAAAATTCAACCATCTAGCTCAAAGCGTTTTTTGAATTTTCTTTGTCACAGACAGGCAGCCATTTTCAAAAAATGTGTTCTTTCAATTTAAGGAGGTCTAAAACGTGAAGATTCATCAAAATCTCGAGTTCGAATTTTTTGACCATTAATATACTTTCTCATACTAAGTATACGTGAAAATAAAAATGCTGGAAGTCCTTCAATGTATATATTTAACTATTTGTTTTCCTTGCATAAATTGAGATTTAAAATATACTTTAAAATTTTCATTTAATTTGTTAAATTTCGTTGCCCTTTATGAAGTAAAAACAAAGCATAAGAAAGATGGCAACGAGCTCATTGAATACTTTTATTATCCGTTCATATTAAGGCGATTATCTGCTTTTGTTTTGGTAAAAAAATACTTTCAAACGCTCACAACTTAATAAACAAAGTCAGATGCGAAATCAACGCATGGAATTTAAATAATGATCTGAACTTTCGCGGTAATTGGATCAATCGAGATATTAAAAAATTTCATATTTGTTTTTAAGAAGTTTGATTTTAGTTCTGGAGGATAAGATTTTACAAAATTCATCGATATAACTAATTTATTCCACTATTTTTGGGCCCCTGATAAAGGCGTCCAGGACACTTGCCCTGTCTATTTCCATACGAGTTACAAAAAAAAAAAAAAAATGAAATTGGCATTTAAGAAACTTGTTACATCAATATTTAATATCAACAAAATACTGTAAATAAAACTTCTCTAATTACCAAAGTGATAGAACATCAAATTCTTTTAAACCGTAAAATTGATGTAAAACTAGGTAAATTTGCTTGTGTAACAAAATAATGGTTACACTTGTAAGAAAAGAATTTTTTAATAAAATTAATATTTACACAGAACGAGTTTGGAAAAAAAATTTCTTAAATTATCGTTTGCTTTTTCCAGATATTGTTAAGTTGAGTTGTTTAAATCAAATCGCGTATGCGACAGAACTTATAAACAACGATTTATAAAGAACATGGACTACACGGACATATTTTCTTCTTCAATAATTCTAAACTTTAACCTGTCGTAATTTCAAATCAAATGAAATACAACTAAATATATTAATTTCGAAAGTTTCCATAATACAGGCATAGAAAATAAAATATGCAATGTCCCTTTTTATCACGAAAAGAAGGTATGAAACATTAATGGACATACTGTCGGCAAGTAGCTAAAAGTTACCAAATGAAAGAGAAAATCAGAAAATGAATAAGTGTATTCTTGTTACTTAAAATGTTATCTTTGAAACATGAAAAATCCCGCATATCAATATTTCATCAATATGCAATATATACTGCACATTTATTGATATGCATAGTTTATTTCTGTTCTAGAGATGATAATTTTTAACAACATTAACCATTTTTCTTTTGACTTAATCATTTTTATTTAAATTTAATTATGCACACACACGTGATGTTTACGCTGACTTCAAGGATGATTATCAATTTATTGGAATTGTGATTTATATATTGGATAAACTAATGAGTAATACCGGCATGCTTTTAACTTAAGCAGAGACTTGTTTTGAAATTAACAAGCGCTCCGAATAGTAATTAATCGTGACATCTCATAAATTAAGCATACTGTAATTTCATTTTCAACAATCGTAATCTGTCTGTCCTTTGTGACGCTATAACCAATAGCTCAATAATCTGCGAATGGACTCGATACATGCTCAGTGAAATGTCTGATGAAAAGCGCGCTGAAGTGCATTATTCACTGACCTGATGGAAGTACCCAGGGCAAAATATAAATTTTTCGCCCTCATTCGTTATCAGCGGTTTAGGAAGAACAAATGGCGAATAGAACCTAAAGAGTTTTTCATCTCTTTATTATATTTCACTCTAAAAAGCGACATAAATACATTTTACTCCTATGCTGACCGGGATATTTCCACACCGTCTCACCATTCCGGTGCTTATAATAACATAATACAGGTTTCACATCGGCTGATTCCAGTAGTACTGTGAGTCGTGGTAGATACGTTCAATCGCATTTAAACAAACTCGTTAATTAGTGCTAGATGCTGTGAAGTGTTGGAAAGGTTTTTACAGTATTGTTATAAATATTTAATGTTGCTTCTCAGCACGGTTAGTTCAAACACCGGAAATACCATTTTACGATCGGCTTTGTTGGATGCTGATCGGTTGCCGAATCAATGATCCCAGGGCTTGGCGACGAATTGGTTACAAAATAGATGATACTAGAATCTTTAAGAATTTTGGCGACAGAACCAATACGTGCTGAGATATGCTTGATTGTTCCAGACCCCTGCTCCAGAAACTATAAAAGGCCGGTAGTTCAAGCTGATGATAGTCGTCGAGAGCTTTAGAGTCACATAACGAGTCAATGGCGGAATAGTGGAATCAGTCCAGCGAAGTGCAAGCGTTGTGTGGAGCCCAAGCATTTGGTGAATTGAGCTGTGTGCCGAGTCCTGATGTTTATTGTAGAAGCAGCATCGAGTCGTGTGTGGAGCAGCCAGTCGTGTAGTAGTGAGTCGGCAGTTGGATACAGCTAAAGCGAGGAGACAATGGAGAATTGCAGGCGTTTGGAGAGACCTTAGAGTGTAGCTACGTAGATTCCTTCCTTCTGCTGAATTATATTTGGAAGCTTTGGGTGCTGTAGTTGTCATTACTACAGATTACTACTTGAGGGCTACTGTTTATTGCGTGTATTCGGCAGTGTATTTGTTGTCTGTGTATTCGTTTTTTCGTGCTAATAAAGTCGTTGTTTGTTACTGAGGCCTGCTGACTGTGTTACACCATACACCCACTGCAAGCGAACCCGTTGACTTTACGGACTTAGTGGAGGAAGTTTCGTAACAATATAAACTTTAACTTTGTTGATAAGATTTAGCACATTGAAATAATATGTCATGCAGTATGATACAGGTGAATTTGCATAGAGAATGGGCTAAAACTATCTCTATGGTTTTTCCAATAGTAAACCGGTTATTGCGTGATAATGGTTTTAAGTTGATTTAATATCTGTAGGTTGCGCGAGGGATTGTGCATTAAGTACAGTATGTAGTAATTCCATTGCGCATAGCATTAATATGGCACGTAATTTCTTCTTTGATAGTAGGTTTTCACTATGAAAAGGATTTCCTAAATTATGATTTAATTTTAATTAATTAAAATAAATCGACATTTTAATGTTTTGAATATGAAAATGTTTTTAGACTGTCAGACTATGTACACTGCATGATGAGAAAATCTTCAATCATTCTTTGAAAAACTAATATAGAAGAAGACGACGAAAGACTTAATGAACAGGTATTCTTTTAGTAAATTATGTGTTATAAGCACATTATACAAAGAATGATGCTTTCAAGCCAGCAAAAATAAAACAACTAAATCAAGCCTACCACACTATCATGCTACGATATTTTGGTCTAGAGTTTCAAAATCGATAATTATTTTTGATAACCGTATCACAAAATACTCGAAAGAATTTTGAGTCTTTCAAGTCTTTAAAAAACTATTATTTATCTAGAAAGGACTTTTTTTCTTCTTACAGTATAATGAAGATGATTGTTCTGTTGTTTACCATTGAATTTTCGAACCATTTCAGATAAAACAGAAGGTTTATTACAGGAATTTGAACATTGAATCTAACTCGAAAGAATTGATTTTTTAAAGTTATTTTTATTTTAAAAATTCGATATAAACAAGTCAAGGACATAACTGAAGTCAGCGCAACACCTAGTTCTGATCCCACCCTCCTATTTCTATGCCAAACATTCATGAAAAATTCGAGGCACATTTTTGGCACTTGTTTATACATATCATAGATTTATGACTGGACGATCTATGAAAATATAATCGATGAAGTTATAGGAGAAGGACATCACAAGGTTGAAAAGATATGATTTCGCAATATCAGAATGCTGTAATGTTCTTTTAGCTGCAACATTTTTATAATATTTTGAATGAAGAACAATCGAGAAGTAAATCTTAATTTCTAAAACATTCTGAGATAAAAATAATCACAAGAATATTCCTCATTATTTTTTTGTGTTAAATGGGTTGTAAATTTTTTATATTTATTTATGAATTGCTTTAGAATGACGCAAATGCCATGAAGTATGACGTAAGTTGTTTTCTCAGAATCATAAAAAAAAGAAGAAAAATTGACTTCGTTGTTATTTTCTGTTCTAGTATCAATCATCCAAAACATTACACATTTCGAACGCATAATACGACCAAACCAATTCAGATTTTACTACACGTGTTATAAGTATTAAGTATTAGAAACCAACTAAGATTCGATAAGATATATACACCACTGCTGACGATGAAAATATTTTTATGCCTAATATAACACATAAAATTCGTTTATCGTCTGCAACTTTTGAATTATTTAAAATAAGAATATCAGCTGCACCAAACGTTTTTTTTCTTAATCGCCGGGAATTAATTCGCGGTGTCTAGT
Organism: Argiope bruennichi; assembly: GCF_947563725.1. Classification (NCBI taxonomy): domain Eukaryota; kingdom Metazoa; phylum Arthropoda; class Arachnida; order Araneae; family Araneidae; genus Argiope; species Argiope bruennichi. The sequence continues at coordinate 123,191,954 of NC_079158.1, forward strand.
ATTCTACAAAAAGTCTTTTTACACCTTCTTAAAATCAAAAAAAAAAAAAGATTTTTTCATATATATTAGTTTTATTTTTGTATCGTATTTTTCGTTATTTTGTAAATATATTTTCCAAAACACTTTAAAGAATATGTTATAGCAAAATGTATACCATTCTCATTCTGACAGTATTAAATGCCTTGTTTAAGTGATCGTTGTTGTTAACATAAAGGTAAAGGAATTAATTCTAAAATATTTTTTGATGTTTTGGAATAAAAATTCGAATTTTCTTTGTATTTTTTTCCATATGTTCTCTAATATTTTTTTTAAAGGAATGATACAAATTTAATTAATTATTGCAAATTGCAACATGATAGCAAATAAATAAAATATTTAAAATATCGACAGAATTTTTATCTAACATGAAATACACTATTAATATCGTTATCTATACTTGGAAACATGTTTTTAATTAATATAAAAATTATTATATAATTGTCACAAAGCTCCATTGAAACCTCTTTTATGCTTCGTGGTATTTGTGAACAAAACAGTAAACATTTTTTGAATAATTTTGATTTCTAGAGTGGTACTTTTTCCCTTTTACTCCTACGGCGAATCTGAAGCTCACAGTACAGAGATAATTCTGTTGTGTATTACTATATCCTGTTGAATAACTCTGAATTTGATCCTTATGTAATTTAAAATCATATTTTTGTGCAGATTTCCAATTACTAACAATTAATATTCTGGGTTATAAAGTAGCATCTAATTAAGTTTTGGAAATTATAAGAAAAAAATATGCGAATCACATCCGAAGTGATAGCAAGTGGACGTATTTATATTCACTAAGAATTTTCAGAATGATTATTAGAAAATTAAATGCTGCATTAATAAATTACGAAGTATCGGTAGAATCGTAAATGAAGAAAATAAGGCATCAAAGGAAATCATTAAAGGAAAATTTAAAGGAAGGCTGATTCTTTTTTGCCATTATATGTAGCAGCTGATTTTTTTGAAACATCGTAATCATAAGCAGAAAATATGTATTCACAAAAATGATCGGCATAACACACCCGGTCATTTTTCCCCCTCCTGACAAGTGAAAAAACACAATTGTCGCATGACAACAGAAATGAATTTCTTAGAACGCCATCTATGGGCGTTTGAGAGTAAAAATATCCTAGAGTACAAAACAAAATCTCTCTCTACATATATCTATATAGTATAAAACGATAATTAAACGCTATGTGGCACAGAAATCGCTTTGATTACGTATTGCCTACTGACAGCAATTAAATGTAAACAAAACATTGTATGAATTTCAGACTGTTTCATTGAATGTTTTTACATGCATTTAATTCCACGCTTCGGTGTGCTAATTAATAGAGGTGTCAAATAATATTGGAAGTGTTTTGCCATGTCATCAGAATGTCTAGTCAGTCAGAGGTAAGAAGATATAAAAGAAAAAGAATTCAAGAAATACGCTTTCAAAGTTTAAATAAGCGCTGGAATAGGCTTAGTTAGCGCTGGAATAGGTAATCGCTATGGTTAACTATAGAAATTAATGATCATCCAAAAAAAATTATTTTGCAGAAATGGTCTTTATAATATCGCAAATCTCAAAGCAACAATTTTTTAATGATATCAATTTCATTTCAAAACATTTCACACTTTAATTTTAGTTACATTTTTAATTCAATAGGATACATGTTTTTATATGTTATGATGAAATTCTGTCTGATCCATCAAAATATTTAATTGCATGCTTTTGCTAATTATTAGCGTTGAGTTAATACTTCCACTACTACTTTTTAAAAAAATATACATATTAAAATACACAAATACATATTAAAATATACAAATTAAAAGGTATATGTATACCTTTTAATTTGTAGTAAATTTATTCAGTTAATTTCATGTTTTTCAGTTGAATAAAATACCAAGAAGAATTTTTCTTTAAAAAACATTCCATATTAATTATTTAACTGCCTAAATGTTAATAATTGGCCGAAAAATTTGATCGCCAAAAGCGGATAGTTTTTCAGAACTTACATTTATTATATGCAGCAGAAACTGCTCTGTTCTTTTAAATAGTCGCCAATATACGCCAAAGCTGGTAATAGATCAATCAATCTGGCAAGCTCATTTTTTACAGGATTGCTATTTATCCTATAACGTGATCGACAGTGTCACGTGTAACGATATTTGTTCATACCGAAGCGGTTTTATTTAACTACTGTTGTGCCAGTAACTATGTTGTTCTCGCACTACCGCCTATCATATTAAATCAGATTAATGTTAGATAAGAATAGCAACAGATGATAAGAGATAGTAAAGTAATACTGCTTTTTAAGCAAATGCCGACACTTATCAAAGCTAACTCTTGAAAGAGTTCGAGTCATAAGCTTGATAACAATCATTTGAACTCTTGAATCGATAATAGTTTTAAAATAAATATTGATTCTTTTTATTTATTTCTTCAAATGTTTCCATAGCTTTAATCTTCAAAAAGGAAGAAATAAAACTGTTTTCAGATAATTACAAGGAATGTTTTCTAACAATAGTTACATGTGTTTTCCTAATCTGTAGAAGGGAATGTGAGATAACGTTTTCAAATTTGAAACACCTGATGCGGTGCTTTTCCGTTTTATAAATAGGAATTCTAAATTACACATATGGGATTTCAGAAATGAATAAATAATTAAAATTACTATATACTGATTAAGATTATTACAGATCTTCTAATTTTTAATATAACTAAGAAAAATGTTAAAGCCCCTTTAAATTTTTCTGTAAAATTATGGCATGGCCGAATTATTACAATTCTATTCTATAAATGCAGGAACCTAGCGACAAGCAAATAATGTAGTTTTATGAAATTAACGATTTGTCTTGGGCTATTACTACAGGAGATTCAACCTTTTTCTTAGAACTATTACTTCCTGTCGAATTATATTTGTCAACATTTCTTCGTAAACTATTAAGGCGAACTTAACCACAAAATGATCTCATGTATTTACAAACCTATTACGTCATAGCGTCTTGGCAGTTCAGAGAAGACTGCTATTCTAACAGCTATTTTATGAGGGACTTAAATACATAACCACCTGTAAAAGCGCTCATTTTTTACCCTCTTTCGTTAGGCAGACACTATTACTGCCTCCCCCCTCTACCCTCATTTTTAATGGATTTAATTTGCATGATTTGAATTTTGCATGATTGATTATAAAAAGTAGAAAATATATCGTTTAAGAAATTTGATTGCAACTTGGAGTTACATAATTTGTTCGTAAAGAATTCGGGAAATACATTAAAAAGATATCCTAAAGCAACCTTAACTTTCTTTTACAAATAGCGCTTTATCTTTCCAGAATAATTAGTTCCTAAAAATAATTATATCAAAATTCATTATTATATGATAAGCCGGAAGAATGTCATTCAGAAGAATATTAAAAAAATGAATAAAATAAAGCCAAGACAATGAATCTGAGTAGAGGAAAAAAAAAGGAATAAAAGAGACAGGAAATCGCGCCAACTACTACATTGTTATCCTCCCAATAATGGACTGCAATTTGTGCAGCATGGTTTTGGCGGGGCGGAAACATGACTTTCTAATTCTGTATATGTCATTCCACATTAATAGAGACTAAGATTAAAATTAAAGACTAACTAATTCGAGTGAAAGCACAGCAACTTTTCCCTTTATGCTCACGTTTCGTAAAATAATAATGATTTTCGCCCAATCAAGTTCTGATAAGAATACTTGCTATAAATAAATTATCTGATCGGTATTTATGAAAGATCGGGGAATTATATTTCGGAAATTCGGAAAAGATCCGGTTTCTTGTACGCAAAACATATCAAAATAGCTTAGAATGAAGAAAGAAAATCATAGAACAGCACTTGGAGAGAAATGTTAAATTCTCATTGTTAAAATTATTTTGAAAATGAATCGCTCGTAATTGGCAGTTCCAATTTATTTATTTTATTGATTTCTGTTCAAAAAGCGTAAACTTCTTAATTAGACTCTCAGAGCCAACAGATCTATTAAAATCCATTAATAAATACGCACTACAATCGAATTGTATTAAAAATTGTTTGATTTTGTGTAATCGGAAGTTTTTATGAGTTGCGAAATGCATTTTTCGGAATTTGCAAGAAATCTCCCCATGAATGCTGAAATGTTTTAAACTGGTCATTCACACCGGTCATCACTCCATTCCAATACCCTTGATGAATACCTTGGTAGGATGAAAGCAACTACCCCTTCACGACCCCCAAGCCTTCTTTTTTCTTTTTTTTTTCCCCACTCGATCTCGAACGCCCAATACAAATAATACAATGGTTTCTATGGCATATAATTGCCTAGTTTGTTCTGAGAAAAATTCAGTAAGTAAGGGATATCCAATTTTCCATCCAAACTTTGCCAATCCTAACAGGTTTTTCGAATTAAGGATAGACTTTGAAGGGCCTCAACTTCATTAAGCGATCATGAATGCACTTCAGCATGGCATAAAACGATTGTGAATGCACGGAAGAATTTTAAGAAAGAGGTAACAAGTCGCAACAGAATACAAAATAAAATTTTTCTTCCTCATTATTATTTTGGTTCTATTATTTTATCTATTTACTTTTATAAAAGTTTCCTTTTCGCTATTGATGATCCGTCATCAGATGTATAGGTCTTGGTTTAATGAAGACAGTAAATGCGAGCACATTATTTTTCAGTCTGTAAATATAAAAATGAAATCCATGAAAAGCTTGTGACTTTAAAGTCGAAACAATCGAATAATCGAGCAAATTTTTCTCAAAAACGTTATAAAGCACGCACACACAAAAAGTTTTAGTGAAAGTTTCTTCTCAATCTATTAAATTATTTTTTTTTAAATTAAAAGCTCTGCTTATCATTCCAAAAAGATTTTATCACTAGTGCTGCCATTCCTAATAAAGGAAAATGATGTTAATGTTTTAAACTTCTTTATTTATTTACCTTCGAGTTACCTTTTGCAATTTTTAATCAAACGTTGTATGCATTTTAAAAATGATTCTTTATTGATATATTTAAATAATCAATTTTAAGAAATCGTTTGGTACACTTTGCACTTTTTTGGGGAAAGTTACAGTATAAAAATTGGTACAACTAATATGCTTATTTTGATTAAAAAGAAAGTTGCAACCGATAACAGGATCCTATTTATTGTAGCGTTTGGCATAAAAGTAATTTTCATTTAAAAAAACAATATGCACTTTTAAAAAAAAGTGCATAATTTAACATTTTTCTGCTATTATTTCAAATTTTTCTGACAAATATTGAGGCAAAAGGCAATTTTGTAAAACTAAAAATGATGATTTTCATAGCAAGTAATAATTAATTTTTTTAAATAAAATTCTTGAAAATATTTTCATTTTGGTAAAAATTTATTAAAAATTCAGCTTTTAAATGAACTCATATTTAATATGAGAATAAGTTTCAGCATTAGTTTCTTTTCTTTATTAAAATAATTTCTTGAAATAATTTTAATAGAATATATTTGGTGAAATTTTAAACTAATTTGCTGCTGTTAACAAAATTAGTCATTGCACTCGAGACTGTAAAATCTTCCAATATTCATCAGTATCAAAATAACTAATATCTGGCAAATATTAACTGATACTATGCTGCGATTTCACATCTTTTCTTTTACTTATTACAAATACGAATTGGCACCATTAATTTGTATTTAATATGTTGCATTTATTATTTCTTTTTTCCTGCACAAATCTCCTCTGCAGCTTTTCTCAGGGACTCATAAGCTTTTCGGTAGTTCTGGCTATATTCTACTATCAGCTCATTGACGTCTTTGCTATGTACCTCTAATAATCTTGGCCAGAATCAAAATCTTGTTGATTAAGACTCCACAGGCATTTCTCAATACTCTCTGAGTCACATTCGACAGCGCTATCAGACCAAAATTTCTTCCATGTTCATATAAGGGCTCTCTTCAAACAAGCGCTCAATATAGACTGATACAAGTAAATTCAGCATGTGAAATCACGGTGTCTTCTCACCAAACGTTCTGCAAAACATAGCTCATTAAGCCAGTCATTTTTAAAAATTTTACTTTGTTCGTTATGCAACGTTTGACTGTACCTAAAATCATATAATTATTAATATATAATTATAAGCTTATAAAAGCATATAATTATTTATATACTTAACAATTTCTTTCATCAATAATAGTGAAATGAATCTTGCGAAATGAAATGAAGTAAAGATATAGAATTGGCATCTAATCATATTAAAATAAAGACATTCGATATTTAGCGCTATTCTGATTTGAGATTCAAAGAAATGTATAAATATTTGCCAATCAAGATTGAAAACTCACGAAAACTGTTATATCGCATTATTTTCATGTTTGAAAATTCTTATCCGTGTAGGTCATTTAAGAAAGGACATGCGTCTCCTGATAGTTCCAGAATTAATGACATTCAACTTGGATTAGTTTTAAAATTAATCATTGCAGACCAGATATCCCCCTAAGAAAGAAAGCTGGTAGCAATAATTAATCCTAAAGTAATGCTAAAAGTTAAGATGAAGGCATTAATTTATCGTTGTTCTTGTTTTTTTAATGTTGCGTTTTTGTAATAAAACATGTTTCTAAAAAAATTCAAGTTCCTTATTTTCTTTTTCTTCCTTTTTCTTGTTTTGCTGCCCACATAACTTAACTACACGTAAGCTTAGACCCATAATGCCATCTGAGTTTTATTCTCATGTGATAGAATCTTGTCTCTAGGCGAGGAGAATGTTAAGTTCCACACCTCATTTCTTCAAAGATCCGCGAGCATATATCCTTCCAGCTCAGTTATTGTGATCGTCGTCTAGCGTCATTTAAAGTTACAAAATTCGACAGAAATAATTTTCTTGTTGCTCCTTTAAATATGCTTTTATAAATTAAACGAAATTGAAAAGTTAAATGCAGTAAATTAACTAGAACATATTAGCTGGAAAACCGAAGAAAAAAAAAGTAAAAATATTGGAGATATATAAAGAAAAAAATCACTTTCTTGTCTTGCATTTATTTGGTTTTAGTAAGATATTTTTCACTTCATTGAAAGGAAGAAAGAGCTTATTGCATTAATTCAGAAGCTCCGGACTTTTACTTTTTCCTCGAATCATAAGATAAAAATTTATGACTATGTTAGAAGAAAAAATTAATAATTTAAAGAACTGGAACAGATTATGTTGATTATTATAGTGATTTTTAAAAACCTGATACAGAAGCGAATAAGAAAAAAAAAAATCGGTTGCTTTTCATTTTTAAATGATAATTTTTAAGATAAAGCGGAATTATTCTTTGACGTAAATTATAGATGATAGTAAAAGGATAAGAAAAAAATTTAAAATTAAAATCTGCTATTGTAAATTCAAGTGAGAACATCTTTTCGCCTTTGTTTCTGCGCTTGTTCAGTTGATAACGTTTTACGATCCCTAATCTTTATATCGTTTCGAAGAAAATGTGTTTTAGAAAATAATTCATTTATTTTAAAGGGTAAAATAAAGACAGACGATAAATATTGAAAGATAAAGAATAAAAAATAATACACCTAAAGAACTAAAGCACGTGCAACTTCTGAAATTTTGTGGAGCTGATCTATTTTAACATAATATTGCGAATAAATGTTTCTGTTCTTCCCATTTATTTTTATTTATTTAACTAGTTTTCCTCAGGCTGTCAAATTTCAATCCACGTGCATCGGAATTATTTTCAAAATAAGAAAATATGAGTAGAAGCTTTTTCCCCCCCCTTTAATGTGGCAATATTTATTCCGCGTTTACTCTCAGCCAGTCGATGGCATGTGTATTTTTTTCTTACTGCGCATGCGTTTGTAGAATTTGGCGGCTTTTTTGGCGTGAAAAAAATGATCACTTATAGGTTAATCCCGACATTTTTTGCTCTTTGCTCTTTCTGATTCGATTTTTTTTTCACTTTATTTGACATTTATTTTCTACAGTTTTCCAAATTTAGGTACATTGACCTTTTTTTTATGTAATGGGAAATCATCTGAAAAATGCAATATATGAAAAATAATTTTTCCCATAACATTATAGAAAAATTCAAATGTAATATTTCAACAAACTGATTAACCTCTTCGAGGCGAACAACGCATATATGAGCTTACATTTGCTTCTTTTATTTTGATCAAATATATTAGTATTTCTGTCTCTTCAAGGTCAGATGGAGTTATGCAAGCATTAGATTTGCATTAGAGGAGTTATTATGAGGAGAAGCATTAGATGAATCATTAGATTCTCGAAAATATAAGCAGGAACACGTGTTTGCTAATGTAAAGGGAAGCACGTGCTCATTTTCAAGTGGATCTTATAATTTATACTTTTATTTATGATGAGATGTTATTCTAGCAAATGTTTTATTCATCTCAGTATCATTTGTGATGTCAAGACCGTTTTTTTTCCGGGCTGGGGGGGGGGGGAAGAGGGTATGTAAATTTATGAATGATCGACGTGTAAATTTTTTCTGATGATGGTAACAAAGTATCAAATTATTTATTGCAAAATAGATGATTAAAAATTTAGAAGATACATGGTTTGCTCAATGCAAAATAAAAAACGAGATATTGATTCTGGTTATAATTGTGTAACGTCAGTGATCTGTGTTTTGAGATTTTTCGTACGGCTTTGAAACATTATTACAATAATTAATTATGAACTATTTTAAAATATGAAATGTAAATATTGATTTTTTTTCCTATGTGTTTGTATTTTGCCTCGATAATCTGATTTACTTAAAGTATTAAGGATAATAATAAAATGCACAGTATGTTTTTATTTTTTAGTATTAAATATTAGTATTTTATTTCATTTTTTAATCATGATTGAAAATTTGATCATTTTTGTCACGTATTGTTTCATTTTAGTGCAAAGAGTACTTTTTACGAATTGTTTAGTATATTTTTACGAAATACAATTTACGTTAAGCTTGGTGGCGGAAAATGTTTCAACCAGTACGGACAGATAGCCGCGGTGTTTGCTTGGTCCCGTCCTGTGGGAGTATTTCTTTCCACATCCATCCTGAAGGCGTAAAAATTTAGTCTATTCAAGATTGTACTACAAACTCCATACACATGTACACTTATATACAGTTTACAATTATAAATTCGAAATCCAAACAAAACTGGCTACCTATTGCATAATTGCCTCGAAATTTCCGTTATTGTTTGACTCTGATGGGATAGCAGCAATTTAGTATTCATTGGTATGGTATAATGGATCATAGAGTTTATATAAATATTCTCAATAATAATTTAAAAGTGTCAGCACAAAAATTGGGCATTTTAAACAACTTTGTGTATTACCAAGACAACGATCCGAAGCACACGGCCATGAATGTTCGTCTTTTTTGCCTCTATCATTGCCCTCAAACCCTTAAAACACCAGCTCAATCACCGGATTTAAACCCTATAGAACATATTTGGAAAGAATTAGAGGTGCGAATAAGAAGTCACGACATTAAATCGAAAATTCAACTGAAAGCAGTAATGATCGAAGAATGGAACAAGATCGGTGCAGAAGTAACTGACCGTTTAGTTAAATCTATGCCCAAACGTTTAAAAGCTGTTATAAAGAATAAAGGATATCCTACTAAATACTAAACATTTATAAAAATTTAGAAAATTTTATATTTAGTGATGTTTTTTTAAAGTGTATGATCACTTTTGTGTCCTATTTTTGTGCAATTTTATTTATTGTCATTTTTAAAAAAATAATTTGCATCGTAATTAAAATTTATTCTTCACTGCTTTATTAAGAACTGTAAAAATATGCTATGAAAAAATTTTCATGTAAAAATTATATATTATGGTAAATAATGAGGTTTTTAATTGATTCTTGTTGGTGTACGAACACTTTTGGGAGCCACTGTAAATGTCTAATATACAAAAGTTTATTGAAGGAAGCTGCATATTGAAATAATTTCGAATGATTATTAGAGGAATAAATCATCATTACGAAATAATGATGAACGACAGTCATTGGCATAAGATATAGATTATGTATTATTGATAATTCAGTTAATGAGTGTCAGTGTTTAGCAATTTTATTATCCAAAAACCTGGATAGATTATATTACGTATATGAAACAATCCATTCATTAAATTCGTTTGAAAGAAAATTTTCACTTGAACAAATTTTATAGGGAAAAAAATTATATCGCTTGTTTATTTATTCAAAACAAAATCTTCTCGAGTAAAAATGAGTCAAGATAGCGAAATAACCAAATAAACTATTGACATATTCAAGGAATGATGTGTTAATCACATTACGAGAGCTTACTAAATGCAAACATCATTTTTTTATCATTAAATTATTATGCTATACATAAATGTCATTTCTCCTATGAAATAATCTTTTTTTTCTTGACAATTATCTAATTATGCGATAATTCGGATCGGGTCACACTTATTTCGGATATCTGAGATTTGACTATTTGAAATATGTGAAGATAATTATGAAAGTACCTTGATGATAATTCATATTAATTCCAATAAATAGTTTTTAGTTCGAACAAACTATGTGAAATACAGTACATTCCGGAGTGACCGGCCTAATGTAGAGGAAGGACTGGCCGGATAACAAAAAAGTCGGATAGGCCGGAGTTTTATTAATTCATTTCTTTTCCCATCAATGCCAGAAGACAAAGTTTTTGTATCAAAACTCACCGTTATAATATGTATTTTCTCATTTCTTATTGAGTACTAATCCCTCCATTTATCTCAATATGAACGCGGCCGCGGCCCGGTGAATCTTAGAAGCATCTGTCGGTAAAGACGATTTGTTGAGTTAAAATAGAAGGCTCTGTTCTGTTATCTCATATATATTTATATCCTGCACTGTACATTTCAAGAACTTATTTGAGAAAAAAGTAAGTTAAAGGATATAAACTGTTTACATTTTAATATAAATTATGTAATGCCCAACTAACATAATTCTGTAATTATGTATTGTATTCTGTAATGTATAAACATGATTCAATAATGCCCCAAATGCAGGAAACATAAACAAAACATCAGCGTAAATCGTAGGCCTAGTTCTTAAGAAAATTGGCTCAAACTGATTTTATTTTTCATTGATAAATGATTACACGGATATAAAAATGCAACCCAAAGATAAGGGTCAAAGTTTGCAGTTTTTAGGTTTTGAAAAAGTCCTTAATAGAGGACTTAATAGGCACCTTGTCTTCGTCATTTAATAACGAGAAAAGAAAACTAGGATAATATGGAATCTGTATAGTGTACTGCAGGATAGTGTAGTGTCGGGAGTGTACTGTATAATTTTTGTTAGATATTTTAGATACAAAATCTCTGAAAATACTAATTTTGTTTATATCAGATTTTTGAAAAAGTAATTTATTATCAGCCTGCATAGGCATTTTCAAAATATTTATATTTGAATTCTACAAAACAATAATTTTTTTTCTCTATCAAATAAATATAAGGTAAATTTAACATCTTCTTTCTTTGGCATAGTAGAATCAAAGAAATACTTTCTTAAAGCTATAGCGTAATCCAGTAGTAATATCTAAATTATTAATGTTTTCAAATACGGAATGGTTGCTTCTTATTCTTTTAGGAGTCACTAAGAATTTATGAAATAACTCTACTTTGCCATTATGCATAATATTCTAAGAAAATTGCTCCTCTTCTTTCCTGTCTAGGAAATAAATCTTTTTCATGACAAGAAAATATATTCCATCTGTGCCATTTGAGTCCCAAATCGGCCTAAATTACCGTCTCGGAACAGTCCACCTACATTTTTATTGTTCTTTTTCACCCCGTCTTGGCGCAGACGGCGAACTCGAACGACGACGAACGGCGCCAACCTGAAACGAGGTCGTCCGTCGCGGAAGGTCGGTCATCAGCCTTTTAAACGAGGTGGGAGATGGAAAATCAGTTTGGACTTAATTTACTGATTGTTTCAGGCGACAGTCACGAGGGATTGATCTTTGGTGGCACTTTGTTGACCTTTTCGGATTGCATCGGGTGTTACGATCTTTTGCCGTAGTTTGGAACGGCATTGACATTTCGAAGCCCAGACATTTTTTTTTTTAGGTTATTTTTGTTTTGTCTGAGTTTTGTAAAGGATGTTGCAATTTGAGAGGTGGCTGACATTTAAATTGAAGGTCTTTTACTCATTTCCTGTAGGGATTTTAAAAGACGCCGGTTTTATATGGGGTTTCTAAACTAATAGAATCATAAAATGATCTTTAACTAAGGATTTGCTTTCGATTTAGATTAAGCTTCTCCGAACGAGGTGCCCACTTGTTAGAAGAGGCGAAACGGTTTTAGTACTTTTAATTCAAGATTAAATTTAAATTAATTAATAATATATGCATTGGCGGATTTAGACATTTCGCCGCCCTAGGTAGTGCTTGTATGAGGTCCTTCCTTAAATGAACTGGCCAATTTAGTTTCACATTTCAAAGCATTTTTAACATAATGTTTATGCTTAAGATAAATTTTATTTTAATTATTCTATGGCAAGCTCTATATTTTTATTTATTTGTTATTAACCGCCTTTGGTGATCAGCTGATTCAGCAAAAGGCTCGCTGAAATTTTCAATTGAGTATTTTATGTAATGGGGTCCCTTAAAAGCGTTTTCTGCAAAATATTTTAGGCTTCAAATTTCGATAATCATTTTTCATACTTTTATAGAAGTCTTATGCCATTTTGTTCATTGTACTATGTATCTTCCTTATTTTCTGTCAGCTCCTGTAAAATTTGAATTTTCAATGGAAATGAAGGTCATTAAACTTCAGTTAAAGCATTTTTTTTTTTTTTTTTTTTTTTTTTTTTTTTTTGCTGAAACCAAATTTCTTTAAAAAAAAAAATATGAATGCAGAAAATAGAATCGTTTAGCATTGATGTATTACGTGTACTACAAAAATACTTTTTTTTTTATATAATTTAAGCAATATCTCAAAAAATAATTCATAAAAATTTCTATGATTTATCATAAAATTTAGTTTTTAGTTTTACTTTAAATCCCACCATTTGCTAATGTTTTTTTTAAATTTTATACCAATGTTTTATTTTATTTAAAAAGAATTTTTGTTAAACAGACTACTCGTTATTCTGACGAGTTCATTAACTGTAAATTGCATGAACTTTTTTGATTTAAACATTTTATACATGAGTCGTATTCCTCGAAAATAAGCACATAAGACATAGCGTTGTAAGGCATTCTGTCCTGTCCTAAGGCATTCGAATAAATCTGAATAAGCGGAACACCACTACAGCATTGGCGGGAACTGTGGTTGAATTCTAAGAGCATCACCGGCCACCATACAAGTTCTCCCGTAGGAGGTAGGTATCCCACACCATTTCTTACATAAAAGGTCGGCGAGAACCAATCACCATGCTAGAAGGCATATAAGACTTAAGAAAGAAGTAAAGACTTCAGAATGATTTTTCTAGATTTTTGCCATATAAGAATCGGTTGTTGTTGCCTATGGCACTTTCCATAGACAAGCCTGCTGATGAATCAGAGATTTTAAGCCGTGCTTAGCGTCTCTTGTTTCAGTAGCGCCTTCTAGGGCCAGGACTACGTAGCTACTCATGCATCACAGCCCTTGTCACGCTGCGGACTTCATTCATACATCCATAGATCGTAATTTAAGCCTGAATCAGAGAACGATCACTTCTGATCCAGTACCCCAAGCGGTATTGTCTCGACTTGGAGAGATTTTATGGCCACGACGGATTTATGCGTTCATCAGTCCCCATGTACACGGAGAGTCTTCGACCGGCGGAGTTGGAACTCACAACCCAAGGAATGCGAATTCAGAGGCCTACCAACCGGGCTATCCCAGCCCACAAGAATCGGATTTTCGTATAAGAGTCGAATTAATATTATCAACCCCTAAAATATATATTTATTACATCTTTTGTAACGAATAATGGGAGAATGGAATTAAAAAAATTGTAAATAATTAAATACAAATAAATAATATTCACATTAATATTTAATTAAATGATAATATGAAATATAATTCAGTTCTTCTCAAAAGGAATTATACGTTGTATTTCCAAACAACTGTCTTTGGTTGACTTGCCATGATTAATAAATGTTTCTGTAAACAATATGGAAAGTTCTTATAATGTTCAAAAGGATAAAAAAATTGTCTCTACTAATAATAAAAACGATTTTATCATAACGAAATTGCGATTGTCTGGATGAACGATATTGTAAACATCCTAGAACACAGAATGCTTTAACCATTTATTTCAAAAAGATATTTTACTAGAGTCGCGAACTCTTGCATTGGAAGTGAAAATATACTTTGAATGTGCATTTCGGAGCTATTTTTCTAATTTTTTAATTAATTACCATTTAAGAAAAATGTTGGCGTGTTTTGGAGATAATCTCTAAAAATATCACAAAAATTTATTTTACCCCACTTTCAAATTAAAAAAAAAAAAATCGAACTTTGCAATGACGCAAATTTTGTTATTTTCCAAATTTTTGTCTTAATTTTAACAAATTTAAAAAAAAATATTTTTTTAATATAATCAGCAATAACACTTTTCATTGTTGTAATGAAAATTACATTAAATTCACTGTTTCATCAAATCTTTAAATTCATGTTTTTCCTTTGTGAAAACACCATAATTTCTTGCGCATTTTTTTAAGTTCAGAATTTCAATGACTGATGAATTGACTATTTTAATGAATTTTAAGATAGTCATGATAAGACAGTGATTAATGAATGATAAGATTTATGATCTCTCTGTCTAAGCTTAGGTAAATTTTTATTTCTTGATTAGATTTGTCATATGATATACTACATGCACGATGAATAATTCATATACACATAACTATAGATATATTTATAGAAAGAAATACTTAAAAGTAAATTTAACTAAATTGAATTTGACTATCTATATTATTGCAATTAAAATGATGGTCAAAACAAGTGATTATTGAAAACGTTTTGTAGTTGTATAAATGTTCGTATTTTATGCAAAATAATAGAATAAACATAGATTGTTGAACAGATAAAAAATTTACAAGGCAACGCTTGAAAATAAGCCTAATATATTTTTTTAATATGAAAATGTATGCCCTCGTCTTCTTTTTGTGCAAATATGGTAGATCCAACTGCCATAGTGATTAAATCTAATTTTTTTAGATGTTTTCTAGTTATTCTAACGTCAATCAAATATGAAAAGAAAGGAACGAAAAAGCGAAAGGAAGAAAACCACTCTCCCTGTGCCCCTGGCGCCCCCCCCCCCTAAGTCGTTTATCAGACGGATCCCGTCACGACATCCATCAAGAGGCCGGTGGTAAACAAGTGAAAATGTTATCGGTTCTATCTTGCTTCTGAAGTATTGGTATAGATGGCGAAGTAAGCAAGCCACTCAGGTGAAATATAGCCCTTTCATGAGCTTCCAGAGAGCTGTCACGAACTTCGAGATACATTTGATTAATAGCAGTTTTAAAGTTACATTAACACTGGAAGAACTGTTGCTCATGGGCTACCAGCAGAAAATTCTCGAGATTTTATCAGAAAACTATTCAGTAGCTTTTCAGTTCTTCTCTTGGAGCGCATTCATTTTATTAAATGAAATACATAGTTACTAAAAAAAAGAGGGAACAGATTTGAATTATTTATTTCTGATGAACGACAATTGATACAGACACATCTGCTATATCGCAGAATGGAAGAGAATTTAAAGTTTTATTTATTCAATTTGTATTCAGACAACATTGGTAAAACCAGCTTTGTTGTTTGTTTACGGAACCAGTGTCAATGCTCTGCCCAAAACTTTTTATCGTATTCTCTTGAATAGATGTTATTCCTCCTTTCCAAATTGTGGACCTTGTGCAAGGCTGTGTATGCCACGAGTGCCCTATTTTTATTTTGAATCCCGCTGGTGAATCGTGTGCTTTGTCGTTTAGTAATCATAAATTGGCTTCTCAAACTCGCCTTAAGGCACACGGATAAAACTGAATGACCAGCAAAAGTCACGGGTACTGTGCTTGAGTCTTAAGAGCCACAGTGCAACCCTTTACGTAGGAAGTACGTCCTGTCATTGATAGGATGTAGCCAATTCCCACCATTTCTGTACCCACCAGGGTGGCGAGAACCACTATATCGGAAGTTTCTCATCCTCATTTCTAAAGTGCCCTCACTGGGATCGTTAGTACTTTGTCGTTTAGTAATCACAATCACAAACTGACCGCTCCGACTCGCCGGAAAGCATACGGATAAAACTGAATGACCAGACCGTCGTAAAAGCACCACTGGCGGGAAATGTAGTTGAGTCCTAAGAGCCATCACCGGCCAGGGTAAAACCGTTCCTGTAGGAAGTACGCCCCGTCATCGATAGAAGGTAGCCAATCCCCACCATTTCTGTACCCTCCAGGGTGGCAAGAACTAACCACCATGTCGGAAGTTTCTCATCCTCATTTCTGAGGTGCACCCAGGTGGGAGTTTGTCGTTTATAAAGAAAACCTTCCTCTAGCCGTTTTTGAACTATAGCTATGAAATATCAATGTTTGCTGTGAATCTAGAGTGTGATCTGTGGCGATTTATCATGGGTATGTATTTAATACACAAGAACAAGAAAATTGATATGTATTTTAGACACCTTTTTTTTCAACTAACTGGACCAAAATTTGGCATAGAACTATAAATGAAGTCACAAGTTCACATATTAATTTTCCTTTATTTAAATCAATGTGTTTCTGAATTCTTGCGAAATGGGAAAGTACAGAACTACTTACGATCAACAACTTGACGAATTTGATTCAAAATTTGTGACGAATCTACATTTAGTGCTTAAATTAAATATCAAATTCTATCTATTTAACACTTCACATTTGTAGTTATTGTGTTTCCTTTTGCAATTGGTAGTTATGAGACAACTGGCCAGGCACTCTCGGTTCCAAATTTGATAGAAACCTACAAATTTGGATGTAAAGACTATATACCAAATTTCATTTAACTACCTCAAAGCGTCTTTTTAGTTATCGCATTCACAGGCGGACAAAATTCCAAAAATGTGTTTTTGCACTGAGGAAGGTGATTTTCTTGTATATTTATTTCGAATACAAAAAAATAAAAATGGTGAAACCTCAGGAATTTTTTTTTTGCATGTGCTATAATACATAAAGAGCGAATTCATAATTTCAATGCAGCGGGCATTTCCTTATAAGTTCGATGAAAAGTCCCGTCATCGTAAACAGATATATAGATGACTCAAAAAACGTTTGAAGGTTTTTTTTACATCTGTATTATGGAAAAGAAGTATTTCCTGTTGACATTAAATAATTTTCGATCAACTTCAGTTTTGAAAGGCTTCGTTCACAGATGGCATTGCTTATGACATGGGTGGATATTAAGTCGATCGCGATCGACCAGTGGATCACCAAGCCATTTTTGGGTGACCGCCTTTACTAAGACATGAGACGCGCATACTAAAAGAAACATATTTAAGGAACATTGTATTCTCTTTATCCCTTGAGAAAAACTCTTTATCCTTTTTTTTCTCCTTCAAAATGACTTAATTTTAAAAGCACGTTGGTCAAAACCTAAGAATAACTTTTGGAATCCAATAGACGTATCCTAATTTTAAAAAAGTCGCACATCATTTAACATCATTCTTTGGGGTTACCTTTCTGTGTGAATCTGCATCTTCATCGATGAATGTAATTAAGACAACATATTGTTCCTGTCTCGCAGATAACCATTTAGAATCCAGATTGTCAGTGAGTAAGTGTATACCGAAAGATTGGCTCACAGAATACAGACTAAGTCTTCTACTAAATATAACTGCAAGAACTAACTTTAGATGAAAATGGTTTATTTTTTAATGAATTTTGAATTTTTTGATATTATTATATTCATGGCAATTATTATTATGTTTATAGTTATGTAGGTAAGTATATATTCCGTATTTAATATTAAGTTATAATAAATATTGTAAAGCTACTTTACTAAGTGGACCGCAACACCTTGAAAAAATTAGAAGCAGCCTGTGCCCTGAAAAGGTCTGCCCACCCCTGGGTTATGGCAATTGTGGGAAATAATCGGCATATTATTATAACAATGACCAGAGTATTTCCCAGTTTAGATTTCACAATAAATTGCACTAATTCAAGTGAGTACATGCTAATTAATTTTCATTGCCTGTGGCAGCTATCAAAGTCCGTAGTTGTATTCTTTCGAGTTTGGAGTCCTGTTCGTCAATTTCTGAAAACGTGTTATCTAGATTTCATTCAGTGTTGCCCGAATCTAGTCGTATAGCCAGGGTTAGATAATAAAATTTCCGCAAAAGTCTATAACGGTTGAAACTTTTCCAATTTTTACAATTATTCTGTCAAAAGAAGAAAACACTTTCGGTCTTCCGTCCTCAAAAATGTACCTTCTCGTTTGCGTTTCCGAGATTCCTCCTATCACAGATTAAATAATTAATAAATTCAGTGCTCATTTTGATTGGTCCGAATTATAGGTACGTCAAAAATATGAAAAGAGATGGTTCAGATTTCAAGTCCGGATTACAAGGTGTTATAATTATTTATTGAGAAATGTTATTGTCCCATTAAGTATCGCTCGCCCCACGCTACTCTACAGAACTGATTTGAAGAGAGAGAGAATTGTAATAATAAGGTTTTTCATATCAACTGCAACAGAATTCCAACAACTACAAAATTTAGAAAACCGTTGGAGTAAATAATTTTGCAGGTTAATATATATGGTAAAAGTTGAGAATGTCACAATTTGATTTTTTACATTCGTGTTCCGACCTGTCACTGTGCTGCCCTCTTGCGGCAAAGGGAAAAACACTTCAGTGTAGCGTTAGCGAGTGTGTGTGCGGTAGCAAGGCTGCGCCTGCTATGCAATGATGACCAGAATAAAAGGAAAAGGAGTCCAAATTTATTCTTGTGTTGTGATTATTTAATAATGTGAGAGCTATCGACATAAATTTAGTGATTGTGTAATCATATGGTCCGTCTCGGAGGAGTGGAAATAGCGATCAGCGATGGATTATATTTTTTTTGTGTGTGTGTGGAAATATGCGAAGTGGATTAGCGTAGGCTTAGGAAACGAAAGTTGTAGCTTGAGTGGTGTTTTCTGTTTCTGTTCTCTGTGTTTTCGCGTATTCTCTCGTCCCAATTCTCAAGGATAATTATTGTGGGTAAGTGTTCAATTACTTAAATTTTCATTATGTCTTTGTCTAGTTTGAAGAAAGACGAATTAAAGAGTTTGTGTACGGAATTAAATATTAAATTTGCATCTTCCGCTAAAGTTGTAGATTTGATAAGTATAATTGAGAATAGTGACATTTATAAGCAAAGAATTGAGGTTGTGAAAAATTTAATTAAAGAGATTTCAGACGAAAGAAGTAAAAATTCGGATCAAGCCGAAAACGAAAGGCGTACATTAGAACAAAAATTGGAGATTGAAAGGCTTTCGCTTTTGCGTGTAGAGAAAGAAATAGAGCTTTTAAAACTCAAATCCTCATCGTGTGAGCTTAGCGATAATGAACAGAGTTTTAGTTTAGAGAATTTAATTAAGAGTATCAAAGTTTTGACGATTCCTGTTCCCAAAAATGCTGAATGTTTTAATCTCTTTTTCAATTCGCTCGAAAAAGCTTTCAAAACAAAAGCAGTTAGTGATAAATTTCAAGCGGAAATTCTATTAAATCTTTTAGGGGATAGAATTGGCAATTTAATGGTTTATATCAAAGAAGAAGAGTTGAGTGACTATGAAAAAATTAAATCTATTGTCTTAAAACAATTTCAACCAACTTATCAAGAATGTCTAAAACAATTTAAAAGTGCAGTAAAATTGCCAACAGAAAATTATGTGCAATTTGCTTCAAGAGTTAGATCTGTTTTTGAGTATTACATTCAACTTCGTAATGTGAATGATTTTTCTAAATTGTGTGAGTTAATGGTTTCTGATCAGATTTTTAGCACTCTTCCTCAAGATTTAAAAAGTCATATCAGTATTAAACAAGGAGAATCTGTTTTTAATGTGCAGGAATTAAGTAGAGAATGTGATTTATTTGTGGCTTCTAAAACCGGAACCAAAACTGAGTTTTCCCGCGCATTCGTTACAAATAAAAATGAGCAAAGGAATTTCGGTAAAGGAAATTTTGAGAATCGTAATAGAAATGTTTCTAAAGTGTTCTTATCGAATACTAATTCTAAATGCGTTATGTGCCAGAACAACCACCCAATATTTAAATGTCAGGAATTTCAAAAACTTTCTGTTAGTGATAGAGTTGCATTTGTGAAATCCCAAAACTTATGTTTTAAATGCCTCTCACCAATATGCAATGTGAAAAAGTGTTCTGCAAAAAATTGCTTTTGTAATAAACCTCATAATAGGTTACTTCATTATCCCAGAGAGTTTGATCATTTCAGTGGGAGTGGTAAAAACGAAACTAGTACCATAGTTAATAAAGGGGAAAGTTCAACTTTAAACCCGGAAGTTAATTCCTTTTATCCAACTTCTTGCGCAACTAATGAAAATGTGCAATCGACATTTTCAGCTACGAGTACGGTTGAAAATAAACAAATGAGAACTGTATTGTTAAGCACGGCTAAATTTTATATTCGAGATAAATTTGGGAATCTGCAATGTGTTAGAGGGTTGCTGGATGTAGGAAGTCAGTCCGATATTATGACTTCGGAGTGTGCAAACAGATTAGGGTTAAAACAAGAAAAAATAAATGTAACAATTTCATGTTTAAATAATTCCTCAATGACTGTTACCAAATTTATTAAAGCTGAAATTTCAAATGCTGATAAGAGCTTTAAGCAAAATTTTGAGTTTCTTGTTGTAGATAAAATCACTGAGTTAACCCCAATTAAATATTTAAGTGTTAAAGAACAAATTCCTTCTAATATTAATTTGGCTGATAATTTTATGGTTCCCCAAAAAGTTGATTGTCTCCTAGGTGCTAAATCGTTCTATCATTTGTTGAGGCCAGAAAAGATCTACTCATCAAATGCAGAGTTGTTTTTTCAAAATAGTGTTTTTGGATTTTTGGCTTGCGGTAGTGTAATGGAATTTGATTCCCCAAAAATTCATTGTGGGTTAATTATTGATGAAGATTTATACAATACCATGAAAAAATTCTGGGAACTAGAAACTGTTGAGTTAGAGACCCCTAAATCCCATGAGGCAAAAATCGCTGAGGAACATTTTGTTAAAACTCATTATAGAGAGCCTAGTGGAAAATATGTAGTCACAATCCCACTTAAAGAGGAACCTAGTTGTTTAGGCGAGTCTAAAAGTATAGCATTAAAAAGATTAAATTCACTTTGGAGTAAACTATCTAGTGATAAAACTTATTTAAAATTATATGAAGAATTTATTAATGAGTATGAAAAGTTGGGACATATGAGAGACGTGACGCATGAGACAGAACCAGAAACAGTGTATTACATGCCCCATCATGGAGTATATAGACCAGAGAAAATGATCACTAAGCTTCGTGTAGTATTTAATGCCTCTAGTGCAACCACGAATGGAACATCATTCAATAGCTTACAATTTAATGGGGGAATTGTGCAGGAGGACTTAATTTCAATTATGATGCGATTCCGCAAACATCCATATGCATTTATTGCGGACATTGAGAAAATGTATAGGATGATTTACATTCATCCCAGTCAGCGAAACCTACAAAAAATACTTTGGAAGGACAGTGAGTTTGGTTCAGTGAAAACGTTTCAACTGTCGACAATTACTTATGGTACTACTAGTGCCCCATTTTTAGCTACTCGAACGCTAATTCAAATTGCAAGGGATGAGGGACACAATTTTCCCCTTGCAGCGCCTGTTGTTGAGAAAGATTTTTATGTGGACGATGTGCTATCTGGTGCTAAGACTTTACCCATATGCATAGAGATGCAACAGCAGCTCACTTCCATGTTAAAACGAGCTGGCATGAACTTGCATAAATGGCGAGGCAATCATCCTCAGTTGTCTACCACTTCTGGATGCAACTACGACTTTGCAGACTGTGATAACAAAACTTTAGGTGTCACGTGGGACCATACTAATGACTTTTTGTTTTAAGGTGTCCATAACTTCAACGGATGTTCATACTAAAAGAACAGTTCTATCCATAATAGCCAAGTTGTTTGACCCTCTGGGCCTCCTTGGTCCTGTGATTTCACTAGCGAAAATCTTTCTACAAAAATTGTGGCTTCTGAATCTTCAATGGGATGATCAGCTTCCTCCTGAAAATCATAGTGAATGGGAGAAGTTTTCAACTGAGTTACAGTGCATTAACAACATCAAGGTGAGCAGATGTATTCTTCCATTTTCCGACGTCGAAGCTATAGAGCTTCATGGTTTCAGCGACGCTTCTGAAGCTGCCTTTGGAGCTGTTGTGTACTGCAAATCCCAAACACCTGCTGGTGAGGTTGTTGTCAAGATGGTGGCCAGTAAATCCAGAGTGGCTCCACTGAAGAAGCTCACGATCCCGAGATTGGAGCTCTGCGCTGCTGTGCTGCTGGTGAAATTGATGCAGCGTATCCAGTCGGCTCTTCGATTGAAAGTGTCCAATACCTATTACTGGAGCGATAGTATGATTGTGCTGTCATGGATTAAAAAAGAGACGTCCCAGTTAAAAACCTTCGTGGCAAACCGTGTAGCCACACTTCAAGACCTTTCGTGTCAGGAGCAGTGGAGACATGTTTCATCAGGTGATAATCCAGCTGATCTTATCAGTCGTGGTGTAAATCCATCCAAAATGCTAAAGAGTAACTTGTGGTGGGAAGGCCCTGCCTTTCTAAAAGACAGTGAGTATCCGTGCAGAGAAATCTCTGACTCTGTGATAAAGGACGATGTAGACTGTGAACTCAAAAAAGTTGACTGTGAAAGTGTTTTAGTTACTACATTGAACAATTCATATGTTACTGATATTCTTAATTGTAGTAATAGTTATACTAAAATATTGCATGTAATAAGTTATGTTTTCAGATTTCTCCACAACTTGAGGAGTCCAACTGAAAGGAGACTGGGTCCCTTGAAAACAGAGGAAATTAGGAAGGCTGAAACCTTCATAATAAAGAAAATCCAGAGTAGGGAATTTTCAGATCAGTTAAGGTGTTTAAATAAAAATAAACCTGTTCTTGGCAAAAGTATGTCATCGGATGAAAGATTTAATATTATTATGGATTGATGAAAATTGTACAACTTTCGATTCTGTTTCACCATTATGGTAATGTGATAGAACTGCTGTTTTATGGAAATTATTCCGTTACAGCAATTTTGTGAAATTTTTATATATTAACTGTTAAACTGCTTCATAGTATTGCATAAGAAATTGTGATTTAAATTAATGCAGCTATTTATATCAAACTCATGTGAAAATTGAATATGAGATTAATATCTGTTAGTAATATATAGAAAAAAAATATTTTGTTATGCATATTACTTACTTTATTAAATATTTTCTATTCTCTAGCTTTGTCCAAGTGGAAGGTAGAAAAAGATAATGTAAAAATCAATGAGTTAGTGCTTCTTAAAGATAAAAACCTACCCCCTCAAAAATGGGCATTAGGTAGAATAATTGAGTGTTATCTGGGTGAAGATAAAAGGGTCAGAGTTGTAAAAGTTAAAACTCAATCTGGAGTTTATAAAAGAGCCATTTCAAAAATTTGTATTTTACCTATTGATGTGTAATCTTATATTAGTGTTCTTTATTGTGTGATTAATGTTATTACCTTGTAATGTGTAGTGTTTAAAATCTGAATTTGTGTGTTTTTATTCAGCATTGTGCATTGAATTGTGATATTTCATAGTTTTTCCTTGTGTGTGTGTGTGTGTTGACAACATTATGTCAAGGCGGGCGGTATGTTCCGACCTGTCACTGTGCTGCCCTCTTGCGGCAAAGGGAAAAACACTTCAGTGTAGCGTTAGCGAGTGTGTGTGCGGTAGCAAGGCTGCGCCTGCTATGCAATGATGACCAGAATAAAAGGAAAAGGAGTCCAAATTTATTCTTGTGTTGTGATTATTTAATAATGTGAGAGCTATCGACATAAATTTAGTGATTGTGTAATCACTTCGCATCACACTCATTTAAGAACCTCGATATTTAAGTTTTCTGCAATATTTAATCAAATATTCAAAATCCATTATTTGGATTTATCTTATCAAGTTAAACAAAATCCTATTCTATAAAGTTAAGCTAAAAAAGAAGCAGTAAATATATGATATGCTAATTGGACACATTAAAATTTCAAAAGTATCAAAATAGAAACCTCTAAGTCAAACCTTTAAAAAAACGGAGTACGAGTGAAGAAAAAGATTGAAACGCAAATTGTCATTAGCGCGAATCAAAAGACCCTATGTAACGAGCACAATCAAATTCAATTCACTAAACGACACAGCAACAGCAAAAAATTCGAAGAAAGTAACTTCATTTTGGCAGTAACGAAAGTGATACATTTGATTAGACAGTGAAATAAGTTTAATCTTCTGACAAAAAAAAGAAAAAAGAAAAAGGAAAGGATAGAAATTGTGTTTACATTAACTTTAAAGAAACTGATATTGAAAATCACGAAGCAACAGCACAATAATGAAATTGATGTTACAATAAAGTTAATTTTTTGGATTTTAAGATGTTGAAAAATAAATCGTGTACGGTGTTTTGTTTGGAAGTTATGGTGGAAAAAAGTAAAAGTTTTTAACACTCCATTTCAATCTCCACACCTTTAAAAGGGCTTAGAATTCTTTTAATAGAACAGTTAATGCTTTCAAGCGATAAGGAATATGTGTGCCAAATTTCGTTTGAATTCATCGAGGGATGTGGTATTTATTGCATTACGCCCAAACAAACAAACGGACACTCAGTTTATATCTATCTCTAGCTATCTTTCTTTCTATATATTTATTATCAATTTTATATTAATGTTTTATTATAATTAATGTCAATGAGTAAGTGACCTGAATTTTCGCATCAAACGAGACAATCCCGATTCCTGATTTTTTCATCCCTCCCCCTTTTTTTTAACTCCTGCTCCAAATATCTAGATTCTTCTGAGATGATCTTCAACAAATCTAATCACTTTATCGATGCTGAAATTTTCAAATCACGAACAAAATATCCTTTATCTGCAGATTCTTATTAATTTTTTTTTCACATTGGAACAGAATATTCTGAAGTTTTCTTTTCTCTCTTTTTTTTTTTTTTACTTTTTAAAATTAAAGAAAAAACTAATACGGATGTCAAAGGGCTCCAAAAAGTAAACATCCTGAATAAAGAGGTTCTTCAGTCAGCAGATCGAAACCTTGATCCTGTTATTTTAGAAAAAGATCGAAATTAGGTTGTTGATTTTTTTTAAACAAGGATTCTATTCATGCCATTCCTAGCACACCAGTCAAAACTTAACACAAATAAGTTGTTTAGCGTCCTTTCTAACCTTCTTAGAAGAATTAAAAACCGCTCCCACAAGCATTAATTGAAAAAAAAAATCAAGTTAGTGTAATTCGCAAAAATAGAAATTTGCAATGTTACAGAAACCTTTTGAATACTACGTAGTTGGACTGAAATAAGCATTTTTAAAGCATTAACACTTTTATTTTATTCTATTTCTTATGATCACAAAATGTTAAAGAATTAATTTTTAAATCGCAGCATAATAATAAATAATACGTGCAAATTTGAAGTTATTTTTAAAGAAAGAAAAAAAAGTTACAAAATTTTTAACGATTTAAAATAGCAGACTCTCTTAGATCGTAATAAGATAAAATCGATAAATAAAATAGTAGCCTATTATGACATTTTTTATTTTTTAATTTACTGTATGTCATGTGGCAGTTTTAAATATCCGAAATTGTTAATGAAAAAGGGAAGCATTATAAGCAACGGCGAAGTATATGGAACACTAAATTATTTCAGATTGAAAAAAAATCTTCGGAGCTTTTATTTATTATTTAATCTTTTTCTGACTTGTGAGAAAAATACAAAATCAATTATTTTCTTCGCGTTCTATAATTTTTTAAACTTTTTCAAAGAAATGGTTGCAAGTATAAAATTCGTAAAGTTAACATAGTGAAACCTCTCGCCTAACGAGTATAATTCTTCCCTGAATCTTATTCGCAAAGCAAAAATTTTTTTTTCTGTACAAATCCGTGTGAAATAGAAAAATGCGATCCAATTAAAAAACAACAACCACCAAACTAATTTATAATATTGTAATTTAGTATTTATAATGCATGCTTTTTTTATAAGTAAATTTACAAGTAAGTCTAAAAATAAAATTCTTCAATTTTTGGCGAAAATGAGCCATAGCATTATCGTTAAATGAATTTGTTCGCTTATTATTACAGCCGTATGAGGGTGAATGCTTTTTAAATGCATGCAATATCTTCCCATGCTTTTAGCATCTCCCTTATTTCACTGGAGAGTTGTTACTCTGTTGCTTTTATTACTTCTTCTCCTCAACTCGACTACAACCAAACTTCGCCCGTAACTTTTTGTTGTGGTACAGAATGCGTCTCCATAAGGACCTCAGTAATTCTGGCTATGTTCTTCCGTCAGCTCAACGGTGTCGTTGCTATTCATCTTTAGCGCCATAATCTTGATCAGGGACAAAATTTATTCGATTAAGGCTCCACAAGCACTTGCTCAAATCCTCGGAATCATGTTCGACAACGCTATCCAACCAAAACTTCATTCATGCAGATATAAGAATCCTTTTTCAAATAAGCGCGCTATGCTGACAGATACAGGCCAATCCAGCATGTAACTCAAAGTGTCTCCTCGACATTCGATCTGCGAAACATCGCTAGTTAAGCGTGTCATTTTCTTTTTAATATTTTGTTTTGATATTGTTTGAGATGCTCATTAAGGCTCATTTTAGTTGAGATGCTCAGTTTAGTGTACACAGATACGATAGTTATCATTCTCCAGTAAATCAAAAAAACTTAACAGAAAAAAATTTACTTCTCAAAAATATTGACAAAATTATTAAGTATTATTATTATGAAATTTAATATTTTTTAGGACAGCATATTAATATTGAAAAATAAATATCAATTCATTATGTATAAAAAAGACTAAGGCCAATAATTTTTTTTCAATGTACTTATGTTCTGAACTATACAAGTGAACAATACAAGGGTAAAAGAAAGAGAGAAAAGGCAAGAGAAGATTACTTTTTCCAAATGTGAAATTTCAATTTATTGAACAAAACCGTCTAAAACTTGTTACATTTTTTTCAATAGTTTATTTGATATCTTTATATTTCTGCATTTTATTTGATATTCCTACAATTTATTTCATGTAGGACGTATTTTAATTAATAAAAAATATAAATCGCTCGTATGCAAACTTCTAAACATATTTTATGAAACTTCGTTGTTGAACTTAAATAGATTCGGAAACTTTAAATGTGTCCCAATCTGTTCAACTTAAATTCTAAATTCGAATAAAAGGCCAATCTCTTACAATAGGATGACTAGAAAGAAAAAAGAATTCTTATCTCTGAATACTTTTTTGGCTGAACTTCAAAAGAAAGAATTTTTTTCTTTTTTTTTCCCAGTTGCCTTACTTCTCACGAAATGACGCAATATGCACGAGAAAAAGAAACCTGTTGCAAAATAAAATGCAAAGCAAAGTGGTCTAAGAAGTTTCAATTTTTGTTCGTTTGTTTTGGAAGTGTCGTAGGTTATGATGAATCGGATATTTATATTATTTAAATTGTTCTGAAAAATTGACCAGGAAAGCTTTTAAAAATGTCAACAACTTTTGCATTCTGTCCAATGCCCGAATGCAAAAGCTGTTCGAAACATCAACAGATGATTACTCTTATAGCTTTTTAATAGTGTTATTAATTTTAATAGATAAGGAATATATGTGCTAAATTTCGTTCGAATCGATTAAGAATCTGGAATTGTATTAAATTCCAACAAACATTTTATATACTGAGTTTTATATATGTATATGAAGCGTTAAATTATGAGCCATTAAAGTGCATAATTCGGTTATTTTATAGAAAAACTAATTATTACATGAAATGACTGGTCATATGCAATGAAATAATGGTTTTTATTCTTCAACGATTATGTATATGTAGAGATAGAGATTTTCCATTATTTGTAAGCAATAACCATGAATCGCCTACTAGAAATTTTCTCAGACTCGTTGAAAAAAATTTCAAATTTTTCTACTACTTCTTTATGGAAATAGATAGTTGTTTTATTTTCTCGTATATATAGTATAGAGAAAGTATAGCAATCGTCAAAAAATTATAGAATTCGAGATTTTGATGTTTCAAACCTCTCTCAGTACAAAAAACGCATATTTGGAAAATGTCCGTCTGTCTGTCTGAGACAAATTCGACAATGGATTGACTGTCTGTTGTTCTGTACTTTCAGAAGCATGTAAACGCGATAATTAAAAAACACAATGACTAAATACAGTGTCTCACAAAAGTGATGGGACGCTTGTGCTTTACAAAAGGAAACTGTAATAAAATAAATTAAAAAAACATGTACAAATTTTTTGTGGGTGTGTTTCATACTTAAATTTAGTAACAATTATTACATAACATACATTTTGTCAAAATATTAAAATATTAATTTAATAAAAATACAATTGTTTAGAACGGAGCAAAAAATAGCTCACATAAGTGATGGGACACCATTAAATATGCAACAAAAATCGTCTGAAATAAGCAATAAAAATATTTTTGGTGGTTTTATTTTTACTCAAAAGCAATTGGCAATAATTTATAAAATCGTCTGCAGTATTTCTCTCCAGTTTGTTTTGGAATTTTTGTGTTTTTTAGCTCTGTGCAGCTATGAATGCTAAACAAAAAGAAACTTCGCCTGAAATTCGAAAATTAGTTATTAATTTGCATATTGAATGTGGAAAATCTATTAGAAAAACTGCTGAAACAGTTAACTTGAGTCATTCAGCAGTTTTCAATATCATTAAACGATATAAAAAGAATCATGTTATTCAGGATAAAAGAAGACCTGGCCGGCCATCAAAGCTATCCAATGGAATAAAGCGAATTATCGTTCGAAATATTAAAAAAAATCCAAGAAAGAGTGCTCCTAAAGTTGCTGCCGATTTACAAGCATTATATGGAATAATTGTTAATCCTGAGACTATTAGAAGGTTAATTCGATCTGCTGAATATCACGGTAGAGTAGCCAAGAAAACATTTTTCGTAAGTGAAAAGAATAGAAAACTCAGACTAGCTTTTGCAAAATCCAACATAAATAAGAATTCTGATTACTGGAATAAAGTTATATTTGCTGAATGAGAGTAAATTTAATATATTTGGTTCTGCCGGTAGAATCTTGGTGTGGAGAAAACCCAGGGAAGAATTTCGCAAACAGAACTTGGTGCCAACAGTAAAGCATGGTGGAGGAGGAGTTATGGTATGGGGGTATTTGTCGTCCGCTGGGGTTGGTAATCTTGTTTTTATTGACAGTATAATGGATCAGTACAAGTATATTGACATTTTAAAGCAAAATTTGAAATCTTCAGCACGAAAATTGAATCTTCATAACGATTTTAAATTCTACCAGGACAATGACCCCAAGCACACTGCTTTGAACGTTAGACTCTGGCTGCTGTATAACTGTCCTGAAATAATAAAAACACCACCACAATCTCCATACTTAAATCCCATAGAGAATATTTGGCCAGAATTGGAATCAAGAATTCGCAAACACACCATTTCTTCAAAACAACAATTGAAATCGGTGCTTCAAGAAGAATGGAGTAAAATCACTCCAGAAATCACAAAAAAATTCGTCGAATCCATCCCAAGAAGATTAAATCATGTTTTAAAAGTAAAAGGAAATGCAACAAAATATTAAAACCTTTTAAAAAGTAAAATTTTTGGATAAATATTTGATGGAAAAGTAAGTGTCCCATCACTTATGTGAGCCATTTTTTGCTCCGTTCTAAAAAATTGTATTTTTATTAAATTGATATTTTAATATTTTGACAAAATATATATTATATAATAATTGTTACTAACTTAAATATGAAACACACCCAAAAAAAATTTTGTACATGTTTATTTATTTATTTTATTACAGTTTTCCTTTTGTAAAGCATAAGTGTCCCATCACTTTTGTGAGACACTGTATATCAAATTTGGTATGGGATTTTGTGACTATAAGTGCAGTTTTGTGTCAAATGTTTGTTTCAATCTGTTAAGAAAAACGTTTCTAAAACACAAATTGGATTTTTCAGATACAAAGAGATTAATCGCCAAATAACTCGCTATGCATGACACGATAGTAAAAATGTCACCACAGTAAAAATGCTAAATTCACGCCAGAAATTAATTTTTCGTAATTATTGTACGCCAGTGCATGCAAGACGTTCTTCGGCGTGGTAAGTTTATTAGAAAGTAAAAGGAAAAAGTTTTGGAAAAACCACTCCTGCTATTTTTTTTTTAAATATTGCAATAGTTTTAATCAAATCTCATCAAATGTTGCAATATTTTTCAGTGTGTTTCAGCAAATGAATGTTTTTCATATACATCTAAACAAAGATGTTGAAAACTGCATTTTTATAATTTAAAAAATATTCAGATTATTATTTATTATTTTATATAGTGGCAAAATTGAACAATTAAACAACAACAATTCTTGGATTTTGTAAATTTTATTTAAAATTTAAATATACCGTAGAAATATCCAGAGAAGTGAGCACCATTTTATAAAATTCACTTTTAGAATTCTCTTTTCAATAGGTCACAAATTCTTCCTTAATCGTAATCTTGGTTATTCTGCCTTGAGATAGCTGATATTCATGAAACGCTTTGAAAGTAAAGCGTTTTTTAATGACACAAAAATTCTCGTTTCCTGCGATTTTTTTTTGTTCAGAATATAGCATTTTATTCTATGTTAATTTACAAACGACATGACACTTTAGTATGGCACTTAATGACACACACAAGAAGTAGAGCTAAACCAATTTATTAACTGAAATCTGAACTCAGCGACTGACAAATCTTCTGCTTTTATACTAGCAGGGAAAGTTCCAGAATACTTTTCTGGAGACAGTAAGAAAATCCAGAACACTGGTCTGGTAAACTAAAGAAATGACCAGAATCTTTTGGAACATGAAATAAAGGGAAACATAAAATCCAAAAATTAAATATTTACACAAACTGTGAAACGCATTGTCTCTAGAGGAATTCGAACTCACAATCTCTTGACCATGAGATCAGAGCCGTGAGCATTCGGCCATGGAGAGTCGACTGCGCTGTTTCAATGCGGCAATATTGGATTAGAGTTTAAAATAAGAGAAAATTGTGAAAAAAAAAATCGTTTTCAACTGAACGAATGTTTATGTATTCAGTAAAAAGCTTCTAATACGCGTAAAAAGTGCTTTTTATTCTTCATGTTTAATGCCAGAAAACGTTTTTACTTTTGTTCAGTAACTTAATGGTCGTTGAATCACCTTAATCTGAGCAAAAAGGGAAAATAATCTCAAAATTTTTAGCAATAATAATGATAAATAATAAATACTTAAATAGATCATAATTGCTACGGTAACTGATTATTACCTTTTTCTTAGTTTTGTACAATTTTATGTATTTATGCAAATTTTTACTGGTAACAGGGGTGGCCGGTTGTTCAAAAGTCCATGTGTGTGTGTACACCAGTGCAGGGTAAAGCAATGAACCAGATGATATTTTCTAAATGAAGAAAAATATATTGTCGTTTCTTTTTTATTGCATATTATATATGTACGTAATTCATTCAAAGGTTATCAAGAAATTCAGTACCATAGCCCTAGAAAAATTTGATAAGTCCCTGGAAATGATGAGATATTCTATTGACACTTTCTATTTTATTTAGAGTTAATTCCAATTAACTTGTTCATATTTTTTTTCGGTCATTCGAGCTGGCAAAGTGATTTGCCCACAGCAGAACTGCATTCGATTCTCGGATTAGATTTGGATGTTCTATTCGAGAAAAATCAAACTTTCTCATTCAGGAGGCGCGTGAAATGGAGTGACGCCATCTTCAGAGATAGTGAAGTATAATAATTATTCTTTATATTTTTTTCTGTGTTTTTTTTTTCCGATTATTAACGAAACTGAAGTTAATTACTCTTCATTTTTATAAAGCTAAATATTTTTTTACTAACACGTACTTGATATTTTAAATTTTGTTTCTTTTCCCCCCTAATTAAATATATTTATCAAAAATTTACCAGAATTCCACTAAGAGTTTCGTATACTGTTATGAAGTTGCTGGTGATGTACCAGGAACTGAATAATTCTCAGAAACCTTTTTAGGTGAACTGAGTAATGCTGGTTCATTTATTTTGAAAATCATTCACTTTCAGCATCATTTCCTTTCAAAGATTTCTGGACCTACACCTCTTAAGCTTTTTATTTCTCCTTTTAGCATGAAAGTCAGGAATTTTCTTTTATAACACTTTTATAGCACAACATATTTTTTCTCCAGCAAAAGTTTCCCTACAAAACTTTTTGTTTTCTATAATATCAAGTATATTTCAGAAGAGTATAGGTAAAAGTATATGAAATGATTCTTCATGTTTTGTAAACTTGCAAGCTTTATTACTCTGCTTGTACCTTATTGAAAAATTCCAAAATGCATAATATCCAATCATTTATAATATTTTTTTTGTTTCTTTAGAATACATCGCGTGGTATGTATTATTCAAATTATCTTATCATAATTTTAAAATTTAATTTAGATCTATTTAGTGCTCAACAAAGACATTATTACATTGTACATTCTCATTGGATGATTGCGATGTATTAATTAGGAACTTTTTTTGTGAAGTTCTTTTCATAGTGAATTCAACCAATTATGGAATACTTAAACTATAAAAAGCAAGAAACCATACTTATTATCTAAAATAAAGATAAGTTTCGTTTTTTTTTTTTTGCTAAGCAATTGGAATACGAATATTTTTCTATTCATTGGTTTAAAGTGTCGCGATTTACTTATTCAACGAAAGAATATATCTGAAAATATCAATAGCAGAAAAAAAAATTCATAGATGTCTTTTAAATTGAGATGAACTAAAATTATCAAAAAGATCTCCAGATAAATAAATAAAAAACGAAATAATTTATATATAAAAAAAATAGCTATTTATTGGCTCAAAAAATAGTTTAAACTTTTGCATGGCAAAATATGTTCAGCTTTCACAATAAAGATCACAATAGTGATCGGTATTATCTATCTCTCTTAATATTAAAATATCATCTAAAGTTTTATAAGAAATAAAAAAGAAGTATTTTAACATAAATATTTATTATTATTTTGTAAAAAAAAAGTGATTTATCAAATTTTAAAAACTAAAATCTTCCATTTATTCATCAGAATTCAATGTTTAGACCTCTTACAGTAAACAAGACATGTTCTAAAATATTTTTTTGCGAATTAGAATCTTTTCCTTTTAATATTACCAGTTCTCAATTTTTTCAATTTCTAAATCTGTGAATAATATGAGTTCACATTATTGTTAAATATAAGCCTCTCCTCTTTTCTACTTTCCTCTCATCCCTATTTTGACAAAATGAACACATCCCGACGCATGCGCAAATGCGTGAAGCCTTTTCGAATCCACGAATGAATAGTAGTGGAGGAAAAATATGAAAGCTGAAAACATACAAACAGGGTAATATTATATTGAAAGAAAAGCACAGGAAATGACATTATAAATTTTCTCTTTTCTTTAATTTATTTAATTTGTTACGATTCCGGTTCATTATTTCTATCAATTTTTAAAAATATCCATTTATTTTTAAAAATGT
This sequence comes from Argiope bruennichi, assembly GCF_947563725.1. Classification (NCBI taxonomy): domain Eukaryota; kingdom Metazoa; phylum Arthropoda; class Arachnida; order Araneae; family Araneidae; genus Argiope; species Argiope bruennichi. The sequence goes on from NC_079158.1 coordinate 123,225,745, forward strand.
CCAACTGCAGTTGTATAAATTTGTATAAATGTGCGCATCTATTCGTGGTGTTAAAGTCATGCTACTTTTGACGTAACAACGATGAAACTTAAGACGAATAAATCTTTTTATAGTAAAATATTTTCTTTAAACATTTTTCTAACTATTACTTTCTCGTGCAGAAGATCATTAAGGGAAACATTTGGAATAAAAATGCCTATTCTGAAAGACGCATCACACTCTTCTAAACGTGAATTTGGATTTTTATGAGGCAGACAGAACGTCTACCAGGGGAATCAGCAACGATAATGAGACTGCCTAATGAAAAAATAAATAAATGAAGGAAACAGACAGTCGTCGCTCCATTTATAGCCTTATCTTGATACTGAATCTTCCGACTTAATCTGGAGGTTGAATATTAAATTTCTGTGCTGTTAATATTGCCCTCATTCCGCAAGTAGTTGGCGTGCCTGTCACGTTAATTTTGCGACCAAAATGACTTGTTATGATGAAATACAGAGAGAATGATTTTTCTTAGCTGGATGCAAACGGTATTACATTTCGTAACACTGCTTTGAGTAAAACGTTCTGTATGAAAAGGAAAATATTGCCGATTATATGGCAGTATAAATACTTGAATAAATTTTATTATTTTTTTCATTGTTTACAATTGAAAGGGGAAGTTATTTACATTGATTTAGGTGCTTTTTAATGATTCGGGATTATCAAAACGTTCTTCCTAGTTTATTTATATTATTTTTCTTTTCTTTTTAATTTCTTATTTCTATATTAGTTTATTTTAAATTTATTATTAATTTATTTTATATTTAAAAATATCTAAAACTGTTTTTTTTTCCACTAAAGGTTATTGTGTAGCGTAGGAGTGAAAAACACTGGGACTCTAAATGTTCATGTAATATTAATGCTTTAGAGAAAATCTATTCTATCCAATAGCTTTTGGTTCTTCGTTATGGGCAACTTGCAGAATATCTGTTGTTCCCCATGTTTTCCCCATCAAAATCTTACGGAAAACTGAAAAATGATCATTGTTATAGTTAAATAGTGCTATCATCTTTTTCAAAAGTCGCTTTCGTTTGGCTCTGAAATTTTGATTTTTAATCATAATGTTAAAGTAACCATTAATAGTCGTTTCATACTTATCGGATTTGACTTGCGGCAAAAATATGTCGGGTTTCTCTTCATAAGTAGAAGAATTGTAAACTGAAGAAATGAATGGGTCCTTTCATATTAGACGTCAAACGAGCTTCTACCGGCTGAACTGTTTGATGCAGCTGGTACCTTGATGATTTCACACACACCATCTTTGATTGGCCGATTTTCTGCTTGCCCAGGTGATAGATGGTGAATGCAGACGAAGTCCAAAAGTTGCCCTCCGAAAACATTCGAGTAGCCAGAATGGTCAATGTTTTCTTAATGCATTTTCAAAGGAAGAAGTCCAGAGGGTTAAGATTAGATCATCTGCCTAAATCATGAGTTGGGAGAGGTCTCATTAAAGGATTCATGCACAATTATGGAAAAATAAATATTCTCCCGAACTTCGATAAGCATTTCCACATTCTTTGAACTTTATTATCTGGGGATAGTTTTAAAATTCCACTGAGTTCAGTGAGAAAATTACTGATCCTTATTAGACCATAAGGTATTTGGTGTTCGATACTCTGAATGCCAATCAGTATTGTAATAATATTTCTTTCCATTTTGCGATAATAGGGTTATCTTCAACGAAAAAATGTCATATCATAGTTGCAATTGAGACTACAATAGTATTCGCAGGTAATTTTCTTTCAGATAATGAAATGATTGTCATTTAATATCTAAAACTAGTTCAAACCTTTATTTATTTATTTTCTGTTGGGATAATTTTACTGTCATTCCATTGACCTTTCATATCTGCTGTCAACTGTTCCTATGAATGGCGCGGCTATTTATGACAATGCGCATCAGGTGCAGACGCTTTTTAAGTGAAACACTTTCCTTTAAAAAAAAAGGATTTAAATTTACCTTCAATGATTTTAATCAATGAATCAATGATGCTTTTCCAATATTAACTAACAGGTTTTAGACCCAGATCTCATTAGATGTAAAACGTGAAGGCATCAAAGATGGTAACGTTTGAAATAATGTAAATGGAAATGCCAAGTAGAGACAATGAAGAAACATGAAACATTTAAATGAAAACTCCGCTGATTAAAAATGATTTTTGGACTTACGTGGGAGGAATTAAAATAAAACTGGAGCCCATTGATGAAAATGCTGAGGCAATAGAAGCATGTTGTAAGTGGATGGAAATAGAAGAGAAAGCGAAAGCATAAATTAGATTGTACAAATCGTTAACAGAACGAAAACAACAACAAAAAAAAATTCTGCAAATGGCCAAGACGCATGGATTACATTAAAAGAAAATCATCAATTTACCCCCCCCCCCTTCGAAAAGTAACACTTTTGAAATCTTCAATCCAGTTCAAAATGCTTGATAATAAAACTTATAGAGATATCTGAGATCATTTAAAAAAGTTCTTCGATATAGTGAATAAATTCTCTGAAAATGGAAATCAAAATCGACGAAGATTTATTGCCAGTAATGTTAATGTACAATTTATCATAGAGTTTCGAAAATTTTTAATGCGTAATTGAATCACGTGATGAGCTTTCATCGACAGATGTTATTTGGATTAAAAATATTAGAAAAAGCCACCGACAAAGTAAAATAATAGAAACGAAGCCCGCCGACATTACGCCGGCCTGGCTGCTGACTCTGGTGCTACTACATCATATTACAGTTTCCGTTCCTTTAGATGGCGCTATTCAGCGTCATCTGATATTGGATGTAAGCCTTGTCTCTGGTGTGGCAAGCAACAGAACAGACTGGAATGGTAGGCGCCAAGAATGGCCTTTTCCAAAGCAAAATTACTGTAAATAATTTAAGTAACTTAGTAAATGATCGAAAAGGCAAATTATAAACTCATAATCAACTGGACCACATAAGTAACATCTGGTCCATCGGCCAAGAAAGGTTCGAGATTGGATTAACTTATTTTTCAGGGTAAGATCCTTTTAATATTTCTTTTAAGTCATTTGTAAGCTATCGTAGATTATAGGAACAAAAAAAAAAAAAAAAAGCAGTACTGGAAGTAGTGTCACGAAGTTAATCAACAAAATTCAAACTTAAGATGAAGGAACGGGAAATTCAAACTATATTTCTGAGTTGTTTCTACTTATCGAAATGAAAGAAGAAATTTTGCAAAGGTATGATTTATTGGTAGAAGATCTTATAACTGCTGCAGATAAATTGAAAGGCTCAGAAAAATATTATGATAAAATTTTAACTGTTAAAATAAAATTGAAAAATAAACTCTAGCAGTTTTCAGGAAAAACTGTTCAAGGATTCCATTTCAGCCTTAACAAATCTAATGTATCTGAAAATTTTGTTTTAGCTTTAAATTGCCAAAGTTAGAAATAACCCATTTTTCTGGTGATTCCAATTTCATGGGATTCCCTAACTGTTTTGTTAGTGCAATAGGACTAAACAATTCTCTTTCTAAAATAGAAAAATTTCAAATCACTGCTTTCGTCCCCCCCCCGTGTGTAATATTATTGCTGAGTTTGAGTTAAAAAGAAAAACTGCGATTCTTTTCTTTTAAAATAGCGTTATGGACGAATGGATTTTATTTTAAATTTTTACGTGCCTAAAATTACTGAACGTGAAACGTGTAAGAAATTCATTTAATGTTAGAGGTTTCCGAAGATTGTATGATGAGATTGATGTCGGCATAAAAAGTTTAAGATCTTTAAATGTTACTGAGGGATCATACGGCTATTTATGGAACCCTTTATTATTGAAATCATTATCCCAAGGTTTGGTTTTGGATTTTCACTGAAAACGAAATAAAGACGCTAATTCTGAGGTTTCGGAAATAATGTCTTTTTTGAAGAATGAGGTTGAATCGAGAGAAATTTGAGAATCTTTTATGAGTTATCCCAAAGTTTGCGAGCGTCATCGAGCCTTTTCTCAAAATTATCAAAGTAGTCAAACGTATCAAAAAAATTATTCAAAGTCTAAAAATGTATCAACTGCTGCGGCATTACATACACAGGTAAAAGATAGTTTTGTATTTTGCGATCATGTAAATGGTCACAATTCCGTAAATTGCAACGTTTTGGATATTGAATAGAAAATCAATAAACTTAAGGTAGAAGTGAGATGCTGGGATTGTTTTAAGAAAAATCAGGTGAATGGATTCTGCAAATCAGGTATCAACGATGCCCTTCTAAATGTCACTTGAGTCAGTTAATAGAAAAGAATTATGAACCCATAAACACTTTTGACAATCGAAGCACAAGCGGAAGTGATTCAAATAATTCTCTCTCTCATAATATCAAATAAAAATATTGAACATATTTCAGTATTGCATAGTAATATTAGTGCGTAAAATAAAGCCCTTTTACAGACGTGATTTGTTTTTCCGTGTTCAGATAAAAAATCAGTTTTGACAAATGCCATTTTGGATAACGCCTCTCATAGAAGTTTTGTATCTGCCGAATGAGCTAAGTATTAAATCTCAAAGCAATAAGATTAGAAGAACTTGCAATAGATTCTTTCGGTCAAGCTACAGCTAATAAGCAATCTTATCCTGTTACATGTTTTAAACTGCAGACTGACAGTTCAAATGACTGTAAGCTCGTAAATTACACTCGTAATAGAAATTATACCCAATTTGTCCTTGAATATTCCAGATGGATCAATTTCGAATACTGCGAACGAAAAAATATATAAATACGAAAGATACTCTCCTGTTGATATATTTGTGTGTAGTGACTCATTTTGGAAATGGTTTACGATAAAAAATAATCAAAATGAGTGAAAATATCTGGCTGATTAAGTCTTGTTTTGGATAGTTATTGGGCGGGGTTGGAAAGGGGAATCTTTCAGACGTGAGAATGCTTGTTTGATACTGGATTCGTATTCTATTCTATTTGATTTGAGTAAGTTTTGCAAAGCAGAAGAATTCTTCCACAAAGCCTTTTTGAAAGTGATGACTCATTGATTAGGGACTTAGAAAATTAATTTAGAATTGAATGGAGAACGATATGTTTGTAAATTAATGTGGAAAGAAAACACGAGGTTGCTGTTGCTGAATTGGATTCTAATTATGAGGTCCCGAAAAGACGTTTTAGTTCATTAAGCAATAAATTAACTAAAATCCCTGAAATTTCTAACCAAAATAAGTAAATCGTTGCCGATCTATTAGAATGTAATATTGTAGAGAAAACTATTGATGAGGATACAAATTCAGGATATTATATGCCTCACAGAGCTGTAATTAGCAATGATTAAGTTATTCTCAGATTCCAGTTGTGTATGATTGTAATAGTAAGGTAAACGAAGAATGATTCGCTTGAAACTGGAGTTAATCTGAAAGTAAATTTACTGGATGTGATTCTTAAATTTCGGGTGAAACAAGTTGCCTTTTTGTAGAGATTTGAAAAGGGCATTTCTTACGACGGAATTTACAAAGGAATATAGAAAGTATCTGAAGTTTATGTCGTTTCCAGATGATGTAGATAATGCTATGCAAACATTGCATCTTAATCTTCTTCCCTCTTGGTTTACTACATCTCGCTTTTCTTTGGCTTGTATTTTGAGATTTCATATAAAAAAAGTTCAGGGATGATTATCTAGAATGTTATGAAATGTTAAATTCTCTATATGTCGGTCACTTTTATTATGGGTCTAAACCTGGTCAGGATGATTATTAATTAACTTCTTCTGCTGTAGAAATACATCGCTCAACCGGATTTAATTTAAGGCAATGAAGAGCTAAGTCCTTTGGGCTGAATAAGTTTTGGTGTGAAAATGGGTGTAAATAAAATATCGGTCATGGATAGGGATTAGATTTCTTGGAATTGAATTGGGACCCAACTGAGGATAAAATTAAGGGATGATAAATAAAAAAGGATTAAAGGATTAAAAGGGAGGAAGTTAAATTTAAAGGATGTTAAATATTCCTTGGAATCATAGAATCGCTAATGGAATTATGAAACGACATGTGCTGAGAATAATATCTCAGATTTTCGAGCCTTGCGACTTAATTAGTTCCTTTGTAAACACTGTAAAAAATTCTCATGCTAGAATTGTGGGAACAGGATTTAAAATAGGATAAACAGTTAACACATGATTTAGAAGAAAGATGGAGAACATGGTGTTCAGAGCTTGCTGATCTGGAGCGTAAACTGTTTTCAAATTCAGAAATGTCTGAGGCTGCTATTCATATCTTCTGTGATGCCAGTCCTAAGGCATGTGGGGCTGTGTCATATTTTCGATATGTCACTGAGAGGGAAAAATTTAAGTAAATTAAAGTAAGCTTTATTATTTCTCAAAATAATGTTTCTCCTTTAACATTAAGCTTAGCCTTAATCCTTAACCTTAGCAAGATCAGAGTTGATGGCAGCACTCTTCGGTACTCGTTTAGGAAAATATTTGCTTTTTCCATCTTTGATTAAAGAAATGTATTTATGGAATGGTTATGAAATAGTCTTCCATTGGGTAAAATAATTATCGAAATTTTGGAAACCCTTTGTGTCCAATCGAGTGGCTCAGGTGCAATCGCTAACTCATCCAAAGTGCTGGAACCACTAAGTGGTTCCGAAAATCCTGCTGTCTTACTACGAGAAGAGAATCAACGAAATTCTTAACCAATTCTCTCTGGTGGATGGGTCCAGCATTCCTGTCTCAGTCGGTGCAGTTGTGGCCTGTTCAATGTTTGTCAAATCTCTCAGAGGGAATTTTTGAGGAAGAGACAGTTGTGAAGAAGACCGTCCACGTTTAAAAACAAACTGAAGTGAACGGACTGTTCACGAGCCTACGTGCTTTTGTTCCATCAATAAAAAATATTTTATCATCTTTTTGAGTAATTCACCGAATTAAAGAAGAAATTGGGTAGATTTAAAGGGCCTGATATATCGAAACACTTCTGAAACGAAATCAGATGTAACATCTGATTTCGTTTCAGAAGGACAATTAATCTGGTGAGTGATTTATAGAATATTATTTGCATTTGAAATCATGGATGCTCTTAAAATGAAGCGAAAGTCGTTAAGAACTTCATTTACCAATGCAGAGAGATTACCAATTCATTTACCATTCAATACCTTCATTTACCAATGCAATTCTTGGCGATACTTGAAACTGACGCCAAGGATATGGATAAACTTCACTTATTAAATTCACAACTAGAGGATAAATTTTCTCGTTTGGATAAGATACAAAACGAAATATCCTCATTACTTTTAAAAGAGAACGTGGCCGAATACGAAACGGATTTTGATGCGGTTGAAAATTACCGAGATAGATATCTGGTACTGAAATTGAAAGTGGCGACATTCTTGAAAAAAAAAAAAAAAAATCCAGATGTATTTCAGAATTTTCTTCAAAAAACAATGGTGCGAAACTGAAACTACCGAAATTTGAATTAAAGAAATTTTTTGGTAATCCGAAAGAATTCCTCACACTTTGGAGTATTTTTTCTAAAATTCATAAATCGGATGAGTTATCTGAAATCGATAAATTCCAGTATTTATATCAAGCGATGGTGCCTGAATCCAAAGCTGCAAGATTGGTTTCCAGTTTACCAATAACATCTGAAAATTATTTAAAAGCGGTTCAACAGTTGAAAATAAGATTTGGTAGAGAGGATCTTTTAGTACAGATCTTAGTGCGAGATCTTTCTCTTATGAAGAATGCTACTGCCGGAAGGAATTCTTCTTATTTAGCGAGCCTCTACGACATGTTGGAAACGAAACTAAGAGCTTTGGAAAGCTTGGGAAATATTTGCGGACTTTCTGGGGCCACTTGTAGAATCATGTCTACCTGAAATTTTTCTACGTGCCTGGGAAAGTAGCCGAGTTTCGGAAGATAATGATGACTCTACAAGGCAAAGATCTCTCGAAACATTAATGTGTTTTGTGCGTCATGAAATCGAATCGGAGGAGGTGATAAGTTTAGCTCGGGAGTGATTTGGTAAAAATAATGGAATAGTTAAACGAAATAATAATAAAATTATAGTTACAGATGTCCCGGATGTAGCAACGACAGTCATGTTAGTAAGTACAAATGCTTCTCATGACGGGATACCCAAAGGTAAGCCAAATTGTGTATTTTGTGAGAAATCTCATTTGAGTTCCGATTGTCTTTTGGCTCAAAAAATGTCTTATGATGAAAAGAAGCAAATATTTTTAAAAAGGGAATTTGTTTTAAATGTTTGAATTACGGCCATATTAGTAGAAAATGCAGAGTGAAATTGAAATGTTTAAAATGTAATAAGCCGCATGTAACTTTAATGTGCTCTGATAAAAAAGAAATTCATTCATTTAAAGCTAATGAAAGTAGTGAAGTTGCAAATAATCTGTCGAATAATAATTATAATGATAAATTATATTTTCAGACTACCTGTGTAGAAATTGTAGGTCAGGGATATAAAATTCGAATTCGGGGACTCTTAGACAGTGCGTCTTCCCATTCATACGTTAGCGATAGAGTTATTAAGTACTTGAAACTAAAATCTCTCAGACGTGAAAAGGTAACTCATGGCCTATTCGGAGGGAAAGAAACTGCTCCATTACAGCATGGTATATATGCGATAGAAATTAATGATTTTAATGGCGCATTCAAATTGTGCAGTGAAGTTTTTCCTGAAAGTAAGATTTAGGGTTTTGTTCCTAAAATAGAAAACCAGCATATATTAGGGAATTTAAGAATAAATAAGATCGAATTATCTGATGCTTTTTGTAACGAAGATGAAATTGACATTTTATTAGGAGCAGATCTAATTGGGAAATTATTAACGGGAAAGTGTGTTCAGTTAAATTTTGGCTTGGCTGCAATTCATACAAAATGAGGATGGATTGTTATTGGCTAAGAAACTGGACTGGGTTCCAGTAATGATGAAATAGCTGTAGATTCTTCTGTACAACCAGTTCTGTCTTTGTATGTTAATGATAATTCCTTAAAAGAATTGTGGGAAATTGATTCTTTAGGCATTCATGATCCCATTGAAAATGTTTCAAAAAGGAAATTATTTCACGAGCAGTTAAAAGAGTTTTATGAAAAATTAAATGTTCTTCGCGATGGCAGTTACGAGGTGGAATTACCATGGAAATTAGATTCTTCAAACTTGCCAGATAATAAAGAATTATCTTCAAAACGACATGAGAAAACTATAACGGGAGCGCGAAATAATGGTTGTCTTTACTAATATAAAAAAAAGGAATGGGAAAATTTAAAAATTGCTGAAAGAGTCCCAGAATTAGAATTAAACAAAAAAAGCCATTATCTTCCGCATAGACCTGTTCTTAAAAATAGTATCCAAAACACTAAGATAAGACCAATTTTCAACGCGTCGGCACGAGAAAAGGGAAAACCTTCTTTAAACCAATATTTATTTACTGGACCCAATTTAATTGAATTATTACCTGATATTCATGATAAGATTCAGAATGTTCCCGATAGGTTTAAGTGCAGACATAGAAAAAGCCTTTCTTCAAATTGGGCTTGTTCCACATGATAGGGATTATCTGCATTTATTCTATCCTAGTAATGAAGGAGAAATTTATAGGTACTCTATGGTTGTATACGGGGTTACTTCTAGCCCTTTTATTTTAAGTGTATCAATTGAACATCTCCTTGATCACGCTTTCATGACTTTGCTGACGTGGTGCAGAAATAAAAACATTCATTTTATGTTGATAACTGTCTTATAAGTGTGAATAAAATTACTGAAGAAAAACATTTTATTGAAACAGCGCAAAAGGTGATGTCGAGAGCTTGCTTCAATCTCCGAGGATGGGAAAGTAATTTTCCATGTGAATATATGTGCAAATCATCTGGTGTAACTTGAGTTTTAGGTATGCTATGGGATCTTGATAATGATTCTTTAATGTGTAACATTAATTTCAAAACTTTAACTTGTGAAACTAGAGTTACTAAAACATTAATTTTGTCCCTTGTACAGCAAATATTTGATCCCATTGGTAATTTAGTCCCAGCTACTTAGCTCCCCAAACTTCTGTTACAGGAAACTTGGAAGAGTAAAATTTCTTGGGAAGAAATACTCCCAAGTTATTTTATTGAAGAGTTTTGTAAATGGCTCACTGATATATCATTATTGAACAACGTAAAAATTCCGCATTATATGGTAATTCTAGAAACTTCTGAATTTCATATTTCTGTAGAGCAAAACATATGTATCCTGTATGTACGATCTGTTGATTAGGATGGAGTAAAAGTTACACTTGTACGAGCGAAATCTAGAATGAACCCCTTGAAAACTTTGAGCATACCGCGCATCGAATTGATGGCATGTTGCATTGCTGATGGCATGTTCCGAGCTGATGGCATGTTGCATTACGAACAGGTTGGCGAATCTTGTTCGTAATGCCCTTGACTTACCAGATATGAGAATCACGTTCTGGACTGATTCCGTAGTTGTTCTTTGGTGGATCAAGGAACAAGGAGATTGGTTAATTTTTGTTACGAATAGATTTAAAGAAATCAAACAGTTATCTAGATTTCAGTTATGGCGCCATGTGCCAGGAAATATTAACCCGGCTGATTTATTATCAAGAGGTTGCTCTATTAAATATATGCTGAATGGTAGAATGGCCCCAATTGGCTCTTAATGCCCTCGGAATGCTGGCTATTTGATAATATTTACTATGACATTAACGAGATAGAGAAAGAAAGAAAGAAGAAAAACCAAATTAAGTAGTGTAAATTTGTCGAAAGAGACAACCCCCTGGCATGCTTCTAAGTTTTCTGACTATGATAAAATTATAAATGTAGTTGCATGTACTTTACGTTTCATAAATAACTGTAAAAAGAAATTCTGTTTCTAAGTCTTCAAAACTTTGTCAGAAATCGAAAACGCAGAAACTGTACTGATACGTTTAATCCAGAATCAATATTTTGCTGATAAAAATTCGATATCGTCAATTGACATTTTTAAAGATACTGTTGGTATTTTAAGAGTTAAGACACGTACAGCTGAACGTAAAGATGTACCAGACTTTTTGAGTCCAATTCTTTTGCCAAGTGATTGTATATTTACTAAGTGTTTGATTGAATCTGTTCACAGACATAATTGTCTTGCTGGAACTCAGATTATACTGTCTATTTTAAGAGAAAAATTTTGGATTGTAAAATCACGTAAAACTATTAGAAATGTACTAACGCTTGAAACGTTAAATGTTTAACATTAAAACTTTGAAACATAAACTTTGGAACCACTTTTCTTGAAGAACAATTCGAAGGTTTGGATTGTATTGTTCACTTGTGCTGTGTACCGAGCTGTTCATCTAGAACTTGTGGCTTCTCTAAGTACCGATTCTTTTATAATGGCACTCCGTCGATTTATAGTTAGAAGGGGTAGACCAAGTACCGTCTACTCATATAATGGCACTGATTTCAGAGGTGCAAATAATGAACTATCTGAATTGGATTGGAAGAAAAAAAAATCACTAGGGAGGCAAACATTCGTAGAATTTTGTGGAAATTTAATCCTCCCACAGCTTCCTGGTGGGGAGGCTTTTGGGAACGGTTGGTTCGAGTTCTGAAAGAACTGTTAAGACGCTCTCTCGGAAAATCGATCTTATCTTTTGAGGAACTCGAGACTGTGTTATGTGACTGCGAGTCTGTTGTAAATTCGCTCACTCTTATATTTCTGAAAATTCAGATGATCTTATTCCTTTAACTCCTTCTATGTTTTTAATTGAGAATCGAAATTTTAATATTAATGGCATAGACATGGTAGAGACCCATCGTTTAAGAAAAAGGATAACATATAGAAAGAACTAAGTTGCTGAAAGATTTAAGACTTGGTTTCCGAAAAGAATTATTTGAGTTTATTAATTCAAAAACAAAATAAAAAAAAATATTCATGAACGCCAGATTTGTAAAATTGTATTAATAGGAGACGTCAGTAAAAATAAATTGAATTGGCCTTTGGCGATAGTGGCAGATGTGTTGCCAGGTCGCGACGGAAAAATTCGTACCGTTAAAGTAAAAACACAGTCTGTAGTTTCTCTGACACCTGTGCAACGAATTTTCCCTCTAGAATTAAACATTAATGAAATAAATTCTCTCACAAAGAGTGAGAATAAAAGTATTCAAAATGAAACTATATGTAAGGGCGATTTTTCTCATACTTCCTTCACCCCTGAAGCTACCAAATGTAAATTTCAGATGTATTAAAGCTCCCAATAAGTTTGATTTATTCAACCAAACTATGTATGTTTTTGAGTTACAGTAATCACTCAAAAAGTGGGAAGAATATGAAGAAGACCGTTTACGTTGAAAAACAAACTGAAGTAAACGGACTGTTCACGAGCTTGCGTGCTCTTGTTCCATCAATATAAAATATGTTTCGTAACTGATTGTATATAAGCATTGTACATAACCGTGTTTTGAGTGTGAATTGATAAAAATATTTTGCGTCTAAATCAAATAAATATTTTAAAATGCAAGTGATAGTATTTGCTGCTGGATTTTATCATCTGTTTGAGTAATTCACCTAATTAAGGAAGAAATCGGGTAGATTTAAAGGGCCTGATATATCGAAACACTTCTGAAACGAAATCAGATGTAACAACAGTTTCCTGAGAACTACAGCAAACGGCAACAATCAACACTGTGGTAATTACATTCAATAGTAATTACTGTATTTTCGACTGTATTGACAGAATAGTAATCTTAAAAGTTTATTAAGATTTTTATCTTTATTAATTTTAGTAAATTTTACATGTTGCGGCTTGGGCGAGAAGAATTGTCCACAATGCTAAATTTGGGTCATTAAATTTTAGCCTCTTTGCGCTATAGCAGAAACCTCTTTGCGCTATAGCGGATTGCGATGCGCGAAGGATAGAACTTGGGACCTTGTGGTTCGCAGTCCAGTAACATAACCATGATACCGAAACAATTGCTGAGGTCGCAGAGCTGTTAACTGGCTTATATGCTATTCACCACAGTGCTATGGAAGTTCAAGAAGCCTTGTGTTCTTGGATCACGGTTACTCATTTAAAGGATGGACTCGTAATTAATCAGCTACTATCCAAGGGTATTATCTCTAAAGGATCTTGTATATATAACCTGAGCTTGATGACAAGCAACTACTGCAATTAAAAAGTCGTTTACATTTCTCTAATGAGGGTATGAAGGCCAAACATTCTTGGCTTCTTCCAAACAACCCTAAATTTATGAAATTACTCATATTGTACGTTCATGTCGAACTATGCCATTTAGATGTTGGTGGCACCCTAACTCACTAACGGAAGAGTTAGTCATTGTCAAAGGTAGAAAGTTCATAAAAAAGGTACTCCTTGACAGTATTATATGTAAAACTTATAGAAGGAAAGCTGAAAGCCAGTACCTTGTGGTGGTAACATCATAAGCCAGATAACAACTTCCGGAGAAGAGCGTACACTTTTGTCTAGTGGCTTTGTTACTCGGCTATGAACCCTAACGTTGCGAGTTCGAACCTCAAAGCTGCACATTGCTGACCCTGGTTCTGAACAACCGCATCCTTCGTTCTGCTGTCGTGGCTCCATCTACCGGCAGCAATCACTCACACACGCTCGCTGTCGCCCGCCATAACACTTGGCGCGATATCAACATTCGTCGCTCGCCATAACGCCTGGCGCGATAATCACGTTCGTCGCTCGCCATAACTGGCGCGATAAATTCTACCGACTCACTGGTGGGGGACTATTGTGGTGGTAACATCATAAGCCAGATAACAACTTCCGGAGAAGAGTGTACACTTTTGTCTAATGGCTTTGTTACTCGGCTATGAACCCTAACGTTGCGAGTTCGAACCTCAACCTGCACAACCTCTTAACAGAATTCAAGAACATTTTCTTTTTGATGTGTCCGGTGTGGATTTTGCAGGACCTTTTTTCTGGCATTATTCTAATACTAAATGTTATTTAATAATATTTACTTCTGCCGTCATTAGAGCAATTCATTTGGAATTAGTTTTTGAGTATTGACTCATTTTTATTAGGTTTTAGTAGATTCGTTTCTCGTGGATGTTTATGTTCTGTATTATATTTTGAAAATGCAAACATTTTAAATAGGCAAATAGTGAACTAAGAAAATAATGGAATGTATCCATAATCCTGAAGCTAAAAATATGTTTGGTAAATATAACAAAGATATTTGGAAATTTATTATTTCGAACAGAATTAAATCCTTCTAAGTTGATACTAAATCATTCATTTTTTAATTCTTATCAGTCTTACTGAATCAAATCAAAGGAAATAGGAAATGACTCAGATTGAAATCGAAAAACTCAAAAGTATGATTGAGAAGAATAACAATCTTTCATTTGAAACGAAATAGAACGATATTTCATTCATTCCCTTATTGCTGAGAAATACGCACTTGCGTTATATGATTTATTGCTAAAGAAACTAAAAGATCAGCTGAATTTCTGTATGACTGAAATGTCAAAATTATAATTGACTGCTCTTTTCGATGTAGAATCGCAGTGAGGTGGACGAAATGAAAAATGTTTTTAAAAGTGACTTTTGCACTATACAAAGTTCATTTAAAAAAAAAAAATGCATAAGAAATAGATTGCTTTAACGAATAAATATAGCCTGGAAAGTTCTCTTCTCTGAAGAATAAACCTCAATTAGTGGCTACAAGAATTTGTTAAAAATCAAACATTGATTTTGATGAAACATTTGCATCAGTTGCACGCCAAGAATCAATTAGAATTATAACAGCTCTTACAGCTCAATTAGATACTGAAATTCATCAGTTCGATGTAACAAAAGTGAATATAAATGGAGTATTAAATGGAGAAATTTTTATAACTTGTCCTGCTTATTTCAAGGATATATTAGAACAAATAATAATGAAAAAAAAAAAAAAAAACGATAAATCCAATAACAATATTTTCTTAAAAAGCTTCAAAAATGTTAAAATTATTAAATGACGGTGAAAAGGTCCCTGTTGTAAGAAATCACTTTACAGTTTAAAATAAGTTGACAGATACAGGAATTTTAAATTATATCAAATTTTGAGTAATTTGGGGGGGGGAATTGTATAAATCTAAATTGTAATTATGATTTATGTTGATAATAGATCATAATTACCTGATAAATATCATCTGTTTATTTATCAGGTTCCTAATAGGCTAGAAAAATTTAAAATCTATCTGAGACTTAAAATACGTAGATTTAGTAAACAGGTTTACAAGGTTAAAAAAAAAAAAAAAAGTAATGACATTTGAATCATGATCTTTTTTGAGAGTCATCAACGCCATTATAATTAAAAGAAAATGTTTTTAAGATACTAAATTTTGTTAAAAACTTACATCTGCTATGATTAAAACGCAACCATCAAAATTCCACTTTCAATGATAATTCAGAAAAAAATAAAAAATAAAAGGCACTTACTAGACCGATCGCTTTGCATTTTATCAATAAATAACAACCGCTATGCACCGGGGGTGTAGCTCAGTGGTAGAGCGTTCGCTTTGCATGTGAAAGGCCCGGGGTTCGATCCCCCGCACCTCCAGTTGGATGTTCTCATTTTTGCCAACGATTTTTTTTCCTTCTGAATTCTTCTGTCTCGCAAATTAATAATGCTTTTTCTACATGACTACTAGATTTATAAAAGACAAGATTTTTTAAAATCTCTTAAAAAAGCTGAATTTAAACATGGTAGTCTAAAAGCAACTATTATAAAAATTAATTGCATTACTCTAAATAATTATTTTTATGAGAACTATAAATAATTGAAATGCCATCTATATGTCATGTATTATTGTAAATTTTTTTAACGATTTTTTTCTAATTGAATGCCGCTCTTCAGAAATCAGCGTCAAAGTACAAAATACCCTAAAATACCCTTGGATTCTGTGACGGAACTAGCAGAACATGGACTTAGGCAATTCTACAAGGGTCTCAAAGAAAGAATTTAAGAAAGATGTTATCTTTTTCTTAAAGTCCCCAGAATCTTTAAAAAATGGTTCCATCCAGATTTGGGAAAATTAATGCATACAGTCTTTTTACAGCCAGATATTGGATCTTGGTTAGATCGAAATAGTTAATATTTTTCAATTCAAATTTATATTCACATCACTAATAAAAAATTCTGCATAGACAAATTGCATTAAAATGAAATAACAAAATGTGTCTCATTTTTAAATATTATAAAAATAAATATGTCAGAGAAGTTTTTTAGTTTACATCATTTTTCTCTTCAAGACTACAGTTTTTTAAAAAAAATTTCACTTCAAAATTGGAAATATGTAAAAGTCGATGGGGGGGGGGGGTGAAAACTCTGCAATGCAATTTTATTGAAAACTAGTATGACCAATTAATTTTTTTTTTTCAAAAGGACTAAGCATTTCCTAAGACGTACCCTGAATGTTTGTGTCATTCGCAATGCTTAAAGGAGAAAAAACGACAACAACAGTACATTGCTCACATATGATACCATTTTCTTATTTTCTTGTGAATATCAAGTAGTGATACGCTTAAAAATTTTCGAAAGTAAGAGAAAATAAAACATTGGTTTACCACATTCCAAAATTCTAGTAGACATATTAACATGTCAAATTAAATTCATAAAAATACCATTTAGTATTAATTATCACTTCTAGATGGCGACATGATACATATTACTTGATGGATTTCTCTCTCTCTCACCCCCCTCTTTTTTTTTGTATTTTTCTTTTTTGCTTTTAGGTGAATTTTAGAGCACTAGGAGCGTTATTAAGCATTTTAATGATTGCTATCTTTCTTCTCGTGTTTCCTCATTATTTTTTTAATGATAGAAAAAAAGTATTCAACTTCTAAACTTAAGTTTTTGATAACTCTTTTAGAATATCACGTGATTTAAACAACATTAAATTTGTTGCAGAAATATTGACATTGTCTTGCATATTTTTCAGTTTCGATTATATATTAGCCAAAATTGCATAATATAATATTTGAAATGAGCTGATCATATCTGCCCTTCATTACTTTTAAAACAATTGAAGTTCTGTACCATCCTTTAATCATAGATGTTTTAGTTTCAATTGTTTTGAAAGGAAGAATTCCAAAAGTAAATCAGTTAAATGTATTTATATAGTTATGAACGAACCAAAATTTTTTGACGATTCTATGAAGTACCTAAACGACGTTTATTCCTTTTTATAACCTCTTGATGATGTGTTTTGTGCCCTCCCATGTGGTCTAGTGGTTAGGATTCCTGGCTTTCACCCAGGCGGCCCGGGTTCGATTCCCGGCATGGGAAGATCGGGTTCCATGGTGTAATGGTTAGCACTCTGGACTCTGAATCCAGCGATCCGAGTTCAAATCTCGGTGGAACCTGTTTTTTTAAAAATCTTCTTTAAACCGTTAGATTTCAAATCAAAATCCCCCCCCCCCATATTACTCTTAAAAATTTTTTTAACTTTTTTTCCTTTACAAATTGCAAAAAAAAAAAAAAAAAAAAACTATAGAATTAACAATTTTTTCTCCTTTGAATTCGGCAGCAACTCCTATTGATTTAATAATAAATATGCCAAATATAGGTGGTGTTTAAAATTTCTATGTCATCTGTGAAGAAACGTATAGAAAAGCTAAAAATTGGAAGAAACAGACCAATAATAGATTCTTTGATAATAAATCAAGTTTCCTAAGATTTAAGGAGGGGGGGGGCGGTTCTGCCGTAATTTAATGATAATATTAATAATTTTGTTTTTAATATTAGTGAGAAACACAAACAAGGGGAAAAAATTGTGTTGAAGAAAAATAGCAGACTGCATTTACTTGCATTAAAACAAATTTCTCACCAGTTTAAGTTGATTTTTTTTTTACTTTAATGTGTGTTACGTAATGTGTATATATTAATACAATTACAAAATTAACTTGCAAATTAATAATAATATTTTCGACGCCTTTACACGATTGTGATTTTTTTAAAAAAAAATTGTGATTAAAAAATATTTGATGTAAACAGTATTCTAAAAACATCATAGGTGCCATTTGGCAACATTTATTCTTAGTTCCGAATGGATAGAAATTTCTATTATAATCATAGCGCTTTTGTGATGAATCCTGAAATCAAAATTCGAATGACAACGCGATTTCGTTTGTATTATATTAACTTAAAATAATAAAAAGAAATGAGCAACTTAAGTTTAGTAGCATATTCCATTTTTTTACATACTAATTTGTATATCTTGGATTCTATCAGTAAATTGCAATACCAAAATTGCTCAAAATGTTCGATAGGGTAAACTGTTGAAAACATGTTTCATATTTGGGACTTAGGAAGTTAAGTACTCACTAAGTTAAAGTTTTTGTTAAAAATAAATAATGGGAGTTTCCTTGGTGCAAATTATAACAAGAAAAAAAGCATTTTTGCAGTATTTTAAAATAAAATTAAAAAAAAAAAAACACACAACCAGTTTTTAATTTACAAATTTTATTTTCTCATTTTTTTAATAAATATTTTTCATATGAATGCTCTTAATTGCTTTGTGATAATATTTATACACAAGCATGTTGCGACGATATCAAATATATTTTTTGCTGTCCTTTATGATTATTATAATTAAGAGAAATTGTAAAATGAAAGAATTTAATTAAATCTAAAACATATTCTTGATACGATGTTCTAAACGTTTGAATCTCCTTCAATTATTTTCTGCCGGAAAATCCAAACGTTGTTTATCTTTTAACCGTTGTTATGCACGGAAATAAGAGTTGCAAATTTTTTTAAACTTTAAACTGCAATGTTCCATGAAACAGAATATATTTTTATTGAAAAGACAGTAAAAAAAGTAGTACTTTGGAGGGACTTGAGAATGGACTTTCCTAAAATCAGAAGTTACCTGAATTCTCCTAAAATCAGTTAGTTATTGTGATTAGAAGTCAAAATACATTTTCGAATTACCTTCTAATTGATAATTGAGAAGTTGTAGGAATACTTATGAACGTTGCTATTGCTAAGACTGGTGAATTAAAATTTAATTATGGAAAAAAAGGCAGTTTAATGAACCCTTCGTGCACATAAATTTTAGATTTATTTTTCTTCTCATAAGAACATTTTAAATGTAAGAAAAATAACAGCCTAATTACTTTTACTTTTAAAGAATTATAAAAAAAACATTATAAATTATGAAATTTCATTGATTTTATGTCGCATATAACACAATATGTTAAGATTTTTTCATCCATATTTAAATGTAATATATTTTTGTATGTTTATTTATAATTTATTTTATATATTTAAATATATTTTGTATTGTTTTAATTTCACAGTGCTTAAAATTTTTTTCACAAAATAGATAAAAACTGAAAAAAAAAAAAAAAATAGATTGAGAATAAAAGGATTTAAATATTTTGGATTTTAAACAGACATGTACCTAATTTATGCATGGACCTAAGTTTCCTCGTTGCTTCCTTCTTGCTTGATAGCTTAACATCGTATTTATTTGGTTAAGAAAAAGTCTTCTCTAAAAGTAAATGACATTCAAGAGCGTACAGCAAATCTAAAATTCTAAATACATTGAATGACGGTGGTCATAAAGAATATATGCTGCAATTATGGTTCATTAGTATAGAAATCAGTAGTGCTGTAAAAGGTATCTATTAAGAGATTGCAGTTAAAAATAAAACTACTTTCCAATAAGTTCCCTGGTAATTTAAATTTCAAATTCATATATGAAGTTTATTGTAAATCAAACACAATAAATTTTCGTATGTAATATAAATTCCTAGTAGATATGTTACTAAAAAATTATGTGAATGTTGAAGTGTTAATTCAACAAATAAAGTTATGACAGCCTCCTTCCTGAATAACGTTCTGTTAAGAAATTAGAAATTACTTTGCTCAATAGATGGCGGGCACGACTTAAATAGAGGGCACTGGAGCAATTATTCAGTCTGTAGTGATCGTAGCGCCATCTTTCATACATGTCATTCTAAAGCTCTATCTATCTACTTTCCCTAATACAATCTATGTTAATACTTGATACGTACGCTAAGCAGTGATGTTCCGACAGTTAGTGAAATAAAGAGTTTATTTTTCTAATAGCGATGAAGTGCTTTATACAACACTCTACATGAACATCACCACAAGTCTACTACTTGAAATGTGACGACCGGGAAAATAAAGTGTTCGTAATAGAAAAAAGAATATTTTGTTAAAGACAATTCTATATTATTTGAGAACTATCAATTCTTTATATCATCCACGATCATCCATCAATAGATATCAAATAAGATGTGCAATGAAATAAGTTGTGTGGTATTGAGCCCTGTTCATAATTTTTTAAACACAATGGCTAACAAAAATTTTGATCTGAATAACATTTTAAAAAATTACCCTTGTATCGTTTCTTCGATAATAATCACTATCAAACGAAAATATTATTCAAAAAAAGTACGTATATTTCTGCCAAGGCAAGAAAAATCGAAACTAAAATTCATAAACATCCAATGAGAGGAAAGGAAAAAACCCAGGAACATTGGATTGACTTAATCAAGGGATTTAACAAGTCTGATGATCAAAGAAAACAGAAAATATATATATATATAAATGCAAAAATAAAATAGGAAAGGAAGAAAATGAGAAATGCAAGGCGGGAGATTCTCTATACAGCCCTAGAAATTTCACTAGTTCAAAACTAAGTGAAGAGCAAAACCGAATTTTTAAAAAATTATGCTGAAGTGGCGCTGTAATCGCCAAAATCTACTTGTGTAGTTTGATACGATTTGAATCTTTGTGAGCGTTGGTGAAAGCTGCGGAATGCCAGAGTATCACATCCGCAATAAAACTATGAAATTAAAATGGTTTGTTTATGCATTATGATACAGTCCACGTTTTTGAAAGCAGTTCTTCTGCTGCATAACAAGACTCTCAGAGTGACCAAATTAGCAAGCAGCATGAAGTCTCAAAATTTCGATAAAAAGCTTAACCTTTAAAAATAAGATTAGGGGACACCATGACTTTGTAGACTTAATGGAAGAGCTGCCATTGATATAGTAATAAATTTATATCCATAAATGAAGGATAATGTTAGTTTATACCGATTAAATTACAAAAATGCAACCAAAATCATATAAACATAAACATGTCTATTAACTGAAAAGTTCAGAACAAAAAATAAGGCTCGTGAACCATAATACCTAATAAAAAGATTTATTGTAAATCGGGGATCATCAACCAGTAACCCAGAAAATATAGAATAATTGTAGCTCTTTTAAGTAGTATATTAGTATTATGCGTATTACACAATAAGGTATTAAATTTAAATAAATGAGAATATTTAACTTTTCATCTAATAACAAAAATCTCTTTAAAAATATAATATTCATTTAATTATTTTATGAATTAAATATTTTAATTTTATTATTTATCCAAGTTGTACGTACTGTTTAACAAAAGAAAAAGGATATGTGTCAGAATGTTTGAAATGCGGATTTGGATTTACGTTAGAGAACACGTGTATTAAGTAATTTCATTTGTATGATAATAATGCAAGCTAAAATATGTAAATATGTCTTCACAACGATTTGTGAACAGAGATTTGGTTAATGGAAATTAACCTAAAAAAATCCTTTAAGAACTACGTTAGATACAAGTAATTATAAGTAATCATAATTTACTTATAATTTTATATTACAATGTACATAAAAATTAAAATTGCAATATGGTATAAAGTTTCAGCTCACATTTGAATAGAGCCTCAGTTGTTAACGTAGCAAAGAGTAGAGAATGCTATTAAATCGGTTAAATAATAAATTTAGTTTTTAAATAATAAATTTTTTGAATGCAAAAAATAAATAAAACAGTTTTATTCATAAAATAATTGAAAGCAAGAGATATAATTATTAATGCTTATGACATTTTTCAAAATTTTACAAAGGTCTTCAAACAGTTTGAAATCTGTAAAGTAAGAATTCCTTAACAAACCAATATCTCAAAATCAAAATTAACTGATAATATGACACATTTTATCATGTAAAAATTTATTATTAATATTCATATAGAGATTATTAATATTCATATAGAGAAAAGAGTTCAACTTAATTACTAAACATATTATATATTTATTTCCTTAACATGAGATATATGTATATATGAGTTGTAGTTTATGCATCCATATAATTTATACCTAAATGTTATTTTAACATAACTAATTATCAAATTTGAAAATGTTCACAAAAAAGGAAACGCCGTGTTTTCACCAAAAGCCTAAAATGTTGATCAACGATTACAGCGCCGCCCGATTTGATGCATGGAAATTTCGATTCGAAGCTTTTTTGTGAGTGATATTGTCCATGTTTAAAGCAGCTTTTTTTAAAAAAATTATTAATGGTATAGATAAATAAGATATAGATAAGTGTTATAAAAGAAAAAGTGCAACACGAAGTTTGCATTTTTCGAAGTTTCTGATTTTATTTGTAGTCCTGAAAAAATTATCGTCTAGCGTAAATAATAAACAGATCAAAATTTATTTATCATGAATGAATAGATGGCGCGACAAGCAGCTGAACAACTTATATGAAGAAAGTAAGCAAAAATTGCAATACCTAGGCCCATATGTTCATGAAGCTATTTATTCTCATATTTTAAAAGTTTTTTTTTTGGCATGCGGAATAATTTTTATTAGAAATTATTTTTGCATAAAAAAATTGCAATGTCAATTGCAAAAATTGCAATTGACTGTTTTTAATAGCAAAAAGCTTCTTTATTACAGTCACTAAGAGGGTAGATATGTGCTGCCATCTATCAAATAAAATGTTTACTTTTAAGTTTTCAGGAAATTGACTTCGGACATTTCTAATGGTACAAAGTGCACTGGTATTTAGAATTGAATACATTAAATTTCTTAATGAAAAATAATTCAGTTAAATGATACTAAAAATTTACTGTATGAAAGCATAGACAATTTATTTTACTGCTTTAATATTAACTACAAATATTCTGCTAAATAAATTACAATTTTAGAGATGAGCAATTCTTTAAAATAATTTAAAAAAAGGTTTAAATACACGGAAAAAAATTTCACATTTTGTTTTCAGAAAATTTATAATTAATTTGCTTGATTAGGCTGTTTCAAAAATAAGAATGAAAAGAGAAGAAAAATAATCTAATTTTGACTAAATAAAGCAAAAACAAAATTCAGGAAATTTTTCAAAAGAATGTCATTTTGGAACAAAGATGAGAGGTATTTAACATTTATTTGTAACATTTAACAAAGGCATTTAAACAGAAAAGACAAATTTAAGATTTTGTTACTGGAATGATGTAAATGATTCCTTTTTTTTCTGTTGAGTATCATTTTGAGTTCCCAAGGTTATACTGAATGATTGATTATACGTCATGCCTATGATATGCATTGAAAGCATTATAGAGAGGAATGAGATACATCTTTAACTGATGTAATATATTTAATTTTCAATGAATATATTTCATGTATTCAATGGAATACATGAACCGATATTAAAAGATTGCGAAACCTGCAATAAAGTTATTTTTGGAAAGAAATAGGAAATGATTCCTTCTCAAAATGTTTGATATAATTATTCTTGCTTCGTTCCAAATATCCTGTAGATGATAAAGCTGCAACTATAACGAAGTATCTGAAAGAACCAATTTATATAGCATGTATTTTTTTTTTTTTTTATTATTAAAGGCAGAATTATCAAGAATGAAATTTTCCTCTGAGAATTTTAATAATTAATCTCTACCAATAATAAAAAAGAAAAGTATGTGTAGTGTTTGTGTTGGCTCTCTACAGCACAAGCCATTGGGCTTAAAGCTATTAATATTAGCTTTAAGCCATATGGCTTAAAGCTAATATTAATAGCTTTAAGGGTGGAAATACTTTGAAGGGTGGAAATGTGCACTTGGAAGTGATATTCTTTTTTGAAATTAGAAGAATTTCAAAATGAAAAATTAAGTGGAATTCTAGCTTTTTTTCGGGGGTAACTTTTAAAAATATTCTGAAAAATAATTTTCAACCATATTAAATTTCAAAATATTATCTTTACAATGATACTGATTCAGTTGATGTAAAATTATTTAATTTAGAGATAATTAATCTTTTAAAGTATTTTTTAATATATTTTATAGATATATTTCTATTGTTATGAATGAAACACAAACCGTTTTCATTAATGCTTTTGATATTTTATCTTGGTTTTCTCTACTATTGATAAAGCTATAAAGAGTTGGCAATTTTAAACATATTTAATAGTTTCTACTTAAAACATGTTTTAATAAAACTTTTGGATACTGTGCCAATTACAGGTAATATTTAACTTCAGAAATAAGCAATGATTAATTAAAAAAAAAACATTACATTTTTAACTCGTATATTATTGCTCTTTAGATCTGACTTTTTGCTTTTCTGTTGAAATGCGTTGATTTTTTTATATTAAATCAAGGAAATGTTTGTTAAATAATTTACTCTTTTATATTACATAAGTCATAAAATATACTCTAAAATACATCCAAAATTTCAATGTTGAATGCTTCTTCTTCTTGCTTTTATATTTTTTTAAGAACATCTAGAATACAGGTAGCATGTTGCGGAATTATTTGAAATTTTGGTCACTTTCCTATCTAAACTAAACTTTAAATTTTAGATAATACGAAGAGAAAATTAGGGAAGTGTATATTAGAGTTCCATTTCATTGAATATCGCATATAAACTGTTATGAATATTTAATATTTTCAATTTGGAAAGATTTATAATCATTCTTTTTTTTTTTATGAATTTTTATACAATCACAAATGGAAGAATATTAAGATACCAGAGTAGAAAATATCTAAGCCTTAAACATGGACTTTAAAATTGAGATTAGCAATTCAATTTAATAGTAGAAAGTAGAATTTCCAGATGAATTCGAAGGTTTAATCTCCTTTTCAACTCCTTTTTCTCTGATATTTGTGTTACCTGAAAAAATATGTTTCTTCAATAATGTCTGCGTAGTTTTAGGATGACTCTTGAAACCGTAAATAATCATTAACCATCAAAATAAATTTTATATAGTGAAATCGGTACACCTCAAAGCTCTTAATTCGGTTGACCACTATCAACTTCAGCAGTCCCTCAGATGAACGAATAATGGTAATTTATTTCGGTGATTTCAACATAATTGATCAAAATATACATATTTTTATGAAAATTCAACCATGGATGATCCTAGATTTTATTCTTCGTTACCACAGCCTGCGTTTCTTAATGAAAAGAATCAAAATCATCATTTCCAGGTCCCTCTTTCAGGATCATGTTTTCATCTTCCTCACAGCCCGTTTTCTTGTTTTCTTTCATATTTGACACCAAATAACAAAACATTATAACCAATTTTTAATTACGAAGGGCAATATATATATGTAGATCACAATGCATACTCTTTAAAGATATCAGTTGCTGATTTGATAGAAAATAATGATTATTAATGGCGATACATAACGCTACCGTGTTCCGGTTTTAAAATAATTTTCTATTATATTTCCAAAATGCTTTCAAAAGCAGGCGATATTTTAATTTTTATTACATTAAAGACCTGTTCCTAATTACTTACATGAAAATTATGAGAGGTTATTGAAATACTATTCTGTTTCTTCGGAGAAAATCTAAAAATATGAATTGAACCTCACTTGTAATATCCTACAGATCCAGGAAATATGCAGAGTGATTAATAAAGTCTTTTTATGCCCATTAAATTCAATCTGGGGTCTCATAGTAACGAGTCTCGAGGTGAAGAACAAGATGAAGTCATGGCATCAACGAGACTAAAGAGGCCTTTAGTATAAAATGGCACTGAAGGTAAACAACGACCCTTCTTCTTTAAAAACTGCTATCTTCATACTCCAATCCCCATCCTAAAAAACGTGGGAGGAAGAATCCACCCTTCCTTATTGTGGGAGAAAGAATTTAAATTTAAATAATTATATATAAATTGTTTGGAACTTTTTGATCTATCATCCGATCAAAGCATCTTAATTATTAAAACAAGTTAATTATACTATTTATAAAATTAGATAATATAGTAATTATTAACACAAATATAATTAAAATGTGTTTTCTGTTTTAATGACTGACAAATCGAAATATGTATTATATGTGGTTATTTCAGAGGACTTTCAGAACATCTGCGCAAGAGGTCCTAGCAAACTTATTTCACTCCGGTGGGATCATTGAAATTCAATATTAGACATATTTTTTCAAATTTTTAAAAAATTTTCACCTAAATAAATATTTGGCTTTCTTTTTTAAACCTCGTTATGTCAAAGGTTCCTCTGGCTACTTTGAGGCTCATTTTTATTATACTTCAAGAAAGCAGGAACTTTTTTATAATATTAAATTTAAGAAAATAATTCAGCAATCGATGCCGCAGATGCCGCTTTTTTATATTTTCTATACTTTGCATTTTTTATTATTGATAAAATGTGTTACTAGTTCTTTTAATTTAATTTAGTTCATAGCAATTTTAAGCAATCTGTTAGTCAATCACTAAAGTCTTTTAGCATATTGATTTCACACGCTCTCTCTCTCACACACACACACACGCAAGCATGCACACACACACACACACACACACACACACACACACGCACGCACACACACACACACACACACACACACACACACACACACACACACACACACACACACACACACACACACACACTATCCATGGGATATCTTTCAATGCAACTGCGGAATGCCATTTGAACAACATTCCTCAGGGTGAGAGTATCGGTCGCCACCTATTCAAAATCTCATCGCCCTCTTGGACATCCCACCCCCACCCTCAGCACGAGCGGTTGACGAAAAGAGGGGGGGGGGGAGCATATTTTTGACGTTTTTCCAAAAGGTAACAGCCAGCGAGGCAAGATAAATCGGCGAGCGGCCATGAATCTTTTCCGCCAGAGATCTCATCTGACAGCGTCCAGGAAAATTTCACTCCGATGCGTTTTCTATCATGTTTCGGAGTCGACACATACACTGCACAGGAGAGCGAGATCCGAGCGAGATTTGACGTTTTGAAAAATCCACAGAAGAGAGAGTTTATTTTTTGATGCATTCTTTTGAATAGTCTCTGAAAAGATTTGACCTCTCTTTTCCTTTCCTTCGATTAATTTTGGTTATAAATATCGCTTTCGCGCTTGCGTACCCTTTCTAAATCCGTATCAGGAATATTGTACAACATTTTTGTACAATATTCCTGATACGGATTTGTACATTGTACATCTCTACTAATATTAACTCGTTGAATGCCGTACGAGCTTTATAGGGTTTACCAGTGGCGCCAGGATGAGTTTTTTTTTTCTTTTTAAATTATGCGATACATTTAATGTTGAAATATTAGTTGCCTTTGACGACTAGCTAGTCCACTAGATCATTGATTTTTTAGGTTGTTAAATAATTAAGATGGAATGCTTTTCAAAAAATGTCATCTTGTTATTTGAATAACAAAATGAAATTGAATAACATGAATTCGGTTCTACAGGAGAATATTGAATATGGCGGCGAATAGCGACACATTCTAACTATTTTAAGGTATATATCACTAAATATGTTATTCTTTTTAAAATATTTCTTATTACATTAGGTAGATTGGTGAGATTTGAGAGGTTTAGCTGCAATTTTGTCTTCCGAAAAAATTCTGGAATCGATTTTTCTCTTTTACCAAAATATTAATAAAATTTTATATGATAATTGTTTTGGAATATATGAACATCTATTTTCATTATCAAGTCACAGCACTCTATGTCATTAAAATATAAGACACTTAAGCCTATTTTTGCGTTCTTTTTGAGCTCGATTTTGCTTCGTGTTTCAAACCTATTTTTTAATTTTTTTAAATATTTTCTTTTCTTTGACTAAATGAACTTTTGGGGGAAACAGTGAATAGAACATTTGAAATAATATTCTGCATCTCCATGAATTAGTTCGGTGAAGCGTTTGAATTTCTTGCAACTGAAAAACGTTTAATGAAGACGCATAAAATTCGTATACTGGTTTTGTTTATATTTGACTATTGCCATTCGATAATATTAATAACAGCTATTTCTGTCCCTACGTTATCGTTCGATATGTACAGATTATCTACAACAGATAAGTTACAGTGTTTAATCATGTTTTATCATTCTATTTAAAGGGGGTTACCGATGAAACCCGCGGCGCCATAACCAAGTCGAGTGCCTGTCTCCGATGGCCTTCACGGCATTGAACTTATCAACAAATTTTACGACAATGAAACTGATGTGTGCATTTCTCCGTGTGAATGCTTTTTCAGAAAACCCTGTCTCTAATTAAAAGCAATGCAAAGAAAAGCAAGAATTGTGCGACAGTTTTGAAAAATGTGCTATCGAAGGAATTTAAACCAACTTTCTAGGGCAACTACAAAAAAATTATACAAAGGGGTTGTAACATATTGTAAAGGCTGTGTTGGTGAACCCTTTTTTGATTGGAGTGCTTCATTACAACACATCACAGTGTTCACGAACTATAGTCCTATATTTTATGCATTGATTTATGCTGTATTCATTTCTTCACACCATTGTAGTACCGATGGCAATAATGAAAACTTTATAAGTATTGATAATTGCACAAGCTGCGCATTTCTTAAAGTCGTGGTGCGCTGGTCATCGGTGACCCTCATGGCATTAGATATGTTAAAAGAGTATGTGTGTGGGTAGCTGCTGTACAAGACAGACCGCGTGATCTAGAACTACCACAATGGGCTCAGATCTATTTTGAAAAGCAAGAATGTGCCCCTAGGAGCGTTTTTTTTGAAATTATAATTAATAAAAAATGAAGCAAGATCTTCATGCATTTTTGTGATAGCTTCCGAAAATATTCTCGTTCAGAAAGGATTTGTTTTAAAGTACAAAAAAGTATCTTCTTAATTACTGTTGTATTCTTTTTTTTAGTTTAGGCTTAATTAGCTTTTAAACCTGATTTTATTTTGCAGCAATACTTTCATTGTTGTGAATGAAATTCAAATCATTTTCATTGTTTCATCAAATATTTAATCGCCTGATTTTCTTCCATTGTTAAAAAATAAAAAAAATATATGATTCTATTTAATATGTATGCAATTAATATGTGAAATAAGAAGAGATTATACAATGTCGCGGAAGTCGGATGATAAGTGCATGGGGCACTTTTATTTTTTAACAGAACTATGATATCACAGGGCTTGAATTTATAAAGATAATTCATATGCATAAAGACAGAACGTATGAAAGACTATTATTATAATGTCTGATATTATAATAATGTCTTTAATGTCTGATTATTTGGCGGAATTCTTTACATGAAGTTACGTCTAGGCATTCTTAATGAAACTGAATACAATCAATATCCCCAGCAGACCAGCTGGTCACTAAAGGTGTAAATGAATATGTAATTATTTTTAGACAGTAATATTATGAGACAATACAAATTATGAGATGCATGCGGCATTCATGATAAAAAAGTGGTTCTATATGCGGAGGCTGTACACAGCAGACTGTTGAATTAAAATTAGAATTTGGATTATAATTACTTTTTATGCAGTTGACGCTCACCAAGAAATAGTTTATCAAAATTTTAATTAAAAAATTAACCGTTTTCCCTCTTAATAACTTCGGTAAGTAATCAAGTGGTGTATTGCACAAAAATTAATTTTACACCACTTGAAAATATAAAAAGTATAAATTTTCAATGACATCAATCATATCCTCATAGAATTTTTCTCAAATTCTCTAAATTTTTTTAAATACTTTTAATTATATTTTATAATGGTACTTTTTATTATTTTATTAAATGCATTTATATATGCTTTCATTGCAAAGATATTAAATATTTCTTTTTGTATATGGACGGTATCGCCTGATATGTGTGAGTTCGATAATGCAAAAACTAAAATAATGGAAATTTAGTATGCTGTCTTGACACGAAGTTGATTGATCTGCATCAGCTTTTGCATCCGTTTTCTCAATGGGTAAAGGTTCAAAATGTTTTCAACTTTCTTATAATGAATTTCAGGACATCTTATTTTGTTTAGTTATAACATTGATTAATTTCTTATGAAAGGAAATAAATATGTGCATATGTTATGCATTGTTTTTCTACTAAAGTTTTCAATATATTGCAAAAACGCATAGTTGCATTTGTTAATAAATCATTATTTCATTTAAACACAGTATATATATAATGATATCTTTTTCTTTGTTGTAGAAGCCATTAAAAATAAACGTAGGACAAGAAACCAATTTATAAACAGCAGGATTAAAAAAAAAGAGGCTCTAACCCATTTTTGAAGTCCTCTCTCTGATTTGTTTAAAATAAATCAGCATTTACTTTCGAATCTCATCGCACTTTTCCAAGAATTGGACTCAAAGTCCCAAAGAATAAATTAGTTAAAACGCCTTTTTCGCGGACCACTTGAGCCGAGAACGATCGTAAAACGAAAACGAACGCTCTTAGAACTTCCTTTCCGAAGACTCAAAATATTCTCCCGAGGTTTGCTAGTGGCAGAGCCATTTCTCAAAGCCAGCAGCCATCTTCCTCCAACGACACTTCCAAACTGTGCGACGAAAACTCTTTTATAAAGTTTAATCTACTCGTCTGCCATTAAATGTTTAAATCGTGTTTTACAAGACAGCTGCGAAAGGACCCCAGGATTAATCCGGCGGATGGCATTGCAGGTAACTAGCGTTTTGATTAAATTCCTACCATTATTCGGCGACAAACGTTCCAGACTGCGCGAGGGATACTGATAGGCGGGGAAAGGATTTCTGCAAGAACATTTTTCTGGTCATCGCGGCGTAAATTACGAGCAAACTTGATTCCCACTTAACTTAATTGGCGAATCGGAACGACTTGGGCCTACTTTTAAAAGACGGGGAGGCAGGCTGAATTAGGCGAAATGCAGTTTGGCCCTTTAGCCTTATTGGGGTGATGTGGTTAGGGCGCTTGCCACTTCATATTATGTTCCGGAATTCCTGTTAATTGCTCAGTTGAAGGATGGAATTAGTTTGGCACTCCTCTGTATTGCCGTTATTCATTGATGTTGACTTAGAGACTGTCACCGTCTGCGGCCATCCACCGCCTTGTAATGCACCTTCGTTAACATGAATTAACTATGGCACGTAGTTGAAAATTTGGCTTTAGCGCTGATTGTTGCGAGGAATGTTCCTTGTAATTAAATAATCTCTTATGCCGAGAAATAATTAAGGAAAAAATAATTCACACTGTTGCTTCCGAGAACATGAGTTACATGCAAAATTGCTTCCTTTTTGTTCTTGGATGTGAAAGGAATCTCGACAGTTTTGTGTTGTTTGTGTGGATTAAACTTAATCAACAATTTAAAGAAAACGAGGGCAAAAAAAAGCATATATAACTGTGTAATCACGTAGATTCTCATTGTTAACTATAATAAAATAAAGAAAACAACTTTATAAATTCTTAAGAATCCTATAAAAAGAAAGATGTAAAAAATCCTATAAAAATGTCGTTTAAAAACAATAAATGAGAAAAATAGGATTATTTTCTTTTTTCTTCTTCCCAGAAACAAAGTTTCTGAATTCGCTCACTTCAGCTCTATTATGTAATCTGAGGAAAAAAAAATGAACATTCTGATATTTTATTTTAGGATAAAAATATTTCGAGATTTTTTATAATATTTAT
Source organism: Argiope bruennichi (assembly GCF_947563725.1). Taxonomy (NCBI): domain Eukaryota; kingdom Metazoa; phylum Arthropoda; class Arachnida; order Araneae; family Araneidae; genus Argiope; species Argiope bruennichi. Next base: position 123,257,442 of record NC_079158.1, read on the forward strand.
TTTGTTATAAAACTCAGTTTTGATTGTAACTTCTGTAAACGAAAGTATTTGGTATGCAATATTTTTATTATTAAGCTGAAATCGTTTGCAAAACTGGATTTTGGTGCTTGAAGACACAGGTGAAAATGACAAGGTATTTTAATAGCAATAATTTTTTAATCTAAGAAAACGCAGTTTAAAATTCTTTTAAAAGAAAATGAAAACATTGCTAAAAATATTTAAAGAGTAAAACAGAAAAAAAAACAAAGGTAGAATATTTCGAAGTTTCACCGTTTCTTAGCAACGGAGTAACTATAAATTTTCTTATTCCAAAATCATCTGCATAAATTTAAACATTTAATTAAAATACTAAAAACGGACGAAATAAAATTGGTATCATTAAAAGCAAGATTTTAAAAAAAGTTGCAATTTTTTTTCTATTTAAAGTTTCTGCGAAAAAAATGGCAAAATTTCTGTGACTATTTAATTACTTTTACTTACTTACTTATTATTTAATTACTTTTTGCATTTTAAAAAGCTGATAGAATTCTTTCTCATGTTTTAAATGATAAATGTGCAAAATTTGCTTATATTCGGCCTAGTTCTTTAGGATATGATACGGAGCAAACATACATACATAGCCACAACGACTTTTATTTGTTTTAAGATGAACAAAATTTTCTTTTCGATCAAATTCTGCTTGTGAGACACTGTGTCTCTTGGCGAAAGTCATACTTCTTTTGTTTCATTTTTCTAAGTAAAATTACAAGTTGAGAAAAAGTTATTTAAATTCAGATAATTCTAGTATGGTGGTGCAAAGTTCTTTAAATTAGAAAAACACCACGCAAATTTAATTCCCTGATCCGTTTACCATATTTGAATACTTTGTTATCATCTAAAATGTAATATATAAATAATAGGAAGTATTTAATTCAAGGATTTAAAAAGACTTTATTTTTACAATTATTTTCTGCTTTTTGTCATTTTTTTAAATTTTAATTTCGAAAGTATTATAAGAAATGTCTTTTAATGAATTTTTTAATTTGGCATATTCGTTTTGAAGCCAACAATATTTATTTTCCCTGAATTAAGATGTAACTAGTTTTAAATTAAAGCAGACATTTTACTCAATTTTTTTTTCATTTTTTTTTCATACCGAACGATTTTAAAATTTAATTTAAGTTTGCACTAGAGTTGAGAGTAAATTGAGGTTTCATTTTCCGATGAAAAAGAAATTATTGAAATCAATAATTTTAAATTTATACAAAGTTTTAGGTTAAAGAATTCCAGTCTTTTGATCCATAGTAAAAATAATTAATGAATGAAAATTTGGATATTTCTTTAAATTTTTTTGTTGCTAATTTACCATTTATTCTATAATAATTGTTGCTATATTTCGATGTAATATATAAAGATATATTACGGGCTTTACTTTCGTTTGAAACTATAACTGAAGGGGAAAAAAAAATCTGTTTTAGACCACTGTTTTTTAAAATTTACTATCAAGGAGAATTATTTAAATGTTTACCGTTTCTTTTAGTACAAAAATAATAAGAATGTAATATTCCATATATAATCTGGAGTTTAAATTTACCTGCTTTTGTAGTTTTTTTCCTTTTGCATATAAACTTTATTTCAAAATTTAAGAAAGATTTTTTTTTGTATAATTTTTAATAGCAGCCAAAGGGAAAGAACCTTGTTAAATTATTAAAGTTACATTTTTTGTTTAATTGATTTATAATTGGTTAAATGAGTTTGCGGATTACTATAACTCTGTAAATACTAACAGCCCTCTAAATGTCTTATAATATATATACATAATTATACTTATAATAATAATTACACTGTTACTAATAATTATGTAAATGTTTTATAGTTTGTACGCAAAAGTAACTAAAATATCAAAAGAATGCTCTGAATATGCTGGTTGCTGCATGGAATTTTAGTTGGCGATTCGAATAGTAGATGGCGCTATGATTCTTTCCCTTGACTTTTATGATATTTTTGTTTAATTAAACCTTGAACACGATTAACAGAACTCTGCCTGAAATATAAGAATAGCATACAAAAATATGTTTTGTTTCCTTTGGAAGAATTTAAGAAAGATTAAATGGAAAAAAGGGTCTTGAATTTTGGAAAATATTTTTAATGAATCCATTTAAATATTTGATTTATAAAAACTAAAATCGGGTATGCTATTTCGAAATTAATTGATTTGTTGATTTAGTAGAGATATATAGAGACATACATTAATGTGTTTTTAGCTAATATAATCAAAGAAAATACTTAAGATTTTTCATTCGATTTTGGTAAATAAGAAGCTAATGTTCAAGGCTGGTTTTTGCGGTGATATTCCTATAATAACGTTAAAAGCATTAATTATATAAAATAATTCTATTATTCTAAAATTAATTCTATTATTCTATCAAACTAGCAATTTGGCTACTAAATTGTTAATTAAAGGGAAATGAGATTTGATGAAACTACTTAAAATATAAGAAGCTGATATTTTAATATCTTCTCATGTTGAAATTGATTTGAAAAATTTAAAAATCTTTTTAAAGCTATTTCTTATGCATTTCTGGCATTTTGAAAATATATAAAAAAAATTGCAACAAATGCTGGAGGAATTTATTCAATGGATTCCATTCGTTTAGAGCACTTTTATTATTAAATATAACGGAGTTTCTTGATATGAGTAGAGAAGAAATGTAACTGAATTTACTGTCCTTAAATAGAAAATAATTTATTAATTATTTCTTTATGAAAATAATAAAAAATATCGGGTTTTAGATGGGGCACTATTTTTGTAACTATTCTCTAACTTTTTTTTATTTTTTATTATGACTTCAAAAATGATCTGTTCACATTTGATTTCTCATATAGAAAGAAAAAATACTGCAATCGTTAGAAAATTCTACCACGTCTAAAAATTCGGGGGAAAAATGTGGTATTATTTCTATCTGTATGAACACAATATCTCGAAAATGAAACAAGCTCAATGGATGAAATTTAATTTGCATTCGTAGCATGAAAAGTATGGATTTCTTTCATATTTTGGATGAATTTCGTTTGTGGAAATTTGTCTGTCCATCCTCCCATTTGCATACGAAGAACGAAGAACAATGAAATTTGTTACAATATTTTGTCACCAGACTTGTCATTGACGGTTTTAACCATTTTGCTGTCCTATGCAATAAACATAAACAGACAGGAACCTGACCAAGTATAATTTGCGAAGTACTTACATTATTTTATCATTTTATTATTGTTAAAATTTGCATCTTTTACAAATTTCTTTATTTAGAATATAAGCTAATAACATAACATAAGCTACTTGCAGCACACTTCATCAATAGCTGCCTGATGCGTGGGGAAATCCGTCTTTAAGACTTGCAGATCTGGTTCAAATTTTGGATCGAACCACTGACAGCGAGGATGACTGATCGTTCGAAGAGTACTTGAGCTCTCAGCCCACAGTCTCCTACATTTAGATAATATTTTTTTTTAAAAAAATTGCTCTATAAATTATTATAACTTTTTATTTTAAATTGTCGAACAGCTAGAAATTCAGAAATCTTTGTCAATTTTTTTTTTTTTTTTAATTTAGGAAGAAAATAGATGAAACAATCTGAAATGGAAAAGGAAATGAGACATTTTATGTTTACAAACAATATTATTACAAGTAAATAATTTTGCCGAACTGGTTTGGAATCTCCCGCACTTTCTTCATCTTCGACCTTATCATGATCTGGATCCAGTCAGGCCCTGTTTTCAGCCGTCCCACACCCTTGCTGCTGGATCGGAACGCTAGAGGGTTAACTGTTTCAAAATCTCTCTCTCTCTCTCTCTCTCTCTATATATATATATATATATATATATATATATATATATATATATATATAATATAATATAAGAAGTATTGGTACAACAAAGAAGTACTGGATTTTCTTAAAGATAACAACATTAATAAACTTAAAACTTTTGATTGAAAACTTAAACTTAAAACGAAAATATATACACCAATCTACCTCGTGAAAAATTATTAAATGTCTGTACTTTTATATATGGCGAATATTTAACTGAAGGTGTTATTCCTAAAAATAACTGGCTAGGATTATGTAATTTTAATAGTACTGAAAATTACGTTTTTAATGGAATTAATTTTTATGAAGAATTAAAGGCATTAAAATGGGAACAGCTTTCTCAAGTGCTTTAGCTAATATTTTCCTGCATTACTATGAGAAAAAACAATTAAATATAATTTAATAAACTGGTGGAGGTACATTGATGACTTACTTTTGATAAACTTAGATAATACCAATATTATGACTAATTGCTATCCAAAAGGTTTAATTCTAACAGAAACAAATAAAAATCAATTTGAGACTATCTTTCTGGATTTAAAAATTGAAATAGCTAATAATAAAACAATAGTTGGTATCTACGATAAAAGGGGGGAATTCAACTTTAAAATAACGAAACTTTGTAATCATCATTCTAATCTAAATTCTAAAATTTTCAAAAATCTAATTTTCTCACAATTTAACAGGATTAAAAGAGTTTGTAATAACAAAATTTTCTATATCGAAGCAACAAATAATCTCATTAAAAATTTAACTAATAATGAATTTCCCAGAAACTACTGCAATATTAATTTTTTGATTAAAAAAGAGATGATATGGGATTAATCCTTTACCTAAATTAAAAATAGACCTTCCGTTGCATATTAACTAACTCAATAAATGGCGCTGAGACCCTCCAATTATTTTTCCTTGAATGGCGTTAGCAAAAACAGTTTAGGGCGCAAGAAACAAAAATGGGTCAGATTATATTAATTTTTTTTTTAGCCTGCTGCTGGTATGTGCTTTTTTTTTTGTTTTCATAGTTGGTTATGATAGTTTTTATATGGTTATTTTATGTTATTATATTTTTGCTTATTAGTGATCATATTCTTTTAATTTATAGTTTTTTTTCTTCTTTTCTCTAAAAATGGTGTATCTTAGGCTTAATTTCAGGGGATTTTCGGGTCACGAAGAGTCAATATTGTTGGACAATTTTAGTCTGGATTCCTCACAGAAAAAAAACCCCTTTATTTTGAATCTCTGTCTGAGGGTGACCCTTGAGAAAGTCTTCAGGCTGGATTCTTATTTTATTTGGTTTAATTTTGATTACTTTCTTTCCTATTAACTTGGTTCTTATTACTAATTGTCTCTCTCTCTCTCTCTCTCTATATATATATATATGTTAACACAATACCTCAAAATTTCATGAAGCCGTTAAGCCGTTTAAATAAAATTTAGTTATGGTTAAAAATAAATAATTTTAGTAAAAATTAAAAACAAATTGTATCAAATTTTGAGCTCAAGAAAAATAGACAAAATTAACTCCTTGATTTTTTTTCACAATGCACTGCAATTTAAAGGTGTTATATTGCGTAAGTATACTAAAAAGTCGAGAGAAGACCACCCCCATTGGTTTATTCGTACTCTTGCATCAAGCACCCAATTCCAAAGAAGAATTCCAAAAAGTGATGATTCCTAATCTCTGATGGAGTAAGCATCTATATATAAAACGCTAACGTACGTGGCAGGGAAATCGAGTTCATTACTAATCGTCGAATGGCAACAGTTAAACATCAACAAAACATCATACGAATTTCAGACTGCTTTAATCATTGAACATTTTTACAGCTGCACTAAATCAAATGCTTCGCTTAGTTAATTAATGGGGTTGCAAAATATTATTAGAAGTGTCCTTAAGATAGTTCACCATGTCACCAAAGAGGACATTCAATTGGAAGAGAGAAGATATAAAAGAAATCCAGAAATAAGGCAAACAAAAAGTTCAACCAAGTGCAAAAATAGGCTTACCCGTTGTCAGAAAAGTAATCATGATCAGATTAATGTAAGGTTTCTCGCCAAACACATCAAAACCATGCCAATCGTCCAACAACTCTCCAAAAGTCTGCAATCCTTTGTATACAAGAAATGCCAACAAATGGCTTTTAGAGTTGCAATCAAAAATTGTTACGATTATATTTGTCAAAAAATCGCTCCAAAATGTTTCAGTTTTTGTGCCTGTATATTAATCTTAAGTCTAGCCGTAATCGTTAGGACTTATTTTCAGAAATGATACTGATATCTTCCAAACAAATTATCTTATAAAAAGTGCTTTTTGTTTTTTCTTAAGACTGAAAAAAATATTTTTTTAATGATATAAATTTCGTTTTCGTACAATTTTTATTTAAATTTTATAATATTTTTAATTCAATTTGATACACTGTCAGAAACAATATTTTTATAGGATTCAAACTCTCCGTCAAAACATTCAAGCACGTGATGTTGCCAATCAGGATATTCACTTCCGCTTTTATTTCGAAATATATGCGCTTTGTAAATTGCAGCAAGCTGTTTTAATTGAATTCATGTGTTTTAATTGTATTAAATAACTTGGTGAAATGTTTTTTAAAGAAATGCATCCCATATTAATAATTTAACATCTTAAATAGTTAGTAATCAGGGCGAACAAACTAAACTGGTCACCAAAGGCGGCTATATATATGCATTATTCTTTTCTGTTTTGTAAGACAGCTGAGTTTGGATTCAAGCAACATCGTATTTGCAATCGGAAAATATCTGCCCAAGACTGGATACCCAAATAACCGGCTGAAACTTAATTAATCTGACTAAGTTGAAAGCAAATTTGCCCAGAAAGGTGTTTGCGTAGGAGATATCGGAAAAAGCATGTTTTTATGGAAGCACATTTCAGCGATCTGCTGAGTATTTTGAAAGCGAACTAATTATAAAATCGATAAGTTCTACAGCGAAAAGCAAGGAAGGTTTTTCGAAAAGAAGAAGCAGACCGCGATTCGGACGATTTAAATTCCATTAAAACTTATAGATCATTTCATATGTAGTTTTTACAGACACATCGTCGATATATTTTGCCATTTTCGGTTGTATCGCCGATTGTATTTTTGGTTTAGTTGATTTCTTATAGTTTTGCTCTGAATCATGAAAGTATCGACTGAAATTAAAAAAAAATCATTCGTATTTGGTAATAGTAAATTTTAAAAACTAGCTTGGATAAGTATTGATTCCTTAAAAGTAATTGGAAATCGGTATGAATGCGAATGATTTTTCCAATTTTATCAAAGTTCTTTGATTAAATTAAAATACAAAGAGTGGAAATGGATTTTTAAATGGATTTTTAAAACTGATGCACATAATTTTTATAGATAAATAATTAATGAAATAAAGTAATTATCATATAAATTAAATATTTTTTAATTTGGGAAAGCAAATAATCTTTTTTTGAAAAGTTAGCCTTTTTTAAGAAAAAAAATCCTCTTCTAAGAAATATAGATTATTTCAACGGATAGCCCCCATCTCTGACACATTTCTTTACATGTTAAAAACATTTGTTGAAAAGAATTTTATAACAATATATTAATATTTAAATATAAGCTGATGTATTCGACGCTGTTCTGGCTGAAAATAATTTTGTTTTTAATTTTAGATGGTAATACAATAATGCAAAAATAAAAAACAACAACATATATTTGGGATTATCCCTTCAATTCTAAACATTACCTCGTTAATATACAACACAATCAGTACAAACAATATAACTTCAAACTAACGCTCATTAATAAAATTATAATTCATATTATGATGTAATAATTACGTTAAATATAACGGTCAGCATTTTTTAAATTCAAATAATAAATAAAAAAACCCCATAATAATTACAATTAATATTGATACGACAAAATGGCAACACGCTTTTAAATAACCATTTTTAAACATTTTGCATTAATTTTTAATTTAAAAAGTTTTAAGATAACTTATTTATTAATAATATGACTTTTAATTAAAATGGGATATTTGCTTTGCCAAACGATTTTTAAATCTAGTTATTTATCAAAAATTTTAGGCATTACGAATGATTTTTAAATACTTTCTAAAGAACCTTTCTCTGTTAGATATTGATATTTTAAAGGAATGACGCAAAATTTAATTAAATATTGCCAGTGAAAACTCGGAGGCAAATACATCAGATGATTTGAAATGTCTGAAATATTTTTATTTAATAAAAATGACAAAATTTGTAATATCAAATATATATTTTTATGTACGGATTTTTTAATATATTAAAAACGAGCTTCATATCACTGAAGTACAAAAAATATTTTGTTTCACTTCATTCATTCATTGCTTCATTAGGACTTTATTACGTTAGATAAACAAATTTGGCGAAATATATAAAGTATATTGAGTAGTTGCTATAGATTTTTATAGAATACTAGCTATTTATAGACTTGCATTTTTTATTTAGTATATATATTTGCCTAAAAAGAAAAATAATGGTGGTAAATTATTGATGATGATGTCGTGTTCAAGTTACCACGGAAAGGGGGTGCAGTAGCTTCTGAGGTTAAAGACCCCTGAGTACCCGAGGGCAGAAGTCTGACTTCTAGCTCATATGAAGATGACACACACACACATTCGCTTGCACAACCCTTTTTTACTGGGGGGCACATTCACACACCTCACAGATAGAACACAGATGAACCGGGATTCGAACCCTGGACGCCCAGATCCGGGTAAGTTGAGCTACCCCTATGCCAAGACGCCGGCTGGTAAATTATTTTGAGCGCTTTTTGAGAATTCAGCTAGAATCCTAAGAATAGGATCTTGACATCGATAATTCGAATTTCACTTCTCATTAAACTGCGCTGTTTATGCACACTCAGTTTTAAATGCTGATTCTGAAAACTGTAAAATATGTATTATCTTCCTAAACCTATTTTTACACTAGAGTTTCTAGTGATTCAACTTTCATTTCCAAACAATTTGTTTCCTTAAATTTACCAAATTCTTTTCCCACCATTTTTTATTATTGAAAAACAAGACTATATACGAAGTAGAGTTGCCTGAACAAATTAACAGAACACAGGAAGATAAGTTTAAAGTAGAATGTTTCACAATTTATATCAAGAATAACTATTAAATTTATTTTCATGCGTTTATATTGATAAATTTTTTTTTAATTAACTGTTTTAAAGCATTCGAAACAAACTTTCCTGTTCTTCAGCATCTGTAAATAGAGTTTGAATTACATATATTATAAATATTACTGTGTGAAAAATAAGCTATTAGCAGATTTTAAAAATCGTCTGATACAATTGATATTTTCCTTTTAATTAAAATACGTTTCAGACGATAAAAATATTTTCATAAATTGTAATATTTTATACAAAAGTAGTTTTTACATTAAAAATATTAGAAAGATATCAATCTCGAGAATATTAAACCTGAATATATCATCTAATCAAGTGATACACGGCCATGTGCTAAATGGCAAGTCCAATATTGTAAGGCATGCTATTGTGCAGTCATGAGATTTGCAAAGATTCTTCGCTCTAAAGAAATAGCACATATGATAATATGAATTTATTCATTTCATTTTGTATAAAGTTTAGTATTTCGAAAAAAAAAATACTCACAGAAATTTTTAAAGCTATTGTTATTTATATGATGATATTTCTCTAAAGAAAGGATATTTAACTATGTTGCTATCTATATTTTTCTTGCTTAATTGTTTAGTATTTTGGAAGATACATCAGTCATGGGAATTTTAGAATCTTTGTTCCATATATAATAGCATTTCTGAAAATATAATTTTACTATATTGTCACCTTCGACTTATTTTCTTATTTCTTCTTAATTGCTGATATTGATTTATATGTTTTTCTAGCTAAATTGCATAGAAATATGAAGATGGAAATTGTTAGAACCTTTCTTCCATCTTAATCGCCTTTGGTCTAGTTTTTATTTATTTCGCCGGGTTTATTGTTCGTATTTATTTGATCGATTTGATCGAAATTTTTTATGCATAACTTGATGTTCATGATTCTTTTAATAAATTAATTTTCAGTATCAAATTGTTACGGACATTAAAGGCGCATTATTCTATTAATTTCGCACATGTTTATAGTGTGTAGTAACATTCTTAATGGTGTCCCATGGTATCATAGTGCCATTAAAAAACTTGGATGCTTTTGAAATAGCACTCTTATTTGAGTGTATGAGTATTATTTCAAATTGCATGTTTCTATTTCCGGTTAATGCAAATTCACTTACTAATTTTGTATATAACTGAACAGGTAATTGTCCGAATCTTATTCCTTTAGCTTTTAAAATTGAAATAAAATCACGCAATTAAATATTTAATAAAGTAATGAAAGCGGATTGAATTTCATTTAAAAATTAAATCTATTGTTAAATATTATACAAAAATATTTTTTTAAACAATTGTCGGTGTTCAGGTAAGACATAACAGGGTTATTAAGCCAGTATAATCAAAATTTTTTTTTTTAAATGCAAAAATGGTGCTAAAATTAGTTTTTGTGCAGCAATAACTTCGAGAGTATCGTATAAGAAAGCCAAAATCTGGCTTATTTTCAATTAATCAAATTTCTATTTAAATTAAAAAAATTACTCATTCAAAAATTATTCAGTGTTTATTCCCTTCCTCCAAAACTTCCAATACCAAATATATCAGCCTCTAAGTTAAATATTCTGTCTTGTAGAAAGCCAACATATACTTTGTCATCCATTTTCCTTTATTATCATTAGAGATATAATGGCATTACTAAAAGAAAATATTTAAATAGTATATACTTACGTTTTTCTTGTAACTTAGTATTAATGGGGTACATCAATATGATGATGTTTCGCCTGATAGATATTAGTCAGTTGTCCGGTTCATGTGGGATGGTCAGTTAACCTCTCTGTAATTGATCGACTGTAAATGGACTTCAATTAATTGAATCAAGTAGCGGACAATAGACAAAGCTATAATTAGGGTCAACTGTTATATAACATGTAAATGGGTGTCTATTTAATTGAGAATTGTGGGACTCTGCTATAGTTATAGGATCTATTCTATAACCAAAGCGTACACTCAAAACAGCAATTTGTAATTGGAAAGACATTTGGGCGCTTTGTTCTTGTTAACAGCATACGCGAATGTTGTACCCTCATATAAAACTTAATATAAATGTTTCATTTTTAATTATATTTTACATGAGTTATTATTTTTAAAATATATATGTTTAAGTTCATTTTTTTAATAATATATTCAGATGTCGAAGAGTAAATTTTATTTAGGTAATGTTCCAAAAATATGAATTTGTTATATTTTATAAAATGAATTCATGAAGTAAAATTTCAAAAGAAAATAGAAAATATTTTTTATTTGCATTTTAAAGGAATTGTCTCGGAAATGCTTTTTGGATATAAAAAAAATAGTAGTTTTAACATAAATTAAAAGGAAGAGTATTTTCCCTCGACATCTCTGGAAATCAAGTCAGAGGAATTGGACGTTTGGCACAAAATAATACCGCCCTTCCTCAAATTTGATTTTTCTCTCATATATACTGGCTATAGTTAGTTTTAAGTTAAATTTTATGAATAAGAAAGAAGATCTAGTATTCATTTTGTACATTTTTACTAACTGATGGCTCTCAAAATTTGTTAAAGATCTATAATTTTAATATCAAAATTCCATTTGTGCAGCTTATTACACTTTTAGGTAGATAATCAGTTAACTACACTGTAGTTAAACAATCGTTCGTCCCTTTACGAGAATCGGTTAAAATTTGACCCAGAACCTACAAAATCAGGGATAAAATCCATAAGCCAAATTTCATCTATTTAGCTTCTTGCGTTTTTGAGTTATAATTTTCTTGTTTCTATGGTTGGACAGACATTGTTTTAATATGTATACAGATGATAGGTTCACAGATTTCCTATACATGATTTTCTTCAAAAGTATGATAGAAATTTATAATTGTGATGTTACAACCATCAGCAGCCCTAGATAGCCTGGTTGTTCGAACTCTGCCGATCGAAGACTCTCCGTGTACATGGTGGATGGTGCACATATAAATCTGTAATAACGACGAAAACCTCCAAGATGAGACAACACCACTGGGACTATTAGATCATAAGTGATCATTCTGTGATCCACATCTAAATTTCGATCTGTGAATGAAATGTATGAATGATGTCCACCCCGTGAAAAGGACTGTGACGCATGAGTATCTAAGACGTAATTTTGGCCCTAGAAGGCGCTATTGAAACAAGACACGCTAAAACTTGACTTCAAATCGATGATTTCGTCAGCGGGCTTGGCATAAGTGTCATAAGCAACGACTAACCATTTAACAAAATATTTAACAAAATTAACGTCTTTAGATGTTGCATTTTTGAATTTATATGCTCAGAGAAAGACAGACAGAAATACATAATTCGGAAACTGCATTTTTGGACTCAGTGAGGTCTAAAACTTGAGACTGAATTTTTTGGCGACGGATATGTTTCCTTTTTTTGCCTTTCGAAAATACAAAAGCCAAGAGAGCAAGATTTTAAAAGAAAGTAGAAAATATATTTCTTAAAAGTTTTTTTTCCCGTGAGAAATCTCTATCCTTGAAGAGTAATTCCCTCAAACTCCAGTCGAGATTATTTTCGCTCTATTTTCCATCCTTATCGTAGTTAGCTCTACTCATATATTTCTAGTTAATCGTCTCTCCTGCTTTATCAGAGGGATCGCTTTCATCGATTCTCGCGAAATTATATCGATTAATCTTACTACGGTTGCGATCGAACATCGGTGGGATTTTTCATCTGGATCTACTGAGCAGAAAGAAAAATGAAAATGGTTTCGAGGATTCCTTATTCGAAAGTGATTTGTAACCGGATTGACAAATAATTGCCCGAGGCTTTTATGCTGTATTGCACTTATTTATTTAGTAGGTTTGTTATATTGACTTTTGCACAAATGTTCCTGAATGCTTTTCATTTTATTTGGGACTCAATGAAATTGCTTTGAAGTATTTTGTGTTGTTTGTGAAGAATAAAAAGTGCATTTTGAAAAGATTAACAAAAATGCTTTTGGACCTTTTATTATTTTTTTTAATGATGGCGCAAAGCAATTTGAAAATTTGAGTTTGCTACAGAAAATTCTAAATTATAAGTATTTTTGTATATTGAGGGTAATTCAAAACGAGTATACTGATTATAAACGGCTGTGACTTTCTAATCGTTAAAACTTTATAGATAAAACGTGCATAGAATATAGAAAGAAGTTCAAAATTTCGTTAATTGTGGCGCAAGCTCAGTGAATTGGAAGCATGCGAGAGTTCTGGCTAGCGACGGTCAGGAATCCGGTTCATTGAATGAAAATGGTGGTTTCTGTATGCAGTGCGCGAAAAAAGTATAAGGACAACACGTAATTGCATGAAAACATGCTTTATTTCCATTTTACCGAAATGAACTTTTTATATTTCTTACTTCTGCTGCATAATTTTGTGATAACACTTATACCACATAAAAAACATAATTTAGCTTCAAAATATTAATTTTACAAAATTTAACATTAAAGGAAATACGGAAAAAAATTATAAGGCCATGTTGTAAAATACTTAAAAAATGTTTCAATAATGAAGAAAACAACCTTTTTTTTCAATCACTTGAAAAAGCCGAGAGGTCATAGATCCTGAAAGATCTTTTAAAATGTCCATAGATAATTTTTCCCAAGAGTCTTTGATAGCGACGACTAGATCTTGTGTACATTGATACTGTGTGCTGTTTTTATAAACTTCTCGGGCTAGAAGTTCCCATAAGTTTTCGATTGGATTAAGATCGGGACTTCTCGCCAGCCAATCAAGTAAATTTAGAGAATTAGCTTCAAACCAGAGTTTTGCACTCGTAGTAACGTGTATCGAAGCATTATCCTGCTGAAAAATATAGTCCCCTGAAGTAATTAGTGGCGCTTCAGGTAACAAACTTTCTCCTAACATATCAACATACCTGTCCGAATTCATTTTACGGTTGATAAATACAATTGGAGTGGTTCCATTTGCCGCAAAAGCGCCCCATACCATAACCGAGCCACCACTATATTGACGCCTAGAAAACACTTCTTTGGTCTTTCGCAGATCATACCAAAAATAACGAAAACCATCAGGTCCATCAGGATTGAACTTTCTTTCGTCCGAAAAAATTACATCAGCCCACTTTTGACCAAGAGAAATGTATTTTTCGGCAAAGTAAACTCTTCTTTCCTTATGATGATTTGTAAGAGGGGGGGCGTGACACTAATTTCCCATAAGAAACTTGAGGATATTTACTCAAAACATTTTGAACAGTCCTTGTTGAGCATGGTAAACTCAAATTTTGTCTAACTTCATTTGCGGCTTCTCTTTTCTCGCAGGCTCTCCTTACAATCATTCTTTTTTGTCGACGAATGAGAATTTCTGGTCTCCCAGTTCACTTTTTCATACCATACATCCCAGGATTTTTTAGAAAATTATAAACCACCGTTTTAGATCTCTTGATTCTTTTTGAAATTTTCCATCCACTTAATCCACATTCTCGAAAAGCAACAATTTTTCCTTTTTCAGAGTCAGAAAGTTGAGTTCCTATGGGCATCGTTTAAAAATTCACACTGAAAGTCGCCGAATGGGAAATTCTTTTCACAAATGAATCTTTTAACTCGGAAATCATTTTATGCTTTCAAATATGCAAATTTTTAAATAATTACTGGAGAAAAAGCAATGTCCTTATACTTTTTTCCGTTTTCATTTAGGTTTAAAAATCAAAATTTAAATTTTAGCAGATTTAAAATTGAAAATTTTAATTACTTTACGCATAAAATATTTTAGTTTTACTTCTATTTTTGCTGCAAAAATTTGTAAACAAGGCTTCTAGATTTGGCGATTTTTCGCGTGTCCTTATAATTTTTTCGGGCACTGTAGATGGTATTCTCGGAGTTAAAATTTAATCATTATCGTTCTGTCTCACAGTGCAGACATGTTTTTGATATTGGTGCAGTCAGCCAGCACCAAATACTAACAAAATCAAATGCTCATTTCTAATGAGCGTGCATTGGTGACTCTAATTATGCTTCGGAATTTATGGCGCGAAACAGTTTACCTCTTAGATGTTGTCCGCGTGACCATTGGGAATCACAACGAATATTTAGAAAATGTGTAAACAAAAATGTTGAACTTTTTTTTATATTCTGTATAATTCTGATCGATAAATTCCTTTTAATAAAATAATTATAACAATGTTTAATTAATCGCTATATTCATTTTCAATCAACCTGTATTGTAGTTTTAACTTTTTGCTATCGTTGTCTAATGTATATTTTGTTTGAATTTAGAAGAATAGTTTGTAAACCAAATTATAATTTCAGTTTATTTATTTATGGAAACAATCTTAGAAACCAATGAGAGAGCTGATGCTAGTGTTCAGGAGTGCATTGATTTATAAAGAATTACTTTCAAAAAATATTTCTTCACCATAATAATTAATTATATGAAGCTCAGGTGATTCTTCTGCCCATATTTGATATTTTTAGAACCCAACCCCTCGGTGTTGTCCTGACTTTCGTTGGTAAAAACTCCTCATTCCCAAATGGCCACATTAGCCGACCTTTCAGCAAGAGATCCTTTACTATTCGACATTCATAGAATATGACTTTTCTACGAATTTTGCTTCATTATAAGAAACAGGCATATGTAGGCTTAGGTGTGATTTCCTCTCCATCCGTGGTACTTTAGGAATCCCCACCCCCTCGTTGGTGTTGACCTGACCATCATTCGTGGGAGGAGATCCAAATTAACAAATGACAATTTTAGATGTTCTTTCAACTGGAGATCCTTAGCCACTCTTGGACTTCCATAAACAGGATTTTTAGTGAATTTTGTTTCTAATAAGAAACATAAATATAAAGATTTGATGCTGTTTTCTGTTCTTGGTACTTCAAGATTCCCTCTTCGGTGTTCCCTGACTTTCATTGGGCTGAGATTCAAATCAACAAATGACTACTTCAGATGTCCTTTCAGCGGATCCTTAGCCACTCACAAATATTTTAAACTGATTTTAAATGAATATTCTTCTTATAAGAAACAGTTATATGAAGCTAAGGTTTGATGCTCTTTTCTATTCTTGGTACTTTAAGAATCCCCTCCGTGTTGCCCTGAATTTAGTTGGTGAGAGGTCCAAATTTATACATGGCCACTTTACATGCCCTTTCAGCAGATTCTTTGCCCTTTTCGGACATTCTAATCTGACTTTAAGCGAATCTTTCTTCTTATAAGAAAAGCTCTATGAGGCTTAGGTTTGATGTTCCTTCCCTTTCTAGGTACTTTAAGAATCTCCCCCCCCCCCCTCCCCGTTGATGTTGCCCTGATTTTCGTTAGTGAGTGATCTAAATTAACAGTTGACCACTTTCGATGCTCTTTCAGCAGGAGATTCTTTGGATAATTGCCAAAATATATAGGCTCATGATTTTGGTCTAGCTAAGATATTCCAAATAATGTAAGAACCATCATCACCAAGAGAACTTAGTCACTTCATACATTTGGGATTATTACTACTGTGAATAAAAGAGATATAATGTAGAGAGTAATGCTGTAACTGGCTTCTTTTATGGTATTCAAAATTTTAGAAAATTTGCCTATTTCGTCGAATTTTAAGGAAAGTTGCTTACTTTAAATTTAAAATCGATATTATCACACAGCAGTTTGGGTGCAATTTCATCATAATGAATAAAGTGCATGACCGCAGGAATAACCATAAAATGAATCTAATGTAGTGTGTTATTCGCTCTCACATATTCGCTGCTTTAATAGTGTAACGCCACTTTGGAGACGAAGTGATTGAATAGTTTGTCTGCAAGCTCGTTTCAGTGGTGTAATAACATAGGTTTCAATTACTGGTGATTCTCGGAGAGCACAATGTCTCAGAGTCTTTTTTCACTAGGCTTAGGTCCAGAGCTTTGGTTAGCCATACATAGAGCTGTTATTTTTGCATGCAACTTAACCGTGGGTGACGCTAGCACTAAGTGAAAAAGAATTATTATCAATGGTAATCAAAATGAAATAGCATTCTTTTTTCTTTTCGGCTCGGAGATATATTTCATGGGTACAAATTCCAGTGTACGTTCACCGGGAAAGAGCCTAGGAAATGATATTTTTCTTCCAACATCTGATTGCTGAAATTTATTATCTGACGACTTTTTTTTGCTGTCGTAGTATAATTAATCATCCATGATTTTTGCAATCTTTTAACAAGATTCTCACAAGATGCTGTTTAGAGAACGTTGTGAATTTTTTTTAATATTATACTTTAAGTTATAGCTACTAGTTCACCAAATACGTAAAATATAGAAAAATATTTGTTTGTATCATTTTAAGTATTATATAAGGAAATCTTTGCGCAACAATTTGTTAAATTAAAATAAGTTGGCCTTTCCGAGAATTCTATAATTGCAACATATTTATCAATATTGAAATATTTACTTTAGCCATTAAAGATATACGCTCACTATTAAAATCCAATACCATCGCATACAAAGTGTAATTTGCAGAAAATAATTTCATATTGACATTAAATATTAAATTATAAGAAACATCATATAATTTTTGAAATTTATTAAGAGCCCAATTTTAATTGTTTCTTAATATCCTATTTTTAATTTTTGTGCAAAGGGAAAAGATTCTACTTCGCATAGATTTATTAGTAATAAAGGATTTGAATTGAAATCATGTTATTAAAGACAGATGCATGTCGACGATATTCCAAGAGCATATATTGATAGTTAAAATATGGTATACTGAAAGATATTCCAGCTGCATCAAAGTGTGTTTGTAATTCGAATTCTTTTTTACAAGAATACAGCGCTTCCACATATTGAATTGAAATATTTTCCTTTACATTGATTGAGAAGTATAATGCTTGAAACTATCTTTTAATAAACTATGTAAACAGTGGAGCCGTATTTTTAATGTTTCTAGATAATTTTTACTTATTTTAAATGTGTCATTTACAATGATTACAATTTTGAAAAATTTTCCCTTTTTTTCTCAAAGACTGCTTATAATTTTATTTGTTATTTGTATTATTAGTCTAGAATATGTTTTTTGCACCAAATGATGAACTATTATTTCATTGTCTTGTTAGTTTAAAATATTCTGCGTTAATAAAATTTAAGATTAGAATTATCAACTGAAGCTATTGATCTTTTTTTATACTAATTCAGAATTTAAAATCATATCTTATAAAACATTTATAGAAAAGAGATTTAAATAAAATTAATATTTTAAAATAATTTTTGCCCTACTTCTATAAAGATAAAATATATAGCTGCTTTAGTTTTGTCATTGAATGAGAATGCTTATCCTTTATATTCCACCTTTAAGAAATATTGATCTTTTTTAGAACGTCAGTTTTAGGACATGAATTCAGATTTATGGGCCTCTTCTTAAAGAAAAGTTTTAGAGTATAAAATCTATTTATTAAACCTTTTTTTAAAACCAACAGTCAATTTTAAAACATATTTTCAAAAGTTTCGTTATTATATTATTCTTTAAAAAAAGCTGAATTTTGGGAAACGAGTTTAGAAATTATATTTGAAGTTTCTGCCATAATTGAATACGTTATTCTGAATTTCTCTTGGAATGTATTTCTTCAAAGTCTGAATTTCCGAAAAAAATTATTAAAAAGAATAAATGAGAAATGTTACCGTTTGAAAAGAAATGATGTGAAATTCAAAATATTTTCATTACAATTATATATTCAAATGTTCACTATTTATATTCAATTTTTTTATCATTAATTGTTCTTAAAACAAATATCATTACCGAATATTGGTTAAAATTTTAATGTTTAAATCTTGAACTTTTCCTATCGATTATGAAAACACATACCTCTCTTTCAAACTATAAATCTATTTAACACCCAAAAAATAAATTCTAGATTGAAAACCTTTGAAAGAAATATTGATTCCAAATATGCTCTAAGAACAAACAAAACTCCCAGCATTCCGCGCAATAACCATTAATTTTTCCGCCTGCTTTCCTTCTTCGGCAATGGCAACCTCATTTGTATTAGAAAGCAGTTGAATGGCCCCATATGCGTAGAATCTACGAAAAAGAGGAGCTCCTTTATCGTAGGGCCTGCTATATCCTTAAATCAAATAACCAATTTATCCTTCTTCGAAGATATAGATTATTCGGATAAAGATGAAATCGTGTAGACGATTACCATATTTATTTTATAGAAAAAGAAAGTGAAAATAGAATGAAACCAATTAAAGTTAATATTAAATATTATTTTATGACTTAATGCTTGAAAATAGAATCTAAGGATTTAAATCTAATATTTTTTTGGTATTTTTAAAATTTTCTGATAAAATATATATTTTTTTAAAGAAATTCTTTGATAAATAGCTGCAAATTAGTTATCCTTGCCCTGCTTTGGGAACTATATTTATGAGAACTGCTGTCGCAGTTTTAGGACCAAAACCAGCTCTCAACTTTTTTAATTAGAGGTATATCCCATCAACAGAATGGGGATAATTCTACTCACATCATTATTGTACCCATAAGATAAGTTAGAGTGTTTATTTTAGATATTTTTTTTATTGGAGGTACATCTCATCATCAGAATGGTGTTAACTTTACCCCATATCATTATTGTACCTCTAAGATATGCGAAAACCTGTTTATTTTTCGATATTCATTCAACTGTAATTATGATTCATATCATCATCGGAGTGGAGATATCTTTATTCGAAATTATCACCGTCTTCCCCAGGATAAATGAAAACCTATTCGTTTATCGATATTCATTCAATTAGAAGTATATTCCACCATCGGAATGGGGTTATCTCTAACCCAAATAATTTTTGTATCCCCAGGATGAAAGTGAACTTGTTTATTTATTCGCTGATTTCTCGTTTACATTCTCGATATTTATGTTCTCTTTCATTCGTTTACATGATGCCAAAGGAGGGTTCATCAATTAATAAGCTAATAACTATTTTCAACTTTAGGCTGTCTCCAGTATTTTTTTGTCAGTGTCATATGTTTTATATCTCCTCGAACTTTTTAAAAATCATTATTATTTTTTTGTGCATTACCTGACAAACAGAAATATTTATTCTACTGCAACTTTCTTTATCTGCTTC
The DNA here is from genome assembly GCF_947563725.1 of Argiope bruennichi. NCBI lineage: Eukaryota > Metazoa > Arthropoda > Arachnida > Araneae > Araneidae > Argiope > Argiope bruennichi. The sequence goes on from NC_079158.1 coordinate 123,277,470, forward strand.
GATTTCAGGTTTGGAAAGTAGGTTAACGCCTCTTTAGATTTAAATAGCAGTGAGGTTAGAAACAAGAGTGCTAAAAGTAACTTCATCATATTAAACCTATAAATGGTAATTTTTTGAGAAGAATATTGTACATGTTTGGTGCATCATGGTCGAAAGTTGATCTACACGAAATGAGGTCTGAACAAATTAAACTTAATTTTTTTGTATATATTGATATTATTTTCCTCATCTAATGTTTTTGTAAAGTGCTAAATAAGTGAAGTATGAACAAGGGCTTTGAAAATATTTGTTTTGCAATATTTTTTTACTTTTATATACCTTTATTAATAAAAAAAAAATAGTGCTCTTTGGAGGCTACCCAGACATAAAAAATTAGTATTTTAGAAAAAAAAATGTACGGGACACTGTACAATATATTCAATGCAGAGAAAAACAACTTTGTACTCCGAAAGGATTAAATATACTTGATTTCTAAATTCTTAATCAATTTCATCTTTTTACAAAAGGGCTGTCATTTCCACAATTAATTTTAGGTAAATCAAACATATATTTTTGGAAATCATAGATTATTTTTATATCATTTTCTGGTTTTTTTTAATCTTAATTTCATTACTAAATTCTTTTTCATAATATATATATTTTTTAATCTATAAACAATTTCTGATGCTTGGAAGCCTCAAAATAATCTTTTCACTTCTTTACCAATTTAAAAATGTTAATATCTCTAGTGATAAGGTCATAATGACAATTTGTTATTTTATTATATGCTAGTAGCGTTATAACAGCGTAAATAAAATTTTGTTTCAATCAAAACTCTTCTCGTCAAATCCTTTATAAATTTTGATCTGAAAAGCGAAATTTTCCCCGCTATGTTTCTTTTTTTTTCTTTTTCTTTTACTGTTTTCTTTGTTTCAGCATCTTGCGTGTCTGGTTTCTATCGCTAATATTTGGGCAGGATCAATGCAAACCTTCCAGAGTTCAAACAAGTAACGTTTGACTCGAAATCATTCGATGAAGTAGGAAATATTAACTGTTTGTTTATATTTCTTTAAAAAATAAATTATTTGTAAATGAAACTGCATTTAGTTTTGCTACATGTGAATAATATAAAGGCATAAGAGTATCTCATATTAAGAATTAAAAATTATTTTATCATCAAGCATTAAAGTCAGTAGATATTTTTTCTTTTGTTTGCACTGTGACAAAATCAATGTTGGCATTTCTAATATATTTGTTTGTTTCTGTGGAATAAAATTCAAATAAGTTATATTTTCACTGACGGTTTTAAGAATAAGAATGAAAAAATGTGAGAAATAAAATCGCGATATGGCCATAAAATAAGTTTCTCTTTTTAAAGGCATCTAAAATTAAACCAATAAATGGCATTAAATCAAATTGTATTTGCAAATTGTGGAAGATACAGGGAAATGTGCGACTTATTAAAAGGCGGCTGATGCAGTATTCTGTACACAAAGGACATCTAACTGTTAAAAATGTTGTACGAGACTCTAATGTTAGTGAAAAGAACATTATTTTCTGTGAATTTTATATTGTATGCTATTCAATGCTATGTATATTTTTTTTATCAATGATACGTCAATGAAAATTTTTCATAATCCATTTTTCTTGTATAATTATGGATTTTTTTTGGCGCCAGAACTTTCCCTATTAGCAACTTCTGTTGCGGTTTATTTAGCGAATTAATCTTCTCATGCCTTCTATAGCACGTCAATGAAATTTGGTTTCATTTCGTTAATCAGTTTTAATACCAAATACTTCAAATAGTGAAAGTTATTTTATTTTATGGTCACCCTGTATATTACATATATCTGTAATAAAGGCACATCTTCAATTAAAGCAGCATATATATATATATATATATATATATATATATATATATATATATATATGGAAGAACGTTACATAAAGTATAATTTAACTTTAACTTGTAGTTAAATGATAAATGACTCTCAAAGTTCTATTTGTCATGGGACTTTTACATCATGTATCATTCCTAAAGTAATAAATGGTATTTTTTCTATCAGTTATCATTAAAAGTAACATGAAATGCGAAATTGCAGATCTGTTATATAAATGCTGAAATCATATGTTTTTTTCATGTAAATATTTATTTTACTATAAAATGAATATTTGAAAATCTTTTGAACAATTTAAATTCTGTTAACATTAAATAATAGAGTATCTTCTGTTAAAAAGCTTTATTTAATAAAATAATGGAATTAAATAAATAGTGAAAAGAAAAAAGCTACAACTAGGGATTGCAATACCGGACCAAAATTTCAATACCGGTATTCGGTATTTTTTAAATCTTAATACCGGGATACCGGTTTTAATACCGGTATTAGAAATTTTAGAAAAAGAAAGAAAACACAGGTGTTTCTTTGTTTTATTTGCCAGTTTTGTTAGAGAGTGTAAATGTCACAAAAAATAATTTATAACTTATAAATTATAACAGTATATAATCACAAAAAAGTAAAGAAACATCTTATTTATTTAAAACACAAAAAAAGTGTAAATATCACTATTCAGTCTGTGGTACTTTTACAAAGTTTTGAAATGTGATCTTAAAAAACATAATGCATCAATTGTACTGTCATTAAGCCTGAAAACTAATTTTGAGTAAAAATTACCAGCTGTCGAAAACGCTCTTTCGGCACCTACGCTATTTGGTGGTACTGTTAGCGATGCGTGATATGCTTTTTCCAAGTATTTAGCTTTAAATCCCTCATCTTCAAATAAATCGATTTCTCGTCGGATGATTTTGGATATAGCTGATTTCTGTATTGTATTTTGGTTCGTTTAAATTTTTTTATTTATCGCTAATTCTAATTTTTGTTCAAGAGACAATTCCTTTTCACTATCGACAGTAGTGACATCATAATCTTCGATAATTGAACCGAATTCTTCTGAATGTGGATAGGTTTGTGGGTAAAAAATTTTAAGAAAATTTACTCTAAACTTAATCAGATTTGAATGGGTTATTTTCTTTTCTTCATTTTCATTTTTAAAATCATTATAATTATGTAAATACCATAAGACATTTTCTATTTCGGTATGCCTATCTTCTGTGCGATTTTTCAATGTAATATATAATTCTTCAGATAGTGATGTGTGCTGTTCTTTCAATGACTGTAACATGAAATTTATTGTTGCATTAGCTGTTAATAAATTAGAATCTCTCAGACATAATGCCTCAATAGTCAGTTTTATTGGAAGTAGAGCTGATATAGTTCTGGATATTAAGTCGAATTCACTATCTGAAAAATTAATTTACAGGTTTAAGTCGATTATTGGATATTTGAATTGGATTTCTCAGTTTCAAAAATCGTTCCATCATTAGGAGTAAACTGTTCCAACGTGTTTTAGAATCTAATATTAACATATATTCTGTTTTATTTTCAGTTAGTATATATTTTAGTAATATATCTTTTTTATAGGGGAACGTTTAAATATCTTATCAATTTTTCGAACTTTATAAATTATAGGAAGCATTTCTTGATAGGTTAATATTTCATCCTCATTAGCAATATCTTCTTCAACAATTACATTGTCATTATCTTCATTGTCAATATCACTCTCACTCTTACTATTTTCAAAGTTGGAATCCGAAATTTCTATATCCACAGTATTTGGATTCTTCTGTTCTTTATTTTTTTGATATAATACATCTATTACTCCTAAACTTTTTTCATAATTGTTGCCCCATCAGTCGTTATGGTTACAATATTTTCTTTCAGGGATAATCAATGTTTCACTAATTTAGATTTACGCAATTAATTAAGCCATTAATTAGCTAATTAATTTCGCGCGTTAGGGAGACATAAAAACAAAAACGTATACTATTTTGCTATGTTTCGCGATACCTGAACATATAGTGGAGACAATTTTAAAAATTTTTAGTAAATACCGAAAAACCGGTATTTAAACTTGTGAATACCGGTATTACGAAATTGTACAAATGGCTCAAAATACCGGTATTCGGTATCCCGGTATACCGGTATTGCAATCCCTAGCTACAACGTAACGTTATAAAATGAAAATAGAAGGAGACAAATCTTGACCATCTAAAAAATGACGATTAAAGCGAGAATTATTTGAAAAGTCTAATATTTATTTTTTATTTGTTTATGACAACTGCAAAACACCAACATTAGTTATTTATCTACTGTTTTCTTGTACATGGCAATACTAAGAAGCAATATTCAAAATAAATTTAAATATGAGAAAAGTCAGTGCGTATTTTATAATAAATTGAATTTTGGTCAAATTATGTAAGCACGCTCAGAAAGAAAATAGAAAAAAATAAATAAATAATAAATTAAAATAAAATTTACGATCGCAAATCTCAAGTTATCATGTGAGAACATTCTTATTTTTTAAGTCATTATTTGTCTTAATTAATTTAAGTCATTAACCATTTAAATCGGTTGGAAACAATCACGAGCCTTCTCTATCGGTCTCTATTCTCCCACGTCTCTCTCTCTCTATATATATATATATAAAGATAATTTTTTCAAACTTTCATTTTCAATTTTTCTAGCTGGCAAACAAAGTTTTGGAGCTCGACCGATTTTGAGATTTAATAACAGCTATGATGTCGTAGTTCTACATCAACCTTTTAAAAATACATCTGCTGTCAAAGAAGCATACGTAATAATAAGGCAATACTTGCAAAAGCAGGTCAACCTTTTAAAAACGGATCTGCTTTCAAAGAATCATACATAATAATAATAATGCAATACTGGTAAAAGCAGGGGAAAAATATATGCGATTAAAAGATGATGATGAAAATTGACATTTATGCTTTATTCATTGCCTACGCAATTTCGAGCTTCAAAACCCCTTACCTAAACAACATCATGCTCTCACATGATAAAAAAAAATTTAATATTGCAATCCATGACTCTATTTTTGAAGAAAAATGTGTAAGTATGTATAAATAAGTGCAAAGAATGTAAAAAAAATAATCTAAGAATATAAATACGAGCTTTATTGAAATAAATAAACGTTACTTTAATTACAGTTCCTGCATCTGAATTTTTATAATAAGCAAATTATGAAATGTGGTTCATATTTAAATGTAATAAAATCAAGAATACATTTGGTCCCCTTCAGTGATTTATAAACAAATCAATAGAATAAACTTTTCTTTCAACAAGCTTTAATTGCATTAACTAAAAAAAAGATAATTTTAAACTAGTCCTTCATGTCAACACCACGAAGAATTTAAAAGTTTGTATCGCTTAAAATCAATATATAGAACGGTTAATACATAAAGCAAGGTATTTTTCTTTATGCATTTGTCTTGAAATGAAAAATTGTTAAATTTTAATCTTGATAAGTTTTTCGAACAAAGATTTATATAGAAGACGCTTTATTCGAATTTAAAATGTGTTATAGAATTGCTTATTTGTATCATTTAAATGAAATAGTTCATATGAATTTTTTTTTACAAAAAGCAGTAGGGATGAAACTATAAGTTCAATGAAAAATTTTATATAACTAAGGAGATTCAAATATAGAACTATAATTAGAAAACCAGACGCTGAACAAGTTATATATTCATCATTTTCATTCGAGTGCGAATCGTATCTTGGAAATTTATAATTAGTTTTCAATTCGAAATTAAAAGTGTTTTTATTATTACTTTCAAATGAATTTTGAAGAATAAAATTCTTTGTTACGTAAAACCTTATATTTTATATTTGTATAGACTATTTCAAAGAAATTGTTTTTTGAGAACTGGTTTTAAAATATTTTTATGTTAATTTCAGTTCCATTTAGACATTTAAAATGGAAATAATGCTAAGAAATTCAAATTCAAAAGTACTATTATTTTTATGACTGCATGCAAAGAAAATCTGAACAATTTATAAGGAAGAATTTGTTTTATATAAGTGATATTGTGTTGCTAAAAATATTTCCTTTTATATCGGCAAAGTAAAAACAGAATAAAATAAAAGGAAGTCATCTAATAAAAAATGAAATGCGGTGCTATATATACATTTTGTTGATTAATTATAATTATTTATTTCCCTAGTTTTAATAATTACCGCCAACGTAAATCTGTAAATTATATATATATATATATATATATATATATATATATATATATATATATATATATATATATATATATATATATATATATATATATATATATATATATATATATATATATATATATATATATATATATATATATGTTTTAAATGTTTTATGTTCTAGATTGTGACGCATTTCATATTCAGTTAACAGTTAACTTTTTGCTAAAAGAAGAACTTGAATTTTAGTAACTAGCTTTTTGACCGTGGATATTGATTGTGTTTCTTTGCAATTCAATGTCTTATATAACTTGTTAACTTTCATGGTTTTTTTTCAATAAATTATTTTTAAATTTTAAATGGAAATGGATAATTAAACACCTGTTTTGATAGAGATGTTTAAATATTGATTATAATTGTCCTGTTCATTATGCACTGGAATTCTCTTAATAATGTCAAGTTACAGGAGGTCACAATTGCATGGAAAACGTAACTATTTGTGCCGTCTATTAAAAATTGAATCGATTTTTGATGCAATAATTTAAGAACAACCCTTGCTGCATCAAAATGGATTTCCATTTATCCGCTGTGAAATAGTTTTCATACAGGGATCTACAAACTCCTCTGCAAGTTTGACTCCTACCTTAGGGTTATCTTTTCATATTTTCATATCTGTGTCAATCATTTATCTGTGAAAAATAAAATCAGTTTGAGCCAATTTTCTTAATGATTAAGTCTATGATTTACGTTAATGTTTTGTTTACGTTTCCTTCATTTAAGTTGGGCATTACAGAATTTATGTTACTATGTGAACACTTTATATCCTTTAACTAACTTTTTCTCCAATAAATTCTTCAAATGTGCAGTGCAGTATATAAACATACATAAACTACTAGTACAGAACCTCCTATTTTAACTCGACACGCAACCGGCAACTGATTCTATGATTCACTGGGGCTATGTTCACATTGAGATAAATGGGGGGCTTAGTACTCAATAAGAAATGAGAAAATATGTGTCACAACAGTGAGTTTTAGAATCAAAACAGCCGGCGTCCTGGCATAGAGGTAGCGCGTCTTCCCCATGATCTGGGCGTCCCGGGTTCGAGTCCCGGTTTGGGCATGGTTGCTTTATCTCTGAGATGTTGAATGTGACCTCCTGTAAAAAGGGGATGTGCAAGCGAATGAGTGATGCATGGGTAGCAAAGTCGTACCCTTGGCCCTAGTTGGCGCTACCATAAAAAGCAAGAGACGCTCCCCTCCGGCTTAAATCGCTGTCTTCGTAACAACGGGCTTGTTAGTGGCAAGTGCCATAAGAAACAACAAACAGAATAAAAACTTTGTCTTCTGATATTGGAGGGCAAAGACATGAATTCATAGAATTCCGGTCTATCCGGCTTTCCCTAGTGCACCATTAGGCCGGATACTCGGATGTGTACTGTGTATATAGAATATACAACTAACGATACATTACGCTATTTTTAGCGGTACAAGTTTTATACAAAATTTTTAAATGAATGTAAAATTACATTCCTTTTGACATATTGTTTTAAACTTTATTATTCAGATACATATAAATTTTTTTCCTGCTTTTTACATATCATAATGGAACAAGTACATTCATCGCATTTATCCTCATCTATAATTATATTTTCTATTACGTATTATTAGCGCTTATTTATTATTACTTTTTTAAATATAAATATACAGTATATTTATATTTTATTATGATTTAAAGATTTTATTTACGAATATAAAACGAATAAAGTTTAAAGTGCGTTCATTTTAATTTTTAAAATAAACGGACACAATTGAACAAAACGAATTTAAAATGTTTCATTCTTTGATTATAAACATTCCATTTAGGATATATTGATTTTTGATCGGAAAATGTTTTCTTGGTGAAATATATTATTCTAATTATCATTTCCGCATCGGAAATTTAAAAAATTTAACTGCTGCATTATGCTTGAGATGATATTTTGTGAATAAAATCAGGCGTTAATTCAATATATTTAAAGAACGGGTTTCAGCTCCTTTGTAAAAATAACTGCTCAACTCATTTTCTAAAGAGGAAAATTTTTTTTCAATGAATTCAAAAACAGAAATAACGGTTTACGAATTAATTCAAGCAAATATAAACTGGTTTTTCTTTCATAAACTGCTTCAAGGTAATTAACTTATTCGTTAATTATTGTTATAACTGTGAAAAATTAATTAAACGAAGCACTGAAAGATGAAAAACAAACAAAATTAATAATAATAAAAAAAATGGAAGGAATAATGCTCAATTTTATAGTGGTGCCAAATTTTTTAGATTCCTTACAAATTAAAAGACATTTTCTTTTAATATTTTTTTAATAAAATAATTTGTACGCTAAAAAAATTATGAATTCTAAAAAAAAAAAAAAAAAAAAAATTAGATGAATACTTAGATTTCTAGTCCGATGATTTTTAATTTAGAATCGCTTTTTCTAAAAATTTAATAAGCTTTTGAAATGCAAATGAAATTTTCATTTATGCTTGACAAATCATCAACGCTAATTTGATTATTTAGAAGAATTAAACAACTAAAAGATGAAGCGAGATTTTCTTTTTTGTATTATGTATTATTTTTTTTAGCTGTTTAACAGTTATCAAACGCATGGCTTATATCATGCATTGAACTTATTTTCTTGTATTAGCTTTTGAATATTTTTTCCATATGGTGTTAATTAAAAAATTACAAATTATAAGAATATGGAAATGAAGTTGAATAGAAAATAAAGAGAATTCCACGGAGTATCGGACTGCCTGACAAGTGGACGTTTGGGAAAAAGTGGAGATATGTTTTATTTAATTGTAAATTGGCATTTTAAATTATATTAACTTATATTAGTAATAAAGATTAATGTGTGTGTGTGTTGGTGCTGAACAGACCATTTAACTTAGACCTACCAAATTTGGCACATATATACACGTTGGAAGATAAAAATATGCACCTCGGAAACATATTAATTTTTTAAAAAAATTAGAATTTTAATAAATTAAAAATGATGAGAAATGTTGGCATTTTTTCACATTAACTGCTGAAATTTAATTGCGAAGAAAGGGTTTTCAGACTATTCAAAAATTAAAAAGAATTAGTTTTGTAATGACACCAGTTTAATAGTCGTGCGAAGTTCTTCTGAATTTTGATATCCTTTAAATTATAACAAGGGATTGATTACATTATTGCCCTGAAGCTCAAACTGTTTTCATAGTTTTATAAACTTTATGACAGTATGATTTTTTCCCCATTGTTTGAAAATTAAAGATTAAAATTCTGTTTAATATCTATATAGTTTTAAAGACAAATAGAAAAAATAAAGTTACAATATAGCGAAATTTAAAAGATAGATAATCCGGACATTTACCTTTTTAATTGCGGTATGATATAATGGAAGTGGAACTGTCTGCATTAGAAAGATTCATATAAAAAATAAATAAAATTTAAGTAAGACAATTAAAAAACATCATGGTGTTAATGTCAGACAATAGGGTGAATATGAGCATGGAGTTATATTTAGACGCCTCATCTGAAAAATAAGTATAACCAATATTCCCGGGGCACGAACTGGTCGTCTGAGGTGGTTATTAATCTATAAAAATGTGTTAAAAATGATATAGATTCCTTTAAAAGTTATGTAACTAACTTCCTTACTTTTTTGATATGCACTTTCATCAATTGTATTTCTGACTGTTTCTGCATGGCATTAAAATAAAGAGAAATAGAATTAAAATATTCAAATAATTAAGTATCTGCTCTGCATTTCCATCATTAATCACACACAATTAATTGCGGAACTTCCAATGTGACCCATTAGATGAATGCGATTATTGGTGCAACTATGAAATTGCGAAGCAACTTTTCATTGCTCAAAAGTTTGATAAGACACTTAAGGAAACATAAGTTATTAGCCGCGCCAGCATATTTTCATACTTCATTTGACCACTTGAGCATATATAAAATATTTTGCTTATTTAATATTATCATTTATATCCTGAATTAATTTATGAATTTTCATCAGTATTTGATGGATTATATAAGTTACGGTACACATTAGCAAATAGGAAAATGCAACTTGGAATCAAATAATGTTATTAAATTAATAATTAAAATAATTTATTTTTTGCCTTCTGTTGCTAGCAGAGACTTATTGTCAGAACTACTGTTCATTTCAGTATCATGAGACGACCACTTTTCGACGATTCTATGTCACTAAGGGGTGAGACGCGGAGGGATGTGCACATTTCCGGCATTAATTTTATTTTTAAATATAAATATCTTCACCTTCCATCTTTCGTCTTACCACTAATTTGTCGAATGAAACCCATCCTAACGCATGCGCAAAAGCACGGATGGTTTTAGAATCCGTTGGCAAACAATACTTTCTTCGTATCCTTCTTAAACTTATAGCTAGGAAAAGTAGTAGCATTTCAAAGATATAAATATTTGATTAAAGTACTAAAGTAAAGTAGACTTCCAAGTACCGACAGAATGTGAAGATTTAATTTTAAATTTCCTTTTACTGTTCAATAAGTTTTATGCAAAAAACGGTTGCTCTTCCATGATTGGTTCCTAAATTGGAAAAGCCTTTTAAAGAGACTAAAATGAATGGAACTGTCGAGTCTCTTTGTAAAATATCTGCTAAATTCCACAGCATAATAATTTTTCTCAGGATTATCTTCCTTGTAAGTCTTTTGTAGCTATAAGCCGCAATGTGCCTACATAATTTAAAGTCTCATCTTACCCCTTTGCCTTTAAAAGCATGGGCCTCTAAAAGTTCTCCAAATAACTTTCCCTTCTTAACTGTGAAAGTTAAACGCTGAGAGCACTTGCAGATAATTCCTGCATGCAAAACTTTGTCCCAAAAAGTTGCGAATAAGAGCTGAAATTCTCACTGTCAGCAAAGTAATTAAATTTAATGAATCGTTGCCCAGCAGAGCTTAGGCGGAAATCAAGCCAAGGAACAATATGCAAATTTATTTCCTTTTTGTTTTAATTTAGTGTAAGTCCTGATTAAATTCGCTTGAAAAATGCCTAATCGTGTTGCGTAAGGCGGATTACCTTTTCATCGTGCAGAGTTGGCAAGCATATATGAATTTTCAGCAAGCTTTTCATAAAATGTAGTAATGCGAGATGGGTTTAAGTGTATTTTCGTACCAAATTAACACACGTAATCCACTCTGAAATTTCGGTTAAAGAGAGAGAAAGGAAGAAGTTAAAGAAGGAAATTTATTTAAGTTAGTGCATACACAGCTAGCAGGCTTTAATTTTGTGAACTATTCTGACTTACCCTCGGAACAATGAAATACTTTTCAAAGCTGTTGCGTAATAAATGACATTGATTTTGGATTATTTAAAAACATCAACAAACAGTGCATTTCATCAAAATATTATTAATGTTAAAACAAAAAAGTAAAATTATTAATTTGTAATGAGAGCTACGGAACAGAGTGCGCAACGAATTACTAGTGTAGAAAGCTCACTTTCTTCAAAAAGGAATTTCTGATGAAGATTTATAAATTTTTTTTGCACTGCTGCTTTCTCCTTCTCTTCCTCATAGGGACCATGGTATCCTGGTGGTAAGGTCCCGGCTTTGGAACCAGAGGATTTCAGGTTGGAGACCGGATTCCACCAAAGAACCGTCGTGTAAGCGAGCCTGGTGCACTTTAAATCCGTCGGGGCCAAACGTCGTCTCACTGGTGTGGTGCGGAAGTTTGGAGAGGGGTGCCAGCTTAGGTGTCGTCCTCATCATCTGACCACAGTTCAAAATTATGAGGTCCGTCCCCAAATAGTATTAGTGTTGCTTTAAAACCGGACGTTAATATAATTAAACTAAACCAAACCATAGTAATTACAAAAATACTGAACTTCGTTTACAGCAGTGTAAGGTGCCCTAAAGGCTGATGGCGAATTTTAAAAGAACGGCCAGGAGAATAGTAACGAGTCACTTTTGCAATAAAACATGGGGTCTGAAAAGCAAAAGGAGGTTTTGCTTCAATGAATTCAAATAAATAAAGAGAAAGATAAAACAGAGGATAAAAGGCTCTGCACACATGCTAATAAAACGAGAAATTCACAGCAGCACAGCAGTCTTGTTACACGAATAAAGAATTGTAAAGCGTATATCTATCTCTTCAAACGGAAAGTATTTTGAATACTTATTTTAAGTACTCCAGAAAATGGTTATCGATACCCCATCTTACATATCACTATAGTGAAGAATACTTTCGAAACAGCTTCCTCCAATTAGCTTATTGGTATTGATGGTTGGTTGACTGGTACATTACCATGTCAAAAAGGGACTTACACCTAAATTCGAGACTTGTTAGAAGATCATTTACATGACTGGTAATTTGTAGAATTGCAGAGGTTTATTGAATCTGTAACGTTTTTTGGCAGTTTAATCAATTTATTTTCTTTGAGAGTCTTGACACACAATTTTAGCATTGGAGAGAAGGTCATATAACTGCATCAGGTATGGTTTTTTTGTTAAGGAATATGACGGCTGATTGAGATTAGAGACTCATCTCTTGAGGAGGCTGCTTCACCATGCCCTTCCAGTGACTTTGTTGGATATGTGTTGCTCGAGTAAGTCTTCACCGAACCTGATTGCCAAGGCTGGACTGGGGGCTTACATTCAGGGATACCATTATTGTATTTGTCATTTAGTATGACATTTAATATTCATTTTGTAGTAACGACTTGTAGTATCAGGTATATACATTCCATTAAATCTGTGTCATATATTTTATCTGATACATCCTTCTCTTACGCTTAATTCATAATGAAGAACCCTTTCTATGGCTCTCATTTGTGTTTTCGAGCTCATGTTCTATTGGCCTGATTTACTCTTAAAGTTTTAAAACGGCGTTTTGAAACACCTGCATAAGAATATTAATATTTTACGGAAAGATTCATGACTTTAGCAACAGAAATTGTTATTCTTTTTGCAAAGGAAAACCTTTTATAGTGGATTCGCGATATTCGTCAATCTTCAGCCCATTTTCCCATTTTTAAAGTTGTCTGACCCTTTGTCTTCTTCATGACTGACAAAGAAAGTAATTAAGTTTGATAATCCTGTTGAAAATAATTGTGTTTTCTACATACATGACATGTAATTTCCAAAGTCCCGAAATTATTATTTTTTGTCATGTTTTGAAGGGCCACGGTGGCCTGGTAATAAGGTCTCGGCTTCGGAACCGGAGGGTTTCAGGTTTGAAACCCGATTTCGCCTAAAAGCCGTCGTGTAAGCAGGTCTGAGGCATGCTAAATCCTTCGGGGTCAAACGTTCTCCTTCTGGTGTAGTGTCGAAGATTGGAAAGGTAGGGTACCCGATCAGGTGTCATCCCCGTCATCTGACCGCGATTCAAAATCGCGAGGTCCGTCCCAAAATAACCCTAGTGTTACTTTAAAACGCAACATTAATAAAACTAAACCGTTGAAGAAAACCGTAGGTACCTCTAGGTTAAAATGTGAATGTGGTCGATTCGTCGACACTGTTTAATATCATCTGTTTTGGATTATACGCATTGCAACTAAATTTATAGAAGTTAAAGAAATCAAATAGTGGAATTCGGTACAAATGATTCTTTTTCTTGTAGAAGACATTTTTATTCTGTTTTCTTCTCCTATAACTAAGCCAAAAATTAAAAATACAATGTTTATAGACATCAAAAAAGGGAAAAAGTGTTGCTCCTAAATATTGTAGAAGCTTTAAACTGCAAAATTTAATCGAAGATGATTACAAAAAATGATATTTTCATTTTCAGTCTTAATTTTTTTTTACTAAGCTATGCGTATCTTCAAATAAATATAAGTAGTTATATTTTTGAAAAAAAAAATGTTATTCTTTTATTTTAGGTACAATTCCACTGTGCACCCTTCAGTCATTTTAAGACTATCACTGTAAAATCAGCCTTCCACAAAATAAACTGCTTCATCTAATCACTTTCCATTAATTGGGAAGGCATATTACATAACGGTTTTTAAATTTCAAAATGCATACAGCTAATGTGTGCTTTTCTAAAGTATTAACGATAATTCTAAAACCGTATTATTTCCAGAGGATTATCGTCTTTTGTTTCCATAAGCTGCAGTGCACAAATATAGTTTAAAGCTTCGTCTTTCTCCCTTGCTTCTAAAGGTGTGGCCTCTAAAACACAAAATAACTCTCCTTTCCCAACAAAAGGAAGAGTTAAGCACTGAGTGCACTTGTAGCTGAATTCTGCGCACAGAACTTCGCCCCAAAAAGCTGTGAGGTAGGAGCTGAAATGCTCACTGTCAGCAAAGTAATTAAATTTAATTAATCGTTGCCCAGCAGAGCTTAGGGGGAAATCAGGGTTAGGAACAATGTGCAGATTTTAATTCCTTTTTGCGTTAATTAAGTCTAAGTCCTGATTAAATTCGCTTGAAAAATGCGTTACCGTGTGGCAGAGGGTGGATTATCTTTGTATCGCGCAAGTTGACATGTATACATGAGTCTTTTCATGAAGTTCAGTAATGCAAGATAGGTTTATGTATGTTTCCGTATCGTATTAACTAACAGGCATATTCACGTGCTAAAATTTCTTTTTGGAAACTGAAAGGTGTGGATGTTTAGTTTAGGCAAGGGTAAGCTAAATTAAGCCAAGAGGCACTGGTTAACACCAGTTAATTTTCTTGAATACTAGTTAATTTTCTAGAAATTTATTACTTATTCCAATTATATCTTTCAGCTCTGTTATTGTGCTCAGAGTGAAGCAAACTGTAACTGATAAAGATTGGTATTAATTTTTGCTATTAAATAATCTACGGTACATATCTTGGAATATCGAACTAATTAGTTGCAAATATTCTGCGGTTTGTAAAAGATATCAACACGATGAAATAATAGTTTCACTCAACTTTGGTTAATGAAAATAGAGCTCAGTTGTGTTTTTTTCTTGAATCACTTTATAAAAAGAGACCGAAATGCCCGCGAATTAGAGGGAAAAAAGGACTTTGCCTTTAACAATGCAAAATATCAGGACTAAATCTGTAGCAAGGACGCACATTGTCTGTAATCAAAATAAGAATTAGGGACACATTTCTAAGAATGTTTTGTTTTGTAAAATGGTTGTCTAAGGTTTCATGTCTAAGAATGGTTGATTGTAGTTTACTCCACGCGCTTCACAACATCTTTCGAAGTAGTTATTGAATTCAGTAATAACTTAAACCTCTTACCTATTTTATTTTCTCTATTATCTTATTAGATATCTTTCGTTTTAGAGATGTGCTGTCTTACTTATTAAAATAACAATCCGTAAAATTTTATGTGCGTGGATTATACGTAAATTTTGTATCGAATTAGAGCGTTTTAGAATAGTTTAACTTATAAGTTTGGTAAGTGACAATGCAATGTATGTATGGCCCATTGGCATGGCGATTAAAAGGTTGACTATTTCGTTGTGCGTTCACTTGGTAATGAAATATTATAACGTTACTTATTCTAAAGCGTTAAACAGAAAAAAAGATACGCATTGTTCCAATTTCTTGTTGAAAAATAGATTAATCCGTTGTTTACATTTTTACCCCATCGCTATATTGAAAAAATAAACTCTATAAAAAAATGTATACAGTGCTTTCAGAATAGAAAAGACATTATAGAAATCTTAAATTACAAAAGTTATTCAAAGACATAATAGAATAAATGCTGTCTATTATAGTTTTATGAAGCCGAATTTAACAATTCTATTTAAATCAACATCCCTTTTTGAAACAACATGAGGCCTTTTTTGGTACGGACCACATAATTCTAATTAGTAGCCAGATGATAAGGACGATGAATCAAACACCTTCACGCACATGTTTCAAAATCTTTGCGCCAAGCCAAAGAAAATTTAAATTGCACCATGATTGACAAATGCAATAAATTTCGGAGGAATAAATATTTGAATCTGAAATTGTCATATCCCGAGTTGAGAGCCGCCCCACAGGGGGGGGGGGACCTCGTAATTGAGGATGAAAAGCTTCCGGAATGGGGGTTGGTCCTAGCCACCCCTGTGGATACACGGAAAGGTGAGTGTCTGGCTTCTCCTGTCGATGACGGGACATACTTCCTTAGGGAAGGGTTGTACCGTGGCCGGTGACGGACCTTAGTTCCCACCAGTGTTGTTGTCGCGGCGGTCCGGTCATTCAAGTTTTTGTGTGTGCCTATCGGCGAGTCGGAGTAGTCAATTTGCGTTCCTAAAGTCGAGAGCTTATCACTGAGTTACTATGATTCTCTCTGATCCCCGCTTTAAACATAATAAAGTGTATTTATCCGAAATTTTATGCTATGCCTCCCTTGTATAATTTTCGAGTAATTAAATAACAAAAGTTCTTTTTGCAGAATAAAAAAACTACTTTATTTTATTTAACTTAAGATAACTATAGAGCAATAACATATTTTTGAAATATTTTAGCAAGGACAGTGTCTTCGTGATGTTGTTATTGAACTGATTGATAGAACAAATGAAAGTTGTGCAAGAATATGATGGTCAGCCAAAGACATCCAATGCTTCTGAAAGACTCATTCACTTCGATTGTCAGTTGCAAGTTGACCCTCATTTGTCCTTTTCACCAGCAACTTTAATATAATTTAAGTCCAGACGTATCATTACGATATTAACATTATTGCTATCTACCAGGAAAGCGATATTTTTTTGCACATTTAGCACATTTAATTCATATATTCGAAATGATCCCATGAGATATATATGAGATTTGCAACTATAAACGATAACCATCTCTCATGTCTAGGCATCCGGGTCCTAAAATATAGAATCGACACTTTAATAAAATGAGTATTGTGATTAAATACAAAACATCCATCATGGATCTCTTCTGTAGGTGGTATGCTCTATTTAAATGTGGTTTGCGTAACTACATCACCATTAATATGTTCTTCTAAGAAACAGAACACACATACTTATTCGACGAATTCTCATACCCAAATTTGAAGTGCCATACCCCGGTGGAATTTATTTTCCAAAAATTATTTACATTTAAAGCAACATTTTATATCAATAACAGAAGGTCCAAAAGTATCATCGCAATTGCTATACAATTGTAAGCATGATATTGTTTAAGGTGTACGTACACACTAGAAGTTTTTTTCTGCAATTTTAACTTTCAAAATCCAGTTTTTTCACAGTAGGTTATTAAAATATGTTTAAACTCATTTCAGTGAGAAAAAACCATATGACACTAATTATTAATTAATTAATTAATATTTAATGAGCTAATTAGCCTATTTTTTGAAACATGATATCTTAAATTCTAATTTGTACAGACACACAATTCTAGTTGAAAATGATGCCTAATATTAGTCTTCATGTTGTCTGCCTCAATCAAGTTATAAAAATACATAGTTTTTTTAAACAATTTTTTCATCAACGATCAAAGAAAAAAGCGAGATTTTTTCTGTCATTTTAACTTTTAAACAGCTATTAAAAATTTATTTCTATAAATATAACTTTGATTGTGGCACAAAACCTCCGCTATTTCATACAGATTATTTTGATTAATAAATAATTGTTTTTAGTTAATTTCTTGTTGAGTTATGATTGTTTGAATGAAGCAACATAGTGGGAAAATATCATTCTTCATAAAATGAGTTTAAATAACGCCGTAACTAGAGTTTTTAATGCAAGCACCTCAAGAAAAATAATTATAACTCGAGAAAGATTTCGAATATTGACAACATCTTGGTATCGTTTGAAAGCTAAACGATTAGAGAACATTATTAAGTAATAAAAAAATATTCGATATTTTGAATGATTTTCGAAGTTTCAAGTGTGTACATACACCTTAAATGTTTCCCAATAAAAAATATCAAACCACAGATTAAGTACTGTTAAACCTTAATTTTTCTCATACTTTTAATTTTTTGTAAAATGGAAAATCTGTTTTGATAGGCCATTTCAATTTCAGTTCTACATATAAAGCACGATGTATAGTAAAATCACTTTCAAAAAGCAAAGATCCTCACTAATATCGACAATTGTTTTCGGGTAATCAAATTTAGGATTCTAGAATTCTTCTAATACTTTTTAATGCCACCTACAGAAATTAAATAGCGAAATCGATGCTATCTATAGAAAATTAAACATAGAATTTGATGCCAGCTATAGAAAATTAAACATGGAAATTTAATTCATGTATAAAAATTAAGCATGGAAATTTGATGCCATTTATAGAAATCAAATATGGAAATTTGAAGCCATCTTTGAAAATTAATTATAGGAATTTGATGACATCTATGGAAATTAAATATATTAGTTTTGATGCTTTCTATAAAAATTAAACACAATATTTTTGATGCCATCATGCGAAGCTCGTTATTTATGTCTCTTCTTCAATCGGATATCATTAAATAAATAACATGGGGGAATTCTATATACTACTTAATATTGAAACACGTACTCGTGATTTATATTTAAGAAAAACAAAATTAAACAACTAAAAATATTACCATTCACAATATCGCAATGAAGTTGCACATTTCTTTATGTAATTCCATATAATTTTAAATATGGGCCTGTTTAAGAGATTGCACAGGATTTTCGAAGATTCATTGCGTACACATAACCATAATGAAGCTTCGTAGAATTGTGTTTTTGGCATAGATAAACATTGCTTGGTAAATCTTATGAATATCTGCTATCCTTTATCCGTTTCCTTAATCGTTATTTTCATGATATGCTAACAGACTTTTTTTTCTTTTCTTTCTCTTCTCTCTGTGCGTGCTCCATTATTTCGTCGTCTTCAGCAAGCGAAATAGAGACAGGAACAAAATTGCTTACATATTCTTAACACTGAACCCTCCTCTTCGATAAACGAAATTATATTTCGAATATTAAAAGTAATTTTTTGAAATTGTTTTATTTGTCATTTCAGATTTAAAGTTTATATCTTCTAAAGAGCTATGCTCTGGATATTGCCTTGTTAAATGATATTCGGTTACAACAGAATTTATCATATACTTGTCGCCCTTGGCGACCAACTGCATCGTCGGAATTATTGGTTATATTTCATTTTTGTTCAATCATTTAGATATAACTTCATATTTATCAAATTGTCAGACATTAAAGCCGTGTTATTTTAATTGTTATACGAATGCTATGTTTATATACTATATGAACCTTTGTAAGCAATCCTATGATATCATAACTCAATTAAAAATGTAAATGTCTAGATCCATCTTTTTAACTTCGGGGTATTGCAACTTCGCCTTTTTTTAGCAAAAAATTATTTTTTAGATAATTAGAGAAAATTATTTTTTAAAGAATTGCCAAAATTCAGGAAAAATTCGCACGATTATTAAAGTGGTATCATAAAAAAAAAATCTTAAAGATCACGAAATGTGAAATGAATGTGAAAATGTTTTTCTAATGTAATATATTCGGTAATATCATTTGGTTTTTTTGTAGTGCAATATCAAAAATATCAATGTTTAGCTTGAGTTTTAGTTAATTAAAAATCTTATTAAATTTTTTAAGAAATCGCCCCGAATTGCACATTTGTGCCCCCCAGAGTATATATGTGCCAAGTTTGGTAGCTCTAAATCAATTTTTCTGTCCTGTAGAGTGCCAAAACACACACACAAACACACACGCACACACACACACACACACACACACACACACACACACACACACACACACACACACACACACACACACGCAACACACACAGACACACACCTGACCGGAGAATGTTGAAATCCTTTTATTTCTGCATTCAAGGTAACATATATATTGATTTAAATGTATATTATGTTGGAGATGCATATGCTGTTTGGAAATAGTCTAGAATAAATCTTTAATACCAAAATTTATTCGGTAATTAAAATGAATAGAGATATTCTGTACAAATTGATAAAGTAATACGATGTACGTGCAATGTCATTTGTTTCCTATTATCCTATTATTTTCCTCATAATAGAAAAACTGATTAAATGGCCACTGGGTAACCTTTAGTTGGATTGCAATCATAACCAGAAAATATCAAATTTCTAAATCTATTCGGCTAATAAATGTTTTGACATGATTACTTTTGATAATGGCTAGTTTATGCAATAGGCATAAAGCTGTGTCATAAAATATTGTTGCATAAAGAGTAATAAGAAAAATACCTCAGTAAACAATAAAATAAATCCCAGTGAAATAATATTCAATATAATAAAACATTCTTTTTACACATTTTATCTCTCTGTATTTTTGCACGTACAGGAAGTATGACCTTTACACAACGGATGTAGACGTTTTATTAATAACCATTTGGAGAGGTTAACCCTAGAATTTTCCTTTTTCCTTTTCTTAATCTTCCATCGGGTACATCTCAGATATGAGGATGAGAAGCTTCTGGCATGCTTCGCAACCCTGGTGGCCACAGAAATGGTGTGGGATCGCTTATCCCCTACCAATGGCGGGACGTGCCTCCCACGGGAGAGGTTGTACCTTGGTCGGTGATGACCCTTAGGACTGAATTTAGTTCCCATCAATGTTGTCGCGGCAGTACGGTCATTCAAATTTTTCCGTGCGCCTCAGTGGGGCTTGAAGTAGTGATACTCGCCTCCCCCTTAATGATGATTCCCCCCTCCCTTGAACATTTTGTATCATGGGGAAAGCCGGACCTATCACGAGATCTCAGAATTTTATTGTTTTCGGAATCAGCAGACGAGACAAAGAGAAAGGGTGAAAACATTAACAGGAATATTTCCCTCTCCTTCAGACTTTATTTTTCTGATTCTGGGACAATTGAAATTTGGAGATTCATCAAAACCTCCAGGCTGAGTTTTTTACCGATTGCAATACTTTTTCTTTGTATACTTCATATACGAGAAAATAAAAGAGACCCAGATGCATATTAATTTATTCGAAATTTAAAAAAAAAAATATCAAGTATATATCTTTTATATTTGATATTTGAATACACAAATTTCTATTTATATGTAATCAAATTTTTTAAGCTTATTTTTTCTTAATTCTGGTTTGTGAAGATGGAATTTTGTAATTGAATGTTTTGATCATTTCCTTATACAGTAGAATTTTAAAATTCATAATAATTGTTTGTTTCCGATGACAATGCAATATTTTAATTAATTCTTAGATTGAAAGATCAAGTAATGACTTGATTGAGTTAGATTTTAATTGCATACTACAAGCACTATCTGAAAATGTATTGGAGAAAAAGAAAATATAAGGTATTATAATGAATTATATTAAATATTTAAAAATAGATAGTAAAAATAATTTTAAGAAAGCACGCTTTTATTATTAAATTAAGATATAGAAAATATTTCATCTAATATATAAAGAGGTAAATAAATTCGTAAATGAATGAGACGATGAAAACGATTTCATCTATACTTATAATAAAGCTCAATGTGTGTGTGTGTGTGTGTGTGTTGGCGCTCTACAGGCCAGGTCATTTGATATACAGCTATCAAATTTGGTACATGTATACCTTAGAGGTCGGAAATGTGCACCTGGGGTCCCTTTTTTTGAAATTTTAATTAGAATTTTTAATTAGAATTAATTAATTAAAAACTAACTTTCCCGCCAAAAAAATCTTCCATTTTCCCCACTGCCAACTTTTGCGCCAAAAAATTCTTCCATTTTCTCCACCGCCAAATGAGTAAGGCTTTAGTTTTTTTTTTCTCCCAACAGTAATAAGGCTAGGGTTAACATTTTTAGGCGGATTATTTCAAACGATTCTGTTTATTTTCTTAATGTTTTATGCATTTAAAATGAAACATTGTTAATTAATTCATGTTTCAGATTCATTCTGAAGTACTTTTGAATTAAAATAGCACAGAATAAAGGAAATTAAAAATGTCTAATCCTCATAGCGTTACCCCAACTGGCGTAGAAAAATTCACGCATTTGCGTTAACGTAACTGGCGAAGAAAATTCACGCATGCGCACTGTGCGCAACCATTCACGCATGCGCGCAACCATTATCAACGGATGATTTAAATTATTTTTAGGTTAGTTGCATGCTTTTGCAAGTAAATTGTATTTATGTTAGTTATATATTTTTTGTATATGCTTATAGTTTTAAGTACATCGTTTTTTAAGTAGTTTTTTTTAACCTGTTTTCAATGATTTAAATTATTTTTAGGTTAGTTGCAAGCTTTTGTAATTAAATTGTATTTATGTTAGTTATATATTTTTTGTATATGCTTATAGTTTTAAGTACATCGTTTTTAAGCAGTTTTTTTAAACCTGTTTTCGACCGATTATTTTAAACGATTCATTTTATTTTCTTAGTGTTTGATGCATTTAAAATTAAACATTGTTAATGAATCGATCTGTTCATGGTGAATCTGAGAACATTTTGTTGACAAATTCTTGAGATATTACATAAATTAAGAAAGATTTTCTTTAGTGCCCATAAAGTTTAAACGCTCAGTGACTCTATTATCAGTAATAATATTATTAAAAAAATGCTTTGTTTCAGTAAAAAATATTATTATATTAATTGCAGATTAATCATTTACACTTTAATTTAAACCATAAATTCTACGAAGGGTAACATAAAATTAGAGAGATACATATCACGTTATGACTGAAGACCTTTATAATATTATGAGTGAATTATATGACTATCGAAATTTGAAGTTTTAAAATATTTTGCTGAAGAATCTATTAAAGTTGGAATTGCGTAAAATATTTAATGGTACGACCGGAGTTTAACCTCCTGCTTTTCGCAATTTTTAAAAATCGCCAACAACGGCCTTGCGAAATGTTCAAAAGCAAAGGAGCAGATGTTCAATCATACTGCATAATAAAGATTGCCGGCTTTGGCGCCTTATCGCAACTTGGCGAAGAAGGGGGTTAAACTCCGGTTCAACTTATTTAATTATTAAAATTTAAACGAACATTAAGATTGGCGAACCGGCTGGTCGCCAAAGGCGGCTAGTAAGAAAATAAAGTCAGAATAAATATCATGGTGAAGAAAATTCACAAAAAGGCTAAAAAAATTCAAATTATGGGACAAATTTACACTTTTCTTAAAGTGTTTAGATCTGTACTTCACGCTTTAGAATTTTTATTTTGATCCCCATATTTTACATTTTAGAACATCAAAAAATGTCGTTTAGAATGATAATTTTTTTATGAATAATAACTTTAAATTATAGACTTAACTATTAAATTTTTTTATCACTCTTCATTATTTTAAATAAATGTACTTACTGTAAATAAAAATAAAATACTGAACTGAATGACGAAAGGTTTAAAATCAGCAGTGCTCGGGAAATTCATTTATAAAAGTATGCCTATTCTTTAATAATAGTGCGAAATTGAAATATAAATAAATATTAATAAAAATAAATATAAATAAAATTAAAGATGAGGATAACCTTATAATCAATAGTAAAAAAGAAGTTTTGGCTTTTCTAAAAGATAACGATATTAATAAACTTAATATTTATGATTTTGAAAATTTTCACACTAATCTACCTCATGAAAAATTAATAGATGTCTGTACTTTTATATATGATGAATATTTAAATAGAGAGATTATTACAAAGAGTAATTGGCTAGAATTATGTAAATTTAATATTGCCGAAAATTACGTTTTTAACGGAATTAAATTTTTATAATCAAGTAAAGGGAATTCCAATGGGGACAGCTTTTTCGAATGCTGTCCCCATTGGAATTTTCGAATTTTCAATATTTTTCTACATTATTATGAGAAAAAATAATTAAACACAATTTAATAAACGGTTGGAGATATAATAATGAATTACTTTTGTTAAACTTAGATTATACTAATGTTGTTATTAATTGTTATCCAAAAAATTTAGTTTTAACTGAAACAAACGAACATCAACTTAAACTACCTATACAAATTTAAATATAGGAATTTCTAATGGAAAAACTTTAGTAGGTATTTACGATAAAAGGGATGAATTAAAATAATTTGATTTTTCCCAAAACTTTTACAATATAGCAGTTTTAATAAGAGAGAGTTTTTTATTTTCTAACTTATTCCGTTTTTCACAATAAAGATAAACTTTCTAGTTTATTAAATTTGATTTTTAACTCAGAAGATGGGGCTGAGGTCCTTCAATTACTTCTTATGATGAGGAGGCACTCTGACGAAGCGTGATAGGCGTACGCGGCTTTAAACGTGGGAAAATTAAATTTAGTTTAACTTGGTACATCTGCAGTAATAGGTTTACTTTCTTCACATAGTTTTTTTTGGAGCTTTACTTTTAATTGGTATGGGCTTTGCTTTCATATTTTAATGATATTTTTTGGTCTTGTGATAAAATAATCTTTTAATTGTTTGGTTTTATTCAATTCTGCTATGTTCTTGCTTAGATTTAGAAAATTTGGAAATAATTTTGCTTGTTATTGTGTAATTTATTGTCTTTCATTTTGTGATACTAATTTTATCTCCAAA
Organism: Argiope bruennichi; assembly: GCF_947563725.1. Classification (NCBI taxonomy): domain Eukaryota; kingdom Metazoa; phylum Arthropoda; class Arachnida; order Araneae; family Araneidae; genus Argiope; species Argiope bruennichi. The sequence continues at coordinate 123,301,979 of NC_079158.1, forward strand.
ACCTCAATTTCTTGGGATTTTCGTGTCAAGAAGGGACAATATTTCTGGACGAAAGTTAGACCCTTCACAGAAAAAATCTCCGGTTTGAATCCCTGCCTGAGGGTGACCATTGTGAAAGTCTTCAGGACGGATTCATCATATCTTTCTTTTTGGTTTCTTTTTGTATTAAACTTAATATTTATTTCTAATTTAGTTAAGTTCATTTGTGTTTTAGTTGTAGCAGTATTAGTTCTCTCTAAATACAATATATCTTTTATCAGTTTGGTTCAGGAAATATTTATTTTAAATTAAACTTCATAATGGTTGTTTTGGGATCGATAGTTTCAAATTTACTAAGATATTCTTAGCACTCTAACATTATAAAGAAAGAAGGTTTCACACTTCTGCGCTTAAAATTGGCCTCATTATGAAGCTTTGAACATCGCTATTTTAATTAATTTCTATTACCATCACGACCCGTCACTAATAAATAGAAATGGTACATATCCAGGCAGGTGAGATTATTGTTTAGCTTCTGTGCACCCGTACCATAATTTCTTGGAATTTTTTTGATTCGCATGTCTTAATTTTCTCGTGCATGAGAGAAATATTAAAACACGAATCAAGAGAATTTTAAGCACTCATCTTCGTCTCTGTGACAAATATCGTCATTATGTCCGATACTTTTGAGGCGTCCGACGATCTCTTTTCCTTCGCTGTCGACTTTGAAATGACCTTCACTTCTACAACTTCGAGCAATCCCATACTCATTTCCTTCAGACAATTTCTTTTGCACACATATTAAAATAAAGTTGTAAAATAAACGCTTTTCTCCTCTATTACTCTGTGTTACAAGCTGTGTTGTAACATGTTTTAAAATTATATAATTTTTTTTGTTCTAATCCTCACACCTTGTTGTTTCTGAAGTCAAATTTTTCATAAGTATTTTCATCAGTTTCACCGATTAAAACTTCACCGATAAACTTTTTCGTATACGAAGTATAGAGAATGTATTGTGATCGCCAAAAAATGCAAATTCCAGATGTTGACAAAACTCCACGTTTTAGATCCCCCCAAGTTCGAAAACTAACTTGGAGAAGTCTATTTTTATACACTTTGGCATTATGTCTGTGACGAAGATAACTTTTTGAGCTCAACGAATGGCTCGATGTCTTTGTTATATGATTTTTATACCAAATTTTTAGATTTCTATCAAGATTTGAAGGAATTCCATTTAGAGGAAGTCGGTTTGTCAGAATATAAGTTAACACGATGGTCACAAAAATGAAGGGAGCCAGATGGATCAAATTTTGTACTCAGCAGATTTAACATCTGAAGTGTAGATACCAATCACATTTTGAGCCAAATCCAACCAGGGGGGTGGATACACCGTCTGTCGATCTATCATTTCAGAAGTATGTGAAACGCGACAACTCAAAAACGCAATGATTTAAATATATGAAATTTAGTATGCAATTTTATGATTACAATTGTAGTTTTATGTCAAAGTTTTGTGTTAATTACTTAAAAACATCATATTTAAAAAGATAATTTCAATTTTCGGGTATCTATTACCAAATGCCAAAGAATAATTGCGAAAAATAATCAAGAATCACACAAAAGATTCAGTAGGAATGCTAAATGAAAGCCAAAGATTAATATTATGTAACTATAGTTCGACAATTCTCTGCAAGGCATTCGTAAACGGCCCCCATTTAATACGAGTAGAGGGGGAGGGGGGATAAGACCTTTATTGGAGATTATGCGAGAAAGTTTTCCGGAGGCCACTTCCGCTGGTTTCCTCTATCTTCTCTCAGCCTTTGTTTCCACTTGCATACAAATGTAGTGAGAAATGATTCAATCCTTTATCTTCGTGAAGGATCTCTAGCGGAAATGATTCAAGTGTCCTTTGAAATTTGTCCTAATTGACGATCGGTTAATAAACATCATTAAATTAAGAAGTATATTCATTAACGAATTGCCTATTTCATCCCAAGGGAGTAAAAGCATTGCTAAATTGCAACAACGTCGCAAATTCCTCTTACGAACAATTCTGCCTTTTTTTTTTCGAAGAATAAAGTATTGTAATCGTCAAAAAAAAAAAAAATCAAGTTTGAGATTTTGACATATCTTTTACGTTTCAAATCTTCCTAAGTCTGAAAAACATGTTTTTGCATTATGTCTGTTTGATTGTCTATGACAAAGATAACTCCAAAACGCTTTGTGCTAGACGGATGAAATTTGCTATATAGTCTTTAAGATGAAACTTGCAGATTTCTTACAAATTTTGAGCAAAATCCATTCCGAGGAAGTATCTGTCCGGCTGTTCGAATGTAAATTAACACGATAACTGCAATACGAAGGTCGATACTTAGATAAAAACCATCCATAGTTTAGACCCCCCCCCTCCCATTAGATTTTGGGCTAAATACAACAAGGGGTTGAAAATCTGTCCTGTCTGTACTTTCAGAAACATGTAAACGCAATGACTTTAATATATCAAATTTGGTATTAGATTTTTTATGATTGTAGATTTTTTTTTGTAAAATTTTAGTTTTAATGGTCAAGAAAAAGGCGTCTGAAACAGAAATACCCTTTTATTAGAGAGTATGCCAGAAAAATGTAAGTAAACCACTCGCACTGATTATTTTCATTCATTGCATTTGTGCATAATGAATGTCGTCCGCTCATATATCCTTGCACACACGAATAAAGTTCGTCACTGCGAACTCTATCTTCTCTAAAAGTTTTCCTTATGATTTTACACTCACCGTGTTGGAAACTTGATGTGATGCATTAGTATCTTAGTTTATCAGAAAATAGTTTTCTGTAGCGTTTTACCATATGCTTGGCGCAGCATAACCAAATGTAACTCTTGCACCAACAGATCGCATAAATAAACAAAGCCTGTTGTGTTTTTCCTATATATTCAATATCAAACTTTATATTGCTATACGCTTGAGCCTTTAAAATTTGCCTTAAGAATTTGGAATCTCCGATACTTTTTCATAAATATTCCAACTATATTTTGCGATAAAAAGGGCAGTGTCTGTATGTTATATAACTAAACGTTCTTGAAAGGCAACCCATAAAATATTCTAAATAATAAAATATTCTAATTACCTTCTGAGCTAACAATTTGTCTTTAATGTCTTTTAAATTCAAGTTTCTGTTGTTTTCTAACAATAACTTCCGGAAGTATTACTTGGAAAAAAAAGATGGTTGTTTCTATATTTTCACTTTCAAAAATTTAAATCTCAAAGCACAATTTTTGTAACGATAAATGTTTGATTCCCAATGCTCTTTTTTTATCAAATTTTTAATTATATTTAAAAAGAACCCAAACAAATTGCGTTTAATTTAATTATTATATGAAGATATACCTTTGAGTGAATAAAGGCAATAATTAGAAATGAGTGCAAAATGAGCGAATTTTCGAAGCAAAAAAAAAAAAAAAAAACTGATTTTTTTCGTGAACTTGTTTAGATATCAGGTTAATATAAATAAAATCAGGAATAAAAATATAAATAAAATAAAAAAATATAAATATAAATAAATCAGAAATATAAATATAAATAAAATTTAAAAAAATCTTATTTCTTAGTGCAACGTATAGTTTATCCAAAATTAAATATAGTTGATACCTACTAGGAGATACCTTATCAAATTGCCATTGATGAAAAATTGAACACGATTTTTGCACTGTGGACGACGGTATTATATTTTCATTTAACCCTTTCTAGTGCAGTGGGAAGTATGCTTCCCACCAAATTTATCAATCATTGTATGAAATTATGTAGGTTGGCATAAGTTCTGACAAATTTTTTTAGTAAGCCAGAAACTTAGATGCTTCAGTTCTTTATCTCAGACAAAATGATGTGTCTTTATATGCTACTTCATTATTAACTAACCAAATTAATTAATGAATCAAATTAAATTTATCTAATAAACTAAATAAATCCCTTTTCTTATTCTAATTTCAAGCCTAAAAATATTTTAACATAATATGACTAGAAAAAAATGGCCCTTTAAAGGGTTAACTCACTGGAAAGAGGCATGTTAGAAATGTAAAAATTTTTGCTAATATAATTCATTCATTTCGTGCACTGAAGATTAAAGAGTAAGGTATAAGAAAAATTCGTCAACATTTAATCCTTTGTATCTTTAAATTATTGGAATTTTAGCACCTTGTTTTCTGCATATTTCGTATACTATAATTTATGCATCGATTGTTTTGATTTTCCCTTTCAAGTTTACTGTTTTATTTGTATGAAAAGTTAACTTTTCAGACGTATTCATAACTTTGATTCAGTGATAAAAAAAAAAAAAAAAAAAAAAAAAATTAGCAGTAAAGGCACTTTACTTAAAACGAAAATTAAACGGCTTGTATATTTCCTCTACGCATTTCGATTACAGAATCACGTAAAATTTCCATTAGTAAAAGAAAAAAAAATATCCTTTGCTTTCTCAATCAAAACTAAAATCTTTTTTAGGATTCGAATCCACACGGAGATGTCTCGAAAAAAAGGAATGGGGGGGGGCGACTGATTTCAGGATCAAAATCATCCCCGTCGCAGTGCACACACAAAAGGTATCTTTTACTGAAAGCAGTAACCCATTCATTTTTTTTTTTACTTCGACTTCCCCTCTCTCCCAATCTTCCATCATCCTTCTGATTTTTTTTCCTGATTTTTTTTTTATTTTTCCGACATCCAAGAGGGGTGATAAAGTCGGGCAACCAGAGAAGAAAGATCGAGTCGACGAAGTAATTGCAAAAGAGATCGCATTTCTGACTTTGCTGGTCCGGAATCGAAATCCGAACCTTCCTGCGTACAGTGAAATTCAACGAAGAGTCCGCCGCCATGGAGAGCACAATGGGGTTAAAATGGAAACTCTTTCCTAATTGATAGAAAGAGGATTGCTTTTGAAAGATGACGTTGCCAGGATCCTGTTCGAACTGTCTAAGATTTAAACTAGTACTTCATTTCACTTAGTCCCGGAACATTTTCTTACCATATATAGAAATAGTGTTCTTCTGGTAAAACAAAACGTAACATAATCTCTACCAATCGAATAAATTGTTACCACTAAATTACTCGAAATAGTTAATAATTTAGTTATAATAGTCAAGAGTTTTGAAGATTATATTTCTATATCTTCCTATAAAATGAAAGAATTAGATTTTTTTCGAACACTTTTAAAAGGAGGGATTTCTTCTTTAAATGATAAGATTGCATTCACAATCCAATTTTGTGAAGATTTGAGATTTGTTGCAATATTTCTTGACTACACAATATTTTTTCATGAAAAAAGAATTAAATTTACTTTTAATGCGCCTGACATTGTCACTGTCTTGGTGTAGTTAAGTCAATCACTTTGTAATACATTTTAAAATATTGAACCTAATTGTTGAAATTTTAATATAATTTATTTTTAAGTAAAAAGATATTGATTAATATTTATATTATAGGCAATCATTTGAGCTTTATTACTATACAAGTCAACTTTGGCTACCCACTGGTTCTTAAGAGATATTCGTTAAGTTTAATTTCAGTTAGATGTAATTTCACGGCCATGATTTTGTCCGACATTATTCGTGTTATTTTCATTGTCTTACATATGTTTTATTCATTGTGTATATGAACTTCCCTAAAGCAAATCATTTCTATGACATCATAACGCGATTAAGGCTGTAAAAGTGCAGTCATCGATTTGGTATTGCCATTTCATTTTTTTATTAATTTCGTAAATTACACAGATATTAAACAGAATCCTACAGCTGTACTTTTAACAATAAAAGAAAATCAATCAATCAAATATTTAATGAAACACTGAAAATAGTTGGAATTCCAGGGCAAAAATGTATTGTTAGGAATCAGGCAAAAAATATTTGTAAAAAATTTGCGCAGCTATTAAATTGGTATCATAAAAACAAATTTTTAAAATTTTTGAAATATTGTAAAATTTATTTTTGTGCAATAGCATTTTCATAATTTATCTCTAAAAATGCTTAATTCTGTTTTGATGTTCAGTTAATAAAAATTTAAAAAAACTTGCTATAGGATGCAATTTCCCATCCTTCAATATATATATATATATATATATATATATATATATATATATATATATATATATATATATATATATATATATATATATATATATATATATGACAAATTTGGTAGCTCTAGGTCAAACGGTATAACACACACACATCTTCATTCTTAGTAAAGATGATTTTAGTTCATCTTCAGTTTAAAATAAAAAATAATTTTTCAGATGTTTTGATGCAGTACAGTAGTAGGATAGCAACTTTCGGTGAGGTGTATTACAATTTTTAAAAAGAGAAATATATTTTCAATAAAAGGTTTACCCTAGTCTTGGTCTTGGCCTTTACCATAATCCAGAGAGTGCCTACATACAGAAGAAATAATTAAATATTGATATAATTTGTAATTAAGGAGCACATATTGAAATATAAAACACAAATTCAGTGGTACATTAACGTTGATCATCTCTTACTTAGTCACATGAAGAAGAAAGAAGAAATTCCTATCAACGAGCAGAAAGAAGTATATATATATATATATATATATATATATATATATATATATATATATATATATATATATGTCCAGATATATAAATGATCACAAAAGAAAACTTCATCTTCTTCCGACATTTTATGTGGAAATTCACAGGTACATGTGAAAAGGCAATAGAAGTTAGGGCTTGAGAATCACTTTTCAACCCTTAACTTATTTCAATTCTAGAAAACTTTTAGTTCATACAATGATAAAAAAAATCATTCGATTAGAATAATATTTTCATCTTCAATCATAAAAAGTTATCGGGTAACAAAAATTTCAGTTTCCATGTCATTTTTATCCATTTGAATGGAATGTTTCATTTATAAATTCGACAAAGATTTCCAGTCTCTTTAGATTTCATTTATATGTCCAATATATCTGATATACTGTTGTTCATAGAGTGAATTAAAAAATCATCTATTGGGACATTGTAGTTATTTGAATGTCAGAAGTACATACTGTTCACAGCTTGGAGGGAAAACGAACAAAATAAAATGCTTAAAATTCAACCAGTTAGGAGTGAGAAACAAAAGATGCACAAAAATTGAAAATAGTTTGATCGAAATATTAACAAAAATAATAAATATAAGGATTTAATTAAATATAATAGGATTTACATAAATATAGTAATAGAAGAAATATGATAAAAGATGGATTGTGCACATAATAATAAATATGATAGGATATACATAAATATAATAACAGAAGAATTATGATAAAACATAAATAATCCGCATAATAATATACCTAATAAATAAAACGAAAATAAATAAATAGAGTTCGTAAAATAAATATAATACGATAAAGATAAAAACTAAAGTATTATAAATAAAAATTATACAATACAATTAAACAAATAAATACATTTTATAATAATAAACGTAATATAAAAATAAGTATAATTGGACAAGAACAATAAACATAATATAATAAATAAGCATAAATATAATTTATAAATTTATTCAACAGGGGCGAAGAACAGAAGGAAAAAATTACTAAACCACTAAAAAAATTTAACCAATATTTCAGTGGTTAAAAAAAAGTTTAATTTATTTAAACCTTGACATTCTATTAAAAATGTCATTTTATTTTCATTCCTTGACGTTTTTTATTAAAATTGTGTGTCTCAATAACAGTAGAGAATTCCTCACTTTGAAAATTATCCCATTTTTTGCTAAAAAAAATAAAGTTAAAATAAGTTTACATAAATATATAAAAATAGTTTAAAATGTACAAAGTAGCAAATTTCGTTAAATATCCTATCCGTGGAAGGATCTGTAAATTTCCGTAAAGCAACGTTTCATGTATAACGAAATTATGGCAGAAACTGAGTAAAAAAAATTCTTTAGAAAATTTTTCTCACTGTTTTGTTGTTTCAGTAATTATTTTAAATTAACGATAAAATTCAGCTAAAAAATTAATTAAGTGCTCTAAGTTAAATGTTTACCGTTCAAAGTTCAATTAAATGTTTATGTTTTTCAATATAAATACATTTTTTGAGGAATGGCCCAGAATTAAGCTTAGAGTGTAAAAATGCTGCGTATTTAAATTTTTTCTAATTTTTACTTTAAAAATATTTTATAAATTTTCATTTCGACAAATTAATAAATTCATACTTATTTCTGTTCATATTATGATATAAAGATGAAAATTAGCTTAGCCTTTTTGATGAAAGGGAGGTAAACTTAACAATTTCAATTCAGCATTTATTAATTAGGTAATATTATTTTTTAAAGGACTATACTAGTATTTAACTTTTTTATTAAATTATTAAACCAAATTGGTTAAATTTAAAATAATCTTATGTTTATTCTCAAAGTATGTTGAAAAAATAGTTCTCTAGGAATTTTTTTAGGCCCTGAATTATTTTTAAATAAATAAAAGAAACAAAGTAAATAATTCTCCATAATTTTTGCAGAATTTCAATTAGAATTAAATTTATTTGTGCTTTTGATCTTAAGCACCAGGTGGCGTTACCACTTTGGAAAGAAATGTTATTCAGAAATGAGTCTCGCATCTTTCGACAGTTTTGAAATAATTTTCGTCTTGAAAGTAAGTTCTCAAAACTCATCGAATATACTAGCAATTTAGTTATTTTCTACTTATTTATAGCTAAAATATAGAATTTAGATTAAAATTATACACTGAATTAATCTAAAATATATAGAATCTAGAATCAAATAATTTTTCTTTTAAATTTTTAATACTCTATAGGTCACCACTCTGTGAAAATGCCGGGAGCAAAGTGCAAATTACCTCCTGTTTTCATTCGAATAACTTTCTATCAAACTGTTGAAAGATCTATGCAATAATTTATAATGAATAAATTTAGTTTGCTATAAGTTAAAAAGGATATTAAATAGGATACTTTAATTCAAATCTGTATTATGATTAAATTAAAATATTAAGTAAAATCTGAAACCAAAAAACATATTCTATTTTCATTAACGCTTGTTGAACCGATTGTTAAAGGTTACTTTTTATCATGTGAGAACATGATGTTGTTTTGGTAAGGGGGTTTTGAAGCTCGAAATCGCGCAGGCAATGAATAAAGCATAAATGGCAATTTTCATCATCATCTTTTAATTACATATATTTTTTTACCTGCTTTTACCAGTATTGCAGTATTATTATGTATGCTTCTTTGGAAGCAGATGCGTTTTTAAAACGTTGACCTGCTTTTCCCAGTATTGCTTTATTATTACGTATGCTTCTTTGACAGCAGATGCGTTTTTAAAAGGTTGATGTAGAACTATGACATCATACCTGTTATTTCATCCCAAAATCAGTCGAGCTCCAAAGCTTTTTTTGCCAGCTAGAAAAATTGAAAATAAAAGTTTATATATATATATATATATATATATACAGAGAGAGAGAGAGAGAGACCGATAGAAAAATCTCGTGATTGTTTCAACCCGGTTCAAACTGGTTAATGACTTAAATTAATTAAGACAAATAATGATTTAAAAAACACACGATAACTTAAAATTTGCGATGGTAGATTTCATTTTAATTTTTCTTCAGTTTTGCATATTTTGTTTATTTAATGTTTTTGTAAATCAAGCAGACTCGGCTATGGTACAAAACATAAAAAAATAATGTTTTTTTATTTAATAATCTGTGCTGCACCAAAATTAAACATGACAGTTGAGCGACTGTACTGCACCAAAAATAGTCAATTTTTTTATTCATGTTGCAACACCGTGGAAAAACTGTGAAACGGAAATATAGTGAGGGAAAAAGTAATAAAATTGATTGATTACTTCCGTTTCCGCATATCTCTTAAAAGTGACAAAAAATGAAGGAAAATCCACTATTTTTCGTAACTCTTTAAAAATTTTAAATCTTTCTCTATCTACTTACTATAACATTAGCTGTTAATTACTTACCTTCTTAAAAGTAATAAAATTCATTTTTTTTAAAAAATTGGTTAATAACTTCCGGTTGTATAGTCTGCAAAATAGTTACGATTGCTGAAAAGATACTTTTTATCTTTAATAATTATTTTCTGGAATAAATTAGACTTCAAAGTATCAACTAACGGGAACAGGAGATAAAATACTTTCAAAAAATTAAATCTAAAACACTTCAAGATGTTTTAACAGCTGAACGTTTTCTTGAAAGTCTATTCATTTTTGTTACTTCTTGTATTCTTGCCATTCAGTCTTTGGTAATATATAATAGACTGATTTTGGAACTTACTTTCGCAATGCAAAACTATAAACAAGGAAAATAAGTAAAATTGACATTCTTTTAGATCTAAATAATCTTTTGCTAAACATAGAACTATTGTTATTAAGATAAGATGACGTATGAAGATTAAAGTGGTGATAAAGAACTAAAAATTGCATAGTGAAATTGTTTTATGCATTTTTTTTTTACTTTGCAAAGAATATGGAGGCAGAAGTGACAGATAGATTTTATTACTTTTTAGAAATTGGGAGCTTAAAATAGTTGTTACTATAATAAACAAATAGAGAGACGTTATAAAAATTTAATGAAAAATAGTTCAAGCGGTATGTGAAAGTGGAAGATATCAATGAATTTTATCAATTTTTTCATTATTTTATTTCTCACAATTTAGCCATTATTTTGGTTATAGGATATAAATTTCTTTTTTGTTTGTTTTTTCGGCATACCTCCTTCAATACAAGTCGAGGATTGAAGCCACTGGAGACTCCAAAACGATTAGATCGTTGTGGTACTGCTTTCGTTAATCAAATTAATGAATCGGCGTTTCATTTGATATTTCTAATATTCTCATTTTATTATAAAGACTTTAAGTAAAATAATTGTTATTAGATATAGTGAGCTTGAAGAATACCCAAGTATAACCACATACGACGACTCTGCTCCTCCCTTAGGCGTTCTGATAAATGAATGATTGGAACGTCGCGATAGACGAAATTATAGTTGAGATCTAGGTGTCATCAAAGACCAGGATGCACATTCTCTTGTAAGAGGCACGTCCCGTTATCGGTAGGAGATACCTAACCCCACATCATTTCTGTATGATGTGGTCCCATTAAAATTAAACGTCCCATTAAAATAGATTCATTATTATTGAACAACCTTCAAAGACATTGAACAGAGAGGAACATACATTCAAAAATGTGATTCTTTTTCATGAGATGATGCTATGCAGCAGTTAGAAATAATCAATCGGCAAAGAGAAAACTTACTATCACCAACTGTCTCTGCATAGTTAACATGTTGAAAAATCCCCTTTTATGCATGACTTTTCTTTATAAAATTCTTTCTGAACAATGCTTCAGCGAACCATATTTAGCCAATTCTGATCGTATAATAAAGAATTCATAGTTATTGCTATTTTTCGTTTTTTACAGCTTATTTTTAATAATAATAATATATCCTTTGCTTACTTTACATTGTTTTGAAGGGTTTTATGTGTAGGTACATTTAATGAACCTGAATTAGAATTCACCTGCCGTAACTGTATGGATACTAAAAGGTAGAATGAGCATGAAAATGTCATTTGTATTGAGATTTTTAAAACAGACATTTTTGCTTATAACACTTTTTAGGAAATACAAATGAAAAGAAAACTACACTAATACAAAAACAAGCACTAATAACACAGAAAAAATATAAATATCCTTTTGGTTTTTACAATGAAAAAGTAACAGTGGAATTTTTTTTATAAAGTGGATATTACTTTAAACATTGAAATAAAAACAATTTTAACTAAAAGATAATACTAAAATAAATACTAAATCATAATTGACGTAAAGAATAATGAGATAAGAGAGAAAATAAACAATAAAAATTATTCACACACACACACACACACACACACACACACACACACACACACACACACACACACACACACACACACACACACACACACACACACACACACACACACACACACACACACAAACATGCACACACAATATACCAGTCTTATTGTTGTTTATACAAAAGTGTATTTTTTCCCCGGAGATAATTCAAGATTAAAATGATTGACGCTATTGAAAAATTCACCATCATCTTTCGCAAACAACAAAAATTTATTCATTAGAAAAGTGTTTTGTTTTGATTTCTCAGTATAGTGTCTTTCACACTTCATATTTTATTAACTCCTTAAAAATCATTATAATTTACCATAGCTGGGATTATGTTTTATTGGTGCATATACTAAAGGTATAGACTCTGTTTGATATGCAAATCTAGAGGACTGGAAATCATCTGATTAGGATTCCAAATTAAAGTTCTCCCCTTTGTAGATGTTTGCCTTATTTCAAAATGGAAAGTTTATCTAGCTAAGCAAATGAAGCGAACTCCATAACGAAGCGAGGAAGTAAAAGTTAGTTAAACTCAACAACTATCGGTATATTTATATCGGTAGATATATTTCTCTTAAGTTAAAAATAAATTCTTCAGCATGAAATAAATGCCAAAAAAGACTCTGCCTTGAGGCTTTTGCTTCCACTGAATTGACATAACAGTGACATAACGCATATACTTTAATATTAAATATTATTTTAAAGTTTGATTTGCTGGTTTTTAAGAATAGTACTGCATGTATCGGGTATAAAGGTGATTTTAGAAAATAGGGCCGATGGAATAGCAATGCTTGGTGTTTTTCAGTAGATTTATCTTGCTTAGTTTAGTTTAGTTATATTAACGTCCCGTTTTAAAGCAACACTAGGGCTATTTTGGGGCGGACCTCATAACGTCAGATGACGAGGACAACACCTAGGCTGGCAACTCCCTGTCCAAGCTTCCCCACCCCGCCAGCGGGAGGGCGTTTAGCCCCGACTGATTTAACGTGCACCAGAGCCGCTTATACGGTGGTTCTTTGCTGGAATCGTGTCTGGAACTTACCATCCGCCCACCACGGTCCTATCGTGCTTTCGTGCTTTTGAATTTGAATAAACATATCTCTTCTTTTTTATTTGCAAACTATTTTTAAAATTTTTGCTTTGCTCTAGTAGTTATTAGATATTTCGTGCAACAAATTGCTTACAGCTTTCAGATTAAATGCCATTTGGAACTGAATGTGTGTTTTGAAAGGGTATAATTTTGATGTCAAAAGTACTGTTCAACCATGCACGCCATTTTCATAAACTTTTGAAGCTTTTGGCGATATTGATTGGAATTATAAACACCTGTCTGCCATTTGGCGGAACAACGTGAAGATATTCTATTTTTTCTCACCTCTTGTGATGTGACGGAGTTAACAGTTATTTTGATGTGTTTTTGAAGTTTAGTTTACAAAGAAGAATAGAGAAAGTTTACAAATCTGATCCATAATGAACACCAAAAGTTTAAAAACATACAAGTATCCAAAATATTTTTTAATCAAAAATTCACCTACCTGAACAAATGTTTTATATTACTTAAAAATGAATGTGTAAGTTGGTGAATTAATTTTCCTATTTAAGTGCAGACAGTGTCCTTATAAAATCGCTTATCTGAACCCGTTTCATGATGGATCAAATTTTTGCTTCCGGGTATTACCATTTTTGGTGTGAATATTCCAATTTATGATTCTAAATAGAGAGATTTGGAAATATTTTAAGCTAATTGAGTTTTAGGTATAAAACATACCAAAATATTCAAGTGATTATTAATTTTTCGTCATCTAAAAATCAGGAATTGCTTTTGTTTTCACCTGTATTTGAGAAGCTTACGATTTTTAATCTTACTTTGAGTGGTCGGTCTTATTTTTCGGCTCAAAAGACAGCAGCCACTATATTGCTAAACATATTAAGTTGTAATTTCGAAAGACATTAGCTCTGATTACTGTATATATTTTTAATTGCGCATTGAGTTGAATTAATATAATGAAATAATTTAATGAATTTTAATCAAAAATTTTACTAATAACTATGCGTAGCATCTGTTACTATGCCATTGATTAAAAAGAAATCTACTAGAGAAATGATGTCAAAGTAGAACAAAATGTTAAGTGCTCTTAACAACCATTTTATGTTTAAAAAGTACTGATTAATCCACATTATATATTTGTTGATAGATTGAAGTATTGAATAAAGCTTATTTGCTCTTGTATGTTTTGAAATTTTAGGAATAAATGTAGAATTTGAATGACATTTTTGATTTTTAGACAAAGATTGTGTTAATTTACTTGAGTAATTGTAAGGAGCATAGAAAAAATAATTAAAAATATTAATTTTGTATTTATTTTTTATTAAAATGAAATGACTAAAAAATTTTTTTAATCAGAAAAGTTTTTTGTTGTCAAAATTCAGTACAGGAATAATATTATCAATCAATTTTTAAAATTTGTTCCTTAAGTTACTTATAAATTACTTAAGACTCATTAAAAATATATAAAATGATAATGATGGAGATATGATGTTGGTTTAAATCTCTCATGTAATTTATTATAATTCATCTAAAAGATGAAATACAAGCACAGACGCACTTAAATAAAGGTTTATAATTCAAAATTTTCTTTTGTTTCTTAAATTTTATATTAATATAAAAATATTATATATTATTTGATTTTGTTTAGGCTAATTCAAATTCCCAACTAAAACTTTCTTTTATTCTTGAATTATTTTCGTTATTTAAATGTGAGCCATCTTAGAGCTCTTAGTGTCCGGCAGTAAATAACTTTTTAAGATCCTTTATTTATTCTGAACTATTCTGTCAAAAAAGCGAAACTTATTCAGTCAAAAAAGCGATAGAAATTTCTCACTCTTTTAAAGAATTTTGAATGCATAAAGTGGGAATTGTACCGTTTATTTTAAGAATTATATCGCTTATTTTAAAAACTTTATATACAATTTTCGATTACTACGTACTGCTTTATTGATATTATTTACCGATTTATTGAAATTTCTATTTAAAAATAACAAATTATTATTATTATTAATTATTATTTTATTTATTAAAATTAATTAGTGTTTATTTATGAATTGTTATTAAAACGAATGAATTTTGAAAATAAATTTTTTCTATCCTTTTTAGTTCAAAATTTTTTAATTAAAATAAATTTAAAAATTTAAACAAATTTTCTTAATTAGAATTTCGGGAATAAATAAAATTTTCACAATGACTTTTTTAGCTTTGATTTAACCAAATTCCAATTTTTTAGCTTATCGAAGAAGATCCCGATTTTGAGAATCATGAATCATTTGCAATTTAGTTACCAGGACATCAGCAGCTCGTTTCATTAGCCGAGACCATCGTTTCGAAACTCGCCAAGTATCAAAATAAAATTCACTAAGCCTCCGGTTTCTTTACTGAAAATCCGAAATCCCTCGCGAGGGAAATTCATAACCAACTAATCAATAGAGCGAAGATTCTCTCTATCCATCGTTACATCTATGGAACAAGAAGAGAGCAAGCCAAATTTGGAGAAAACAAGCTCTTGGAAAGCAGCAGCAAAAAGAAAAAAAAAAAAAAAAAAAAAAAAAAAAGGAGCCAAATCCTCCTTCATAACGGGAGCGAAGAAACTTGGCGAATCTATTTCTCCCGATCAGTAGCCAACTTCATTACATTCTTTCTTTAAATTGCAGTGAGCGTCTGTACCGTTGCCGCCATTAACGAGTGCTGGAGACGCCCGGGAAGCGGGACTCGTATCCGGGACAACCCGCCAATCGGAAGCCCTGGTAATGGGACATAAAGGATTTTCCAACTGAAATTGCGCTACTCTTCCCTTTTGGGGGGTGGTCACAAAGTGAGAAGGGGCACTGCACCAGATGACAGCTTGTCTGATATCAGAAGTTTTAAAAACTTAAAAACTTATTAACTCCACTTATTTATTTTCTCTTAACCCTTTCTAGGGTCATGAGAAGTATGCTTCTCAACAAATTCATCCATTTTTATATGAAATTATGTAAGTTGGCATAAGTTCTGTCAAAATTTTTCAACAAGACAGAAACTTACATGCGTTAAATCCTTATCTTACACGAAATGTTGCGTCTTGTTTTATAACTTAATTATTGATTAAGCAAACTAATTAATTAATCAAATTAAATTTATCTGAAAAGTTAAATGAACCCCTTTTCTTAAGCCAGTCTCAGTCATAAAAGTATTTAATATAACCATGGCTAGAAAAAAACGACTTTTTAAAGGGTTAAACATAATAAACAAATAGAAAGTAATGTAGCTCCAAAATATGCGATCTTGAGATTCAGACAAATCCTTTAGTTTTAGGCCTTCATGTGTTCGGGAAAAAAAAACATTTTTGAAATTGCAACAGATTCTCAGCAAACCGTCAGCCATCAGATAGATTAATGATAAGAAGATATGAAAACGATTAATAAAACATCTGATTAACAAAAGCTCATTGTAACGAGCATTTTAACGATAAACCTATGAATATTGGATAAAACATTATAAAATATAGCGGATTATGCAGAAAATTATATGATATATCTCTAGTTACAATAAAGATGAATGTGTGTATTGGGGCTCTACAAGCCAGATCATTTGATCAAGAGTTACTAAATTTAGTCCATATATATTTTGGAGTGTGGGAATGGGCACCTAGGAACGGTTTTTACGAAATTTCAATTAGAATTTTAGTTAATTAAGAAATAAGTCAGATTTGGATGTTTCTTTCACGATAACTTTTAAAACTTTTTCCGCACATAAATAATTTTTGCATCTTTTAAAATTCAAAAAAAAAGTCTTTTTAGTGATGCCAATTTAATTGCTATAAAATTTTTTAGTTTAGATTCAATAAACTGTTAAACATATTTTTAAAATATATTCCAAACAATATTTACATTGCTATGAATGAAATCAAAATCCTCCCCATTGTTTCCTCAAATAGTTGATTATGCTAATTTTATTCCATTGCTAAAAGGTAAGGAGAAAGGTTTTTCTATTTAATATCTGTGTAATTTACAGGATGAATAAAAATAGTGAAATTACACTACTGCTTGAACTGGATATAATAGCATTATGATGTAATAGAACTGGTCTCCAATAGAAAAGTTTACATCCACAATAAGCAGAACATATGTAAGACTATTAAAATAGCACGGCTTTAACGTCTGACAATTCGATGGAATTCTGGACATGAAATTTTAATTACACAGTTTGAATAAAATTAAATATAACCAATATCTCAGGTGA
Organism: Argiope bruennichi; assembly: GCF_947563725.1. Classification (NCBI taxonomy): domain Eukaryota; kingdom Metazoa; phylum Arthropoda; class Arachnida; order Araneae; family Araneidae; genus Argiope; species Argiope bruennichi. The sequence goes on from NC_079158.1 coordinate 123,319,129, forward strand.
ACTAGCTGGTCACCAAAGGCGACTAGTATTAAATATTATAATATAAAATTCAAAATCTTATTTTTTATGTCGCACTGAAGTCAACGAAATTTGCAAACATGCATTGACTTACTTCCTCCGTGACACTTTGACGTAGACCTTTTTGAAATTATTATAGGAAGTAAGGGAATGGTGTGATGCTAGATTGTAAGGTGTCTATCTGTGAGCTCAATAACTGAAAATTGCAACAAACTAAAAAAATGAAATCTGGTATTCGTCCTTTTCGTCCTTTACATCAGAATTGTTGAAATGTATGTAGTTTTGAGAGAGATTTTTAAAAAGGAGAAAAGGTTTGTGTATGTGAACAAGATAGATTAAATGCAATAAACTAAATGAGTGAAATTTTGCATCGGCTTTATAAATAGAAGTGGAGTATCGAATTTTTTTGCCAAATCTAAATATGGACTGACCATTTATAGGTCTGTTTTTTCGTGTGTGTATATATATATATATATATATATATATATATATATATATATATATATCAATACAATGCTCAAATATGTAGCTAGTTATCAAATGAAATATATTATACAATGTTAACATCGAAATTGCAGATTTATATGAAGTTTTGCAGTCATCGGGTCAACAGAAAGAGGAAAGCTACGAAGTTTTAACACAAAAGACACCGCATTTTGTTTAAGAAGTTAGAAAGAAAAGCTGTAGAAACTGCATGCAGGGAAAAATATTTAAATATTTTGTTAGAAATATTATATTTTAATATTAAAAGGCTTTCATTAGCCTTTTAAAAAGTGGTACATGAAGTATTCAATTTGAGATAAAATATTGTTTTCTTTCAATTAAATTCAAACTAAATCTCAATATAAAAAAATAAATTGAAAGCTTTTTCTTTCTATGCTCAGCCTTTTTCGAAATGCAGAAAATGCCCAGATTATTACAAATTAAAGGATGACATACATATTTTCAAATTTTCAACCGGTTTGAATGTCTGTCCTGTACAGTAGTAATATCTTCGACTCTGTATTTATTTATCAAGTAATAAATGCTTAAGTAAATTTACGATTTACTCATTGTTTTTGAGGCTGAATAAAAAAAAAAGCAATTTAAATCTTTAGTGTCTATAATGCTTCAAACTGTCAATCAAGTGTCAGTTTGATAATGCGACTTTGTTAATTTTTTTTTCTTCAAATTAACATTCTTTTTACTAGTTATAGAGTGGCAAAGTTGATTTTCTTCTTTTGAGAAGAAGAGCAGTATGGTCCTTAAAAAAATATATTTGTTTTTAGTTTTAGTTTGAAACCAAAAAGTGAAACATAAATTTAGTTTTGTCTAAAATTCCTGTTTCTCGTATATGGAACATGCATAGTTAAATTTCAGTGAACTCTTTTATAGCATTCTCCCACTATAACAAAAATTCATGTAAAGGGACAAAAATCGCGGCAAATTCTCACACCTCGCAATAAAATACCCGCGAAAGAGGAATTAAACACTTTTAAGTAATTTTAATCATTTTAGCTCAGTTTATTTATTTAATTTAGTTAGCCATTACATCTTTGGATGTACCCTATTCAAAGATACACGAATTATATATTTTCTGATGAATTATGGTATCCAAGGGATTATGGATCTGGTTAGACATATTACAGACAGACAAAGATTAATTATTGTGCTTACAGAACTGCTTGAATTTTCAAAAGAATGCTACCGTCTTTGGGGGGGGGGATGTCATTCTGATGTTATGTAAATGGTTTCTAAATGTCATATTGTCGTATATCTTATGATAATGTGACCATTTATTATTAGCTTATACATTTGTAGTATGTCTTTAATTGCATTGAATTCATTCTTTCATATTAATAAATTTGATTCTGCAGTGACATATTGTTCATATACAAACTGTAATTAATATTTATCTGAATTTCTAATAGATTTATTGTATGTATATATTAATGTTTGTGAAACTATGGATATTTTTTTAGTACCGATATATTATAGTTTGTATTTACTTTATATTTATTGCATTGTTGTGAATATATTACTTACTTTTTATTTTCTTGTATATGTAGTATAGGGAAAATATTATAATCATCAAAAAATTAGAACTCGACATTTTGACGAATCTCCACGTTTTAGACCAACCTGAGTTCGAAAAATACATTTTAAAATATATGCCCGCCTGTCTGTCTGCGACAAAGATAACTCAAATAGGCTTTAAGCTAGACGAATGAAATTTGGTATTCGGTCTTTACACCAAATTCATAGATTTCTATCAAATTTTGAGCCAAATCCGTTCAGAGGAAGTCCGTCCGTCTGTCCGGCTGTTCGAACAGAAGTTAACACGATAACTACAAAACAAAGTGAGCTAGATAGATAAAATTCAGTATACAGATTTGTCATATGTAGTGTAGACACCTATTAAATTTTGAATTAATTTTAACACGGGTTTAGCATATTATATATTTGTACTTACAAGAGCATTTAAACGGCATAACTCGACTTAAATATATCAAATTTGGTATATGATTTTGTGACTAAAATAGCAGTTCTGTGCCAAATTTAGGTTTCGATCCGCCGATAGAAACGCGTATAAAACACAAATCAGACATGAATTTTCGGATGAATGAATCAAATATCAGGGATTAATAGTCAAAACACCCGCCAAGGGTCACATTGTAGATTCACTGAAAATGCTAAATTCATGCCAAAAGTTAATAATTCTTACTATTCTATGCCAATTTCATGGAAGGTGTTTTCTGGCATAACATCTTTATTAATGCATATGGTAGAAACTTTTGGGGTAGACGACTGCCTCTGGTTATTACTCATTATTTGCGTTTGTAATCATTACTTCTATTACTTGCTTTGTGTTGATATTGCGCGCGCACACACACATAGTAAAATATTTAATGAAACAATGAAAACGGTTGGAATTCCGGGGTAACAAGGCAATCTATTGTTTGGAATTGGGTAAAAAATATTCGTAAAAAATTGCCACAATCCAGGAAAAATCTGCATGATTATTAAAATAATATCATGAAAAAAACATTTTTTTAAATTTTTTGAAACGTTGTAACATTTATTTTTGTGCACTAACATTTTCAGAATTTATCCTGAAAGTGCCGAAATTTATCTTAATTTTCAGTTAATCAAAATTTAAAACACACACACACACACACACACACACACACACACACACACACACACACACACACACACACACACACACACACACACACACACACACACACACACACACACACACACACACACACACAGAGGGAGATAGAGATAGAGATAAAGATAGAGAGATAGATAGATAGAGAGAGAGAGATAGATAGATAGATAGAGAGAGAGAGAGAGAGAGAGAGAGATTCAAATAAGATTTGTTTTACCTTGTTGATATTAAAAAAAGGTCATTTGATAAAAATGATTCAAAACTTGTACACTTGATTGCAAAAGTTGCATTCAGCATCCCTATTTGTATTTTTCGCTTTCGAATCGCCAGAGTTTCGATAAAAGTGGTTTTATTTTGTTTTAATATATTGATGACATTGATATGTATTTTTAAAAGATAATTTCTATATTTTTTCAAATTTCAATTTTGATGAACTCCTTCATAGTAATATTCTAAATTAACCAAAAGGTTAATTTAAACTTTAAAATGTTTGATATATAATGTATAAAAATAATGTTGCAATATTTTGTTTCCAATCTGAATGAAGGGATTTACAATCAGGAAGAAAATAACTTGATATCCTGTCATGGATTTAGGAAGTGCTTTAACCAATGCTTTGCACCTGATCCATTTTGCATTTCGCCAAACTGCGCCAATCACGGTGGAAACAAGCTGTTACATATATCAATGAAAGCCTTTCGACAACATACTCGGGGTCAGTGTGCATTAATGAGTTGTGGTTTATGATAGGATAAGCGCCAAAAGTGAATATAAAGTAGGCGGAAAATAGGATTTGATTGAATTTCATTGTGAAATCTCGTTTCTCTGCACGGCACATTTTAAAATGTTCAAATCTGAGCCCATTGTTTGGAAATGTTTGAAAAACAATTTGCTCATTTTCAAATCGATGTTTGCGTAAATAATTTTGAAGATATATTCACATTTTAATTTTGCTGTCTTCTCATTTTTTGAGAAAATGAGAAATAAAATGAAAAAAATATAATTCCATTATAGCACGTTATGGATCTAGCTTTGTGGCAGTTTTTTTATGTACTTACTATATTTCGCCTAATTAGGTTTAAGTAGAGCTAGTTCTAATCTAGTGATAAACCATATCAAAATTTAAACCATAACAAAACTTTCCATATCAAAATATAATTATTTAACAAAAAATGCAACACTATACTTGTACATATATTGTTTAGATTATGGTGAGGCAATTTATGTAGCAAAGAAAAAAAAATTGCAATTTTAGCAACAGCACCAAAAATGGCATTGCAAGTTTATTTAGTGTAAATAAGCCTTAAAAATACACAAAAAATATTTTATGAGATTTATGAAATTTTAATGGGCATTTAAAAGTTTTATTAACAGTTTCATTTCATTTTTAACATTTAACTGAATTTTTACACGTTTGCAGCTCTTTTGTTGATTTTATAATTTGGAATTTTATGATTACAATCTTATTTCTTTCATTTCGTGATTTAGTTTGCAAAATATGTTTTGCAGGCTTCAACATGCTCAAGTTGTATCCCATGATCATTTTCAAACAAACACTTTCGACTATAGAGTGAAACATTTTTTTATCGATTTACCTGGAACCGGTCTTTAAAATGGATTTATTTCTGGTATTTTTTTAATGTTCTATTAATTCCAAAACAATTTCAAATTCACACACAAACAAAAGCGTGAAAGTTTTAATGATATACATTTACACATTTATAAGGGTTAAAAATATTTTTGTGCTAAAATGCCCATTTATGTTTATCAGGTCAATCACTTAAAACTTTCTGTTTTTCAGTTTTATGCCTATATTTTACTGCTCAAATTCAACCTGCAATACCACTTTTGCCATTGATGACAAAAACTTGCCTTTAATTATTAATCGATTTCTTTTAATATAAAGAATATATATACGAAATGTGTAGAGCTTGTATCAGAATATTCTTTGAAATTTAATTTAAAATATCTATAATTTAATTATGGTTACTTAGTACATAAATGAAATAAGACCATTTAAAAAGAAAAATTATATTAAACAGTCTATCTTATCTATCCAATTTAAATATTTTAAATATTTACCAAAGCTAAATTTTGGCATATTTAACTATGTCTAAATTTTTAATGAAAATAAAACTCTATAAAAAAGTGCAATATATTTTAACCAATCATGATGCCAATTTGCATCAGGAAAAAAAAATGTTAATTTCCTTTAATGATTACTTATTACGCCTATAAAATCTTTCAATGCAGCATAAAATTATTTCTAAGAAACTCCTTTGATAATGTTTTTAATTTTATTTCATCTTTGTGTGCATTTAATTTTAATGAATGAGGGAAAAAAAAGCAACGATGAAGCCTGAAACAAAATTTCAAAAAACAAGACCTTCATTCCTCTATATTTTAATTATTTAGAAGCCATTACACATTAAACTCAACGCAAAAATATATAAAGAAAAAAAATTGCAGAACAGGCTTCTTTATTGTCTAACAAAAGGAATGCGTTAAAATAAACAAACAAATAGAAGAGGAAGCACCGGAATAATGAAGCACGCATTTGAAATTGCTTCATTTGCTGGCTTTGCCGTAAGTAATTTATGGTTTCCTCGCGATTTGCAAATTGTATTTTTCTATAAACAAAATGATTCGCTAAACAAAGCGGCTAAGGAAATTATTTTCAGACGATTGAACGTAACATTGTTTCCTACCTTAAGTAGAAACATAAATAATATTTTCATATTAATAAGAATGCATGGAGTTCCTTCGACAATTTATCGAGTAATTTTGCTCGAATTTTTCAACATCTCCTTTAGTTTTTTCTCTACAGATTTGTTTTGATATTTTCTTTCAAATATGTGAGGTCTATGATAAACTTTTACGTTTGAATATATAAATTCGACTTTTTCATATGTTTATGTATTTAATTTATTATTACAATCAAATGCTTTATCCATTTGATTTCGACGCTTATGGTTTTGTAGTTTTCAATTAGCAGCTCATTTTCAGTTATTTATTTCCATACGCTGTTTCCAGGTAAGAGACATTAATTCACATAGAGAATTTAGAAATATGAATTCACTTTTTTAAACTGGATTTTCAGATATTAAACACACCACTATTGTTTTGAAATGCAAATTATTTCTATAAATAACGATTTCTATAATTCGTATAAAGAAATAACGATAAAAATAAGACATTAAAATTTACTATGAAATCAGATGTATTTCTTTTGAGATTAGTAAAATTTCGATATCATGAAATATGTTTCCTATATATTGTTGTTGCATGCGATTTTTGATAAAAGGAGAAGGTTTGATTATAGAATATTTTTAGAGTTCATAAATTGTGAGTTTTTTGACGAACATTATATGGACCAATAAGTTAATGGGTTTAACCAAAAATGGCTGCGGAATTTGTGTAGATAGAATAGATTCAGAGTTCTGTTCTCTTTGTGATTTTATTCGGCATCTTTCAAAAATTGGTTGTCAGATGTAGGTTTTAGCAACAAATTTTTTTCTTGTGATTGGGTTGATTGATAGAGGTTTCCTGCCTTTCACGAAAGGAAAAAGAAAATATTGGCCAATTATCTAGAAAAGATACTTATTTCTATATACAGAAGGTAAGCCAATTTTTGCAATTATTTAGGTAATACTAAGTTCAAAATCTAATCTTATATAATAGCAGTTTATCCCTATCATCTTGATTAACCCTTTGAAAGGCCATTTTTTTTCTAATCGTGGTATATTAAAATAGTTTTAGGATCAATATTGGCTTAAATAAAGTGATTATTTAGCTTATTAAATAAATTTAATTTGATAAATTAATTTAATATGGTTAATTAGTAATTAAATAACAAATCAAGATACACCATTATATATGAGATAAGGAACTGAAACATCTAAGTTTTTTGTCTAACTGCAAAATTTGTGAGAACTTGGGCCGGACCAGTTTACATAATTTCATACGAAAATTGAAAGATTTGGTGGGAAGCATACTTCCCACGGCCCCTGAAAGGGTTAAAAGAAACGATCTCATTTTATATTTATTGTGCATCCTCGGGTTGTGAGGTTAAGTGATACCTGGCTTAGTCAGCACGAGCGGTGTTGGAGATGGAATTGTTGTTTTAGAAAATCTGTTTAATTTACTATATAATTTTTATTTTCTCGTATACTTAGTATAGAGAAAACATAGTAATCGTCAAAAAATTCGAACTCGACATTTTAACGAATCTCCACGTTCTAAACCACTCTGAGTTCGACAAAGATAACTGAAAAACGCTTTGAGCTAGAGGATTGAAATTTGGTATACGGCCTTTACAACAAATTTGCAGATTTCTTTCAAATTTTAAGTAAAATCTGCTCAAAGGAAATCCAGCTGTCCAGCTGTCCGTTTGTGCGATAATTACAAAACGAAGAGAGCTAGTCAGATAAAATTTGGTACACAGATTTGGCATCTACAGAGCAGACACATGTCAAATTTTGAGCCAAATCGAACTGTGACTGTCTGTCGCGTTTACATGTTTCAGAAACATGTAAACGCGATAATTCAAAAACGGCAATGACTTAAATATATTAAATTTGGTACGGAATTTTGTCAACAAGTGTAGTTTTATATCAAATTTTGGTTTTAAATGGCTGTGCAAAATGTACCTAAAACACAAATTTAGCTTTTGAATACTATTAACGTATGTTGGGGATGAATCGCCAAAAATCTCGCCAAGGATGATACTATAGATATAGTCAAAATGCTAAATTCACTTCAAAAGTTAATGTTTCATAACTATTGTAAGCCAATACCATGTAAGTCGTTCTCAGGGATGCCCCTTTATGAGAGAGTATTCGAGAAAATTTTAGAGAGATCACCCCCGCTGTTTAATGTTGTTATTATTATGTTTGAATATGTATTCCTCATTGTCATTCATATGTTGCAAAATCGTAAAAGTTATTGATACTATTGGGTTGGCAACTAAGTAATTGCGGATTTTTTTTAGAAAATCAAAGACAATTTTTTCACGGAACTAAATAACTTTTTTCTGTAATGTATTGCCCATTTTGATCGATGACCTTTTGCCATCTTTCAGGCAGCATCATAATCCCACGTTCATAAAACTTCTGGTTTTTACTAGCAAAAAACTGAATCAGGTACGATTTGACATCATCATCATTATTGAAATTTTTACCATTCAAGGAGTTTTGTAAAGATCGAAACAAAAAGTAATCAGATGGTACAAGGTCAGGACTATATGGTGGATGTGGCAAAACTTCCCAACCAAGCTCCAATAATTTTTGCCGAGTGACCAAAGATGTGTGTGGCCTTGCATTGTCATGATGGAATACAACACCTTTTCGATTTGTCAATTCGGGCCGCTTTTCTTCAACTGCATTGTTTAATTTCGTTAGTTGTTCAATGTAGACATCAGAATTGATCGTTCGGTTGGGTGGTAAGAGTTCAAAGTAGACAATTCCTTTGTAATTCCACCAAACTGGTAACAAAACCTTCTTTTGATGAATATCAGCTTTTGATGTTGTTTGAGTTGGTTCACCTGGCCTGCTCCACGATCTTTTCTGCTTGATATTGTTGTAAACAACTCATTTTTCATCGTCAGTTATCAGTCGTTTTAAAAATGGATCATTTTCATTACGTTTCTTTAGCAAATTGCAGCTGTTAATGCGTTGCGTTAAATGCGTTTCCTTCAGTTCGTGAGGAACTCATGTATCGAGTTTCTGAACATAGCCAAGTTGTTTTAAGTGATTTCAATGCATGTATGTGATACATGAAGCTTCTCTGCAATCTCACGTGCTGTACTGTGACGATCCGAATCGATTATTGCTTTGATTAGGTCGTCATCAACTTCAACAGGACGACCAGAGCGTTTTTCATCTTTGAGTGAAAAATCACCAGAACGAAATTTGGCAAACCAATTTTGACACTGCCGCTCTTTTAAGGCTTCGTCACCATAAACAGCACATAACTTTTTATGAGCTTGCGATGCGTTTTTCCCTTTGCGGAAATAAAAAAGCAAAATATGACGAAAATGTTCCTTTTGATTTTCCATTTTTCAACGAACGCCAAATGAAAACTACGCAACCGATCAAAAAACTTTTTTTTACTGATTGACAGCTGAATTGCCAACTATCAAATAACAGATGTGTTTTACATTTGTACTACGTCTGCAAACCTAAAAATTCAACTGAAGCCCTCTATGAGTGAAATCCGCAATTACTTAGTTGCCCACCCAATATTTATGGATATATCATTAAAAGAAACACTTGGTGCTAAGCTAAATTAAAAATTCTAATGTAATCCTTTCTTTTTGAGAATATCATTGAATGATTCAAATTGTTATTATTGTGTGCAATGAGATTTTCTTTTCGTATTGTCATTTCATTATTGGAGTATTAGTATACATGTTTGTAGTAGGTTTATAGCAACATGTTGATAAAACTAGCTGTTCAAATGGAAAGGAGAATCAACAGCACATCAACGCATTCTTATTCGTTTTACTTCTGTCCTATCAATTCAGAAACCAAACAGATATGTCTATAACAAATTTTTGCTGTGTATGAGTTTATTCATAGTTAAAAATAAAAATTAAAAAAAAATAATAAAATCACAAAAAATCCTACCGCTTTAGTACGAGGCTGTAAGTTTATTCTGAATGACTGATTATCTGAATAACAACATGGTAACATCACCAATAAATGCACCAGTTCTTCCGGTAGGATACATGATCCGTTATTGGGATACGATTAACATAACCAACTACCATTTCTGTATCCTTTTCCTCGAGTGAAATAATAATCAACTCCCTTTCTTGGCGACTTCTGAATCCAATTTTGAAGTGCCCCCCCCCCCGATGGATAAGTCAATGAAATATAGAAAGTCACTTAATTTTTTAAATTATCAAATAATTCATATTATAAATACGCTTTTGATGATATATATTTATAAAGGGCAAGCATATAAATCTTTTTGCGCTTTTATTTAACTTGACTAGTTTCAAGTTTATGAAGAGGCAGTTTTGAAATTTTAATAACAATACAGTGTTTAAATATTTTCAAAACTTAATAATCATTTAATAGATTAATTTAATTAAATACTTTCTCTGCATGAGAGGTCCTAACTGATAGTTTCTTTGAGAAAAATATTGATTCCAAGACTCTATGATATCTGTAATCGTGAATTATAAATTAAAAATGAAAGCAAAACATGATTAAAAGTCTTATGTTTTAGTAAATTAATAAAAGTCTGACTTTAAAAAATGTTTCTGTTAAGTTTATTTTATTTGACTTAAAACTTGTCCTCTTTTAGCTGCTTTTTGAAAATTGAAACATGCTTTATTCAAGAAATTTTAATTCAAATAGAAATTCCTCGAAAAAAAAACTATGAGAAATTTGATCTAAAATTTAATTAATTTCTTGTATGAAAACCCATTTTCATCTCTGATGCTGCTGAAATCTGAATTCAATAAGTGCGTGCCTTGCTAATTTACATTCAGGAATCAGTAGAAATAATATAACTAAAATTCTTCCAGTATTCTTCAGTTCGTTTGAATTTAGCTATTTTTTAAAAATAATTTCTTGCATATCATATTTTTCATATACTGATACTTTGAATTATAACTCCGATAATGTAGCTATAGACGGAATATTTTATGCAATAATATAAAAATGGCTTTCTCTATTAAGCATATAGGTAGAATTACATTCTTAGGAATGATAAACTTTTTCCGGGAATCTCATTTTTTTTCTTACATGATTTTGTTTCTTATTTCTTTTGGTTTAAGGCTATAAAATTAATCTGAAATAATTTATTTCTAAGATTTTAACAATTATGGATAGAAATAGGTTTTGGAAAGTAATATTTATTTCTTCTCTTATAGTATCGCTGGCGTGTCTTTTACCTTTGATTTCAGTGAAATATTTCTCTTGTTATAGAGCATTTCTTCGATAAGGTTGGATTTTTAAAAATCCATCCTTATATCCAATATAATCCAATCACAAGGTAAGTTCCCTTACTTTACATTCCAACATAAAGTAGTGGATATAATCCAATATACGAATAATATTCAATCTAATATTCTAGATAATCCATTATATTACAATCGCAAAATAAGTGTGCATCATTTAGTAATTAACTTTCCAAATTCTTTGAAATACAGAGGTTGTGTTTTTTAGTTTGCTTTATCTCTCTCTCTGTCACACACGCGTGCGCAGCAGAATGAAAATTCCAAACTAAAGAAAAACCCACTTTTCTAGTTTTTATAGAATGTTTGCAATAAAATGTTCAAGTTATAACAAATCAAATGAGTTTTTTTGAATAGAGTTTCGCTTATTTATTTTACGCTGTTTCTTTTTAGAATATGATTTTACTTATTCATTTTATGATGTTCTCACTATACTGCTAAAATTTTTACCCAAATCATTTTGAATTTTCGATTTGCCGTATTTTAATTTAAAGAAGATAAAAGATTAAGCTCCCTGTTGCGTATCTTTTACTCAACAAATCTCCATTTCCTTCATGTCAAAGTAATGCATTACACCCACTCTTAAAAAATTTATGTTGTTCTCCTGTCAATCTTAGGATAATAAGATTGATTGAATGTCTAGAACTTCCTAATAAAAAAGTTCTAGACAATGTCAATTGAAGAAGTAAAAAGTTATACATAATCTTTTTTATTCAGCTATCTGCAGAAAGCAATTTTTTACCATTCGAATATAGATGATAAAAAAAGGGAACTTTTGCGTCTAAATTCCTCATGTATAAGGACAATATGCTAATTACAAAGGTGCACATTAAAGCATGAAGCAAACAAATGTGCTTGCTTTAATTAGACTGAAATGGGAAAATATAACAGTCTTGAATCGTAATCGAATCAATAGCACAAATGAATTAGCATCCAGCTTGAAAATTGATTAGTTATATTAACGTCCCGTTGTAAAGCTGCACTAGAGCTGTTTTGGGACGGACCTCGTCATTTTGAATCCTCGTCATCCCCCCCTCCACCACACCACACCAGCGGTAGGACGTTTCGCCCTGACGGATTAAGTGCGCAACAGACCCTCTTACACGACGGTCCTTCGATGGAATTGGGCCTCGAAGCTGAAACCCTACGGCTCACGAGCAGAGACCTTACCACAGCCCACCGCGGCTCTGAATTTTCAGAAGAGACGACAGCAGAAAAAGAAAAGGGTGTCCCAAAATTAATGCAAGATTTGAATTTACCTCAATTCGTGCAATAAAGTACTGGAAAATGAAATTAAACAGGCTATTAAAAAACTGTTTGACAATGGAGCGTTACATGATTAAACAAAGTTTTAACAAAAGATTTAAATTAAATATAAATAAAAAACACTGTTTTTTTTTGTTTAAATTGTGTTTTTATTGAATTAAAAGTACACAGGATAGGGTTAAGTATGGAATAGCTTATAGGGGAAATGGTTTCTATCCACGGCTTTGCTGACACATACGCACTCTTTTGTCGAAATTTTCCATGACCATTTTGTGTAAATGTGGCTGAATTTCGTTAATTCAGAGCTGAATTTCCTCCTTGATTGTTCGCATGCGTGTGGGTTTGTTGGCGTAGACCTTTGATTCCAAATAATCTTATAAAAAGAAATTCAATGGTATTAAATAACACAATCTAGGGGCCCAGTTCTCAAATGTTCCTCTATTCTTGAGTTCCTCTATACAGTGACCTCTACACTTTCATTATTTTTGAAACATTGTTCAAAACTAAAAACACTTGTTCTATAGTATAATGCTCCATTTTTACGAACCTTAAATTGTCAGCTGATAAATATATATATTTTTAAATAGGGTTGCGAAGACTTTACTGCAAGGTTGGGGAAAAATTCAAATTTTGCGTTAATTTTTTTTTAATTAATTATTTTATTTTATTAATTTATTAATTTTTTATTTTTTAATAAAAAATTCTCTTAAAGAGTTAATGGATGGACATTTGAAAAAAAAAAAAGACGGAAATAATTTTATCTAAAACAAATTTTAAAACTAAACATTCTGCATTTAATCTCCCAGATTTAAAAAAAAAATAGTAATGTGTATTTTCGTAAGATCTTTTAAGAACCTCGTCTGTTTTTAGAATATTCATCTTCTAAAGAAGAGTTTTAGTCAAAGAACAGTAAAGAATCATGTCCGAACTATTATTATATGGATTTGAGCTTCACTTAAATGTAAAAAGCGACTGATACAAAAGGAAAAGTGATTGTCTGTAATGATATTTTAACAAGAAATTTCTCGTCGATTAAAAAAAATCTGAAAGTAACCAAGGAATTCGTTTCAATTTCATTGTTTAAATTCATCTATGAAACTCAACTCTACATATTTAATTTTCATTTTAAATTACATTAATTTTTGCAATTTCTCACGTCAGCATTTTCCCTCTATCCACTGTATAAGGAAGAACTACAAACAAAGATATTCCTAATTTCGTCCATTTCCCTCATATCGCAGCAACCTAACTGTCAATGCAGCAACAACCACCTTAATGATTTCACGTCGCAGCCATATCAACCTTTATCAGAAACATCTCCAGGTAAATTAGTTAGGAAGAGGTCGAATCACTGTCGAATCGAAGCAAAGGGAGCACAAAATTGCTCACAATCCCTCTTATTCAACTATCAGCGGAAAGCAATTTTCTACCTTTCCGAACAGAGGCGTTAAGTAGAGAAACTATTTGTTTTTACAATCACTTTTCATCTGTCCAGACTAACTCGAACTACAATCTTTTCTATCTCCTCTGATAGCTATTAGCAGCACCCTCTACTGGCAATGATAAAACTTAATCACCTCCTCCACCTCCAAACGCATTTTCAATCAGTGTCTGGGTGCCATTGCAATTGTACAACTCGACTAGAAGCCCCCTCCCCCCCCCCCTCGCCTAGAACCACTAAAAGGATTATAAAGCGAGAACTTTTCTTCCACGTTTTGTTTGGCAATGAATCCAGGGGAAAAGAGTTTTCCTTGGCCTATTTAACAGGAGTCATTGATTAGATTGGAATGGAAGATTTTAGGAAAATTTGTCCACCCCTCTCTCGACCCCTTTGTGTCTGTCGATGGCACGGATTCCGACGATATCGTTTGTTGGAAGTTGTTCCAGAGAGGGAATTAATTCTCGTCGTCTCTCGCGGGAGAATGTGAGATTGGAAATGCATTATTCTAATAAATAGTTCTATCCCCCCCCCTCCCTCATCTCTTCTGCAATGGGAAAGTTTGAAATTACGTTTGGGTCATCTCTGGCGCAGGATATTTGATCTATTTAAATTCATCAGAAATTCATCTCTTAAATTTGGGGATCAATGATATTTATTACGCTGTATAAACATTTAAATCCCCCTGCCAGCTTCTATTAATTAAGATGGGACATTATTTAACAGGATTCAGATGCCTTTCTCAATTGTAATATTTTCTAAATATTTATTAGAAGAATGAAGACTTTTAATTTGATTTTAAAGCAGTATTGTGTTAGAAAATATTTTTTCGATTTTATATTGTGGGTTACTTTGACAAATGCAATATACATACATGTAAAGACTAATATAATCTCTTCTATTAAAAAAGGGAAATGAGCCAAATATCTGTTAGTTACTCTAGATGTCTAACCGCATGGTCTAGAGCCACCAAATTTGGCACAAATGTGATGGAAATGTTCAGCTTCGGAGCAATATGTTTCAAATTTGAGTAATTTTGATTCATTTTAAATCAAGCAGAATTTTAACAATCTTCCTCGTGAACATCTGAAAAAATTATTGTAAGAAAATTATTTTTCCGGGATTTTAAAATTTTTAAATGCACACAGTTTAAAATTCTTTGCACAGTTTACTTAAGAAATTAAAAAAGGAAGTTTAAATAGCTCGAAAGACAATACATCATTGGAAGACTGATTACACAGTCAGTCACGTTCTCAATGGAATGCAGACATCATAGGGTTGAACTTCATTCAGAAAATTCATGTATACAATAAATAGAGTAGGTGTAAGGTTATTAAGATAATATGATTGTATTTTCTCATAATTTGATATTTAAAAATTGCTTTGTTGAGGAAATTAATGAATATAAGATTATACATAAGAGATTCAATTAAAATTAAATGCAACTAGTATTCCCGCCGAATCAGCGATTCACCCTTATTTCGGCAGTTATTTAGAAATGAACAAATCAAAGAGAAATACTCTAAAACATAATGATATCTCATAAGGAGGAAAGTGAATGTGAATAAAATAAGTGATAATACACATCAATTCACTAATATGTCACAGTTCTAAGATATATATTTTGTTGGCAATGGTATAGATATATCATTTTTTCCATGGTATTCTAGTAGAAAATTTTAAAGTTTTGACACCTATATAGAATGAGTAAAATCAGTTCATCAAATTGTATACTATTTTTTAGGCTGTGTTTAGTTACAGCAGAATGTTTTTTTAAATTCATGCAAGTATTTGTTTAGATTTAGAAGCTTCGAAACTAATTATTGACTCTTTTAACCGACTACCACTATTTCTTTTAAAGCTTGGTTACAAATATTTTAGTTTCAACCGCAAGCGCGTATACAAATACAAGAAGTCCTCTTAAATCCCTTACTTCTTTCTCTCCTTAACTTTTGAACAGCAGCAGTTATAGTCATGAAATGGATGTCTAGGTATAGTAAAAAAAGAGGCTATATGTTGGCGATGAGACCGCTTACAGTGCTACTTGTTGGAATTAATGTTCCTGTGTTTAAAGTTGCTCAAGATAGGGATAAAATATCAATTACAAAGTTGTAGAGGATCACTAACTCAAATCTTTCCCGTCAGATGCCGCCGTAAGTAGTCTCAATGAGTAATGCATAGTCATTTTACTACAATTACAATTACAACTGCCAAGCTTTGAGTTAATTTTTTTTTTTTTTTTTGCAAAAGTTGGCAGTTTCCAAGAGAAAGAACCAACAACGAAAAAACCCCGGATTTTTGATGGCGAAATAATGAGTACCATGCAAATAAGTCCCACCTGGGGCACCTCAGACGCGGGGATAAGAAGCTTTCAGTACGATGGTGTGTTCACGCCGCCTTAGTGAGTACAGAAATGGTGTGGGGTCAGCTATCCCTACAAATGACGGGAAGCACCTCTAACGAGATGGATTCTACCGTGGCCAGTGCTGGCCCTTAGAACTCAATCTTAATTCTGCCATCCTTGAAAGATTCAAGATTTCAGTCTAAAAAAAGATATAATATACCAAGAGACGTACGAACTATGTGGCATTCGGAAAGAGACATTCCAGTGCGGTTTCCGAAAGTAGCAGACCCACTGAAAGAAATGGTTTTGCCCGAAATTATCACATTGAAGAAAATTAAAGTAAAATTGTTAAAACTCATTATGAATAGTTTTCTTTATCAATAAAGATCGAATGCTTTTTAGACGAATCTTGTAAAACTTCTGACAAATAATATTTATTATTTTCCCTTTTTTTTATCAGTATATATTTGACAAATCTTGTACAAGTTGCTGACAAATAATGCTTATTATTTGCCTTTTTTATGAATATTTTCGGCAAATCTTGTATAAGTTACAGATAAATAATGTTTATTGTTTGCCTCTTTTATCAGTATTTTTTATTTATCAAATTATCATAGAACATATTAAGGTATTCCTTTTCATATATCTTTTATTCATTTAGTTAATTTCAGCGTGATGAGGCAATAAAGATACGCGACACCTGTCCCTTGAAGACAGCAAATGAAAACAGTTCTCATTGGAGAATAATAATCCCAGTAATTTCGTCCTCTTCATGGAGAAAGGGATTATACTTGTAATAATAATCAGTTTAATTCTGGTAAAGAAAATTCCTCCGGGGCGCAACAAGAAAGGAAACTAGCATTTTCCTTAACAATGATCTTCTTAAGGGCCGGGGAAAAGAATACAGTGAAAATCATTCTTTAAATTAAAATGAATACGAATAAATGTTTTGAAATTCAATAAAACACGCCCAACTAAATTATTCATTGTTGTCTCCACAGCTTATTCAAAAAGGTAAAAGAATTTAAAGGGCATTTAAAGTTAAAATGCAATTTTCTCTTTCGCTTAATTTACACTGACAACTGCATCTTATGTATTATTACGTTTTAATTAAGAATGTAGTTGTCAGATTTTTTTTTCCTTCTTTCGCTTAACAAACTCTCTCTTTCTGTGTTCCTTCGTGAACTGCAACTAATTTATTCCTCTTTTTTAAAACTTGTGGTGTTAAATTAGATTTGGTACTTATGAATAGGATAAATGCGCAAGATTCGTTTTGAAGAGGATTTCGGTATTTTTGACAATGGGCCTCCTTTAGTTCTTTCTGTCTGAGGCTCCCTGAAATGCTGCGAAGTTACGAAAACTGTCAGAAAAGCACCGGCTGCAAGTATTCCGCTCGAACATTTTTATTCAGAAGTACAGCACTTGCTTTATTTTGGTAATTTCTGCCCGATGCATATGAAGAGGTAAGCTGTTTATCTGATTACATCCCGTAAGCTTTTTTAGATTACCATGCCGTGATATCTTTTCTCGCTTCATCTTGGAGTGAAGTTCCTCTGCTCAAAAAAATGAATCTATGATTAATGAAGCCGAAGCAAATGGATGTTTGTTTACACACATCTTTAACAAAAGATTCTTCTATTGTACAAAGAATCAAGATTTCTATCTATAGAAGACATCTTTTGGTTAGTGCGTTTATCATCTAGCTACCACATGACTAGTTAAAATTCCGAGAATAATGTAAAAAAAAGGCTTAACAGATATCCTCGAGGAAGAGGTGGAATAAATATTTAATCTAGATAAATATTAATTTTATGTTGATGAATTTCACTCTTGGTGACATTTAAAAGATGATTTCGAAATAGAGTTCTTAAAAATCTCTTGCATGACAGTTTTTTTTTTCTAGAATATTAGTAATGAAAAGGTTTGGAATTGATATATGAATGACAAGCGAAGCATTAAAATATTTGTATCTTTTAAATGCCCGCCAATGGTACATACGTTCAATGATTTAGTGAGAATTCTTTGTTATAATAATTTGGTAATTTCACTACTATGTTATTTTCCATTTCTGGTTTAATAACAGATATAAATTATTAACTTTTTTCCTAAGCATCATCGTTCATTGGAGATATTTCTGCAATTGCTAAGAAGAATTGTTTAGAATATTAATTTGCATAAAACTGTAATAAGACTTATATTTTCACATTTTTATAGCGAACAAAGTGAAATTCTTTAAATCGAAGCGAAAAAAAAATCACCAATTTTCTTTTTGTAAGAAAATGTTTTAGCGACATTTTTACTTTCGTGTATACGAAATATATGAGAAAGTTGAAAGATAATTGTACAAGAATATTTTTTAAAATATAAATATAATTTATAGAAAAAGAAAGTATAAAAATTAATATAACAGAAAGTATGAAAATGAATATAAAAAGAAAGTATAAAAAATTAATACAAAAAGAAAATAAGAAAGAATATTTATTGACTTATTGCAATCGTCAAAGTAGATTTTTTTGATATATTGTAATTTTCAGAAAATTCAAAATCGAGATTTCGACAAATTTCCACGTTTCAGATCTCCTTGGGCCCGAATAACACATTTTTGTCATTATGTTTGTCCGTGAACCTGATAACACAAATTAACGCTTTTAATTAGACAGGTGAAGTATGGTATATGGTCTTTAAATTTAATCTGTTGATTTCTGCCAAATTTTGAACGAAATTCATTCACAGGGATCTGTTTGCTGGTTGACTGCAAGTAAACTAGATATTCCAAAACGCAAAGAAAAAATTTTACACAGATTTAGTTTCTAAAATAGGTTCTTATGAAATTTTGAACAAAATCCGTCAAAGAGTTGATCGTCTGTCGGCCTGTGCTTTCGCATCCACGTAAACGCAATAAATCCTAAACGGATTGACTGAAATCAATGAAGTTCGATACGTTATTTAACTCCGTGTTAAATTTTTCTTTCATTCGGTCGGCAAAACGGCGTTAAAATATATATTCGCACGGAACATTCAGTGAAAATGTTAATTTTGTTCCATAGATTTATATTTCGTATAATCTATGGTGGAAAACTAACCTTTGGGTAATTTCGCAATGGCATGCAAGGCAATTGCGACCTAACCCAAGTCTCATGAGCTTATGTGGGAGAAGGAGTATAAGACCTTTATAAGGAGAGCGTGGGGGCAAGTTTCGGGGAGTCCACCCCTACTGGTTCTGAAATAAAATTTCAATGACATTTCTTATTAGATTATATTCTATTGGGAAAATGGTGAACTTTAACTTATTTATGTAGTTTATATGTTTACTTCCAATAAAGTGAAAATATTAAGGAGAACTAAGCAAGTATATTGAAGGTAATTGTCATCCGGTACGTGCATTTATTTTTTGTTCCATTTCAGTCCCATTCGTTTACAAACATGAAATAACTTTAAAAACATCTTAAGGGCATTTCTCAAGATATGTGGATCGACCTAACCTTGACCACACTTTTCTATCCTATTTGGGGCACTTAATGTTGACATGATGCCTGCCACACATCGTGCAAGATTTATAAGAACTCTATCAGGCCTTTTGTTCTTGATTCATGGACTCTACCTTAGACTGAGTCATTATATATATTTATTTTTCTGTTTGTTTATTTTTTCATTTACTTATTTTATTATTTGTTTATTTATATTTCTCACATTTTTTTGTTTATTTATATATATTTTTTAATTTAATTTTTATTATTTTATTTTTAAAAAAATTAAATTGCCTATATTCGGCAAATTATGTTTCAATGATGCTGTTGGAATATTATGTAGACTCTTCTGCTTGGGCTATTTAGACCGCTCCACTTTTTCTTTTTATGCCTACTCTTTTTTTCTTTTTTCTTTTTTTTCCTTTGACTGTTTTTCGCTTCTTGTACACAAAATTATGAAAAAAAAAATATTGAAGCTAGTCTTTTAATAGAA
The DNA here is from genome assembly GCF_947563725.1 of Argiope bruennichi. Lineage (NCBI taxonomy): Eukaryota > Metazoa > Arthropoda > Arachnida > Araneae > Araneidae > Argiope > Argiope bruennichi. The sequence continues at coordinate 123,339,278 of NC_079158.1, forward strand.
TTTAAATTCTATTTTTTTAAAATTTTATTTATGAGCTTTTACCGGTGTAACGCCACTTTTGGCACACCGGTAAAATCATCACCACTTTTGGCATCACCTAATCATCATCAGAATCAGAATAGATTATCTATTAGATATTATTGTTGCAGTTTGAAAATTCTTATCAGATGTAATCTAATCAGAAGCGTTTAATTCTATTGGGATAGTTTGTGTCCTTTAATAACTTCTCCTTTGCTAACTATAATAAATATGAGAATTTCCTCTCCTGCTTAGTAGAGGAGCAACAATCTTTGGGTCCCCCTCGCACGAGAATCCAGTTTGAATTGAGGGTTTTTCTCTTTCGTCACTTCAAAGGGGGGTGAGGGATGGAGCTGCAAATGAGCTGAAACATGGAGGAAATAGGAAATTTTGATTACGGTTCCCAAAGATTTGATTTCAGGAAAGGGAATTGAAGACTATCACTTCATCATATTTTTACCAGACGGAGAGAACTTAAATGTCCTAAATGAATATCGCTTACTACTTGTCACCATGAGCCAACAGCTCCTATGTCCAGTAGTATGTATTTTTGAAGATATGAGATAAATTATTTAGGTGTACTTGAAATTTATGTTGTTAATGATAGTAAAAACAAAACATAAAGAATTTAAACAATAAAAAAAAATTACTGATTTTCTCAAAAGTTTTAGATAAAAGTTGGTTATGCGTGTCCCACATCCAGTTGAGGAAAAAGGAAATAATACATTGAAGAAAAAGTGAAAGAAGAGGATATTTCTTAAAGAGAAAAAGAAAGGAATTGATTAAGTTCTAGTAATTGGTTGACAACTGATTATCACCAGATCCACCCACGATGAATCGTACGATTCCTCCATGATAGCACGATTCTTCATCCAGGAATTAACAGCAGCTGTAACTTCATTACGTGCTCCTGTTACTACCCATTTTTTATTTGCTCTTTTCATTTAGGATTATCCAAATCCTCTTAATCACCAATCCCCTTAAAGTTCTTCTTTCGACATTTTTTTTATTATTTATTTTAAGCTCTGTTAAAAGCGAGCATGAATAAATAGTTATCACGATGATCAATTTAAATTTTCATTGTAGAATTATTAAATAATAGTACTTATAATAAAAAATAAAAGAATTAAATCGTACCATTGTTATTAAGATTTTCTAATCTGATTCTAAGCCAATCTAGGCTTTTAAAGTTACCTATAAAAGCTCTTTTGGGAAAAGGGATGATTAGGGGATTTAATAATAAGAGGTCTAAAAGATTAATTTGTAGATATAAGAGTAAAAAAAATGTTGGAAATCGCCGCCATAATCTATTTATTTGAAAGATAGTAATGGCTTTTTGGGGACTGACTGCATCTACAATTAGCTAACGATTTTTTTTTTATCAAGATAGTTTGTCCAGTACTTTGCTGCCAACGCGCCAAGTTGGCGAGCGCCCATTCTAGGGTTGCTCCCTTTTGTAACTGCCTGGGCATGACCATCTAGAACTAATAGATTTGAACTTGCCTGGATTCAAAAAAATGTTTAGAGGTTGTTGATGGCTCTACAAATGATGATGAGAAATGACCTAATAATTACGGAGTAGCTATAAAATGCTGTTTATTTGACTATGAGAAGGTGCATGAAGTCACCCCGCTACCAACGGTACGCACCGTGTTCCGAGTTCAAATCTAGTTCTGGCAGGTCATGACCCGCGCAGTTACAAAAGGAAGCAGCCCTAGAATGGACTCTCGCCAACTTGGCCCGTTGGCAGCAAACTACTGAACAATAGTTGATATAAAAATTTATAGATAAATAATTTTGATTAATTTGAGCTTCTTTTGTTTGCTTAGGATTTTCTTAACTTTTTATTGTGAACTAAATACAACGTTATTAATAATCACAATATTTTGTTTACACCAAAATATGACGTACTGAAATTGTACGCGAAATGTGTATTATAATCCGTTGCTCCTGGCATTAATTTTGCAACTGTGGATAATTCGTCTCATTCAGGTCACGTATGCGCTGTGAGCACTGAGATATAAGTCTTCTATTTTTCTTTACATTTCACATGGCATTATGGGCATAAATTCTGATTGGTCGTTTGTTTAATTTTACTTAACTTGTATACATATTTATTTCTTTAGCGGGGGTAAAATTCTATAAAAATCACCGATTTAGGATGCTGAACTCTCTACACTGTAAAGCTTTACTATGTACCAAAAATCTTCAAAATAGCATTGAATGTTAAGGTATATATATTTTTCTATGAGATGTGAAATATTTAATGAATTTTAAATTTGTAAATCTTTTAATTGATAATGTTTGGATAAAATAGCTCATCAATGTATAGATAATTATACATACATGTGAAATAGTTATTCATATGTCTCGAATATGTTTCTTACGGAAACTTACGTCATTAAATTTAAGATAGTAATGCATTTCTGGAACATTAAAGACATCAAAAGTATAAGGTAAAGAAAATATTATACTGAAAATATAAAAACCTGTAAATTTATATGCTTTGTCCATTAATCCATTAGTGCTTTGCAGCAATCAGTTCTTTCGAATGACAAATTTTATGTATAAAATTTTTTACAACTATTTGTTTTTGTATAATCATGACCTAAGTGTATATGTACACTCATGTCCAAAATTAAGGTCACAAAAATGTTTTTCAAAGTAATTCTAAATGGCTACCAGTAACATTTAAATAAATTATATTTTATATATTGTGAAGGACCGCTAACACGATATTAACCTTTGTTGTGGGAAAAATGTGGTTTAGCATTAGTTTTTGGGAAACTACTGATATTAGACCGTTTAGGCATCTGGGATTTTTGCCTGCAATTTTGTGAATATTGCATTAAAACAAAAAATTTAACCTGTTTCCAGTGAGAGTGAGTTCTCGTAATCGTTCAGACGACGCCTTGAGATGGAGAACCGTTGGCAGGCTTGAAGCTGGGCAGACTCAAACGAAGGTGGCTCGATGTTTACAAGTGGCACCAAAAGTGGTATCCAGGTTGTGGAATCAATTCCAAACAAGAAGTACTGTAACCAGGAAGGCCATCACAGTGCAATGACGCCTGCACAGGATCGCTATTTGGCATTAAGCGCACGACGGCATAGGCTGACAACGGCTCCTCAACTTGCTCGTGACCTTGCTGCTGCGTCTGGAATAAGATTTTCCAGACAAAAAGTATACAGACGTCTAGCAGAGAGGGCTCTTTATGCCCGACGACCAGTTGAGTGCGTCCCTTTGACTGCATCCAACAGAAAAGCCCGGCTGTTGTGGTGCCTAACATAGCAGTCTTAGGCACAGCAAGAATGGGGGCGTGTTCTTTTCAGTGATGAGTCGAGATTTACCACACAGAGTGACACTTGTCGAATCTTCATCTGGAGAGAGCGAGGAGCTCACTATCATCTCTCCTACTTAAAAGAAATCGACAGATTTGGTGGCAGAGGAATCCTTATCTGGGGTGGCATAATACAGGAATCCTTATCTGGGGTGGACAGTCGTACCCCACTGCACGTCTTCGATGCGGGTACTGTCAATGCACATCGCTATAGAGATGAGATCCTTGAAGCCTATGTGAAGTTGTTCCGGGGTGCTTTTGGCCCAGACATCATGTTTATGGATGAAAACGCGCTTCCACACAGAGCCCAGATCGTTGATGATTTTCTTGAGGAAGAGGATATTCGACGTATGGACTGGCCCTCGAGGACTCCGGATCACAATCCTATTGAACATTTTTCGGATGGTCTCGGAAGAGCCATTGCACAGCGTAACCCCCCTTCTAATACCCTCCAAGAGTGTAAAACCGCGCTTTTGGAAGGATGGGCTTTGTTGCTCCAAGAATTTATTGACACCCTCATAAACATTTTGAAAGTTCGTTGTGAAGCCAGTATAGCAGTGCACGGTGGACATATTCCATATTAGACAGGCTTTTCACGAGATAAATGCTTTATCTCTGATTCATAATGTAACACTTTTTTATATATCCTGTTTCTTAATTTCCAATTAAAATCTTTTCCACGCTGTTATGTCTCTATGTTCTTTCTTCCATTCTAGTGTACCTCCGTGAAAAATTTCGTGGCAACAAAGTGAATAGATTTTCATTTTTCTTAAATTTTATGTTTGTGACCTTAATTTTGGACATGAGTGTAGATCAAGAAAGACTGTGAAAATTAACTTAATTAAAATAAATAAAAAAAAAATTGGAACCTGCTATCGCAAATTTCAAGGTATCATGTAAGAACATTATTATTTTTCAAAGTCATTGTTTCTCTTAATTAATTTAAGTTATTAACTAATTTAAACCAGTTTGAAACAATCATGTGACTATGAGTTTACGCATGCGTTTTTTTTCCCTTCATCTCAAAATTGGTTGAGCTCCAAAACTTTTTCTCGAGGCCAGAAATTTCCTCCCGAAAATCTGGTTTAAATTGGTTTGAAATGATCACATGATTATTATATTAAGCAATCGTTAATTTTTAGATAAACGATGAGTGTTTCTTCATCTCAAAATCTTTCGAGCCCCAATATATATACTTTCGATAACTTCCCTCGCTGCTTTATGTTGATTCCCGTTTTCTTCTTAGTAATTCTTAGGGCGATGACTTCTTACTATTCTTCTCTTTATTGGCGGCCAGACAGAAGAATTGGGTACACAGTGGTCATTTGCATGAAGTTGTAACTTTTTTGTTGGAGATTAGTCGCCAAATGTGTCAATCTTCTTTATCATCTTCTAATAACCTAAAAGCGAAAGAAAGCCACAGAAGCGATAAAGCCCCAATTTTCTCTCTGTGCATTTTGTGGCTTTAAAAACTTCAAACCAAAACAGCATCATGTTCTCACAAGATAAAATATATTATATATCTTGCATGAAAAATGATCAGCTAAGTGTTATTTTTAATTTTCAACGTATTTGGATTTACAAGATGTTACATAAAATTCAAAATATGTTTATTTGTGCAAATATTACAAAGATACAAATGTTATTCGTAATAATACTATGTTTCTATTCTGCTTCAAGATCTGAATTTGTCTTACAAGCCTTATTACGGACGAATCCATCTGTGTCCATCTTGCATCTACATAAGAATCCGAAGCACAAAAGAAATCGGTTTTGAATCGTGATATCGTAGCTGATGAATAATTCAAGGAAAGGAGCGACGAATTTAAGAACTCGTTTTAATTAAAGCAATCATACTCCCCCAAGCATAGAACAATACAGAACAGCTATCGATTTGGCATTCACACGCCAGATAACCCCAACAAGCGCCGTGACTTCGTGAAGATAGATTTCATGACAATGTCATAAAGTTTATGTGAATCCGGTGTAAAAGAAACGACGATGCATCGTAAAATTCTCTGATTTAATAATGCTCTTATGCGGTAAATCCTGTTTCGTTGCGATTAAAAGTGGAGCGATTTAATATCTTTTTTTCTTTATTCTTGGAAAAACATTTGAGGGAAGAAACGAGTGATTTTAAGAGCCGTGTATTTTTGGTGTTGGTTTAATGAAAGTGTTGTAAAAGAGTACTAAAATATATTTCACTTTCGATATTGCTGCATCTTTTCTCTTTTATAATCAGACATGTAAAACATAATCATAATAATAATAAATAATTAAAGAAATCAATCTAAAGTGCTTTGAATATTTTAGAAAGATTGAATCCTATGAAATGAGAATGCGATAAATTTTATTTTTATTCGACATTTATTGTCTTAGTTTACCGATAGTTTTAGTTTGTTTGAAGTGCTTTATTGCTTGATAATTAAAATAGGCAATTCCGTTTTGTTTATTATCCTTCGTATTTTCCCCTTCTGTCAGCAAATGTACTGGCCTGTCGGAGATATTCGATCAATCCCTTTCTCGTGATAACCAGGGAATTTTAAGACGAAATGAAGAAGCAGGATATGCACGGTTCCTTATTTTTTTATGTGTGTCCGAAAATTAACGCAAGATTTGAATTTTCCACCATACGTGCAGTAAAGTGTTTGCAACCCCATTAAAAACCATTTGACAGCTCAGAGTTTAGGGTTAGTAAAAATGGAGCGTTATGCAATAGAACAACTTTCTAATGCAAGATTTGAATTAAATAAATAAAAAAAAAACCCACAGTTTTTTCTTTAAATTGTTATATTTTTATTGAATCGTAAATTATACAGGATAGAATTCTGTACAGAATAAGCCATAGAGAAGGTTTTGCTGGCTCATACCACACGAAATTTTTGTTGGCATAGACCTTTGACTTCAAATAACCCATAAAAAGAAATCCAATAATATTAAATCACACAATCTGGGGAGAAGGGGAGCAATTTTCCAAATTTTTGAAGTGTGGTCACCAGACTTTCATTGTTTTTGATATATTGTTCAAAAATGAAAGCCCGTTGTTCTTTCATGTAACGCTCCATTTTAATTAATTCTAAACTATCACCTGTCGAATTTGTTTAAATAGGGTTGCCAACACTTTACTGCATGAACGGTGGCAAATTCAAATCTTGCGTTAATTTTGGGACATTACTTACTCATTGAATTTTCGATTTATTGTTCAGAAGCGTAATATTACGGAAGAACTAGAAATTAAATATATTCTAATAAATGTATTTTTCGTATTTCTTAATGTTACTTATTTTATAATCTTAAGATTGTGAAGTCGTATTTGGTGAAGGATGTTTAAGCAATATACGCATTTGTTAGTAACTTTCTTTCTTTAGAAATGCATGGAAAAATGAAGACAAAATTTCTTTAAACAAAGATTTTATACCAGAATAGGAAAGTGTAAGTAAAAATTGATTTCAAAATGGTATAATGGAACACTTTATTACCATTTTTAATTGCATTATAAAGAAAAAGTTTGGCTATTTTCTAGGCGAACAAGTAAGAAATCGCCAAGGATTTATAATCAATATTCTTTATATCAAATAAATTAAAAATTATTTAAAGAGTTAAAAAAATTCAATATTATTATTGTAATTCAAACGTCTAAAACATTCTTTTTTGTATTAAATATTCCCAAGTGAAATTAGGATAGTTATTTACATTTACAAAATAAAATCTTTTAAAGTCTTTTTGAAACCTCCTGAAATCTTTTTGAAAATGTTTTCCACTTTAAATTCATTTCATAACTTTGTTATTTGAATTTATTTAATTAATAACGAGGAATACATAAATATAAATTGTTTATTATATCTATTAAAAGTAAATTATTGTGGCTTAGAGTATTAAAATGTTGCCTTACTAAAGATATTAATAATAAGAATTACCTGTGTAATGTTTAATTTACTGAAAAAAGATTTTTTTAATATTCTTTCATCCCTTATTTCCCTTACGAACTAATTATTCTCCAATCTTCCAATATAACAATATTATTAAATGCCTTTTATCATAGTTTTCCCACAAAAGCCGATTAACATCTATAATTCCAAAAACTCTCTACAGGATTATCTTTAGCAATAAATGGGTATTCGCGCTCATTTAAAGGTTTATAAAGGATGAAAAGGAAATTGTGTCTTCTTTCTGATTTAAATATTACTCACTTTTTGTGTTGTATTATCCTAATGCTAATGTTGAATTATTAATTTTATAAGCAAAGATAATGCATAATTTTTTGCAGTATTTTAGAATCTTTTACTTTTTAAGGATTAACCGTCCCATAAAGGTCATAGAATATTACAATAATGCCTGTGAGAATTGCGCATATTAAAAAAAATATTCAAATAATTCTTAAATGTTACAAATGATTTTTATTAATTTTTTAAAGTTCAATATATATTTTTATTCTCGTTGTATAAACTCCTTGTACGCCAACAAGTTTACTACAAGGCTAAGTTTGATATTTTAGGACTAATTATTACTGGTATTAAAGAATTTAAGAATAATAACTCCCTTTCCACTTTAAATTAAATGCCATATATGGTGTTAATTCTGGCATTTTAAACAAATTAAAATAAAAACTGTGTTACAACTGTCCTCGATTTATCAGTGTTATTTCAAGAAGCCATGAAAAGAAAGGCGCCATTAAAATCATGTATACATTCTTCAATTTTATTTTCTATTAGTGACAGACACTATGTCAAACCTTCATACGTAAGTACATTATTATTTTAATCTTTAGCTATATTTATAATTCGTTTAGAAGTCATACGAAAACTATTGCGGAACCGATCTCGTAATTTTAAATCATGATCAGAGGACGAGAATGACATCAAAACCAGTACACTCCTCTCAAGCTTCTGTGCCGTACAAGGAAAAAGATATTAAAGTTTGTCAAGAAAGTGTGATTTCTAGCAAATGAATTCTAGCAGATATGCAGCTGGTAGTGTCTAAAAATTAAAGCAAAAAATCCGAAGAAGCGTGATTGTTAAGTTACTATTTGTTGAAATTTAATGATATTTGATAAAAACAGTAATCAAAAAGTGATTTGCAAACCGGATACATAACCCCCCCCCCGATATCTTTGGTTTCTGTTTTCAAACAATTCAAAATAAATGCCAGCAGCTATACAGGCATGACAAGAATTGTCCATGCTCAAAATCAGGTTGTTTATTAACTCAAATTGACAACAAAGTTAATTATTGAATTCAGGCAGATTTAGAAGCATTTGAATTATTGCAGAAAATGGCTTAAATATAACTATATATTATTTAAAAGTATCTCAAACGTGCATAAATGGCTTAAATACGGGAAAAAGTACAGGCCAAAATAGATTTTTAAGGTATACTCATGTTTGTCTGTATAATCCTATTTTCTTGATTTTTTGTTTTTGTTTTTTAGAAATAACTCTATGACTATTGAGTTATATTTATTTATTGATATTGGTAATATTATTATTGATATGATACTGGTTTATTGGTTTATATCAGGAAAATTTAATTTCCTATGAAACATGAATTGTGGTTTATATTAAATGAAGCACCACTGAAGAAATAATGGCCCAGCTTTAACATTTTTCCAATTTTATCAAACTAATGCGTTAATGCAAGCACTGCTGTGAATGCATTGGGAATTTTCGTTTATTACATAGAGATGAAGAAACTTCTTGGCAGGATTAATTTTCCTTCTACCTGGTGACATGAGAATATGGACAGGTTCAACATACCTAGTCGAATGCGCTGAAAAACCAGAAAAATTTGTACGTTTACCGAATATCATGTAGAGCTTTCATGGGCGACTCAACTTTTTTTAACATCTCGAGGTATATTGGAGGAAATTCACATTTTGAATTTCCAAGGACAGCCCACAAATCTATAAGAATGAAATGTGGCGGAGATCTCTTCTGAACCTCATATTATAAGGAATTACAGATATATTCAGCAATGTTCATTTATGATGATTGGACGGCAGCGTCTAAGCCAATGGAAGCGCCTAAAGTCAGAAAATTCCTGGAGCCACTTGGCACCATTTCTCGATGAGTGTAGTGTCACATTGTCTTTCTGCAATTGTCGGAATGCACAATGGACATGAATGGATGTTGGTAAGCGGACAAGATACTTATGTACCTGTCGTTAGATAATCTCTTAACATATCCTGAGTTCTATATCACTTTAACTTCATATCATTCCAAAGGCTCCACCAGATTGAGAGTACTCTGTTCATGTAAAGTTCATGGTTCATGAGGTTGTCTTCAAACCCATACACGTTCATTCGTTCGATGAAGTTAGAAACAGGATTCGTTAGACAAATCAACGCGCTCCGAGTCATCAATAGTACAACAGTGTATTAACGGTACCAGGGAAGGCGTAAATCTTTGTGCCGCGAGGCAAAATGGGACACAAATGGGCTTTCGCCTTCAGAAGTCCGTATCAATGATGTCCGTTGAGCAGTTTGCATGCTGACACTTATTGATGTGCTAGGTTGTCTCAGGAAGTGTTTACCAAATTATGGTGTTGAAATAATGATAATATTACCGAAGTAAATTTAACTAGATTTGGTCGGTAATTTTCAGTTTTAACTTGTTTTTAAGTAAATATATTTATTTGATAAATGAAGGCTTAGAAAGTCCAATCTATAGTATTCAAATATTCTTGTGATTACTATGGCAATTTGAAAACTGTTAATAAAGAATAAAAATAATAAATTTGGTAATAAAGTCTAAAAATGAGTTACAAATTATATTCAAAAAGCATGCAAAAACAACTATAACAAACAAAACATTAACATTATGCATAATCGAAACCAAGATGAACAATTAACCTTTCACTAATAATATGTAAGTAAGAAAACCAATGCACTTCATCTTAAAATAAGATAAAATTGTAAAAGATTGGATGATTTCGAAAAGGAAATTCATGCATTAGAAGGTATAGAGCTCTTTAGTATTCATATTGAAAATTTGTCGAAAGTATATTAAACCACGTTTGCGATAATATATATCAATGTTGGATTATTTGGTGCATTTAAAACTGTTCTCAAGTTTGTGTAAGTATTCAGAATCAAATTTAAATTCAAAGATATCATCATAATCATTTGCACGCGGTTAAAATTAGAGGTCCGTTCACAACAATTCTCCTACAGTCTCAAAATGGAGTATTGATTTAACAAATCTAAATCAAATCGCTGCTGACTAGAATGATTAATGACAAGTGACTAATGTTAACGGTGATGCATTTGTCACCTACGCAAAATATGGTATTCTGCTTCGGTTTTGAAATGGATTGCATGCAAATCCAAAATCTGTTTATCAAAAGTTCTTTAGTTTCTTATGATCTAAAATAAACAATTACCCAATTCTTATCAGAACTAGAAAATGAAAATAAAAAGTGTTTATAAATGCAATTTTATTAGTAAGTTGAACATTTGAACAAATATTTTATTAAAAATATGGATAAAAAACAAATCTAAACCTTTAAGGTATTTGAAAATATTGTAAAAAAACAAACAAACAATGGAAATATCTCAAGAAAAAAAAACTGTAACTTTTATCAAAGATTAAAATTTATTATAAATATGATTAAAAGTTAAATTTGCGTAGATAACTTTCGCTCCTTTTCAATAATGAATAGCTTGCTATAACAGAAATGAATGATATGTTTTTAGTGCCTCATGAGTTCGGGTTGTATTTTGGCATCTATACTTTTGATAAAATTTCTTTTCAAATTTTTAACGTATTAATAAAAGCATGTTCATAATTTTTTTTATTTTAATTATTTTCATTTTTATTTTTTAATACATTTGATAATTTATTATTAAAAATCTTATAGAATCTTAATAACAATATTTTATTTTTCTCAAATTCCTTACCAGATGGTAAAACTAAGCCATCAAAATTGAATTAAAATCAACCCATTATTCATTTTTAAGTTTCGGAAATATTAAATGTTTGATTGTAAACGGGGACACAAAATTTGGAAAAGGTTGTATATCAAAAAATGAGTGAAACATATCGATTACCAAATTCAATTTCTGCAAACCGAAAACAAATCAAGTAAAATAAAAGAATTTGAAAATTGTGCTTCTCGCGATCGAACGATGGCATTCTCATTTATAAATATTTTTTTCATTTTACAATATTAAATATTCTAGAATAAAAAAATCGTATTGTATTGAAGAAATGACATAAAAATAAAATTAATTCAATATTTCTTACATCAAATAGCTCTGATTTGTTTTCACCTAATGCAAATTTTAATGAAAAATAGTGCCGAATTTTGTTTGAATCAATTCTATATCATGAATCAAGAAAGATTATGACTAGAATGAAAGTGTGACTTTAAGAGCGTGATTAACAGTGTGAGACTTAAATTAAATTATGTATAGTCGATGCAGACGATTATTCTTATATATTAACAAGAAAAAAAAAGAGTGAACGTCCCTCAAGTAGAAGTTTAGCATGCAGTTTATATATCAGATTACAGTTTATAATACAACAAAAGCTTGATTACATCTTCAAAAGTACTTTTAGAAGGAATCGAAGCTTCGATTTTTTAATATGTTAAATATTTTAATGCTTGCGAATTTATTCTAGTTTCTGTTTCCTCGTGCACATTTAAAATAACCCAAATATTATTTCATCTTATGATGAGTGCTTAAATTATGAATTATTAATGATGAAAATGAAATAAATAAAAAAAAGTATTACTCCTAATAATATCTGATATGAAACTTTTAATTAATTATTATTACTATTGCTATTTTTTTGAAAATAATAAAATTGCAATCCACCTAATATTTTTTTCAAAAAAAAAAAAAAAAAAAAAAAAAAAAAAGACGAGAAACATCGTATTAATTATGTGAGATTTATCAAAACTAAAATCTTTTCTTAACAAGATTATAAAAGTGATTACTTTTTCTTAAAATATTTACTTTTAAAAAATTAAACCTAAATCGAAATGAAAAGTTTTACTTGAAGCCATATTTATTAGAATTTCCTTAAAGAAATTCAATTTTAAAACTAAAATGAAAGTCGCGTTCTCTATAGCAATGATTGTTTTTGACGAATTTTATTTTTGTGAATAAATGAATTCTTTTAGAAATTGAAAATATTAGAAAGAACTGAAATTTTTATTTAGATAAGTCATTTGTTAAATTAAAAAATCTATTAAAGAAGTTTCTCCTATGTGAGACTTAATGCGGGAACGAATTTATTCTATTATTATTTTTATTTTATTAAAAAATAAATAAATAATACTTTTATGATAAGAAATTCCTTTTCTAGAACAAATTATAAAATTAAACATTTGATTTTATATTTCTCAATCTATTTCATTCCTTACATCATTTTCCATCTGCAGAAATTTTATGGAACATGAATTTAATCAAAATATATTTGATTTTGGTTTATTCTCGCATTTCAACTGATCAATTAAATTTAAGATCCAATCAGTTTCAAAAGTACTCTCGAGATTTGAATTCGACATGACGTTGAAACGAATTTGAGCGAAACATCTCTAAAACATCGGAGAAGAAAACTAAATTTAGAACTAATTCCCAGCTATCCCATGACTCATTAGTTATTCATAAAATGGCGCCTTCTTTGTCTCGCAAAATCTCGCGAATTCTCGTTTATTGTGAGATTAAAACTCGGCATTATTCTGACACTTCACATTAGCTCCACGTAGTGGAAGCTTAGAGTAACAAATGGTGAAAACCGTTTCCAATCTTATCGCAGGGGCTAAGGAGGGCCTTGATTTAGATGTCAACTTTAATTTTTCGCCTGACGACGGATAAGCGAAAGTTGTTGGCCTTTTATTATCGGAACGTGGATTGTAATTTGTCAATGTTAGTTCCTGTCGTCAAGAATAGCTTTTTTAAACCATTATCTTAATTAAAAGGCATGTATTTTATTGGATAAGCATCTTGTTTCTATCAACTGTGCTATTTAGGAAAGTGCCTTTGGCGGTAGTTCCGATTTTACATTCTGTCTAACATGAAAATAAAAAATACAAGTCAGGTTGTTACAGTATTAACTATGCAACGGTTAAGTTAAAGTAGAATGACACAGATGTGTAGATATAAGAATACTGACTGACTGTAATTTGGAAGGAAAATAGATAACACGGTATGTGTTTTTGTAAACAATTTAATTAATTAGAAAATGTTCTGTGAATTAAGAGAGGATTTTATTCTCCGAAAATTGGCAAATTAGAAGAATGAATTCTGCAATGTCTTTCATTAAAGACTTGTTTTGTCTGAAACTGAGGAAAACTAGAATTATGTTACGTAATACAAGTTTGAATTAATTTTATTTCAGGGATATTCAATACTTAGCAAGCTGTTGTTTCACGACATTTGAAAATTCAAAGTACAGAAACAATATTCATAAATAATAATGTCATTATTGCATTATGCGAAGAAAAAACTATGACGCTATGGCGAAGTTTTGAAATTTATTCAAAAGTGAATGATCGATGGTCAAAAAATATTTTAATACTTTCAAGATAAATTATAAGTTAATACATTAATCTTAATTAATTATTGATTTTATATGAAGGCCTTATTTGATAATTGATTTAAAAAAATAATTATAAGATTCACAAATATTTATTATGATAAAAATAATAAAATTCTAAAAAAGTAGAAAACAATAAAAATAAAGTTTTTTAAAAAAATATTTTAATAATGTACTATAAATTAAAAATACGCATAGCTGAACTCCGCCCATTGACTGTGGGAATCTAAATAATTCTACAAAGTTTTCTGTTTAAATATAAGTTATATAATTTCAAAAGGTGTACATTTTTAATAACTTTTTAACACGTAGTTATGGAATATTCTATTGGAAATGAATGGTAAAAATTACATAAGAAAGAAGCGGCTGCGAAGTCGTTCTTATCAGCCCCTGTAAAATTAAGAAAAAAAAATTTTGTGAAGTAAAACAAGGTGTAAAAGAAATCACTATTCCTAAGGACCCTTTATGTCTATTAGGATAATTGAGATTTAAATTCATAGAGATGCCAGAATTTCGCGGTGCCTTGGGGTGATAACCTTTAAGAACAATCGAGTTTTAAATTCGTAGAGACGCTATAAATTTGTCGTGTCTTAGAAGACTGCCCTTAGAACAATCGAGTTTTAAATTCATAGAGACGTGAAAAGTTTCCTGTGTCTTAGGACGATTATCTTAAGGATAATTGAGTTGTAAATTAGTAGAGACGAAAGAAATTTGTCGTGCCTTAGAATGGTTACCTTAGGATATTCAAGTTTTAAATTCGTAGAGACATGAGAAATTTACTGTGCCCTAGGACGATTCCCTTTGTAACAGAATTTTAAATTCGTAGAGATATGAGAAATTTACTGTGCCCTAGGACGATTCCCTTTGTAACAGAATTTTAAATTCGTAGAGATATGAGAAATTTACTGTGCCCTAGGACGATTCCCTTTGTAACAGAATTTTAAATTCGTAGAGATATGAGAAATTCTGAGGTGATGTGAATTGTCCAGCAGTCGTTGTGTTCTTATGAACACAGATGGGTCGAATTGAAAAATAAGAGGATGAAACTGCTTCTCTTTTGAATAACAAAATGCTAAACAAAATTTGACTTTTATTTGTGCTAAGTGTTTTTGTCTGTATTCATTGTAGATGTAACTTTTTATAGATGTTTGGATGCTTTTATTTTAAATTTTAAATTAGGGAAATCGCTGCATTTTTTTTTGTATCCAAAGCTAAGATAGTTTTTGATGTATATAAAAACATGAAAGAGTGTTGAATCCAAATCTTTAAGTGGTTAACTCGAAACTGACATATGATGATGACAAAGTCGAGCTTAGTGTGGATGACATTTTTTTTTCATATTTGTACTATTAAATAATACTAGCTATAAAGTGCGTCAATCAAATCTACTTTAATATTTTCTACTGATTTCATTGGACCTCTTCTAAACTGTGACTAAAGCAATAATGCTGCAGTTCTTCGAAATTTATAAATTATTCTTTTCATTTTTATATTTTTCGTAATAGATTTTATTATTAAATCGATTTATTTTAATTTTATCATTTTCTCTATTTTAAAAGACGGGATATTGTAATTGATATTTCACTCATTTTCTGATGCACTGGATTCTGAAATTTTGTACAATTCTCGAAATTTTATACAAGTATGTTCTCGAGAACAACATAACATTTTAATTTTTTCAGGTTTGAAATATAAATTAATTGTTTAATTTTGCTGAGTTTAATTTAATACGATAGGTACTATCTAGTTCTGATTTGAGAAAAATTGAATTATAATAAGGAATTAAAAAATATTTTTTAGATTGTTTTTTTATAATTATTTGTTTTTTGAAGTTTTAATGTTGATGTTGGCATATTTAAAAAAGTTTTTGAAATTCCTATGAGGATGATTTCAAAAAGAAGAATATTTTGGAAATTTTTAACATTTGCATTTACATTATTTAAACTGGGCTTTCAATTTTCCATTTAAAATATTTTTAGTTATAATTTTTCTTTCGGATGAGAGAATTTTAAGTATGGATAAAAATTCGATTTTGCATTTCAATTTATTTATTTCTAAAAAATTATGCATTTTGCAGATTGAAAAATTAATCTTATTGTTAAACTTTAAAGTCTAGGATGAATTTTTATATTCGAAAAGTCTTTCTGTTGAATAAATTTAATGCATTTATTACTCCTCAAATGTAATATAAAAATAAAATGCGAATCTTAAGATTGATTGCAACTTCTTATTTTATAAATTCCATACTGAATCTTGTATTCGAAACTATATTTTGTACGATATTTATCGTTCATACTTGCGAAAATGTCACACTGTTCCAAATTGCGGCAGATTATTCAACATCAGTAATGATTTCAAATCTAATATAAATCGCAGGATTAATCGCCAAAATTAGAATTGGTCGAAATATAATTAGTATACGATTCCCAATCAGAATAGTGAAACTTAATACATCAAACGGTTCAGCGTGACAAATTGGAAGCTTACAGTTCCGCACCTCAACAAGTCTCTTTAAACTATGAAATATATTCTGCGCGTCAAATTCTGCGTTAATGGTAGGACAGGGCATTAGCTCCCATACCTGTAACCATTTGGGTAATGGGCCAGAGCGGCTAGTCAGATGTGAAGTAATTTTCCAAAACACTCCATGGCTTGACATTTTGTACAGCCATGCAGCGATGCAGCTGGAATCGTGTAACGTCATCAAACCCGTGTACAAGATAACTTTAAAACGCTGTTAAGGTAACATGGAATCTTTTGTGTAACTTTATGATGCGATGCGTTGGTTTTGTTTTAAGCATAAAACATATTTAATGTATCTTTAAAGAATTGCATCACGAAGTAATGTAACTAAAAAAAAAGAACTAAATATTTTGTAAGTATTGTGGTATTTTAGTTTCTGATGTTTTAATACTAAAAACAATTACTATAGTATTGATTCTGATTCTTTGATGTTCGATTTTATATGGCATAACAAATTTCGAAATTCATGCCAGAATGAAGAAAGTAAAGAATAGCTATAAATTTAAAACAGTTTGTTTTAAATTAAAATAATTTACATTATTTTAAATTTAAAACAAATTGAAACCTTTTTTTCTTTTATTGTACTTTTATTATTTTCCATAATATTCTTAACTAATAATAACTATATACTAATACAATATTAAGAATTACAGGCAACATAATTTTTAAAACGCTATTTAACTTAAACAATGGGGCATGATTTCATGTATGATTTTTTTGGGACGAAAAGAGATAATTTTTAACTCCAGATCTGTCTTCAGCAATTTCCAATTCGATACACTTGAATCTTACGAGATTTTATTCTTTAGTAGTATGATGGAATATAATCTTTAATTCTTAATTAATTAGATGGAGTTTATTAAGCTTTGAATCTTTTGCCAAACAATTACATCAATTGGATGCACGTATTTGGCCACTTTTTTTTTTGAAATCTCATAATGAGTATGAAATTAAGAAATATCTGGATAAAGCGGGGCAATTAGATGGATTTTTATGAATGATTTTTAGATTAAATATTTTATTTTCTTACTTTTTCACAGCCATAATTAACGCTATTCCTTTTCTTTCAATTGAAATTCAATTTAAAATTGGCCATTCAGGAATTGTAATGTGAAAATTAAACAAGTTTTTCACATTATGATTTGATTTCAGATTGATGGTCAAACTGGCTATTTTTTGGATTATACAGTGTTAAATTGTGAATGGGTTTAAAAAAATATTAGTCACTTAGATAATAACTACGTCTTTGTGAAATACGAGAGCCTTTTTTAGTTCAGGTCTAAATTAAGAAATTTACTGTTTAAAAAATTTATATTTATATTTTATGAGTATTATTGTATGCTTTGGAATTTTTATAATTAGTTTTCTTTTAAGAATTCTTCTCTTTTTCTTCATAAGATTTCCACAGTTTTGATTGCTATATATCTCTTGTTAGAATAATAAAGTTTTAGTTTCATTATTATTTTGATTATGAATCCAAGCAATGTATTGCTCTAATTAGTTAAATAAATTTTTAAGAGGTAATCTGTTTCATTTTACACAAATTTATGGAATAACAAAGAAAGCCAACTAAAAGTAAAATGAAATTTGGAGATGTAAGTACTGCAACGATTTTATTGGCCTTTTGTGATGATATTTTATATATATATATATATATATATATATATATATATATATATATATATATATATATATATATATATATATATATATATATATATATATATATATATATATATATATATATATATATATATATCAACATGTTCTGCATTTCATCGAATGAAATGTTCAAAGAATAATGTATCTTAGTCCCATTCTGCGCCAGAATGATTGAATATATTTTTTAAAGAAATATCAGATTTTTTCCAAAATTTAGAATTCTTTCACTCGCCATGTATTTTAAAAATTATATTTGAGTATTTTCAAGTATTTTTATCTTTTGCTCGTGAAAGGTAATTCGATGTATACACCTAATACAAGAGCTTATGTACTTCTCTAAAAATAAATATGCATAATTGTTTTGTAGACTATATAGAATTGTAGGTATTTTTAAAAATCGAAATTAAAAAGTGAATAAACAAAATGTCGAAATAGTGTCTCAGAGGAGATATCTGAGTGCAAAGGGTTAAAAATCTCAAACGGTATTTTTACTTCTTCCTTCCTTCCTTGATTTATTTTAATTTTTGGCAGAGGCCAATTTTATATGCAACATTTTGGTGATAATTAGTTCAGAAATATATTTATTTTAGCATTAAAATGGAAATAAACTATTAAAACGTACTGAAAGATAATATGTAGAGAATAATTTAATTTTTACACTAATCTACATCTTCGATCAGAGTCCTCAAGACGTATAAGATCCAATTAAAAAAAAACTTTACACTAATGTCGAGAAGAGAGTAATATGAAGAGTACCTTACTAATTATAATCCAATAATTATTTTCAAAACCTTTAGAGATATGCATAAATTAGCAATTGAAAAAAAATGCTCTAAATTATGTAAAGAATTACATTTATATTGTCTGAATCAATAAACATACTTCTTCAAATACTCTATTTCAAACAAATTTAAGAAACCTAATATTTTATACTGTTTAAAGGTCTTTATAAGGTCATATGTAACAAAATGTACTTGATTCATTCATATTTGAAACAAAAGAAGCCCTGTGTTCAAAACTGATTAAATTATGAAGCTTTGAATATTTCTGTTTTAGACCATTTCAAAGGCCGCCTTGAAGCTAATTCGTCAATTGACGTGTAGCACATCTACGTGGATGTCATTAATTGACCTTGAAAAATGGAAGTCTTTGAAACAGACTCTCAACAAAGGTCGTTCTCCTTCAGAAATATCTCAATATCTTTGGTCTTTAGCATCCTAATAAAATAACGAAATGTCTGTCTTGTGATTTATGAGCTTCAACTTCTTTTTAAGAATTTTCTTTTTGATGATTATATTGTTTATCAAACAATCTGTACAAGAGATACATACTAAACTGAATTAATAATTCTTAATAATAGATCTCTGTGCATACAATAAGATTATTACTTCAAAATGCATGTCATGTAGCGATAAAGAAAGCAAAATATCGGATATTAATTCCTTGTACAAAATTAAGAACAAACAAACCACGAAAAAGGAAAAAGAGACAGATGTTTGTCATGGAAGTTCTTTCAGATGTCGTCTAGTAAATATCTAGCCCCCATTAGTCAAGCATAGTTCGCTTTAAACTGACCCCAATTAATCACTTGTTCCCTGTAGGAAGACTAATTGTCCTTTGCCATCTCTTGTTCCTGTTTGGAGACAAATAGTCACTATCTCCTCGACATGTCCTTCCTGTGTTTGACGACCCACTGCTCTCGGGACGAGTGTCCTGACGTGGTTTCGAACGATAAGGGTGGAAACGAATATTCTTTGGCATGCTCTGATTTCGTCAAAATTTTAAAATGTCCTTTGCGGAAATATCTTCTTTTAAGAGGTTGCTAAGATATATGAGAAAGACTGCTTTAAAATTAATTATTAGTTTGGAACTAAAGGATTTTCAGCGTTTAAAATGCGGGATTGTTCTTCTGTTTGGATTCGTATAACACATCATATTCGTATTATTCGTATTTTTTGCTTAACATTTCTCTCTTTAAAATTAAGGAGGAAATAATTTTTTTAATTAAAAAAAGAATCTGCATTTATTTTGAAAGGAATAACATTAAAATAGTATTTATTTTTTCCACTGACTATTTTTTTACTGTGGAAAAATAATTTTCGACTTAGAAATTTTGTCCCATTTTGGAAATTCGAATTTCTTAAAATACCCCTATGCATTAAAATAAGCGTATTTACCAATATGGTTATTAAATACTCTTGCAAATATTTTATTTTACAAATATAAAATAAGGAAAGTTAAATGCATTAATATGATGAACGTCATAATGGAAAATTTATCGTGAAATAATTTTTGTCGAATAAACTGTCATCATTTCTAACAACCAAAGATAATCGCTTTTGCCACCTTTTGATAGCGGCGTGAATTATCTGAAGAGATAATCTCTCTTATTCACGTAATATGGAAAATTTGACAGAATCGAAATTTATCTACTGTTCAGCTTCTGAAATTTTAATGTATTAGTCAAAAGAATTTTAATCTGGAAAAGAAGGTGATTAACTTACTTGTTTAACAAAATTTAATTTTGACAAATGATGCAGAATCAAGCCTGTATTGATTTAGCTAGTGCAATGGGGTAGAGTCTAGTTGAAATAACCAATTCTCATTCGGATGCAATATCTCAACATTTGACAATAAATATGCATCCAATATGTCATGTATGTATTATAGCGGATTCATTTTTAGCTTTTCTATCGATGAATTTCAGAGGTAAATTGCTATTTTTTGACGTTCAAAACCGAACCATAGGAGAATTTTAACTGAAAGTATTTAGCAGTCAAAAGTTTTCAGGTATGAAGCTAGCTGAACATACACATCCTTTTGGGCTTAACAATATTGTTTAATGTAAAGTAACTTCTTATCAGAAAATATTATTCTACCAACTCTGTTGCTAATGTGCCTGTTCAGCAATTTTTTGCATCTTTGTAATTAATCTCTTCTAATATTTGTTTGACAATCAAGTAAAATTGTGTATTAATTTTTCTCTTTATATCTGACTGAAACCCAAGATCTAATTTAACGATAATTTGCCCAGTTCTAAGATTCATGTGCCATTCAACAGCCATCTTGTTTGCAAAACGTTATAGATTTTTTTTTCATATCTTTACATGAATCCGTCTAATCCGCCTTTTTTATAAGGAATCGAGAGTGAACAACCAAGCCTAGATTGACGTTTATACTTATTAGTATTCAATAATCGATGTGTAATTCTTTTAATATGTATCCAAGTAAATCCATAGCATTTTAGAGGCTTAACTATTTTATATCTTGAAAATTCACGATCAAAAAGCTATTGAATTATTATACTTTTAGTTACTATCATTAAGATAATTCTAATCTTTTGTTTTACTCAGAAAATCGTCTGCAGTAATAAAACATTACTAACAGTGGAAATAGAGGTCTAATGAATTATTTTTACTACGATTAAAATTAATTATGAAATGTGTAAAGTTAAAAAAAGGCGTATAATAAGAATCAGTTCCAGCTTGAAGTAGATAAAAGGAATCGTTAATCCTTTTTTTTAAATCAAAATATGGCAGAATCAAATTAAATCAACTATAAATCAAATCTGTAAATTTGCAGATTATAGGTATAATCTGCAAATTTTTATCAGACATTTTTATAACTTTTATAAACATTTGGTAATATAAAGAATTTATTTCATATTATCGTCTGAAAATGACTTTTTTTAAATATAGAAAATTTTTTCTCTGTTGATTTTTCCGTAAAGGCGAACATTATTGAGTAAATAACGTGAATCAAGTTTTGTTTTCGCAGAGAAATTTTTGATAGAAAAACATTTGAAATCTCATTAAAAAAAACTTTCAAAGAAAACTGTTTGTCCAAAGCAGCAATATTTGATAGGTATAAAAAAATTTAAAGTTAGAGAGAATTAGATAATTTGCAATCTGAGAGACCATCTACTTCGATTTATGTTCAAGCTATAGATAAGCTCATAGAATTGATACTTGGAGATCGTCGTTCGACAATAAGAAACGTTGTTAAACAAGTTTCTATATCATTTGGTTTCTTTCAAGAATTTTAAAAGAATGTCAAAGATTGAGATGCATGGCTTCTAGAGTAGTTCTAAGAATTTTGTTCCAAAAACGATAACGTGATCAAGTGGCCTGAAAAACGTTTTTTCAAAGCAATTACTTTCTGAAAAACATTAATATTAGTGATGAAACTTGGATATATGATTTTGATATATAATCAGCTCAACAAGCCAGTGAATGACGCTCGAAAGATGAAGCAAGAATTGAAAAGACCGCAGTCTCTCAAATATCAAGGTAAAGTTATTTTTTATTGTCATATTCTTGTACAAAATGAATTCCTATTAATAATGTAGACAGACAATAAGGATTATTACTTGAGTGTTTTTCGAAGCATTTCATCAAAAAGGATCTTAAATATGGCATGAAAATTTATGGGTTTTGAATCATGATAATTCGCCTTTTTACAGTGCCATTTCTATTTGGGAGTTACAAACCAAACATTTAAGCAATACAGTTCCACATGTTCCGTAATCACTTGATGTAGCACCATATGTCTTATTATTCTTTTTTCCAAGGTTAAAATTATCTCATTGTATTCACCGTCTTGAGTCCATTACTTCGATAAAAGAAAATTCACAAACAACTCTGAAGGATATTCATAAAAGGAATTTAAGTCATGTTTAGATAACTTAAAGAAACGTATGCAGAAGTGCATTGTAGTCGGAAGAGATTACTTTTAAAGAAAGGTGTAATATTTACAAATAGATCGGTACCTATTGTTTTATGTCTCTATAACGAACACTTTTTGATCACAGTAGTACATATTTAATAAGTTTTTAGGAAATAATTTAACCAAAATTATTCTCTAATTAGACATTGAAAGGAAGTGGGAGATCAGATAGAAGAAAGGATTCTATACATTTTTCATGTCTTAATATTCTTCTGAATGACTTCATTTCGGGTCACTTATTCAGTTGAAGAAGAACCATTTAATGAATTATAACTGAAATATATTAAAATTGTCAAAAAGTGATACATTTTATTATATAGTTAATTATATAAAAAAACAAGGAATTTTTATCTTAAATTGGTAAATGTAACATTCAGGAGAAATATTAATATTTGCGAAATCATTATTCAAAACCCGATGAATTCTTCTTTTATCAGAAAAAATATACTATTTGGATACTAGTTTATCCAATCCTATTTCATCCATAGTGTCCAAATTCGTTTGGATACTATGAAAAGCTTCAAATAAATAATTTTAATCTTAATGTACTGTCACATGGACTGCAACAAACAACTGTGGTAAAAAAACTATTCTTTTGAGAATTAAGAATTCTTTTTTGATTTAAAAGGTTTTTACGTGAAAAGTTTCTAAAAATTCTTGCTTGTTTCCTGTTTTTTTAAAAAGAAATTAAAAATTTGCTTCTGATCTCAACAACTACATTAAAATTTGCTGTTCAAGAGGCCTGCATGCATGACGTCATATATGTTAATATCAAAAATTGCTGCATGAAACGCGTAAGTTAAAACATTCAAACTATTTCTTATACCATTTTATTTTATATCTGTTTAGTGAGAATTACGTTCAAATGATGCTTCAATATTTATATGTTTATTCATTATATTTTCATATACATTTTTCTCTTGATTTCTTTGGGTTTTTTTTATAGATTCTGTAATTAATTATTTTTATTTTATTGCATCCTTAATTTTCAAAAGTAATATTTTATAAAGAAAAACACAATTATTATTTTCAGATACTTTTTCCAGCCGCATGATGCAATGTTGCATCACTGACGTAATCAATTTCTAATAATAAATAATCAGATGTTATTGATTACATTATCATTGAATTTACATTTCCTAGAGGGATTATAATCTGAATACAAAGTATAATTTTAATTCCTTAATTTAGAAGATATTTATTAATTGAAATTGAAGATATTGATTAATTAATTTGGATGAAATGAATAATTTTAAATATAAAGTATTTCAAATTCTTTTAAATCTTTAATTTTTTTCCACTAACAAATAATAATTTTTAGTTTATAGAAGTTTTAAAGTATTTGGATCCATAGTATTTTTAATACTTTTTATTTTCCTACAGCTCAAGAATCCTTTTCACTACGTTTGAGATATTTAGCAGAATGTTTTAAAAATATTGTATGCGTTTTTTCTTTAAATAATTTTTATAATTATTTATTATATCAGCGCTGTTTAAATAAGCCAATTTAGAATGGAAAAGAAGTCTTTTTTTGGATAAGTAGAAAAAATAGAAATAATTGCTATATATAATTATTGAAGGAGAAATAATTCTTACATATAATTATTTGAATATCCTTGTCCTATCTTTAAATTGAGAAATTATTGTTTGTAAATTTATGTCGAAAAAAATGAAGATGAATTAAAAAAAATTACTTAATTAGTAGAAATAAATAAACAAGCAATACAGCTCTTTAAAATATATAGGAAAGATAATCAATATTTATTTATTCCCTGTGCTATTCCTTATTACATGAATTCAATATTATATTTATTCAACAACTAGCGGAGATATGCGACTTTCAACTTCCCGGTATACTGATAAGACATGGGTATTTTGTGCCTTTTAATGTAGTACAAGCCTTTCATATTATAATGGAGATTTGGCATATTTTCTTTTCCATTTATTCAAACAATAATTTCATATAGACCTACGAAACTAGTCAACAAATGTTATTTGTGTGAGACATTGCGATATCGCGTTTATGTAGTAAACGTAAATATGCAAACCCGATAGAGGTAAATCCTTTTGTAGATTTAGTCCAGAATTTGAACAGATTTAGAATTCAAATAATAAAACTGAATGCTAAATGTCATAGCTAGTCTAGCTACTCAACAATTTTTTTTTTAATTATAGAACTCACACGGATATAAATAGACAAACAGACATTCATATAGTTTCGACCCATAACTTGATAAAAATTTTGAAATTTGGTGCACAGGGCTTGTGAATTACAACGAAATTGATAAATGGTCCTATTTTGCCACAGATATTATCGCAGAAATCAGAATAACTAACATTCGCTGCGACTCAGTAGGCAGAATTGGTTCAAATCCCAGCCAGTATGTTTTATCTAAAGACTGGAATTCTTTTATTTAAATTGTAACGTGTTGTTTATCTAAGATATGGGCGATTCTAGATCTTTCTTAAATATTGAAATGGGACTGTTTTTGAACATTCCATATGCGTATAAAAGCTGATTTCCCATCAATGAGGGGTAATTTCTCAGTCTCGTGCTGTTGTGAGTTGCTTCGTTTTGATGAATTTAATCGTTTGTTTAAACTAACGACGTAGTTCTTCACATCTTCGTGATAATATATTCAGAATTTCTAGTACTCATATAGATGTGTCGAAATTTTTATGAGTCGTGATGAGTCGAAATTTTTATGAGCTTGTGCCTTCCATCTGTTTCAGTGTTGTGTTTGTATCATAAAATAAACTATATTTATTTGAAAACTTGCAAGCCTCATAAAACAAAGCACAACGCAATCATGACACTACTATCTGATACTGCTGAAGTAGATTTGGTCACTCATGAATCGAATCATGCCATTTTTTATGAACCAAACTAATTGAATCATGTATTTTCATGTTCGCGGACGGAGTGACAGACATAATTCCAAAAGTGACAATTTTCGAATTCAGGGAGATCTAAAACACGTCGATTAATCAAAGTCTCTTACAAAAATTCGAATTTAAAAGCGTTTTATGGAAAAAAGTCAAAGCAACAAAGATTGAGCCATCCTTTAATATAAAATTTAAACTATTTTAATAAACTTTATCGATATTATGCAAGTTTAAACAAGATTAAATTATAGATAATCTTAATTAAAATCGCGCCACATCGATTTAAATGTTTGGTTTAGAATAATATAATAATTTAAAAACCCCATTCATTTAAAATTCAATTTCATTCATTATTCCCCTTTCGGAGATTCTACAAGCTCATCAAATAATTTTCAACATGGTATTCATTGAAGAAAATCCAAGATAAGCATCGCAAATAATTATTTATCGAACACTATCATCGCATCTAATTGGAATTGCGCCAGCTGACTAAAAATATCCATAAATTCTGAATAATTTAATTAATCATAATTGCGGCAGGCTCGTCGCCGTAAATTTTGATATTCTGAGATAAGGGCTTGGCTTTATTTGCCCATACTTTCATATTTAGGGCTCATATCTCCCCCGGCGTTATGTCTCCTTAGTCAGGTCGCCCGAGAGATATGCGCATTGTGCGCGCATTCCCAAATTAGTTATTCCGGTGTCACCCTAATCCGGGTCTGGTTTATTTAAGGTGGCCGGGCGCCCCATTGAAATGCGGGCCGCTCGAGAGCTCGCGCGCTTGCTGCGGAATTAGGAAAACAGCAGACAAAGCTATCATCTGCAAAGCAAATAATGGCACGAGTCTTGCCCAAACATGCTTTCACGGAATGACGACGGATTAGTATTCCGACAGTACTATCTCAAAACCGCAAAGTGATGCTGTCGCCATGTTGGACCACACCATTTGAAAGGAATGTAAACCGAGTCTGAAATTGGAGAAGGTTTGCTCACGGATGTTTATTTGCTGACCAGCTGCAAGATCAATTGGAATGGCGATGCATTGGATCTTAGAGTCATTTATTTAGTTTAAGCGCTCGCTGCCACGTTTTGGGGTGTAGATAAGAAGTTTGCTGGATCACATCCACAGAATTTTCAATTTGAGATTCCTTCCTCAAATTGAAAATTAAATTCTCCCTTTCTATTCTCTCTTGCGGGAATCCTTTTAAGTAAAATTAATACTTTGAGCTCAGTCAGTGAGACGAATAAATTCTTTCTATAATAGCATTCGAAAGGCATTATGTGAATTTGGTTTGGTTTGTTTAGTTTAATTATATTAATGTTCAGTTTTTAAAGCAACACTTGGGTTATTTTGGGACGTACCTCGTCATTTTGAACTGTGGTCAGATGACGAGGACGACACCTGAGCTGGCACCTCCCCACCCCCTTTCCAAACTTTCTCGCCAACGGGAGGGAAATTTGCCGTGACGGATTTAGCGTGTACCAAACCCGCTTACACGACAGTTCTTCGGTGGAAACGGGGCTCGAATCTGAAGCCCTCCGGTTACGAAAACCGAGACCTTACCACCAGCCCATCGCGGCCTCGAATTTATGTGAGATAACGTGTTATATCAGCATGTGAAGATTAACTACATTTTTATTTCTCCAAATGTGAATCAATGCTGCTTATTGCTTTTTATTCAGATTCATAATAGACATAGACAGGAAGATTTCATTTTTAGGCGATGAATTTTCACATCTAATAAATTATATATTTGATTATTCCCAGTTATTCAATTATTAGTCGCCTCAAGCGGCCAACTGGTTAACCAAGGTCATTGTTCATATTTTATTCCAAATAAGTAGTATAGATATAACTGCATGACTACCATTTCGTTAAATGTAATATGTTAAAGCCGTGCTGCTTTCAATGTCTTACATTAGTTTGTTGTGTTCATGAACTGTTTCTAATGAAAACCAGTCCTTTGACATTATAGCATTATTAAAAACTTATATTTGGCATGACTATTTTATTTGCAGACGATGAATCTCACATCTAATAAGTTATATATTTCGCTTGGTTATTCCCAATTATTTAATTATTAGTCGCCTCAAGCGACCCACTGGTTAGCCAAGATCATTGGTCATATTTAATTAATTAATTAATTTCAAACAAGTAATGCAGATATAACTTCATGTCTACGATTCCGTCAAGATATTAGATATTAAAACCGTGTTACTTTAAATGTCTTACATCTGTTTTATGTGGTCATGAACTGTTTCTAATGGAGACCAGTCTCATGACATTATAATACTATTAATCCTCTGACTGCGTAAATTTTTAAAAATCACTACTTAGATGCGATGTTTGTAAATAAATTCAAATATTTTTTTCAAATAAAGTCAACTGATACTATATGTTACACGATAATAATATGATGTAATAAAATCTGGAATCATAAAAATAAACACACTTGATTGCGAAAAACGTGGGAGGTAATAGAAAATGGACTGATTGCCAATCCGCTGAAATCGTGGGAGAAGCAGTTGGAGGGTTAAAAACGTGCATTTGGCATGGCGATTTTATTTTTAGGCGATGAATCTCATATCTAATGAATTCTACATTTCGTTTGTTGATCCAAATTATTTAATTTCTAGTCGCCTCAAGCGACGAACAGGATCATAAAAGATAATGGCCATATTTAATTTCAATTAAATAGTGTATAAATAACTTCATGCCAATGATTCTGCCAAAATATTATATATTAAAACCGTATTCTTTAGTCGTCCTACATCTGTGCATTCCGTATTGGAACCATTCTAAGAAATCCTATGGTATAAAGCGCTATTAAAACGTAAATATAAGATGCATCTATTTTCTAAATTCCGTGATATTGTATCTTCACTTTCCATCAGTCTTGTAAATTGCACAGATATTAAACAGAATGCTTATTCTTTTGCTTTCAACAATGGACGAAAATTACGCGATTAAATATTTGATGAAACAATGAAACACGGTTTGAAATGCAAGGTAAATGCGTGATCTATTGTTGGAAAGTAGGCAAGAAAAAATTTTCAGAATTCAGAATAACTCTTAACTACTATTAGTAGTATCAATAAAAAGACAGCTTTTTAAATTTTGAAAGGATGTAAAATTATTTTTTTGCAATAGTATTTTCGAAATTATTGTAGAAAAGTGCCAGAATTTAGCTTATTTATTAATAAATGAAAATCTTAATTATAATTTCAAAAACAAATCACTCCAGTGATGTACATTTCCATCCTCTAAAGTATATGTTTATCAATTTTGGAAGCTATGAGTCAAACGGTCTAGAAAAAAAACGCACATACAGAATTTCATCTTTATTATTAGTAGAGATTATTAAACCTATAGTGAGAAGGTAAGAAGAGAAAAAAAATCTATTAGTTTTTTGTATTAAATGCGTGTTATTTAAAGGGCAATTGTTAATTTCAGAAAACGAAACAAAAATCACTATGTAAATGTGCTTAAATATAACACATAAGAAATCTAGGAATTTTTTAAAAACATTATTTCCTTTAAAAAATATTGTTTGAATTCATTTATTTCAAATTGTCAATTTAATTTATATTATTTTTTATTGAAGAATTACCAATTTTAATGATATTTATTTATTACCATTTTCATACTAATCTTAATATTTAAAAATCCAATACCACCATTATTATTTTTTAAATGAGTGACTTGTCTAATATCCTGAACTTTTACCATAACTTAACAAATTGATTGAAGATATCATTAAAAATTAAATGATTATGAAGGAAAGAATTTAATGATTATTGAAGGAAATTTCAGTAAAAAAAGATATTATTTCTGTCAAAAATTATTACTCATTGTAAGTTGCTTCAAAATGTGTTTGGAAATTTCCTTTTTTAATTATATGAACATATTTAATTATTAAATGAAAACAATTCTATATCGCATATTTAGAATAATAAACATTTCATAAATAACCAATTTTTTTAACACAAAATCAACAACCAAACAGAGGAATAATATATAAATAAATTAATGTTAAAATAATTAAGTTGAAATTAGAAAACTTTTCAGTCTTTTCCAAATATAAATGTTACTAAGAGTTTATCATAACTAAGAGCTAAGAGTTTATCATACGAACAAGCTGTACAAGCTCTTTTTATGTTGTTGATATATTAGCTCGAAATATTAGCGTTGAAATGTACGCGCTTAGCATCATGGAGTGCATATTGCGCCGTGTATGAAGTTTTCTTTGGAAGTTTCGAAGAAGTATTAAGACGAAGGCGCCTTAGGGGGAGTGGGGGTGCAAAAGAATGTTTGTTATCTGTACTGTTGAATAGTTTGTGTTATGGCACTGGGTAATTATTTCGAAGACAGTAGACAAATAAATGTTTTATCTTTTTTCATTTTTATATAATAAAATCGGAACTCTAGAATTTTTTGAACTTCATAATATTTTGAATATAAACTAATCAAAATACATATTCTTTTTTGGTGAAATTGAGGCTTGATTTTCCCTTAAATTCACTTCATTCAGTGATTAACTTTTGAAACAATTCTTTAAATCGCATGCTGTTTTAAAATTACCGGATATATCCACCTAATTTCGTTTTTCTCGATTTTCGCAGCTTTTCTTGTCACTTCCTACATTGAAGCGACTAGATTCTCATACATCTATTGTTCTCTGCTCCCCATTTGGCTCATGTTGTGTGAAGTTTCAACAAGCCAAAGATCTATCCTCCCACTAAATCTGACTCAACTGCCAAGTTATTCAAATCAGGTTTCTTGGCCTTCACGCTTTCCAGATAATAAAGAAAAGCACCCGGACAACCCCAAGATCACCCGAGTGGGCCATCAGTCCCAGCGTTTTCCTTTCCTCGATTTAAATCTCCCACGAAATTTATTCCCGCAATGACCAAAGAGGGACCGACTCGCACCTCATAACAAATTTATTCCATCTTCTTCCCTTCCAGCCATCTACTTGCATGAAAGAGATAAAAAATAAAGCAGCAGGCAAAAAACACGCCAACAGCCTTTGGCGTGATCTGACTATAAACCATTACGCCAAAAAAGAAATTCTTCCCAAAACAGCAAGGAAGAAGGCCCGAGACTACATAAACATCTCCTCCCTGATCCGGAAGAACCACATTCGGAATATTCTAAACTGCCCCGCGAATACGAATGCTGTTTTCTTGGGCAATTCAGGGGTTGTCTCAGAGGATGGCTGGAGTACATGGAAGCATGTGCTTGGGGCGGAGCGGCAGTGAATCAGGGGTTTATTCAGGGCATGGCAAATGTCCTGGGAATGTTTTGTTCGTGCGGATAAGCAGCTGAGGAAGTGCGCCCCAGACGCCCCGGTTCCGGTGTTGAAATGCGTCCCATTCCAGATGAGGGCGGTTAGAATTCTTCGGGAGATTTCTTGAGGTTTGAGGTCATAAAATACATAGAGGGAAAAATAATGGGAAATATGAAGTGGAGATAACAAAGAGAGGATTTTGGCTCGGTAACGCTTAAATTCCTGAGAGATATGGTTTTCTTTTTTCCTGAAAACGAGCAGTAGAAGATCTTGTGAATCAGGAATGACTTTAATGCATATCGAAGCAAAAAATCGGGAAGAGTGCTCTAGAAATCTCATACATTGTGTATTAAAATGAACAAAATGACAGAATTTCACATTTTTTTTAAAGCTGCCATGCATTCTACCGAAATTTACAAACCTATTACTGATGTTCTGTCAGTTGGTAAAATTTTGTGGCTTTAGTCAAGATTTCATATAAACTGTTGCCTTCTTTTGCTTCTAAATAATCATTATGAAACTAATTTTCTGAGTCTAAAATGATAATTATGATGTCCAATAATTCATTTGCCGTGCATCACGTCAAATGCATTCAATGATTTGGCTACCATATCTTAATTTTTTTTAAATATTTTTACCGAGAATTTCACGTATGATTTTTTTCTTGAATTCACTTATTTAATTAAATATGAAAAGCTTGTTACCAAATTTAGACATCCAAAAAGCATAATCAAGCATTTTTATTTATGAATTGTTTAACTTAAGGTTTGAAAGCAATATGTTTTACGATAAATAAAAAAAAATAGTTTTAATTGCCAGATACTGCATGAATTTAAAAGAGAAAGGCAATAAATAATTTTTTATTTGATTGAAGACAAAATTATCTAATTTTAAGATTGTTTTATAGATATTGGAAAAAACAACTAATATTGAATTAGATGTCCTTTACACTTTTTTTAACTAACTTTTTGAATAATTTTCATATTCTTTTTTTCATATAGTACAATGAGCAAAAGACGGAAAAAAAGGCAGAATATATGTAAAATAAATGAGTTAGAGGAAATATTGAATATCACTTTTCTCTAATTTTTACTAAGAAAAATAGCAAGAATTAGCAATTATAATCCAAGGTCGCGATGGCCTAGTGCTCAGATCTCGGAATCGGAGGATTTCAGGTTCAAGACCCTATTCTATTGAAGACCCGGAGTGTAAGCGGGTCCGGTACACATTAAATCCGTCGGGGCCAAACGTCCTCCGTTGGCGTGGCTTGGAAGTTTGAAGAGGGGACTGCCAGCTCAGATGTCGTTCTCGTCATCTGACCTTGGCTCAAAATTACGAAGTCTATCTCAAAATAGCCCCAGTGTTGCTTTAAAACGAGACGTTAATGTAACGAAACTAGACCACTATAATCCAATTCTCTAATGATATGTTCATGCACTTTTTTTAAACCTGAATGTTGAATGAATTTTATACCATTTCTTTCGAAATCAAAAAAGGAAAGATAGGGACTAAAATGCAAATATTTATCTATAAGCTTTAACATTAATTTCATAATGATGTCATAGGATTGTTATTTGGATCTTGTTAAAAGCTCAGTTGCTGAACATCAAAATGAGAAGAAATTTGATTTATGAAAAAATAACTTCAGTTAAAAACACTTTGAAATGAAATAATTCACTGAGAAAGAAAGTTCACTGAATTCACTGAATAAACTAAGAATACCAATCTTGAACTTTTCCGTTTATATATCAGAAATAATTTATTATGCATTTCTGTTTAAAAGAAAAGTAAGGTGCACAAATCATTTCAAATAATAAAAATAAACGAAATTCGAAATGCCAGGCAGAAAAATCGTGCTAAGATGATAATTTTGGTTGATTGATTTGTCTTTCTTTCACTCCGTTTGATTGCATTAGCTGTAACACATTATGCGTAATGATTTTTAAATTACATAGCTTAGAGAAAAAATGTTATCTAAAATGATTCTCATATTAATAAAAGAGAAAGTGAATTTTCAACTTTCCACTAATGCCCAAAGATGGTAAATTTTTTATTATAGCTTTAATACTGTTGAAAACACACGAATGAAAAACTTGAAGAAAACAATACAATTTTTGGATTTCATTATAAATATAAAAATCATTATTATAAACTGTGTTTGAAGGTAATTTCAAAAAATTAAAATTATGGAAAAAAATGGCGTGATTTTTTTTCCCATCAGTATGCTCCGAAGTTAGTGAGCAAAAAATTAAAATTTTGATTGAGTTTTCAAGACTTAAACAGTCGATAAAATTTTGAATTTTTTTTCTTCTGAATTTCATATGGTTAAAGTCTGCATGTCAAATTAGGTATTGCCAGATCCATCTGTTTCTGTATATAGTTACCTTCTATGTATTGTGATTATCACTCTGTTTATATAAAGAACCTTGAAAACCGAACTTTGCTTGTAGTTTTTTGTAAAATCATAAATAAAATCTCCTTCTGTGACTCGTTTAAAGTTATAAGCCAAATTAAATCGAATTTCAAACGCGGGATCGAACATGAAAAAAAATGTTGCAATTTTACAGTCCGAAACCCTAACCACTATTCCATCTCTGATACGCTTATGCAGTTCATGTATAGCCAGCCATATATTAACTATTTAGTTATAAAGACTTTTTTTGTTTGTAAAATTGCATTTTGTTTTAGGAAAGATACCTATATAGAGAAACTTAAAAATCAAAACCTTACCTAAATAT
Organism: Argiope bruennichi; assembly: GCF_947563725.1. Classification (NCBI taxonomy): domain Eukaryota; kingdom Metazoa; phylum Arthropoda; class Arachnida; order Araneae; family Araneidae; genus Argiope; species Argiope bruennichi. The sequence goes on from NC_079158.1 coordinate 123,372,999, forward strand.
ATAATTTGATCCAAACGTTAGAACCGTTTCAGACATATGCGAAATAAATTTATATATATATATACAGTTTAGTTTAGTTATAATACCGCTCCGTTTTCAAGCAACACTAGGGCTAATTTGAGACAGACCTCGTAATTTTGAGCAGTGGTGAGATGACGAGGAAGACGCCTGATCTGGGATCCGCCCACTCCAAGCTTCCATATTACACCAGCTGGAGGACGTTTGGCCTCGATGGATTTAGCGTATCCCAGACCCGCTTACAGAAGGGTTCTTGATGGAATCAGGTCTCGAACCTGAAGCCCTCCGGTTCCGAGACCTTACCACTAGGCCACCGCGGCCCTATAGGTATATACAAGAATTTCTCGTTTAAAGTTATAAGATAATACCACTAAAATATTAAGGTTAAGGATATTTTTTATTTAATCGATTAGAAAATCATTTTTGTGCTGTCACTTTATGAAATTTAAAACAAAAAGTAAATTAGACTTGATTAGAAAATTTTATTCGCCGAAACTTTCTGGAAAAAGCTTATATCGTCAAAGTTGCGATTTAGTGTTTCAAAAATGCATGTTTTAAAAAAAAAACTGTATTTTTGATTTGGACATGTTTCAAGTGTGAACATGTTGCCTCTGAATAATTATTTTGTTTCATTTTTACTGTTAATCTTCCACTTTTTACAGAAAATTTGATAATTCTAATTATATTCTGTAAGCTTATTTATATTAAAAAAGAAGTATATATATTTTTCAAGTATCGTGCAAGTATAGGCGTGTTTTTGGCGAGAAATGAGATCTTGTTATAAGAATAAGTAAATGCTCTTTTTCTCCAACGTATTATCTCACTTTTTATGGTACCATTTTGCGTTTTTTTCACTTGACCTTATTGTAAAAGCAATTTGCAATTTTCTTCCTTAACTCTTTATGCATATTTATTACATTATTCTTGCACACACTTGGTTCAATCTCGGAAATTTAATTCCTTTTTGTCATGAAAGAAGGCGTGACTCTTTTGTCTACTTTAATAACAAAGTAAAAGTATTAGAAGTAATGTAATGGCACACGAGTAATTCTAACGAAGCACTCAAGATAACTGAATTTCCACAGCTACAGTAAGTAATTTACTGGCTGAATTTGTGCGTCTAGACGTAATTATATCCTGAAAAGTTTGAGTAAAACACAGCTCATTGTTTATGGTTTTACTTTAGCAGAAATTTTTATAAAACTTGATAAGCCTTTCTTTTTGAAATGATTCCATTAACTTTTCTAATTATTGAGCATGCCACATCTTAATGCATACGTGAAATCATATTAATAAACCAGCTTGAGTAGTCTTCCCAAAACTATCTCGCATATAATCTAATAAATTTACCATGTCAGAGAACGCTTTACATGTCATTGGTGTACAATATTTATGAAACGTTAACTTTTGGCGTGAATTCAGCATTTTTAATGAATCTATCGTGTCTTTTTTGGCGAGTTATTTCGCAATTAATCCCTGGCATGCGTAATAATATCTAAAAATTGAATTTGTATTTTAGACACGTTTCAATCAACGACTGAAATCGAAATTTGATACAAAATTGCACTTGTCGTTACAAACTCCTATACCAAATTTGATATATTTAATTCATTGGGCTTTGAATTATCACTTTGCATGTTCCCAGAAATACAGATAGACAGACAGTCAACCCATAATTAGATTTGGCTCAAAGTTTGATTTAAATCTCAGTACCGAATTATTTCTATCTAGCTCTCTTCGTTTTGTACTTATCGAGTTCATTTATAATGAAACATCTGGACAGATGGACTTCCTTCGAACAGATTTTTACACAAAATTTAATAGAAATCCTTAAGTTTGGTGTAAAGACAGTACACCTAATTCAACCGTCTATCTCTATGCGAGTTATCTTTGTCACAGACAGACGGACATTTTTTTAAAAATGAGTTTTTAGAACTTGTGAGGTCTAAAACGTGGAGATTCGTCAAAATACTGAGTTCGTATTTTTCGATGATTATATGCTATCTCTCTACAACGTATACGTGAAAGTAAAAATAGTTGAATAAATGTTAAGCAAAAATAAAATATCAAAATTTGCTCCACATTTTTTTTAGAAAATCGTGTTATCTCATTTTAAAATGGAATTGGAAAAAGTTCTAAAATATCAAATTTAACGACGTTTCAAATTTAGAATAAATTAAAAAAATCTTTTTAGCAATTCTTCTATTGATTCAAGCATATTTATTAATCAAACTTCAAAATATTACTGTTTGAAGGATATGGCCGATTGTGTTTACAGTAAAGGTGTACAAACAAAAAAATTATGTCTTCATGGAATTAATGTCTAGAAGTAAGTACATTAAGCGAATGTTTGGGAGAAAGTGGAAACTGCTTTTATATATATATATATATATATATATATATATATATATATATATATATATATATATATATATATATATATATATATATATATATATATATATATATTACTGCGACTTTGTAAATTCAATTTTTTTGTAAGAAAAAGTTGCTTTAAACCATAAAGAATACGGAAGCTTGTTATACTTTTGAAGAAGGACCAGAATTACTACAGAGCAACATTTTGTTTTGCAAATGAACTGATCCTTGTCATTTACAAAATAGAAAAAACTTGTTTTTGTCTCCATATCTCTAAACTTGTTTTACGCAGGGTTAAGAATTCTAAATGCAGCCCGTTAAACAGTTGTTTTAAGCATATATTTTTAGTTGGAAAAATGGCCTAAATGCCATAAAAAGTTATATTCAATCAATAAAAAAATTATGACTTCTAAACTTTTATGCAATCATCTGCTTTTTTATGTCATATTTAGTAAAATATTTTTGATACACTAATATTTTAAATTTAAAAAATATCCATTTCTAAAAGCATATTTCAAGGAGTGTACGAATTAAAAATTTTTGAAGTACAATGATTGGATTGGTAGATCTTCCTCGAGTTGATCACTGAAACGCCCGTATTTGTTGCATTCAATGCTTTTTACCAAACTTAGACGGGTTTTAATTGTAGCAATGCGGAGCAGTTTTTGTTTGAAATGTTATTGATTGACAGGTATTTTACTAAATATGAGTTGTAGGATCATGAAATTACATTAAAAAAATCTTCTAAAACTGTTTATATTTTCTTAGAAATAAATTTATTGACTAAACTAACATAAAATATAATTCTTCATACGATTTAAAGTGCTTTTCTAATTAAAATGTAGTTTCATTTTTAACAGTTCAGAAATTAGGTTTTGGATTACAGAGTGGAAAACCTGTAAAATGATGTGTTATCACGGTCAAATATATGAAACCCCTAGATTTCCATTTTAAATAATTTTTTTCTACTAAATTTTAATTTCTCTGCTGTTTATTTTCATTCCATGCCTGTTTATTCGTTTAGCCAAAATTTCTTCACTTATTTCCTTGTCACTGGCGGCCATAAACCCAAGTTAGCAAAAATAAGTTCCCTAGAGTTACCCTAATTCATTTGAGAGTGACTTTGGGCACTTAATTCCCGTTCTTTCTCGGACCATCCGTTGCAATGAGTGATGGAAGTTAACTGTTGCATCTGCTGGGAAGGAGGGAATATTAGGGTGATAACCTCTCATCTTCTTCTTAGCAACCTCTTCTAGAAAACAAGTCGGCGGACAAACTTGGCGACGGTCAGCCTAAATCCCGCCACTAAAGCCTACATTAAGTCGCCTCTTTTATCATCCAGGCCCCCAACCGAGTCCGGCCCGACACTAAAAGTCGAGGGACGAAAAGTGCCGGATATAAATCGTCCGGGAGAAAGTTGCTGTCACCGGTTCGTCATCACTTTTCCCAGCCAATCGGAAGACGTTTTCGCGGCTTTTCTTCGTTTTTTTCCCCTCGTTCGCCAAGCAATAAAAATAGTTGGCGGATAAATTCCTTCCTGATGCGAGTTTGATTTTTATACGGGGGAGGTTTTGGCTGATGTATTGCAAACAATATGGCCGTGGAGAAAGGAGGATTCTTTTTCCGTTCTGGGAGGAGGAGAATGAGTCGTAACTTTGTAACAGGTAAAGTGGGCACTGATGTTGGATGTCTCAATGCATTAGGCATAGGTCGTCTGAGCATAACATTGAGCCACTGTGAAAAGGGTTTTCTTTTTGCCTCTATGAGATGAAAATACAGGATAAAATTAAATTTTCTAGCCGTATCCCTTATACATTTTCAAGGCTCAAAATTACTTGTTATATCTATTATTACACATATATATATGTTATTGCATATTATATACATATATATATGATACTTCATAAAACACTGAATTATTTATTTTTAAATTCATGATCGATAATTCAAAATTTATGAATAGAGGTAATAATTATGTATAGATTAGTAAATATAATTGTAATTCATATCGTAATAATCTTGGGCGGCGTTTAAAATATTCTTGATTCATTTGGTCAGGATCCTTAATGGATGCGAAAATCCACTTTTTCTTTTGACTGAGACAGAAGTTTTACTGATTTATACTGAATTTTTTTACTAGCATGAATAAAAATTAGTTACGGGAACAACATTTTACTATGGATATTGATATGTTATATGAGGATTTCACATTTTGTTGACATTTTTTGTGTTGGAATTGTAGCAAAGTCTGAAATCATTGTCATCTGAAGTCTGAATTTTCTCTTATTTTATACTAGCCGCCTTTGCCAACCAGCCGGTTCACCTATCTTAATGCTCGTTAAAATTTTCAGTTAAATCTTTTATGTAACTTGTCTTTAATAGCGTATCATCAAAATATTTTTAAGCTTCAAATTTTGATAGTCATATAATCTCACTCATACTATTAAAAAGGCCTTAAGCCATAATGTATCATGTATCACTCTAATTTTCTGTCAGCACCCGTAAAATTTCAACTTTAAATTAAAGTGGAAATGATTAAACTGCCATCAATATAAAAACATTTTTTACTGAAACCACGTATTTTTTTTCCAAATATGAGCACTGAAAAGCATAATTGTTCAGCATTTAAGTCTTACGTGCACTACAGAGCAATTTTCATAATTTATGTAGCGTCTCAAGAATTATTCTACAAAAATTTCTCAGATTCATCAAAAAATTCAGTTTTAGGTTTTATTTCAAAAGGTTTTAAATGACGTTAATAACAATATTTTATTTTGTTTTGGTTTATAAATATACCTAAAAAAATTATGAAATCTAAATTTTATACAGTCTTTTGTTCCTCAGGAATTATATTCTGAGAAATATTCTTGACGCTGCAACTTTTAAATAAGTAAATGAAGGTTACTATTTTCTGCTATATAATATGATCGATTTAGAAAGTTTTGAATAGAATAGTTTAGAATATCAATATTTTCATAACCTTAGACTAATCAATCTTAAGAAATCCTGGGCGTTGATCGGTTTTGTGACGATCGATTAAGTGGTCTAAAATCACCCGTTTTTATTGAATAATAATACACAAATATTCATAAATCAGTCAGTTTTAGAAACTGATTTAGTTGATTGGAATGCAACTCTTTTTATTTAAAAAGTTAAATATTAATTAAAATATTACTTGAAATATTACTATCGCAAGAATATTTTGCTCATTATGATTCACAGAGCAGAAGATCTAGATAAGAATTAAACATTCGTCATTTATTAAAGCATATTTTGACTCAAGTGACAGAAAATATAATTATTATATATATTATTATACATGTTATTAAAGGTTTACTATTACTATTATTAAAGTTTGCTATTACTATTATTTACTATTATTAAAGGTTTAGAAATTAGCCGTTAGACCTTGAATTTAAAAGATATATATTAAATCATGTTTACCTTAAATAAGCTGATTTATTGACTTAATAATATAGATCGTAAAAGATTATAGAAATTTGTTCTTTGCATTTACTTTTTATAAAATATCCTATTATCGTGTGAGAACATGATGTTGTTACGTGGTTTTGAATAATTGAAGGTAACGAATAATTGGAGCTCGAAATCGCATAGGCAATGAATAAAGCATAAATGGCAATATTAAACTTTATCTGCTTCACCTGCTTTTACCAGTATTGCATTATTACTATGTATGCGTCTTTGAAAGCAGGAGGGTTTTTAAAAGGTTGACCTGCTGTTAGAGACATAGGGTTTTCCCCATAGTAATTCCTATGAAAGAATTGATGGATGATTTCATAGAAGACCTCTATGGAATCATCTATTGCGCATGTGCAAATGGCTTACGTTATATCTCGTAAACTACATATGTTAGAGACAAGTACTCCCGGGGGTCCTTTAAATTTTGGATCTATTGCGCATGCGCAGTACGGATTTTGCTTAATATTGGCCAAATCAATGTCGGATCGATACCATAGAGTTCCTATGGGTCTCAGGATGTCGATAACGTCAACTTCCGGTCAGACCAGAACTTATTATATCTCGGCTTCTATGCAACGTAGAGACGAATACGACCCGTCTAAACATTCGTCTCGATGAATAGAATCGAATGAATGTTTGCCGAAACTATGACCTTGATTGTGTCCGAGATCGGGTCTCGAAATTTACAAATTCGAGTTAAATTGCATTTGCTCATATCGTTGGATAGTACTCGCCGAAATGCACGTAACTATACGTTGCTACTCCAAGTGATTCGCGAGTTACGAGCTCTCAAATTTGTAAAAATTTGAATTTTCGAGCGAGGTTTTCAACCTCGTTTTCGCAAAAACTCTCTTTACGACTGGCCTGGCATCGATTAAATTTTATTTTTCTTTTGTACGAAATAAGTTCTTGAAAAATATAATGAAATTATTTTTTTTTAATTTATTAAAAATAGAAATTTAATTTATTGGTTAAAGCATTAGTATCATTGGAAAGATATATTTTTTTATTTTCAATATGATGTAAAAATTAATTTTGTGCTATTATATTTTCGGAAATTGTAGCGGTAAAATATTAAAATTTCGCTTAATTTTTAATTAATTAAAATTTTAATTAAAAACTCTAAAAAAATTGCTTCGAGGTGCACATTCCTGACCTCCAAGGTACACATATGCCAAATTTGATAACTGTAGGTTGAACGGTATAGACTGTAGAGCGCCGAAACACGCACACACAGGAGGAAGAATTTAAATTTAAATAATTATATATATAAATTGATTGGAACTTTTTGATCTATCGTCCGACCAAAGCATCTTAATTATTAAAGTTAATTATACTATTTATAAAATTAGATAATATAGTAATTATTAACACAAATATAGTTAAAATGTGTAAACACATTTGAAAATAATAATTTTTTTTTTCTGTCTTAATGACTGACAAATCGAAATATGTATTATATGTGGTTATTTCAGAGAACTTTCAGAACATCTGCGCAAACTTATTCCACTCTGGAAAGATCATTGGAACCCATATTAGACACATTTTTCAAAATTTTTAAAAAATTTCACATAAATAAATATTTGGCTTTCTCTTTTAAACCTCGTTATGCCAAAGGTTCCTCTGGCTACTTTGAGATTCATTATTATTAAAGAAAATATACTTCAAGAAAGCAAGAACTTTTTAATAAGATTAAATTTATTAAAATAATTCAGCAATCGATGCCGCAAATATTAAAAATGTCAAAAAATGTATGAAAAATGCAAAATGAAATATTTATTTTTTTATGTTGTGTAATAAAAAAATGAACAATAAATTCTACTTTTTAGAAAATGAAACCAAGAATTTGGCATTTCACTTCAGTACACGAAAAAATTTCGAATTTTTATGAAATTTATATCCATCCTGGACATCAATATGTAATTATAGAGAATTTGTTCGATGAATCATTCAATATCAAATATTGCACCCATTAAATGATTATTGGTTTAAGACCTCAAACTGAACCAGTTTGACGAAATTGTCATTGCTATGGGAATCCCAGCGAAGAATTTGAAATCCAGCTCAACGTTAATATTGTTACAAAATTTTTCTTCTACAACAAATACCGCTAATCAATTGTAATAGCGCAGCACATTTAATTGCTAATTCTGCAGCTTGCTTGCTGTCTGATCCTCTCAAATCTGTTTACTCGTCGGCGACTCCGACCACTCTCTTACACACACAACTTCTGACGATACACACGACTTCAGCTTCTTCACAGCTTCAAAGTACCTGTCTTTTTATATAGCTCCGGGAGGCGGAGCTAGAATATTCCAGACCAATCAGGGTGTACCTGGGTGTAACTCTGTTATTACTGGATGGATCGTGAAACTTCTAGAACTTTCCGGTATTATCCATTTAGTCGCCAAACTCGCCAAATTCAACGCCAAGCCGCCAAATGATCGCCAAGTTAATCGCCAACCTCTGAGTTTATTGACACGGCACCCGCTCAGCACACACAGAACAGATCGTACAACGGTCTTTCTTAAGATGACACTATTCATCTTGCCGGGAAGCAAAATTGCAGGTTTGTAACAATATTATGGACCCTGAAAAAGTGAACAAAATTCTAGAAAATAAAATAAAAAAGGGTGCCTTTTTTTATTTTCCTGATTCGAACTTAAAGCAAAATAAAATTATTCCACACTCAAAAGGTAGCAAAAATATCCGATTAATTCGTTATTCTACATATGACATCAATCTTCATTTTTCGCGCTTTTTTATATTTTCTATACTTTGCATTTTTTATTATTGATAAAATGTGTTGCTTGTTCTTTTAATTTAATTTAGTTCATAGCAATTTTAAGCAATCTCTTAGTCAATCACGCATATTGTTACAAATTTTTTTCTTCTACAAATACCGCTAATCAATCGCAACACATTTAATCGCTAATCATTAGTTCAGCAACTTGCTTGCTTGCTGTCTCATCCTCTAATTTCTCTTATTCGTCGGCGACTCCGACTCCTCTCACACACAACTTTTGACGATCCACACAACTTCACTGCAGCTTCAGAGTGCTCGTCTTTTATAGTTCCGGGAGGCTGGGCTAGAATATTCAGACCAATTAGGGCGTACTTGGGTATATCTCGGTTATTACTGGATGGATCGGGAAACTTCTCGAACTTTCCGGTACTATCCATTTAGTCGCCAAACTCGCCAAATTCATCGCCAAGCCGCCAAATGCTCGCCAAATTTGTCGCCAAGCACCGAGGTTATTGACGCGGCACCCACTCAACATGCACACGACAGATCGTACAATTGTCTTTCTTACGATGACACTATTCATGCCAGGTAGCAAAATTACAGATTTGTAATATTGATTTCACATGCTCTCTCTCTCTCTCTCTCTCACACACACACACACACACACATTTTACTTTATTGTAAGTATCGATTTATATTTATTCTCACTAGTTGGAACTTATTGCTAATATTTTTCCTTTGTTTTTATTTGGTATTTTTTAATGCATTTTTTATGGTAGCGGATCAGTAATTATTTCAAACCGAATTTTGTGATTAGTTATGATTTGGTTGTTCGCGAACATTAAAGATAGAGAAGTTTCCACTGTAAAAAACATAACATTTGATTTTACTATATTTTTGCATCTAAATTGTATTGCAAACAATATATATTTTTAATCTTTTTAAAGTTATCTTTGAATGTATATGAGATTTTCTTCTATGATTTTCATTTGTAAATCTGTGACAATCATATTTGAGACATTGTAACAGCTCCCTAAACGAGCCACATATTTTAGTTATAAAATAGGTCTAATAAATGCATTTTAAATCATTGCATTTTCAGTTCTCTTGCAAAGAATAGAATATTTAACTTAATTATTTTTTCTTTTGTTATTTAATTTATTATTCTTTGGTATAAATATTATAAAATATAGAAGTAAGAATGAATTTTTTTTTCAGTCACTGCAGATGTTGGCACTAGAAGAGCGCTAAAATTTAACTATATGAAACCGATTAAATAATAATTATATGAAGATACTAATTTTGAAGTGAGTTAAATTTCAAAACTCTGGCGTATCATGAAGTAAGTGAAAAATAAATTTCTAAATTCCATACTAATAGGACGCGTGTCAAGTTAAATAAAGGTATGTGGAAACGACTGTAGTAAAGGGATCTGTTGTTTTTACTGGTATATTTCTGCAAACAATTTACCTATACATACCGTCTGGAAGATATATGATGATATATGGAAATGATAATCACAATATTTCACTATAGTTAGATTATTATGATTTCACACCATAGTAATGGGAGAAGCTACGGTTCAAAAGACGCATAACCAGCGCCAAGGATCCCAGACTCTAGAACAGAACTCACCCAAGCTGATAGCAAGACTGAGAATTTTTTTATTGACTTATTTTCTTTAATTTAAAACTGAGTATTTCAAGATTGGATCTTGAGCAACTATGGAAATAGGTTCCTGTGATAAAAATTTACAAAGGATAAAAGATTTCTTATTGCTAAAATATTGTAGAACAAATGTTGAATAGTTTATTTTAATCAATTTAATTTAAATGATTGACTTTTATTTGAGGAAAACTATGCTTTACGTATCGCAATCTATATGACTTACGAAGAATTTTTTCCCCCTCTATGAAGTAGAAGAATAGGAATTTTAAAATAGGCACAGAGACTGGCGATGTTAAATGTCTCGCTATGTTACGAGTTGAGTGTTTAAATATGATTATTAAGCAGCAGTTAAAAAGATTTTTTTTCTTTTTATTGGTCAAAAATGTCTTTTCTTGAAATCTATTTCAATTGTTATTGGCAACATGCTCCAAAGACTTTCGAAGTGAGGTTATTGGTCCTATTTATTTTCATTGTGAACACCTCAAAGAAATTTATAGTTATAATTTTGAAAATTTTTTAGGCTTATTTTTATACTTTGCTAACATATCATATACAGGGCGTTTTTCAATTCGTGGACCAAGCTTGAAGGGAAGGTAAAATACAAATAAAGAAACTTTTTAGTATAGCAATATAGAATTGAAAATGAAAGGTGTAGGCACAAAAAACAAGAAGTGTTGGTGACAGAGCGGCCCGCATTCGGTTTCTTGACATGAAATGAATTGCTCTCACAAAGCTGGAATTTAAACGCGGAAATGTTTTGTGATCTGGCTTGGGGGAGCATTCATGGCAAAACCCTAACGCCTCTCGCTGTATACAAGATGCATGTCTGCTTTCTCAGAGAGCGTAAATCGCTCCATTACTGAAAAATATTCTGTAACAGCAAAAGATCGTTTGAAGCTCGCGTAATGCCATTCAAGTTCAATAAAATTGTTTTGCAAACGATTTGATAATTCAAACTAAATAAACATCCATATCTATTCAATATTTTTCTTCCGAAAAATTAAAATTCATCGTTATTTAAGCTACACTTCTAAACTTGTATTTCGTATGTTCTGAAAATATTATGTAAATAAAAGTGTTTTTTCATTTTCTCAATATTTATCGTTTTTTTTCTCCTACACTTTTTTATATCTGACTCCATTAGAAAAAGTGCTTCTTTATATTTATTTTATCTATTATAAAAGTTTGACACATGAATTCAGAGACATCTTGTATAGCATTAATGTAGCCTTTCAATTCTTTTTCGATCTGTATTTTATAGATTTGTAACAAACAAATTTGACAAATTAATTAATTTTTGTAGTCCTTAATAGAGATGATGTTTCTGTACCAATTTCACTATTTAAAGCATTCACCGAATCTATAGAAAATATGCTTTGCTTACAAATAACACTTGTTTAAATTCGTATTAATGTTTAAATACTTTGTCTGCAGAGTATTTCTAACTAAGCAAGAAGCATTTAGCAGAAGGTAAAAAGATTTTTTTCTCTTTTGAAAATGTTTATATAAGTAGAAGATTCAAATATATCATTAGTGATTTTTTTAGTAAAAATGAGATAATCTTGAAAAATAATTTTTTTTATTAATTATGATTGTGTATTAAAACATACCATTTCAGGCGAAATTTCATAGAATGAAAATAATTATTTGACAAGCTTTAATTGTAAAACATTTCTAGCATATTTACCTAAAATAAATCTTGTTTTTTCTTTTATTTTTCATACATTCTATATGCATTTTATTTCAAATTATCGTAATGGCAAAAATACTAAGAACTATGCTAACAGAAATATAAAGCTTTCAATTGATAAATCGATGTAAAAATAGCTATGTACGACCATTTCCTTGCATTTTAAATTCTTGTAAACAACATGAAATTATAGAAATATTTGTCTCATGTTTCCCTAAGAATCACATAGAAACAACGACTGCGTAGCTTATTAAGCACCCTTTTAATGATTTTAGAAAAACTATCACCGAATTTAGAATCCTTTATTTCTTTCAAACTTTTTGCTCCGAAACATGAGCTTAAAAGAAAACTTCCTCACAAAGGTGCACTGAATAAAACAAAGACGTCTAGACTTTCTCCCAATTTTAAGTGCAGCATATAAACGAAGGGAGAAAAGATACCGATGAAGGTATTATTTTAAACTCATTTGCATATGCATAAAAACCAAATGCATTCGGAATGACTTATTCTAAAGAATGCTAGTTTGAATAATGGTTTGTTTTGCTCCGGAGCCGAAAGAAAAGTTGCTCCGAAGCCAGGAAAAAAATAATAAGACCGCCGCTTTATTATTTAAATGAATTCGGAAAAGAATGAGATTCCGAAGTTTCAGATACATAATTAAATAAGAGAAGTACTACTTATATAAATTGGTAAAGATATTTCCGAAATACCAAATTATTTTATGCTAAATATTGGAAGATGACAAGTTTAATTAATTTTCGCGGCTTAATTCGATTTCGAAAGTGAAAACAGTGATTTTGGAGCCTTACAGAAGAATTAAAATTTGGGTTTTGAATATTTTTCCCCTCTCTACCTATTGTGCAAAACCCATTTCTTTAAATAAAGCACCATTCCAACTTTCGGAATCCAACGAAGTGATTAAAATGGTAATTGCGTTATTTCTGTTTATTTTTAGAATTTTTTTCCCCTTTTTTTACCGAAACACTTTTAATTAAATGTTATGAGAAGAAATATTTCCAGCCATTTCTTAATATAGTGGTAATATTATTCTTTTAAAAGTTTAATCAATATTCCGTTGAGTATTTTTAGCGGTTTCCTTGGTTTACACCCATTCCAAAGTAATGAAGAAATTAAAATGTTTTAGAGTTAATATTCTAAAATACTTCCTTATTAAAGAGAGAGAAAAAATGCAAGTATTGGTCCCTTTTTTTAGGCTAATGGCATTGAATTTCAATGAGATAAATTGTGTCTAACAAAATGATATTGATGTGCCCTAAATCTAAATGCATAACACTTTCTCTGATGTATTTATGGTAAGAATATCAGATCTTAAATATAAAAGCAATTTTTTCACAAAAAAGGGAAGCTAAATGAAATTCAAATCAGCTACATTTAAAATGTCTATTAAATTAGTTGCAATTCAATTAGCACGAAGGGGGTCTTCTCAACCTAAGAGAGCACTGCACAAAATAAATGTGGAACATAACCTGAACAATTAGGTATTACACAGATAGATCATGTTTATGTTACATTCTCTCAACAAGATATATATATATGCAAAGTATCTCCAAAAAAGTAGACTTTTATTTCCCTAAATATTGCCTTAGATAGGCAAGAAAAAGTAGGCAATTGTATGCAACATTTTATTTCTGTAGTGGAATTTTAAATATATAATACTGTTTCCCATATGATTACAAAAAGTAAAAGCTGGATTCTCTGACATAATTATCATGAAATGTTAAAAAAATTAAATTTTTATACAGCCAACATAGTGAAACATTGTCAATTAGTAAATTCTTTTCTTTCATATATAAGCACACAAAGCCCGTTTCTATATGCAAACTTTCTAAGATATTATTATTTTGATGATTATTATTTTTTACCATATATCTGGCGCAGTATGGTCAGATATGGCTCTTGAGCCAATAAACACCAAAATCCAATCCAATCCAATCCAATTCTAAGATATTAAAAGGTAAATTTATTGAATTAGATCACTTTTTCCTACCTTAGACTGGTGTTCGAAAGAGTTTTTTCTATATATTTCAATTATGATACAAATAGCATAGTAAATTATTAAAAGGACGGAATCGAAAAATAATAATTCTTATTCTCTTTTCAGAAAGATAAAATAATACATTAATTGAAATATATTCAAAACTTGTTCAAAATGAGGGCCTTCGACTCCTATATAATGCGTTTTGTAACAATACTTCTCTATATGCAATCATTTGTTGTGACATTTAGACAGACTTTTTGAATTCGTCGACAACAGTCTGCCACATCTATAGGAGACTTTAATGCACAGAACAATGTAAGTGATTCACATTTAGCTGAAAATTTCGATTACCATTCATCGTTTTGATATACAGAATAGAAGATTTCTAAAACAGATACTCCACACATTAATAGAAAATACTATTGTATTTTCTATTAATGTGTAGTGTGTACTATTTTCTATTATATTACAGTGTATCAGAGGTTTCACTGATGAACCCCTTATACACTGAGGTTACAAAAGTCATGGAATACCTCCTAATAACGTGTGGGACCTCCTTTTGCCCAGCGAAATGCAGAAAATCAATGTGGCATCGTCTTAACAAGTCATCGGAAGTCCTCTGCTAAAACATTGAGTCATGTTGCCTAGATAAACGCTCATAAAAATGTTGCCAGTGAAGGATTTTGTGCACGAACTGACTTCACTATTATGTCCCATAAATGTAAGACGAGATTAACGTCGGGTGAATTAGATGGTCAAATAATTCGAAGGGATTTTCCAGAATGTTCTTCAAACCAGTCACGAACTGTTGAAGCCCGGCGAACATGGCACATTGTCATCCAAAATATTCCATTGTTGTTTGGGCACATGAAGTTCATGAATAGCTGCCACTGTTCTCCAAATAGTTGAACATAACTATTTCCAGTTAGCGATTGGTTCAGTTGGACCAGAAGTTCCAGTCCATTCCATGTAAAAACAGCCCGCTCCATTATGGAGCCACCGACAGCTTGCACCACAGTGCCTTGTTGACAACTTGGGTCCATAGCTCGTGGGGTATGAGCCGCATTTGAACCCGAATTTCAGTTCTTGCAATCTGAAATCATGAATCATCTGAAAAAATCACGGCTTTTTTGTCGCTCTAGGATCCAAACGATATATTCACAAGCCAAGGAGAGCTGATCATCTTCTGGCATAGCCCATGAATGTCAAATGTCGCCGTGATCTCTGCTAATGGACACGTCCGTCGTACGTTGCATATTAATTGCTGCTGTTATTCCACACAGTGTTGCTTGTCTGTTACCACTGACAACTCTAAACGCAGATCGCAGGTTTTGATCATTAAATGCTGGCGATTGGCTACAGCATTGTCCATGGTGGGAGGTCATGTCTGAAATTAGGCATTCTCAGTACACTCTTGACGCTGTGAATCTCAGAATGTTGAATTCCCTAAGAATTTCCGTTGGAATGACCCATGCGTCTAGATTCAATTACCATTCACATTCAAAGTCTGTTAACGCTTCTCATGCGACTTTCATCACGTAAGAAACCCTTTCACATGAATCCCTATGAACACAAATGAAAGCCCTAAATTGCATTATCCATTTATTCATTTTGTATTGCTATCTATATATTTACATATTGCTATCCTACGACCGTTTTCTCCTCAGTGTACTGAGAAGGGACTTCGATAGTTCCAAAGATGATCGTTTTGAAAAATTGGTGTTTCAGTCCAGATGACAGTGGCATTTGTTGATCTAAATTCCATTTCTGAAGAAAAAAAAAGACAATTCAATATGACTGGGACAGAGGACCGATTGCAAACTCTAAACGTGCTTGAGTATAACTACTCATGAAATTCATGAGCACAAGCAAGATGATAGCTTGAAAAATAAGCTAACATGTCAATATCACTATTAATTAATACCTTATCCTCCCCAGGAAAGTAAAAATTATGCAATTTGCAATTGCTAAATCGTTCTGTAAATATACTTAGGAATTCGAGGAATAATTTAGTTTCTTCTTTAACTAATACGATTGCATAAAGCATTTCAAAATGTTCCTTGTAACTGAAATGTGTCGTTCTTTTAAAAAAGTTTAATAATATGCGTAAAATTGTGAGCAAAAACTACTGCTCTGAGATATCTTAAATATTCAGTTTCTCCTTCCTTTTTTATAAAGTATTATTCAAATTTCCTTCTTTATAAACCCGAAGTTTCAAATATCGGCCAGAAATTGAATAATAATATCAAAATAGACGATATTTTCAATTCAAGATCATTGGATGGATCTGAATGTTTGGACGAATGGATGATCTGAATCTTTGGAAAAACACATTGCCTACAATAATTTCTAAATTGAATAAATTTATATTTCTAAAATAAAATTTTCCGAATAAATTTGTGCAAAGCCTCCCTAAATTTAAAAGTAAATTCCATAGATAGACGCGTAAAATTTTGGGAACTTTGTATATATAGAGATGAATGTAATATAAACATTTTACTCATTGACTCTTTTGTACTCTTGGGTAGTTTTTTAAATTTAACTTTTTACCATTAATCACCATAGAAATAAAGAGTTCGAGAAGAGAATCTGAAAACTTGTGGCGTTCATGGTCTTTTTTGTCTACACCCACAATGTTAGGCAAGAAGCATAACACTTTAATATTAGAGATGTATTCTAGAGTTTATGTTCAGGGTGACTTTGCAAACCTGTATGAGCATTTTTGTGATGATTGTTGGTTCCGTTATTTGGTAGACTATATCTGGATAATAGATGGGTGTGAGAGTTTATGTCTATCAGTACGAATAAGACTCTCAAAGAATCGTAAGTAATACTCTTCGCTGTTAAGTTGTGCATACGGGAAGGAATTCGAAGGTATGAAACAATTTGGTAACGAACCAGAGAGTAGAATTCGAAAGACAAAAACAAGAAGTCTGGATAGGTTTCTGGGTTAAGCAATCATTGTGAGTTCAAGAATGATCAAGGAAATCATCTGGGGCTTGGATAGGAATGTACTTTTCCAACTTTGTGATAGTTGATATATTTTAATGGCAGAAGACAATATTTTTTTTGGCAATTTGGATACATAATAATTTGAGTTTTAAGGATATGATGATATAGATCGAGTGAATAAAGTGTTTTATTTTTTAAACTGTTTTATTTGTCTTTGAATAAGTATTTCAATCTTTTTCATTAGTAATAAGTAGAAAAGAAAAAAAAAATGCATTGAATAAGCCTACAGGACTGATTGACATCTTACAGTCTTTTATAATGTCACTTTAATTTATTTGTATATAATTACAATTCTATGTCATTCAATTTTAAAAGCTTCATTTTGCATTTTATTTGTTTGTACTGGATTTATAAATCGACGAATCTGCGGTTTCGAAAGAAGCAATTCTTCATACTCATATCTTGTCACTAATTTAATATTTATTTTTTATATAATTAGGAATTTTCTCATAAATTTGCTACCTTTATGAAATAAGTTTTGGCGTAATACATATACAGAAATTTAAAAATTTATTTAGGAGGTTATATAACTTTCAAAACAATTACTCAAACTTCGAAGTATTACCACTTCTGGGATTCTAAACAAACAAGAGAATATTTCTTACTGCTAAATCAGGCCAAATAAAGTAATGATTTTTCCAACAAAAGCAGCAACAAAAATACCCCTCTCTGAAGCAACTGCATTAGTCTTCATTCGGCTTGAAAGGCGTAATTGAATCCAGCTGTATGGTTAAGATCTTTCTGCGTGTTATAATCTATGATTGATCTCACTTCCTCATGGCTGAAAGACAGTGAAGCCGGCTTCATTTATCACTAAGAGCCAGCATGTCGGTGAAGACAATAACCAATATGCCAGCGTGTCTATTCAACGAAAGAGATTTCCAGCCCCTGCAGATGCCGGCCATCATAACTCATGGCAGAAGCCAAGTAAAACACAGGGAGAAGCATGACTTCTCCCGGATGGATCCATCTTACTTTTCAGGTGTGTGATTCGCTTCCTTGACTTTGGGTAATTTGCTGGCCATTGTTTAGTTGATAGAGAGCCAGGGCGAAAGAATGTATGTGGGAGATGCAGCAGTGTTGTTGGTTAACAGTTGACTCTTGAAGAATGATGCTTGTTTAGGATAGGAAGTACTTAACAGTGTATCTTTTATTAAAAATATAAACATATTTTTACTTCAAATTAACTAATATGCACTTAAAAACTATTTTCATACTTTTAGTTAATGAAAAAATTTATTATTTAATTAATTGTCACGAAATATTCATTTAGGGAAACTGGGGATAATTGCACTTTCAAAAAATTGATTTTCCAATTTTAGTCTAATAAAATAGGTATCATTTTACTGATTACAGAAATATATAATTTGTATTGGCCTGAAAAGACGAAAGTTTATAAATGACCCTTTAACAATGAATTTAACAAGAGCTCCTCCGAATAGAAAGATAAGTTTTTTCTCGAAACACGTTTTCTTCAATTCCAATAGAAGCATTCTTTTCATTATAATCATATGAAATTTTATACAACAATATTTACAAACATTATGCATATGTTAAACATGTTTTAGTTTTTCTGAGCAATAATATTAATCTTTAGAGGTTGTCTAGATGCCACATGCTACACTGAATTGACAGTTCATCACATTTTGATTGAATGCCCAGCTTTTGACAATCATTGCTACCATTTGTTTTCACTCATCAAATGTAATTCTCCCACAATTGCTGGGGGCCCGCGGTGGCCTGGTGGTAAGATATCGGCCTTTGAACCAGAGGGTTTCAGGTTCGAGACCCGATTCCACCGAAGAACCGTCGTGTAAGAGGGTCTGCAGCACGTTAAATCCGTCATGACCAAACGTCCTCCTGCTGGTGTGGAGAGGGGGTGGTGGTTCCAGCTCAGGTGTCGTCCTCGTCATCTGACCGGGGTTCAAAATTACGAGGTCCGTCCCAAAATAGCCCTAGTGTTGCTTCAAACGGGACGTTAATACAACCAATCAACCCAGAATTGCTGGGAAAGATTTACTAATCAAACATTTTTAATTGCTACAAATTTTTTTACCACATATTTAGCTTAACTATTTCTATTTTTCACTTGTTCTTTTAAAACCAAGAACTTATTTTTCGTTTTCATTTGTATTTTAGTTGTTATATATTAGTTTATACATAAACATACTTGATCCTATACTAAGTTTTAAACATTAACAATGCTCTAGTTTACCATATGAATGGAACTGTATGGCCAAAAATGGCCCTTGTGCCAAAAAACCGAAATCTGTCTATCAGTCATTAGAGGCTACTTATCTTTCAAAATATCATATATATTTTTAGACTTTCAAGTTACGGGATATTTTCTATTTTATTGAAATATTCATTATTTGCATATTTAAATGAAAATAAGTTCATTATAATTATTAAATGTATGTTAATATATTTTAATAATTTTTGAGTGATTATTCTCGGAATTATTTTTTCTATGAGTACCGATTTGTAGTTGTAAACTTATGAAAACTATCAAATTACAACACATATTCGATTCGCCATTAAAATCAAATAGTCTGTAATAAATGAAAACGAAAGTGAATTTGAAACTTCATTGGCTAGTAAAATCCAGTATTCGATTTTAAATCATTATGTAGGAGGAAATCTCAAAGCAATTTTCGAGTTAAATTGACATTTTTAAATATGAATAAAGTAAGTCTGATGATGATTTGGTGTATATTAAAAGTGACGTTACAAGGCAAAAGTATCATAATTAAAGTTTAAAAAAAATTAGAATTTAGATAAGAATAAAATGATCAATCATTCAAAAATTTGCTAAGTGCAAAAGGAACTGAGGACAACCAAAGAAAATAAATATCAGAAACTAGAAAAGGGAAAGGCATAAGAAGAAGGAAATGTGAATGACAGAGACAGCAGAGTCTATATAATGTTTTACAATAATAGTATCATTCAAACATAATATTAAACGATAATAATATTATTTGAACACGAATAAAGAAAAAAATTACTTATTTAAATATCTCTTTCCAGTGTTTTGGTACTTAAAAAATTAGTTTACTAGGCAAAATTAATCACCATCATATTGTTTTGAAGGCACAATAGAGTTGGAATTTAGAATAAAATACGAAACTAACTATTTAACTAATTATCACAAAATCTTCATTAAAATCATTTCCATTCGTCTAGATTTGAAGAAAACATAGTCAGTATTTTATGTTTTTTCTGCAGTGCGCAAAAACCTTTTCTGTATGAATTTCAGCAAAAGTGTAGATTTTATTTAATGCAAGTTGATTTGCTCGACGTTGTTTGGGATTAAAATACCTTCATGTCTAATATGTTTAATGGAAAACCTATTTTTAGATAAAATATAATGCACAAAAATCCTCTTATCATCTGAAAGATGTTTATTTTAAAAATTAAAATGAGTTTATCAATGGATAAAGACAATTTTTAAAAATCACTGCTAGTTAATTTTTTCCATAAGGCTCTCTATAAGTACTTTAAATTTTATTCACACATTTTTTGAGACAAATGATTAAATAGTTAAGTTTTCATTAAAAAGTTAAGATAAAATCAATAGTTGTTCCTGATATAAAATTTAATGGCCTGCTTTTAAATGTCTTTTTTATTTTTTTCCAGAACTCTGTTAGCGTATTCCGGCAACAGTTCAACGTACCTAATTTTTAGTTTGAAAATAAAAAAAAATATACATTGCTATGAATTGAGTATAAAAATTTATCGAAATGAGCGAAGCGAACTTTACGGAAATGAAAATTATGCCACCGATTTTTTTTCAATTTTAGTATTATGTGAAAATAAATTTTGTGAAATAATGTTTTTTGAAAGATGTAGAAGAAAATTAGCAGCAAACTTGCTTATTTTTTTAATTAACTAAACTTTTAATTAACTTTCGGGATTTGAAGTGTCGACAGTAATCTTTCTGTTGTTTCATTAAACACGTGTAGAAAGTTCCTTCGAGATGCGATAAAAGCTGTAAATTTCTATAATTTCTCACTTTTCAAGATTTTTTATACTTTTCAACAATATTTTAATTTTTTTTTATTTCGCAGATGATACTAATAAAGATGATAAGAAATTTTAATGGCAGAATTTTTTTATCTAATTAAATAAAGTTTCGAATTTTTTTAAAATCATTAAAAATGTTGCAAAAATATTTTAAAGAGTAAAACGTGGATATCCAAAATTAAAGGTAGAGCAGATCTGAGTTTCATCATTGTCTAGAATCGAATATCTATAAACGTTCCTATTTCAAAATCATCTACATCTTTTAAATTATTAAATTTTAAAAATTCATAAATATTAATAGAAAAAGAGTTGTTTTAATGGTAAAATTAAGTTGATATAAAAATATTTTTTTGTGGAATAATTCACTCCAAAGTGATCGCGGGAAAACGCCATTTTCCGCCATGGGTTAATTTCTACATTTAATGAACATTAAATTAATTCCTGCACTTTGAAAGGTTGATAGTATTTTTTCTTTTGTCTTAAAATAATAAGCATGCGATGTTCGATGTAATTCGATGCGTTTGTTTAGGAAGTAACATGTTACGTACCTGTGTAGTCACAACTTGAATTCACAACTTTTAATTCATATTTAAAATGATATAATAGTAAGATTTCTTACTAATAAGATCGCTTGTTTAAAAATATAAAGTGAATATTTGAAACAATTTTTTTTTCACTGTAATAATGCTGTTTAAGTTTATGCGAACGGTATGCCGGAATTCTGAATCAGAGGATATAGAAAACTATTTGATTGAATTGGGAATACTTAGTATGATGTTATGGAGTACGATAAATGGAGGCAAGATTCATTGTAACTTGATTAATGTAATTATTTAAAATAAATATTGCTTTCTTGTATTTGAAGTACAGAACATTTCTGTGAAAATCAAAAAATTTGAAATCTAAATTTGATGAATTTCCGTGTTTTAGAGATCAGTTAATAAAAAAAAAGTTTTAGCTTAGGAATTATGTCTATTTATCAATGAGAACGGGATGCAATTCAAAAACGTTAAGTGCCAGAATTCTAAAATTTGTTGATAATCACGATATTTTGTATGAAAGTCTGTCTGCCTGTTCGCCAGCGTGCATTCAAGCACGATAACCATATAAAAAAACTCTGACCGAAACTCTCTTTGAAAGCAAGATGGACGGAATTTGATTCTTAGTTTCATTAAAAGAATTATAATAGTGTATCAAATTTTTGGCCAACTCTTTCAAAAGTTTGGCTTTCTGTTTGAGCGTCTTTTTAACAACACGTGAAAGCAATAACTCAAAAGACATAAATGAAATTCGATATGTAATCTTAAGATCAAAATTATAAAACAGCATCCATTTATTTTTTGTCCCAACTACTCATCAAGAAAAGATGTGTAACCCCATATTCGGTTCTCTATTCAAAACTGTAAAAGAAAATAAAAAAAAACATCCTGTTTGGAGCATCTTAAACAAGAAGATGGAAGTCTTCGGATAAATCAGTTGTTCCTTGTAACCTTTATGGCAGCCTATGATTTGTACACACCTCCGCAGCAGAGTTTAAATATTGTGTAGCAGAATGAATAAAATTATTCTCGTATTTATTTTTTTATTCGTATTTATTTAGGAGATGCTTCGGTTTTCGTGTGACGACAACTGTAATTCTGTGTCAAATTTTGGTCACAAAATAAGTGCCCAAAATACATATTCTCACGCCAGAGTCAGTAAAAGCGTTATTTGCTTTCCAAAGATCTATGTTTCGCAACTCCTGTCCGTCTATACCATGCAAAGTATTTGCGGCCTTACTCAAGATCCACAATTTTGTACTAGAACGGGGGAGGGAGGGAATAAAAAAATTATTGGAGAACATGAGAGAAAGTTTTGGGAAAGCCACTCCAGCTAGTTGGCGTAAGCGAATGTAAAACAAAACTGCTTCATCGAATACCATGGCCACAGTAGTGATGTCATAACCATGTAAAACGTGCCATATATTCTTAATTTATCCACTACACATATAATAATATTGATTCAACTTTTTCGATTTTTTAATCATCTCTGAAAAATTGTGCTTATTCTTTATTGAATAACCTTAATATTAATCATTCAATGAAATCATTTACACCTAACGAATGCAATATATTATTAGTCTTCCTGATTCCTATAAAAATACTGGATTCATTAAAAATAAGAATAAAAATAAAGACTAACATATTTTTATTTCCTTTAATTAATGTTACCAAGCCTCCTCCATATAAATTATATTTGTTACCTTCCTTTGCGGACGTTTAATGGTGAAAAAAAACCCCCATCAGATAATAACTAACTACACATGATCCGTATCGATTTTGTAACAGTTAAACGCGCAAAGTATGCTTTAACATAGTTTTGAAACAAGATTATGTTAAAATAATCTTAGTCTTAAAACTCCTTAACCATAATTGAATATTAAATAGAGGAAAAATGACAAATCTCTATTAATTATACATGAGATAGTAACTATTTTAACCTGTCATGAAAAGTGTCATGAAACGCCTACAATATTTACATTCTACAGAAGAATGGATTAACGTGATTTATTATGTCCCGTAAAAATATGTTTTTAGTTGCGTTTTCATTATAAGTTTATGGAATTTTTAAACTGAGGATATACTTAAGGCTGATAATTAAATAGTTTTACTATAAAAGGGCATATTAGTAAAATATTTTGAATTTATTCATGACACTGAATAAATGTTTCCTCATACCGGTATACACTATTCCAAAAACTAAAAGGCCGAAACTTATCAATAATAACGATTAAAAACTCAAAATTGTATTTAAAATAGAAGGATATTAAAAGAGATATCTTAAGACATACATAAGGGACATTGATGTTGTTTTTAAAAAAAAATTCAGAAATTTTACATAAAAATTGATAGAATTTTTTATTTATAGATAGCTATTTCTAACTTTATGATTTTGAAGAAGAAGCCTTTTATAGTTTTGTGTGTTTTAATTTCATTTTTTAAACACCCTTTTTATTTTCATTTGCTTTATGATTGCAAAGGTAGAATTTTGTAATAAAGTTTTCATTCATTTCTTTATGTACTAGAGTTTTTAATTTTTTATGTAAGCGTGTTCTTCATGATGATACTCTATTTCAATGCTTAATCACCCTAATTATCCTTAATGGTTTAATTAAATTAAATTTTGTTTCCAAAGTGTGGCGCCGTCTGATAATAATTTTAAATCTGATAATAATCTGATAATTATTTATAAATATGAATGATAAATTCTGAAATAGAAAATAATTAATATTTAGTATAACAAATAACAGATTAGAACACTGCTAAAACAGCGCTTTAAAATTTTTTTGTTAAAATTGTGCATTGTTCAGCCTTGCATTGCTGTTGATGACGAAAATTGGAACTAAATGTTTTTGTATATACTGAAATTCTTATTCATAATTTGGAATAATACACTTTTATGGAATAATGTGAAATTTGGTAGTCTAAAATTTTTATAGTCGAGCATCAAATACTATATTTTGTACTCATGCAGCAAATATTATAAAAAAAATATTACAAATACAAACGTGAGAATTTTCACAATGCGGTATAATGTGGCAGTTAACATTTGTCTACAAGGAAGCAGATTGCCATCAAAGACTTAAATGCATTGTGTATTTCTCTTTTAAATAAATCTAATGCTTTATTAATATTTTATTAATATAAGTTTTGATTATTAGTTTAGCGCTTATGTAGCTTCATTTTCATTTTCTCTTATATGAGGTATATAAAGAGAAAGTATTGTAATTGCCAAACGGCACGAGATTTTAACGAAATTCCACGTTTCTGATCTCTGTAAGTCCAAAAAATACCTTTTTGGATCAATTCTTATCTGTCTTTTAACATATTAACTCAAAAAGCATTTTGTACTAAAGAGAGGAAATTTGGCATGTAGTCTTTACTCTAAATGTGCAGGTTTCTATCAACTTTTGGGCGAAATCTTTGAACAGGACGTCCATCCATTTGGCTATCCGAATACTAGTGAACACGATACCTCAAAACGTAACGGTCTAAAGAAACGAAATTTGGTGTATACAGATTTAAAATTGAAAGTATAAATTTGTACCAAATTTTCGAAGGAAATTCCTCGAGAGAGGAATCGTTTCTTAGTCTGTATTTTCTCATGCTTGTAAGCGTAATAACTAAAAAACTTAATAATTTAAATGAACGAAATTTAGTACATGATTTTACTACTAAAACTGTCATATTGCCTTCGGAATTTTGGTAATAATCGGTATAAACTTTGTAGAAAGTTCTTCTTTACTACAAAAGAACTTCTTTACTAATTTCTTTACTACAAAGAAAAGCCCTCAAGTCCGAATTCTGCATATGAAATTCCTGGCCTTTGTAGTTTTCATGTCCTTATTCGAGGTCCACAACTTCATGCCGAGGGAAGATTAAGAATACCTTAGTTAGAGAATGTGTGAAAAAGATTCGAAGGGGTCAATCTAGTTAGTTTATTTTGGAGTATTCATGCCATGAATAATACATATTCATTAAGTTTAATGCCTGGTAAAGGGCGTATAACGTAAATAGGAACTTATGTAAATTGTGAATTATGCACATCTGTCTCGTGGCTAGTGCGGTTTGAAAAATAAATTTTATATTTTTTGAAAATAATTGTTATTGTTTTTACTAACAACTAAATGATAATACAATGTGTTTTTTGCAAGTCAGAGTGCGAGGGCTATGAAATCTATTCATCTATTTTTTGCACCTTTTGTTTATTATCATGAATTCTATGAAAAATCATGCTTCTTTATTCCAAAAGGCAGATTCAGTGGATCCTTGAAATGAACAATAAGCTACATGTTATTAAACCTCTTATACAAATGTTGCCTTCATTACAAATCGAAAAACTCATACTGTATTAACTCTTTTATGCACAGGACATACTAGATTTCCCCATGTTCACTTCTTCTTAGGCGATCAGCCACCAATAATGTCTATCCAATATACACTTTCAGAATGTCTAAATTTTAACTCTCAGCGTTAGCAATTTTTTCAAAAGTCTGACACTCCACAATCTTTCTTGCATGATAAGACACTACCTCAAGTAGCACACAAATATTGTACAATATTGTATGTCATTGATCAGTATTTGCAATATTGTATATTGCGGAATATTAATTAATGTCATATAATATCGAACCATACTGTGCAACAGTCTGTGTACCTGGGACACGTTCACATTTTTATATTTTCAAAGTTTATAAAATATTATCCACTCATTTAAATCTTGTTTGAATTTTTTAGCACTCCTGCACATTATTCGCTTTTAACTATCTTACATTGATACGATTCTAATCCTGGCTTGGGGGAACATAATCAAAATCATGGCACATGCGCCATAAAATCCAAACAAATGCAAATCCAAATCCGCGCAAATTTATGATTCTGTTTTGAGCTAATCTGACTTCAACGGTATTGAGGTTAAATATAGCTTGGATAGTTCAGAGTTAGATTTTTTTCTGATTTTAAACTTTCTACTAAATCTCAAAATGAGTTAAATTCGGAAAGTGCAATAGACATTACTTTCGCCTCTGTCATAAGTGATTTAGTTTTGATATTAAAATATGAAACGAAGAAATTATGCAAATAATTAGGTAAAATTAAAACTTATTTGTTAACATAAAATTAAAACTTATTTATTATTCTGTATGCTATATTTAATAATTCAAAAAGGATCTGATTCATTTGCCTTATGCGAAAAGTTAAATTAAAAATTAAGTTTTTTTGTAATTTCTATCATACTAATAATACAATCTTATTAAAAAATACTTACTTATAAAAAATGACAATAAAGGTAATGATTTTTGACTCAAAACAGAGAATAAATGGAGCCTCGAAGGGGTTAAAATATAATTAAATTTCCTGATTGCTTATTTTATAGAATTTTTTAAGTGCATATAAAAAATATAATTATCGATTGAAGTAATAATTTAAAGAAATTGGTCTTTTTATTAAAATGAATGATTTCCGCTATCTAAAAAAATCATTTTAACTATAAATCAATTATGTTCTACTTTACGTAATTGTTTTACTTCAGAATAAAAAAGAAAATGGTAATTTGGAAAAAAATAAGCCAACAAAAGAAAAATATAATTATCGATTGAAGTAATAATTTAAAGAAATTGGTCTTAACAACCAAATAAATTATAAGCCAAGGTATGAAAAAACTTGCGAAGAATTTCAAGAAATATTTTAAGGAGCTTTAACTAAACCGTACTTCATTATGTTTTTCTGAAAAATAATTATTATTTTGAAATACAGTTTTTAGTTTTCAGCATTTTTAACCGATTTTTATCATTTTTCTTTGCATTTAAGACTTGATTAAAAGTTTTTTGAATAATAGTTTTTATTTTGAAGAAGATTAAATATGCGAAATTATTTTTGAAATAAATCTAAATTAAAAATTACAGCTTAATAATGATAAAAAATACTTCTTGTTATTTATGTTTCAAAATAAGTTGTAAAAGTAAATGCTACGGAGCTGTACATCATAACTAGAAAAAAATGGGATGTCGATTCAAAGGCTTTCAGTGTTGCCAGTTTATAGATTACATTTTATGTATTGCATTTTATTCTGTCTTATAGATAATGTATAAAAATTCAAAATGTCTTTAAATTTTCGACAAAGATAAAAAAAAATGATTATTAAATTCTAGCAGAGCAAGAATTTTGCTTAGATAATGTATATAATATCTGCATGTTCTATGAAATAATATGAGAGACATTTTGGAGCATAAAAGGATATTTATGAAACAATTCTTGCTAAAATTAGGCGCATAAATCTGACAGCAAAAAAAAACCTTCATAGCTGGGACAACAAATGATAGAATTGGCCTATTTGTTTCAATAAAGGAGATTTAAGCGGAATTTTTCAGATTTAAGTGCAAAAAAGATTCAACTACAAGCCGATTACGAAAGACATCTCGTTCTTTGTCTATGCAAGCCATCAAAAATAAAAGTAGGGCTTTACGTAGAACATTTTTATTTGGCACGAGTTTCTCGAAAAAATGGCTGCATATATAAATATTTTTAAGATATAAGTGATGATCTTTTTTTTATGAGTTAGTTCTTGCATTTCATATAACTTTTTAAAGCACAAGATGATTTGAATAAATGTTCCTTGTTCAAATACTGAAGAGAAAAAAAATCATTTGCTAGAATGTGAACTTTCGGTGATATGTAGTGTAAATTTTATATAACCAGTACTTTGAAAAGTAGTAACATTTCTGAGCGTCTTTAGATGGGCCTTCGAATACTTGCAATGAATGAGGGCATAAAAGGATACTGTTTAAGATTATTTCCATCATATACTGGCATTTTATTCACAGATATTAATCTATTGATTCATTTTTCGCTGTGATTTCTATCTTTAGAATCTTTTGAAATGTCTAGAAGAGACTGTGAATCCTTATTGATCAAATTGTTATAATTTATATTCTTAAACATAAAAATAAGTATCTGTATCTGAAGGCTTATTGACTAGATTACATTATTGCTATCAGTGAAGGTTCCCACATTGAAATTACATCATTCGTTCCGCTCATTTTGTTAAAAAATGCATATAATCCTATTTGCAATGAATAAAAAAACATTTCATTTCAGATCTGTAGGCTAATTAAAGCGCTCACAGTCCACCTCAGAGTATTCACCTCAAGAAATCACTGACTTAATGAAATGACGTTGTAATGTCTTGATCTAAACTGATCAAATAACGAAGTAGAATTTCTAGACAATTCTTTATTTTCAGCCCTATATATACAAAAGAACAACTTGTTCTAATCTTGGTTAAATAAATAATTATTTTCACCTGTAGTAGAAGACACAACAGTCGAAGTCGAAGATATATCTTGAAACTCAGTTGGTTCTCGGACTCCGAACACGTGGGCGTAGTCCAACAATCTACCTGCAATTCGTTTCTTCTCTTCTAATAAAAAAATCTCCGCACTTTATTTCGGCGACAATCTCCGCCTTTTAATTTACATTGGCCATTTGAGCTCTCTTTTGGCCAATCAGGGTTCAGCAATATGCTCTCTCAGTGGCGCCAGTCGGTCGTGGGAAGGTCCTTTGTGTGAGGCACCTTTCATAACTGACTATTCTGGAACACAGAGTTATCATAGTCCTTTCACAAAGAGAAACAACTAGCATCCAGATGTCTGAACATCCCTTTCTCTTTGAAGATACTTTCAATATCTCTTGAAAGAGGAATGTCCACGTGTGGTCTTTCACTGTATTCGCTAATAAACAGATGCGAGACCACCCAGGTGAAAAGATCCACCATCTGGCTATCTCGAGGAGTTTAGTAAGTAACAGCGACGACACAGCTGGCTGTAAATTTCTTATCAGTACTGTGAAACGGGGAATGTTACAACGTGAAATATCGAGTAAAAATGACCACTTTTACATACACAGGTTTAGTATTTAAAATGTACATAGGTTGCATAGGTTTAGTATTTAAAATGTAGGATCTTATCAAATATGGAATCAAATATGTCTATGGGCTGGCCATCTATCGGTTTGTACTTTCACGGGCATGTAAACATAATAATTCAAACACGAAACGACTTAAATGAATGAAATGTAATATGTGATCTTATACTACAATTGTAACTCTATGTGAAATTATAATTCAAATCGGTCTGAAGACGAGAGTCCCAAACACACATCCGATTCGCCAACACACATTCGAAACTCTTTTTCGTTTCGGTTCTTTTATATTAATCTCATATCAGTGATGAATCACCAAAAATTGCATTCCCATAAGATTCTTTATAGTTATTGTTCGCCAAACGCCTCGGTTATATTACATATATTGTATATGTTATAGATATTAAACATAGAAAACGAGAATGTTATGTACATTATTGCGTATACGAGAAAGTTTCGGATAGAGCAATTCCATTGGCTCACTCATATTTTTATGTGCAATACTATTAATGGCAAACTTGTTCGTTCCTGTTCGTTCAATTGGAACTGATATTAATGTCATTTTATTAGTTTTTAAATCTTAATTTAATTTATTTAGTATCGTTTTTTGTTTTTAATCTGTTTGTTTGTAACTAAATCATGTTTCTGTTCTTCATAATGAATTAACTTTGAAAAAAGTTTTTTTATTAGATTTTTTTTTATCTTTTACAATTTTAATACCTAGACTTTTTAATGATAGTAGCTTAGACTAAAAAGAATGTAATTCACTTCCATGTTGTCAACATTAAAGTCATTTCTTCGTATTTTTAGTCTATAAAAATGAATGATAATCATTTACTTTGTGAAATTTTTAGAGGTACATTCACGTACCACCAGAACATGTGTTCTTATTGTTTAATACTTTTCTATACAATTTATTGATTAGGGAAACTTTTTCTAATCTCTTGATAAGTTAACATCCCTTTTATATCATAATGTCGTATGTAAAAAAAAAGGAATACACAAATGACACTTTGATGTAATAAATAGTACTATAAATGATATGATTTTTTTTATTTTTTGATCTATAACTTGATTTTATCTACTGATCGCATATTACAGTTCGAAAGCAATTGCAGTTTATCTATATAAAATAATTTTTTTGTCGATTCTGATATAAAAAATTTGATACAACAGCGAATAAAACTGACTGAAAAACAATATGTTTCAATACAATATCTAAAATTGCTTGTTGAAAAACATCGGAGTCTCCCTTTTTTAGTTTTAATTTCCCCCTTTTTTTTCTTATAATAATTACGAAATGAATATTGCACAATTACTTTCTCGACGTAATTTTCCTCTAAAATGAAACGGCTGCTTTTCCTTTTTATGCTCTTTAATTAAACCGCAAAACACAAAGAAGTAAAACCTGTGATTTCCGAAACCGCTTTGGCCAAACAAACGAACGCATTTAATAAGTTATTAGCGAGCCCATTCAAAACGCCCCTTTAAAAGCTGTGGCAGAAGCCAATGATAATTATGGTTATCACAATTCACCCTATCAACCTCTCACCTCGAGGCGTTGGATATTAATTGTCCCTTAATCCCCATTCTTTCGGCATTGAGGAATAAAGAATGAAAAAGAGATAAGCGAGAAAGAAGAAGGCACGCTATTATTTCAAGCGTCTTAAGCGCCCTTTACATGCCAGCCGAGGCGATTTCAATACTTTGCGCCGAATATCTCCTATATTGGAGATAAATACCTCCAGTGGCGAGAGTGCGATCGGTGGAGTGGGGAATGTCTTAGTCATTTATCGGCCAATAGCTTTGCGGGGAAGTGATAAATGATTGGCCCGGCATACTTTGGGGGCTTTAATTAGTCCTTCTTGGGGACTGTAATAATGGTGGAATGTTTTTCTATGCAAGGATTGGGTTATAATTTGAGAAAAAAAAAACTATTCTTCAAGAAATTTAATCTCAAACCTAAGCTATCACAATATTTTATTTCTTTAGAAAATTATAAAACCATATATAGTCTCTGAGCAGTATTTTTCAGCTTTTTAAGATGAATGTATACTCCAGATCTATAAAAATTGTAGATAATTAATGCTTGTCATTTTGAGTTAAAAACTTTATCAATATATAAAAGCAATAAACAATCATTTTTTAAGCTGTAATAATGATAGAAAACTTTTGCACACTTTCTATTTGTTCTACGACTTTTCGTTTTACAGCTACAAGAATATATTTCAGATTTCAAAGTAAAACATAATTTTTTCAGATTGTATTTTGGTTTAGGATTCGTAGGTCAGTACAATAGATATTATATCAGATATCGTCACCATTATATTATATTTGAATAAAACAGAATCGTAAAATATATAATGCAATTGTCTGCGTTTAAGTAGAACGGAGTTCGATCTAAAACTAGGTGGATATGTATGTAAATTTTAATTAAATTTTGAAAAAAAAATGGTACAAACCATTTAATAAATAATAATTATATATTGTCTTTGAAAGCAGTTTTCACTATTTTAAGATCCCTATACATAAAATATATAAAAATACTGCGTAATTAATTAATGCTTGTAATTTTGAGTTAAAAACATTATCAATCTATGAAAGCAATGAACAATCGTTCTTTTAATCTGTAAGAATGATCGATAACTTTTGCACACGTTCTATTTGTTTTACAAGCTCTGGCTTTGCAATTTCAAGATTAAATTTCAGATTTCAAAGTAAAACGTAATTTTTCAGATTGTGTTTTAGTTTTTTGTTAGTGAGTCAGTAAGATAGATATTATATCAGATATCTTCACCATTATCTTATACTTGAGTAAAACAGTATCGTAAAATATATAATGCGATTTTCTGCGTATAAGTAGAACCGAATTCGATCTAAAACGAAGTATATCTGAATATAAATTTTCATTAAATTTTGAAAAAATGACATAAACAAACTGATAAAATATATCTTTAAGCAAATTAATTTCAAATTTAATAAACGCAATATTTTCTTTCAAAGAATTATATGTAAGGAAATTAGGATCACTTCGCGCATTGTTTTTTAACATTTACTTTTCATACACATATTTAAGAGATAATTGAATGAAAAGAATATTTTTAATTTGCTTTATCAGAAAAGTGTAAATGAATTATAAGAAAGTTTTATGAAGTCAAGATATTTTTATAAACCAAGTTATTGTTTATTTATGTTTATGTTAAAAATTATTAAACTTGAAAGCGTCATAAAATTTTTACAATAATTTCGTGGAATTCGTATAAAACTTGTCTTGTAAGTTACCAATAAAATAATAATAATATTTCAGAAAATAAATGAATTTTTTAAAGTGAATACTCACACGATATTTTCATTTATATTTTTTAATGAAACAAGCATACAATCAAGATAAAACTTGTGCGTATAAAAGGATTGTAATTGATAAATTCATTTATAAAAATTATGAACACCTTTCGCATAAAGCATTTAAAATACGTGAATAATAATGACATAATGAATTATAAAAGCTAATTTTGATATAATTACATAAATATAAAATATACATATACATTCTTTATGAATATGTTTCATAACTCGTCATTATCTGTTGAATTTATTAATTAAGTTTTAATGAATCATTTAAAACTAAACAAAGTGATTTAGTTAATTTTGTATATCTAAATCTTTATTTAATAATTTTTAATCATTATTACGAATTCCCATTTTACATAAAAACTATTAGTTGAAATAAATAAAAAATGAAATATTTGATTCATTTTAACGGTGAAAATGATTTTTTTTTATTGTGATGTATTTTTTTTAACGATTTCTTAATTTAATTAATAAAGCTGCATTTAGCTATTAGGAAAAAAGAGGAAAGATTATTTATAATTTTTTTGTATTTGAAATAATTAATTCTTCGTCTTTACATTTTATTTTGGGTGTTGTTTGAAACGAGTATGGATTTGATGTATAGCAACTAGAATTAATATTTATTTTAGGGCTAGAAAAGATAAACGTTTGATCTAGAAATAATAAACCGTTATATCCTCATAACTTAATCTAAAGCTGGAAACATTAATATTGAGATAAAGCCAAATAATAAATTGACCTTAAATTCTTTGTAAACAACAACAACAAAAAAATGTAAGTCAGAAGGACGGCTTATAAATTTTATTTACTTTCGTTGTAATTGGCCTATGAAGCTTATTGGTAGCGTAATTGACTCTATTTTAAAAAGTAGGGTTATCAAGAAAAAAATTTGAATGCTCTTTTTTTAAAAATAATTCCATTCTAAAAGTTTTATTCTTTGATTTCAGATATTAACATTATGATCTAGTTCCAGAAAAGAGGATTGAAAATTAAATTTGAAATTAAAATTTAATTTTGTCATAATTATTATGTCTGAATTTATTTTCCAATGACCTTCACGCTCGCCGACAGTGCTGATTAACGCTTTTCTTCGAAAACTAACCGCAACTAAATAAGATTTTTTTTTTCTTTTTTAAATTTAATTTTTGTTACTTTTTTTTAACGAAGCAATTTCTTCATTCAACCTTAGTTTTGATACTGAATTATCGACCCTGCTTGGTGTGGTTTGTTCGTGAATGTCAAGTTTGTTTAGCGCGAAGTGTTCGCGAATGTTGGGTTTGCTTGGCATGGTGTGCTCGTGAATGAATGGTTTTCTTTGTATATAGATTAACGAAGCTGTGGAAGTTTGAAAAATGTATCGTCTGCTTAGTTGTACCTCTTGTCGTCTGAACCGGGTTAAAAATCACAATAATCAAACCGTATCAAAAATAATTCATTTGCAGATTATAAGCCGAACTTTAATTTAATTAAATTAGATTTACTACAATTTTCTCTAGCCTAAATTATTATTTATTAACAAATAAATTTAAAAATTTGATAATAAAAAATGGAATTTTGAAATAGTTTACGTTTAAAATTACTTCATCCAGCTTCATTAATTAATTATATGTAGATAAATTAATTCAGATTATTCATTCGTTATTTATTTCTATTTAAATCACGTTGCCACTTAAGAACCAGTAAATGCATTATTAGAATTGAGGATATACATTGATTATTAAAAACAGATTACTTCAATGATTCCAAATGGCCTCGATGGACAGAAAGTGATTAAATAATCAAACGTAACTTTAGTACACAATTCTTATTTACACAGCTCATATTCAAAAAGATCACGTATTTATTTAAAATCATTCAATTCCCAATACAACTGTAAGTCAACTAATAGATTTTCATTCCTGCGATTATTAGAAATTAAAAAGAACAAATTAAGAACTTCAGAATTTCTCTGAAATGCAGAAATAACTATGACTTAGCAGTAACTCACATAGATTCATCTCGAGATATAAGCTGTAAAATAACGACTTCACAGATGATTCCAAAGAAGATGATCTGAAACTAATGGGAACTTACACCATAAAACTGAAGAATAAGGCATCTTTCTGCAGCAAATTACTCCATGAATCGCAGGGAAAACAATTCAGCTTCGAAATATAGCTCATTTACGTGTTTATTTGATCTGTGCCGATTGCAGCGAAACCTTCGGAGCGAAAATCGTTCTTCGATATCAGTTGCCATTTTCCAGTAGAGCAATGAGGCATGACATTACACGCGCGCCTTTAAAAACACAAATTTAAAGGCTGCAATCGTAGAGGGAAAAATCCGGTATTCTTCGTTAATCGCTTGGAAAAATCGCGTATTTATTTTATTGTTAAAAAAGAACGGAATGTGATTTTAGATAATGCAGGGAATTTAAATGAAATAGATAAGCATTTAGCTCTTGATTTTATGCGATTTATGAAATAGGCATTTTTCCTAGTATTATTTGTTTGTCTGTTATGATAAACAAATAAATGTTTCCAAAAGTAAAATACGAGCTCATGAGGTATTTTTCCGATTTAATTTTAAGTTATGCAAACAATTTATTTTCTGGAATTTTTTCGATCATAGCGAAATATATAATAAATTATTTAAGAATGCCAGCATCCTGCCTTAGGGGTTGCATGTCTTCCCCGTGATCTGGGTGTCCTGGGTTCGAGCCCTGGCTCGGGCATGGTTGGTACTTACCCTGTGCTCTAACTATGAGTTGTGTGAATGATTCCCTTGTAAAAAGGGTTGTGGAACCGAGTATGTGAGTGTCATCTTCATATGAAGCTAGAAGTCAGACTTCTGCCCTCGGTTGCTCAGGAGTCCTTATTAGAGCCTAACTAAGGCAGGGGCAGTTGTCCCGGCCTCTACATCAGAGGAGCCCCCAAATTGAATAGAAAGTTTATTTTACGTTTTCTTCTTCTTCAGTAATGAATCGGTTCTTCATTACTGAAGTATTGAAGCAGAGGGTGGCCCCACAGAAGTTTTTGCCCCTGGCCCAATTAGGCTAAGTCGGGCGCTGGCCTTACCCTCAGAAGCTACTGCTCCTTTCTTCCGCTGCAAAGCGGACACGACATCATCATTCTATAAGAATAACTTACAGTCTATTTAAATCTCAAATTACTTTAAGAATATTCTCAAAATTTAATCTGTGTTTAAGATTATATAAAAATTCGCAGTTCTTATAAACATCATATATCTATAGTATACATTTTCGTAACAAAATAAATGGAAGAAAAATGATCTTTTTACTTTAGAATTAATTACCTTAATATATTTTATCATCATTTATGAAATTAATTAGTGTGTTTATGTCGGAAGTCAATATCCTCTTCATTCTTGCACTCATTTTCATTCGTTATTAAAAACACGATTATGATAAAATTATCTTTTCATAATGAATAGTTGGATTCAAAATGCCTTATAAGTTACCTCGTTTTAGCATTTTTATATTAAAGTTTTAATTTTTTCATATTTAATAATTATCTCTATTTTAAGACAGAATTTCGCAGATATTAATTATTATAATAAATAATTTTTACTCTTTCTTGCATTCAGCTCAATAATGCCTTAGTTATTACTAAGTATTTATTTTGACGATCCATTAGTTCACCGGGATTATTGCAAACAAAATCTTCAATAAGATTTTTATGCGTAAATTTTTATTAATGTTTTCCCCAGTTTTTCTATTTTAAACTTTTGTAGTCACATGGTTCGTATCATTTTAGAGGTTTTACGCTAATTGCATTCATTGTGTCATGCACCTGACAATCTGAATAATAATAAATGAAATTGCTTAGCATCGGTTTTAATGCAAAACCTCAAAGTTTTAACCGTTTCTATCATAATTCAGATAATTTTTACTATTTATTCAGAAAATGATTTTATGGACTGCAATAAGAAAGCAAAATTTCCAGAGTAAAATGCTATCCAATATTTTTATACATCCAGTTATACTATTAATGAGCATAATAATTTAGAAAAATACCAGCTATAAATTAATTTTTATCATCGTTAATCTGTTATCTGTATTTTGAATACAATAAAAAATTACAAAAATCTTGTTGAATAAATCTACAACATAAATAAAGGGCAAATATTTATGCCTTGGTTATCAACGATAGAAGAAAAACAGGTAGTCTTCCTACAGGAATCTACCAAAAAAAGATGGGGTAGAAATAATTTTATGTGATAGTAAGAATGCTTTCTCATTTTTAAAATTTTAAAGCTAATTTCTGAAAATGACTCTACATTCATGTTCCGAAATACGCTGTAAATATTTCATTGCTTCCCAGCTGTTTGTCTCTTTTAATAGACACAAACGCGCACGCACACACACACACGCATACATAAAGACACACACATACACATAGAGACACACATACATAGAGGTACACACACACACATTACATAAAATCAAAGTTAGAAAAAATTTGATTAAATATTATCACAGATGTAGAAATTTGAAATTAAATAAGTCTGTATTTTCCTTTCGTAATTGACACAAAATAAATCTTTACACTTTTATTATCAATATTGTAAAAAAAATCTTAGCATTCATTTTTAGTAACAATAAAAAATATATAAAATGCATTGTAGCGATGAAAAGTGTTATTATTAATGTTTACTCAAAATGTTTTAAAAAGTTGTTAAAACTTATTAAAAAAATAACTTTTTATAAAATAATATTAACGAGAAACGTTATACGTGAAATATTAAAATTTTCTTAAATATTTAATTAATTAAAAATTGAAAAAAATATTCAAAATGCGCATTTCTACCGTTTAAGGTTTGTTTGGGCCAAATCTTGTAGAACTTGATACAGCGATCTCCTGTTGTGCATAAACACATACACATATGCTCATTCTACTTATTATTAGTATAGATAAATTTTAACTAAACAAAATAATTCGAATATGTTTAATCAAAGCTACAAAATAATTTTTAATGATTATGGAAACTATAAAATGATCCAAATATTATTTGTATTATTATTTCTCAAACAATGCAATGCAAATTTTTGTAGACATTTTTTTTTTAGTTTTATAAGAAAGAATACACAAAATATTTCACAGGAAAAAAAATGCCACATATTTCTAAAACAATCACTCTAGATAACTTTTTTATCTTAAATTCCGTAACTTTACAGAAAAAAAATGGACAGTTAATCTCTTAGCAACGAGGGAAAAAAAAGAATCCTTTTTTAATCTACTTTGATATAAATATGGTTAAGGATCCTAAAAAGCAAAATTTTCTGATGAGATTAGAGTTTGCATCTTTACTTTTAATTAACGCAACAGAAAAAAAAAGTGTTCACTAGAAAAGTTAGAATGTAATTTTATTTTCTTTCTTTTGTGAACGAAAATTCTAGGAAACTTGTTCTATTCTGCGTTGTGATATCTTCTGACAATTACTGCCAGAGTTTTAATTAGATTTTAGCTTTTTCCCCAGTCCAATAACATAATTTTTTTCTTTGAGAGACTAAGAAACGTAAAAAAAATGTTATAACGTTTAGATTTAACCATTTTGTGAAAATAGAGTTGATAATTGCTAGAGCATTTTCAAAAGCTCGATCTCTTATCATTAAAATTCTTTTGAATAAAAATTTTTAGAGAATTTCATTAATTTTTTTTTGTGAAATCAAAGAATAAGCAATGGGTTATAGGAAGCTTTGAAGTTATTGTAGGGCCATATTATCAGCAAAATATAGCCATCGATACATTACAATTTGATTTAAAAATTAATAAATTATTGTTCACCAATTCGAGATTTCACAAAAAAGAATAAAAATTCATCTTTTTCAAAAGTTTGATTTAAGCAAACATGGAACCATAGAAAAATGCAATAAAAGAAAAAAAGAAGAAGAAGAAGAAAAAAAAAAAAAAAAGACAAGGGAAAAAAAATTAAAGTAAAAATTATTGTGATGATTTATTTTTAAATTTAACAGTTTTAAAAGAAAAATATGATTAGTAAAGAAAGAGCAAGTACTATATATTCCAGAGGTTAGAACGTTTCTACGATTGTTACTTCATTAATGGTGGAACGTAGAAAGACAGGCCGTTATTATGCTTCTTAATTCCATGAATAATCTGAATTCACCTTATTAATAAAAATAAACATATCTTTATTCCATCTTTCCTTTTTTTTTGAAGAAGTAATTATCTCTTGACGCATGCGCAAATGCTCTTATTGTTTATGAATCTGAGAATGAACTAATCTTAATAAGTGATAAGAATAATTTTTCATACCTTTAATAAGTTCAAAAATTTCATATCTAATTATGAATTCACAAATTAAGCAATTAATTTCAATTAACAAATCATAAATAGCACTTTGAGTAATATTGTACAATAAACTTTCAAAATAAAATATGTCAGTTCTAATGAATTCAATTTTTTTTAAAGCTAAACATTTTTATCGCTTTTTGATGAACTTCACTGTACAGCATTGAAGTCTTCAGGTATTTTGTAAATTTTTGTATTATTGTGGATAAAAAGATAAGTAATTTTGTTCATTTTATTGAACTAAAGAAAATTTATCAATTTTTTTTCATAACACATTTAGTCTAGTTTGTCAATCGGGATTCGTATTAAACATTAGGGATTTTTTACAATGGTTTCATTATACAAATTACAAAATAGAATTTTAACTTTTTCTTTGTTTGAAGATTCTTTCGACAAATTTTAAGAAATATCTCATACATTTCTTTGACGATATTATGTACTTTTATTGCTTTAGTAAACAATTTTTTATTTAATATAAAGCATGCATCTTTATGCAAAATTTAATTCAGCTGAATTTTTTGAAAATATGCTTGATCATTTATATAAAAGAATTTTTTTATAGTCTCTAGATACTTTTTTCTTAACTTGGAGTTTTATTGGAGTTCTCTTTATTTCAATTATTTCGGCAAATAATTGAAATTGTTTGCCGAAATAATTATTATTTAATGTTTTATTTATTATTTAATGTTCAATTTTCATTATTCTTCTAGATGCAGCATATTTGAGATTTTTTTATGAAGTGAATACAGAGGATCGTACTTAAAAGTTATTTCTTGCCATGCTCCTGAATATTTACGGAATTGGCTCATGTGAGACTGTAGTTATACATAATTATCCATTTCTTCTAGTATCCAACTGCATATATGATATTCAAACATGTTTTATCACAAAGTTTTTTTTGCTGATATAAAATACACAATGATTGAAAAATAATATTGGCTGCGTGTAATGGAAGTGTCGCATACGAACAGGAAACACATGGAAAAATGAAAACGAAGAATTAAAATTATATATAAGATAAATGACCAGTTTATTAGAAACAGCCTGGTGCTATGCATTACTCATGTCCGAAGTCCTTTTGCGTTGACAACAGGACATATTATTTTAAGATTGAATTCTATAAATTGTTGAAAAGAAATATTAACTCATGCTAATAAAATGGCAACTTTTTATTCCAACTGGTTGAATGAGGGTATTTCGGAACTGTGTATAGTTCTTTTCGCTTCATTCCTGAAGTATGCAACATACGAACTATACCATTAATATTGCTACGGATTTCCCTCTATCACTATCAATCCGTCGGATTCGTATACTTGTGTGCATTTAGTGGTTGTGTATGGTATGAATATAACGCAACACAATGATCAGTCCTTTCAGTAGACAAACACACAACACGTTTATTGACACTACGACACACAGGAAAGCACAAAGACGACCACTATATACAGCATGGAGAAGATAATTATCTTCAGCCGAGACGTGCACACAGCAGCACACAACAAGACTCTACTGCAGACAGTAGCGCACAGCTTAGTTCAGCACTAGCTTGACGCCGTCGCTGCTCTGCTAATCTCTGGAAGACCCGTTGTTTACCGTCGATTCCGACTACTACTCCGGCAACTGCAGACTGCCTCCTTTTATAGGTCTCAGGAGGCGGGGCTAGAAGCCTCTCAACCAATCAGGAACTTTCAAGGCGTATCTCGGTTCCTGATGGACGGATCGGGAAAATTCTCGATGTTTCGGGTATAATCTATTTTGGCGCCAAAGTAGCCGAATTCGTCGCAAAGTCGCCAAATGGTTGCCAATTTTGTCACCAAGCTCTGGGACCTCCGACGTGACACCCGGACTCCGTCCAATACAGATGACTGTAAAACAGTCTTTCTGATGATGGAACCAACTATACTGGGAAGCAGCATCACATATTCGTAACAATATGATGGAGAATAAATTGGAACAGGACAACAACTCTTTACCACTTGTAAAATGAGCATGGTTATTATTAACCAATTAACAGAAGCCGTTTTCTATTTTTTCATATACGAAGTAAAGAAAAAGTATTGTAACTGCCAAAACATTCAAATTCCATATTTTGACAATACTACACGTTGTAGTACCTGAGTTCGAAAAGAATATTTCTGGAAAATATTAGCACAATAATTATAAAGCGAGGAGAGTTAGATGGGCTGAATTCGGTGTATATATTTAACATCTGTATTGTAGACCCTATCAAAGCGATAAGCGATTGACCCTGTGTCGATCTGCATTTCCAGAAGCATATAAATGAGATAACTAAAAAGTGCAGTGACTCAAATATTAGACATTTCGTATGTGATTTTGTGATTGTAATTATAGTTATCTGTCAAATTTTGATTTCAATCGGATGTGAAGAACCATATCTAAGACACAAATTCACTTTTATTAGAGAGTATACCAGAAAGTTTTGCGGAGACCATTCCCGCTAGTTTTCATGTTGCTGGAATATCAAAGTATTTCTTTTTATCCTTAGCTATTAAAACCAATTTGTTGTATTACCCATCTTGTTGACAGCATAGGTAAATTTGATGATGATCATTGGATGTATTACACTGTTATTTTCTGCTTTGTACTCTTCTGTTACTGTATATGATTATTCCTCTTTCACTTAAGGAAAGAATTTCCGTTCATTTTTCATTGTTTATTTAACGTTTCCTGGCTTAATTGCCATTCATTCACAGATATACGGAAAAAAAAAAGAATCAGCAACTTTAAAGATAACTGGAATTTGATCTTCTAGCGAACAATCAGGCAGTATTCATTACCGCTTAAATGTGGCCATGAATTGACAAATTGCACCGTTTACCGGGCCTCCGGCTGAGAGAATAGTGATCAAGGCGTATGTTGGAGGAACGTGAAGTTTGTATGAAGGATATTCTTATTATTTTCATTACTCTGTGTATATCCTGAATTTGTCACAGAATACAAGTAAAAAAGAACATCTTTAGTTGCATAAACTACACTTTA
This sequence comes from Argiope bruennichi, assembly GCF_947563725.1. Lineage (NCBI taxonomy): Eukaryota > Metazoa > Arthropoda > Arachnida > Araneae > Araneidae > Argiope > Argiope bruennichi. Next base: position 123,415,132 of record NC_079158.1, read on the forward strand.
AAGAATAAACGATCTTCACAAGACATCTTGTATTCGCTTAAACTTTTTTTTTGTAGTACTGAAGAAAATATTTCAAAATTAGGACAAGATGGTAAAAAAATCATATTAGATACTTATTCGAATATTTGATTTATTCTTTTGCATTTTCCTTGTTAGTTTAAAGTTTTTAATTTAATGCTTAGATTTATTTAATTCCTCTATAAAATAATAAGGCTTACTAAAAGTTATTTAGGATATTGAGTATCTAAACTTTGACTTGGCATAAAAACATTTAACACTATCAACTAGAATTTTTATGTTAGATGACATTAATATCAAAGAAAAAAAATGGTTCCATTTTTTTTTTCACGAGCTAAGCAGTTTTAGTAAATAAAAATGACTGAAAAAACGGTGGTCTAGTCAGGAAAAAAAATCCCACCAATTAAAATCTAGAAGAGTGACGCGTTTGATAAACGGTTGAAGCCATTGACGTCATAGGCCTGCATTTCTGAGCCAATGACAGCGGACCACGGTCCTAGAACCTGTCAGTTTCTAGAAGGCCCATTTGTCGCCAAGCGTCGAACTAGGACGGTATATAATGAAGCTCGGCACTGAAGGCGATTGGTGATAATGACAGGCGCCAACAGAACTTCGCCAAAACTCATATTTTTCTCTCTTATCCTCTCAAAATCTCCCTGGAAAGCGTTTTTTCTACGCCGAAAAGACGACAACTCAGCGACCGGGTTTAATATTTATGAAGTAAGAGGAAATATAATATGAGCCGTGCTTCGTCTGGTTTTTGGAGTAAGAAAAAGAAGAATAGTTTAGAGAAGAATGCGGGAATTTCCTATTTTGAAGCGTATTGTTAACTTTTGTTTTTAATGGGGAATTTTACGGAATGTATTTATGTACTGTTGGAATAAGAATCTAGTTATAGAGTAGCCAATGGGAAATAAACGAAACTTGTTTTGGGAGCATGTCAACTCTTTCAGACCAATGCTATAAATAAATAAATAAAAACTTGCTCAAAGTCTGAATTCGATTTAAATTTTTAATTATTTTTTCAATTATGGATGATTTCTTAATATAACAAAATTCCTGAAACGTTAGTTCATATTATTATGTACATAATTTTAAAGTAATAATATTGCTTTAGATATAATGCATTTGTTATGTTCACTGCATAACCAAAAATTGCGTAGAAATAGAACATTAGAAGATTATAAAAAACTAAATGTCATTTATTATTATAAAATATTACATGAAGCTTTGTCATACAGATTAAATGAATAATCTTTATAACAAATATATAATCTTTATAACAATCATTTGTTGGTTCATTTCATGAAAAAGTCAAGAAACTGGTAAAAATATAACATTTTGGAAATATTCTGAGATAAAAAAATTGCTTATTTTCACTCTAAAATGTTCGAAAACTACTCTATATCCGAAATAATTATACCATTAATGAAAAATAAATAATACAATTTAATATAGAAATATTTATAAATTAAGTCCACTTAGAAGCCAAGAAATAATTAGAAATAAAATATTGTTTAGCTATAATATTTTACTATTATTTACTACTCAAGAAATAATGCATAAGAACTATTTCATGGAGAGCAAATTATATTTGGATAAAAGGCAATAACATCTACATTTTTAGTGATATTTCTAAACTATTTAACTCATTTAGAAATTCAGAAGAAATATACTTTTCATGATGTTAAAAAAGCAGTTATAAATAATAATAATGTTAATAAAACAAGATAGCAATCTAATTTATTCAGAAATAAAACTAAAAATAACTTTTAATAAGTACTAAATAATTATTAATGACCTGCTGGAACTGCGGAATGTTGTCAAAAATGGAATGAAAATCATTGTATAATATAGTTGAATAATTTTTATTACGAAAACAAACGAAAAATAATTTCATAATAACCATTCCATATAATTCAGGTAGAAATTGCCAAAATAAATATTCGACCTTCATAAAATTTGAAAATATATAAATATGAACATTTAAATGCTGTAGCAATAAAACGCTATCGTATAAATAATAAAGATGGAAACTAATTGTACAGAATAAATATAATCAAAAATATTTGGGTATAATTATCTGATATTTTTATTATGCTGTTAATATCTTTTGTAAAATTCCATAGCGCAAATTATGACAATACATATTAATTTTATTTAACATATATAATACATTATTTATATATCTATATTTTAATAAAAAATAAATTTGAATTTTCCATTTTAAAAAGAGTAATGAAAGTTAATTTATAATATGAAGATGTTATTTGCAATAAATATTCATTTTATTGCATTTATCCTTTTATTTTCGGCGTAAGTTTTCTGCCATAAGAAATCATTGTGTTTGTCTGAGATATAATATATTAAATAACCTTTTCTCATTAAAAATCTTATTTTCATATATTAAAAATCTACGAGAGAATCACTATCCTCATATATTAAAATCGATTTTCAAACAATTAACAGAAAATATAATCTTAATTATATTTGCGCTTCGTATGCAGCTGTCAATGTCCCTGTATTTTATTTGGTTGAGACATTTAAACATTTAAGACTTATGAAAACGATTGTGTGTGTGTGCATATAATTTATTTCTTGCATATAAACGTATAATTTATAATTCTTGAAAGTGGAAGGTAGGTTTGAAGACACTGAAGAGATATTTTACGGGAAGGCAATTTTATTTACAAGCAGACACATTTTATTTACACAGTGCGGCATAAAAGCAGAAGTGAAAGAAGGGACGAAACAAATGATCACTAGTCTTATATAACATGGGATTTCGGGCCACGTGTCAATTCAACTTTCGTGTTGACCTTGGATAAGGGTACCGAAGGGATCATTTTCACTTGACACGTGTAACTGATGGCGCATCAATTTTACAAAGCTTCAAAAGTGGAATGAATCAGGAAACAAGAGAACACTTTAGAATGAAATTACTATGGGCTGAATTAAGATAAACCCTTGGAAATTAATAAAATTGAAATTGGAGTTTAATATATATAAAGAAAGCACTTGATAGAGGGGAAACAATTCTAATAGGAATTATATAAAGGATGATAACTGATATCAAAAGTGATGTGTTAATAACGGAAATACTGGTGAAGAATCATATTGACTTATTTTTTCCAAATTTCAGTTAAGGCTTTTTTGTTTGCTACTTTAAATTTCATTAAGTTTAGAATCTTTCAGAATTTAGATTATTTTTTTTTAAATTCTAATTGTTATGTTTATCTGTATTTAGATAAACAGATTATGTGATTGCGCTAAATAAATAAGTACCTAGTTTGAATCTGATTTCTGTTAAATTAGTATTAATTTAGGATTTTTTTACACGGCATGTTTAACTTCTTAATTTATAAAAATCCAAGAATATAACTGATAATTCAAAGACGAATCGAAACATACATAACATCTACTTGAAGTATTAGTTTTCTATGGAGTTCACTAATTATTTAAATAGCATTTCCGACACTATTTTTCCATACGATTCCTAAACATGGTCAGACAAGCTACTGTTCTGTGTCAATATTGGAAGAGAATACGAGTGATGAATCAATAAAGAAAATGAATTTTCTAAGAAGTTTAGGTGAGTTTGACCATGAAGGTCAAAGGAAGTGTTCGAAGGTCAAATTGTTACTCATCATTAATTCTTGAAATTATAGAATCAAAAACATTCCAGAATATTTTACGCATTCTTTGGAAATTAGTTGCAGCCATGAAGATAAATATAGCAATATCGTTTGCACTTTTTATCAATGTATGAATGTTTATCAGGAGAGGGCGGGGGGGGGAGGTAATCACAGAAAAGGTGATGCAAGCAAGAGCTTCGTTTTTAAGGAATGAAGTATGGAACCCTTCCGTCGTTATGGAGTGAATTTGACAATGTAGAGCGAAACATTCCTTGCAAATATTTGTGGAGCCATCCACTATGTGGAAATCCGCCATTCATTTTTATCCGATTTCGATTCGCCTTTTACTCCTTTTGTTTTATCACATAATTGTGCCCTATGTTTGTTATTTGTTAGAAAATGTAGTTATGTAAATTATTGAAATTAATATTCAGACGTGTTATCGAAAGGATATATAAATAATTCAGTTAATAAAATAGTTTCAACCAATTACTTAAAAAATATACATTTTAAAAAAATATTTTATCCTTGCAGATCTATTATGGTTTATGGATAGAGATGATGATATTATTTCCCGTGAATTTATCGCCACAAATTTCATATTCGGTTTTGCAAAATTGTCTGATATTGTTTGTCTAAACTTTTAAATGAACAATTAAAAAAAAAATTCGTGATTTTTTTTGAACGGAGAGGATTAAAAACTAAGGATCTGTGAGTAAAAAAATCATTTAAATGCAGACGAACAACTTAACATAATTATTGTCAAGAGTATAAGTATGGCCATAAAGAAAAGTTTCATAATTAATACTTTTCTCAAACAATTATAAATTTTGATGCGTTTTTTTCAAACGATAGCTTGATAAAATTTCCAAATTACTTAAACACGTTATAATTTCAAGATAATTGATATATATATTAACATAAATAATTAATGACTCCAAAGAGTAGTTAGAGAAGCAAATACATGTAAATAATTATTATTAATTTTTCTTTTAAAATATCTAATAAACTGTATGCTGGCTAAATTAATTGGAGAAATTTAATCAAGGTACAGAAAATACTTCGTAGTGATCCGATTACACGTCATTAAAGCCAATCAGTGATGCAGAACAATTGTTTGTAATTATACGTTACTAGATAATATGCTAATACTCTACTTAATTAACATCAGCTACAATGCAAAACGGTGCATTATTTTCATCTCATCCCAAAACCCAAATGAAAATTATTATAATAGTTCGAAATTGGATGGAACCTGAGACAAAATAAATAACTTTTTCATTGCCGTGGTGAAAAAAGAAGAAAATATATGCAAATCCTCAGTGATTTTTAATTATTCTTAGATTTCATTTAAAAACCGGGCTCGTGTGAAAAGCAGCCATGAAATGATATTAAGGCACTCATATACATATCCAATTTATTCGAGCGCTCAAAAAGAAAAGATGGCAGGAGGTGAAGGGAGAAGGTGACTTTTTAATTGATTGTTTTAATGCACGTGTTTAAAACGGGAAGAGAAATAATAGCAACACAATGGGAAAGTGTCCCTTCATTTCGTTTTCATGATTAAAAACATTTTTCATCTCGAGAGAAAATATTATTTTGCCCCTCGCAGAAAACATCTGCAGTATAAAACGTCATAAAACCTAAATTAGTTTTGTGGGACAGAGCGGGAGAGCGAGGGGGACATAAAAGATCCAGAACTTGAATCAGATATTTGCATATTACTTTCTTTTTGTTCCTCCCCAATATTAATAAGCCAGGGAGGAATTAACAAAAGAAAAATCACAGTCGCCTCTTTCTTCTTTCTCTCCTTTTTGAGTTTTGATTGCCCAATTCATTATAAAGCAAAGAATCTGAGTTTTCTGTTTGGCTAGAATGGAATTACCTTTTAGAGGAAAGGTTGAAGGTTCTTAAAGAAGGAGAAATGATATAGGTTTTTTTTCTACCTTCGGTATCTCGGAGGAATAAAAATACTTAAGAAAATATCTTTTCAAAATAACTTTTTAAATCTCAGAGAAAGAGTAAGAAAAAGCAGTGACATCTAGTAGAATTAAAATTGAATCACTTTATTAACGGAGCAGTTTGGGTTTAAAAAAAAGATACCCACCATCTTGGATTTAAACTGTGAAATGTGACTTTTCTTTTAAATAATAACGCTTTACTTTAATTAGAAAACAAAAGAACTGTAGATGATCGTGGTTAAGTAACGTCAATTTTTGGATCATAAAAGAGCACTGGGTTTCATGTTAGAAGAAAGGAGTAATTTACTGTCTTTCTTAAAGAATTTAAGCCGTAAACAGGCTCATTAAATAAGATTCTCCAGGCATTTTGGGTCCAATTAGAAAATTTCAATGTTTTATGAAAGTTAAGTTGCAAACTTTTAAGTTTATTTACATGGATTTTTGAATAAGCTTTCATGCACTTTTGACCCAATTAGAACAATTCTAGTTTTTTTAGAGTTAATTGCTCCTCAATTCTCATTAGTGGAATTACCAATTTAAAAATTGAAAATTCTTTTAAAACTCAAAGACTTATTCTTATTCTGTATAATTTTAGATGGCCTATAAATTTTAATAATCTATATCAACCTTTTAGGATTAATAATTATTCTTTATTATTAGAAGTACTTTTTTAAAATTCTTTTTCTGAAACTTTAAATAACAAATTTAACTAACAGTAAAGGGGATTTTTAGGATGTGAATTATATTATGTTCTCGATTTTTTAAGAGATTTGTGATGAAAAATGTTTGAAGAGTACTTCTATGTGATTATACAAACTTAAATAGTAAAACGATATACTGAAGCATATATACATCGGAAATTACATACCACAAGATACATTCTTGTGAAAGATTCATACATGAGGTGTCAATAAAGATCTCCGGTTTAATTTATTATACGATTTTGTAATGATACATGAATAATTAATCTGTATTAAGTAATGATATGGATAATTGATAAAAATATTTCGTTTAGAATAATGATATGGATAATTGATAAAAATATTTCGTTTAGAATAATGATATGGATAATTGATAAAAATATTTCGTTTAGAAAATTGATATGGAAAATTCATAAGAATAATTTGTTTAGAATATTCATATGGATAATTTATAAAAATATTTTGTTTAGAATAATGATATGGATGACAGAAAAAATATTTCGTTTAGAATAATGATATGGATAATTTACAAAAATATTTTTTTGGAAGAAAGATATGAATAATTGATAAAAATATATGGTTTAGAATGCTTAATATATATTTTCTTAATTTTAGAGATTTTATTATTAGAAATTTAACTTGCACATTGTTTATTTTTTCAGAATCATTTTATTTTTATTTTTTAGAATTCTTTTGTAGCTTCACTTGAATCGAAAATAGAACTTCTCCCATGCTCACCTGAATTAAAATCTATCGCTATTTAAAAAAAAAAAAAGCTGAGCACTAATAAAAGAAAGAATTATCTAGTCGAAATTCCCCCGTTATGAATGGAAAATGTGTTGATGATAAGAAATTGTAGAAGATGGAAGAAATTGAAAGAGGATGAATAAATAAAAAAGCAGCTTATCTTTATTTTTATCTCATATGTATAAGTTTCTCCTTTCTGCTCAGCTCAATGTGAATTTTAGGATTATCAGGTTTAATACGTGTAGATCTAGAATTTTTTTTTTCATTTTAACGTTGGCGACCTTGCATGATTTATTTATTTTTATTTCTCTCTTTTCGAAATAATCCCTTTTGGAAGCCAATGGATAAAAATAATCATTCACCGTATTGATTTGAAGAAAATCGCAAAATCATTTAGTGTAAACTACAATTTTAAATATCTAAGCAAATGCAGTGCATTTTTTTCAAACTAATATTCTATATCTAGGTAAATAGAAATGCCTTTTATACGAATTTGAGCTGTTTTATTTTTTCTTTAAATGGATGGCAAAAAATACTGTCCTGATTTCAATAAATAAACAAAATAAATACAGTAATGAAGTAAATGATCAAAAAGGCGAAAGTCAATAAAAAAAAACTTAAGCAGTATTTTAGAGCTTCTGCTTACATTCCAGATAGATTTATTTTAAGCATACTAAGCCATTGAAGTAATGAATGATAAAATATTTATGGATTGAAATGCATTTATAAGCTTAAAAAGGCCATACAAAAATGAATCATCCATTTTTATTGCTCATCGAAAAAGAAAAACTCACTGCAACGAATGTAATTTTTTTCCCGACTCGATGGTATTTAAATCTAAATACAAGACTTATTTATTAGAGTTTCACTTTCAATTACCGATTTGCTGTGACAGAAAGTAAGAAAGTCAGGTTTAATTAATTAAAGTGTAAAAGAAGCAAGAAAACGGAAGAAAAAAAATCCCAGGCTTTAGCTGCTTTTTTTTAATATTTTTCTTTAACAGCTTAGTAAATTGAAATAAGAATGTTGAACATTTATTTCTATTTAGTTCATTTTCTTGATTCAAATACATTTTTTATGGATTGCGAGTAAATCAGTGAAACGTTACCTCAATTAGAGCTATTGATTACGGCTGGAAAAAAGTGGCAGTCATCCGAAATACAGCATTTTTTTACTGTGTTTTATTTTAAGACATTTTAATCCGTTATTCTTTTTACGTCATTTATTTATTTCGAAAAAGCCTTTCCACTTCGTGCACAGTTTTTTGTCATTTCTTCGTGTTAAAATAAATTTACGAACTTACAAGTGGTGCAAGTCAAAATGCCTTAAATGGATATTTGGTTAGGTCGCGTGTAAACAGGATTCTTTCAATAAATACTGATTTATCTAAATTAATAAATATCACTATTTACAAAAATCAAACTGTAATAAATAAGTAAACAAAAAAAAAATCAGTCGTCAGGTTAAATAGGTAAGGGAAGAATTACTATAGTCTTATAAATAATAAAAAAAACTTAAAATTTTAAATTTACATTAAATTATTTCTAGTCTTGTAGTTCCGATAATTTTTTACGATCTTTAATTATTACTGAATATAAAATTTTGAAATGAATGACAAAAAAAATTGGATCCATGTTTAGTATCTCATTTGTAAGCCTCTTTTTTATGCCCCAGTTCGCCATTGTAAAAAAATAACAACAGCAATATAATGTAATGTAATTAATAATTTATAATGTCAAGAAAGATCGCATTTTTTAAAAAAATTTAAGATTAAAATGTTAGTTTCAGTATTTGAAATTAAAAAAAAATATTTAATTTATTATTTTAAATTTTTACGTAAAGATTTAAAAAGTGCGTTCAGAAAATTTTGCGTGCCGAAAAATTAATTATAAAAAGTATTAAAAATAATTTTAATGTTTTTTGAAGTTTTTTGTTCATTTCATGTCAATAAATGGTTGCTAGGATTTCGAGATTTTACGTTTCAAAAAGTGTCAGCATTTATCTTGAGTATTATTAAAGACTGCAATCATAAACTTGATTCAAATATTATAAATCATTCATTTTAGAAAGTTGATAAAATTTTACAATTTTCCAACAATGAGAAAATAGGAAAACAATGTTAGAAATGTAATATAATCCTTCTTTTTGCTTAGGAACTTTAATCTACTATCATTTGCCTCCATTATCATTTACTTGATGAATTAATTAAATAATAACTGTGAATGTTCTTAGAATAGTTAATTTTAAATAAATTATGACAATAATATATTCTTAGAGTTTCTTTTTATTAATTCTATGATAATGTGCAAATGGTGTAATTAATGGTAGGTTAACTGGATTAATTTTGTTCGGTGAAACACGTGAAAAATTGGGTGACTTTATTCATTGTAAAGGCAAATAGGATTGTTTTTTTTTGTTGGACCTTTTCCTTGGATATTTTTGAGCCCAAATTTGCCAAATTTAACACAACCATACTTTGCATGAGGGAAACGCGCACTTCGTAGGGAAAGTTTTTATGAAATATTACATAAGATCAACTAACTTAAAAGTTAAATTATGACATTTTATCAATGTATTCATTGAAACAATTATTATTGTTATTGTTATTGCAATGGTTATTTTTATATGGGATTAAGGGAACTTGTTAGATTTGAATAATCTCAACATTTTTAATATGCAATATGAAGACGTAATTTCAATTGATAAAAGAAGTATACATTTTGTCATTTATTTATTTTAAAACTATGTAATTAATTTTTCAAGAAAAAGTTTTAGAGTTGACAAAGAAATCATAAAAAATATTCAATCATTTGAGTAAAGGAAATTGATTTACTGGACCATTATCTTTTTTTCATAACGGAAGTACAGAATGTATGAACCCATACAAGACTTTTTATACATTATATTATTTCTTCCTTTGTTTTTTTACATATGGTACAAAATAAGGTATTCTCATTTTTTTAACGACATTTAACATTGGTTTCTGCTTTGATTTGTTGAGTTTTGAGTATTTGTAAATATTATTAATGTTCTGTGTTATTCTTTTAATTCAAGATAATAGTTCCCTTGATTAGAATCAGTAAAATTTGTTGATTAAATTTAGATAACTTTTGGGCAACAAAAATAAATATTCACATAACCATATATTTAATTTTTTATAAAATTAACATTGTAAACAAATAAGTTTCAACTCTGAGATATATTTCCTAGTTGGTTTAAATCATCGGAAGGAGTATTATTCTTTTGTTAAAATACTGTATTGATATTCACTAAATAAAAACACTGTCACAAAAGAAAAACACATAATTTCTTGAAAAAGTGTTCTAAAGACTACATTATGTGGTTGCAACATAATAACTGGCTCATTGTACGAACGAAATGCTAAATACATTTGAGATTACGATATGACTTAATTAGGCGATGGTCCAAATTTCTCTATTCTAAGTGTATTAAGCAGCAACCACCACCGTCATCAGTGCTTTTAGAATAAATTCTTATAATATTTTTTTTGTTTAATTTGAATCTTCTTACGTTTTTGCAAAGCACGACTATACTTTGTATTCTATTTTCCTTTGATGCTTTGAACATTTTTGTGCTTTCGTGCTCTTAAAGTATTTTAATATTACTTGAATTTAACCGTTAGTCATTTGATGAATTTAATTACTGATCATTACTAGATAGCATTACTAGAGAATTTCAGAAACAAATTTGTTCATTAGATAATATGTATGAATTGGATTATGAAATATTCTGAAGATAAAAAAAAAACGCATAAAAAGTAAAAATAAGGACAAAGCCACATTGTAAAAGCGCACTGCTCTGAAATCTAAACAACTAAGAAAACAACAATTTGTTTTTCTTGAAAGAAAGTTGAATATCTAGCTATAAAGAAAATTCTCAAGTTTTCATTAACAATTAAAAAAATACGAAAAATGTAATTAAATTTCAGATTTTCTTCAATTAATTTTTTTAGGGCTTCATTCTTTATGTTTCGTATTTCGACTTCTTTATATTCCATTGAAATAATTTTCTACGTCATTTTACGCCAGCATTTTTTCAAATATATTATTCATAATATTTTCAAAAATATTTTTATTCTTAAGTTTCTATTTTTGTTCACCTAACCTAATAGAAAATTTCAATTGTTTTGGATACCGTAACATAAATATCCCTTTAAACTTTTGTTTTTGCGTGAATTTCAGACTCTAAAAGGGGTGGGGTGGGATGAATGGCAAAAAATGGTTGCATTATCAGGAAAAAAATATTTTTATCTGTATATTTCACTTTTAATTTGATAAAAAAAGTATATAAAATTTAGTTATAAAATGCAGAAAATATTTAGCATTTTTTCCATTGAAATGAATTAATTTTAATTGATTGTAAATGGATAATTATTATAATGGAGAATAAGAAGTGAAAATGTATGAGAATTTTCTGCAAAATACCAGCAAAAATTTCTAAAGGAGAATTGCTTTTTTAATCTGAAATCGTTAAATATCAACCCAAAATTGTTTTTCATGATTTGAATTTTCGAGAATTTTTCTGATTTATTACAGATACTTTTATAGTTATAAAATTTAGTTATAAAATGCAGAAAATATTTATCACTTTTTCCGTTGAAATGAATTAATTTTAATTGATTGTAAATGAATAATTATTTTAATGGATAATAAGAAGAGAAAATTTACAAGAATTTACACGAATTTTCTGTAAAATACTAGCAAACATTTCGAAAGGAGAATTGCTTTCTTAATCTGAAATGATTAAATCCCAACCCAAAATTGCTTTTAATAATTTCAATTTTCGAGAATTTTTCTGATGGTATTACATATACTTATTTAAAAATCTGGATGCAGTTATTTAAAGAATAACTTGTAAAATTAATAGTAAATTAGTGGTGAAATTAAATTAAATTAATTCTGGAATACAAATTAATTTAATACTGAATTTAATCACAATAAAAATGACGAAATAATGTTCACTTATATTTTCAAAGGACAAGAATTAATTTCCTAGAAAAGTTTCAACAGCATTTAAAACTTCTGCAATTTTTTAACTTCTTTTCAGATGATAATTTTGAAACATTTTTTTTTCTGAATGGACTAATAAAAAAATAACATCTTTCCTTTGTAAATTTCTCTAAATGTTTTATGGAAATTATTTTTCAGTTATTTCTAATTTTTTAAAAAATTTAATGTAACTTGTCTTCATTTACTTGCATTTGAAATAATTTTGATCCAATTCTTATGATGGAAAAAATTAGAGTTACGAATTTAGTATTTAAATGAATACTTATTTTCATCTTGCTCTTTGCAAGATACTATGGAAAAATTTAATTGATAAATAAATATTATAATTAAACCTTTAATAACTTACGGATTAAATATAATTTGATAACTATTTAAATTATTTCAATAAAAGCAATTTTTAAAAACGTACTTTTATTAGTGCTCAACAAGATATTTTTATTTAATTATTTTAAATTTAATTTAAAATTCATTGTTATGAATATTTTGAAATCAATTTTTTTCTTAAATTAATTTCTAGGCTCCGTCCTTGAAATGAAAACCCCATTTATAAACTACATTTTTATAAGCGTGAATTAAAGCAAATTAAATATCAGTGTAAAAAAGTGCAAAAAATATGTTTTATCTATTAAAAAATATTTGAAAAATTATAAAATTCTTTAATATGCTTTTAAAAATTAATTTGTAAAGTTTATGGGCAAAAGCGCCATTATTTTATGCCTTTGTGGGGGAAAGGAGAAAATATTTAATATTCAAATCTAAATTCCTTTGAAAGTACTAATTAAGTTGTGACCAACCTCATCACCGACGAATTAGGTTTTAAGTGCCTCTACACGTTGTTTAAAACACTTAGAAATCGAATAGAAAAGTTGGAAAAAAAGTTAGCATTTTTATTTCTAGTGTAGATTAAAAATGAAGATTGTAGTTGAATAGTAATAACTGGTTTTAAAATTTAAGAAATATGTGATAGTAACATTGTACACCGGTCTTAATGATAAATAAGCATTTCCAGTCAAATATTAATTTTACGACATAACTAATATTCTTCACCATATCTTTAAGCCATATAAATATAAAAACTGCTGCATATTTTTAAGGCTTCCACATTCAATAATATAACACAGGATCTATATTATTGCATTCACATATAATAAAGTTCTTTCATCTGGCGAAAAGTTTCTTTACATTTATTAATATGGAAGCTATTTGGGTTAAAGGAAAATTATTACAACATTCAATCCGATCTAATTGAATTGATAAAAATTTAAAAATGCAATACAATCTCTTTTACTCGTTGCAGTATTTTTCTAGGTTATAAATGAAAAGCATTAAAATTCAATAACAATAATAAACCGTGAATCGAGGTGAAAAAGTTTAAATTTTTAAAGGGTTTTAATTTTTGTCACGTAATATTTAGAAGAAATTAATATTGACTTCATATTATAAACTATATCTCTAAGTGAAAGATATATCATCTAGAGAGATGTTGTTCTCCCCCTAGATGACCCTAGTTTATTTTCTCACATCATGAGTCAGTTAGTAATTTATTAACGTCTTTTTTATTTGGCCATCGGTCATGTGGCGAAAGGCAAGGAATTTATAATCCAGTACGAAGTTATTGTAATTATTTGTAGAGAAATTGCTTTGAGAGTTCCAAAATAAATTTTTCTTTTTTGATTCCGCGGCTGATTTTTGAACTTTATCAATAATTGAATTATGACTCAGAATATATTTCAAAATTTTAGTTCAGTATATAATTTGCTGTAAAATGGTGAGCAATACCTTATATTAAACTGTTTAATTTTTCAGTTATATAGAAAAGTCCAAATTAGAGAGACTTGTCTGTATCAAAAAAGCAAACAAATGAAAAATATATATTATAAAATAATAACCTTAATAAAGATATACTTTTAATTTATTGCAGTTTCGTTGTTATTAGCTAATTAAAGCTCATTGTGTAATTTGGATTTAGTTTTCTAATTAGGGGGTGTTATAACCCTATTGATAATTCAAATATTTAAACTCGACGATTTTGTTAGCAGATCATTATTACTACTTGTATTTTTGTGTTCTATTTTTTTTATACAAGAACAGTTATTTAGAACATATTTTCAAATATTTATTTAAAATGTCAGATTTCTTTTTCAAAGGAAATTTTTTAAAAAATTAAGAAAAATTCTTTTTCCCAGCTTTTTTCTTCTGAATATTTGGTCACGTTTTCCTTATAATTAGGAAGAATTGAGCCTATGTTATTTCATGAATAGTGTTTATTTTATATTTAAGTGAGATATCAATTAATACTCATTTTAATAATAAAAGAAAACCTTTCTTATAACATTAAAAATAAAAATCCATTCTTTAAAAGGCTGACAAACAAAGATCATATTTACTTAGTTTTCCTTATGAGAAAATTTTGGGAAGATATTTCTTTTTTTCAAGTTATTTATGAGTGAATCTGTCGAGTCTCATTGGACCATTGTCGCTCTGAGTTGCCACCTTATTGAGCGGTGGAATCGTCGGCGAATTCCTTCTTAACACTCATTGCCTTTAATTATGGTTCAGTGCCTTGTCACTAAGCTTTAGAATACAGAAGAGCATAGGAGGTCATTTTTCCTTAATGATCCTTAATGCCTTTGTTTTGAAGGACTTTTATTTTAATTTCAAAGATTATGAGTTTTTTTTCTCCTTCTGCCAAAAAGAATAAAGTATCATATTTTTGAAGATAATTTTTTTTTTAAAAAAATTCGAATTCTTTTTAAGTTCCATTTTAAAGTATAATAATTTTAGTGATTGCTCCTCATTAGCATAAAGATTGTTTTTATGACTTAGAATGGTTCATTTATTATCATTTTCTGAAGTAATGACGATAATGAATCTTTTTCCATCATTATTCATGAAATTATATTGAATACGAAAATCTTTGTTTTGAAATAATGCTTATAATTCCAATGGAGTGCTTCAATTTTATTTTATGTAAGTTCTTAGGTTTTTTTATGCTATTAAATTTTAAAGCAAATAAATATAAAGCATTATTTATATTTATTTGTTTCAAGTCGAATTCAACAAAGTTCAGAAATTTAAACTTTATCATCATTTATTATATTATTATATTTGAAGTTATTTCTCATATAACCTTTATGTAAAAGATTTCCTTAATAACAAATAAAAAGTAAGTGCTTTAGTTTTCTAGATATATTTATTGAAGTATGTATTATATAATGAATTAAAAACAGTTGTATATGAATTTAATTTATTATGATTGTTTGATAATCTAGAATTCAAATAGTTTCTTTGTTATTGAACATTAATATTCAAAGTGATCTTATTTTGAGTATCTTTTTCAAGATATATTTTTTTTCTTTGGTCTTTGGAATTCTCTTTTATACGAAGAATATATTTAAAAGATTGTAAAAAAAAATTCAAATTGGAGATTTGAGTATCGTCGTTTTAATCCTTTCAAAGTTAATTTGCCAATCTTTTTGTTTATGTATGATTAAAAACGTACAAACAAATAATTTGGTGAATGAAATCTGGATGTTGCTAATGGCGGTTGTTGTTCCAAAACCTAATGAAGCAGTCAGGTTTTTAGAATGTATTAGCCACACAGATTTTACAAACACAAATATATAATAATACTACATATTTACTTTCATAATTCAATCGTCAAAGGTTTCGCTTTTTGACTACGCTTTTCTCTGTTTGCAAATGCCACACTCCATCGCAAATCCGAAAAGTCATATTACATACCAAGCATGACGTACATAAACAATAGCAAGATTACAAAATGAAACAAAAATCGTTTGTTTACATTTAACTTTTATTTCTACATCGGGTACATGCTTGGAAAGGTGACTAGACTAGAAAGAACGACTAGAAAGCCTGAAAAGGTGTAGAGAAAAATAATTTAATACGTAACTATCTCTGCTTCTTGGCCTTTACTCTATATCTTCATTATATTCGTCCATGGTGAAAAAAAAAATACATTTCATTTGAAAAGTTTATTAAATAAACTACAATCATTTATCAACAATCATTTTAAAATAAATCATTGTAATCATCAACGTAATATGATGTATTGCTTCACTTTCCTTTGTTGAATGCACTCTATGAGTATTTACCCATTAATGACGGATTTGTGCGCGAATTAGATCCAAATTGATCTGTAAGTTTCAGTTATACTTACCAAAAATGTGTTAGCTTTTTATACACTTTCATTTCACTTACTTCTTTTCTTTTTTTTTTTTTTTTGAATTTTATATTCGACTTTTTAGTCTGTTTCTTATGTGTTAGAGTTTTGAAATATTTTACAAGTATGTGCTACCGATGGCAATGAACTTCCTAAACATCTTCAGATCTCAAATCGATTCATCTGCTCATCGATTAATTTAATTAAATTTTAACCCTGTAAAAGTGGCTCTATCTCATTATGAATTTAGCAAAAATAAATAAGTAAATAAATAAAAACCTTCAAGATTTTATCATATTTCTAATGAGGATTTATTAGTCAACATTTTAAAAAGTAAAAAAATACTTTTTTAAGATGCTATTTTCTTTAATAAAAGAATAAATTGTTTTTTAAAAAAATTATTCGCTTCTTTATTCATCCATATTGATATTTATTTTCCGTACTGGCAAATTTCAAAAGAGAAGGCTAGATTCAAATTCAAAAATGTCAATAATTACTGCTAGCTTACAGCCAGAAGAAAATCCTGGCTTTAATCCATTTTCTAGGATTAGGAAAGAAATTAGACAGTTGAAACGAAGAATTACATTTAATCTGAGAAGTATCATAATTTCTTATATCTTTGCCTTTTTAAAACTTATTTAAAATAAGGCAATAATTAATTGATAAAATAATCAACGCACTACATTTTGAAGTATTATATTTTATTAATAAGATACTTTAATTAGAAAGATACATTTTTCAGTTAATAAAATTAAATAAAAAATTTCCTTCTTCACAAAAATTAAAACAACTAAGTCAAAATTATAAAGTATATAAAAAAATCTAACGCATTTTTGTGGAAAATAACGAAATCATACTGACCAATTGGGTCTATTGCTTCTTTTAATTTTTGTATGTACCTTGCATTAATTTGAAAGGAAGCTAACAGCTGAATACAAATCCATAATGCTTAAAGCATCTTACTGAGATAAATAAAATCAAACAAAATAATTTCAAACATTAGGAAATATTACATTTTTAATAGATTTTTCATTTAAATAAAAAATTACAGCATTTATTTCTGTATTACTCAATTATTTTCTTATAAATATCTTACAAATAAGTACACAAAGTAAAATAATTCTAGAATATTGCAATAAAATAGTTTGAAGTAGAATATTGGATCAATAGTAGGTTTTTTAATTTATAATTTATTTAATGAAAGCAAAATACTGTCCAATTTGCCTTGAATCTAAAATGTTATTGATAGCTCCGAAATATAAAATTTATTTCATTGATATGAATTGTGCAGTAATCTGATCTATGTGCTAAGTTTATGCAATTAAATTTTAAACAAATTAGGAACATTCACATTTCAACGTTTACAATGTTTTTCTAAACCTCAAATATTATTGAAGATCTTTTGATACTGTTAAAACTTCATTTTCAAATAACATCACCTGGATGTATTTTATTCTTTTTATTTATCTAATATTTAATTTTTTAAACAATCTATTAGTATTGTCAAACATGAGCATTTTTGCTTGAAATTTTGTTTACAGATTCCCAGAAATTTATTGGACTTAGCTGCATAAATTTCAAAATACATTTAATAATCACTTTAATATAAAATTGCTTAATGCGTTTTGATAAAGTGAGTTATCTTTCTATGAGTTTCTCGTTTATCTTTTCTATGATTAAGAGCTTAAAGATTACTATAGGGATAATTATAAAATATTATTTAAATGAAGTTTGAAGCTCAGTATTTCTTTTAGATTTAAAGTTCATTAAAAGAATTTTAAAAGAATTCAGATGCAGTTGGTTAAACTAGATTTTATTATTTATCGCATATTTCACTAAATGTATTTAAATTTACATTTTCAAAGTAATAATATGAATAGACTGATTTATTTTTATTGTCTATTATTTTATGAAAAAAAATAAAAGACAAAGTGTTTAACATATTAAAAGATGTTTGATTGAAATTTAAAAATTTATCTCAAAAATAAATTTAAAAAAAAACTAAAATTTAATTATTTGTTACACATTTCAAACAATGGTTCTTTAGAGAATTAAAATACCTATTTATAAAGTTCAGCATTTGGTTTAAGAAATAATTTTATGTTTTTATAGGCTCTACTGCAAAATATATTTATTATTAAGATGTTTACCGACTAATTAGATTGTCTCTTTACAAAATATGCATAAAATGCCAATTTATCAGATTGTTTTGTTTAACAATCAATACTAAGTCATAAGAGAGCGTAATTAAATATTTTGTTACGAATTGTCATAAAAACTATATGATAGCAAAATCATACAAATAAATATTTCCAAATGTGTCAAAATGAATAGGAATTACTTGTCAAGAATTTTGAAAATATTGCCTCAAAAGCTTTATATAAATCTTTAAAGTACTTAGTAGGAAATAGTTTATAAAAGATTTCAAACTATTTCTCACTCAGTTATGTTTGCAGCCCAGTTAAATTTTGGAAATTAATTAAATGCATCACATTTCTTTGTAATTCAAATTATATTATTCTGTTCTGTGTACAATGATTTCAATCTCTATGATGGTTCTACTTTTTTTCGAACATAGGAACAATAGGAACATATTCAACATAATTTGGTTAATGTAAACTTTTCAAAAGCTGAAACATTTTGAGGGAAAATGTAAACAAAGAAATTTGGTCGAGTGAAATTGTTAACATGTAGAACAGTTTTAATAATGAATTTCCATATATTACAGACGATATTTATTTAAAAGATTTGTTCTGAATTAAATTAAAAGGTGAGGATTTGAAAATTTGGAAACATTAGATTTGTAAGCTTTTTAAATTTCATTTTAAGGAAGAAAATGCAATAATTATTTATTAAAAAAGTATTTAAAAATTTTAAGAATTTGAATTTAGTGAAAATTATTGTCTAATATTTATGGCAGAAAAGTAAAATCGAATGTACAGAACAAACCTAGCTTTTCTGCACGAGTCAAAACAGTAATTCTGCTAATAATGTCTAATAAAAATTTGGCCAGCGGTATAAAATAACATCTTTTTTTAAATTTAAAATATAGGATCGTTAAAACCAAACCCTAGGTGATTAGAGCTCAGTTATTCAGATAAAACTTGGCTTTAGGGCTTCGATTTATAAAATAACTAATATTATTTAGATCATGGAATTTGATTTATAAAAAAAATCACATTTTTGTTATTGAGAGCAAAAATAGAGCTGCGCATATATAAAAATAAGTAAAAAAGAGAAAATTTTGCATGATTGAGTAATATTTAATGATGTTTCAGCATAAAAAATACTTTTAGTAGTAGTAAAAATACTTTTTAACTTATGCAGTTTTGATTTTGAAACAAAATTTGAGTGAATTTCAATATTCATAATTTTGTTTACCTGGTATTAGTTTTTATAATTTCTGATTGTGGGTTTGTTTAAACTTCTGTTTTGGGTTTGTTGACTTCTTTACATCATAAATATATATTTTTGGCTGATTAAATAAAACCGTAACATCACAACACTCTAATAGTCGATAGACACAAGATGTACACTTCTGTCAAAAGTGTTATTTTCAGAATAACCTAATTCAGAATGTTCAAAGGAAGCATATGCAATATATTTTGGAAGCGATGATATGAAATAAAAGAAGAAAAGCAGTGAAAAAGAAATTCGGAACTGTTAAACCAATAAGTGAATTGCAAATATGAAAAATTCATTAAGTATTGGAAATGAACAGAAAGTGCTCAAAAGTTGTTTCTATTCTAAAGTGCTCGTTAAATGAATAAGCCATGTCATGCATTCTTTTTTTTTAGTTTCTATTCCTATTTTGGTGTTGAAGTTCAAATTGCTACCTTTGCTTTAATGGTTAAAGTAAAAATTACTCTTTTTTGGGTTTCTGTTATTCACTCAATCGTTTCCCATGTTTAAATAATATCTATGCAAATGAATACTTTCTTGATATTCTCTAGTTTGCCTTCGATTCGGGAAGCAATTTTTTTATTATATCAAACCTTTATAAAGATATAAATATTTTGTTCTTAAAAATGTGTAAGAGTAACTTAGCCTTCTTTATAAAAACAACAATTTTTGCTGATAAATATATAAATGCCTCTTGTAGTACGTTGAATATAAGCAGTAATTGTCTGAGTTTGTAAACTCTCAAGTAACTGTGGAAGATGGATTTGGGATGAGAATGATTTTATCCCTAAACAAAAAAAGTCTAATTTTTTTTATTGTTTTATTTGTTAACTGGAAAAGTAAATATCTATATCATACTAAATCCCTCTTATTACTTATGATCTAATGATTACAGTCAAATGTAAACAAAGCGTCACACAAACATTTCAAATTGCTTCATTAAATGTTTTTACAACTGTTCTTAACTAAATAATATTAGAATTAATAAATTATGGCGTATCAAAATATTATTAGAATTTATTGGTTCTGGGCTTGCCGTGTGCCTCCTTCATTCAATCAGAGGATTGAATATGTGAAGGTGATAGAACAGGCGTCAAACAAAGTTTAATGAGAACGAAAATAGGCTTAATCATCGCTAGATGGATAATCAGTATGATTTGTCTATGAAAAACTATGATATTCATAGCTTCCTAAAATATTATTTCCAAGAGACAGCTTTTGCAATATTTAAAAATTCAAAAAATTACCTTCTTAATGATATCAATTTAATTTTTGTATGATTTTTGTTTAATTTATTATTTTTAAAAAAATTACTTTAGTTTCAGCCTTGATGAAATTCAAATTCATCCCTCAAAATACTCATCGCGTGCTTTTGCCAGTGTTAAAGTTAAAATCGAAAAATTATTTTTCTTGGACATTATTACCGAAGTAGGGTTTTCTCTCCCGTTTTTATTTCATAGTATATACATTTTTTAACATGCACTCAAGTAATTTGTAATAGATTGATTCAGTTAAGTTTTCTCTTAGACTTTATTTACGAAGTAGAGCTTTCTCTTCTGCTTTTATTTCATAGAATATACATTTTTTTAACTTGCACTCAAATAATTAGTAATAGATTGATTCAATTTAATTTTTTCTTAGACATTATTCTCGAAGTGGAATTTTTTCTTCTGTTTTTTATTTCATAGTACATACATTTTTTTAATTTGCATTTAGGTAATTTGTAACAGATTGATTCAATTAAATTTTTTCTCAGACATTATTTCCGAAGTATACTTTTGTCATCTGCTTTTATTTCATATTATATTCATTTTTTTAATTTACACCCAAGTAATTTGTAATAGACTGATTTAATTAAATTTTTCTTCCAGTCGTATAAAGTAATGCATTGATTTTTTTAAAAAAAACATGCATTGATTTTTTTTAAAAAACATGCATTCTATGTAAATTATTTTGCTGTCTACAAGCTGGACGCCGAACGCGGCTAGCTTTTACGTTTACATATCTAATTTGATCTACGTTAGAGTACAATACAATTTCATATTCAATAATTTAAGGTTTATTAAATTGAACACACGACGCTGATTATCTTCATGTCACCATATTAAATTTTCACATTGCTTGGATTTTGTACATTGTAATTTCCCATTAAGATAAGGAATTGGAATCAAGATTTCGAACACAGCTAACATGAATTACCTAAGACCTGAAAAATCCTCAACAAACTACAATCCTGTCTGTCAAACAATTCACCTAGAACTGCAATTCTTCCACCAAATTACTGACTTCTGCAAGCCACCTTCTTAAACTCCACTGTAGAAACAAGGATCATTTTCCTTAAACCGCGCCAATAACAATTCCTGGTCTATATCGTTCGTAAATTTGGCAGAGCGTGGTCTATTGGAACAAATCCACGAAATCTAACTCGTTACTGTTGAGCGGCTTAACGACCCAATCGCTGTCATTTCCTAATCCCAGAGTCTACCATCCTCTTCGGAGACTACCGGTTCAAGTCCAGTGTTTCCTTTAAGCTCATAAAGATTTATGATTCATAGATTTCATTACTAAAGTGTGCGCTTAAAATGATGAAAGTATGCAGTTTATGAAAGAGACACGTATTATTAGTTAAATTAAAAAGCTTTTGGTCGAACTGATCACTCTGATTTTGAAATAGCAAAGTTAGGGTAGTATAGTAAGTATTGTAGTAAAATGCTGAAAGATGCAATCGCAAAATTTGGCTATAAAACAAATGAGAGATTATCTTTTTAATATTTTGGAAAGTAGCATTGCAGAAAAGGATACTCTGCTAATTCTTCTGAATTCAGGTGTAGCGAAAATAATTTTAAAATATTCAATTTCTTAAAATCTTTGGATGAAGCCGTTAAAATATGGTGTAATGTCAGGTAAGTATAGTTATGAAAATAAATATCTTTGTAGTAAGTATAGTTATGAAAGTAAGTATCTTTGTAATAAATATAGTTATGAAAGTAAATATCTTTGTAAAAAGTAAATATCTTTGCAGTAAGTACAGTTATGAAAATAAATATCTTTGTAGTAAGTATAGTTATGAAAGTAAATATCTTTGTAATAAATATAGTTATGAAAGTAAATATCTTTGTAAAAAGTAAATATCTTTGCAGTAAGTACAGTTATGAAAATAAATATCTTTGTAGTAAGTATAGTTATGAAAGTAAATATCTTTGTAGTAAATATAGTTATGAAAGTAAATATCTTTGTAAAAAGTAAACATCTTTGTAGTAAGTATAGTTATGAAAATAAATATCTTTGTAGTAAGTATAGTTATGAAAGTAAATATCTTTATAGTAAATATAGTTATGAAAGTAAATATCTTTGTAAAAAGTAAATATCTTTGTAGTAAGTATAGTTATGAAGATAAATATCTTTGTAGTAAGTATAATTATGAAAGTGAATATCTTTGTAGTAAATATAGTTATGAAAGTAAATATCTTTGTAAAAAGTAAATATCTTTGTAGTAAGTATAGTTATGAAGATAAATATCTTTGTAGTAAGTATAGTTATGAAAGTGAATATCTTTGTAGTAAATATAGTTATGAAAGTAAATATCTTTGTAGTAAGTATAGTTATGAAAATAAATATCTTTGTAGTAAGTATAGTTATGAAAGTAAATATCTTTGTAGTAAGTAGAGTTATGAAAGTAAATATCTTTGCAGTTGAAGCAAATATTTTTGTTTAGAGATTCGATTTGTCATTTAAACCTTTTTTCGGTAGAAATCTTGATTATGCACTGTTAGATCTGTAATATTTTAAACCTTATATTAGACATATTCTACTTTATGCTTTAATAGCCACAATTTTTTTTTATGTAACTAACATCTAATGGCTAACAATCGTCATATAAAATGTTATACTTTAACCCTTTGCACTCGGATCGTGATTCTCAAGTGATATCTCGGATCGTGATCATTCAAGATGGTGCATCAGTTTGACGTTTTATTTATTTAATTTTGATTGTTAAAAATACCTGCAGAGTAGTAAGAAGATGCAAATTAACTAAACGGAAGAATTCAACTTAAAATAACTTTATGCATTTATTTTTCGGAGCAATAAACAAGTCTTTGTATATGGTGAATAATGATGCATCGGATTACTTTTCCGAGTGCAAAGGGTTAATTTGTTAACACGGCACTTTTCTGGTCTGATATCAGTCTGTTTTCTAAGAATCAAAGAAGCAAAGCACATATTATTCTCTTAAGGCACATTTACATGACTTCACGGTGATTGTTACATATATAGTCTAAAACTGTTGGTAAAACTTCAATGACATTAGTACATAATATAAACATCTTAAGAAATGCAACGGAACTGCAAAATGCTGTTGCAATGGGTAATTTTCTTCTAGAATCGCCTCATTGGCTTAATAATTCTGCATAAATATTCATGTATTTAAAAATTGATTTAGTCTTCTATCGGAAATGCTTCATATACTGTCCGTTATAAAAGACATGCTTATCAGATTTGGACTATTCAGAGAGTTGATGCTCATTACATGAGAACACTTTTTTACAATTTTTCATTAAGGGAATTCATTTTTATTTCAATGTTTTTGTGAAATCAAAGCCAATCAGTAGTGCAAAAAAAGTAGTTTCCATCTGAAAACACATGACAATCGTGTAATAATCACGATTGCCATGTTTCACATCGATTTTGAAATATAGCGCCAGACCGGAAACTAGTCAGTTGCTTTTAATGTTTAATATGAAAGATGAAGTTAAATATAAGTATTTATTAGACTTTAGAATTATAATTTTTAGCATTCACATCACTAGCAAAGGAAATAGTATTAAATTTCAGATGAATAATTTTTTTTCATAAATGATAAAATTAATTTTCTGACGAACAGTCTAAATTAAACTTCAATTAAAAAATCAATTTCATTACCATACTTATTCAAAAGATACCTTTGTTTAATAATTTCTGGTTTTTTTGTAAATTCTTAATGTAATGAAATAATTAATTAAGCTTGCTGGGATAGCTATCTGCAAAGGTTGCTAGATTAACATAATATATAAAATCGGAATTTAAATTATTTGGAATTAGATCTGAAATTATTTGAAAAATAATTAGATTATGAGATATCTTATTGAGTAATAGAAGAAATATATCTTAAATGGTGATGTGAAAGCCTATTGTTCAATCATAGATCAAGTCAAAGTGATTATTTCAAGACACATATTATGGAAATGCGATTATAAACATAATTTCTTTTGCATACTTTAGTGAACAAAAGTCTATTTTTGACTATTTTTTTCCTTAATATATTTTCTTTATCGTAGCTAGAAAATACAAATTTTTTTCCCTCATAACCTTTATTAATTCCTACAGAAGAGTTTTAACGATATAATTTGCAAAATTATATCCAGATTTTTTTGTTGTTGACTTGTTTTTAGATTATCTTCTTAAAAAAAATATGATTTACATTTTACATAGCCTTTTTTCATTGTAATTTTCTGGTTCGTATCCTGATGGTAAAGTTCTCGCTTTTTCATCAGAAGATGTTGGATTCGGATACTTATTCTTTCAGATGGTCAATTTGAATGACCTTTAAGAAAAGCTCTGAATCAAGTTCTTTCACGTTGATGAGGCGGGTTGATTTTATGTTTATAATTCATTGTATAAATCATCTAATAGCAGCGAATGGTGTGATCTGAGCAATAAAATACTTTAAAAAGAAATAGTTTATATGGATCTGCTATAAAAAACGTTACATCATACAATGCTAGCAAATTATATATTGGTAACTCATTAGATTAAATGCATTCGGATATAGAATTATACGCGTTGTTACTTTTCTTTATTAAACTTCTAATATTTTTTTATACATATTTTAACTCTTCCTCATACAATGACTTTTCAGACTCCTGAATCGAATTTTTGATAAGTAAATCTTCCATGAAATCAAATCAGCAATAAACTCACAGAACAGAAAACCATTTGGACAATATTAAGTAATTAATATTTCATTTGTGTCGTAATATAACTAAAATTGTTGTTAAAATTCAAAATTAAATAAATCCGTAGATCAAGAAAGCGTAATCCGTAGAAGATCAAGAAATCCGTAGATCAAGATCAGAAGTAAAACTAATGGAAATATTATAAAATGCTGTTTTTCATAAGAACAAAACAAATACTTATGGAAACAAATATTTTTATACTATTTCCTAATGAAAACAGTTCATTCTTTCAACAACTTAACAGCATTTATATAATATTTATTTGTAAAATAAACAATCCACTTTATTAATAACTCAGTTTTCAAAGATTTTTAGTGTTAAGAAAGTTCCTATTTTTTAATCCCTTGACCTACGGATTTACTTAACCTCCTAATTAGAGACACATCCTATTTTGGACATTTATTATTATTTTTAATTCTTATAATAATAAAAGAGCTTTTTAGATACTGAAACATTTTAAACAAATTTGTCTTTTAAATTACTTTATACTTCCATTTCATTGCAGATTTAAAATTAAAATAGAATAACTCGATGCGCCAGTCAGTCTCGACATTGTTTATGAATGGGTTAAATCTACATTAAATTTTTACATCCTGTAATACATAGCATAATCGTATATTTAACAGGAGGAAATTATCGAAAATCATTCGCATTGTCACTCTTCAAACCAATGTCCTCTTACTTGCTTCACTTTCGCTCCGATCCCATTTTCACTCGCAGCTGCATTGTCATCGACTCTGTGCCAATAAACGCCAATTATGACACTCTTGGCACATTCTCGGAGAGCAAAGCAAAAATATTTCGAACCTCCTTAACGTCCATCGCCTGCTCACTGATTAGCATTTTTGTCGCCGGGATTAGGAAAAGCGGAAGCCCATAAATTCCCCCCCCCCAACAAATAGTTTCACCTCAGCGCAGTCCCCCCACTAAATCCTGGGCAAAGGCACCTTAACAAGAAGGATTAAATCCAACACATTCTGACCCTACTTAATTATGTTGTTGTCGTTTCCAGTCGCCTAGGCGCTTGCCGATACGGGCAATGTGCTAGGCATGTGCGTTGTCTTGGCAACGGGATTGCGCAAGGGGAAGATTCGGATGCCTGCCTGCAAGATTAAGGGAAAGAATGCTACCTTTTAATGTGGCTTTAAAGCTTTACTTTTGCAGGAGGAGAGGAGATATTTGCGATTTCGAATGTTCAGATTGCAAGAATCCTTTAAATTAAAATAGATTTTATAACTTTAATTGTTATCGTTATCGGAATGTATTATTAAATGAGCAGTAATTTATAATGTAGAAAAGCTATTTAACTTTTCCGATAAATTAATTGATTTATAAAGTTTTAAATAACGAGAAATTTGAAATTTTTTTTATGAAGACGTTTTTGATTACTAATGATGTACTTGTGGGAATCTTTTAAATCAAAATTGATAGTAGTTTTAGAAATATCTGAAGATAATAATTTTTGACATGTTTGTATAAAGTAGAATTAGATATGAAATAGTAGTTGTGCGAAAGTACAATCAAATGCACAATATTTTACATAATACAGAAAAGTTCCGATTTTTTTTCGATTTCGATTAAAAAGATTTCTTATCCAACAACTTAATTAGTTTATAAATTGGGGGAAAAAAACTGAATGATTAAAAAAAAATTCATGATGATATTTCAGATCATTTCCGATCGAAGGATCATTATACTAAAATTATTTAAATCAAAACTGACTGCGCATATTCAATTGTTATTGCTATTAGACTTTTACTACCAAAAATGAAAATTTTTGTATGATAAAGAAATTTTTCCTATGGTCGAAAATAACAAATTTAATTTTTAAATCTAGATATGCTATAATAAAAAATTTATTTAGTTAATGTTGATTTTGACACAAAGTTGCATACACTTTAATACACATCACAACCATCAGATTCTATTATCGACCATTTGAATTTATGATCCACTTAGTCTATTTGAATTTATCTGGAAAATATACCAAATCCAAATACGTTAAACGTTCTTTTTTGATATCTTCGAAATCATTTGAGTTCTTTCTATTTTTAAGAAAGTTTATCACTTCTGGAATTCCTTTTAAAGTATTTCGTAAGCCACACTTTCAATTTTCCTGTGAAATTTTTCTTATAGCTGAGTGCTGTTACTTTATAATAATTCTTCTCTAGGAAAAGGAACAGCATGAGTAAGTAACTGAAAAGTAGATGGATTCTCATTTTTCCTAGGAATTGAATAACGATAAAAGGCTTAATTACTTCTTCAACTTAGATGCCTCCTCCTTACCAACTCCGGGAAGAGTTGGGTCATGGCCGATGCTGGTACTTCACTCTTGATATTAGTACTTGTGTCAAAATCACTGTCATTTAGATGACCCCATATGTCTAGGCAAGGATTAGGTAGCTCACTTATGATTAATTTTATGTAATATTCAGTTGCATTCTTATTTCATAATGCTATAAAAAAGCTTCACATAAATGAAATAGTTCTTATCAGTCACTGTAAACAACTAATATTATGAAGATCGGGAATTTAATAGTGGTAGTCATACAGTGATGCAACACAGCGCTTCGATGTAATTATTAGTATAGTGCATAATATGTATCCGAAACAGTCCCGTAGCAGCACGTAACCAGTTTAATGGCACGCTGGGGCTGGAAGATGCCCACAGTTGATTTGATTTGAAGATGCTCACAGTTGATTTGATTTGAAGATGCTCACAGTTGATATGATTTGAAGATGCTCACAGTTGATATGATTTGAAGATACTCACAGATGACAGACTGTGATTATGATTTGATTCTAAAGGAGGAGTCATGAAATTTGCTTCGAAGCCGTTACAGAGATTTTTAAAGTGTTCTGTGACTGCTTTAGGTATGATGTGACTTCCAGATAGAAAAAATTGTAGCCGATGCTGGTGATTATACAGAAATATCGTAAGTATTTCAAGCAACTTTGTGTCGGTTGTAATGATATGTCTGCTACCAAAAATATGTCCGAACCTTGTATTTAAAGCCCATAATTATTCGTAGAAATATATTTAGACGAATGAATGTATTTATATGAAATGAATATGTTAATTATAAAGCACAGAATTATCTGTATCGATTGTTACAAGGTAAATAATTATGATTATCTACAATCAAGTAATTGTTAATTTAAACGAATTATTCCACGAGAAATTGTACCTTTACATGAACTAAACCATCAGCCATCGTGCCCCATAAGTTCTAGTCCAGCAAAATATATCCTAAATTGTGTTCTGTTTGTAGAAATCCCATTCGTTTCAGCCTTAAGAATACCCTTAAAATGTTAAGAACATACCCAAAAGCACTTATTCACTTGTTTCCTGTTTTGTCGTTCGTGAGGGGCGATTTGTGTGTGGGATGTTTTTAAAAAATAAATTAGTTTTTGAATTTTAGTCTTATAAAACAAGAAACATTTACTGGTTACTTAAAAGCTTAATATTTTTAGGTATGATTAGATTAAGATTTAAACCATATACACTAGCTTTTAAAAATCTAGCTAAGCCGGGCCTCAGTAGCACAAAGGCATTTTTTTCGTCTTTATACATTTTTTCAAACTTTCAGTACATGTAGATAAAATACTTTTTCTTGAAATCAAATTAAACTAAAAATAATGCAAATATTATGTATCTATCATACATATTTTTTTATTACGGTGCTGTAGTTTGCTTTTAAAAGGTTATTTATAATGAAAAACTTCATGCATGTTTTAGATTTTCCTGCCCTTAATTTCAATATATAAAAATAGAAACAAATTCACTGTAATAAATGAACCAATTCAAGCTTAGTATACCAAAGTGATTTTATATGGAATTCGTTTTTCATGACTTTTATGAATCGTGGTTATGAACTTGAAGATTATCCTATTTTAACACATATTCAATGAGCTACTAAAAAACAAATACTTTAAGAAACAAATATTTTTATGCTGTTTAATAATGAAAATAGCTTATTGTTTCAACAACTCAATAATATTCACAAGATATATAATATTTATTTTCTAAATAATTTATTAATTTAATCCATAAATCTCGAAGATTTTTGCTCTTGAGAAAGTCCCAATTATTTTAACCTCTTGACATACATATTTACTTAACTTCCTAATTACACTCATGTCCATAAATTAAGGATAATGCAAGTTGAGGAAAAGAAAGAGTCAGAAGCAAACCAAATATGACTTATTTGTAAAACCTATTTATTAAACAAAAGGTAAAGAGCAAAAAAGATGCTATATGTTTGATATCATTAATGAAAATTGCGACTTTTTGCTCCCTGGAGCAAATTACAAAAAAAAAAACCCTATTTACAAAAACCAATATTACATGGTTGGTATGATAGTTAATACATAGTATGTCTCCCAGACGATGCAATACAATTCGTACAACGCCTAGGCATACTGAGTATCAAATAATCAATCTGATCTTGGGGAATATTACACCACTCATCAAGCAATGTTCTCCGAAGTTCCGGTAGACATGTAGGATTTGGTTGACAGACTGCAACTCGTCGGCCAAGCATGTCCCACACGTGCTCTACTGGATTCAAGTCCAGTGAGAATGCTGGCCAGTCCATACGGGTAATATCCTCCGATCGAAGGCATTCGTTTACGATGTTTGCATGGTGAGGACGGGCGTTGTCATCCATAAACACGAATTCTGTGCCCATGGTGTCCGAAAGAAGCGTACATGTTATTCCAGAATGACGTCCCGATAGATTTGGCCTGTCATGGTTCCAATTTGAAAATGCAGGTCAGTTCTGGAACTCAGAATAATTCCTCCCCAAACGAGCAACCCTACACCACCATAATGGTGTCGTTCAATGATGTTCTTTTGGTGGTAACGGTTACCTGACGCTCTCCATATGAAAGTCCGGCCAGAATGAGACTGAAAGCTAAACCCGGACTTGTCGGAAAACATCACACAAGCCCACTGTTGCGGTGTCCACAATTCATGCTCTCTACTCCAGGCTAACCGCATGCAATAGTTAGTTGCAGTAAGTGGAACACATCTGGCAGAATTATGAGCATATAGACCAACCTTCCCTAAGTGTCTGTACACGGTCTGAAACTGTCGTACCTGTGGCTGAAGAGAGCTGACAAGACCGGTCTGATGCTGTGCTTCGTCTGTTTCTTTTGGCAGTTACTGCCAAATACTGGTCCACATTCGGCGTTGTAACTCGGAGGCAACTTGTGTTGTAACGTCGACTCACATTACCATCATCTTGGAATCGTTGTCAAAGCTTGGAGATGACACTTTGGGTGATTCCAAGTTCCTCGGATACTTTCAGCTGGTACGCCCACATTCCAGAGGCCGATAATTCTACCACGTAAAAAAATCACCCGATTGCGCCCTTTGTGTCATAACTATGCGGTTATTGTACTGATAGGCTTATAAAACGCTTGCGAACAATTTTACTTCTTTGCCTGTATTCCTTATATATCTCTTATCTCTATCACTCTCTTATACACTCATCATTGTGACGTACTATCGGTGTCATCTGGTGGCTTCCTGCAATTTGCATATGATTTTTCAAGATGTGTGTAGTCATTTTATGGGTGATATATGTATTTAAGAGTTCGATTTCCGCGTGACTCTGAACTATCCTTAATTTATGGATATATGTGTTGATGGCACATCCTATTTGGGATATTTATTATTTTAATTCCTATATTGATATAAGGGCATTTGAGATATTAAAGCGTTTTAAAGTGTTTTTTGGTTTTTAAATTAATATATTCATTTAATTGCAGATTTAAATTTAATAGTTAGTAATTCGATGGGAGAATCAGACTCGTCATTGTATGCGAAGGGGTTAAGATTAAGAGATTAACCTTTTCCCCTGAAAAGGGTTATATTTTAGGTAGTAGCAAGATATAAACTCCGCAACGTCCTAATTTAAAGTTCTCTTTCTAAATTTCAAGTATCAGTGTAAATAAGTTAATTTAAAAAACACACACACACTTTGTTAGTATGTGTTAGTAAGTATGTTTATGATGTTATGATTAATAATACAATTCATGATTGATCCTTTTATATCTGTCTTTGCGCCCAAAAGACATATTTGCCATTATTCTTACGAATTCAAAAAAAAAAAAAAAAAAGCAAAGTAAAAGTTTTGAAAGCAAAGCAAATATTCTATTATAATTTATTACGCACAAAAGAAACATTAAGGCATATTTTTATGTATAATATATTGACACAAAGGAGCAATCTACAGACTGAAGAGAATAAATATACAATGTATATAGACCCAAAAAATATAGATATTTTTCAAGATCTTGTTTTACATTATAGATTAGATAAGTCTGAAAAGAATATTATTCATAGATATCTGTATTGTAAAAAAGAGTGTTTGGCAACTCTGGTGTAACGAATGTCAGCAAAGTTTTGAAATATAGAAAGAAGATTTGAATTTCTTTAAATATATCTTCGTGTTCCGAGGTGACTTTTTTTGTAGGAACGTTTGAAAATTTATCATATTTACTTTTGAGACTCAAAAAGATTTTTTTTTTCAAGTATCGATTTCATCAGAAATAAAATCACCAGGAGAGAAGCATATGTATGAAATTTGTTGAAAGACTGTGAAAACCATAAGACTTTCTTGAATCAAGCATTCGTTATTTTAATCTTGTAAACAGAATAGATGTGAAATAAAATTTAAAAGAGATTCGAACCTCTAATCGAAATAATCGTAAGGAGATAATATTTTAGGCTTTTACACATTTATTTTTATTACACATTTATTCCTGAATACATACTCGCGAATATGTATTCAGGAACTAAAAAAAATATTGTGAGTAATTATATTTAAAATGTTTAAAAAATATTAAATGTAGAAAAAAATAGTTAAATATAAAGAAATAAAAGTTAATATCAGGGAGAAAGTTATTGTTTAAATTTTATACGAGAAACCTTTTATGTGAATTAATGCGGTACAAATTTACTGAGGTAAAAAATTTTGAATTTATTTTTAATTAACAATTTAATTTAAATGTTGATAAACACTATCTTAGCGAGCCATTACTATCCAAGAAATAACTAAATGTTGTTTGGTAGCTTTAGATCAGACGATCTACCTTGCCGAGTTCCTTTGTACGTTTTCAACAAATATGTCGCTTCAAGCAGTTAAACGATAGTAAAACATTTTATGGATATCATCAGGTTAAAAAATAATTGTGCAGGCGTTAGAAATTAAACATGTCACACGATTTAATTAAGCATGCATCTCAATGATGGCAATTGTGTGTGTATGTGTGACTTATGGCACTTTACAAGCCCGGTGACAGTTATTTGTCAGCGATTTAAGCTGAGTGTGCATATCTTGTTTTTTCAGTAGCGCCAGCCAGTTCTAAGAGTACGACTTAGCTACTTCTTGCGTCAACTTCGCTTGCACAACCCCTTTTCACAGGGGGGCGCATTCACACACCTCATAGATAGAGCACAAAAGAACAACCATGCCTGAACTGGGACTCGAACCCGGGATGCCCAGATCACGGGGACCACGCGCTCCCCCTTTGCCAATATGTCGGCATGATGGTAATTAATCAAGGTAATTACTCTAGATTAATTACACGCATATTTGAATCCATGCAAGTAACACTCAAATGTCTATTTGATAATTAGCTCAGACGACCAACACTTTAATTTTTTTTGTTGTTAACTGCGTCTTCAAATGTGTTTCCTCGATGCCGTCTGATTTTTGACAATAATTTTTAATTTTGTTGTTGTTGTTTTCTACAGCTTCGATTAAGATTCCTTTATGTCAGTTAATTTTTAAAAATTTTACTTCTGTAAACTATACTAAAGCTACAACTGCAGAATTTAATTTTAAAATTTCATTAACGTATATGTCTAAATCACATATTTCTGCAATATCCACATGTTAACAATTTATTTAAATTTTATGACGGATTTCTGACCAATAAGACTAGGCAGTTTCCTAGGATGCATAATTGGAAATAGGGCCATTAAATATACAGCTAAACTAAAAGAAGGCCTCAGAAAGAATAAAAATGGATTTGCCTGCTTGTTAACAATTATGATTAAAATCACTAATTAAAGTATAAGCAATTACTTTTTATAATATATATTCTAATGTATATAAACTGAATATGTTAAATTCCATTTGGCAAATCCTGTAAAATAAGAACTTTTAATATCATATTGATTTGAATTTTATTATTCCTATGTAATATATATATATACTAAAATGATTTACATGTTGCTTAAGTTAAAATTGCGTTGACATGCAAAGCTAAATTAACCTATTAAAGCAAAGGTCTGGGCATAATATGTATTGCCTAGGGTCGTTAAACACCTGAACCCAACACTGATGCATATTAATAGATTTTTATTCAGAAACCAAAAAACCAATGTTCCAATCTTTCCACCCGGATGCAAATTTAGACGTCTATTTCGGATCGAAACTCAGAAATTAAAAACCATAAAATTACTATTATGAATTTTTTCCGTATCAAAGTACTGGACTTCCGGAGAAGTCTGTAATATACATTCATATATTTGATTGAATGAAAATAAAAATGCACAGGGTAGTTACTTCAAAAGAAACACCAAATAACACTTATTATATATTCATTCCTCTTTAGTAATTTTTTTTGAAATGGTAGTATATCCCATTGATTAAAAAATTGCATATAGAAAAAATGTCAGTAAACTTCTATAGATAAAAGTTCTTCTTGATACTTTAAATAAATGCTTCCATGGTATTTTACACATCACTATTTCACTCAGAAATATTAAAAAAAGCTTATCTAAAAATATTCATCCTACAAATGAGTGCTTAAA
The DNA here is from genome assembly GCF_947563725.1 of Argiope bruennichi. NCBI lineage: Eukaryota > Metazoa > Arthropoda > Arachnida > Araneae > Araneidae > Argiope > Argiope bruennichi. The sequence goes on from NC_079158.1 coordinate 123,449,632, forward strand.
AAATGAGAGCTATTTGTTTAATATAATGTCTTGCTGGTAATGAGTAAAATTACGTTACAATTTCTCAATAATGTTAAAGGTATAAAATACATTTTGACAATGCCTATACAGCTAAACCAATTTTCATAATGTCCTCACCATTTAGCACTTAGAGACCATAAAAAATTTACCGGGTTTTGTTCGGTTTATTAACACTTTGCACTCGGATCGTGATTCTCACTCACTATTCAAGATGGGGCACCATTTTGACGTTTTATTTATTTATTTCACAATTTTCATTGTTAAAGATACCTGCAGAGTAGTAAGAAGATGCAAATTAATTAAATGGGAGAATTCAAATTAAAACAATTATATATACTGTTTTCGGTAGCAATCTATAAGGGACTTCAATATATCGACACGTCCTCTGAAATTGTCTTCGAGGACATTTGGATTTTAACGGATAGTCGTGCCTCTATACAGCACCTTTCTCATTGGACGAAAATGGGGATAAAAGTTTAGCATGAATATCTTAGACCTTATTTCCAGACTCTCCGCTGATCACTCTGTACACTTACAATGGGTCCCCTCACTTGTTGGTTTAAATGGTAATGAGATAGCGGATAACTTAGCTAAGACTGCCTCAGCTGATATATTTCATGGGGATGCAACACTAACTTATTCTGAAATCTCCTCTATCAAAAAGATGGAGTCGAGTGCCCTTTGAAGACTCCCACCTGCTCACCCTTGGTACTTTGGTAAGAGTACCAAGAGTTTGGTAAGAGTTTGGTTGGTGTCATCTTTTTAAATATCTCTAGAAAACAGCAAACGGCTCTCTCTCGTTTTTTAAGTGGACACACCAAATCCCTCCAACACGAACGGAGGATCTTTGCTGAATGTCCTTGGTGCAAGGCAGCTCAAGCCTCCCCCAATCACATTCTTAAATGTTTAAATTTTACTATTTTTGAGATTTTAAAGGATCCGCTATTGTTTTTGGACTTTTTAGAGATCTTTGGTTTCATGGAGGTGGTATAGCGCAGCTATAACACCTGGGATAGGAAACAACAGCAACTTTTTTCAGAGCAATAAGTAAGTCTTTGTATTGGGTAAATACTTATACATCGAATTACTTTTCTCAGTGCAAAGGGTTAATATCTGGTATTAAAGAGATTTAGGAATTTTTGTAGGATAGATATTTTAATTTGGAACCATGTCAATAAACATACATGAATACTCGAATAAAATATATAAATATTACAACTTTAGTGTATTTTCAATGTATCATTTGAAGAAAAAAGGATCATGATTCAATTTCTAAATACGTTGACAACTGTCTCTTTAATTCACATAAATATAAATGCAGTTATTTCTTTAAAAATTTGCATCTTAAAGTATTATTGTAAGCTTACCTTTAAATGCAAAATGAAGTATTAATAATATTTCGTTCGATCAACCATATAATACATAGTGAGTTATCAAAACTTATTTTAAAAGATTCCGTTGCATGCGTTTTTGGTGACTTGAAAACTAAAAATGATAAGCAATGGAAGTAACAAAGAATATCAGAAAATCTCAAAAGCTGTTCCAACAGTTAATAGGAACCTCATGCTAGTGATTTCTTTATTCATTCTTTTTAACTACTTAGAAACTACCACAAACTCTTCATATTTATCACATTATAAAACTTATTTGACACTTTAACCTGAGAAACTGTATTTGAATTTTCTTTTTAGCACTTACAACATTGTGATTTCAAGAGCCTAATTTGTTCTAGCCTGTTCCTTCTAATTTTGTTTTTGAATTAAATAGAAATTGCATACATACTGATGAATCTTCTTCCAGAGAAACTCAAATACATATTTAATGCATATACAAAAGGAAAAAAAAAAACTAAAGGGAAAGGACATTAATACGGTTGATTATATTTGGAACATCCTGTAATTGGTTACAGTCTTTTCATGAATTCAATTTTTTTTTTCATACAATGATCTGAAGTTTCTTACTTAGTTAATTTCATATGCAATTAAATGTCTTAAAACAATCCATGTACACAATATTGGAACGTTTTTAATATAATACTTATAAGACGATATTTTTTAATTAGAATTTCAGTTAATCATATTCAAAAAACTCTTTAACCGACATATTTCATTTAATGTTCGGAACCATTTGATCCAGGTATAAATCCATTTTTATTAAGGTCAAAAAGTCCATTCACTTTCCTGGGCCATTTTTTTTCTTGAAATATTCTTCTTCTATATTGCGGAAGGTCACCTCCTTCAGCCCTTTCCGTAATAACACAAGATCTTGGCCGAAAACGATATGGAAAGAGGGGGGGGGTAAGTCAGAAAAGTGAAGTGACAGGAACTAGGTGGTGAAGAGGAAGAGAATTCGAAAGGGAGGTTCGGCTGCATTATCGGCATTCCAAGCTCCTACTTCCCTTCACTTTTACCCATTATTAAGAATATTCGGAAAAAGAACAGGAGAAAAAAGCGCGCGAAAATGATCGAGTATTCTTCGCATTTCACCGCCAGGCGATCATTTTATATTAACAAGGGAAAGATAATCTATATTTGGAGGAATGAAGACTTGAAGGCGCAGGGATGGGCGAGAAGGATGCGGGGGGGGGGATGGCAAACGAAAATGAAAGATAGATAGAAAAAGGAAAGCGAAAAGGGTATGGTGTTGTTTCGTAAAAATCGCGTCGAAATGAGTAAATGAAAGCTTTCATCGATTACGACATGGGAGAAGCCGGAGGTCATCGATTACTTGAAAAAGGAGCGATTATTTTAATCGTCATTGTTGTTTTTTCCTGTCGCTTTAATGTTATCTGAGGTCGAATCTAACAAGAGGGGAGCGAAAGTATTGTCCCCCGATTTGTTGGAATGATCAAATGCCGTTACTTTCGCTTCAACGAGTGGTGAGCTGAGGCCCTTTCATTTGGCGTGAAACTGAGATAACTGACTTTTGGATGGCTGGTGATTTGATGATGTTGTTAACTCGGTTTTGTTTGTATTCGAAGACCGATTCTTCTTGAAGAAAGAACAAGTGAAAAATGATAGGATTAAATTTTGTGTTTGTACTCTGTGAGGCAGGAGTGATATGATCTTACAATAACAAGATAAAATGAGCAGTATAGTCTTTTTTTAAAAAGTGGTTAGCGAAAATGAAGGTTAAAGCATTAGTTTAACATTCTGTAATTATTTAAGGAAAATCAAAAGAAATTTTCTAAGTGTAAGTAAGCTATCTGATTTTAGAGACAAAAAAAAGTTAGCTATTGATAATGTAATGACGTTCAAAATGTCTGATAAGATTATGGTAGTAACTATTCTTTGATAGGAAGGAATAATAGAAAAATGGAAAACAAAAAAGACCTTCCTACTTTCTTATTTATTTGCGAAGTATGGCGATAATCAGTGAAATCATAGAGATCATAATAGAGTTTCTAATGTACATGATTTAAATCTTTTATCTTTTTAGAATATTTAACAAAGAATTTTAACTATTTTTATCAAAACGCTGTTATCTTATCCTGCAGTAATTTAAATTGGATTTGCAAATGTAGTTATTACAATTTACTTTAATTTTTTAAAAAAATAATAATAAAAAATATTATTTGAGTATAATTATTTGCAGGATTACTTTTTCTGCCTTTAAAAATGCATATGAAACATTCTACCGTAAAATATGAGATTAATTAGAATCAAATTTTCACATATTCGCCAGGCTAAACAAAGAGTTATTCTAAAAAATTTTAAAAAAAGCAATGAAATCTTTTAAAAATACAATCACATATAAAATTGCAAGAAGTGTAATAGTATCAATATTTTATTCGATCAGTTAATTCGTTTAATTATTGTTTAGTGAATTTCATACTTTTCGGAGCAGAATAAATACAATAGTTCTTGGAATTTAATAGCTCTATGACTGGTTTACATGATAATGGACATTTCCATATTGAAAAATGAGAAGAAAAAATACATTGTATCAAATGGCATTGGGATGCTAAAGATTTCTCTCCCTTTAGTTTAAAATCAAAATTTAATTTAAATTAAAAAAATTACGTTTTCCCAGTTAAAAAAATTAGCTCAAGACTCATATTTCCTCTCTACAAAGTATATTTTAGTCAAATTCCGTAGCTCAAGTCCAGTTGTCTGTCATGTAGATTGCCAACTGTCATGTGCATGTACACCTGTCGTGTACCTAAACACAAACGCACGCAAACGCATTCTAAAATATATATATTAAATTATTAATTAATTATTATATATGAAATTATTATTATATGAATAAATCATTATTATATAAACAAATTATTATATATGAATTATTATAATAATTATGAAAAAAATTATTATATATGAATTATACGACACTTCCAATTTGGAACATTGGCCACTTTTGACAATGCTCATTATTCAAGACATAAAAATGAGATGTAGATATAATCAGATGACAAGCAAAAAAGAATTCGATTGAAAATTTAAGAATTAGTAAATAATTATATTTTTGCACAAAAAAAGCAAACGCTGCACAATATTTTTGCACAGAAAATGCAAGACTCTAAATGAAAGAATTCGTTACCTTCTTCTGGCAACTTCTGTTAATACAAGCTGCATATGGCGATCAGCTTGTTCATCTAGATTATTTTTTAAAAGATTTATATGGGATAGTTAAGTCATAACGATTATTGATCTGGCAACTGTGAAGCCTATTTTAGTGATTGTTAAATTATCGTTTGACAAGCCTATTTTTTACATCTTGTTTCCTCTGATTTAATGGAATACCAACTCTCTCAAAACATTTCTGATGATAATTTCTTGCAGATGCATTCATTAATTAGCAAAGCATTGATTCAAGCGCATCGGTAAAAACAATCAGTTCAATAAAGCGGTTTGAAACATTCAAATAGGTGATTTGTTTGCATTTCACTGTTCACACTTAGTAATAAGTTGTAAGAGAGATTTCTATTCGACGTACTCTGGGCTTATATATATACGCTAGTATATCGATGAAAAACACCTTAGACAGCAGTTCAACTTCAACATATTATAATTATATTAATGAATGAAAATTGGTTTTTCTATACTCGGCTTTTTTATGCATGATAATGTCTTTTAATGAATTGGATTGACGAAAAATAAAGATAATAAATGAAAACAAAGCAATCGTTATAGTATTATTATTATTATGGTATGCAAATACAAATACATCACGTATGTAATTAGAAGTCCTCATAACTGATAAAAATTTATTTTCCTTTCTCCTTTTCTTTCTGTTTTCAACGAACAATCTTAATAAGAAAAATTTCTTCTTTTACAGAATGGTAATACTGGTCAAAGATTTTGATCAAGAATAGGTTTGATGAATAACATGAATTGCATTTCTCACGTGTATTATTTTATTACATTATTTGTAATGTAATCCTTATAACTATGCTTATCCACTTGAAGTGTTTTTTAAAAAAATTGAATAGTTTTTAAATCTTACAAGAATCTTTATGTATTTCATAATTTAAAATGTTAAAAAGATGCCATTTTTATGAATTTCTGTGCACTATCATTCTACTAGGTATACAACTTTATTTCCTTAGTGTTTCGAGAGATGGCTGCAGCGGTAAGTCTGGTTATTGTATCAAAAATGTTATACAATAAGTTTAGACATCCGTCGACGTAACAACACCACCACATTAATGAATTTTTGTTGGCATCCTAAATTTATTCTCGATATTGAAGATGTCAGTTTTCGAGTCAGATTCTCGGCATTTGCAGGAAGTTTGGTGTTTCTGCTTCCATTTTAAGTAAACTGCGGCTGAGCATTTTAGAATCCTCCCGAGTACTGATGGTTAAGTCTGCTCTTAGTGAAAGAATAAGTGGCGATTGGTTCCAACGCTACAGAATGTTGCCAAAGTTTTGCTCTGCATTTTGTGGGACTATCTTGAGGTTATATATTAAGAGTTGTTGAAACCGAATGAAACCATAACAAGGAATCGGAATCGAAACTAATGAATGGGTTTGAGTCGAGTATTGAAGGCGCAAAGCGACAGTACCAAGGAAGAGGCGACAAAGCTATTCTTCAGCATGACAATACTTGGTCACATGTCTCTGAACCGGTCAAGACATATTTAGAAATGTTAAAATGGGGAATCGGAATCGAAACTAATGAATGGGTTTGAGTCGAGTATTGAAGGCGCAAAGCGACAGTACCAAGGAAGAGGCGACAAAGCTATTCTTCAGCATGACAATACTTGGTCCCATGTCTCTGAACCGGTCAAGACATATTTAGAAATGTTAAAATGGGGAAGAGTCTTACTTCGTCCGCCATACTCTGTGGAAGTTGCTCTTTTCGACTACCATTTGTTTCGAAAATGGCACACGTTCTAGCTGATCAATATTTCCACTCTTATTAAGAAGTCTAAAAATGAATCAGTTCTTGAATAAACTTAAAAGAGGCATTCTTTTTTTCCAGATGTTATTCAACAACTGGTAAAAAAAAAATTGGAAAAAATAGTAGTTAGCGATTGACACTTCTTTGAATCATGAATAGACAAAAACTTTTTAAGAATTAAGCTTCAAATTTTGGAAACAAACGGTAGAAGTAAAATAGTACACTTAATATATCCGAATAATAAATTTTATACAAGAAGAAATCAATCTTTTAAAAAATAACTATTTTTTTAGATAAATCTGAAGAGATTTTATTTTTAAATGAATTTTCAATTCGTTGTTCTCATTTGGATACAGTGACTCGTTAAAAAGTAATTATATTTTGAAAAAAAAAACGTACGAAATACTCTAATTAGAAATATTTAAAATCGGATTAAGGACTTAATTTCAAGATCATATGGCTTATTTAATCGCTATTTTCAAATAATTTTCCTAAACATGGAATTTTTATATTTCGAAATTAACCTTACAGATAAAAACGAGTTTCACCTGACATACATAACAAAATATCATCCTAGTTCTTAATTACAAATATTCCCATAAGTCATTTCAGCAATAAGCGATGAACCGTTTTATTTTCTTTCGAATCAAAATACCAGCTTTTAACTCCGAGTATTTTAATATTTTAAACGCTGATAAATTTATCTGTTACGACAGAAAGATTTAAGTATGTACTTAAAATGATGTCTTGCACTTGAAAGGATAAATTTCATTCTGGCTTTTATCGGAGACTTCAAAGTGAATTATCTTTCACTCCTGAATGAAGTTTAAAAGCACAAGAAATGACTATACTCTGTTCTTCTTTTAGAAGTATGGATAGATTCGATTTTGGGAATTTAATTCGCAAACTATTTACTAGGTAAATACCAAAGTTCGGAGGGTATATCTGCCTGATCTCTAACATCGTTAAGTTTATTCCCTTAGGAAAATCAGAGTTCATTTAATCTTCAGAAAAGAACATCCATTTTGAGGAGGAAAAAAAAATGGCGAAGCTTCGACATACTTCATGCTAGCAAAAATCGAATTTCTGTTTGCCATTTTTACCTTCTTTGTTCCTTAATCGGAGGCCCTTTCATTGAAATCTTGTCATTTACTTTTTAATGACAAGGGTAAAAAAGAAAAAGAGAAAAAACAATTTTGTTTTGATTGTAAGATTTACTGATGTTTCTTCAGATTGCTTTTTTGCTCTGTTTTGTATGGTAATATTTTTTTTTCCTTTTTCATTTACAGGGAGGATATTTTTTTAGTATCTTTTTGTTCAGTGTGCCTGGTGGAGTTATGGTGTATTTATGGAAACGGATATATTTCTTTTCTGTCCTAAGGGAAATGAAATTAGGAAAGAAAATAATTTTATAAAAAAGTATAAGTTGAAGATAAGATTTTTTTTCGGTTGTTTTCAAGAAAGTAGGTACTAATAAATTATGAGATGAAACGATGTTTCATTTTTTTTTGGGGGGGGGGGGAGTGGGAGATGATCATTATGTTTGAATGGAGTTTTAAATTGAAGAAAATTAAATTGTTTGATTATGAGTTTTGAAATGATTCTGAGTTAAATGAAAGATAAATATTTGGACTGGAAACTTTATTTCTCTTGTCAGGAAGTCTGAAAGTTAAAAGTTAAGTAGAGGAATGAACCTTCTAACATTTTGTTATTAAATAAGTGAAATGTAATTCCTGGAGACCTGTTCAAACATTTGAAAAATGAATTATCAGAAAATAATATGGTGCAGTTTAAAACACTTGAAAAATACAAGCAACTTAACTTATCCGGAAAAAATTTTGACATTATCTAAGATCTATGGAAGATTAGAATTGAATTAACTATCATTAAAATTGAAGTAACTGCACAGGTATTAGTTATTGACTTCATAAAGAGAGAATGAATATATGATACATTTAGAACGTCTAATAATCATTTAACAACATTACAGAAAGAAGGTAGCTTAAATTTTATTAATCGTGTGTATTCTCTAAAATGTTTGAAATTGAGTTTCTTGAAAGAGCTAATGAGTCGAATGAATGAAAATCAGAAATATATCAGTCACTGTGTTAGATTATTATTATTTAGATTAGTGAAAGTACATTTTCTTAAGCCTCGTGTCTTATTACAGACATATTTATGATAAATAATGTTAAAAAAAATCCCTTTTTTGAGGGGAGTAGGAGTCTATATTCTACTTAAAGCTGCTATCATTTTTTTTTCTCTTTGTAAATAATTATTATTTTAAATGTAGTATTACAAAACTGTAATATTGCTTTCCTGCGAATTAGTCACATAGTAAGGAAGAGAGTTTTACTGGTATTTTAATGGATGTTGAATAAATAAATGCAAGGTCAATGTTTCCAATTCGATGATTCGCGATAAAAATGAAGGTTATCGAAAATGTAGGAATTAAGTCGATATCTCTATTAAAATCTTTAATTCGCAGAATCCTCTAGAAGATGCTTGGTCTGTCACAATTACTATAAATATTAACCCTTAACTGGGGATGGGCGGTCTGTGAGACCACTAGCGATGGATTTTCGGTCACCCCTTTTCTATTTTTAGCTCAATTGAACCTGTAGCTTCCTGTTTTGTGACCTTCAATACACGTGCACATTTTCAACATATTTCAGTGGACGCTTTTTAAAATAGTGCAGTTATTTCTTTGAGCGTGGTCTCTAAGACCGCACCTCCCTGTTAGTGTCCCAGTGATAAACGAGGCTTAGCCTCTAAAACTTGAGCCCCGAAATATCATCCAATTTACTGATTCTATTATGAAGCAGTGCTCCAGACACTTTTAACTGAAGCATAAGGATAATTAAGAGTTTTTCGATGAAAGTTCGCATTCAACCGATTCTGATATGTATGTTCAAATATAATTAATTTTTCTAGTGATAATGCATTTTGAAAAAATTATAAAATATATTAATATATTAAGAGATATATATAGACAGAATTTATAGGTTGACTTTTATACTAGTTCTTAACCTGTGTGTTTAAAATGCCTTAGAAAACCGTGCTATGAAAGTCACGCAAGCCGACAAAAAAAGGGCCAATTTTACCCATTGTCAATTTTTTTATTTTTCATATAATTGTTTAATTTTACATTATATTGTCTTCTATATACCTTCATATACTGTAAAAATAAATATCATTTAAAAAGTAATATGTTTTTTCAAGAATATTATGTATTATAACATGTAATTTGAGAAGAAAATTTATGTTCCAACGCATTTACTTTTTTCACTGATAATATATTTTGAAAAAATTCCAAAATATATCTATATATCAAGAAAAGTATCTGCAAAATATATTGGCAGTTTTTCATACTAATACATTCATTTGAAAATTTAATTTGAGTGTAAATGAAATGCAGTCTCGTAGACTGCACCTTCCTAGTTAAGTCCTAAAATTTCACCTACAGGTTAAAGCTAGTTAAGTTGAGTGAATTTTCTGTTTGGCATGTTGACCTCTGAATGCTTTTATTTTTTTGTTAATTAAATAGGTTTGCTGTTGCGTGTGTTGCATTTTCAAGTGGAATAATGAAATGGTTATGGAATTTTGAATCAGTGAAGATTACTATTTTGTGAGTGAACGAAACTGAAGAACTCTGCCAAAGTGTTCTGATCTTATATGAAATTTCGATTACAATTACTATTTGTTATTTGAAATTAAGATATCATAACATGTTAGGAGCACTTCTTTGTAAAAACTATACTATGGAAATACCACTAAGTTTATGGATTTGAATTTAATAACGACTATGCGTTTTTGGCGTAGAATTAGTTCAATTTGATTAATTATTGCTAAAAATTATAATTTATTTTGTATAACTTGTTGTTATTGGCTTTCACGACAATTTATTTTTAAATTTCAAATTTTGATAATCATATATTTCATTCTAATTTAAAAGCCTTATACCACTCTATCCATTGTGCTAAGCATTTTCCTAACTTTCTGTCCATTATTCTATTTTCCAAATTTATGCATCTAATTACATCACAAAAAATATCTGCGCATTTAAAAAATAGATGCACTTTAAAAGATTTTCCCCTTTTATTTGATTCTAAAGCTAAACATTAAATGCAAGTATTACAAAAAGTTAAAAGCATACCTTACTCTGAAACCTCACTGATCATGGAACAATAAGCCTAATCTTCATATCTTATTCATCAACAGTGAAAAAGAAGCTAAGCTGCAATATTAGTAGCAACAATGAAAACGATTTGAATTTCAATTTAACATGAAAATATATTGTTGTAAAATGCACAAAATATTAAAAAAAAAAAGATTTTGAAATAGAAAAAAACTACAAATGTGAAAAAATGGTATCATTGAAAAGAAAATTTATTGAATTTTAAGATGATACAATTTTTTTTGTGCCGTAATATTTTCGGAAGTTATCATAGAAAAAAAAAACCCAAACTTTTACTGGATTTTTTAAATAATTAAAATTTTAAAAGACAAACAAATCTCTTTGAAATGCATATTTTCATCTTTCAAAGTATAATTTTTCTGTATAATTGATGCATTTTATATTATTTTATGCAATGAACATAGATTTTATACTATATCACAGATGAATTGCAATTTTATAGATGGACAATGATAGCTTTAAAATGAGCCTTTTACCATACAGTAATTTCTTTGATATTTGATGAACTTTTAGAGTCTACTGAGGATTTTAAAGTCAAAACAATTTTTACTGCTTCTCATTTTGGAATAATATAGTAAATAAAATGCTTTTTTTAGAATTTCGTTTCTGTAGTCTGATTCATATCGAACTAGTTTTAACGGTGATTTTATAAAAATATTTCCTTTATGACATATCAAAATGAAAAAAAGATATGTCAAGTCTACATCCCTGTTCTATAAAAGAGGCAAAGTATCGAACTTCCATTCCACTCTCTTTCTCCACCCACAAAATACGTAAAGATAAGGGAAGAGAAAAAAAAAGACACCTTACCACTAGATCTTTATTTCCGGGGAACATTTTCTGTCAGATCAGGATACAAACAAAAATATATTCGGTCAGACAACGGCAACTTGCTCGGCTTTTTTTCCTTTGGTTTCAGCATAAAACCAAAGTAATCCAAATCCACCTTTCTCCCGGATTTGGGAGAAAAGGGGGGAGGGATAGACAGGGAGAGTGAGGTGGGCACAAGAAAACACAAACATTCATAGCAGAGATTGGAAGCCAGAGAGAGAGGGTGGTCCAGGAAAGATTCGAACGAATACGTGGATGAAGAGAAACTGATACGGACATTCTCAGTCTCTATACTTAAGCTATTCTGGTTAGAAGAGGGAAGGAGAGGTTTTCTTTGATAAAGAAAAACGAAGAACAGAAAGAGGTGCTTTTATGGATTTATTTTCCTTCTTGTTCTTTTCCTCGGATAACTTCCAGTATAGGAGTCTGGATGGCAAAAAGCTACAAAAAGAAATAAGTTTAACAAATAGATTTTTTAGAATTTTTTTTTTTATATTGGAGTATTTTATCCTTTGAAAACACTTTTCGAAAATCCTTACTTACGAAAAATGCTTCTTCAAATGATGTTGTTCTTATGCTAAGTCAATGTATGTTTCTATATTTATAATTGATTTTAAAATTTTAAATCTAAATACTTTTTGATTTTTAATTGTAATGGAAAAAATATCTTACAGAATATTCACCGAAAATTCTTCTGATAATTTTCCCAATACTAATACATACAAATCATCATATGTGTACTTACAAGTAAACATATGATTTTGAGTCGCTATTTCATTGAAGCAAAAGCAATATACTTTCAAGAAATATGATATAAAGAAAAATAATCCACATTTTTAGTTATTGATTTGTTAAATCAAAATTGTATTTTGTCAATAAGTCAGAAATATTTTTAAACCTCGTTTATTTTTTCTTCATCGTGATCGGATGCTAAATTTCTGTACCATGTAAATATGAGGACCCTTAATCCGGATTTCCCGTTAACCATTATCGACATAAATAGCGAGACAACCGTAAAATCAGTTCTTGAAACCACGGTTTGCTCTAGAATCTAGGAATATATACTATTATACCAACATTGTTACATTTTATGTTGAGATATTCAGGAAAACCACATTTTAGTCTCTTGTGTTGTTACGATTTATGCGGAAGAACAACATAATCCTCTTGTTAATATTTATATTGACATATATGTCAATCTATGAAGATAAATTATAGAATGGTATATCCCAAAATATATTATATGAAAATAGAGTAATATAATGATATATTACAAAATATATTATTATACGAAAACATTCAGATGGCAACTATTATTTATTGGCAGATTTTGTGGTATAAAGCTATCGTTTCATTTGCATTCCGTTAGGCAAGTAATCTTCAAAAACTTTTCGATGAACGTATTGTAGAAGTTTTCAACGCAGTGGATAAACTATTACCACACCTGAGATGTTGCAGGGGAATGGGATGTAGGATGAAAATGGATTAAATTATTAAAGAACAAGTCACATTTTAATCGAGCAATTTTATTCTTATATCCAAAAATATCAAACAAAAAAGAAAGATCTGCTCTTTTGGTCCCTTTTTAGGACACTTGCAAATTACAATCCCATTCTTGGAATCTTTTGATTTTATGAATAGTCGTAGTACACAAACAAAGGAAGCAGATTCCTAACATTCATGAATACTGAAATAAAATCATTCTTTGAAATTATTAACTTATTAAACTATTAAGTATATTTTTTGAATTACTTATTTAATCCACTACATTTAGCAAAATTACTAGATGTTATTGATCTTAGACATTTATTGTTTACTTCATTAAAAAATTATTCATTTTCTATCACTGCTTATTGATTTCATGCAATGACCTGAACTATATTTGGTTTATTTTTAGTTACTCTATGAATAATGAAACAAAATCCCTTATTTAACGTAACAATAAAGAGACCAGCGTGAGTGGTTTCATCAAAACTTTCTCTCTTTTTCTCTAATAAAAGTGTTATCCTAGAGAAAGCCTTGCATGGCAGTGCCGTACAACAGTTATGAAATATTAATTTTTGGCTTAAATTTAACATTTTTACTGAATCTGTAGTTTAATTCTTGACGAGGTGGCGATTAATCCCTGCCATGCGGATAACAGCATCCGAAAATCGAATGAGTGTTTTAGAGCATTTTTCTCTACCAATTGATACAAAAAAACTGAAAAAATCCCTTACTAAATTTGATATATTTAAGTCATCGCGTCTTTAAGTTATCACGTTTATATATTTTTGAAAGTACAGACCGACAGACGGTCAATGCCTTGTTGGATTGGCTTATGTCTAGACTATAAATGTTAAGATGTCTAGACTATAAATGTTAAGATGTCTAGACTATAAATGTTAATTCTGTGCATCAAATTTGATCTATCCAGCGCTCATCATTTCGTAATTAAATTATATTCGAACAGAGATACAGACAGACTTCATCTAAGAGGATGTTATTCAAAATTTGATAGAAATCTACACATTTGTCATAAAGGCCGTATACCAAATTTCATGCATTTAGATCAAAGGTCTAAAACGCGGAGATTCATCAAAATCTCGAGTTCGAATTTTTTACGATTACTATATTTCCTCTATACTTCGTATACGAGAAAGTAATAAGTTGGGATTTCACTGCTTTCTTAGAAATCCATTTACAAAGAGAGCAGATGATTTTAAATTAGAGTATGCTTTATACTAAATAGATTTTTAAAAAATATTCCTGCATATATAGGAAAGAGGTATTTCGAAACTTCTTGTTAACTTATTTAATAAAGCATGAAAAATCAGTAAAATAGAATAATTTTTAATTTTATTTAATCAAATTTGATTATAAGAAAATTTTATCACTGCAAATAATATATCAAAATCAAACGTAACAAGATACCTATTAGTATTATATAAAAAACATACTTCTTTTATAAATAAAGTATAAGCCTAAAAAAATCTAATACCTACTCCAAAATTTTATGATCAGAGATTAGGACTTGAGCCTAAATTATTAGGGCTAAAAAATGTAATTTAAATAATGATACATTATCATAACACTTATCTATAAATTTAGACTAACCAAGTAACTTTAATCGTTCTTTTAGATCGATAAAATAAGGCAGACTTGTCTTAACTGAGAAGTTTTCTGTATTTCAAAGAATGTATGGCTAGAAAAATATTTTTCTACAGGATGAACAAGCATTTTTTTTTCTGATTATTTTTTTCTTTCTGTTCTAAGCCTTGACGGCTTTCAATAGAGATATTTGATGTCGTCGCTAAAACCAACAACCAAGAATAAAAGCTTAAATTGTGTCAGAAAAGAAGGTATTGTTTCATGCTTCAATAGTGAAAGACACTGAAAAATGTTAAATTTTCAACTTCTTTATTGAAAGATATATTTGCTTATTCTTACTTTGCCCCAAGTTATATAAAAAAGATAGAAATTTTGCAGGGAGAAATTTGGGATATTATATATACTATATGTATATATATATATATACACTAATTATTATTCAATTTTATAAAGCTGTTACATTCAAAAATGTATATTATTTTACATAATATTGTTTATTTGGTGAATAGATCTATCAATGTGATCTGTGCTTTATTGCATTCCTTCAGAATTTCTCATATCAATGTGCTAGCGTTATATAAAATAATTTTCAGGTACGATTTGTAATTGAAAATGAATATTTTTTAGAGGAAAGTCAAAAATCTATGTTGAGGTTTCTGCTCTAATCATGACAATTATTTTTTGAATGAAGTAGACATACATTTCAAATTGAAGAAACTATTTAAATGATGCAAATAGCATTTTTTATTCTGTTTCAGTCAATAAATGTAGTAAAGAAAAAACTGCGAAATCCAAAATTTTATAAAATTTCCCGATCGTATTAAATATATTTAGAAATATATTTTGGACAAGCTATCGCTAAAAAAACATTTACCATTCTTGTGCGAAGATGATAGATTGAGTTTTGTCAACTGATCTAAAATAATGAAATTCAAAGTTTCATATTTTTGTTAGGTTCTTCAGAGAAGAATCTAACAAAAATATGAAACTTTGATGAAGTTTTGTCAAATGATCTAAAATAATGAAATTCAAAGTTTCATATTTTTGTTAGGTTCTTCAGAGAAGAATCTAACATTTGTTTTGTTTAAAATGTTAGTGTTGAAAAAAGAAGTTGATAGTAAAAAATGTTTTACTGTCTTCACTTTTCGACGATATTAACATTTACTTGCAGCTTAACGTGCTTGTTTTGACCAGTTTTTGGCAGTGATTGTTCTACTATCATTTCTATATTTTTTCTGGTTCCTTATTTTTTGTTATTTCATTTTGAAAATTTTTATTTGTATTTTTCTCATTGCTAAAGATTTGCACGAAGAAAAATTTTTCTTCGAAATTCCATGTTTCGAAATTCTATGTTTCTTTATGTATAAAGGCAGTGAAACGATGATAAAAGATAAAAATACGGAAGTAATAATTTATTTAGTCTGATTAAAACTTAGCATTCTTTTAAACGAACCAAAAATGGGTAAAAGTATACGTTAAAAAATAAAAAGGCAAAAGGAATAGTTATGCCCAAACTAATGAATTAAAACATATAATCTAATGTATATCTTTATGATAAGCATAATGTATCGTCTAGTGTAACAATAAGCAGCATGAAAATAAAATTTTATCTCGTGGAACAAGAATAGTTATAAATTCCCACAGAGGTTTGCAGAAAAAAATTGTTTCAGTAAATTTTAAAAAATCGCTAAAAACCAGTAAATTTATATATAATTAAATTAACGCTTATGAAGAAGAAAAACTTTAAAATGCATAAAAATTATTTTTCTCCAATGAAAATATGTAAATAAAATTTAAGAAAAAAAAACTCCTTATCGAGATTTACCATTTAATTTTAAATAAACATATAAAAATTAATTCAAATATTAAAATGATTTTTATAGCTTAGATACTATTTATGCTAATTCGTTTCTGTGCTAATGGTGATTCCGCTATGTTAAACCGTCTGCCTGTGCATACAGACAATAAAAATGGAGATATACAAAATGAGTTCTTTTATATATACGGATTTTGTCGTGCAAATAAGTCATCCAAATTTGACTTTAAATATTAAATGAATGTATAAATAATAATTCATTAATTAAAAAAATTTTATAGGTCAGATACTATTTATTCTAATTCGTTTCTGTGTTAATTGTGGTTTCCTTAGGTTTGGTTGTGCATAAAAACAATAATAATAGAGACATACAGAATGAGTTCTTTTATGTATACGGATTTTGTTGTGAAAAGATGTAATTTGAATTTGCCTGTTAATTTTAAATAAACATATAAAAATAATTCTGACCTTAAAAGTATTTTTAAAGGTCAGATAATATTTTTGCTCATTTGTTTCTGACTAATTGTGGTTCTGTAAAAACGGTCTAGTTGTGCATGCAGACAATAAAAATAAAAATATACAGAATGAATTTTTTATATATCCGTATTTTGTTGTGAAAATAAGCCTACTTAAATTTTTCTTTTCAGTTAAGAGTAACCAGTCTAAAGCTCAAAAGAACCCTTTGAAAGAAACGCCAAAAATTGATACATAAAGTCAGAGTCCTTGAAAACAACTTCTCGAAACAACATAACTAACTCAATCATTCGTTTGAAACTCGGATTTACTTGGGCTGGGTTTAGTTAAATTGATTCTAAATCGTTCTCGAGGACTTTAGATGACGATATTATTCACTTTTCGAGAGATATATGAAAAATGCCATTCTAAGAAAATATAGAACAGAAAAGCAATTTACTTCCAATTCTCAATACTTCTGAACAACATCCAACTTAGACGAAATTTCTTGAATACTTTATAACATGCAATTCCATCCTTATCAAATCTAACTAGAATCTATTTAACCATATGTAGTATTTTTTCGATATCTTGTCCTTAGAAAATAGGATGGTGTTCTTGTAAGTGATTCGAAACAATTCGAAACCTTTTTCTACTGCAACCAGCCCCCTCTGGTGTATATTTCCGTTGTAACTTTAGAACCATCCAATCTTCTTCCTGAATGGACGATCTGGGATAAACGGCTAGAAGGATCCAACTTTCTTTCTTCTTTCTGTTCTCTCTATCTTCTCTTCAGCTATAAGTCCGCCATATGTATGCCTCGGGCAAGTCCTCCATACTCATTTCCCCTATACATAACCTGAGAAGACTCCGGACTTTCTTCTTTTTGAGTGCCGCCAATTGGTATGGTTCGAATATCAAATAGCAGAGGCAATACTTTGCCTTTTTTTTGCCTCTCTTCTTCTACCTTTTTCGCCTCTGGATATTCGTTTAAGAGAGATATAATCAAACAAATGGAAAGTTTCTCATGTTTATGTTTCAGGCTTTCACCGTGATTTTTTTAACCGATGTGGGTTTCTACACTTCCTTCTAGTTTTGAAGGGATCTCCAGGGGATGTTATGCGAAACCTGGAAAAGTGTGCTGCTAACGATAACCAAAGGCTAAAGCCATGGAAGTTTCAACCTTTTTTTATTATTATTATTTCATAGGACTTTCCAATTCGCTTTATTTATTTTCCAGGTACGATAAATTCGTTTTATTATTTTTTTTGCCCAAGTCTTTTCGTCTTTTTAGTACAAAATATATGGGTTTGCCAATCTTTTGAGGTACCGGCCAGTATTGTGTTGTCAGAATTTCTATAAAATTTATGAAAAAAGGACACTTTAAATACCTTGATAAAAATATTTTTTGCTAAACAACTTTTTTTCGTATATTTATAAAATTGAAAAAGGGTATTGTTAGTAGTGGATTTCTTTTCAGTGGCTGTTCATCGTCTTTATTTAATTTTCGAATTTGGCATAGGGGTAGTGCGTCTTCCCGTGACCTGGGCGTCCTGGGTTCGAGTCCCGGTTTGGGCATGGTTGTTCTTCCGTTGTTCTATCTGTCAGATGTGTGAATGTGCCCTCATGTGAAAAGGGGTTGTGCAAACGATGGAGTGATGCGTGAGTAGCAAAGTCGTACTCTTGGCCCTAGTTGGCGCTACTAAAAAAACAAGAGACGCCCCCCCCCGGCTCAAATCGTTGTCTTCGGAACAGCGGGCTTGTCCATGACAAGTGCTATAAGAAACAACAACAATTTTCGAATGCGATGAATTTATTATTATTTTCTTAAATGTCTACATCTTTTTTATCGCTGAATATGAAGGTGTCAAATTGTTTTGAAGCTCCATCTTCGTTATACATCATTTCTGTGAATGTCGAAAGATAGCTGAATTATATAAAGTAAAAATTTTACACCTTGCTTTATTTAATGCTTTTATTTTTATTGTTTCATAGATGTTGGGTAAATATATATAAATAAGTACAAGGAATGTTGGAGAAAAGCGTATTTAACTTTAAATTTAATTTTTAATTAATTGATATTAATTCATTAGAAACTTTCATTTTTAATTAACCCTGCAATATAGGAATATCTTCAAACATAATTAATATTTTTAGATCTTAATGGGTTTAAGTAATTTTGAATCGAAATGCATTGGTATTTATGTGCAGCTTCTTAATAGTTTAATATAATTCGAAATTATAAGAGTGTAATAAAAATCTTTTAACTCATTTCGCTATAAAAGATGCCCGCAAAACTGCAGGGATTGATAGTGACACAATATTTGTTTCACTTGATTTAAATTGGTTACAACTTTATTTTAAAAAATTGCTTTTTCTCAAGTTAAATATTATATTATTAATAAAATTGTTTTCTTACCATCAAATTATTCAAAATTAAATGAAAAATGACTACCAGGAAGCCCAATAGCAAAAGTAGATTCCTTTTATTTGTAGATATAAGGAAAAGAGGATTTCTTCCACTCCACCATTTCTCCTCTAATTTCTGGAGGAGTAGAAATACTTGGATGAAAGAGAATACAATTGATGACAACATTCTAACAAAGTGTCTTATGTGTACTTTAAAAGGCAATCGATGTTAGAGAATGCAAACCCTTTTCAGTCTCTAATTTCTAGGCAACTGCAATATCAATTAATTTTCAGTACAGAAGATATGCATTAGAATGAAGATGTAATTCATTTAATTTGAACTTCTACTTTCAATCGGAAAGGAATAATGGAGAAATAAAAGTTTCAATCTCCCCACTACCCCCATTTCTAATCCTGTTGACATGGATGGCTGTTAATGAACTCGCCTGAGACTTTCATCCGTTTCTAAACATATCTCTCACAAGATCAATTTAAAAATAGCGAAAGATAAAAATTGTAGTGATGGAAATATGAATTAATTACTCATTGTGCATTTATGGATTAATGTGCTCTTAATGCAACAATAAAATTTTTAATATATTGTATTCTTTTTATCGGTTTGATGATAATCTTTGTTAATTACCTCATATTTTTTTCTGTTGTAATTTATTAAATTTCTATCACTTATAGGAACATGTTCTTCTTTGAAATAGAATTCTTTGAAAGGTATTCAAATCTATGGAATTTAAAATAAAATAAAACAAATTGATTGAATTTGGAAAGTACGAAAGAATAATACTATTCTGAAATTTCATATAATACTGAAATATTTAGTTATTAATAATGTAAATAAACTTTGTGCAGTTTCAGTATATAGGTGGGTATAGTATCCCTTTATACAGCTAAATAGTATTTAAGATAACTGCTTTAACTTTAAGATGTATCAATTTTTATTTAAAAAAATATGGGTGTTTTAAATAATTACATATAATCCAGAAAAACAGTTTAACAATTTAAAATGATCTTTCCGTGAAATTAAAAAAATAAATAAAATGTTTCAAATGCCTGCATTATGAATTAAGCAACATTTCAGTTACACAAATCACATTAAGACAATTCTATAATAAAAATAAAGATGCCTTTTTACCAATATATTTTTATAAGACACACACACACACACACACACACACACACACACACACACACACACACACACACACACACACACACACACACACACACACACACAAAACAGCATTTTTAAAGATAGAACAAACAATCTTAGTATTTTTCCAATTTAAATCTTATTCTAGAGTTGCTACTGCCATATAGCGATCTTGAATGTTTATCAAAAAGCATTAAAAAAAGGATTTCCAAACTCTTATTGTTGTCATATGAAGCTTATAAATGGAAGTAAAAATATGTAGCCAAACGGCTACACGATGCACAGAAGGGTTAAGCTTTTTATTGTGCTACTTCTGAAGATGTAACAACTTTTCTTGATTATAATTAAGATTTTATACATCTAAAAGTGCATTCATGCTTTATTTATTATTTGGTTTTATATGTCCATTTGAATGACATTCAATTATTTTGATTTTAAACTTTCAGATTTGGAAGGTTGATTTTAAATTTCTCATATACGAAGCACAGAGAAAATGTCAAAAAATTCGAGATTGTGACGAATCTCCATGTTTTAGATCTCTCTGAGTTCAAAAGCACATTTTTGGCATTATGTTTGTCTGTCCATCTATCTGTCTGTTTGTGACAAAGATGATTAAAACAATGCTTGGGGCTAGGTGGATTAAAATTGGTATATGGTTTACAAATTTGCAGATTTCTGCCAAATTAGGAAGAAAATCCATTCAGAGAAGGTCTGTCAGTCCGTCTTTTCGAATATAAATTAACATGATAAATACAAAGCAAAGAGTATTAGAGAGATAAAATTCGGTGCATAGATTTAACATTTAGTGAAGACACCTTTCAAATTTTGTGCCAAATCCATTGGATAGGGATTGACTACCTGTCGGTGTATGTTTTCAAAAGCATGTAAATGCTATAACTAAAAAACGCAATGATGTAAATGTACCAAATCAGGCATGTGATTTTGTGATTAGAATTTTAGTTCTGTGTCAAATTTTGGTTTTAATTGGTTGGAAAAACGAGTCTAAAACACAAATTCAATTTTCGGATACCATTAACCGCATGCCTAAGATTTATCGCCGAAAAACTCGCCAAAGAGTACACAATAAATTCATTAAAAATGCTATATTCATGCCAAGGTAAATATTTCGTAATCATTGTGAACTAATGACATGCTAGGCTAACTCTGCCTAACCAAGGACCACATTTTTTTCTGGAGGGTGTGGGATCACAACTTTAATGGTGAATATGCGAGAAATGTTTGGAGAAACTACTCAAGCTGGTTAAAACTAATGGACTAAACTATCTCTGAAATTTTAAAATTATTTTATCATGGATTTTTGAAAAAAAAAGTATGCAGAGAGTGTCTCAGTATCAGGATTAAAAGATCTAGTCTGAGCAGTGACAACTTATAATCGCACAGCCATGCTGAATCGGAAAGTTAAGCAATAGTGGACGGCGCGGAATTCTTGAGCGTTCAATAAGAGAGTTTATTTCATCATGCTGTAGTAAGATTCATTGATTACAATCAATGATGTCACAGCTGCCCACAGAGAATGATCATGACCAATGATGTCTTAGCTCACATCAGCAGACATAATAATCAAAATCTAGATGATTTTGTCTAGCTGTTTCATGTCAAAGTTGTAGAAGACATCTTCACAAGTCGACTCAGAGTGCAACAGAAAATTTAGATATGACGATAATAAAAATCCTACGTTTGAAAATTCACTCCAAATATAGTTTTTCTAGAAAGTAATAAAGTTTTGATGACATCAGCGATCAAAATATCGATATGCATATGTGGTAGTGAAAAAAAAAGTTTCTTCTACATATAGACTAGCTTGTTCTCGGGAAGTATTGATTATATTTAATCAATTAGCTAAAAATTCATGCTCATGATTTCATTAAATATTTAGACATTAAAACTTTTATTATTTTAATTGCTTTGCATTTGTTGTTTTTATTGTATTATGAACTTTTTTAGAGAGGATTAGATCCATGACATCATAGCGATATTATATTTGGCTCATCTTCAAATTTATTTGTTTAGCGGTATTTGTAACTTCCTTTTTTTCTTCGTCTTACAAATTGCATAGATATTAAACAGGAACCTTTTTAAGCTTTTAACAATGGAAGAAAATCAGGTTATATATGAAATGTGAAAATGATTCCAGTTTCATTCACAATAATGAAAGTATTGTAGAGAAATATGCTTAAAAATATGTTTAAAATGTGATTAAATCTATACTAAAAAATTTTACAGCAATTAAATCGATAATATTCTGGACTTAAAAGCGATCTGAAAGTTTTTATGCGGAGATATTTATATTGAGAAAAAAAATCAAGATTTTTTTATTTTTAATTAATTAAAATTCTAATTAATTTTTAAAAAAATCACATTAAAGTGCACAGTCTTGCCCTCCACGGTATACAAGTAATAAATTTGGTAGCTGTATGTCAAAAGATCTGGCCCATCGACCGCCAATGCACACACACACTCACAACACACAAGTAAACCTTTATTATTAGTATAGATATATATCAGATTTAAAATTTAATCTGTTGCCGTCAGCCGTGGCCTTCATTATCATGTCATTGGTACTGCTATGTTAAGTAGTCTAGGTGTACACGACTGTTCTTAAACACTATACTGGCACTTTACTTTTCTGCCCTGCATGTATAAAGCAGAGTGTCTGGATGTGTGTTGGGTGAGTCAGTATTCCCCATACAAAGTTGCAGTTTTTGCCTGATATATGAAATTTGGAATATATGGGTTTCAAAATAGATTATGAGAAATAAATTATTTACAACTTTTCGAAGTGCAAAAAATAATTAAAGTGAGAACTGAAAATTAATCTTTTGGTGTTATTTTGATATATATTCTGAAAATATGATTAAAAGCATAATCTTTACAAAACATGGACATTCAGGAAGTGACACTAATTCCACTTGCATACCTTCCCCCTAATTTTAATGAATTTTTGCAATTAACTTTATATAAGATTTGTAAAAAAATTATCCTAAATGTTGAGTAAATTATCAGGAAATATGCCAGTTAAGAGATATAGAGATTTGCTATTAGCAGACAATGCGAGAATATCTTTGACACTTGGATATTCTTTGTAAGTTATTTAACATATGAAATTTTTTATTTATATTTTATTATTAAATTTGGTATTACTCTTGATTTTCACTTAAAGCAAAAATGCATTATTTCGAAAACAAGCGTAGAAAGCAGCAATTCAATTTTACATAAATTTTATTATATTTTCTGTTTATTTTATTTATTTCATTCACATTTGTTTATTTTATTCAAATTTTTATTTTCTGCCCCATCCAACAATAAAATTTCATTTTAAATACGGGCGTTTTATGTTACAGTTTAAAAGCCAGGAAAGCCAATGTTCCAGACGAAAAAGCTACTCTCTAGAGGGGGTTTGTATGCATATAATTACGAATTATCTGCTTTTGAAATGAAAATAGAAAAATCAAATACATGTTGTCGCCATTTAGTGTGTTTATAATTCTTACTTGTGATATAATCCAAATAATAATATTTATTCATCATAATAAATAATCTTCATTGGAAGTGATAAGGAGCACTTGAAGTTCAGATGTAACTAACATTTCTTAACGCGAGTAATAATTTCTCATAACTCATAAGAATATTTTTGTTTATTTTATAAATAATTGTTTGCTTCAGCTTGTGATAGTCAGTAAAAAAAGTTAATTCAAATGAAATAATTTGAGTCTGTGAATTTGTTATTTTTGATCTGAGTTGAAGGAGATGTATGAATGCAGGCTACTTGGTGTTTTAGCTGTCAGTAAGGAATATCTTATAGGAACATGAATATGGTTTGATCTTCGAATCATTAGAGGTACCAGCATTCTAAATTGTATATTTGAATTAAAAAAATAGGTAAAGATATCCGAGCATATTTGTGAATGAGGTCTACGGTTTTACAGCTTAATTATATTCAAGTCCCTTTTTTAAACCAACACTAAGGCTATTTAGGAACGGATCTTGTAATTTTGAATCACGGTCATATGACGAGGATGGCATTTGAGCTGGCACCCTTCCTCCAAGCTTCTACTTCAGACCAGGGAAAGGACGTTTGGAACGATGGATTTAATGCGCACCAAACCCACTTACACGACGGTTCTTCGGTGGAATCTTGTCTCGAGTCTGATATCTTCCGGGTTTGAAACCAAGACCTTGCCACCAGACCAACGCAGCTCCTGTGACGGTTTTACAATGTAGATATTCAAGATTGACCGCTTTCAATTCCATGTACTATGTGTCTTAAATTTTTAACTAAGACTTTCCATTGCTGAGATTTTTCAATTCTGAGATATCTGTTATGTGTACACATCATATGAATCTGAGATTTCTGCAAATGACTTTATTTTTGTTAGATTAATATTTTTAAAAAATTCTTGTGAAGAATGTAATTGAATGCTCATTTGATGATATAATACATTTGAAGTCGTGCTGCAACAAGCCAGAACTACAGATTAATTCTTTGTAGCTGGCTGTCACTCAGGCATGCCAGTTGCCTGTCACCTGTCCTCCCGACTGTCACAAATACGTGTCAGTTTTTGTACTTTTTATTCACTAACTAATACGTCAGTGTGATATCAGCATAGAACAAGGATTTTTCTCTGTGTATTATGTCATTTTTTGAAGAATTTATTTATTGCTTATAATTTTATTTATGCATCTTTATTAATTCTTATTTATTATAAATTCTATTTTAATTCTTTGATAAATTTTATTTATTATTTATATATTTTTCTATTTTTTTATCAATTTTATTTATTATTTATAAAACTATTTTAATCTATTATTTACAATTTTTTTTGCGCATTTAGTTTATCGTGAAGAATTATTTCAATATGTTCACACAGACATGTTCGGTCTGTGTGCTTTTAGTTTTGCAACGGCCCTGAAAATGTTAATCTATTTTATAATGGTTATGAAACAATAATTGTTAAAATTCGAGTATTCAAATTAGTGATTTGAATACTCGAAATTATAAGAAATATCATAACATTATATCATAAAATTATAAGAAAATATCATAACGCTATTGCTAGATGATCTAATAGCTTAGTTTTAACACCAATGTATTGTTTTAGAATGTAATATTCTATAGAAAATAGATTTGATTATGTCAATTATAACTTTTGCACTGAAAGACAGTTTTACACTCAAGTATAAATTATAGAAACCACTTCTCTATCCACAATAAGTCCTTTGTTCAGGTTTGTAAATAATGAACATGTTTTTTGAGAACATTTTCATTTTTTTTGTGGCGCGTGAAAAAATTATTGAAATGTAGGTTGAGATATGTTAAAGTGTTGTATCAAGACTGCTTTTAGCATTTAGATTAATGTACCTAAGTGCTATTTTATACCTGTACTCCATAGTAAATAAGCTTGTATATTAATATCATCATTCAATTTTAAGATTGGGGATAAGAAATATATAAGAATATTGGGGATAAAAAAAGGAAAGCATTATTAAAGACTTTCTTTCTTACCCCTTTGCAGTGGCATATCGAGGATATGTGATGTCCTTCGTGTGATATGATCATTTGGCACTCAGTTATTCTCACTGGATTAACAAGGCAAAGGGAGGGGCAGAAGGTTTGGTACCATCTTTTCATTTCCTCGTCATATTATGCTTCGGCAGGTGTTATAAGCGGACTAATATTGTAATCCTCATGAAACCCTCTTACATATGTAATCATGTTGCTTCCTCGTTTGCTACACCAATGCATTTTTGCATTAGTAGTTTTCTCTTTAAAAGCAGTTCATTGCAGTAAGTCACTTTTCTAAGAACCCCAGACTCTTTCCAAAAGTTTTAAAAAGCCCTTCCATTCCAACCGAGCGGACCCTCTTTGATTCATTCCAGGCCACAGACTCGAAACTTCTCAGCAGCCTTAGAACCAATCAAAGTGTTTTTAATTCGACCAGTGCATCGCTAAGAGGTAGCAATCACTCTAAAGCAACCCGAGGGAAATGAACCTTATGGATTCGTGATCTTTTTATTTCTTCGCTCCCTTTCTGAAAAGAAGATTTTATTGATCCGTCTCCGAAACCGTTCCTTTTATCTGTCGGATGACCACGCGGACACGGTTTGTTAATCAGGTCCCGCCTCCCCCGAGGGTATCCCCCGGAGGCATTTGTAATTAACAAGCTTGCGTAACACCAGTTGACTCGGAAATGGATTACGGGATGTTGGAAGTGTGTAATTTCCTGAGATGCGGAGCCTCTTCCTTTTTTTATGGGCGAGTTCAGCGGATGAGGGAGTGTCCGTTAATCAATTTTAGAAAATGTCTGCAACGTTTAGGGTTTTAATGTTGATGTGGGTAATTTGATCCTAATTTGCTGAGTGGAAAGAAAATTGTTTTATTCAGGTTTCCTACTTTTTGAATCTTCTAGTTGGCTCGTCTGGGTTTGAAGAGTTTGCAAGCATTTAAATGATGTAAAGAATATTTGACAGAAAAAAGAAAAAATTCTTAACAATTTCTATAGTAATGTGTCATCTTTTAAACAATTTTAGAATAAATGAGGATTTGGAAAGCTGAAATGAGATAAAGACAAAAATATCTGTAAAAAAGTAAAAAAAAAAATTTTTTTGTAACAGTTTGTAACAGATTTAATAGTATTTTCTATTATAATATTTAATCATTTGAATAATTTACAATAAATAAGAGTTTGAAAAATATGTAAAAAATATTTATAAAGATTAAGCTGTGATAGATAGAAAGGAGATAAAATTTTTTTTTTTTTTTTTTTGCTATAATTTAGCAAAGGCAAACCCAAATTTAATAGATATCACTGGATTACAAGAAATAATGAAAGGTAATATCAAATATTGATCTGCATTATTAAGATATACTTTCCTAAAAAATAATTCTTTCATCAAATTTAAGCAAAATATCAGCGCTTGGATATTTCTTGTAAGAGAAAATGTTTTTGCTTATAAATAATAAGAAATCATTGATGATCGATTAGCATTTACTAAAAAGTGTTTTTTTCCTTTAATAAGTAACTATTTTCTTTATAACTAATTCACTCTTTAGAAGCCATGTGCTAATTTGATTATGCAGAAATAATTATGCTTTTGATTTTTTTGCATTAACACTCTATTTTTTTGTGTGCATAGGCATAATATATATATAAATACATGTGCACACAGTGCGCGTGGTTGAATAATTAATATTTCTTTCTTTTCCTTTTATTCTGAATCTTTCGAATTATATTTTAGTATTATTTCGGATATTACCTTTATTTTTCTTTTCAGATTTTTTTTAAGTTATGCACTTTTTTCTTATTTTTAAACTATTTATTCTATTTATAGAGTTGATATTGTAAGAATTTCATGTTTTTCCATGCTATGAGGGCTTGCTCACTTTCATTTTATATTTTGTATAAACTTAGTTTATGTTTTATACCAAGGCAACCACTGGCATCAATAGAACCATTTAGATTCTTTATTTTCTTTTCATTTGGATTTCTAACATACTGTGAGAAGTAAATCTTATATTTTTTCATTGTGCTTAATAAAAGCAACGCCGTTACACACCCTAACAGCATTTCCGTTGTGGTAATGGCTACAAGCACGGAGGTATGAGTCAGCATTCTATATTGTTATCATGCAAAGATATTGTTTGAAATAAACTAGTCTTAATATTTGCAATGTAAATGAAAATATTTTTGTTTTAGAAACAAATTATCCTTATAATCAATATACATTTTATTCGTTGTGCCATATTATCAGTCGAGAGAAATTTATCTATACGCCATTTGCTTAATATGCTTCTTCTTTGTAAACATGGTATCTTGTAATTCATTTCTCACCTACTTTCTAATAATATACTACAGCTTTGAAATTTCGTACACGTAAGTAGTTTCGAAGATAATGCTCCCTTTTTTCATACATTAAGAATTTAATAATCAATTAATTTATCACTTTACTGGATTTTCGATTCCTTATAAATCACAATAGTTGCTAAAATATTTTTGTGATAAAATATTCTCGAAATTTTGATTCCATGCCAGCGATTCCAAATAGTTGTCGGTTTATTCTGTCAGTGAGGTTTATAGAATATTTTTTAATTATTAGAAAAAACACGAACTATTATTTAGTTTAATATTCTTTAGTGGAAACCAAAATATTTACGTTCTAGAAATAAAACAATTTTTATTTAAAATATACTTTAAATATTCAGATGATCGGTTACTGATCTATTAGCACACAAAAATATTCATTTTTATGTGGGAATATTGCTTGTCAGTATGCACATAGCATTTTTTAAAATAATAATATGCTTGATATGGAACGTCTATGAGGTGGACTATGAAGGAACATAGAATGTTCCCCAAAGTATTGAAGAATTCTGATATTAGCAAATTTGACTATTTCTGAAAAAACAAAGATACGAATTTTTTTTTATTTTGGTTTGATTAAAATAACAAAAATGCTCAAATAATTTAAATTCATAAAAATTATATTTTTTCCTAATTTTAAACAAAATCGCATTATCTAATAAATAAATGATGGTAAAGCTCGATCAATGACTTTAGTTCAATGAATCAACAGCATAATATTAGTATCCAAATAGTATTAGGCATAATTTGGATATTGAGTGATAATTCTATGCAAACAGGATGAGGTTTACATTCAAATTGTACTCAAATAGATGAACTACTTTAAGCAAAATTAGAATTATATTTAAGAAATTAACTGTGTATTTTCCCCTCCAGTTTCAGTTTGAATCGCCACTGTCTAAAGAAAGACTAAAGTTAGGCCACTGACCTAAGCTATATAAATTTCGTGAAAATTTGATTTGTTTTTTCTGACAAAAATTCATATGAAATCATATCTCTCTTTCGAAAAAAAATCATGAAAAACTGTCCCTCTTACACTTACTGTTAAGAATTGCAAAAGCATTTTAATAGTTGGTTCCAGAATATGAACAAAAGACATCCACACGCACTTTCTGTTACCAATAATCATATTTCGCATTAAACTCAAAAATCACGAAACAGTCTGTTGATACATCGTTATGAAGTAAAAGTGGCCTTATAATAGTCATTCTTCGAAGTATCCATAAATCGATTCATAAGATTTTTGTCGAGAACTCAATTTAACTCTCATTTAACGGAAAGCGATAATTTATGCACTAATATTCTTTTCATACTGAACGGAGCATTCTCTAGGAATCTATACCTTTCTTAAAAATGTTTTGGTAAACTATTGCTTTAATAATAAGGCATTAGAAATATTCTTTCTATTCGAAAATCTTTTTCTGATAAATAAAATAGTAAATATGGGTCTTTCTTTCAGACTTTTTGGATAAGAAATACCTAAGAATAAATTATTTTTGAGTGGTTTATTTTATTATATTTAAAAATAAAAGTTAATTATTAACTTATTGGGAACAGATATTGAAATTTGAGTATTTCTTATGCTTTGATATAATTGCAATTTTTTTATTCACTTTTATTCCATTTGAATTATTTTATGTTTGCAAAAATGGAAATTTTGTAATCGATTTCTCTCTCATTTTTTAATTACTTGATTCTGAAATTTATATAATCGTGTGTTCTGGATGATAATACACTATTTTAATATTTTACGAATTTACTTATTAATTAGTTAAAATAAATTTTTATTCGATATACAAGTGGCGTAATCTGTATGTGAATTAAAAAAAAATTGATTTTAAAATTCGTAAATGATAATTTTCTTTTAAAACTTTTAGATCAATGATGACAGTTGTACTGATAAACTATTTTTCTTATATTTATTGTAGTAAAAGATAATTATATATAATATATTAAAATGATGACATTTTTAAAATATCTTTCAATATTACAAAAATAAATTTCGTGGTTTGCGAAAAGAAGAATTTAAGGTTGATTTTATATCTGAAGATCATTTTTCAATCCGCTGTTAACATGATAGTGTTACGAAATTTCCGGGGTTCGTTTGGATAGTGGGAGTTATATGGTGTGGAGAAAACTCAATCACCAGTAGAAAATAAAACAACGACGTTTATTTACACGAAGACACACATGACAGCACAAAGACGACAACTATATACAACACAGAAGACGATTATCTTCAGCCGTGACGTGCAGCATACAATAGACTCTACTACAGACAGTAGCACACAGCTTGGTTCAGCACTAGCTTCACTCCTTCGCTGCTCCGCTTATCTCTGGAAGGCCAGTTCTTTACCGTCGGTTCCGACTACGACGACTCCACTGGTCCACAACTCCTCTTCTCTGTCGCTTCCGATCACTCTTCGATTACTCAATTCACCACCGGTCCACCACTGCTCAATTCACCGTCGACTCCCCGGCAGTTCCTTTTATAGGTCTCAGGAGGAGGGGCTAGAAGCCTCTCAACCAATCAGGAACGTTCGAGGCGTAACTCGGTTCCTACTGGACGGATAAGGAAAATTCTCGATGTTTCGGGTATAATCTATTTTGGCGCCAAAGTCACCAAATTCGTCGCCAAGCTCTGGGACCTCCTATGGAACCGACTATGCTGGGAAGCCGCCTCGCAGATTCGTAACAATAGCAATAGCAGGCGCTTACCTATGTTTATTGGAATAGTAATCAATTCGGATAACAGAAAATTTGGTTAGTAGAGATCATATTTTAAATCATGCAAACTTTTCTTTCGAAGAGGTTTTCTAATGCGCTCATTGAACGAATATATACATATATGTTGCGGTAAATGTAATAAACTGGTGACTATGTTAAAATTACCGATGATTATTCGTAATCACCGCTCAATTTATTGTTGGTTATGAATAATCACCAGTTTGTTATATTTAGCCTAATATATGTTACGGTAAAGGAGATTGTAGTGAATATGAATAATTACCGATAATTATACATAATCTCCGAATAAATCACATTTACCGTATCACATATATCAACAGGAACTTTTACACATTGTCCAAACAAATCTTTCTCGGATCTACAATAAAAGAAATTTCATTCGGTGCATTAGAACCACCCTCATAAGATCCACCTCGGTTTAAACAAGAAGTAAAAAAACCAATCTGTTATGGATTAGAAAATTCATGAACGTCACTGATTTTTGATGCTTCTTTAGCATTTTTTTCAATGATTTTTTAAGAATAATCACAAAAGAGCGTTTCCCACACTAAGCATTTATAATGCATTTAAATGCTGAAAGCATTTGTAATGCTGTTTTTTGAGAACCTGTATAGATAAATGCTCCCATCACTAATAAATTGCTTAAAAATGGAACTGCCTTTTATTATTTTTATTAAATAATTTATAAGTTTTTAATTAAAAAATCATCAACCGATAATAACATTTTATAATTGGGTACAATTCTAAGTTTGACGTCTTTGAATATTTATTCCAATTTATCGAAAATAAGAAATTTTATTCGATTTTCTGGTGAAGGTTTTTTCTACGGATACCTCGGTTTGAAAAAATCCGCCGCTAGTTTGGCGGCTTGAATGATATCAATAAGGGTAGGGGGTATGTCGATATTGTTAGTGGTGGCGGTGTAGTCAGCTGTACACAAGGTGTAGCCGAATAGTTTGATAAATGATCGTTATTATATAATTTGATTGTTTTTAACATTATTAAATTAATATTGATTCTTGTGTCAAGAACGCTGGACCGGAAGATTGAAAATACCATAATAATATTGGAAATACTATCAAAAGTGTGTACAGTCTCTATGTGTGTTAAATCTGTTGTTAGGCCTACGTTAAAATGCTTCTATGTTAAAGTGATGCAAGTGGAATTATGAAAAGTGATGCACTGGCTTCGCCATTTGATCATAATTAATACGGACAGGTTCATGTCTAAACAAAATATAGTTTGAAAGCGTGGCTGCAATGGATAAGCCGAACGATAAACTTCTGGCATTAGTTTAAATCATTCACACAATTAACCTTGACGAAGAATATTTTTCACTTTTTTATATATGTTTCTATATATAAGAATATACAGAAACAAAATCCCTTTCAGATTACAGTTGAGAAGAATAAATAAATGTTTTTTTAAAGAATAAACAACGTAGAATAGAAGAAAAATAAGAATTCTTTTTCATACTGCATTCTTCTGAAAAATCCTGGAACAAGATTATTGGAAAGGCTTAATGACCCCTGAAACTTTTTTTTACCATGAATCAGAATTTTAATTCAGAATCCAATTCACGAATCTTTTATGAATTTGAATCAATCATACAATTAAACTTGATGAAGAATATTTTACGTTTTTAATATACATTTCTTAATACAAAAATTTATTGAAAGAAAACATTCCTGATTACAATTTAGAAGAATAAATAGATATTTTAAAAAGAATAAGCATTTAAACAATCCAGAATAGAAAAAAAAAGGAATTCTCTTTCATACTGGATTCCGCTGAAAACTCCTGAAACAAGATTGCTGGGAAGGCTTAATTACCCCTGAAACTTTTTTTTATCATGAATCAGAATTTTAATTCAGAATCAAATTCACGAATCTTTCATGAATTTGAATCCATCATACAATTAAACTTGATGAAGAATATTTTACGTTTTTAATATACATTTCTTAATATAAAAATATATTGAAAGAAAAAATTAGTGATTACATTTTAGAAGAATAAATAGATATTTTTAAAAGAATAAGCATTTAAACAATCCAGAATAGAAAAAAAAAAGGAATTCTCTTTCATACTGGATTCCGCTGAAAACTCCTGAAACAAGATTGCTGGGAAGGCTTAATTACCCCTGAAACTTTTTTTTTATCATGAATCAGAATTTTAATTCAGAATCAAATTCACGAATCTTTCATGAATTTGAATCCATCATACAATTAAACTTGATGAAGAATATTTTACGTTTTTAATATACATTTCTTAATATAAAAATATATTGAAAGAAAAAATTAGTGATTACATTTTAGAAGAATAAATAGATATTTTTAAAAGAATAAGCATTTAAACAATCCAGAATAGAAAAAAAAAAGGAATTCTCTTTCATACTGGATTCCGCTGAAAACTCCTGAAACAAGATTGCTGGAAAGGCTTAATTACCCCTGAAACTTTTTTTTATCATGAATCAGAAAGATTTTTTTCCCGGTAGCATCGGAAGCCACTTTGCGACAAATGCCTCCTCTTTAGAGGACAGATAAGGAGAAGCGTAAAATCTCATCAGTAAGGATGTAGCTCGCGAAGGATGATCCTTACTGATCATTAGTCTTGACCGTAATCTGGTGAGAAAGTCTGCTTCTCTGGATCCTCCATCTATCAAAAAGTTTCCGAGATAAGTTACTTGGGGAGATATGGATATGGCAACTGAAGCGTATGTTTATCCCATATTGGACGAATGTATGTTATGAAGAATAAGAAATCGTCTGCGTCATATTCTTGATATCTGCAGCTCTTGTATTTGAAGAATATTAAACGCGATTAAATAATAGTCCGTATAGATACTATTTTTCTGGTTTTCTTGTAACAGTACTTTGTATAAGAATTTTTGAATATTTCTTTATTGAATCATATACTGGAATAGCAGTCATAAGTTGTACACTTAGAAGCTAATTTTAGTGTATGCATTTTGAACTATTATTACTTTCTCACAATATTGCAAAAAAAAAAAAAAAAAAAAAAAATAACATATTGCATTATTTCAAAATTAATTATTAAAAAATTACTGGGAGATAAATTCATATAAATGAAAAGATAGTTTTTCAAATTTCAAAATAATGTAATAGTCGCCTTTGTTCAATGAATGTAACATTGGAAATGACAACAGAATATTGCCTAAATTCGATTATTTCTGAATCAATGATGTAAACATCATAGACGATTATTAGAATCTGTCTTCCTTAACTTTCAATAATGGAAGAAAATCATGCCATCAAATATTTGATGAAGTTGTGAAAAGGGTTTACATTTCATTGTAACAATGAAATTTTTCATTAAAGTCTTATAAAAATTATTCATAAAAATGACCAACAATTCGCGACATTTAAATTTATACGATTAAGAAGACATAGAAAATTGCCTATATATAAAAATCAGTTTTGTACGATATTTTTCTAAAGTTTTTTTTTTTTTTTAAGTTTTTATTGAAAAAAAAAACGGATTTTATATAATCAAAGTTTTAGTTTAATACATAAAACACGTTGTAAGCTACCAAATTAATCATTATCTTAAACATCCAGTTTAATTCTCGAAGTCGAACGTTTGATGACTGCGTTAAAGTAAATATTTAGATTGAATCATGTCATATTTATTAGAAACGGGAAAATGTTAAAAACGAGTTTTGTAATTTTAAATTTTTCGCAAATTGTGAGGATGATACTTGGGCCGTTGTTCAACTTTCCTCATTTGCACTTAAAAATGCACGAGATGTGTAATTCTTAGCCCTTGACTTGGGAGGTGAAATTTTAGGACATAA
The DNA here is from genome assembly GCF_947563725.1 of Argiope bruennichi. Taxonomy (NCBI): domain Eukaryota; kingdom Metazoa; phylum Arthropoda; class Arachnida; order Araneae; family Araneidae; genus Argiope; species Argiope bruennichi. The sequence continues at coordinate 123,484,402 of NC_079158.1, forward strand.
TTGGGGAGCTGCGGTCTACGAGACCGCATTTCATTTACACTCAAATTTAATTTTCTAATGAATGTATTAATATGAAAAACTGTCAACATATTTTGCAGATATTTTTCTTGATTAATAGATACATTTTAGAAATTTTCAAAATATTGAAAATTTCTAAAAAAATTTATCATTGGAAAAAGTAAATGCGTTGGAACATACATTTTCTTCTCAAATTATATGTTACAATAAATAATATTCTTGAAAAACATATTACTTTTTACTTTTTAAATCATATTTATTTTTAAAATATATGAAGGTATATAGCAGACAATATAATGCAAAATTCAACAATTATATGAAAAATAAAAAAATAAAAAATTGACAATGGGTAAAATATATCCTTTTTTATCGCCTTGTGTGACTTTCATAACGGTAATCTAGGGCATATTAAATATACAAGTTAAGAACTAGTATAAAAATCAATCTAAAAATTCTGTATATATATATATATATATCTTGGTAAATAATATTTTCTATAAATTTTTTAAAGCGCATTATCACTAGAAAAATTAATTATGTTTGAATATACATATCAGAATCAATTGAATGTGAACTTTCATCGAAAAACTCTTCTGTACAATTATCTTTATCACTAAAATCACTTTTTGTTTCATTTAAAAGTGTCTGGAGCACTGCTTCATAATATGATCAGTAAATTGGATGATATTTCGGGGTTCAAGTTTTAGCGCCATCTGCTAAGCCTTGTTTATCACTGGGACACTAACAAGGAGGTGCGGTCTTACAGACCGCGCTCGAAGAAATAACTGAATTATTTAAAAAAGCATCCGCTGAAACCGGTTGAAAAAGTGCACGTGTATTGAAGGTCACAAAACAGGAAGCTACTGGGTCAATTCATTCAATAGAACTAAAACTAGAATAGGGGTGACCGAAAATCCATCACTAGGGGTCTCACAGACCGCACATCCCCAGTTAAGGGGTAATTATAAATTAAAAGTGATGGCCAACTATGGAGTAATGTGTAGTTGGAGAGCTTGTACAAGATCCCGAATTTTTAAAGTTATTTAGTAAATCATTATAATCACTTTTCAAAATCTAAAACTAGATGCACAGAAAATGTTGGCTCTGAAGTTAAACCGTATTCTGAACCTGACCGAGAAAAAAACTGACGGAATTGGATGCAATTAATGATTGTTTGCATTTTAGATTTGACTTTTTATGAAGTAAAAAAATTATTTATAAACAATTTAATTGATATAAATAATTTGTAGAACTAGATATCGATTTCAAACATTTTTGAATAAAAATTATGTTTTTTTTCTCTTTCTAAGTTATTACTCTTAGCTACAATTTTTTTGTTCTTTTGCAGTTGAATGTGACGCATGTCTTTATCTTTAGAAAAGAAAGAAGAAAACAAAAGATATTATTGTAGCAATATAAATTGGCAGATGATCATGCCATCATGTATAATGATTTTTTACAATTTTAAATAATTATTGAAAATAAAAAGAATTCTATTTCAGCTGTTATTGTAGATTTTATTGTATTATTTATCACATTTTATCGGACTCCAAAATGGGACAGTAAATACAATGACAGATAATTTAATCTCTAATAAATTTGAGGCTTCAAAGAAAATATTAACTATAAATGTTTGACACTGCTAAAATGACTAGGATCAAGAATGATTCTATTTTATATTAGAAGTTGTTAGTGATTCTGATAATGCTTCTGGCATTTAATTTCTCTAGAGATATCTATAAAAATATATATTTGAAAAATGTGCTTTTTAACCACTCTTTTATACTTCTTAACACAAAAGGGACTTTTGTGTTACTTTTCTGCAGAAGATAAGAATTAAAGACTTGTCCTCTTTTTTTTCCAAATCGATATTTAGAGATATGTGTATTAAATAATATATTCTCCAAATTTTAAGATAAAAATGTATAGAATTTTGGAGAAATTTTAAAATTGTTTTTTTTATTTGCTATACAAATAAGAATAAATAAATTTAGCCCTATAATTTCATTAAAAAAATAAATATTTTATTTAGACGTTACAAAAACATAAGTGCCAATCATACAGTTCAAAGCCAGAAATAGAGTCAGACGAAGCTAGAATAACAATTCCTTTTACCACACTCTCTCTCTCTCTCTCTCTCTCTCTCTCACACACACACACACACACACACACACACACACACACACATACAAAACTCAGCGGAACGATTCTTATACTGGTTGTTTTCCTAAGAATAAAACTAAATAGAAAGATTAATCACAATAATATTTCAGCATAAGCTAGTTGCGTTTAGTGAAATATGTTGTAGTTGCCCGCCCCCCTTTCTTATATAAAAAATAGTAATAAAAACTATAATCGACCTCATCATTTTGACTAATCATACCGTATCATACCCGAGTCTGGAAAACATATTTTTAATACTCTTATTTCATGAGTTGTTTTTGGAAAGGTATTGAAATTGATTTTTTCTCACTTTTTGAAGCGCCAAAGTTTTGAAACTTTGTACACTGATGTGTTTTCGTCGACAAACTCTATTTAATGTTACCAGAAAATTCAAACAATCGATTACGTTAATTCAATTTTTATACCAGAGGAGTGATGTCAACTGCTTAGAATTAAAAAAAAAAGTATTCCTAAAATCCTATAATATCTCTATATAGATAATACGCTAATATACGCGGCACATTAATCGGCTTTATTACTTATTGTTGAAGGGCAGCAGTCAAAGAGGATCAAAACATTGTACGAATATTATTATTTCATTGAACGCTTTTACAGCTGCACTTACTATTTCAAACTTCCCTTAACTATTTAATGGAAGAAGCAAATTATTATTAAAAATGACAGGAATTTGGTTTGCCGTTCCACCGAAACCTTCATTCAATTAGAAGAAAGAAATTTAACGAAATCATTTTGATATAAAACATTTGATTTTGACACTAACAGTGGGAAATCATCACCAGATAGGTAATCACAATTAGGTATTCACAGTCACATGCATTATCAAAGCATGGAATCTATAATTTCACAAAATGGGCTAAATTATAAAATAACTGAATGATACACTTTGATGACAACAGATTTTTATTTACCCTGAACAATAATTTTTTATAGACTGATTCCTTTGACTTCATACTTTTTTAATCATATTAAGTAAAGCGGTGGAATTTTAATAAATATTATCCGTGTTAATTATTTACCAGTCAAAAAAGTCAGTATCCTGAGTGAACAAACTGGTCATCAAAGGTGACTAATTTATAATAACGAATTATAAATTAAAGATAAAAGATTAGAATTTTTATTCTGATAAACCTCTTTCTTTCTGTTTAAAGCACCGATAAGAATACTTTTTGAAATCTGAACTTATTAAATGGATTGGAACTACGTTCGTCAACCTGTGAACATGCTGGTTCAAAAATGGAACACAATAAACGGATTAAATTCAATATGCTGTTCATATAATAAGACAGCAAACTGGGCGAATTATAAATGTGATCTATCCATTTGCCTTTGAATAAAATAAATAATACAAAGAAGTTAGCTTAAATTTCGATTAAATTTTATCGTCAGAATTAAGATTTAATTCAAAATTGGATCCGAATGGATTAAATATTTTGCAGACAGTGAGTTTGTCCATATGTGAGTATATGGTTACTATAACGGAAAGACACTACGAGCTATTTAAATGAAATTTGGTATTCGGCCTCGATACCAAAATTTACAAATATTGTCAAATAAAAATGATAAATTTTGATTTTACTGATGGAAAAAAGGAATTCAAAATGCTCAATCCAATTTCTACATTGGACTTTGAAGTTTAAACGTATTTTGTCGAGGGAATGAATATAAGAGAAAATCGATGACGGGTACTGATTTTTACATTTTTTTCGAAATATTGTTTATACGTAGATATTTCAATAAATATTGGATTGAGTAATAATGTTGAAGTTTTGGTTTGATAAATAATCTCATTTGTAACCTTTGCAATCTCATTTTTATAGTATTATAAATTATTTAATAAAAATTATACATTTATAAACAAAATAAATCATTTACAAATAAAAGAATACATTTATAAATAAAATAATATCATTTATTCTACATTATATATATCTAGAAAATGAATATCTTTCATTTAAATCTCCAGTGATTATAAAGATGAAAGTGTACAGATATGTGTACGTATGTTGATGCCCTACAGGTTGGATCATTTGACTAGACTGGTACATATATATTTTGGAGGGTGGTAATGTGCACCTTACAGCGACATTATTTAAAATTTTAATTAATTAAAAATTCAGATAAATTTCGGTGTTTTTCATAATAATTTCCGAAAATAACTTTTACATCCTTTCAAAATTATATTTAAAAAATGTTTTTAATGAACCAATGAGTGTAATCAATTTTATGGCCGAACGAATTTTTCCTGAATATTAGAATTTTTAAATATATTTTTTGCCTAATTTCTAATCATTGTTGCCAAGAAGTTAAAGCCGTTGTCATTATTTCATTAATTATCTGATGGTGTGATTTTTTTTCCATTGTTGAAAGTTAAGGAAGAAAGTTTCGATTTAATATCTATCTAGCTTTCAAGACAAATAAGAAAGTGCAGCTACCGCGAAATTTAGATGTACTGCATATTTGCATTTTCAATAGAGCTAAAATATCATGGAACTGCTTTCCATTAGAGAGGTTCATACACACAATATACAGAACATGTGAAAGGAAATTAAAATAAAGCAGTTTTATTTTAAACATTTTGGTGGAATCATGGGCATAAAGGTATATCTAAGCGATATATCTGAAATCAAATATAACAAATATTCCTGGAGAAACAGCTGGTCACCAAAGGCGACAAGTAGTATATAAATGAAGCCATAAGATGTTTGATTGAAACAAAAGTAGCTAATACAAACTTTTCTAAATGATGATATATATTCCAGAATTTAAACTTGCAGAAAATAACTATTTTCCCGCAGAAAGTAACTATTTCCCTTCAGTAAATTTAATAATTAATGAAGTTCCCCAACACTCCTTTCACTCGTTCGCATGAATCCGAAAACTTTCTAATTAGAATTTCCTTCCTCACTTAATCAAACTAAATATTCTATTTCTAGTCAGAATCCCACACAGGAAAAAAAAGTGTGTTTAAAATATTTTTCATTTTTTTTTTTTTTTTTTGCTTCTGATGACGCTTATGTTTATTTATGGTTATGAAAGTAGAAATAATCATTATTTTCACCAAGTCGATTTTTATCATTTTAACTTTTACCCGGAGAACTCCGTCTGCATAGTTTTATGAAATCACGAGGGAATATAAATTCTCGTCTTCCTTTCTAAATAATGCATAGCCATTAATCCATTAATTCGCTTATCATATTTAAAAATGAATTAAACTGTTTTAAAAGCCACAGGAAAACATTTGTTTAGGTATATTGGAAAGCTGTTTTCTTTTCATATGTTTTGTTGATCTTTATTTTAAAAGGGAAGGTAATATTAAATATTTCCCATTTAATATAATCTTATGAATTACCATTTTGTTTTATTTTTCTGTGTAAAAATGGTAATTTAACATTGTTCGTAAATCCCATGCATCTATTAAAATGGAATTCATCATGTTAAATAATTCAGATAGCATTATATAATTTTTTTAAATGAAGTAATAGAAAAATCTATTGGTACTCCTATTTATTTTTGTTTCCCTTGAAAGGAAATTTACAATTTAAAGAAATTACATGCATATATATATATGTTGGGACGATGACAAATAATATTTATTCTTAAAATTATTTTCTTAAAAACATTTTCTATTCTTTAGTACGCAAATAAAATCAAGATTTTTGGAAGAAAATTTGTATTTCAACATGTTTTATATTTTTGTTTTGAGAAAGAAAATATTCTATTACTTAATAAATGCGCATATTTATTATAATATATTTTGTAAAGATTTTATAATGCTAACATGATTAGAATTTTCAGTTTTTGACTACACAAGAGGTACATTTGTTAGCTATTTATAAAAATGCTAAAAAAATACTACTTCTTTGTGCTTACATTACGCTTTAAATAATATATATATATATATATATATATATATATATATATATATATATATATATATATATATATATATATATATATATATATATATATATATATATATATATATATATATATATATTGTATGTTGTTTGTTTGCTCTTTCCTTTTTGTTTTAATTGGTTATGAGAATCATTATATGGTTATTTTATGTTGTTATTGGATTTTTGCTTATTAGTGGTCGTATTCTTTTATATTATTGTTTTGTTTCTTTTCTATAAAAATGTTGTATCTCTTAGGCCGAATTTCAGGGGATTTTCGGTTCACGAGGGGTCAATACCGTCTATATTCCTCACAGAAAAAAATCCCTTATTTTGAATCCCTGCCTGATTGTGATCCTTGAAAAACTCTTCAGGCCGGATTCTTATTTTATTTGGTTTAATTTTGATACTTTTTTTCCTATAAACTTGGATTTTATTGCTAATTGTCTTGATTTATTTGTGTTTTAGTGGTAGCTGCATTTGCGCTCTCTAAATACAATTTTTGTTTTCTGTTCTTTTTTTAGTTTTTAGTTTGATTCCGAAATAATTTTAATTTTAGATTGTTTCAATAATAGGTTTTAATTGCATAATGCTTATATTTTTGGTTACTTATATATATATATGTGTGTGTGTGTGTGTGTGTTACAGTGAAAACTCGAATTAACTAAAAAAACGCGTTCTAACTGACAGCCCTGGGGAGAACCCATTTTATTAGAAAATTTTATTTGTTTTATTTAATTAATTATATTTTTTATTATTTAGACTTTTTTATTTATTAGACTGAAGGAAAGGAATTATAATCGAAGAAAAGAATACTTTACTTGGATATTGTTTATTTGGATGACTTGGATATTGTTATTTCTACAAGGCGAATACTGAGACACTTAGAATTAAAAAGAAAATAATTTTTCATATGGATATATCTCTTTGAAGATAAATCTTTTGTAATTGCCAATATATATATTTTTTTCAATTTTTAGCGCAAAAAGAATTAGCATTTTCTTTACTCATTGTAAATAAATCAACCAGCACAAGCAGGTTCCATCAAGAATAAAACTACACGACTGCACTTGATTTGAAAGTCTACAAGCACCAAATCTAGATCCATATGGTTTTAACTGGACAAAATCGGAAATAACTAGAGAAAACTGGTTCTCCCCAGCGCTGTTAAAACACATTTTACCTAGTTAAAAAAAATTGAGTTTTACCTAGTTTAAAAAATTTTAGCGGGCTTTTCCCAAATCACATTCACAAAGGTTTGAATTATCGCCTTCCATATCATATTGTTTTCAATTTCAACTTTACTCACTTTTCTCTATAGGTATTACTTCTTTGCACATTATGCTTTCCATGATAATAAATTTTAAATGGGAAGCTATTATTTTACTATTAAATATTATTTCATGGAATTGTGTTCCTTTTCCTGCATTAATTCTCACTTTTCTTATTTGAAAATCTCCAACCAGCCATTCTACATTAATAGAATTGGAAAACTGCTCTCACATCGCACCCACAGCCGATTTGAATTAGAGCATCCCTTATCATATTCTTTCCAATTCCAGCTTTATTTAGCATGCATTTTTTGTCTATAGACACTATTTCTTTGCATATTTCTTATGCTTTGCAGGCAATAAATTCTGAAAGAAAAAAATATTATTTTAACATTAAATATTATTTCATGGAGTTATGTTTCTTTTTATTGCATTAATTTGTACCTTTTCCTATAATAATTTCGTACTTTCTCTGGTACAAGTAAGTAGATTTGAAGTAGAGCATACCTTATCACATCCTGTCCAGTTCCAGCCTTGCCCATCACGCACTTTTTGTCTATAGATACTATTTCTTTGCACCATTATTATGCTTTCCAGGCAACACATTCTGAAAGAGAATTATTGTTTTATAATTAAATATTATTTCACGGAATTGTGTTTCTTTTTCCTTCATAAATTTGTGTTTTTTCCTGCAAAAAACTCCATATAGTGTTTTTATATCACTAGAATTGGAAAAGTACTCTCATATCGCACCCACATCAGATTTGAAGCAGAGCGTATCTTATCATATCTTTTCCAATTCCAGCCTTACCCATCACGCACTTTTTCTCCACCTGGATCTCGTAACAAAACACTCCACCTATCAAATCAAAAGGAATGAATCCTCGGTCCTCGTTTGATGCTTGGCCTTCCCGAAACGATCCTCTTTTTCTCGAGGACAGGAGTGGAGGCTGGGAAAATGCTGGGCCATATTGGATCTGACAGTTGACGAGTTTGCGAAAGAATGGATGCCTTCCCTTTTACCAGGAAAAAAGAAGGGGTGCTCTTTCCACATTTTCTGCGCTATCTCTGTCTCCTGAGATCTGATCTCAGAACGTGAGCCGAATTGGAGATGATTTTGATTTTTTTCTCTCTCGCTCTTTCGGTATGATTTCGCACCCTTTTTCGAAAAGAAGTCCCTTGACGAAATCATATTTATTTTTTTAAAGTGGGATTTTATCAAAATGATTTATGGGTAATTGTGATAGGATTTATGTATTGTTAAACTTTTTCTGCTTTTTTTTGAGATAAATAGAATTTGGTATGCTTATTTTGCGGATTAGGACTATGAAGAATGCTTTTATATATCTCTAACTTGATAATGTGAAATATTATTTTATGCTGTTAATTTAATCTAGCTGATTTCTTTGAAAAGTCGATATTTTGTGAAAATATACTTTCTTATTTAATATTCTTATTAATTGAACAGTTGTCTTCATGAAACTCTTTGAATATTGTTTCTAAATTCATTTTTTGGGAAGTTGCACTGATTTTTATGTTTGCATTCGTATATATATTTAATATTATTTTATATGTTTTCATTGTTTTATTTGTTGCACTGATTTTTATGTTTGCATTCATATATATTTTTATACTATTTTATATGTTTTCACTGTTTAATTTGTTGCATTGATTTTTAAGTTTGCATTCATATATATAATATTATTTTATATATTTGCACTGTTTTATTTGCATTGTTTTATTTGTTGCATTGATTTTTATATTTGCATTCATATATATTTTAATACTATTTTATATCGTAAAAAGCTATTTCGTCAAATTCTTACTTTTGATAGAATTCTTTTATAAAAAAACACATAAATTAAAACCTAATACATATGTTTTGTTCAAAATTAGTATAATAATAATTTCTCAATATATTCTGCTTCATAATGCGAAGAAAAATTGAAAGTGTCATATTATTTATGATGAAAAATATGATAAATAATTATCATTTCATGTTATGAAAATTTTATGTTTCGTGTCATGTCTAGCCCCAATATTTAAATAGTGATAAAAATTAATAAAATGCAATGGGAAAAAATTCACTGTAAAAAGATAATTTTAAAATAGTGGGAAAGAATTTAAAGGTATATCAAATAAATACATTGAAGTAGAATATATTGAACAGCAGAGAATAGGATCTCACACACTAAGACAAATTGCTTGTAGGCGTTTTATCTCAGTGATTTAAATAAAAGAAAGAATAAAATAGACAAATTAATAATAAGTAAATATAAATGCAAACAAATTTACAATATTTATAAAACGCAATTGAACTAATAACAATAAATGACGCGTACACAACTTCGGACGAAAACTTTTTGAATATTTCTTTGGGAGATTGAATTGCACGAGGATAGAACCTGTGACCTTGTAGTTCGCAGTCCAGTAACATAGTCAGGATACAGAAGCGTAGTTGTTAAATGGCTTATATACTTTTCACTACAGACTCTCCCTCCAGTGAGTCGGAGGTGAGACGAACGATATGACTGTTGATGTATTTAGCTGTTGTCTAATGGGCCTGTACCCAATGGAGTAGGGAGTGTGTGTGTGAGTGGTTGCCGATGCTACGCCACGTGAATATGACGACTTTGGGTTGCTGCGTCAAGTGAATCTGACGACTTTGGTTTGCTGTGGGTAGATGGCGCCACAACAGCTGTTACGAAGGTTTAAGGTTCATCGTCCAAGGTCACCAATTTAGCGGTTTCAGATGCGCAAGAGGACAGAACCTGTGACCTTGTGATTCACAGTCCAGTAACATAACCATTATGCAAAGCAATTGGCCGTGCAGCGCAGTTACCAGCTGGCTTATATACTATTCACCACAGACTAAACCAATTTGGAAAATTGAACTGCGCGAGAATAGAACCTGTGACCTTATGGTTCGCAGGCCAGTAACATAGCCAGGATACAGAAGCATACGCTCATGTAGCGTAGTTGTTAACTGGCTTGCATGCTATTCACCATGTTTCCCTTCACTTCCAAATGATATGTTGGTAATATTACATCCTATCTACCATTTTCATATATATCATATTGTGAAATATTTTCATGAAGTCGGGTTGGGCTATTCTAATTTCCTATGTTGTATCTTTTATCTAGTTTATCCGTTAGTTTTGTTTAATTCACTAAAAAAATTATTCTCTAATGCAACTTTTTCAGAGTGCCTGACCTTTTCTTAAACTCTGTCTCATGGTTATAGAATCACCTAAGAAGTAATAATTTTTATAACATAAAGAAATGTTTAAATGTCTTGTATCTGATTCATTTTCTTTTGAGTGTGTAATTGATTTTATTGGAAGAGGAATTTAGTATTAGAATTTGAGTTGGAATTTTGTCCTTAAATCAATAAATAATCTGTTCTTACTTAAGACAAATATATATATTACTGCATGAAAGATTTTTTTCGCATTTGTTTTATGTATGCAGTTATTGAGATATGGATATGTGCTAGTATTGTTTACTTTCTCGTATATATTATCGCATAAAAAAATAGAAAGTATTGTAAAAAAAAAAAAAAAAAAACATCTACAAATTTTGATAGGGCTCAACATTTCAAAATTTCTTAATGAAAAAAACAAACAAACAATGTTTATTTACGAATTTGATAATTTAAAAATTCAATAAGCTAGACGAAGGAAATGTTATGCCATCTTTAATTAGAAACTATATAATTCGAAATTTATCCGAAATAATGTATATTAATACAATAGTTGAGAAGAGAGAAAATTCGAATGAATGATGAATACGAAAGAGCCTAGGATCCTTCCTACTTGCTAAAGTTTACTTTTATTTTATAAAATATATGTTTGTAACTAGTTATTATTTGTTTTCTTTTCAAAAGACTTACATTTATCAGAGAAATATTGTCAAAGAATTGTTAATTAGAATTTTGTAACAATAATATAAATAGAATAATATATTTTCACCAAAATTGATTAAAATATACGCCGAAGGTGACAATGTTCTTCTGTGTTATTATTCATAAAATTTCACTCTTTCATATAGTTTGAAAAGAGTTTGCAATTATGTTATTATTCATTTTCATTTAATATTAAAGAGTTTGTGAAAATCAGAGCACGTTATGCAAGAAAATAATTACCTTAAAGAAATATTATTTGACAAACCTATTTTTTTTACAACATAGAATACTTCGATATCGTATTGTATATTTAACAATAGAAAATATTCATTTGCAGTAGATACTATTGAATTATTTAATTTCATTGCAAAATATTATACCAGAAAATATATTTAAAATGAAATTGCAAGCAGTGCATAAAACTATCAAGATTTAAATTTCATATAAAGGGAATGAACTAAATACATATATAGGTATTTATGAAGAATGTTTACAACATTTAGTAAGTGATAATCTTATCTTGCGTATAAATATTATACATAAAGGAAAAACATGAGTAGCAAATGATTCATTGAATTGAATATTTTGTTGTATTTATTTTTCATTTTGTTGATTAACGTCCGAAAAATAGATGATGGCAGCATTTTAACTTCCTTTTGTTTCATGAAAATCTTTCATGGTCATGTAAAATTTCTAATACAAGTCTTAAGTTTAGAACTAAGGGGTGAAAGATTTTTTAAAGTGTGTACATTTTTAAATGTTACATTTTCCTGTAATAAAGTTGGATGAGTAACATTTCTTATCCCTCTTTACAGCTCTAAGTTCTACTTTTGTATTACAACAATAAACAAAAAATTTGTAGAATAGTAAACAAAAAATTCCCCAATGACAATATCTGTATGCCGATATCTGTATTAACGCAGATGAAGATTATTCTTCTTAATGAAATTATCTATATAGTATGTCTATGCATTTGTCACATATATACTTTCTAAAAACACGTATATAGATACTGAAAATACTATTAATGTGTACATTTATCATGCACATGTATATAAAAAAGCCAAATATTTACGTTGACATTAAGAATCAGAGTAAGCTTATATCTATATGCAGAAGAATTGTAGTCAACAAATAACAGCAGCAACAACAACAAAAAAAGATGATCAAAGTAATTTTTTGCGCACTCTTTTATAATGCAAGAACATACGTTATAACGAAAGGATAAGAGCCATACACATTTATTTGTATGATGATAGCAGAGAGAAAAACTATTACATAAAAGTTAGAAAGAATGTGAGAAAAATATGCGCAAGCTGATCAATGATCATCTGTGAAAAAGCGCTATACTTTTTATTAATGATACGGAGAAACAAATCTTTCTCAGGAACACTTCCCTAGAGACTTAACGTACAATCTTTTATATATATTTTCCCTTACTAATTACAGTGAAATAATCTTTGTTTTCAAATACATTTCTTTTTTTATATATATATATCTTAGTCCAAAATTTAGCTACATTAATTGAAATAATTCTTTTGAAAAAATTTAATGAAAATAAAAAGTTATAATATTTCGTGTATAATTTATACCAAGCTTTAAAATAAAAGAATGAAATCTTCTGCATTCAAATAGCCAGAAAAAATAAAAACTTTTTTCTCGATAAATTAAGATTAGTAAAATGGAAAGTATTTTCAAAGAAAATAAAACTATATTTAAAAAATTATATTCTAAGACTTGGTATATTAGAGATAGTAAAACATGGAAATAAAACGTGCAGAGAAATATAAGAAAATTTAAAGAAACTTAACAAAATGAAGCATAATAAACTATAATGAAATATAATATTTCAATTAACAATAAAAGTAAAATTGTTTATTTATGTGTCTGTTGGTATTCAACGGGAGAGACTGCTAGCAACTAAATTTGGCCCATATATATTAGAATGGGGAGAACATACACCATAGAGATATTTTTGAAACTTCTGTTACAAATTTAATTAATAAAAATGAAGCAAAGCTTTCACTTTTAATGGCTAACTTCATACAACTTTAATTTTTCCAATTATCATAAAATTAAAAAAAATTAGTCCTTTGTATTTTATCAAATTATTTGTAAGGATCGATTATTTTTCTTACTGATTTTAATAAATTTTCCGAAATATTTTTTGAATAATATACAATATTTTTTGTTGAATAAAATCCAAACTGTTTTAAATATTTATACAAACACTTTACTGCACATTTCTTGTCAAATTGTTGAAAGTTAAGGAGGTTTGTTCAAATGCGTTTAATTTCTTTTTTATTACATCAGCCTTTTCGTAAATTCTGTCAAGGAAGTCATCTAAAAATGCTTTCATTTGCCACAAACTTTATGCCTGAAAATATTTTTTATCATTATGTTTTAATGCATCTAACTTGCTGCTGGATGTAAAATGCGACTTGTCCCTTTAATGTCGAAGCCATTTACACAGTTTATGCGTGAAATAAGATAGCAAAGTTAGCATCGACTACGTGCAATAAGATAAGGTGACTATTACTTGACTTCATTGTAACGTTCAAAATTACGGTTTGTGTGCTCTACATTATAAGCAGTTTAAAATTACTTTTTTTAGGAAACCAAAAATATCTAACTGCCTGAAAGAGATTTAACTGAAGTAAAACAAAACTATAAAATAAACTGGTTGCCAAACTGCATTTTATAGCTGATAAAAAGAAAAGTGCAAACTTAAACACAAAAACAATTCGAACACAAAATGATTTTAAAAATTTAGATAAACAATATTATTAATTAAGAAGAAGAAAGCATTATAAGACATAAAATGCCAATTTCACATATATGAACAGTAATACTGCAAGAATCATAAACTTAAATTCTTCAAATAATCGATACAATAATTATGGTCAATTCATTTTAATTTTAAATTGACATTTTTACAAAAGTATGAAATATGAAAGTCACACTAAGAAATTATAATGTGAAAGATATTAAAGACGCCTACACCACCGTCAAGAAATCCAAAATGTTACCTATCTGCCTTGACCAAAAATGCAAATAATTCATATTCTTCTAGAAAACTCATTGAATATTTTATTATCAGTCTTTTTTATGGCACAAAATCAATCGGCATTAAGCGCAAAGGAAGCCAAATTTTGGCATATATGCCTTAAAAATAAATAAACAATCGTATGAAACATAAAAAAATTAAATGAAAAAAAAATCTACATCAGGCATCGATAAATATATAAAAATTGATAATATATACGATATAAAAAAAATAAGAATAATCCAATCCAAATTAACATTGAAACCAACAAAATCATAAATAACGAATACAGAAAAAAAATATTTCAATTTTTCTTAATTATAACAAATTTTACCGGTGTTGGCGTGATGGTTTTTAAATTTAATCTAAAGATAAAGAAGTTTCCCTCCTTCTTTATCACAAAAAAGCTTATTAAACGAATTGGTTATATAAAAAAAATTTAGCTGTATTACTTACATGGTAATACACAAAGAGGGTTGTTTAAAATTTAAAAACAGTGAAAATATAAAAGAAATAAATCGTATTTAATCAAATATTAAAAGATTGCGAGGTAAATATTAATGTCTAGTCTAAATTATCTGGCATATGCCCCATTGAAGATTTCCAACAAATTTTGTAATTTTTCCTTACTTTGTTGTAATACTCCTTTTTCATAAAGCAATTTGATGCTGGAACGAAAATATTTATAATTTTTTTCCTGAAAGTTTCGAAATATCTGGAAAACGATGAATAAACTCTAGTTCATAGTGATAAGTTGTATTAAGAATGCTTTTCTTTCTTCAGATAACAACTCTAAAATTTTTTTGTAATTATTCTAAATGTTAATGTTTTATTCAGTTGTTTACTGTGGGAGATTTTATTAAGTAAAGGGCTCTGTTTTCAGCAACTATGAGGAAATAGCAATATATATTAGAATATCCTCAATTTTTGAACTTCTATTACCGTTATCCATTTAGAAAGACAATTCATATCATTGATTTGAATTTTATCTCCAAAAAATAAACAGAATTATTACAAATTGTATTTCCAATAATAATTTAAAACATTTATTACATTAAGTAAAAAAAAGCGAGAAACAAATTGGTATCTCTAAAAAATTGTTCTTTGATAAATTAAAATGGTGTAAAAATATCAAGACATTGGAGAAAAGAATTTTATTAATTTTTAATTAATAAAACATTTATTTAAAAATTCGTTTTTTGCTAACATCTGTAGCAAAGGACATAAATACATGTCAAATTTGGCATCTTTGTGTCCAAAGAGTAGTTGTATTCTGTATTTTATGATTATCTAATTACAGGTAATAAAACAACTTCGAATATTACCGAAATAAAATCGAGTCACCCATAAAAAAGTCAAATGAATTAAAAAAATTGTCACGCTCATTTCAAAAGAATTTGAAATTTTGCACGCATTGAGGATTACGAGAGTTTGTTCTGTTGATAAACAGAACAAATTTAAAATTGTCCACGGAATTTTTCGAGGTCATTTTCATAATTTAAAAAAATTATGCATGCCAAATAATGAAATGGGAGTTTTCATTATTTACTTTATTCTCCCCTGCTGCCATCACGCCAGAAAAATAATCACCTGTCACGGCGAAAACGAAATTTAACGGATTAGAGACACGAGACGACCGTCGTTTTCCGACCGTTAATGACGGGAAATGAAAGTTGATGTCCTTGACATTTTATGCCGAATTATTGCTTAACTGTGCGTTATTCGAAAGTTTAAAACAAAGTATGAATTCTCGAAAAATATTATGAACAAATTGTAAAACTGTTTTAGTACAGAAGCGTAGTGTCATTACTAAATTCACTCACTATTGTTATATAATTATTTAACGATAATTAAAATGTAAATTATTGGAAAAATACTGAAATTTATTTTGAATTATTTATTTCATTGTTGTTTGCGATACTACTTATATAATAGAGCAAAATGAAAATTGGCTCAACATTTTTCTTTTGATTTCCATTAATAATCAAAAGGTGACACAAAAAAATAAATAAATAAATACAAATTTCTTTGTTATAATATGAAGTTTTAAGGAGCATTAAAAATAAAAATATTTGACAATTTAAAAAATTAATAAATTTTCAAAATTTGATTGTGTGCATTTTTTTTTTTTCATTTTTGGACATGCTTTTGAAAAACAATACAATTAATATTTAATAACAGAGTCTTAGAAATAAATTAGAACGTTCAACTCAAAATATTATGCGTAGTAAAAATTAGCTTTTAAGAACAATTTTAGGTACTTTTTTCAGATTTCTTTACTTTTTCCGTATACGAAATATAGAGGAAGTACTGTAATTGTCACAACATTCGAACCTGTGACTTTGACGAATCTCCCCGTTCCAGAGCTCCTTGAGTTCGAAAAACACATTTTTGGCATTATGTCTGTCTGTCTGTTTGAACACTATTATTCAAAAATACTTTAAGCTATATGAACGGATTTATATGGAATTACCACCATAAATTTATGCATTTTTAACATATTTTGAGCGGAACCTCTTCACAGGAAGGTTTTTGTCTGGCTGTTCATTTACAAGTGAACTCGATGTTTCAAAAATGCAAAGAATTAAGTAAATAAAATTTGGTACACAAATTTAGAATTCAAACTGTTGATTTTAATAAAGTTTTTAAACAAATCCGCCAAACGGTAAACCGTCTGTCGATCTGCATTTTCTCATGCATATAAACTCAATTACTCATAACTGCAATAACTTTCGGTATGTTAACAATCAATGAGATTCGGTGTGTTATCTTGTGACTACAACTGTGGTTCAGTGACAAATTTTGGTTTCTATTGGTAGGAAAAAAGGGAATACAAAATGTATTTTCACGTAATAGATTCAGTAAAAATGTTAGATTTATGACAAAGCTCTATATTTTGTAACTATCGTTGACGAATGCCATATAAGGCCTTAAAAATGTCCAAAATTTTAGTGGGGGGGGAGGAGGGAATGGGAATAAGAACTCAATTGGGGAGAAAGCATGAAAGTTTAAGGGAGAACATTCCTGTTCATTAAGAAATTATACTTCAATTTAAATAGAATAAAGCTCAACAAGGTAAATAGATAATTACTCCATACATGCGCATGCATTTTCTTTATAATGATAAAAAAGTGTTATTTGAATCTTTGGCAAGATTCAAATATTTCAATATTTGAAAATGCCCGTTTTTCGCTGATTGAATTTCTTTCCGAATAGGTATGTGACATATTCTTCTGGAATACGATTCTTGTATTGTACAGCTTCTCTTGATTATAATTCAGAAACAAAAATTATTTCCCAATTAGATCTCCTTTTAAGATCTTGACACTTTTACAAATGTTATTACTTTAAAACTTTTATAAAGTTTTTATAAATCATAGAAAACTCGAACGAAACCAAATTGTATAGGACTGATAAATTTTGGAAATTTTAATTTATGTGAGACCCTTTATGTGCAATAATATAGTACGATTTCTTCTCGAAAAAAGTCAACATTTCTATTAATTGAATTTTTTCAGCTCAGTTTCTTAAATACTTTGATTTTTCTTCTTATTTGTAATTAATTAGTTAAAATTTTAAAAACTTTTGCGAGATGCACATTCTTATCCTCTAAAATATATCAGTGCCAAATTTCGCAACTATGGGTAAGGTGGTATTTTATTTTTAGTATAGAAGTATAGAGAAAGTATGGTAATCATCAAAAATTCAAACTGCGATTTTTTTTTTCTTTCTTTACGTTTTACACCCCCTGAGTAAATCCCTTTTTTGGCATTATATCTATATGGTTTTGACAAAAATAACTCAAAAATACTTTGGGATAGACGGGAGAAATTTAGTATATCACCTTTACATGAAATTTGAGATTTGTGTCATATTTTGAGCGAAATCCATTCAGAGGATGTTATGTCTATGTTTGGAATATAAGTTTATTAGATAACTACAAAGCGAAAAGAATTAAATGGATAATATTTATATGATAGATTTGACATTTAAAGTGTAGCAAATTTACAGTCAAATCTGTGAAAGGACTAATTTTCTATCAGTCTGTTCTTTCATATAAATACGATAACGTAAAAACGCAATAGCTTAAATATATAAACTTTAGTATGCGATTTTGTGCTTACAATTTAGTTCTGTGTCAAATTTCAGTTTCAGTCGGAAGAAACGTTTTAAAACGTGGTAGGACAAAATTTTTAAATTCATAAAAAGAAATCGTAAAATCCTGATATGTAAAAGGGTTTGAGTTACCTCAAGACAGGCTCGGCCTCGTAATTTGGGGAAATATGGGTTTAAAATTAGACTTCATGAAAAAACGATCATGCATATAGGACGAATCACTATTGAATTGGTCATAGGTCAAAGCACCTCTCACCTGATGGTGACAGAATTATTAATGATTAAAGGATCGTCCTCATGATCTTACATTGAATCAAAATTATGAAGTCCATTTCAAAGTTTGTGATGTTAATATAATTAAACTAAACAAAATGGAATTAAAATTTTATGCATATGAATACTGAATACAAAATATCTCAAGAATGTATAACTAAACATGAACTATCAAATTTAGTATAAACGTTTTTACAAATAGAAATTCCACGAAAGAATATATTTCCTCCTATAGAAATCCTTTCAAATAAAATCGAAACATTTCTACAAGTGAAACAGAAAACAAGAGCAGACTTCATTTGTGTTAAATGCAAGAAAGAGAAGTTTTGACGCCTTCGTCCTGTTTAACAAGGTTACAGCAAAGAGAGTGAAAGAGAAAACAGCTAATGACAGCTTTTTAACAAGATAGGTTATGCACAGGTTAGAAAGGACAATAAATCAATTCTTGACTTCTAAAGGGTTCTAGCTACGGAAAAACATCCACATTAAAGCTGTTTGGTATAAAAAGATTAAAATATACCTATATTAAATCATTTTTCTAATTTTTTCAAGGACTCAATAATTGCATGGAAATCAATCTGGCTCTCTTTTCATTCTCTCTGAGCAAGAATATAGAGGTCTATAAGAAATATTTGGGTAATTTTTTTCGCAAAATCTGCATATTAATTAATCACTTGGCATATACATTTATTGAAGCTCCAAATTTTTTCTGATCGGGTCATTTATTGCTATTACTTATTATATGGGATAAAACAATGAACATAAAAATATTTTCACATAAGTATGTGAAGGATACCTGAGATACTTGGGCATGTCCAGAGAATTTTGTTCCTTAAATTATTTAATATTTTGTACTTGATTACAGATTTAAATATAAAAAATTCTGGAATTTCATATACAGTTTCAGACACGCCATTGCACGAGAAGTGGTTCAATTATTACTTAGTAGATATATAAGTAAGAATAACCACTTTAATATAAATCATTGGTATATATATTAAATTATTCAAAAGTTTGAAAAAATTGTAAAAATGGTTATAAGTTATAACTAAACTGCACATTATAGGCAAAAATTCATACATTTAAAATTTCATGTATTCAGGCAATCATTAGAGAAACAAGTTTGAATTTAAATGGTCCAAATAAAAAATAATTTTTGAAAGAAACATTATGTGTATTTTATTTAAAAGCTTATTTACATAAAAGTATAATTTAGTCAAAATATAAAGTATTCAAAATGTTTGGTTCATGCTTTGCATGTGACAGACTCATTAAATTAAGATTACGTGACTACAATATAGAAATAGAGCTTACTTTTCCTGTCATTTTATCTACTAGAGTTGTGATTTAGTCACAACAATATAGAATTTTCACAAAAGGAAAAAAGTTATTTATTTTACCCTCTAACAACTGTATATATATATATATATATATATATATATATATATTATAGACAAAAATATATGGAGGGGGAGACATTCCATATATTCTCTTTGTCAGATTATTGAAGTATTAAGTATTCTAGTAAACATAGTACAATTTTCATGTTATATCAACATTCACGAAATAGAATTTTTTTTGCAGTAAGATGAATTTACTGATTGTACCAAAAGTAAGTTCGCCCGCACACTTGCGCATTTTATTTATGCATCAAAACAAGCTCCAGAACATAAAATAAACTTTTTCATCATCTTAAGTATTCGATGGGAACCTAATACGAAATTGTTTCCTACGGTTCTTTCCAAATGAAAACTCGAATTCATTTGGTAAGTAAGAAACTCGTAACTCGTTTTTTTTTCTTCCTTTTTCCACTTTGAAGAAGAATATAAAATTTCTCGTTGCAAAGAATGAAACCTCATTTCGCAACACCTGCTGAGATCACAAGAAACTCGGCCGGAAGAGGGAATATTGAGTCACGAATGGAGTTATAGAGTGACGGAAGCCATGAAAATTATTATAGATTTGTCTCGACTTCAAAATACATCTCTGCAGCTTCCCGAAATTGATTCTGTGTTGCCCTTTGATGTGGCCTGTTTATACGGAGGGAATCTATTTTGCTCTCGATCTCAGACGTCTCGCGAGGGAGCTGTAAACTGGATCGGTCCGAGCACTAGTGGACTGAATCAGGAAGTCTCTTCTGAGAATATTCATTTTGATCAGGAGCACAGACAGAAAACATGGGGACTTTCCCTTCAGATGGTTAATATGAAGCCCTTAGAAAATTAAACTCATAATTAACGCTAATTACACATGTATTTCATTTTTTATATGCTCAGTCAAAATTTATAATATTCTTAAATGCCTATTAAGGATAATTTACTAGCTGGTATCCAGCGCGTTGTTGCTGCGGAAGAAAGAAGAAATAATTTTTAGAAATATCGTTTTAAATTTGAAATCAATAGGATCAATTTAATTAGGAATGGCAGAAAGAACGATGCTTATTTTCTTATCGGCAATGAATACAATCATAGAAATTGAATGATATATAAAGGATAAGTAAAAAATAATATTTATTCTTTTATTTAACTTTATTATTCAAGTATACTTAAGAGTTGACAATGTTTTTTTTCTTTTAGCCGTCAACAAAAACAAATAAATTTCTTGGCGGTTTGATTCTAAATAGCCATGTGATAAACATGAATTTTCTAAGTTCAACGCAATAAGTGGGCAAAGTTTCATCGCCAGCGGATGAACGTTAAGGCAGCGAATAAAACACAAACAAACAAAAATTCATTTTTATATACTAGATATAAGGATTGTACCATGAATATACCTTCGCACAGGTGCAAGTAATAAGTTGGCAAAGTTTTATCGCAATCCGATGAATGGTACGGCAGCGCATAAAATATAAACAAACAAAAATTCACTTTTATATATTAGATAAGAAGCGAGGAATTAATTCAATGCAATTTTATCTGAAATAATTTGCTTATCTATACTTATAATAAAGCTCAATGTGTGTGTGTGTTGGCGCTCTACAGGCCAGACCGTTTGACATACAGCTACCAAATTTGGTACATGTATACCTTGGAGGTTGGGAATGTGCACCTGGTGTTTCTTTTTTCGAATTTTTAATTAGAATTTTAATTATTAATTAAAAACTAACTTTCCCGCCAAAAAAATCTTCCATTTTCCCCACCGCCAACTTTTCCGCCAAAAAAATCTTCCATTATCCCCAGCGCCAAACGAGAAAGGCTTCAGTTTTTTTTTCTCCCTACAGTAATGAGGCTAGGGTTAAAATTTTTCGGCGGATTATTTAAATCGGTTCTGTTTATTTTCTTAATGTTTGATGCATTTAAAATTAATTATTGTTAATGAATCAATCTTTCAGATTCATTCTGAAGTACTTTTGAATTAAAATAAAACAGAATAAAGGAAATTAAAAATTTATAATCCGCATAGCGTTACCCCAACTGGCGTAGAAAAAATCACGTATTTGCGTTACGTAACCGGCGAAGAAAATTCACGCATGCGCATTCTGTTCTGATTGTTGCCATGACAACGTTATCAATGGATGATTTAAATTATTTTTGGGTTAGTTGCATGCTTTTGTAAGTAAATTGTATTTATGTTAGTTATATATTTTTTGTATATGCTTATAGTTTTAAGTACATCGTTTTTTAAGTAGTTTTTTTAAAACCTGTTTTCAACCGTTTAATTTAAACGATTCGTTTTATTTTCTTAGTGTTTGATGCATTTAAATTTAAACATTGTTAATTAATCGATCTGCTCATAATGAATCTAAGAAAATTTTGTTGACCAACTCTTGAGATATTACATAAATTTAAAAAGATATTCTTTAGTGCCTATAAAGTTTAAACGCTCAGTGACTCAATTTTCAGTAATCAGATTATAAAAAAATGCTTTGTTTCAGTAAAAAATATTATTATATTAATTGAAGATAAATTCTTTCCACTTTAATTTAAAGCATAAATTCTACGGGTGCTAACAGAAAATGAGAGAGATACATATTACGTTATGACTGAAGGCCTTTATAATTTTATGAATGATCTATATGATAATCAAAATTTGAAGTTTTAAAATATTTTGATGAGGAAGCTATTAAAGTAGGAATTGCATAAAATATTTAATTATTAAAATTTTAACGAACATTAAGATTGGCGAACCGGCTGGTCGCCAAAGGCGGCTAGTATTTTATAAATTAACAATATTTTACTGTTAATTTAAATTTGTTTTTTATGAGCGATCATGTCAACAAAAAATACCTGTTATTTTTTTATATTCTAATACTCAGACAAAGAATCAGGAAATGTGTCAGAAACTCTCTTCTGGGAATATTCATTTTGATGAGTAGCACAAATATAAAATGCGGGGACCTTCCCTTCAGATAGTTAATATGGAACCCTTAGAAAATTAAATTCATAATTAACTCTAATTACAAATGTATTTCATTTTTTATATGTCCTACCACAATTTATTATATTCTTAAATGACTATTAAGGATTTTATAATTTATAAAGAATGAAGACTAAATTGAGTGCAATTTTATTTGAAACAGTTTGTTTATATTTTATAAATTAATCATATTTTGCAGTTTATTTTTTGTGAGCGATTGTTTCAGCAAAAATATCTGTTATATATTCATGATCCAATACTCAGACAAAGAATCTTCAAATGGTAATATTGCTTGACTGGAAAAGCTGTCTTAGACCATGGAACTCTTCAAGTAGGATTTTCTTACAATAAATGCTAAAAATAAAAGGTCGGTGCTAGTCATGAGGATAGGAATTAAATATAAAGCTGAAATAATATACAAGATTTGCACTTCAATCAAGATCTAATAGCTACTGTCTAAACCGCTAGAATAGGTATATACTTCCGGTTTGAGAAATACTCTAAATGATGTAAAGAAATCCATTTTGTTTTACATGAATCAATGTAAGTTATCGTTACTGTTATTGACTTATCGTTAATGAAGTTTCTTGTCTATATGAGTTTTTAAAAACAATGTTTTTTTGAAGTATTAAACTTCTATGATTAATGAATATTTTTGAAATAATTTTAGCAAAACTGAAAAAAAGAATAAATTCAATGAATAGGTTTTTTAAATATCTTTTAATATCCTATTATGATTAATGGATAGTTTCAGAGGTAGAAATATTTTTTTCATGCCATATCATGTAATAAAAGACAATAAAATGAATTATAAAAAAGTTTGAAGCTTTATATATGTAGTCTTTTATTTATGACTTCCCTTCATTGAAAGTTAAACATTTTTCAGATCAGAATGTTGCAGAAAAGGAGTAGCATCCGAAGGAGTCTGAAAAAATGTTATCAAAAACTTACGGGAAATCATAGAGCTACCGCATGTTTTAAATTACTGCAATTTGTTGAACTGATTCCTGACTTATGAATCATGATTTCAAAAATTTAAGCGGAAAGAAACCCCACAATAAATATAATAAAACTAATTTTTCAAAAAATGATTGTTGTTGTGATTATTCTAAAATATAAATATATATTTTGAATTTCTTTTCTTATTAATTCTTATTTATAAATATTTTTCAATCTTTAAATCAATTTTATCGCAGTTTTATTTACTAAATTGAGCCACTGGTATGCAATGAAATTTTAACTGAGCTAAACGATTTACTGAAAATTTATTCCTCAAATAATAAAATTGTGTTATTGTGAATGAAAAATATACGAATTATAAAGTGAGTGAAAAATCAATTATAAAATTCGATTTTTACAAATAAGGAAGAAGTCGTACGTAAAAAAGTATTATAAATGTAATAAAAAGTTATTATGTATAAACTTTTATTAATTATTAAAAGACAGAGATTTTCTACAATATGCAATGCAACAAATAATTAACCATTGAAAAAACTGCGTGCAAAATTCTTTTCAGATTCTAATGTTAAATCAATGTGAATACCATACTTCACTAAGTAAATAATTTATGTATGATGATAAATCACGCATTTAATTATTTGAGGTTTTGAGTTACTGAATGTGGAAAGAAGAGTAAAATGAATTTCCATTGTCGAATTTTGTCCAAGACTGATTTGAAGGAGAAATCGCATAACCAATTCTAATGTTCTTTCTAGTTGTGTTTCCGAGGTTATAAATTATTTTTTAAACCAGAGTATGTGTGGGCAAAAGAACTAGAAAAAGATAATGAAATATAATCTGGAGGTACAATATTTAAATTATAATATTTTTACTTTATAAATTTCGTATACAAAATTATCAAATTTAGATGAACTCACTTCTTGTCTTGTACATTAACGTGCTGCTTACTTAAATCTTGCGGAAAAATTCATTTTCATTTTCAATTTCAAATTTTCCTTTTTACTATCAAATACCTCAATCAGTATGGGTAGAAATCTCTTAAAAATATCCAAAATTGTCTTTTCCATTGATGCCTTTTTCAGCATCAGAATATGATTCTGAAAGGAGCTACGTGCAATGGATTTCTTCAAATGGATAATAGATATTTAAGAGAAATTTAATTCTTTAAAAATAGAGAATTTTTTTAAAGGGAGTATTTGACATTTTACTCTGTATATTACTTTTTTAGCTGGAAACTATCCAGATAACAAAATATCATTTGGAAAGTTTATTTTCCTGTCTAGTTGATGTGATTTATATTTTCTAGTAAAATAAAGAGAGCATAATGTATATTTTAACAACTTTCTTTTACGAGATTAATTCAAAACTTTAGTACAAGCAAATTTATATTCTTGATGATAAGAACACATACCAAAAATTTCTCTTATCTATGCAACCGAGATTTCGAGTTATCGCTTTTATATTTGCAAATGATTAACCTTTAATCAGACTTCGATGAAAATGTGATAGAATCTACAAACATACGGGAGAAACAACAAATTATCTGTCTAGAATATATAAGTCTAGTATATTTCGTATTTTAATTATAAGATAAAAATTTCATAAATGTGTATTTTCAAATCTAAAAAATCTGAGATTCATCAATCTTTAAGGATTTTTTTATTTATATTATTTTTCGGGTTCCTTTTTATTCCTAAACTTCACATCAATCGTACAACAAAGGTAAGAGGTACCAGAGTCATAATAGAATTAATTCATTCCTAGTTGTCATCATTGGTTTAACTGGGGTAAACGGTTTAATGGGCATGGTTTCATTTCTTTGCCGATTGTTATTATGAAAAAGCAGAATGAGAGCGTCGATGTTTCACTTCTATTGATCTCTATAAGGATGGCACCAAGGCTTTCTATATCGAGTTGCTCCTCAGTCTCTACAACCTCTGCGTCAGACACAATAAGATAAAAATGGACACTCAAATGATACAGTTTTAAATATTGTTTATTGAAACTAAAAAAGCTAACGAACTTAATTTGAAATTTCGGTATTTCTAGCAATATTTTCTCATTTATGAAATTCATGTTTGACTTAAACCACTACTGATGTGAAACACTTTTCTTTCAAAATTGCCAGCCAGTTCGTAAAGATAATGAATTTTAGGTCGTGTACGACAAACTGTAAAAAGTGTTGTTAGATTTTTTTGGAGCCGAGTTGTGATGTTTCCAGTGTCCAACTGTCATAAACACAAGTGAGAAAATGTAATAAAAATTTGACATTGGGCGAGTAGTACATTTCTGTACTTTTTCAAAAAATAAATCTACTATTGAATGATGAGGGTTTGAACAAAAATAATTAAACGAAACAAGAAATAGTTATGTATAAGAGAAAATCAGCACGAATGAAAAACACTGGGATAATTAGATTCGACATTTGAAATGTATTTTCAAATTGGGCTTAGTTTGTAATAAGGGATGTATAGCCATTTTTAATGAGTTTTAAGTTTACAATTGTAAATTTCATGTAAGTGTGTGTATGTTTTTGGCTTCAAAATTGGGTCAACTCTAACCTGTTGCACATTTACTCAACATTTCTTATTTTTAATAAATATTGAAGAATGTGTAAAAAATAAACTATGTTTAAGTTTTTGTGAACCTATTGGGATTGAGATTTATGGCTTTTGTAGCTATGCTTTAAAAATAAGATTTAGATTGAAATGGTTTGGAATGTATGCAGAATATTTATTCATCAACGATAGGCTCACGATTTAAGAAATTGACTTTTAAGGACTCGTTATTTATTTGATTTCTTTCTCCATTTTATCCTTGTTTTGAAAAAAGACCTACACTGTTATTGTTCATTCTCGGATTCGGAAATCCTCTCCGCTTTTGCGCATGCGTTTGGAAGCGTTTATTTCGTCAAAAAAGAGATTAGAGATAAGATGAAACGAGGAGAACTTTGCACTTAATAATAGGAAGAATTTAGATTAGGTGGTGCAATAACTGCTCATCTTTTTGCCTAACATCCCTTAGTGAAGCATAATCGTAGAAAAGTGCTAGTAACAGGTTCCTGAAATGAACAGTACGGATATTTTTACTTCATTTTTTAATAACCTTAGAAAAGAGATTTACTGGCGAATTAAAGACTTTTTTAATGTTTATGGTAAGTTATTTCATTTTCTCTGATTATAATTCCTTCTTATTAATTTTGCATATTACAAAATATTATTAAATATTTTGATGTACAAATATTAGTTTATAACAATTACTTTGTTATAAGTTGACATCTAACATTGAAGCTTACTGTCAGCTCTCGTCAAAATTTTCGATAAAACAAAAATTTGGGTGTTCCAGGTTTGTTATCTCATACCATTAATCTCATATCAATTAATTGATTTATTTACCAATTAAGTATATTTATTTATAAAACAAAAAAAATATGGTTTGTTTTAATGTTTAATGAAAGTCTGTTTCTAAGTTCCTAAAACAGATTTTCAGGGTGAGTCACTCATACAAAAACAAATAATCGAAAACACATAGTGTGGTCTCTGTACAGGACTCTTTGTTAATGCCTTTCAGGAAAATTACAAAAATAAATAAATAAAAATATTGTTGATATAGGACACCAATTCAACGAATGAGGTGTAACTTTTCAATTCTCATTCTTTTACATATTGTTTACCTTCTTTAATATTTCATACCTATATTTTTGAAACAGTTTGTAAATATTTCAAAATTTATTTTTTTCCCCATTTGATTTCAATATCCATCGTCTTTCTACCGGCAAGTAAATTATCTGTTTATTTTATCATGATGATATCAACAAATGGCAATACAAATTCGTCCTGGAATTTGATTTGTCCGATTTATTAAAAAGCGGAAGTCACGACCAGCCACTGCAACATGTTTATTTTAAAGCATTATGGAAGAAAAATTTGAAAAAAGCATTCATAATGGCATTTGCGTATTGTTTTGGATTACTTAATTGGGAAATAAATTAGTGGCAACCATATATTTACATCCGATACAGTATTTGCATTATCTTGAAATGTTTATAGTCTCTGGACGTAGTCCTCATTGTCGTGTACAATTTGATTCCAGTAAAGAGGAAGCTGTAAAATGCATGAAGTTGATTGCTCGAATGGACAGGTCTGAAAGCTTTACGAATCTTTGGAATAATTGTTCAATGGAAGTTTGGAAGTTGTTCAATACGGATTATGATTTGATTAAAATGAAAATGAAATTGTTTGCAGTTTATTTGCTTATGAAGTATTCCATTTATTCCATTCCAGTTAAAGGATATACTGTTCTATCCAATTATCAACAAATATTTTTTTTCATTTAAATAGTATACGATTTTTCTATCGCTGGCAATATGTTGTATACCTCCTTCTGATGACATCGGATTATATGAATTTCAAGTTAAAAGTTAAGTTGTATTTGCTTCCATTATGTGGTTGCCCTTGTCAAATTTCCACGCATTTCAAGATAATTTTACTCATACATTACTCATGCAATAAATTGCTGAATTCGGTGAAATGAAAACCGCGTGGTTTATCCTCAAAATGACCAAAAACAACCACAAATTATTAGAAAAATATATTTTTATCATTTTTATTTGCAGTAAGAGGCATGTTTATTGATATACAATGTAATTACCAAAAGATTTCCTCATTTAAAGGAAAGGATTGTTTTCTTTTATATCGAGTCATTATGAGCTAAAATGCCTCTGTTTTCATTAAGAATGAAAGTTTCTTAAATAACATTTTGGAATTTACGGCCGTTGATAATACAGACATAATGTGTCCATATAATTCGCAATTTCATTTTATAAAAGTTAATTTTTCTTAAAATTTTAAAAAATTTCACGATTTTTTTATCATTTAAAAATTTTTGGGTTTATTTTGGTTTTAGATTTTTATGTGGTATTATTAACTATTTCTTTATATCTGTTGTAAAATATCATGTATTTATGAATTAGTATGTCTTTTTTTCCGCTTTGTATTGAAATTTCTTTAGAAATATTTTGGAATGAATGGCCATGGATAATCCGTAGCTTACTGTCTCCATATAATAATACACAATTTCCTTTCATAAAAGCTTAATTAATTGCTTATTGATCTTACTTAAATTAAAATTAAAAAAAATCCTTTAATTTCTTTTTATTATTTCAAAATTTTTGGATCTTTTTGTTGTCAGATTTGTATTGGCCATTTCATTACCTCTATTGTAAAATCCTGCTCCATGTCAGGCCAGAGCATCAAAGCGAATTTTCTGTCCCGTTCCAGCGTACTTCAATAAAAGTTAATAAAGCTGAAGTATCTTTAAGTACCGAGAAACTCTACAAGCCGAAATTATGCTCCATTACGCGATAATCTCTACTTTAATTACTCTCAACTTACATTAATGGCACTTTGAGTCCATAATTAGAAAACTGATATTTTCAGCTAATTTTCTCATCTCTTTTTAGATATTTCAGAACTCTCTAACCTTATATGTTAAGCTGGCATTAAATATCCCAAAAAAATAAGCACAGAGTCATTACTGCTTTTAAAAAAAATGAAGTATTAATTTATTTTAATATATTGAGTAATAATATTTGTTAAATTTCGTATTATATTATTTAATTAATTAAAAATATCCAATTTTATAAAAGATGTTTCTATTTATTTTACATACTGTAAAACAGATTGAATACAAAAATAATTTTTGAAATACGATATATCTGTTGTTAAAAACAAATAATTTTTTTTAGAAAATATTCTAGCTTATGTGTTGTCAATAGTCAATCTACCACAAAGTCTATAGTCAATCTACTTATTATTATTTGTTTAGGTAGTATGTTTGGCAACAGCATTTGAGTTCACTTTAATCTGATTTCGCTTCAAATAGATTACAATTTTGGAATTATTTATATTGTTTGATATTTAAAAAAAACTATTGCAATATAACTTTCCATATTTCATTAAATTCAAATGCAGTTTAGTTCTTAAATTTATTTTTTTCATTTGGCTCTGTTTTCACTTTTGAAATTATGTGGATAATTTTTTTCAATTTGTGAGAAGCAGAAACAATGGTAATCAGTATTTCTAATCCCACCACTACCAAGAAACTTTTTATTGTTTTAGTTCAAAATGAAACAACAAATTTATGGTCTTTCTAATACATTTTAATGAAATGATTGATTTTATATTATTTGATACATATGGTTTTGAATGTTTCTATAGTTCGATAATTTACGAGCACTCAACTCCATACAAATCCTTCTAATTCCAAGAACTCTGCTCCTCTCTTGCTCTTAATTATTTCACTTAACTGTGTTTTGACCTTTGAAAAGCTGTGGCTAATTTTTTTTTTTTTCAATTTGTGATCAGCAGAAACAATCTAATCAAAAGAACCAAGCACAACCAAGAAACTTATCATTGTTTTAGTCCAAACTGAAATAATGAATCTGCGATCTTTCTAACATATTTTGATGAAATAATTTATTTTATGTTATTTGATACATGTGGTTTTGAATGCTTTTATAGGTCGATAATTCACGAGCACTCAACGCCATGCAAATCATTCTAATTCCAGGAACTTTGCTCTTGCGCGTATTTATTTCACTCGTAATCTTTAATTTCCTCGATAAAAGTTTCATTAAAGTAGAATGTATAAGTTCCTTCGTTTTGTATTCACAAGAGTATTCACGTATTACTTATAATTACTTCTTATTAAGTCCCTCTTACTTATAATTACTTCTCCTCTCCTTTTAGAAATAAGTTCTTAGATACCATTAAAATAACATGAAATTATGAAAATTGGAGTGGTTCGGATTAATAACAATCTGTTTAAGTTTTACGCCAATGTCAACCGCTTTTCACATTGATGATTTGTTTTAGCACTGAGTGATCGAATTTATTTGGCGTGGGGTACTTAGAATATTCATTCTCTATTTAAATATAAGACCAATTTGATAAAAATTGAAGAGGATATTAGTGCTATAATGCTTTGTTTTAACCCTTTATATTTCAAAAATGTAAATGCAGTAGACAATTTCTTTGAAGAATAGGGACAAATTCTTAATAAATATTCTCTTTTCATATAGAGAATATTTATTAATGGAAATTGTATTTATTAAAATTTGACCAATTCGAAACAATTCTGCAACAGAGTTGTTATTTTTGAAACTAAGAGTAATAATTTTTTTCTTTCTTTTTTATTTGAGTGAAAGTTTAAAAAGGATTTATATGTTAGCATTTATTTCTTTACTATTATTCAGTTATCCTAGATAAAAATTTATGGTCCATTAATGTGCGATATTTTATTCAAACCTGTTGTGTAAATCAATGTAACTATAAAAGTAACGAGTGTGGGAAAATAATGTAAAAAAAATTAAAGAGAAATTTAGATTATAACATAAGTAATGAAGGATTAAATGAATGGTTACCCGCATTCCAAAAGTATTAAAAAAAGTCATTTTATACAAAACTATTTATTCTAACTGAATTTTGAAATGGCAAAAATTTAAGTAAAGTAACAATGCATCACTTATATTTTTTTATTCTATAGCATTAGTGATAACAAACATAATTATTAAGCAGTACAAGGGTAAATGAGTGATTTTAAAGGATCCAACAAATAATGATGCAATTTTTGAATAAAAATATTCATTCTGTTTTTTTATCAATTGATTTCCAGGCGAAGTCAAGATATTTGATGACCTGGTAAAATTTTTCTCTTTTCACGATTCATACATTATTTTGGAAATTATTCCTTTTTCATCAGTTGGATGAACAGGAAATTGTTACTGTAGATTATGCTTTTTGAGTACGTATTTTTTTTTTACTTTACCATTTGCACGTTATTTGATAAATTTGAGATTCTAAATGGATTGCATGTTTAGTTTAATTTTGCAATGATATTCAAACTGCATTCCAATTCACACAAAGTTTCTTTGTGAAGTACTCAAACGTATTTATTGGCTACTATCAGCCAATAAAAATTATGATTTAACTTTGATTGGAAAACTCAAACACATTATTTTGCTTTCGTTTTGCGAAGTTTCCAAAGGATAATCTTTATATTTCAAATCAAGCTATTTCTGTAATTGTAAAATATATTGACTGTTCAGTTTTGCTTTTACCACATTGTAAAAATTATATCATTGTTGAAAATCAACTTAATTCTTTTTTTTTAGTTAAGTTACGTTATTATTTGACATGGCATCCTTTGAGAAGTTTTCACTTAATGGGGCCGTCATCCCTATCATACATTCTCATCCTGACCACTATTATACGAGGCATTTACTCTAAAAATCCATTCAATCATGACTGACCGATAATCTTTGCCAGACTTTGTCATGATAAACTAATATTTCAAAAGTTCAACTTTTATCTCACCGCCGTTTATCTTACAAATGATCTCCTGTCATATCATACCTTCAGAATCAGACAGATCAATAAACAGTCGAAACCATGCACTATTCTTATAGGTATGACTGGAAGAAGTGTGGAGTGCTTGGGCTTGGCGTGTTGTTATCAACTCGCAATTTTTCAAAGCAACAGAAAAAGTGTGTTTTACTATTGCGTTGAAATATTATTCACGTAATTTATTCCCATAAATAAAGTTTAAAAAAATTTCAATTTGTAAAAGTGAAACATATTAACGACTCAAGATATAGTGGATATATATATTGGATACGTTATAGAGCCATAAAAAATAATATGTAAACCTGAAGATAAAATACATGCACACTAAGATGCATATAAATATACTTAGAACAAAACTACATAGTTCGTCAAAAATAATACCAATATTTCTGATTGCATTTATAAATATTAAAATTAATTAAAATTTGTCATGGAATTTAAAAATGTTTCAGTTTTAATAGATATAAATAAAATATAGATAAGAAATTCAATTCGAATTTTTTTATTTCATTTTAAAATTTTCCAATATTATTCCTATTTTATCTTTTTTGAAACAATTTTGTATGATAAAAATCTTTAAATTTTAAGTTAGCTGGCATAAAATATTTGGCTTTGCATAGTATTTAAGTGAATGTCTTAATATACACAGATTCATTAAACATATCTTTTTTAAATCATTTTTTATTCATTGATGGAATTGTAATGATTGTTAATTAGTGTACTGTCAGAGCTACGATAAAACAGTTAAAATACTTATTCAAAATAATATTTTTATATTGATATGTATTTATGAGGAAATGGTAAAAGCAATGATTCAGTTATCATTTATAATATTAAAGATTCTAAACTAAGCTTGCTTTTCTTTTTAATGTAATTCTCAATTTAATTTATAATCTATAACACTATAGTTAAGATTTTATTAACCTGCATGGAGGAAAAAGATATTTGAATTTTACGAATCCATTATCATACAACAGAAGTAGCAGGTGTCTCTAGAGTTGTCTATTATATAGAATATCTTCGTAGTGGGATTTTTCAGTTGTGCTCGAATGTTCGATTCGGTATTTTTATATTATGTGATTAGGCCCACTTATGTGTATAAGGTGATTAATTCTGCTCAATATGAATCGAATTTATTTGTAGTTTAAAAAGAATTCGTTGCTCACATAAATACCATAATGCGAGCTTTTTTTTAGCATAGTGTAAGAAGGTCTAATAAAAGCCACATTTATTATTTTCGTCCTTATAGTAATTTTTAATCATGAAAAAAAATAATAATAACATGCAATCATTTTTTTAAATATAGATACATCTTCGTTATGAAAATATCAAACATTTTATATGCTTTTTTATCTCGTCCATAAATAAAGATTGGAATTATAAGTTTCAATTCATTAATTATTTTTGGTACACGTATATGCATTTTGACTTTTGTTATGCAATTCACTTCATGTTATTTTGATTAAAAATAACTGAATATCCTGACAGATCCAAAGAACTAATATTAAATTTAAAAATATTTAATTAAAATTAGTTTTAGAAAAATTAAAAAGTTTTAATCAGAAAATTGTTCAGAAAATTCATTTAGAAATGAATTAGAAATAACAAGACAATAGTTAGATTCTTATGATAAAATGCCCATCAAAAAAATTAAATTCTGGGATTATAATTGAGATATGAATTTTATTCTTAATTACTTTAAAAATTAGTTGTAATAAAAGCATTCAAAAATTTGTAAATTTTTATTTGATTTCAAAAGTTTGAAACTTTTTTTTTCAAAAGTACTCAATTAAAATATATTATTTCATTCAATCAAATCATCATTTCAATTTAAAATATGTTGTCGGAATCAAACTCCAAATTTAATAATTTATTAAATTTTATTTTCATTTTTCCTAATTACAATAGTTTTCATTTCTTGGTTTAATTTTCAAAAATGAAATTCTGCTTAATTATTTTATTTCAAAAATTAAAAATTTTACAAACTTAATTCAAAAAACAAAAATTACAACTGTAATTTGTTCGCATTTCTTATTTCTTTGAATAAAAGCTTGATTTGAATTATTGCAGAATAGTATCAACCCGCCGAGTCAATTTTTTTGCCTCCATTTTTTTCATTGACATGTTACAAAAGAGAAAATCATTAATGAAATTTTTAATCATCAATTTGAAGTGAATCTAAGGATATTAATTATTTCTACTCTATTATTTTAAAATTTAATTAAAAGAATCCATATTACTTGTTGAAACAACTCCGGACAACGGGAACAGGATGGTGTTCTAACAGTTTTGGAATTTCGCTTTATTTCTTCGAAACGTGAAAGGGAAGATAAAATTCCACACAGTGAGGAAATTTTATAAAAGCTGTAACATCCATTTCAGTGAGATAAAACTTTAAAAGCTCGTAATTTATCATAATTTATTCTTTGAAGCTGGAAAGCTAAGTAAGCCTTACAGTTAATTTAATATAGAGAGCTCGAATTGATATTGAAACTAGGCGCTGTGGTTCGAAAATTGTAATCCAAACTACGTGGATAAATTTTAATAAGACGATGACACTTTATTTGATTAATAACTGCATTTAGCTTTAGCAATAGATTTTGGCATGGAATCTAAATATTTCTGAAAACGCTCAAGTTTCATGAATTCAAGTTCCTCCAGTGTTGAAGAGGAATTATTGCCCCTGGTAGCAAACATGAATATATTTAACGTATTGATCCTCAAATGACTTTGATGACGGTTGGTATTCTTGCTGACATGGCAGCTGTAAGTGGTTGAAACCGGTGAAAAACTTGAATGAATAAATATCCATATTGAAGAAGAATAATTGCCCATGCTAGCAAATAGGGGTCATATTTATTGTGTTCAGCCTGATCTGACTTTCATAAAGGCTGATATTCTTCTAGACATAGCCAGCCTCCGTAAGTTGCTGAAACAGTTGAAAGGCTTGGATGAATAAATGCTCATGTTGAAGAGGAACAATTGCCAATGATAATATATTTATTGTGTTGAGTCTCCTCTGACTTTCATAACAGCTGATATTTTTCTAAATATAACCAGCCGCTGGAAGTTGCTGAAGCTGCCAGAAAGGAATATTAGCCCATGCTAGCCTACCCTCTGATTGAATAGGGGTTGGTATCTGAGAGATGTAAATAAAGCGTTCCATTTTATCTCAAAAATACTTCACATACATACCCTACAATCAATAGGCCAGCGTAGAAATCTGCGATCGTTCCCACTTTTCATACCTGATATTTTTCAGACTACAAGAGCCGCTATTTGATTTTGCAGCAAAATTACAGGATTTTTTTTTATTATTAAAAATGATCTCTTATTTGAGATTCTTCTCTTATTAGTGATCTCAGGCATTATTAAATGAAATTCACTATAAGTACCACCTTATCGAGGGCTTAGTTTTGCTTTGAGACTTTCTTTAATTGTACCCCAATAATATTTGTAGAGTTGTAGTAGAGTCATTCATTTAGATGTTCTTTCATTCACATGCGATTTCTGTTTACTCCTGTACTTTTAGCTAATCTGCAAGAGTCGTATGTCATTCCTTATAGACTGAAATCATTGCTGTAAAAGAAAAGCCACAAACATCGGTGACTTTGAAAGTAAGTGAAACAATATGTCCTTCTGGCATACACAATCATTTCGTGTTCAAAATCATTCAAATGTTTTATTTTTTAAATAAGAGAACTGCATTACTTACTGGTACTTTTGAATGGGGGAATGACCTTTTAAAAAACGAATCTTGTTTATTCCATAAACAAATGCAGTGCATGGAGAACTAAAGTTTCAAGCGAGTGATGCTCCTAAAATATTTATAATTAAATGCAAAAGAAATCGTAGATGGCTTAATGATTTCAAGTAATGGGAAATTGAGATGTACACATAAAGCTACAAATGATTATTTACTTTAATAAAATTATAAAGGAAATTCAAAACTTCTCATTTAAAATCTCATATTATTAGTTTATTTTAAGCTTGATTCGACTGTCTTAATATAATGTTTAAAAGCTAATTCTGATTATGGAAACGATAATCCGCACGTGCAAGTATGTGCGTATTTTTTACAACATCGGTATGCATCAAATCAATAAATAAATGCATATAAAATTAATGTAAAATGTTATGAGGTTTTTGAAAATATTTTTAAATAAAAATTTTAATTAGTAATAATTATTTTTAATAGTAATTTACTAATTAAATAATCCATTTA
The DNA here is from genome assembly GCF_947563725.1 of Argiope bruennichi. Taxonomy (NCBI): domain Eukaryota; kingdom Metazoa; phylum Arthropoda; class Arachnida; order Araneae; family Araneidae; genus Argiope; species Argiope bruennichi. The sequence goes on from NC_079158.1 coordinate 123,521,056, forward strand.
AATAAATTATTATTTATATAATATGCCATTCCTTAATAAATAAATATAATAATTAAGAATATATAATTCTAAATATAATAATTAAAATAAATTATTAAGAATATAACTTTTTGAATCTTAAAGTAGTGCTAAAAGGTGTTTGTGTGCAATAATATGCTCCGAAGTCAAATTTAAAAAAAATTAAAATATCTGTTATTTTTAATTAAAATGCGATAAAAATTTTGAAAAAAAAAATTACTTCCGTAATGAGCATTTATTAACCAAGAAATAACTGCTAGCTAAATTTAGCAGCTTTGGATCCATCAATCTGCTCTGTAGAGAATTTAAAGCGGTTTTTTTCACTACATATATCGAAAATGTACAGAAATATTTACGGATAGTATTTAGCCCATAAATATTATCATGCTAAAATACAGAAAGATAAAAATCACATTAATTACTTTTTCGTTGACTGTTAATAAATGCTCTTTTTCTGCAAACAAATGTGGAAAATGATGACATCATGTACCAGATACAGGAGCCGCTCCATGAGTAGAGAATCAGAGTTCAGTTGACTCCGTATTGAAGCCTTTCAGATAGCCTTTAAAATTTTTATGCCTTGTTAGATACCGAATTCAGTGGCGTAACGACCGGTGGGCTAGGGGAGGACTACAGATTCCCCTGGTGCCTGTCTAGGGAAGAGCTAGAGAGATAAAACTTTAGTGCCCTTATCAAAGTCAAATATGATAAGAAGGTAAAAAAAAAAATAATAATACTGGGCCCCGGGCACCATTTACCCTTTCTATAACACTGATGATGAGGAGGGGCGAAATAGTTATATTATCACTGGTGTTCACTTCACCCGCGCTACACCACTGGCTGAGTTAGTTTAAAATTCAGAACAGTATAGCTAACATTAAAGTCAATAATGTATATATATAAAAAGATTTATTTATTCAAAATCTGATTGCTATGTCAAAATTCATTAAACCATGATATGCTTAAAGAATAATAGGCAAATTGGGATTTTTGTCATTTTTATAATATGTTTCAACTTTTAATAAAGGTTTTGAATTTTTTTTACTACAATAATTCAAGTGTCTCATGCTTTTAAGATTTCTTTGACTTCAAATATTTGATAAAAATAAGTATTTTTGTCCGTTTAGTATCTGTTAAAAACATTTTTAAAAAAGTTTTTATTTTTAATTTTTGTGCTTTTTTTATTTTTCAAATGTTTATCACATTTTATTATTATGATTATTTGCACCGAATTTTTCACAAATTCCGTACTTGATGTTGCTTCTCGATTTGAATCAAAACTAAACAGAATTGAGCGATTAATTAATAAATAAGCAATAGGAAATATATAGTTGCTTAGAATTGTAGAGCTCTAGTACATGAGGAAGTAATTAATAAATAAGTTCTAAATATATATTAAGAATATTTAATGTCATTGGGAATATATAGCTGCTCAGAATTTCTGAGTATTAGCACATGAGGAAATGAACGACAATTCATTTGCTAATTTTATTTTTGCAAACATTGAAACAAATCAAGTTAAATAAAAGTTTGCAATCAAAAATAAAAAGCTGAGGATCTTTTCAAATCATGATTGAAATCAAAATTAAATATTTAATGGATAAATGCAAATTTCAAATTTATTTATTTGTTTTTGCTTTTGTTAACAGCAATTGGAAGAGTAATATTATAGAGAAGTAGTATGTCTTATTTTGATTAAATATTTTAGTCTATTTTTAAGCATCTATTAAACAGTCTTATATTAGTTCTATGATTATAATTTAAAATACACTCTGCCACTTGGAAGATAATAAAAACGTTTGCGGCTTTTCCTGGTTTATAAATGAAAACTACATTCTTATTATACACATTACGTTTTTAAAATTTTAATAACATTAAATTCTGTTTTTCTTGAAATTTGCTAATAAACTTTAAAATGTACGAAAAAAGTATATATGGATACTTTGGCATTATCTAGAAATCATATTCAGTTAACAAGAAATAATTTACTCTTGGTATATTTGTATTACTTTGAAATGCATTTAAACAAAAAAAGATTATTTTTCCAACTATCTAACTTCAGAAGTAATGAAAAAATATTCTTATATTTGTATTATTTATTAGCAAGCAGGCTTCGTAACAAAGCTCGTGAAGAAAATAACACAAAAATATAATGCACATTAAAGATTACTTAATTCTCCTTTAAGGCGCTTATTAATCTGTTTTTAGAAATACAGGTGAAACATAGTTGTTCATAACAAAGTTTTGCTTGTCATATTAAGTGTTCTATGTCATTTGATTCCATGTTTGTACAAAGACTTATTAAGACAGAGAAGAATTCCGGAAATTTGAATTCTAAGTTGCTAATATTTTTATTACTAATAATAAAGTTATTTATAAGAACTGTTGTTGTTGTTGCTTCTGATCCTCCATGAAACCAAAGATCTCTAAAAAAGTCCAAAAACAATAGCGGATCCCTTAAAATATCAAAAATCGTAAAATTTAAACATTTAAGAATATGATTGAGGGAAGCTTGATCTACCTTGCACCAAGGACATTCAGCAAAGATCTTCCATTCGAGATGGAAGGTGAGGGATTTGGTGTGTCCACTCAAAAAACGAGGGAGAGCCGTTTGCTGTTTTCTAGAGGTATTCAGGCGGTGACACCAACCGAGACTCTTACCAAAGTACCAAGGGTGAGCAGGTGAGACTCTCCAAAGTGCACTTGACTCCATCTTTTTCATGAAGGGGATTTCAGAATTAGTGTTGCATCACCTTGAAATATTGCAGCTGAAGCAGTCTTAGCTAAGTTATCCGCTATCTCATTACCATTTAAACCAACATGTGAGGGGACCCACTGAAAGTGCATAGAATGTTCAGCGGAGAGCCTGGCAATAAGGTCTAAGATATTCATGCTAATCTTGTCCTCCCACTTTCGTCCAATGAGAAAGGTGCTGTATAGAGCCACGACTATCCGTTAAAATCCGAATGTCCCCCAAAGACAATTTCAGAGGACGCGTCGATGTATGGAAGTCCCTTATAGATTGCAATAAGTTCGGACCTGAATACAGAATAGTTGACAGAATTTCTAATCAAAATATCAGTAGCTCCTTCAGGAGTCTCAATGCGCACGCCACTACCAGAAACGCCACCATCTCCTTTACTGCCATCAGTGTACATTTTCAGAGCCGAAGATGGAATGCTACGAATTGTTTCCAGAGACATTTGTCTAGTAATTTCAGGTAACTCTGACTTTTTGCTAATCTTGGCCAAGAGATCAATATGGAAATGAATTCGATCAGGGTCAAACTTAAAATTCCAATAAGGCTTTAAGGAATGAGTTAAAGAATTTTATCAAGAAAAAAAAAGACTGTAAGTCTGTAAAAGTATATCTACTTAGGCGATCGTCAAAACAATGAAAGCTTAACATTAAGCAGAATCATGTTTTTATATATTTGATGTTCTGTTTAATTCAGAGACGAAAACAAAAGTACACTTTTGTACAAAATATAAATATATTTAAAAATAGTTTTGCTTTCTAGTATAAAAGCATTTTATAAAGACCATCGATTTTGCTTCTGTAACTAATTACAGATAACGGATAAAAAGATTGTAAAATGGGAACCCGTTCAAATTCAATTCTTATACAACTTACGAAGGAATAAATAAAATAAGTTTAAAAAGAATGCTAAAAATAATTCAATTATAAATAAAGGAAAAAAAATGTGAATAAGTGAAAAAAAAATTATGCGCTGCGATAATATATTAATAAAATACATCATAAATTTCTTATTCTCCTACACATTATATACGGAAATCGAATAATAAAACTTAAGGTATCTGCTTAGTTTAAAAGGCAGTTTTTGGTCAAAATTCACAATTTTTTTATTGTTTTATTTTAAAACTCATTATTTGGGTCTCCAAATCTGTGTTTGTTTTAATTCTACGATAAATAGAAGCCGAGATATGTGATGTTTTATAAACCTTTGTAGCTGAAAACGAAACCGGATGTTGAATGTTTTTCAACATTTTATCAAATACATGCCTCCCTGGATTATAATTTATTTTATCATATGTTCTATCAGCAAACTACGCGCATTAGAATGCGTTCTGAGTAGTTTTTATGCCGAAAGTTATTTTTTTTAGTAGTTTTTCCAAAGCATTTTTAGTACAAGACAAATTGAAACTTTAAATGAATATTTTTGAAAAACTTGGATTCCGTAAAAAAATTTTATACGCAAAATGTGATATTTTAAAAACTTATTAACATATTGCCTTGAAATTTTGTATAAATGTTACCATAAGTGTTCCAAAGGCAATGAGCTCTGGATATAACTTTGAATTTAGTAGGTTTTCCTTTAGAGCTGCCTAATGTAATTTTCAACAGCGAATTTTGTGAAATTTTTAATACAGATATACGCGATTAGCTACAAATATTTTGAAAATGTACATATTTCTTAGATTATATTGTAGTTCATTCCCTTCAGCACAGCTGTAAATATGTAGCGTACGAAAAAAATCAGAATATGTGGAATAGAATATTTTGTAGAGTGTTTTGTTTTTTGTTGCAAATTTCATTATTTTTTTTACCAAAATCGACACATTTTACAGAATCTCTATTGGCACAGAATTTCCTGATCAATATTCTTCATTATTTACAATCACATTTATCCAGAAAATGAACTGAAATAACTCATTAGAGGGATTTTTCAAAAATTTGTCTCCGTAGGTAGACAGATGCCTTAAATAATAAAACAAAAAAGCAATATATGGATATACAAATATGAAAATTTTAAAATCTAGGTAACACATTCTATCTGTTTATTACATATTCCTCTCAAAATTTCAAGCAGTAACAACAACTACAAAAGTTACTAGTTCTCCAATCCAATATCATTTCATACGTCTCGCATTTCAAAAGACTATATTAAGAAAGCATACCACTCCATTCAACTCAACGTCTTCAAGGATGAAAAAGGCATACAACTCTCCGATTGAATTCACCATGGCCATAACTACTTCGAAATGCGCCGTTTCCGAAATAAGGCTTCGGCGGCGAGGGCTCGGCTCATTGTTATTTGTTTACGTTCTGAATTCGTCCTTTTTGAATTTAGATGGCTTTAAGCTACGTCTGAAAAGGGATTGCCGTCGCAAGAGAGTGATTTTTTACTTTTTTTAGCGAAGGTCCGCCGAACGATCCCGAATTCCTGGTTTAGAAGGCGTCCGTTAAACTCTAACAGATTCCCCATAGAGGAGACATCAATTTTCAGCTCAAAGGCCCACGCAATTTTTCTAAGGTTCACCGAAATACAAAATGCCGAGTTCTTTCTGTCTGTGATATAAATCTGGCCCGAGGTGTTTCTGTCAAGTTGTATATCACTCACTATTTCTCCCTTCTGGTGGAATGCATTCTGGAGTCGAGGAATAACAGTATTTGTTCACATTCTGTGAAACGTCGAATCCTTTTCCCAATGAAAGTTTGGGGGCAATAATTGATGCAAGTTTGTAAATATTCATAAAACGCTTATTTCAAAATTTACAATTAAGAAAATAATATAACGTAAGAGTCTTCGGTCGGCGGGATTCGAACGCGTTAGAAAAGGGATGCGAACCCAATGCCATATTAACCAACTTATCTCGGCCATATAATAATTTAAAAAACAAGATAAAAATTAAGAATGAAATAAAAATTGGGAAATTGAATAAGATATAAATCAAATGAAGATATATAAACATACATAAAATACATATACATATATAATATAAACTGTGAATTAATATTAAAAATGGAGATAAAATATAAAAGTGAATATGAACTATGATGATTGACGCATTAATTACATCAGGGGTTGAGATTGATATGGATCACAAAAGGTGATCAAAATCATTGATATGAGTTCTTTAATTTATATTTTATTTTAATGGAATTAAAACATAATTCATGTGGAGTAAACTGTCATATGATTATAGTAAATCTATATTTAATATAATTAATTAGAATTAGTTGCAGTTAGTATATTTAATACATGTAGTAACAATTCACAGATCATACAAAAAACACGAACAATTTTCCTCTTCGAAACTTCGATTCCTTAATTGTATCAAAATTGCAATTGATTTAAACCGAAATATGATTTATACTTTCAACGGTAATATTTATCTGGTGCTTTCTGTAAATAATGTGAGGTGACATGCATGATTAGCAGCTGTCAAATTTGGCAAGTAGTTACTCTTAAATTACTCTTAAAATTTGGAAGAATCCAAATTTTAATAAAATTCTTTATTAAAAAATTATCGATATGTTAACAGTTTTAGACAATGACTTCGGAGTATATTATTGCATTGATACAGATCTTAATTTTTACTAGCCCAGATTTTATTTTCCTTCAAACTTTCTTTAAGTTTAGTGAATTTTTAAAAATATTAATTTTATTTTACAACAATGCTGTTCATAATTTTAGTTCACGAGTTTACTCATACACATATAGTGATGTCATTATACTCATTTTCTTTTGTGTGAAAGCTAACTTTGCTACCATTAAATATTCAAGAACATGATAAAGCCAGACGAATGAAGCCTAAAATATTGCCATATTGCTATGTTTTAGACTGGAATTCAAAGAAAAGGCACATTAAGACGGAAATTAAATTGGATTAGAAGTCAAAATAAAATACCTTCTTAAAAATATTTTGCTTTAATTTTTTTTAAAATTGTGTAATGTTACTTGTGAAAAGAAGATTAAATTCAGAAATAAAAAAAACATGATGCATTTTATTAACCTTCATAAAAATTAGTGTTATATAGTTGTTATTCAACAGATGAAATTATTTCAAATATCAGATGCTTATTGAAATTGAAATATTAAACATCATTTTCAAATAAATCATGAGAAGCTAAAAGAGGCTTTTATTCCATCGTATTAAGAAGTATCTTATTTTTATCATTTTACAGTTGAAAAGTTTTTTTTTTGTTTCTTTTCTACGTTATGAAATATATATATATATGTTGTGAGATTCCTGAGTTTTGAAAGTAGTCTTTATATCACTTTTGCAAATATTTCTAAAGTTTTTCGAAGCAAACATTCATTAGAGTTAAGTTGTTAGAGGGATTATCAAATAAATAATAAACGAAAGTTCTTCCATAAGTATTTAAATCTTCCACAAACATTTACCAGTTCAACAACTGAAGTCTATCAAATCGAGCAAAACATTTCAGAAAGAACTCACATTTAGAAAATTTTCCCCATTTTCAGTCGTTAAATCCTTTCTCGAAAAAAGCCCCCGCAGAAATCAAATGATTTATAACAATTTATGCCTTTAACAGCCGAAACTGGATCCCCTCCAAAAGATTAAACAGATGTTCGATGGCAATGGCTAAGCTCAAACTTTTCCGTACATTTCACCAAAACTTTTCTCTCCAGCTAAACGGGATAATTTACCGTTGCCACCATCTATCTCAATTTCCTAATTCGAACTTCTCGTGATCTTTTGTAATACGGCCTAGTCCTTTGTCATACAACTAAACTTCATTCACAGACAAAGGACAAGATGGCGGCAAGAGAGAAGCTAAGGAAATGGTATTTATAATTGAATTAATGAAATCACTTCGTTCGAAGGCGGGAAATTAGAAGCAGTCATTCTTTCAAAGAACACTTTTCAACAAACCAACACCAGCAAAGCAGGAATTATTTCTTCTGATACATTCCAGAAGGAAATGACGTTTAACATGCGTGGCGGAAGAATACAGAGGCTGTTTTTGAATCTTCTGTACTTGTCAGAGAACTGGAGAGTGAAAGGAAAACACGGAAAATATTGTCCTGTTAATTAATATAAATGTGTTTTCGAAAAAGTGAGTCCTGATGAATATGTAAATGAGTTTTCATTGCACTAATTCAGAAGGAAGGCAATTACTACTCGAGCTTATGCTTGATAAAATAGTCTCGATTAATACACCTGTGTTTCATGCATAAATTTGTTCGGCTGCGTTTTATTTTTGTGGGTAATTCAACGTTGAGTTTGTGCTTGTCATTTCCTTAGCTGACATTTTTAAAACTAATTAAATTTTCGTATCTTCATATCCAAAAGTTATGTATCAAAATTTTCTTAAGATATGTAAATTTATGACATCATACAAATTCTTGTGAAACTTCGATGTGATTTTAGTTACTATGTTGCCTATTATAATATATCTTTGAATGTAAATTTAGAATTTTTTAAATGTTAATGCCAAAGTTAGACTTGAATTATATTCTATGATAGGAATTACCATACATATCTAATTAAAATCTAAATTACTAAAAGATTTCTCTTATAATCATCTTTGACATATCTTGAAAACGAGATGAATACAAATTCCAAGATTAATGAAAAAGAACATGAAATATTATTACACATCTCTTTCTCCTTTAACTCATGATCCTTTGATCAAGTGTTCGAATCAAGTAACTTTATAAATTACTAAAATTTTCAAGCGACTGATATTTCGAATGCAGAATGAATGAAATACTAATCATTCTTTAATAAATAGAGAGAGAGAAAAAAGGAATGTTGAAATTATTAATAAACTACATCAGATAGAACTTTATTCGCTAACTTGTATAAAGGACTTCGTTTCTTTACATAAACTTTCATATTAATTCACATTCAAATTTATAGGTTCAATAGATAAAAGAATGAGTGCTCACAATTGTTTTTACATTCTCACTAAATTTATAGCCTTGAACCTTAAATATGAATCACGTGTGTACCTTTGAGTGCAATCAATCAATGTAGATAATTTTAAAAGCTCATGTGATGCTTCCATCGAACATAAGTTCTAAACAAATTCATAATATTCGATTATTTTATGTTACTTTTAATAATTGTTTCGTTCATATTATAATTCTATTTTGATTAATTATTTTTCACACATTGAAGAGTCTAATTTGTGCATTTTATTATAAAGGCTTCAGAAATTGAATTCTTTTGCTGAGTATGATAATTAAAGTTATAACGCATTATTTATATCTGCTATTAGAATTATATTAATTGCACACTTTTTAAAAGGTAAGAATTTTATTTTTAAATATAATAACTTATATCTTAAAAAGTCATTTGATTATTATAATTTGCTATTTTTTAAATTATCGAATCCTATATTCGTTGTTGTTTTTATAAAATCATTTTTGCTGTGTAAAATATTTTTCAACTTTTATTTGGATTTTCTTCTTTTGATTCCATCAAAAAATAACATAAGTTTCAAATTTCATTTTTTATATTTTCTTTAACACTTTGGTTGTCGCATGAATTACATACAATTCATATCTACTTTATAATTAAATTTCTTCCCACTATTCTTCTTAAGTAGCATTCTAATTAAGCAAATATGAGCATCTGTTTAGATAGATGTCGAGAATCGAAAAATTCCCCAATTCTTCAAAAATTTCTTTTTTTTTTGAATTCGACTATTTTAGTTTATTAAGCATCATGAAGTCCATGTAATAAAATACTAAATTTGAATTAACAAATAAAATAAAATGAGAACAAATAATAGAATGCTAATGCAATTGAATAACAAATAAATCATCTGTTATTCATATGAATAAAAAAATTGAATAACAAATACGAAATAACATTATAATGTAATCTCTACGGCAAGAATTTCATTCTTTTAATATCTACTGTATCAAACAGCAGAAATGCAATAATTCTCAATGATAACTATGCTTTTTGAAAATAATAAAATAATAGCTTATTAGGTTTGATAAAGTATACTTACAATAATTTTTTACTAGTTCAAACTCTTATATTAATTGAAATCTACTTATAAAATGTCACATTTTTAGAAAGAAATTTCAAATTTATTCCTTATTTAAGTAATGAGAATTAATGTCACACTTTGGATCTTCTGTTTAATAAATTTTGGTTCATAGACATTTTACTTTCTATTGTTTATATAATTTCATTTTTGCAGTATTAAATAAGTTTGCGTTTGAAATTTATTCCTTTTTCGTCTATTATGCGAAAGAAGTAAGGTAATTTTAACATTCATATTTTGGATGTTTTTTTTAAAAAAATACTAACAATTTACCTCTGTTGAATTCCGGTTATTTCAGGTCATTTACTAAATCTGTTAAACTCTGTGTAATCAAAATCTTTAGCTAGTATTTATAATAATATAAAGTATATAAAAATTGAAAATAAAAATGATATAGTAAATTAAAAATAAAAATAATACAGTAATAACATTAAAACAAAGTCAATATCAAAATAAAAATAAATAACATAAGAATAAATAATACACCAAGAGAAAACAAATAAATAGAAGACAAGAGATGTAAATTTTCTTTTGAGAGGATTGTCTGAAATTGAAGACAGATATGTAATAAGATATCAGTTATCATTTTGTGGATTTCTGATTCACAAATTTAACGTGAGTTCAATATTGTTATTAAACGGAATTGAATGAGCTTATCAGCGACTTAAAATATTAGTACTGATTTTTGAATAAGGAGAATTTACGATTTTAATTCTTGTAACTATTTATGAAAATAATCTTATTTTAACCCTTAACTGGGGACGTGCGGTCTGTGAGACCGCTAGCGATGGATTTTCTGTCCCCCCTATTCTATTTTTAGCTCAATTGAATGGATTGACCGTGTAGCTTCCTGTTTTGTAACCTTGAATACACGTGTACTTTTTCAACCGATTTCAGCAGATGCTTTTTAAAATAATTCAGTTATCTCTTCGAGCGCGGTCTCTAAAACCGCTTCTCCCTGTTAGTGTCCCAGTGATAAAAACGGCTTAGCAGAGGGCACTAATTCTTGGGCCCCGAAATATCATCCAGTTTACTGATCCTATTATGAAGAAGTGCTCCAGACACTTTTAAATGAAGCATAAAGAGATTTTAGTGATAAGAATAATTATACAGAAGAGTTTTTTCGATGAAAGTTCGCATTCAACTGATTTTGATATGTATGTTCAAACATAATTAATTTTTCTAGTCATAATGTATTATGAAAAATTTATAAAATATATTAATATGCCAAAAGATATATATACAGAATTTATAGATTGATTTTTGTACTAGTTCTTTACCTGTATGTTTAAAATGCCCTAGAAAACAGTGCTATGAAAGTCACACAACCCTAGAAAAAAACGGTCAATTTTACCCACTGTCATTCTTTTTTTATTTTTCATATAAATGTTGAATTTTACATTATATTGTCTTCTATATACCTTCATGTACTGTAAAAATAAATATGATTTAAAAAGTAAAAAGTAATATGCCTTTTCAAGATTATTATTTATTGTAACATGTAATTTGAGAAGAAAATGTATGTTCCAATGCATTTACTTTTTTCAATGACAATATATTTTGAAAATTTTTTAAAACATATCTATATATCAAGAAAAATATCTGCGCAATATATTGGCAGTTTTTCATACTAATACATTCATTAGAAAATTTAATTTGAGTGTAAATTAAGTGCGGTTTCGTAGACCGCACCTCCCCATTTAAGTCCTAAAATTTCACCTCCCCAGTTAAGGGTTAAATTGAGGACTTTGAAGTCCTTTCTTAATTGTATAAATATAATCAATTAATATATAACATAGAGATGTTGACAAAATTGCAAAAAGTTTACATCATGATAAAACTATTTTATTTTGCAGCATTTAATATTCTTCTATTGAAAAGAGAAATGTCCACAACGAAGTGAGATAGACGCAAGTGTTCGTAAACTTTGGTCTTCGGAATGTAGTATGATTTGTCGATTCAGCAATTTTTGAGAAGCTTGCAAACGAATTCGAGGCAGAGGAATATTTGTATTGAAAAAAAAAACCTTTTAAGGAAGGCAAAGTTGGCTGCATTGAAACTCAAAATATTTTCTCGAGAAGAAAGATTTACCACATACATATATTGGTTTAGCATTCTGGTTTGTAGAACTTCTAATTTTTACTGTCAGAAATCCTCTTTCTTTCTTTTATTGAGACTCAAAATATTTTCTCGGGAAGAAAATATATCGGTTTAGCATTTTAACTTGTGGAGCTAATTTTAATGGACGAAATCATCTTTCTTTCTATTATTAAAACTCACAATATTTTCACAGGAAGAAAGGTTTAGCATTCTAATTTATAGAGCTTATGATTTTTATTGACGAAATCATCCTTCTTTCTTTAATTAAAACTCATAATATTTTCTCGGGAAGAAAGATTTACCACATACATATATTGGTTTAGCATTCTGGTTTGTAGAACTTCTAATTTTTACTGTCAGAAATCCTCTTTCTTTCTTTTATTGAGACTCAAAATATTTTCTCGGGAAGAAAATATATCGGTTTAGCATTTTAACTTGTGGAGCTAATTTTAATGGACGAAATCATCTTTCTTTCTATTATTAAAACTCACAATATTTTCACAGGAAGAAAGATTTAGCATTCTAATTTATAGAGCTTATGATTTTTATTGACGAAATCATCCTTCTTTCTTTAATTAAAACTCATAATATTTTCTCGGGAAGAAAATATATCATATATATATTGTTTTAGCATTCCAATTTTAAGAGCTCCTAATTTTTATTGACAAAATCATCTTTCTTTCTTTTATTGAAACTCATAATATTTTCTTGAGAAAAAAAAATATAATATATATTGTTTTAGCATTCCAGTTTGTAGAACTTCTAGTTTTTATTGTCTGAATAATGTCTCTTTTATTGAATTGCAAAATAATTTCTCGAGAAGAAAGATTTATTACATATATATTAATTTAGCCTTCTGATCTGTAGAGTTTCTAATTTTTATTGACGGAATCATCTTTCTTTCTTTTATTGAAAATTAAAATATTTTCCCGAGAAGAAAGTAATATCACATATATTGGTTTAGCATTCCAGTCTATAATGCTTCTAATTTTTATTGACAGAATCATCTTTTTCTTTTCTTTTATTGAAACTGAAAATATTTTTTCGAGTAGAAAAATATATCATAAATATTATTTTAGTATTCTAGTATTTTTTATTGACTGAATCATCTTTCTTTCATTATATGTATTTGCAAGAAATATCTCATAATGCTCTCATATCTACCGTGCAAAATAAATAAAACACAAATAATATATTATTTGTTATTTATTATCATGTTTTTAAAAATGTAGAAAGAAAATAAAATCATTTATAATTTATTGAGTTTGAGAAATACCATGTAACCAAACTCTCTAATTGGATTTTAAAAAATGAGCATAATAACAAAAAAATGCAAATAATTATCAAGAAAAACACTGCAGATTATTTTTCAGAAATATCACTATCGTAATCGTGGGGTAAAAAAAAGGCTCTATGAATATTTCATTTTCTAATTAAAGTGTAGCATTAATTACGTGGGCAATAGGACATAAAGTGCCCCCGCCAAAAATTTATGCTGACATCCGAATTGACACGCGTAAACATCGTTATCGAAGACTCTTGTTTGCTATCGGTACCAAGATTTATTGTGTTATTAGGTTACTACGCAAAACTTGCAGAAAGCGATGATTGCGCGTTAAATTAACGAGGAGTGGCCCATGAAAAAAATTAAAAAAATGTTGGTAATTGGGATATTAATTGATGGTCCCTGTTATTACTGGGACGGTGATAATTTCGGCGCTTGTAACAGGATAACCAGATACTTGTTAATTAATCTTCATTTTGCTCAGGTCCACGGCACACCGCGTCAGAAAGAGTTACGCGCGGAGATTGTTGTAAAAATGATACTTTTATCTTGGCGGAGTTTTGGCGCAGGTTGAAAATCATTCGAGCTTGCAAGGTGTTGCTAAAAATTTTTGCATTCAGGTGATTAGAGTTGTTAACAGGGGGAAATTGCTGATGAAAGCAAAAACAGACTTCGTTCAATATTTTGTTGTTTTTTGGCGTTCATTTATTTTTGTGAGTTTTGTTGCTTTTCTTCACTTCATTTCATGTCTTATTTTTGATTAATTAGGTCAATGAATCGTTTAAATTGCTTGTAAATTTATACATGAGTTAACATTTAACAATTTTCGTATTTACCATTATTATGAGGTTCCAGTAAAAAGAAAACATTTGTGAAGTCTTCTAATTCAATATACTTTCTATTAGGTCAATTTTTTAAAAGGGACAAAACATTGATTTTAAATTTATTAGCTTACTTAATTTCTCCTTTCTCTTTATTCATTGTATCAAAATTTTGAAAATTTCAAACTTTTGACACAATGAAGTTTTTTAGTTCACCAATATAGTTTTTTGCAGAAGTTATTTAGATTTTTATACACAGTGATAAAGAAATTTATTCGCAAATAGCAACTTGAAATAATCTTTTCTGCTTTCTCAACTTAGATTCATTTACATCTATTAACATGCGAGTAATTTTTTTTTAAATTTACTTTCTAACCCAGGAGAATTTTATTTGAATGTTAAGTTACTATGCTAATTAAACATTCTAAATTAAATTCGAAAAATGTCTCGAAAGAATATGTCCCCATAAATATAATTGACGTTTTGTGATAAAAATTTAGCTTATAAAATAATTTATCCAATACTTAGAGTCAACGTGTCATCATTCAAAGAGAAATAATTAATGGTTATTAAAGTATATGATAATGTCGAAGATGAATTTTTCTAGAAAATTTATAAAATACTGATATTTTGAATTTTTGCATCAAATAGGTTAAAAAACACCTCTGATGCTAAAATATACTCACTAAAAATCAAAAAGGATCGTAAAGTGGAAGAAATTGAGTTTTCCAGTTAAAAAGAAACATAAGAAAAAAATCAATGAACTTAAAATTTTATTAAATGATTTCTTTCAAATTTTGCAGATAATTTAAAAAATATATTACATAGTCTTCGAACTAAGAAGTAAGTTGTATTAATAACATACAAATCATAACATAGTCATAAACATACAAATTACAATTCAATAATGCATATCTAACTCTAAAACAATCTAAGTTGAATAAGCTTAATAACAAAAATTAGAAAGTATAATATTTATCATTTTTGTTTCAATATAAAATAGGAAATTAGTATTGAAATAATTTTATAATTGATAATGCTTATTATTTTAATGTTAATTGTGCTTAAATGTTTTTGATACAAATTTATCCCATCATATATATCAAAGGCTAGAGTCAATATAACACTTATCAGAACTCTAAAGAGAAACATTCAGTGATCCTCGAATGAAAAATTTCGTTTATTTATCAGTCAAAGAAATATATGATGTAAAAATTTCCAAAGTTAAGATGCAGGGAAAGCTAGAAGGATGGTATACATTATTAACATAATTAAATGCCGTATTATAATTCAATTTTAATCAGGCGACATAATCACTATGAGATGTAAAAGTAATAAGAGTGCAAAAAATACAAACAGTTGTCATAACACACGTAAAAGTCTATGTTCGAAATAAATCTAAGGTCAGAAAATTTAATGAAAGTATTTTAAAAGAAAAATTTTATTACTATACAAAAAAGAATAATTTTACATTTTAATTATTTTTTATTTTTTTATCTTTAATTTATAATTTATTACCATAAATAATATAGAATCTTAAAATATTTTTTTTTCTGAATTCCATTACTAAGCCTTATTACTAAATGTATCATGTCTAAGTGTCATCGTATGAATTCAAAATTACATCATGTCTAAGTTTATCGATTAATTAATAATTAAAGGTTGAATACATTAAAATTGTGTATTGACATTGAAATAACGTTTACAGTATTTAAAATTTCTGTCACATCAGAAAAATATTGTAAAATTTGTGACAATTTTTTTTAATTTACAAATAAGAAACATGCCACTGTAAAGAAAAAAGTAAGAAAACCGGATTAGAAAAAAAAAAAAAATGACCATTTTTTACTGGGTTTTGTGGCCGTTCCTATGAAAACAATAGTCGAAAGAGGAATATTTTTATTCTAATATTGACCCACTCTTTGTATTAAAGGATCAATGAAATAAAACGGCCTTTTAAAGTCATAAAGTCACGGATACTAATTTATTCGTATATTATTAAGATGAACCAGTTCGCTGATATAATCCATCGATAAGATCACCTGATGTTATCTTTTAACGGTGTTATCTATCCGGACTAATTAGAGTTTGATTGGATTGTCAGAACTAATCAACTCTAGACCAAACTGATGACGAATTAACGTTCGATTATATGGACTATATTGAAATTGAAGGGCTGATCCAGAATTTGGATCCAATGGTGTTGATCATAGTCAATTATTCATAGTAACTAACTGGATGCCCGCGTTTGAGCGACCAGCGGAATTGAACCATTTTTAATTGAAACGCGATAAATTAGTAGCGATTTTACGAAAATCCCACGCGATTGATTTCTGTTGCATTAATTTGAATAAAAGAATTCGCCCATGATCAATTAAGAATTCCTTTATTATTTTTTTATTTATTTTTAATTTTTTACAACATGCTTCTCAATCAAGTTGGGAAATTTAATTTTGGTACAGCAGTCTTCATTCATTTCATTCAATGAACAGAACTACATAATCTGTGGGTCAAGCAATTATTTACTAAAAACAAATGAAGAGTTGAGTAAAATATTTTATTATTTAAGTAATGTAATTAAATAACTTCCAATGATGTCATGGAACCAGTATAAACTAGTTTACTAATCTATATCTACTACTGAAATGTTTTAAAAGTTTTTTTTTTTTAATTTAGGCATTTAACCAAATGTTTAATTCTTTTTAACTGAATACATTTAATCCATTCAAGAAAATTTCTCCTAATATTTTTAATTTTAAAAATATCTTAGTTTAAATGAATGCAGTAATCGATTTTAGGAAATGCGTTTGGTTTCATTTCCGAATTCTTCATGTATCATTTAAGCCATTAATTTATCATATTTACATCCCAGACCTGATGAAATGCTTTTGATATTTTTAGTGTCTCACATCGTTCTCAGCCGTCTTCTATTTTGAAACAAAATTTGAAAAGAAAGTCTTCGCCTTATAAAAGAAATTGCTCTTTTCAGAAGTTCAGTCTTTTACTGCATCTCGTTCTAGAATAACTACTTCCTTTTATTGAGTCAAAATAATAATGAAATATTTTACTAATCTATTGCTACTATTGAAATGGTTGCATTTCTACTTTAAAAGTTTTTTAAGGGAGTCATTTAACCAAAACTGCCGTAAATGTTTAATTCTTTTTAATTAAATATATTTAATTTTGTTAATTAGTTCAAGGAATTTTCTCTTAATATTCTTAATTTTAAGAATACTTTATTTTAACCTAATGCAGTAATCAGTTTTAGGAAATTCGTTTGGTTTTATTTCTGAATTCTTCATGTATCCTTTAAGCCATTTATTTATCATATTTACATCCCCAGACATGATGAAATGCTTTTAATCTTTTTAGTGTCTCACGCCATTCATAGCCGTCTTCTATTTTGAGACAGAATTTTGTAAAGAAAGTCGTCACCGCATAAAAGAAATTCCTCTTTTCAGAACTTCGGTCTTTTACTGCATCTCATTCTTCCTTTTATTGAGTCAGAAGCGATTAAAATTCAATGAGGCGGCAACGAGAAAAAGCTTTGCCAATCTCATCCGGTCGTAGCCCAGTCGATGACGATTACATTGCTCAACGATACGATACAAATATGGGACAAATTATTTACACTTAAGCTATTTTCACGTCATCTCAAACCGTTTTTCAGTCTGATGAAGTTCTGCCGTTTTATTTCTTCTTCTTTCTGACTGGTGCGTTCCAATCAAGCCGTGTGATTACTGAAGTTCCCCAAAATAGATTCTGGAAATGTATCTCAGGATATTTTTAGTATCTTTATGATTAAGAAGCAAATAACTCTTTTTGTATCTTCCAAGAAGTAATTGGTATTGCATGGTTAACTTTTATAAATAACTAGATTTACGTGTAGTTTAATAGTGCTCTTTGATGAAATGCTTTATGAATAGAGTTCTTGATGGTAGTTGATTAGTTGATTCAGAGATGATCTGGGAAATATTGAAGAGTTAAAATTAGAGCTAAGTTTTCAGTAATTTTGAAATTTTTTCTTTACATTAAACAAGGAATAAAAGAAAATAATCTCAGGGCTAATGCATTCTGAAATAAAATTTCAAGATAGACAACTGATAAAGAAGTTCCGTCAAAGTATGATAAAATAATTTTTAATCATAATTTTAGAAACTGCGAAATTTATATGCGGTCTGATTGCGGTTTTATTTAAAGAAAAGTCTTATGAATAAAATGTATTATATTGGTTGTTAAGTCGATATAATACAGATAAGTTGAGATGATCTTGGAAATATTGAAGAATTAAAATAAAAGTTACGTTTTGCAGTAATTTTGAAAAAAAATTTCTGTACATTAAACAAAGCACAAGCAAAAATAATCTCATGAGCTGATAGATTCCAAAATAATATTTCAAGATAGTCAGCTTATGAAGAAGTTCTATTAATGCATGATGAAATAATTTATATCTCTATTTTTATAAATTGCCAAATTCATATCTAGTCTGATAGTGTTTTTATTTAATGAAAGATTTTTGAATAAAGTTTCTAAGTTTTGAATAAAGTATTTAAACAAAAAAAGTTTTTGTTGGTCGTTAAATTGATACAAAAATCAATGGTTAGTTGCTATAAAGTCCAATTTAAATTAATTAATTTTATGTAGCCAGAAAAATTAGAAATATTTAATGTAAAATAATCCACTGTTTTTCTTTTCATCCCATTTCTTAACAAATTCTAACCTGAAAAACATTATTTATGTTAATAAGTTAATTTTCTCTACTTTTGGAATGTTTCTTAAGAGGCATTCCAAAAAAGTTCCAACAGTTTTTCAGTAATTAAATTTCATATAAAAACAGTAAAAAAAAATGTTTGTTGTAGAAACCTTTAATTTAGAGTTAATCGCAAGTATTATTCAATGAATTTTTTGCACTCGGATTCTCAGTTATCATTCAAACGCTGCATCATTTAAATATTTTATTTGTTAATTTTTAAAAAAAAATGATTGTTGAAAATACTTTGCAGAAGGGTACATTACATATATTTATATTTTGCTGCAATAAACAAGTCCATGTATTAGGTGAATAATTTTGCTTCGAATTACTTTTCCGTGTGCAAAGGGTTAACTTATTTATAAATAATTGTATTTAGCAGTGAATTCAAATAAGGATTTGGAAAGAAATACTAAATACAGTTAACAATTTTACGTTTTGATTAGCATTAAATTTTAAGATACACTATATATTCTACATCATACATCGAATTGAAATATTTTACCCCGTCTACATCTTAGATACAGATACAGGATAATTTCAAATGTTTACTTTTTGATTCGGACATAAGTAAGCAGTCAGAGACCATGTTCTTCCATGTTTATAACGCATATTTGGAAATGTTTTATATGTAAATAATATTTTTAGAATGCCTATTTTCACATTAAATAAGACCCTA
Organism: Argiope bruennichi; assembly: GCF_947563725.1. Lineage (NCBI taxonomy): Eukaryota > Metazoa > Arthropoda > Arachnida > Araneae > Araneidae > Argiope > Argiope bruennichi. The sequence goes on from NC_079158.1 coordinate 123,540,483, forward strand.
AACATTACTACTGGGGCAAATGGTTTCGCATCATTTCGGAACAAGTCTATTTTGGGACAAATCTCTTAATTTCGAACTTTTGCCAGATAACGGGAGCGAAACTTGCCATTCCTCTTCCATAAATTTCCACATTTCGTCAGCAGAAAGATGTTTTTCTTATAAAATCAGACTGAACATGCACCGAACCCAAAAACACGACAGTTCTTCCGTGAAATCCGGTTCCGAATCTGAGTTCCAAAGCCAAAACCTTACTTCTAAGTCACTGTGACACTAAGGCTAATGAATTCAGAAATAAAATTTCAGGATTTCAATCGATATTTTATGACAAAATTATTTGTCTTGAAATTAAATTCATAGAAACTCAAAATGTGGATGAAATGGAGCTGCTGTTAATATGTAATCTCTAAAATATTTCATTTTATAATGAAATCCTTTGATTTCACAAAAAAGTATTTTTCAGAAGTATTGCGGCAAAATTCTCAGAATAGATTTCATATTAAAACTATTATGAAAAAAAAAGGAAATATCAAATGGGATTTGTCATTTTCTTGGAAACTAAGTTAAAAGAATGAATTTTAAGCCCAACTGTCTGTCTATGCAGACATTATCTCCGAAAATATTTTTATCTCCATGCAAAAGTAAACACTATTTTTCCTAACCCTAAAGGTTTTAGTAATTCTCTTTTCAAAAACCCAATCCAGATATTGCATTTTATTTCCAATCTCATGACTGTTCGGCGAAATCATATTTCTTTCTGGATATCATATCGGTGTCAATTTAACGTTTATTTTCTTTCTATCACAAAAGGAAAGAAGAATCTTTCCGTTCCTGATCCAATATTATATTTCCTTTTAAGAATCAATTTTCCCAATTTCCTTTATCAGAAAGGTTTGTTTATCGACATTTTATTCCGCTGAAAGCGACGAGGGAAGGAAAACATAATCTCTGTATTAAAAAAAAAACGATACTGTTTTTTAATACCCCATCTTTAAGATTACGCTGAAGGAGAATGGCAATGAAACAAAACTGCGTTTTCAGACAAGGTACGGGATTTCTTTTTCATTGTGTGTCAGAATTCCGTCGGTTTGGTGGAAGATTTGGAGACGCTTTTACCATTGAATCTCGAAATCCCTTAACGGGCAGATTATCTTGCTAATCCGCGGATTATTCGGTGGTCACGATCCGCTAATTGCATCACGAAATCAGACTTTCATAAATGGATATTTTCTGTTATTTCAAGAGTGGATCATGATTAGAATGCGTTGTGTTGGTAGCTAAAGTATTACAATGAGCTATGGTAAATAGATTTAAAGCTTAATTTCATTTTCAAAATAAAAGTTAGTTTCATTTATAAAGTAAGAATTTCGTATACATTGCTTAGATGATGAGCAGTTTGATGTACTTCGAATCATCAATGAGCAAAAGTTTGCTTTTTGTTTATTTCTTTTCTCAATTTCTCTACTGACTTCTTTCTCTTTCGTTTGCTATAGAGGTTGTATTCTCCACTATGTGATTCAAGCCGTTATTTGGGCCGCGGTTTCCTAGTGGTAAAGTCTCGGCTGCGGAACTGGTGCTTTTCAGGTTTGATAACCGGTTCCACCAACGCACCGTCGTGTAAGCAGGTCTGGTGCATGTCAATCCCGTCAAACGTCCTCCTATTGATGTAGTGTGAAAGTTTGGAGAGGGTGTACCAGCTCAGGTGTCGTCTTCGTCATCCGACCTGGCTCAAAATGACGAGGTCAGTCCCAAAATGGCCCTAGTGTTGCTTTAAAACGGGACATTAATATAACAAAACTAAGTCAAACCTCTATTATTATTTAGATTACTTTAACAAGTAAGAATAACTTTATCTTTTTGAGCAAACTCATTTTCGGAATGTTAACATTTTTTAACCAGCTAATTAATTATTTGTATTATACACTGTTATTGTGGGGATTTTATTTACTTTTCAGTCAACTGATTGATTATATCAGCTTGATTTCTTATATACCAAAAAACAAATAAACGGAAATGCGCTCCAACATTTCTTAGTATATTTACTTTACAATATCCAGACCATTACAAAGAATTTAATTGATTTATATCAATTAAATTTGATTGATTTACATCAATAATTAATTTACATCCATTTTAATTGTAAAATAATATTATTATATAGAATGAAATATTAGGCAAGGGAATCACACAAAGAATGACTGTCTGTCTGGAGTTTGTGTTCACAAAGCGAATTTTCAACATGGGCTCTCTTTCTCTTATTTAATAAGCGAATTGCTGATAGCTAGTATTGTTAATTGTGACAGATGTAATTCTTTGAACTTATTTTGGAAGTGTTTTGATATTTGTCTTTTTTTTTTTTTTTTTTTTGGAATACTCGGGAAACATAGCTTAGTTAGTTTGTTTTTTATTACCGAGCATTTTTGCCATCTATCAACACACAATCACCGAACGATTCCTGTAACTGTGTTAGTTCTAGATAGTTTTTTTTTCATTAGAATTGTTAAAAAAATTATTTGCGATTCAATTTGTATTTTCTTTCTGCAAAGAATACTAAACTTAACGAATAAATTAGAAAATGAATCAAAGACATGAAATATTACATAAAACATCCAGCATTTTTTCAATAAATACATTAAAAAATAAATAAAATAAAATAATTTTAAAAAATGAACAGTGTTTGAACATATAAAATGAATCCTTACATTTTCTTTAATTATTTAATTGTCAGTTTTAGTAATCCTAATCTTTTGTATGTGTCTTTAGATATCTTATGCATAGTGAGCTTGCTTCTTTTGTAGAAGGCAAGACCACTTTTTTTTCAAAATCAATCGTAAAATTTTATGAAAGAAAAACTTGTTAATTCTTACTATACAATGTATATCCTCAGAATACTTAGTAGATGTTTAAAAAGATACTCCCTATAGTAAATTTTAAAAATTGTCAATCCATTATAATATTATTTTAATGCGTAGAATCATTAAGAATATTTAAAGGAATATTTTTTGCCTAAAGTCATTTATAGATCTAAAAATAAATTTGCATTTTATACAAAACGTTAACAATACTTAACGAGCATATTTATTTTCTAATTTTGGACAAATATTTGTCCTGTCACATGCGTAGGTCGTAAATACGCGTTATGTTTGGATTATCGATAATATAAAATTTCGAATTACCAAACAAAATTTAAAAATTGTCAAGATTATGAGTTTTTATTAACATCTTCGATAGATTTATTAAATAATATGTTTTATTAAGAAATGAATTGTACCTTGTTAGCAATCTCTTCCAAGTCCTTTTAAATGCTACAATTTTTAAAAATATTCACGTGTTTTGATATTTTGAGTATAAATAATTTTTTTTCGAAACTGGAAATGAAATTCACAAAGCTAAAGAAACTATATTAAAGCTTTGGATAACTTTTTATAAAAAAAAATCTGAATATTATAAAGTAATTAGGCAATTTAACAATGATCATATAAAAATCCATAACTATGAATCTTCTAATATATTTTGTTATTTTAAGATCGTAAAACTATTTAAAAATTAAAAATATTCTATTGTGCAAAATCTGTGATTTTTTTTAAAATTGGGCATATCATATTACCTTAATTTTTTAAAGAATAATTTAAATGAATATTCAATTGAATGCCTTAAAATTAATTAAATAGAAAGCGAATATTTTATTATTTCTCACATAATAATCGATTGTTGCAAAATTTTTTTATCATATTTTTGCTGAGCATGGCTCTTTTCTAAATAAAATAAAAGATAATAACCTAACAGCCCTGTCATACTCTATTAGGAACTTCTTTTAACGTGCAAAGAATTATAAGTTTTTAGTTTGTTTTTTATTTATATTTTCAAAAAAATTGGCAAAGAAGCATAGAATGCAGTGTTAAAATGATTGTACTAACCTATGGATGCCACTTCCTATTTCCATAATCATCAGTTAGTAACAGAATTTTTAAGAGGAAAAGTTTCCTTTGGAAATTCTGTGAAATCTCAGTTAATTTATTTGTCAGTGATTTTCATTTAATCACTAACCTCAAGAAACGATATTTTAATTTTTATGGAGATATTTTTGCTTCAAAATAAATTTTAATGAGAATTTTGAAGAGAAATTAGACAACTCTGATGGATTTTTTAAAAATGATTTTTTAATTAATTTTGTTCGATTACAAGCCTGAAAGATGATATTTTAATTTCTTTCAAGATTCTTTAGTTTTTAAACTAATTTTCCTTAAATCTTTAGATTAGATAAAATAGACTAGATGAAAGTTTTTTTTAAAAAAAAAATGTATTCATTTTTCTTAGCATTCAATAAATTATTTTCATCAATTAAAAATCCGAGGTATACTGAAAGATTAATTAGCTAATCTTATTGTAAAAAATTCTTAAAAAAGATTCGCGGAATACTGAAAAGTTAATTAATTCTCTTTATTATGGAAGCATACTTAAAAAATACACTCCACTGCATTTTTTAGTAATTTTTCCACTAAACTTGAATAAATTATTCTCATTATTTAAAACGCTCATGCCGCATTGAAAACTTAATCGTCCCTGCATAGAAATGCTCACAACAATCCAGCGACATCACAAAAATCGCCGTAATCCTTTTTTTAGTCAACGGCAGTTAAATAATGAGGCAATAAATTTAAGAACTCGTCTTTAATCGTCTTAAACACAATCTCCCGTGTCGCCCAGAATGTATAGTTCCAGAATCCAGACGCAAAAGAGGCAGAAACTAACGACTGCGAAATTACGTTTTTTTAAAAATAATTAAAGACACCTTTGGCTGGAGGTCTAAAATAACTGGTCTTATCATTTTAAATGCCCGCCATACATTTGCCATTTAATCAGGTCTCGCCTCCCCAAAGCCAACAACAGCAACAAAAAAGACGCCAAAGAAAGTTTTTCCAACGGCTACATTGAAAAATAATAGACCTCCATCCTCCCATGAGTTCCGTAATTACGCCAACTCCCCGTAGTTTATTGCAAGCAACACTTTAGGCGTCCTCCAGTGAAAAACTACGGGGCCCATAAATGTCTCAGAGGAGGAAAAAGCATTTCATCAAGGCCTTGATAAACACCATGATAAATTTGAATGCTTCGGTATGCATAAAGCTTTGGCTTGATTACTCCAAAAAACCCGTTTTTCTCGCCAGCTTTTCTGCTTTTTTTAAAAGCAAAAATAAGAGGAAGATGAAAGAAGGAAGCCAAAAAAGAAATAAAAAAAGATTTAACCTCAGTGAGTAATTACAGAAATGACCCGAGAAAATATCCCTTCTAAAAGTTCGAACGTTTTCAATAAAGGAAGGCAAGGGAGGGTTTCGGTTTAGTTTAATTTGGAGAGTTAACGACAGAAGGGGTGTGAACTCCATGCGCACAGAGGGGGAGGGTTTTCGGAGCAGTCCATCGTATTTATTGGACACGGGGGAGTAATGGATTTTAAGTTCGGCTTGAGATATGCGTTTGGGTAAAAACTAAATTTTCCTGGAAGCTCTAAGTCCCAGGTTAGTTGGTAGTATTGCATTGCTTAATTTACTGCATTGCAAAGTGTCTTTTTTCGTACCAACGAAGCGCTTGGAAAAGTTTTAATTCTGATGAAGTATTTGGTTTTTGAAATGGATGGTACATAAAGAAGAGCTGAAATTCAAATGATTATGTTTATTTGTTTTCCTCTGTTTCTATCCATTTGGGTTCAAACTGTAATGAAGGTGGGTTTTTTTTCCTCAATAAAATAATAGGGCGATTGGATTTCTGTGATATTTTTCTTCCTTTTTTTGCAGTAATCCAGTTCTTTCATTACAGACTTTATTTCATAGGTCTTAAGAAGCTCATTAGAAAATGAATGAGGCAAAAGGTATGTGAATTAATGTAATTTACATTTATATTTAAAGTTTTAGTTCTATAAGCTATTTGGTTTCAAAAAAGAATTTTAACATGAGTTAGGTAAAGAACAATCGTAGATAATGTTTTTGTGATTTCTGCCGATTTGATTCAAATTACAATAATTTATTTTTGTCTGAATATGCGGATATAAGCAATTTATTACCTTTCGCTCGATTTTTCATTGCAAGTTCTACGCTTCTGTATAATTTCTAAAATGTTTTTATTTGTAATAATCGTAGATAAATGTTTCAACTATTTCTATACTATTCAAACTATAATGAAATTTTATTATTCGCAGAAAAAAAAATACCCACGTCGTGATTATTTTCTTCCCGGTTTATCCCAGCTTCTACGCAAGTTGTCCAAAAATACGAAATCAAACTAGATTACCTATAAATTTAGCAAATTTATAGGTAATCGGGCTGACAAAAACCTGCCATTTTTCATTTCTCTGTACTTCGTATACGAAAAAGTATTATAATCGTTAAAAAATTCGCACTTGAGATTTTAACGAATTTCTACTTTTTAGACCTACTTAAGTTCGGAAAAAAAAAAAAAAAAAAAAAGACCTTTATACCTAAATTTTAGATTTTTGTCAGAGAAAATCTATCTGAACAACTGTTCGAATATAATTTCAACACGATAACTGCATTAAATTGGTTCGCAGATTTAACATCAAATTCTGCATAGGATTTTATGAGTACAAGTGGTGTTCTGCGTCAAATTTTGGTTTCAATCGACTGGAAAAAACGAGCCTAAAATGCAAATTCAAGTTTCGGATATCAATAATTGCATGCCGGAGATGAATCGCCAAAAAAAATCTGCAAATAACTACTGTTAATGTCTACTCAATTCATTAAAAATGCTTTAAAATAAACCGACTACATCGAATATGACTTTCTCTAAATACATAAAAATTTAAGCAGCACTTAAATATATCCGCAAACTTCTTTTGCCATTGAAATTATTTAATTATCAATGTCTTTTCCAACGTGATGAATTTGCGTGTTTTGCAAATAAAATATCATATTTTCAAAAACTCATAACAAAAGTAACAATAATGAAAAATGAATTGCTTTCGTAATATATACTCAATTCAATAACAAAAATTGTATTTCAATACAATTTAAATTTTTATATTGAACATAGATTTCAATACAAATAAATTGAAATAGCATTTAAGACTGATTGCGAATCCTTTTTCTTTTAAAAATTCTTTCAAAACGTTTACTATAGTGATGAATTTGATTGTTCTTCAAATAAAATATTACATTTTCAATAATAGATAACAAAAGTCAGTATAATGAAAAATTAATTGCTTTCAATTCAACAGCAATAATCGCATTTGAATAAAATTTTAATTTTTATATTGAAAATAGATTTCAGTACATAGCAATAAATTAAAGCAATTAAATATACCCGCAAACTTCTTTAATCATTGAAATTTCAATGCTTTTTCCATGGTGATGAATTGAAGTGTTCTTCAAATAAATATTACATTTTCAATAAATGATAGCAAAAATTTGTGAAATGTAAAATTAATTGCTTTCTTATTACATATTCAATTCAATAAAAAAAATCGTATTTGAATAAAATTTAAATTTTTATATTAAACATGGATTTCAGTATATAGCAATAAATTGAAACAGCACTTAAGACTAACCGCTAACTCCCTTCCCTTTAGAAATTCTTTTAACTTTCAATGCCTTTGCCATGGTGAAGAATTTGAGCCAACTTTTATTCAAGGCTGCTCTCCAACAACCAAGAAAAGTTTTTCCCCTCCAGAATGGGATTCAAGTTTCTTACGATCCTCGTCGAATCTTTTTAATGCAAGTTCCTTAAGAAATAAATTGAACAACAACCGTTCTTTAATGCGAAGAGAAATGTTTAAGTGCAACGGAACAACGGCCATTGTTTGGCAGCAGCCCAAAATGCTCTGAAGAACATCATGAGAATTGGGATCAATGTCTAACCCACACCTGACATTGATTCGTTATAAAATGGCGACTCCTGGGAAAAAAAGGGGCTTTAGAATGTTTTAAATGGGAACACCAACAATAAAGTATAGCTTGTAAACCGTAACTTGGAGTTAAGTCAAGCATACGAATTGAAAAAAAGCGCGCTTAAATAAAAAGCTTTTTTACGTTGTTATTGCATTAAAGTATTGAAGATGTGTTTTTATATTGCGTTGCAGTAAACATAACTTTCTCATTAGGTACTGCGTTTAAAATTTTCATTTTTAGGCTACTTTTTTCCCACCGCAACAGGATTATACTTGTTGTATTTTGTGTTTAAGCTTTTAAATAAAAATATTTATATCAATTAATGTTGCTTTTATTTTCCAGGATAAGCTTTCTTTAGAGAAAAACTAATTTGTTTATAAAATAACTTGGATTATCACCTTAATGAAAATAAAATATTTTTTAAATGTGAGGACTTTCTTTTGTGTGAGAAGTAAGAATAAGGAAACAGGATGATTTTCAAATAAGTGGGAGGGTTTTTCGTGTTTTTTTCTGGCAAATCTTGATTTTGTGTCAAGTATTTTTATTTTTCATTACTTGTATTTCCATGAAATTCTTCTTAAACTGGAGGAATTTGCTTTTCTTCTTTTATCTCTACTTCATATTATTAGCCTTTTTTTTTTTCATGAAATGCCGTCTTCTTTATGTCTTAAATTCTTATGGTATTCTTAATAGTTTTTATAATTTTTAATTTATTCTTCAGCTGCGTTGTTATTTATTAATTCTTTCGAATAAATTAATTTTTAAACCAAAGATGGTTTTAGAGGAAGCATATGGCATATTTTTATTAACTTTTATACATATACAAGATTTTATACTTCTTGTTGTTTGATGTAGGATAATATAAAATTGAAGCTAAAGATTCAAAGACTTCTTCAATGACATCGATTAACTTATTCAAGACTAAATATTACAACCTTATTAATGAGCACATTTAATAGCAGATAAATTAATTAAAGATCCTAAATTTTCCATAAAAGAAAACTGTTTAAGTTTCATTTGAAAAATAAATTGTACATTCTTTAAAGCAAGAAATTATTGTATTTCATTTCTAAGCTTCATTATATATATATATATATATCATAGGTTTTATAGAACCATACATCTTTATAATATTCTTAAACCCGATAAGTTTCGTAGTAGTATTAATGATAATTAGTGATCATATCCGTGAAACAGCGACGAGTAGCTGTTTGTAGGTGAATATTGGTACTGATGCGAATGCCATTATAATTTCTTTCTGAAAAGCCATAGTTGATTTCCTACAATGATCAAAATTTAAAGTTCTAAAATCGGTAGGTAATTTAACCAATCTTACTTTATTGTCATATTTAGCGTGTCACATGCTAATTCTAAAAGTTCTAATATTTGTAATTAAACACAGTACCACATACTGCAAAAGTAACTCAATTGAGTTTCGATAAAAAGTCGCAAGTATTATTTGTCAAATTATATATGTATTTTTTGGGGCGAAATCTACACACCACCAAGCTTTTAACGTTTACAAGGTGTAAAACGCTATAAGCGAGAAAGTAAATTTAGTTGAATTATTTTGCTGAAAGGAAAATCAACACATCTGATAATCAATGCATTTAAAGCATACAAATTTTTATGTAGGAAATGCTTTGATACAAAAAAGAATATTACATTGCACCAAATTCTTATATATATATATATATATATATACAAAAGTATTAGAATCAAGTTAATAGGAAAAACAAAAAATCAAATAAAAATTAAACCAAAAAATTATAAAAAATATAAAAAAAGAATCCGGCCTGAAGACTTTTTCAAGGGTCACCCTCAGGCAGGGATTCAAAGAAAGGGATTTTTTCTGTGAAGAAATACAGACATTGTCTAATAATGATTCCTCGTGACCCGAAAATCCCCTGAAATTATGCTCAAGAGATATACCATTTTAACAGAAAGGAAATATAAAACAACAAATTAGAAGAAATTAACCACAACAAAGTAAAAATACAATAACAAAAATAACAATAAAAACAAAAATAGCACTAAAATTAAAAATTAAAAATGAAAAGGCCAGTACATACCATTAACAGTCAAGGAAACTTTAAACTATCGATTGTGATTCCCTGTTTTTAAAAAACTAGCGGTAAATTATGTAAACAGATGTAGGCACCCAGCGCCATCTATTGAGTGATCCAATATGCAAGGAAAGTTCTATTTTTATTTAAGCCAAAGGATTAATCCCAAACCATACCTTGTTTAATTAAAAAATTGACATTACAGTAATTTCTAGGAAATTCATTTTTAATTAAATTTTTTGGTGAATTGAGTGGTGAACCAGTGGTGAATTGAGTAGTCGGAAGCGACAGAGAAGAGTGGTCGTGGACCAGTGGAGTCGTCGTAGTTGTGAGTCGACGGTGAATTGAGTCGTGGACCAGTGGAGTCGAAGAGTAGTCGGAAGCGACGGCGAAGAACTCGTCTTCCAGGGACTAGCGGAGCAGCGACGGAGTAGAGCTGCTGTGTATACTGTTGTATGCGGCTGTGTATGCTGCACGTCTCGGCTGAAGATAATCGTCTTCTGTGCTGTATATAGTTGTCGTCTTTGTGCTTTCCTGTGTGTCTTCGTGTAAATAAAAGTCGTTGTTTTATTTTCTTCTGCCGCCTGGTGATGGAGCGTTCTCCACACCATATAACTCCCACTATCCAAACGAACCCCGGGAAATTTCGTAACAATATATATATATAGGGAGAGAGAGAGAAAGATTCCATGACATTTAATTTTATAAATTGAAAGCCTTTACAATTATCTACAATTTTACGAAACGCAACCCTCTTGTTGCATCAAATGGAAAACTCTAATACCTTTCTGCGCTTTATCTTTATCTCTACATATGAAAATGTTATGCTGAGCTAGTACGCATTTCTATTTTCAATGCATCTCAAAAGGCGTACCACAGCACGTAAATCCTTGAAACGCATACGAAGTTCATTGACGAGTCTTGAGGTAATAATTAGAGGGATCATTTCTTGTTTTGAAAGATTATCAGACCTTTCATTGATTAAGAATATTTTAGATACACTGAAACACTGCAAGTAATTTGATTTTAAATTTCAAAATGAAAACGAGGGTGATACACAATATAAAAAATCAACAGCCATTTTGAACGGTAATATCTAGAATCGTAAATCTCTCAACAACAATTTGATTAGTTTGTTTCTAATATATTATATTTTTCTTCAGTTATATGACTTCCATCAAATCTCAGCACATAGGGTTTATTGGAATTATACGTTTTGCATTTATAAGTTCCGTATTTTTTTATGTTCGTAGTTAGAAAAAATAATGAGCATGGAAATAAATGCATGTAACTTATAAATTCTGAAATATGTAACTCAATACGCTTTTGAAGAATTCTATAAGCAAATGTGAATCCATGCCAAGCACTAACCGATTAAAATTTTTTGAATAATTTTCTTTCATTTGTGAATGAAATATAAAAGTTTAAGCAATCTTTGCCCGAAACAGACATCCAAATAACCACAAGTTATTTTGATTTTTTTAAAGAACAAAAATATCCTTATAGTAATGTATATATAAAAGAAACATCAGGTTTATAAAATAATTTACGAAAGATTTGTTGTGTCTTCTAATTCAAAATTTGAATTCGCATAGCTAAATCATTTTCTTTTCTGGTCCATTTTGTTCTATGAAAAATATTTATGAAATAAATAAACAAAATAAAATATTATTAAAAAAAGCATAAAGGATATCTTGTGATGGTGTGCGTAGATTTTTTTTCTTTTTTCGTTGAGCTTCGTCAGTGTAGTTTGCTTGAATTTATAAAATATTCTTTATTATTTCAGAAATAATATAATTATTAATTTATATGTACCTATATATGCGTTAAATAATTTAATAGTAGATATTTATTTCTATCTCTTTCTCTTTCTTTATATATATATAAATATAAAATAAATATAGGAAGATAAAGAAATATGTGATACTATTAGAAGTTTTATTATTTATCGACAGATAAAAACTCAGGCTTGTCATTTGTTTTCGGTAAGTTCATACTTTTCTTGATCAATGCAATCATCAAATTTATGCTTTGCTTGTGTAACAATTTACAACGTAATAAATTCCCTTGAAGTCACTTAGTTTCAGTATTTTAGCTTTCTGTAATTTTTTATTGTTTATATCTCAAATTTATTTGGAAGAATCTTCATGATTAAGCAGCAACAGTAAACAAATGCGACGTTTATATTAAGTTTATCAAATAAACAGAAGGGTACTATGGTTATGAAAATTTATTACTTCATATTTTCAGAAAACTCATCAGTCTTAAGTTATATAATTATTTCAAAAGTCAATTATAGCCTGATATTTATATTGTTAATGTAATATCTTATTTAATGTGTTAGTAAATTATTAAAAACGCTACACTGTTTCAAAATGTGTTGCATTATTAAGTAATACTTACCATTAATAAACAGTGAAGTTACTTAATTATTTATTCAAGAGAGTTTTCGTTAGAACAATTTTAGTGAAAGTTGAAGACAATATTTTTTGCAATAAATTAAGTGAATTAAACAGAAATGGATACTGCAAAAGGGTCGTTTCTATAACAGAATTCTTGCATATTTTTATTCGTAAGGATTGAAAATTTAAAAAAATATAGAAACTTTATTTCAAATATCGTAATGAAAAATGATTGTAGTAGGAGAATTTTATTTCCTATTGATTTTCGAATTAAAGTGTTTTTACTTAATTCAATCTATATTATAATATTCAGATGCAGGGTGTTTATAAAATCAAGCTTTCGAACTTCAAAGTTAGGTATTCTAAAATAATCTATTTTAACATAAAAACCTGAGATAGCAAACACAAAAAGCAGCCGCTATCTCTGTCGTGAATGACGCTGTGATTATAAAATAAACCTTCCCAATAATTATAAGAATTGATTAGGTCAAAATTGGCCGATACAGAAAACTAACACTGATCAAATAAAGGTGAGTTTTTTATAGTTTATTAACTGCCTCGTGAACAAGTTCACAGTTTATGATATTATACAGCTATTATTAGGTGCTTGCATGTGCTTGGATCATTTTTTTCACTTTAAAAGACATTTATTGAGAAAAATTGGTACAATATATATCAATCAAAACGTTTTCCATCATTTTCCACAAATTTTTACCATTTTCGTTTAATAAGTCTTGCAACTCATTGTCTTCGACTCTTTTGGTCCTCCAGGATGTTCTTTGTCATTGACATCGAAATCACCACTCTTAAATTGTGGAAACCAAAACCTACAATTGGGATATGACAGAGCAGCATATTATTATAATAAACAAAAGCAAATCTTATGTTCACAAACTGCAATTGTGACTTAAATTATTGACTTAATTTCAATAATTTTTCACATAAAATTTTTCATTTTTGAAGAGTAGTAAGAGAGATCACTATTATTATATCCAATCTTAGAAAATTCTGAAAAAGATTTGGAAAAGAAAATAAATCTAAATGACCCCAATGTTGAATAATTACGATACGAATTACAAAACGTCGTCGCAGTGTTGGGATTGCCTGGTGGGTAGAATGTTGGATTTGCATCCTTTGAGTTGGTGTTCAAACCCCGCTGGCCGATGACTCCCCGTGTTTGTGGTGGCTGGTGCACGTTTGTCGTGGTCACAAAGTCCTCCATGTCGAGAGTGTACCACTGGGGTTACTGGTTTAGAGGTGATCGTTCTCTGATTCAGGTCTAAATTACGATTTGTAGATGAGTGAATAAAATGCATGAATGAAGTCGGCCCCTTAAAAAGGGTTGTGACGCGTGAGTAGCTAAGACACACTCTTGATCCTAGAGGGTGCTATTGAAAAAAAGAGACGCTCTCTTGGCTTGAAATAGCTGACTTCCTCTGCTGGCTTGTGTATGATAAGGATCATTAGAAACAAGCAACAGCGTCAAAACGTTGTCTTAAGTCTATACAATCATAGAAATAATGCTCAGTGTTTCCAACGTTGATAAAAAAATATTTATAAAATTTTAGCATTCTAAATCCTTTTAATTTTAGAATCGAATTTTTGATGGATCTCTGTCTTTTCTGCTTCTTTACGATTTAATAAAATTATGAAAACTAGGAATAAGGACTGAAAATATGCTTTATGCTTAATATAATTTTATGTAAATTATACACGGCGTTTCACATAAATTTAGTTCATATTTATTTATTATTACAAAATTTTAATGCTCGAACAAATTATATTCAGCTATTTGAAGATGAGTTGGGCACTCTTTCATTACATTTCATCATCCAAACTGTACATTTGAAAAAGAAATAATTTTAACTTTAATTAAAACAAATTAAAAAACGGTTTTAAAATAATCTGTTGCTTTTTAGACTAAAAAAACTTGAAGAAGAAATTTAGAATTCTCATTAAAAACAGTCCTTTATAAGTTGGATTGTAAAAGAAGATCCGATTTCAAACGATCATTTCTAATATGAAATCTTTCATTACATTTCATCACCCAGATTCTACATTTGGAAAAGAAATAATGTTAGTGCTTTTATTTAAAAACAACAACAAAAAAATGTTTTTAAAATAATCTGTTGCTTTATAAACTAAAAAAATTGAAAGAAAACTTTGGAATTCTCATTAAAAAGAATCCTTTATATATCGAGTTGCATTGTAAAAGAAGATCCGATTTCAAACGTTCATTTCTAAAAGAAAGAAAGAAAAAAAAAAGATGATGAATTATTTTTTTTTTATATTCTTTTCCAAATGAAGAACTTTGAATAAATGGAATTTTTTTCTCCTATAAATAAAATAAATTTAAAAAATCTAAAAAGTTAAAATGAAGGAAAACAGAAGCACTTGTATTTTATAATGACGCTACGTTGTCTATTTGAAAATGTGCTCCAAAGCTACAATTCCCCCCATGAGAATTTCCATTCCACATGTCTGGCACAAAGAACCTTCTTGCAAATATGCACTTAAGCACCGCCGGATTTTTCCCCAAATAAAATTTCACCCTTGATTTGTTACTTGAGATCGTTCCAACTTCATTTGAAATGGGAGACTTTAAGAAATAGGGTTCCGAGAACAGCAACGCTCGAGATATTTTTTTTAACAAAGCGCAAAAACAACATCAAAAACTTTCCCACTCATTTTTGCTATAAACATGGTGGAAAATTGATCGTAAATATTCACATCTTGAAGTTTTAGAGGTTGCCTTTCTCCTTCTCGGTATCTCCAACCGTCGCTACACTCATTTGTTCATGAAGGAATATCTAGATGGAAGATCTTGCAGAAAGTAGAGTTTCTCGTCTTATTAAAGTTCCTGGGCCCTCCTTTTTTTTCACCCTTCCTCTTACATTTTAAGTGCAATTTTTGTTCCTTTTTTATTATTTATCCTTCCAGTTCACTATGTCAAATCGTAGCGATGTAAAAGAGAAATTGCTCTTTTGTGAAAAAGGATTTAAGTTGAGTGTGCACTTCCGATTTTTAAAAGTAAGAAAGACTTTTAGTTCGTTCCAGAATAGCAGACAGTTTGACTTTATTTTGTAAGACGAAAAATCTTTAATAAATCTAAGAAATGACATCCTAGAGTTTGGACATTTGGGGAAACGTGATGTCTATATTACATATTTTTATTATGCTATTTATAAAAATGAAGACTATTTTTTAAACAAAATATGCTTGAATATATTAAAAATATAATACGTGAACGTTGAAAAATTATTAAATAATGTTTATTTAAAAGTTTCAGTAATTAACAAAAGTTTTGTAACATGGAATGGCAATAAAGGAAAGGATTTTTTAAAAAGAATATGCTAAAAATATTGCATATTCTTGAATAGAATATGTTTGGATATATTAAAAATAAAAAAGATCATATATAAGCTTTGAAGAATTATTAAATAACATTATTAAACAATGTTTATTCAAAAATTTCCAATAATTAACAAAAGTTGTTCATCTATATCATAGAGGGTAAGTCAACCATCTAACACTCCGACCCGCCCGAAGGCACACGGATTTAAACCATAAATCTGAATGACCGCCGCAACAGCAACATTGGTGGGAGCTGTGGTTGAGTCCTAAGGGCCGTCACCGGCAACGATACAACCCTCCCCGAAGGATGTACGTCCCGTCATCGATGGGAGGAGCCAGATCCCCCACCTATTAGTGTACCCTCCAGGGTGGCGAGATACAACCACCATGCCGGAAGCATCTCATCCTGATTTTGAGGTGCCCCCCCGGGGGGTTATCATAGAGGGTAAAGACAAAAGCGTGGTTGAAGAAACTTAAATCAGAATGTCAGATTTCCTTTTTCTTGGATTCATAGCTAATTTGTAAACGTGAATGACAATAAAGAAATGATTTTTTTAAAAGAACATACGAAAAAAAAAATTATAAATAGGAGAATAAAATAGATTTTTTAAAAAGTTTTTTTAAAAAATATTATTCGATTATCTTGATGAAAATAAACCAATTAATGACAAAATACTTTAATAAGAATTAAATAAGGAACGTCATAACGCTGAAGAAACTGATTATAGTTTCTATTTTGGACATACCATTAACTCTCATTTTTTTAAAATCTGGTATACTGAGGTAAATTTTGCTTTGCGGATGAACTAATTGCTGTTCTCAAATACTTCTAAGTAAAACGCAAATATGGGCCAATATCCCTGGGAAGTCTACCAGGAAGATAAATTAAGAAAATAACTAAATTAGCAAATTAACTAAAGATGGACTTAACATTCTGGTGATATTTAGAAGTGCTAGTGTTATTTTGACTATGAGAAATGGTGATACTTCTCCTTCATCAAGAGTTTTAGCTCATAAATAGGTAATTCAGGCTAAATTAAGCAGATTTAGGACAAACCGATGATAAAAATTCAGATTGGATATATTAAATATTAGGATTATTATCCAGTTAAAAAAAATCATTAGTGTAAATTAATTAAATAAAAATAAATTATGAATGAAAGTTTTGTAGATGTTATAACGAGTAGTTATTTTTTACAGATAAATATCACATATTTATACGAAAGTCAAATTACTTAAATGTCTGAACGAGCTTTTTATTTTTGTCTTATTGATTACTAGCCGCCTTTGGCCACCAGCCGGTTCGCCAATCTTAATGCTCTTTAAAATTTTAATAATTATATATATTATGTAATTCCTACTTTAATAGCTTATTCATTAAAATATTTTAAAACTTCAAATTTCAATTCACTCATAATATTATAAAGGCCTTCAGTCATAACGTAATCTGTATCTCTCTAATTTTCTGTTAGCTCCCGTAGAATTTATGCTTTAAATTAAAGTGGAAATGATTAATCTGCAATTAATATAATAATATTTTTTACTGAAACAAAGCATTTTTTTGTAATATGATTACCGAAAACAGAGTCACTGAGCATTTAAATCTTATGGGCACTAAAGAATATGTTTCTTAATTTATGTAATATCTCAAGAATTTGTCAACAAAATTTTTTCACATTCATCATGAGCCGGTCTATTAAATAATAATGTTTAATTTTAAATGCATCAAACACTAAGAAAAGAAATAGAATCGTTTAAAATAATCGGTCGAAAAAAGGTAAAAAAAATTATTTAAAAAACGATGAACTTAAAAAACATAAACACAATTTAACTACAAAAGCATACAAATAACTTAAAAATAATTTAAATCAAGTCTGCTTCACAGAGAAAGAGATCTCTCTGTGGTCCGCTTCCATTGAAAATAGATGTAAACAATCAGAACACAATGCGCATGCGTGAATTTTCAACGCCAGTTCTGGTAACGCGTGCATGAATTTTTCTACGTCAGTTGGGGTAACGCTATGCAAAATAGAAATCTTTAATTTCCTTTATTCTGTGTTATTTTAATTCAAAAATACTTCAGAATGAATCTGAGAGATCGATTAATTAACAACGTTTAATTTTAAATGCATCAAACATTAAGTAAATAAACAGAATCGTTTGAAATAATCGGCCGAAAAATGTTAAGCCTAAGCCTCATTAGCGTGGGAAAAAAATGCTGAAGCCTTACTCATTTGGCGGTGGGGAAAGAAATGAAGATTTTTTTGGCGGGAAAGTTATTTTTAATTAATAATTAAAATTCTAAGTAAAATTTCAAAAACAGGGACCTCAGGTGCACATTCCCGACCTCCAAGGTATATACGTACCAAATTTGGTAGCTGTAGGTCAAATGGTCTTTTCTGTAGAGCGCCAACACACACACACACACACACACACACACACACACACACACACACACACACACACACACGCACGCACGCACGCACACACACACACGCACGCACACACGCACACACACGCACGCACACGCACACACACACACACACACACACACACACACACACACACACACACACACATTGAGCTTTATATAAGTATAGATAAATGATTTTTTAAATATAAAAATGTATTTGAAATAGTTTTCAACTTTTTTTTCTTGTATTGTTACCTTAAAAATCTCTGAAAAATGGTATTGTGTTACGTCATAAGCTTTTCAGTTGTTTGCTTTATAATTTATTGAGTTTTTGAATGTCGTAATATTGTAATGTAATGCCATATGATCAAATGTACGAAGAATCTTACATGGAGTAGTAATTCAAATCTTGGTTCGAGACCCTATTCTAGCTAAAATCAAACCTAAATTTAAAGCCGATTCTCAAAAACCTAACTTTGTGTTACAACTGCAAGAAGGACTATTAATCGTTATTGATCCAAATATCTCAAAAACCAAATATCTGGATTCTAAAATTGATAGTACTGTGATTTTATTTAACTTATATTAAAAGAAGAAAATTGATGCGTTGTTCTATGTAATGAGAACCAATCTATGGTTTAATTTATGTAGAAATAATGATCAAAATTTATTCTTCGAAATTCTTATTCTTGAAATTTTTGGAAACAAAATAAAAAGTACGAAAAGAATTCAATTAATTTTATATACTTCCACCGAAGAGAGGCCCACTTTGTATAATGTTATACATTCTGTTGAACTTTAGGAAGAAGAAAGACCTTTGAAAAGGTTAATTTTTGTGTTCATTATGATGCACCGAATCTTATACTTTCCGATATAGAAAGCATAAACATTGCTCTCTTTATCAAAAGAACGTAGCAATTTCGTTTTAAAAATGTGAATTTCTTTTAAAAGTGAAGTTTTCGAGTGAGTACATTTGCGATAGTAGTTATAACAACATCGGTGAGGGACACAAATAATTTGCACAATAATGATTTTGCTTACACGCACGCATGCGCAGCGTACACATATACACACACGCACGCACAGACACTATTTAAGTTCGTATATATTGTCACCTAGATACTCTTATGTGGAACTCAATGATACACACAAGAAGTAGAGCTGAACCAATTTATTAACTGAACTCAGAACTGAGAGAATACAGTAACTGATAAATCCTCTGCTTTTATATTAGCAGGGAAAGTTCCAGAATACTATTCTGGAGACAGTAAGAAAAGTCCAGAACACTTGTCTGGTAAACTAAAGAAATGTTCTGTATCTTCTGGAACATGAAATAAAGGAAAACATAATATCAAGGAACTAAATATTTACATATACTATCAATCGCATTGTCTCTAGTGGGATTCGAACCAGGTTTCTTGATCATGAGACCAGTGCCATGACCATTCGGCCATGGAGATTCGACTGCCTTTCTTCAATGCGGCAATATAGCATGCAAATATTCTAGAATTTTTCCACATTTCCAGAAGAGAAGTTTTTTACCTTTCAGCTCTTGAAATTCGTTTTTCCTCATCTGCTTTTACCACGCTCCATTCTTTTAAGTTTAACTGGTTTTTTTTTGTATGTGTCGTATGACTCTTTCTGCAATGATGTTTCAACTTTTACATTACGACACAAACTGAAAGAATTATTAAGATAAGATTATAACAAAAAAGGGTCCAATGAGTCCTTCTCGACGCGATAAAATCAATATATTCTTTCAGTTGGTTGATGCATCTGGAAGAAAGATTTTGAATTCGGGGCTGATAGTATGCTGTGTCTGCATATCACCGCTGGACAATAAGTTATAAGCACCGCTGGACAATAATAGCTAAAACATTTATTTTCAACAATCAACATTTTAAATTAAAATATAATAACAAATAATGCTGCCAGGGGTTGAGAGAGAGAGAGAGAGAAGTCATCATTCCTCATTGATTTCTGCAACTGACAATTTATGTTTCCCGCAGGAACCCGATAGCATCGCCAACAGAAGATCCAAATCTTTCAGAATCGCTGCTGACGGAAGCTGACAGAATGGTCGGCGTTATGAGTTCAAAACACAAGTTGTCACATTTAAGAACCGCTACAAATGAACACAAACTACCAGAAGGAAGTTAAGGCTCCTTTTTTTTCCTTCACTTCCATTGAATGTGAAAATTTTACCTGGGTCCATTTTTTCACTACATTGTCAAGAAACAGTTTTAACTATGTCGGCATCCTACCCTTTATGAGGTTTTAAACCCAGGACAGTAGAAGAATTGCTCATCTCTTTTCTTTTATCTCCGAATTCATACTTCTTTTGTTTCTGAATTGCTTCAGAGGAACATACTTTGTAACTTCTAGTATCTCAACCGTCCGATGCTGCTGTCATAAGATGTATATCCACCATAAATGAAGTAGGCAATCCAATGAATGACATTTAGATCTCTTTTATAAACAATTTTAAGCGATAGTTTGCTTAAAGATAAAAATTTTCTGTCGCTTTAGAACAATGTTATAAATTTTAAATAGTTAATGTTTGAAAAATTTTCATATTTATGCGTGCCTTAATTTGTTTTTGATAACAGCGTTTTATTTTTGTATAGGCAAATTGCCATACAACTGTCATTGCCATTGAACTAGAAATAGATTACTGTAATCTGAAATCGTAATTTTTCGTACTCTAATAGTGTTCTTTCAAATGATTGTTGTATCGTTTGTTACCTTGATTGAGATGAAAGTTAATTTCCAGTTTGTTGAGAAATCGAAAGTACGGAATAGAAATTCACTAAGTAAAGCATCTGATTTCAAAAATCATTATCAACATCTGCTATTAAAATTCTTGTCTTGGACTGCCCGGTACCTGCTGCAATTTCTCCCTTCAAAAGGAATTTATATATAGACCTTCGGAGAGAAACCCTAAAAAAAGAAAGCACTAAGGTAGAAAGAAAGTAAATTTAAAGAACCTTAATCCAAGAATCATTATCTATTATTAAAATACAGATATGATTCTAATATTGAAGAACGCTCTGCTTGCTTCTACATGTCTCCCTGAAAAACAATTTATAAATAGACCTTCAGAGAGAACCCCGAAAAAAGAAAGCACTAAAGTAGAAAGACAGTAAATAAAAAACAGAGTAAATTTAAAGCACCTTATTTCATGAATTATTACTGAATTATCAACACTGGCTATCAAAACTTTAGTCTTGAGCAACACGGTACCTGCTCCTATTTTTCTCCCTAAAATCAGTTTATAAATAGGTCTTCCAAGAAATCCAGAAAAATAAATCAAAGAAAAAAGAAGTCAGGTATGACATTCAAAGCCCGGCCTCCGAGTCAAACACCGTCAGGAGTTGGAGTGGCATTTAATATGAAAGTTGCATTGTTTCTTATTTTGATTAAGATAAAAAAAATGTCCTAATGTTCTGTTTCTTTCCAGTTATGATAAGAGATGGGAAGCTTCAGAATAGAAATTAAAAGTGCTAAACACCTTATTTAAGGAAACATTATCGAAATTCTAGTCTTGAGCAACATGGTACCTGCCCCTATATGTCTCTCCGAAAACAATATATAAATAGGTCTTCAGAGAAACGCTGAAAAAAAAACATCAAGGTAAAAAGGAGTCGGGTATGACATTCAAAGCCCGGCCTCCGAGTCAAGCACCGTCAGGAGAGGGAGAGCATCTCCCAGAGTGAAATCTAATATTTCACTGGACTTCTTTCGAACGGTGGGACAGCAGAACTCTTTCAGGGGGAGACGTGGACAGAAAATTGAATGCCCATCGAACCGGTTTTATATTCCGCATAAGAATGACTCTCACCCCCGGAGGGATCGGAACCCCAAAATCCAGATGCGGAACTTCCTCAGCTGCGGTTGTCAACCGCCTGGACAGTGGCCGTCATGTAGAGGAGAGAGCCTGTAAAGCAGGAAATCGTTCGGGGTGGATTTGAATGAGATTTACATGCATTTATCTAAAAAATTGAGCTTTATAAATTTCTTTTATTTTGCATCGATCTGGCAACTCGAGGTGGAGGAGCTTTTATGGTCAGTGACAACTGAAGCTGACAATTCTAAGGAAGGCTATGTCGTATACCATTTCGCCCAGTCCACTTTTTACTTTCCCGCATTTGAAGCATGGAGAAAGTATTATAATCTTTAAAAAATTCGAATTCAGGATTGTGAGGAATCTTCCCGTTTTAGACCACCATCAGTTCCAACTCATTTTTGAAACTGATGGTGTTCGTTTGTCTCTTGTGACAAAGATAACTCAAAAACGGAGCTAGGAGGATGACATTTGGAATATGGTCTTAGCAACAAATTTGCACAATTCTATCAATTTTTTTTTAAAAAAATATGTTTGAATATAGTCTGTCTGCCAGATTGTTTGAATATAAGTTAACAGGATATTAACCCTTAACTGGGGACGTGCGGTCTGTGAGACCGCTAGCGATGGATTTTCGGTCACCCCTATTCTATTTTTAGCTCAATTGAATGGATTGACCCTGTAGCTTCCTATTTTGTGATCTTCAATGCACGTGCACTTTTTCAACCGATTTCAGCAGATGGTTTTTAAAATAATTCAGTTTTCTCTTCAAGCGCGGTCTCTAAGACCGCATCTCCCTGTTAGTGTCCCAGTGATAAACAAGGCTTAGCAGATGGCGCTAAAACTTGGACCCCGAAATATCATCCAGTTTACTGATTCTGTTATGAAGCAGTGCTCCAGACACTTTTAAATGAAGCATAAAGTGATTTTAGTGATAAAGGTAACTATACAGAAAAGATTTTCGATGAAAGTTCGCATTCATCTGATTTTGATATGTATGTTCAAACATAATTAAATTTTCTAGTGATAATGTATTTTGAAAAATTTATAAAATATATTAATATACCAAGAGATATATATACAGAATTTATAGGTTGATTTTTATACTTGTTCTTAACCTGTATATTTAAAATGCCCTAGAAAACCGTGCTATGAAAGTCACACAAGCCGATAAAAAAAGTGCCAATTTTACCCACTGTCATTTTTTTATTATTTATATAAATGTTGAATTTTACATTATATTATCTTCTGTATACCGTCAAATACTGTAAAAATAAATATGATTTAAAAAGTAAAAAGTAATATGCTTTTTCAAGAATATTAATTGTAACATGTAATTTGAGAAGAAAATGTATGTTCCAACGTATTTACTTTTTTCAATGATAATATATTTTGAAAAATTTCTAAAACATATCTATATATGAAGAAAAATATCTGCAAAATATATTGGCAGTTTTTCATACTAATACATTCATTAGAAAATTTAATTTGAGTGTAAATGAAATGCGGTCTTTTAGACCGCACCTCCTCAGTTAAGTCCTAAAATTTCACCTCCCCAATTAAAGGTTAATAAAACGAGGAAAGCTAGACTGATAAAATTCAGTGCACAAATTTAGCATCTGTAACGTAGAGACCTGTGAAATCATGAACTAAATCCTACAAGGGGTCTATCTCTAACCGTCTATCGATTTGTACTCCCAGAAACATGTAAATGCGATAACTGAAAGACTCACAGATTTAATTATATCAAATCTGTTATGGGATTTTGGTTTCAATTGGCTGGGAAAAAACTTGTCTAAGACAAAACTTCAATATTCGGATACTATTAACCGCATGCTGGAGATGAATCACCAAAAAACTAGCAAATGATGATAAGATAGATACAGTAAAAATGCTCAATTCATAGACAAAGGTAAATATTTCGTAACTATTACACTCCATTGTTATACAAGACGTTTTCTGCGATAATACATTTTTCAGAGAGTACGTGAGAAAGTTTTAGGGAGACCACTCATGCTAGTTGTTATTATCTAGACTAGTTGTTATTATCTATAACTAGAATACTTTTGAAGACCAGTTCGTGCGGCCATGTTATTGACTTTTTGAACTGTGAAAGGATTAACATGGTATACATTAAAAAAAAAGAAACTTTTTATTTGTTATTTGATCTGACAGGAAACTCAAATTCAGTTGTATCAACTTACTGCAAATTAGAAAGTGTATATATTAGGAAATAAAAACGGAATTAAAAAACTATTACGGAATTAATGTTAAAAACACTCCATCGAATATTTTGATACATGTGTTTTTATACCATAACATTTAAAAATATTCTTACTAAAAGTTTATCAAAATGAATTAAAAATATTAAAATTAAGTTAAAATTCTACGAAAAGGAAATTGGTATCATTAAAAAGATAATTCTTTGAATATTACGATAGTATAATCTCTATTTTTGTAAAAATTATTTTTGAAGATATGAAGATCTATTTCTGTAAGCAAACCATCCGGAGACGTTTAAGTTTATTTTTGTGCTCGATTTAACTTTTTGTTTGAACCCTAATTTTTTAAATTCTTTTATATCTCTTTTTCTTCTGAATACACCTTTTGGTAAAACGGCGAACTATGTCCAGAAATTTTCTAATAGTGCTTTGCAGCTACATTAATTAGCTAAGCGAGGCATTCGATTTTATGGAACTGTAAAAATGTTCATTGTAGGAATCTGAAATTTGTATACATTTGACTGTTGCCATTCGCTAATAAATAATAAGAGCGATTTCTGTGCCACGCACGATAACGTTTGATGTATATAAATTTTCATAGCAAGTTTTTTTTTATGATTTTCTTTTGATTCACTTTCGTATAAAGTTATATCGTGACATTTCTTTATTTAGTAAAATGTAGATATAAAAATGAAAATATTTCTTCCTTCTTTATTTTATAGAGCTCCCGCTTTTGTTTATTTTTAAGTGAGTCTGATACCAAATAAAGATACTTTCAACAATGGATATTTATATAGCAAATATACAATAAATATTCCAGTAGCATTTTCGCTTGTTAAAAACGAAGGAAAAGAAAGGGAAAAAAGTTGCCCCTTCGTCTCATAGCTTCAGCTTTTGAGTCCTGTCAAAACTAAAAATAATACCTTTTCTTTTGGCTTTCGCTGTAATAAACATTTGTATGATGGTTTGCTTACATTTGACAGTTGCCATCCGGCGATAAATAAGAAGCTTGATTTCTCTGCTGTGTATGTCAACATTTTATATGTATAGATTATGCCCGTAATACTTTAAATACATGTAATATTATGTATTTTTTATATATTAATTCACATAATCAAGTAACTAAAATATATTTCTTTTTGTCCAAAATATTCTATTTCTATGTCTTTGGGAAATTTTGAGATTTAGAAGCTTTCTAGATCACTAGAAGTTGTAGCATTAATAACATCGACTTTAGAGAATTCATCTCAGTTTCTAAAGATAATTTATACATCACGTAGAATTATTTTTTTATTTTAAACAATTGCATTATTATATAACAAAATAAAAAAGTTAACGGAAATAAGAAGTGAAAGACATATTTCGTGGCGATATGAAAGATCACAATTATGATTTGCGTCATTTGATGAGACTGATTGTTGTTGAATGGTTTAATTACAATTCTGATAGCAGGCTAAACGAAAGATCTTTTAGACATTCACAAAGATGGTTAAAAGAATGCTGAACTATTACTTGCTGATTTTAAGGAAGAATTCAAAATACTCAAGCGATCTGAGAAATTATCCACTTTTAATGGTCAAATAGTTTCGAATGTTTCCTATAATAATTAAAAGTAAGGGATATATTTGAACATAATTTAGTTATTAGCACAAGTAATGAATATTCCGAGTTATAAAACTATGCCTGAAAATCTCAAATTAAGTTATTTAATATTCTGTGGCTGTTTAACTGCGTTTAGTCACGTAGAATCCTAAGTTGCTGTATTCATTGGCAAATCTGCTTTTTGCAGCCTTTGATTTGTGAAGTCACTACAGTTTGACATGCATAAAAAAAAGACATTAAACTAATTTTTTCGGATTTTATTTGCACAGATTTTATTACTTAATTAGCACTAAAAGAAGACCTACTCTTATTAGGCACTTGGAACTCAAAACAAAATTACATGAAAACATTGCTCTCCATGGAGGCCTAATGCATATTATATCTATCACGTAGAGTGAATAAGTAAAGTTAAAGTTCATCTTCAGCCAAATATTCACGATCACTCAACGCCACACACATCTGACAGCTCCATGCCGAAATCGATATTTAAACCCTTCATGACTAGCAAGATTTTGTATAACAAGCTCTTTCCCATTTCTATCGTTACATATGGAATAAGCACTCAGCAATGCGGGTGAGGAGGGAACAGCAGGGGGAAATCGAAGGGAGACCTTGCGATAAACCCTACCAAGGCATTCACCTGGGATGGATTAAAATCTGCGGAATGGGTCTGCCCAAAACTTTCTAGCATATCTTTTAATAAAGTCTAATCTCACAAACATAATCTTTTCTCTAATTTTACAGATTCCTTTGCATATCATTGGGGTACAATCTTTACGAAGTATTCATTATTGGCGTGAATTTAGCATTTTTATCGAACCTGTTGTGCGATCTTCAGTCATTTTTTGGTAATTAATCCTGGGCATACAGTTAATAATTTCCGAAAATAGATTTTGCAGCTTAGTCACGTTTTCTTCAATTGATTGAAACACAAGATGGACACAAAAACTACACTTGCAGTCACAAAAACGGATACCACGTTTGATATATTGAAGGATTCGCGGTTTTGAGTTTTCACGTTTACATATTTATTACGGGTGAGTGGTCAGTTTATAAAGGAAGCGATTTCATAATTCATATTTATGATTTTTGCAATTATAGCGAATTCGTTTTAGATGTATTGCATTCGTATAACCTGATGAAATTTATAAGTATTATTTGTTCTTATAAGTTACCTTTTCTTTTTCAAAAGTGTGCTTGAGAATACTGTCTCATTCCGAAAACAAATTTGATATGACGTCATAAATGATGATTCATCTTCAGAACTTGAAACTGTATCTACCCCCATTTTTGTTCATCAATTTAAATTAAGAGGGCGATTACTGACGATCTGAACTCTGGCAGTCTCTGCAGAAATTTTAAATCTATGATATCAAAAAAATTGCATATAATAAATTATTAAAATATTGTGAAATTGAAAAATAAAATAATTCTTTGACAAAATTCATCAATTTTTAAAGAATAAGACTAAGTGAAAAATTATTTATAGTTTAAATTTTTTCAAAGACCATAATCAAACACTCCATTCTGAGAGTAGTTGATTTTGTGAAAAGTTTTATTTGAAACTAGATATGTATACGCATATGCACATTGTGACGAATCAACCCTATCTACTATGCCAGCTAGGCTATGTCAACTTATCATTACACACTACAAATTTGTTGACCGGAATTTAATATTTTTTTCAACTCGAAAGAGTTTTTTGGTTTGGTTTTTATTAACTTTTTTTTATTATGCCTTTTTACTTTCTTGCATACGAAATAAAGAGCTATAGTATTGTAAAGGTCAAAAGAAAAAAAAAATAACTCGATATTTTGACGAATTTTTACTTTTCAAATCCCTTGAGTTTGAAAATCACATTATCTATGAATTCGATAATTTAGAAATTCTTTTAATTGTTTGAAATTCAGTATAAGGACTTTAGACAAAATTTGAAGGACATTTTTCTTTTCAGAGGGAGTCTGTCTGTCTGGTTATTCGAGTAAAAGTGAACTCGATAACCACATAATTAAAAAAAAAAAACCTTGATAGATGAATTTTGGTATACAGGTTTAGCATCTAAAATTTAGATTCATGTGACATTTTGAATCAAATTTATCAAAGATTTGACTATTTGCCCTTTTGTACATTCGCACCTATAAAGCAATAACTTAAGTTATTAAAATCCGATATAATATCTTGTAATTAATAACTGTTGTTCAGAATGAAATTTTAATTTCAGTCGGCCAGAAAAATAAATATTCACATGATTTCATTAAAAATGCTAGATTCATGTTAAAGATCTATATTTCGTAACTATTGTTCACCAATGCTATGCTAGGTATCTGTGACCTTACTCATGGTCCACAATTTTATATTAAGGGAACTATACTAAAGAACAATTTATAATTTTATACTAAGGAACTTTTTATTCTATAAGAAATTTATTGGAGAATACATATTAGAATATTTTTGGAAAACCACTCCCACTGGTGTTTTGTGTTTAAAATAAGTAATTGCCCTTTTGGTACGGCAACATTTTTGAAGGTCCTATACATTAAGTGAAGAATCTCTTCATCCTCAAATCAATTATAATTCGTTTTAAAAAAATAATTAAGAACACAACATCAACTCTAAATTAGTACCATCATTGGATTGCACGATATTTTATTCACTTCATTCATTATTTTCATTAAATAATAATATTCCTGAAATAAATAATTATATTTTACACATAACATTTATTTCAACATTATATATTATAACATTTATTATTATAAAATAGACAAAAAAAAAAAAAAAAAATATGCCATCGCCCTGGCTTAGGGGTAGCGCGTCTTCCTCGTGATCTGGGCGTTCTGTGTTCGAGTCCAGGTTCGGCCATGGTTGTTCTTCATCCGTTCTATCTGCGAGATGTGTGAATGTATCTTCCTGTAATAAGGGGCTGCGCTACTCACGAATGTGATGCGTGAGTAGCAAAATCATACTCTTGGTCCTCGTTGGCGTTACTAAAAACAAGAGACGCTCTCCCTTTGTTAAAAATCTCTGAATTTGGAATCAACGAACTTGTCCATGGCAAGTGCCATCAGAAAAAAAAATATTCGGTACTAATATTCTATAGAAAAGACAGTTTTGGCAAGACGATAATTTTCCAAGACATCTTTCACTAGCTGAAAATATATTTTAGATGAAGAAGAAAATAGGCGTATCTTATTATTCATAGATTTATTAAGCTTTGTTTATATAGAGACTAATAATGAAAGAAAGTCTTAAGAAATTTAGAAAAAAAAATCACATAACTTTGGGGATTATTCTGAAATGATGAAATTTTGAATTTTGAACAACTGTTTGATAATTACTTCAAATATGCTCAGCGATAATAATGTAATTTCTTTATTTTATAGATAGTGAAATGAAAAGAAAAGAACTTCTGTGCTGGCACAGCACGCTTCATCCATTAGAAGGACATTCATCTAATTCAAGGATGATAAATGAGATATAAGATAAAATCCCACTTAACGGAGCATATGGAATACGCTAATGATATCAGATCCTCATTGTTTTCTCAAATAATGGATCTTTTTCTTTCGATGATGATTTGATATAGATTCTTTTTAATACTGTGTTTTATGTTCATAAGATGAAAGAAAAAAAATTCTGGATATCCTCTCCAGTAAGAAATTTGTTATTTTTATCAATAAAAAATACCCAAGCTTTTTAGTTTAGTTTAGTTATATTAACGTCTCGTTTGAAGCAACACTAGGGCTATTTTGGGACGGATCTAGTAATTTTGAACAGTGGTCAGATGACGAGGACGACACCTGAGCTGGCACCCCCCTCTTCACACCACACCACACCAGCGGGAGGACGTTTGGTCAGGACGGATTTAACGTGCAAATGGCCCCCTTACACGACGGTTCTTCGGTGGAATCGGGTCTCGAACTTGAAGCCCTCCAGTTTCGAAGCCGAGACCTTACCACCAGGCCACCGCCCCCCCAAAAAAAATGCCCAAGCAGAAAACATGCAATCATTTAAAAATTCGATATTGAAATTTTGATGCATTTCTTATAACTCTATCAGTTAAGAAAATCTATGTTTGAAGTAGTATTTGTCTATCATTATGTTTGTGAACTCAAGAGCTTAAAGATGGATATGTTTAATGAAATTTAGTGTGAATTCTTTGTATTTAAATTTTAGTTTTGGGCGAAAGTCCCTCAGCAGATTTTTTTCTTTCTATCTGAACGTGTGAGCGAAGATGATATCTTAACCCTTTGTACTCGGATGGTGTCTCTCACTCACAATTCAAGACGGTGCATCAATTTGACATTTTATACATATATTTTTCTCAATTTTTATTGTTAAAAACTTCCACAGAATGGTAAAAAGTTGTTGGATTTTATCATTCTATTATAAATAATCAAATCAGCGATGAAGATTAAATACTTTTCAAGCTGTCTGTTCATAAAACACAAATTAAAATTGATTCACTTTTTCGAAGGTAAAGAAATACATTTGGATAAAAGCACTTCGAATAAAAGTATGAGTATTTTTTAATTCTATGTTCTATTGTATTTATGTTATGTGCAATTTTTTTGAGTAAATTCATGCGATAAACATAGACTCAAATTATTGAATTAAATATATATTGCTACTCTGACAAAATATCGGTGACCTGTATGATGATTAAGCTTATAAACAAATGTCATTGATTCTAGTAAAAACTAAATGAAGGGAAATTTGAATTTGTTTTCTGAGTTTTAATGAGTTTGTTTAAATGTTTTCTGATATTTAGAAAACATTTAAAGTAATAAATAATTTATATCTACCTTTAAAGAATATACTTCAGCAAAAGTATATACTTTATTAATATTATACAATTTCTATTCATGAATATTGCAATAGATTGATTTTATTATCTTGAAATTATAATATTATTAATTTCATATTAAATAGTGATTTCAATTTCATATTCAGTAGGGATAAGAAATTAAAATTTCTTTCAGCGAAACATTAAAATTTTAAAAGAATTTGAAAAAAAGTGACAAATTTAATATAACAATAAAATTGGTTTGAAAGTCATTACAATTAAATAAATTGGTACAAATTGTTTAAAAATTAATTTTGAAAAGCCATTGTAAGAAATTTTTTTAGGTATATGAGCATGGATCCGTTATTTTCAATTTAAAAATTAAAAATAAATTTATTTAAAATATTTTCATTCAGAAAACGTTTATCCATCTTTTGGGAATAACCAAATTGCTTGAAGAAAAAAGCTTGGCTATTAGATGCAATTCAATTATAAAACCAATTTTTAATATTTGCATGATTGTGAACATCCCTACAGAAAGGATTCTTTGCAAGGATCAAAACATATAATAGTTTGAAGGAGCAACATCTGGTGAATACAGCGGGTGTGGCAATATATCCCAAACGAAGTTATTCTAAAGTTTCTTCCACTAGTCCGTCAATATGTGGGCAAGAAATGTCGTATTAAGAAACAAACGTAAAATGCCTATAGCCATATTCTGGACATTTCTGCATCAATTCTTTTTTCAAATTAATTAATTGTTACTTATATCATTCATCATTAATAGTTTAATCAAGTAATGCTCCCAAATCTGCCTCTTGGAAGTTTTGATGATTTATCTTGCTTTTTGTGATGTGTATTGGATCAGACATCTTTAAATCGCCAAAGCCATTGTTTGCAAACTATAATCAATGGGACATGTTCACCATAAATTTGCAACTTATGTGTTTTCTGCAGTAGTTTACTTTGCAATAAGATAATAATAATTTCTAGCAAATGCTGCTTATTTAGCTCAAAACTCGACTTGTCTGCTAAGCTAAATAAATATTTAAAAAAATATTAATTATATATCACACACTAATTTTTGAAAGATGTCATATCTTCCAGATACAACTTTATCGATTTGTTTGTAGCAAGCAGCACTATTAATGCCATCTTTTAAAAGAGTATCATATTTATGCACCCAATAAAATTTCGATTACTTTTTATTAAATTAAAAACATTATTAAAATTTTGTGAACTTCTTAATGGACATCTACTATCTAAAAAGTAACTATATCCCGAATAAATCATATCTAGGTCACCAATCTTACATTAAGAGAGTTGTATTATTTTCAATAAATTAGATTTTCCCATCATGCAATATGCAGAGAGTGCACTAATCTAAAGCATTCTAAATTTAAAAATAAATCATTTGTGATATTTTAATAAAAACGTATTTTGCCAAAAGTGCATATGAATTTTGTTCTTATTTAGAATTTTGTTCTTTTTTTCATCCTTTGTTGTTGCGAAAATCATGTTGTTAGTAATTTTAAACTCAAAGGTGATTACATTTTTTTTCAGTTCAGCTCATTTGCCATTTACAATAAAAGATATTTAAACATTTTTTAATTATGCATTCTTCAAAGATTTAATAGGGTGTAAGTTGGTAACTTTTTAAAGGGTAAAAGTAGGTAACTTTTCGCAGGGTGGGTATGCCTCCAATGCAGTATTCTTATCAAAATAATTCTAACAATATCTGTGGCAATCTGAGACAAATAAATATGTCGGATTAATTTTAATGATTTTTTTTTTGTTTTCACAGTTTTAAACTTGACCAATTATCTGGTGCACTAATTGCAAAAAATATATTTAGGTATCAATACAAAATAGTTAAACACAAAAGTATAATAAAAATATTTAAGTATAAAATAATTCTTTGAATTTTCTAAACTTCATTCACAGCTTTGTTCCATTTCAATAACGCAATTTTATATTTGAGCTATGAAAGCTAATTCAACACTTTTAAAGGAAGAAGGAAATAAAAATATTACCCAAACTGAATGCTAAATTTGCATCTATATTTTACACATGTAAAATTTTTAAACTTTTATGTTTTATAATAAGTTTATAGATGATAATAAATTTTAACTTCATCTATAATAGATGGTTGGAAAAGCGAAGCATCGTTAAAAAACGACCCATTCCTTACTTATTGTCTTAATGAATTAATGGAATAGGTGTTGAAATGTTTAGGGAAAAATAGTAAAACATATATTATTTTTATTAAATTTTGCTTTATATAAGTTTAGAAATTATAATAATTTAATTTAAATTATTCTTCATTCAATAATATATAATTTGATATGTTTTCATATAATCTTTAAATTACTGATTAGAAAGTCAATAGGTAATATAAAAATTCTGATTTCAAAATATTGTATATTACAGAAGATATTCGGTTTTATAAAGAATATGAAATAGATAAATTTGCATTACATGCAGCTATTAATTATTTTTTAAATGTAATACCAGGAAATAAATTTCTTTAATAAACTAAAAATATGAAATGTACTTCTAAAAATCCTCAGATTTTGATATTTTAATATTATGCTTTGTAAATTTCAAAAATTTAAAATACAAAATAATGGCTTGCTTACAGGACTCATTCAGATGATATCTAATTAGATGCTCTGTAGACCAACACATACGCTCGACTTCCTTTTAACTTCAGTTATTCATAAAAAGCGATAATTGACTGCTCATATGAGGAATAATAAATATATACTAAGCTACAGAAGCCTAGAGAATTCATTTAACTAGGCTCAAATAAAGATAACTATCAGAAATAGAAAAATAGTGCATGAAACATGTATAAGGAGATATAAAATCCTTATATCACCTTATAACAGCATATATAAGGTGATATAAAATCCTTATATCACCTTATAACAGCATATATAAGGCGATATAGAATCCTTATATCACCTTATAACAGCATATATAAGGTGATATAAAATCCAGCGTACAAACCAGTAGTGGAGATAAAGAATATAAAATCCAGCAAAATCAGAAAAAAGAGGAAATCTGGACAAAGTGAAGAAGGTGAGGAAACAAATATGCTTACCTATTCACAAAAATTTCCGTCTTTGCCGCCGGATGTTTCCAAATGAACTCGACAATTCATGTGTCAAAGCTGCGAAATGTGCATGTACGTGATGATACAAATTCTGATTTGTTGAAAATATGCCGTGTGAAATTGAAAATATCCACGAACTTTAGCTCAACCTGTTGTGTTTTCCTTTCTTTCATTTTCCTTAGGTTCTGACTTGTTTTTGTGCTTTCTAGTTCTCTCTCTCTCTCTCTCTCTCTCTCTCTCTCTCTATATATATATATATATATATATATATATATATATATATATATATATATATATATATATATATATATATATATTGGAATAAACCATAATTTATTTCATCATGGAAGGCATCATTTGTAAACACACAAATTATGAGACAACAATTTTTCTCTTCAATGGTTTTTAGAGTAAGATTTGGCAAGGGATTTTTTTTGACACTTGTAGTCTTAGGATAGGGAAATTTAGGTACCTTTAAACGAATGTTGCAAGCTTCAATGATTTTTATCCCTTCGATCAGAGCGTGAGAACCTGCTGAATGAGCAGTTTTCCAGAGCCTGTGTTAAAAGTAATTAAATAAAAAGTGGAATTGCATCAGGAAATAAGAGACCATTTTTAAAAAAAAGGTAATATGAGCTAAATTTAAATAAAAATTAGGAAATTAATCATGATGTAAATAGTTTAAGATATATTTTACACACACACACACACACACACACACACACACACATACACACACTTTCTCTCATTAGAAAAGATATGTTTATTTCAGTTTAAATAGCTCACTTGCTATTTGGAATCTTTAATTAAAGCATAAATTTAAAACTTTAAGATTGGTGCAAAAGTTGTTCAAAATTTATGACTCTGAAAATTAGTTATTAAAAAATTGCTATTTTTATATGAATACTTTTTTTTGATAATTTAAATAAATTCTCTAATTATGCTATATGATCCGAACTAAAGTGTAAAAATTTCCAACTTAAATCAAACAGGTTAACATCTCATTTTTCAATTATTTGTACTTCGGATGTAATAATTTTGAATTACGGTAGGATGACTGGAATAGTAATTGAATTATTACCTGCATTTTCAATTATCATGCTGTAGCGGTCGAACCACAAGAGTGCAATTTAGCGCATTACGTCATAGAAACGGCATTCTTCAATTCAATTCTCGGTCATATGAGTTTGAAATTCAGACTTTATTATCCAATTACAGCAACCATTCTACCGAAAATTAATAATTAATTTTGAATCTGGCATTTGATGCAAATTTATAACGAACATATTTTGGAATATTTCTGAAGTTTGTAATAATCAATATTAAAAGACCTTTGATTCAGGAATGAAGTAATCACAAATATAATAAAACGAGCATGCTCCACTGACACTTTTATCATGTTCAATGTTTTCTGAACTAAAATTAGCTCCGATTAACGCTTTGGATAATTACAGATTTAATAGTGCTTTGATCATACATGATTGCTGCCATTATCATGCATGAAAACAACACTGTTATTTACCACATCGTTAATGTTTCTGTGCATACCCTGATGAATGTTCCCATTAACATTTTCTGTACAACCTGTGATCATCAAACAAATGAGCGAATAAATTTATGGGTTCAATCAAGTTACATGGGAGTTGTCCTTCAGAATACCGTCTTCTGTCTAATCTATTACACCTTTTAGCATGTCACAAAATTTGTGTACGTTTTTCCACTAAATGGTGTTGGATATAAATAACGTTAAATAATATTCTGCAGTACATTTCAGTTCCGTGTTTAGAATAAGAATTCGTCATCTGCCTTTAACTAATGACATAATATCTAATTTATACCGCAGTAGTACACGTATATTGTACAAAATTATACGATATTAAACAATATTCGCAATATTGTTTAATATTATTGATCATTTAATGATATAATATAACATCAGACAATATTATGTAACATTCTGTGCTTCCTAGGTATGGCAACAAAATATAAAATTTTCCAGTTCCTGATTTGCATTCTTATTTTACATTTAAATTCCCATTACGTTGGCATCAAGAGTCTTGAATCGATTTCAAGTATATTTTAATTTTAAAATCCATATCCATTAAATTTAATAACACACACAGTTTGTATACATATATATAGAGAGAGCGAGCGAGTGAGAAGTGAATAAAACTGCAGTAGTAATAAAATAAATACGAATTTCAATTTTTTTATAGGCTGTAATGATCTGTTCATCTCAAATGACAGATATCTATTTTATTAAAGTGTTTTTGCCGTTAACAAAATGAATCTGTATTACCAAATGTTATTTCCATTACTATTATAATTTGATGTTGCAATAGGCTTAAGAGAATTTGCTACATACACAGAAGTATGTAGCCGTGCAATCAACATTCTTAAAAAAACTTTCATTTTCAGAATTTTAATGACATCTGTCCCCCATGTTAATTTGATTACTTTTGAAGCCATTTTTTATCAAAACTTGTTCATATTAAAAATATTTTCATCCAAAGAGACAGCGCTGTTAAAACAATTATGAGACAATTCATTAAAACGGAGTACAAAGACACATGCCAAAACAAAATGAGTGATTCCTAATTTAATTTTCATTATGAGCGCCGGTAAAATTTTAATTAATAATGGATGCACACTTTTAATTCATTGTTGATTTGTTTTTTTATCAGAATTTGCGTTCCTGTTAATTAAGCGTTCAAAGAGAAGCATTCATTAAATTTATGTCCGGCAAATGAATGAAACAATTCACCGAGACGACAGCTTTTGATAAAAGAATAATCAAGAGAAATTATCCTGAGACTCATACAAGACCTTAATCCAATTATCTCATTATGATACCCAGGGTTCACTAATGCAGAATGACACGTTTGAAATAACAAATGATTCTGTATATCACTGAAAAAATGACCCACATTTATTCAATTAAACACGGTAATTTATTAGTAAACTAATAAAAATACTATTGTGGATGTAAGTTTGGTGTGACAAAGGTTTGTATTGTTTTTGATATGTAAGCTACACAGAAAATTTCGAGAAAAAAATGAATAAAAAGATAAATAAAATATTAATAAAGATATAAATAAAAAAATTAATAAAATATTAATAAAAATATAAATAAAAAATAAATAAAAAGATAAATAAAATATTAATAAAGATATAAATAAAAAATAATTAAAAAGCTAAATAAAAAATGAATGAAAAGATAAATAAAACATAAATAAAGATATAAATAAAAATAAACAAAATGCTAGTAAAGATATAAATAATAAAAATAAAAACATAATTAAATAAATAATAAAAATAAGTGATGCAGCAGCAACTATATTATTTTTCACTACTCATTAATCTTGATAAACATTAAGTATTTAAATTCTTTTTTGAATAGGAATATGTCATTTTAAGACTACTATGCAAGATATAGGCAAAAACTGCACAATGTTTGTTTAATTGCCTTTATTCCATTTTACAATTTGTATGATATAAAATTAATTTGAGATTTCAAAATATATGGGTATTGACATCAAAAGCAATGATTAAGATCATAGATCTTTTTTAACATTCAGTATTCCCAAAGCTTTTACATAAGAAATATATACATTGCCATCAAAGACATTTTAAAATGACTTTAAGAAAACATCGAAAATGTTATAAAAGAAATGATAAAACTTCAAAAAAATAGCCAGGTTTGCAATTTTGTTTCAAAATTTTGTTACTAAAATATATATTTCTTTATCAATAAAGTAAACTGTAAAATATGCATAGTTAAATGAAATGAATAATTTATGAATTCAGAAAAGTAGATTTATTTTTAAAGCTTTGCTTTTCTCAAAATGATACTTTTATAAAATTAAATATTTATGAAATGATACATGCATTTTAAATTTTAAGAATGTTAGATCCATTTGCAGTACGGGTTCTTTTTATTCAAAAGAATAAATCTGTGCATTCATTTTATATTTTAATTCTTTAGTAAAGATCTTGGTTGAGTGAAAGTATACCTTCAATGGTAATTAAGTAGCATTAAATATTAAAATATTTCTAGAAAATTATCTTTTAAAGGCAATCATGAAACATTAAAGTTGTAAATCTAATTTTAAGCTATAAAAATGAAAAATGAAGATTAAAAAATTGGAAGGAGCAGTGCGTTTTATTATTTAAATTATTTTATTCCATTTAAAAGTTTTTAAAGGCAATAAATCTAGCCAGCAATATTTTAATATACAATATACTCTAAAAAGTAGAGCAATTTATTTTCCTAAATATTGTATATAGTCATGTACTTACAGTTACAGTTACAAGTTTATTTAAATAAGTTTGGCAGTTGTAAGGAAACAATTTGTTTTCTGTGGAGGTTGATAGAAAAAGTAAAAAAAAGTAGATTTTATACGTCCTCTGTAGAGCAAAAATTTAAATTATCTTTTTAACACTTTTTTATGCACACCCAAAGTTTCACATTTCTATCTGCAAAATGAGCAGAGGTATGTTTATTTCTACATTTAGAGGGACTGATTACAGATTTAGATGGAAGTATTTCATTCCGCAGTGCAGATTTATTTAACACGGCAAAACTGTCATATGTCAATATTTGTTTTATAGTATATCATCTAGTCATGACTATTATCATAAAAGGATGTCTATTTTAAATGGTCAGTAACATCTGCTTTATAACAAATGGAAGAGAAAGCTGAGAAACTGTACCTTAGAAATATTTCTGAAGAGTATCAAAATAGCGAAAAAGAAAATAAAATTCTTTCCTTACACTTGTAGGCTGTCTAATAGAATGGCATGTTCCAATAACAAGAAAAATTTGTATATGCTGCATATAATCGTAATGCCGGCCTAGTTTTAAAAGAATACTAGTTTGTCCAAATTCCAATATTCCTCCTGGGAAATGTGTTTACAGAATAATTAGCAATTTCAAACTTCCAGATCTTACTCCTCGATGGGATGAAATATATTTATGATAAGAAATAGATAGTTTTCGAGTTACCTTCATCTAATGTAAGAACAATCAGTCCAAGACTCAATATTCAGTCACCTACAGTGTATCCTACAGGGGGGGGGGGCATCTCAGACATGAGGATGAGAAACCTCTATTATACTGGTTGGTTCTCACCACCTGTAAATAGATACACACAAAATGCTGTAGGATTGGCAAATGACGGGACAATGTTCCTACGGGAGGGGTTATACTGTGGCTGGCGCTGGCTCTTTGAACTCGACCTTAGTTTCCGTACATTTTGCAGAGGCGGTTTGATCATTCAGATTTTTCCGTGTGCTTCAGGGTGTATTAGAGAAATTATTTTGTGATAGCCGACAGCACAGATAGTATTTCAATGAAATAACGGGCAACCATACAGTATTCGTGGAGTCCATGGATTTTTATAAAGGTTACATTAACAACTACATGAGACGTTTAAAATTTTACAATTTGGCCTTTCCTTAGGTAAAATCAAATCCTTCTGCTTTGAGAAATGTAATTTGGATTTGGACAAATATCACTTTAATCGAGACTAAAGCATTACTCATTAACACATTCACTTTTTGAAAAAAAAAACAATATTTTACATAAAAGAGACTCATCATGAGCAATTTTCTATAAATGTATGAACTGGCATTTTTAGAAAGTCTTTGGTTGTTTCCATTTTGTGCAACAGTGTCCTAAGTGGTGATCCATGGACAGAGTTGGGTTTGATTGGCAATATTTTTAAACCAAGGGATAAATTGGCTTTAGCAGTGCTCGTAAAACTTTATAAAGAATAAATAAAAATAAATAAATAATAAAAAAAACGTGCCTTGAGACTGCATTTGATAAACTCTATCGCATGTGGATAGTTGTAGGGTTAAAATAATACAACTTTCCATAAGTGTTGAAAGTGTTCATTTTGAACACAATTTTAAGCACTTCAATTAATGCATTATGTGGACTTATTTTTAATTTTAATGAAATCCTAAAATCTTTTATTATTTTCTAATTCCTCCTTTTTAATAAAGCTTTGTGACATGTATGTTATCAATCAAAATTACTTGGAAGTTTTCACTCAAACACCTGTCAGAAAAATGGAAAAAAGGTTCCCATTTCATATTCAGAATAAATTAACATTTTTATATCTCAACAAATTTTCGAGATGGTAAAGAAAATTTGTATCCTTATACATGAGTGTAAAAAAATACATTTACTCATTGATACATTTCCGCTTTAAGGGCAGAATAAAAATTTAATTATTATTTATTTTGTAAAAATGTAATTTTATTTTATTGCTGATACTC
Source organism: Argiope bruennichi (assembly GCF_947563725.1). NCBI lineage: Eukaryota > Metazoa > Arthropoda > Arachnida > Araneae > Araneidae > Argiope > Argiope bruennichi. The sequence continues at coordinate 123,580,470 of NC_079158.1, forward strand.
TCTACTGAAACCAAAGTAGTTTCATACATTTGAGTATCTTATTTGATGAAACATTGCAATGCATGATTAATTGTAACAGTTAAAAGGAAAGCTTCCCCCATTATTTAAGGGAAATTGTGTATGCACGTACGAGATATCATAAAGAAATCAAATTCCCAAAACAAAAACAGTTCATCTTTCCATTAATTTGTAGAAAGAAATAGCATTTTTTATTTAAGTAATTATACCTTATTACCTTTTACTCATTTTAATCATATCACTTTCCAAATATTTGTTAAACACAAACAGACATTTTTTTTAAAAAAAAAGTTTCGAAAAATGTAATTTTGTAGGCGTTTAAACAGTAAATTTTTTTTAAAAACTAATTATTCCTTGTAATATTTAATTTATAATTCAATTTTATAAACAAAAAAATGTTTTTCATATTTTTACAAATTATCTTTTAGTTGGCACCTCTTATATGAAATTAAATTTTTATTCAGTTCATCCTTTAACTGAAAATTAAGCTATTAAATCAATAGAAAATTGGAAAGTCAAGAAAAAGATAAAAATGCACAAAATTTCAGAACTCTAAATGAATAAAGAAGTAAAAGAAAAAAAAATGATTACAAAATCCCCTCCTTACAAACAGAGAAAAACTGAAAATAAATAAGACTTTAAAAATATAAAACTAATAATACTTCTACTCTTAACATTTAATATTTTAAAGTTTAATATAAAAATGAAAATAAAGATATGATGTTTTATTTTTACAGTTTAAAGTTCATATACCATAAAAAAAATTGTGTGTTAAAATAGTTAAATTAAATATAATTGCCAATTACATGGGATCACAGTTGCTATGATTTATTTTAAGATTATTTTGTTTTAAAATGTTTCACTCTTAAAATTTTGATATATAGCATAAAGATTAATTTATTTCAAATAATTTAATTTTACTTCTTATTAAAAATTTCGTATCTAAAATTCTACAATAAAATCAGTTGAATTACTTTGAAAAAAATATGTATTTTGAATGTAAAACATACTATTTGACGTCAACAAAATATGTAAAACTTTATATTTTGACATCATTAAGGCGAAAATTTTTTTTTCTCAAAAACTACATAATATTTTAAGCAATTATTTGATACGATAAAAATGAAATTATCCTGGCTAAAGCACTATTCTGGCTTCAACAAATTTAGCATTTTATTGATTATCAATATTTTTACTTGAAGATGTCATTTAAATATAACCTCTGGTAAATTAATATTAAATGAATAAATAGATTCAAAGGAATGACCGAAATTTATAAATTCTTCCCATTATAAAATAACGTCTTAAAAAATAAGTTACTTAAAAAATATGTTTTTGAAAATTGTTAAAAAACATAATTTTTTAAGTATTAAAAATTATTTTATGCATTTTTTTGCGTGTAATAACTAAATGCTTGGATTATATATAAATATAAAGATATTAGAAAAAGAATATACATACATTAATTTAAAGATAAAATATTTATAATCATAAATTGCAAATATTTTATCTTTAATAAATTGCCCTGAATTATATTCGAATAACTATTTTAATTAAAACGTTTCAAATACATTCTACTGAAATTTTAAATTTTTTTTATTTAAAATGGTGAAATGATTCATATATGAATTAGAAATACTTTTAATCTAATTAATAAATATAAGATTTGTAAAAGCATTAATTGTAAAAAAAAAAAAAGAAACTGGAAACATTTTATGCAGCTTGTAATTAATTAATGTATTTCTACATTAAATACATAACTGAAGCTTTTACATATAATCTTTTATGGTTATTAAAATAGAAAATTAAAAAATAAAATATTCATGAAACCTTTTTATTTATATAGTTTTAATTCCCAAAATGAATTTTTTTAATAAATTAAATGAGCAATACTAAATAAGATATCAAAATGATAGCTCGTCATTTTAATTTTAGATAATAAATCTTCCACAAGTAAGTAAAAATATAATAAAATCTTTTTCAAGGAAAAAAAAATTAGAAACCACAGATTTTACATTGTTTTTCAGCAGCTTTACAATAATACTCTTGTAACGAATAAATTATTCCATGAAATTGTACTTGTTTTATAATATAAGATGGTAGAATCAATTTCTTGATTTATTTAGAATAACACACACATACGCACGCACGCGCGAGTACACACAGCATGTTACACACAATTATTGTCTTTTCTTCGGCGGGAAATGACCCAATATTGAACAGGGAAAGGAACTCACAGCAGACGGTAATTTTAGATGATTATAATGGAAGACACGTAGATTTTCAATGGCTTAATTCCTTAATTCTGGGCGATCAGTGAGATAAAAAATATACTTCGCCATTGCAGATGTCGTTCCAGGGCCTGGTTCATTGTCGTCTTCCACTCTGCAAGAAAAGTCAGAATAAAAGTTAAACGAACTCAGTGTCGGTAACAAAAAGTTACAGTTGTGTCTGATTTTATGCAGAAAAAAGTGCACTGTTTTCCTCTGCATTTTCCATATTGTTTATTACGATGAGTCTAAATGCGTTGAAATGCACATTCATTGAGGACGTCAGTGAAAGTCAAGTCATTCGTCAATGACTGCTCGATAAAGGCCATTGCTACTCCTATATTTAATCTTCAAGATTTCATCTCTCTTAGCCACAATACTTATCTAGACAAGCTAAAATTAAACAAAAACAATTGCCAACATCCTAAGATAATTTTAGATTTAAATATAGAATGGACAAATCAATTTATCAATTTGATATTTCTGATAAAAATGACATATCTAAATGTTGTGTTTATAGATATATATTTTTGTAACTTAATAAGAATGAATAAAATAAGCAACAAAACAAAATCGGGTGGAAGTATCAGGTCAAGTCACTGCAACCTCACTTACAATAATTTCTATACTTCTTCCATCTTTAAACCCTTAATTACAGGCCTTAAGTTGTAAGCAAAGGATTACGTATTAAAGCAACATTGTTGCAATAATAAATTTTTAAAAATTCCCTCAAACAATGAAGTTCTGTTATGAAACTCGAAAATACCTCTTTTAAATAGGATTTAAGAATCCCAAATAATTATACTTTTTCTTCATAATTTTTTCCAACCATCTTTAATTTCAAATATTTTTTTAACTTTTATCCATTTTACACAAATTTATTTGAAACTTAATTCGCCATCGATATCTTCAGCGCACGCACCTAGAAGTTCTTAGTCCTCCCCTGGCAAGGCAACAAACATGTACTAAAGTTTCGTTACTTGATCCATCTTAAAATTCTGGTTCATGGAAAAAGTTTATGCCTTCCGTAACAATCTTTTTCTTTATGATGTGCTTTTTTTATTGATTTTCCTCATTCTATCCTTAGTATGCTTCCATTTTTTATTTACTTTAGTCTATTATGCAATATTAATTTTAATATTTATATTTTATTTCAGATTTTCATCGCTTTTTCAATGTTTCCAAGTTGGAATTTTAGATAAAAACATCACCGGTTCATATAATTGTTCCACGTTTATTTAATTGTTTGCAGGAAATGCTGTAATTTCTTTTACGATTCACATTGATTTCATCTCCTGGTGAGCAATTAATGTGTCTATTACCTTATTTTCCATTCTGTTTTACATTTCATTTCCACCTTTATTATTAATTAATGATTTATTTTCACAGTATTTCTTGAATTGTCCGATGTTTGTTTAATTGTTTGCAGAAAAAGTTATTGTGTGATACTCGATTTTACATTTTATTCCCACCTTTATTATTAATTTATGATTTACTTTCACAGCATTTCTTGAATTGTCCGATGTTGGTTTAATTGCTTACTGAAAAAGCTACAATTCTGTTTGCGATCCACATTGATTTCACCTCCTGATGAGCAATTAATGCCTCTATTACCATGCTTTAAATTTTATTTCCACCTTTACTGTTAATTTATGATTTATTTTCACAACGTGTTTTGCATATTCATTTCATGTGTATTTTGCATCTTTTCTCCACTATTTTCATCGGTTTTCATTTAAAAAAAAGTTGATTTATTTGTGTTATCTCTTTCTATCGCAGGCTATCTCTTTTTGAAACTCTCTTTCAAAGGATTTGTAACTCTCTTTTGGTTTATAAATAGCCGACATTTCTCTTTTATCCCCTTATAGCACCAGTCACTCAGTTTTTTTTGTGCCTGGTGGCAGAAGCTAACCTAAGTAAAACCTTGTAACTATCGCCTAGTTGCGAAGGCGAGTGGGTTCCATTGGAACAACTCAGCAGGCCGTGCTACCGTCCGCTCTATTGTTTGGTTTGGACACCAGAGGAGGGTGTAACGAGGTGTCGTTGATCGTAAGTGACAGGTGTGGGAAGACCTCATCCGCTGTCCAGTTCACTCTCCCAGGAGCGGATCCGGCTCTTTGACAGCAGGTTTTCCGGAAAGAAAGTTGGCAGGAAACGAAGTCCCCTCTTCTGACTCAGGTAGAGAAAATGCTGTTTACTCTGAAAATGATAGAGGGCGAATGACTCAAAGGCCTTTGCATTTCTTTTGAGAATTGGGCCTTTTTAGCGTTAGAGAATTGGGAATATTTTGGGTTCAGAAGTTTTTTCTTCATTGTATTCTGACAAATTCTGTAAACACCTGATATCAAATAAAATTCAGGTAATTTTCTTTATTTAAATTACTTTGAAATTTTTGAGTTTAGATTAGAGAAATTTGAATATTAAATATAAAAAAATCGAATAATAAAGATAAAAATTAAAGTTTTAGCAGCAAACATTTATTCGTTTGATTCTCTCTATTATAATGTTATCATATCAAATATTATTGAGGTTATTTTTTTAATTTTATTTACTCTAAGGTTTTAGCATTTCTTTGGAACATTGGACTTTTACTAAGGTTGAGGTAACAATTTGATTCTTATGGAATTTTTTGAAGTCAGAATTTTTTCTCTTCATCGTATTTTGACAGATTCTGTAAACACCTGATATCAAGTAATATTCAGGTAATTTTCTTCATTGAATCATTTTGAGATTTTTGCATTTAGAATAGAAATACATAAATTATATGTATTAACAATCGATTAGGTAAAAATTGAAGTTCTACATTTATCTTCAGACATTTATCTTTTATAATGTTACCATATGAAATATTATTGAGGTAATTTTCTTAATTTGAATTACTCACAGACTTTGGAATTTATTTGTAACATTGGGCCTTTAAACTAAGGTTGAGGTAACAATTTGAATCCTGTGGGAATATTTTGAGGTGAGAAATTCTTATCTCCATTATATTCTGACAGATTCTATAAGCATTAGATGTCAAGTAAAATTTAGGAAATTTTCTTTATTGAATTACTTTGAGATTTTTGGGTTTAAAATAGAGAAACTTGAATTATATATAGTAATAATAGTGATTAATAATAGATTAGTAATAATAGACTAATTTTAGCAGAAAACATATCGTTATAACATAAAATTAAAATCATCACTTTTCTGTTAACTGTTCTGTTTTTTCTGTCTTTTGCGGATGGATTATATAAGTAAACATAATAAAAAATAACACGTAAAAAATATTATAAATATAAAATATAATAAAAATATAATAAAAAATAACAAGTGAAAATAATTAGTTCTATGATTAAAAATTGTGGTACAAAAAATGTTGGATGAAAATTTGGGATGCGTGAATATAACAAATTTAAGTTCATAAGTCTAATTTTTTTTATATTTTAAGCTATGTGAATATTCATGCAGATGCATAGCTAATCAAAGAGTCTATATTTTTATTTATATTTCCACAGCTCCCTTCTAAAGGAGTTACGCAAGAAATAGTTTATTTTGCAACTGAATCCAGGATAAATATTGGCTCCACCTGAGGAAGTTTCTTATTAAACTCTCTATCATGCATTCAGCGCGCAGAGCTCTCTATCTTTCCTCAATGAAAACTAAGCGGTGTTTCAGTTCGCGGTTTTGGTTTCCACCTCAAATCCAATTTTCTTTTAGATTACCGAGTGGATAAAAGCAAATATTTAACTCGACGTCAAAGAATAACAAAGTTAAATATTTGTCTTTGGAGAGATTTTTTTCGTTTATTTTTATTCAACTGCCTTTAATTATTTATCTCATTTTTTTGGACAACATTTACAAAGACGGAAGCAGGATGCTTAAACTTTACGTCGAATGATTTATCCCAATATGGATGTAATAATTAGAAGTACATTAAAATATTTTATGATTTATACCACTTTTAATATTTTAACCTGAATTTTTATAGATATAAAGAAATGTTATCATTGGTGAAATAAGGGAGCCATTAAACATCTCTTTTTATAATCTCTGTTTGAAAAAAAAGAAGAAAAAAAGAAGTGCAACATGATTTATAATACGTTTTAAGTGACGAGCCCTCATTTGAATTTAATAAACAGGCACTTTTAAATAGTTTTTGTGTTTCAATATTCTTAATTTACTCATATTCAGGTCAGCCATTTTTAAAATGTAGGTATTTTGAGCTCAATTACAAAGAAAAAACTAAAGCAAGTCAATGTGGTTTTGTATATATACTGTTTAGACCTTGAGCAATAAGTAAAGAAAAAAATTTACATTTGTGCCACCAATGACAAAAGTGGCGCTGCAAGTTAAATTTAAATTTTAAGATAGGTATAAAAATGTATAAGGAAATGTTTTATGTCATTGATTAAAATTCGAAAGACATTTTAATACAAAAATTAATTTTGAACATTTCAATGAATTTTTATTCATCTACAATTCATGTTTCCTTTTTAACTTACAGCTTAACTCTTTTCTTTTCTTTTTTCAAATCATACTGATGATGATACTGCTTGATCGCAGAATGTATCAAGCCTCTATTGATATATTCAACATGTAGTAAATTTAATTCAATAAATTACCCACATTTAATTTTTTAAAAATAAACCTTAAACCAAAAATCACATGAATTAAGAAAAGTTAACAAAAATCTGCAAATTTCCATTCTCACAACTTTGGTTGCAAAATAGAAACTGTAAATGTTAAATGAATGTTAATGTTGTTGTTAAAGAAATATTTTTAAGATAATGTGTCCATTAAATATTATTCTGATCTATAGAGCAAATTTTTTCCAATTTTACAAGAGTGAGCACAAATTTTATCCTTGGTATCACAAATATGAATTATGTAATTTTTCTTTATTAACCGACTACATATGATCATTTATAACATGGCATTACGTTTACCCTAGTATTTCCTTTATTAATGTGTTTTATAATTTCTATATTTTAATTATGATCAACTTTTTCTCCTTTGTTTGACTGGCTGTTCATACGTTAAATAATTCACATTTAGAAACTTATACAAAAAATAATATAAAAGTTGTGGACATAATTTATATATTCCGCTAATAAACCGATTGGAATATTTATTTATTTATGTCTTGGTTTGAAATTTAAAAAATAGATGTTTTAACAAATCATCGATTATAAAAACTAAATCGAAGAAACAGCACAAATATCAGCATACGGGAGTTTTTGTAATATTGTTTGACTGCCTTTGAAACATATTCTTTCTATATGCATGAAAACAGTGTTTTATGACTTGAAAACGTTCTAAATTCTACGTTATTAACATAAAAACGTTCTGCAAACGTTTTTAAATTATTATTTTTAATTCACTTAATTTAATAATTAATTTTTTTCAATTAAATAATAATTGATTTATTTATTACATTTTTTATTTAACAAAGAAAATAATTTGATAAAATGAATTTTTTATTATTGTAGTTTTACCTTTAATCTCAAAACTAACTTTTTAACTTTATTTCCTGCATTTTCTTTACTCATTTAGAAAGATTAAAGCATTTGATTTCAAAAATAAAAATTCACGTAATTCATAAAAAATATTATTAAGGCAGCTTGAACTTTACATGCAAATTAAAACTCTACGTTAATTTAAATAGTTTGTTTTCTGTTTAAAAGAACTCGATGTTTAGAAATTAACCAAATATATAAGAAAAACAGCTTTAAATTTTGAATTTTAAGATAAATTATTCTTGAATATATGATATTAAGTTAAAAATTTCAGGACATCATTAATTTAAAAATGTTTATAAGACAAAAATTATGATCTAAAAATATTTTTATTGTTGAATATAGTGAAAAAAAAATTGCATAACCGATAATACATACAGAATAATACAATCATACATACAGTAAACAAAAAATGCTTAAAATTAAATTAGTATTTTGAAATTTCTTTTGTGTCTAAATGTCGATGGCTGGCTGTCCAAGAAAAGATGTATATTCATTTACTAGGATGGGGAAAAGCTGTTTATAATTTAGATTATGTTTTAAAAGTCAGGATCGTTAAATTGCGATTTTACTTTCATGCAACCTTTGTGTAAATTAGAATGGATCTCTCAATTCATTATATAGTCAAATTAAAAATACTATTCTTCTGCAGACATCCACATCCAAACTTCCACGTCTCAGCTTGAAGTCAATAAACCTTTGTAAGAGTTGTGACTCACATGAAACTCTCATACAAGATGTCCTTTTGGAGAAATTAGTTTCGAATTTGCATCCCTTTGTTTCATTGATCGATACACAGTACTAATGCCCAGATGTCAGTTGAAAGCTCTTTGATTAATCGGCAGTGATCAGTAGTATTACATTGTATTGAAACTCTGCCTCAAAACTTTTAGTTAGTTCAGAGAAAAAAAAAACAACACTCGCATATGGAAATTTGTGCAAACACAAATTGGCAACGATTATGCCATGCGCAGTATCAGGGAGAGTATTAAAGTCAAACTTCAGTTTTATAGTTGTATTGTGTAGACATCTTTTATTATTTGCAGCAAGTGATTGTTCTCTGTGTAATTACTGTTTTCTGTGCGATAGAACATTGGTTGCAGTATTGAAAGTTTTTTTCACGTATTTGTATAAATCGAAATATGCTTATGCTAAATATGAACCAAACAGAGATATAGATATGCATGGATTTTAACGTAATATATTGTATATAAGATTTTTTTCATGGGAAGTTTGAAATCAGACGTTGCTGTTATTATATTATTCCAGAGCTTCCTCCTCAAAGTTTGTAAAGTCAATGGGTTCATTGCAGTGGGTGTATAGCGACACAATCAAAAGGCCTCATTAATGAATAATGACGTTTATTTATAAAAAGACACAGCAAGCGACAAAAAAAAGCCAAGCGAATACAAGCAATAAACAGCAGCACTTCTAGTAAACATCAGAATGCAAGCATAACAATCATAAGCAGCTCCAAGTGCTTAGAGAGAGAGAGAGAGAACTCGTTCAACTAATGACTTGATTTGAACTCAAAAGACTAACTCTAGTTTGGTCTCACGGCCTTTTATAATCCCGAGACAGGGAAGAGAAGGTTTTCGAAAGATCACCTTAAATCGCATCCTAATGGATTTATCGCCAAAATTCCTGAAGATTCTAAAACCTTCTATTTTGTGGCCAAGGTTGTTAAATTCATCGCCAAGAGGTCGTCATGTTTTTCGAAAAGTCCGGGTGACATTGATCCGGCATCCAATCAGCAAACAATAGAGTTTCCCCTAAAATTTTCTTTCCTACGGCGAAATTAAATGAAACAACATTACAGATTCGTAATAATTTATTCGTTTTTCTACTCTGCTATAAAGGCAACTGCCTCTAACATATGCAGAATAAAATACTTCAAAGGTAGTTTCAACGGCTTTTCTTACTCTCAAGAAGAGTTAAAAGTTTTTAATATCTTCCGGTGGATTCCTGAAAATACTAAAAGCTTCCGTTTTGCCGCCAAGGTCGTTAAATTCATCGCCAATTTTGGCGTCAAGGTTGTTAAATTTCTCTCCAAATTTATCACCAAGCCCCATATTTATCACCAAGGGTTATTGATTCGGCATCCAATCAGCAACTAATAGAGCTGTCTGTAAAATTATTTTTCCTACGATGAAACTAATTATGCTGTGAAGCAACATTGCAGATTCATAACAATATATTCATTTTTCTAAATTGCTATAAAGGCACTGCACTAAATATGCAGAATAAAATACTTCAAAGGTAGTTTCAACTGCTTTTCCTACTCTCATGCAGAGATGAACATTTTACATATTTTCCCGCGGATTCCTGAAGAGTCTAAAACCTTCCATTTTGTCGCCAAGATCGTTAAATTCGTCGGCAACTGTCCGAATATGCAGAACGAAATACTTTTAACAGACTAAATAAAATTTAATAAATATGAAGAATAAAATACTTCAATATACAATATTTCAGGTAGTTTCAACTGCTTTTCATTCGCTCATGGAGAGTTAAACATTTTGAATATCTTCCGGTAGATAACAAAACTTAACAGAACACTGTACTTTATCCAAGTTCCCTCTCCCCCACCCCATTCTTCAGACCACCTTTAACCATAGCCCAACTCTAATAACCATCCCCTCACGCGCCAAGAATCTTCTCAAGTTGGGATATACCTCCACCCCTTTCCCGGCGTTGATCGTTCGAGGCAACTTCCGTTATCGCCAATCTGTAAATAAAACATGCCAGCCCGCGCATCGAACATTTTCTGGCACCAGCATAAATTTCAAGATGCTTCAACATCTGTTAGTGCCGCCGGTTAATGAAGGGCCTCCTCATCTGCGCTAAAAATGAAGTTTGCGGATAAATTAAATATTAATTGAAAAGCAATTACGGCATTCGCCGATTAAGGATAGTCGGGGATTAGTGCGCCCAGGGAAATTATTCAAATGAGTTGCGCACGCGTTTAAAACGGAGCGGAGTGATTAATTTTCTGGCTTCCGAATTTTATGAATGCGTTTTGCGGCTGATTTTTGAAAAATGGACGCAGGGTGACAGAGAGATTTTGCATCAGCCATTATGACTCGCAATTAGAGAGCGGCTCTCTTGCTAAGCGATGAGGGTAAAAGTGAAATCGATAACACTCGGCTCGACGCATTCGAATGAATGCGTTTCATTCGTTTTCGGAGATGAAATATGTAATGCAATAAATATATAATGGTGTATATATTACGAAAGGGATATATATATCCCTTTAATTCTTTCATATTACTGTTATTTAATATTAGAATGAGGTTTAATCTGATTTACTTCTCTGCTTTGATTTTAAATTCACCTTTGATAAAAATGATACAATAAACTGTGAAGTCTCTGGTATTTTCATGTCAGGTGGCGTGTATAAAGACATGTTTTTTTATAGACGGTCAGGTGGCGTTTCATATGAAATGCCTTTTGTAAATTATTATATTATATCCATTCTTATTTCGGTCTATTTGCTTTTATATATATAAGTAAAATTATTTAATATCGTCTGCTCTTGTATTTTATCATTTGATTGGTGCAATATGGGAGTTGCGCCAGTAAACATCACATACAAAATCATTTAACCTCTGGTATTTTAATTAGCTCTGATTTAAAGAGTTGCAAAATATTTTTATACTTTTATTTAACTTGACTTCTTCCATGCTTGTAAATTTGAAATTTTGTAATCTTTTTTCTTCTGATTTTTTTAGGTGGAAATTTTAAAAAAATTCACTAATGTGGTCTTTATAATACTATATTATTTAATATTTTCAGAGTTTAATTATCAGTTAATGAAATTTTGATTCCATTCAAGTGGCACCACCCTACAATGAATTTTGGGAAAGGTGATGGCAAGATTCAGGAGTATTGTTAAACATCAAAAGAAAAAGAGAATTAAAATAAAAACTTCTTAAAAATTGTCTTTAATAATTAGTTCCAGGATTCTTCACTGTCTTTTCGCTTGGGAGTTTGGCTGAAAAATAATACAGATTACCACTGTCTACTGCTAATTGTTCATTTGTTTAAGAAAATGCTTAAATATACTAATACCTAATTTCAGAGAAGTTAGCAACTTTCAAATAAATACTTTTGATTGAATAAGTACATGAGTTTCTGGATCGATTTATCACATGTGTATTATGCAGTGTAAGAAATTTATGTATTTATAGAAAACAAAAATGAGATATATTTTATCTTGTATACTTTCTCAATTGCATTGCATTCTGCAGTCTTATATAAGGGTTACTGATACTTATTTAGTAATGTATGGGAGAGGCGTTTATAGAAAAGATAGATATAAAAATAAAAGAAATACAAAGGGAAAATATAAGTTTTTTTTACTAAACTGTAAAAAAAAATATGTTTAGAACAATGATGTTTCAGAATTTTGATTATATATCTATGAAAATAGTTTTCTTAAAATATGAAGACCGCTATACCAGCATAAAAATATTTTGAATTTTGGTAACTGATACCGCCTGTTCTTATTACTGATTACTGATACTTATTTAGTAATGTATGGGAGAGACGTTTATAGAAAAGATGAATATAAAAATAAAAGAAATACAAAGGGAAAATATAAGTTTTTTTTATTAAACTGTAAAAAAAAATATGTTTAGAACAATGATGTTTCAGAATTTTGATTATATATCTATGAAAATAGTTTTCTTAAAATATGAAGACCGCTATACCAGCATAAAAATATTTTGAATTTTGGTAACTGATACCGCCTGTTCTTATTACTGATTACTGATACTTATTTAGTAATGTATGGGAGAGACGTTTATAGAAAAGATGAATATAAAAATAAAAGAAATACAAAGGGAAAATATAAGTTTTTTTTACTAAACTGTAAAAAAAAATATGTTTAGAACAATGATGTTTCAGAATTTTGATTATATATCTATGAAAATAGTTTTCTTAAAATATGAAGACCGCTATACCAGCATAAAAATATTTTGAATTTTGGTAACTGATACCGCCTGTTCTTATTACTGATTACTGATACTTATTTAGTAATGTATGGGAGAGACGTTTATAGAAAAGATGAATATAAAAATAAAAGAAATACAAAGGGAAAATATAAGTTTTTTTTACTAAACTGTAAAACAAAATATGTTTAGAACAATGATGTTTCAGAATTTCGATTATATATCTATGAAAATAGTTTTCTTAAAATATGAAGACCGCTATACCAGCATAAAAATATTTTGAATTTTGGTAACGTATACCGCCTGTTCTTATTACTGATTACTGATACTTATTTAGTAATGTATGGGAGAGACGTTTATAGAAAAGATGAGTATAAAAATAAAAGAAATACAAAGGGAAAATATAAGTTTTTTTTACTAAACTGTAAAAAAAAATATGTTTAGAACAATGATGTTTCAGAATTTTGATTATATATGTATGAAAATAGTTTTCTTAAAATATGAAGACCGCTATACCAGCATAAAAATATTTTGAATTTTGGTAACTGATACCGCCTGTTCTTATTACTGATTACTGATACTTATTTAGTAATGTATGGGAGAGACGTTTATAGAAAAGATGAATATAAAAATAAAAGAAATACAAAGGGAAAATATAAGTTTTTTTTACTAAACTGTAAAAAAAAATATGTTTAGAACAATGATGTTTCAGAATTTTGATTATATATCTATGAAAATAGTTTTCTTAAAATATGAAGACCGCTATACCAGCATAAAAATATTTTGAATTTTGGTAACTGATACCGCCTGTTCTTATTACTGATTACTGATACTTATTTAGTAATGTATGGGAGAGACGTTTATAGAAAAGATGAATATAAAAATAAAAGAAATACAAAGGGAAAATATAAGTTTTTTTTACTAAACTGTAAAAAAAAATATGTTTAGAACAATGATGTTTCAGAATTTTGATTATATATCTATGAAAATAGTTTTCTTAAAATATGAAGACCGCTATACCAGCATAAAAATATTTTGAATTTTGCTAACTGATACCGCCTGTTCTTATTACTGATTACTGATACTTATTTCGTAATGTATGGGAGAGACGTTTATAGAAAAGATGAATATAAAAATAAAAGAAATACAAAGGGAAAATATAAGTTTTTTTTACTAAACTGTAAAAAAAAATATGTTTAGAACAATGATGTTTCAGAATTTTGATTATATATCTATGAAAATAGTTTTCTTAAAATATGAAGACCGCTATACCAGCATAAAAATATTTTGAATTTTGGTAACTGATACCGCCTGTTCTTATTACTGATTACTGATACTTATTTAGTAATGTATGGGAGAGACGTTTATAGAAAAGATGAATATAAAAATAAAAGAAATACAAAGGGAAAATATAAGTTTTTTTTACTAAACTGTAAAAAAAAATATGTTTAGAACAATGATGTTTCAGAATTTTGATTGTATATCTATGAAAATAGTTTTCTTAAAATATGAAGACCGCTATACCAGCATAAAAATATTTTGAATTTTGGTAACTGATACCGCCTGTTCTTATTACTGATTACTGATACTTATTTAGTAATGTATGGGAGAGACGTTTATAGAAAAGATGAATATAAAAATAAAAGAAATACAAAGGGAAAATATAAGTTTTTTTTACTAAACTGTAAAACAAAATATGTTTAGAACAATGATGTTTCAGAATTTCGATTATATATCTATGAAAATAGTTTTCTTAAAATATGAAGACCGCTATACCAGCATAAAAATATTTTGAATTTTGGTAACTGATACCGCCGGTTCTTATTACTGATTACTGATACTTATTTAGTAATGTATGGGAGAGACGTTTATAGAAAAGATGAATATAAAAATAAAAGAAATACAAAAGGAAAATATAAGTTTTTTTTATTAAATTGTAAAGAAAAAGATGTTTAGAACAATGATCTTTTAGAATTTTGATTATATATTGACGAAAATAGCTTTCTTAAAAAATGCAAACTGCTATATCCGTATAAAAATATTTTGAATTTTGGTAACTGATACCGTTAGCTCATATCTGGGGAAATCATAGAAAAGGATGATAAATAGGCATCAGCTTTGTTTATAAATTCTGATAAGGAATGTCGAGGAATAATTTAATTGAACCATTTTTTTTCTCTGATTCTTAAGCACTTAACACAACTATTCTTACGAAACTAACAAACATAAAACAAACTATTTTATATGGGCCACGATATCATATTTGGAAAAGATTGTTTCGTTATCTGATTTGTCAAGAACGGATTGTAGAAGGATGGGGTTTCAACACATAGATCTTTATAGATACGTACTTTCAGGACCAATATATTTTAAAATAACGGAATTGGATACTGAAAGTTTAATGGATTGGATACCGAAAGTTTCTAAATGGCCTGCTTATATTAAGTAAATTAGATTACTCCATAGAATTTATTTTTTAAAAAAAAAAGTGCCCCTGAAAGATTGTTAATTTACTGTAATTTTTTTCCCATTCCATTTTTTAGAATGTTAATATTTTTTTATTTGAAATTTGGAGGAAGTTATTTTAATTCAACCCCAAATTTTAAGTCACTATGAAATGATGAGAAGAGAATGTAAGTTGGTAGTGGATTCACCAAACTTCCATCCCGCACCATAAAGAACACGTTTATGACTTTGTTTGATAATGAGCCTCAGATATTTCGATATCAGATATCCGACAAAATAAAGTCTCAAATAGTGAAAATCATCTTCTTTATTTACTATTTATAGAAAATGAAATACATTTAGTGAATGAAGTAATGTTTTTTTTTCTTTCTTTTTTGTTGTTTTTTCTTTCTTTTTCTAATTTAAAATAATCTTAGTATAAGCAGAATAAACGACTGAGCGATGAAGTTTTCGAATTGTGAATGAATAAACAATAATTCTTTTATAAAAAAATTTATATGTGTATAATTAGAACATGCTCACAGAACAAATTCTTATATGAAGAAATGAAGCCATTTTGATGTAATAGAATAATGTTTGTGTGAAGAAAAGTTCGAATACCCTTGCACAAAAATGTACCTTACAATAAAGAGTTTTAAGAAGAACAGAATATACTCTTATTTGGAAGCATAAGAAAAATATTAGCTGTGTCCTGGGTTTGTAGAACTGCACATTATCTTCATTTGTAAATTAAAGATTGCTAATAATAGCAGATAATTCCTTAAGTAAAAGCAGGAAAAGGAAATTCCAAAACGGAAAATGTCAAATGTTTTGGACCTATAAAGAATTTCTGATAACTTTTGGTTCAATATTTTTGGCCTTTTTGTATGCAGTATAATCTATTTCTGTTTTCACTATAATTTTTTGTATTTCACAAAGCTGATAAATTAAAGCAAATAAAAAGATAAAGTTAAAGTTAACGGCAGATAAATTAAAACATTTTTGCTTATCTGACAAACAGAGAATTATCAGTTTTACTTTAAAAAAATACAGGAAATTTTGCAAATTACAGTACACTAGCTAGTATATGGCCTCATGTGGTGGAAAGGTAGGCCGGACAACAAAAATTCGGATAGGCTGCAATTCAATGAATTCATTTCTTTGCTTACCAATATCAGAATATACAAGTCTTTATACCAAAATTCACTGCTATAATACGTATTTTTCTCACTTCTTATTGAATACTAAGCTCTCCATTTATTTCAAACCACTTAAAACGTGAAAGTGGCCGTCGCATAGTGAATCATATAAATAGTTATCTACCATTATAGAAGGATCTGTAATGGTAGATTGTAAACTTCGCTACATGCTTCAAGAATTTAATAGAGAAAAAGAAAGTTAAAGGATATATATTGTTCACATTTTAACCTAAATTCTGTAATACCTAATTTAAATGCAGGAAATATAATAAATGACTATAAAATAAAACATTAACGTAAATCATACGCTTAGCTCTTAAGAAAATTGCCCCAAACTGATTTTAATTTTGACTGATGCATGATTATACAGATATGAAGAGGCAACCCTAAGATAAGAGTCAAGATAAGAATAACTAAGATAAGAGTTTTTTTTAAAAAAAATAGTTCTTAAAAGACGCCCTTACATCCTGACGAAATAATGAACAAAGAGGGGAACTCTGCTTTTTTTACTGCCACAACTCGTATTTTGCACACGACACGTTGGAAGATCATAGCAGACTTCCAATGGCTTCCAATGTCTTGACGACGTTGCCAATGCAACGCCTTGTATTCCTAATTTTATTACGGTAAAAGAAAACTAGTTCGGATAGTACGGAAGCCGGATAGTTGCAACCGAATACTCGAAAGTGTACGATATTTTTTTTGAGCTTCCGAAACGACTTAATCGAATTCTCATAACAATCCATATCAAATTCCGAAGTCTCAAAAATCCATTAATTCATTAATCCATTTGAAACGGACAACAAATATTTTTAATGAATGAGTAAATGACTTTATAAAATTGGCATTTATATAAAGCTATTTCTTTAACAAAATTAATAGCAATTAGAATAATTCAATAAAAACATTACCGTCCGTTTGTAGATTATACCTAAATATCTTTTCATTGAAAATACAATAAATACAAGCTAATTTCATAATTCGATTATGTCTTTTTTAAGACATTTATGCGAAAAATATGGCCACTGAAAAAAAGTTAAAACTTGAGAAAATTCTTCAGAGTCCTAATTTTAAAAGTTTGTTTTCAACACAAATAAAAAAAGACCAGCTTAATAATCTGATATATTAAATATGAGATTAATAATTTCCTATTCTAAAATACTTCCCTTAACAATAACATTAAAAATATGATAAAAATGCATTTTTGAATAGTTTAAGACAAAGAAGGAAACATTTCTTGGAATTATGCATGCAAAACGTGTTTTGTATTTTATTATTTTAATTTCTCTTTAACATTAATTGAATATTCTCTTGCTTATTTAAAGAAACAATCATGCAAATGAAATTAATTTAGAACCTTTTAGTGCATGCAGCGAACATTTTTGCGGTGGATGAAAGAGTGCAAATTTTTAGTAAATTGATTCAGTCCGAGATAATTAACTGCATTTTTGGTTCGAAGCGAAGCCAGAATAGATTTAATTTTCTTGCAGAAGAGTTGAGCTGTTGTTCTTTCAAAAAATAGAGGATCGTAATTGCGAATGGCTGGCCTTTCTTTAAAAATATTTATAGCTCAAGATTTCTCAGGCACTTTGAATCGGCATTTTTTTTTAATTATTAATTTTTTTTAATTATTAAAATTTTAAAAATTATTTGAAGAGAGTGTATGTTTTGAGGAGCTTACTAAATTTCTACTAAAATGTGGAATTTTTCTAATTTCTGCAAAAGATATTTCAAAAGATGTAGAAGATATGTCATTAGAGAATATTAAATTTTGTTGAATGATGAATTTTTTTTAAAATCTGCGCTAAAAACTGAAGACATTTTGAATGTTATTGTAAGGAAAGTTTGTGAATTTCTGCTGAATTATGAAAAAGTTATTTTGACAGAAAAGTTGATAGAAATTAAAAGTTTGATTCAGAAATCCAACAGTTTCTATAAAATTCTTATTAGTAAATTATACATTAGCTTTAATGCCGAAATTCGCGGACTGAAAATAAGCGTTAGTGCTGAGTTCCTTTTCAAGAAAAAGTTATTTCATTTAGTTTTTATGAAAGCATTTCATTATTTGGTTTCTCTAAAGTTTAGCTGTTTTGAGAATTGATTGTTTTATTGATTATTTTAAGAACTTATTTCCTTTTTGTTTGAACTCAATGCTTATTTCTCCTCCTATCTTCTGATGTTATTTTTTTTCTTTTTCTTAGAGCTGCTACTGTGCCGTTAATGCGCATGTGTTAAATTGAGACAAGATTCTGCCATGATTCTACTACTGTTTATATTACGTACAAGTTATTTTTCTTCCTAATATCTTTAATAATCATTAGTTGTGTCTTTATAAGTGTTGCTGTAAATATATTTTTTTTAATAGAACCATAATAATAACCATCAATTTTAGGAAATAGTTTATTTCATATTCTGTCAAGAAGAAAATGCGTGCATTCTTTCAATTGTTTTAGTTTACAATGACTTCGAAACATTAAGTATAACAAAAAAAATGTATAATGTCTAGTATTTAACTTAAGGAGCAGTTTTAAGCCTTTGATCTTGAATTACTCTTCTCACGGTTCCCTTTTTCCACTTCTTTGTTTCCATAGTTTAGAAAAATACTTACAAAATACTGAAAAATTGCAGCTTAAATTTTTTGAAAAGCTAACTTTTTAGTAATTTATTTTTCTATTCTCAAGGCAACAAAAGGGCTTCATTTTTCAAATGAAAAATTGTGCATTTGATTATTTTTCCGTGTAAGTAAGCATTATAGAGAAACAGTTAATAAAATTGTACCATTCTAGAATTTATCATATTTTATGCATGATACTGATACAAAAAATGAGGTAAAATGCAAAAATGAGGATGCGACCATAATTTCCAAGAATTATTTAGTTCCTTAACATTGACAAAAACGTTAATTAATTGCAAAAATAATGATGCAACAATCATTGACTAATTGAACTACTTAGTTCCATTATACTGATAAAAAGAGCGATTTGATAGCAAAAATGATGACGCAGCCATAATCTACCAATTGAACTTGTATTTGTTAGTTTTATAGTCATAAAAAAAGTTGCATGCTTTCGTTCGTCACTAATATATAAGCAGAAACATATCTAAATATTTTAAATATATATATATGCTAATTATATATAACGTTGTAATAGTAATAGAATCCATTTAATTTAATTCATTAAAAAAATAATTGATAAAAAAATTCTGCTTACCCGACGTTAGAGGTTGGAGTTATTGAAGTTAAAATAGTATGTGATAATGATATATGATATTCTTTCTTATAATCTTAAAAATATATTTATAAATCAAAAACTTATTTCAACATAAAGATGTTGTGTAGTTAAGCATTTCGCAGACTTACGAGTGTGAGATCCTTTTACATGTTGGTCCTGCCTTATTCCCAGATCTGGGACTTCTTAAAACAATGCTAAGCTCTCGACATGTTGTAGAAGTTTGAAATGGATTATCATGTTTATTGATCAAAAGTTATTGTTTATTGATCAAAAGTTAATGATTTACTTAAAAAATGCCATCTTTTATCTCAAAACCACTTCATTTAACAAATCAAATCCATCAAATCAAATACAAACTTTAAATTCAATTCTTATCTTTAACACTTTTGAAGAAGAATTTCATTTTTAAATAAAATAATTAATAAAGCAAAATATTACTTTTGCAGTTTCCCAGCAAATTTAAATAATTTCTTGTAGTAACCGGAAACTGCTGTCGATTCCATCGAATTTTTGAAAACTTTATCATTTAAAATTCAAATTTTGCCGAAATGGAATAAAAAGAAGGCAAACTAAACAGATGGCCAAATTTTTGTGCCCAGGCTACCTAATGTACGTCAGCCATTAGAAGAAATATATTACTTTTCTAGGCATTATATATTTACTTTCTTGGAAAACTGATAAAATGGGGTTCGAAGATTATTTACGAGCTTCCATAATTTAGTTTAACTAATTTGTTGTTCTATTCTTCCTTTTGTTTATTCAGATTAAAGTAAAATAAATGAGGCAATTCGTCTTCCGATGGTCTGATAATAAATATTTTTGTAATAATTTGCATAGCTATATACATATAATTTTTTATTCTAATATCTGAATTTCCTTGACGGAACATTCCTTTTATTCACTTTTGCATTTCTTTAACATCTTTCGATAATAATAAATGAATAAAAGGTTGAAAATATTTTGAATAAAAGGTTTAGAAAAAATATTTGGATAAACTTTATATGGAATTTAAGACCCCCCCCCCATAGGAAATTCTCTGCCAGTAAATTGGAACTATGTAAAATTGATGCATTATAAAAAGTATACAACACGAGATTAATAAAATACCAGTGAACTAAAATTATATAAATGAGATACTTTAGATGAAGTGTGCAACACGGGATTAATTAAATGCAAGTGAATTGTTGTTATGTAAATGGATACTTTAGATGAAGTATTAAACTCGGATTAATTAGATGTTATTGAATTGAAACTATATAAAATGGACACATTAGATGAAATTTACAACACGAGATTAATTAAATAGTAGTGAATTGGAATTATATAAAATGGATAATTTAGATATGGCATACAACACAGATAAATTAGATGCTGGTGAATTGAAATGATGTAAAATGAATACTTTAGATGAAGTTATCAGTAAAGGAGTAATTAGATTCCAATGAATTGAAACTATATAAAATTGATACATTAGATGAATGTACAATACAGGTTTAATTAAATAAAAATTCACAAAGGGATAATAACGTAACTGCATAAAATTCCATTTCAATTCGTGGGCAGCACGGCATATAAGATGGCAAGCAGGTGATAGTTTTACCATGAATTCAGAATCAAATTATTTATTTCTACTTTTTATAATCGTATTTTATCATTTAAAATTATTTCGATTAAAAAATTGAAGCCTAGATTTTGACACCACCTGTAACCGAATGTGTTGATACAACGCTTGGCCGAATAACATCAATTGGGACATTGTAATTCCTAACCTCTAGTTATCATCACCGGAATTACTAAAAAACTGGGGAAAGAAAGAGATTTATATCCTCAAATGATGCTTAAGGCAAGGTTGCTGGCATTGAAAAAGTAAGCACACTTTTCCTTTATTATGAGACCCTGATTCATTGACTTGGCATGTTAATCACTGTAGCAGTATAACATAGAATCTCAATATTATTTCAGGATGGACAGGAACAACAGCAGTTCCAAATGCGAACAGCGCAAGTAGACAACAAATTGTTAAATAGAAAGCATGAATAGCTAAAGAGCTTGTGATAGGATCGACACTCCAAAAAGTGAATAAATTTAATCTCTACGGGATGATGAATTTATTTGGGTTTTCAGATAGGCGTGATGACATATGAATTTTTCAGATGACTTTTATCTCGGTTCCTATTAAAGAGAGGACCATAATTTTTGCATTTTACAGAACTTTCATGTTTGGCTTTAAAGTCGCCAAATTCATTGTTAAGTTGCTAAGGAATTAGCTATTTAACGTTCATTAAGAATTTAATTAAAAAAAATTTAAATTAATGATGGGCAAGAAGAAAAAGATAAATATGATAAGATATATTATTTGTTCTTGCCTTTAATTTTCTTGGATTTCTTCTCGCAAATTTCCCATTTCTGCCATTCTGATATTATTGCCAATGAAATGATTTCATTGTTAATATCCTTCTATTTCATTCACTTATATAATATCTTTTCCAATGAAATAATAAATTTCTTTTACATTTCATATTTTTTGTCCCCAAAGAGTTGTGTATTAAAATATAAGAATAAATATCTTGTACTCTTTGATGATCGAACTGCGAGGAAGCAACATGATCAATTGCAACATTTTATCCAATGGTCATCGCCGGACTCTTCCATCACCGGAGCTGTACGTTCTTGTATGAGGCACGCTCCACTTTCATAATGAAATCAACACCATTCCTTTCTTTATCAATATATATCGAGCAGAAGCGAGAACCGGCTTACTGATCTCATTACTTTTCATACACATATTTGTAAATTCTGTAGAAGATGGAAGTATGAAAGGATATGCATTATCAAAACCGCATATAAGCTACCAACTCCCTTCATGAGCATACGAAATAATCTGAATATCAGTTCTCAATACAACAACGTTGAAACTGAATTTCGTGCCCTATTCCTTTATCGATCCTCTTGTAAAAAATTAAGACTCATAATTGGAGTGGAGATAACTCGACTTCTTTACAATAAACACATACAGGGAAGCAAGGAGCCTATATTATTTAGAGCCATTCAATCTTCATTAACAAAAATGGCGATTTTGCATCCACTTATTTATAGAACGTCATTCTCTGAAAAACTACAAAGCGTGTAAATGAGACGCAGCTAGACTTGTATGTGGGTAGTCAAAGAGTATCTATAACTAGAAAGAAATACGGAACCTCTAACCGAAGCAGCTAGGTAAAGATAAATCAGAAGATTTACGTACAAACCACCTGCTCATCAAACAACAGAGGGATTCAATGCCTCTAGGCCAAGGTCGTTATTTTTAGATTTTTATTTAGAACCATTCAATCATCATTAACAAATGTGGCGATCAACCTCAGGTATGGTCATTGGGTCGTAAACATCGTTCTGGGCCTTAGATCATCCAAAATTTGAATGCCCAATCGCCGCATATAATAATAAAGGTGATAAAATGTACTCAAATAGACCCCATTACGAACAGCTTATGAAGGAATATTTCTCGTCATTGGCTATGGGCCAGGTAACTAGTCAATACCACTAAAGTTGTTATCCTAAAAGGGTGGGAAGTTGGCATACTGAATCAGGCAACATATCATTCCCAGATTTGGGGAGCTCTTTCAGGGAATTCCCTTATGCTGTATCAAAGATTTCTTGAGCTATGCACAGATTCACACTGATTTTAAAAATCAGCCGTATTTGGAAATGTTTTGGTGCATTGAAAAAAAATCTAACCCCCCCCCCAATGTTCGTTTTTCAAATTTTGGATGAATTTTTATTAAATAATACGCAAATTAACAAAAACGGTGTATTTTATTTTGGCAAAAAAGTGAGAAATACAAAAAAAAAAAAAAAAAAAACCAACATTGCTTTTTAAATCCCTAAACCAATAAAAAGATGATTAATATTCTCCGCTTCAACTGAAATAAATATGTGTCGTACATTTAGTCTTTATTATGACTTTGGTGCATTCTTCCTATTTCACAATTCAGTGAGAAAGAGCTTCCTTTAAGTTCCCGATTGCAAAAAAGAAAAAAAAAGTAATAGATTGGTTTGATTTCAAAAAACGTTTTGTTTCTGTTTGTCATATTATAAAACTTTATAAATAGTCTTTCGGAACATGCTGTATTAACATTTCTAAATACACATTAATTCATGCTGGAAATAAATCCAATTTTCAGGATTATTGAATTCACTTTCTCTAAAGTATCAAAACTTAGAATAAAGCAAAGACTTATTTCAAATTGAAAGTATTTAATTTAATCAACTGTGAAAGTACGTTACCAATCGATTCCACTAAACGCCCACATCAGATATTTTTCGCTCTAACAATCTAATACATAGACCCCATTCTCTTACTTCCCCACATCAAGTAAATCTCGAACAAAAATGGTAAGAATAGAATTAGGCCCTATTCCTTTTTACTCGTCGCGGAATCCAAGGTTCTCCGACGTCTAATCAAAGCCTTTTCCAGATTTTGAATACAGGGTGGCCGAAATTACATTGTTGCTGCGACAGGTAGGGGTGTCTTCACCGATGCCGCGCCAACATGTCTTAGAACCACAGGGCGGAAAAGGGGGTGCTGCAGAAAGTGCGTTCCTTGAACAAATGTCATCTGTCTTTGGAACAAAGTTCCTGGTTTCTTTAGATATTTTTCTGTTATTAATTTATTTATGAACGAATTTTAAGGTTTTAGCAGATTTTTTTTGATAAATAGTTTTTATTTGAAATGTGGTTCATTTATTACTTTATTGATATGAAATTAAAATTTTGTGTCTAGGGATCTCATTAACCCTTTTGCAGTAAGATGATCGAATTTTGTGATATCATGATAAAATCATAAAATTCTTCGAGGGTCGATTAGGTTTAAGTAAACAGTAAATTAGTTCCAATTTTATAATAATTAATATAAGTAAAGCAGTGAGTTTTCATTAATATAAGTAAAACAGACTCTTTAATAATAAAATAAATTTCCATTAATTTTTTAGTGAAGCAGCCTTTAGCAAACTTGAGATAATAATAATTAAGTTGTATTTTATGTTAATATATATTTTGCGAAGTTCATTATATTTTGCTCATGCATATAATGAGATAATAAAAATTCTTCTTTGAGCTGAAATTTGTTTTCAAATTAGGAACATAAAATTATGAAAATAGCTTTAGCAAACTTTAAGTCAATTGATGAAAATCAAAATTTGAAATCTAATTTTATATTGTGTTTCATAATGATATTATAGTTGCACATCATAATTGCATATTAAAGCAACTAAAAATAAATTTGTATAAAATATCAGTTTTTTAATTATTCACTTGTAAAAGTAAATCGAATTTCATCCTCTCACATATCTCTAATTTATCACTTGATAAACAATTATATAATTCTTTTTTTGTTTTTGTTTTTGCAAATAACACGAATTATTTATATCATATAATATATTGGAACATTATTAATTTTAATATTTTTATTGAACATTAATATAATATTATTTAAGTAATAGCTAGATTTTTAGTTTTTTTCTTGAAAAATTGCTAAGCATAAATTAAAATGTTAGAGAATATTTCTGTTTTCTTTACTACATATTTTTAATTATTAACTGCAACCTTTTTTGAAGTATAAAACATTTCCATTTCATGATCAACATTAAGATAGAAATTCTATGGCCTCTAAATAATTAGTTATTGCTAAAATTTTCTGTTCAAAAATTTGGTTATCAAAAATTTAATCAAGAAAATACCTCTGAAGTTTTCATCTTCATTTATAGGTTTTAAGAACAATGTGTGGGATGAAAAATCAATGAACGATGTAGTGGTAAAATTATCTTGAAATCAATTAATTCTTTTTTAATCTTGACTATTTTGAAGAGTTCATTTCCACCAAAAAAGTTGAGTAATTCTATATGCATTTTTAATGTAAATTCAGAAAATAGAATTAAAATAAAATTCATAAAATTCTAACCAAGTTAAAAATAATAATTATAAATGTAATTCAACCTAGATAATAATTAAAACTGTAATTTAATATGTAATGTAATTAAACCTTAAATCCATATAAATAAGGCCAACAGCAATCCCATTGAACGCTGCGCAATCAATATTGAAAGTTTAAATTTAAGTGGAAGCAAAACATGCTGGAGTAATGAATGAAAACAGGCTATAAACCAAGCACAGTGCTTCTGAATATAAATAATTTTTGGTGGAATCTTATTCTTTAAAGCAAAATGAATATGCAGTTTTTTTTCTAACTCAATGCGTTATTATGCGTTATATAATGCTCAATGCGTTATAAAATATAAACCAAAATTAAACAATCTTAGTTGCATAAGTTCTGACATTAAGAATTTATATTTATTCTTATATATAATATTTTTTTAATAATATTAATTTTAATATATAAATACTAATTTTTAAGACAACACTTAAAAAACAAAATGCCTTTCGTTATTTGCTAATATAATTGACGTTGGCAAATTATTATTATTATTAGTGAATATTCATTTTATTTCTAATTAAAATCAATACTTCTGTAAATTCTGTCCTTTTTAACCAAAAATATAGGCTGAAATGATGTTACATTCTCTAAATTTATGTTATCTTTATTTAAATTTAACCATATCGATTACGGGGAAATAATCTTGCCATATATTTACATAATAATTAATATGCTTCCATCAAAATGATTAATGAATACGAGCATAAACGAACATGTGTTCTGTGAGGCATTGACGGACGCATGCGAGGTCTTGATGTAATATTAATCTTGCAACAGTGCAATTTATAATTCAACTGCCTCCGTGTTAGATATTTATGAAAAATCTTTAACAATTTTTGCACAGAAGTTAAACTAATGTTAGCTATTGATAGGTGATGTATCCATAAATAATAATGTAAATCGACATATTCTATAATAAATACTCTATAATTACACCGAATAAAAAATTATTCTTTCAACTTCTTCATACACACACATAATATGGAGCATATTCTGTTATGCCTAGGGATTGCAATACCGATATACCGGAATACCGAATACCGGTATTTTGAGCCATTTGTACAATTTTGTAAAACCGGTATTCACAAGTTGAAATACCGGTGTTTCGGTATTTACTAGAAATTTTTAAAACTGTCTCCATTATTTGTTCAAGGTTCGCCAACATAGCAAAATAGTATACGTTTTTGTTTTTATGTCTCCTTAACGGGCGAAATTAAATAGCTAATTAATGGCTGAATTAATAGCGTAAATCTAAATTAGCGAAACATGGATTATCCTTGGAAGAAGATCCATATTGTATCCATAACGACTAATGGAGCAACATTTATGAACAAAGTTGGAAAGTTGATTGGTGCTAATCAGCAATTGTTCCATGCTCATGGAATTCAATTAGGAATAATAGATGTATTATATCAAAAAAAAAAAAGAAAGAACAGAAGAATCCAAATACTGCGGATATAGAAACTTCGGATTCCAAATTTGAAGAGAGTAAGAGTGAGTGTGACATTGACAATGAAGATAATGACAATGTAATTATTGAAGAAGATATTGCTAATAAGAATGAAATATTTACCCATCAAGACTTGCTTCCTATAATTTATAAAGTTCGAAAAATTGTTAAGATATTTATACGTTCTCCTATAAAAAGCGACATATTACTAAAATATATACTAACTGAAGATAAAAAAAGAATATATGTTAATATTAGATTCTAAAACACGTTGGAACAGTTTACTTCTAATGGTGGAATGATTTTTGAAACTGAGAAATCCAATCCAAAAAGCAATAATCGACTTAAACATGTAAATTAATTTTTCAGATAGTGAATTCGAATTAATATCCAGAACTGTATCAGCTCTACTTCCAATAAAACTGACTATTGAGGCATTATGTCAGAGAGATTCTAATTTATTAACAGCTAATGCAACAATAAATTTCATGTTGTAATCACTGAAAGAACAGCGCACATCACTATCTGAAAAATTATATATTACATTGAAAAATCGCACAGAAGAAAGACATATCGAAATTAAAAATGTCTTATGGTATTTACATAATTATAATGATTTTAAAAATGAAAATAAAAAAGAAGAAAAGAGACTAACCAATTCAAATCTGATTAAGTTTATAATAAATTTTCTTACAATTTTTTACCCACAAATCTATTCACATTCAGAAGAATTCGGTTCAGTTATCTAAGATTATGATGACACTAACGTCGATAGTGAAAAGGAATTGTCTCTTGAACAAAATTTAGAATTAGCGATAAATAAAAAAAAATTTCAACAAACCAAAATGCAATACAGAAATTAGCTATATCCAAAACCATCCGACGGGAAATCGATTTATCTGAAGATGAGGAATTTAGAGGTAAATACTTGGAAAAAGTATATCGCGCATTGCTAACAGTACCACCAACTAGCGTAGATGCCGAAAGAGCTTTTTCGACAACTGGTCATTTTTGTACAAAATTACTTTTCAGGCTTAATGACAGTAGAATTGATGCATTGTTTTTTAAGATCACATTTCAAAAATTTGTAATAGTACTACAGGCTGAATAGTGATATTCACACTTTATTGTGATTTAAATAAATAAGATGTTCCTTTACTTTTTTGTGATTCTTTATATACTGTTATAATTTATAAGTTACAAATTATTTTTTCTGATATTTACATTCTCTAATAAAACTGTCAAATAAAACAAAGAAACACCTGTGTTTTCTTTCTTTTTCTAAAATTTCTAATACCGGTATTAAAACTGGTATCCCGGTATTAAGATCTGAAAAATACCGAATACCGGTATTGAAATTTTGGTCCGGTATTGCAATCCCTAGTTATGCCTTATGTTGCAGAAAACGAAATTATTGTAGTAATTGAGTACACGTTTTATATTGAGCGTTATAGCATAATGAGAAATGAATATATTTGTAGTAATTTTCTGCTGAGCTTTATGATGAAGTGAAGGAATTCTTTATATAATATGACGCATTTTCTGTTGAGTTTTACAGTGCAATGAAGGAAACCTTTGCATAATGTGGTATATTTTCTGTTGAGCTTTATAGAGCACTGAAAGAAATCTTTATTTAATATGACACATTTTTTGTTGAGATTTACAGTACAGTGAAGGAAACCTTTCCATAACGTGGTATATTTTCTGTTGAGGTTTACAGTGCACTGAAGGAAATAATTAAATAATATAGCACATTTTTTTAGTTGATCTTTACAGTGCTGTGAAGGAAAGTTTTACATAATATGGTACATTTTCTGTAGCTCTTTACAATGCAGTGAAGGAAATCTTTACTCAATATGACACATTTTCTGTATAGTGAAAGAAATCAAGTAGGAATTTGAGCATCTTCCATTTTGCTGATTGATCTCAGATTTTATTGCATATCCACAATTATGATACTAAAAAAACATCTATTTAGCTTGTTACGTTTGTGAGTTATAGTGTTTACATATCCATGAATATGCAAATTGACTATCAATGGACAATACTTTGAATTTGGAATAAGAGTTGATATAAGTCTGTAATTCTGGATACAGAATGCTGTACCAAATTTTATCTATTTAGCTCGTTACGCGTTTAAATGCAAGAGAATAACAGGCGAGTAGCTTCTCATAGATATATTTCGTCCAAAATTAAATAGAAATCTTTTATTTTGTTGTTAAGAGCAGAAATTAAATTTCATCTTTAATTTGTTGCAAAAATGATGGATATCAAATTTAAGTATATCAAAAACTTGCTTTTTACCTTAAAAAAGTGGAAACCAAAAATTTGGAAAACGGAATTTTTCTGGGTTAAAATATATTCTGTTTCAAAATTTCATAAAATTAGAAATATAAATAAAGCCGTAATAAAACATTTCGCAATAATCATATTTATTATGCATTTGAATAAACCATTCAATTCACCTGTAAGATTTAGAAGCAATTTATGAATTAAAAAATGAAATTCTCAAACAAATTTTTAATCAAAAAGCCCAGATTGATTCATACTTTTTAAAACTGTAATTAAAAAAAATCTAATGTCTTCTCTTTAAGAAATAATGCTGAATGTATATACTCTTCTCCCATGTTTGAGCAAGCATAATGAGTCAAATAAAGGTATTCTTGTAATTAAGAAATGCTTCATTATTTCATTTAATTAATCAGATCTTCGCAGTGAAATGGAAGAGACCATTTGATCTTAGGCAAATTAATGTTTGATTAAATATTTATTTAATTCATTAAGCTGGCGACAGCATTTAATTCGTCCTGTTAGAATAAACAGTTTAAATTGTATAACTATTCGAATAAAAATAAAGTCTCTATTGTCAAAATGCAATGTTTTGAAATGATTAATAATTTTATCAAATATTACTGTATGCTTAAGAGCTATTGTGTTATTGTGAATACAGGAGAGACAGAATTTAAATTAATTGCATCATTCATTATCAGTATAGCATTGCTCTAAAGAAAATTGAATGATTGTTAGTTATTTAAAGTAAAACACGTCATTTTGATAAATTCATTATTTTTCTGTTTTTATTGCCTTATTTCATGTTTGTAAAGATGAAATTTTTCTATCATTTTTTTTTATTTATTTAACTCGCTTTTGTCACGGGTTTGATTTTTGAAATTTTGTACATTCCTCTATCGGCGATAACAACATTCGGTTTAATATTTTCACTGTTTATTTGTAAATTAATCGATTAATTTAGTAAAATTTTAATTTCGCAAAAATATTGTACCTCGTAGTAAAATTGAAAAAAAAAAAAAATAGTGGGAGTCTTGTCCTTAAAACTTTCTTATATACTCTCTAATAAAAGTGCTTATTCCCCAACCCCCGGAAAAGATTGTAGACTTTGAGTTAACAGAAAACACCTTGCATGGCCTTGGCGTAAAATAATTGCAAATTTGGTGTGAGTTTAGAATTTTTATTGAATTTAACATGTCATAATTCGAGAGGTTTTTGGTATTATTTAATCCTTGGTTTGCGGTTAATAGTAAATGAAAGTCGAATTTATGTTGTAGGCATATTTTTTCCGAACAGATTGAAAATAAAATTTGAAACGAAATTACAATTGCATTCACAAATTCGCATACCAAATTTCATATATTTAAGTCATTGCGTTTTTGAGTTATTGCATTTATGTGCTTCGAAAAGTACAGACCGACATACATTCAACTCCTTGTTCGATTTGGATCAAAATTTGATCGATGCGTGCATTACAAATGCTAAATCTGTGTAATGAATTTTATTCCTCTAGATATTTTCCTCTTTTTTTTTTCGTTTTTGTGTTAATCTGTATTCTAACAACCGGAGAGACAGGCTTTTTTCTGAACAGAGTTTGCTCAAACTTGATAGAAATCTGAGAATTTGATGTAAAGACCGTATACCAAATTCATTTGTCTCTCCGAAAGAATTTTTGAGTTAACTTTGTCACTAACAGACATTTTAAAAAAATGTGTTTTTCAAATTCAAAGATATCTAAATCGGGAAGATTTTTCAAAATTTGGAGTTCGAATATTCTGAAGATTACAATACTTTGTCTCTACTTTTTGTATACGAGAAAGTAAATAAAATAAAATAAAATAAATAAATGAAAATGAAATCTACAATCGCAAATCTCAAGTTATCGTGTGAGAACATTATAATTTTTTAAGCCATTATTTGTCTCAATTAATTTAAGTCATTGACCAGTTTAAACCGGTTTGAAACAATCACGAGACTTCTCTCTCTCTCTCTCTCTCTCTCTCTCTCTCTCTCTCTCTATATATATATATATATATATATATATATATATATATATATATATATATATATATATATATATATATATATATATATATATATATATATATATATATATATATATATATATATATATATATATGTATGTATGTATGTATGTATATGATAATTTTTTAAACTTTTATTTTCAATTTTTCTAGCTGGCAAAGTTTTGGAGCTCGGCCGATTTTGAGATGAAATAACAGCTATGATGTCATAGTTCTACGTCAACCTTTTAAATACGCATCTGCTGTCAAAGAAGCATACGTAATAATAATGCAATACTGATAAAAGCAGGTAAAAAAATATATGTGATTAAAAGATGATGATGAAAATGCCATCTATGAATTATTCATTGCCTACATGATTTCGAGCTTCAAAACCCCCTAACCAAAAACAACATATATATTTTTTTAATGTTTCATAATTACAAATAAAAGTATGTGCGAGAAGAGCCATTTTAAATGTGAAATGATGGTGCAGTAATATCCACTGCAATCGCCATTATTTTTAATGCAATCAAGAAAAGGCTTCAGTATTGTTTTGTACAGGTGTCTATAGATGGAATCATATCAGTAACAGGTCGGTGAATTCGGTTATATACAACTCTAGAACCCCACCTCCACTAAAGATGTTGCACATAAATACAATGGGATGAGTAAAAAATTCCTTCTGTAATAAACAATAATGATTATTATAAAGGCAAGTTAATAAATGAAGATTACAAAAGATAGCCAATCAGAAAGGAGCAACTTCCGAATTGTGATAACATAAATTTGAATATATTCTGGAAACAATAGAAGCATTGGTTCGGGGAACAATGGATTGCAAACTGTTTTGAACGCCGATATTAACATTTACAGGAAACAGCGAGAATTAAAATTGAAGCTGAAATTTGAACTAGAACTCACAAAAAAACTGGTGTTGAAACTTCATAGATACTGAAGTCGTGAGCACTTATAATAGTAGTTCAAGTGAGTCACTTCATTTTACTTTTTACTGAAGAACGTGCCCTCTCACTGTCAAATTAACAATAATGGGTGATGATGAGGATGGATATGTTACTGATGGACACATCATCGTTGGAAGAAAGATCTGGTGATTTCGTTGATCAAGAAAAAATGTCGATACCATATGTAGAGCATTGGATGACTGAAAAAATATGGGCACAGGCAGCTTCATCTTTTGGAACATTTTTCTGTAGTGAAGATAGAAATGTGACGATCGCTAGTATGCCATATAAATTTGCTGATAAATTATGTAGGATAACGATAAAAGTGCAACCGCTGTCACAAGAAATCGCTCCTCAGACTATAACTTCTGGTGCGTGTCTAATTTGTCTATGCCGCAGACAGCTTGTTATCTAGTTCTCAACATGCTTCATTCTAATGAGTATTAGACAATCATTACACTAATACTGAATCGGCTCTCACAATATAATAGATCTCATCAAACTTCTTCAATGACCTATAATTTGAGATAATCGAAGTCAGAGATGGCGATGGTTTGGAGTTAATAGTAAGAACGCTGCAGAATGTCAGGATCAGAGTTGTCGATCAGTTAATCGATTCGTTTTTTTCGCTGTCTTATTCTGATGACAACACAACGATTTTTTCTGTAGATGCAGTACGATGAAAGAAAACCATGCAGCGAAGAGCAACATTCATAGGATTTTATTTGTTCATAGTAAGTCGTAGTAACCCACGTGAGACAGGATTCTTGTTTTCTAGTCACAGTAATTTACCGTGACATTTCTGTGTTATTTTGGTGCCAAAAGAAGTTGAAATTTCATTTCCATATGCAGCAAGATGCAGTGCAATCATGTGGTGAATACCCGAAGGGCAACAGCCATATGGTTTTATTTGGCTGTAGAAATTTGTGGCATCCGATACTAGACTCGACCCTTGACTTCTGAAAATAGTACTTTCCAGTGACGATTGCTTTCAACAATCGTGCACGTTGAGTGCATCACTGCCGAGTCTTTTTGCAACATTTCAAAAAGAATATCCACCTTCTCATAATCTTATTACAAAGCCTCGATGTTTTAAAAAAATTACATGAATTGCAAATGCTTTCTTCATCTCCTTAACTCTATATTTACGGAAAAGCCGTAATGTCTTCGTTCGATGGAAATCCATTGAAACGAAGCTAAGGAATCATCCTGTTTTCGTTAAGTGTGAATTAATTGAATTACCCCAGGCGCATGATTTGTTCGTTAGAAATGCTTACACACAGTCTTATATAATCTGATATGAATACCATAGAATTTTCCGAGAATATTCAAAAGATAACAGAATATATATTTGCTTAATAGCTACCAACTAAGCCGAGACGTATTTTTTATAATAATTTCTTATGAACAGGGACTGCCATCGGAATATTTGAAGAGGGTGGGGAATTTTTCTTATTTTTGAAAGAGAAACTAGGGTATTTCGGTAATTTTTGGTACCTGAATAAAAATGATTGCAAGAATAATGGTGTTAAAGCATTCTTGATTGGAATCTAGCTCTCAACGCGCAATCCCAAAGATAAATAACACTTAAGAAGTCCACCTCACTTGCTTAAAGTAAGTGTGATGTACTAAGACTTTATTAGTGCTATTTATATTCATTTAGCCTAAAATTTGAATCGATGTCATATTTTCAGATTTCCAAACAGATCTCGTAAATTTCGCTTATATAGAGCAACTTTCTTTGGTATTTCGAGTTTAATTTTCCTCAAATTATTTATAATAACGAATTAGAAATTTTATACTAAAACGAAAATACGATTAAAATATAAAATTCTTCTTTTCAGATGCAGTAAAAAGTATTTTAAAATATATTTTTATTAAATTTGTTATAATTTTTAATAAAAAAACCAAAAGACCAAATCTTTTTTAATGCTTTCAAAATACATTTATCATTTTTTGGTTTTATATCATTAGTAATGATCTCATTAAAAATCAAACGATTTTTGACCAGCTGAAACTATCCACTTTGTTATAAGGCGATGCGAAAGAAGGTCGCTTGATTATTGAAATCAAAGTAATATATATATATATATATATATATATATATATATATATATATATATATATATATATATATATATATATATATATATATATATTGTCAATACGACAAGATTACTCTGAAGTAAAAAATATAAGAAGCGCCGAAGCTGTTATTTATGTCACATATTATATAAGTCTAAAAAACTTTAATTAAATTCCTTAAATGAGGATATTATGTCATTGCTGCAGAGTAGAGTTGAAACCTATTTACGACAAGGCAGAATCTAATTATTTTATAGGAAATGAATAGATGTTGTTTAAAATTATGCTTACTTTTTTTTAATATCCAGGTTTCTATCAATAATATGGAACTCTAAAATTCTGAAAAAAGTTTTATACATTTCTCTCGTGTTATTTTATGATACATCAGCAGGTATCCCAAAAATAAATTTCCATTTTATTACAGAAAATAAATTTGTAATATATTCATATATATTTAAATGTACATGATATCATGCCATTGAAAGCCATCGAAATTTACAAATGAATTCAGCCAGTAACTAATTCCAGTTTATTTTATTTATTTGATGTTTTTTATTTTTATTTATAAATTTTATTTAAGATATATTTGTAATCTAATCAGAACTGATTCATTTAATGAGACTTTGTCTTGAAAAATTTTATGAGTTTCCGCTAAAAATTCTTTTTATTGGAGATAGAATCATTCCTTCCAAAATTTTTGTCCTTGTTTTAATAAAGAGTGAAAGGGAAATATTTATTATGAGAATCGTTCCTAATTGTTTTTCGAATTATTTTATTCATTTAATAAAAATATTATAAGCATTCTTTCTTATTTTATGCTGTTTCCAGTTTTGAAGACAAACTATTGAATTATTTTATTTAATATAAACAGAAAACTCGTTTGGCTCGAACATATTAATTAAAACGCTCCAGGAATTAAAGTAAAAAAAAATGAAGTGCTAAAATTAATTACGATTTTAATGATGCTCCGAGATCTTAATATTGGAAACTGTGCGTTAGTGGAAGCATGCTTAATAAATAGTAATAATGACAAATTAATTATAAATGCTGAGTAATTAAACTGATATAATTAATTGATTAGAAATATTTAATAAATGAAAAAGTTTTTTATGTTGCTATATTATAGGGTAATTTTGTACTGGTTCTGGATAATTATTGCTTGAGATAGTAGCTCTGTTTGTTTGAAATTTTATTTTTAGTGATCATAACCAAATACACACACACACACACACACACACACACACACACACACACACACACACACACACACACACACACACACACACACACACACACATATATATATATGTGTGTGTGTGTGTGTGCGAGTGTGATATGATATTTCTGAATCTAATTTAAATCCTAATTAATTTCTTAACTTTTTTAGCCCATGTTAACTTTATTCTAAAATTGTCTCTTATTTCGAAATCCCATTCCCATGTATTATTTAATTAATTGTACACGCGCTCTAGAAAACTATTTCACGCTTCGAATGAAGGGAAAAAATCCTTAATGTTTAGAAATTTCTTTTATAGATACCTAAGTCTAGAGGCGTCAAAGAAATCCCTATCAGAATCTCATATTAAAATTATTGAAGGAAAGAATTTATGTTTTTTCTGCTCTTGTGTTGCGATGTAGACTGACTTATTTTTGACCTATATATCTCTATATATTCCTTATAAAGTTTTCTAGATTCAAGAATGTATTTTTTTGTAATAATATTTAATTTATTTGAAAATATTCTTTTATATAACGAACTCACGTAGTTCTGCTTTCAAACGTGAATTTATTGATAAAATTTCTTGAAGAAGTATTGTCTCTTTTGTATGTCCAATTTTTCTTTAAAGCTTTATAACATTTCTGTATTTCCGATACTTCTTAAATGTTTTTATTAAAGAAATTGTTTTGAGAGATTTTGGTATGTAATTTATTTGGAAAGACTAACCACTCTTAACTATTTTTTTTCATTTAACATATTTCTTTCATAATATAATGATTGATCATTTTTTTTCCTAATATTTTTTGCTCAATGAAAGAAAAATTACATCTTCAATGTTTGATCCCTTTTTTAAACGCTATATAGTAATAGAAAAATCAAATTTAATTAGAGAGTTAAAAGGACAAAAAATACAGTGGAAAATTTAATGAAAATGTAATATTTCAACGAACGAGACAAAGTAAAATGAGCAAAATTCAGAATATGAAAATTTCAGTAATTTTTTTTGCATGCAAATATAATCCTAGAAATTTCAGTCAAGATTAAAATATTTAACTTCCTGAAAATGTGTCGACCTTATAAAGATATTAATCAAGATAGATTGAAAAAGTTTTCGTTTGTACATAATATTAAATTGCTAGCTAATTATTGCTCCGATTGAATTTTATTTTTAAAATCAATTAAAATATTTATATTTGTGAAACCATTTTTTAGCTCATTTTCGAAACAATGGGAATATTTCTTTTACTAAGCATTTGATATATATATAAATATTGTGTAACATAATTAAATATTTTATTACATTTCCAAGCTATTAATCTTCTTTTGAACATTTTGAATGTTCTTGAAATTACCTGTTCCTTCTGAATCCTTGCCTTGTCTGAAATCTTCAATCGAAAACACACATGTAGCCAATAAAATGCTTTTAGTTTTAGATAATAGATTAGATATCACCTACTTTAGATTATATGAATTTTGGAGAAAAAGTTTAGAAACATGTTTTCTGCCTTTTCGACAGGTTTGAAGATACTTTCAGTAATCTTCCAATTGCTATTATTGCATTTTTCATGTTTAAATTCAATTTAGTCATTATACATGAAATAATATGATAATTTAGCAAATAAAGTGATCTATTGTGTTATTGAGACTCCATAGATCAGATCCGTGAGAGTAACTTTTCTTTAGACTTTTGGAAATTTTATCAGCAACACGCTAAGAATAAAAATCCACTGATAAGTAGAATATGCTACTACTAGTACAGAATACAAAATTCTTGTAAGCGGAGAATAAATTTTACCACTAGCCAACAATAGGATTTTCTAGAGATAACAATATGAAACTCCCCAAAATTCAAACTGTTTTAAACGTATCCTCGATCCACGACGGTTTGAGAAAAACCGACTGATATAGCAATAATCGTTTTTTAAAAACAAAATTACAGCTAATCTTGATATCAATACTTAATGAAGATATTTCAAGAGCAAAATAAAATATTAATAATAATAGTAATTGTTTTATAAATATTAATTATTTACATGAATTTACTTTCAGCAGTAAATGCGTCAAGTAGATTAATGATTCACTCATGTTTAAAATATGTGATAATGAAAATTGTGATATAAATTCTTGTCCATTAAAAGATATCAGTTAATTTTTTACCTTATAAATTTAAAAATATTGAGACTGTTTTTTAAGTCTGAGTATGGATATGCAAATGCATATTGATATTTATTTTTATATTAAAAGCAACTTCGTTTCCATTCCATTAGTTTGATGTCAACGATTTACAAGGTAATTGACAAATAAAATAGCAAGTAACCAAAAGTGCCTATTCTGACCCACCCGGAAGCGCAATAATTATTTCAATGAACTGAACGCCATGGCGGGAACTATGAGTGAATTCTAAGGGTCGACACCGGTTGAAAACTCCCGAAAAAAAAAAAAAACTCCGTCATCACTGGGGTGTAACCAACCCTACACTATTTCTATTCCCACCAAGACGGCAAGAAGTGACATGAAATCGGTAGTTTCTCCTTTCCAAATCTGAAGACCTCCCGTCATATCAATTAAAATAAAAAAAACGAGTTTTAATCAGACTACGAACTCTGTAATGAAATGGCATTTTAGAATTTTACTGAATATCTGCCGGCATCCTGGCATAGGGGTAGAGCGTCTTCCCCGTGATCTGGGCGTCCCAGATTCGAGTCCCGGTTCGGGTATGGTTGTTCTTCTTCCGTGTTCTTTCTGCGAGGTGTGTGAATGTGCCCTCCTGTCAAAAGGGGTTGTGCAAGCGAATGTGTTTCTTGAAGTAGCTAAGCCGTACTATTAGCCCTAGTTGGTCTTACTGAAAAAGCAAGAGACGCTCGTTTGGCTTAAATCGCTAACAGGAAACTGTCAGCATGCTTGTAAAGTGCCATAAGTCACAACAACTAAATAGCACTATGAATAAGCGCAAAAAGAAAGGATGTGAAAAGAACTTCCTTACCGCTGTTCCCAACATTTTAAAAGTGCATTCCAAACCTTCTTATACAAACAAAGACTGAATTTTACTGTTGAAAACTGTATCGATTAGGTGAAAATGTAATACTATTTTTAAGGAGATTGTCTTTTACATTTTTAAGCATTAAAATGAGCCTTTAATATTATCTTTGAAACACGAATAACGAATTAAATCTGAAAGCCTCATAATATTGCATTGACCACTTTATTCCACAAATGTTATTTCGAGTTTTTCATCTTCGGAATCAATTGAAATATTTGATTTACAAAATAAAGCAAGAAATTGAATGAATTAACTGGTTCAGTTTTTTGATTCTCTAAAATGACTAATTGGTTCATTTTTAAGCTTAGGATTTAGGAACTTTTCAATGTTTATCTGACATCTTTTTTGATTTGTTATATCTCTGAAAGATTCTCATTTTGAAAATGACTCATTGATTCACTTTTAAGATTAGAAATAAAGGACACTTGAATCTGTATATGACAACTTTTTGACTTGATTGAGTTATTGCTGTTATATCTCTGAAAATTTCTCATTTTGAAAATGACTCATTGATTCACTTTTAAGATTAGAAATAAAGGACACTTGAATCTGTATATGACACCTTTTTGATTTGATTGTGGTATTGCTGTTATATCTCTGAAAGATTCTCATTTAGAAAAGATTATTCATTACATTTCTTTCTTTTCCTCATTAAAAATAAGTCTGAACATATCTGCAATGATTCAAAGATTATGTTTATCCATAATTGTTAATTATTTAAATTTTTACAGTAGTATAAAGTTTAAATTTCATTGGGAAAATGCAAGATCCATTTATTATTAAGGATCACACGTTTTCTCTTTTATCTGAAATGAAAATATCCATTACTCTTTCTCGCCCGATTCTCCCCCAACTGAACCTGGATTTTATTCCATTTTCTTTGTCTCCCCCAATCCTCGTGTAGGTGTCGAATTCAGCCTGTCGTTTATGGTAATTAGAGGACTTGGAGCAAAAGTTGGATGAGAAATCGGAAACCGAATTGAAGTTCGATCGGGGACAGGGCTTCGTCTGAAATGCTCGCGACAAATTTGCATAAGATTAGAGTTCTTGAAATTACACACCGGTGATAGACAACAGCAGCTTCAGGGCTGCAGCCTTCTTTAAGAGTTTCTAATTAAAACTTTTAAGATCCGCTAGCACCACGTCTTGAAATTAAGAACTCGGGCTTTGTTTGATCCTGTCATGCATGGGAGAATTCTCCTCCTTTTTTTGGGAGGTTGCCCTGCTTTGAATGCTGCGTTCTGAATATCGATTTGTAATGGGTAAACTGTCGATAGCACTACATAGTATTGGCTTA
The DNA here is from genome assembly GCF_947563725.1 of Argiope bruennichi. Classification (NCBI taxonomy): domain Eukaryota; kingdom Metazoa; phylum Arthropoda; class Arachnida; order Araneae; family Araneidae; genus Argiope; species Argiope bruennichi. The sequence continues at coordinate 123,620,443 of NC_079158.1, forward strand.
ATTTGTTTTGGGAAAGAGGATCTTCATCTTTTACGCTTATATACTGCGCATAGTATGGGAGCCAATTTAATGCTGATGCAATGCAATGAGAAGATATTTCAATTTTATTGTGGTATTCGTCTTTGTATTTTCACTGATATAAGCGTTTTCATTTTATAAAAATATTTTCATATTTTATTTCATATAAAACTATTTTTAAGCAGTTGCTTGGCCGAATAGAAGAAACTTCTCAAATTTTAAAGTGTCGATTTATTCTATCCTGGAAGGCATCATTTATGTACATGGAAGAAGCGAAGAGATACGTCAGTTTAGATAGCAACACAAGAGCAGAACAGTGAAAAGAACGGACATTTTTCCTTCAGTGATTTTATAATGAGATTTTGATAGAGATTTCTTTGACACGTGTAGATTTAGGATAAGGAAATTTAGGTATATTTAAAAGAATGTGTTAAGCATTAAAGATTTTTATCCTTTTACTCCCTTTACCTCTGGATTTTTATCCTCTTTAGTCTATCCCTTTACTCTTACTCTTATCGCTTTACTCTCTCTCTTTATCTCTCCCTCTCTCTGAACTTGAAGAATTTACAGTGTTCTAGAGCGCGTATAGAATTAATTTAATAAAAAAAGTCGGATTTGGAACAGTATAACATATGTGGCACAGAAATCGTTCTTATTACTTATTGTCGAATGGCAACAGTCAAATATAAACAAACAATCTTACGAATTTCATACCGCTTCATTGAACGTTTTCTCTCCTGCATTGAATTCAACTTTTCGAGTAGTTATTTGATAGAGCTGCAAAATATTATTAGAAATTTCCAAAACAATTGTCTAACAAAAATAAGTTTTTCATTATTTTAAGATTGAAAAAATTATTTTTATAATGATATCACTTACATTTCCTTAGAATCTTTAGTTTAATTTTAATAATATTTTAAATTCAATTTGATAAACAGTCAATAGCAATAATAGCAAATACTATGATGGAATTCAAACCGATCCATCAAGACATTCGATTGCCTGTTTTTTGCTAATAATTAACTCTGAAGTAGTATTTTCTTGTCCGCTTTTATTTCGTAATGTATACTCTTTTCAATTAGCAATAATAAGCTGATTTAATTGAATTCATTATTTTTTATAATATTTATTTTCAAATAATAAGGTGATTTTCAATAATAAGGTTTCAATATTTATTTTCAAATAATTAGGTGAAATGTTTTTAAAGAGTTTCGTAAATCATTTAACAGCCTACAAAGTCAATATTCTGGGGAACAAAGTGGTCCCCCAAAAAAGCGACTGGTTTATTAAAATATTCCATCTTGAGAGTTTGATTAAATTCATGTTTTAGACCTCTCTTAGTCTGAAAATCCAATTTTTGAACTATATCTATTTGTCTCTGAACATGATATCTAAAGAACGTAGCGGTGTGGCGTTGTGTGGAGAGGGGCGTGCCACCTCAGGCGTCGTCCTCGTCATCTGACCGCGGTTCAAAAGTACGAGGTCCGTCCCAAAATAGCCCTAGTGTTGCTTAAAACGGTACGTTAATCTAACTAATTAACTAAATAAAGAACGTAGCATACTTAATGAATGAAGTGGCATGTGTGTTTTAAACCAAAAGTGGAAGATATCTAATAAGATTAGATAAATTCACTATACGACAAGTTCATCTCTCTTATCATCTTTATATTTGTGAATATAATAAGTGAAAACTGTAAAAAATTTAATGGAAAAGTTTTTCCAATTAAATGATAAATTTTCGTCGTAGTCAATATGTTATCAGGTGGACACGATAAGTTAAATATGCAACAGCTTAGACATAGATATCCATCTTTTAAATCCAAATCTTTAGAGATCCATATCATTCATAGTGCAATGAATTCTTCCACAAAAAATGTTTCATGAAATAAAGAGATCTTTACAGAAAAAAAAAATTACTATTGAATATCATTTTACAAAAAAAAAAATCTAATGTGTGATTTTATTTATCATCAAATGTTTGTGAATTGTGAAAATATACATATGCATTCAAAATTCTCGTTATGGTCTTTCAAAAATGGACTCGGGATATACAGTTTGGGAACAGCTGGCATAGATAGATGAAATTTGGTTAGTAGTAGAAACATCCTAATTGCAAATATGAGCCTTTTATTGGACCGAATCGTTTGCAAGGAATGTATCATTCAATTCGTAATCATTCCTTTATAGAAATTCCTTCCGAAGCAGAAAATACCCTCTAATGTGTTAGTATACGATAAAGTCAAGGGGAAAACAATTTTGCTGATTAAACCTCTTTCTTCAAATATTGCATATTGATATTAAATTTAAAAGATGCGCACTCATTTTCTTTTTATCATACGAAGCGCAAAATTCCCTTTATTGTATTAGTGAAATCAAGAGGAAAATGATTTTGATGGTTCATTAAATTTATCATTCATTAGGCGGAAAGTTCATTAAATTTAAAATTTAAGCATATTCATGCTTAAAAGCATGCTTATTTCTTTATTATAAAAGTTGTCATTTATTTTGTTAGTATGCAAGAAAATCAAAGGATAAACAATGTTGTCAGTTAAATGTTTCATTAAATTTGTTACTTAAGCATACTCATGCTTAAATGCTTATTTCTTTGTTATAAAAATGCCATTTAATATGCAAAGAAATCAAAGTGAAAACAATTTTTTTAAATTTAATACTTAAACATACTCATATTTAAATGCATGCTTATATCTTTATTATAAAAGAATTCCATTTATTATGTTAATATACAAGAAAATGAAGGGGAAAATAATTTTGTTGGCTAAACCTGCTTCTTTAAATTTTAATACTCGTGCATTTAATACTTGAATGCATATTCATTTCTTTGTAATACGAAACACAAAATGCCTTTTATAGTGTTAATATTCAAGAAAGTGAAAGAGGGAACAATTTTGATAGTTAATTATCTTTCTATAAACTTAACTACTTGTTAATTACAACATGATAAATTCATTTCATAATACGAAAAAGTAAAAATTATTGGAAATTTTAGAACGAGAAAATCTATGTCAGTGTCTCTGATAATGTCTTTGAAATTACTTTTCAAAGATATTATCAGGTATTAAAGATATTTCAAAGATAAGATATAAGACATTTTTTTAATTACTAATTCCTGATAATCTTTTAGTTAATGTTTAGAAGGTGGTTTAAATGTCTTAAGATATATTTCTAACGCGCAAGCTCGGGTGAAATAATTTAATGTTGAATCTTAAAATTGCAATCTTATAATATTTTTCAAATAAAAGTAACATATTAGTTTGCCATTTGAGTACTGAAATCATAATACAAAAAGCTATAATCAAGCGATATATGCTTTATGGGCTGGAATCATATTTCAACTATCGTTTTCTCATGTGACTAAGTAATTTCAGAAGTGAAAACATTTTTTAAATTCAAATATCATTTCCAAGTTTTTTCTATAAAGTAATGATTTTGATATGTTTTGATATCATTAGATCGAAATCCTAGTACTATGAATTTACTAAACTCCAAATGTGTGTACTTAATAAACCCATAAAGGAAAACATAAGCTAAGAAAAGCCAAGGTCTTACAAAAATAATGAGCATAGGGTTATTCAAATTTGTATTAAAGCTCGAAACTAAAATAAGGGCGCAAGTTGTTCCCCATTTTTCTTTTAATATCACAAAAAGCTCCTCGATAATGTTCGCACTAATGAAACTCTGACTATATTTGTGCATTTTCTTTAAAATGTGTGTTATTTTTTTAAATTTCAGTTCTTTATTAGGCCTTGGATAATGTATATTTTCGCTATTTTTGTGAGCGAAAGTATTTATTACAACAATTGATAAAAAATGAACAAAGGTATGAATTATCCATTAAATTAAAAATACTCAAATGTGATTTGTAATTATTTGTTTCTTTATAATTAGTAAAAATAAGCAATTGTTGGAAGATAAGTTTTTTTTTTTTTTTTTTTTTTTTTTTTTTACATTTTAGGTTTTTATAAGAAAATTATTTATAAAATGTTTAAATTATAAAATCATGAATTCAGTCAATAACAATAATTAATTATGTTATGTGGAGTGTGTACGAATACTGCTAATGTTTAAAATTGAAGTTGCTACAGAGGCTTAAAAGTAAAAATCGGTTCCCAGAAAAAAAAAAAAATGACATTTTAATGCAAACATTTTCCTTCATTTTAACGAAAAAAAGTTTACATTTCAATATTTTGTTATTTATATTTATATTACTTATCCCGAAAACAATATACTAATATATTAAAGATCCACTTTGTAATTTCAGAAAGGTAAAGCTGTAATCATAAAATTGGTGTTTGAGTGCAATAAAATGGCAATGCATAAGCAGTCAAAATTTTTAATAGTCTTTCTGATTTTATTTAATGATATCTTGAATCTGTTTATTTCAAAAAGAAACAAAATAAAAAAATATTTGTCGATTATAAAATCAATAAATATTTTTTCATTGTTTTAGAATTTAAGAAATGTAAATTAAATATAAAGCGTTTTTATGTATATTTATTTCTAAGTAACTTGGAAAATTAATATGTGAATTTTTTTTCAAAATCTCAAATATTGAATGTTGGCTTGGATAACATTATTTAACTATGCAATAAAACATCTGAAAATTATAGTTTAGATAATTTTTAGATTTAATAATATTAAATTAAATCCCATATTCCTTGGCTGTATCTTTAATTATATTTTTAATCACCATGATTGAATTATCTATTTGATTATAAATGAAGTAAAAAAATATTTTTTTATTTATTTCCATTAAAAATAAATATTTATTATTGATTTCCACTACAAAAAAATGCAAAGCTAATTGAAAATATTAAAAAAAGTAATAAAATAGCAAACTACAATTCACGGCTGTTGAATAGCTACTACGAAGTAATTCAAATTTCACAAAAACATGGATTAAAATTTTTACAAAGAAGTCGAAATGAAATTATAATGAAAGATTCATATTCTGGTAATTTCAGTCTAGATGATGTTCTTTAATCTGGAAATACAACGTAAGAAATAACGAAATAACAAAACATAAGACTTGGAATACTAATCATCTGTCTACATAGAGTAGGGAAAAATTAAAAAAATGGAAATTATTTTCAGAAAAAGCGCTCTGCTACTTCTAAAAACTGAATTTAAAATGGAAAACAAAAATAGAATTGTGACATTCATATCAAGAATTTAATTCAATACCCATTTTTATGCTTTTCTTTCAGCTTTCCTTGGATTAACTCGTCAAAAGATGTTGAAAATATTCATTTTACAAATGAAATATTTTATAAATATATCAAAAGAAGTCATAAATATTTAATAGATTACAAAACTGAATCGAATCGTTTTCGAAATAGAGATTTATTTCCTTCATGAATAATTTAGACTATAAACAATCAGGAATAAGAGAGAAATGTATCCAATGTATAAAATTATTTCACTAGTAAAGCCATAGAGGTTTGAATTCAAGAATTGTCACAATTCTTTCGAAATATGCTTTTCATTTTTTTCTAAACATTAGAAAAAAATTAATAAACTATAATTGTAACTTTTTCCTCCATACATACCTTCAGTCCTTTAATTTTCCTTACAAACAAAATAACATATTATGTATGGTAATTAAGGTTTGAGAAAAGAGGAAATTTGGAATCAAGACATTTTTTAAAAATATCTTTTTTTTGTTTTATATATATATATATATATATATATATATATATATATATATATATATATATATATATATATATATATATATATGTTACGGCCAAAACGACCAGTTCGCGAATTGGCTGGTCAATTCGCGAATTGGCCAAGAGGTTTGGCCAAAGTCCGAAATACTTGCAATTAACACTGTATTTTCGACTTTGGCTGGCCATTTCGCGAAGTGGCCGGGAATCCTTGGCCAAAGCCCGATGTGGTAATCTATACTTATAAATAAAGTTCAATGTGTGTTTGTGTGTGTGTTGGCGCTCTACCGTCCAAACCGTTTGACATACAGTTATCAATTTGGCATATATATACCTTGGAGGTCGAGAATGTGCACCGTGGAGAGATTTTTTTTAAAATTTTTAATTAAAAACTAAGCGTAATTTTGGCGTTTTGTCGCTATAACCAGAACATAATACAGCACAAAATCGATTTTTACATTAAATTAAAGCTTAAAAAATTATCTTTTTAATGATACCAATGTTTCCATTTATAAATTATGCTTAGATGTTTAATGAATTTTTAAAGAAATGGTTAAACTATATTTTTCAATAATATATTTCTCTCAAAATAAAAATAAAATTTAGTCTGCACGAGCACGTCAAATTAAAAAAACTTTTATCAACGTGTTGCCATCACATTGAGAGAAGTTTAAATTAAAAAATAAATCAACTATTATTGCAAATTTAATAATTAAAATTGTAATTTTCGGCAGGTGTCTGTATAAAATGAAAAAAAAAAATGAAATAAGATATTTGCTGAAATGTAAAAGGAGGAAAAGTTTTCTATGAGCTTTGACAATACCTATATTATTAATTCAATATAACAATTTAATTTAAGGCAAACATAGTTTAATATACTTATAATTATTCTAATCAGCGACCATCTGCTAATTTGGGGCATACATTTGCTAACAAAATGGTCTAAAGGAACTAAATAATTATATTTAATATAATTTTAGTCAATAAATGCTCCGATAAATCAGGAATTTTAAATTTTCCCATATGTTCTCTGCCCTTTGAATCATATTTAACAAAATAATCTTGAGACACCAATATTTTAAATAAAAATTGTTGAACTCCAACCAACTAAATCAATCACTAAAACTGACTGATTTAAGAAATTTCAATATCACTCGTCTATAAAAACTTGCGATTTTAGACTACTTCACCGACTGTCTCAATGAAGATACGCTTATCTTATGCCAGGATTTCTCGATAGTGATTGGCCTGTGATTATGAAGATATTGTTCTAAAATTGATGCATAAAACTTCATAAATCGGTCAGATTCATCGCAGAAGATAGTGACGTTTATTTTTTTATTTTAAAAGTTTAAGTGTCTAGAGTATTTCGCAGAATATGATTCCTTGGGACCATAAGATTGTGTAAAATTTAAAATTCGTAAGTTTTTCATAAGTTCATTTATTGACTGAAATAAAATAAAATATTTTTATTTGCATCATTTAAATCTTTTGAAAGTAAAAAATTTATTTTACAATGAACCAGAGAAATTTTTGTTGAATAATTCTTTAAGATATTATATAAATTATTCTTCGGTGCACATATTATTTCACTGCCAAACGACCCTGATTTCAATTTTAATATTTAAAAAAAGACATGATTAGCTTCAATATAAAAACCTTTTATATTGATTGCAGTTTAACGTTTCTACTTTAATTTAAAGTAGAAATTTTATGGATACTGACAGAACATTAGAGAAAGTAGTACAATGAACAGAACTTTTAAGGCCTACATTAAAGTGTGACTGAATCATATAACTACCAAAATATGAAGCTCAAAAATATTTTTCAGAAAAGGCTACTAAGTGAATAAGTTACATTAATTGAAAATTTTAGCTATCATTAATACTGGTGAACCGGTTGGTCGCCAAAGGCGGCTAGTGGTAAATAAATATAATGGCATTTATGTATAAAATATAAATAAGGTCATGTTGTAGGTGAAATTCGACAGATGGCGCCAACAAGGAAATGTCTTGAGATGATATTAATAACAAAACTATATTTCCTTCATATTTGTTTTAATTAGCCCTTATATTTGCTATTTGTCTTTGCAAAAAATTTCATATTTTTGAAGCGATATTTCGGGAGACAATGTGATCTGGGATCTTTAACATTAGGTCCATAGAGCAGAAAAAGACTAAGGATCACCCTTAAAGGTAATTGAAAACTGAGTACTCAATTTGCCTTTGTATTCATACACGATACGCAACGTCTTTGCTCAAGATATAATTCGTTCATTTTGAAGGGTGCAAATCTAATCTTCACGCTATCACGTTGTTACAGCATATAAATTCACTGAATAATTTCTATTATGGCTTGAATGTGAGAACAGAATAACACGATATCATATTTTTATATATTACAAGCTTATTTTTAATTCAGAGGTGTCACTTATATTTGAACTCATTTCTGAAACAATTATACTTAAAAAAAACAGTACAGACAAGTACTCATTTTTAAATACTTCATTTTTAACATTGTGTAAAGCAATCTGCTCTTGATCCCTTTCTTCCTACTTTGGCCGATTGTTCCCAGCCATTTCGCGAATTGGCCAGCCAAAGCCCGAAATCAAGAAAAGATCGGACATTGGCCGGTAACTTTACAGCAACGTTGGCCAGATCGCGAATTGGCCGATTTCGGGCTTTGGACGTAACATATATATTAAAAGGTGAGAAAAGTTTTTAAGCCTGTTATATATGCAACTTTTTGCAATGTTCATATATTCCGCGCACCACTTCTTTTTATCCATTTATTGAATTTAAAAAATGAGGATAATGTTATTTGCAAAAAAAATTTCGAATCAGCAGTAATATTCTCGATTATCTAATTACAAACTGCATGACACACTAAGATTTACTTATATACATACATTGTAAATACAAAAATTTTGTAAAAGGAATACAAATTTACTTATACACTAATATAGAAATATAGCTTATAAATAAATGTAAATAAATATAACTTTATAAAAATATAAAGAATAATAATAAATAAAAATATTTATATAAATATAAATTTTTAATAAATTAATATAATTTTACTTATATTCAAACATTTGGATATTTGTAAAATAAATATAACTTTACTTATATATTGAAAAGTTAAATCTAAATTTTGTACTACACAGAAGTTATTTATAAAAATCATTTTCTAAGTATTGAGAGTTAATACCAATAAACAAAATTATCGATTCAAGAGAAATAATAATAATATTATTAAAAGTATATAAATATTTATAATATTTATGTTTTCAATCACACACAGAGGATTAATTCAGATTATATATAATGAAATGAATTTCCATTTATTAAAAAATTGAAAACAGGGCTTCATTTAGGTCGGTTCTATACGTATCAGATATTTAAATCTAAAAGTGAGGAAAGTATCTTTATGAAAATCTGTTTATTATTTATGTAATATCCAAATTATAAGCGTCATTTCATGCCTGGAAAAATACTTTAATGAAAAATATTAGGAAAAATCGTTTAATTTTTTTTAAAAAAACCAGTTTATTTTATTTAAAACATGATTCATTACATTCATTCAAACATATTCATGACATTACATTACATTCATTAAAAATATTCCAAATTTTATATTTTTCAGTCTTTTTCTACAAAGTCTACTTTCTTTAAAATAATAATCGCGAAGAGATAAACTCATAATATGAACAAATTTTAAGCAAAAGCTTTATTTCCGATCATTTTTCTTTCTCGATTAGAAAAGAGACACTAAAAGTCATTGAAAAGCAGCAAATCTTGTAATTGAATTGTCTTGTACTCCCTCTAATGTTTAGACTACGTTTGCTACTGGAGGGTGTATAGTCGCTGATGCGGGGCAACAGAGAGTGTGCTAAAGCACTAAAACAGATTATCTTTTAAGATAGTTCCATTCATTCACTACCCGTGGAACTCTTTTCTCTCTCTTGGGCACAAAGCGATTCTTAAGAAATGAGTAAACAAATTATCTGCTTCTCATTCCAGCGACGAGCATTCCCTCCCCCCTTCTTCTTTTCAAATAAGTCTTCTCCGATTTCAATCTCCGTACAAAATAACCAATGCTTTCCGCCTAATCTCTGTAAATGTACACTGGCCAAGTGGACTGATTAAGTCTTCAGCACTCATTATAATCCGCCGTCGTCTAAGACTGTTTTTTTTTCTCTGTACGCCGTCGAGGCATTATTAAGTATATTTCCATTATTAAGTATGCGAGGTGCATACACGCTACCTTCCCGTCCTCTTGTTATTATTCCAGGAGAAACAAAAACACAAGAAAGCTTTAGGCAAACAGGTTAAAAGGGATATTGGGCAAAGCGGAGGAGCATGCCGTTGCCATGGTTACAGGACAGTGTCCTCTCTGGATGGTTTGGGGAGGGAGGGGATGCATTCGGGCAGCAGCGCTTGGATAAATATCCTGCGTGTGGGACCTCCTGCCCTTGTGCAGGGCTGCAGCGAAGAAAGAAATGATCAGATCCCTTGATGGCTCGTCATTACATGAAAGGTAACTGCTAATACTGCTCAGGAAAATAGAGAATTTGGAAAATAAAGTAGCTGTTTCTGAGAGTTGGAATGGGAGGTTAGCTTCCATATTTTCTCGGAACTCTTTGGATATTAAAGCGATGGTTGTATGTTTGGATATTGCAGAGAGAATGGGTTTTGCTATCAGAAGAAGAATAGCTTGGTTTCCTCTTTAATAAGTTTAGCTTGAGCATTTTTTTTCGCAAGTAAGATTTCATAAAGGAATGATGATTGAAACACATACACACGCAAGCACAAATTTTATTTTAAAAAAATGTTTGAAGACACAATTATTTTCTATAAAAAAAAGTTTGCCTAAAATGGGATTTTATAATAAGCAGAAAAAAAAACCATTGAAACTAATTCAGTAAAAGTAAAATTAATAAACCTTCTTTTTCTCCAAAATATAGGGTGTTCATTAATTATTGTGGGGGTTTTTGTACCTCATAATTTTCGAATAAAAAATATTACTCAAAAACCGATTACGTATTCGTAAATTACAGCTCAAAGAATTTTATTAATGATGATTGCACAATTTGCACTTTGTAGGCATTCAGCTGAAGGCGATTATGTATTCGTAAATTACAACTCAAAGAATTATGAATACGTAAATTACAACTCAAAGAATTATGTATTCGTAAAGTACAACTCAAAGAATTATGAAATGTAAATTACAACTCAAAGAATTATGTATTCGTAAAATACAACTTAAAGAATCAACTTCAGCCGAATGCCTACAAAGTGCAAATTGTGCAACCTTTACACTTTAATATCATTAATAAAATTCTTTGAGTTGTAATTTACGAATACGTAATCGGGTTTTGCGTAAAATTTTTTATTCGAAAGCTATGAGGTACAGAAACCCCGACAACAATTAATGAACACCCTGTAGCTTCATTTTTTTAATTATCTTGATAATAAAGTGAAAGTTGAATGTTTGAATAAAACACAGGCTAAATTAATTTTGTTATAATAGATTGCTTGTATGATTTATTAAATTTACTAAGATAAAATCTTTTATTATTTCACATTTTCAAAAAGAAATAAAAACTTGTTTAACAACTTATAAAAGCATCATAAATTAATTAGAAAAAAATAAATAAATATTTTCTATGGATTAAGATTAAAAGGATATTTTGAAAAGAAATGCAATAGAATGTGTCTTTTTAAATGTGTAAATGTGTCTTTTTATAAAATAATAGTGAGTCGCCTTTGAAGATCAATTGGCTCGCCAAGGATATTCTTTTTATATAATTTCAGTGAAATCGCTTATGTATAATTTCCTGTATGAAACTCCCTCAAATTTTCAGATATTAAAGCCGTGTCATTTTAATTTCACATACGTTTTACTCATTGGATATGTGCACCTTTCCAGTGGAAATCATCCCCATGACATCACAGTACTATTATAAACTTAAATGTGTGGGTCATCCATCTTTTAAATTATCCAGTATTGTCATTTTACATTTTATTCGTCTTTTAAACTTCACAGATTTAAACATAATCCTTTTTTAGCTTTCAACACTGGAAGAAGACTAAGCGATGAAATGTACAATGAAAAGATGAAAATGTTTTGAATTTCAAGTCAATAATGCAATTGTATTTTTGAGAATTATGTAATATATTGATAAAATTACCAAAAATAAGAAATAATTTCACATCTAAAAAATCTGCATCATTAAAATGATAATTTTTTGAATTTTGAAATTATGTGGAAATCATTTTCATGCAATTATATTACTGCAAAAAAAAAAAAAAAAAAAATTTAAATTCCGAAAATATTGTTATATGTATGTATATGTATATCAGATTTAGCAGCTGTGCATCAACGGGATGGCTTGTAGAGAGCCAACAGACACACACACACAGGTGCGTATATATATAGATGTGTGTGTGTGTGTGAAATTATTTTTGTTTAAATGAAATAAAATAAAAACAAAATGTAACCTTTTCCCTTCTATTATAAAAATAAGGAGGATAAAAAAACTGTACATAAATAAAAGAAAGAAAACTCAACAATCTATTATTTCACAATATGATATCATTTTTGATTCCTTTCTTTGCAATTCAACTGAACCACCTGCTTTCAGCAATGGTATCTGCCAATCTGTTAGTCCCGATCAGGGACATGGAATGCCACACAATCCCAGATAAATCCCTTCTCGTGGCATCCAGAAATCCTTTTGTTTACCTTTCATAGGAATCCATTGGGATAAAACAAAAAAAGAGAAAAAGGTCTCCTGCATCAAAGAGACCTTCGAGACTCAAAAAGAGGCGGATTTGTGCTGGGGGGAGGGTGAGAACAGAGGGAAGGGTGAAGAAGGATAGGGGTGGATTACTAGACCACAGGTTTGGTACCTGTTTGGATAAAGAATTAGGGAAAGTGATGGTTTGTGCTGGATTAGCAACCCTGCGGAGTTTTTTTTTTCTCTTGTTGGTTGCAAGTGAAATGGAGAAAGTGAAAAATAATAATAGAATATTTTTTCTCCTTTTTTTATTTGATATCATTTATTTTAGAATTAAAGGATTGTTGGAAAAATCATTGCCCTTGTGAAATGTTTTTTGGATGAAGTTTACATTTGGTTCTTTTTAGACTACAGAATTGTTTGCCAAAAAACCAGAATTTGTGTGGAATAAAGAAATATTTTTCTGAAAATCTTTAGAGAGGAATGCTATTTTTAAAAGTAAATAAATATGTGTATTTTTCTAGAATAATTTTTTTTTCAATTTTATTTTAGCTATTACTAAAGGAGGTGTTTCAAAAGATTATATAGGAAAACAAAATATATTTTAAAAATGCAATGCATTTGATGAAATTGTTCATTAAGTTTATCATGACTACTTTTTACGTGAATGATTTATTCTACTGTGAGAATATATATATATATTCTGCAATAAGTTTTATTATATCTGATAAATAGCTCATCGAATAAAGGTTTTGTGAAAAGTGCGACATAATAAAATGTTCGGAAAAATCTAAGTTTTAGCAGAAAGTACTGAATACTGAGAGAAACGATAATTTGTAAAACGATGCAAATCAGAAAAAAAAAAGATTTTTTTCTATTAGTATCTTTTTTAAAAGTTACACAAAGTGTATTGGGAGATAGAACTCTTAGTTTTGAATCCCGTTTAAAGTAAACTTGAAATGGTATTCCTGTTCATTGTATCCATGTTTCCTTCCATTTTTGTTTTTGCCAGTATATTCCCTCTTACTCAGAAAACTATTTCTTAAGGATTCCCTGATATTGAGTACGTGGTTTATTGAAAAAAAGTACACAGAATTTGTAGACTCACAACATAAACTCTGAATGCAATGTTTATTTTATTATGAAATCTTATCAGAATGCCGCCGATAAAAATATATAAACAAAATTTAATACACATAAAATGGCAAGGAAAAACAGATAATGGATGAACTGAGACAAAAAAAAAATGTTATACTTTTATGTAAATATAAAATAATCATAGATGTTTTGTACTTCCTGGCTGAAAAAAAAAGGTTTTAACTAATTTTAAGTTAAAACATTTGATAGGCATACTGTAATAATTGAGCAGGCGAAAAATGAGAATATTTAAATATAAAAGGCTCATGTGTACCTAAAATTAGGTCCATTTTCTTAACTCCATTTCAATAGTTCGCATATTCGGATTGTTTATATGTGTTCGGATTGTTATGTTTATATGTGTCGGTGGAAAATCTAAGAAAACGCCTTTTATTTGTAGTTGTGTAGTACGAATTTTTTTTAAGTCGAGTAGTTTCGATAGTAAATTAAAAACGCATAAACCTTTGAAACGAGGTTAGGGCAGAGCGAAAGAATCATTCATGAGAAGATCCAGTGAATGAAATAAAAGCGTTTCTTTGTATGCGTGATGTTTCCGAATGACAGGAGCATCACCAATTTACAATTAGACTGCTGTCATTATTTCTCAAATTTGATTAAATTAATAGGGTTAGAAACTTATCATCAAATTCATTGATATGACTCGTGTCATTTTTAACGACTTGCCTTTATAATCTTAGGCGATTATTTCTGTGTTATTAACATTGTGCCGAACCATTTTGATGAAATACATCTTATCAAAACTGGAAGAAAAAAGTAAATTCAATTTTGTTTTTTTCAAAATATTTACAGGTATTTCCTTTCTAACATTTACATGTATCTTTCTCTACTACTAAAAGATTTTAATGTTAGGAATGGATGGATTAGTTTTTGTAATTGATAAAAATTAATTTTAGCAATTCATGCAATTTAAGTAATTTAACCTTATTTTTAATAATGAATATAATTTCCTATTACTAATAGAAATGCATGTTTATACGGAAAGTTAATCAACAAGCTGGGATCGCATAGTGATTCTGGGCGGCTAATATGTGGGGAGAGAATGGGGTGTATCTTTGTATTTAATATTACACTAAAATCATTGATAAATATGATATTGCGCACCATGAAATGATGCTTCAGTGAGAACGCATTACTCTGAAAGATTTAACAATTACCCTCCGTTATAAACGAGAGATGTGACAAAATTATTTCACGATACTTTTTATTCACTGTACTCGAAACCGCTATTTTTTCTTTATAGACTCAAAAGTTGTAAAGGAATCTTATGGGGAGAGTTATTGATTTTGAATATTCGATAACTAAAAGTATTTGGAATCTTATCAATATATTTATAATTTTTTTTGAAGTAGCAGAAACAAATTTTTCATCCAAGATTATATTTGAAAAAAAAATTAAGCAAATTGTTGTCTGCTTTTTACTCACATATGTTACTTCTTCCTATAAAATAATTTATTTCTCTATAAATTTCAACTTTTCATAAAATGTTATATTAAAATCAATTATATACATCTAAACAGACCATGCGCTTTTGATTCTTAAGAAAAAATATCTTAAATAAAGCCTCAAGGCAGAGGATATTCTAATAAAAATCGACTACTAAAAATAGTACTGCATTACTGTATGATTAGAGATGGACAAAATGTAAATGAACGTAGAAAATATTTTTAAATTTTAATTTATTAAATTTCCATAATATTTCATGAAATTGAAAGAAGTCTACTTTGGAAGCAGAAATAAAAGATTAGAATCGTATGTAATAATTTAAATTTGGTTTAAGCCATTCATCATGTGATGAAACGTTTCATCGAAGAAATATGTCTGTTGCATAACTCCATTTCCTACAATTAGTGAATTTAGACAATAAATATGTAAAACTTTCGACTCGGTCATTCGCAGCAATTCTTGGTCATTCGCAGAAACTTTCACTCGGTCATTCAAGATTCATACAGAAATATAGTGATTCGAATATTTGATAGTTAAAAATCAAAATCATATTTAACATTAAATTACCATCAAAAATAAAGAAAAGAAAATAATAATAAGGAATAAATAAAAAAATTTGATATTTTTAAAATATATGTAGCCATAATAATAACAGAAACAAAAAAAAAATCTCCACTTAATTATTATTATAGTAAAAAGAATATCGTGTTGACGAAAAAGTCTCAAAAACAATAAAATATACTTAATAAATTGTTTTAAAGTAACACATTATAAATTAGTTCTTTTTGTTCAATCATAGTAAAGTAAATTTATGTTTCAAAATTATTTCTCTGATTATAACCAACATTAAATTGTCATATTTTTCTTTATTTTGAAAAGTAGTGAATGTTTGTCGACTTCTGAAGGTTTTACACTAGAATATATACATATATATTCATTCACAAATACTATTTTCGTAAATCAAGAATGAAACTTCAAAATGACTTGAAACAATATATATATATATATATATATATATATATATATATATATATATATATATATATATATATATATGCATGTGTGTGACATGAATAAATAAATAAATATATATTCATGCTCATATAAAATATTTAAAAATTGCATTCATCACTTATATGCTATTTACTGATAAATGGATATTAGTTTTTATTATTGTATCCAGTCTCATGTCTCAAACTCTCTAAGAAAAGATCTGAAGAAGCATACCATTTTTGGACACTTCAAAGCAAACGCGATATATTAATGCACAACCGCTATTTTCGTAAATCAAGAAAGAAACTTAAAAATGATTTAAGACAAAAAAATATATCAAGGGAAGAAAGTTAAAAAAAATTAAAATAATTGAATTTTATATCTGGAAGGAAGAAAATAATAACTATTATCCTTTCTGAAAGGCACTTTTACTAAACTGGTGAAAAAAATGCGTCAAGAGATACATAAAAAATATCTGAGAAAGTGCTTGGGCGTATAAAACACTAATAAAAATAATAAATGAGCTTAGATGAATAATGAAAAATGACTGGTGACTAGAAAAATGTAAAGATGATAAAGTGTCCTTGGCGTAATAAAAAATATCTCGAGTTCTTACTTTTTTTTATATGAAGTGGCTATAAAAACTTTCTTTCTGAACCTTCACTCTTCACTTTAGGTACTGAATTCTACGGAATTTAATCATATGATATAGATTGCATAATAATAGTAAACATGAACTTTATAAAAGAAGGAATTTGCTTCTATTGGTTGCAATTATTATTGAGATTTCAGATTAAATAATATTCTTATGTGTATTACTCTTATTCTTCCTAATAATATTTTTATTTATTTAAAATTTAGAGTGAATCCGACTTAATTATCGGCAAATTTTTACTGAACGAAGCTTTTTAGAATTAATGCACTTTATTATTTCCTATAAGTTTTATTATTTACATAATGAATATTAATTACGTAATTAATATTTACGTAAGGAAAGTAATTTGTTCCACAGACGTGGAATTAATTAATTTTAGAAAATACAGTTATAATAATTGCAGAATGTACGGAAATTTTGACTAGATAATCTGATTGTATATAAGTAGAAAGATACAAAAATTCCGATGGATTAAAAAAAACAACATCTGAATAAAAAAAAAAAGTTTTTTTTTTGTTTGTTTTCGTAATATACTAGCATGAAACCAAAAATTTATTAACTAATGAATAATAATAATTTACTTTTTTCCAGCTATTAAAAAATTTGGATTTTATGAAATGGAAAAATAATTGAAATCTGTTATCCCAAATTTCATGTTATCATGTGGGAACATTTTTATTTTTTAAATCATTGTTTGTCTTCATTAATTTAAGTCATTAACCAGTTTGAAACAATCACGTGACTATCAGATTATTTCGATACTTTGAAAACGGTGACATTTTTTCATCCCAAAATTGTTCGAGTACGAATACTTTTTTTTTGCCAGGAAGAAAGTTTGAAAAGTATATATATCGATACGTCCCCTTGCTGTTTCATGTTGTGTTCCGTGCTCTTCTTTGTGCTTTTTGGGGAGATAACTTCTTACGACCATGCCCTTTATGACATGGCATGACATTCATGCCAAATTTTAACTCTTTGTTGGTGATAAATCACCAAATTTGAATCATTTTCTAATAATAATAAACGAGAGAAAATCGATGTGCCAAAAGAGATAAATCGCCAATTTTCTGCCTGTGCATTTTGTGGTTTCATAAACCTCAAACTAAAACAACATCATGTTGCCATATGATAATAAAAAAGATTGTATCGTTCATTTTATATTGTGTAACTATTTTTAAATATGTTGTAGCTAAGTTGCAAATTATTTTAGTTATATTAACGACTCTCTTTGAACTTATAGAGGCTTATTTCCAGGAAGACCTTTTTTAATTAAGAATTGTAATGACATGCAGAGAATATTGGAGGCATTTATCCGAAGTTCTGTACCACAGCAATGAACTAGTAATGTAAAAGAGAAACCGTGAAGATTCTATATTTTGTAGGAACCAATGGTGCATGATAATTTTATTGTTTTATATTAAATTATTTAACAGCATATTTGGAATACTCAAGGACATTTCTGAAGTTGTCTAAACATTTTTGCTAATCTTACGGAAGAGTTTTCTGAGAATTTAATCTTTGACATTTTTTAAAATTTGTAGATTATATTTCAATAAAAATTAGCAAAAGAAAAAAATATGGAGTGATGCTCTCTCATTTTAATGCAAAAGAAATCAAATACTTGTGACCCATTTTATTTAAACAAAATACTGCATTGTATGAACATGTAATAAGAATACAATGGTATATATAGTATATTCCATACAGTAGCATTATATATATATATATATATATATATATATATATATATTAGGAAAAATAAAATAACATTATTAGTTTCGATTTATTCGTAGAACTAACGAAATCAGCTTCTAGATAGTTATTTTTGTGGAAAAATATTTTATTGACTAATATTTTAAGAAACTAATAATCTTACACTAATATTTTATCTATGTTAAATAGAACTAACTTTTTCTTTTTATAAATTGAATTCAGATACTAAATAAATAAAAGAAAAGGAGAAAAACAACAACTAAGATTACACATTTTGTTCTCACTGAACAGCTTCCACTGGTCGGTTTTCTTATAAATGACCACCGTGGCCATAATTGACCATTTTCCTCACTGAGGAGGTCACTAAGATGGCCAGACAGCAATGCGGGGATGGGGAGGGGTTTTATTTCCAGTATTATTCACTTCTAGTCCAGCGGACTGACCGTTAAGATGAAAGTTAAGGAAAGTAGTCCTAGATTGCAAAGATCTTGTGGGTGATTCTGGGCGGGCTAATGCTCTTGCGGTTTCTGTTCCATGAGGTTGGCCCATTGGCCGCAAGATGGCACTGAAAAATGGACAGGAAGTGACTCCCCTGATGGGTGTCAGCCGGTGATCACGATCCAGAGAATTGGACTCGAATCCTATAATTTCCCCTAAGGGGTTAGAAAGGCCTTCTTCGCCGTCTGGAGAAATTCTACAGAAAAGAATTCTGTAGCATTTGTAGCAATCCTTGAGCAAATTATTGCAGGAAATTATGTAAAAAAAAAGATAGAATTTCGAGTCTTGAGAACAAAATATTGCAGCATATTAAAGCTTTAAGTTTAATCCCATTACAAGGCGTTCATCTGATTCGACTGCATCAACTTTTGCATTCTGAAAGTAATGGTTTTTGCATGATGAAATTAATAAAAAGAATGGCAAACAGAAAATAAAAAAAATTAAAATTAATTAATTTAAATTGCCTTAGTTCATATTAAACAGGAAGTTCTTCTTTGATGTCTTTAGAAATCAATTTTATTTTGTTTGCACTTTTTCATAAAGTTAATACTGGTAAAAGCACATGAGTGAAAAAATTGATTAAATAATAAAATTCATTTGAATTTTTTGACAATAATTGAAACGAATTTGTTCAAAATTAATTAAAATTATCACGTAATATTAAATTTATTTAATTAGAGAAAAAATATTTAAGAATGAAACAAAATTTTTTAAAGGAAATATTAAGTAGAATTAAATTTATTTAATTAGAGAAAAAAAATTTCTGAAAAGCTAATTTTTTGAATATTCAAATGATGGTTGGAAAGATTGCGTGCAAAAATGTGCTCTAAAATTATTGAAGAAAACGTTCTAAATTCGATAAATTAAGTAATAATTTGATTAAAATTTTCTAAAATCTTTTCTTGGGAATTACTTTCACTTAAGAACTAACTACATAACTTTACATGGCTAACTACATGACATGGTAACTTTAGATTCAATGGTTTCATAAAGTATCGCATTTCATGCTTTATGATTTTTTATCAAAAATCATAATTCGCAATTTATTCACTGGCAACTTTAAAATATCATCATGCTGAAATGTTGAAATATAGCAGTTGAAAGTGCAATAGTATTAAATATCTAAATCAAGTAATGGCGCATTAATTCAAAAATTAAAAGTCTTTCAAAAACTTTTCGTATGATTTTTCGTACATCAAAAGTTCTTACATTCGCTGGCTGTTTTTGAGTTATCTTAATTTCTGTAGCAATAAATGAGCTATATTCTGATATTTATTAAAGATTCCCAACTAACTCTTAACTGTCTGAAAATTCGGTGTTTTAAATCGGTGTTTACACTTCTCTTGCGGAAACAATAATTTTATCTGCCGTATTTATTTGTAACATTAGTAAGGAAGAAACTAATCAAATATATAATGCTCAGAAAGTGTTGTATTTACAAGATGTATGCTTTACGACAGTGTTTCCGAAAGTGTGGTACTCGCACCCCCAGGGGTACAATAAGAGTTTGATAGGGGTACAACTGAGGCGAAAGTCTTGATGTTATGAATAAGTTTATGCAAGAGAAAAAAAATGATTGGAATAAGCACAGATGGAGAAAAAAGTATGGCCAGAATTAATAAAGGACACGCTGCAAAAATTCGAAATGTTGCCCCAGATGTCATATCCACACATTGTTGCATACATAGAGACGCTTTGACAACATGTAAGATACTACAGAAAGTTCTAAACTACAGACAGTTCTAGATGAAAGCGTGAAAACTGTTAACTGCATTAAAAGCCATCCTTTGAATGCATGACTTATTTCGTAAATATGTGAAGAATCGGGAAGTAGTCATATCCAGCTTCTTTTTCATACCAATATCCGTTGGCTATCTCGAGAAAAGGTTCTGAATAGATTGTTTGAACTTAGACATGAACAATGTTTTCTTAATGATAGATTTGAGTTGAGAAATTGTTTACATGACTGGAAATGGCTTTGTAAACTAGCATATTTAGCAGATATATTCTCTGTTTCAAATTGCCATTACTTAACTTATCGTTACAAGTTCGACTACTAAAATTGATGCTGATATTTTGAAATGCATAACACAGCATTTGAGGGGTTTGCAAGTGGGCTTGAAAAACCATTTCCCTGATTTAAACAAAAATATTGAATGGATAAGAGATTCGCTTAACATTGATACAACATCCATGCCAGAACATTTGACGCATGCAGAAGAAGAGCAATATTTAGAATTGGCTTCAGACGGATTTTTGAAAATTATACATAGGAAGAGTACCTTAACATCATTCTGGTTACAAATGCAACATGTGTTAGCAAAAAAAGTTCTGAAATACATCTTGCCTTTTCCAACTGCATATTTCTGTGAAGTTGCTTTTTCAGCATTTGTAGAGATTGTCAAAAAAAAAAAAAAAACAGACTGTTGGACGTGGAATCGCATTTGAGATTAAAATTAATAAACAGGGAACCAAATTATGACGATCTGTCATTTCAGCACAAACAATTTCATCCTTCTTATTGATCCAAATAAATGTTACTTACAATATAACTTATATTTATGAATAATTTTATTTCTCTTTTCTTATTATTTTGTGTATGTCACAAAAAAAAGAAATATATTTTTGATTGTTATTAAAATACATCCTTTTTTTATGAGGGGTACTCAGCATTACGAAAATTATAGAAGGGATACACGTATGTCAAAATTTTGGGAAACACTGCTTTACGATGTCAATTTATGGATTTCTTCAGCATAGGAAACAGCTATACAACCCATGCTGGGAAATATTGATGTATTTTGCTTTCTTATATCTCTCTCTCTCTTTATATATATATATATATATATATATATATATATATATATAATGAAAGAAGAAAATTTTTTTTCTTTTTTTTTGCGTTGCACATAAACTTTGATTCGTTTATTAGGTTCTTGTTATCATTCGCATTCGGTCCATTTTGGCTAGAAACGTTCTACACTTGTGTATTGTCATTGACAATACGATAAATTAATACTTCCAGAAGTTAATTATCATTTAATCAATTAACTTAATTAAATTTCGATTCAATAGGGTGGCGCCATCTTGTAGGGAATTTAAGAAAACATTGAACATTGATTTCAAGATCTTAAATCAAAATTATTAAATAGTTATTAAGCAAATAGTTATTAATAATAAACTAAGTATTAATAATTAATTAAAATAAATTATTATTGAAAAATTGCTAAATGAAGTCTAAACAATAAAGAACGATAAAAACTTTTCCGCTTTCAGCTCAGTATTAAAAATATGCTTATATATATTTTTATTTTGAACTAAAACCTAAAGTTTTATTAAAAAATTTCGAGACTACTAGTTTTCTGAAAAATAAAATTATAGATTTTGGAATAGAGCTTCTTTTTTCTCCTTTTATAAAAGGAAATGAGTATAGGAAATATAAATTCTGTTTCAGATCTTATAAACAGTAGAAATGAAGAGAGAGAATTTTAAATAAAATTACTTCTATAATTTATTATTTCATCCGTATAACGCTCTCAGAAACATACATTTATAATATACATTTGAAACCATTTTATAAATAGTTAAAAGACAATTAAAAAAATTAATTAGTAAGTTAACAGCAGTTCCTGATTACCGCCCTAGAACAGGATGCTTCCAGTGGTACAATGCCTAGATGATCGAAGTGCAGCGATTTCACGCTGCTTAGCTGGTGACCATACTCCTCGCACTTTAATACGATTGAGCATTTGAGGGACGAGGTCGAAATGGGCATCTGACAACTGAACCCACAGAAATCAAATCTCATCCGACTGGAAACTACTCCACATTCAATTCTGGTGTCAGCTTCCTCTGAGTATCTATCAACGTATCGTGGTAGCCAAACCAAGGAGGATTAATACAGGATAATAGATCAAAAGGTGAAAGAAGGAGTTAATGGGTTTGGTTATAACAAGTAAGATTTTTATTTCTGTTTGTGGCCAATTCATCATTCTCTGAAAACCCTTTAACCGTTAACTGGTTATGACGAAATATTTCAATGCAAAACGACTTGAATATAAGTTAATTACCTGGTTAACAGGTTAACCGGGTTCCTGCAATCTTTTAACAATGCTTGAACATATTCGATCAAGTTTATTACTTGTAGTTTAAAGAAGGACTTCTTGAATTCATGTCAGCAAATATCTATAGAGCACTCATTGCTAAAGCTAATTCATCTCTTAAGTAAGACACAATGCCAATCAAAACTATCTAAGTACACTGATTACTATTCAACATAATGTTATATAAAAGGGAAGCTAGACTTCCATAGAAACTAAAGTATTTTAATGCAATTTCCTACCTTATTTAAAATAACTGGAAGTACATGTCAAAAGGCAATATTTAGAGAAATAAAAATCTGCTCCACTTTTGAGAAATACTCTGTATAGGAGCATTGAAACCGATATGATATTAACAAAATGGACATTTATTAAGTAAATATATGTTTGATTTTCCATGAATTCTATCGAGAATATGATTTCTTATTACACAGAACACATGTTGTGTAAGACCTTTACTTCCTTTTAACAAAGTGAACAAAAACATCATAAAACAGAATATAAATCCATCTTTTTATCTGAGCTAACCCTGTTTCTCTGTTTCCTAAAACTCTATGTATTCTTGATTAATGATTTCTTGTCGGCTTATATAAAAGTTTCTCTATATCAAAATACATATAAGTGATATTCTTTTATACTTACAAAATATAAGCTCCTTTCGGGAAACTCCAAGAAAGCGGACCTCTGCGCAATATTTTACTTTTCAATCTCTAAGTATAAACTTCGAGACTACGCATCATTCTTCCTTGATGTCTGTTTTCTCCTTTTCTTGTTTTCGGCATTTCACGTTCGTGATACATTTTTATGTTCCTAAAAGTAAAAATATAAAAAAAATGGATTTCCTGAATAGCATTTCTTTCGCTTGACAGTCCATGAGTGACAGTTTGAGCGACTACGTAAAGTTCGTCTTCTCTTCCCGAGAGAGGAAAAATGAAAGATATATTGAGGAAAAAAAAAGCAGAAAAAAAAATTGGCAGTCCTTTATTTTGTCCCCATGAAATATTTTCCTAACCTGACGCTGAAATTTCTCTGAATTACCTTATTTGTGTCGTGATCTTAAATTTAATAACCGCTTCATTCATAAATGAGAAAGTTGTGAAAATGTTAACGATAAATGATACAAATTGGTGATTTTGTATAATCACCAGTTCGTTTAATGCTGATTATGAATAATTCCGGAATTCCTGGTCATTGTACATAATCTCTGGATTGATCACCTTTATTATAACATATATATTTTACTGATTTTATAATTAGACCGATAAAACTGAAAGATAATTAAAGAAAGGTAAAGTAAAGAAATGCATCAATCTTTAACTTTTTTTTCGAAGAAATATTTTGATAAATTATCGTTAAAAGTTTTCCTTATATTCTAATTTCATTTGTGTTGTGACTTTAGGTTTTACATACAATGTATTAATATATACGAAAAATATGCATGCATTCTGCTGCTTAAGAGAAACTAGAATCGAAAACTATTAATCCTTTTTTTAAATTTACAATGCCGAAGGAAAATACCATTCAGTTGTTCCATGATTTGATTCTACCGGTATGCTTATAATCCTACTGAACATTATTTGAAGATTTTATTATTATTAAATAACAAATATTTTAGATAACTTTTTTTATACAATGGAATATTTTTACTGTATTTCTGTGTGATTTAATTTCTAAATTTTGAGAGAAATTGTGAATGATTTTAAGCCTTTTTGTTAAATTTTTTTAAATGTCTCTGGTGGACATTTTAAATAGGGGGAGGGGTACTTTCTTATTTACCAGTGTGTTTCGAAAGTGCTAAATAGATAAACGATTTCTAGTGCATATTATATGGATAAAATAATAAAATAAATGAAATTAGCAATGGTTAAAAATATTAAATTATTAAATATTATATATATTATTACAAAGCGGTAAACCGTATCCCTGACATGCCAATCTTGACGACAAAAGTTGGCGATCTTGGCGACAAAAGGAATCTTCTAGAAGAATCCAGAAGGTCTGAAAATTATATCAACCGATACCAGTTTTTCCTTGAAGCTTGGAGAAAGTTCTGGAACTTTCCCAAGATTACATCACTTCCTGTGGAGAGACTATAAAAAAAGCAAGCACTCAAGACCGAAGGAATTGGAATATTAGACAGCAAGTAAGCTGCAGAGCTAGTGATTGAATGCGCTGTGTTATTGCGACTGACTGGCGATATTTGTTTATATTGACGTTTATGTTGATTTGTGCTACTTTAGAGTTTTCTTGTTAGACTGCGTTAAATTAAACAGCTTTATTTTTGTAAGATCCTGCTTATTGGATTGTCTCCAAATACACCCACAAGGAAAATTTTGTAATAATATGTAGAATATAGATTATAGAAAAATATTATATATACTTTCCTGGCTGTTTTGGCAATGTTTTGAATAAAATGGGCTTAAAAGGTCTTTACCATCACTCTATATAAATATATTTACCTCTTTGGTTGCATTGGCTTTAAGCCTATGCGGAAAATTTGGTATCTGTTCGTAAAGTATTTTTATCTTTTTGGTTTACTTTTCTACGTTTTTTTTCAAAATCTCCAGTAAGTTGTCATTTTTGACATGATATATTATACACTATCTTTTTTGCATTATTTATTTTCGTTTGTTTGTCAGATTTACATTGCTTTTACCATCTTTTCATATTGGTCTACTATATAAATCTAGATTGGAGACAATATCTTTTCACTTTATTGTTCGATACTATTTGCAGAAAATGCTTTCATTCCTTTTGCTGCCCACATAAATTTCTACCCTTGATAAGTGATTTATAACATTAGCAATACTAATGTAAGCAATAATATTCACTTTTCTAGTCGAATTTTAAGTAAGTAGATTATGCAGGTATTAAAATATGTATTCTTAAAAATCTCGAATATTAATAGAAGATAGCTTTCTTCGTGTTGGAATTTCATATGACTATTTAAAACTTGGATGCAAATTTCACGTTTCCTAAGAAATTCGGCTGATAAAAGGAACATTTTAACTGGCTCTTTACTGAAAACTTAATTATCAGGATGCTTTCTTAAAGTGATTTAAGAAAAACGGCTGATTTAGTATAAAGATAGCATTTGGGCGTTCGAGAGTTGGTTAAAGATTTGACTTCGATTTCAGTAGAATTTGTATTTTATAATAGTAGTGGCGACATCATCAGCGATACTACAGCGAATATCTGTCGCTTATTTTTGATTTTATTCCTGGTTTTAAAAGAACAAAATCGACTTCAATAAAATGATAACAGTAATCTCGCGCATCTTGTGCTTAATTTAGTTGTTCTTGTCTTGGGATAATTAGCTCTGTTCTAAATATAATCGAGTTGAATTACAACATAACTAATAAATAATAAATTGTAAAAAAAAAGATGCCAGAAATTTTCTGTGTTTTAGAAAAACATTATCACGTTTATCATTAGTATGATTCAAATTTTCTGAAAACTTTTATTATGAAAAGAGAGTGATTTTTTTTTAAATATGATTTCTCCAAAATATATGATTTTATGCTTGTTTGGATATAGTAAATATCACAATTTGCAATTTTATACAGATTTGAAATTATTTGAAAAATATACATTTCAGCCGTTATTTTAAAACATATATCAAAATTTATTTATTCGGAAAACATGTGACTTCTTCAGAGTTTTTTGAAGAGCCAGCAGTAACAATAATACCAAACATGAGAATTCTAGATTTTAAAAGCGAAATTTTGTCTCGCAATAACTATAACTATAATGAAAAAAAAAAAAGAAAAGAAAAAGACTGTATCTATTTTCGATAAAATTATAAAGAAACAAAAGAAGTAGAAGAATGGGTAGGATCAGGTGGTTTAACAGCAATTTTCTACAAATGAACCGTTTTATTGTGAGACTAAAGGCTGTCAGACAGATGTAGAAAATGATTTAACAAATAGCTTACTAATTGAGTTAGGCACTGAAGAGAATTTGGTGGAACAGACTTGTATTGAAATCGTTACTTTAGACAATACCTCTGAGACATTTAATTGTGAAGTTGACACCGAGTCAGAAAATATTCAAAACTGGAAAATGTGTTGCCGTAGAACTACAGGTTGCAAAATGTTGCAGTGAGGATAATTAAATTCTTAAACTCTGAAAGTAATTTTGAAAGCACTTAGACAATACGCGTGCCATTTATATGTCGTTTTCGAAATGTCAGAAACTTTGAAAGTATAAAACATACCACAAAAGATTAAAAGAGGTTGGAATTAAATTCTATCTGAATAAAGTTTTTCAGTGAGATACTGTTATGTTAATGGCTGGAGTTGACGTCGTTTTAGATGTTGATGATTCCATTATATTTCATGTTACACTGGGAATTGTAACAAAAAAAATTAATTATAAACTCATTATTCTAAGGATAGATCATGTGCTAAAATAGTCAAGAATCTTTTCTTGTAATAAATTCAAATCAAGTCTTTTTCTCATAGAGACATTTCCTATGTAAGAATAAATGATATTTCAAAAGTCTAACAATATGTTAAACGCTACTCATATTTTGGTAGAAAGGGTTTTGCGAAGACTGCATTTTAAGAATCTGGATCTTGTCACATGAGAGTTGTATAGAAAAGAGATTTTATTAGAATTTTATTTCACCAATGCATTAGTTAAAAAACCGTATGAGTATTCACTTCTCTGTTTTGAACAAGTGAGCTTTGGATACTAATTGAAAAAAATAAAGTGGGCTATTTCTCAACTTTTCCTAAATTAATCGAAAATGATCCATCCAATCCTAAAGCTGGTTAGTATAGAAATTATCGAAGAGAAAATATACACATATTTTTGTATATAACATAGTACGATTTGCTGCATTAAGTATATTTGTGTATTTAATATACATATTGTATAAATTTATTGTATTTAATATACTTGTTTGTATTTGATATATTGTATAATAATCACATATTAAAATTGTCTTCAGCTTCTAATCTTCGAAAGAAAAATCATCTTTCTTTTGAGAGAAGATAAAGACAGTAAAAAAAGTAGTATATATATATATATATATATATATATATATATATATATATATATATATATATATATATATATATATATATATATATATATATATATATATATATATATATATATAGCATTCCAATTAAGTTTGAGTCAAATTTAATAGATCATGGCTAAATTATGATGTCCATATCAAAATAGTTTTCCTGTAGCTTAAAATCTGTTTATTAAAATAAGTATATATATTAAATCAGTACCAAACAAATTGAGCAAATTCGCCACTGTTTTCCAACTTGAATAATAATAATAATAATAGTAGAAACTGAAATTTTACTTTTGCTGTGTTTTATAATTGCATATTAAATACATACGAAATAAGTCAGTGAATCCAAGAGTAATATAAAATTTTAAGCTATTGTAGTCGTTTTGAGGACTCAAATCCAGAATGAAAATCGGTTATGAAAAAATTCTTGCAAATTCTGAAATGCTTTTCCGGTAGATCATTTTCATTAACTAGGTATTATAATCATATATTTTGTGGAAAGCAAGAAAAAAATGTATATAAAAATAAGAGATCAACAAGACAAACTAAGAAAATGAAGCATTTTTATTATTATTATCAATGCAGTCATGCCCAACTCAGTGAGGATGCAAGGAATTAGGATCTCCATCTTCCTCTCTCAGTTGAAGAAGCATTGATATCTTCATTGATATGATCATCACCTCGCTTAGCAATTCCAATAAAAATTTTTTAAAGGATCGTTACTGCATAAAAGTTTTTTGCAATTCAAATAAATTCTGAAGCATTTCATTCCAGACTTTCTGTAGCTGTAGGTTCATCTACACTCTTTGGTATATTTATAGATTACAGCCGTTAAAAACATCTGAGGAGTGGATTGTTTTGATGGTGGAATTCGACTTAGACCATGTTTGGTAGTTTGCTCGTCCTAATAGTTTTGTGTATATATCTTAACTGCTGCGAACTACTGCTGAACTGTTACAACCTAACTACTGCTGAATTTAGAGATATATTAAATTCTTGAATTCTTTACACAAACTCGCCAATAAAGCCATACACAAATTAAATTTCTTTAAAAATTTCGAAAAAAGATAAAATGTTAAGCAAAGTATAATTTGGTATCAATATCCTTGCCTTTTTATAGGATTACCTTGGTGTTTTATTTTTTTTTTCTTATTTAAAGTTTCGTGGATAGAGACGTCATATGTGAAGACGTGTTTATCTCTGAAACACAAGAAATTTTTCAAAATATTTCATTGCAAAGGATTAGCTGAACGAATTTCTTCTTTCTTTGTTTGTAAATTGAGCAAATCGTATCCCCACCTCTGAAAGCAACATGGTATAATGTAGTTCTTTCATTCAATGAAGATGTTTGAAACAGCTAAGAAAAAGACTCGCTGAGTTACTTCCTCCTGATTTCAACAACAAATGTAACTGGTGAACTTAATGACTCACCACCTTTGATATATATACGATAAAATACAAGCCCGAATCTGCTAGTAACCAATAAAGAATTCATGCTCTTCAACGGAGGATACTGATGATGGAATCGAGGTTTAATCGGAAAATGATGCTGACAATCAAGTAGCTACATCTTCCACACCTTGTTGAATAGAAGTGTAGATATTCGTTTGTAACTTTAGCACTAAACACAATCAGTAGACTTCCTTGTTACATCATTCGAAAGGAAGGATGTAACAAAGGAAGTTCTTGAGGCACAATCACTTCCATCAACTCACTGAATATTGTCTCCGGTACAAAATGCCTCTTACCAGCTCCAGTTTTATCCCGTTTATCTGTTGCATAAGTAGATACTTTGAATATTCTTTTAAAATGAGAATTGTGTCTCATCGATTGTTATACTTTATATATATGCACCATATTTGTCCAATATTGCTAAAAAGAAGACATCCCAGTTTCTTCAAACCTATATCGTTCAATAGTACCCCAATAACAATAATAAAGGCTGAACCATGTAATGGGTTTATTGTAATGAATAACTCTTGAAAAATAAACTATATCACATGCATTGAAAAGAAAAATAGATAAAAGGGCAATGAATAGGTAAAATAATTTTGCAACGGAAACTCTGTTTACTTCAAGCGAGAGCAGGACTGGAATCCCAAAAATTATTGTTTTATGTTTTTCTAACTGATACTGTCTTATTTTTTACATGCTTAAACACATTGCGTACGGGTCACGAGGTTTCTCGTTTTCAGCAGGCCGAACGTTGTGGCCGGGTCAAGAGGAATCTCGTTTTTATATTTTTTAGGCTAAATCGATACATAACCAACCAGAGGCAAATATTTAACACATAAAGGACCGCAAAGAAATCTGTAAAGCATACGCCTGGGGCAGCACGTTTTTGGAAAAACTTCTATGTTATAAAATCATCACAACTTTGTTATTTATGAAGCAATAACAAACGGGAACGCAACACTAGAAAACTTGTGAGCAGTCTGTAATAGAACGCGAAACACAAGAAAACTCGTCGGCGGTCCATAATGTCTTAAAACAAGATACTGCTGCAAATAGTGCCAAACACCATTGCACAAGGCAATATGCTTTACCAAATATCACATTCCAAAGCATTATTTAAGTCTGTAAAATAAATAATAGTTAAAAATGTGAAAAATCTTATCTAATAAATGCATGTATAAAATATATAGTAATATTTAAGAATACTTTGTGTAAATATAATACCGAATGCAAATTAAAAATGTGCATATATGCATCCTATTTTTCCAATCATGCTTCTAGAACGTTCAAGAATGTGCGGGCCCTGAGTGTAAGTTGAGCACGCAGATCGCCGTATCCAATGTGTTAATATGCAATTCAAATATTTAGGCAAATATGGAAGGCAAAATTTCATATTTTCAACTTTTCTTTCTTCAGTTCAGATGGTAGAGAATCAGTGTTATCAATTCTAGAGAATATAAACTGATTATCCTATTATAGTAATGATACGTAATTTAATGAAACGTATAACTATGTTCATCTATATGAATACATTTTCGTATTTTAATCAAACTTATCATAACAATTATTAAACCTAATGTATTAAATCAAATTTATTTATATATAGTATTCTTAGAATACTTGATGAAATGTGCCCATATTTCTATGACATATATTTATGTAATCCATTAAGAGAAATTACTCTAAATGCTAAACATATTCCCTTGCAAATTTCTGAGTATGATTGTAGTTAATCACTAAATTATTTATATTTAAATAAATGAACTGTTTTATCTTGTAGGTATATAATAATAGGATTTAAGAATTGTTTGTTCTTGTATTAAGTCCCTCTTTGTTCCTTAAATAAATCGGTAACAAAATGGTAAAAATGACGACGAGTGTTGTGCTAAGAGGACTAATTATTTATGTGACTGAGACTTTCTCCTTAGTGCAGATTTTCTCCTTAAGGAAATGAAGATTAGAACATTTCGTTGCGCAAATACACAATAGGTGGAAAAGCATTTTGATTTTTTTATTCAGATATTTTTCAGTGCGGAATCAAGATGAAAAGGTTGAAACTACTAATCAAATCCCCAAATATGGTTGATAAGTCTCTAAATGAGTGTGTGAGAATTCTAGGGTTATTGTCGATATTTTTAGCCTAACTATAACTATATTTCACAGAAACTTCTATTAGATGTATGGTCAGTTAATGTTCAGCCTCGAGAATTTCTATGTTTCCAAATACTTGAATAGGATGAATTTATGCCTGGGACTATAAATGATATGCGTTCATTTTATGTAACTAAATATTAACTTCAGATTCATTAACTGGTCTTACTTAATTGTTTCCGCCGGCGTCCTGGCATAGGGGTAGCGCGTCTTCCCCGTGATCTGGGCGTCCCGGGTTCGAGTCCCGGTTTGGGCATGGTTGTTCTTCTGTTGTTCTATCTGTGAGATGTGTAAATGTGCCCTCTTGTAAAAAGGGGTTGTGCAAGCGAATGAATGATGCGTGAGTGGCAAAGTCGTACTCTTGGCCCTAGTTGGCGCTGCTATAAAAAATAAGAGACGTTCCCCCTCAGGTTTAAATCGCTGTCTTCGTAACAGCGGGCTTGTCAGTGGCAAGTGGCAAGTGACATAAGAAACAAACAAACAAACTTAATTGTTTCCAAGTTGCCTGAGTTCGTTAATGGTAGGCTGTCACATTCTAGTCCAAGCCATTCAACTAAAATATTTGGTAAATCACTTAGAACGAAGATTCTTCAAGCATTGCAGCAGATCATCATTGTGATTGTTTTTACCACTAATAGAATCAGTGTGCTTCATTAATATTTTTAAGAAGATGTAAAGAAATATGCCGTTAGTTTAAAACGCAAACATTTATTAGAACAAAGCAACTCACAACAGCACGAGACAGAGAACATGCCCATCACTGATGGAGCTCAGCTTTTATACTTAGATAAAGAATGTTCGGGAACAATCCAATTTGAATATTTAAGGAAGATCTAGAGCCTTCCAGCCCTTAGAGATATAATAGTTAATACTTTAAATGAAAGAATTCCAGTCTTTGAATAAACCATCGTTATTAGAATCCGAACCATAGACCAACCAATCAAAAATGAGATGCTCTGCTGATTGAGCCACGGCGACTGCGTTTTTCTGTTTTGAGCGGTAGTATTGCAATATACTTCTTCTTCTTGTGTACAACTGGCCGCCTCTCCACCACTGAAAGAAGCAGTATTGACAGGATTTGTTGTGGTCAACTTATTAATGCGATATACTGTCGGGAAAACATCATTAGTTTTCAAACCACATAGAAAGCTATTTGATCTGATTCAAATTTGATTTTTTGTTGCCTTTTGGCTCACGAAACGGTGTGCTTCTTGAACGCGGGAGCAGTCGTGCATGTGAATTTATAAGTAGATCTCAATCTTATATAATAAGCATTGTTGTTTCAAATATAAAGGATGGAAATATTTCCTACAAATCAAACATTAAACTCTTTTCTTAACTGTTAGTGACCTATTCTTTATTTTTTTCTTTAGTTCCATATTTCTTATTGGTTTGAACAATACGTCCATTTAAAAAGGCAAGAAGGAATGATTTAAATTAGAACACAATTTCTTTTCGGATTTGCCGCAATTCTTTTAATAATATTTTGACATTTGTAAATTTTAAAGAAACGATCGTAACTCCGTAGTGTAACTACAATATATCTACCGATCATCTATAGGAGTAGCAAGAATAATCCTATTTAATTGTATAGATAAACTTCTGTTTAGTTATAAGATAAAAAACTTTTTGTTTAATTATAAAAATAAAGGCAAGAAACTGATCACCTAGAAAGAGAGAGCGACAGACGAATTTAAAAAT
Source organism: Argiope bruennichi (assembly GCF_947563725.1). Lineage (NCBI taxonomy): Eukaryota > Metazoa > Arthropoda > Arachnida > Araneae > Araneidae > Argiope > Argiope bruennichi. Next base: position 123,653,792 of record NC_079158.1, read on the forward strand.
GAGGACTTTTAAAATTTATGTTAATTAAATATTAATAATTAAACTGTAAAAATATTATTTTTTGTGATGCGGGCCAAAAAAAAAAATAATGATTTGCAATAAAAATATTTTGACTGTTATCTATATTTCTTCATGCATTGAAGTGGTGAATAATTACTAACATTTTGTTAAAACCTGCAATTCCTTGGCTATTGACTTATTACAAACTGTGTGTTTTCTTTTGAGCTGTGAAGACTGCTGATGGTAAGGTATAAGCTCCGGAATCGGAGGGTTTCAGGTTCCAGACCCGGTTGCACTGAAGAACCATCGTGTAAGCGAGTCTGGTGCACATTAAACGTCCTGCCCAAATTTCCTCCAGCTGGTGTGGCGTGGTGTGGAGAGGGGGGATGTCAGCTCAGGTGTCGTCCTCCTTATCCGACCGCGGTTCAAAATTACGGGTGCCAGACCAAAATAGCCCTAATATTACTTTAAAACGGGACGTTAATAAAACTAAACTATGAAAAAGTAAGATTTTTTTTTTTTTACTTTTAAAATATTAATAAATGACAATTTGGAATTCGAAAAATTTAATTTTTTTAGGGAAAAGGATTTACAATATTTTACTGTCTGAACACATAATCAATGATATATGTTTGTCTGTCTTAATACTAAATACATGTATAGTTGGCGGCATTCTATTATTTATCAAACTGTAATCTGTTCATTTCAAGCAAGTATGAATTTGAAATATCAAATTTCCTTATAAAATATTAACAAAAAGGGAGCAACTTTTAGTGGATTATTTTTTGACTAAGCATAATGTTTTCTTCTTTTAATTTAGAAATTATAAGAAGATATAATTCCAGAAATTTGTATTGAGCCAACATAAATAATAAGAAAATAACTTATTCAACTAATTCCAGCTTTAATAGTGGCCTCGATGACTTCTGGAAAAGTTTGAGATCGTAAGATCAAGGTTTGAAGATCTATAGGACAGAAAATCCATCATTTATGCAGATATTGTTATCATAAAATAGTAATAGTTTTAATATCTTTTGACAGACAAAATTTGAAAATTTGAAAGACAGAATAAATTAATATGATGGTTCAAATATATGAGATCCTCTGATGATCCCTTTCAAAATGGTGAATAAATCTAATTAAATTCATTATTGATATTAAAATTTGTTGCAATCAGCTATTTCATTGATATAAAAGAATCAATATTTTAAACTTTTAAACTTGAAACTACTATTTGCAAGATGTATGATCTTTCCCGCAATATATTAACCATTAATCTTTTCATAATTTGTAGCACCAGCAAATTACAAAATCGTAAAAAAAAAAATGGTACAAAGATACAGAAGAAAGAATTGTTTTGGACTCTCAGAAAGTAAACGTGAAAAATTTGTCATTAAACCCAAAATGCGAAAGAATTCTCAAAACATTTGACAAAAAAAATGTCACCCTTAAATTAGATTTATATGAATAAGTTATCTTAGAACTATTGAATCATTAATTATCTAAATTTCGAAATTCATCTGAACTCAGGGAACACAATAAAAAGATGTGCAGCAACATCTCAATTGCTGAAATGCTGCAAGCCTAAGACATATCAAATGAGAAGCAGTGAAAACGTTTCAATATCAAACAATATCTTATTTTTTCAAGGAACATATCATGAACAAGCCTACTTTCTAAAACTTCGTTACAAAAAGGGATTGTAAAGAAAACTTTACTATTATCTTCTATGGGATGTGTATTCTCTGTTTAAACTATTATAAACTCTGTTTAGAAGAACGTTTCGCTGAAATTAAAAGTTTATTGGATTATAAGCCCTATCATGATTTTTCAGAATATTTGCTATATACGTCCTTCCTAAGAGGGAAAAAAACAATCATACTTATTGAGGAATGGCCATCCGAAGTATAAATACAATGCACTTTCCCAATTTATGGATGTAATGCGATTAATTAGTATATTTAGTATTCATTATATAGATGGACGATTAACTCTTGGCAGAATAATGTATTTAAAGGGAATAATATTTTGACTCTAGTTGATATGAAGTGAATAAATGAAAGGAATATTGGAAGGATCTTGAGGTAGGAAACTTAAAGCTTCTTGTATAGAATAGTAATTGAAATATCAGATAATCCGAAAATGGCGATCACAGTTAGTAATTTCAGTCCACGTTTGGACAGGAGAAGCGTTAATAAACTTGTCTCTGTCATGTTGGCATTATGTATTGAGTTCTGTGAATTGATTGTTAACGAATTCACAAAGCTTTCGATTATTTTCAAGGCTGATAAATGTAAGTTTCTGTAGATTCATATATAGAAAACGAATATGATTCTTTTACTTTATAAAATGAAAATTTAGTACGAAGAAATGTTTTCTGAAAATAAGCTTTGGTGAATTTTTGGAGCACAATTAACCTTTTTTTGCATTCTAAGTAACTGAAACGAATTCTTTCATTTTCATTTTCAGCAGGTAATTTATATTTATATATAAATGTTCTTAAAATTTTTTTCTGTTAAAATATTTGTTTGATTTAATAATATTGATTCGGTTAAAATATTTGTTTGATATTATAGATTTAATTATATAAAAAGTTCTATTTACTCTCTTTAAAAGCCAATTTTATAATTGGACTGGTTTCAGATTAAAATAATTGGATGCTCAGAAAAGATATAATTGTGGTTAATAATTGTTTCTCAACAATAAAAATTAAGTTTATTCTTACAACGACACTTTATTGATGCAAAAATTCTAAAACTTGTCCATCTGCTCTTGTAGGTCAGTATGTGAAGGGGGATGTAAGAGAAAACTGATGGTCCAGTAACATAATATCATCTTCATAATGGGAAGAACACAGTTCTAATTATCGATTCAACTTAACGTTACAGTCTAATGATTTCACTACACGTTTTATTTCCATTTATAAGTTTCACATGACTATTCTTAAAGGCAATAACGAGTGCTTCAAAATCCTCTTTTAAATGGTTTATGATAAATACTTGTAGAAAAGATCGACATATGGCAATAGAGGTATAAGAATTAGATTTAAACTGGAAACTTGGAAAAAATACCAAAATGGCTGTTATATTAATAGTTTTATCATTAAAAATAATATTTTTTCTTTTTTGCTTTGTAAAAAAATATATTAATAAAAAAAGGGACTTTTATATTTATTGTAGAATTAGAATAATATCATTTGTATCACTGAGATTTAGTTTAATTCCTTATGTAGACAATTGACCCATTTTTATTTTTTATAATTTCAAGAGAAATTGATTAAAAATTTTAAAAATATTTCCCCTAATTTATGTAGCTATTTTTTTATTATTATTTTTCAAGAAAAAGATGATTAAAAATTTTAGACATAATTACCTCTAATTTATGTAGCTATTCAAAGCACATACGTATATTTCTTTTGTAAAATTAAAAAGTCATGCATTCTAAGATTAAAATAAACACCTGTGAGTATGGAAAAATAGTGGTGGTGTGGTGATTCTGTCCTTCGTGATGAGAGGAACATAATTTTGAATCACGATAATATTAATACGAAATATTATGGTAATGTAATATTTATAAAAGGAAATTCTTCAGTATCTGAATTATATTTATTATCAGCAATGTATATGAAGAACAATCAACAAAAGAATGAAATAATGATGACAAAGTAAATGTGAAGGGCTTACACCGAAACCAAATTATTGCTTTTGCCAAATATTAGTACATTATTAGTGAGGTGTAACTGCCTCAATTTTCCCTCACTTTATCAAACATTACACAGGCTGTTTAAAAATAACCCTTCATAGAAGAGTTAAAAAATAAACAGAGAATGAAGAAATACGTCCAATTCCCACAAAAATGCAAATGAAATGATTGTTTTACAAAACCGTCGATGTAAAAGATGTATATGCAAGAAAACAAAACTAACACACTTAAGCAATAACACGCAACTTCATTAGGCATTTCCTGTCTCAGTAATGAGAAATCAAGAACAGGTTGTGTGAAAGTTAATGTTGAAATGACTCACTTTTGGCGTGCAATTACTGCTCTTTCATTAAAGATTGAAGCTCGTTAGTAGCGGCAAAATGGCTCAGGTATCTTTAGATCAAATCGTCGAAAGCGAGACATGTCACAAGAATATTTATTCTTCTTCATTTAATCTCATCAGAGTGATTTTCTATTTTTGTACACTAGAGGGCACTTTGTTGTTACTTCAAAAGGAAGGTGGTAAGTTGCATAATTAATGAAAAAATAGCTTCTTAATGAATGTTTTGGAAACTACACTTTAGGCTAATGAAGTTCCTCTTGATGAATTAATTTAAAATCAGATGCTTTATTGTCAGTATGTTATATTTAGCAAATGAATAGGGTTTGGAACTTGAAGTGAGTGTTTCTTAACATTCTCTTATCTGGGACAACTTTCAATATAGCTTTAATCGTTTTCTCTTAGGAATAGATTTTGGTTAATAATTTTCCTTACAAATGAAGTTAGAAAAGTTAAAAATATTTGTCATATAATTATACTTCACTTGTTTAAATGCATTCAATTACTTTTAAAGTCAATGTTTTATTTTTAATAGCTTGGGAGTTCGATTGTTTGGGTTCAATAATTAGCTTCTTTTCGCATTTCCTTTCATTTTTTTAAAACAATTGTTTTAGTTTTTCGTATATATATTAGAGAGACGTACTCAATTTACTTTCCTCATATAAATATATATATTTGAGGCTCTATACTACCTTCTGCATTTTACTTATACGTTGATTACTTTAAACCTTCTTAATTTTGTATGCGAAATACAGAAGAAAATGTTTAATCGCCAAAAAAATCAAATTCGAAATTTTGACAAATTTCCACGTTTTAGACCTCCCTAAGTTCGAAAAACACATTTTTGGAATAATTTCTGCCTTTTGGCAAACACAATAATTAAAACTTATGTGAACTAGATGGTGAATTAGCCACTTGTGAATTTCTTCATAAATATCTCTCCAGATTTCACAAATCTTCCACATCATCCTCTGCAAAACCTCGTTCCTGATTAACCAATGCTGGGTTTACACTCGACCAATTATAAGAAGGCCAGTAGGCAGCACATGCGCAGAAAGGGACATTTGTGTTTGCTACAATTTCTAAGATAAATTCAGATAACCATGCTTGGCTATAAATTGCTGTTTTGGCTGCCTCTGAATTTTTTTTTTCACTGCGTATCGTATTAAATGATGGATATTTATACAAAGAAGCATGGTAAAATAAAAATAAAAAATGTCAACATACCTAAATTTGGAAGATTATAGAAAAGAAATGGCAAATAAAATAAAAATAAAGAAATCACAACCTCGAAACAAAAATAATAAAGAGCAAGAAATGTCGGAATGAATCTATGATAAGAGATCAATTTTTTGACGACAAAAAAAAAAAAAAAAAAAAAAAAAAAACGCCAAATTCTGCAAATGCATATGCAGTAAGGAAAATAAATAAATAAATAAAATACAAGGGCACGTTGTTGTTCCGTCTGGATGACATCGCCAGAACAGCATTTTTCAGCCTTTCTACGCATGCGCTGCCTACTGGCCATCCTATAACTGGCTGAGTGTAAACCTGGCATAAGAAACCAGTAAGATTTGCTGCCTGTCTATTTGTCCGTTTATATGAATGTGAAAACGGCAACTCAAAAACGCAGCAAACTGGATTGCATAGGCTGATACAATCAAGCAAGACGGATTGCCTTGAACACATCAGTCAGCCTAAACTGCTTTGAACTAGAAGTTTGAAATTTAAAAATATATTTTTCTGTTTTTAGAACTCTGAGAGCTAGAAACCAGAAAAAGATTCTTTCCTACACGGCTGTTTCCCTGAGTGCACTAAGAAACCAGTGAGGTTTGGTGTCCATTTATGTGAAACTATAACTCAACTAAAGTTATAACTATAGTTATAACTCAAATAAAACTATAACTCAAAAATGCAACACACTGGATAGTATAAGCTGATACAATCAAACGGACGAATCGATTGTAAATATCAACCATTTTAAGCTAACTTGAAGTTAGAAACATAATTTTTTCCTATTTTTTTTTAAAATTTGGCAGCTAGAAACCAGAAAAAGATTCTTTCCTTCAAGACGGTTTAAAAACATATTCTAGGTACTCATATCGTAAAAATACTTCTTTAGGGACGCTGAAATGAAATATCTAGATATAGTTTCTCAGACATTCAATTTTTCCAAGAGAAGCATAAAAAAGGGATAAATATAAGAGTTGTCTTGATCAGTTTCATATTTTAAAATATTCCTTGGCATGTAGATGCTAAAAGAGAGGCTTTATTAAATTTAGTTCGTTTGTATTTCCGAAACATTTTTATTATAACTTATCTTTGAAGTCAAAATGTTTTCGGAATCGTGTCGGAGTAATTGAATTACTTTTCTTCGTCGTTAGTGAAATATTTAAATCGAAGAAGTAAGTTTTTTCCATCCTTTACGAAAGTCTGGTTCCTGATTTTAAATTCTATTCAGAAATGGAGCCATAACATGATTTTTATTCTAATAAGGTCGTTTTTGAATATTATGAAGGGTATAAACTTGATTATCAATTCTTATTTTTATAACAGTACGTGATAGCGTTTCAAAATCTTGGATGTTATTTCTAAAATTGAATAATCGTAAACTGAAATATTTTCCCCTGCATATTAAAAATTTTATCATGAAGTTTTGGATACTTGTATTTTTTGCTGAATTTCACTTTATATATTGAAATATAAATCAATATAAATTATAACGCTGTTCGGATTTTTTGACAAGATAATTATTTGAAGATAATTATTTTTAACGAAAACATTTTTATTCTTCATTTTGAAAGAAATTATTCCTTTATGTTCTTTTTACTCTTCATTTTACAAAAAGTTGTTAAATTCGAAGTGTTGAAACTTATTTGAATAAGTTTAAACGTAAGATTTCCTAATCATCCTTTATTATATGTTCCATAATAATTAAAAAAATATCAAGAATTTCTATATATCATATTAAAACAACCATAAAGAAATTTAAAATATATTTTCATGTGCTTGTTTTTTTTTCTTTTTCTTTTTTTGTAAAATCCATGATTTTTTACATCATTAAGGTACAATAATTTCTTTTATTTCTAAAAAAAAAAAACAATTTCATGGTATAAAGTTTATTTTTAAAAATGCTGTAACATGGAATAATATTTCTGCCAAGATCCAGAATAAATTGCTGCGCCTTTATTCGTATTTTTAAACACTTTTATTGAGGAGATAAAGCTTTCTATTTGATTTTCTGATGTGTCAAATTTTTAATTTATTGTATGTATTTCTGTGTAAAATATAATTAATTTTAGAATTTAAGTCTCAGTTATTCATCAATTGAATTAGATTTTTGATACCGTTGACGAGTGTGAAGAACAGTAGATATGAAGATCAAGGCGTAGAAAATAATTAAAATTAAACCTGCTTTTAATACATTAAAAATATCCTTTTAGAAACACTCTTTTTTTATTTATTGAAGCTCATGTTTTTATAAGGGAGAAAATAAAGTAAACATTAAAATTTTTAATTTGCTTAATAGAATAAGCGAAACTAGAAGCTGAGCCTTTTTTTTAATTATGCGCAGATGAGGAAAATGATTCCTTTCTTAAAAAGTTCATATTTAAAAAAAATTGTAATAATTTTATTCTGATGTAGTAATTATTGTTTTATAAACTTCGTAAAGTTCAAAATACCTCGCTCATTGCATCGAATACTGACCTTTGGATTAAGATTTACTAAATTTGGAACTTAAATATTTTAGATACTTAGTGATCAATAAGGAAAGATTTAACAAAATTTAAAACAATTATTTTTTAAATAAAAATAATCAAAATATTTACGTTTTAACTTAAAAATTATGGAGCATATTAATGCAAAAAAGAAATGTAGAAACTGATTTTATTCAATCTTAAAATAAAACAATTAGACTTTTAGCTGTCAATTTCAATGATAATTTGATAACGTTGTTACTAAAATCAAGTTAGAGATTTATTTTCCTTCTAGTAATCTATCCTTTTCCAGCTACTCAACTGTTTACAAAACTAAACTCAATTAATTCCATAAATACAAAAAAGTGGATAGATTTTCTTGAAGTTCTTAGAAATTAACAACTCAGTTATGGTTGCTATATTTTTACAGCAAATTAATGAAACTATAACTTTCTATCATCAATAATGTTATAATTTTTCCTGAAAAGGTTCTCTTACTTTCCTTTTCCTAATTATAGAAGGAACACTCTGAATCTAATTTCGAAGCTATCCGAGTTAGGCAAATTTTTTCATTTTAAAAATTGTTTTGATTGATATAAATAATATTTTTTTAATGTTCTAGTTACGGAATGTGTTGATGAAGAAATTAGGAATTCTTCATATTATACAGCCCTATAAATCACATTTAATAAAAAATTATTTTACATTGGTGCATAAAAAGAAAAATTTTACTCAGTTGTGATCAAAACTCCTCTAATTTCAAAACTTTAAAGTTCACTTTTTTTCGGTCAATCAACGACATATGGAGTAAATAACTAGCTTGCATTGTTTGGGTGCGGGGATAATTTTAGATTCTTTCAAAAGTATTATAAAATGGTCTAAAACGGATATATTCAACGCTTCAGCATTCAGTCAGTTTTAAAAGGAAAATAAGAAGAGTATTAAAATGTCAAGACCATTTTACAAAATATGACTAATAAAGCTGCAGAAAAATCAGATTTTAAAAGTTTTACAGCATTATGTAAACAATATAAAATATAATTATGTAGGCTATTTAGAGCAATTTTCCATTTGGAAATATATCTGTGTACATACTTATTCTTAAAGGATTAGATTCAGCAATTCGATCGCAATTAGAGTCCATAACATTTAACCTATTCTTAAATTTAATGATTCTATTAATTCAAAAATGTAATAATTTTTCTACATAGAGAAAAAAAATTATTTGAAATATTTGATAACTATAAATAAAATAGAGAATTCCCATTTTTAAATTACAAGTTCCATCACTCTTAAAATAGTACGACTTCATTGCTAAGATATTACTGCCATTAGTTAGGGAGTTTCATTTCCTCTAAAAGAAAGACAAGAAACTAGTGTAATCCATCTCAAACAATAAGTTAGTGGCTACTTTCGCTCAATGATGCAACAATTTCTAAGTCCACTTATCTTCAGCAATTATTTATGGTGTATGGCGAATTGAAGATGCTGCTTTGAACCGAAGACATTTCCGAATCATCACATTTTTATCGTTCTGACTTCCCGCGACTGGCGATTCTTTTTTCGGACATGAGAAAAAAGAATGGACTCGCACGCAACCCAGATAAAAGCGGGCGTATTGCTGTGTGAGAGCGGAGTACACTTGTGCGCTTTGTTGGTCACGGAATCGAGTACAAAACTATGACCACAAGCTGCTGGGGTCATTAATCATGTCTTATGAAGATCGATGAGTGCTACTTACGATTGGGAGATATAAGAACTGGAAATTATTTCTGATGATGAAGCACATTGTACTTAGTGGCGGATGTTTTCTGTCTTCGTGTGGATGCAAAGAGTTGTTTGTCTATATTTCTTTGACTTTTTATTCGAAAGAATGAAGTTTTTTTGTTTTATGTCTGTGAATTGATGATATACTAAATTGAGTACATGCTAAGAAATGTACTTACTAATGGGCGTTTTTTGTTTTTTACTGTCTGCAAAGAGTTATCTTTGAGATTACTTGACTTTCTACTTAATAGAATGAATAACTACAAAATATATTTTTAATATGTTTGGATGAAAAGCGTATAAATTGACTATAAAATATTAAATACAAAAAATCAGTTAAGAATTGGAGTAAGAAAAAATAAACAGTTTTAATAAAAGAACTTTTATTTCAAGTACGAAATAAATTTAATAATATTATGGACGATAATAGGAGTGATTGTTTCTAATACAGGATGTCCATATAAGAACTCCGATGTTTCAAAAAATTATATCGAGTTAATGGTGTGAATGTGGTCAGATAAGTTAATTTTGAAGAAATCAGTAGCTTATTAAATTTTTTTTACAACCGTTTCAGTTTATTTTTTCAGCGCTAGGAAGCGTCGCGCGTTATTGACCTTGAAGTAACGTAGCAGACGCTCAGACATGGTTTTTACTGATGAGGCCCATCTTTCAAGTAAGCGGTGCTGTAGACCGACACAATTGCAGAATTTGGGATTCACTGCCACCCCATGAGTTTGTGGAACATCAACTTGTCTCACAGAAAGTAAATGTTTGGTGCGGCCTTATGCATAACCTAGTTAAAGGTCCCTTCATTTTTGTAGAAAATTACAGAAATGATGATGTCTGTTATGAAATGTTAGAGGAGTATGTTAGTTTATACAAAGAGGGTGAAGGGTCCTGTCTACTTTCAGCAAGATGGAGTACCACCTCGCTTCAGCTTGCGGGTACGGGAAGCATTGGATACTCGATTTGTCTGCAAATGCATTGGAGGGGCAAGGCCTATTTCTTGACCTCCAAGAAGCCAGTGTCTGATTTTGTTAGACTTTCTCTTCTAGCTAAATTTCGAGAATCTTGTTTACGCTGAGAAAATTCAGGATATAAACCATCTCAGACAAAGGATAATCACTCCAGACATGCTGGCCAGGACATGGGAAGAGGTTGAATACCTTTTGGATGTGTGTGGTGCTACAAATAAGGCACAAATTGAAATCCACTAAATAAAAAAAATAATAAAAAAACTTGATAAATTAGCATTTAAGTACATATATATAAAATTAACCTAATTTTATGATTGAATTAAAAAAGTTGCATCAAAATCGCGGAGTTCTTTTATAGTCACCCTGTATTAGCACTTGATCGAATTGTTAGAGTATTTTCTCCCCAGAACATTATTTTTTAGAATATTATAAACGTATCTCCTGGTTTTGACGTCATTTTATAAACGATAAAATGGATATATTATTAAGCTTCACAATAAAATAGTATTTGGATAAATCCCCTGAGATATTTTGTTCATTAAACGATTGATTTTATTTTGTATGTTTGTAGTTTTTATTTATAGTACTATCTGAGTGAGATTTCCAACATTTTTATAGATGTGAATGTGACTAGTTCTGAGTTTTCCCACATTAATTTGTGAAGTAAATTTAATATGGACAGTTTTAAGCAAACATTACCATAATTTCATGCCCATAATCAGTGGATTTTCTGTAAAAATGTACTCACTGTGATCGTCATTAATGACTTGCCGTATAATCCATGGATTAATTGCGGTGTTGATTATCTGCTGAATTTTTTTTTGTCAGGGCTAAAAGGTTTATATGCCGCCGCAGATAATAAGCAAGAAATTATGATATTGGTAAATATTTTGATGATCGGCATTTCAAAATCTAGAGCACGGTGTCAAATGCAAATAAATAAGATCTAAGTTCATATGAGTAGGGAAAAACAGTTCTTCCATTTTTAAAGAAATGGAGGCTTGGGTCAAGAAAAAGGTATAAAAAGAAGAAAGTCAATAAAAATGTAATATTTCTTCTGGATATTTGGTATCTTTTCTTTGCCACTATATTTCCTATTTCCAAGGATACTATATCCGCCCTAGTCATTAATTTCAAAGCGGACCCAAGACGGACAGTCAGAAATTATGGATTCCACAGAAGTCTTATTCCCTTTCATAAGTAATAATAATAATAATAATAATAAAAAACTCATAGGCCTATAGAAATGCATTGTTTATGAAAAATCTTGGAACTGTCATAAGGTCTACTTATTTATTTATTTTGTAGTAACGCCTCAAAATCTTCGGCTTTTGAGGACATTCAGAGGCCATTTGTTGCTTTATTGCCATTTTATAGAAATTTATAAATATGAGCATATATATCTTATTCTACTGTAATTAGATTTCTTCCTCCAGTGCACATTTCCTTCCTCCAGAATATTTTTAAGCCAAATTTAGTAAATTTAGGTAAAACGATTTGTAATATTTTCTCTAAAAATTAGAACCTCTTTCTGAAACTTATCCAGATAGTAGTTTGAATTTTCTTTGTTTGCAATTATTGCAATAACATCTATCAATTTTGCTGGGAAGATACATATTTTTATTTAAAAAAAATGTTAATATTTTTATTGTAGTTCTTTATCAAGGCGTGTAATTCTGTGATATTTTTTTGAATTTTAAATTAACAGTTTATAATTTAATCTCTCATATAAAATGCAGCAATTTAACGATTAATTTCATTTTCTACAAACGTTTCTCAAACGTTCACAGTTGTTCAATTACCACTGTAATGTAAAGAACAAACGTATGAAAATATTTATAAGAACGCAAATACGCAGAATGACAGAGAGAAGGAAAGCTGAAAGGAATTAATATTTCTTACTCTGACAGAATAAACATTGTTAATAATTATTTAGTAACATGGCTAAAATAATTATTCCCTCTCTGTTTTACCGTGTATTATGTCTTGTAAGGTTTAAATCAAAATTTTCTTTCTTCTTACGAGGCAGATATATATGCACATATATATTCTCGAAATACATGCATAGATTTAAACCTTAAGTGGAAATGATACGTTGACCTGAATGTGGCTTAATGCTACAGCGGTACATTAAATATTGTACACGTTTGTACTTTTTTTTAAAATATTGTACGAAGAAAAGTGTAATTGTGTGATATGATGGAATTTTACAGAAATTGAAAAAGATTTTTGTTCACTAAAACAAAAATGGCTTGATCTAATATTATAAAAAAAAATTTATCTTATCTTATTTTATTAAATTCTTATTATAAAGGAATTAAGGTGACATGTTAATTAATTAAGAAAAGCAAATTTTTTCGTTTAAATTTTAATATTATTTTCCTTTCAATAAATTGATATTAAAAATTTAAATAGCCTTCATACTTACAAATAAGGAATTGTGGCTAATAAAAAAAAGAATAAAATAGGGATTTAATGTTCAATGGTTCATTTTCCCTTTTTGAACATTTTTGAAACTTAACTAAAAACATTTGCTTTTCTTTTGTTTATTTCAAACATAAGCATACATTTCACTGAATAAAAGCTTTAAGGAAACGTCTCTAAAAGCACAATGTTTTCATTCCGTCATAATAAGGAATAAATATTATTTCTCTTTTTGTTAAAATATAAAAAGAAAACTATGAAAAACTTTAAAATTATTTACTCATATAATTCAATTTCAGATTTGATGCATATATAAATTCGTGTATATATAATTTTTTTTGTAATATGTAATATGTAAACGTAAGAAGTAAGGTTTAAAATAAAGCAAGAGGATAACCTATATAAATATTTTGGTATCATGTATTCATATGGAATATATTAAAATCAATTTATTCATGTTTTTTCAATTTTAGAAAAGAATTTTCTGGCTTATGATTTTCGCATTCATGAGATGTTCTATTATTTTCAGTAATTCACTGCGCATGATATAATATGATTACAAATAAAATAAATATATTTTATTCCTAGATAGTAAGCTATACATCTCTCCGATATTACATAATTCATATCTTGAAGAATGAATTCATTGAATGATAATCAGAAGAATGATAAAAATATTAACTTTATGGTTTATTCATGAACTAAACATAATTTTATACAACAGATACTTTCACATCATCAATGTTATTAATCATAAGTATCTCGCTACAATTCATGAGAAATGTGGATAGATATATTAAAAATTTTAATATTATATTTTTAGCGTGAATTATTTTAGTTCAATTAAATGCATAAATTCGAAAAATAGTTATTTCAAACAATAATTTGTTACTTTGTTGGTTACCACTTTGGTGAGAAAAAGAATTAATTATAGGTTGATTTTACATTCTTGTTGCGAATATATCTCAAATACACTTCCGCGGTAGCCGGGTGGTAAGGTCTCAGCTTCGAATCCGGAGAGTTTAAGATTCGAATCCCGATTCCTCCGAGGAACCATCTTGTAAGCAGGTCTAGTGCCCGTTAAATCCCTTCGGGGTCAATCGTCCTCCTGCAATGTGATGTGTAAGTGTGGAGAGAGCATACCGGCTCAGGTGTCATCCTCGACATCTGACTTCGGCTCTAAATTACCAGGTCTGTCCCAAAATAGCCTTAGTTTTGCTTTAAAATGGGACATTAATATCACTAAAATTAGTTTCAAACACACATGATAATAATGCAATGCCTATAAATATATTATAATATAGAACAGAAAAACACTTCATGAAAAGAGCAGGGGGCACTACTAGTTCTTTTATGAGAAATCTTCTTGTAAGTATGCAAGCTCCCGCTTGAATAGAACTAAAATAATAACGTGATATCAGGTTGCGTTCACTTCGATGACGAAACGTACCTCCAGAAGGAATCCGTTGACCTTGAATCCTTGACCGTTTGATTGTTTTAAAGATTCTAACCTCAACTATTTTTTTGATGTCGTGATAGTTATCATTTGTATATTTCCCGGGATACTTGATCAGGGAGGGAATAAACAGCTATCCCAAATCGTTACATGGATTGATTGGCCTGACAAAAGAATTTCATTTAAATCAAATTTTTGACACGTATTGACATTATATTAAACATTTTTATGCATTTTTTTAGTAGACTTTACTTGGAAAAAAGGTAATTTCATAAAGTGCATTCGTTTCTTCAGCAAACATAAAAATAGTTTTTAGATAGATGGAAATTTACAATTTTGTTGTATCTTAAATTCATAATAAATCAAACAAAAGAATTTAAGCATATTATTATTAAACGAAGTATTTAAAATCATAATTAAATTAATTCTAAATTCCATGTAATTAGTACAATTTCAAAAGGTCCAGTTATTGGAAAAGGATTATTAAGCTTAAAGCTTTAATATTAAGCATAAATTAGATTTAATATTTATTTAATTAAATAAATTTCTTTAATTAAATATTAGCTTTAATAACTGTTTAATTAAGGCTTTAATATTAAACATAAATTGTTTTCGCCAGATGCTTACAGCTATGGCATTTTCGTATATTACTGTTAAAGGAAGGAAAAAAAGTTCTTAAGCAAATATTGATGGTATGAAGTATATCTTTAACTATTCTGAAATACATTTAATTCTGTAAAAGTTATTAACAGACTAATATTGGTATAATAGAGACAGTAAACGAAACAGCAAATAGTTTAAAATTTTACATCAAAAAAAGGGAATGGACTTGAAACGATTAAGTCCATTTCCTTGTGAAAATTTCTTGACAATATTCAGCGGAATATTTCATATTTATTTTACTTTAAATAAAAAACACAATCACACATAAAAAGAGAAATATTGGAATGAGCATATTTATCTTAAACTTTATTACCACAAATGATACAGAAAAATTATGTAGAGAAAGTCCATTCTTTTGTTTCAACTGCAATTCAAAGTATATAGCATATATTATTCTAGGAGGAAAAGAAAAGGAACAAGTTATTATTTCTTTCATTAAAGATTGTAAAAAATGTTTTAGAAATTCTTTAAAAAAGAAAAGAAGACGTAGCGTGTGTTCGCTTCTTCTTCTTCTCCGTTACGGTTATGATCACTTTCTATGAAATAAAAACGTTAGTAAGTTAGTAAACGTTAAAAAAACCCAGAAAGATTCAGACTAATTCTACGAATTTATAAAAATCTCTTTTCCTATTTATTATGTTACAATGATTTAATGAACAAAAATGGCTGGGTTGAAATTCTGCAAAATGATTTCTTATTCAAAGATAGATAATGTACAATTTAATTATTTAACTTTTTGTAAATCCTTTTTTTTAAATCTCAGACATGTGGGTAAGAGATACGCTTAATATAAAAATAGTAGCAGTACGTAACTATCTTCTCAGCAGTTAGTACCCATTTAAAAAGGATTATTCGAAGTTTTAAATAAAATATTAAAGAAATGTTTAACTTTTCCTTAATAAGAACGAAACATGTTACTGAACAAACACCCTTTAGAAAACAGTTTAAAATATAAAAATTAATTTTTTGCAACTCTTCCTTCCTTTCGGTATAATTTTTCCTCTTATTTTAATATATTTTCAAAAATATTTTATAATAGTATTTTTCGCCGCTTTCATTACAAAGATTATCCTATGCATATTGAGAGTTATATTAAAAATATTTGCATTTGCACTTTGCCTTTGCTATAATTAAATTTTAATTCTGAAAAATAATATAAAGACACAATAACAAAGATAAAATATTGACACAAATCTATATTTTGGACCTGAAATTTGAATAAAAAAAAATTTTTTTTAAACATACAGGCAATTTAATTCCTCCGCTGGCTCATTGGCTGGAGAAATATATGTTCATAAAATATATGTGAATATTAAGTAAAATAATTGCGGGTCGGAATTTTTCTTGAAATACTGTCATTTTTCCGTAATTGTTGTAAAATGCTGGAAAATTTCTATTTACTAATAAAAAAAATTAAGTTCACTATAATGAGTTAAAAATAAAATTTCAAATCCTAAAAGTGATAATTTTATTTTTATATAATCTATGTTACAGAAAAGATCGTTCGAGTTTAAAACTGTTCAAATTGGGGAAAAAAACCCTCATCGTTGCTTTAATATCTAAGCTTAATTGCAACTACCAAAACACTGAAAAAAGTAAAAGTCTTTACTAAAATCGTGCTTTAAAAGAAAACTTTACCAATTATAGACACAAATAATAAAAATCTTCTTATCTTGGCAATTAATAGTGCAAGAAAATTTTGTGATAAAATAATAAAATATTTCAGTAATACTTTTAACACTCTAAATTTTATAATAACAGCCAAAGCTAATGTTTTGAATTGTATTTAAAATATTAATAATTTAAAAAATGTAAATAATTAACTTTGTCTTTGAAACAATGATGCTAAAATTTATGATGGTGTAAAAAAAATTTTGGCTCGTTATGTCTTCGGAAATTTTAGCAGCCGAACTTCGATTTACCTTCTCTGAATTGAATTTATACTTGTTTGAATTTAGAATTCCTTGTTTGAATTTATACTTGTTCTTCGTTTGAATTTATGCTTAAAATTTCATAAAATGTTCCAGATATACACTTTCCCACCCTGAAAAGTACGTCTATTCCAAATTTGGTAGTTTTATGTTTAATTGTTTCTCTTATAGGCTAATAATACACGCAAGCACACACACACACACACACACACACACACACACACACACACACACACACACACACACACACACACACACACACAGAGAGAGAGAGAGAGAGAGAGAGAGAGAGAGAGAGAGAGACTTCTCTCATGAGAGAGAGAGAGAGACTTCTCTCATTAGAAAAGATATGTTTATTTCAGTTTAAATAGCTCACTTGCTATTTGGAATCTTTAATAATTGAAGCACAAATTTAAAACTTTACCATCGGTGCAAAAGTTGCTCAACATTTATGACTTTTCTGGAAATTAGTTATTAAAAAAATTGCTATTTTTATATGAATGAATTTTCTAAGAATTTAAATAAATTCTCTAATTATGGAATATGATCCGAACTAAAGTGTAAAAATGTCCAACTTAAATCAAACAGGTTAACATCTCATTTTTCAATTATTTGTACTTCGGATGTAATAATTTTGAATTACGGTAGGATGACTGGAATAGTAATTGAATTATTACCTGTATTTTCAATTATCATGCTGTAGCGGTTGAACCACAAGAGTGCAATTTAGCACATTACGTCATAGAAACGGCATTTTCTAATTGAATTCTCTGTCATATGAGTTTGAATCCAGACTTTATTATCCAATTACAGCAACTATTCTACCGAAAATTAATAATTAATTTTGAATCTGGCATTTGATGCATATTTATAACGAATATATTTTGGAATATCTCTGAAGTTTGTAATAATCAATATTGAAAGACCTTTGATTCAGGAATGAAGTAATCACAAATATAATAAAATGAGCATGCTCCACTGACACTTTTATCATGTTCAATGTTTTCTGAACTCTTCTAAAATTAGCTCCGATTAACGCTTTGGATAATTACAGATTTAATAGTACTTTGATCATACATGATTGCTGTCATTATCATGCATGAAAACAACACTGTTATTTACCACATCGTTAATGTTTCTATGCATACCCTGATGAATGTTCCCATTAACATTTTCTGTACAACCGGTGATCATCAAACAAATGAGCGAATAAATTTATGGGTTCAATCAAGTTGCATGGGCGTTGTCCTTGAGAATACTGTCTTCTGTCCAATCTATTACACCTTTTAGCATGTCACAAAATGTGTGTACGTTTTTCCACTAAATGGAGTTGGATATAAATAAAGTTAAATAATATTCTGTAGTACATTTCAGTTCCGTGTTTAGAATAAGAATTCATCATCTGCCTTTAACTAACGACATAAGATCTAATTTATACCCTAGTAGCACACGTATATTGTACAATATTATAAGATATTAAACAATATTCGCAATACTGTATAATATTATTGAACATATAATGATATAATATAACATCAGACAATATTATGTAACATTCTGTGCTTCCTGGAAAATGTTCCTGGAACATTTCCTGCTTTCCTGTTTCCTGGTATTACCTGGAACTGGAAAATATGATAAAATTTTCCCGCTCCTGATTTACATTCATATTTTAGTTCCATTTAAAGTCCCATTAAGTTGGGATCAAGGGTCTTGAATCGCTTTCGATATTTTAAGTATATTTTAATTTTAAAATTCATATCCACTAAATTTAATAAATCCATATGAAAAGTTTTTAGCCATGTTCAATTAAAAGCAATATTTAAAAATACACATTAAAAATGATACCATATTTTTTAAGTAGATGTTATTTATTCAGATTAAAATTATCCAAAATATATCTTGTAAGAATAGAAATTTTTAAATCTATTTATTTGTTTTTAATTCCTTGCAATGAATTGTTATTAAATAATGAAAAAAGTATATATTTAAGAAATCCAGACTGAAAATCAGCCTCAATTCTATTGTTGAACAAATTACTTAATTTTTTTTTCATTGTTAAGATTTAAAAAATTAAAAAATGTTAACAGTTTTCATTTTATTTAGAAAAAAGTTCTTTTACTTCTTGATCTTGTTTCTATTGAAGTACAACTCTGTTACCATGTTTATGGAACTCGTTCGAATTTTTACCATCGTGTTTAAAGGAAACCCTGGATCTGAAAGTCAGTGCAAATATGCTGTGAGTTAATAACACTTGAAACTCAGTAATCGAAAATTGAATTGAAATATCTTTGATATTTACTTATCATTTTGCTATTAAATTTCCCTGGATATTTCATGAATAATAACAACAATAATAATAACCGATTTTTCACATTTAATTCAGAATCTTTTACGAACACTTTGATACTTTTCATATAAAAAAAAATCCGTGTTTTTCAAGTGAATAAATGCGATTGTAAGAAGACTTTCATTTTAAAACACCAGTAGAATACAAAAATCCTCAAACAGCATTAACTTTGCTTCAAAATAATATTTTTATAGTTTAATGTTCTTTTAAAAGCTTTTCACTTATTTTATTCAATATTCAAAACTTTTACTAGCTGCGATAACAATTTTCAAGACACTGTTCTAAAACTCCGTAATTTACAGCCATCCGATTCTAGCCAATATACAAGTTTGAATTATGTAGTTTTTACAAAGCTGCTTCCTTTCTACATCGATCTTTTCAATATATTTTATTAAGGAAACAGCATTCATATTTTGATAATTTAAATTTGCATTCAACTTATTTAAAATATACTGGAGCCAAACATTAAATGCTAATAGCTGAGTATGAAAAAAAGCGCGTCTTAGATCAGTCACTCCAATTATATGGTTTAACTTTCAAATTCTCACAAATGAAATAAATTCACTTCTGAAAAAACTGAAGGGAAATTTGATTTTTTAAGTTAAATGAGGCAAATATTTTGTTCTTTAACTAATTTTAAATTATGCATTAGAAATACAGCAGTCAAGCAGTAACTACTTCAATGCTAATAAATTTTGATATTGAAAAGAGCTTTCTTAAAATATTTCAGGTGAGTTTGGAGTGCTACACTGTTCATAGGAATATATTATTCACCTAATAAATTTGGCTGTTTGGGTTTTGTATGGAATAACATATGGTACAAATAGCCTTCACGGCTTTGCTGACACATGCACACTCTTTTGTCGAAATTTTCCATGACAATTGTCCATAAATGTGGCTAAATTTTGTTGATGTAGCGTTGAATTTCCTCCTTCAATACAGGCGTGCTTGTGGGCTTGTTGTGATAGACATTTGACTTCATAAAAAGAAATCCAATGGTGTTTAAATCACACAATCTAAGGAATCACTGCTCAAATTTTCGAATTGTTATCGCCAGACTTTCATTATTTTTGAAATATCGTTCAACAAGAAAAACACGTTGTTCTATAGTGTAATACTCCCTTTTTACTAATCCTAAACTATCAACTGTCAAATGGTTTTTTTAATAGGCTTGCGAACACTTTGCAACAATATTGGTGGCAAATTCAAATCTTGCTTTCATTTTGGGACATCTTTTAAATGACTTTTTAAATTGTATATTTTATTGCAATGTTTTGAAAATTCGCCATTTAATTCATTTCAGAAATACATTGATTTTTTTTTCTAGAGCTTAGACTCCTTTCATAGAGGGAAATGACAGTAAGTGATTTCATGAAATAAATCTTCCTTATGCTTTCGCGAAATAAGAAAGCTTGATGACAGACCTCAATTTTAGAAATTAAATCTTTTACGATGATAGTAATCAATGTATTCTTGAAATAGAGCAATTAAAACTAGGTTCAAATGTCACTAGCTTCTGTTGCGTATTTTAAATGAAAGATTATATCATTCAAAACTATAGAGCCTCTCGCGATTTTTTATCTACCGGTAGCATTTATGAGGGCGTATATCTGCGCCCTATATTAGTAACATATAGCAGGAAACGGAAAAACATAATTTATCAAGGAACATTTAACAAAATGTTTAAACAGAAACGTATTATATTTATTTTTAAAGATTTCCCGGTGTATTTTATATGTTCTTTGTATTAAATATAGATATATATAACAAAAAGCAGACGCAGAAGTGTTGCAGTCTATCGGACAGACGTCTCTATCTGTTGTCAATTTTCCTCAATATCGCTGAAACACGTTAAAAAAGAATCACAAGCGGAACTGTCACGTAGTTCACGAAAGAAAGAAGAAATAAAAGGACAATAACGATGACTGCAGAAAGTTTTCAAAAAATGTCGCTTTGATTTTATTACGCTTGTGATCTGGCAACGCCGATCTATTTTTCTTGGGAGTATAAAAAAAAGGAGCTACTTCTATTTCTTTATTGTTTTTTTCTGTATATCTTTTTCTTTGTGTGTGTGTGTCTCTTTTTCTTCTTCTTTTATCTGGAAGCCCAGATGTTACGCTTTTCTCTCAATGCGCAACTTGCTTACATTACTGAAAGCGCAAATATATTTTAGCGTGTTGCAGTTTCTTCGTGAAAAGGAATAAGGAAAGGGCTGTGAGGAAAATAAAACGCAAAGAAGCAAAGAAAAGGCGACATTTTTTAGGAAATGGGAATTATATTTTGTTCCAAAAGAGTGCCGTTCTAAAGGCGGTAAAGTATTCAACTGATGTAACTCGTTTCATATAAAAGCGGTTCAGCTCAAATTTCATTTGATTTGCTCATGCAAAAATTCTACAAAAGAAGGATTTTTTAAAATCTTTTTTTTTTTTTTTTTGCATACATTTTTATCACTTTTCGCCAACATTTCTCTTTTAAAAATTCATAAAGCGATTGAAGCTCTTTCGATAGTCTAAGCTATAAGGATGCTTGAAGTTAAAAGATAAGTTACTTTTTGGATAATATTACTTCAGAACTTTTTCTCTCTGAATTTATACCTCCCTCTTTTTTTTAATGTTAAAAATTACGACTTTTCTGGAAAGGAGTATATATATATATATATTAAAATATTTTAACTTTTTGCTGAAACGCAGGCTGCTTTTGATGGCTCACTTATTTTTTTTATCGAAATAAATGAAATATTATGCCACCATCCAGCCTTTATATAGGATTTTCCTTTTGCATTGAAATGACTACGATTTCAAAAGAAAATATATTTGGAAATTTTACTTTTCGCTAATTTACATTTGAAAATAAACTTCATTTTTTATTTTTATTTTTTGAGAATGAATTTGAAACAGAAAATTTAGCAAACTCAAGCTTGAATTATATTTAAACCAATAATTTCTGCTTACTTTACTTTCGAGAAATTAAAATATTTCAGGTTTAATTTATCTTTTCAGAGGGACTGTTTTTCTCGTACAGGCACGATAAAACGAAATTTGAATAGAGTCCTTTTGTGCATATAATTGAACTATCTATATGGTTCTGCCTTTTCCATTTGACCTTAATGTTTTTGTAATACTGACCTTAATGTTTGCATACATATATAGGTGTGTGTGTGAGAGAGAGTGAGAGAGAGAGAGCTCAGCTCCTGAACAGAAAAAAGTAAGGACAATCTATTAAAAATATTATATAATCTAATTAAACATTTGACCATTTTAAACTAAAAAATTAATATTCATTTCATAATGACAATTATGTTGAAACATTTAGAAAAACTTCAAGATTTATCAAACTTAATTTCTTTATCATAAGCAAAACATTGCAATGGTTTTAAGCATAATTATGTATATTTATCATTTATTATAATTATTTATTTTCTTAAAAGTCTTATTAAAAACCACCTTTTTTAAACAATCTTCTACCATTTACATTTAGATTTGATTTTTATGTTTAATTTGCATAAATATGCCAAGAAAAATCGATTCTCAAACAATTACTTTTATTTTTCTTCTTTATAGTAGATACTGATAATTGAAAATAATCGAAAATGAATCCAATAAAGAAAATAATCGAAAATTTAAACTGACTCAAGTTGCCTGTTCTACTATGTTTCATCTCAAGCTAGTTATGTAACAAACATTCTATACGAAATTTTGGAAATGATGGCTATTATTTTTTTTATCTTACTGCTGTATTTTGAAAGAAAAAAATTAGATTGAATTTTTTTTTCCCTCTTACAGTTTATGTTATTAATTATATATACTTTTTATGCTTACGTCTTTATAGAATGCATTATTTTTTATTTGAACAATATGTAAGGGATTTTAGCAGTTCTTCGTTATATTTCTTTTCTAGTTAATATTGTATTCCACGAGATATTATTATTTATTAACAAATTATTTATTTTTAGTGCAGTTTTTCCCGAAGTGCATCTGATATTTATAAATGTAGCCTATATATAAAAAATATGTCCTGAGCTATTGTAATAACCTCTCGGTCATAATTAATTTTTGCTTTCTAGCATATGAAATATATACAAAAAGAAAGTATTGCAATCATCAAAAGGATTGAACTCGAGATTTTGAGGAGTCTCCACATCTCAGAACTCCTTGCGGCTGAAAAACACATTTTTGGAATTACGTCTGTGTCTTTGGATACGATAATTCAAGAACGCTTTGAGCTAGAAAGATGAAATTTATAAATGGAATTAACATTAAACTTGTAGATTTGTATCAGATTATATTCTAAGAGACAACGGACTATAGAAAGTAATGAATTATTTTATTGAATTAAGTAAATAAAACTTAGTTCAAAGATTTAACTTCTAAAATGTTAATTTTTATCAAATTTTGAATTAAATCTGTAAAAAAGAATGTTCATCTGTTTGTCGGTATTTTCGTATGCATACAAATGCGGTGTTTCAAAAACGGATTGATTTCAATAAATGAAATTTGGTATGTAATCTCGTGACTACAATCGTAATTCTGTGTTATAGTTTGGTCTCATTTGTTCGAAAAATAACCGTTCACAGAATTCATATTCAATTTCCTGGTATTTGTGTATTATCCACATGATAGTGATAAATAAAAGAAAAAAAAGCCAAAGATCTAATATCAGATTCAAGCCAAAGATGGATATTTCTTAACTGTTGTTCGCTAATGCCATGCAGTTATTACACAAGTATCTGTTATCTTTTTTTTATAACATATAATTCTAACATAAACATATAATTCTCCTATGTGTTATTCTAAAAGCTAAAAATCTCCGCGTTTGTGTATTCATGATTTTCCTTAAGGTTCCAGTTTTATATTTTTAAGAGGATAAAATCTTTATTAGAGAGTACGGGGTATTGTTTTATAAAGAAAACTCCTGCTTATTCTAGCTATAGTACTAAGGTCTAAAATATTTTTATATATGGAAAAATGGATACAAATCGAAGCTATTTATTTGGAGTTCGTTTTAAAATAAATAGACTGAAAAACAACGCAATTTTGTGCCAAAAATATACACACGGATTGCAAGCGTTTCTCACGTCTTTCAGCTTCTTTGTCGCTGTTCGTTGCATATCATAACATTGGGATTTAAGGATCGTTAATTCTTAAATAAATCTTAACCCAAAGAACAATTACATTCGTTGATATCAGAGGAATAAGCTGATTTAAGAAGAGATTTGATACTAGAGACCACTTAACGATAAATCTTTAATACCTACAATCATTAAAAACAAGTTAATCAACAATCAATCAGCAACAAGTTAACATTTGATTGCTCAAAAGGGAGCGATACAATTGATTCACATTTGGAAAACAAATAAGAAGTTCCTCAAACCTTTTAAACTTAATAGTAGATGTAAAACTAAATTTGTTTATGAAAATATTTTTTTTTCTAAAGAACTTTTTAAAAACGAGATGTATTGTTTTTAGATATATTAATGCTACTAATTAGATAATAGTAATAGTAATAGAATTCCTTCAGAAGTTCCGAATATGAATGGAAATTTATTTAGTAGTTTTGTTTCTCTTCTTTTTAGAAAAATTCCTTTCTAGAAAACTAATTTTCTGAAGATTTCTGATAATTCTAAATTTCAAAAAAGAAAAATAAACTATTTTCTATAGATTTTATATTTTTCAGTATTTATATAAAATGAATAACTTGAATGATGTCATAAAACAATTAAAAATTTTTTACATCACCCATCATTCAATCATGAGGCTAAAAGATTTTTCCCATTTTCTAGGAAGATTTAAAGTGACATTATGTTTCCTATGAAAATATACTTGAAATTAATATTTAATTATGAATCCTCTGACAACGTAATATTTAAAAATCAATATTTAGATGCGTCGTTTGCAAATAAGTTCGAACATTTTTCAAACAAAGTAAACTGATACTATATGTTTCACGATAATAATAATAACGATATAATAAAAATCTGCAATCGTAAAAATAAACAACCTAAATTGCGAAAAACGCGGGATACAATAGAAAATGGACTGATTGACAACCGCGGGAATCTTGGGATAAGCAGCTGCAGGTTTAAATATAATCTTTTTTGACACATTTTTCGTATTGTATAGTAATTTCTGACGATTATAAACTAAATCAAGTGCAAAATATAGTAAAGTTATTATAGAAGACAACTGTATCAAAAGCACAGAATAAAAGATAATGAAATGGCATACAGTCCCTCAGTGTAAAAGGAAGAAAATTTTTGCTTTAATGAAAGTATTATTAATTTTTGCCAGATGAAAGTAATTTTAAATACCCTTAATATCTAATTAAATTAATTAATTAATTTTGTGCTAATTAATTTTTGCCAGATGAAAGTAATTTTAAATACTCTTAATATCTAAAAGTGACACATTTTTGTAAATGCTCTTCAAAAGATGATGTTTAATTTAAATATTATAGAAATTGAATTGAAAAAATTGAAATGAAATTGAAATTCTTTTTAAATTGAATTGAAGAACTTTTTTAACTAATTCAGATATTGACTTTTCAGATTTCACATTTTGGAGCAGTTTAGAAGTCATACTTATTTAGTTTATCCAAATCAAAATGGATTATTTTGTCATTGCGTTTCAAATTAAAGAAATTTAATATTAAAAATTCACCATAATCAGGGATTACAATTTAATAACTCATATTTTCTCTTAAACGCAATTCATAAAAAAGGACGAAAGATAATAGGTATTTCAAAGCATTCATTTTTAATTCAAAGCATCCATTTTTAAATGAGAAACCTCCGTAACTGAATTATATAGCTATTAAAATTTTCAATAAAGGTAACTTTAAGCTTGCAAACGATTTCTAGCAATTAGGAAGTTATTCATAATAAACGCGAAAAGACACTCTATTTCATTTCTACTCGAAACTGGAGCTAGGAAGAAAACTATTTCCTTCCGATTATTTACTTGAAATTGGCAAAAAATAAGAGAGGGGAGGGGCGAACCACTCGGCTTATTTCAAATCGAAGGCAATAAAAGCTTTATGTTTAATGCATGGCACTCGTAATTTAACGAAGGAACAATAAGAACAGTCCACAATAAAATGCAAAGAGAAATAAAGTGCCTTTAGAAAAAAAGGAGCAAAAATTGAGGAGTAGTTAAATAAAAGAAGAAACAGTGCAACCTCCCCACATACCTAAAAGAGCCATAAACATATTTCGTAGGCGATAAAGTAAAACATAACTGCACATTTAGATAATACCAGTTCGAGTAAAGGCATCTTCCCAGAATTCCTTCCCACCACGTAGTTCGTCCGTAATAAAACTGTTGTTGAAAATTAATGTTCAGCACGTGCGACAGAGGTAACCCAGGAATATATCCGCACGTTTTGGGGCTCTTTTTCCTGTCCACCCCTCTCATCCTTATCACTTCGTATTTCAGAAATATGAATAAGGACCAAAGCGAAAGCATGTATTTCTGGTATTTAAAGTAGCCTGTCACTTAAATCAAACGGGACTTCATTCCTCCAAAAATGGTTCTCCTTTTTCAGGAATAAAAAAGAATTCTGCAGAATGATTCGACGAAGAGTAATATGGAAATAAGAATATTTTGTGGAGATGTTCAACTGAGAAGATGGAGGTAAAAGGAAAGATTAAATGAAAAAAAAAATAATTCTAAAATGCCTAAGTGATACATATAAGATGTAGCAGTTCAGTTTTTAATTTTGTTGTTTGTTGTATGTAGAAATGTAGCTATTAATTAATCATTTCTGGAAATTAAAAAAAATTATTCTGCATAAGGTCACGAAATAGTTTTATGAGTATTTAAATAAATATGCACAAATAATTTTAAATTAAGAAAATTTCCGTTTATGTTGTGTAATTTAAAAATGTAACTGCATTTGGATAACTCTCCTATATATGTTTACAGGTAGTATATTAATATATAAACAAACACACAGTCATGAACCAAAACGAAATCAAATTGCTGCTATTTTCAAGTTCTAAGATTATAAATTCATTATGTGGGTGGAGATTGAGACTTTGGAACTCACGACCGTTAAGAAACATGCTACAAGCAATGCATTCTATACTTTCTGAAGATGTTCTGATATTCCTCTGTTAAACATATTCTTCTTGTTTGGCTTGTATTCCACTGACTGATAGCACGTTCCAGGACTTTTTCAAATGCATTCTATCATGTTGAGTTCCTGGGACCTGTTAGAGTCTGAACTAGAACTTTCCACAAAGCTGAAAGTCCCTTTAATCATAAAATTACATCCAAATAGTCATGTGGAATTTTATTTATTTGTTTATTTAGTTTTGCTGCAATTGATTCAGTTTGTTAGAATAAAAGCAGGACATAAACGTGTGGACCTCATTGAACACCATCCAGGTATACATGGTTTTAGACTTTTCCATAAACAAATATTCATATTTAAAAAGTTTATTTCCAGAAACAAACCTTATTCTATTGCTGTAAATTCCATCTGCCTACGTACCTACCTGCCTTACCTACACAATATAGTTTGGAAACGAGAATCATCAACTACGTTATTCATTTTCAGTGAATTCATTTCAGTGTGGTCGAGTGTTGATACCTATATGTCTAAATCAAAAGTGCAGTCATACAACAATTAAGCTGACTCCAATTGACCAACTGTTTCATAAGTCACATCACTTCTACCTAATGAGTTGTATTGCTGATAAGCTGAGGTATATTGAAATTTCAGCATTTCATTTCGTTGTTACTTGAGATAGTGTTGAATGCGTATCACTTGTTTATCGACGACAGTAACTTTATTATGCATTTCTTTCAGCCACATTGATGTCATACGTTGGAGGTTTTTACTGAAGTCTTGTGCTTTTGATTAAGTACTTGAAAATCAAATTTCATTAGTAACTCCTAAATGCTGCACTGCAGCTCATGAACTCAGCTACAAACCAGAGTAAATCTTTATTTACCTGTTGTTGCGTGCCTTGATACAAGTGATGACACTTTTCTTGGCAACACAAATTTAATGCATTTTATGGTTAAATGAAGGATAAGCATTTACATATATACAATTAAATTCCAATTTAAATTTAATCTTAATTTTCAGAATTCCCACCGGAGTTTTTACAGCCTTATACTTTTACCGATACCAGCTCTACACTCCCGTGTAATTGTTCCTCTCTTTTCATTTCATTTCCGATTTATCATGGGACCATAACATATACGTAGATTAGAGGTATGTAGTAGTCACTCTTTTGTCATAATCAGTTCTAATATTTCAGGAATGTCTGCATATTTATACACACATTTCTTGAGGTAATATAATAAGAGGATTAATATGCAGTTTCAAACATTTTTTGTTTTAATTTTCTAGAACTTGAGTATATAAATAATAACTGGGAATTTTGTTTCAATTATAATTATACAATTATTATTTTAATTTAATAATCATAACTTTTACTATAATCAACAATTGTGATGTGTAAATACCAAACCTGGAATTTCCGAATCTTCACATTTCTATCTGAAACTCTGATTCTTCAAGAAAAGAGAATTTAGTCTTCAAATCACTCTCACTTTAATTATGTATATTTCTAAAATAAACTACTTTTAATAATGTAAGCATTTTTTTAAAAAGAAAATTAATAGTAAATATTATTTTAAAAGTGAACCAGAAATGTAAAAATATGGGGAAACTGTTTTTATATAAAATATATATAATTTATGTGTTAAAGAGTGTTTATGTGTCAAAAATTTTGAAATCGTTATTTACATCTGTTAATATAAATGTTTTTACAGAAAAATATGCTAAAATTTATTTATGAACCATTTCATAATAGTTTTAACCATTTTATTTATTAATGTTTCATCAATTTTAGGCAATTACTCCAAAACATACTTAGCTGGTGCTGTCCTTCTTGCTTCCTCTGGTGGCCAATCAAACAGTATTCATCTTGAAACGAACAACCTCTTTGCTAAGAACAATAAAGATTTGAATTTATTCCTTTCTATAAAAAGACCTTATGCCACCTTATTGAAAATACAGCCAACAAGAAATTTCAAAAATTTGATAGGCTAAATGCTCTATAACATTACGTGATAGGTAAGTTTATATAATTTTAGAAAATTATATAACAAATTAGTTTCTTTAAATTTATTAAATAACAATTATTTCAAATCAAAATCTTTTTTGACATTAGAAATCTCATTATTATTTAATTTTTCATAAACATTTAAATGCATCAGGTTTTGGAAAAAAAAATTGACTTATTTTAAATGTTATATATATTTTAGTTTATTAGAAGTTTGGTCTCTCCTTCTCTATCTGTATATCTATCTATCTATATCTATATCTATTTCTCTCTCTCTCTGTATATATATATTGTATATATTTGTATATATATACAAAGAGAAAGAGAGAGGGGAGATACAGACATTAAAAACAGGAAATCTTGTAAAAAATTAATGTATGTACATAGTAATGTGAACTATTAAGCAAATATAAGGCAAAAAAATATTATGATCAAAGGTTGTTAATAAGTATATAATCTCATTGTGGAATAATATTTAAAACTTTTGTTATAAATATTGATGTAAAGTTCCATATATAGAAACAAATAGAATGAAAAGGTATTATGATTGTGCGCTAGAAAAATAGCATTTCATATTACTTGAATTAATAGGTACTTACATTTGAAAATACAATATATATATAAAATAATCCGATTTAAATGGGATTACTTTAATATGTAAAGTAATCCCAGTTAAATGATTGTTATCTGAAACATATCATTAAAATAATTCTTAAAAAAAATTGAAATCAGAATTCTGATTAATATTTTCCTGTTTCGTACTTTATAAGCCGATATAAGATTCAATTTTTCTTGCTATCCTTTTAGTTTATCTCAAAGATTTTATATTATGATAATGCACCTAAAACTATCATGGTTTACTATTCATAATTATGAGTTATCGATTATTTCGTTGAGTGGCTCACTCATATCTTCAACATTTGAACCCGTCTAGCGACATCTGGCGGAAACCAAACGAACTGCTACCAACGGCCATTCCTTTGCGTAACGAGCTTTCTTTTCATCACTGAAGCAGTTCTTTGTTTAAGCCACTGCCGCTAGAAGAACCAAAGCAGCAGAGTTTCTTCTGAATCTCCATTGTTTACACTATAATAATCTCGCCTCCAGTGCCCATCTCCCCCCCCCCTCCTAAACGCATGATTAAAGCTGCGTTTCATTCTCCTCTATAATGTCGATAAAAGCTTAACTGTCATTATAGAGGCGAAAACTGTAAGGCTCCTGCGGCTATTACGGCGTGGAGATTGTTTTTCTTTTGAGGGAGTATACTCTCTCATTATGTAAATTAAGAGCATCCAACGCATAATTTTGGTCTCAACTCGATGGCGGTGGGTATTTATTTATTTATTTTTTCCCTCGCTCTTCTTTTGTTTTCTTTTCGATCCGCGATGGTGGATTAACGGTAACCGCGTGTTGATGAAAATGGCGTGTCCCGCGTTCGCGCGTTCTGGCTGTATAATGAAATTGCTATGGGTAATAGCGGTGGTATTATCTGTCAACCGTTCGGACAGTTTATTGTCAGTCTCCTATTACCACTGGGTGGTGCATAATAAAGTTTATCTGTTCCATTAACTAGACGCAGGATAGAATTATCCGACGCACATTACCCACTGCACTAATTAAGACTTGGGACGTCATCAAAAATTTATAAGTTTTGACAAAAATAAGGTTTAATTTAAGGAGGAAGATTTCGCGTAATATGTTGTTTTGTATTTTAAATATCGCATGGGATTTCCCTCATTGTTCTTTTGAAATCAGATGTAAGGAAAAATGGTTTCTGTAAAAAGACAAAGAAATAGTCCCTGAAGTATAATAACTGAAATTATTTTCTTCTTTTTTTCATTGGTTGTAATTTTTTACTCCAGAAGTTGGATTGTATAGATATTGTTTTAAAATTAAATAAAAAGTCATTCAATTTCTGAATGGCAAGCATAAATATAATTTATTTAGCAAAAGTGTATCAGATATTATTCCTATATAGATTTATTTATTCTTTAAGGTATAAGAATTTGATCAATCAACCTTGAATTGAATCATGAATTTGAAGAAAAAACAAGTGCTAAAACTATCGAAACTTTATTGCTGCATTTTCTTAATACAGTATTTTTATTTTTGTATATATTATATTTATTTAATATTATACTAATATTTTATTTTCATAATATATTCTTACTTTTACACATTAGAATTGATTGGGCTTGTGAATTATATAAACGAATGAAGAAATCCATCATAAAAATGGTATATGAAAAAAAAAAGGATGAATTTCGAAACCTACATATCATTTATTCACTCTTCAAAACAATCATATCATTCATTCAATTTTATCATCGAAGCAATGAATCCTTGTTTAAATGCTTATTTCATACAATATCCGTTGCTTCAATTTGTTACAATAGTTGAACATTTTTTAATCTTCTAATATTCTAATCTTTGTAAGAAAATAAACTAGTTGATAAAATAACTATGAGTTTATAAATAATTATGTACGCAATAGCTTTTTCCAATATACAGGGTTCCCACTGCAGTCCTACCTAGTAGCTAATTTCTTTATCTTTTGATAGGTGTATCTTCCAATATGAAAAAAATCATTTAAATGACGCATATAGTTATAATTTATCTGGTCTGAGACTGTCAAAAATAATTGAGAAATCTAATCTAATTTTTTATGTCAACCTATTTCTATCATATTTTTTGCAGATATATTAATTTATTAGTTCTCTTCTCTATCTACATGACATTATGAACATTCTGTGGATCTTCCTAGATCACTTCATGTGATTTTTTAGCTGTTTTTTTTTCTAGAATATTGTTGATTTCTAACTACTATTATAAATATTAATGAGATTTTTCAGATGTTATTTTACAGAATTTCGTTGATTACTAATTATTATTATAAAGTATAAAGTGATTTTTCAACTGTCTGTACGGATTATTGGTGATTTTAAATTACTATTTTAAAGTACAATCATTTTCACCATGTTATGCAGATGTTATGTCAATAATCTTACTTATTTATGCTAAATGAATATTTATTAATTGATTCTTCAAAAATTTCAATGGACATTATAATTTCTAATCATAAGAATATTCAAATTTTGAAACTAAGAATATAAATGGAGTTTTAAAATTTTTTAGATATTCATATATTAAAATAAATATAAAAAAAAACTTCATTAGTTACTTCCCAACTTTATTCAAAACAATTTTTTTCTAGTCACATGAAAAGGATTATTTTAATATTTTTTTTTTAATTTTCTATATTAAATTTGAAATGAGAAGTGGTGGTTTCTATTTTCACCTGCAGGAAACATACAAAAAGTGTCATCTAAAACTCTAGAATAAAAATGAGTGTGGATAATACGATATTTTTCAGTTTTGAAAATAAACACTGCACTCGAACATCAAATATTTTTCTTAATCGGTATTTCACTATTTTTTTTTATTTCAAAGGAAGCAAAGAAAGAATAAAAATTCACGCAATCTAATCAGAAACTTATAAGCTGGGAAGTAATTATCAGTATTATACAGAAAATAATCAGTATAATGAAAAACAATTTCTTTATAAGCACTAACAAAATGTAATTTTTTTTTCTGTGCTTTTCTTTATGAATTACATTTTATGAAGACTTCAGCCGAATTTCATAAACAAGCTAAAACTTCAAAGAATAAATGCATTAATCAAAAATATAATCCCTTTATTTCGTGTAATTATAATTGAGATTGCGTTTACTAGCCTTCGGGTCATGTAAAACGCTTTATAAATCCAAGAGCCGTCAAGAAATAATCACCCTTCCCTTATTTTCTAGTTTAATTTAATCTTCCGCTTGATTCTTGGGGCCATAGGCGAGATGAAACATAAAATTCTTGCAACGATTTCACGTGCTATTTGTGCAACACCACCCCAGAGGGAGATTTCAGACGTTAAATTAAAATTAGAAATGATTACTCACCCCTCGGTGAACGCAAGCTTTATTGGAGAGAGGCTTTAAAACATCCAAAATGATGACAAGGTCGAAATCATAAAGCGATGATTAAGGCGAATGCGGCTTGCTGGATGCATTACACCCCACGGTTTGCATGGCTTCAAGTAGCTGAGTAAGGTGTATATGAAATGGCTTGCAAGTTAATTAAAATGGGTTGTTAGGTGATACATTTGGTAATAGCTCTTTTAATTCTGCAGCCGGTTAAGTCACACTGAAGTCGCAGACGTAGACAGACATGTTATTCAATAAATTCCGCCAACCGCTGGACCGTAGAGATTACAAGTCATTATTCAAGATGACAATTTATGTTTGGCTAGATTTTGGCTGATTATTTGATATCGCCAAGGGACGAATTCTTGAAGCAATATTTCTTCGAGGTGCTGTTTATGATTTGATTTACTTTCCATAGCGATTTTTGTGCAAAGTAAGGATACTCAAATCTTCAATATTTTAGAAATTTTAATGCTTTTGAATTTTATAGTCTGAATAAAGCAATTTTTTTAAAAAGATGCATAAGGATCAGCGCTTATTAAATTATTTACAATTGCTTTATATTTTTTATTAGAAATCAGTACAGCTGTTTACTGTTGCTCACCTGCAATACATTAAATATTATTTAACTTCCATACTAAGTCGTAACTTTTATAACCATCTGTATTGAATAAACTTGTTTATTGTAATTACATTTCCTTTTATACTATTTTTTATCATTTTGCAATGTGTTGTTACTTTTTCTTACAGCAAAATGGATAATAGAATTTTAAAAAAACTGGCCTTCATATGAGATATGTAACATGTGAGTAAGATTTAACTTTATTGATGTACGGTTCCATATTTTAAATTAAGCAGAGTTTTACAGGATAATATTTTGGAAAAAATTTATTTAATTTGAATTTTTTCTCTCCTTTGTCAATAAGTGTAGTTTTCATAAAATTCCTCCAAAAAACATCTATATATGTGAATGGCTAACGTTAGAAGCACAAAAACTACTTTTATTACATATTATGGAATGGCAACAGTTCAAATGTAAACAATAATTATAAGAACCTTCCAGACTGCTTTATCGAGTGCTTTTAAATCTGTATTTAATCCAATGCTTAGCCAATTGATAAAGCTACAAAATTTTATTATAAATTTTGTGAATAAGGGCTCGCCAAAAACTTTACTCCCTCAGATTAAAAAAGATGCAAACGAAATTAAGAAACAGTTGTCAAACAAAGTTTAATCAAGCGCGGAATTAGGTTTAACCATAAATGCTATGATTTATCTATGGAAATGGATGACCATGTAAAATTATAATCTCAAAAAAAGTGGGGTTTGCATTATCTTAAACTCAAAAACATATTAATGATATCGATTTCATCTCTTTAGATTGTTTTTTCTTATTTATAATACATTTTTTGATGTAATTCACAATTTGTAATAGTTTTTAATATTATAATGGAATTTAAATACATAATTTCGTTCTTTGAACATTTAATTTCGATGTAGGATTTTCATTTGTTTTGGTTAATAATATTTATACTTTTTAATCTGCACGCTTTATCAGTCTTATCAAATAACAAGATGGAATTTTTTTGACTATGCATTTCAAATTAATATTTGAAAATCTAAAAAATCAAAACACGGGTGATCAGACTGATCTCCAAAGGCTGCTAATTTGTAATAAGGCGATATAAATAGAACAAACACGTTATCTGTCTTATGAGTGAAAGAGTTTCCACCAAGAGGCGCCATGAGTTCCCGAATGAATGAGAAGATGCGGGATAAATGAGCAGGTTTTTACTTCCAAAGATGGAAGTATTTTCATTGTAGGCCAGTGATGAATAAAATCTCATTAATATTCCATTAAAGTGTGTTCCTTCAAAAAGATGGATATTAATGTCTACTCACGTATGCCTCCCCTTTTCTCAGTTGAAATATGATATTCTTTTTTTCATACAGAAAATATATAATTACAAAAATAAGAAACGTATTAAATATTATAAATATATTAATAATATATCCATTAAAATTTACATCTGCGTTGTCTAGGCAATATAAATGAATGTATCTAATAAACAAATATAATTATTTGTATTATATTTGCTACTAAGGCTATAAAATTAATTATTTCAAACATTTGCTTAATCATTTCGTTTGATCGGTACATTTAAAACGTATATTCTACTCTAAAACATTTCCCTGAATGAACCTATTATTTTCCTTATAAGTGCAAATATATGTTTTTTGGTTATATAGATCTTTTTGGTTATATAATTTCTTTTGGTTATATAGATTAAATCCATTCATTTAAAGTTTAGCCAAAATAATAATAATAATTTTAAGAGAATCTATTCTTTATTGTTATAAATATTAAATAGACTCTCTAAAACATTTTATTTTTATAATAATTTTGAAAGTATTTTTCTCTCTCTGAACCGAATTTTCTTGAGCGAACAGGGGGCAGTGGACTTTGAAATAAGCAAAAATGGACGAATACATGAAATTTTATTTTTCTCGTTTCATTAACAAAATATTTGTTTATATTCAACTAAAATAATGTCATAAAAATCTTTGTTCAATGAAATAAATATTTGAATTTTTTAGAGGAAAAGCGTACATTTTAATGACTTTTCTCAAAATGATGTAGTTAAATTTAAATATGTTTGAAATGTTCCAGATGTCATACATTTTGAAGAAATTAAATGGAATTGAAAATAACGATTTCTGTTAAATATTAAAAGAAAATAAGGCATGCATTTTATATTTCGAGTTTCTTTAAATATTTAAAAGTCAATTTTAGTTCATAAAAACATAAATTTCAAATTAAAATTCAGTAAGAATGTATAAAAATATTTTTGAAAAATTAACATTTTATTGAAATTACAAAATTATACAAAATTTTGTTCCAAATAAATTTATATTGGATAATTAGAAAAAAATAATTATTAAATTAAAAATCAAATCGTCTGGAATATTTTGAAAATTTTAAAATTATATATCTCTTAATTAAAAAAAATATACATTTTGTTTCAAAATTTTTAAAAATTTTTTTATGTATTCGCATTTCAATACATGAAATAAAAAATTTCATAACCCTAAATGAAAAATTAGCAGTCCACCGTCCCCTTAATCCAATATTTATGAATTAATCAATACAATTAATCTAATTTTTTTTAATTCTGAAATGGAGTTCATTCTTTATAGTTTCGTTTTTTCATGAACTTGAAAGGTTCGTATTAATGTTGGTAAACATTATTTATATATACATCAATAAATTCATAACAATGAAAAAAAACATCTAAACTTCTAAAGTTTTAAAGATTTAAAAATTAATCTTGAAATCTAATTCATAACAATGTTGTTTTATTTTTGTAAATAAATACATTTTGGTGAACAGTTCGCCTTTAATATATAGAAAAAAATTATCATTTATTAAATTGATCATTTTATTTATCCCGAGAATGTTAAGACAGACATATAAAAATCATATTTAAAAACTATCAGTAGTAAAATAAAACATCCAATAAATCTATTTTTTTGGAAATTAACTAAATTGTGTCTTAGAGAAAAAAAAATTCCAAAATCAAAGAAAATAATTTATCCTGATAAAAAGTAATTTTAAATATATATTTTCTTAAAATATGGCTATGCTTCGTCACATTAATTTCTCTTTTTAATAAATATAGGGATTAAATAGGAAAAATATTTTAAATTTTCTCTTGAGAAAATTGATTAATTAAGAAAACAAAACAGATTTCCGTAGGTGATTTAATGATTAATATCCATAAAATAATTATTTTCGAATTTTCATCAAACAAAGCAAATAAAATTACTAGCAAGAATCTAAATATAACGCTTATAAAAGCGCTATTTTATTAGATAATGCTTAACTAATTAAATGTTATTTCAAAATTTAATATCAGAGAAGAAAAAACAAACTTTGCTGAATTTCTTACCAATTAAGTATCTGGGTAGTTTAGAAAACTATCTCATTAATTTAGTGGGCTATATCATTATGAAGTTGTAAGCAAACATTTACAATTCAAAACTATTTGGCCTTATTGACCAATCAATGTGGTCGACAAATATCGATATATTCCGTGAGCTGATACAGAAAAAGAAGAAAATGCATTAGTTTGGGAGGGGGAATTAAATTAATAGCAGATTTGCAAAGATTAAAGAAAGTTAAATAGGGAATTAATATAATAAAATTTGTTAAAGGATTATTTATTTACAAAAGCCGAAGAAGCGATATGCTATACTTGAATTTAAAAGCACCAGCTATCATTTATGTTCAATTAATTAATACTAAAACGTGAGCGACGCAATGCGTCATTTTTTAAAGATATGCTTTCTTGGGCAATCTATCACTTGCTCTCAAAAAGCAGCGTAAGTTTTCAATATTCTCGAAGAGCTCTAAAGAAAAGAACTGACATAGAACGCACCAAACGTCTCCAGAATTAATTTTGATGATTTATGGTTTGCATTTGAGCTGAAAAAAAAAAGATAATTTTTTAAGGATTTTGCTTAGCAGTTTTGAATGCACGAACGATGAGATGCAGATAAAAATCTTTCTCGAGAAAAAAAAGAAGAAATTATTTATTTTATTTCTACGTTGGACGTTCTATTAATTTTTTTTATAAATAGACTCATTTCTTATTGAAGCTAAAAATAATCACTATCATTATTTCCAAAAAAATAAATTTGCGGTATTTTGAAAGCATGTAATTAATTTAGGAATCTTGAATGTGAATTAGTATTTCGTGATGGATTTCATCTGCCAAAACTTAAATGAGATGCTTTTATTAAAACAGCATCAATTTATGAATATTATTAATCTAAGCAATAAGTAATTTAACATTAAAAATAATGAATTTTTTAAAGAAATTCATTATTTTTCTCATCTAAGAGATAATTAAGTACTGATACGCATTTCTATATTATCAAAAGTTCTGAAATGCTAATAATTTTTAAACAATGTCTTATATTAGAAATATCCAGGCCACTTCATTTAGCATTGGATGAAAAATAAAGTAACTCATTAAGGTTGCGACATTTATAAACCAATATATGCATCACATTTTAAAAACATTTTAAGCACATTTTTATGTATCACATTTATTCTTTATTTAGTAAAATTAAATCCTTTTTTCAGTTCTTATCAAAAAGTAATAATTAAAAGCAAATATGAATTGAAATGGAATTACATTTTCTCTCTTGTGATGCAAAATTGAGAAAAATGTCTCTTTTATTTACTTTAAATTTATATTATATGAAATCCATTAAAACTTTGATACATTTCGTTGGAAAATTAGGGTATAGAAATAATTAGTTCATCTTAATTTTCTATTTATTCTTTAAAAAAAATAAGCTTTATTTTTTAATGCAACATTATATAAAACATATTTTTTAAGGAACGGTAACAGATTTATACATCTTACAAAATAATGTAGTAAATTATTTTTATTTGTTAATTATATGTAATATTTAATTGAAAAATTTATGATTTTATTTTAACATCATATAAACTTTTTTCAGAAGTTATCTCGACATTTTGTAATTGAAAAAAAACAAAAAACACATATATGCAATTTTTTCAGGAATTTAATTACTAATGAATCTTCATGAAAAATCTTTCTAAAAGGTTTTCATTTAAAAGCAATTCAAAAGAAAATCTTTATCATTATTCAGAAAATTAAACAGAAAGAAGTTTCGGGTTTTAAAAATTTAGAACATATTGTGAAAAAAATCTACCTGCATTGAAACAACTGAAGCTTTGAAAAACGTAATCAACTAACAAAACTATTAATGAAAAAGGAACAAAGAAAAAGATGTAAAAGTTTATCAAGTCTCTAATAAAATAAAAGATAAATAATATCTTGTACCAACATTTTTCGCAGAAAGGCATACTGTAATTCTTGAAAAATTGATTATGTTTTTGGTCATGGATTGCTGCAGTAAATAGAATAAAAAAGTTGTAAAATTGATAACAGTGGAATTTTAAATTTTCTCCCTCGATTTGTCAGGCATAAATATATGACTACTTTTTATTTTCAAGATCGTATACGGACTAGTTTTGCAATTCTTATATAGTATGTTCAGATATTGAGGAGGATATTTCAACAGGTGAACCTCTGTTGAAATTTTCTTACCAATCTAGGAAGAAGATACTTGACCGAACTGAGTTTAACGCATATCGGATACACCTATGCTGTAGTTGTTATTATTATTATTTTTGAAATTGAGTCTCAAAACTGCCGCATTTTAATCTCGAAAGTGATTGGTTTGGTTTTATGGCATAAGGATCAGGTTTGGTCTTTTGTGCCAAACAGTTGTTAGATATGGTTTTCATGTTAAAAAATTAAAACATTCTTAAAAAGGTATAGTTAAAGTTAATATCGTTTAATTGCTAATTATTGATTGATTTTGATAATTAATATTCTTTAAAAATGAAAAAAATATTTGAATCAGGATTGTCACCTTAAATGTCATTTAAAAACAGTCGCGCCGAACTGAACTTCTTGTGTACTAAAATCTTGGCATTTACACAGAATATGCTTCATCGTTAAAATTCAATTGCATTTATTACAAAGCGGTGCCTGATCAGAGTGCAAAAGATATTTTTGGATTAAATAGATGTGGTCTATTTGAAGTCTCATGATAATGACACTTTTCTTTCTGGTTAGAGTTATTGTATTTGAAAGAGTTTATTTTTACATAGATTGCTTTTCCCACATGGATTGCCAAAATTTATTTTCAATTATTTTTATTTCTTGTAATACATTGGGTAATGGGACAGAATTTTCTTTCATTAGACTTGAGATTTTTCTGCCTTGTCAGCGTTTTCATTTCCCCAAATTATAACATGCCCAGGAATCTAATAGAATTTACTTGCGAAATTATTTTTGAGGTAATTAATATGTATAAGCTATTTAGAATTAAGGAATGACTTTCCGATGACACATTCTTTAGAGCTGCAATATTACTTTTAGAATCAGTATATATAATAAATTTAGAGGGGGATGACGTATCAATTTTTAGAAGGCTTCGATGTATTACATAAAGTTCGGATGTAAAGACAGAATGGGAGAAGTCTTTCGGATATTGTTACATTTCGGAAAACTGCTGCTGAGCCGACATGATTATCACATTTTGACCCATCTGTAGAAACAGGTAGAAAAGAATGATACCGTTGTCTGTGTTCATAAAAAATGTCTGAAACATCGTGGTCTCGAAAGTGAAAAACCGCTGAGAAACCCTCAAGGATGTTACGACTTTCAATAAAAAAATCTGTTTAAAATTGCTGAAAACTGATGTATGCACAAATTAGAGATACTTTTTGCAATACAAACCCATAGGAATTTAAATTTTAAAGAACCAATTTAAAAATGGTCATATCTTAATTATATCACAACTTTTTTCGTGAAAATGATGACTATTTAGAATCAAAGATTTAAAATGCAAAGAAAAGAGAATTAAGTAAAAAGTAATTATGATAAATAATTGGAATTATGAGAAACTAAATTAAATATTGAAATTTAAATATTAAAATAATAAGTTTGAGTCGCCTCTTACTTCTTTAAATGTTATTTCTTTCTTGAAATTGATTTTTAAAAGAAAATTAACATTGTTTTGTATAAGACATAGCTGCTTAGTTAAATAACATGTTGCACTCTTGTTCTATAGTTTTCTGAATTATAGGCTGGTTAAAAAA
The DNA here is from genome assembly GCF_947563725.1 of Argiope bruennichi. Taxonomy (NCBI): domain Eukaryota; kingdom Metazoa; phylum Arthropoda; class Arachnida; order Araneae; family Araneidae; genus Argiope; species Argiope bruennichi. The sequence continues at coordinate 123,694,854 of NC_079158.1, forward strand.
TCATTTTTTTAAACGTTTAGAAAAAAAATTTACTTTGATTAAACATATCAAACTGTAATTTTAATTTAAAAAAGCATTCGTTATTTTAAGAAATTGTTTAATTTTTAGATTTTGATATTTTGACTAACTTTTCTAAGCCACAATATTGACATTTCAGTTTTAGGAATTATAAATAATCATTTTACGTTGCAAAGTAATGAAATTACATTTTTTAAGAATCACCCTTGAAATGAATCAACTCATGTAAATAAGTCTGCTAAAGATCAAAACACCGTTTCCGGCAAGCAACAAGTTTTAAATTTCACGCCAACTAAACAAAATCCAAAATGCTCTCCATATAAAATGCAGAAACATGTTCTGCAAGCTACTTCTACGTAATCTTGTATAAGCGCAAGATATGTGCCGCCTTCTTAACTCCGGACCATCCAACGAAATATGAAAGCAACTTAAAATAAAATCCCCGAAAGATATGCAACTAAAGAGACTCTGCCTACTTCATGAATAAGTTATTCAATCAAATTTCACGGACAATTAGCATACACTACGCTCTAAAACTTTTCAAAAAGAGGAGAATAAAAACAATAATTGACTTTGCCGTTGAGTGACTCGCAGTTAATGACGGAACTGCAGATTTAAATTATATCATATTTCGCGTTTCAAATACTAAAGCGTCGCCTGCTTGAAAATCCGGTGAGTTACAGTTACAGTGAAACGATTCTTTAGTGTTGACATAGTCAGAGATATGTAATTCTCCTTCAGAAATAGTGTTTCTTGTTTCTTCTCCAGTTTTAATTCTGCTGAAAAGAAGTTAGTTGACATTCGAATGAGATTGTCGGCAGTTTTATTTTACTGTCTCATAGAAATTTTATGCATAGAAAATTTAAATCAATGTTTAGAAAATGGAATTTAATAAGAAAATGCCTGAAGCTGGATTAGATGTTAGGTATTTGGAAATATTTTCAAGAAATTATATTCTTTTACTTGAAATGTTTGTGTATGTAATCTAGGTATTGGTGGGAATTGAACATTTTAATAAAAGTTAGATATTAATGACACTTTTTGTTTTCTAATAATGAATTACTTCAGATTAGCTTTAAATTAGCTTTAAAATCAGACGAAATCTATGAAATAAAAAGTCAAATTTAAAATTAATGAAGTTAAAAAGCCTTCATACGTTCCCGCAAAGTAAGAATTGTTCAAACTATTATCTCTTGTAAGTTTTAAAAATAATTTTGCTGTCTCAGGGATTAATTATTGTTTCGTTATAATTATCGGATCTAAAATGCATTTTCAAATTTATATTGAATTTCACAATTTTTTGGAGAAAGTATGAATCAATATTTTTGCATAACTAGTTTTATAAATTCCTTTAGTGGTATATGCAGTCCTTTTTGAAAAAAAAAAAATTAAAGGAACTTTGGCCTTAATTCGAAATGTCATAGTAATTTTTTTGAATGAGCTCTTTCATTTTTCATTCTAATTTTAAAAATTTTTTCTTAATTATAGCAAAATAATAAGTACACAAAGATATGTTTAGTACATTGGAAAGAGCAAATTTTTAAACGATTTACTAAAACAATGAAAAGTATTGTTGTGAAATATACTTTAAAATATTTTGAGAAGCCTATAAAAATTCGAGTAAACATTGTGCCTTAAATAAAATCGAAAACTGAATGCAAATAGTTTTGAATTTTGAAGTGGTGTAAAATGCTTACGCTTTTGTGTAATGATTTATTACGAAGTTATTAAATGCGTTGAAATTTCGATTACTATTTAATTACAGATTATGGAACTAAAACTTGAAGAACACTATTTTAATGAAGATTTAAAACCCACTAAATAATCAGTTATAAAATTTTGTTGCTCTTTGTTCTGCGATTGTATAGCGTTTTGCACAATTTTAAACCCAGCATGTCTCATCACATAATTTAGATATAATATTCCGATCTATAAATATTATGTTAATAATTCACTAGCCATATTTGTTTTATCTTATTGCTATAATATTTAAAAAATAATAATTGATGTTGGTATTTAAGGGCTGTATCTCAGTTTTGAGATTAGTAAACAGATGACACATATTGTATGTGGATTTCATCAGAACTAAATCTATCGTAAGGTACAGTGAAATGCCATTTTACTGATGTACAAAGAAGACTGAAATACTATCTTCAAACCGTCTCTCTCATATTTCAATTGTTTTTAATCCCTAATAATTTTATTATAGCTTTAAAACAGGACTTTAATACAAAGAGATCTGTTGAAAGGAATGTTACTATTTATTAAATTTGAAAGATTTATTTGTTTAATTAATCTTAATTGTTCAGCTTTTTATTTAGATTAGTATGTTCATATTTCATGTTCAATGTTATGTGGTGAGAAAATATTAATAGGATGTTTTGACAACATCCACCTGTCACATGACCTCGAAATCTGCGAATGCCCTTGAAAGTTTGGGAAATTTATAAATTCTAATTTTTTGATACATGATCGCTATTTGTTGATAAAAGTAATCGCACAATTATGTAACATTTAAAATTAAAGCATAATCATGGCAAAAAATATGGTTCAACTGATTTTTTTTTTGAAAAGTGCTTTTTAAGGAATATTTATTTAAGTATTTTTATTATTTAAACAAGGATGCATTAAAATCCCTAAAAAATAATGTGTTTTTGCTTATAAAAATAATAAATATTTCTTTAACATTAAAATTATTCATTATTTACAATAATAGTTTTGTGATAAAGTACTGAAGTAAAATTTCACAACAAAATTCAATGGAAAAAGGCTACATTTAATAAATAAATTGAAATGTAGGGAGTGTCTGTTTATTTGTTTATATATAGTTTGTTATTTAGCAATAGCCTAATTACCCCGGGAATAGTAATTGCGTTGCCGAAGCAATACAAAATAGAATTCGGTGATCCATAATTGTGATTAAGTGATTAATGATTCAAAGATTCATACTACCCAGTTTGTTTTAATAATTGTTTTGCTTCTCATTTTTTGAAACACTTCCAAAAAGTCCATTGCAGTTACAGTGAAAGCAGCGTTTGTTCTTTGATCAGTCATATTTTTTGTCCTTTATCTATTTCTTTATATTTGCAATCTTACATTTTTTATAGGTAGATTTAATTTTTATATCTTGTAATTTTTATTCTCCGAAAATGAACTTGTATTCAATTTTTATATTTTTATCAATTCAGGAAGGAATGTAACGAATAAAATAAGTGTAGTTAAATTTTTTACACTTGTATATATTTGAAGCTTTAATATGGTCTTTATTTGATTCAAATTGAACACCATTTTTAAATTAACCTGTTAATTGGGTATGACGAAATATGTCAATGGAAAACAAATTGAATACAAGTTAATTACCCGGTTAACAGGTTAAATATATATGTTCGTTTAAACTCATAAAAGATTGAATATGCATTATGGTTTTAATATTCAACCTTGGCATCGATTCTTTCCTTAAATTTCTACTTAATTAATAGATCAGTTAATAATATAAAATGTATAAAATGGATTTTTAAAAAATTGCAATTAATTAAAAAAAATTATTGGAACAAAAAGTATCCAAATCTTTTTTTTAAATTTTTTATTTCTCAAAGCCGCAATCATCTGGGGAAAAGAGGAAGATTATAATTTAGTAGTAAAATTTAATATCGAAACATGTCTGGGCTCAAAGAATTAAACAATTAACTCAGAAGTACTTGTTTACCATATAGAATAAAAGTGTCTGTGAATAAAAAGTTATTACATATTATTAACTAGAATAGTAATCCTTAATAATATTTTGCAGTTTTGTACAAGATGTAATACATTTAGCGTTACTGTTTATTATTATATTCTAATAAATAATTTTACATTAAATTATATGGATACAAAATTGATCGATAAATATTTGTATTGCGAGTGAAAAGTTGATGGTGATAAATAAAAGTGAGAATTCCTTTTCATTCATATTTTAATAACTCTCTAAATTTAACAAACTGGATACTGAAATAATTTATTTAAATCAGAAAAAGTTGCCTTACGAGGTATATAAAGGATTAGAAAGCAAGATCTTCTAATTCTAGATAAAGATTAAAAGAAAAAGATAAAAATTTTGAATGACCTTCTCTTCTTCAGCTTGATTCAAAAAATGAATAGATACATGTATGCATGTTATAACATTCGTATTTCTTTTCATTCGATTTTTAATTCTTATACTATATAGAAATTTACTATCTTCATTTTCATGAGATTTTCTTCTTGTTCTTTGCTGAGAACTAACTTGTCAGCAGACACCCCTCACAAATAACTTCACCTCCTCCCTCTTCACACACCCACCCACAAGAAAAATTCTTTCTAAAGATCGTACGGTATCTAAAAAAGAAACGCTCTCTTACAGTATATCCATACATTTATATAGATCCAAACTCTTTGCTCAAGGGACTTGCAGGGGCGCTAACAAAGTGCCGCCCTGGGAAAAAGGCGCAGGTGTGCCAATTTTTTTCCTGTACCCCCGCCCCAACTCTTTGCTTCGTAAGTTAGGCAATGGAAGGAGGTACAATCCTTATGGTAAGTTTACCTACGGAGCGAGCGACTAGAGTGGAGTTTGCTGTACATTTCAGGTTTTAGGTTTCGGCTATTTATTGAAGGTTCTGCCAAGGCTCAAGCCACGGATAGAAGCGGAGTGTTTGTTTAATGGAGCAGAGCATTGACTTTGCCACGGTCTTTCAGGAGCGGATTGCAGAATTGTGTAGATCAAAGAATGGGAATGCATTATTTATCGTTGCCGTTCAATCAAACTGGACGTCTTCCAGGATTCGCGGAGATTTACTTACATGCCTTTTTTTATAGTATTTTTTAAATGATTTAATATATACTAACAAATATGTTTCATTGCTTTTATGAATTTGAATGCACTCAATACAAATTCATAAAAGAATACTAAGATAAGATTTCTCAATAGATTTCTTATTGAATACATTAAATGATTCTTCCTTTCGTTTGAAGAATATATCAATAAAATAATATACAGTTAATCAAATGCTCAAATGAATACAAGAGTAAGAAAACTCAATTCATAAACGATTACCGATTGTTGTAACTTGTCAGCATGATAATATTTTTGATGTGATTAGCAATACATGAGAGTATTTGAATATAGTTATTAATAAAAGAATGTGACTTAGAAGGCCGAGACAGCCTGGTTGGTGAAGCGTTGGATTCACATCCCTTGGGTTGTGAGTTTGATTGCAACGCGGCCGAAGTCTCTCCTAGTACATGATGGCTGCTGCATGTGTAAATCTGTCGTAGCCAGAAAGGCCTTCAAGTCGAGACAGTACCACTAGAAGTAATAAATCAGAGATAATCGTTTCCTGATTCAGGCCTAAATTACAATCGGTGAATGAAATGTATGAATGTATGAAGTCCGTCCCGTGAAAAGGACTGTGACACATGAGTAGCTAAGATGTACTCTTGGTCCTAGATGGCACTACTGAAACGAGAGACGCTAAAACTCAGCGTAAAATCACTAAATTTTTCAGCAGGTTTGTCTATGACATGTGCCTTAAGCAACAACAGAATGTGACTAATTTAGTGCACTTATATTACAATAATATTCACAACTAAGCAAAATGTAGTACATATATTCTTTCATATTTAACGGAATATTTTCTTCGAAGTTGGAACAGGTTGCACAGCCGATCATGACATGACTCTTTGGTTTGGTATGGCAAGAACTATATATATATATATATATATATATATATATATATATATCCATCTTGAATAGGTAGGGGAGACGGAAGCCATTAAAATTAACTTACCATCTTAGCTTTTTTCTCCATTGTTACCATGAAAAAATTACTAAAGTTTTATTATATGTTAACACTGTTAATAACAATAAAATGAAATACATCTGATATCCAATGTTAAAAGCAATAAAATGAAATTCAAATTGCATATTTTAAAATTCGTTTCACCCTATAATTCATAATTTTTTACTTTTTTACAAAAGAAATATATGGGCTTTGAATAGCTATATATATTAGGGGAAATATTTTTTAAATTTTTAATCATTTTTTTCGTGAAATTAAACAAAAAAAACATTAAATGTGCCAATTAGCTACATTATGAATTAGACCCAGTGACACAAATCGCATTTTAATAATTCTACAATAAAAATAAAAGTCGACCTTTTATCAATATATTTTTTTAAATGCTAAAAACAAAAACAAAAAAAAATATTTTGATAGAATTTTTAAAATTAGAACTATTAACAGCCATCTGAATGTTTTTCCACGTTTCCATATTAAACCTAATTCTAGTACGGCTAGTGCCATGTATCGCCTTTTCTACAAATGCATATCAAAAAGCATTTGAAACATAATATCGAAACACTCATTATTATCTTTTGGAACTGTTATGTTAAGCCTAGAAATGGAAATAAATATGTGCAGCCAAATGACTACATGATGTACTGTACACATAATACTGTTATGAATCTGTGATGCGGCTTCCCAGCATAGTTGGTTCCATCGGAGGTCCCAGAGCTTGGCGACCATTTGGCGACTTGGTGACAAATTTGGCGACTTTGGCGCCAAAATAGATTATACCCGAAACATCGAGAATTTTCCCGAACCGTCCAGTAGGAACCGAGATACGCCTCGAACGTTCCTGATTGGTTGAGAGGCTTCTAGTCCCGCCTCCTGAGACCTATAAAAGGAGCTTCAGCTGCCGGGGAGTGGTCGGTCGTGAATTGAGTCGTCGTGGACCAGTGGAGTCGAAGATTAGTCTTAAGCGACGGTAAAGAACTGGCCTTCCAGTGATAAGCGGAGCAGCGACGGAGTGAAGCTAGTACTGAACTAAACTGTGAGCTACTGTCTACAGTAGAGACTTGTTGTATGCTGCTGTGTATGCTGTTGTATGCTGCACGTCTCGACTGAAGATAATCGTCTGTTGTACTGTATATAGTTGTCGTCTTTGTGCTGTCCTGTGTGTCTTCGTGTAAATAAACATCGTTGTTTTATTTTCTACTGCTGCCTGCTGATTGAGTGTTCTCCACACCATATAACTCCCACTATCCAAACGAACCCGGACATTTCGTAACAATACCTTGACAATTGTGATATTCTTTAATGCAGACCTTTATTCAATAATTAACAATAGAAGATAACTTTAATTTTTAAGTTTTTCTCATTATCTGGAATAATAGAAAATGTATAGCAGTTTATTTATATTACAACGCTTTTTAAAAATTTGAAATTGATTCATTTTGATTTTATTGAGGGGTTTTCTATTACTATGTCACTGAAAACGGTTTTAATTAAGTAATTCAACATCATTTCTAATCATATCTCAGAAATTTGGACTTTAAAACAGAGACAGATTCTGAATGACATTCGCTAATTACCTAGAAATATCAAAAAACACTTTATCACTAAACTCTCTATCAAATGTAGATCAGTTTAGCATATTGCGTAGGATGTTACATCCAGTATTGCTTATTATGCAAATCAGAATAAAAATTTCGGTATATACATCCATCCATACATATTAAAACATTTTCTCCAGAACTGCAGGTAATTTTTTCCAGCCACGTCGGGCTTATTTCCATTATTGCGCATGGTAAAAAAACACGAAGCGCTACATAAATAACAATCTTTTTTCCCTTTATCATTCGGGCTGCAGATTATACCCTCGCCACGCTTTTCATCAAAACGTGTGATGAAATGACTCCCATTGAGACAAGTAATAAAACAAAGACTTTTTCTCGGCCCACAGAAAGTCTTTTATATAAAATATCGTATAAACCGCATTAAGCTACTACGTGTGGTGGGAACTAACTTCTTATTTGGGCCTTTACCTGAGGGCGGTTGCTTTTCACACATGATAAAACTGGTATTATAACGCGAGTTTCGATTGTTCACCGCCAGAGGGTGTTTAATAAGTGCGGCTACAGAACAAAGCCCCGAGATGAGATGTCGCTTTGCTGATGGGATGTCGGGGTATTATGTTTTGGCCGTAGTTTTTGTGTTACAGCATTGCATTATTATTATTTCTTTTTTTTTCATCCCTTTTTTTGTGGGTAGCTCATCTTTTGTACGGAATAAAACGTTGCTTCGGAACAGATAAGAAAAGCGAACGTTTCATATCCTTAAGCTACAAAAGGATGTTTGACTTAAATGAACCCGAGAACGGTGTTGACTCGGGAAAAGCGCCGGATTTTCCAGTTAGGTGGTTTTAACGAAGACGGGAGTTAATTGATTCATGGTTGTTTGATTATGCAGCTAAGTGTCAATATCGCCGACGATGATTATCTATCTCTGTTAAATGCATTTCCACATTGCTTCAGGAAGATTATGGGAGTTTGTAATATTATGCTCTAGATATTAGCTTTATGCAGGAATGGAAAGATAGAAAAAAATGGTTCATTTATAGCCTAAAACAATGCAAACTTTAGTTCTAAATTTAAAAAATTAACATTTCAAAAATAATATTTATAAAACTTATGAAAATATTTGTATCTAGAGTTCATATTTGACAAAAAAATTATACTCTCAAAAAGGGCAGTTATATTTACCGGATTTCAGCAGTTGTAAAATAATTTAACAAAGCAAAAGCACAAGAACTATTTATAAATTAGATTATTGCAAAAAAGGGATATATTTGAAAGAAATAATAATAACAAAAAAATTAAATATGGAATCATAGATTAGAACAAGAATTATGCATAAAAAGGGTAAAGCTCCCGCCAATAATATTATGCTGTGTAAATTAGGAAAATAATATTTACTTACATATGTCTTCTTATAAAGTAACCAATCTAAAGTAAGAAATATTTTGAAAACAAAATGAAAACGAAAACGAAACGAAATTGTTTCGGAATCTCAACTAAAAATTATTTCTTATTCAAACTAAAACCAAAAAAGGAACAGGGAAAACTTCATAGTATTTAGAGAGCTCAAATGCAGCTACTTCTAAAACACAGATGAATTGAGACAAAAGTATTAAAACCAAGTTAATAGGGCCACGAGGAATCATTATTAGACTGCCTTGTTTGCATTCCTTCACAGAAAAAATCCCTTTTTTTGAATCCCTGCCTGAGGGTGACCCTTGAAAAAGTCTTCAGGCCGGATTCTTTTTCATTTGGTTTAATTTTTATTTGGTTTAATTTGATTTTCCTATTAACTTGATTTTAATACTTTTGTTTCTAATAAAGTAATATATAAGTTATTTATAGTGCATAAAAGTAGTTTTTAAATAAATATGAATTAGCATTTCAAGCTATATCCCCCTCCCATATGTTTTGCTTCGTTGTCATTAAAATGACCAGAAATAATTATAAAACATTGCTTCTAAAGTGGAACTGATTTAAAAAATGAAAATAAGTAATAATTGAACTGTGCAATAATATATACTTCACGAATTTGCAATGAATGATAAAATGAGAGAAATACTCAAACTGGTGTTAAGACCTTGATTATGTTTTATTCAGAATTGCGCTAAACTATTTGGGGCGAATTTCCATTGTAGTTAGAGGGTACCAAAAGTAGCAGATTTTGATGTCTCCTTTGTTCAGTCAGTTATGTTTAATATCAATGATTCTGATTTTGGGATTAATAATTATTCCTGAGATACGGAATCACATCCTTCGCAATAAGCATTGTGCTTTATTGTTTAAACCAATTTTGCACACTGTTTTTCAATATTGCCATTTAGTCTGCTAAGTCGGTATAGCATTTGTTTATAAGATATTTGATTTCACCATACATAAAATGCATGGTAGAAGATGCTTTGTTCGAGTGACAACACATGCTATTTGAAATCTGCCATGGGAATAACAATTAATGCCAGAATTTATGAGCGATAAGTTATGGCATTGTTCTTTTTCTTTCCCTGCTCTTTTGTACTCTGTACTCTGTATATGTGGAAATTAAAATTTGTCAAGATGAATCTGTGTTATATATATATATATATATATAACAGTAATAAAAACCAAGTTAATAGTAAAAAATCAAAATTAAACAAAATAAAAAAAATACTATGGTGCTTTTTCTGTTCCTTTTCTGGTTTTAGTTTGAATAAGAAATAATTTTTAGTTGCGTTTCCGAAATTATTTAGTTTCATTTCCAAAATAATTTTATTTTTTTATTTCCAAAATAATTTAATAATATATGGGAAAACTTCGAGAAAAAAAAACCCGCTTTCGCTGCTTAAGAATTGAATAGCATAATAGAAATCTTAAAATACGATTCTCAAAGACAAATTATGAATGCCAAATGGTACATTTTGATTATTAGCAAAAAAAGATGACTATAATGTTACAATTTTGTATCACTTGAGTAGAATTTATTATAAAATATTCGCCATTCCTTGATGACATTATTTTTGAAACAAATTTCGAAATTTTAATTTAATTCTTCATTCGTTATCCTATTCTAAAATTTGATGAATTTGAAATTTTTTGTGGCAAATTTCATAAACGACCATAAAGAATTTTATCACATTGTGAATTTTTAACACTTTAAACGTTTTAAACACAAACTTAATATTTTTTGTTGAATTTCAAATTTGATACGGAATAAATCTTCAGTTAAAATAGATAAAATGTAACAAATCCAATGGAAAAAGTAACAATTCCTTTATGAATTATTTGAATACTTTTGCACCGCCATTTCTTTAGTTCATGATTTTATAATTATATATAAATCGTATAAAATAATAGATAAAGTATGAATAATGCGTATACACATTGTAAATTAGGATACATTAAAATAGAGTATGCATTGTTCAGAAAACATATTTTTCAGCAATTTATTAAGAATTTCTCCATTAAGAGATCATTAGATCTATCATCTCACTTTTCTTTGTTCTGAGTATCATATTCATTGAAAGTGCCCACAAAGCATTAGTTAATTCATGCTTTCGATACGCTATGAAGCCATTCAGTCTTTAGAGCATTAACTCCTTTCTTAGGAAGATGCTATGTATTTTTGTTATCATTAAAGTTATTATTATTGTGGAGGGCCTCCTAACAAAGTATCATAAAATATTACTGTCATTATAAGATAAAGCCTTTTCGAAACAATATATAACTATATTATGAAGTATATTCTGTACTTTGAAAGAACAGTTAACCGATTATAATGTAAACAACGCTATCGTTGCGTCTGAGGGACCAATAATGCATAATTATTAATCAAAAAATTAGAGTCATTTAATGTGAGTTCAAAATATACTCCAGAACGTACCTATTTCCACTGGATTGATAATTCCATCTTCAAGACAATTGGACTCTTAACAAAATATTTAATTTGCTAACAAGGATAATTTGCTAAAAGGAAAAATTTTTTTTGAATAACTTTCCCAATAATACAATGATTTTTTTTTTGTCGGCCACAACAAATCCTATCGATATTGCTACGTTCAATGGTCGGCTGTACGTAAGAAGAATGTAATGATTTTAAAAAATATTTCAACTATTCAATTTTTTTAAATTACAAAATAAGAATGATGTTCATACAAATGAAATGCAACCCTTATTCCTAAATCCTTATTCCTATAGCCTTATTCCTAAAAAAGCACAACTTAAACAGGTAACGAATCCAAAATATCTAAAGAAAAACAGATTATGATATAAAATTTCAGAATATAATTCTATATAAATGCTAAAGATTATAATCTGGACATTTATTAGTCAAATTGTTAATTTCCTTCCCAAGTATAATGTTATGAAATATATGTGTAAAAGGTCCATTCTCAATACAACAACACTAATTTCCCAACTGTTTTACAAAATTACTTTAAAAAATTCAAATTAATAGAACTTCTATATTACACTATTTTTCGTTATTCGCTTTCATTCTATTTGATAAAAAATTTTGCCAAAACGTTTTCAGAACTCTTATTTTGACCTATTCATTATTAAAACATCGGAACAAATGCATATTATATTGTTATGGTACCTTCAAAAGTTTGGAAAAGATCTTTCGTAAAAATAATTGTCATTTTGAACCGGTTTTCCCCTTGGTTCTTCTTTTGACATTTTCATCATTAAAACATCTGAACAAATGCATATTATATTGTTGTGGTATCTCCAAATGTTTGGAAAATTCTTCCGTAAAAAAGATTGTCATTTTGAACCGTTTTTTTCCTCGATCGATTAGTAGTTTCAACCCTAAGAATAACTGTCATGAAATATATGCATGGCCGGCCCACCCTCATAACACCAACAATAATTTCCAAACCCTCTTCCAAAACTACTTGAAAAAGTCACCATGAAAGAGCCCTTTACTTGCTTTGATCCAGCTTTTATTTGGCAATTCGTTCCCATTCTTCCGGATAAGGAATGCCACCGACAACGTTTTCAAATCGTTTGAGAATGAAAAGAGGGTGGAGGAATTGGAACTCCTCTCATCTGAAGTTACAGTGAAGAAGCGGTCCCCTTCAATCTCCCCTTTTCATCGTGCGTTTATACTTTCTTTATTTCTTAAACAATTCGTCGGTATTTTAAATCTGGAGTCTCCTCGGATCCTGTTACCGATTCTGCCCCCCCTCCCTCTCCAGGTTTTTATCCAGGTTTTCCCGATCCGGGGAAATGCCAGAAGAATGGGATTTCTTTACAACAATAACTTAGGGGCATTGAATGGTGAAAAAGCGTCAACTGCAGATTGCAGGCTGGGGCGCCAAGCACGTGACAGAAATATATAAACGATTTTTTTTCGTAGAATCTTCTCTTCTTTATTACAGGGAAAGCCAAAAGAAAAGGTATTATTTTTAGTTTTGACAGGACTCAAAAGCTGAAGCTATGAGACGAAGGGGAAAACTTTCTTCTCTTTCTTTCTTTTTTCTTTTTTAACAAGCCAAAATGCTTCTGGAATATTTGTTGTATATTTGCCATATGAATATCCATTGTTGAAAGTACCTTTATTTGGTCTCAGGCTCACGTAAAAGTAAGCGAAAGCTGCGAGCTCTATAAAATAAAGAAGAAAGAAATACTTTCATATATATATATATATATGAAAGTCATATAAAAAGTAAATATATCATAAGTAAAGAAATGTTGTGATATATGATTTTATACGGAAGTAGACTGGTACCATAAGAAAAATGATATTGAAATGAAAATTTATATAAATAATACGTCACTATATGAGATACTGAAGTCGCTCTTAGTATTTATAGTCTAATGGTAATTAAATATAAACAAACTATCGTACGAATTTCAGATTGCTTCAATGAATGTTTTTACAGCTGAAGTGAATCCAGAGCTCAGTTTAACTAAATAATAAAGCTGCAAAGTATAATTAAAATTCTTCTGTAGAAAGTTCGCTGTGTCATCAAAAAGTCCATTTAATCAGAGAAAAGAGAATGTAAAAGAAATCAAGAAATAGTCTTCAAATAAAAAGCTTAATATTACGTAAAACTGCTGACAAATGGATAGTCGCTAAGACTTGTCTGCAGTAATTGATGTTCGTATCTTCCAAAACATTTTTTTTATAAATAGAATTTTTGTGTTATCTTAAGGCACAAAAACATTATCTTTTTAATGATATAGTTTGATTTCTATATCATTTCAATCAATAATAATTATTAATTCAATCTGATGCTCAAACGGTATGGAATCTTATGATGGAATCCACACTCATCCGTCAAAAATTCAATCAAGTATGTTTGCCAATCATTAATCCCATAGTAAGATTTTCACTTCCGTTTTATTTCACAATTTATATACCTTTTAATTTAAAATAAAGAGATTCACTTGAATTCACATTTTCTAGTAATATCAAATAATGAAGTGGAAAACGAATTCTTTTCGTATTAACCATTTAACAATATAAACAAACTGATCGTCAAGGGCGTTTAATTACATGATATAAGACATATCTCACCTCCGAGTCCTAACTCCAATCTTCATCCACCAAACTTTGATTCTTGTCCTCCCTACATTTTTAATAAGCAAAAATATTAAAGAGACTTAGAAAAATTATTAAAAAAATTTGAAACAGCAATTTTTAGAAATACTGTTATTCGGTCTCAGGTTCATATCAAAGTTAAGAAAATCGTCTTTTTGTGGGCATACTCTTTTTTATACAAAAGAGATGCATTCTTTTCTTTAGTAAGTATTACTTTCTAATTCATGAGTGATTGACTTTGCATTAAACCGTATGGTGGATTGTAAGAAATATTTGTTCCTGAATTAGGACAGATATGCAAAACTTATTTTCAAATTGTTACTAAAGTTACCCATAAGGAGAAATTACCGGTGGAGACGTCAAAATAAATACATTTTAATAGAACAATATTATTTATTTATGATGTACAGTACAAGGCGTAAGCATTACGAACAGTTAAAATCTTGCACAAAATAATTCCTCAAAAGAAATTAAAAGGAAAGGGAAAGAAAAACGAAAGAAATTTATAATAAATAATTAAAAAAATATACATATCGCTTTGTGGGTTAGTGCTAGTTTCAATTACCTAACCTACAAATTTGCTTGCCTAATTTAAAATATGCTAGAGCTAAGAAAACAAGGTTTAAGTTAAAAAAAATTTAATTACAACATATTTACAAGACTTTGTATAATTGCGAGATTAGTGAAAAAACGCTTAAAGATTCAGTCAGCATCCGTTCCGGTCGCTGCAGCGTTTTTTGTTTTTCTTTTTTCTCCTCTTGCTTCGCGAGATTAAGCGTGTAGAGAGCGTGCGCATGAGACTGAAAGAGTCGTTAATTTGCATACTTGCCGAGATCAAAAATAACCACAAAGCGGCACTATCAATTTGATTTGAACCTCGTGGCAAATGTCAGTTTTTAGTTGCACGTTGTAGTACTGCTACAGCTTCACCTTCAACCATATATGCGAATATGCACATTTAAAAACAAAATTAAACATATAGAATATAACATTACTAAATTACTATATAACTGCATAACTATATAACATTTACTATATAACATTATGCGAAATTCTGCTGAAACATTATATAAAATTCTAATTGAAAGTCAAAGTTTACCTTCAAAGTCCGCTTTCATGTTTAATTTCCTTGCATTTAGATTCGTATGTGTTTTAATTTTGAACCATTACTTCTGTATCGACTATTAATGGTTTAACTATGATGTCAATGATATATAAAAAAGTCTTCTAATGTAATTGGGCCATGGTTACTCAGGCACATTGTACAATCCTTTTTGGAAATAATGAAACATTGAATACTTGCCATATTTTTGTAATTTCAGTATTCTATGTAAACTTGGAAAAGTTTCTTTTAAAGATTTTTGTCGATTAATTTTGTTGCTATTTAAATTAAATTGTTAAAAATTTGCTCTTTCTAAACCTAAGACATAAAATGTAAAAGTTAGAGGATATATTTTTTTTATATATAATTTAAAATTTTCAAAATTTTTTAAAAAACATTTTTAAGTTAATAGGATTTTTTTTTGTCAACATCGTGCATATATTTTTTTCTTCTATTAAAAATCAATTTGCTCGCCGTTGTAATGAATAATTAAGTATAGTAAATAACACTTAGACTTAAAAAAACCTAATACTAAGTTAAACTTTTGCTTTTCAGCTCCAGTGAAGTGAATATTTAAACGTTGAAATAAATATCAGTAATTAAACATGGAAAAAAATATTTAAAAGTAGTTTAAACAGAACAAGAGATAAAAGTAAAAAAAAAAAAATATTGAAAGCTGATCTTTCCAAATTGCAGCTGTAAAAAAATTACTTTAAAGTTTTTATGACATTTTGTAGAATAAAATATTTAAAGAAGACTAATTTTATGCATCGAAACATTTTAGCTTCTACAATTATTATCGAACTTAAATATTGTATTTTGGAAATTTAAGGTAAAAAGCAGTTTGAATGTAAAATATTTTAAATTATTTGCTGAAATAAGGAAGTCTAAAACTAGGCAGTAAAAATTAGATAGATATATTATAGAAAATTGCGTATTCTTTAGATTACGTAGTTCACAAAACTATCTTACATGTAAAGACAGTCATTTACAATTTAATTCTAATTTCTAGATTAAATTGACATGTTTTTCTTAGCAGAATATCCAAATTAATATTCATAATCAAATGATTCTAAAAGATTATAATAAGTTCTTAGATCAAGAAAATTGTATTATATTCAGAAATATCCAAAACAAATAACTTAAAAATTGTATTGATTCATTGCTTATTTATTATATTTAAAATTTGTGATTAGTATCTAAATTTTCAATAAAATCTATTGGTTATAATTCGATTATAAGAAATCAATTTCTCGCAAATTTTTTACATGTTATAGTTAAATGCGTTTTATAGTCCATTTTAAACAATAATTAATTAAAATGTTTTGATTCGTTAATATTTTATTTTAATGGAATCAAATATCAATTTAGAAAAATAATCGTTTTCTTTTGTGGCGATTAGATTTTAATAGAAAATAAATAACCTGCATTTCCATTTTATTTCAAGTAGAAATTACTTTAATCGTTTGCTACCTTTAATTTTTATTTTATAGGCATTCCTTACATTTATTTAATAAAATAATTCGTTATTTCTAACTTCTCAGTTGGGAAATCTAATCGATAAAATTATCTTGATGCATTTTGGGGAATAATTTTACTTTCTGATTTCTAGAAATAGATAGTATTTCTAAGAAAAATCATTTGATGCCAAAAAATTAATTACACTTATTTTTAAGAAAAACAAAAATAATTTCACTTAAATTCTGAATGGGATTGCAATATTTTTATAAAATATGCATATGGACTAATTCGCATACCTTCTTCAGAGTCGGTTGTCGCCTGTATCTTCTGGCCATAGCTCAAATTTATTCCTAAATATTTGTTCCAAAAAGTCCTCATATTGCTTCAAAACCGTAAATAAACTAAGCCAAAATAAACCATCTAATGTTTGGTATGTTCTTTAAATTTAGAATAAAATATTACCTTGGAAAGTTCAGAAATAGTCATTTAAATTTCGCTATTTCTCAATTTATCTTTTTTTTAAATATTTTTAACTGCACCTAAAAATAATTTTTTTGAGCTTGATGATTAATACAGTGAAGGTTGACTGATTCATTTATTTTTAATTAGAATCCTTTTTTAGCACTGAATTTTCTTCGACACCTTAATTTCGAATTAATATTAAAATTTCATCTTAAATTAGAATTCAGTTTCATGAATTTAAATTCAAAACACAAACTGATGAAAATCGTTATTATTTCTATTTGTTGCCATCTCAGGTGTCGCACTTTTCATCTGACCAATGTTTCAAGATTACGAGGTACTTCTGGTTATAACCCTCATGTTTCTTCCAAAAGGGACGCTAATAAAAGCAAGAAATTAACCTCAATTTAATGCTAGCGTGATTTCTAATCCTCACCTTTCACCTCCAATATTTCATACTGTAGAATATAGTAATCCCAAAATTCAAAGATTTTTAAAGATAAAAATATTAAAAAAAAATGCCGTTTCACACAATAGGATCTAGAAGCAACATCAGAATCTAATTAAGTTATCCATATGTCAATCTTACTTCGTATTTTGAAAGTTGAAAGCCATGATAACACTGAGTAATTTGACACGAATGTCAAAGAGCTGATAGATGATAGCTTCTTACAGAAACTTGAGAAAACATCTACAAAAAGAGAAGTTAGTGTTCTAAATCAATGTTATCAAAAAAGGAAACGGCAATTGGAAACTGTCAAATCTCTTTCCATTTGGAAAAAGATTAATTTTTTTCGGATATAATAGATTTTAAAGATCAACTTGTTATAAGGCAAGAAATGAAGGAAGCATCAGTATCAACCGAATAAATATTAAGAGAGACACAATTAAGGAATTTAATTAGATTTAAGAATGGCTTCACAAGTGAAATAATTCGATTTCTTGTAAGAATTGTATTTATTGCTCGTTTCAGTACCATCAGACTAGTACTTTTCGAAGGTTATACTTCGTTAATAGCTTGGTTTGGCTTAGTTATATTAACGTCCTGTATTTTAAAGCAACTCTAGGGCTATCTTGGGACGGACCTCGTAATTTTGAACCGTGGTCAGGTGGCGAAGATGACATCTGCACTGCTGTACCCTTCTCCAAATTTCTACACCACACCAGTAGGAGGGCGTTTGCCTCCGATGGTTCAACTTGCACCACACCCGCTTATACGACGGTTCGTAGGAGGAGTGGGGTCTCGAACCTGAAACACTCCACCTCTGAAGCCTAGACTTCACCACTAGGACACTCTCTGCCTTAGACGTCTTCAAGAGATGGCATGAAGAAAGGTGAATAATCATTACGCCTCCTAATTTTTCGAATAATCTGAATTCAATCAATTGCTAAATGTAAACCTCTTCCTTTTTATGTTTCCTCTCATCCCTTTTTTGACTAAATAAACTCCTCCTAACGCAAGCGCAAATGTGCGGAGGGTTTCTGAATCTGAAAATGAATAGTAACTATTTAGTATTGTTTTGTTTTGATCCATTTTGAAACTAGATTCATCATATATTTTTTTCAAAACAGCTGTTTTCTAAGCTCTTTCCCTGAATATGATTGGAATTCTATTGTATGCGTCTGTTTTAATCCGTTCCCACCAATCATGTAACTTTGGAGTATTTCTATATTAAATTATTATTAAGTTATTGTTAGATTTAATAAAAAAGGAGTCCTTTCATCTACATGCAGTTTTTACAACAATTCATAAACGAGATTATGTAAAGTAAATCATAGATTCACAAATATTTAGTAACCTCTAAGATTTTAAAATAAAGGAATTTCTCTTCAAAATAAAATCTAACGTACCGATATGCTTTATATGATTTTATATTAGGTTTCAAATACAAATGTTAAAGATTTAAACTGAATATTAAAAAAAAATTAATGTTTCCGTTTCTTCTTCAGAAAGTTATTTCATTACTTAAAAAAAGGAACATTCCATTTAGAAAAGTTTCGCTCTCTTCGCTTGTTCAAAGCTTCGATTAACAAACAATTTTCCACATTTCATAACTGCTTTAAAAGCAGGGAATGGAGTTCCGTCGTGTTTTTGTTTAAAGACCGTATTAATATCAGTGCATTATTCATCATAAGCATTTTCATTCAGTTTCCTAAATATTGCTATATTTCGGGTCAAACTTCAACTTTGAAGATAAAGATAAAACTTTGAAAATTTAAAATAATTAGCTTTTGCAATTATAAAATTCTTTCCTTATAGAATAACTCAGTAAAAAATTATTAAAGTAAAAGTTAATTACATTATTATTGTTAGCTAGGTTATTATATAGTTCTTAAAACAAATTTTAAAAAAACTAATTGCAGGTTTATCGCATACTGATTTCTCTTTTTGGGATTGGCTGGCATGAAGGTAAAATAATTTTAATTTCTCTTCGTATGAATTTAAAAAAAAGCAAATTTAAAAATTCAGAATTTTTTATTTGGAATTTTATGTGGCTGCAAAATATCCAGAAATTATTTTGCAGTCTCTCAAGAGAAAAAAAAATACTTATGGATATATTTTTTGCAAACCGCAATGAAAGTGGTGAAATTCTTTCAATATGTGCGAACGTCATGAAAAATACATATATATATATATATATATATATATATATATATATATATATATATATATATATATATATATATATATATATATATATATATATATATATATATATATATATATATATATATATATATATATATATATATATATATATATAATATTTTATATGACTTCATGCTTATATCATAGTTTGCAAATAACGAAATATGATGGAAAAAGAACAATAAGGAGGGTATGAAATAATTTTTTAGTGAAGGAATTCGTTGCTTGCTTTTTTGTTAATGTAATTAATAACAAGTTTGATTTAAAATGCTTTTTTATACCCTTAGAAGATATTTTATAACATTATGCTGATTTTATAATGTTATTATCATTTATGGGTTTTGTTTTCTTTTGTAAATCTGCTGAGTAAAATGACGCAATGATGTTTCAAAATGTGTGTGACATCATATGGGAAATTTATAGAATCTTATTTACGGATACCTTTAATAGATGATGAATTTTTAAAAAAAGACTAGATATATCGAACCTCCAATAATAAGGGAAACCTTATTATCTCCATAGTGTGCTGTATGTAGATTTATAAGTGCACTGTATATATACCGATATTTCAGTCAATTTATTAAGTAGTGTTAAAAACAACATTTAATAACTTAACTAACATTTAATAACGTTATTTATAGATAAAGCTCAGATTGTTTGAAAAATCCTTGAATAATTGCAATAAGGCATTGCAGTTTGGTATAAATAATATCTAATTTGATATCTCAAAGATACAGTTTTACTATGTAAGCTAAAATAAATTGACCAAATTCACTCTTGGGCTTTTTGAATGCTTACACTTAATAATATTACTCAAAACATGCAATCAAAATAGATGCTTCCATGCCTTATGTGAGCAGATATTATCAGTTGGAACATATTTGAAACCTGCTCCATTTTTTTAAGCAGTATTTTTACTTTGATAAAATTTGAATATGGTTACCGCATCTCTTCAATGCATACATTCCATAAATTTATTTCATATATTTTTGATATGCATATACACTCAGACATAAATCCGAAAGTATTTTCCCCAACTTATAGAAATTCACGAAAAGAGATCGATTCCGATATTCATTAGAATTTTGGGACTGAATTTCTAAAATTTATAATACTTTCTTGATGTAAGTTTCTTATATGAGAAACATTCGTAAAATCATTGCATATTCTACGAGATACCACGATAAACAATTTCTTTCATTCTGCTCCAAATGTTTTACTTCTTGCTTTCAATTTCTCTGTCTTACATTCAAAATAGCCATTAGTTACATTCTATAAAAATCATTTCTTATGTTGAAAAATATTTGGCTAAAAATTGCGTTTCGATTTTATTTTACTCTTAAATATGGAATTAATTTTTGGGGAAATAAAATGTTACGTTCGAATATGCGATATTTTTATGTTGCTATCAAACTATTTAAGCGACGTTCCTGCCATATATTTGTTGTTTAAGATTAGTATAAGCTCAAGGCATATGCATCGTGGAGATTACTTAAATGTCGAAGAATTTAATAACTATTATTCTAAAACCAACAGATAGCCTTAACTAATATTAACTACGAAAGTAATGGTCAGAGTAATTGCAAGTTAATAAACAAGCTTCTAGGAACACAAGTCAATTAGTCTTTTGTAAATCCATTGGGCAAAATGATACAATGAAGTTTCAAAATTTGTGTGGCATCATATGTGAAATTTATACAGAATCTTATTTACGGATGTCTTTAGTAGAAGATAAATTTTTAAGAAAAGACTAAAATGGATACATCGAACTGACATTTATATTCAAAACTACAACTTCATTACCATCACAGTGTACTGTATTTAGGGTAGGCACCGATATTTCAGTCACTATATTAGGTAGTGTTAAAAATAGCGTTTAATAATTTTACTTATAAAAAAGGTTCAAATTGCATAAAAATCCTAATTGTGGTAAAAATTTGTTATTTTCTATGGATAACATCTAATTTAGTATCTCAAAGATACAATTTTACTATTCAAGCTAAAATAAATTGGCAGTATTCTCTATCGAGCTTTTTGAATGCTTACACCTGATATTATAATTTAAAGGAACACACTTGAAACTTCGAAAATCGTTCAAAATATCGATTTTTTTTTATTGCTTAATAATACTCTCTGATCCTTTAGCTTTCAAAAGATACCAAGATATTGTCAATATTCGAAATATTTCTCGAGTTATAATTATTTTTCTTGAGGTGCTTTCATTAAAAACTCTAGTTACGATGTTTTCAAAATTCATTTCATGAAGAATGATATTTTTCCACTATGTTGCTTCATTCAAACAATCATAACTCAACAAGAAATGAACCAAATAAAGTTATTTATATATCAAAATAATCTGTATGAAATAGCGGATGTTTTGTGTCTCAATCAAAGTTATATTTATGCAAATAAATTTTTTATAACTGTTTAAAAGTTAAAATTACAGAAAAAATCTCGCTTTTTCTATTTATCGTTGATGGAAATTTTTTTTACAAAAAACTATACATTTTTATAACTTGTTTGAGGCAGACAACATGAAGACTAATATTAGGCATAATTTCCAACTACAATTGTGTGTCTGTATAAATTAGAATTTAAGATATAATGTTTCAAAAAATAGGCTAATTAGCTCATTAAATATTATTTTATTAATTAATAATTAGTGTAATATGGTTTTTTCTCACTGAAATGAGTTTAAATGTATATTAATAACCTACTGTGAAAAAACTGGATTTTTAAAGTTGAAATTTTAAAAAAAAATTTCAAGTGTGTAAGTTCACTAAAACGTATAAACGAAATAGTTGCTCCTGTGTCTTATGTGAATAAATATTATCAGTTGGAACATATTTAAAACCTGCTGCATTTTCAAGCAGTAATTTTACTTTCATGAAATTTAAATATCTCCCCTTCTCTGAAATGTATATATTCTATTAATTTTTTTAATGTATTTTTAATAGGCATATACACACTGACATAAATCCAGCAGAAGTTTCTTCCGAACTTATAGAAATGAGAGAAAGGAGACCGATTCCGATATTTATTAGAATTTTGAGACAATTTATAAAATTTATCATATTTTCTTTGTGTAAGTTTCCTATATGAGAAGCGGACTCAGATTCTTTGCATATTATACGCGATATCACAGAATTATTTTCTTTCATTTTTCTCCAGTTGTTTTATTTCTTGCTTTCAATTTCTTTGCTTTTTACATTCGAAATAACTATTAGTAGCACATTTATATATCATTCATTTCTTATTTAAAAACACACTCGAATCAAAATTGCCTTACCATTTTATTTTATTCTTGAATAAAGAATTGATTAAAAAACACTGCCATTAGTATACTTTCCGATAATATTACCGTTTATCAGGCTATCTTTGTGTAAGCATCCTATATGAGAAACAGATGTAAATTATCTGCACATTCCCCGCGAAATCGCGATAACTAGTTTCTTTTATTTCCCTCAAGAGGTTTTATTTCTTGTTTTCAATTTCTCTAAAGTCCTGGATTCACTTACTCGTCAGTAGCATTTATCTCATTCATTAGCTTATTTAAAAAAAACGCTGTAATCAAAATTGTATTTATGCTTTATTTTACTCTTGAATAAAAAATTAATTTATTTTTGTAAAATAAAATGTTACCAGTAGTAAACGTTCAAATCTGCGATATTTTTATGTTGCTATCAAGCTATTTAAGCGACGTTCGTGCCATATACTTGTTGCTTGAGATTAGTATAATCTCCAGGCATATACATTGGCGAGATTACATTAATGCCGAAGAATTGCATAACTATTATTCTAAAACCAACAGATAGCCTTAACTAACATTAACTAGGAAAGTAATGGTCAGAGTACTTGCAAGTTAATAAACCAACTTCTTTTAAGTTAACAACTAGTTAATGACTAGTTTCTTTCATTCTTTGCAGATGTTTTATTTCTTGGGTTCAATTTCTTTAAGTCTTGCTTCGAGACATACATTCATATACCATTCATTTCTTATTTTGCAAAACATTCGATTCAAAATTGCAGTTCGGTGTTATTTTAATCTTGAATAAATAATTGATTGTTAGTAAAATAAAATGGTACCAATAGTATAATTTCGAATCTTCGACTACTTAAGCCACGTTCATGCCATACACTTGTTGCTTGGAGATTAGTATAATCTCCAGGAATATGCATCGTGGAGATTACACTAATGCTGAAGAATAGCATAACTATTATTCTAAAACCAACAGTTAGCTTTAACTAATATTGACTACGAAAGTAATGGACAGAGTAATTGCAAGTTAATAAACAAGCTTCTAGGAACACAAAACAGCACACAAAAAAAGGGAAGAAGCGCTTTGTGGCTGAAGCCTCCCGTCCTCAGAATGGATGATCACAACCGGGATATTTATTTGCGTCTGGCGTTTTCCCTTTTTAGCCCCGGAACCCCCTTTGCTACTTTTCTCGAGCCCAATTGTCACGCTGTTTTCTACGGGGCCCACAAATCTCCATTACGCTTTTGTTGATCCGTGCCAGTACCGCCACTGACGTAATGATGATCAATGGTTCCGGCTAATAGCAGGGATCAGTGGAGCGGCCACCACAGAAACGATCCAGGAATAACGAAAGTCGTTTGTAATGGAACGCCACTGCTGGGAAACGGTTGTAAATTTAGAATAATTTGGACAGGAAAGAGCGGGGAGAATTGCAATGCACACAACACTCTTGGGATCGACGATTTAAGCGGGAGGATTACTCGGCAATGTTCACCAGGTGCACACTGGGATGAGCATTCCGAATGCTGTTTTGTGCATAAAGGGTAATGTTGCCATATTTCAAAGCTCCTTCTGTGCTTTGGTGACATCTTTTATTTTGTTAGCTTTTTGTTGAATGCTAGGAAAGAAGCGGATAGCTTAACAATGTTCCACTGATATGCAGTAGTAGCCAAAGGAAGCACATTACAAAGTTTTTTTAATTTAAATATTGCATTATAAGCTTAAATAGAGCATATAACACTATCGTGGAAAAGATAATCTTTAATCGACTTGGAATAGAAACATTTGATTGCATCATCATCTTTGCCTTGTACATTAGATTGCTTGAATGGTAAAGTCAAGAATATCTTACCCTGCAAATGATGTGTTGTTCTGTAACAGATGATATAATAAAATGTCATAAATTGATGGCATCTTTTATATTGTTAGCTTTTTGTTGAATTCTGGAAAAGAAACGGAAAACTTAACAAAGTTTCACTGCTATACAATAGTAGCCAATGGAAACACGTTACTAAATTTCTTTTTAATATAGATATTGCATTATAAATTTTAATTGAGCATATAAAACTATCATGGAAAAGACAATTTTATCTACTGCGAAATATAAATATATGATTGGATCATCACCTTTTTCTGAAACGTCATCGCTTATTGGTTAATTATATTAATCTCGTACATAAAATTTGATAAACTCTAGAATGGTGCATATTAATTTGAAACTGTTGGACACTGGATTTCTTAAATGATATAGTCAATAATATCTTGCCAACAGCTTGTTGTTTTGTAGCAGACAGTGGAGTAAAATTTAATTAATTGGCTACTTCTTTACATTTTGTAAATTTTTTTGTTAATTCTGGGAAAGAAACAAAATTTAAAAAAGTTTTACTGATACACAATAGTAGCCTATAAAGCAAATTATTAAGATTTTTTTTATTTAAATATTGTAACATAAATTTTAATTGGTTGGAAAATACTGCTGTGGACAAATTAATTTCCATCGACTTGGAGTAGAAACATATGACACTGTAACAAATATATTATATCATTATATTTGCTACAGTGTCATCGTTTATTTCATAACTATCTCAATCTCATACAGAAAATTTGATAAATTTTATGATGTATAGTAATTGGACACTGATATACATTGGATTGTTTGAATAATATGGTTAGGAATATCTTATTTTGCAAACAGTTTATTGCTCTGTAGCAAATATTGGTGTAATACGAAAGCAGTACTTAGAGAATATAAATGAATAGTCATTTATATTTTTCAGGCACTCATCATTTTCGCATGAAACAAAGGAAATGAAGAAAATAAAGAACCCGCAAACCCAAATAAATGTCCAAATTGTTTCGAAGTTTTATACTACATAAAAATAAAAGATAAGTTCTCTTCTTAAAATAAATAAAAAAATTATATTATATTACTAATATTATCTTTCATCTTTCATACTCAAAACAGCAGCATTATTATGAACAATTTATTTCCAAACGAGACTTACGATCATAATTACTTTCGTTTCAAAATTCTCTAAGAAAGGGTATTATAAATTTAGTATTAAGTTTCATTTTTAAAAAAATATTTAAATTCTTACAATTCTCATATTCTATCAGAAATTTCTCCTTCTCTAAAATCTGAATGTACTTTACAAACTTAAAAAAATGAACGTTTAGTCTCAAAAGGAATTTTCAAAATGCAGCGAGACTTCATAAAGTTTCTAAAGCTTGAAGAAGTTACTGAAATTAAAATTTCTCAAGTATGAGCGCTTTAAATATTCTTATTTTCTTATTACTGCAAATCCAGAAAATTTAAAAGATACAGAAGCGTTTACAAATCATGTGAAATTCAGAATATTTTCTTTTATTTTTATATACCTAAAGTCATTATCATCAAATATTTCTATCGTTTATATTGCCCCTTTACATAACTCTGTATCCAGAATTTAAGATAGTAAAATATCATGCTTAAATTCCTTTTATATAAAAAAATTTCCACTGAAAAATT
Organism: Argiope bruennichi; assembly: GCF_947563725.1. Classification (NCBI taxonomy): domain Eukaryota; kingdom Metazoa; phylum Arthropoda; class Arachnida; order Araneae; family Araneidae; genus Argiope; species Argiope bruennichi. Next base: position 123,721,207 of record NC_079158.1, read on the forward strand.
TTAAATTTTTTAGATTTAAACGAGCAATTCTTGTATTTATAAAAAATTATTTCTTGTATCTCGGAAACGGCTATAATGATTTTGGATGAAATTTTATATTGTGACACTTATATAAAATATTTTATAAGTGTCTTTCCTGAAAAAAAAATTAATTTATTATGTAATTAACGTAATTTATTTTATAAAAATTTCCAAATTTAATTCGATGTGTTTATTTAAAATATCATATACTAAACTAATTAAATGAAATTTGCAATGATAACTGATTTAAACTTTTCATAGCGGTATTTAATATGAAGTTCGATTATAACAAATATTTTTATTTTTAAATGCATCAGATTTGCAAAAATTACATCTTCGTAAAGGAAAGCTTCAAATATTATTATGTACATTCTTGGCACACCTTTCTTTACATTCAGCATCTCATTCCAGTCTAACACCTCCCCATTCAATTTCCCATCTGAATGATCAACATTGAGAAACAAAGTTTGAACTGTGGCGTAAATTTTTCTAATTAGAAGCCACTTCCTTTTGACGATTTCATCCTGTCGACCTCTCACCCCCTCCGATCAAATCCTGAAGACGACTGTCTCTTCGACAAACACCGTTCGAATATTCCTAGGACTCCATGAAGCAATCCCACAGCTGCTCCCTTAATACCCCCCAGTCATCATTACGCCCCTGCGCCTCATGGTCAGGAGAGATAAGTTCTCACAGGGCGCTCCCTATTATGTGAGGGTCCCCTGGCAGCTATCACCCATGGCACATGCAAGATAAGACAAGCGTTAACTTGTTGCTTGCTAAAGACTCCACTATTTATTCAGGGGCGGCTTTTGTGGAAAAGCTTGTCGTGCGGGCTTGGATGGGATTATAAAGGTTTGCTGTTGTGGAAGGAGGGTTCATGAGGGCTTAGGCTTCGGCCCGTACGGAGGTAAACAGAAGGATTCCGAGCGGCTGTCATTTGTTCGTCTTAAAGCTAATGATTAGAGGTGGACATTTTGTTGGTTCTCATGGGTTTTGTTGTTCTTCGAGCAATACTAAGGAAGAAACATCATCATTTATTTTCTGATTTAATCCTACTAATAATTTTTTCATAGTACTGAGTTAAAATTCAAAAAGAAAATACAAATTTTGCTCTTACAAATTTTTATTATTTAAGTAAAACTTTGCTTCAATGTATTACAATAAATGGAGCTTTACATCTAATTAGGGAGGTTTCCTAATCAATAATTTTCTCTGTGACATCTATTATATGGGTGAGTAAATAATAATAAAGAAATATTTTTAATTATTTTTAGCTTTAAGATTTACTATATTATATTTTTCATGGCCAATAAGCTAATGATTAGAGTTGGGCATTTTGTTGATTCTCACGAACGTTGTTATTCTTCAAGCAAATACTGTTAGGTTAGGTTAGTTTATATTAACATCCTGTTTTAAAACAACACTAAAGCTATTTTGGGACGGACATCGTAATTTTGAACCACAGTCAAATGATGAGGACGAAACCTGAGCTGACACCCCCTCTCCATACTTCCACACCACACCACACCAGACCCGATTACACGACGATTCTTCGGGGGAATCGCCCCTCAAACCTGAAGCCTAGACCTTACCATCAGTCCATCGCAGCTCCACAAGTACTAATAAAGAAACATTATTGATTTTCTACTCTAAGGTTTTGCCATTATTTTTCATTGTCTAATCTTTATTTTCAACAAAAAAAAAATTCAATTTTTAATTTTACAAATTTCTATTATTTAAAAGAATTTCTTTCGATATATCACTATAAGTGAACCTTACATTTGATTAGGGAAATAATGAATGTTCTCTAATTCTTTGTGACAGTTTTTATATGGCCGAATAAATACTAATTAAGAAACGTATTTACTTATTTTCTATTTTAAAATTCATTATATTATCCATGGACTTATATTAGTTGTAAATACGAATCACCATCTTCTGTTGTTGTTACTCGTGGCACTTTACAAGCCCGTTGTCAGATTTGTAAGTGATTTAAGCCGAGTGAGCGTCTCTTGTTTTTTCAGTAGCGCTAACTAGGGCCAAGAGTACGATTTAGCTGCTTCATCATCACATTCGTCACATTTTTACAGGTGGCACATTCACACATCTCACAGACAGAATACAGAAGAAGAACCACAATGCCCGAACCGAGACGCGGGAACCCAGATCAAGGGTCAGGAGCACTATCCCTATGCCAGGCCTCCAGACAACATCTTCTTACACTACTTTAATGTTTACCGTTATTTTTCATTGTCTTATGTTAATAAACAAAAAGGAAATTCAATTTTTGCTTTTACAAATTTTTATTATTTAAATAAAACGTTATTTCCATACATCATAATAAGTGAGACTTTACATCTAATTAAGAAGGCTTTCTAATCATGAATGTTCTTTAATTTTTTGGTAAAATCTTTGAAATGCTCAAAAAAGTACTAAAAAAATAACATCTTTAATTACTTTCTACTTTAATATTTATTATATTATCCATGAAAATGTGTAAGCGGTAAATATGAATCAACATAATCTTAGATAACTTTTTAATATTCTGCAAAAAAAAGTTCCATTTAGATAGATCAAGTAAAGTGGTTCTAAAAATTAAAACACGGTAGCTACTAAATAACAATTGTAGTATTATTTTAAGCAGCAATTTTTCCATATTCGCCATAATTGTGATTTCTACGTACATACAAGATACATACAAGTAGACAAACTAGTATTCGAATTTCACTAAATTTCTTTTTGAAATATTTCATTTGATCCTCATATTCTAGATAAATTCGACAAATAATAAAGTAATATCCTGCCGCCTGTTTTATAATGGATTTTTGAACTTTGTAAAAAAAGAGGCATAAAGCTAAAATTATATAGAAAATATATCAAAAGGTCACAACAAAATTCACATAGTAAATAAAAGGACAATTTGCCAATTTTTACAATACTTCAAAACATTCTTTTCGTCGCAATAATCTCAAAACAGCCAGATATAAGATAGAAACTATACATTAATCAGCGTCTGTTTAAAGGAATTTCGGGAATTCCATCGTAGACCAACCACCTCGGAAGCAATCACTTCCCCTGAGAATTACCTGATTCGAAGATCAGTTCTAGAACTAAATTATCAGGACAATACGTGACTGTCTAAAAGACCCTGAACTTTGAGGGATTTCCAGATATTTTTTGCGGTATTTTCAAGAAGATAAATTTTTACTTTCAATTCAGTTAGAAAGGTCATGGTCTCGGAAAAATTTTTCTAGGTTAGATTAAATGTGGTTTAAATTTCAGAATTTAAAATATTTTCCAACTTTGATTTCATTTCTACCGTGTTTAAATTCGCTTGCAGATCAATATGGGAATAAATAAGGCAACATTTCTTTTTCCATTTCGGTGATTGAACCACAATCCGGTATCCAAAAAAGCCATCAGAAAACTTAATTTTTTATTTACTCCTATATTAAACTCAATCTTTTAAATATGCCTGTAAAATTTTAGAATTATATCTCTATTTTTTATTACGTTATTGAAGAATTTTCGATGTATTATAAGAGAATAGCAATGTTGCTACGACAATTTTTCAAATTGTCTGTTAGAATAGTGCCCGATAAAAAAAATAATTATTATATTTTCTACCGCTCTCAAATGTATGGTTAAACTGAAAGAAACTAGTTACTTAGTTTTGTTTACGTGCAATTTTCCGTCTAAAAAAAGAATGTTTTAAATTAAAGGTTTTTCCTAGTGTTCATTTTTTTCGTTTGCAATTTTCGATACACTGAAGCTTTTAAAATAATTAAAATACTGGTGGTTTCTATTCTTATGGATACATTTATGTAAGTTTGTTGTAGAAATATGCATTTTATAAACTCTGAGGTATGTATTTTTTTTACTTCTTATGATTAAGATTTGTAAAATATTGAATGCAAAATATTCATTCAAAAATATTCTTTGAGATTTTTTTTTATATATTCATTACATAAGCATAATAATTTATTCGTATAAATTTTTGCATAATTTTTTTTATCTTAAACAATTTAGGTTAATTAATAATTTGTAAAACTTACAAACAAATGTGATGATTTTATATCATGGCATCGATAAATGAAAACTTAAAATTAATTTTTGTCCATTTGGCTTTTTTCCTTATATATTGTTTCTCAAAAACCTAAGATTTTTTTTAAAATGAAGCTGAAAATGTTTTCGAATGTTTTGAAATATATATTTTATGAAACTTGCTATGGAATTAGCTTTAAGATGGGTAGTAATTTTTTAAAGGTTTCAAAGTCAAAATTTATCCATTTTTCCGAATTTTGCGTGTGTGTTTCAAATTAAAAATATAAAATTAAAATATCATTAGCAGGGGAGTATCCATAGCAAGTTTTATTTGGTAAACTAATAGCAACTTGGAAAGAAATTATAGAAATATAAGTATATTTAAAATATTCTTGAAGTTTAAGAAAAGTTAAAAATTATTCGAAAAATTTAAATGTTACAAAAACTCAATATTTATGAAATATTGAAATAGTTCAATATTTTTCGTGAGAGACAGTTATAAAATATTATTATACGTAAAATATAATTTAAACTTATAATTTCAAACATTAAAATTTTTAAAAAATGTTTAAATGGAACTGTGGCTACTTTAGGAAATTTTGCATCGTATTATTTATATTGCGCTAAATTAGGCTTCATAATTTTATTACTTTTTATGCTTGAAATCGCATTTAAGTTAAATTTCCTTACATATGAGATGCTGGCACATTCTTTGAAATTATCCTTAATTAATTCTTTATTATCATGTGAGAACATGATGCTGTTTTGGTTAGTTGGTTTTGAAGCTCGAAATCGCGTGGGCAATGAATAAAGAATAAATGGCAATTTTCATCATCATCATCATCTTTTAATCGCATATATTTTTTACCTGCTTTTACCAGTATTGCAATTTTATTATGTATGCTTCTTTGAAAGTAGATGCGTTTTTAAAAAGTTTACCTGCTTTTACCAGTATTGTTTTATTATTACGTATGCTTGCTTCTTTGACAGCAGATGCGTTTTTAAAAAGGTTGACGTAGAACTATGACATCATAGCTTTTATTTCATCTGAAAATCGCCCGAGCTCCAAAGCTTCATTTGCCAGCTAGAAAAATTGAAAATGAAAGTTTAAAAAATTATCAGAGAGAGAGAAAGAGACCGATAGAGAAGTCTCGTGATTGTTTCAAACTGGTTTATACTGGTGAGTGACTTCTTTATTTTTATTTATCTAATATATAAAAATCTCGTGTCACGTTGTTTGTGTTCGTTCTCCTCCAAAACGGTTATACCGATTTTTACAAAATTTGTTATGTGTATTTGGTAGGTATGAGAATAGGTCGTAAAGTATATTTCATAACGCTAGGTAATTAGGGTGTCCCTATCCCGCCATTCCACGTTCAACGTACGCTGGTGAGATCAACGCTTGCTTGAAATCATCGCCACTATGGCCTAATGTTGAAAAAGTCCAGCTAAAAATAAACATGCGCGTCCAAATGCTACAATATCCATCTGCTGACACATTCTCGGACCAATTGTTAGATATCGGCGATGGAAAAATTGCTGTCTATAAAATTACTGGATGCATTAAATTGACCTCTAATTTCTGCACTATAGTTGATTCGCAAAATGCTCTCATTGACCGCATTTTTCCCGATGTACTCACATAATATATAAATCATGCGTAGGTGGCAGAATGAGCCATTTTGGCAGCAAAAAATGTGGACATCGACGATTTAAACTTTAAGATACAGCAGTCATTACCAGACGATTTGGTATCATACAAATCGATCGATACAGTTTGCGATGCTAACGAAGCTGTAAATTATCCAACAGAGTTTTTGAACTCACTAGATTTGCTAGACATGTCACCACATCTTCTATAACTGAAAGTTGGAACTCTGGTTATTTTATTTCGGCTGTGCAATGGCACCCGATTGGTCATTAAAAAATTGATCAAAAGCGTTATCGAAGCCGCCATTTTGAATGGCAAATTCCGCGCCGAAAATGTTTTGCTGTCTCGAATTCCAATGATTCTCACAGATGTGCCAAATGAATTCAAAGCGTTCAATTTCCGATTAGATTGGCATTCGCAATGACAATCAATGTCGCAAATCCGAACGATGTCTGTTTACGGCTTAGATTAGGACACACCATGTTTTTTACTCGGACAATTATACGTGGCATGTTCTCTCGTGGGCAAAACTTATTTGTGTTGTCTAAAGACGAACTGATAGATAATATCGTACACTCAATTGCTCTTTGAAATGAATTTTGATTTTTTGTATTTCATTTTTATACTTTAGGATAAAACAATATATTACTTTTTTCACTTTACATTTAACTTTTAAGAGATCAAACAGTGTATACATATGTTCGTTACGTTAATGAAATACATTGTACAGAGAAATTGAGTGGTTGGTGTTCTTTTGTTTTTATCGGCGATCATCGTCTAAAGCGCTCCATTCCTCCTTCTGTCATAGATTCCATCCCCACACACTTACAATATATTCGTTATTTTTTAATTAACAACCAAAATATTCACTAGAAATAATTTATATGGCAGAACAACGTTTGCAGGGTCAGTTAGTATAATATGTAAATTAGCATCGATACATTATCACTCAGGTTATTTAAATGTATAATAACTTATTTCAGTATTATTTTATTGTTTAGGATATTATTTCTGCTAATTTACATATTATATTCAAATTCTGACAGGCTATTTAGTGGTACATCTGGAAAAGTAATTTAACGGCATCATAAAAATAAAATGCTATTAAGTATATCATATAATAATTAGTACAGTCTATATTAATCTGGAAGTTAAATTAAAATCTAGCGAAGCAACTCAAGAGAAATTTATCAAAATTGTTAACATTTTTACAGGAAATTTTAGCTAACCATCTCCCAATTAAGTTTAGAATGATGTATAAGGAAATGCATTCAGATTGGCAAACATCACGCAAACGGAATCTCCAATAATGGAGATTGCCGATGCGATGAATAGAACGGAATTGGTTTGTGAAGTTGTAACTGCTTAGATGATTTCGTAATCTAGACGATAATGATGTCATTATGACGTGGGTGAGATGATACAGGCTGCCAGTGTGAGTTTTAGTCCAGCATTTAATCTTATTAGGTAATGGTTAAGTCATTCCCCTTTTCAATCGGGTGAATGAACTCGTGGAACTGAGACTTACTTTTTCAAGAAATAAGCGGTCAAACTTAAATAAGAAAAAAAAAGATTCTTATATGATTCATTTTTAATGCAAGGTAATAAATTTGAGAAGAATTTACAAAGAAATTATATTAATATCGAAAATACCGCAGTCTAATGAAGAAATGCTATTATTAAAAGGGAGATACTTTTATGAAAACTGTTAATATAGATGAAATGGAGATTTTAACATCCATTCATCTTGAAATAGGAAAAGGGTAGATGCTTTAGGATTAATTTTACTCCTTTGCTTTGTTATAATTAGAAAATTAAAACAAATCAAAATTTTATTATAATCTGAAATTTACCATTCTTGTAGTGAATTGTTATCTTACAAAATGTTTATCTAATATATAAAAATACATTTTTGTTTGTTCGTATTTTATGCATTGCCGTACCGTTCATCCGATTAAAATTTTAACAACTTATTGCTGGCACTTGCGCGAAGGTTATAGGCATAGTGCAGTTATCAGACATAGTATACATACAGACATAAGCATGTGTTTAAACATCATCACATTTTAATATTATTATTACCTACTATCAAAAAGAGATTTTATCATATTCTTAATGAAACTTTTCAGTCTTCTAAAGTAATAATTTCGAGGCAGTCGATCATGAATTCAAACAAAAAAAAAAGACGAATGCATTGTTTTCCCATGAGGCTCTAAAAGTTTTTAAAATGATAAAGATTTGAAATCTCATTATAATTAATATTACACCTTATAAAAAATTGTATTTTCTGTTTTTAACATTTTGATAATAAGTAGAACGTGTAGTTTGATTTAAATTATTTTGAGATAATTACGCAACATACGGAAATAATAATTTACTATAATACCCGTTTCTGAATTTAACCCAGCATGGGTAGGCCTAAAATAATATTTGTGTGAGTCAATAATGTCACAAAGTTGTTTGTTAGGTGCTGCTAGAGGGCGCGAGTGATACTGTTCTTAGGAATTGCTTCTGCTCTTTCAGGTTTACTTTATGTAGTCTGAAATAAAATACATATTTATTAAATTACGAATGCGTGGTTTTAGAGATACAATGAATCAGCCTTTTATCTATTTAATCATGATTACAATTTACATAAATTTGCGTTTGTAAAAGATTAATGTTCGATTCCTTACAAAGACGGCTATGCTGCAATTTTTCTAGAAGCACAGCATACATGCTACACATATCAATCCGTACTGCTCTTTTATAAAATTTCTGCTTTAAACAGCTGGAATTAAAGTTCTTTCTTTTATCATTCAGAAGGTAAAAGTAATCATACGATATTTATTTACATTTATATATATATATATATATATATATATATATATATATATATATATATCAACTAATCGGCATTGCATAATATTTATATGTAACGTATGAGGAATTAATATTTGTTTTTCGTTTCTTTAATTACATGTATTGAAAGTTGATATTTACTTGGATTCATTTTCTCAAAAAGAGATGTGTCGTTTCAATAGTATTTAGCCTTATAAACAGGTATAAATGTAAATCTTGCATTATCTTTTATTCAAAAAAAAAAATAATTCTAATTATAACATATATGCTGTTATTGTCATATATTTTAAGAGCTCGTATTTTTTTTATTTCTGTTTAAAATTAAGTTTTAACTCCGTATTCGTTTACATTGGTATTGATTTTGTTAAAATAAGCGATGGGATACTTAGTTGATGTACTTGTACTCGCGTTTCAAAACATGATTTATTTTTTCTGTTCTATATCTATTTTAAATGGCCAAGATAATAAATTTCCTTATGGATGTTAAATGATTGAAATAAACTAAGTTTATACACAAAAAAATTTCGAGTTACCGATATATATTCGAAAACCCACATATGTGTACATATTGTTTTCAAATTTTTATATCCCGTGTTAAAAAAAACCCAGCTTTCATACATACATAAAAGGTAATTCAAATTCTAATAATAAAACAAAACATACTACATTGGAATGAAGTTTTTTTAAATTTAGATTTGAGATTTTGAGTTTCGTAAATATTATCAAAAAGAAAAGTTAAATTCGAAAATTTCTAACAAGATCTAGAACTTATATCCTAATTTTGAAATACACCTTTCGTGAGTAACCCAACATTTATGATTCCACAATGTAAAAAAAATGTAACATTGTTCTCCCTAAAAAATTAAATACCATATATTATCTCGAAACGCTTCAATTTTCTATTACAGAACATTCCTGAGTATCCGGCCTAATGTGACGGAAGGGCAGACCGGATAACAAAAAAGCAGGATAGACCGAAGTTCTATGAACTCGTTTCTTTGCCCACCAATAACAGACAAAGTTTTTATACCAAACATATTACATAATACGCATTTTATCATTTCTTATTGAGTGTTAGTCTCCATTTATCTCAAGCCAAGTAGAACGTGAACGTGGCCACGGTCCGGTGAATCATAGAAGCAGTTGCCGGTAACGTGTCGAGTTAAAACAGAAGACTCTGTACTGGTTGTTTATATATGTTTATAAAGGGCTCTGCACACTTCAAGAATTTATTAAAGAAAAAGTAAGTTAAAAGATATAAACTGTTCACATTTTAATATGAATTTTTTAATTCCCAACTTAAATGTAAGAAACTAAACAAAACAGTAATGTAAATAGTAGGACTAATTCTTAAGAAAATTGGCTCAAACTGATTTTATTTTTCACTGATAAATGATTACACAGATATGAAAAGGTAATCCTCAGATAAGAGTCAAAACTTACATCTTTTAGTTTTTGAAAATGTCCTTAATAGATGATTGCTTCTTCAACGCCTTGCCTTCCTCATTTAATTACGGTAAGGCCGGATGGTACGGAGGCCAGATAGTCGTGAATCGGATACTCGAGAGTCTACTGTACTAGTATATAACGACGAAATGAATTGGGTGAGATAATATCTATGCCTTAAGAATTATTTAAAATACGTAAATTCATAAAAAGAATTATAATAAAATTTTGGAACAATAATTAATAAATTTTAATATTCTAAATATTCTTTATTATTCTGCGTATTAATAAATTTTAATATCATTATTTAAGTCAATAGATGCAAGACTGTTAATCATTATTACAAAGATAAAGAATCAAAACTTTCATTTCTAACTCACTATTTAATGCTTGGCATTTAAAAGCAGACATATATTCGAAATAACTTTTAAAATGCTTTCAGCAAATCACAAAAGATTCATCTATGCAACAAAACATCATTCTCAATTCGTTCGAAAGAAGCTTTCTATACATTCTATCTCCCGACCATTTGCTTAATACTTTCAAGAGGAAAAAAATGGAAGGTCTTAAAAATAGAAAAGAAAGAAAAGGACGAAAAAAAAAAAAGCAATTCCTTATCGCAGGACAGTTTATCAAAGAGTCGGGCTTAAACGGGACATGATTCAGCCGAGCGTTAGGATCGAAAGTTCAACTGGTGGGATTGGAAGTGTCAGTAAACGCAATGAGAGACAGAGCTGTCCTTAATCTTTCTTGTCTGGACATGTTGCCTTCGGAGCAGAGCTGTCGCCAAGGGACAGTGAGCTGAGTCCGATTCTTTGTGTTTGAGGCATTGACATCTGATGTCGATTCTGCTCAGTCATGGATGCAGTTTAAAGACACGCTGTCATCGAAGAAATGGTTTGGTGGTTAGTTTTCAATAATCCGAAAATTTCTTAGAAGAAGGCGTATAATTTTGAACTTTTTCTGAGTTTTGAAATGATTGGGGCGTAGTTAATAAAATATATATAAGTAAAATTTGATTGAATTATTTTATTAGAATTAAAAACTTGAATGTAATATGATATTTTTAAAAAATTGTTATCGGTATGGAATTATTATTTTATTCCATTTCCTCCGGGTTTTCCTTTTCTTTCTTTCATAGTCAATTTTTATCAAAATTTTCTACACGGTTGTTGCGACATGTTACAAGAACTTAGGCTTAATTATTTTTTTATATCAATACAATATTTTTTTTTTCGAAAAACATTTACAAATATATATAAAGGTAGCGATTTTAAAAAGCTTTCCACATTCTCATGACTAATTATGAATTGATTTCTTTTAATCTTTTCACGAATTTTTTTCTTAATCACTTTTATGAATTAAATCAATCTTTCTAAAATTGAAAGCTACTTGGATGATAAATTGTATAGTACACAGAACATTAATTTTAATGAGTAATGTTAAGATAAATACAGATTTCAAAAGTAGTCAATTAATTCTTTTAATTTAAAAAAAACCAAGAAGTCATTCATTCATTTTATTAGAAGTAAGGAAATATTTCATTAAATTATGCCTTTTTAAAATGCATAAATAAACAAATTATGAATGCATTTAATTTCGTATCACAATTTAAAATAAATAATTCAGATATAAGCCACCAATTAAGAGGTTAATTAGTCTATTTTCAAAATTACACATATTATAACATTCCCCGTTTCCCAGTACTGATAAGACATTTACAGCCAGCTGTGTCATCGCTGTTACTTACTAAACTCCTCGAGATAGTCAGATAGTCGATCGTTTCACCTGTAGGGTCTCGCATCTGTTCATTAGCAACTACAATGAAAGACCACATGTGGAATTCCTCGTCCAAGAGATATTGATAGTACTTTCAAAGAGAAAGGGGTGTCCAAACATCTGGATGCTAGATGGTTCTCTTTGTGAAAGGACCTTCCCACGACCCACTGACGCCACTGAGAGAGCATATTGCTGAACCCCGATGGGCAGAAAGAGAGCTCAAATGGCCAATGTAAATTAAAAGATGGAGATTGTCGCCGAAATAAAATGCGGATATATATTTTTTAGGGGAGAGAAGAAACGAATTACAGGAGACTGTTGGACTACGCCCACGAGTTCGGAGTCTGTGAACCAACTAAGTTTCAAGAAACCCTTCGACTTTGACTGTTATATCTCCTACTACAGGTGTAAATAACTATTTATTTAACCAAGATTAGAACAAGTTGTTATTTTGCATATATAGGGCTGTAAAATAAAGAATTGTCTGGAAATTCTGCTTCGTTATTTGATCAGTCTAGATCAGTACATTACAATATTGTATTTAAGGCAATTTCTTAAAGCACATAAAAGAATCGATATTGATAATTTATTTTTGAAAATATATTATTGTCGTAAATGCGGAAGAATATAAAAAATTATACAAACTAATATGCGTGATAATTAGACATGAAAATGATAAACATAATATTTATTTGCACACTGATAACACAATATCTATAATAAATCAACGAACATCAACATTATATGAGAAAACCATTAATTATTGTATAATATACATAATAGTTGGTTTATGGCATAATATATAAGATACAATTAAATCACTAGATAGAAATCAGTAATATTAGTAATAGTAGTAAGAATAGAGTTTTTTTGGCGATAAGTGGAGGACATTCAATGACAGATACGTGATTAATTTTCATTTATTTAACCCTTTCTAGGGCCGTGGGAAGTATGCTTCCCACCAAATTTATCAATCTTTCCATGAAATTATGTAGGCTGGCATAAGTTCTGACAAATTTTTTTAGTAAGTCAGAAACTTAGATGCTTCAATTCTTTATCTCAGACAAAATGATGTGTCTTGAATTGTTACTTAATTATTAATAAACAAAATTAATTAATTAATCAAATTAAATTTATCTAATAAGCTAAATGAATCCCTTTTCTTATTCTAATTTCAAGCCTAAAAATATTTTAACATAATATGACTAGAAAAAAAATGGCTCTTTAAAGGGTTAAAGTACATATTATATTGCTAATGTCAAAGCTTCATGCTTTAATTCAAATTTCTATATTTGGTTAAATTAGACATAAGTTACCGATGTTATATTTTTACGTGAGGAAAATTAACTATGTACACAGAGTGCTTACAGTGCGAAACTTCGTTTTAATCCGAGAGTTTTTATTTTATATTTCATAATTTTAAAAATGAAGATTGACTGTTATAAATACTAAAATTGCCCAAAACTAAAGTACTGCAAAAAAAAAAGTTCAATTAGACAGTAAGAACGATACTCTATTCTTTTCAAGTTCTTTTTTTTTTAAGGTCTTTAAACAGTTTTTATTGTTTATTATGAATGTATAGGTCATTTGGTATTTCAATATAAAACATTGCTTATTTTTTTACAATTTACTTTTATTTAGTCTTTTATTTTGTATTATTTCTATTCGGGGAAATCCTTAATGGCAATCATTGTTATTCTTTTATTAGGCATAACATTTATTGACACAACCTTAAAGCCATGGTTAATATTTTTTTATTAGCCACAGAATCTTCAAATCGAATATATTTTAAATAGATAAATATTAAGCTTTATATAAATACATCCATAGATATGAAACGCTCAAGTAAGTACATACAGAAAAAGCTCTTATTACTTATGGTTGAATGGTAACAGTAAAGTGCAAACAAATCACTATACGAATGTTCCACACTTCTTCATTCAGGGTTTTTAGAGCTGCGCTTGATTCAAAGTATCCCTAATTAATGGAACAGCAAAATTGTTATTAGAAATATTTTGAGAAGGTTAGCATTGCGCTAAGTTAGAAAAAAATATTGAAGATTTGAAAATATTTGATAGAAATAGGCATCTAACAGAATCTTTAACAAGCGCTGAAACAGACTTACGTACAAAATCGATAATCATTATAATTTGATTATCTACATATATAAAACACTTACGTGGACGCAAAAATAGGCCGAGTTTGTTAATTGCCTTTTGGCAACTCTTGACACCGCCAAATGTGTATTTTTCCCATGGTAACGAAGTTAGGCTTAACATGTTTTCGACTGATTATTTCAAAAGATTCTGTTTATTTTCTTAGTGTTTGATGCAATTAAAATTAACATTGTTAATTAATCGGTCTTTCAGATTCATTCTGAAATACTTTTGAATTTAAATAAAGCAGAATTTCTTTTAATTTGTTTTTTGTAATTATCAACTTTTTATGCTGTTTCTATGGCGTAATTCCTAAATTTGAAAAATTGTGAAAAAAGCAGAATTTTTTAAATTTGTTTCTTTGGTGGATGTATATAATTATTTATATTAAAGGTTATTTGTGTTTACAAAGAACTTTGATGCAGATGAATTTTGCAATTGTACTTTTTGCTTTACATTTTTTTATTTCTTTCATTGTTTTATCATATTTTTGAATAAATTGAATCTCAATATATCTGTTACTAGACTAAAGTGGTTTAGTAGATGGCGAGCGAGCGAAGCGAGCTTGGATCGGAAGCGATCCGAGAGGAACTGCATTAGCAGTTTCTGGGTTTTGGTGAGCATAAGCGAACAGGGGGCGGAGACCCCTAGTTTTATATTATTTAAAAAAATATATATCAATAATCTGGACCCAAAGCTGGCCCAAGCTGGCACCAAAGGTAGCTAGTATGATATATTTTATATATGTCATTAAAAGATGTTTACATTCACTATTCAATTTGTACTTATAAAATAGAAATTTATTTCGCAGTTGCATTTTTATAATCTGTCAGAAGAAATGTTTGCACCTAAAAGAGAAATTTTTTTTAAAATATTATTATTTATATTTATCTAGAAAAAATAGTTTTACAATCTGTATCTTACACAATCTCTCTCTTTTATACTGAAAGGAAAAAAACAACCGAATAAAATATATAATTTAATTTCCTATTCCTAATAATGATTTTTTATTCTATTATATTTTATGAATATTATATTACATAACATGATATGCACTATTGAAATAATGAATAATATATTGTATAGCCAAGTAACAATCAAAATGGGAAGAATAACTCCCATATTCTAAGTTTAATTAGGTAAACATGATATTTCGCTAATTTTAAGCGATTGAAACATAAAGTAATTGAAAAATTCATTTGGATTTTATTATTAATTTAAGACCTACACTATACTAATTAATAAAGACTTAGTGAAGACGTATTTCCGCATTCTGTTGGTATTATTTTTTGTATAAATCCTGCAACATCATTTAATTGAAGTAGTATGCACTATACAATAGCTTTTAGGAATCTTACTTCATTATATTAAACATATATATCAATTAATTTATATTAGTTTATGAATTTGCTGATTTTGTAACTATTTCTAGTCATGTTTTTTTCTTTTGTCTTGAATTTTCATAGTTTTTTTTAATTTTATTATTATTTTTAAAGGCTTCACATTACTTTGTATCGCTGAAATATTACTGTGGGATCTTTATCAAGTATTTTAACCGAATCAAAGCAATAATAATTGTAGAAATATTTCGAATAGAATGAATCATTTTAACAGACTCATTTGACTATCATTAAAGTTTTCTCAAATCATACTTACGATCTGGTTTAAACACAAAACTCTTCTAGATACTCAGTTCTTGATTTTAATTTATGATTTTTAATGAATTCAAAATTCGCGATGACTGAAATGGGATTTCTGATAGTAGAAATCCTGCTGTGCTGTATACAAGGCAATTATAAGTGAATATCCCAATATTGCGAGGCTATTAAAATAAAATAAAAAATAAAAAACGAAAGTGAAATTTTGTTCCCCGGAGATTAAAATTTGAAAGTTTAAATTCGACATTGAAATAAACGTTCTTTCACCTCAAACAATGCGAATTATATCAGATGGTATATATAATTTTGGTGTTAATACTAAATTTTACTGTCAAGTTGCTGTAATTTCGGCATTATTTCGTTCACGTACTTCCAAATACATAATAAAATATAATGAAATTTGGCATATAATAACTTGTTGGGTGGCAGATGCTCGCTAAAATATTCTTTTCATATTTTTATTGCATTTATTATTAGGAAAAGATGAATTGAAATGTTGGAGTTTTCTCCAGTAGTCTTTAAAAAATATTATTGCATCGATTATCTTTTCAAAACTACTGAAACGCTGCTCTGAAGAAAAGAAAAAGAAGAAGAAGAAACTTAATTGGGTACATGAACATCTATCTTTGCATAAGTTTGTTCGGAGACATTCAAATATCGACCGTGGATTTCATGGCATGCAAGGAAGTTCCATGGAAAGATACTAAGCTGTCGTTTGAATCGTATTTAAAAGGTTGCATCTTGTAGCTACCGATAATCGCTGCATGACGATAATGTATTTCGTACGTCAATAATCGTCAATAAGGAGGCATGTACTTTTTCTTCAGTCAACACTTGTAATGCCTTAGGACTGCTAGGAGTTATGTCCATTTCTATCCGTAGCACCGTCCTCTTGATGACAAAATCAACCGCAGGATGGATGATTGACTGAGAAATAGTATGACACACAACTTCCAAATAGGTGGCAGAACATCTGCTGGACTTACAACAGCATAAGAAGATGCTATACTTCGACGTGTTAAAGAAACTTCCGAGTTGGAGAGCTGAGCCCTTTTGATACACAACCATACAAGCCAACATCTTGAGGATTTTCAGCGATGCCTTAACTTTTCTGAATGGTGGATTTCACAACATGAAGTAGAAAAGGCATTCATTTCAGTTATCTTATGCTCGGACAAAGCATTTTCCATCTATGCAAGGGTCTTCGATAGCTATAATTCGTCCAGGTTTGATCCTTATATAGTCTTACGATAGATATATAAGGTTCACTAGATGGTATATGTTTGGGCTGGTATTCTAGACAATCGATTGGACCACATCTGCTGCCTTCACATCATAAGATATTTATAGGCATTTCTGAGGGATTTATTAATCGATTTTCTAAAGGTCATTCCTTAGCAGCAATATTGGACCTATGGTTCCAGCATAAGGGATCTCCAGTGCATTTCAGATTTCTTATGCATGATTGGTTGGATATGGAATATTTAAGCCACAGAATTGTACTTAAGAATTTGGTTTTAGAGCTGTCATAATTACCAGATCAGAACGCTTTATTTTTCCCCATGAGAGGCATTTTCAGGAATTGTGTTATTGATACCAAATTACCGATGAAAATGACTTAATTACTCTTCTACATGACGTACGTACTTTTGTAGAAACCACTGACAGGTTACTGGGTGTGCAGTCAATCATTCCACTACTCCACATTTTGAACATCTTTCTATACATATATATGTAAATATGGATGTTCATGTTCTCAATAATTTTTTCCGTAATTTGGATATGACGTCATATTTGTTTCGAAAACTGTGTCAAAGAGGTTTATTTCTGTGGCCAGTTTTTGTGTACTCTAAACGAGGAATCTGGAAGTATTGAGGATATCCTAATTTATATTAGCTAATTTTACACCACATTACGATTCACAAAACTAATTTTACAGTGATGATATTTTTTTTATTGAAGTGTCAAGATTTTCATCAGTTTAATTACTTATCAAACTTTATTTTAAATAGAACTTTTGTCAATTCATCTGGTATAAGTTTCAAACCAATTTTCTCGCTTCATTAAATCGGTTAATATTATGATGAAAAACAACAACAACAACAATCGCTTTCATTGGAAATTAACTTCCTAGCAGAATTTTCTTTATTTTTATTAATGTGATGATATGTTAATGTTTTCAAGCTAATGATAGAATGATGTAATAATTTAAAAAAACAGAATTCTATAGACTACAGAATCAAGCAAAATGTGTCAAGACTGACGAATAAAACCTTAAATACCCCACTATGATGCTACAAATTAAATGTGTGAAAAAAGGTTTTTAATACAAACTATTTACCAGCAAGTAAAATAAAATTATTTGGATAATTTTAATACTCATTTTTACGGGATAAAAAAGAAACCACTTCTTTCATAATCAAGATCTATTTATATAGAATATACTGAAACATATATAGAAATCATACTCAAGTGGGTATTTTCCTTGCTAAGCCTGGATGTGGTATTAAATTAATCAGACAATTGCTCATTTTTTAGTCTTATCTACTTTATGTACTGGAAAAGTTGCTTTTTTTATTGACCATGTTGCCTTTAAGTTACATATGGAGTTGATTTGCAAAATATCTCCTCAGAGCTGAAAGCAATAAACAACATTTAGCATTGATATTTCTATTTACAAAACAAAGTTAGCCGAAACTTGCCTTCAACGTATTTTCAGACTTGCACTTTCAAAATTTAATTAATAAGCAATACAATAAGCAATGCATTCCTTCAAGATTACTGCGGTAATGATTTATTTAAAAAAGACTTTATCATCATCTATATGAACTGCATTAATTTCTTCTTTAAAAAATCACTTAAAATATTTATGCAAAAGGCCTTCATTCATACCCAATATGTTTAAATTTAGTATGATTTAATGGCTCCGTTCACTGTTTGATTTTTTTTTAAGAATCTAACAAAAACGAAGCCCTAGATTTAAGGTTGTCATAAATTACTTCAAACGATGCTGACTTAATTCGGTGTTGGTCATAAGAGAACAAAAGCCTCCATTGTGTCACTCCACTGCAGGATTAAACTTTGCAAGGAAATGTTGCTATTTTTTCTGTGCATCGTTCTTTTTCATGGAACCTTCTTGTTAGTTTTTTTTGATAAAGAAGAAATTTTATTTCCTTCCGAGTTGAGAAGAGAACTTTTTGTTTGATTTCAGCTCCAAGAGGCCCTGTTTCATTTGCGTTTTTATGCAGCCAAGTGCAACTGGAAGTCATGATTGCTTTGAAAACAAGTAGATCGTGAAGAAGGGGCTTAGAAGATGAGAAAAAGAAACCCCGTTTGCTTTTCAACAAGAAGTATTGAGACAAATTAGATGATTAAACACCGGAGACTCGCGCTAATTAGTGTTTGACTCCCTACTCATCCGGCATGGATTAAAATACGAGGGAGCGAATTTTAAATAACGGATTGTAAACCCAGAACACGGGGTTTTGCTAATTGGAAGATGAGAGATTTCAATTTTAACCTTTTAGCTAATTGATCTTTTGCTTCATTGGAAATAATCCGCGATTTAGAAATGGTTCTGCGTAATCGGTTTTTCCTGATTTTTAATATTTAGCAGAGTAGTACCAGCAGAAAGCTGGATATTGAAAATGCCTATTCCATCTTAGAAATAAAAGAAATCAAATTCTGTGCTTTAATTTAAAAGATTACAATACTGAAATGACAACAGATTAGCTCTTTCTCATACTATTTAAGTTAAAATATAAACTTACTTCGGTATTTTTGAAAAACTGCTCAAATTCATGTTTTACACCTTGTAAAATCAAAAGCAGCCTTCTACTTGGATTTTAACCAAATATTTTCGGTTGAGATATGCTATAGATTGTTTTATTTACAAATATTCATTATTAATATTATTATTGAAATGGAAAATTTAGGTTTTTTGCAGCAAAGGCTATATAATCTAATGCCAGAAAGTCAGAGTGAATAAATATCAAAAAACTTCAGTGAAAGAAGTGAAATTTGAAGAAAGCACTAATGAAAAACAATTTTTTGGATCAAAATATTAAGAGCCGAAATTTCTTGGTGAGCGAGCTTGCTTCAGAGGTGTGTTCTTTTAGTTAAATACTTAAATAGTTAATACTTAAATAATAACTAGAGCACGAAAATATGTTCAATGTCATTTTCTTGGTTACAGAGGAGACAGTCAATATGGTTATTAAATCCACATTTATTCAGTAGAGCTGTGGTGATGAACATCCGGGTAATTAGATGTGCAATGATTACATCATCTCTTCTATTTTTAAGCCACTTGGTAAAGGAAAGAATGGGTGGAATTTCTCCTAGAGCTTCTTGGTACTTGCTATTTCGATAAATTTGGTGCATATTTGAAGAGAGGATTTTTTATCATAAGAGATTAAACCTTCAACAGCAAACCATTCAAGGTATGGGTACAACTCAGTGAAAATTTTTAATTCACTTTTCTAAAATCTTAGATTATTTTCAGAATTCAACCTGTCTTTGAACAAATTTCTGCCAAAATCTAGCAACAAAGCAAAATTGTTTTCTAAAGCAAACTTAAATTTCTGTTTGGCAGATTGGAGTTTCATTTAAAAAATAAAATAAAATTTATAATTATATGCTCATTCGATTATATTCTAAGAATTACTTATTTGATTGCATTACTTCTTAAAGATTATTTAATGATTTTTTTTATTTGATTTATTTTCTTTTATCGTACATTTTAAAAATACTTAACACAAATCATATTTTGAGCATGCAAGCGAGAAAAATATGAAAGAAAGAATACACACTGGCGGAAAAAAAAATCCCAACACCAAGAAGGACTTGTGCAAGATAAACAAAATTTGGTAGGCATGTTTATGCATCTGAAAGATGACTAAGTGAAGTACTAGTAACGCCATACATAAGTGTGGTACTAGTAACGCCACTCAGAATTTACATATCAGGTTTGCTTTAAATGCGTGCTGTAAAGTTAGTGAGCGTTATTTATCTTTGAAATTTGACGTATTGAGTTGATGTTAGCCAAGAATGCCTTTAAGAAGACGAAAAAGACGAAGAAGACCTTATCAATAGCTCTCCGAGTGTGAACGAGGTCGTGTAATAGGGCTACGAGAAGGTGGATTTTCTTCCCGTGATATTGCAGAAAGACTTGCCGTGATGCATCCATTGTGAATGATTGTTGGAAGCAGTGGTAAAGGGATGGTACTGCCTCAAGAAGACCGGGATCTGGGCTGCCAAGTGGCACTACTGAGAGGGTAGACCGCCATATTCGGCGTACGGCTGTGGCGCATCGTACTGCGTCTGCGGCGAAGTTCGAGCTGCAGTTTGTATCACAGTGACACAACGAATTGTTAGAAATCTGTTACTTCAAGGTCAGCTCTAATCCAGGCATCCTGTAGCGTTCATTCCACGGACTCCAAGCCATTGCCGTTTGTGATGCCAGTGGTGTCAAGCCAGAGTTCATTGGAGTACGGAGTGGAGATCTGTCGGGTTTTCTGATGAAAGCATATTCTGCCTTGGCGCCGGTGATGACCATGTTTTGGCCAGGATGAGACCAGGAGAAAACTGCAATCAAATTGTCTGCAGCCTAGACACACTGGATATGCACCAGGATTCATGGTCTGGGGAGCAATTTCCTATGACAGCAAGAGCACTCTCGTGATTACCCAAAACACACTGACTGCAAATTTGTACATCAGTCTGGTAATTCAATCTGTTTAGCTGCCATTCATGAACAGCATTCAAGGAGGAGTTTTACAACAGGATTACTCTCACCCTCATACTGCTGTTGTAATGCAACGTGCTCTACAGAGTGTCTACATGTTACCTTGGCCTGAAGATCACCAGATCTCTCTCCCATTGAGCATGTATAGGATATCATCGGACGACAACTCCAGCACCAAACACAGCAAGCACTGACCGTCCCAGTATTGACAGAACAAGTACAACAAGCATAGAATTCCATACCACAAAGTGACATTCGGCACCTGTATCACGCAATGCAGGAACCTTTGCAGGCTTGCATTCAAAATTCTGGAGGATGCACCGATTATTAATGTAACAACATTTCACATTTAAAATTCATTTTATTGAATTTAAATTAGCCCGTGATCTTGACAATTTAGTCAATTAAATATGTTAACCAGACAAATGTATTGTCCAAATTTCATTACTCTACAATAATTTTTTTCTTGGTGTTGGGATTTTTTTTTCGTCAATGTAAATGAAAAAAAATGGGAATATGGTAATGTAATATAATAGGTACCTACTATTTATATTACACATTTCAACTGATGTTGGGACATTTTTTTTGTTTCACATGATTTCTTAATCTTAAATTCTAGTGTTGGATTTCTTTAATGGCGGCAATTATTTTTATATATCATTCTATACATCCAAAAAAAGGGAAAAGAAGATATCTTTATGATTTAGCAAGAAAAAATCTCTTCATCTTCCATTTAATTATTTTTTTTTGGGGGGGGGGTAAGTATGTAAAATAAATAAGTCACCCCTACATGTTTTTACAAATGTGCATCATGGACCGAATTTGCATTAAAGCCTTTGATAGTTTCATCTTTGGATACATTCACATTCTTTCAATATTGTAATATTTTATTTTTCGGCTTTTAAGTAAGCTGAAAATCCCCCCCCCCTCTAAAAAAATTTATTTAAGCAAAACAACACAACTTAGCATTCAAACCTCTATAGAAAGGCAAGAAATACAAATTGTTATAGAATTAAGTTTTCGAAAGAAATATTCACCCCTGTTCAGCTATAAATTTTCTTTTGTTTTATTCCATTGATGAATAGGATTCTGTGTTTATTTCAGGAGAAAGGACACTAAGACGTCCGGGAAACTGGAATCTACAAAACTCCCAAGTACACTGAAGAGCAGTCTCGAAAGGTATTCCTTCCTTCCTTCAAAGGCAGATAAGAAAGAAAAAAACACCTTAAATTATTTATCTTTATTTTTTACCGATGTTTCTATTTTCATCAAATTTGTGGCAAACTAGAGACAAATAAAAAGAAGGCGAAATTGTTCCGGGCTTCTTCCATTCCCTCAGGTGTTTACTCATTTTTTTCCTTACATTTTATGCAAAGTTATGTATATCAAATTTGGAAGGTGGATTTGTGACTATAATTCTTCTTCTCTATCAACCTCACACCTGAGTTTCACTTCCTTTCTAATGTTCCATACCACACCAGCGGGAGGACGTTTGGCCCAGACGGATCTAGCGTGTACCAGACACGATAACACGACGTTTCTTCGATGGAATCGAATCTCAAGCCGAGCATTGGATAAGCCGAGACCTTACCACCAGGGCCCTGTTAGACTCAGTGAGTATTCAATGTTTCATAGCCATTTTTCGCCAATGCCATGCAAAGTATCCATATTAATCCATAATTTGATTCGAGAAGATAGCTCTATTATTGGAGAAAGTTTTGGTAAAATCTCTCCTGAGGGTTTTTATTTTGAATATTAACTTTCTATTTCAGTTTTAACCCTTTCGAAACGAATTCAAAGGATTTATTTAAACGCGCTTAGTTGTTTTATGGGCTTGAAGGGATTTATATTTTTGCTTAACTGTTCCTGTCATGTATTGAAATTACGAATTTCAAATAAAAAAAAAACTCATTTTTTCCAAGTAACATACATTTGAAGCGTTTTGTAAGTGGGATATTATTTTTATTTTAGTGGATTGTTTAATGTTTATATCTATTCAACAGATTATTATTTTTCAAAGATTTATTATACACATATATGATGTGGTTCATCTGCACTTGTGAATAATTACCTATCATAATAACTATTTTATCTCACAGATCGTACCATATATATGTTTGAGTTCGTAAGATGAGCCATCTAGCTCAAAGAAGAAGGAAATTATATTTTCTCCATAATTACCTTATTGTTTGAAAATTGACAGATATTTTAAATTGAACGAGATATCGTCTTATCATAATGAGCCATTTTTATATTCAAAATTATTTTTTATGTTCAAAGTGCAAAATTGCTAAGAAGTTGTGGTTTGAAAATTGATTTTCATGTCTTAACATTGGCTGCATGTGAAATCTTGTTAAAATCATCTGCTTCATTCCTTCTCAGGTCCTATCATTCGCATTGTTCGACCTTCATAACGTCAGAGTAGAAAATTAAAATTTCCTTTTACTTGTATTCCAGGACAAACGGTATCGACTTGCTGTTAGTTGACAATTTTTTTTAAATTTTAGTTTATCCTTTTTATTTTCAAAGAAGGTTTAAATTCGTTGAAACAAGGAAAAATAAAAATAAATGATCTATAGATAATAAGAACCCATAAATTTTATTCTTTAATTTCTTGATTCTTAGCTTCCAGCAAATTGCTTAATGATCATATTTTTTCCTGTCATTCAATACATTTTCTTTATTTCATTAATTAGTTTTTATAATTTCCCGAATTCCAGTCTCTCACATCTTCTGTTATTATGATAATTATTTGAGGAAGAAAAAGTAAAATAAAACTTTAATATTGATAACGATTAAATTTTTAAACTGATTGTGCTTTTGATGGTTTGCAGAAAATATACATTTATGAAGAATGATTTAACTTAGCTTAATTATACAAACTTACCTTTTTTGAAATAACACAAGACCTTTGTTTAAATCGGCATAATAATGTTAAGCTATGATCAGCCGAAGAGGGCGATGCTTGATCCAATACATTGCTTATCGAAGTTTCGCACTTGAGACTTCTTATCATGAAGGAAAACCTTATCTTTAATTCACTGCGCAGTCCCAAAAGAAAATATGGTGAAATAATGATTATTATGTTATGGAGAAATTCTGTTGAAATCGGCGGATTTGCTGTAATAGCTGTATAGTGGCACAGTCAACAGGCCTCAATATCAAATAACGACGCTTATTAACACGGAGAATCGAATAAACCTACGGTAAAACATAGCTGAGATGTATAGAAGCTATATACAGCAGCACGTAGAGCGAACAGCAACCCACAAGCAGTAGTAATTGGTAGTAAACGACCACAACAGCACACAAAGCGGTCAGACAGAAATCAACATGAAAAGAGAATTCACATAGCTATACACTAAGTTCTCTCCAAACTCCTATTGTTCACCACTGTCTCCTCGAGTTAGCTTATCCAACTGCTGACACACGACTGGCTATACAACACACGACTCGATGCTGTAAAAATACTTGTCTCCAAAACTCGGCGTAAAGTACCAATTCTCAATCCACTAATCGCTTCATTTCCATTCAATGCTTGCTCTTAGCTGGATTAATCCAATTAATTCGTCACTTACTCACATACAACATATACAACTTCGATTATATAACAGACTTCGGCCTAGACTGCCGGCCTTTCAGAGCTTCCAGAGCAGGGCACAGAAAGATCTCGAACAAGCAACATAATTCTCCTCCTATCTTTCATATCAGCAAAATTCTGGAATATTCTGGTATTATCCATCTTATCGCCAAAATCGCCACGTCGCCAAATTTGTCGCCAAGCCTAGAGGTTATTAATCCGGCATTCGATCAACATCCAGTAGAGCCGACTGTATAACTGTCTTTCCTATGATGGAAGTAATAACTGTTCTGGAAAGCAACATTACAAATTCGTAACAATAGAAAAAAAATAAACCACAAAGTGTTTCGTCCGCCATTATTATTTTTATACATTTTCTTGAAAAATTAGTTTTAAAATTGAAAAAAACACAAGACTTTTCTGTTTATGTCCAATAAAAACCATTTTTGAATTAATAAAAAAATAACATTTAAACGTCACTGATGGAAATATTTAATGCTATTACTTAAAACATCTAAATATTGTTAGTTCTTTTCATTTCAACAGGGGTTTAAAAATTACATCTTCCATTTACAAAATTTATTTTCCAACTCCTTTTCAAAAGAGGCCAATGTCCCAAGGCGTTAATTTACTCTAAACAATGGTGAAACAAAATTCAGATATTTAAACTAATTCTGGCTTGAAGGAAATGGAAGCAAACTTGTATCTACATAAAAATAATCCAAAAGAGTTATTCCTCCCCTGTTCGACCATAAATTTCATTCTTTAATTTTTTTCAACAATACATAGATCTCTGTAATTATCTCAGGTAAAAGGAGACAGCGAATGAAATGTGATATGTACAAGACGTCCAAATATTCTCAGAAGCAACCCAAGATTTACTCTTCTCCAGTGAAAGATAATATAGTAAAAGAGCACTAATTTAGTTTAATGCTTTTTCTTTCCCGTTGTTTCAACTTTACCATATTTGTGGTAAACAGGAGACAGATAAAAAGAAAAAGAAATTGCTTCAAGCATCTTTTGTCCTCCCAGGTTTCGAATGAAATTATTTTATTATTTATTAAAACTGTTGAATTGAAAAATTTGTGAGATGAAATATTTTATTAAGGGGACTTCGCTTAATAAATGCAAACTTTGGAGATATTTAATAAAATTCTGATGAAGCAAAATAAGTAAAGAGTTCTTCATTGCTTAGAATATGCACATTTTTGAAGAAAATGGGATTCTCTTTTCAGTTTTTCATGCATTACAACTTTATTGACAATTATTTTAATTACAATAATGAACTAATTCACAATAATTATTTTTTATTCAGAATTATTTAAAGTTAACTATAAATATGCGTGTCATCCACTGAATATCAAAAGATGTATATAAAACATTAAGGAAATGAAGTGAAACGTCCTATAACGATACAATAGGGCGTCTTATAAATATATATAATCAGCGTGATTAAATTTCACTGATCCTAGTGCTCAACCTAGTTCCAAGCTAAAACTTGTTGAAGGAAATCTCTCAGCATGCAACGAACTTTGAATCCTCCCACGGATGTGTCAAAAGTTACAATTTCGTAATTCCTACCACCCCTTATATAATAGAATATCGAAAATGTGTTGTTGACACAAATGCTATGGAGATAAAGTTGACTTGAAATTTCAAACTTCAAATCATCTTGAATGTTTCGTCTCTTTGAATCATAATTATATGATTCTACCACTGCTACTGTAATTTCCAAATTTGTTTGACTCATTTTTAACGGACAAGGAGTTTTCAAACAAACCAAGAGCTACTGAAAGGGGATTTTCTTTTTTCTTTACAGAGGACGGTTTCGACTTTCATTTGGCTGATCCAAATTTCATGAACAAAAGTCATACAATTCGATCGCTAATACAGTACTATACAGGTGACTCACGTTATATTAATTGGAAGATTTTCACGCACAGCTCAATGAACATCTAGGGTATTTTTTTTCACTAATTTGGATGTCATAAATTTGGGTACTTTTAAGGTCATTATGGAGAGGTTGTTCACAGGATTGAGGTTATAGAATTTTCCAACTATTCTCAGTCTTCCTTATAAATTTTCTTCACCTTTTCACAAGTTTTGACAGAGGCAGCAATAGGTTTTAGTAAAGTCTGAGGCAGATTCTCTCCTGGATTTTTATTATCAACTGGCTGGAGTGGTCTCCACAACATTTTCTCGCATATTTTTTAATAAAAGTGTTTTCTTAGGAAGCACCTTGCATGGAATTGGCGTACAATAGTTACCAAATATTAACCTTTGGTGCATCATTAACATTTCTACTGAATCTGTTGTGTGATCCTGGCGATTAATCCCTGACATGTGAATAACAGTTTCCGATAATTGAATTTGTGATTTAGATGAATTTTTCTCATCAGATAAAAATAATCCTTTGAATCAAAACAATACTTGTAGTCACAAAATCCTATATCAAATTTGATATATTTAAATCATTGAGTTTTTGAGTTATCCTGTTTAAATGTTTTAAAAGTACAGACCAATAGATAATCAAACCTTTGTTGGGATTTAACTCAAAATTTGAAAGGTGTCTATGTGACAGATATTAAATCGGTGCACCGAGTTACATTTATCTAACTTTTTTTCGTTTTGTAGTTATTGTGTTAACTTATATTCAAATGCCTAGGCAGACTGACTTCTTCAGAATGGATTTTACACAAAATTTGACAGACTTCAACAAATTTGGTGTAAATACCATATATTAAATTTCTTCCGTCTAATTCAATGCGTGTTTCAGTTATCTTCCATATGGACAGACATATAAATAGACTGACAGACAATTATGTCGAAAATGTGTTTGTTGTCAAAATCTCGAGTTCGAATTTTTTTTTTTTTTTTTGACAATTAAAATACTTTATCTTTACTTATTTAAACGTAAAAAAAAAAAAAGACAACAGCATTTTGCATACTTTTTCGGAGATAGGGATATAAGAAAGAGAGTTAAAACCTTATAACTTTCGATGCACGCTTGGTCGACTAGAGCTCCGCATGATGTCGAAGTTCTGCAAACTTTTGCCTTCATAATACAGGGTGATAATAATTAAATTTCCCCTATAAACAGTATCCTACAGCGCAAAGGAATGAACAGATTGCAGCAAAATTTGGTATATAGGCTATACATGAGATGCGCTCACGGAATTACCAAATGTTCCAAAATGTTCACCAGAAGGCGCGTTTTCTGGAAAAACATTAAATTTAAAACAAGAAATGCCTAAAACGGAATACAGAAACAATATTAACAATCCAGAACAAGAATTATGAGTAATAAAATTTAAAACCGGGAAAAGTTGACAATTCTAGGAAAAAAAATGTCGAGATTTGCATGCTTGTGAAGAAGAGGAAGCTTTATGCAAAACAGGTTAGGTTAAGAAACGTTTGCAGTCGTCGTCCTGTTCTATGTCGATGTTTCCGGCTGTAGTGATGATGGCATCTTGTTGCGACGTTGAATGACTTAAAGAACTCCATAATGCTCTCATGTGCGAAGCATCACAACTGATCAGTAACGATCTGTTGTTGAGCACATTGTCCATCGGCTTGAAATTTTGTAGGTGAATGAGGTGGGTCACATGGAGCACTTTCCCAAGATCATCCTTGACATGATTAAAAACTACTCCTCTTGTGCTATTTCGCGCTAATCTGTTCTTGTTTCTACAAATTGAACTATTCTTCTCAAATTGCGTATTGCTATTTATTCTTACCTTTAATTAATTTGGTTCGATAACAAGGTGATCAGAAACTAGTCAATAAATGTTAATATTGTTTCTGTATTCCCTTTTGGTCGTTTTTTTTTTGTGTGTGTGTTAAAATTAATGTTTTTTCTGCAAAGGCGTCCTTTGATGGACATTTTGGAACAACTTTTTTTTTCGAAATTCCGTGAGCGCATCTCGTGTATAGTCTATAAACCAAATTTCGTTGCAATCCGTTCACCCGTTTGCGTTGTATGATGCTGTTTATAGGGGAAGTTTAATTATAACCACCCTGTAGATCCCTAATACTTTTAATTTTCTTTATCACATCTCGTATTGAGTATTCACTGAAACATTATGACTACAAAATATTATGCTGCAACTGTGCACATGTACAAAGTTTAAGCATATCTTTAAATTCAAAAAGTGAAATCCAGCTACTAGATATTTAAAGAGAAAATAAAGTATTTAAAATCAGGAAAAAACAAAATATGAAGTATTTTCGATTCCTCACATAAGAAATATGGTGACTTTATGAGTTCCCATTATCAAATTCTACAAATAAGGATGACAAAGTATAAAGTTAATTCTGTAAAAATAAGTTGAAAATTTAAAGAATAAGATTCTGTCATGAGAAAAATGAAGGCGTTTTTAAATTTAAATGATGTAAATAAATGAATACCCTATTTTTATTCTATCAATGAACTCATTTTAAGATTTTTTTTATTCCTATAGATAATTAAATTCTTTGAAATGATATTTCAGGTTGAAATTATCAAGGTATTATTAGGTTATATATATCGAGTTGAAATTAATATTTAGTATTCCACAATTAAAAAAAAAAGATTATTTCGAAGTAAGATATATTAGAAGTCAGCTGTAATTTAAGTTTATTAAAGCATACATGAAGAAGATAGTTTTATACTATGTCACAAATTAAAATAAATTGTATAGTTCAAAAAATTGTTTTGCAATATTCATACAAACATATTAAATATAATGCAACATAAATTAGAAATACGGGTAATTCTTAGATATAATAAGAATAATAAGAAATAACCTTAAGCAAAACTACTCATAAGAGAAAGAAAAATAGACTTAAAATTATAATTCTCACTTAAAAATACTAAAGAGTATTTGGAATGATCTCGATGAATAGTTGCTAAAACGGTTATAATCACAAAATCACAATACTTAAAAACTAAAAATTTTGTAAAAAATGTCGTAGAAAATGGCCATATTTTAATAATAAATTTCTCTTTCTTTTAAATTTGGAAGTACTGCCATAAGTAGAATTAAAAACATTATTTATTTTGAAAATAAGATGTTCATACATATCGATAAAGTATATTAGCAGGTAAACAGTAAAAAATAAATAAAGTAAATTTTCTTCGAAGTAGGAAAAAGTATTATGCTTGTTAAAATAGCTATTAACTTCTTTCTCTTAAAAAGACTTAATAACTAATTTTTTGGAAAAGCACAAATATTGTTCTTAAAATAATCACTAAAGTAAATTTCTTCTTAGTTGTTTACTTTCCAGGTTTCTTTGAAGTAGTATAACTGAAAAATTAAAACCGCACCGAACATCTGAGCTCATTAGAAACATGTAATTAATTAAATAAGTATTTATCAACTAAGTCGCGTGGAAATAATAACTTCAAAACTGCTGAAATATTTAACTTTAAAATTTTTATCTCCTATCATAAAGTGCAATTTCTATAGCATTAAAACAGAAACGAAGAAATCTTATAGTATCTATAATTTTGTAACAAAGTAAACCTTGATAATTATAATATGACATTTGAAAACTTTTTGAGAAAATTACTCAAATTTCATTCAACCATTTTTTTCTTTTGAAAAATCATTAAAACATTTGACTATTAATCTACAATTTAATAATTACCTTTTATTAATATTATTAGATAGAGAGAGAATAATTTTCTTTTAGAGTACTGTAAAAAGTCAAGCAGAAAAAATATTTAAATTCAAAGTAAAATTTATTAACTACTAGCCGCCTTTGGCGACTAGCTGGTAAGCGAATCTTAATGCTCATTAAATTTTTCAATTAAATATTTTGTATAACTTATCTTTTAGTAGCTACTTCATCAAGATAATTTTAAGCTTCAAATTTTGATAGTCATATAATTCACTCATACTATTATAAAAGCCTTAAATCATAATGTACTAGGAATCTCTGTAATTTTCTGTCAGCTCAAAAATTCAACTTTAAATTAAAATGAAAATGATTAATTTGCAATTAATATTAAAAAAGCATTGTTTTCTGAGACATTTTTTTTAATATGAGAACTGAAAACACAGTCGTTCAGCATTTAAATCTTTTGTGTACTACTGAATAATTTTTATAATTTATGTAATATCTTAAGAAATATTCAACAAAATTTTCTCATATTCATCATAAAATTGTTTTTAGTTTTACTTTCAAAAGGATTTAAATGACATGAATAACAATATTTTATTCTGTTTCGGTCTAAAATATACTTAAAAATTATGAAATCTAAATTTTATTCAGCACTTTGGTTCCAAGAAATTATATTCTGCAAAATATTATTAGCATTGCAAGTTTTAAATAAATAAATGAACGTTCATTCTCCCTTGATCAAATCTAATCGATTTATGAAGTTTTGAATAGAATAGTTTAGAGCAATCAACATTTTCATAATCTTAGATCAATCAGTCTTGAAAAACTTTGGGCGCTGATAGGGGTAAGTAACATCTTTGAGAAGGTCGATGAAGTAATCTAAAATCACCCTTTTTTATAAAATAGTGACATCCAAATTTTCATAACTCATTCAATTTAATTTTAATGACTGATTAATTGACTGGAATGCAACTCTTTTTATTTAAAATATTAGTGCCTCAAGAATATTTTGTTAAATACGATTCACAGAGCAGAAGTTATAGATAAAAGTTAAACATTCATAATTTATTAAAGTATTTATTGACAGTAACCTTTCCAGTAACCATTAACTTATTATTTAATTTGAGCTTTTGTTAATGTGATGGCAATACGTTGTTAAAAGCTAATTTTTTTTCTTATGAACGCTTAACGTGCTCTTGCAAGTCAAATTTTAGTTTTATTTGTGCGAAATTATTTGTTGAAAAACATGGTTAAAATATTTTTTTTTAAATTCATTAAAAATATTTATATATTTACTAGAAATATAAATATAATTTATAGGTTAAAACACATATCATTAAAACGGTAATTGTATAAACTTTAACGTCATGTAAAAATCATGGATAATGGAAAAATTCCGGGATAATATTTTCGGAAATGATCATGAAAAAACACCGAAATTTCGCTTAATGTTTAATTAATTAAAATTCGAATTCAAAATTTTAAAAAAAATCTCCTCGGAGCAAATTCCTAACCTATCAAATTTTTCAAAGTATACATTTGCCAAATTTGGTAGCTATTGATCAAATGGTGTGACCTGTAGAGCTCCAACACACATGCACACCTGCGCGAGCACAGGCACACACATTCTGCTTAATTATAAGTAGAGATGAAATAAATGGTATTAAGTTAGATGCAAGTAATTTCAAAAATTAATTTAATTGCATTGTTAATACTGTATGAAAAGCATAAAAGCAAGTTAAAACATTTTACTGAGTAACTGAAAAATTTTTAATGGAAATGTAATGTTTAGCTTCTTTTGCACTTCGAAATGTAAAAGATTTTATCAAATGATTCTCTATCTTTGATGAAGTTCTCTTCTTCTAGATAAGGGAGCTTAGAAATTTTGCGTTATGTTTTAACTGAATAAACTGTAAATAATGTAGATATGCAAATATTAATGTGGTAGTTGAAATCATGTAAACAGAATTCAATCATCACTGCTGATGGAACCAAACATTTATTGGAAGGTCATTAAAGGCATTATGCTTTATTGTCCATTCCTAAAACATTGTCTAAACATTGGCAAACATTTATTAAGATGACGTATTGCATTGATTGTTTCATAACAATACTATTGATTATTATTATATTACAAAATAATAAGGAAATTCAGTCTATAAATATGAGATTTTATAAGAATTGAAACCACACATTGATTCTTTTAAAATATGTTGAGTGGCCATATTATAATTATAATTGGATATTAATAGGAGTGGGCGTAGGATCTATTATTTTCCAGTGAATTATTGAAGCAGATAGAGCTAAGCAAGAATTGGATTTGACGAAAATAGAATATTTCAATACTTTTATTAATACTGTATATATGCATATTGACGCTTACATCACATCAAAATTACATATCAAACTATACAATACACATCAAAACTCTATAATATTACCATTATCCGATAAAGTGACTAATACGAAGGCGAATAATTCCTACGAGGGAAATGCGAGTTCAAGAACTGAAATTTGCAATGATTACACATAGTAAGAACTTTTATATATTCCTTGCTCGACGACTGCGTTTATATATCGGTAGAGATTATTGGATAGACAAATTCAATTACTGTTAAATAGATTATGTTTATATGTGAAGTGAGGTGATTAACTCAAAATGATGACGCAATGCTTCACATCCTATAGTAAAGTGCAATAGATAATGAAGATTTATAAATGAAAATAAGTTATTTCATAACTTAATAACCTAAAATTTTCAAAAATATCACATTATTTGCTTTCAGTATTTTTTGTAAGTTCTTATTTTAAAATTGATAAATATTCCGATTTTCGTAGTACTGGATTCGGGAAATTATAGACCCACACTCATTTAAAACACCTTTCATTTCTCGTCAAATTTCAGCACATTGACTTATTATAACTAGATTTAAATTATAAATGCCTCAAATTTCTTAATGATTTTTTAAAGAAAAAAAATCAAAAAAATCAAGGAAGATGAACTTTATTGCTTCAAATGAATGGTTTTTGTGTTTTCTAGGTGTTGCTGAATATTATGCATGAAACTTAGTTATTTTATCTGTTTCGTCTTGATTAAGAGATTGTATTAATGTAATATGCAGATTTTGTCACTTAAATCGCTTCAAAATATCTTGAACCTATTTCTTTGGAATTCCTACTTCACAAGTACATTGATGAAGTGACGTTTTAAAGAATAAGTAATATTGTATTCTATCATAGCTGAAATTGTATCACAGCATATTACCGAAATCTCCCCATGCGTGTCACTGAACGACCTTGGTCTTTTGGCTCATTGTCTTTAGGAACAGCTTCAAACTTATCCCTAATTCATCTTATTTTAAGTTTATTAGACAGAGCATAGTAAAATTCTTTTAAAAATCGTCTTTGAATTTTTATCCTGTTTTCACAATTTCAGTAATATTTTAATAGAAACTTTTTGTCTTTAAAACGTTTGTCATTAAATTAAATAAGAAAACATTTCTTTTTACTTAATAAATTTATGAATGTAAATAAGAGAAATAAAATGATATATATTATATATTTTTCATGTTCTTAGAAATAATTGAAATTCAATTGAAAATCATAACCTTTTTTTCACATACAAGTATTTTAAATTTTCTAACAATATGCAGCTAAAATAGCCATTATTCTATAGATTCTAAGCTCAACGATTGCCCCAAAGTCATTATAGAGGAAACCATTCCATTTAGTTGGTCGAACAATGAAACCTTATTCTTACTAAAATGTCGTTCGATCAAATCCATAAATAATAAGAGGTTTCAGAAGAATTCAAAATTTAGTAGATACCTCATTAACTTGAAAGGAACTTTATATTAATCATATTAAATCTAAACATTTAATATGATTATATATTTTAAAATATATGTTTTAAATTATATAATTTCAAAACATATAATTTAATATGATTATATGCTTTTTTTACAACAAATGTTTTTATTTATATAACTTATCTTAAATAAGCATCCTAAATCTATTCATTGTTTGAATGGATTATTGTAACAGTGTTGGTTCTTGTCTATTTCTTATGGAATATTAGAACAAAATAATAATTGATATTTTTTACTATTGATTGTAATCTTTAGAAATATGATATAGATATCTGAAAATGGAAACAATAAAATGTGCAGTCATAAACTTGAATATGGTATTTCTTTTTCTCAATATAGTCTTACTTTTATTAAGAAATTTATCAGAATATAATTAGATACATTTGAGTATGGAAGACTTACAAAAATAAGAATTGAGTCGTTGCTTTTAGATGTTTCAATATATAAGATGATTATAATGAAAGAAAAGTTTTTCAGAGCTAAATTAAGCTCAGAAAGAAATGCTAAACGCATTTCATACATAGACTATTTAGACCATGGAAAATCAATTTGTAATGGGACAAAAATTTATATTTGTTTATTACCTAGGCAAAAATGGGAACAGTAAGCTGATTATTGGCAATAAAATAGGCGGAAAAAACTGACAAAAGTCAACTACTAATCTAATAAAAGATTGAATACTTTCTAAGAAATTTAACTAGAATTTGAATAGTATACATTCATTATTGAAATGATGATTATTATAATTAAATAATGGACAATTTATGCCAAAGGTATTTTTAACAAGTCATACTTTTTATTAAACATTTGAAATTTTCATCAAATGTTGGATGAATTGGAATATGTAAATTTATGTTCATATGATTTTAATCTTTGCAACTTTTGGTTGTGAGGCCATTTAAAATTTTTCTGGATTTCTACCTAGATGAAGCATTAAGCCGAATTAAAAAAAGGACAAATTTTACAAATCGGTAGTGAAAGATGCATTGTGTACTTCGATTTTTTTTGTAGTGTCAGTTTTGAGTATAATATGTTAACAAAACATACTGAATGTACTTTTTAAACTAAATTAGGAAATAAAAAAAGAAAAATAGCAATCACGCTCTGAATTGTAAAGTCAAAGAGTCAATTGCATATTTGAAAATTTAAGTTAAATGTTAAAAATGGAATATATCTTTTCAGAATTTTCCTCTGTGTTAAAATTATTATTCATTAAATTTTAATCATTTTTTGAAACTTTCCTACTTATTTTTTTCACCTATTTTATTGTCTAATTTCTGACCGCACTACAACTTTTTTCATTGTTGTCAAAAATGTGAACCATATTTGATTTCCCATGATTAAATTAGTTTGCATAAGAACAAGAGAAGCATTAGTTTTGAACTAAGCTCTAAACAATTATATTGTAATTATGACCATCATGTTGATTTTTGTTTTGACTCACCATGCGTTTTTTAATAAACTATGTATTAAAATAGAAAAAAAATCACTTCAAAAGAAATTTTAAAAAGTATCATCCTTTTCTTCTCTGTTCTCTGACGGGCTAGCTTCAAGATATTTAATATTTCTGTTTTGACAATATTTGTAATGAATTAAATTGCTTCAAACTTAACCCTTAACTGGGGACGTGCAGTCTGTGAGACCACTAGCGATGGATTTTCGATCACCCCTATTCTATTTGTAACTCAATTAAATGGATTGAACCTGTAGCTTCCTGTTTTATCACCTTCTATACGCGTGCTCTATTTCAACCGATTTCAGCGGATGCGTTTTAAAATAATTCAGTTATTTTTTTGAGCGCGGTCTCTAACACCGCACCTCCCTGTTAGTGTCCTAGTGATAAACAAAGCTTAGCAGATGACGCTAAAACTTATCGAACTTAAACTTACCAAAATATTATCCAATTTACTGATTGTATTATGAAGCAGTGCTCCAGACACATTTAAATGAAACAGAAAGTGATTTTAGTGATGAAAATAATTGTACAGAAGAGTTTTTCGATGAAAGTTCGCATTCAACTGATTCTGATATGTATGTTCAAACATAATTAATTTTTTTAATGATAATGCATTTTGAAAAATTTATGAAATATATTTATATATCAAGAGATATATATACAGAATTTACAAGTTGATTTTTATACTAATTCCTAACCTGTAAGTTTAAAATGTTCTAGAAAACAGTGATATGAAAGTCACACAAGCCATAAAAAAGGGCCAATTTTATCCCTTGTAATTTTTTAAATTTTTTATATAATTGTCGAATTTTATATCATGTTATTTTCTATATACCTTCATATACTGTAAAAATAAACACGATTTAAAAAGTAAAATGTTTTTTCAAGAATATTATGTATTGTAACATGTAATTTGAGAAGAAAATGCATGTTCCAACGAATTTACTTTTTTCAATGATAATATACAGGGTGTTTATAAAGTCCCGGACCCATTTTGATGTTTAATAACTCATAAAATAATAAAGATAGTTTTAAATTAATAACATAAATGGTTAAATAGACTCAAAAAGTTTCATGACCCTTGTCAATGAACTTCCACGTGTGCCCACTTCGTCGCACGGAGAATATCAAGTCGATAGTCAATTTCACGCCAGGTAGCGACAAGCATGTCGGCATCCACAGAGCCATTTGCGCACATTATGGCGATTGACAATGCCAGAAACATGAAAGGATGCTTCATCGGAGAACATTATGCTCTTCAGAAAATCAGCAGCATCTTCTATTCTCCTTAGCATATCTGTTGCAAAGGCCATCCTCCTAGGCCTATCGTTCGGTTCCAAAACTTGAACAATTTGAACTTTGTATGCATGCAGTCTTAATTTTTTCTTAATAACCTTGTACACCGTCGAAATTGGCATATCCAATTCTGTTGCCGCTGATCTCACAGATATTCTAGGATTGTGTAAAAATGTCTCTTTGACACGCTCAACATCAAAATCACTTGTGCGAGGACGTCTGGAACGTTTCTTATCTTCGATACTTCCAATTTCTAGAAAATTCTTTTTCCACCGCAAGATGCTGTTTTTGGATGGAGGAGCTTTTTGGTAAATTCTTCTGAAATTTCTCTGTGCTTGCACTATCGATTTCATTTCTATGAACCACCATAAAATCTGTGCTTTCTCTTGTGGTGTATGCATTCTCCTTAATATCCCCTCGAATAAGACATCACATACAAAAATACTACATAGAACAAGCACATCAAAAGTAAACATAATATTGCAATAGTTGCCAAAAACAAAAGAGAGAAAAATGCAATTAATAAGCAGACAATATTTAGAAAAGTACAGATATTTAGACTGGAAAATGAAATTATCTGAAATTAACCACATGTGCAGACGATATTTACAAAAGTAAAAATATTCAAACCTGAAAAGGAAAATATATGAGTTATTCCATCAATAAATGCCATAAGTTTGTTTATATCTTTATTATTTTACGAGTTATTAAACATCAAAATGGGTCCGGGACTTTATAAACACCCTGTATTTTGAAAAATTTCTAAAACATATCTATTTATCAAGAAAAATATCTGTAAAATATATTGCAGTTTTTCATTCTAATACATTCATTAGAAAATTTAATTTGAGTGTAAATGAAATGCGGTCTCGTAGACCATACCTCCCCAGTTAAGTCCTAAAATTTCACCTCCCCAGTTAAGGGTTAAATGCATAACCGTTACATTGAAGTTTGAACTATCTTGTCATATATTACGTATTGTTCACCATATATGACATATGTGGATGCTCTAAATTATACGCATAAGTAAATTCACAATCACTGATATGAATAGATGATTGGACAGACACAGAAGCTGTACATATAAAACTCTAAGACACCTAAGAATGAAATCGCTTTTATTACTTATTGACGGATGGTAACATAAATGTAAATAAATTTCTACTCAAAAATTCAGATTGCTCAATTTAATGCTTTAACATTTGCACGTTATTCAGTGCTTCTCTAATTAATTGATCTATAACATATTACTAGAAATACTCTGAAGATAATTCTCCTTATCTCAGAAAATGCAATATTAATCAGAAAAAAAAAATGTAAAAAAAAAAGTCAAACAGAAAGTTTAATAGTGTGCGAAAATAGGGTTCACCGTCTTCAGATGGGTCAGCGCTATGGTTTAACGATGGAAATGGATGAATATATCTTGAAAAGCTACTGTATCTAAAAATGAGACTTTGCATTTTTTAAATACTTATTAAAAATACATTTTTAATGAAAAAAAATCTCTTAGAAATAAAACTGATTTCTTTATTTTTAATTTTTTTATATATAAATTCTATATTTTAATGTTACGAAGAAATTCGTATTCATTCATCTAAACATTCAATAGCGTACTCTTGATAATGTTAATACTAAGATTCAAAAAATTGCATTCCTTGGGCTTTAACTCCAATATGAAATTTTCTTTTCCTCCTTTATTTCATAGTGTAAAAATGTTCTAATCTGCATGTGCTGTAAATTGTAATAGACTAAATAAACTAAATTTATATTTTTCAGTTTTATGAAACAACAAAGTGAAATGATAAAAAAATGCAATTAATACTAATAGTCTAACAGCCTAAAAAAGTCCATAATCATGACTAAAAAAAATGCATTTAATATCAATTGTCTAACAACCGAATAAGTCCATAATCAGGACGAACAACCTGGCCACAAAATACGGATAGTGCATCATTTCTCAATAAATGCTACAGCATACTTAAGTAGTTTTTTTTTTTTTATAAATTTGTCCAATAATCTTTTAATTAAATTTGTTTCAAATCGAAAAACGGAAGCCTTTAAGAGTAACGTTACGATTCATCTTATTTTTCCCCTTGTTTTATCTTGCTGTAAAAACAAGATCTTGGAAGTTGATATTAGACATTTTCTTTCTTGTGCTTGATGGCAACGGGTAAATTTTAAGCAGTCAGAACCGTCACCGAAATATTGGATTATCGAAAAGAAGTGAATTAATAAGAGAGAAAGTTCGCAAATATTTACACAAAATATTAGTTTTTCATCCCTTTCATAAGCATTACCATAAGTCAGAGGGAGCATCGAATCAATAAAGAAATAAATTTTGCAGCATTTCGTCATATAACTAACTGCTATCAATAAATGTGTTTTAAAAAGATGAGAAATAGAAAGAATTATTAATGAGTAGTTTTATTAAATCTAAGAAAATGAAAAAAAATTGCATATTTACCGTATAATTTAAAAAAAAATAAATCTTAAAGCGTGTTTTAAAATTGAGTTTTTAAAAAGAATGCATTTGGTTTTTTTTATATGATGTAAGTGCTTGTCCATAATAATCATATAACCGTTTTTTTAAAATGAAAAATGGGCATATAGCTCTTCATAATAGTTTTTCAGTTTCCTGTATCCAGATTGTGATTGAAAATTTCATCTATTTTTTGGTACTTAATTTCTTTTAAAACTACATATAGTTCATGCATATTCGATATAGATACACTATTCCTTACTGCTTAAGTACCTTTATATTATAAAAACAAGAAAAGTCAATTTTATATGATTTTGAAATGAAATAAATTAATAATTATTCCAACATATATTTATTGTGATAAAAATATAAAATTATTAAAATATTAAAACTTTTCCCACAATTTCTAAGTCAAAGTTCCTATCAAAAGTTCAAATAATTATGGCAAAATTGAAAACAAGGATCTTTCTCTCAAGTGAAATAATTCAAGATTTTACTTCTGGGCATTTCAGTTATAAAATTTTAAATTCAAAGGATTTTTTGATTATATAATATTTTATAATAAAAAATATTATATAAATATTATATAATATTTTATAATATTTAATTTCACCTTCTTCTGTATAGAAATGGTTATTTATTCTCAAATGTCATATTTTAAAAACTTGCCACAAATAAAAATGTTGCAGAAAATATAAGATATCATATTTTGCTTAGTATTGATTCTGTATCCTATATTTTTTATATTTAGTAAACAGTTCAAACATCAAGAATTTGGACAGATTATATTTTTTTCAGGAAATATGTTTTGAAGTATAACTTCTCTGTTTTATGTCTTATTATTACTTCAATGTTTTTTTAAAAACAATATCGTCTTTTCTTTCCATTTGGTAAGCCTATATATATAATTTAGTCATTTACTGTGAGAAAATCATCTTCAGATAAAAATAGAAAGATTAAGAATTAAAGATTAGATTTACCTGTGTCTGTAGCCTTAGATAATACTAAGTCTATTTCTTACTTCAAAAACAACTATTAATTAATTGATGCTATGCGAATTAATTTTCATTAAGGTTTAAATAAAATGTAAAAAAATATCTACTATTTCTATTGAATACTTTGCACTGTATAACGTTTTCTAAATAACCGAACAGGTTCATTAATCTTAGTTTTGTTGATAAATTAAGAGGATGAAATGTTTTCGAATCAAAATTTTGTAAAAATGCAGTTAATTTCATTTGTCATCATGTACTCATGTTAATCATCTAGAAACATCAATCCATCCTGTTTGGTCAATCGCAAAAATATTGCATACCCGACTCATCCACTCAGCATGCCTACCCTACCTTGCATATTAATCAAACATGCTACCTCCTTCCCAATCCAATTTAAAAGATTAAACTCCTCGTCTACCCTTCAGCGTTTAATTCCTAATCATCTCATTCCTTCGGGGAATGCACACAGGAGCAGCAAAACAAATTAGGGCCCCGAATTACCCTTTTCCAATGGTATGTCAGACGATGGATATATATCCGCAAGTAAAGTTGGTCATATCGGCCATCCTGCCTAAAACGGTGACGCACCCCCTTTCACGCCCACCTAGGGGTGATTGATGATCGTCATCAAGGGCCTTCAGAATCCGAAACTGGCCTTCCAACGGTTGCATAACCCTTTGGAAAATTCAGTGCCAGAATGGTTTAAGTCATCAGCAGACCCAGACAGGATTACCAGAGACAGTTGGAGACGTATGTCGTCAGAGATGGGTATTTTGTGGTAATCCCCCATCAGATTGGGGTTGACCTTGTTGTTTATGAGCAGATTATCTACAGATGGTTTGGATGGAACCGCTTGGTTAAGGAGCATTTTCGAAGAGAGCATTTAGCTCTGTGGTTTAATACCTTGATATGATTTATTTGTTTCTTGGTGAAGCTGAGGATTAGGATTTGCTGGAATCTTCAGTTGCTGATGGTGATGGTCATGTGATTAGGATTATGATGTTTGCGCCCCAAATAAAAGAGTTATGTAATTTTAAGTCTTTTAAAAGTTTTATCAGCTTTTTTTATTATATTATAAGAAAAAAGTGGAAGAAAGAAATTTATTTTCCTACATAAATGACGAATTATAATGGTCGTGTTAGTGACAGATCAAAAATATCACTTAGTTTCGCCATTAACGATATTGCTGCAAGAATATTTGCAATTATATTGTTTTCTCATTCAAGATATTACATTATTTTTACTAGCTCTAGAATTAAGAACATTATCTAAAAATATTACATAAATATATATTTTCATTTCTTCACTGAATTTAATTCGGCTTTTAAAAAAAATGTAAAGCTTAAATATAAAGCTATAATTCCTTTACATATTCCTACTGATCTACTGCTCTTTTACCATCAAATGTTAATAAAAGAAGTAAAATAAGATTCTTTGGTTAAGAATTTAAGGTAATAAAAATAATAAAAATTAAATAATAAAATAATAAAAATTAAATATTCATTTTGATAATTCTAATTTTTAATCGAAGTTAAATGATGCATCAAAAATATTATGGAAGTTATTATAAACTGACATCTTTTACACAAATGAAAATAAATATCTATTTATATTTTTTTTTGTTTGAAATAATATTCGAATAGTTTATGGTTTGGGGGTGATACAGGGATAAGCTCTCGGCATCATAATCAATTCTATTAAAATGCGACATGTATTCAAGCCTGGCTTAAATTAAATATAATTCGTTGGTCAAACATACTCCCACTGGTGTGGTGCAGAAGTGTAGAGAATGAAAACCAGATCTAGCCCTAATCTCATTATCTGAGTGAGGAACTAAATGAAGAGGTTTCTTCTCCTAATAACCTCAATTTCTAATGGGATGTTAATGTAAATAAATTATCTAAAAAGCAAAAAAAAAAAAAAACCCCCTGTAACGTAAATATTTACATCTAATACTCTTAGAAAAGAAAGCTTTTGATTAGAATTAGTCCACAGAAAGCGGAATAGTCTATATAATTTATGTAAGATCATCACTGTAAATTCTTTGTAATTTGAATAGTATTTGGAAACATTGAATTACTATAATTCTACTGACAATAAGAGGGGATAATGAACTAGCACGTTATAGGGATAGTGGTAAATGTGTTCAATTGCATTTGCTCTCAGGCCGCGGTTGCCTAGTGGTAAGGTCTCGACTTTGGAACAGGAAGGTTTCAGGTTCGAGACCCAATTTCATCGAAGAACCGTAGTGTAAGGGGGTCAGTTGCACGTTAAATCTGTCCTGACCAAACGTACTCCCGCTGGTGTGGTGTGGAGAGGGGGGTGCCAGCTCAGGTGGTCAATCTGATCGCGGTTCAAAATTACGAGGTCCGTCCCAAAATAGCCCAAGTGTTGCTTCAAACAGGAAGTTAATATAACTAAACTAAACTAAAACTAAAACTGAATTTGCTCTCACACATTAATTAGCTCTTTATGTGCTGAAATATTGGAAAGATAGTCATATTTTAAACTTTAACTTTGTCTATAAATTTAGTACATTAAATGCCCTACAACATTTGGCTTTCAATATATACCTATTTAAAATGGAGTGCTATCCTCTAATATATGCATGCAGTATTTGTGCTGAGAAAATAATAATGTTTTCAATCTTTGTTCTTTTTAAACGAGAGATGAACGTCTGAAGGAAGAGTTAAAACCATTAAATAAAATAATAGATTTATGCTATTAAAAATTTATTGAAAATAAGACATCTTCCATAAATTTGCTGGCAAGAAATAATAAAAATTATAATTTTATGTATATAATACCAATGCAGTCTGATAAACATAATTATGATTTTCAGTCTGCAAATTTATACCAATTTTTCGCTTCACTTATTTAACAAAGTGAAATAGAATGCAGAAAAAGTATTATAAAATCCAGCTTAAACAGATATTAATGATATTAAGTTGTTCCACTTGTTCACAAAATTCTCTAACAGCACAAATCTTATTAATAGACGCATTGCGAAGAAAAGACTGTTTCTTATCGACTGATCAGATAATACTATAGCAATGATTAAATGGAATAATATAATGGGTATTACATTTGCAAAATGACTGCAACACACTTTTGAAGATTCCCATTTAAATATAAATCAAATACCATAAATTCCTTGGTTCAGTCTAAATCATTTTAATGTATTAAAAGTTTCAAACTATGATTTCGTATTTAATCAGTTAACTAACTTGCTATCTATCAGTATCTAAATTACGTCGAAAACTTGCGAAAACCATCAATTAAATGGTTATGACTATTTAAAAATTTATGAACCATCAATTAAGAAATGATTCATTTATAGTGAACAATTCCTGTAACATTGCTGTTCTCGTAGAATGAAGTCAACATTATATGAACCATCAATTAAGAAATGATTCATTTATAGTGAATGAACAATTCTTGTAACATTGCTGTTCTCGTAGAATAAAGTCAACATTATTCAGGAAACGATATAGACTATGGAATCCTAAGTTGTAAATCCTACTTTAATATTTTCAATGTTCCTTTTTTAAATTGCAGTTTATAGTCGTAGAAACTGGAAATATCAATACTTTTTTTTAACTATTTGAAAATATATTGCTTTTTACATTGCATTATGATAAATGATTTAGAACTGATTGTCGAAGGCTCAAAAATTAACTGGAAAATGGTTTGAATTTCAATTTAAATGATTTTCTGACTTGACTTACCGAAAACAATTCAACTACATACACTATATATATAGCGCACTTTATCACT
Organism: Argiope bruennichi; assembly: GCF_947563725.1. Classification (NCBI taxonomy): domain Eukaryota; kingdom Metazoa; phylum Arthropoda; class Arachnida; order Araneae; family Araneidae; genus Argiope; species Argiope bruennichi. The sequence goes on from NC_079158.1 coordinate 123,765,608, forward strand.
TTCCATGTTTTTAATGTTATATATACAAAGAAATGAGATGTTCTAGTTTTCCGTGCTATTTACATTGAATCTACTCAAATAAATTTAATTTAACAACTCTTTAATTTAAATTTTTATGTAAAACAGAAAACAGGCTGACAAAAATTTGCAACATAGGGGAATGAATAAATTGAGAATTTCAATGAATTAAGTATGAGTTATTAATCATCAAAATTTTTAAAAATACATTCCGGATAATACTCAGAAAAAGCATATCTTTTCCAAGATGAAAATGTTAAAGAATACTCAGATTCATTCAAATCTAAAATTTATTGCTGTATAGAATATTACAGTCGATCACACCAGTCCTTTATTCGAAATCACGTATTCCTCAAACAAACTATTTGTATGAATTGTATGAAATGCTCCTATCTTTCTATTTATCAAACAATAGTTTTGCCAATTTAAACGTTTATATAATCGAAATAAAATACTTGCATCTGATCATAATGCAAAATTAAAATTTTTATGTAGAATGTAAATGTTACTTTCATTGTGGGACACCTCATAATTGAGGATAAGAAGCTTCCAGTATGCTGGTTGATTCTCGCCACCATTGTAGGTACACAGAAAGGTGGGGGGCTGGCTCCCATCAAAGACGGGATGAACTTTCTTAGGGAAGAATTCTACCGTAGCCGGTAATGTTCTTTATGACTCCACCACAATTCCCGCTAGTGTTGCTGCTGCATAGGTCCGGTCATTCAGATTTTTCTGTGTGGCTTGGGGCCGGACGGCGTAGTCGGCCCAAAGTATGTAAATGTTAAACTTCATATGTGAAAATGTTCTTTATAAGCACCTATTAACCTTAGTTCTTTGAGAATTATTTTATAAAATCTAATAATATTCAAAAAATAATAAGACACTGTTCAGTAAAACAGCGGTAATAATTGTACAAGTAAAATTCTGAAGGCTTAAAATTTGTTTAAACAATATTCACTCTGAAAGTATGTAAAATGAACAACATTGACTCTGAATGTATGTAAAATGAACATCATTTTTTTTCTTTTCCGATTTCTCTCTGACTAAAGCATTCCATAAAATGTGTAGAGAGTTTAGAATCTGTTTTTTAGCTGTTACGAAATATCAATCACACACAGTTCTTCATAACATAAAGAACAAATAAATCCTTCAATTATTATTGAACATAGTTAGAGTTTCATCTGTTACTACCACATGCCTAATTATCATAATGCTTGATGATTGAAATACTCTCAGTACTATTAAGTAGTTATAAAATATAAAATTTTATAAATTAAAAAGGAATTCGGCACAATTTTGCATTTTATGTTATTCATTCTTACACATTTCTTTTAAAAATGTGTTCCTACTGAATTATCAATTTTATTTAATTAAACATTAAAACATTTGGACACCTGCTGAAACTATGCAATGCACATTATTATGATTAACATTACTGAAATCTTTGTAATCGTAAAAATTATTACAGAAATTTGTTATTTTGAAATTTGAATTATCTATAATTTTTAGCACCTACGTTTCAAAGGTAATATTATGTTATTTTTGAGTGCCTTTCAGTTCAATAAACGAATAAAATGAATTTTATTTTTTTAATATTTAGTATATTTTACAGCTTTAAATATTATGATACTCAGTTACGCTTAATAGTTCTGAAGAAAGAGCGTCATTTTCATTATCAAAACATTCATTACATCAAAATTTAAAATATTTTTGATAAAAACCTTTTTGGAAAAAAATGTATGTAAAAAACTATTTACTTCAATCCTAGATTATAATCTCTTTTCACGCTAATTAATTTTTCAAAAGTGTAATTTTTCAAAAAAGAAGAATCAAGTGTTGAAATCATATATTTATAGTAATTTTTTACTGTGGGAAAAAGGAAGATAATCCCACAAATAAAGAATCCTCATGCCTTAATCATCTCTTATCAGAACTAGAAATATGCATTCTCTATAATTCTTCTAATTGTTCACCAAGCGTTCCTGCTTAAGGTCATTAAGTTCCGTTAAACTTACAACGTGAGTGCAAATGGCATTAGTTTTAAAGATGAGTGCAAATGGCACTGAGAGCATCTGCCATACATAATGATATACTCCCATTACAAGAGTCAAATGTTTGGAATCCTCTCAAGATGGTGCTTCTGGTCATATATGATAGAGTCATTAATCTAACAACACGGTTACGGAAATCTAGAACTACTTATAAGACGACTTCTCATTCTCGTGCTCCAAAAATGAATGATCGTGCAGCATTAAATGAGGAAATATAAGTATTTCTAAGGACAATGCGATATGATTTCTGTTAACAATAAGGTATGGATCTGATATTAGAAAAGAAATTTCCCCACATATACAAGAATCTTTTAAAATTACAGGGAGTAATAATATTTTTTTCACGCATGCATCGAGATACATGATGGCAGGAAATGGTGCGAGCTCAACCACCTTTCACATCATCTGGAATTACTTTCTGCATCTTCCCTTTGTTGAGACGTGCTGTAACCTTTGTTGTAGTACTTACTTCTTTAGCATGCATTAGTGATCGAACTGGAGACACTAATAAAAAATTGTTCACATAGTAGAGATGCTGATTACCGCACCGTTGTCGTACTCTTGATCAAGGGAATCATATAAGGCACCTTATATGATACATACAACTTAAAACATTCTTCTATTATAAATATAAATTTTATAAATATATATATATATATATATATATATATATATATATATATATATACACACAATCATATCATCTGTAATTATCAAACTGGTTGCATCTCATTATTCTCTTCAACAATCAATATACAATTTCAGTGATTAAATGATCAATTAATTTAACAAAAAAAATCAACCCAAATTGCACTATTTTGCTTATTTTTTGAAAGTAAAATTTCAGATTCCTTCATTGTGGAACATATTTTCAAAACTTTAAGTTAAATAACGAATTTTATTTTTAGTTGTACAAGAAAAATATTTTTCTGCATTTGTAATTAATTTCAAAACCTTGAGATTGTAAATTTCAAATAATTGGACTGAAATTGCTTACTACTGAACCATTATATCATGTGCATTGCAAACTAAAATATTCAAAACATGAGCACATAAAAATTAAGTACTATCACAAAAAAAATCAAAGACTGTTTAAACAATTGAATTTAAATTGCGTTTCAGATTCTTTCCTTTTCCTATAACTAATTCATGTTAAAGATGTTAAATTTCTTTTCAAATTGAATGGGAATATTTTATTTAGCATAACTCTAAATTTATTCTCTGTGATATAATCTTTTTTCAGAAAATATAAACATTTTACTTTAATTACAATTTATTTACATTCACATTTATAGGAAATGAATATAAATTATCATCAGCATCCCAGCATCTAAGTCCAAATTTCTCATATCATTTCATTGAGCTATTGAAGAATTAAAATTTATAATTAAATTTCTTTGCAAATAAATCATTAATTCTTCTTTGTAAGTAATAATGAATTTTAAATTTTAGACTAGAAAGCAAAGAAAAAAAATAGCTAGGGGGAACACTATATTTTAAGTTCATTAATAAAAACGTCCTTTTATTAATTCTTCTTATTAAATTTATTTATTCCTCTTCTAAGTAAAACTTGCTTCAAAGCTTACAGTAATCACAAATGGAAAAGAATATCCAATGAAATTCAATTCTAGAAGAAGGCATAAAACCCAACTTTAACTGTTTTGTATTTCAAAGCGAAAAGATATTCACTTTTAAAGCTTATTCCCTTGATTCTTTGAAATGCCTTTAAAAAAGTAAATCACATTCAATAAATCACAAATTTGTTGAAGAAAATGGAGATTGAAAATTGTTGTTTTCTAGTGGGATGGGGGGAATCATTCCTTCCGATTTTTAACCGAAATATTTTATTGTGTATCATCATGAAGTCATTTAAGAGAAATGGTAAATGGGATAAACAAAAATACATATTAACAGTAAAGTAGTTTATCTTCTAGGTATCGGTGTAAGGCCTAAACAAGCGATTGGTAGAAAGTGAACCTCAGTTTTATTTCTGACTGGTTGCTTTTGACGACCAATTAATTCATGGGAGGATTGATTATGCTTCATTTCAGTTACATCTCTTATACACAAGATAATATACAAGATTCCTTCAGAAATTTTCAAGCATCGAATTACAACAGCATTTAAACTGAATTATTATTCTGTACTGTTTATTGTTTCCAAAAATATTCCTTATTGGAATCAAAATGATGCCAAAATTGAACTGGAATGAAACTATCCGCTTTATCTAACCGCATTGTGCACCTCAGCATCTTCACTTTTCTATTTCTAGTAAGAACTAACACTTTTACTTGTACTATGCGCACGCTTAACACCTTTCTAGTCAGTTTAAATCATGTTAATAAAAAATTACAGAAATGCCAGTAGAAGTTCTCATAGTAGTTAGCAGCCATGTAGAAACTACTTATTATCTCAGAAACTTTATTAACTGATTACAGAAAATTTTGATGATATAAATATAAAGGTTATTTCATAGCTTTCAACTATGGTAGAAAAATAAGTTGTGAAAACAATAAAAACTTTTTTAGTCTTATTATAAGAATCATAAATATTATATCAAATATTGAATAAAAATATCTTTAAAAATTGTCCATATCCATAAAAAAATTTCACAACAAAATGCTATCATTGTTGTTTAATTGTTTCGAAATTTAAAATTTAAGTTGGTTTGAATATCCTTTTTATACGACAAATTTTGAATGTTAGCAACAAGAAACATCGAAAAAAAATTAATTTAAATTAAATTAAGTATAGTGAAATTTAAAAAATCATTCTAAGAGGAACGTTACCACTTTCTCATATTTGTTAGTTCTATGTTCAACTACTTTTATAAAATACAGTAATGAGGTTCACATTCAAGTTTATAGAAATTTGATTTAATAAGTAAACTTATATTATTAGTACGATAAAATAAATTATAAACTTTTTAATATCTATTCGAAACTAATTATTGTTACATATATTTTCAGAACTTTTATTTTTGGCTCATTAAAGTAGCTCATAGAGTAATAAAATAGTGATATTCTGAAAGGAATACTTTTCTTTTTCTTATGATTTTCAACAATATATAATTGTGACCAAATACTGTCTTTAAACAAGGAGCACAGAAGAAACGAGAATGAATGACATTTCATGATGACCAAAAAAATTATGTAAAAAAACAATTTAATGACTATTTACCTCGAATTAAAGAATATGACGGATTTTAAACGCCGTCTGTTAAGACTGCATTAAGATGCATACAATTATATAGTGAGTTTGAAAATTCATTGTACAATCGTTAAAAACAAATTCATAAAGTGCACTGTAACAAGCATTTTTGTACACAGAGTTATTGCCGTAAGTGAGGCATTAAAAAAAAGATCTGGTTTCCGTCCATTAAATTTTTTTATATATTCATTCATATATTTACTTAAATGAAATACATTATATCTAATAGATCTACCGGCTATGATAATGAGATATCTGAGGACCTAATTTGAATTGCTTACTATTACATTAGTATGGAATGTAAATCATTAGGAAAATGTCATATATTAACCACATATTCTTCTTCTTCGTATGCATATTTTAAATGTCTGAATATATCTGAAATTTTTTTTCCCGATCATTACATTTAAAGTATCATTACTCTTTGAACCAATGATTATGCAAATTATTATTTGAAAGAAAAAAATTTAAAATTACTTCAAAATAAAAAAAAATCAAATTATAGTTTTGTTTTAAGGTTTCCTCAATGTCGACATAAGAAGTTATTTAAATGGCAAAAAAAGAAATGGTATAGTAATAAAAACTTGCCAGTTATAGTAATTGTGATGGATAATTTAATTATTTTTATCATAATTTCATATATTGTCACGTAGTTAAAGATATAGTATTTTCCAACACATAGTTTAAATTCGAAACAAATTCTCAATTACACATAATCAGATATATCAGCTTTCTAAAATTATTACTGAAGAAATTCAAATAATGCTTTATTTCACAGTTAAATATAGCATTATAAGACATTTTCTGTGCTATGAATTGGAGATGTTTACATTTTTAGTCGAAAACGGCAGACGAGTTTTTAAGTTTCAAATTCACAAAATGATTCCTAGTTTATTTTTCCTCAGATTATTATTTTGAGAAAATTTTATTTCATTATAAGTCGTGTCTAAGATTTGAGAAATATAAATATTATAATTTAAGAATTTAAGAAATTAAAGCTAAGCTTAATTTATTGTTTGATTCTGAATAATTTTGAAACAAAAAGTTATAACTTTGAATAACTTTCAAAAAATTTTAAAAAATCTACTTAAAACCCCACTTCCGCCTGTGCACAAGGATTTAATTATTCAATTTTAATTATTTTCAACATTTTTGCTTTTAATTTATAATTCTTTATCATAATTATAATGCAGATAAAAAACAAAATGTTTCTCAAATTTGCTACGAGGTGGCAGTGCTCTTATAGAATTAACATTTAATTAATTAATAAGAATAATAATTTAATTATTCAGTGATAAAGAGATTGTGCAAACTAATAAACGAATGGAATGAAATTCTTATGCTTTAGTGATTGTGCGATCTTATAGATTCAAGACATAAATTTTATTTAAACTTATTTTATAAACGAACTCTTACTACTGTATCAAAAAGAACAATTTTAATTTAAAATATTTTCTGCTTTTTTATTTATATTGAATTCATCCTTATAAATATTATGAAATATAATTTTTTTCAGATCTACTGCTAGGTGATGCCTTTTTATAAGTAAATTCCAATGCATTAAGTCATAATGAAGTTTTGAACACTTTAAAATAATATATTTTCTTCTTTAATATACAAGTGCAAAAAATTTCAAAATACTAGTTGACTTAAAGATCAATTACAAAAACTCATCTGTAGAAACATGAAACAAGTTAAATTAAAAGAAAGTTTAATTTAGAGTAGAAAAGAAAATTTGTACTTTTAGAATATTTTGAATTTATTGGAATTTAAATGATTTTTTTAATAAATAACCTTATTAATTTCTGATTAAAAAGATGAAAATATTTTTTCACTGGATGGTAAAATACATTTGCTAGTATGATGTGGAAAAATAATTTCATATAACTTTAATGTTTTCAACCTATTAATCAAATAGAAGACTGATTCTCCCTTAATATAAATTAACAAATTTTAATTTGTGAGGAATATTAAAAACAAAGCTGCCAATAAAATTACAAAGAAAAAATAATTAATTTTCTAATTATTTTTAATTCGCAATAGAATTCGATTATAACAAACATGTTGTTTCGCATTGAGTATCAAATATATTTTACAAAACTCGTGAAAGTTAAAATTTTTCTTGGAATCATGATTTTTTTCTCGAATTACCGGAATAAATTAATGACATTTTTTTTCAAATTTATGAATGTAATTTTATTTCAACGTAGGCTTTCAGCTGTAATTTAAAAGCAAAGATGATAGATATAGGGAAGAAACTAAGAAAATAAAAAAAATTTGGAGAACTAACAACTAACAATTTATCAATATTAAAAGTTATATGAACAATTAATATAAATAGTAAAAGCTAACTTGTTTACTTTAATAAAATTTGTTGTTTATGATAAAACATTTAAGAAATGCTTTAATTCTTCTATTGGGAATTTTCCTTATTTTTGCGCTTTATTAAAATTGTTTTTTCTTATTTCGCAGTATTCATTTGTTTGTATGGAATTTTCTGGCGCAAGAGCCATGATGTTGACCATGCTGTGCTAAACAATAGGTAAAATTATATAATTTTCAAACATTCATCGAAGGGCATATGAAGAGAAACTCTAACATGTCATTAATATTTGAATAAATGGATAAAACTTTATGGAACTTAAAAATGCAAAGATTTCGACATGAGGTGTCTTATCAAGCAAGAAAGATAATGGAGTGCCAGACTTTTGAAAAAGCTGTAAACGTCTGAGTGTTCAAAGCGAAATATATTCTAATATTAAAAATTCATTTTATAAATTTTGTTGCTTACACCTTATTGAGACCGAAAAAGCTATTTTTGAAATTATAATTTAGGTTTCTCTATCATGTGAAAAAGAAAATAATTCCAAATTTTATTGAATTCAATGCATAGAATTTGATTCATGAACTTTACATTCAAATTTTATAACTGTATTAAATTATGAACCAAATTCCTCAAAGAAATGAGTGGCATTTTCTAAATACATACTTTTAACCATCTATACTGAATGAAAACATTTCATGCAATTTCTGTCATTATATTTATGTACATGAAAATTGCCACTCGTGCAAAATAATAGTCACATTGAATAAAAAAAATGCTAATAAAGCAATTGTTTATGATACAGACTGAACAACGTTTAGACAGGAAAAAATTACTAATCATACAGCAACTGGAAGCCAAAAAAGTTTTCTATCTGATGATAAATAACGATATTTTGTTAATTACTTTAAAATGAAGTGAGATGTATTAGTCGTTAATTAAAATGTTTAACAAATGATATTTAAATTTAAACATTTTTTCTGTAACAGTAGCTATATGGTATTCACTGTTAAAAAAGGATTTCATATATGTGCATTATTAAAAATAAATAATGAAATATGTAATTAAATATATAATAAAATATTGAAATATAAAAATATTTAGTTAAAACATATAACAAAATATTTAGATGAATTGAAATTATGAAATTTATCCAATTTTGGCATCTATTCAAGTTTCGAAAACTCTGCTACATATAACTGGATGCCGTTTATCAGATGTAATCTCAATCGAGAATGATATCTAGTTATATAAAGTGCAAGGAAGACCTTTTATGATCACATAATATAAGTGATATTCCAATGTGGGAACATAAGTGACAGAAACAGGAAAAAGACTCTTGATTCTCCTTGCAATTAAAATAATATTTTATCGGATGAAAGTAGACTGTTATTAGCAACTCAAACGAATGTCCATCTCTAAATAAAGCTTCTACAAAATTATAAAATCAAGTAGAAATTGGTTCTTTTCAGACGATAGTTTTCAATGGTAAAAATAATAAAAAGAGAAGGAAAAATGGTAACTATAATGAAAAGACAATTTCAAATAATTTCAGTGGCTCTTACTACTCTGAGTTGAAACTAATAGATAGGCAAAATCATTTTTATGCCCGAGTGATATAAATAATATTCTAGTGTGGAGGTATATGGAAAAACTAAAATAACAATATTTCTGATTTTGAAAGGAAATTTATAACATTAGATTTAGGAAATTTTAAAAACTGATTATTAAAGCAAGATGATGGCGCGTAAGTCATTCGACGTGTAGTCATGGAATGGAGTCAGCTACTCCGTTTCCTCCGAAGGTATTTCCTATCATTGGTAGGAGTTAACTGATTTCCAGGATGACATTTCTGTACCCACCAGAGTGGCGAGGACAAACCACGATACTGCAATATGATGAGATGTAAGTCATATCACTGGCTTTCAGACCCGCCCGAAGGTACACGGATAATAAATACTGAATGACCGAACCGCCGCAACAGCAACATTGGCGGGAACTGTGGTTGAGTCCTAAGGGTCATCACCAGCCAAGGTACAACCCTTCCCGAAGGAAGTATGTTCCGTCATCGATGGGAGGAGCCAAACCCCCTCCTATTTATGTACTCTCCAGGATGGCGAGATCCAACCACCATGCCGGAAGCATCTCATCCTCTTTTCGATGTGCCCACCCGGGGATATATCATGAGATGTAAAGATTTACTCTTGTATTCAAGTAATTGCTCTTCTAATATCGAGTATTAATAAAATCTTAAAAACATCGTTATTATAAAGAACACAATTTGATAAGTAAAATTTCAATTTCAAAAATTAAGCAAATATAAGGCACATTAGAGTTCTAATGTATATTAGAATTTCAGCCATCATGACTGCATTATGAAAATAAAGAGAAATCAAACAACTAAATCTTCCCGGTTAAAAACGAATAAAAACAGCGATACTGACTTTGCCTAATATCTTCAAGCAATAACATTTTAATAGAATACGTAGGTATATGAAATATAAACAACATTATTTCTGTAAGCATGAAATTAATATCTTATAAATATTTCATTTTCTTTTTCGAAATATTTATAAAAATTTCATTTCTTATTAATTATCCAATTCTACTGGATATTCGATCATGCAGATCGTATTTGGTTCCCATTCATGTGAATGAATGGCATTCTTCTGTACTAGTTTGCAATGTTGGTGCTGAAGTCATGACCTTTCACATTCAGTGCCCCGAAATACAAGTAATACAAACCGACTTTCATTACCACCCTTCTAAGTCACGAACCTTGCTGCAAGTCCTGCACTTGCATCAAACCCATCCACCACTCACTTCCTGCCAGGGGAATGATTGAGGATCCTCGACATTTGGTGACTCGTGCCAGTGTTCCTCGGAGCGCTCCTCCTTCCATCAATTGGTGGAAAGTGATTGATGATTGCTTTCACGAACTACAAAGATTCTTCTCCTGACATCGGCATTACGCAAAGAGAATTATTTCCCATCAAACTCTTTGAGGTTGTTATGGGCGAGGAGCGGAGTGCTTAGTTTTATATTGTCACTTAAGCTACTCCTTCCTTTATTTCCGTTTCAGATCTCAGGGTAAACCGATTGGGGAGGATCCAGCCGTCGGGATAATGAACCGTAAATAACTTTTTTGTAAAGGTGATGGCAGTTGGGAAGTTTTAAGACTCTAAACTCATTTAGGGCTGAAGAGCCGGTCTGGTACTTGCAGTTAAAGAGAGGAAGTGATGAGTTAAATATTTTGAACCACAGGTTTCTTTTAAAGTTAGGTAATACTATATAGTCTTGATATCTAAGTTTATGCTGGGTCAATAATATTTCTACCAATTAAATTCATTGATCTTTGGTTTTAGGAGTTTTAAATCAATCATTTCTTTCAGTACTATGTTCAGATATTGTAAACAGTGTAGAATATTTACAATTATTACTTCGGACAGTGAACCAAAAAATAAGTAAATGCGGGAAATTAAAGAAAACTTAAGAAAGGTTAAAGGGAACAAATGGATTAGATTAAACTGGATTAAGGTTCACATTGGAATATGTGGAAACTTGAGAGAAGACGAATATGCAAAAAAGCCTGCACAGAAAGACCAAATAGATATTGTAATCCCAAGATCATTCCAAATGTTAAAGAAGGAAATTAGAAGAGAGATGACTATGCAGTGGCTGGATATATGTATCATGTCGTGAAAAGGACGCATAACATATGAATTCATATCGGAACCAAAAATTATAAAAAGAACATTTCACCCGTTAATAGTGCAAATTATATCGAGACATGGAAGATTTCCTGAATACTTCTACACATGCAAGACAACAAATGCATATGTGGGGAAATAGGCTCAAACCAGCACTACAAAGTAGAATGTGTCGAACTCAAAGAAATAGAGGAAGACTCATTATGGATAGTAATTTTAATACAATATAACCATACCTTGGAATTTAAAAAATATTCAAAGAAATGATGGAAAAGTTTTCTAGCCTTTTATCAACTGTTTGAAGATTTTTTGACATTTTGCTGGCCGTTGTTCTCTTATGCAAAAATTTGGATAATTAATGAGCATAACAGAGAGTCATAATAATCCCTGTTTCTATAGCTTAATTCTGTGGTAATTTGATGACTGCCTGTAATTAAAAAAATAATACGAAATGAAATATTTGTATATGTTTTATATTAATTATTAGTGTAACAAAAAACGTTAAAACAATTTCAATCATTTAAAAGAACTGAACTCTTACAGCAGAACATTTTTTTCTTTGAATAAATAGCAGCATAATTTATAAATTGATATTTTCGGATATTACAGTATTTTGAAAGAAGTAATTAAACATATATTTCATACTTTTCGAAAAAAAGACGTTAGAATCCAATTGCTGTGACATCAACTTCATATTGTTAATATTTAATCATATTAAATAATTAAATATTAATTTACTTTTTAGTTTTTGCTTGTTCATGTAAGATTTTATTGTTCTTTCAATGTTACTTGTTTTTATAATTTTAATTATTATATTATTTTTAAAAGCTTTTAATTAATAAGTTCTTAGATGTTTTATATTTACTGCTAACATTTAAAAAGAGACTTAACACATTGCTTTACTTTTGGAATAATGGGAGAGAGTGGCATGCTGTATTTTTGTGTTAAAACATTTGGCCAAAGTATGCAATTTCCTCTTCTTTTCTTTTCAGTATCTTGCATATTGAATGGCTACAATCGTTTATGATACTGCATTTGTATAACACTTTTTTATTGTGGAATCTTGCATGCTAGCAGTCATTGTTTTCCAATTTTTTTAATAATTTTATTGTACTTTTCTATTGTGTTATTTTTTAATTTTCCCTTCTATTTCCTTTCCTTTTATGATAATTATTACCATTCCAATTTTGTTATTAATAACAAACTGAGTATAGGAAATTGAATAGTAATTTTTTATTTTCTTAACTAAAATAGTTTAACCTTAATATGTATTTTATGATGCAGCGCACATTTAGTTAGAAATAGATATTTTCATTTTATTAAATTAAATTCATATGAATCAGGAGATGGTTGCATGCTGTGGTATCAGGTTGCTGTTCGACCTGCCTCTGTTGGTCAACTGGTTCAACGCTTTTCATTCTTTTTTATTTATTTTAAAATTCCGCTGGAGTTTAAAGGGGATAGTGAGCTTTGAAATAAGCAAAAATTTATATATGCGTATAGGAAAATTTATGAAATATTAATTCCTCGCCAAAATATATGTTTATATTCAACTAATAGTTTTATAAGATATGTTGTTCAATAAAATGAATATTTCAAAATGCTAGAGAAAAGAGTAAATTCTACTTATTTTCTCAAAAATGATATTGTAATTAATTTTTTTAAATATTCCAGGTGTCTTAATTTTAGAAGAAATGAAATAGAATTCATAATAAGAATGTCGGTTAAACATTAAAAGAAAATAAAGAATGCATTTTATATTTCGAGTTTTTTTCAGATAGGTAAATGTCCCTTTTAGTTCCTAAAAACAAAAAATTCCTATAAAATTCAATAAGTGTGCATAAAAATATTTCTAAAAAATTAGCATTTAATTGAAATTGCAAAATTATATATCATTACACCAGTTAAACCAGTTTTGTTCCAAATAAATTTAGATTGGGTAATACGGAAAAAATAATCGACAAAAATTAAAAACTGAATCGTATGGAATATTTTAAAATTTTAATTAACTATATATTTTTTAATTTTTTAAAAAATAACATTTTATTTTTAGAAAATTTAAAAAGAAATTTGACGCATTTATATTTTAACTCATATGCATAAAATATTCATATCTCTAAATGAATAATTCACAAAAGTGCCTAATAGAATCCACAGTTCCCTTAAGCCTATACTCGTATTCTTCAGAATTGCAAATAACAGAAATTTATATATTTATAAGGTTTATTTCTAATTAGTTATTTTATATTCCTTTTTAAAGAAATGATAAACTTTTTTTCGTGTCATAAGGATACTTAATGATTAAAGTTATTGAATATAATAAGAAGTTTAAAGTATGTGTTCATTAGAACAAGTTAAATTATATAATATATGTATTAAATGTTATCATTATTACAATCCATATAATTATTAAAATATTGATATCTTCTGCAGAAAACTTTTATATATTTGATTTGGAATTTGAAAGAGTTCTGCATCCAGTCTATCAGACAGATAAATTTTGAATGGTAATCTCTGCATTAAATTCCTTATGATACAATCCACTGAATAAGGAAACTATTCTTTTCAATGGAACTGATGAGTGCTTTCATAGAACTCATTTCGACATAATTCATATTGTCAGCTCCAAACTTATAATTCAATGAAATTCTTAAAAGCACACATCAACTCGCAAATGGCGGCAATGAAACATGACCCATGTCATTTCATGGAAATATTTTATAAACGACTTGATTAAATAGTTCTTCAACAAATTCCATTTAGCTTCTATTTGATATAGGTGCATTCATATTTCTAATTATAATGTTCATAGACATGTCTGGCGACTTCACAAGCTTCTGTAATGCTGTGTTTCGCTATCTTACAATTGATAATTAATGTGCTTTGGTATATGCTTATTTCACATGATTTAAATCTAATATAAATGTTATGATAAGAATGTTTGGTAACTTCTATATGAATGCAGAGGTGTAATTATAATTTTACTTTGGGTTTTTTTTCCATTTTATTTTTCGGAATATACTATAGCAAGTGAATGAGAATTAGTAATTATTTTAACAAACATTTATTATGTTAATTATTTTGATAATGAGAATATCATTTGTCGATTTACAATAAAATATTTATTATATTACCAGAAGTTATAAAGATTTTCAGTTCATCCTTGAAAAAGGAAAAAGATGTCAATTAATAAATGTGTTGTATCATCTCAGATTTCAATCTGTTTTATTTAAGTTATACATCCCTGCAAAATTCAGTGACGTGTAAAAAAAAGGCTATTATAGCATTATATTACTCACAAAATTATCGAATCATGTATACTCATATTGTAGTAGAAAAAACTTGCCTAGTATAAAAACTAGAGATTTACAAGAGAAACACTTGATGTTACCTCTTTACATGCATTTTCTAATAAGATAACAGGAATTTAGTTGCAGTTCATGATTTTCTTAATTTCTCTCCCTAATTGTCGATATTGAAAATGAAATTATGAAATCAATCCTTGAAGGAATATACATGATTTGAAGCTTTCCTATAATAATAATAATACTACGGAAAACCTGGAAAATTGTGATTTTTTTTTAACTTTTTCTCTCAATTAAATGATGTATTAAAATTTAAGCAATTGAATCATCATGAAATTAAATACTACATTATTTGCGATTATGGATGTTTATGATTCTTTTAAAATTGGCTTTTTTGCTTTATTTGATTTTTACTCTAGTCTAAGTAATGGACATTTTATTACGGAAACTTTACATGTTAATATTTTTTCAGCTGACATTTTTATCAGATTTCAGAACTGATTATCTCATATTTAAATGTTTTATTTAATATACTTGATTGTTATATTGAAATCGATTTTGATTCTTCCTTAACTCCAAATACATTACAAGATTGACGATTTTTTTTTGATTAAGTTGATTAATGTATTTTTTAAAACTCTGCCGATGCTTTTGACAAGTCGTCAAATTTGTAATTTGAATAATTTTCTTAAGGCGAAGAAAATAAGAAATGCACATTTATTACGGAAAAATTCTGCAAAATCAACGGGTTCGGCTTAGTGGGATTATGGTATCATATTGAATAGGCCCAACAACAGATAAAGATATTTTTGAGTGCGAACACACAAATATTTCGAGACAAAACACAGCCAAGTATACACAAAAATAGAATTTACAATATATAGCAGTTCGCTAACAGCTAATTGACAATCAGTAACTGTAACAGCACAAAGCAGCCAGAGAGAACACAGCAGGAATAGAATCTTCACGCTACTATTCATATCGCTCCAAACGTCTGGTTTTCTCCACTGTTTCCTCGCTTTAGCTGTTTTCTGCTGCCAACTCACTACTGACTTTTCGCTATGCGACTGGTCAAAATTCTTGAAGATTCTAGAATCTTTCATTTTGTTGTCAAAGCCTTCAAATGATTGTCAAGCCCGGAAGTCACTAATGAGACATCCGTAACGTTATACAGAAGAGCTATCTGTCAAACTGTTTTCCTTGCGATGGAATTAACTGCACTGGGAAGCAACATTGCTAATTTGTAACAATATCGAACTTAAAAGATTCATGAAAGAAGTTGATACTTTTCAGTACCTTTTTACCGAAAATAACAATGCATACTTAAAGGCTTAGCTTTCAAAACTTAAAAATGATTTTCCAAAGCATTTATTAGAAAAAATTTAATATGCATGCAATTTGAAAATTGCTTCCCATATTTGGAAAATGCATGCAAAAAGCATTAATTTGTATTTGAGCTAATCCTTTCACCCTGTTTTCTATTTCCTTAATTGATATAATCTTCTTCTTCACACTTATATATTTCCTTTAATGATACATGCTTCTATGAGAAGCTCAAAACTAAAATAAATTTAAACTAGAAATTCCGCTTGAAATAATAAATGAATAAGTGCCGGAAAGCACTTATTGGGTTTTTAAACAGCCTTCTGGTTCTCTTTTAATTCTATTGCTGCAAGGATAAACTAAACTATTATTTTGTATTAAATTAATATTCCTTCTTTTAGAAGATAAATTCAAAGGAACGTTTTCCTTGTAATCGGCATACAAGATTTCATATACAAAAATATTTGTTCAATATATAAAAATTTTATTGGATTTATAGAATTCTTTTCCTAATGAAAAATTCATGGTTCCTGGAAAATCTTTTGATTTATAGAAAACTTCAATATATGGTAGCATGAGTTTATTATGGTAGCATGAATTTTTACACAAAATTATATCAAAATTATACAAAATGCATGTGATATCTGAAAACTGCTATTATAATTTAATCAAAATTTCTAACTTCATCATTAAAAGAAGATTTATTTTCTTGAAATGCAGTTCAAACAAGATATCTGATAAATTTAAAAATAAGTCAAAAAGTTGAATATAAAAAAATCACTTAACAGAAAAAATCTAGTTTTATAAAAATTCTGTATTCTCTTTCATAAAAATATAAAAATTTGATAAATCTAGTATATATTAAGTTTCAAACTAATATGAATGAAACAATAAAAAAGTAAAAATCAAGAGGTGGACATTTAAAAGTGGTAATAGTATCATTAATTCAAAATTGGAATTAGCATGAAATCTTTCGATGTAGCAGCCATCATTGCTTACTGATTCCTTTCAACGACATGATAACAACAAGCAAGAAGCATATTTAAGAAATAAAATACCTCGAATAGAATGAATTCGGTTGATAAGAGTCAAGAGGGATCTCTGGCTTTAAAAATCCATACAACTTTTCGGTAGCCAATATCACAAAGTTCCCAGTTAATAAATATAAAATCAGAATATCAGAACCTTTATTTCGAGCAAATCGTCTTCCAGTCACATAAAATTAATCGTAAGTTGCTCGAACTGTTCCACAAATTTTTAAATAAATAGAACTCTTCATTTGAAGATGATCATCCCGACAATGCTTCAGCAATCATAAAGGTGTAGAAACTTTCTTCAGCCAGCCCTGGTGATTGCATCGAAAATTGTAAAGATTCAATGCTTGTAATTATGTTATATCAGCTGTAAGTATATAGTTATGATTATCAAACTTTAATATTTGTGTGCTGGTATTGTAAATAATGATTATATGGCAGAAATAAAAATAAATCAGGGCATATTTCATAAAAATTAAAATAATCCATATAAAGGGATGTTTTATCTAATAACATTTCTAACAACATGTGAAGGAAATTTATTAGTGAACAGTTGTTATTGATCTCACGCTCCTGGATTCGCATTAAAAATGAAAAAAAAGAGCAAAAGATAAATTAGTGAAGTTAAATTATCAATCAGATTTTATTTTAAAATTTATCTTATGACCCTCGTTGGCACTCAAAAATGTAAAATCAATATTTTGAAATTTACATATTGAAAATCCAGTCTTTCGACACATTTCATTGTTTCATTTATTTCAGAATGGACTCATACGTTGATTTGAAGGAACCGAGTTCAAAAATCACGATGAATATTTCAGTTAGCCCAAAGTCATATTACATTTAATAACTACTATTCAGGCAAAGCTTCAAATTTATATGATTTCATGCAGATTACATTCATGTATATGCCGAATATGCTTCTTTTAATACCGAATATGCAAAGTGCACCTGTTAAAAACATGGTACTATAATGCAATTTGGATTTTTCTTTACTGTTTCCTTTTATAAATTTTAAAAGTGATTCCCGGTGATATTAGCGAAGCAGTTTATTTGATGGACTCTGTTTATGATGATAGTATCTTTCATACAAAAAGAAAAAAAATCCCAATGAAAGTCTTAGCCAATGAGAAAAAGTAAGAAAACAAACCAGCGAGTATGGTTTCCTCAAACCTTCCTTACATATTCTCTAATGGAGGTGATTTTGTGTTTCAGACGCATTTTTACCCACACAATTGAAACTAAAATTTGAGACAAAGCTACAATTGCAGTCACAAAATCACATAACAAATGTAAGTCTTTTTTTTTTTTTTTTCGCTACCGATTTTACAAGTTTCTACAGACAGATTCTTGAGACAGAACAGACAAACAGGCATTCTTCTTCTTGGATTCGGCTGAAAAGTGGAAAGGTACAACATGCATCTTAGAAGTGTCTACTGAATTTTATCTATTTAGATCATTTTGTTATGTAATTATCGTGTTAACTTATATTCGAAAAGCCGTTCAGAAAGATTACCTTGGAATAGAATTTGTTCAAAACTTGATGTAAATCTAGAAATTCGGTGTGAAGACCTTATATTTAATATCATCCGTATAATTTAGAAAGTTTTTGAGATATCTTTGTCAAAGATAGAGAGACATTTTTCCAAAGATGTATGTTTCGGATTCAAGGAAATCTAAAACATGGAGATTCATCAAAATCTAGAGTTCGAATTTTTTGATGATTAGAAAACTTTCTCTACACTTCGTATATGATAAAGTAAAACCCATTACGAAATACTTATAAAAAATATGTAGAGCTCATACTTCCTTCTGAATGGTAAACTTACAATCACAGTTGGTAGATTGTTCCTATGAGTGATATTTTGTATTTGCCGAAGGAAACGTGAGTTATTCATAATAGAAATAAAAATAATATCTTACAATTGCATAATCCATGCAATTGTAAGATATTATGTTTAGATACATAATGGTTTGTGATTGCATAGATAACTAACAAATTTGTAAAGCAAATACGAGAAATTCATCAATATGTCAATAAAGTCGGTTTTCACAAGAAGAACTGATGTTAAACTAAGAAAAATGACTCAACATTTGATGGGTGTGAAAATCTGGCAACTATTGTCCGAATGAAAGAGGTTGGTAGAAGATGTTTTAAATAACCAAATGCCTTCTGAATAGCATTTTAGTACCTTCTGAAAAAATTCGAAATGGCTATTGTATTACCTGAAATGGATTATAAATATTGATCGAAACTAAAAAAATCAATTTTACAATTTCAGAAGCGATTTTAAATAAGTTAAGTTGGAATAGAGAATGTTTTACTTTCACAAATTCGGAATACCTTCAGTTTTAAAATTTTACTATTTTATTTTTCCTAAACTTTGTTTTGGACTGAACATCCAATTCAGAAAGTAATTATGTTGTTTATATTATGGCAGAATGTAAATTATTTACTAACATTGATAGATGCTGTTCCTTAATAAAACGAGCATGCTTTGGGAAATATATGCCGAACAATTGTACAGCTACTAGTGTTTCTGTGCGCTCCACGAAACATTATTTTCCATCTAGATCAATGCTATTCTGTACTGCTAATACTTATAGCCCCTAAAGAGCATTATATCAATTAGATGGATATAAGCCAGAAAATAGTAAACCGAATTTAGGACCTGGCCCATCAGAGTATTTGAAAACGCATATTGAATGACTGGACAGCTATAAATTCAATGTGTATTCCATGAATCACATGTCCCATTTAACATAACGCCGATCTGCATCATTGATGTCGATAACCTTGAGGGTTATTATACAGAATACATGAGAATAGGCTGGAAATGGCAGGCTGAACTCAGGATGGAGGTTCATGAGGGCATTTACAAGTGCTCCTATAGAAAGTTCATTTGTCTACGGTCAAAATTATTTTCCTCTTATATAATCTAAACCTTATTCCTTTAAATTCTTAAAAAAGTGCTTTAATTTTGCTTCTACAAAGCTAGGGAGAATAATTAGTAACGATTGAATCAAAAATAGAAAAAATACAGTTGTGAAACTCAATGTTCTGGGTTTTAAAGTAATTTTTTTTTCAATATAAAACATATTTTTATCTTCATGGAGTTTGATAGATAATAGATATTATTTTAAAAATATTTTTGTTAAGGAGTTTTATGTCAATGATGGCAATATTGCAAATTTAGACAATATTCACTAATTGCCATTTATTGATTTTTCACTGTCGCAGTAATATTGATAATAAATGCAAGAAGAACTTTAATGCTTCATCCATTTCTCCTTTTGTAGTAATCCGGGTCAAGTGACAGGGATCTTCGAGAAAAGTAATTGAGGAAATATTCAAGTCAATCATGTTTGTTGATTGGTAGATGAAAATGTACACTAATTAATTTCAAGAAAAGAGCTGAAAAATATTTCTATTCATCAACTTTTTAAAAAAAAAAATCTATGCAATTTTAAAAAATGGATGGAATAATCTTAAAAAATAGTGGTCAACAAAATCTATAATTTTTTTTAGTGGAAACTAAATACATACGAAAACTTCATTTCCACTTTTTCCAAAATGCAATTTACTTTTCATAAATTTTATAAACGCTATAGCTAAATTCTTTATATGTTATTTGCATGAATTTCTTTATATTTGTTATTAATACTATTTTATAAGGAATCAACTAGAAAGTCTATATAGCAATCGGCTGTTGAAAAGTTGCATTTTTGATTCAAAGAAAGAGTAAAACACAGAAATAATTGAGATCTTATATTAGAATTCAACTAATACAAAAATCTTTTAAATATTTCAAAATTTTCACTTTAATTTCAGCATGAAACTTATTTAATAATACTTACAAAAGAATATATCGTTCTGGTTAATTGTTTTTGGTGGTATGGTATGTTTAAAAAAAGTGCCCAATTTAGTGCAATATAATCTAATTTTTTTCAAGATTTAGAGTAAAAGAATGATATTTGCATGATTCATGAATTTTAACATAATTTCATATAAAAATATTAAAATATTGACTTAAATATTATTATTTTAAAAACAGTCCTCCAAATTAAAGCACTTTAAAACCTTCAAAAGCCAATTAATTGTATGACATTTTGCTTAATTTTTGTTTCTTTTGTTAATTCTCTTTCTTTATTTTTTTGCATAAATTACTATTCAAAAATTTTACTTTCAGTGAAATATTAAAAACATATTAAATTTGAAAAACATCATCGGTTGAATTATACATAAGCAATCAATGTTATCATTATGACTTTTGCTATACTGAATACAAAAATGATTCTAGAAGTTTGACGGGTGAAGTATTAAATGAAGGGAATTTTTAATTGGATGCCGAAAGAATGATTACAATAGTTTTAGAAAAACTAATTTACCTAATCTATTATTAAAAGAAATACAGTTATTAGTGAAAAATTAGAACACATACACATATTAAAAATTAATAGAAAACTGCAAAATCCGAAATAAATCTGGATAAATACGATAAAAACAATTTGATGATTTAAAATAAAATTTTAGAATATAAGATTTAAAACCAACAAGAGAAGTGTTTCTGATTTGGAAACCGGCAGCAGTTTCTCATCTGCAATATTTTATTAATATATAATCATTCAGGTTTAAATCTAATCCAGAAGAGTAAAATAAAAAGTACTCACCAAACATAATATTTTGCTGAGCATTTGGTCAAAAGCAAGGAAAAATATAAAGGCAAAATTTAATCCCTCTTTCCATGTCAGTGAAAAAACAACAACAACATTAATCAAATATTTAAAATTACGAAAAGTAACCAAACAGATTAGTCGCATAGTGAAATGATGCAGACAAACATTAAAAAAAACCCTTTGCTTTACTAATTAAAAGTAATTATATATTTTGCTTGCCTAATAAACTTAGTGAATATATAAGGAAAATATATTAATTAATATATTAATGCTGTATATCTGGGTATTTGTTTAACTCTCTGATAGTTAGAATTATTTTAAGTTATATAATTTTTTATTTCAAATTAAATTATTCAATTAATTAGACTACTTTTAAAAAGGGGTAGCAGAGAGATGAAAGCAGATTAAATTATTAAATAACTTTTTTAAACTCTACATATGTAAAACATATACCATATGCCAAAAAATTTCAATAACAATATTTCAAATTTTATGAATATTGTTTAATTACAAAAATACTAAACACTTAATAATATTCTCAGTATAACTCTTAATATTTTAGCTGATTACACAATTTCATTTACTTTTTATAATATCTATAAAAGAAAAATATTCTAACGTTCAACTAAAATATTAATATTGCTTTAAAATAAATAAAGGCCTCTATTAATGTTTCATATGTTATTTATATATTATATATAATAATATATAACATTGTTTATTAATTATATATAAATTCAGGTTGTTTGCGCATAATGATGAATTTCATAATGATGGGTTGATTGACTGATGATTTGTATTTATGTAATGTTTCGTTATACATCAGTTAAAGACATATACATTCAGTAATTTTATTAGATATTTGATTTCATTCACTTATTTCAATATCGATTAAAATATTTTAATTGATATTGTCAATAAGGAGATTTTTTTAAAAAAATATTATCTGTAGTAGAATAATTTTAATAATAAAATCTTATTTATTTTTAGTTGTCGGTTTGTTGTATATGATGAATTGATAGATATGTGTACTCTATGAATAATTTAATAAAATGTAGTAATGCCTTAAAATCATGATGGTCGTAAGCTTTGTGAATTTTGTTTTCATTGCTTCCTTTAACAGCTGCGTGTTTTTTGATTATCTTCTAATTAATTTTGTTAATTTCATAAAATATTTAATACAATTATCTTTTTGATATGAAAACTGTTTATCTGAATTACACAATAAAGATAAATATCAGATTTTGAATCATTTTAACAAGCTTAAATATATTTTTTAACTTCATCAAAAGCAGCAGAAACTTGCTGTCTGTTCAATATCTTTTGAAATATAATGTAAACAAAATGTTTGTTTAGTGTCAAGCAACATAAATTTCTTTTATTCATTGTATTTCTTCAATAATTTATTTCATTCATTGTATTTATTGCATGCAAATAATCAATACAATTCAATATTATAAAATATTCAATTCTATAAAAATATCAATTTTTTAAAAATATCGACTTTAAAAAATTATCAATTTAGTTTATATTTTCAATTTTATAAAATTATCAATAAAATTTATATTAAAATCATCTTGCAGTTCTATAAAGATAAAATAAAATCGTAAACTCTTTCGGTAATTTTGAGAAATATTATTTATTATTAATTAGTTCCCTCTTGCATTGGTATCTGAAAGCAATTACAAATAATAAAAATAATAATAATTACCAATCAGCAAGAATTCTGGATTTTACTATTATTAGTTTATGATTTTATTTTTTATTCAAATATTGAATAAAATAATATAAACAAAGCAAATATATATTTTTGAAAAATAAAGTATAATAATGCTCTCCATATTTTATATTTAATACAAAAATTTAACCATGTTCCCTTGTTAAAGGAGTAATGATTTTACTCTGCGTAAAAGCTAAAATGAGCAATTTTTCAACTTTAATGGAAATCCAAATTTCAATGTAAAAATGGCTTGAGCAAATAGGAAACACAGAAACATTACAAAATTGAGAATTAAATATTGAATAGAAGAACCAATCAAATTAATTTGAGGCCCATAATCTGATTTAAATGCTAGCCATTTCAAATTCGGAATGCACACAGAGCGGTGAACATGTGACTATGTAGGAATGTTGAAATCACATAGTTACAAGATTTTCCATTTCTTCTGTAGATAATTGCGAAATGCCAAATATTTTCAAAAGTGTTCGCCATTCATTCATTTCTGCTGTTAATTGGAAGTAATTCTGAATTGAAAAAGAGAAAATTTGAAGCAATTTTTTGGAAACTGAACTTATTCAAGCTGAAAAAGTTGCCAAATACAGACATGCACCAGTCATAGGATTCTTATTTATTCATTTTTATGTATGACATAGTTGTAAGATTTTAAAATGATTTTATGTATAACCGCGAAATACTAAATATTTTCGAAAGGATTCGATAATCCATTTGTTTCTGCTATTAAGTGGACATAACTTTGAATTGAATAATTAAAAATTTAAAATCATTTTTGGGAAACTAAATTTAATCATGCGGGAAATGTAACCAAATGCAAATGTTCACCAATTATTGGATTCTTATTTCTTCATCTTTATGTATTCCTCAGATCATCTAGATATAGTTGAAAGATTTTAAAATTGTTTTGTATAACCACTAAAATGCCAAGTATTTTTGAAAGGGTTCGCCTATACATTCATTTCTTCTATTAAGAAGGCATAACCCAGAAAGGAATAATTTAAAATTTGAAGCTGTTTTTAGGAATCTAAATTTAGTCCAAAAAACAATCACCATTTGTGAAATACAGATATTTACCAATTATTTTCCAATCTTTATGTAATCTTAAATCATCTAGATTTTTTTTTGCTGTTGTGTCCATGGAAATGCAAAATGTGAAGAAAGAAAGTCTCAGATATTGTCAAAGTCCCAGATAACCACTGCTGCCAGTTTTGTTGCTTCAGGACTGTAAAGGATCTCCCGAAGTGGAACCATCAACGGTAACCAGCCAAAATTTAAGATATCTGGTAATAGATGGGTATTCGAAGATGTGTCTCGGTGTGAGCTGAGTTTCCGGGCAGTTCTTGCTGTAGATATAGGTTCTTGTCCCGTCAGGAAGGATATTTCTAGTCCTAAGATTTGATGTTATATGTAGAGATTTGTTGAAATGTATGCATGCGATTTTTATAACACGAAAGAAGATTGTTGTATAATCGAAGCTTATCTGGTTACTTCAATGACTTAATCAGAAGTTATAACCAATTTTAATGAATAACATGAAATCACAAATAATAATTTCAGTTGGAAGAAGTGCAGTTTAGTTTAGTTTAGTTATATTAGTTTAGCTATATTAAACTAATATAACTAAACGTATAATTAAACTAATATAACGTCCCGTTTTAAAAAAAACAATCAGGCTGTTTTGGGACAGACATCGTAATTTTGAACCGCGGTCAGATGACGAGGGTGACACCTGAGCTGGCACTCTCTCTTCAAACTTCCACATTACACCACTAGTGGGTGGAAGAAGTGCAAGTTCTTTCAGTTTAGTGCTAGAGACAAAGCACAATGATTGAATGCAGAATTGTATGAAAGGGATAGACGGGAGAACAGCACTTCATTGGAGTTAATCGAATTTTTTAATTTTAATTAGAACCGATTAAACAGCTTATAATTTCTTTACAAGTTTACGAAAAATTAAAGACGAGACTTCCACACAGTGGATAAAGTACAAAGATGCAAATGCATATTTTATGTTTTTTTTATTTATTCGAATATTTTATCTTAAGAATTTCCATTTCTCTTGCATATGCATAACATTATGCTAAACATTAGTTTAATATTATCAATATTTATCAGCTTAAAATATGCATAATTTATTTTGAACTAAAAATCATAGTAATTAAAAATAAATTGGAGAGCTTTGTTGTTATAGAAGAGAAAATGAGTAGTTAAGGACGTTATCGAGACTTTCTTTTGCTTAAAATATTTTAAAGAAACGCTTAATTTTTCATTTACAAGCTGGGAATAAGGATAATTAAAAACTTTAAACTTAGTTTTCATATATTAAGTAGAAAATTCTAATGTGTCTCATAATCATCTTAATATTAGCTCATTAACAAGGGAAATAAAAAAAATAGAAGTGATCATTAGATAGTGATTATATTCAAGCATAGAAGTATATATGCTAATTAGATTTTTCACCTTATTAAATCTAGGCATAACCAACGAAAGACAAAAAAGAAATGTTATTTTTAATATTCTGAAGATTTAATTAAACTCTTTGAAATTCTCTTTTATTAAAGAATTTCCACTTTTTCAATTTCTCATTGAAAGGAACATTCATATCGTGAACATTAAAATAAGAAAGTTAAATTCTAGACAATTTCATAACAAGACCGAGAAAAAGAAAAGAAAATCATTCGTTAAGACAGTGAATGAAGCATATATATTCTAGCGCTTTTGTCCAAACTGAAAAGCATGAACCGAGAAAGATAAAAGTTGGAAAGCAACGAAAAAGCATTTAAAACCACTGAAAGATATAAACAATAACAATAAATTACTTCATATAAAAATAATTTGGTGAAAGCGTTTCATAGAAAAGTGTTGAAAACGATATAATAACTACATGCCATTATATATAAGCATATTTTTTTAAACACTAAAAAAACTCTTTATTAAAGCTGGCGTTCAGTCTTATTGAATTCAGTTATTTTGCTCGCCTTAACGAGAATAAAATGTTTAATTAAATCATGTTTCACTTGAGCTCTTTTTAATGGCTTATAGGTTCCAATACAATTTATCATTTTCTTTTTTTTTTTTAAAGAAGTTCCATAAAAATTCCATAGCATTTTTTTTAATTTTATTTTTGGATTGCGAAAAAAATTGAAACATGGATAAATTTATCCTAAAGAAAAGCGAGGATGATTATGAAGATGTTTTTATTGCACGTTCTGTAGGAATAGCATCATTCAAGGAAGTGGAATAAAATTTGAAAAGCAAGTATTTTAAGGTATGGGCTGACGAAAAAAAAATGATGAAAAAAAACAAAACAAGTCCAATCTCATATTTATGGCTCAGTAACAAATTTTCAAGAGGAAATAACTTCTTTTTTTCCTGAATGTAATTTTCATAGCAATAAAATAACTAGTGTTAGAATTTAATATAGATCACCAAAACCACTGACGGGGGAAAGAGACTAAGGAAAAAATGAAAATAATAATAACATGAAAGTGACAAAATATAAAATATTTATTGCGTTTCAAAAATGTCCTCTTGGCTGCCTTCCCACAATATGACGCTTTGCATACACATGAAAATCTGAGGGAACAAAATGAAATGTTTTCGTTTTTTGCCACATTTTTGTGTTTATTGATTGTTTCAACTTTTTTTTTCAATCTTTGCCTAGGATAAGTGTTTTTGGTGATACATGTACCATTTTAACGCCATTTACGATTTTTCTCTGTGAAAATCACATTCATATTTAAGACATGTTGCCATTTGAAATTTTTGTGAGACTGAACTGTTGATTTCAATCATTCTTCTTACCTTAAGATATTTGCTTTCAAAAATTCCACGCTCATTCCTTTTTTTTATAATCACATTACATACAAGATTCTATTTTTTGTAATGCGAATTTTTTTCATTTGTTTTATACAACAAATTTTCATTTGAAATATTTCAAGCTTTTCGTTCAAAAAGTAAAATTAGTTTTTTTTAACTAAAAATTTTTTCTTCCCCATTTATTTATACAATCAGGCTGGTAAGATAAATGTCATGGTGGAGAGAATTTTTTTTACCATTTTTCATTAGATCAAGATGCAAAATTTATATTATAAATTAATGATTGATAATAAATACAAACATTATAAAAAATATATCCGTTTCATGAATTAGCATTACTAGTTAAAATAATAATTTGTCCAGTTCTACAATTAAAATGGAAAATAGAATTGGAGATCGAATTTAATTTTTCCTATTTACTTTATTTCAATACTATGATGCATTTAATAACAGACATGAAATATTAGATTCTAGAATTGAAAAAAAAATGTTTTTCAAATATGTGGCATTTTAATGTTTGTAAAATTATATTTTATAAAAGATTGATAAACAGAAATTAAGTTCCCCTAAGCACTACATTGCCTGAGTTATTTTTCAACATGGCTGCCACCATTGCTGAAGCATTTATTTTAGCGGCGCATGAGTCTTTGTACACGCTCGTCATAAAAGGATGCCGCATACAAGAATGAAGAAATTAATTTAAAATTTCGGACAATATATTGCCAGTCTCATAATGGTGAATTTTTGGATGGCTTTAATATTCTCTTCAATATCTGTAAGTAAATCATCAACAGTCAGAGCCGACGCCCACATCTCTTTTTATTTTGAGTATTTTCATTTCCGTCATTGAAGCCGCGCACTTCTTATTATCGAATCACTCATCGCATTTTGTCGATAAACTTCTTAAATT
Organism: Argiope bruennichi; assembly: GCF_947563725.1. NCBI lineage: Eukaryota > Metazoa > Arthropoda > Arachnida > Araneae > Araneidae > Argiope > Argiope bruennichi. Next base: position 123,793,723 of record NC_079158.1, read on the forward strand.
TATCTTTGCACATCGATTGATTCGTGTCCCTATTATTAAGAAAGCGAATGACAAAACGCAGCAGTATGTGGTGGAATATTCAATATTTTAAAACTTAATGAAGAAGCGATTTAAAAGTGACTTCTATTGTTTGTCCATGACACATCATAGAGAACACATGTACATAAAATCATGAACACGGAATTTTTGCTGCTGCAAAAATAGAAAAGGGAATTTAGTTTATGGATACCTCTCGTATATTCAATTTGCATATAATTTTTTTCTTCTTAAAAACATTATTTGAAGCAATGTTATTGAAATTATTTCCATCTAATTACTTTCAAAATGTGGTGATATTAAATAAAAAAACGCATATTTTATTTGCATCTAATTCAATAACACAAAAAAATTAATACTTTTTTTGATTTTGATAACTGATCTATCTCTATATCCTTTCTGTGCTGATTTCAGAAATGAAATGTATTCTTTTTTTCTATCATATAAAGTTTTTAACAAATTGATTTCACATTTCTGGTAAAATAACTCAAACAACAAAAATAACATTTTTACTTGTATTTTTTTTCACATCATAACTGTTCGTTTTGTAATTAACATATTTTACATATTTCCTAGATTTGTCGTTATTTAAATGATCATTGAGTTCATTCAAAAGGCTTCTAGCATTTACAGCAGGGTTTTCTCCTTTTTTCCCAGCTTTATTTTCTTCTCATGAGCTCGATGGAATGGCTCCTTTTACTTCTGATCAACTATCCTGCTGATATTCCATGTTTTTTAAATTCCTTTCCATTTCTTTTTAAGTATTTGTAAAGTATTTAAACTTATTCCGCGTTAATTGCATCTAAATTTCTTGGAAAATAATGCAGGTGCGAATAATGAAAATTGAAAGTTCATATTACATTATATTATTTTGTAATTTGTTAACATGTCTTCGACAATATGTTTATAATTTCTGTCTCTTTGATTTCTAAGATTGCTAGATCTACAATCTCTAAAAATGTGCAGATCTTCTTTCATATGTTTATATTTTTATTTAAAATAGCATTTCTCCCTCTGTTTTCTGATGTCAAGTCCTACAAATACAGCATTATACTTTAGCTTTGTTTTGAACAAACTTAGAAGTTCATCAGGAATTCATATATCAGATGGTGAGACTTAAACATTATTTAATATAACTAGTTTCAATCTTTGAATACTTTTGAATCCAGTATCTTAATTTTCTGAAAATTCTTTCTTTTTCTATCATGGCTATTCTATTTGAAAGAAAAATTCTGGAATTTTTTTTCGCCATTTTGTGGATATCAACTTAGATTTACTTCACACTACCAAGTCATATTCTGAATGTAAAATTTGTATTCAGTAACTTCATAGCTCTCATTTAAATAAATTAAGAATAAAACATTGATTGGCGTTTGATGGTAATTTAGGTAAGTAGAAGTAGAGAAAAGGGGGAATATTAAAAGAAAATTCTAAATAAATCAGAATTTATTCTATTTTAAATGAAACTTATACTGAAAAATCATTGTTTAAAATATATATGGATATTCTGTACATTCAGAAAAATAAGATAACATTGTTTTTAAATAATAAAAAAGTTCCTGCAATTTAAACCTATGGTTAGCAATAAAACTGCATATGTTGGAATTTCTTTAATTATTTTGTTCAGTGATAAGTACAACACGTTTTTAAAATGCTATAAAAGCAGTAATTGCTATTAAGACTATTTCTCCATAAAAATTGCGTGTTCTATTAATATATAAAGAAAACTGCTTTGAAATTATTTTTGTATGTACTAATTTTAGAGACATTTTTTAAGCAAGTTTGTTGTACTAATTCGATGTGTGTTTTAGGTTATATTGTTTTGATTTATTGAAGTGCAAAGCAAAGGATTTCGGTCAACTCCAAGAAAACTCCTAAGAAGTTAGACTTAAAACGCCATGGCTGCTAACTATAATCATCAAAAAACGAAATAAAATATTATTAACAGTAAAAGATTGTTGAAGGCTTTCCTTTTAGTTCTTGCATCATCTGCCGACATGCGCACCATATTTTTTACAGATTTTTCTTCGTATGACTTGTTTATTAGAAGTGACTTGATTCTGCAAATAATTTGCTGCCTGTGCTTCAATATTTAAAACTTTAAGTTGCTTGCTCTTTCTGAAAGCTTAAATAATAAAAAATAAAGCTGTAAGTTATTGGCACTGAATATCTTCTATTGGCCTATCATCTTTTACGAAATTAGTTAGATCTAATTTCGATGAAAATGCTTTAGGCCTACTCTAATATAATTTAAGGAGTTAATTTAAGAAGTGATCAATGAATGTCCATGTCTTAATTTATAAAGTATTTGCAGAATTTTCTAAAACTGTCACACTAAAAATGTTGCAACATCGAATCCGATTACAAATTTGTAATCTTGAATTGATTTAAGCCATGAATCAACATATATTGCGCTGTAAATTTTTGTAAATTTATTATTAAATCTTTCTACATTTGTATATGAATGTTAGTCCAAAATTATGTGTGCACTTTGTAATGAACATACATTCACGAAAAGAAATGAGCTAAATTTTGTATTTTTTTATAAGAACGCGAATTTATTGTGTATAATATTTGCCATTCGCATGTTGCTTTGACTTGAAAAAGAAATATGCCATTTAGAACATTTATCGCATAGTATTTCTACAATTAACTTGATGGCATTTTTTACATTTTGATATCAACATTATATGCACAAAAATAAAAATAAAATCAACATTTTGAAAATATTAATATTTTAGAGGTTTTCAAAGCAAAGTACGAATAATGTAAAATAATGAATCTCCGAATTAAATCATATTGACAAATAATTTTTGAATTGTTGATTACATTTTTCGATGCAGGAAATTTCAAATTATGTTCAGTCTTATAGCACTATAAGCTTAATTTTCACAAGTAGATAGTTTTGTACGTTCTTTAATTATTCTTGTCAAAAATATATTCTTCGCAATTAGGATGTTTTTTTTTTATGTTCCATTAGATCGTTTTCTTATTATTTTGCCTTTAATGTAAGGAATTAAATTTTCTTTTCTGGTAAGCCATTATTGCTGGATAGTTAAAATAAATCTAATTGATTTCAGAAAATACAAATTAATTTCAAAGAGCAGCTTATTAATTTTAATCCTCATAATAATTCGTCATGGTAGCTAATTAATTTTATTTCTGTATTAAATTCTGGGAACTTTCTAAATTATTTTGTTAAATATGGAGAGATTTGCTTTAGTGTTTTAACATGAACTTAAGTTGTTCAGTTAAGCAGATTTAATAAGATTAAAGGCGTTATTAAGACTATTTTTTATACTTTCTAATTATCTACATTAAGAAATTTAAAACTTTCTCTGAATCTGACTTTTTTTAAATCTCTTTGTCGTAAATATTTTTTTTTTATTTCCAACATTTTTTCTACTGATGCATAAAAAATAATCCATTATGTCTATATAAATATGAAATAATAACAAAGTTATCTTTGGAATCAAAATTCTTCAAATTACTTAGAGCAATTTGGGAAAGGAATTAAATAGCTTAAAAATAGCTTAAAATAGTCAGGCTTTGATAGATTTAATTAAATTTAATTTAAAACTGGGTTCATAAGAAACGCTATTGACATTCTAATATACAGGGTGATTAAGAAATAACAGGAGGTGTTCGGAGCCTTGTAGAGTGTTACGTAAAGGACGAAATACAACAAAATTTGGCCACCATACATATTAAAGTATATGGTTTCGATTTAGCAAGGAAAAAAAGTACCAAAAAACGCCGATAGGGAAAATCCTGGCACTGCAAGCGCATAATGTGTGGAAAAAGAATACATAACTGCCAATGGAAGCAGTAAATAGCAACACACCAAATACCTATGAAAAACGTTTATTATAGCAACTTACAAATTTGGATCAAGGTGACCACCAACTTGATGTTCCAATAACTGCATGCGGTACACGAGTTTTTCGACTATGACTCGCAGCATATCGGTATTTATTCGTCTGGTATGTAACGTTATTTGATCTTTTAAAGTAGGAATGTCAGGAACATGTTCTTGATACACCACGGCTTTCAAGTGAACCAGAAAGCCCCACAACCAGAAATTGCGAAGATTCAGATTAGTGTCATCAGTTAATGGGTGTTATCTTATATGGATAAAATTTCAGGATCTTACGCAATATCTTCTGAACCGTCGAGAACGGGATATCTGTTTGCTGTGATATTGAACTTGCACTGTTATAAGCTATCGTCTGATACATAACGGCAGTTGCAACTTCTTCAACTTGTCCTTGCCTGATACCTTTACGACCTCGGCCTTGAATTCTCGCACCCCAAGAATTCCTGTTTTTTCAAATCTTTCAACTATTCTTCGTAAGTTAGTTATGATCATCGGTCCTCTAGCTAACTGTTTTAACCGCCGGTATTCACGGAGAGCAGTACTAGCATTTTTATTTCTCTGATAAAACAGCTTGACTGATAAGGCGGGAATCGGAACTTTTGCGCTCGGTAAATCATTCCCTACCCCTGTTGCTGTCATAGGTTTACTGGGATTTGGACCTTTGGCAAGAAAACTTGGCGCGGGTGACGGTTTTTAGTTTTCCATAGCTGCATTTCCGATCGGGCTTATTGGTAATAATGAAATGGCGATAATTTTTGTAAAAATTTTATTTGATCTTTCATTTATGAGATCTTGTACATACATTTATCTTATTATTATTAATAAGAGCCTTGTTCATTGTTCCGAAAAATTAATATATATGAATTTTCCCAGAAAATTAATCTACATATTTTTATCACTCAAAATTTAATAAAATAATTAAATAAAACGCCAAAATGATGCACTGCCTTGAATGGTTCCTGAGAGGAGAGATCTAAGTGCTAAGTGTAAATATATTCATGTCTCAAATCAATTTGTTAAATAAGATTCAAAGGTAAATGTAAAAGGATAAACATGTAAACGGATTACAAAGGGTAATTGAAAGGACCTATGAAAAAATTTAAAATTCTTAATTCATCGGAGCTTTTATTGACTCCAGTAACATAAATTGTAATTGTTTAGTTCATTTAGACCATTTTGTTAGTAGATGCGTGCCCCTGATTAAAATTGACTGATGGGCGCTGATTACAGTAACTATCCAATAGATATATAAACCCTGTTTACCTTAAATTTAATTGTTTGATTTAATTAATAATATAGATATTGTATAAGTTCATAGAAATCTTTTCCTCTATTTACTTTTTAGAAAATATATTTCAAATTTGTTCGCTTCATACAGACACTAGCTGAAATTTACACTTTTATATATTTAATTTACAATAATATTTGATTTATGTTTTTAATTTGAACTTTTTTCAATGTGATGGCAACAGGTGGATAACAGCTAATTTTTTCCCATTGACGTGCTCATGCAGATTAAATTTTATTTTTATTTTGTGCGAAGTACATTGTTGAAAAATATAATTAAAATGTTTCTTTAAAAACACGTTAAAAATCGAAACTTAATTTGTAGATTAAAGCATTGGTATCATTAAAAAGATAATTTTTTTAGCTTTATCTTGATGCAAAAATCAATTTTGTGTTTTAATATTTTCGGAAGTTATAGCGTTGTAATTTTTAGAAAGTGTATCCATTTTTAAATCTTGTTACTCCTTAATGTAACAAATTATTGTATGTATAAGGGTCAATGTCAGTGAAATGAATTAATATTAGATAAGTATATTATCTGTAATGCTCATAAACAATGCTGATTGAGAAAGTTTTCGTATTAGTTGAAATTTAAACACTTTCGTTTTTCAAGTTCTCATTTTTTGTTGAGATTACTGAAAATTAAAAAAGATGCATTGCGCAAAAAGCGGAATAGTATACGGTTTTAAGAACAATAGTAAATGTTACATGTCCAATAGAATTTGAAGTTAAATATGCTCTTGTGAGTAAGCGATCAATGACAAGTTAAGTAAACTTTAGCAACCATAAATCTGAATTATAAAACTAAGTTGGCCATTGCTTTCATAAAAATTAAAAAAAAAATGCTTTCTAATGTGTATTAGCATTTGTGTAACAATATATTTTGCAACTATTTTTCTTCAATTCATGGTTATATAGGAGTAATCATAATTTCTATTTTGAAAAAAGCAACATTACTACCAAATTATTCAATGAATCTCTCAAAATTTTTTTTTAAATTTTAATTACATACAAATGAACAAAAAATGCTGTTAAGCTTTCAGAAATGCGGAACAGTCTTGACTATGCTGAATGTCAGAGAGATAAATGTTTGCAGTTAGTTTATTTTTTTATTTCTTTATTTATTTTTGTTAAATGTAAGTGACCATATTATGCATATTGTGAATGCATATTAAAAAAAGAATTATTTAGAAATTATATTCATTTTTTTTTTAAATTCACCTTTTTATTATTTTCATATTATTTTTTTATGTATAAGTAAAAATTATAACAATTCCTAGATGAATATTCAGTCTGAAATATTCCAGAACTTTAATACGAAATAACGAAATATACAAAAATTCAATTTAATTTTGTTCGTTTCTTTCTCAATTAAACCTATTTAATATTTTTTGAATAAATAATTTACTTATAAAATTCGAAAAAAAAATAGGGACATTTTATTAAAATTCGCTGTTAGTACTAAAACTATTGAGAGAAAGGATTGAGCCATTCTTTTGGGATGAATCCGAGGTCTTACAATTTCATAGGCACATAGATGTTGGCCGATTCTCCTGGATTGAAAAATTAATAAAAGAAATTATTGATAAAAATAAAATCGTGTCAAACGAAATACTATAAACATTGAATTACTCCTTCTAAATTACAGAATTCGGAAATGTTAATTAACAGAATTATAGAGAGCAAGTAAATGTCCCAAAATCGAAGTGCTTCAATAATTAATCAGTGATGAGTTCTATGTTCTAAGAGCCCTTCTAACATTCACGCGGGCCTCAGTATGATTTTCTGTGCAAGCAGACAAAATCCAAAATATCCAACTCAAAGAGTATTTTTTCCAAACAAGTTTGGGTGACTCATTAACCCCACGAAACCCCTCTCGTGATGTACAAAGACAGTGACCTCTTAAGAGAGTAAGGGAAAGTTTTATTGATTAATCGTTTTATTGGGGGTGGTTGATGGGTCAGTTGACCGCACAGTTTGGCGTACATTGTAAAATTGCCAAATCTTACATGCAAAGATAAAGTTTATAATGTGGTAGTCTTTCTTGACACTTGAGCGGAAAGTAGGAAATTTATCGAGCGCAAGTGACATAGAAGCGATAAGGCGCGTCCACGTAGTGACAACGCAGAATGACTTAAATTCCTGCAACTCTTCCTTTTATCTTCTATGTCATGTCACAAAGTACCCGTATAAGTAAATTGTATAATAAAGTTTTTGATCGCAGTGCCAAAATTTACCCTATCGGTATTTTTGGTACTAATTTTTTTTTTCTTGATCATTCGAAACCACATACTTAATGCGTATGGTGGCCACATTTTGTTATATTTCGTCCAGTGCATAACACGCTACAGGGCTCCGAACATCTCCTTCTATTTCTTGATCACCCTGTACGTTGAATATCCTTTTTCTTTTATTCTTTTACCAAATTTGTGCAAATTAATATAAATAAACAAATAATAAGAAGAAGAAGTTTAAATCCCTTTTAGAATTGATTTTTAAAATTAAAAATTATTAATTAAATCTTTTGTTTTTTGTTTTCTTTATAAAATATGAAATTATTTTCTTTGAGGCAGGGATGTAGTAAGTAAATAATTTTGATTTAATATCTGATAATTTATGATGTATTTGAAAAAGGCTATTGAAATGGAAATAATACAAAAAAAAACTTATCAATGTAAAATTAATTATTACGTTTGAAACAATTAAAACTTATCAAAATCAAAATCAATTTTTCAAAAAAAAAAAAAAAAAAAGAATGCAACACGCTGAAGAATTTCTTATATTGTTACTTTATAGAAAGATAAATATTCATGGAAAATTATTAAGCTATATGGTTTTAAAAGAGGGATTAAACAAAAAATATTTCCGAAATGTAATCAGTTCTCATTAGTTATTAATTTCTATTTTAATTAATGCTTTCCTATTTTTCAACTCTACATCAAAGATTGCTGCTGGTCCTAGTAACTTCGGAGAGAAAGATGATGGATATATTTGTACTCCTTCTGTTGATATCTACACCAATACGGATAATTTTCCGCCAGGCAAATTATTATTTCCTAGAACTACATATATGAAATAAATAAACCATAAAATCATATCTCTGATTATGAAATTCCAATTTCTACGTTCATGTTGTCACGAATTCAAGCAATCTCAATTTTACATGAACAAATAACGTAGAATTAATAATATAAAATAATTTTGAATAAAGAAATTATCAATTTCTTAGGTTTTAAATACTTTATACTATTGGCACTTGCTACTCTTCTAAGAATTCAAGAAATAATTGTATAATTATCTCTTGAGTCAAATTTTAAATATTAGGCGTTTGTGAATGGCAACGTTGTTGGCAAAAAGAGAATTCGATATCCATGATCGCAATGTGCTGCAGGTATATTTTTTATTTTTTATTTATGTGCCATCCTCGTCTTGAATATGAAAACAAACTGTTGTGTGTGTTTAAGAATTCTCATCTTTTAGTCTAAAGCGATTTTACTTTTAAACAAACTGTTATTTCCCTACATAAATTGCATCAGAAATTTAAGTCACACTTAAGGTGTACGCACACACTTGAAACTTCAAAAATCGTTCAAACTATCGAATATTTTTTTACTTCAAAATGATCTCCGACTCTGTAGCTTTCAAACGATACCAAGATGTTGTCAATATTCGGAATATTTCTCGAGTTATAATTATTTTTCTTGAGCTGCTTTCGCTAAAATCTCTAGTTTCGTTTTTTTTTTTTAACTCATTTTATGAAGAATGATATTTTTCTACAGTTTCTTCATTCAAAAAAGCATAACTCAACAAGAAATGAACCAAATACAATTATTTTTATATCAAAATAATCTATATGAAACAGTGGATGTTTTGTGCCTCAATCAAAGAAATAGAAATAAATTTTAATAGCTATTTAAAAGTTAAAATTACCGAAAAAATCTCGTTTTTTCTATTTATTTTTGATGAAAAAAATTGTTAATATAAATATAAATATTTTTATAACTTGATTGAGGCAGACAACATGAAGACTAATATTAAGTATCATTTCCAACTAGAATTGTGTGTCCGTATAAATTAGAATTTAAGATATCATGTTTCAAAAATATGCCAATTAGCTCATTAAATATTATTTAATGAATTAATAATTAGTATAATATGGTTTTTTTCACACTGAAATGAGTTTAACTATATATTAATAACCTACTGTAAAAAACTGTATTTTTAAAGTTAAAAATTTTAAAAATCCTCCAGCGTGTACATACACCTTAATCCTTAAGACGATTTCTCAGACTGCTAAAGATGGATTTCGGTCACCCTTATTGTGTTTTTAGCTCAGTCGAATGGATTGAACCCTGTAGCTTCTTGTTTCGTGACCTTCACTACACGTACACTTTTTAAACTGGTTTCAGCGAATGCTTTATAAAATATTTCAGCTATTTCTTTACGCGACGTCTGTGAGACCGCACTCTCAATTTACTTTACCAGTATTATGAACGGCTTAGCAGATGACCCTAAAACTTATTCCTCGAAATATCATCTAATCTGCTTATCCCCTTATGAAGCATTTTTAAATAAAACAGTAAGTGATTTTAGTGAAGAGGATCATTGTACAGAAGATTATTCCGATGAAAGTTTGCATTCTACTGATTCTGATATGTATATTCAAATGCAAATAATTTCTCTAATAATAATGTATTTTGAAAAAATTCTAAAATATATTAATATACCAAGAGAAATATCTGCAGAATTTATAGACTGATTATCGTACTAGTACTTAAAATGCCCTCGAAATGCTTAAAATGCCCTCGAAAACCGTGCTACGAAAATCACACAAGTCGATAAATAAAAAGGCCATTTTTTAAATAATTGGTGAATTTTCCATTACAATGTTCTTTATACCTTTGTACACTGGAAAAATAAATATGATTTAAATAGTAAAGCTAATATGTTTCTTCAAGAAAATTATTTGCTGTAACGTGTAATTTGAAAAGAAAATGCATGTTCAAACGAATTGCTTTTTTCAATGATAATATATTTTGAAACAATTCCAAAACATATTTTTATATCAAGAAAGACATCTGGCTGAATATATTGACTGATTTTTATACTAATACTTTCATTAGAAAATTTAAATTGAATGTAAAGAAAATTAGTTTAGTCCTAAATTTTACCTCTCCAGTTGAGGGTTAAATCATGAGACAAAACACAATATAATGGTTAATATTGATTTTAGTTTTCCACTTAATTTTCTTAAATAAATTTTGATTGTTGGTCATAATTATTTAGATTTAAAGGAATACTTTCTTTATATGTGTCCTTTTAACTGCTTGAAAAGATCATTATTCTCTATCGAATTGCGTCCATTAAACTAATGTTGTAAGCTAGTGAATAAATAAAAGGAAAAAATTTACCAATTCCGCCATAGTTGCATTCTGGCCTCAAGCATTGATGTCCATGCACAGTTCTTGCTATCATATCCACAAGAATTGCGTTTGGACAATCATGGCTTGGAACTCAAACGAAGATCTTCCCATTTCCTGGTGTGGCCGCAGGGCAGGGCCTCTTTCACGGAACTCCCAGCTGAATTTCCTGCCTTCCTTCCTCCTGTTGACATTGGGTTTGTTGTCCTTCCATCGGTCCGGCTTCTGCCCAATTCCTGAAAGGAAATGAATCTTGTTAGATGAAGAGAAATCGACGAAAACGTCACCGAAAGGGCAAACCGCGGATAGAAATAAGCTCGAGGAATCCCACGCCAGAGTGGCGGAGGATACGTTGTCTTTGACCAACCAAAATGAAAAACAGTCTTACAAAAATAAAGATTTCAAAGCTTATTTTTTTTATTTTCTAGCATTAGAAAGTTTTGCAAATCCTGCTTAAGATAATAAAAAAATATTGAATTATAATATGTTGCGCTTAAGTAAGCCCAATTATTTCAATATTAAAGCCGAGAAGGATTGTGATTTCTTTGATGTTTTAAAGTGAAAATACACTAGCGAAAATAGAAATTTCAAGCTTCTTTGTTTTCTTTGTTTATAAATTACTTGTAACATTTGTTTACAGGAATAGAAAGAAGTGAATTTTATTAGTTGCATTTAAAGTGGCTCGAGAATTGCTTCATCAAAAAAAGAATTGTATTGGACCTATCAAAATGAAGAATTGGCTTGCAAAAATGGAAACAATTTTGTTTTTTATTTCCTCTTTTCATTTTTTCATTTATAAAGTTTCCTCATAATAAATTTAAAATAATAAAATAATTCATACTTTATAATAAAATAAAAAATATAATTAATTTATTATAAAATAAAAAATATAAAGTTTTCACATCGTTTTTGATATTAGAAGAATTAAAGTATATTCATCTGCTTATATCTTAATAGTTAAACTTCAAAATGCTTTTTTACTCTTACGAAATATACAGATTTGATGGAATATAAAGTGTCTTAAAAGTATCGACTAAAATGTTTCAGCAAAAAATCGTAATGAGTCAGAATCAATTCAAAACAGACTTCCAAAAAATAATTGAAAATAATGAACGAAAGGTATATACATTTTTTGTCCTATTTCTCTTCATTTCCCATTGCTGGGAAGCGATTTTTAATGCAATGTTATATTACTAATTTTTAATGTTCTTTTATTTGTCAAACTTAGTATTAAGCAACTACAAAAGTTTGCTGTATTCTACAAAATCTTCTATTACATAAGTTGCAAAACGATTAAAAAAAAGATTTAAAAAATATGTATTTATTAAAAGATTGCCAGTGTGCATTTTTCTGGCATACATAAAAAATTTAATAGCAGTAAATTACTTTAAAATATCATATTAGTTTTCAATACTGGTTAGATTTTAGTCTCTAATGCATATTCTATATGTTTTAAAGAATTTTTTTTTTAAATTTGACATGTGTGTTTTTGTAGGATGTATGTAATAATTTGACTATATAAATGCGATTTTTATAGGAGTTAGGACTGTCAGACAAAGTAGAACAAATCATAAATTCAACCTAGAGAGTTTGCAAGAAAATATTAGCCTTTTCCAAATCAGAACATAATGAACATAATATCCGGAATTTAATTAAACAACAAGTAAAGGAAAATGTAACATTTTACATTGTGACCGCCGTATATTAATCAAGACAATAAAATTCTAATTTTCATTCAGTTTATCACATTTTTGAAAATGCAGCATGCATACCACATTCGGAAAACCAGATTTCAAACTACAATGTGAATAATTAGAATTTGATAAGAAAAACGTTTCCTTTCTTAGGGTCAACTCCCATATGGTAACAGAATGTTGATTAAATAGTGAAACATTGATTGAAACACTGCAATGTTTATCCGACCCTTAACATTAAAACTAGAATTACAATATTATTTTTGAAAGATATTCATGCAATTTGAAATCTTCCTAGCTAGGAAAATAGATCCAAGCACAGTTTGAAATCTTGCATTCTTAATTACCTATATCATTATTACCTATTAATTACCTATATCATTAATTACCAATCGCATTACATTACCTTTATCATCACAATAAATATACTACAAAATTCAATAGCAATTAAAATTAAGTTCATGAGACTGTTAATATGAAATCTATATATTGTGTGCTATTCAAGAAATAAACTTGAAAACTTGCAAATTTTTTTTACAATAAATAATTATTTATGCCCCTAAAATAAACTTTTCGTTCATAAGAAAGAAAATATTTACTTTTCTTAATAAAGACATTAATTATTAAATTAATTGTCATGAAAAAGTAAATCCTTTTTTAAACTTCAATATTTCTGAGTAAAATTTGAAATATAAAATGACAAATTCTGCGGCTATCACATTAAAAAAAATAGATTACATGGTGCAAACGGAATATACGTGAAAATAGAAAACTTATTTATTATGAGAAGGCAAAAGATTAACAAAGCACACTACAACATCATATTTTTAAAAACATAAATAAAATATTTTTATGCAAAATATATGGTTATATAAAATCTTATAATAGGCACAATTTCTTATCGTCTGCAATACAATAATTATAAAGATCGCTGACTCTCTTCTTTACCTAAAAAAGTTGCTTTCTTCAAAGCAATGGTTGTTTATTGTTTTGTAACAAAGTCACCTGGACCTGTTTGTAAAATATTTTTTATATCCACTGTCAAAGTTACATACAAATAATGGAACCTTCTACAAGCGTCAGCACGATATCTTATATGAAACCGACGCAATAAAAGTTAGTTTCTAATAGCTTTAATTAACTGATAAAGAAAGGACTTTTTTCATTAATTTACACAACACTTTTCTTGTGGTTCTTAATATTTGTGATGATAGTTTGAAGAAAATATATTCAGTAGTATGAATTTAACTGATGTATGAATTATTTATACATTTCTCTTTCATTTATATAAAGGTGAAATAGTTATTATGCAATCGACTTCTAAATGCAAGTAATTAGTTTCTTTAAATAAAACCAAACATTTCATATTTTTCTGTCTTCATTAGAGGAATTCTTTGCTATAGAAAAATCATAATTGCATTCGCATAATAATATCAAGATAATAAATTATGGCTTCTTCCAATTTCAATGATGCAGTTTATAACTTTTTTGCGACTTAAATGAAAACTATTCACTTTCCTTACTTTCCTAAATTTAACGAGGTAAGAATATAAATATTTTTAGCAACTTCAAATAATTTGTTATAACAACAATATAAATATCTTTAGTTACTTGAAATAATTTGTTTTGAAAGTAGTTTATTAGAAACTGAAATTTCAAAAATACGAAAGAAAACAAAAACCAGAGAAACTTCCATCACTTACGATGATTAAGCGATGCCAAACCTTTAAAACCAACTATTTATGTAATATAGTTGTACAATAAAATACAAAGAATGTTATAATTACTTTTCGAACTATTCCGAAGTCTGGAACGAATGTTTTGAAAATTTAATTAAGATAGATAACTAACTTCATCTTGAGTTCACAATGAGAAATTTCAATTAAAAAAAAGTGTATTCAAAGTTTTATATTAAAGCTAATTATGTAAATGCAGAATTCGAATATGTGGTCTCTAGTCAATTATATAGTTAACAGAGGTAATTAAGTAATAATTAAAACATAATGGGCCTTAAAAGAAAGACTAAATTAACTATTTTTATTCTTATGTTATTGGACATTGAAGCATTTGTTTCTGTATAATTACGACCATTCAATATATATATATATATAAATTACTGAAAAAACCACTCCATTTCTATTTACAGGAATATAATTCCATCTCAGCTTCCAATTATATTTTTATGCCATGGTATCAGTCATTCCATACTGATTTTATTATTTTTTTATTTTATAAAAAGTAGTTATTTAGCATCAGACTTTTAGGAATTCCATATGAGTACCTATTAGTAATGAAAATTTATAAATAACAAGGAACATTTATGCGTAAATTACTAATTACTTTGAAAAAATTGAAAACGATGTCTTTAATACTTTTTAAGAAAGAAAAGATGTAATTTTTTTTTGTTTAATAGACTAAATGCCTTTTCTTCATATATAAAATTTTATTTACATTTTATATATGTTCCTATTGTGTATAAAATTTTATATTAAAACAAGTTTATACTCTAAGAAATTCAGCTGAAATGCATTTAATTTCATTATTTTGTTTTGAAATGAATTATGATTTTCTATTCAGTAATTACAGGGTCTTGAAAAAATGTTTTATATCTTTTTAGCGAAAAAAAAAAGGAAATTAATTTTTATTACAGATTTAAAAGTTGAGAAAGTCCAATCCAGATTCAGTTTTGTAAAAAGAATGTTGCTATTTTATTAGAAGTGAGAAAACACTCTGAAAATCTTAGAATAATTATGCCGACGATTTTTAGTGAAATACAACTTATTACACACACACACACACACTGTTTCTCTCTCTCTTTGGTAACAGTAAATTTTAATTTTAGAAATTGTTTAGATTTCAGAAATTGATGAAAATCTGTTATGATGTTAGCGGTTAATACAATGTGAAATAATTGAAATAATTTTTAATAATGAATGTAATTGTAACTCCTTATTCCTAGTAGAGGCGCATAACTATATTACGAGGTTGTAAACCGAACTGGAATTACGTATTGAGAATTGGGGGGGGGGTGACTGGACCGATATGGAAGTTACCACCTCTAGAAAATATTTATTTCATTATAAATCTTCAAATTATACAAAAAATCTCACTTAATGTTCCTGTGGTGCCTATTTAACCACCTCTAACTCTTTCATTTAGTTCCTCTTGTTTAATATCAATTATTCACACTAAATTTAACTTGAAAGATGTACTGTTCCTTTAAACCTATAAGGATTTTTAACAAATAAAAACATACTTAAAAAAAGTTTTCTTTACAAGATCACGGAATACTTGATAACCTTTCGCCTTAGCTTGATTATAGAATGATATATAGCCTTTATTTGCTAACTCTCTATGGAACTTTATTTCTCTACTACAACCTCAAAGTAACAAAAACAGACCGGAAAAGAATTTTTGCAGAGCTAGAGAGCATCCAGGAGGCCCTATTTTTGTTACCTGCATCAAAAGAAATGGGAATTTCTGTTTGCCCCCGAACGCGGTAAGTGTTTGGTGCGTTGAGCCAGCTAAAAATGGTTGGCCAGAAAGATATGAAAAATTCAAAAGTGTGGAATATAGAATATATTACTGGAATAAGAAAGAAGGAATCTGTTTTCCTTTACAGAATGTGACCAAATGAATACACTTTTTGACCGCATCCAGGATTTCGAAATAAATGCAGGTTGGAGCCAGCGGGTTCCAAAAATAGTTGTTCCCCTAGCATAAAATTTGCATAATAGCCAGTGTGTTTATATGTAGTAGATAATATCGTGTTTTTCAGGGTTTCTTTGTTGTTGTTTTAAAGATTTTTTTTTTCCTTCTTTTCTAGAGAAGGCCAAAAAGTTGTTTGTTATCTTCGTATGTTTTGGATGTCTGAGTTTAAATAAATGAAAAAGAAAATAAAAATTAAAAAAAAAAGAAAAGTGCATATAACTACAGAAATATATTTATATATTAAAAGTTTTTCGATTTAAATATGATGCTATGCTGAGTAAGTGTTTATAGTTTCATTTTATTTTATTATGATTGTTAGATGATAATAATTAGTATACTGAAGAACTGAAGCTGAGTTTATTTTTAAATTTTCTGAGTGAAGCTAAATTTTTAGATAATTTATAAGTGTTCTGAGTGAAGCTAAGTTTTTAGATAATTTAAAAGTTTTCTGAGTAAAGCTAAGTTTTTAAATAATTTATAAGTTTTCAGAGTAAAGCTAAGTTTTTAGACAATTTTTTCTGAATGAAGATAAGTTTTTAAATAAATTAAAAGTTTTCTAAGTGAAGCTAAGTTTTTAGATAATTTTTTCGAAATGAAGATAAGTTATTAGATAATTTATAAATTTCCTGAGTAAAGCGAAGTTTTTAGATAATTTATAAGTTTTCCGAATGAAGCTAAGTTTTTAGATAATTTATAAGTTTTCTGAGTGAAACTTTTTAGATAATTAAAAAGTTTTAAAGAGTTTCTATAAGTTATTAGATTTATTAACTAGTCTCAAAAATGCCAATTTATCTTCGCTGCATAGATAAATAGTATGGTGCTATTTTGGAAACTATTAAATACTTCATGAACGAAGTGTCCGTATTTTATTATTTTCTATTATTAGATCTCTTTCTAATATCTAGTTCCCATAATTTGGAAAAGATGATTCATAAGTAAAATGCATCAATTTTGTGAATTCTAAACTTAAAAAGTATTACACTCCTTCTTTTATGTGGCAAAATATTATAAATAACTAATTCTATTAAGGGCAACAACAATTCAATCATTTTATCCATCTTTTCATATAAATAATGAAAGAAAAGAAATACATTTCATAACATTCAGAATTTTTTTATTCAAAATAACTCTTTTAATAAAAAAAAATCAAAGCAATATCTAACATAATTCGATACTGTATGATAGATTATTTTTCAGATTATTTAGAAAACTATACTTTTTTTAAATTCAAAAGATCACTTATTTAAAAAAAATATATTATATTTAAGGAATGGATTTTCAATACACTTTTAGTACTGTAAAAACTTCTCATATATTATGTGCATCGAAACAAAATAAAATTTATTATTCTAAAAGAATTAACTATACAATTTACGAATTTAAAGGTAAATAAATATTATAATCGAAACATTCAAACTGTTCTTTCATGTCTTACAGAATTGAAAACATGTTAATAAATTAATTAAAGTTCTTAAAACGTAAACAGATACAGTTAAGAAATCAAATTAAATCCTTGCTTTCACTGACAAAACAATGGCTTCAGGTTTTTTTCAACACGTTTAGATTATTATATGTCTAGAAAACAAAGTATTTTTCTTTTATTTTTCAATAAGATTTAGTAATCAGTCTCCTGATAATACATCTTTTATTTTATTTAATTCTGTATTTTTTAATCGTGTTTTTCTTTATTTACTTGTAATTCCAAAAAGATAAATGAATCTTTGTAATATAATGAGATTTGGTTAATGAAAATAATTAAATAGATTATGATCATTGATTTAATTATTTAAAATAATTTTATAAACTCTTTCTAGAATATAAAAAGGTATTGACGGCTCCATTATTTATTTAAATTCAATTAAGTCTCTTTATATGTTTAATCAATTAGTTTTACAAAATAATTTTATATTTATAAAAAAAATTTTTAAAAAATTCTATTATAAAACTTGTTTTATAGTGGGACACCAGTAAACATTTTGAGGATTTCGAATTCCCGTTTGATACTGTAGGTAAAAGTATTTATTTATTTATATATTTTGCGAAATGAGTCAATTCTAGGTTGTCACATAGCAGGTTGCTTAGATCAATTGATATATGATTCAAATAATCCTTTACCAGTAAAAATGTTATACGTATAATTTAAAACCGTAATAAAAAATTAATTTTTTTGTATAAATTGGGAACATGATATGAAAGAGGATGAATGAATCTCATGTTAATATTAAAATGTGTATCGGTTTTTAGTCATTCATCAAGTTAAGAATTTTTGGTCTTTTAATCATAATCACAGACACACACATACGAAAAGAAATAAGAAAAAAAAATACTTTGTCGCAGAACACACTGTTCCCTCTCACATGAAGCAGTTCATTAATTTAATTCTTATCAAACTATCAGCACGTAATTCAGTTTTCCACCCCAAAGAAACTTTTAAAGGCACACTCTTAAAGCCATTTCTGAGTTTAAAAGCTGCTTGCCTTTAAAAACTCCATGAAATTCCTTTACACATCCTCTTTAGATCAAATAGCCCCTCCCCCACTGACTTTTCCCGAAAATGATGAACCCTTTTCCTGCTTTCTCATCTCTTCGGAAAAGGGGGGAGGGTAGAAAGGAAAAAAAGGAGAGAAAAGGGGGTGAGGGAAAATTCCGGCCACCCATTCGGAATTTGGAGCACGATGCCTTTCCACTACTACTTCAACGCTTTATCGAATTAAAATGCAAATGAGAGATTCGAATCCAAAGTTTCTCGACCGAAAACACGACGCGTGGTTCCTTCTTTGTTCGAAAAAGGGTGGAGCAAGGGGAGGGTGGTCGAAAGAGGAATGGAATTTAAAAATGCGACAGCAGTTCGCGCAAGGGTTTCTGGGAATGGGTCCTCGGCATAAAAATGGCCCAGTGAAGTTGCTGACACAACACGAAATGTCAGATCCACGCGGTTCAGGTTTGAGATTTGTGGAGGGAGATTATAGGAATCCACCAGGAGTTAATAAATTTTGTGTGTATGTATAGGGGGGGATAGGCTTGGTGAGGTTAGAGGCACCTGCTAAGATGAGTGGTCGGGGTGGTGAAGGATAGTTTGACGCGTCATTAATATAAGGAGATTGCTGACAAGCTCAAAAACTTGAGAAGGGTTTCGATTTAAAGTAAAATGTGCATGTACGCTTGAAAGAACTTAATGGATGAAGAAATTGAGTTTTTATTTTTCGCTTTTCTCACTCTTATTTGATTTCATTTGAGAGAGTTTGAAAAAAGCAGTATTTAAGGGTGTGTGAGAGCTCATAAATAGTTTGGTTATTTCTTAAAGCTTCTTCGAACATTTTTTTTCATTACAGTGTAGAAGATGTATTAAAATTATTTTTGTCATTTGGATTATTTTTAATCTATTTAAAAAAAGCAGTTTACTGCTTGGTATAATTTATATAGTTAATAATGATTGAATTATATATTTAAATATATATATATATATTCCACTTTATAATAAATAAAATAAAATAAATACCAAGAAAGGCATTCCGAATTTTTTTTTTTTCGTAAATATGCTAGAAAACAAAATTTATTTTTTGTTCAGTTTAAATGACGGCAATTCTAACACTTACATCAACCAGCTTAATAGAAATTATAAAATAAAGCCAATATAATGTTATCTATTGTTCAAGATAAAAAAAATGTTAATAAAAACTCCATAAACCGGCAGAATTAACAGATATTCATGTAGAGAATAATTGATAAATCAAATATAATCTAAGCAGTATAAATTGGTAAACAGAGAACAATTAACTAACAAAAAAATCACACATAAACATACAGAAGAGGAAAAAGTAAATGAGAAAACATAAAGAAGCGGACTAATCGCAACCATTATAATTACAGATTGAGAGAATATGTTATGTTCATAATTTAGTAAGGATTGCAATTTCTTTAATTTTGCTATAAGGACAAAATGGGATAATCATCAATTACTTACTTATTGTGAATTAATTTTATTTGAACATTAAAACACCTTATGAAACTTTTCATCATTATAAATAAATTATATATTTTTAAATCTGTTGAATATTTTTATAACTAAATTCCGTCATCTTCGACTATAAACATTGGCAATGATAATTCATAAAATATTTCATATTTTAAATAAAAAATAATTCTTTTTTTTAAAAAAAAGGAAAAATTTCTCACACATTTCAAAATAAAAGAAAAATTAATTTTATCTTTATAGTTTTTGAAATTTTTTTAATTAATTTATTTATTAAATTTAATTAATATGTTTTAAAAAACGCACTACCAGAGTATTTATTATTGTTTCTTGCAGAGCTTCAATCTGTATTCATGCTACTTAAGATACTAATTTCTATTTTGGCCATCTTTAAGTTGTGAATGTGTTTATTTATTTGCTATCTTTATTTTTGTCTATATTTAAGACAATGTATACATTTTTGCAACAATTCAAATAAAACTATATAGATTTATAATTTATTTTTATCGTAATTCACAAATTAGCAACATTAATGTTTAAAATATTAATAAGATCAAAATTTTCTCAAAAATTTTTATGATAAAATTAATATTTCATTTATTTTCAAATTTATTTGTGATAAAAAACAACTCGAAGATAATAAATTGGAGAATCGAATTCACTGTTGAAAGAAATTTCTATTAGATAGTTAAAACGTTAATTTTATCTTTGTTGTTAATTCTAAAATGAGAATATATGTATTTAATAGTTTCTTTTTAACTAAAATATATCAATAAATGTAAAGTTTAATTTATAATTTTTTACGGTAAACAACGTTCAGTTAATATTGATTAATGAGGTTAAGGACATTATCAAGTATTAAACTTATAAAAAATGTATAGATCTTTAATGTGAATACAAGCTTATCCTTATTTTTTAAGGCATTAAAACGTGTCAAAATTGCTCCATTAAAATTACCTGCATCTTCTTACAACATCGGCATTAGGGGTTATGTTACAAGCGATCAACTTGTGAAAAAAACTGATTTATTTTCGTCTGGGTATTTTTTTTTTCAAAAATCGTTTGCAACAGATGTTTGCTGAATTACCCCTTAAAACTCACCTGCTATCTAATGTAGTCTGCTCAGAAAAAAAGATCTTTCACTTTTGGAATATTTTTCAAAGGTAGTCAGAATATTTGTACGTGAAAAAAAAATTCTGTGGGTAGTCGTTAATTTAGAAAAGACGTTAGAGGTCAAATTAATGGGTAGCCTGATTTAATATATCTAATGAAAACTACTGGATAAAAAAAAGTAAGTAATTTTTATTTTTCATTTTTAAGGGGAAATTAATTACGCTTATCAATATTTTAAATTCATTTTACTGCTGATGAGAACATTAAAAAATGATTTTTATGTTTTGTGGGATTGATCTTAGTTGATATGTGGTTTCAGTTTTTTTTTTTTTAATCAAATAAAATTTTATTGGAGTCAGAAGATTTTTTTAAATTTTTATTCTGCAAAAAAAAGTTTTTTTTCTGTAGGTTAAAATGAAATAAAATCTTTTAAATGCTACAGGAAAGATAAATTAATCCAATTATGCTAATTTTAGGGATTAGAGCCGAAAAAGAAATATGATTACTAAAACTTCAATTAATAAAATAAAGAACATAAAAAAGGAATAACATAAAAATAAGTTAGACTAAACAAAAAATAAACAAGACTGCAGTAAGGTAAGAGTGTTATTTTCCATTAAGTAGTAATATCTTTTTTTGCATAATCTGAGATGCTACAACTTTAAGTGGAATATGACATTTAAAAATAGTTTAAATTATTATTCAGTTTGTTGTCATTTAAATATGAAAAATAATATTCAAAAACACAGCCTAAATAAAGGATATAAATTTTGTGAATTTGCTTTATTGAAAAGTTCGTGAAATAACTATATGAGAAAAAACTTTATTAAGTTACTATGTCCAAAATTCTTTTAGGATTCTAAATTAGTTAAATTTCTTTAATTATTTTTTCAAATCTTCAAGAAGTTGAAAATAAAAATGTGGGTAAAAATTGTTTTCTTATGTCCATTGCTGTAATGATTATTTTTTTAAATTGATATGAATAAAATGAAATTAATATTAGTGCATGAAATGTTTTTCAAATACAGTATATTTTATTCTTCAATAAAAATTAAATTTTATTTTTTAAAAATCTCTTATATCACGAAAAGTTTATAAATAATTATATGATTAATAATAAAAGTGTATATATAAAATAACACAATACAATATGTCTATATTTTTAATTAATAAGCATTATCATTAAAACGATGAAGTTTTTCAATTAATTCTCTTTTTTTTTTAGAAAAAGAGAGAATGTGTGAAAATGGAATTATATCTATTTTTTGAATGCCATTTAATGTTTTCATTATTGAAATGAGAATTTTTAGAAATGCTAATTCAACTTTAAAAAAATATAGACAATAAAAATATGTTTTCAAAAATACTCTAAGACGTTTCTATTCTCTGGAACATAAATATGGAAAACAATTCAATATGCTGTCAGGTATTTATAAGAATTTTTAATTAATGGAACGTTTTCTATTTTTACTTATGATGTATTTTAAAGTGTATTTTGCTTTAGAGCAATCAATAATTATGACTCAAATGGTGTAATTTGATTTAATGAAAAATTTGCCGGATTTTCAAATTTTTGCATAAACTTTAAAGAATGGACGAAAAATGAATTTTGGAACGCATTGTTCTGCTTGAAATCAAATTATATAAAAAAGTATATTTTTAATGAATTTTCTGCTAAAAATTTTTAAAAAAATGTTTTTTTTTTAAATTTTTTATTAGATTATTTTTGCTACATTAAAGAGTTCACGCGATTTTTAATTTTTTATGCAAAAAATAATGCAATCTATATATTTGAATAATGAACTTTCTTTATATAGAAGATAAGCAAATCTTTCTCCCTTTATTTTCCTTATTAAATTTTCATTTAAATTAATTTTTTCGTACTTAAAAAATTTAAATTTATAAATAGTTTTTCTTTCACTTTTCTACATGCCAGAATTTATAAATTTTACAAACTTCTGTGCTCTCGAAGAAAATTTCGATCTTTGTATATTTTCAGCATTTAATTATTATTTATAAATTAAATAAAATTTTCTTTTCATGCTCGTAGCACCTCTGGTAGTGAATTTAAGAAAACAAAATTGAGTTCCAGGACCTATATTAACATATCATAAATAAAAGACCAAAAAGTTGAGAATGATTCCCTTAAAAAATTTATTTTTTAGTGCTTTAATAAAAATTTGTTCTTAATTATGTATTATGTATGCAAATTATTATTCTAAATTACGTTTATTTGAATCAATATGTTATGAAATATTTGTACATTCTCGCAACGTGGTATAGAAAAATTATAGTAGTCGTCAAAAAATAACTCGAAAATGCTTTAAGCTAGACGGTTGAAATTTGGTATACAGTATTTACATCAAATTTGCATATTTCTATCAATTTTTGAATAAATTTTGTTCAGAGGAATTTCTTCTGTCCAACTATTCGAAAACAAGTTAATACTATAAATGAAAACGAAGAGAGCTAAGTGGATAAAATATGGGTACCTAAATTTAACATCTAAAGTGTAGGCACTTTTCAGACTTTGAGCAAAATCCAACATCGTGTTGACTGTCTGTTGGTTGTACTTTCAGAAACATCTAAACGCGATAATCAAAAATGCACTGACTTAAATCTGGTTTGGGATTTTGTGACTACAACTGCAATTTTGTGTTAAATTTTTATTTCAGTCGGTTAGGGATCTAAATCGTCTGAAACAGAAATGAGATCTTTGGATACTATTAAAACACACCACAGATTAATCAGTAAACAACTCTCCAAGGTTGATACGATCATTTCAGTATAAAAATGCTAAATTCAAGACAAAAGTTATATTTCGTAAGTATTGTGCACCAATGATATGTAAAACATTTTCTGACATGACAATTTTATTAAAGAGTATGTGAGAAAGGTTTTCGGGGACCATTCCCGCTAGTTTGAAGTCAGCAACAGCAAAGAAAATATTTTAAAAAAACAGATTCTTGTTTTAATAATAACAATTATACAATTTTAGCCAGCAATAGTCGTTAGCGAGACCGTATAAAGCATCCAGCAGTTTGCTGGAGATATTATTCGAAAGAAGAAGCCCTTTGTGTAGTCTTTGTAATGAGTTTAAAAGATGTGATAGAACAATTAACCAATTGTTGCAACGCGCAATAAGACAAAACAAACGAGTAAAAAGAAAGGAATCTGTAAGCTGTTTCGAAATCGCCTTCTCCGGTACGTGCAACGAATGCAATTGTTCGCTGAATGACTTCCAATTAGAATAAACAAAACTGAGAAGGTTGGTTTATCCTTTCGAACTGAGTGAAATTAATAGAACAAACATTAATTTATCTTACATTTTTATCACCCCGCTGTAGTTTGTGAAAGAGCAGTAATTAAGTTTGGGGAACTCAAACTTCCCGTTTGAAATTCTCTTGTCACATTACAGACGCTTGAAGCTGCCCATCCTGAGTAAATAACCTCTTTGTAAGTTACTTAGTAACTCTTTTTACTGGGGCAATCTAATTACATGTTTAATTTCTGCGTCTCCACATTTTCTACACCCATGCCACGGGGTGGAAGGTGCGTTCGAAATTGGGGGGGGGGGGTGAGTTATTTAATTACTGAGAAACGGATCGTATAAATGTCGATGCATTCGAATAAATATTTTAAGCGAAATGGAATAGTATAATCCTGATGATTTTCTGTAAGTGATTGACTGAGAAATAATCAATTACATGAAGTTAGGACGAAATCGAAAACTCAGAAGTCTTATCTAAATATTTGGAAAAGGCATTCTAAAATGGATGGTATATTCTTCTGTCAATAGAGGCTTGCATTATAAACAACATGTTTCATAATGATTTCCCATTCTGAAATTTCAAGTTAAATGTTATAAATCTAAATAATTGTGCATTTATAGAACAGGTAGTAGGTTCATTATTACTTAAGCTATATTATTGAAGAAACTTAACTATATTATTGAAGCATCAATGTTTCACGTGATGAACATTCAGTCAATTGTCACATTTTAAAACTTTATTGCATTTAAACAGTTGTATTATCTATTTCAGATCCTTAAGCTTTCAAAATGTTATATTTTGAATTTCCTCTTCTTATGAAATAACTGATAATGTTCGATAAACTTTCAATCAAATGACCCATTTCCACTGCAAACATTAGTGCATTAGTATAACTGGGTTAAGTTTATTTGAGATGTATTAGATTACCAAAATAATAGATGATGTCTTTCATTTACTGCAACTGAAAAAAGGCACATATGGTATTATATCAGAATTCCTAAAGACACCAACCTTCATTTCATAATGTATTGAAAAAACAAACTACCAACTAAAAACTGTAGTCAACTAAATGTCTTTACTTTTTCTCTCTTAATATTAAATAGTTAATCATAACTTTAAATATTTCTTCTATTTTCGCAAAGTGTTTAAGGAAGTAAAAGGGAAATAACTATGGCGAATTATATTGTTGTAAAATCCAACATGAATTTGATTAAGACACAAATTGAACCCATTACAAATGTAATTAAAATATATGAGCTCAAATTAGTTAAAATTAGGTATACTCACACGAGTCAAGTTAGCTTTTTCTAATAGCAGTAGAAAGAATTAACCACAGTGTATGCATAAATATATTGATAATGATGTTGCCATTTTGTTGCAGGTAATACTATTGTTATTCTAGTTTAAAATTATTATTGTTAGATAGGAAAAAATATTGAAGATAGGAAAAAGTATTGAAAAATTAACCTTGGGAGATAGATAAAATTTCTTTAAAAGGAAATAAATATTGATTGCATAAAGAATTTAAAATAAGAAACATCTAAAGAAATGATAAATTTTTGGAAAGTAGTTAGTTAAATTATTTAATACAAATATAGAAAAGAAATATGAAATAAAAACATTTTTGACTTCGTTTTAATAGATAGACAATTCATGAGTATAAAATATTTTAAATTTTTAAGTCAATAAAATTAAACTTCATCCAAATAATCAAGGGTTTGGAAATTTTAGATTTTAAATTTTTTTTTAAAAAATGGGTGAAACTGACTCTCACTGCATAGTTTTAGTTAAATAAAAATTATTAAGTTTTTCATTTTTGAAATGAGGCATAGAATAAACAAATTGTAATAATTTCTTTCTGTAATTCGATTATTTTCTTCAAGGATTCGCATTTATTTTAGCATAACTAGTTTAGTCATTCTTTATTGCTGATTAAAAATTCTAAATAAAATATTAAAAGTAACAATTTATTTGAGATAAATATAATATTTTGAAGCATGATTCCTTTAACATTCATTGTATGTGTTAGTACATATTTGTTAGATAATAACCAACAATCTTTGCACTATTTTCATCATAGTTATTTATTTCTATAGCATTGTATCATATTAACCTATAAAAGGGACGATAATTTCAACTATGTTCTTTTTTAAGTTAATTTATATTATTTCTATGAACCTATGTTTATTATAAGGGAATTCTGTTACAATAATATTCGATTTGTTTGTTTCTATATATTTAAGAATAGTTGTTATAATTAAAATTCTTTTGAAGTGTATAATGGACATTGAACACTCAAAAAAATTAAAAATAAGGGGGGTTTTGTTTTCGAACTTTGGAAATCTTTATTTTCGAATATTTATTAACATACAAATTTCTAGCATTCGTCTGGGGAAAGAACGCACTTGAAATTTTTATTCATTCTTTCAATACAAACCTTTTTTTATAGATATCGGGAAATATTGTATATATTTTAAATATTTTTTCCCATTTTCTCTATATTTGGAGCTTTTTACAGTTATGTATATATTCAAATATCCCATGTGCATCGTTCTTAGTAAGAATTTTTCTTCGATGTATAAGTAAGTATATATCGATAGAATTTTCAACTATAAATCATTTGTAAATATTTTTTCCATAGGAAAAGATTAATTTCTGAATATTTTTAAATTAAATCAAGTAATTATAGGTTTGTAGGAAAAATTATAACTGCTGTGATGTTAATATGCAAAATATTATACATAACTATAATATCTTTTTAAATATATTGAAAAGTGAAAAATTCAAGAACATTGAAATTTAAAATGAATTCTGCTGAAATATTTTCACATTACCTAGGAATATTAAAGCAAAACTGCATGATTATTTTAAAACAATGCAAAAATTCAGAAATATTCTTCTCGCATGCATTGCTTCCTTAAGAAAAAAGAGAATACATTTATATTCCCTTCAAATAATGCATTCATGTATTCCCATTACCTATATCATTTCATTAGCCTAATCCATTCATTTAAAAAATTGGGAATTCAGGAAAAATGCTCTTGCATCCTCTAAAGTCAAGGAATTATTATTAAGAATGCACAGCCATTGTGGCTGATGAGAAACTTAATGAATTTCTCCGCGGCCAAAAGCTGAATACTCTATTTAAATGTGGAAGATTAACTGTAACCGCTTCCGAGACAAGACTTCCGGGGTTTGCGAAGAGAGGGTGGAGAACAGGAAGTTGTTCGAAAAGTTAACCCGCTTGGAACAAGGGTCTTCCCTTTTCATGTATCTATTGAAGCTCTGCTCCCTCATAATATATGATTGCTGCCTTCCTTTTTGAACTTCCCGGCTCAAGGGCTTTCCAGTGAATTGACGGTAAAAGTTGGGTTCAAAAAATGGAAATTCAAAGTTTCTCTGGGAATATTTATTAGAATAAATAATGCCTTAATGGTAAAAATGGCCTACGTATAAAATCAACATTTAATTGCCTCAAGTGTATTTATAATAAAATGGGTAACTTTTTTAATATTTTGATTATTTTAATATCAAAGATATGTGCATAATTCTATTTATATAACTATTAAAAATTCATTTGAATTGAAAAAAGTCCGGATATCTTTGGAATATTAGAACCTGTCTACCACGAATCGTCAGATTCCATAAATAGTACTCACATTAACAAGAGAATGCAAAGGTTTTTGGTTGATTTTTATTAATAGAAGCAGAGCTATTCATGCTATTATTATTTAATAAACAGTAGATTACAGTTGATTTAAATTTCCAGTGAAAAAAACACACACATTTATTTTATGTTTTGTTTTCGTTTTTTAACAACATCTTATGATTAAAAGTTGCATATAAATTTAATTTATTATTTCACATTAAAATTATTTTCTATTCATATACAAATATAATTTGTAAAAAAATCAAACGATTAATTTAATTGGTATTTTTTTAAAAAAACTTTAGTAAAAAAAATAGTATTTGTTGAACTATTTCATAAAGGTTTTAGACATTTGATGGCATAATTATTTTTGTCTTTAAATGATATTAATGCATTTCTTTTTTTCCGCGAGTTATTCAATGCTGAAAAAGTTTAATAACTCATAAAATTCGGTTCCAAATCCATATTTCTAAGACCGCAATATGTTTGAAGTCTTTATTCTATAAACACATATCACAATTTACACCTTTCTTACTATATCAATTATTTTAACTTTGATAAATTATAATTTCTGCATAACAGATAATCTATTTCGATGCTTATAATATTAATTTAATTATATTACATAGTATGAAAAGATATTTACTGACGAACACGACAATAGTACTTTACATATTTGTTCAACAGCATTTTACACATATTAGCTCATTTTATAATTTGATGAATAAAACTAATTTAGAGAGTTAAAAGGAATATGCTTGAATCATGGAAAAATTTTCGCAATTTATAAATGACAATAAATTACAAATTAGACAAGGGACATTAAAATTTTCTAAACGGGCTACTTAACAAATTCGCAAGAAATAATAAATTTTTGACACAAAATTTTTCAGCGTTCCTTGTAAACCGAACAATAAACACGTTTTGGAAATATACAAATAAATTTTCATGGAAGCCTTTCATTTTGATTACTTTGGGCACAGCTAGTGGTTATGAGAAGAATTCAATTATAGTACTTCTGTATTATCATTTAGTTAAATAGCTTATTTGTTCAAACATAAATTTTAATCTTATGGGTAAACATTCTCTGAGCAGACAGTAAATCCAGAATATTTATTCTGCTCAAATATTCTGAGAAAGCATTTTCATGTTTATTTTATCAAATGGAGCGAAAATAATTAATTAAATAGAAAAGCCTTCTAGTGGGGTGTTATCATTAGGTAAATAGTTGGGAACTATGGAGCTTATTATTATAAAAGCAGATATGGAATTTAAAAATTTATATTAATTTTAATGTGAAGAATAGTTGATGGCATTCTATTACGAAAAATGATTACTAATGAAATATCCCTGTAATAAATAAGATACATAAATGACGATATATAACGATGAAATGTAATATAAACTATAGTTTCATGTGTGGGCTGTGTTGAATTTCAAGCCATCATCATAGTTACAAAACGTGTCCATCCAATGATGGTCGTCTCACTAAGAAAAATATATTTTTGAGTCTAGATAATGTTTCTTCAAAATCAGTTTTTAAAAACAATTAAAAAATGCGATTACATATGATAAAATTTACTAGTAAAAAGTTGTAATACTTTTTCCACTTTTTTGCATTTTATCAAATTATGTGATTGAAACTTTTAGCACTTTCAAAATAATAATAATAATAATAAATTTGCCCTCAAATATAAGTATTTTTTTTCACTTATTACATAAAATATAATGGGCATATATTGAAAAAGTCGAAAGCTTATAATTCTAATATTAAAAATATAATGAGCACTTATCTTAGAAATAAACTTTTTTTTTGCCTGAACCTGATTTTTTTTTCAAATTCAGGCATAAATATATAAATTTATTTAAACATATATTTTTATTTTCTTCGTAAAGAATTCTATAATATATATCATATTTCTTAGCATTTTGTATTCATACAACCTATTTTTAATTATTTCTGGGTCATAATATATTTTTTAAAAGATATTTTTTAAAAGATTTTTAAAAGATATAAAAGATATATTCATTTTAAAATCTTTATTGTGAGTGCATCAAAAGGAATTCACTGTGATTTGTGAATTTATTCTTACATATTTAGAAGTGATTTTATTCAAAAATGTTTTACTAGGAATTGAAATATATACTTGAGAGTTTAAAAATCAACATAACTCATCCATTTCAGATTTGTTATCATAAATAATTATTTTAACAAGCTGATAATTGTGTTACATTATAATGAAAATAACTCCTTCTTCCTACATATAATTAATTTTTCATTAGGTATAATATTTACTAGGGAAAAAAATCTTTGAATCTTAAAACTCAAGTTTTGTCAATTTTTGTTATTTAAAATATCCTAGTTCCTTTAATCACTCCCGAAACATTACCTTTTCTAGAAAGTTGATTCTGAAATATGTCTTTTTATTTAGTTTGTTTTTGATTCTGTGAGTCGGTGAGAACGGTGGAGGTACAGATATTCCAAGTGTTACTGTTAGAAAGATCAGGCGCTAAGTATTGTTATGTTGATACTACTATGTAAATTGAAATATTCTGAGAGAGTGAAAAAATAAAGGAAATTTTCACCTCCAGACTAAAATATTTAATATTTAATATTTTATTTAACTTAACCTGAGTAACATCAGTCATCACTTGATGCTTTAGTGATTTTTACACCTTGCAACTTACAGAAAGAATCCAGTTTAATACATTACCAAACGAAAGTGAAAATTTTCTTTTAGAACTCAAATCTGAAAAATCATTTTTTATTACAACTTTAATTTTGGGAAAAGAACGCGAGTATAATTTTAATGAAATAACTATATTAGTTTGAACTTTGTTACAATAATAAAAACATTGTTACAAATTAAACTTAAAATTAATTTTTAAAAAAATAGAGAGAAACAGTAATTAGAAATTCATATTAAGAGCGTAAAATGAAAAGCTAAGTTTTGGGAATTTTACAATGAGTAAAAAGCAGTTTATGTTCTAGAAGTTGCCCCTGAGTTATACAAAATTTTTTTAATAGTTTTTGAATTGATCAAATTTTAATTAAAATTTTTACTAATGTTTTTTTATTTCTTTCTTTATGACATAGAAATAACTGCCTAGTAATCTATATTCTTTGAGCTGCTATGTTAGAAGGTAGCGTTCAGATCATTACGATTTTTATAATGCTCAATCTACGGAAAGAAAACCAGATTAAATAAGTTATCATATTAAAAATAATATTTTTAATTTTCATGTACTAAAATTTTTAATATAAATGAGAATAAAAATGATTCTATTATCCTTTGTGTACAGCTTACTTCTGCAACGCTATTTCAAAGAATGGAGCTTATATATTTACGAATCTGGTAACGATACAGTATAATTTCTGTTTCTTCAAACCATTCAAACGTATATTAATGAACTATGTTTATCTACCAAAGAAAATGCTTAAAAAAAACTGTTTGATCACTATA
The DNA here is from genome assembly GCF_947563725.1 of Argiope bruennichi. Taxonomy (NCBI): domain Eukaryota; kingdom Metazoa; phylum Arthropoda; class Arachnida; order Araneae; family Araneidae; genus Argiope; species Argiope bruennichi. The sequence continues at coordinate 123,825,219 of NC_079158.1, forward strand.
TCTTGCTTGCTATAATAAGCACGTTTTGCAGACACTGGAGAAAATATCATTCTTACGTTGAGCTAACCTTAAATAATACAGTCCCTTTCATAATACATAATTGAATAGCCTTTTACCATAAACAAATTTTTTACAGCAATGAATCTACAGATAAATCATTATTAGAATTGTTTTTTTCTGGTTGCATATCCAATATCCAGCAGTTACGAATGTGATTAAAATATAGAGGATTATGTAAATTATTAAAATTGAGTAAAGGCCTATGGCAATTGAAAGCAGAAAATTTTATGAGTTTGCGAGACGATCTATATAAAGAAGTAATATTGCGGTTATGCCTGATTTACCCCTTGTTACCGAAAGTACGGCATCATTTTCGAACAAATCATTTCAATCAATCATTTTCGCAATGACTGAATGAAATAAAAAGTTATTATTGAAAAACAACAATCATTATATTTTATATAAATATCCAATTAAAATTTAAAAAATGATTATTTTTTTTAAAAAATTGTTATCGCTGATTTTGATAATATATATATTTTTTATTTTGAAAAAGAATTTTTTTGTTAAATAAAATTTATTTACAACCCAGCTGAGTAAAAAATTAAAATATTACGTTAAAGAAACGTAATTTTTTAAACGCCATCGCATTCGGTGGATTCCAACACTATGAACAAATCAAATAACCGAAAGACTGCCACCTTAAAAATAATATCAAATATAAAATATTACTTATAAGAATTTAAAATTACAATTTTCATATCAATATTATAGATAGCGACAAATATCAAGCAATAAAATTTATTGATTTAAAATGCACACTAATAATTTACGGAATATTAAATCAATTGAAATCAAATTTTATGCTTTTATACTTTTCACATTCATTTTGTGCACAAAATATTTATTATTATATATTTTTAAAGTTTAAACGAGGAAGTACATACCAAAAGTTTTCTGTAAAATAATAAGAAAATTCTCATGCCATAAATGTAATTGCTATAAAAGTTTATTAATACACATTTTTATTTTGATATCTAAGAGTAAGGGATTCAATATGGTTATTTATTAAAAAAAGAACATTGCTTGTATCCTGAAATGAATAGTACCAAATGAAAAAAAAAAAAAATGTCCAGCATTTCTGAGAATTTAATAGTAAAACAGACCAATGTTACTTAAATAACAACCGTTCTATTAAAACTTCTTCCATTCGTTATTTGACAAGTATAAATTTAAATGAAGAATTTATTCTCTAAATTTTAAATGCTGGATGCCGTACAAAAATTTCAGCAGGAGCATTACTTCGTTTTATAAAATAATATTTCAGCACTTTTTATCTTTCTTCCTAAGTACAACATTTCAAATTTAATTTCACTTTAATTCCCATTCCCCAGTCAAATTACATTTTCCTAAATGCATAAAGCTCGAAAAAAGTCTTCAGAAACAGTTCCAAATGAAAAAAAAAAAAAAAGTAATGCGAAACCTTATCTAGCGGAAACGGGAATAAAAAAAATTGGGGAAGTTCTTTCATAAAAATGAAATTGACGAAAGAACCTTGGGGTTTAGCAGAACAAGCGACCCCGAAACGCTCTGAATCCGAATCTATGTTAGGTTTTTCCGCACAACATTGATTCATCTCCATACTTCCGCCCTCTCCCTCCCCTAAACTTTCTATCCTACAACCCCAGAGATACGAAACGCAGTTGAGGGTGGAAAAATTTCTTAGCCCAAAAGATTTTTTGACACTGGGAAGGAAGTGCAGACGATTCTCGCAGAGGAAACGTTTGTGACCATCCCTTTGCATAAAATGTTTTATACATGTTGTTCTTAAGATCTGCATAATGTATAGTATCTTTTTAAATGCCATTACAACTTCCCGTTTACACTTTCGGGGGACCAGGGGTAGGAAGAAGACTCCATTGTAGAAGTTTGAAAAGAATAAGTGCATTCCATGGTTTAAGCAGCTTTTTTTCCTCAAATTTCGATTTTTTTTTATGTGTGTTGTAGTTGTTGATGTTTTGAGTGCAGATTCGGAACGAAGAACTTCCTCTTCTTCGTCAGATTTTAATACATCTCACAGACTAGAATTCTTTTTTTTCATGCCCTCGTCTTTTGTCTATTGTTCGTATTCGTTTTGGTACCTCACTTGGTACACACTCATCTCTATGCATTTCTTTCGGACTATTTTTCTGTCCTTTTTTTTTACTCTAGATATTCAAATACAAGTTGAATTTTCTTTCTTTTGTCTTTCATTTAGTTTCTTTCGTCCTTTGTTGTTCTGAAGTGTTAAGGATTTCGAGGTTCACGCTTAGAGCTTTTCTTTCTTTCTTTTTTTCTTCTTATAAACTCGAAAGTAGATGCATTCTTTTTTCATTCCCCGACTAGTGTTTTTTATTCCATACATAATGAAATTTATTTTTCATTCATGCACATTTCTAATGATAAAAAGGAAATCAATCAAATGAAACCTTGAATGCTCTTACGGTTTTCAGAAGATATTCAGAAGATTTCATTTTTAGATATTCCGTAGCATTTTTTTACAAATTTGCAGAAGAATTTAGTTGAATTCGAGTATTATCTGAGATAGCATGCTTAAAAATTACGTCTAATTTCCAATCAAATGAATCCTTGAATCTTTTGCTACTTCCAGAAGAATTTCTGATAAATGTTCTTATTTCTAGATATGCCTTTGCATTTTTTTAAATTTCGAGAAGCAAAGTATTTAGTTAAATTTAATTGTTGACTGAATTTGCATACATAAAATTGCATCCAATTTCAAGACAAAATTTTTTAATCATAAATATAAGCTCATCGGAATTAAAGTCGAGGGATGCAATACATATCAAGGGGTTCGCCCTTTTATATTCACTAAAATTTATTTTCTTTAAAATTAATTTCTCCTTCTTTAGTTCTTTCTCAATGAAAGACCTTCATACTTATTATTATTAAAAGAAATATTTTCTTAAAAACAGGCACAGTTTGATTTTAAACATTTTTAAAGAAAAGAAAAACAGTTTTTTAAAAAGTAATTTTTTCATCGTTTTTTTTTACAAAATTCATTATTGAATTTTTAAAGCTCCAGATATATAATTTTAATTTTATTAATTGGTATTTTTATAATAATGTTGAGAACATTTCATGTACTTAATATTTTTTGTGTTAGCTTACCTTTCTTATTAAATTTCTACACCTACATGTACTCTGTACAGTTTTAACAAATTGTTCGGAAAAATTCAAAAATTTTATTATTAGCATAAACAAATATTTTTATTAATAGCATAAGTAATACAATAATATTTGTTTTTATACTTATTAAAGCATTCTTTAAGGCACTACATACAGATGGATTTAATTTTCAATCTTTAAATACAAAAACGGTCATATAACTCTTTGAATGCAATAACATTAGGTATAATACAAACAAAATGCTTAACAAAAGAATTGTAACATTAAAAAAATCCCGATAAAAGCTCACATTAAATTTTAATGAAAAAGGGAATAAATCAAATTCAATAGATTTACTTTTCGATTAATTGAAATATATCACATTAGAGTTATTTATATAAATAAAATATTTTTTGAAGTATAGATTGCTGAATATATGTATCATAAATGCTATTTTTTAAATTATTTCAATGCTTCAATGCACTTTAAAGTTAATTTATAAAAATATTATTTTATTTTCTTACAAAAATTATTAGTCAGTTAACAAATGTGTCTTAATAATAGAGAAAAAATAAAACTATGCTCTTCATATTTCCAATAACAGAAACTGTAATGCATATATTTTCCAATCAGTTGTTTCCGTATCGCCAATAAAAAAATATCAAATGATTTGTTTCCCAAAAGTATCAACACACAAGACGTCCTTATTTTATTTCCCCTCAAATTTATCAGTAATTTTTTAACGGAAACGAATTGGCAATTAAAAAATTATTACTTTGAGGTTTAAACGTATTAAAATAGTAATTTTTTTTATATTCATACATCAAATTTATACACATTTTTCTAATTTTTTTGTAATATTTCTTAAACTAATTCTTCGAAATTTTCCAGTTTAAAATTTAGTCAATATTTTCTCAATGGTTGTTGCTGTTCTTTTTTATACCCTTCTGATGTGTTAAATATATGCATTTATTTGCAGATAGCTTTTCTCAATTTTTTCCCTTTCTCTATTTATTGATTTTTATGAATTCAGCTGCTTTATTTTTCAACCTTGAATATAAATATGAATTTTTGTCTTTATTTACAATCAAGGAACCAATAAAGTTAGTCATTTGTACATAAAAATTTCTTTTTTAAGGTTAATGGAAGGAAAAAAATAAAACCTAAAACATATTTTTGAAAGTAGTCGAAACGTAGGAAAGTTCGATGTTTATATTTTGCGTAAATCATAATTAATCTGTTTATTTATTTCTATAGAACTGATTGTCACATTCAATATCTGTTTAAAAGCATTATTACCTTTATTTAATTACAAAGAATTTCTTCCACGTGAATTTTTGTCACTTGTATTCTTTATTGACGTCTATAAATTCAAAACAAAGAAGAAACAAAATAATGCGATCTCATTCAGCAGGAGTTGGAATCATTTTTATGGCCATAGAAGCAATCTTGAATCGTGCAATAATATATGCATTTTCTTTATACTAGCAAACATAGAAACGAATAATTACATATGACAATTTTTCGACTTCAGCTACAAGAAAGTGAAAAAAATCTGCAAAATGGACTCAATGAAAACAGAAACATCAGAAAGGTCGATCATTAAATTCTGCTGAAACCAGAATAAATCTAATTCCATTGATTTACTTCCTGCTCAACCTGTTACCAAAGCCAGTCTTCTGCTTGGAAACATCATTATTTTTATTTGATATCATTGAATTTCCCCTAATGGTTGGGTAAGCGGTCCGTATCCCAGAAGAAATACAAAACAATCGGGCCTCATTCAGCAGAAAGTAGAGACAATCCTTCTTTGTGAGTGTTGGATCATCATTTTTTTCTCGCCAAATAGATCGATGAATCAAATTGTTTGAGCTAAGAGCAGGCTGCAGCGTGTCTTACATCAACTGCCGCATCCATCTCGGAAATGACGGCCGGCTGGGTCGATTTTATCTTGGGAAGACTCTTACCCTTCGAGTGATGTACTTTGAAAACTCCGGGCATTGATAAAAAAAAGCAGAAGAAAGGAAAGTAAGATGAGATAGCGAGTGTGATTTAGTGTACTCAGGGGGAAAAAAGCAGATTTGTTTTAGAAAATATGTCAGAAAATTGTTTGCACTCGAAAGAGAAAATGGACTGAGAACAGTGAAATAAGCGGTTTGAAATCGTAAGATATACAAATGATAAAACGATAGCGAGTCTGCTTTAATTTACTCGGAAAAAAACATATTTGCTTTAGAAAATATGTCAGAAAATTTTTTGCACTCGAATAAGGGAATAGAATGCGAACAGTGAAAGAAGTGATTCGAAATTGTATGATATACATATTTACTTTAACAGTAAATTATCAACCAGAAAAAAAACTAAATTTCAATCATCATAGTTTATACAGTATCCTCAGAAACATTTTTTTGTGATAGACACATGTACAGAAAAATATATTAAAATAGGTCTTGTTTTAAGGAAACGAAAATACTGATGAAGGTTTGAATTAATATTCATTGTTAGTAGAATTGTTACTCAAACACTTAACTGTTTTCTCTTTTATTATATATATATTTTCTTATATTATACATTTTCGTCAAGCTATAAATTTTTTCTGAGTTATTTGCCTACCGATTGATCGTTTGAAGAGCAGAATCATTCCTTATGCATGAGTGTGAGATTTAAAGAGCATAAAATATACAAAGTGCGGTCATTTAATTCATAATATTAAACAATGATGTTAGGTTTAGGTTCATTAGCATCTGAGATCGGCAGGGCTATGCTGCGCTATGCACATGGAAAAAAATTAGAAATATCGAATTCATATGCATAAGATTTGTATGTTTCAAAATTAAAAATGTGAATAAAAGAAGACTGAAAAAAAGATTGAAAATCTGAAATCTAAAAATGATTAATCAAAATAGTTTAAATGGGGTTTCACTCTTCAGAATGTCAGTTACCACAAAAAAAGAGCGTTCTACATAAGTCTTAATTCATTCTGAAAGAAATCTAGAAGCATTCTTTCACAAATTTTAAGAAAAATCAAATTTGCAACTAAAAAACTTCTTTTTGATAGGGCCGTTTCCAAACTTATTCTTTAATATTACTTGCGAAATAGTTATATTGTTTAAGACTTGTGAAATAGCTTTATTAAAGAATGCTTTCTGAGATAATTAAATGGAATAGTAAATTTAAATTTTCTGAAATTAGTAAGGCATATTGAATGATGGGCAGAAACAGAAGCGCCATCAAGAAAGAGTTGATGCTTGTATATAAAATGTGTTTGTTCTCTATCATTTGTCGGTTTCAAGGATTTCAATTCATTATTCAAATGAAGATTGATTGGCAGTTTCCTTGGCAATCAATCTTCATTTGAATTGATTGACAGTTTCCATTTGTGCGCACATTACGAGAAAGGAACAATAATCTCCACAGACATACATTTTAAGATGTAATTTTCATAATTTTCAGAAATAATTACCTCAGAATCTTAATATTATAATTTAATTATCTCAAATGCCTCATAATTACTTAATAATTGCCTCGAAATGTAAATATTATAATTTATTAACCCCAAAATTTTAATATTATAATTTAATTATCTCAAAAATCTTATAAATAGTTAATAATTATCCTAAAATTTTAATATTGTAATTTTCCAAAATGAATACTTGGATTTTGTCACACAATGCATTAGAGTTGCTCTCTTTCACCAAATAAAAATGCATAAATCAGAAATAGGATGAAATTATCTTAAATGCATAAATTGAAACAGTTTATGAATGATTGAAGACTAAAAGTGGTAAGTTCACCCCGCCCACCCAAGAATAAATAAACAAATAAAATTCAAAAACTGTCTTTCATCCTAAAATTTCAAATGAGCTGTGCTGCATGTGGTAAACATGAAATGCTTAATAATCTTCTAAATAATTCAAAGTGAGTAAACAGTTCATTAGCATGAATACAGTTACAGACAGATTTGACTTTATTTTTGCTATATGTGAATATGTTTTTTTATTTTTGTCATAAAATGTGCCATTTTTAATCCTTAATCGTTTATGCTTCACACTCAGTTTATAACTACATTTGTCAAGAATAAAATAACAAATATTATGAGGCAACTATTCATCCAGATAAATTTTTTATGATTCATTTTTCAATTTAAATAATAATGTGGTAATTGTAAGAAACCTTAAAATTTCTCTTAAATAATTTAATATGCTTTTGAGAAGAGTATCTGTAATAAAGAGGAGAAAAATAATAAATTTTCCCATTTAAAGCAATTTTATTTTTTGTGTAGCTCGAAACAAGGCACACTAATACCATAATGGCTTGCAGAACGAAGGCAATTATTTTTACAGCTCCGAGCAGAAAATATTCTCAGCTTTTCATTTCTTAAAGGAAATCCATTGGAAAACTAATTTTTTATTAGTTATTTTCTAATTGAGAAAAGCAATTTCTTTCCTTCTTTTCAAAACATAAAGATATCAGTTATGTAAAAAAAAGTCTTTTTTATTATCAACAGCTCATGCCTTCATTGTTATTACTAAACCTAAAAGAACATTTTCATTGTTCCACGATCGAATAAAGCCGTAAAGCTAATAACAATATAGTTACATCTTTGTTTCTAATTTCTTAATTACGACCACAAAACGAAGGCCATGACAGATGGGGAAAAAAAGAGCAAACAAGGCTACACTCTCGTTTCGGTGTTAATTCGACTAATGTGCCTATACCTCGGAGTTTTCTGTGTAAAAAGAAAGGAAAAAAACTTCCTAAAAGGAATTATAATTGCGGACATTGCTAATGAAAAACAACACAAACTGCTAATCAATAGTGGAAGAAATAACAAGGCAGCGTTAATTAAAAGTTCTACCCTGACAGCGAGAGCTTGATAAAGAGGTGTAGAATTCGATTGAAAGGCATAGCGGTCTACGGGGTTTTGCAACAAATTTCGTAATTTTGTAATTTAATAAATTAATTATTGTGATGAAGGTAAAGAAAAATATTTGTATATTTAATAAAGACTTTTTTGAATCTGCTTTATTTAAACTCAAGAAGATGATTTGATTTTTTATTTTCTTAAAAGGTGTATTGATCAAATGCCTCTCGTTTTTCGAGTTTCATTTTGTAAAGATGAAGGCATGGTGTTAAAGCCAAAATGTTTATGTTTTTATAAAGGATAAAGGATTTTCCTACTTGAAATTCGCAGAGATCAGAGATTGCAAGAATTTCATCAAGTATAATTGACGATTAATTGTTTTTTCTTTAATTTTATTCTATTTTTAACGATAAAAAGTGTCATGGAAATGAATTTGAAAGATGAAGGTTAAAATATCCTAAAAAGAGGTCTGTCTGTTTAAATTAAAGCATACTGTTGACTGTGTCTTATAGTGTAGATAAGATTCAGCGCAAAGATTAAGTCCTGATTAAATTTAGCATAAGAGCTTAAAATGTTATGAAAATGTTATTAAAAAGTGAAATCAGTGACGCTACGATGCTAAGCTAAGTATTTTTTCGCAGATGTAAATTTGTATTGAAATTATCAAACCTATGTATTAAAAACTCGTATTAAAATATTATGCATGTTTAATATCATAAATAAATTTATATGTAAAATATAATTTAATTAAAAATCATTCGATAAATAATTCTTCACATATTTATTATGAGTTAATCTTGGAATATTTGTGTGCTTATAATATTCCAATAGTTCAATAAAGATTGAGTACTACAAATTTGAAATAAAAAGGGGGAAATAAGGACTAACTGTCCGGATATAAATTGTTTTTTTATTAATTAGATAGAAGATGTAAAAAAATATATCACTTATTCAAAGCAATCTATTTTGAATAACATTCAAAACATGATTTTAACCAATCCATTTTAGAAGAAAACAACAGGCGAGGATTTTTCACAAACTTTCAATAATTGTAAGAGTTTGAAACTTTTGAAAAATAAATGACTTAGATAATTTATGTAGTATTTTGTGTATTTTAATAACGGAATTTGAAATTCTTGTGAATAAAAATTTAAAAAAAAAAATGTTTTTCTCCAAGATTTAATTTTTGAAACAGAGAGATCACACTTGTTTTCACATAATTTCAAAATATAAATTTTGAATTTAAATAAATATATTCATAGGAGAAAAATCAAGATTAACCAGTATAATAATATCGAATCAATAATGATTTGGGAAAATGCAAAAAATAATGGTCAAAGCTAATTTAGTCTACTTTATATATATATATATATATATATATATATATATATATATATATATATATATATATATATATATATATATATATATATATATATATATATATATATATATATATATATATATATATATATATATATATATATATATATATATATATATATATATATATATATATATAATATATATATATATATATATATATATATATATATATATATATATATATATATATATATATATATATATATATATATATATATATATATATATATATATATATATATATATATATAAAGTAGACTAAATATTTTGGTTAAAAGTTATTAAGTTATTTTTCTGAAATATTTTATGAAGCAAATGACATAGAAAACTGTGCATCCCTTTAAATTTTAAATTTTCTTCTATCATTTTTTTTTATTATGCATGGACATATTCATTTCGAAATAAAATAATTATAAACTATTCAGTATTCTAACCATTCCATTTTCGTTCTGAAAAATAAAAATCAAATAACCTATGTATTTAAGAAGAGAAAACTTGTGAATAAATTTACATAATAAATATCACGTGAGTAATAATTCAGACGATTAAAATTCTTAAAATATAATACTGCAGCAATTATTTTTATCTTGAAATTCCAGGCGATATCAAATTCAACTCAACTGTTATCAACTACCGAAGTGTTTTTCTTTCTATTTGCTATATTTTATAACATTTTCTTTTGATAAAACTGCTATTTGAACATGATTAATGACACTTTCCGTAAAACGAAATCGTTCCTTGGAAGCAAAATATAGTCCATCTCTAGATGAAATTCTTAATTTAGTTTTTATTTAAAATATGTATATGCTGGAATTCAAATCATTAATTGCTGGAGCTGCTTTCAGATATGCAGCTCTTATTTTAGCGAAGTTATTTTCTTTTTCTTTTGCAGTGAATTTGATTTTGTTAAAATGAAGTAAAAAAATTATTATTTCAGGTTTCTAAAGAAGAAACTCTGAAAGTAAATACTCATATATTTAGGAAAATGAAAGCAACTTTAAAACAAATATTCATTTATAAAATTGGAAACCGAATAATTTTTTTAAACTATTTGTCGTAACGAACGACTTTTGTAAAAGCAATGCAAGCTTGTTTTGAATTTTGTATTCTAAAGCAGAAATAAACGAGAGTGAATTTCCTTTAGGAAAGGTGTGCTAAAAGACTTCTCATTTCGTTTTCTGTTTGATTCTATACTACTGTAAGATAATAATATTTTTGAGAATATTTTTAATGCACTGGTTATGTGTGAAAAAATTAAAAATGTATAAACAAGTAACTAAAATGATGCGGTATTAATTTGAATTGAATCGTAAAAGAAAATTCTATTCTTTTATTCAAATAGAAGATAAAACTTTTAAAACCTTCTAACTTTATTGCTTAAATTAATTAAATAAAAACCTTGACGTATATGTTGATTAAATTTTTTTTAAATGTTTGAATTATAAAGTATTTTACGAATAGAAAGAATATATTTTTTTTTACTTATTAAATGTCTGTTGCATGATAAAACATATCACTGTTATAAAACAAAAATAACATTTTCCAATTTTTTAAATAACTTCTGTTTTACTTTTACTGTGCCAAAAAGGATATATTTTTGAATATATATATAAAAAAAATATCTGAAACTTTTATTAAAATTTTTCCACTATAGAAACTATTTTGTTTGTTTAATTCGTTGAAATTATCATTTATGATAACTATTTTAGTAATAATGATAAATTCAAATTTCCCCCTTTCCTTGGCATCACAATATTTTTATAATAATGTAAACATTTAAAGACAATACGCTGATTAATATATTAAAAATTTTGCGAATATACTATGCTGATGTTAAATATCTCTAATTGCTATATGAACATGTTTTTTTTATAACTTTTAAATTATATATTCTCCAAATATATATTAAAAATTATTTAAAATTTCCTCTGATTAAACAATTGGAAAATCTATCTCATTCTAACACAGATGCGTCATTCGAATATTTGATAAAAGAAAAGAAATCGAGATAGTGCTATTCTAAATTTCTTGCAGCACACGATAAATATGTCTAAAAAAGTATAAATTCTATATTTTAATTTTAGTAAAAGCTGCAGGACGCAAAATTCTTCCATTTCTTGTGCATACACTACGCAGTATTAACTCAAAAATTTAATCTGCGAAATTTCTGCAGACTTTTACTTTGCCCATTCTTGGCAGAGTTCTTTCAGAAGAACGAGGCGAAAAATTTGTTTTGTCATTTCTCCATATCGGAATGTTTTCTACTCCCTGTTTTATTTCCATCTAGTCCCTCTGAGGTCACCTTTGTTTCCTTTAACGTTGCTTTCAACTGCCTGCCTTGTTTTATGTTCTCTCCAAGGAACAGAAACGCTGTTTCCGCTGATAAGGGTTTTTGCCTCCCCTCCCCCTTTTTCTGTTTTGCTCTTTTTTATATTTTTCTTGCAGTTGTTGCATTTCGGCGTCTGCCTTTTCACATAAAGAATATGTTTCTTTATTAATTTGTTAGTTCATAAATTTTGTTATATATGAATTCTAGAATACTTTATTATAATTATTTATTATAATAATTTTATGAATTTATTCAACTCATGTGAGAAATCATATAAATTAATTCACTTCGTAATTCAATGCAATTTTTCCTTCTAAACCGGTACCGTAAAATAAATCAAAGATAACACAGACAACATCTAAATTTTAGCCTACTTCATTACTATTTAAAGCACCCCCCCCAGAGGGGACACCTCGAATTAAGGATGAGATGCTTCCGCCGTGGTGGTTGAGCTCGCCACCCTGAGGTTAGACGAAAAGGTGGGGTTCTGGCTCATCCCATCGATGTCGGAATGTACTTCCTTAGGGAAGGGTTGTACCTCGACGGTGTTGGCCCTTTGGACTCAACCACAGTTCCCGCCAGTGTTGCTGTGGCGACGGTTCGGTCATTCAGTATTTATTTATCTGCGTACCTTCGGGCGTATCAGAGATTCAGTAATATGACTTACTATTTGAATCATTCTCTACTGATATCTTCAGGTCGGACAGTTGCTGACAGAGGAAGAGCAAAAGCAAATATTTTTATAATATTTACCTATTAAATAAAAACAGAAGAAATATTTCTAAACGATTGAAATATCCACAATTAGAACAAATATTTTTTTATCGAATGATTCATAATGGATATGAATCTACTTTACAATGTTTGATGCGAAATATGCTACCGTAAGGATGTTGTACATGTTATTAAGCTAGATGACACTGCTCAATTATTATGCATTCAAACAAAATTTCAAGCTTTTCATCTATATTATGTTACATTTTTTCTGCATTTCCTTCTCTATTTACAAAGAAATTATAGCCATTTCAAATCAGAGAAAGTATTTTAATAACACTATATTTATTCGTCTGAAGTCACTGTGGCATTAGATAATAAATGTCACAAAACAAAACTGGAATGTATTCATTTCTTTACTGATAGAACTGTTTCTGTATCATCGCCACCCTTTGCGTAAAATGCCACAGTGAATTAATGGTAGTCTGACATCGGTGGAAGACGATTTTGGAATCCAGTTATATCGAAACCCCTGAACTTATTCTGATATGCTGCTTATTAATTTCACGGACAGTAAAACATAATCACGAACAGTAAAACTTTGTAAATGCGTTGTTGGTTCTCATCATTTAACATTAGTACAGACTCACCAAGTTAATCATCAGAGAGTTTCAGGATAAATAATTTATCTAACTGAACTAAATTCTGCTCTTGAGAAAGTACGACTATTATAACATTAAATTATCAGAATTTTAGAAGGTATATATAAACTGTGAAATTACAAATATCTTTTTAGGTAACTTGCTATTCAATTCCTACTACACACACACACGTACACGAAAACCCACCTTGCTGTTATAACCTATACGAAGTCCTTGTTACTTACTAATAGTTGTAATTATTAGTAGATAACAATTTACAAATAATAATAACTTGAACTTTATAGCCGCATATCTTACAGATTATATAACACTATCTCTCTGCTGTTGTGTGGTAATTTAGAGCAAGATATTTAGGCTCTAATTCTAGTCATCATCTGATCATGTTTCAAAATTACTTAGTCCTTCTAGAAATACCCTCGGGTATCTTCAATATCAAGAAAAGAACCATTGGTCTAGTTAAACTAACCGCAGACGATATAATGAAGACTATATGAAAATTTATGGATTCACAGTTGAGAAACGAAATAAATAAATATTAAGGGGATGATACGAAAAGTAATATCGGAGCAAATTATAAGAAATGAAAACAGTGTGATTTAGAGACATTATACCCGCCAAAATATCTATTTTTAAAGGACATTTGAGATTACCTGCAACCGTAATAGTAGATTGAATATTAATTATTCATGTTACATAGAACAATAATTTTTATTAATGAAAATGTGAGTAATTTTTTATTAAAGAAATTATTTTTATACATCATTGTGGCATGTAGACAATTCTTAATCTTATTCTAGATAGTTTATTTTCTAATTCATTTTTTAAATTCCACTCTCTACTTTGATTGCGTTGCTATCAATGATAAAATCAATTAAGTGCATAAGTCTGTAACATTTTTCAGATCCTAGATGGATCTTTTAAATCAATTGAAATGGTTCGTAATTAATTATTTTTTATAACATATCGATCATATTTTACAGTCTGTAAACAATATAAATAAAACTCTATTTTGTTTAATTCCTCAGATTCTTTCTATAATCAATGGTCTATTTACTTTTATTTATTAATTTTTTCAACTATAAAGTACGTTTCCTTTTTGACTTAGCTATATTCCTGATTTTTCGCTAGTATCACTCTTTGTTAATTGAAAAGTGAAATTTCTATTTAGATAAATGTAGACTTTTTAAAACAAAAATGCAGATCTAAAAAAATACTGTTGCTCATCAATAATCAGTAGAAAAGTCATAAATATATATTTGAATCGACGATTGTAGAAATCACAAGATTCAATGATATCAAAACTCAATTAACTCAATCATTAAATTTTTTGACCCTCTTTTATTTGAATTTACTTGAATTTACAATTCTTTTACATGAAAAACCTCAAATGTCTTCTTTACAAATAAACACAAGTTTGAAAAAAAATGATTTAATACAATCTTCGCAGTTAACATTTCATTTATAAAAGAACTCGAATAAATTCGGATTGATATGTGTCGAAGTGAAATTTAATAATCATATAAGCTAATTAATTCAATTAATAATTAATCAAATTAATTATAAAATCTATCAAAAATCATAGTGAAATGAGATAAATTTTGTTGGGGAATGTTGAAGTGTTTATGTATCTATTCATTTTATAGAATTCGATATAAATTTTTGAAGAGCGGTTGGGAAACTTAAAATGCAATGAATCATTCTTCGAATGTCAATGTCGAGTCAAAAGCAATTTGAAGGTAATAATTTTTACTGAGATTTTGTCGTGAAAACTTCAATAAAAACTCAAAATAAACAAGGAATTAGCTACGGTAGAGGGCAAAAAAAATCCCGATTACGATTAATATAATTTGAAGTAAAATATTTAATGCAAGGTTCCTTCTGATCACTATTTCACGGTGACTTTTCATTTAATAAGAGGATTACATCTTCTGCAAATCGATTTTCATTAAAAGCTACAAAAAATAAATAATATCGGATAAAAAAAATTAATCTATGATAAAATCTTCTAAAACTCATAATACAATTGGATTGGGTTTTACTGAATAATCTTAAAGCGTTCAAAACTTATAAAAAAATTTTTTATGAAAAATCGAAATAAATCGTATGAAGTACGGTCGCAAAAATTAAAACATAATAAATAACTCTTCAAATGACCAGTAATATGAATACCATCCAAATCTTCGCAGGAATTTTTTTATTATTACTTTCTTCAATTTATTCCCAGTAAGTCATTTGAAAGATAAGAGTTTATTTTTTTCCCGCGTATTAGTAGTGTGTGATTACGCCAGAAACACCATTAAGCATCTCTCGAAATAAAAATGGTGCAATTTAGGAAATCATTCGGCAAACGACTGATCTGATATTAATGCTTTTACCGAACAATAATTCAGTGTGATTTCCTTATTTTGTATTCCGGAGCCGCTCTGAAGAGAGACAATTTCTCATTTTGTTGCATTACTTATTGAATTGGAATATTTATGGCGTTTTTTGGGAAATGAACTGGCTTATTGAAAGGCTCGCTTTACGTGTTGGCTCTTAAATCAAGTTTTAATGTGAAAAGAGGAAATATTTATTACATTTTCAATTAGAAATAGTTTTATTTCTTTTGAGAGATGAGTTTGCCTTTAATGATTTTATAAATTTTTTTCTACGAAATGATCAAAATTAGTAAAAAAATATTTTGAAATATTAATTTTAAATTGAAAAAAAAAAGCGAATTAACTGATATACAATGCATCTATTTTTTTTTTTTTTTGTAAGAGAAGCTTTGATTTAAAATAATAAGGACGAGAAGAATTCGTTCTTGAAATCAATAACTGTGCTGAGATATCAGTCAAATGTAAATTCTGATAATTTTAAGGAATAATTCGATGTCTTATGATTTCAGTGTTAAATCTAGCCTAATTCAAAGGCATTTTGAAAACAATAAATCTAAAGATCTTTTTACTTTCTCGTAGACGAAGTATAAAGAACGTCTTGCAATTTTCAATACATTCCTACTCGTAGCTTGTACGAATCTTCATATTTTAGACCTCCCTGCGTTTAAAAAGCATATTTTTAGCATTATGTTTGTCTATTTGTAACAACGAAAATTCAAAAGTTCCTTGAGGGAGATTTTTCTTTGATGGATTTCACCCAAAATTTGATCAAAATTGAATTTTAGCAAAGACCATTTATAATATGTCAGCTAATGTAGGCCCCAACGTTTTTGCAATATTTTACTCAGATAAAGATAAATAGTTTGACAGACAGATTAAAATCCAAAAATGTATTTTATTGTACTAGTGATACCGAAAAAGTGTATATTTTTCGAAATATCGGTGTAGAATTTTTTTCAGGCCTACTGTCTTTTGTTCGTATACTCAATCTGAACGAAAAAATAAGAATTTCCGCTTTGTGAAAATAGTCTAACAAGGGGAGGGCACGAGATTGAAAATTCAGTTCGGGATGAGATTTAGCAAAACGGTACAAGCAACGGTACAAACAGTTTAGCTATTTTATCTAAAATGACTGGCTATTGCCTTTTAATATTTTCGTCTAAATGTATGATACCATTACATTAAATCTCATCCAGAACTGAATTTTCAACCTCGTGCCCTCCCCTTGTAAACTTGAACATTTTCTCAATTCAATAGCAGCTCTGAGATTTATACTAATGCATTAACAGTGTATATCTATCTAGAAAATATCATTAAAAGATAATTTACAATTGCTCTGACTTATCATTATTATGCTATTATGTTTTGCAAATGATTCTATTTTGCTGGAAGATGAAATAACAATAACACAAAAATATTTTTGTTGTTGTTTATTACACAAAGTTGAAATTTGTGTTTCTTATAATTTTCCCCCATCGTAAAAAAAATACACTGAGAAATATAATATCAATATCGTAGAAAAATATTAGATTTTTTAATATTTTAAGTTGCAGGAATGTATTTTGTGAATTTGGTTTATTTTATCATTCATAATCAGTAATAAATATATTAGCACATGATTTCTCTACTTGCTGCATCTCAAGAAAAAAAAACTTTGAAAATATTTTTGAGTCTGGAACATATTTACAAATAAGTTAATTATTATTATATTAGTTATTTATTACTTGAAAGTATGAATAAGTAAGAATGAAACGAATTTATCCAAGAATCATGAAACTTTAAATCTAATTTAAATATGTTCACATCTAAGCTAAAAAGAAAATATCTAATTCAGTTTTTGAAAAAGAAATTCGAAATTCTAACTATATAGTATTGGAAAAATTCTTTTTGGGATCAAAGGTATTATTTTTTATATATTAAAAGTTTATGATAAAATGAACTAATTTCATTAAATTTAAAATTGATATAAGACTATCCAATATTATTGTTAATTTCTCTGTAAAAAAGAGAACAACATTTATACATTTATAAGATACTATCGCAGTGAAAAAAAATAATTTTCGAGAAAACAAATTATCCTCAAAAGTGATACGAAATCAGAGTAGCAACTCCACCAGTGTTGTTCTAAGGAAGAAAAAAAATCTATAAATAAACAATGAACAACAACTGGTTTAAGAAGTGATCCCGGTTGGTTTAGCTTGCAATTAAGGCTCACAGAGAATCCGAAATGATTCTGTAGTTAGAGAGTTTTTTTTTTGTTTTTATCGAAAAAAGAAACACGCAAATAAGAACTTTTTTTCTGTAAGCTCTTTCTTTCGAATACAGCTGAACATCAAGAGTGACTAAATCGTAAATCATTTGCATTTCAGATCACGTTTTATTTATTTGAAATTCTGTCTCATTTCATTAAGTTGACAAAATTAAGTATTCTCTTATAATAAACAAATGTAAGTTAAGCTGATAAAGTAACTAAAAGTCAATTCTGTGAAAATGTCACAAATCGGTTTATCGAAATAATCTTATGCTTTATACAATAAGACGAAAAATGTCATATACGATATATCTGTAACAATTTCTTTTGAATAAGTTTTCAAATTATCATAAAAAAAGCTTTTGGAAACAGCAAAAAAAAAGTTTCGTTTTATTCTTAAAACGATTTCATTTGTAAAAGTCATTGTCGATTTATTTATTACATATGTTTTTAAGCTTTTTATGGATGTAAAGAATCATTTTAATTTATCACAATGAAAGTTATGATACATTTATAAATTTTATACATTGGTTACATTTATTTCAATAGCAAAGATAATCTTAAAAAAGCGCTGTAACTTCTTTTTTATGTATATACATTTTGGTTGTATATTTAAGACACTGCTTAAATAAAATTTATGCCAAAAAGTTATTTTTATTTTTTTATTTTTCAAGTTTCAGAAAAATTAGTTACTATTCAATTAAATGCTTCATTTGAGTAATATTGCAATATAATACTTGTAATGAGTTTACTTCTACAAGCAATAATACTTATTGTTTATTAATTATTGCAATATAATACTTGTTGTGCACGTATGCTTCTGATTATTATAATTAGATCTCAACCAGTACTAGAGTATACAAAAAGGTTATTATTATTGCAGATTTATTACGACGAAAAATACTGGAATATTTTATAAATAAAGAAATAAGCATCTGCGCTTTATTTGCTTCTTTTAAATATGGAAATCATAAGCTTAATTGTTAAAAATTTTGAAAATAACGAGCTAATTATTTTTGTTTTCTTCTTCGCAAATAAAGTTTCTCTAATATCTTAAAGAAAAAAATATTTTGATTTCGCCTTGTTGAAAATAAGAAACACAAGATACAAATAAATAAGAATTCTCAAATTAGATAGCACAGGCCACAGTTACTTAAGCCAGGGACTTCTTTTTGCCTCTTGAACATAAAATGACCTGTTAATGATAGCTGAGCATATCAGAGTGGGGCTTACTACCAATTTATGGTCGATACATCATTAAGTTAATGCATAGGGGCTAAATCCCCCTGGATCACGGTTCTCTGCCCTGATTGGACGTTTACCTGAACTCCTCAATTAATTTTCCGGAGGACCTATTGCCAACGATTAGGTACTAATGATGACGAATTTTTGAGTATAGTATCCATGAAATGGGATGTTTAGATGATCACTACTGTTTCAACTATTCACTATGGTCAGAAAAAAAATATTTATTCTTTTAAAAGAACAGATTCAGATTCGGTAAATTCTCTCGTGTTCGGATTAAGCAATATCAACATGGGATACAAGTTCCTGTTTTCCATTTAAATCACTTTCTATTATTTCATAATCCTTGCATAGCATTTTTAATGAAAAAAAATTCTAAATGTTTCAAGAAAAGTTTTATTATATCGTTTCAAGAGTTTCAATATATCTGATTTTATCCTCATCAAAATTAAACATAGCTGAGATTCGAGTTTCATCCTTCCCTTGTATATACATATATATACATTTAAAATTATAACTTGGCTAAAAATATAGCTTCAAACAGCATTGCTGTTTAATTATATTTAAGTAAGGAACAAGAATATTTTGAAGTAAGAATATTTTGTAAGTGAGGAGGTATCAAGAGGGATATTTTGAGGCGGACATCGTAATTCTGGTCTTTGGTCAGATGACGAGAGCATCATTTGAGCTGGTCATCTTATTTACGCTTCCTCATGGTAAGCGGGGGGGGGGTATTTGACTCTGATTGATTTAGAGCTCGCCAGTTCCATTTATAAAGAGTTCTTTTGTGCTACGGAATTTCGAATATAGAGACTTTCAATCATTTTACCACCAGTAACAGCATTTTACCTATCATTTGTTGAAAAGAATCAAATGCCTTAACCGATCGTTGAAAATGAGTTTTCATTAATATTTCCCATTTAACCAAAAATTGAATAAATTATCTTTTCTGAATTCATTCATGAGATTTCTGTAACATGGAATATTTCCTCTCTTTCTGGAATTAACAGATAATCTAGTACAGTATTCTAACATATGACCAATACGACCATTATAGTTGATAAAGATGACAAGAGTAGAAGAAATGTATGTGTATCTGAATGATAAATAATAAAATAAAATATTATAAATAATAGAATAAAATATTTTAATTAAAATGATAAATATTAAAACAAAATATCATAAATAAAATTATAAATTATTAAAATAAAATAAAAAGTAGAAAATTACAATTTTTTAACTATGCCAATGATCGAAACCTGTCGAAATCTAAGCCATACAAACAAATGAAGAGTAGCTACGAATTAACACCTCCCACTGCACAAAACAGAGTCTCGGGGGACTGCAGCCCTCCCCCCCCCGATTCACACTAATATGACAAGATTTTAGGGTGCTTGAAGGTGTTCTAGAGCAGCAAAGGTATGTATGAATTGTTTGACATCATGATTTTCATTTTTACATTTCAAGCAATTTTTTTATATTCTTTTACGTATTGACCACATTATCATATGCTTAACAACGACAGTAAGACTGTCCATTGAAGTATTCGCTTATTTTATATCTGCCTATTCTATATTATTATAAATTATTACTAATTGTGTGACAACCATAGGTTGTGAGTAACAGCAATACACTATTCACCTATGAAATGCTTACTTTTACCCGGAGCAAAATAATCGGTGTGAACAAATTTCAGAATTCTCCATTTATTTATTTTATATTCAAATTATTTGTTCAAGGCATTAAATGCACAGAATTTCGATAAGGTATAATTTTGACAAGATAGCTCACGGATACAAATAATATGAAGCTATCAGTCTTCACATTATATGTTCATTTAGTGAAATCTTAGCCTTTTATCAGCAATAACTTATCAATGAATATGTTATTGAAATTAATTATTAGAATTTTTTTAAATGTCATTTAGTGATATCAATTTAATTTCTCGTATTTTTTTAGGTATCAGTAAGTGAAATGCCATTATCGTAAAAGACAATGTCCAATGTGGAACTGTCTACCAAGATAAGTTTAATGTTAATTTTTTTAACGTCACTGTAATGCTATGGAGATCTATCCCATTGGGAAGGCTCATGCATTCGAAAAACAGAGCAGGTGTAAATTGATTATACTAACACGACTTAATGTCTATCCTATTTGATGCTTAAAATACTTTGACTCGACAGTCTTGAGCATTAAGTTTGGCATAATGGATACAATAGAAATTAAAAACCAATAATAAATGTTTTCGGCGAACCAGCTGAGAGTTTAAAATTGTTACTGAAATAATAAGCAAATTTTTTCTTTAAGGTTAATAAACTGAAAAAAAAATGATAGGATTAAATAATTTGTGAAGTAATGAAAATGGTTAAAATTTTATTGCCGTAATGAAACCTATGATGAATATGATACAAAAAATATTGTTAAAAAATTACTAAATATTGCTGTAAAACTAAACTGGTGTAATTAAAAAAGAAATTCTTTGAATTTTAAAAAACAGTTAAAATCATTTTTGTACTATAATATTTTCGAAGTTTTTCACTTAAAACCCGTATAATTTTTAATTAATGAAAATACTTATTGTAATTTTCTTAAAAAAATTGCTCTGCAAGAGCATTTACATTTTTCAAATTATGTCTGAGCTAATTTAGTAGCTCTTATTGAAAACCAGTCAGCCCTGTAGAGTGCTAATGAACACACGCACGCACGCATTCAAAAATACACAGACGAACAGCGACTTTTTTATTAGTAATAGACATCAATAAATTATTTTTGAATTTTGATTTATTTTAATAATTGCAATGCTATTACAATTTGTTTGATACTTTTATATTCTGACTCTAACATTCATTAATCCACAATTATTGATTATGTGGGCATTTAAGTCTAATTTTAACTGTATAAATTTACAATTGCATATTTATACAATTTCTATATTGAAACCAAATTTTAATATTTCCAATGATTTACTTACTTGTGAAGTGACAAAAATTCTATCTTTCCATGAGTATATCAAAGCCAGGATTCGAAGGATCGCCATCTGATGCCTGAAAAATTGAACTGAGTGTTACAAAATAACGGCAAAACTAACTTTGCCTACAACATATTCATAAGTCTATTTATTGTATTCAAAAAATTATAAAGACGATGTGTTATCAAATAATGTTTGTTAAAAGCAGAATTTTCGATTAACATCAGAAATTATGAAATCTTTTGTGATAACATAGATTACAATTTCAGAACCGTTGTATGTAACTGAGAATATTTTGAATCAATAAAATATATTAGAAACTTCGATATTTGTTATTTTCAAATTATAATGGCGATATTTTTATATCCTCTAATATATATATTAAAGAATACAAAACAAATCATTTTATATATTGCATGCTTCCTTTTATTTCACAGCTTTAAAAAAATGAATACTTCTTGCAAAAATGCTTAATTAAAAATATTCTAGAATAACTAACTATAAATATTCTAAATAACTTACAACTTATTTCATGCAGAATTGATTGTGACGAAGTATATTTTTGCACTCTGAGGTAAACTATATTAATTATTAAAGTCGTATAAAATAAATTTATTTCAATAATTACAATTATTTTCTGTTTCCTGACAAACACAGGGATAAATTCATTTATTCTTAGCTCTGTGTATCTTTTTTCCATTGCTTCAAGCACTTACAAATCATTATCAGATATATACAATTTTGTGTAAACCATAGTATTCTAATTGTTTAAAGTTTCTTTAAGAAATGTCTGACTCATTTCTTTATCATTTTTTGTAATTATGTTTCACTTACATAAATGTATTTCTTTATATCATACTATATAAATCCATTTTTAAGCATTAAAATACATTTACATAATAAATTTTGTAAAATAGGCTTTGAAATCGCACTTTCAATAATCTATTAAAGAAAGCGTATTATTTTATTTAAATCATTTTCTAATTTCCATTGCAAATAAAAATACTGACACCGTTATTGTTTTTTTCTTTCATTTCCAATCAAATGGAGTTAAAAATTTTAAATTTATTCCATTCATTTAAATGAATGTATTGACCGTAATTCAGTTATTAATAATAAGCTGAGGAGAGCAAAATGCTAAAATAATGCAGTGTCATCAAGAACATTTAAATTTATAAAATTTCAAAAACTAAAGCATCAGAATGAGCATTGATCTAGAAATGAATAAAAATGCCTTAAAAATAACAATTTCCTATCAAATAATATTTTTTAAATAATAAAATTATCCAATTATATTTTAGAAACTTCTTTTTCATCTTTTCATATTTATATAATCGCATTTGTATTTTGGCAAGCTTTTCAAAAATTCATAATAAAGATTACACACACATTTATTACAACAAAAAAATATGACAAAATGATCTTTACTTCTAATGAAAATAAACAATCTTTTTCCTTCTACGTTAGAAATAATTTTTAAAAATATCATTTCACCCAATTTACTTTTTGGTAATTTTATCTATGGAGAAGTCACTAAATCTTTAGGCAATAAATTCTGGGAATAAAGTTTGGAAATTAATAAACTAACAACCTCGTTTTTCCCATTCCTTGCATTTTTTATGAGTCTTTCTGTCATAATTCTTATCCGGCCATCGTTTTAATGATGCGCTTTTTCTTTTCTCGTTGTGCCCATGTTTATACAAATTAAGACAGGTTTCTTGCGAAATTTGGGTGAAATGAGACACGGTTATATCTTTTATAATATTTAGGAGTCAGATAAATGAAAACAGTAATTTTCTGTTTTCTTCTTGTTTGTGTTTCCCTTCATTTAAAATTGTAATTCCAAATTACATGTCGTAAATACACTAGTTAATTTGTTGTAAGGGCGAAACACGCCATAGATATTAATTTGGGACATAAGAAATTTAAGAAAAGGAACGCAAACATTGATAAATCTTAAGCAATTTTATTTTAGAAAAGTCAATAATTCATTTAACTTAACAGTGCAATGAAAAGAATGAGGATTTAGAATAATTATTACTACGTGTGAAAAAAATTGTATTCTGTTACTTCATTTTGTACAAAGGAACTAATTAAAAATAGATTTGCATTGTCTAAAAACGTATTTAAAAATAACATTTTATGAAAACTGAGAAACTGGGTTAAATCTAAACTTAAACCGAAAACTTCTGAGATCTTAATCAAAGATACAGGATAATAGAAATATCACAAAAATAAAGACTTGATAAGTATAAACTCGATTATCGATTAACGAGTACATATGGCTATAAAATTATATATTTCTGTATAAGAGATCAAAATATTCTTTGTAAATAAATAATACTATGATTTTGTTGGATTTATGCTTTTTTTTTCATTTATTAAAAGAAGTTATACTCACAACGAAATATCGAAAGAATAATCCACATTTTGATAAATATGTTAAATATGAAAAATACTATAAATAACAACAATATTAAAGGGAAAAACCAAGTTTTCAGTAACAATAGTCTTTAATCATGTATGAATTTTTCCTTTTTTCTCCCTCAGATACAATTTCTTAAAAATAAATGTGTTAAATATGGAAAATAAATTATATAACAAATATATTAAAAAGAAAAAAAATCCCTTTTATATATTTGAATATTAATAATTAATATATTTGACTTTAATAATTTTTTAATCATGTATGTTTTATTCTTTTTTTCTGTCTCTGAGATACAATTTTTAAAAATAAATGTGTATAGAATTTCGATAAATGTGTTAAATATGGAAAATACGTTAGATAAATATATTAAAGGGAAAAATAATTAATGTATTTGAATTTAATTATTTTTTAATCATTATTTTTTTATTCCTTTTTTCTGTCTCAGCGATACAATTTTTAAAAATAAATGTGTATAGAATTTTGGTAAATGTGTTAAGTATGAATAATACGTTATATAACAAATATATTAAAGGGAAAAACAAAATTTTCAGTAACAATAATTTGTAATCATATATGTACTGCTTCTTTTTCCTGTCTCAGTGTTACAATTTTTAAGAATAAACGCGCATAGAATTTTCGTAAATGTGTTAAGTAGGAAAAGTACGTTATATAACAAATTTATTAAAGGGAAAATAAAGTTTTTCCTTGAACATATTTGAATATTAATAATTAATATATTTGACTTTAATAATTTTTAATCATGTATGTTTTTATTCTTTTTTTCTGTCTCAGCGATACAATTTTTAAAAATAAATGTGTATAGAATTTTGGTAAATGTGTTAAATATGGAAAATACGTTAGATAAATATATTAAAAGGAAAAATAATTAATGTAATTGAATTTAATTATTTTTTATTCCTTTTTTTTGTCTCAGCGATACAATTTTTAAAAATAAATGTGTATAGAGTTTTGGTAAATGTGTTAAGTATGAACAATACGTTATATAACAAATATATTAAGGGGAAAATAAAGTTTTTCCTTGACATATTTGACTATTGATATTATACTTTAATAGTTTTTTAATCATGCATGTATTACTCCTTTATTCTGTATTCAGAGATACAATTTTCAAAAATAAATGTATATAGAATTGTCTCTCCACAATTATATTTCAATCTCTATGAAAACATTTCAAGGACTCTAATAGAAGCTAGACTTGTTTTATTAGTAGCCACCTATGCTACATCATCCAACGAAACATTTGCAGAAGAAAAAAGACTTCTTGAAGCAGTAAGCTCTCAAAACTTTCGGCTTCTTTCAAAGTGGACCAAATTGCTCGGGAGCAGATTTAAGATACAAACCTCTACCTAAAACGGGTCTAACAGGACTTTAATCGCTTAATCTGGGCAGTCGCTACCATCAGATGAACGGATCAAGGTTCGTTGCATTTTATGGTTGCTCTTTTTTTTATCTTTTTCCATCCTGCTCCCTAAAACCCCAAATGAAACGAAAGACAGAGGGAGGAAGAAGAGAAACAGGAATGTACGTGTTTTTTCTTCCATTTTCTATTTTCCAGCGTATGTCTGCCGGAAAGGCATAAAACTCGTCTCTTGACTCCAAGGGAAACGTAAAAGACAGCCCCAGCGAAACCATTGTTGGCGTTCAATTGGATTCCCGTTTTATGGCCGATATACAAGGGACTGGTCAATGCAGTTACAAGTGGTGCATGTCGTTAGTTTGCCTGTTTTTTAGGCCCTGTGCTAAAATAATTGTTGTTTCCTGTGAATTCCGTGAATTAAAATGTGTGCGAATTCTACATAATTCATTTTTAAGGATATTCAATATTCTTTAAATAATTTTTATTTCAAGAATCAAATAAACACAAGAATTCACATTTTAAATGCATTCATACATTTAATGCATATTTACTTTGAAACATATTTTATATAGTCAGTCACACTCAATAAATGTCTACTTGTTACATTTTCCAAGTTAAGTTGAAGAGAAAATTTAAAAGAATCGACTTCGAAAGTGTGGGTGTGATAAATGCTAAAGTTTTACAATTTATGGCTACAAAATAATGCTTTTTGAGAATTATGCCTAACAAGATAATTTGAAAACACTTTTAGCGTTATAAATAAAATTAGTTTGGCTCGTTTTGGGGAAGTGATCTTTTTATGAAAACTGAAATTTCTGAGAAATTTATCAATGCAAAATTTGTTTATTCACTATCCTGTGTCTAAAACGGTGACCTCTACTCAAAACTGAAAATAGCAAAATCGCAAAGGAAATAAAATATTAAATAATAAATTGGATAGATTTTTTTTTGAGTTAATATAACTTAACAAACTTCTAGCCTAATTTGCACCTTTACCTTAATATGACAATTGGAAGAAATGAGATATAAAATGATACAAATATTAAGCATTTTGTACTCGTATAATACATTTTTGTTATACATTTATTGTATATACATTTTTGTTATTATAATACATTTTGTTTATTTTGTGAAGATTTGCGTATTCATAACAGAAATTTGATCTGAAAAAATTAAATGAATAAAATCCATCGGGAAATATATAGAATACTTCATTCATTGCTAATTCAGTGTTAAGTACGATTTGAAGATGTAACAGCCATGAATTAAAATACAAATTTGTTGCATTGTAAGTGAATTCTTTTTAAAAAGAAGCGAGCAATTTTAAATCCTCGAATTTTAAAACCATAACAGATAATCAAAAATGGATACTCTACCTGAGAAAATTATCTTCAATTATTTATCTCATTATTTAAACGTGGTAAAATGTTTATGGGAAGTAGGAATCAAACTAAGAATTTTTTTTAAATTTAAATGTAAAAACATTTCAGTCATTGCATAGAATATTGTTATTTAATATACCAAGGTATCTAATAATTTATTGTGATTGATTCGTCTTGCTTCAATATGCACAAAACCAACGTGCTAATAATTTATTATTAAATATACAGATGAAAAAATAAAATCTGCAGCATTCCTAGTATATTTGCGTATTAAAAAAGAAGTCTTAGTATAATGAAATTTAAAAAAGAATTTTTAAAAAAGTATCACAATATTAAAATGCGTCTAAAACGTTTGATTGAAATAAATCAAAAATTTCTTAATTTCATTTGTTTTAAATAACCAAAACATTAACATTAAATAATGTTTTATCTTTTTTAGCTTACTTTTTAATTTATTTTATTTCCTAATAAGCGTTAGCAGATGTCACAAGTAGATCTATCTTTCATTTGGCAATCTGAAGATGAAAAACAAGTGAACATTTAAAAAAAAATCAAAAAAACAGCAACAACTTAAAGCTATATATTTACAAAAAAAAATTCAAAAATAATGAAAAATTCTTTTTAGAAATGTATAATAAGATTAATAAAAAAGAGACAAAATTAAATATCCAAGTACACTTTATTTTCTTATATTTATTATATTAACTTTGTTTGACTTATTATTTTAAAGCAATATTTTCCTCATTTTAGCAGCTAGGTTAAATATAGATTACATTCTTGTTAATAAAACTTGCCAAATCAAATTTTTCTCTAAATTCTGAATTAGCATTAAAATATATCATAGTAATTGTGCTGTGCTTAAAATGAAATATATGTTTTAAGTATATTCCGTTGAACATTTTATTTCCATTGAGTAGCAATCACGTCAGGTAATTAATGAATTAATGAAATCAAATGAATCCGAATCATAATTACGTAAGAGACTTTAATAAAAATTTACTAGAGCAAATATAATTTAAATTAGGTACCACTTCCAAAATAATTCTATTTGAAAATCAGAAATGCTTTTAAGAAAATGCCTTTTTACTAAATCGCTGAAGTAAATGATTCCGATATTTATTTTTGATATAAATAGATTTTAATGCATAATTGTTTACAAAAAAGATTTCATTTCAGCAAATTTTTAACACAAATTCCATGACGAGAACTTCCAAAATTGTAAAATATATTTGATATTATGAAGTAAGGATTAAAAAACCCCGCATGATTAGTTTTTGCCATAGAAAGAGTTTTCGAAAGTTGATTACATCATGTCGATCTTCAGAAATTTATACAATATTTGAGATAAAGAAGAAATTTTCAGTATCAAATCAAAAATCAGAGATTTATGTAAAAGAACTGAAGAAAACAATCCAAATGCAACTATTTTTGTTAATTATTTAAAACTAATTCAAGAACTTTTTCAGTCATTTAGGGATATAAATAATAAAAAATGGAGAGATAAATAATTAGAATAATAACAATTATTCAAATATTTATTCCACATAAAATCTCTGATATCTTAATCTTAAGGGTAATGTAATATATGATATTTTTAGTGTAAAACAAAAATTTATTGGTGTTTAAAAAAAGGAATAAAAGATAAATATTTATTTAGTTGAAAGATCAGATTAAATGCCTAAAACATTGGAGTACTAAAATGATTTTAAAGAAAGAAGAGGTAACTAATATTTAAATTTACTCTTAGAATTAGAAGTATCTATACTAAGTGATCATTTCTTTATTATACTTATTATTAAAATGATGATGACGTATTTGTTCTACGAGAAATTCAATAAAAAAACACATATACAAGTGCATTCTGCATAATGGAAAGATCAGCATACTAAAAATGTAAGTAGTCCAGAGTTTTTGTAAAAAATAAATTAAATATTATTTTCTGCGAATTAATTACTTTATATCATTAATTCTGGTATGGGTATTTTTTATCAATCATACTCAAATGAAACTTTGCATGATTCATTTTCTGGGTATTCATTGTGATTTTTTTACCCTTTTTTGGATTAAAACAATGCTAAGCTCTTAGAGATGATTTTGGCATAATTGTTTAGTTGATTTTATCTTTCTATGTCTTACACGGACTGTATGTAACATTTGGTTCTATTACATTCATTAGCTTTAAATGAATATATGTTCAAATAAAGAAAATTATTTTAAATGCATCCACGAATATGAATTCATTTTAATTCTTCTATTTCAATTCTTCTGTCTTTTCATTTCAATTCTTCTGTCTTTTTATTTCAATTCTTCTGTCTTTTCACTTCAATTCTTCTATCATTTCATTCATCTATCTGATTCAATATTTCTTTCATGAATTTAGCGTTTTAACTCGTTTATTTAAAATTTATTGAGTATTTTAGATCTACTAATATCTTTCAATTTTCAGAATATTTTTTATAATTTAGGCTTGATGAATAAATTTTGAAAATATAGCTAAAAATCCTAATAATAAAATTCAAAATATGATAAATGTAGTTAATAAACAAAGTATTTAAATATAAATAAAAGCAAAAGATATTATTTCTCCCATTTCAAAATTATTGTTCTAAGAAAAAAGAAACGTATTTTTGTTCATTTTACTAAATTCAGAAAAATGATAAAAGAAAATTTTAAATTTGGTTTCAAATATATATTTTCCAGGCATATTGCGGATATTTCAAGTATTTTTAATAAGGTATTTGTTTCATTCTTTAAAATTTTCTTGCTACAAATTAATAATTAAATGCAATGTAATGAAACTCTTCGCATACCTGTCAATATTTCGTTTCATGCACTTCAGTTTGATATACAAATACCAAAGTTTTCTTCGAGAAGAGAATATTTAAAAGCCTTTATAACCATTTTATGAATCAAAAAATAAATATTTTCCACTAATTTTCAAATTTATTTGCAACAATGGACAAAAATTTTCATTTACTTTTATTTAATAAATCTAAGATACAGTATATAGGAACATTTGGACTTAAGACTGAAACAACCTAATCTGTTTACTAAAGGCAAGACTTAGATCAGTTGCGAACTCAATAACAGCAGCAGGAATATATTGAAAGAGACAAGATTCAGAAATCAAATCACTGGAGTTCCATAGAATGTTATCTGATGAAGTCGTCTCGAAAGTGAATGCAATGACCATATTTTTTTACTCCCGCCGTCCAATTTTTCCAAATGTTCCAGTATATCTGTTATGACCGATATTTGTTGAAAAATATCAATTGATCTTGGAAAAGAAGAAATTGGAACAGATACAATTCCTGACATTTCAATTGGATATTGCTTCGGATGCTGAAATATCGAACGTCACTTTTCTAAATGTCTTATGAGTGACGTTTAAATGAAATGTTTGGAAAGGAAGTAGAATTTATAGATATTCTCTGCAGTCATGGGCTGGAAATAAAGTGGAAGCTTATGTATTTCCTTCGCAAAAGATTTCTTGAAGTTATTTAGACTATAAAAGAATATTACGAACGCATAGTATCTGAATATTTACAAGCATGTGATCAGATATGTAGAGTTTGCAAATAACTAAAGACGAAAAAAATTCATTATTTATGGAGTCTTCTTATTTTCTATTGGAAGTTTTGCACAAGAGAGAATTTTTTTTTTTTTTAGTTTTCAGATATGTCTGTGCCATTTTGAATGTAAAAATAGCTACTTTGGCATCAAAATGTGATGGAATAGGAAGTAACTAATTTCAAATGAAAATAACCTAAAATATTATTTATCATGGTTAACCGTGTGCTAAATTTGTATTAATTCAATTATTTTAGCAACTGTCATAATTCTACATAATGTTGTTTTTGTTTATGAGTTTTTAAAATGAATTTATAATGTTGATTCCTATTAATTGAAAATTTAAAAGAAGTTAGTTTTGTTCCAAACTATAGTTCCAAAAGCAAGAAAACAGAAACTATAGAGATAATAACACGAACAATAGCCTTTTGAAAATTTGTGATATAATTTTACGCAATCATGAATTATTTTATCAAAAATATTATTAGCTACGTTTCATGAATTAAAATTCGTTATTTAGTATTCCTCTAAGTTTTCAATATTTATTATTGAAATCTCGCTTAAGGTAGTGACTATATTTTTGAAAGGATACTAATTATGAAATTTTTCGTACATCATTTTATCGGCAAGAATTATTTCCAAGGAAAATAAATTAGGGAGAGAAATTATGAATTTTTGGTAAACATCACACAATTCTTCTTAAATATTTTCACACATTAAAAAAATTGGCAGTAGAAGGGAAAAAAATAAATTTGTATTAAAACTAGCAATTTGCATTTGCTTAGCAATTTCAAGCTCTAAATTATTTTGTTCAGCTCTAAGACTAATTTTAAGCTAATATTTATTGATTTAACTGGTAAATGGTTCTGAATAAAGGATGAATAAATATTTTCGATTTGTATTATTTTTTAATAATTTTTTATTTTTACGATAATAATTTATGAAAAGTTTATTATTTTATATTTGGAAGTACAAAAAGTATACTACTTCAATTTAATTTTATTTATTTAATATTATTTTCAAATCTAGAGAAATTTCAAGACATGGGAGTGGAGCATTTAAAATACCGATGTTTATTTTGTTCCGCATTAAGCAACACTTTTTTGCAACAGGACTGAGAAGAACAGGAAATAAAACTTGTCTAATGATTCTTGACTTTAATATATCAAATAGAGAACTTTCATTTTTTTTTTTTTTTTGTCATGGCTGTTAAATATTTTAACTTTCAATCCAGGCTATTAAAATGTTATTGCTGTATGCAAATTAATAAAATTTAAATTACAGCATTTAACTTAATACATCCATTTTGTTCAAAACGCAATCAGTGAACCAGCATCTTCTATAAATTTTAATTTTCTCTTTCAGCTTTTACTTCATAGCGAGAACTTAAAAAAAAGATATATCTTATAGTTTCATATCATTTTGGTACTTTTTATTATTTCGGGTCTAATATTTAAATATGTAATGATATCTATAAAATACAATGCCAAAATATTCATCCTTTTTATCGAACAAAGAGTATTCATAATGATGCAATTTTATAGATAGGTATTTTTAATTGATATACTAAAAACTATAAACTATATTTATTAAACTTTATTTAATAAGTTTTACTTATATTTTGCTTATAATTCAATTAATTATAAATATTTTAATATCTTGAAATTAATTATTTCCCTCAAAAAGAAATCCAGGTTTTCACACCAATTTTCATTAATTAAATCGATTTATTCAGTTCTGGAGGTATTAAATTTGTGCATTAATATCCAGAATTCACAGGTGCATAAAATGCAGTGATCTTTTTATAATTATTTGTATATAATTAAAGTTCAAATTAAAAATTCGTTGTGTAATAGAAATTTTTTTAAAGAAAAATAATAATAACAGGAAAGACTTTTCGTGATGCTTATTTAGCTCAAATTTCCATCCGACATGTTTTAAATTCATTGATTTAGAGAAATTATTTTTGTAGCAAATTATGCAGATAATATAAGAAGTCTAACTGTTTATTAATAAAACCAGATTGTAAATATTTTTCTTTTCTTCAAATTTTTTCCGAGTTTATTTAATTTGTTCAATTAATATTAAAATCCATGCAAATATTTTTTGTTCTTCAGTTTAACAGAAGAAAAGCATAGAAACAGACAATTATAGAGAATTTAAAGAAGCAATTAATGACACTACTTTAAAATTTAAAAAAAATAATGATCCATATTTTAAAAATTTACAGCACTAGAATACTTTGCATTATTAAGTATCGTTATTAGCGAGTGGATAAGAACATAAGCAAAAATAAGAGAGATTTTATGAAAAACATATAATTAGTAAATAAAATTATTAGATATATTGATGCTATTATTATTTACTATTTATACTTATAAATTTTCAGTTATTTCAAATACATTAAATTGTACTAGTTCATCGCGTTCTTCATATTACAAGATGTATCAAATTATATTTTAATACGAATCAACATAATCTTTCGATTGTCAGTTTCAGTTAAAGAATTGATGCGAGAGTAAAACGATGAAGGCATTTTTTAAATATAATTTCATGAATTAAAAAAATTAAAAGCCAATATGTGTGCATGAAAAATATTGTGTTAATTTTTTTGTAATATTGATTATATTCAATATTATAGAGTTTAGATTTACATTATACAGTGGAAAGTGTACTTTAGTAAAAGTAGATAATCTTTATACTGAAGGTTTCCTGAGTTAAAAAAGTATTCTGTAAATTATTACAATCAATTAGAAGCTGTGAAAATGAAATATATTATTATAAAATAATAGGACAATTTTTTAAATATTTAAAAATAATTTTAAATAAAAAGTTTACATTCGGGGAAAATTAAATTCTTCCTAGTAAATTTTCCCCACAAAATTTCAGAATTAAATCATTTAATTACAAAAATTCAAAATTTATTTTAAAAACTTGTATATAGATATCCAAGATTTCTTTTCAGTCGACAAATGAAAAATTGATGATGGTTTTGATAATACTGCAGAGCTAAAATCAATGAATTCTTTAATATTACTACAGAATTCAAATATTCCTAAATATATTAGTTTTTTTAAAATTAAATTGTTCTTTAGGAATTTCTATTTGTATTAAATATTTTATTACATTGGTGAAACATTCTGCACAAATGGACTTTTTATGTTAGCACTGTAAGATAGAGTTTCAAATTTCAAATTATTTTTACAAAAGTTAATTAAATGCTCAAAAGCTTATTAATTGTTCCAAACATTTATAATTTCCCTTTTTTCACTATTCGATGCACCAACCTCATACTTGACATAAAACTTCCATCCATCATTCCAAAGTCAGTTTATGTGTATGTCTGGTTAATGCCAAACATTTCGGTAGCAGGTGTTAATTTTTCAGTATTAAATTAAAATTTCACAACTAGAGTGTACTATATTAATTATAATAATAAGCTTTTCAACTTTACAATATAAAATGAATAATTACCATTCTCACGTATCTGAATCTCCTCTGTATACAACAAAAACAACTTTAAGTTACATTCAATGCTCTCGGGCAACCATCCATATAACGAACATTACTACAAATTAACTTTACCGTCTATTTCTTTACTCCAACTCCATGGCTAACCAACCCAGTTAGGTACGAACAGAAGGCAGTGTGTCCAATTTCATTATTCGCAGAGTCCCTATTCATTTTGGGCAAGGGATTCCCGAAATAACGCTGGATAATGTTCCAAATCTCAAGCCCCAAAAGCAGGAGGAACAAAGCACCTCCTACATATTACGGAAAACCCTTCCCCGGCAATTAAAACACCCATTGTTGGAGAAGAGAGGGCCGAGTGTTTAAACTGTCCCTTTGTTGGTAAATGAGAGAATACATTCCCTGCGATTCTTCAGTCGGCTGGTATTAAACCGGGAAACAGATTAATACTTGTCTCGGATGTTTCGTTGGGGAATTTAATTCTCCTCCTGTTCTACCCATCCATCAGAGAGTAAAGCACGCCCGCAGCAATTAAAGCAGGGTTTGTACTTAAATATGCCTCACTAGTGCTGAGGGTAGATCTCCAGGATGATGAGAGAAAAGCACTGGTAGTGCTGGTAGCAAGTACAAGTGAACAAGTCGTCTCTTGTTGGCGAATTCCCATAATTACTTTTGATGATTCTTCAGGCATCACTCAGGTCTGACATAGACAGATACCGTGCAATACTCGGTAAACATTAGAAGTAAGTAATCGAATTAGGTTCTCGTAGGTAGGCATAAAAAATTAAGGTACATCAAGAGTAACAAAATTTATGGGTTTTAGTAAATGGTGCAAATTTATTAAGAAGTAAACCAATTTAAAAAGAATTCTGGCTACACTTAAGGAAACATACCATCAACTTTTTTTACTTTAATGCTTGAATGGTAGAGTCCCTATTCATTTTGGGCAAGGGATTCCCGAAATAACGATATATACATACGGAAGTGTTTTAATACATAAAATAATGTTTGTATACATCTCAAAACTACTAACTCTTTGGCAGTGAGAAGAAATCGTTTAGATTAATAACAACTCTAACTAAAAAAAGCGTCACATAATAGGTGATTTTTTTTTGGAAAAATTCCAGATTTCTCAATATATTTCTTAGAATTTGTATATCTCTATACAAAGTAACTTCTAAAGCCGCTTAATTTTTCACCACTTATAAAACTTTGTAATCAAATGTTGTAGCAAAAAATGATTTTATCAATGAATAATTGATGAAAATAACTGATATTGCTTATTAAATAAGAAAACCCATTTCTAATAATATGCACATTTTTTGAAAAGATATCCATTTCTTTATATACCATCAACTTTTTGATAAAAACATACTGAAAGAAGAGTAATTTCAGAAAACAGATTTCTAAACTTTAAGAGAAATACATTTTTAAAAATCATGGATCCAGAGTTTCATATGAAAAAAAACTGTTCAACATATACTATCAAATTCATTCAATTTTGCACTCGTTTTGAAAGTTTCTATATGATCTAACAAATTCATCAGGCTTTTCATTATTGATACCAACTTTTAACTATGAATTCCGTCCTTTTTGTAGCAATTGATTTGGAATGTATGAACAATTATTAGAAGCAAGCTTAAACTATTTCCTTTTATTTTGTTTATATAAATTTTCTGAAGAATATATTTGGACATCTCTGGAGTAATAAAGAAATTTAAACTCATTTAATAATGTTTTATTTAGAAATACTTAGATAAACACAATGGAAATTTTAGAAAGTGTTGTTTAATGTCTTCCGTAGGAGACACTAAAACTGCGGTGAGGAAATCCTATTATACATGGTCTCCTAATTTTGAATCACCTTCTTTCGAATGTAATGGTGAAAGCTTCACCAGTTCATATTTTTATGTATTATTATAAAACATCTCCCATTGTTCACATTCGACTAATACACATTCTCGTATGAAGAGATTTAATGGATATATAATCAGTTCCTTATAGTCTTCAATTGATTAATTTTTTTCATTTTAGAAGGTGTTCATTTCTTTTTATTTCAATTTTTTGTAATGAATCCAAATATTATTAGACGTTTTGACAAATTCAACGAAAAATATTGTTATTACTAAGCATCTTAGGTTGCAAAAATTCAATAATACTTCATAAAGAATATTCATTTGTTACTTAATATTATAAAGGTTGAAAATCTAAGCAGACCATTGCTAAATCGCTTCAAAAATCTCTTCTGCTTAAAATATAAAAAAATTGGTATTTTTCTTTCACATAAGGTAAAATACTTGCTTAAGGTTATTTAAATTATTACATTGCATATAATAATATAATACATTTCATATAACATATAATTTTTAAAAATTTAGTTACCATTTTTAATATTTTCTCAAAAAAAATTGTTTTTTGCTAAGTATATAGTATTTAATTCATCAGGTATAGAATCTATGGAACAGAAATACATGTAAAAATAATTTTGTTATTAAAATATAAGATTAATACATAATAGGATATGCAATATGTTAGAAACATATATAAGATTTATTTTAAGTATTAAAAGAAGGTTAATTTCTACTTCCTAGTTACATATTTAGGACTTAATAGCATAGATATTTTTTTGTAGGATTTACCAATTTATATTATTAAAAATCTTGCACATGAACTAATTAAAATTTATTTCGGAAAACGCAAGAAATTAGAAAATAAAAAATTTCTATTGCATTACAAATAAGTAGTATTTGTAAGGAGTAATTACAAACAAAGCTATACATTTAGTTTGATGGCTATCATTAAAAATCTATCTATCATAATTTCTTAAAACTTAGAGGAGTTACAATATTATTTAACTATTTAAAACTTCAATGAGTGAATAAAACTCTTTTGGCACGAATAAATTGTCTTTATATGGGTATGGAGCTTTAGGTTAGGAAATTCTGTTTTAAGTAGGGAATTCTACTGGTAGGTATTTAGACTTCCTGTTATATTTCGAAAGAATAATCTCATCATATTTCTATAGCAGTTTCTAAAAATAGGCATATTTGAAAAAAAAATTTCATGGATTGAATGTTATGTAAAATTAGAATTTTTTAAAAAAAATCATAATTGCTAAACTAAAACTTGAACATTAAGCAAGTTTAGCAATTACAATTAGAAAAAATCAATAAGTAAATTTTAACCAAATAATTTATATTTTAGAAACACAATAGGGGCATTTAACATTTTCTATACATTTTTGGAAAGTTGATATTAATTTAAATGTAACTTTTTAATAATCAGACAATAAATAATGAAATTATGAATTTGGTACTCCCATCAAATCAAATTTACGAAGTAATTGATTGCTCCAATGAATTTAAGAATTTGGAGATTTTGATTATTTAATTAATATTTTATAAATTGATTAGAAAAATAATTATTATAAATAAATCATATTGCAATAAATTTTAATGAAATATACTTATCATTTCGAAGTGATTATAGAATGCAGAACTATATAAAAGGGCAGCAATTATGCTATTGAAATCTTTAATGCCATGTATTTTAAATCTGACTCGTTTTTATATTAAAATTCAACTTTTTTTAAGTAAATCGTCTATGCGACTTGTCATCTTAATAAATAAATTGCAATCTTAATAAATAAATTTTATTACCATAAGAGCTAGTACAATAAATATATCTTAAACAGATACATGACTTTCCATTGTATAGACTCGTATGAAAGAAATTGATACATTTCTTCTGAGAAATCCGGATGAAACCTGAAACCACTCTCCGTAAGAAGTTCTGTGACAAAACTATAATTGAATATAAAGAAAAAACACACGATACATCACCTTCGATATCCAAAAAAATTTACAATTCAAAAAAAACTTACACGACCCAAGGAAAAAAAAACTTAAATAAATAACCAGAGGGTAAAAGAAATCACTCTTTATCCGGTGGCTTCATAGAATCAATATTCTAAAAGCCAAGCAATGAGAGGCACGTTTGGTGAAAATACAAAAGAAAAAAAAAGTTATATAAATATATTTTTATTTATATATTACTATCTGGCTCGCCCTAGGAATCACGCGAGTAAATAAATCACTGGAGGTATGCGACAGTTTGACTTATCGCTGTGACATATGAGACGAAAGCTGCGATAAAAGCTTTAACCGCAACTGGAGGAAAAGAATAAAAATAAATAAAATAAATATAAAAATAAAACCTAAATGACGACCAGACCAGAGAATATGATGAACTGTTTCGTGGCATTTTCTGCGGCTGCATAGGTAATTTAAAACATTTTACTTTCAAAAGCGTTCGCTGATTTATAGGAAAGTCGGTTTTAAAACGCTACATCTTCTCCTTTTGGGCTTTTACCTTTTTAGTACTTTTTCGGCGTTATTTTTAAATCGGTATATTGAGCAGTTTAAGAGGGGGGGAGGGGATGGAAGCTGGTGGTTTGTGAGGCAGCATAAGAGGAGGGGGAGGGAAGGAGAGAAACGTCATGGCTGCGCACATTGATGGGAATTTGAAGCAGAGGGGATGGTCCAGGAGTAATGGCTCGGAAGCTTGGAGGAAGGTATGTAATGTCCATGGACGTTAGTGGTCAAAAGGGGAAGGCGAGTTTTAGAAGCAAAAATGATTGTCCGAAGGGCAATTTCGGGAAATGGTGGTCGTTATAGTAAACTGGGTGGGCGTCTTCAGCAAGAATGATCCTACGTAATTTTTATGTGACAGCATATTCTGTATTGTGATTGCTGAAAAGTTAACCAGTTAGACATTTGGTGGATAGAAATGTAATAGGATTAGATCGGATGAATTCTTCTGCATCGCTTCTAATTTTTTATGACAGGCAGTAAGTCGTTTATAAATATGTTTCTCAGGAATTTTCTGGCACTTACATCTGTTATTTATTATATGCACACTACAAAAAAAAAAAAAAATACCAACTTGAAGTAGAGAATTAACTTTCATTTAAATTTGAATGGAGAGATAGTTGAATATTTTTTTTTTTACTTTTTGCACAGGATGACATTACTTGTCATTTTCAATTGGTAAACAGTTTTAAATAGTGAAGAAAATTTATGGTTTAGTTTAAAATGTGACTTAAGATAGTTAGTGAACATTAGTAAAATGAATGAATTAATTATTAAAAAAAAGGATTGTATGGTAACAAATATTTTAACCACGGAAAGGAAAATTTATTAATCAAACTATATATCGATTTTTATAAAATTGGCTCTATTTTGTTAATCTTTGAGGAAGCCTAAAATGAATGAAATGCATTTATATTTGATCAACTGCAAAAGTGTTTAGAATCATA
The DNA here is from genome assembly GCF_947563725.1 of Argiope bruennichi. Classification (NCBI taxonomy): domain Eukaryota; kingdom Metazoa; phylum Arthropoda; class Arachnida; order Araneae; family Araneidae; genus Argiope; species Argiope bruennichi. Next base: position 123,864,727 of record NC_079158.1, read on the forward strand.
ATGCATTTTTTCTTAAATAAAAATTACTCTTTTAATAGAAAAATACGTTATTGAAGGTGTTTCTGATTCTTTTGAAGCAATTGCCGAATTTCACTCAGTTTTTGAGTGGCTAATTTCGTTTATTAAAAATAAACAAGTAAAAAATAAAGAAAAATACATCTGAACATTTTAAAAGAATTATTTAAACTAAATTTATCTATGCCTTATCAAATGTATTCTGCATGTCTGATAAAAAGTATTTTTCAAATTGTTGTGTTGAAATTAATAACTAAAAATCCTTATACAATTTTTTACGTTAAAAAATTTATATGTTCATAGCAAAAATGTATCACCTTCACAATAAAGAGATGAAATTCATTCTAAGAATTTCCAACAGAATCAGACAATGTATTTAAAACTACAAGAAATATTTAACAGGTTTGATTACCTTCTCAAACTCTAATATTTTAAAATAAGATTTTACTGAGATAATTTTTGTTAATTTAACTCTCAGTTATTAAAAATATTTCCAAAAATTTTTAGTTTTTAAAATAAATGAGTTATTTTAATAAATAAAATTCTTAACTAATGTATTCTATATAATCTGACTTATCAATATAAAAAATGAGTTGCTGGTGTTTTTAATGATTTGTGGATTTAATTAATTAATTAATTTTATTTTTTAAAATGAATTAGTTATTTTAGTACATAAAATGCTTAACTATTGTATTGAATCTTATTGAATCAATGGTTATCAATTATAATAATAAGTTATAACAACAACAATTGTTATCAATTATATAATAAGTTATTATATAATTAATAACAATAGTTATCAATCAATAATAATTAAGTATAATCAATACTTAATCAATGACTTATTTTTTTCCTCTTTAAGCCACATTCTGGTTATTTGGAAATGTAAAAATTAAATTTACAACGAAAATTTAATTTCGTTTTAAATTAAATTAAATTTAAATTTTTTACATACTTAAATTCATATTTAACATTCAGTCTGAATTTCATGGATAAACTAAATACTGATGCAGCCCCGTCTTAGATAGTAACATGTAGCTTATGACTGTACTTAAACAGTAAAGTCCTCATTAAAATTGAACCAGATGTCCATGGTGAAATATCCCCTTGTCCATTTTAACCATGCAACTGACAACTTTGTGTACGACTTATTTGCAGTGTTAGACAACTTATATCTGCCGAAACCGTCGCCACCTTTTTCAAACAGTCAATATTTACTTAAGAAAATAAAACATTTTAAATTTAATTATTAATAATTTTTTATTTTCCTATGGAAACATAATTAAAGAAGAGAAGCCCCCGAGGAAATACTATACTCTAGCGTATTGTGAAAGCTAATTTGATTTCAAATGGTCTTTTTTTTTTTTCGCTCCTCTCTAACTTTCATCGCAACAAACTAATAAAATTATGCCTTTGTCGCCATGGCAACATGATGCAGAAACAACCAATTACGCTTCCGACGCCTGGGAGAGAATTAAAAAAAGTCTCAAACCTCCCCCCCCCTTCGGTACCGTAGAGGCATGAATTTCAAGACTTGTCTCGAAATTGCTTTCTGTGCGAGATAAATCTAAATTAGTTATAAAGCTTCGGAAGTCTTTTGCTTCTTGATGTAAACGCAACGCCTGTTTATCCTGAAGCTGAGGGGTGCTCGCTTTTGAAAGTATGTGTCTGGTGTTACTGTCTAGGGCATAATAACAAGCACTTTGAATTAAATTTCTCCAGGAATTTAAAATCTACTTTCTAAATGGCTTTTGCATTTTTGATCGTATCTCTGAATTTTTATATTTGGGCGCGCGTGCTTTTGTGATTACTCTGTATTATTTGCTCGTAAGCACCTTCACCCAGAAAATGAAAATTTTGTCTGAGTTATGCAGTTAAAAATAGATTTTTGAGATTAATTTATTTTTCTCTTGTTAAATAGTCATTATATTATAAGAGACAGTCTCGCAGTAGCAATTAATTTGATTCCAAAATCAAAATTTTATCTTTAGTAATTCTCATAATTATATAAGACCTATATTTAGAAGAATATAAAATAAAACATTTTAAGATATAAGTATAAGTTAAAAGAAGTAGAATTTCTTATAAGTTTTTCTACAAATCGAGAAAATGTTAATTAATGAGTGCAAGAAATGAAGACGAAGAATTATAAAATTTAATTTTGAATTAAATATCTAGTAGACTTTGTTTTACCAAGCCCATTTTTTTGCTTATTTAAAATTATTCTACAAGAATATTTGCTTTATTTTTGAAATCATTCCATACTATTAGCATATAAGTATGTAGGCAAGATGAAAAAGTTGTTGAGTAATGCAATTAAGAATATATTTTTTAAATTAAATTAATTTATTCTAAATTATTCTCTATCTACACAATAGTAGAGTATCTCTGGAGCATTAAAATCATATTTAATGTAAAATTTTATCTATAATAATCTTCATGATTTATTTGCTATTTTAAATTTTTTTTTAAATTTTGCTCAACATTTTCATTTATCTTAAGCGAAGATGTAATAAAATAAATTAGGAGCCTGACGCCCCGATCCTATCATCCAAGGTATTTTTTCTTTACAAATAGCAATGTAAATATTAGTAATTGAGGGCTAGATATTTAGAGAAATATTTTAAAAAGTTAATTTTTATATAAATCATTCCCCCTTTTGCCAAAAAAAAAACGATTATAATATTCCTATAATTATTCATTTTTTAAAAATTGAATCGTAAGTAATAATTGACGTGCTGTTAATAGGAATTATTTTGAATTGTATATTGAATATCCATTGGTTGACTCCCATAATTTTTTAAATTACTATTTGATTGGAATATTTTTTATTTATAAACATGATTTTTATCTAAAAAAAATTATTGGAACAATTTATTGCAATAATTTTTCTGTACAATGAATACCAATGAGAATAATCGCTTCTATTGCAATTATCATTACCAAAATTAAAGATAGAAAGCAATTAAAGCAAGTGGCAGGGTATATTATTTATTATATATAGATAATGCATGATAAGTCTTTAGTGTTGTAGAATAATCTACAGTATCATGCATCTGTGAAAGTAGATTCTATAAATTCTTTGAGCAAATCACGAACCAAAATTTCTAATGAATCAATAAAATGATAAATGAATCAGAAAGTTGTATTGCATTTGAAAAATTTAACTCATCATCCTGATTTTCATTCTGAAATTGAATGAATTCTGAATTGATAAAAGAAAAAAAAAACATGAATCATGCTGATTTCGCTGAACAAAATTTCTGGATTACGTAAAGTAGAAAATATTTAAGTTTTCTGGAACAAAATCAGCCAATCGAACATTTTTACGACAGGTCAAATTCATATTTATTGTTCCTTAATTCAAATATCAAGTACACTTTATTTAAAACTAAGAGAATGACATTATAATAGTAAGAAAAACCTTTTGACTTCCTTTTATATTCTTATCTTATATCTTTTTTATTCCTTCATATTATTTATTCATCTTTTTTTCTTTATTTATTCATCATTTCAAATTTTTTTTTAAACTTAGGAAATGGCATTATAGTAGCAAGAAAGACCTTTGACTTTTTTTTATATTCTTATCTTCTATCTTTCTAATTTCTTCCTGTCATAAAATTATTTTGTGTTTTTATACATTTTTATTTGATTTGTCTTTTTAGAAAGAGGAAATTTTATAATTGAATTTATTTGTACTTTCTAATCTCGTAAAGATTCTAAAATTCTCGCAGACATTTTTTTTCTCGATATCAAGCACTATTTTAATATTTTCAAAATGTAATTATTATTTAATCAATTGATTTATTTAGGTTTTGATTCTGCATCAGCGACGTTAATTGGTACTACATTCAGAAATGAATTGAAATCAAGATTCTTTAATATTTATAATAATTAATAGCAAATTAAATATTTAAAACCAGATATATTATAAAAAAGAAAAGACATCTTTCTCTTTTATTAATAAAAGTTTGTTTTTAAGAGGTGCTTTTATTAATTTTCTTTACAGCATACTATGTATGTGTTGTTTTAAAATTAAGCATAATAAAACATTAAATCGAAGAACATTGGCTCATTATATTCATTCATTTAGTGTGAGTATTCAAATAAAATGTTTCTAGAATGAATAAGTTTGTTCAGTGAGTTATAAAATCACAGCTTAATGTCCATCACTACTGGAAAGAAGAAATCTTTATTATATGGTATTGTTACAGATGAGGCTTGACATTCTCCTTTCCCTTTTTCTCAAATAACTGGAACCAAACAAAAAGAATCTGGCAGAAGACCATTAACGTTCAGAAATTCAATGAAATCCGGAAAACTTGTCTCCTCTACTTCTTGGACAATTCGAACAAGATTGAAAGAATTTTCTGCTATTTTCAACTTTTTTTTTTATATCACCTCTAAAGTCCTTCAAATCTTTCCCTGTCGCCTCTCATATTTTCTTCTCTTCTGTATAACATTATTTGGACTTTCTTTGTGTTTTGCTCCTTTTAAGATATAAGGCTTAGCGAGATTTTGTTTTCAAGCACTGAGTTGAGATGTATACTGTTGGCTAATATACAGAAGCAAAGCACTGGATTTTAGATTACGTTTTATCAAATATTTTATGTTATCATTCTGTTTTTTTTTAAAAATATTTTTCTATTTCACATTTCTGTGGTAAAATGTAAGAAAAGATTGAGAAAAATTAGAACAATCAAATCGAGCGAAATAATACAAATTCAGTCATAGCTCCGCACATTTATCTTCTAATTATCAAAGAATAAACCAGAAAAAGAATTTTCAGATTTTCCTAATAATTTCGATATTCTTATTTTATTTCAAAGGAAATTTGTGGGGTTTAAAATGAATTAACTTTGGCTTTTAAAAATTATCTAGACTTATTTTTAATACTTTCTTTTGAGTAAATATTTATGTATTTAATCGATATCTTGCTAATTTCTAAAATATCTCTTTACATCGTTTGTTAAATCATTGTTTTGAAGCAAAATTACTTGATTTAATATTAATGTTGCAGAATTTTTTTTAAAAAGGTAAAAATATTATATTTAAAAAAAAAAGTTTAACTAATTGTTTTTGTTAGCCGTATATATAATCTGTTATTTAAACTATGGAAAATAAGAGACTGAAAAATGAAAGACCGAAATTGATAAATTTCTCGAAAATGATACATTAATATTTTAGATTTCAATAGATTTATCTTTTAAACTATCTTGAATAATTAGTCTGTGATTTACTGCTATATATTTTACTAAAAAGTACTGAAGATGAAAATTTTGAAAAGAATTTACACAAACAGATTAGTAACTTCCCATCTTCAGTAGCTCATAGCAAATTACAATTGATTTTAATTCACATTTATTGTCTTCAATGCCTCTTCCATTATGCACATATGCTTCAAAATACCCCTTTTTTAAGATTTAAACTTCTTTACTTTTATAAAATCATAATTTTCTCTATGTTGGAATAAAAATTTCCTCAATGTGTTTTCCTATTTCCGAGTTTATACTCGAATTATTATGAAAAGTTTAAGAGCATGTCTTTGTATCTTCCTAGATTTTTACTAATCAAAACCCATTTTTAAAATATATATAATTCTACTTCTTCACCAAAGGTAGACGGCCATCAAACAAAAGGATTGCATCTGCCTTTATTTCATTCAAAATGAATTTTATTAGTTTCTGATTCTCAAACATTTAATGAGCCGCAGGTTTATGATTTATAGTATTATTTTCCCTTTATAATTTCCAAAGGATCAGGGGAATAATGATATAAATCGTGCGGAAATTTTACTCGTAAAAACTTATTTACATAGATAGTGCATATTTAAAAAGTATTTGTGGAGTTGAAAGGAAATTATTGCAAACAGCATGAAAATGTAAACGATGAAACATAAAAGAGGTAAAATTAACGGAGTTCTTTTTCAACATTCTAATTTTTATAACTTAAATATAATTTCTGATTTTTAAAAAAGAAGAATAACGTTCCAATTCCATTTTAAATAATCAATTTTAAAGAAACTGATTCTGGAATAAAGCATTTCGCCTTTCTTAATTACCACCATATCCAAACCTTACAATACATTATCTAGCATTACCATAACTCCATTCAATTATCTTTACAGCAGACATTTGCAACAGCACAACGTTTCGAAAGATGAAATGAGCTTTTTTAGTTCCAAAGCAACTCTTTGAATTAAGCAAAAGTCGTAGATACATTTATCGAATTAAGAGTAACGATGCATTCCAGAATGGTAGGTGAGTACCTCAAAGCTAATTTCTGCAAAACCTCATTAGAAACGCATTTCGATCACTGGCATAAAAACAAATTAAACATTTGCAGTCCTGCATGCATCCATCCAGAAACTATTACTTCCTCCGAAAAGCTCGGTACGCAAAAGTTCCCTGTTGAGCTAAATTAGCAAATTCTTATGCCAGACCTTTTAACCGAAATGGAACGAAATTTAATCAGAGGCCATGCTGCCGCTCTTTGAAAAGACTAGCAGAAACGAGTTCTCAGCAGCAATATTCGCCAACATTGCATCTTTTCGGCACAAAAGCAATTTGTTGGCAGAAATGAAAAGCAAATTATCATCCATCCCCTCTCCCCACCTCGCACCGAAATTCCCGAAAGGGTTATGAAAAGACCTTTTTCATATGCAACGTGGGCCAACAAGAAGGGAAAGACTCGCCAAATGGTAAAAGAAAGGAAGGTCAGAAGTGGGAACAATAATAGGTTTTCAATAAGCATCCAAATCACCTTTTTACGAGGTTGGCGCTTGATGAACGCCGCCAAATTGTCTTTCAGCCGAGCTGATTGCACAACTGGGTTCGTTTTGGGGCTTCGTCTTTTATTAGATGTATTCGGCTGCTTCGAAGTTAAGTGTGGTTGGCGGAATGAATTGCCTGTGAAGCCAAGCAAACGACGCCAGACATTATATTACGGAATGAATTCAGATAGGAATTGTACCGTCTAGTGATAATTATTCCTTTTCAAGTATGCTTCATGTCTCTGAATAGGAAGACCCTGTTTTAAAGAAGAATGAACATTGCCATCTTTAACAAATCAGCAGCGGTTAGTGTTTGTAGAGAAATTCGAATGTTTCGTGAAAATGTGCTTACTGAAGCTTCTGAAAGGAATTTTAAAAGGCAGTTCTAGTAGTTGTTGATCTTACACATAAGTGTGTAGGAAATTTAGAGCATAATTATGGAAAAATATTCCATGTAACTATGAATGATGATTTTGGACTGAAAAGTTCTGATTTTCTTATTGAAATATTTTTTATCAGTTGAATAAATAATAATAATATAAATATTTTACTACAGTTTATAAACTCTAATAAAATTAGAGAATGCTGAATTTCGAAACACAGCAGTTTTTCGAAAAGATTATATATATATACAAAAGTATTAAAATCAAGTTAATAGGAAAATCAAATAAACCAAATAAAAATGTTATTATTTTATCATTTTTTTATATTTTTTTATTTGGTTTAATTGATTTTCCTATTAACTTGATTTCAATACTTTTGTATCAATTCATCTGTGTTTTAGAAGTAGCTGCATTTGCGCTTTCTAAATACTATGAAGTTTTTTCCTGTTCCTTTTTTGGTTTTAGTTTGAATAGGAAATATTTTTTAGTTGCGATTTCGATACTGTTTTGTTTCGTTTTCATTTTAGTTTCGTTTTCTAACTTAAAATTTCTTACTTTAATATATATATATATATATATTATTTGCCAAAAAGAATATGCTTTCTACTCTTTTAAATATTTTATGCACAGAATATTGGTACATTTTGAATTGAAATAACAGTGACTATAAATTTATGATAACTAGTTTCTTTGAGAAAATGAAATATGAAGTTGAAAGCTTTTATATATATGTTTCTTTGAAAAAAGTCATATCATTTTTTTTAATTAGCGAATTTTAGTAAATACTTAATGCACATAAGGAATCATTTTAATGTCTTCATAAGTATGCGTATATTTTATGCATATTGTTTTAATTTATTTCATCATTTAACAAACATAATATTTTGTACAAGCAATTTATATTGTTGTTAGTGATGGGAAACTCCTCGAAAACTTTATTTTTAAAAACATTAATCATGTGGATTTTCAAATGAATTTTCAGATTTCTCACTATACACACACATATATGTATATATAATTTTAATAACAATGAATAATTTTCTAAGGAAGAAGTTTATTGGAAGGAAGACATTACAGCGAAATATTTTTTTTTATCTACATTATATTATAGTTTTTGTAGTTTCTTAACTTTGAAAATGAAGACAAATTTTAGAATTTTAAAAAAATTCACTAATTATAAGAAAAATACTGAATTCCTTATTTAAATTTAACAATAAATAACTTTTTCTCTGAAGGTAAAAATTTATTATGTAAAGCAAGTTTTATACGAATGTTGCTGATGAAAAAAATTTATAATATAAGTTTATATAAAATTTGGAAATTTTTAATATCACTAAAAGTCAATATAGTACATAAACTTCATATTTAAGCTCTGAAATTGCTAAAATGCTTCTTACTTATATATTCTTTAAAATAATATTTTGATATATGTTCAGAATTTGATTTTGATTTAAGAAAGATTAGGGTTCTTTTTTTAATCAGAGAAAAAAATCTAAAACCTGGTTAATTTCTATGCATTCTAAAATTTTTTCATTGGCTTATATAGAGTGAAATATCAGCTCTTAAATGAAAAATTCTTACTTCAATTTTAAGTATAATTAATCTCTTTATAACAGAAACAGAAGAAATAAATGTAAAACCATGATTTAGCTTTTTTTATAAGAAAGATATATTCAAAAATGCATTAGAGTTTTATTCCACTCAAAATACATTTTATTCTTAATATTTTATATAAAACTTTTTATTGATCAGGTGGAGTGATCATCCTAAAAATTCTACCTGACTTTTGTCATAGAAGTTTTCTTTTACAGTCATTTATAGTTTTATAAATCCATCATCTTACGATTTATATGTCATTCGAGATTCCAGAGAAGCATTTTGAAGTTTTAGTTTATTGTAATAAATGTCTAGTTTGGTATCTGGTTTATCTTAAAACTACAAAATGCATACCTTCAAAAGATATAAATAGTTTTTTTGTTTAAAAAAGGAAACAAACTGATTAAAATAAAATTTAAAGAAAAAAGTACTTGGTATAATCTAAAATTTTCTAAAGGAAGTAATATTCGGTTGTCTCTGTTAGTTTTGCTCATATGTCACATATGCTAATAAAAGTTTTTTATCTTCTAAATTTTGATAAAATTTCCGAAATTTCTTTTCATGTAATCTTTTTTATAGTAAATAGGGAGGTTGTTTCATTCAACATGTCTAGTATTAGCTAATGATTGTTTGATATGAAGAATGAGACAAATAATGGTTGATTTCATAATTTTAATAGTTACACTCTATTAATAATTAACATTACCTTTTAGAGCATATACTTTTCTCTTTCATTAACTAATTATAAAATTATATTTTATGAAATTTTGGAATTGTAATGAAAAAATATAACAAATTCGAAATAAAATAATATAATGAGCTTTCCATGTTCCAGAATATTGTACTTTACTAAAAAAGTTTTATATTTCAGTATGAAGAATGAAATAGTTAACTTAGTATTATGAATCCGAATTCGTTTAAATTAATGACAAGCAATGTTGGGAAAAAATAACTATTACAAAAATATCTGAACCAAAATCGCCATGATTTATTAATAAGTATTTCGATCTTTGCTTATCGTTGTTCATCGAGACCCGAAAATTCTGTTAGATTTCCCCCTAGTATTCCTACCCATCGAGTCAACTAAACACTCCATTTACATGAACATTTAATCAATCCGCCAACACCAACACACTGCCTTTCATTCCCAAGTGTGTCATTATACTTCTTGTGACGACGGTCCCAAATGGTCCATTTAACGACATGGCAAATATGGCGGTCCTCCTTCTGTCTCAACCAATCATGCAATTCTTCTGTAGGAAGGGTCCAAGTATGCTACCTTGGGGGAGCACTCACCAATTCCACCTCCGTATAACGACATCTTAGCGAAAGAATACAAAGAAGGCCGAAAAGGCTTTTGGGATCTTTAATGAAGCCATTATCCGAGATCGGCAGCAATCGTGGTCCTGCCCACCTAGTCCTGGAGTACTACTTAGTGGAATTAGCGGCAATCGAACCATTCTGCTTATTATCCCATCCTGCTAGGATTGATTGAAATGGTAGATTAGAGCAACATCATGATCGATGGGAGAATGGATCTTTTATTGCTGTGTTTTATCTACCGCTGTGTTGGAGGGAGGGGTGAGGATTTTTGGCTTAGAGTGATTATTTTGTATGAAAGACGGACGGGGTGTGATGGATTTGGAGTTGTTGAGATAACAGTGTTTTGTGTTACTCGAAGATGACAGACAGCCACTTTGTGAAGTAATTTAATGTGACAGAAAATCAGTGAGAGCAAGAGTTTGTTGATTCTCAAGAACTTATTGTTAATGTACATTAGAAGAATCTACCATTGCGTTGGAGGGAAGGGAGAGGACTTTTAGCTTAAAACTGTTGTTTTGTAAGAAAACGGACGGGGTTTTTGATGGATTTGGAGTTGTTGAGATAACAGTGTTTTGTGTTACGCGAGGATAACAGACAGCTACTTTGTGAAGTAATTTAATGTGACAGAAATTTAGTGAGCGCAAGAGTTTGTTGATTTTCGAGAATTTATTATTAATATATATTAGAAGAATGAAGGGCACTTTCATTTCATCAGAAATGAAAGAGCAAGAAACATATTTGAATAATAGTGCCTGCTCTCTTTTATTTTACAAAATAACAAACAATTTATAAATAAAGTTTTTTTCTAACTTCTGCAAATATAATGAATGAAAGGTTTTAAAATTTAAGAAATCCATCATTTTAAAATAAAGTGAAAGAATGCATTTATCCATATATTTTATATTTTTAAACCTAGCCATTTAAGGATGATTCAAATATTGATTTCTTGAAGCTTTTATTTTTTGTTTTGTTTTATTATTTAAAATCATAATTTTAACATTTCTGAATATCATTCTAAGACTCCAAATAATTGTGAAATTTTAATCCAAAATTGTGAAATTGTAATCCAAAATTGTGAAATTGTAATCCAAAATTGTGAAAATTATAAATTATATTTCAATGAAATCATTTGTGTAGTCTTATTATCTAAAGATAAAAGACATTTCAACATTTCAATCTTAATATATCGTAGACATTCTTTCTAATTAAAATTTCTTTTTAGATGGCTATTATTTACGCCATGCAATTTAGTCTTCTGGTATGGCCAGATTTAAATTAAAAACAGTACATGACCTTCTGCTGGAAAACATTCTATGTCTACTTACTAAATTTTTTAAGATAAATTAAAGTTAGTGTTAAAACTTTAATAATTTTTTGTCAAATAATAATTTTATATCTTATGAAATTTGGGTCAAATGTCTCATATCCCAAACCAATCCAAAAAATCAATAATTATTTTCTTATGAAAAAAAATCTAATTGCCTCAGTTTGCCAGATTTTTTAAAAAAGAAATTCACTCAAAATAATCATTACAAGAATTGATCATTTAAAAAAAATGTTTTGACATGATTTATTATAGTTCCTGGAAATGAATTGAACTGGTATTTAAAATGATTAAGTTCGTAATAACCGCTTAAAAATAATAAAAAGAAGCAAATGGAATCTTACTTTGGAAATATGAATTCTGTAAAAAATATTAGTATGTTGTGCAATACGCCACATCAAATTCGATAGCATTCTTTTAACAAAACCTTTAAGTGTTTTTTGTAAATTTAATTGCGAGTTTTTAATAATCCAACGTTTAGTCTTTTGAAAAAATAATAAATATATTACACCATCTTTTTTATAGTAGCTACAAATAGATTTTTATATTGATAGGTTTCATTCATGTTTAATAATATATTTGTTTATATTTCTATGAGAATTAGTCACATAAGTTGCAACTTTGTACACAGTACTATAGCTAATTTATGTAACAGCGTTTTTACATATATATATATATATATATATATATATATATATATATATATATATATATATATATATATATATATATATATATATATACAAGGAAAATGTTTTAAAATAAGGCTGATTATTTTATTGTGATGGATTTGACTGAATGTAACGTGCGAAATCTTAATTGGAATAGAAAGAATTTTAACAACCTCAGAAAAACCTATGATTATCAGAAAAGAGTGCAGATTTCAGAAATTCAATTATTCAGCTCATATGAAAGTATGTGTGTGTTTAAAACTTTTAATTTCTTTTCGGATATAATCATAAGTTATGAAGGGTTAAGAAAGTTCTGCTGAAACCATTTGAAACATTCATTTCAAGAAACGGAAAAAAAGTATATCACTCAAATTGAACGATTAGAGTGGCCGAGATAATTACGGTAGCAGTTAAACGAATTGCCATAACACGAAAATGTACAAGGTGGTATCGAAAACCTGTCAATGATAAATCGATGAACGAACATTTGGCACAACTCCAAAGAACCTACAAGACTGACGTTCCGATGCTTTCTATTTTGGCAGAAATTTTTGTTCCTTAAACTCAGGTAGATGTTAGCCCGCCATAAAGAATACTTCTTTATTTCTTTTCGGAAATGGAGAAAAGAAAAGGAAAAAATTCAGAAAGAATAAAAAAGCAGGAGACGATTAGGGGAAGGAACTTTTATTTTGTGTTTTTGGTTTCTTTTAATGTGAACACTTGCTGATCGTTAAGTGAGTTTGATTCTGAAGCTGTTGCGGTTTCTTTGATGTGCCCAAGGAGCGGACCTTCAAAGAAGTAATAACTGCTTTACTAGATCGACGTAAATTGATTAGATGACAATTTTCGAAATCGGCTTAAAAGATATTGAGACGTTACTTTAAGAGTTATTAATAAACTTATATCAGTATGAAAATTCTTTACCAAATTTTGCAATAGTATTTTCAATTTTGTTTCTTATGAAGAAACTGAAAATACTGCCTATTTTTTTTAAGAATAACCTACATGTGAATGTTTTATTGATACTACAGCTAAACTGCAGTTAGTGTTTCAATTAAGATTCAAATGGTTTTATATTAAGAAAAGGAGAATTATAAAAGAAAAGAAGAAATATAAATTAGATTCACCTTCAAAATGCTATTTTCTGATTTTCTGTTCAGTTATCTAATTTTCTGAGATTTGAAAAAGTTTAATAAAATTTCACTTTTAAACAAGAAAAGTATATGATAAACTGAAATTTCCTTAAAATAAAATGTTACGAATACTAATCTAAGAGTCATATTTAACTTCTGTATATATTTTCTTACTCTGTTTATCTTCAAAATACTTAAATGTATCATAACTAGGTAGAAATATCGCAAATTTTTATAAAACGTTTTGAGAAAAAAATTAAGAGAAGTTTTTTTTTAATAACACGTTTTAAATTTAAAAGTTTTATTGCTAAAATGTAAAAGATTTTAATTAAATTCGGGCATTCTTAAAATCTTAAAAATGATTTTTCCTTTCTAATAAGGAAACGAATGTCACAAGGTTATTTATAGCTATCATGGAAATAATACTGCAATGACATTTTTTGAAGCCGACACCATGCTATAAAATAACCTCTACTCATGTAGAAGCTGATATTATAGTGTTCGGTTCTGATTACAAATAATACTTGGATTTAACATTATGTTTTCTAAAATTTTCGGAAAGTATTGTGAACATTTCTCATTAGAAGAAAAAAGAATGAGATTAGTTTCTGACGATATGACGGTTTGCTGAACTAAATAAATACAAATATTATAGCATTTAAATTTTAAATGGCAATTTTTATGTCAAATAATATTTTATTCTATGTTGATGGTAATATTTTACAAGATTATCTTTAATTTTAGAAATCAATTTTGTCGCGTGAAGTGCTTTTTCATTATTTAAAATCATAGCTAACTCAAATAATGTCAAAAAATTATAATTTTTAATGTCAGCAAATTATTATATTATTTGTTTGGAAATAGCAATAAACTGAAAGCAAGAACATTTTACTTTTTATTTTTTCACTTCCGAAATTGATAAACGGAAAGAAACTGAAAGTTTTGTTTCTTTACTGATTATCTAAATTTCAGATTTGGCCCTATAACGCATTATTTGAGAATAACGACAGTTATCACAGTATCTATACATACTTATTAATTTATTTGTTAAAAAAAATGTTGAAAATATTTGAAATATTAAAATTAAATTATTTTTTCATTACTAAATTCGAACAATCAGCAGCAAAGAAGTGAATATCATTTCACTAAAATGACCGTAAACGGCAGGAAAGCTGATCAGTGCTGATGAATTATCGCAAAGAATATTCCATTGAAATATTACAGATGGAACTACTAAAAAATTTATCTGTGTTAATGGTAATGGAAAATAGAGATTATGTATTTTTTGGTATATAAATGGAAATAAAAATAATAGAACACTGAATTTTAAAGAACTATTCTTGTTGTAAATATATTAATTCGTAACTTTTACAATCAAATAAGATTCTATATTTTAAACTAAGGTTTTGGATTATGAAATAATGTTGAAACGATTTCATAAATTATTTTAAAAATTTAAAATTTATAAACCCATTGATTATAAAAATTATTCAGTAAAAATGTATAACAAAAGAGAATTCGAAATCTATTTTAAATACAAAACGAATAATATGTATAAAGATGTTTAAAAATACGATTCCTTTTATAAAATAATGATTTTTTTTATTTGAGTTTAGTAACTGGTCGACTAGTATTATTTAAAATCAAATTAAATAAATTTCCATTTATATTTCCAATAAATTTAAAAAGAGTTTTTGCCCTTTGGAACGTCAAAATAAATAGGTAAAAATCAGGAATTTCATGCAAGATTTCCCTTTTAAATCCAAAACAGCAGAAAAAGTCAACAAAAAATTTTGCTTCCTATCGAACGTAGGTTTGAAACAATTAGAAGTAAATGCTCATGTAAATTGAAAAGAAAAAAAAATGTGTCTATCTTTATTTTCCTTTTTAAAACAAAACTGTGTTTAAACTTCTCTTTAAAAAATTGTAAAAATAATTTTAAAACTAAAACGCCCTACCTTAAAAAACAGGCCGTTTGTTCCACAGAAAGAATTTTTTAGTTGAAAGACGGCATAAAAAATTTCATAATTCGATGAAATAATGCGAGGTATTTAAAGCAATATTATTGCAGGCAGCATATCAAGTTGCATTTTGGGGGGGGAAAAAAGAAAGTTTTTTCTTTTTTTTTTACTTTAAAAAAAGTATAGTGAAGCAATAAACTTCAATTTAATCATAAATGCAGACCAAAATACTTTTCTTTATTTTCATATTCATAAAAAAAGGATCTTTTTTGCTTAATTGCTTAATTAAATGCAATATGCACCATTTAATAGGCTGTTTTTTATTACTTTTTAAGAGATTCCATATAAAAATATAATAAGAGATTAATAATTTCGGTAAGTTAAACATATGAAACTTAAATGATTATTTTTTAGCAGAATTGTTTCATTTAATGTATTCTTTAAAAATATGTAGAGATTGATTAGATTCAGAGAAAACAGATCGTCCTGCAAGAAAATTTTGTTGATAACTTATAACATTTTGTTTCTTTTATATCTTAACTAATTTATATGATTTAAAGGATATTCTTATTAATCAACAATAAATGGCAATCATCAAAATATAAAATTAAATATTTTTCATCAAAAGAAATATTCTTAATGAGTAAAACTTTCACATTACATTTCTAAACTTAAAAACTGATGGTTTTCGCACAAATGAGTTACACCTATCACTTTGAGGACAAACTAAGAAATAGCATATAATAAAATAACGTAATGAATTAAGGAGGGATTTTGAAGAAAAATACATATTTTCATTGGTCTTTATTCGCTTCATGTCTGCAGGACATCAATGATCTATTGAATTATGGGGTCACTATCTACAATTAAACGTTTTATAGTTTTATCTTGTTTATTTGTATTTGCTACAGTTAATCAAGAGAAATGTACTTTTTAAATTATTAATATAAATAATTGCTGGGGAAATGCTTTGGATTAAGTTCTGAATTGTGATGTGGATCAATTAGCGTAAACACTTTAAGGGACCATATTTGGCTTTTATAATCTTTTCAAAATGAATTTTCTTTAAATTCTTTTAAACATGATTTGATATTGAAAGATATTTGCATTTAAATAAAAATCTTGAGCATTCTTCTTTATGTATGTTACAAAGAAGATTTGATCGTCAAAAATCTTCAAAATTTAATTTTTTTCAAAAGATGAATTGATTTTAAAACTGTGTTAACAATGAAATCAATTAATGGTTATTTGATAAGATTTTATTTTACGAATCATAATTATAAACCTATAAATACTATATATCATTAAGTATTACAGATTATTGTCCGCAAAATTAAAATTTAAGAAAATTGAGTTTATTAATTTTATATATATATAAAACTCTCTATTGAAACATAAAGTGGAAAATCAAAATTGAAGTGAAAGGAATTTAGAATGAAAATAATAATGTAGTTTTTTTTTTGTTTGTTTTTTTTTAAATATGAACATAAATTTTTCTTTTAACTCAAAATTTCAAACCGATGACTCAAATATTCTTAAAATAATTTCTTAACTTTTTATTTCTTATTCTGGTTGTTTTAAGATTTCTTAAATCGTTTTAAAATGATACATGCAATAAGTTATCAGTCGTGCTATTGATTCTCCTTTGACTGTATTTTTTTAATTGATAAACTAGCTGTTTTTTTTATTTTTTTTGCCTTAAATTGTAGCAAACATTTTCCTTATTTATTCATTTCTTGTTATTATATTTGCTTTATCACTTTTTATTTTATTTTATTATCACTTATCACTTTATCACTTCATTGAACCTTTTATAGTGTCGTTAATAGTGTTCTCTGTTAGTTTCAGTTCGTAAACCATTTCAAATTTTAAAAAAAAACCGGCCTTTACAAGTTTTCTACACTATTGATTGTCTATTTTAATATAAATTTATAAATATCAAGAGCTTATATGCAAGCGCATTATCTTATTATTAATGACAAAGGAAAGGAGTCGTGCGAATTGAATAATTAACTAAAACAATTTCAAAAATGAAAAAGTAGTCAGTGAAAATGAAATTAGTGATACTTATATATATTTTCTCCAAAGCATATATTTCCTCCAAAAAGAGTGCTTTTTAAACGGCCTTTTATTATATAATTTGGTTTCATATAAATAATTTTACTTTTAAATAATTATTGTATGTAAGAATATTATTTCAACTTGTTTGTACATTAATAAGCATTTTCAGAATGGAATTAAAAATGATTTCGTAAATATACGGAATATAACTTTAGATTTTTTTTTAATTTCTTCCCTCCATATTCTTCTAATATTCGCAAACTTCAATTAGAACTATCATTACATATAATAATGATAAACATTATCTATATTAAATTATTGTTAAAGAAAAATAACTGGTTATTTATTGAAATGCTAACTACTTTCTGAGACCGGCTAGTTTGTTGAGAATAATGGTTTTCTTTATTCTTATGTAAAGCTTGATGTTCATGATTCTTGCAACAAAATACTTCTAAATTTCATACCTTCATAGTCTTTAAATCTGAATTATTTAAACAGCCTTACATTTGGTTCTAATTTCTGTGCAAATGAACATTATTAATCTCATATTATAATAAAATCATTAAAAACACAATTGTTTGAGTAATCTTTCTTTAAATTACACATTTCTTTTCTCAATAATTTGATTTTTATGTAAACTCCGCTAATAATAAACGTAATCTTTAACTATAAAGCATTGAAAAAAATACGCGTTTAAATATTTGTAAAACCCTGATATAGATTTGAATTTCTTCGCGACAGTAAAAGGTGTTAATAAAAATAATGCTGAAACGTTTTTTTAAATTATCTGAATTCAGAAAACAATCCCACAATCGTTAATTTTTTTATTAACAAAAGATAATTTTCTAAAATTTAAAATATTGTGAAAATGAGATTTCTGCTCTATTATTTTCTAGAGTTATTGCAAGAAGGCACCAAAGTCCCGTCTAAACTTTGGTTAAATTTTATAATTGAATGTTTGAAATAGTCATTTCCGATGCCCGTTAAAACTCTTTCAAAGTATATTTTTGTCCACCAAAAGTAAATATAAAGATATGTCAAATTTGATAATTCAAGCTTAAACTATCTGCCTTATTTTGTAGAACACCGGTATATAAATTATATTTTTAATAAAAAAAATTCCATTTTGGTACCTTTTAATCCGTTTTTCGCACTTTGCTTTTCCTATTATTATGTCTGCAGTAAAATTCTGAAGTTAAAAGCATCTCATTCAAGAAACTGGAATTTTATTCTTAAAACTGGCAAATAGCAAGTTAATGGAATTAGAAATATTTGTGATCGATTCGATCTTTGAAAATGCTAAATTAAAATTATTTGATATTTTACAAAGAGTTGCAAGTATTTTTGTAAAAATATTCCCCCCCCCCCCGTATTGATTCAGACATTCAAAATCCTATTCTTAATTCTACGACGTTCATTATGGAATTCTTAAGACAAAATTTGGTGGAAAAATTTCAGAAATCTAATGAGAAGAAGTTTAGCTTTATTTTTTAAGATTTTTAAATTTTCCTGTTTTGAACATAAAATATCTTAAAATTCATTTTCACACAGTTTACCTAAAATGTCAGCACAAAACAGAGCAAATCATTTAAATTATATATATAAAAAAACATTTTAATTTCTGAGTTCTCTTAAACATATTGTTAATGTAGGTATTACGTGGATTGATTATGTGATCGAAATTATATACTATTACCGATTTTAAGAATTGTCTTTACCATAAGAAATATATTTGGCTATAAGGCGCTTTTAGAAGGGCAAGAAAAAATTCTTCTAAAGTAAATGTAGTAAAGTACCTATATCACTAAGAAAAAAGTTTACATTGATTTTTGATACGAAACCCAAATAACCAGCTGGAAAAGAATTCTATCAATTTCAAAGGAATAAGCGAATTGAAATGTAAATTTCAAATTTTCCAAAGATTTTGCAATAAATCTTCGGCTGAAATCGGAAGATGCGATGAGAAAAATCGTATCGGAATCTGATTCGATGCGAAACGATAATTATTTCTGAGATTTTGCAAAATGATTATTTGATGCAATTATAATGTAAAAAATAAGATTTAAAAATTTAACAGTAATCAAAAATACTTTTCTAAAAGCAATCTGTATTTTAAATATTATATTACAGTTTGCAACCTCAACTTTCTGTAGGAGGGGCAATAGATTTAGTATCATAATAAAATCTGGAATCTTATCAAATTAGAATCGCATGAAAAGAATATGAAAGATTTTATCTTATCTTACATTTCTGCTTTCACTACAAATATGAGTAAAATACTTTAGAATAACTTGGAGCAATTATGAAATCGCAAATAAGCAACTTCTTCATGGATTTTATAATTTCCGATTAATTGTCGTAAATTTGCCTATTTGTGTGCAGTTTTCTACGTCAAATGAAAACTATTCATTTTCCAGCATGCTGCTTATATTATAAAAATAAATTTAGGAAAAATACTTTATTAAAATATTTTTAATGCTTTGCAAAACTATTGTATTTTAAAATGACAGGTTTTGGAATCAATCCGAAGTTAAATGACTGCATACAAACTTTGATTATCAGGTTTTACAACTTTAATTTTGTCATTTATATCCTACAAAAACGATTCAGCAGAGGGAAAAAAATTAAATTCTGTCTTTAGATGTGCAACAAGTATTAGGAATTTTGTGTTTTGGCACCATATGTTTAAAATATCATTCAATTTATTGAATATACAGAAATGGTCATTTAAATTCTGTAATAGGTTAAAAATATTTTTAACTTTTTTTTATATAAAATTGTAAAAAAGCTGATAGCTTTAAAAATATTTTATAAATATGAAAGACGATTTATTTTCAGAACATACTAAAGGAAATACAAAAACATACTTTCAATTTTTCATTTATTCATTCCTTTCAGCCATTTTGACACATACTTACTCCCAGATGAATTTTTTTAAACAATAAGTTATTCATCTTAAAGAATTATTAGAAGATAAAAAAATTAAATTTTAATAAAATATTTACAGCTAAATTTTTATATAGAATTAATTCAAAAGGTTTTTTTTTATATTCTACTTATATAGCTTAGTCATCGAAATTGAAACGTGTGAGGATGAAATTGCTTCTAAATATTTAATTTTTTATGTATTTTTGGTTCGGTAATTTGTATATCAACTGATTAGTGAATTCGAGAAACTTACAACCGAATAGCAATATATAAATATTGTTGCGTAATTTTATGTGGAAAAAAATTATGAACTTCTAGTTAAAGAATCAAAATACATTTTTCCTATCTTCTTTTACTTCTTATTAATTAATAAAGATATATTTCACCGCTAATTATATGATCTTTTTAAGAATAAAATATTGACAGATTTTTTTCTGTAAAATTAAATAATTAGAAAGTAATAAGTAAGTTCAAGAGGAAAGAGAAATGGAAAAAAAGAAACGCTGTTATCACTTTCTTCACGATACATGTTAGAAGAATTCAATTGCAAGCGATGTGCAATAATTAATTTTTAACAGAAGTGTCATAGCGCTTATAATTCTGTAATTTACACCTACAAAATTATTTTTTCGTCTTAAAAATTATTTACAATTCAAAGCTGTGTTTTAAAATCAATCAAATCTTCACGCATTGAAAATTTTCCCTTTATTTGACGTAAAGAAGTACTTGTGAAGAAAAATATCATTTCGTTAACATTCTATTAAGAATTCAAACCAGAAAAAGAAAGATATTCTGAAAACTTCGGCTACCGCGGTTCCAAAATGCATCAGTAACAGCAGAAAATCGACTAAAGTGGGCCTTATCTCTAATTTAATGCGAGTTCTCAGGAAAAAATACAAATATATCCATTTTAAATGTTATCATTATTGTAAAAATGGTTCTGTCGAAAACTAAATAAAAATTAACTTTTCTGGATGAAAAGTGAGTGATTTTTGGGGTCAAAATAATATAAGATAAGAAATAAAAAGCTGGATTAAAGAGAACAGATGCTGAAAAAAATAAACCGTAATTACTCTGAAAAAATATTTCTAACGCTTTTTCTTAAGTCAGTTATACAAAATACCGGCAGTAAAGAATCAACCATCGCAATAACATGTCTAGAAAAAAATGTGACATTCTTCAAAAATTCATATTTTGCATATTAATTTACGCTATCTTATTAGAAATTATTCAATTTAAGTTCTTATGGATGTTATTTATTCTCACAATTTCAATTATTATAAATTGTCCTTAATTGAAAATATTGTGATTTTTCTAATTCAAAAGATCAATTTCGAGCCATCTAATATTTTTTTATACACTTTTTATTAAATTATTAGAACGAGTTAGTTCTTTTAAAACAAAGAAAATAAAAATGATTTAACCATGACTTTCTTAGAAAAGTAAAGGGAGAAATGTGTTCGTAGAATTCTACATATACTATTAAAAATGTGACGAAGGCGATGTTTTAAGATCTCAGTTGGAAATTTGTCAGTCAAGATAAATAAAAGAAATTTTATCTCAATATGCAGAAGTTTAATATAAAATGAATTATTAAACACATTATTTTTTATTAGATTTTAAATATACAGTAAAAATCACCATATAAAATTCAATTCATTTTGACGTGTAAATGAAGTAATAATCTGTCCATTTACCAGTTTTTTGAAAAAACCGTATAATTAAATACTTCATCTCGACTGAAAAAATCTTTTACGTTTTCCGGCAATTTTCACCAGAAATCTGAATATATGAATATAAGAGTATTGTTATCGAGATTATTTCTTTTTATTGAAAACTGAACTTTTTCACCAATAATTAGTTACTTAACTAAATAATAACTTACAAAATAACATTATAATTAGAATTCGAGAAATTGCCAAATTAGTTGCAGAATATATAAATATAAATGACTTAAAAAATTTTATCTATGAATGAAATAATTAATTTTCGCTCCAAATTTATGCTTGAAAAAGGAAATATTTATAATAATGGTTAGTTTAATTTTACGTTATAAAGTTATAAAAAGATTCAGATGCTAGTTGTATAAACTCAAGAAAGTGAATTTTATAGTTTCAACTAACTTTGATAATGGTTAATTTAAAATTTCAACTTTATTTTACAAATATAAAATAAGTTATTTCAAATGTCTTAACTTTCTTTTCCCTTCCTGCTTATCCCAAAAGTTTGAGGGGAAAACAACTTACCTTCTTCCGAAGTTCTTCGACGATGCGGTCTCTCTTTTGTTTGTCTGAGAAGGACGGTGAAAACGCTACTCTTTCTTCTGTAACAAATCGTTCTTCATCTTCGCTCGGATGCGACTAGCTCTTCCTCCTCTTGGCTACTTTAGGCCCAGTGCCAGGAGGGAAAAACCTCCCAGACAGTCCTTTATGACTTTCCTTGAAATTCGTCCAATATTTTTGGTCTGGACGGGAATCTTTTAAGTAATTTCTTGTTCTTTGGCTTCCGTCCGACGTGGCGCCAGGTTTCATCAATGTTTCGAAAATCGCTCCTAGATTCGGACTTTTTATTATTATTATCAGTTTCTGATGACGATGTCTGGATCTCTCACCATTTTTTTGCCATGAACTCGGGAAGATATATTATTAAATTTGCAGACTTTTAAAGATTTATTCCAAATTCTATTTTGCAGCAAGGATGTAGTTCTTATGATTTTTATATAATTAGATTTATTGGTTATATCGAATTAAATTCTTATTGCTTTTAAAATAGAGTTTATTTTAACTTCAGATAAAATATCGAAAAATCTTGGGAGGGAACCGAGAGATTAAAACATATGTTTCCATTACTTAATGAAACTTCTATGTTATTCGATATCACAATTCCTAGATTTAAATTTTTTCTAATATTCTTGCACCGAAAACTTAAGTTATTGTTAGGAAAAACCATTTAAGAGTTAAAAATAATTCTGGTACAAAGTCAATGTCCTTTACTTTTTTCAAATAGTCCAACGTCCGCATACAAGCTATCTGTGCAAGCTTCCGTTGCCAAAAATGTCCACGAGAATTCATCCAAGTCCTCAACTGATCTGGTTCAACTGTACAGTCCACCTTAAATTTCTAAGTATGTTTATTACCTGAAAGAAGGTAATATTGAGCATATACCAACCACACAGCTGGTCAGCTGCATGGCGCTCGAATAGGCAGCCTACCTATGGACCAGACAGTCAGTTCCAGAGTTCTTTAACCTAGCTGCCAGTCACCGTATTATTACGGTTTTCCACGTGCCCGCCGTCTTTATGTAGGAGCTCGTGGCATCACAGACTGTCACTACGCCTGAAATGCGTTTCTCTGCGCTGCTCGTTCGGGAACCTACAGATGTCGCTGGGGTCGCACATGCGTGATGGCCTGCGCACGCGAGGGATACTTAGTCTCCCCCCCCCCGCACTAGCTTTTATCTTCTGACCAACGCATCCTCTACCTCTGTCTCCGCCGACATTTAAATTTTTTTTTTCTTCTTCCACCACAGAACTCTCCCCTCCATCTAGCCAACAGGTTGGCGTGGTCGCTATTTAAGAGGGAGCTGGCTCTTCCAAAGAGGGGGATAAAGAAGGAAAGATAGGACAGTAGAATCGAGGTTCATTAAGAGTGTACGGATATTTATTGCACCCGTTTTATAAATAAGAGATGACAACCCATGATTAATAGAGGGATAGTAGGGGTATTGGGACTATGTCGCTCAGTCTAGCGAGTTTTAATATTCGCATTTTTTTAGTCGGGTTTTGTTCTCTGCAAAAAAAAGAGAGAAGAATTGCGAAAATAAAAAGGACCAGAAAGTTTTTTTTTTTTTTTTTGTAGATACTTTTTAGCCATCTTTTTAAATATTGTTTGTTTATTTGGTAGTTAAAATTAAATTTTGTGAGAAATTAGGGCTTTACCACTCAGTTCATTTTAATGTCAGTGTGGGAAGTATTAAAATTTTTCAAACAACGAAGTAGAATTTTAATTGAAAACAGAACACTATAGGAATTAAAAGTATTTGCATTTATTACTCTTTCAATAAGTAATATTTATAGATAAATAACTTCGCATTAAAAAGCCCTTATATTAAAAATTTCAGAAAAATGTCTATATGGATGAAAACATCCTAAGTGAATTGGTCAAGCTCTTCATGCGTCTCTTTATTATTGAGAATCGGTTCGAAGATAATTAGAATTAATTAGTAATGCATATACCGTATCATCTTTACATTAAAAAAACTTTATATTAAAAATGTAGAAAAATTTTATATGATGGAAAACATTCTAAGTGAATTAGTCAAGCTCTTCCTGTGTCTTTTTATTGCTGAGTAGCAGTTAGGAGATTATTAGAATTTTACTTCTAAAATTAAATCATTCTTTTTTCGAATAATTCTAATAAGTAATAGAAAATGTGTATCTTAGGATTAATGTTAATTTTGCAATAGATTTTACGAAAGTATATCTAATAAGTATGAGTTGATATTTACCAAATAAACAAATTTAAATAATTTGAGGTGTCAAAATAAATTAGATAAAGGAAAATATTTAGCAACTTACAGTTAAGATGCACTTCTGAAATCTTTACTACACCATCTCGACTTCTGGATGTCTGGAAAGTCTGTGACAGCATAATACAGTAGATAATAGAATCATTTCGTCTGAACACTAGCTTTATCTTAACAGTTAACCTGAAAATAGGAATTAAAATAGCAATCATAATCTAGTAGCATTAGAGGGAAAATAACCAATGACTTAAAGAATTTCTTAAAATTTATTTTCAATGGGAGAATAACCAGCACACGATTTTGATAGCAAAATAGATATTTTTTTATAAAAGAATGGTCATGATTGAACTAAATCAACAGAATTAAAATAAATCGTTAGCTAGAAAGAAGATTTGATTATCATCACAAATATCAAAGATGTTTTTTCTTTCAAAATTCAATATCATTCATGATAATCATGCAAACATTTCTTTCAAAATATAAATCATCATGTAATTCTCTTTTTATTGTTAACAAATCAAATTATTGTTAACATAACCGTTTCTTAAGCATTAGGAATAGATAAAAAATACAACTAATGAATAAAAATATCATTATATTAAAAGTCAGTTTGATATCGTGATTAAATAATAAATTTTTTACCTTTCTTTTTTTTAACTAACCATAGTTTCAAAAAGCAATAAACCTTCAAATAAAAGTATCATTGTGAAATTTATCAGATGGAATATCTGTGATTTATCTATAATTTAATTTGAACTGCATTATAGGAAAATAATTATAATTCTTAATTTTTGTAACTGCTGAATTTTGAAAATTGAAAAAAAAAAATTATAAGAATTTAAAAGAAATATATTCAGAAAGGTATAGCTAGCAGTAATTACAAATGCTGAAGAGGAAATAAATTACCTGCAAATAGCCTTTCTGACATTTTCTATGAATTTCTTTTAAAATAACAAGAAAACAATTATTTTAAGAATTCATTTCTTACTCAAAACGCAGTTCACTGATCAGAACTAAATGAAAAGTTCAGCCTATTTTGAAAATCAAACTTTTAAAAGGGAAATTTTCACATTCTTGATTTTTGTCATTAGATAATTCTTATTTATTCAAGAAACATTTCTATAAAAATTGAAATGAACATTAACGTGAGAAATGAGAGTATGTGAGTTATTTAATACTTAACTGTATGTTATCAGAAGTTGCGCAACAATATTAAATCATTGTGTTATTTTACAAATGGAAAAAACATTTTGCAATTTAATTAGGAAGAATCATTGTAGAATAATACAGCAGTATGATTCAAAATTCATTACACATGTTGCCCTAATTTTTACAGAATTCCAGTATTTATGTAATATTCTGTAGATAAACTTTTATAATTAATAAAAGTATTAGAAAAACGCATTTATTTATCATGAGAAATAAACGTGCTCCTTTTTAATTGAAATATCACATGAGGTTTATGTTTGATATTAATATTAAATGCTATCGAACTTTTAAGCAGAAAGTTTTGATTAAACTGACAATCACAAGTTTGTTTGATACTCCTCAGCTAACTTTCCTTGTCGTGATGCGATATCTGCAGAGAAACAGGTTTTACAGATAAGATGAGAAAGGAGTAATTACAAAATTAGAACGGAACTGCGAAAGGGATGTTCTCGTTTTGAAAGGTTAATGTATCGAGACTATTCTAAAAAGAAATTATTTCCACTTACCAAAAATTTGAAAAAAAAACTAGTTAAAAATAAGCGTTATTTTCTTAATCTAAGGTTTCGAAAAATATCAGGCATTCTGAGCATTCTGAATTAATTTTTTAACATTCTTTTGTGTAATAAATCATATGTTATACAAACCGAAGATAACGTAACCATCAAAAATTTAATTCAGTGTTAGTTTATTCAAGTTTTTTTTTTAAATGTTTGTCTGTCTGTGAACAAGCGTTTTCAAAAAAACCACTGAATTTGAAATAAAATTTGGTATGTAGTTTTTGCACCAATTTTTTATATATATTTCTGTGAAATTTTGGAAGATATTCGTCCACAAGAAATGTATCTGATTTACATATAAACAGTTTGGTGTTCAGTCTTTATAATCTTTGCACCAAGTCTGTAGATTTCTCAGAAATTTTAAAAGAATTTGGTCCACAAGATATGTGCCTGTCTTGCCTATAAGCAGCTTCTGATCAATCATTATGAGTAGTTTTTATACCAAATTTGTATATTTCTAAGAATTTTGGAAGAAATTCATCCACACGAAATGTGCCTGTCTTACATATAAGCAGCACAGTGACCAGTCATGAGTGGTCTTTATACCAAATCTGTAGATTTATATGAAATTTCGAAAGAAATTTGTCAACAGGAAATGTATCTATCTTACATATAAGCAGTTTAATGATCAGTCATTAGAAGTTGTTTAAAATTTTCAATAATAAACTAGGGGATCTTAGGAAAAAAAATCAAATGGTTATATTTCTAATGAATTATCAAATTTTCGAAAAGAATATATCAAATTTAGATTACAATGTTTGACGGTTACGTAGGTCTGATAGTAAAAAGTATATTTAAATAACCTTTGCATTGTAAGAATATTCATTTTCATATAAATGATATCGTCGATACAAGTACAAACAATCACATATGAAGAATCATTTTTTTAAACTTTTCTCTTGGAATTTCTTCAGAAATGATGCTTATGTGGTTGAAATTGAAATCCCTTTACAGACTAAAAAATAAATAAGTAAAAATAATAAAAGTTTCAAAGCATCTAAAATGTTTAGTATTTTATTGAAGGATGGTTAAAGATCGAATGAATTTTATGCATACGATAATCTGAATTCGTATCGACGATACATAAAATATTATTTAAAGGAAAAGGTCAGTTCGAAATTCTAACATTTATTTCAAATTTGAATATATCTACATCCAATATCGTTAAATGTATTTTACGTTATTATTTAACTATGGATTTGCGTGTACCAAAAACGGGTAACTTTATGTCTTACTTTTAAAGTTAATGATTAGAATTCTAAAAATTCAGTAACTAAGAGTCTGTTCTTTTTTTAAAGGAGTTTCTGAAATATCTTTGACTATTAATCATCCTGAAAGCATTCAGGCATTGAAAAGAGTAGATAAATTTGCTTCAATCTCCAATCTTCTGATTTGTAAATATAACGTCTCAAAAACTAATATTATTATAAGATCTGTAAGAAATATTCGATTTATTAAACTGGAGGAAATACTGAATTATTAAAGCAGAAATTTAAAATTTTATCAAACAGTCTGAAGTGGAAATTGAAATTTGTGAAGTCTCAATTACGTATGATGATTTTTAAATCAAAGGAAAGGCACGAGAGCCTTATCTGAAGGAAAAAAACTATTGACATGTTATCTGAGTTTAAATTAAAGAGAACCAAAATATCTAGTTTCGTCAAATCCGTTTTTTTTTCTTTCTTGACAATTCAAATTCAGGAAAGCGATATCGGGAAATCAAAAGTTTCCGCTTGAAAAGAAAGAATACGCGATATTCCATATCTTGAATAATGGATCGTTTTCCGTCTCGAAACCAAGAATTTTGTTTCTTGAAAGTGAAATTTAGATTGACGCTGAATGCAGGAAAAAAAAGAATTACCTAAAGTTCCTTCCCTTTTTAGACAAAAGAGTCTTTTACTGATTTAAAGAGGGAAAAAATTACCATGATTGATTACCACAGCGGATGTGTATTTTTTTGCATGTAAGAAGGCTGAATCTTCCGTGTTCCTGCGTTTCTCGAAGAGTGGAGGTACTTTGTGGGAGGACGGAAAGTTTTCAATACTTAATGAAATCTAAACAAAGGGATGCTGCAGTGTTTTCAGTGGCTGAAACGCTTTTCGAAGAGTAGGAGCAATCGACTCATTCTGTTTTCCATTTCAGACAGACGTTCCCCTGCTCGGGATTAGGCATGAATAATGCCCTTCTTGATGAGTTGCAGCCTTTATGCGCAGCTCACTGCCGCCTTTAAACTGAATGTTCTTATCTAAATATTAAAAGCTTAATAAGAGGACAATAGTTTTTTCGGTGCATCTAAGATACTTCATCATTTTCAATTAAATGTTTTATTTAAATTTTGTATTTATCTGACTATATCTTAATGATTACCTGCATTGGATTTTATATCTTCTACAGTTTTCAACTAATTATAAATATATTCATTATATGGCGTAATAAATTAGTTACAAGGATATCTGGGATAATAACATTGATATGAGATTTAGAGAATAACTGATTAACTGAACAGAATAAGATATCAATAACGGACTACTTATTATTACCTTAAAATTACTTTATTTATTATTACCTCAAATTACTTTATAACCTGTGTAATTTTTCAGCAAATTATAAATATATTCACTATATATCGTAATAAATGAGTTACAAGGATATTTCAGAGAATAACATTGATACAAGATTTAGAGAATAACTGATGAATTGAAGATAATAATATATTAGTAACTGTCTGTTTATTATTATTGTAAAATATTTGGTTTACTCCAAATAATCTCAACAATAGTAATTTAAATGTTTTGTTGTTGTTGTTGTTGTTTTTTTTATGTTTCGAATTTTTTGAGTTTGTTGATTTTATTGAGATTAGCATTTGCAAATGGCAAAGAATTCTTTATTGCAATAATTTGTCTAAATTTGGGCTGAAAATTCGAATAAAATTTATAAATATAGATAATTAGATTTTAAAAATTATAAATTTTGACGTTTTTATAAATTTAGCTTAAATAAGTATAAAGTCATTAAACTGAATGCCCTTATCTAAATATTAAAAGCTTAAGAATGGGAACGATAGTTTTTTCGGTGCATCTAAGGTACTTCGCCATTTTCAATTAAATGTTTTATTGAAGTTTTATATTTATCTGACAATACCTTATTCATTACTTATACTGGTTTTTATGTACTGTGTCTTTTGTTATATAATTTTCAGCACGCTATAAATATATTCATTATTTATTGTAATAAGTTAGTTACAATTATATTTTAGAGAATAACATTGATACGAGATTTAGAATATAATTGAATAACTGAAAAGAATAGTATATTAGTAACCGATTGCTTATTATTATTGCAAAATATTTAGTTTACTCCAAATCATATTCATTATATGTCGTAATAAATTAATTATAAGGATATTTTAGAAATTAATATTGATACGTGATTTAGAAAATAATTGAATAACTAAACAGAATAGTATATTAGTAACCGATTGCTTATTATTATAGAAAAATATTCGGTTTACTCCAAATCATATTCATTGTATATCTTAATAAATTAGTTACCAAGATATTTTAGAGAATAACTGAGTAACTGAACAGAATAATATATTAGTAACAGATTGGTTATTATTATGATAAAATATTTCATTTACTCCAATTCATTTCATCAATACCAATTTCTGTACTTATTTTGTTTCGAATCTTCTAAATTTGTTGATTTCATTGAGATTAGCCTTTGCATATACTAAAGAGTTCTTGACTACAATAGTTGCCTAAATTGTTGCAGCAAATTCCAACAAAATTTATAAATTTAGATAATTAGATTTTAAAAATTATAAATTTAGACTGAATAAGAAAGGTTGCACTTGAAAACAATTCAATGCATCATCTTTTAAATAGAGTTTGCAGGTACAGAATGAAAAGTGTATTATTAGATTCGAAAAAGTTACGCTACTACTATTATTACTAAATTATGTTTTCACATAGAAAAGTAAATACAAACTGCTAATAAATATTTATGGCCCCCTTAACGCAAAATGTAGAACCAAGCGATTCTAAATTTACAATAAATAAATAAATAACTGGGAAAACAATTTATTATTCATTTTATTAATTTAATGTGAAATGAAAAGAAATGGATATCATTTCACAGAAAATGATTTCCATTTCTATTTCTAATATCATAATTCTTGAATTGAACCTTTATAAATGAAATGCTTCAAAAGAAGACTCATATCTTAAAAATAAAAATAATTACAGCCTTTGAATAGAGTCAGAAGAAATACATCAAATAAATATTTTCTAACAAAGTTTTTTTTATATATTGTTTACTTTTTATATATGAGTTTTCTGAATGCAACTGAAGTAATTCATCAAATTTACTTTAAAGTGACATTAATCTTTATTTATGGCTTTGCAATAAATAAAATAGTTTATGTTATTCTGTAACATTATTTATAACTTATTATTTTTACGTATTAATGGCTTATGTACTTCAAGAAAAATATAAATAGGAATTCAAGATTGCATTATATTAGTACTTATGCTAAACCAATTATAAAAACAGTCTGAATTGTTGACTAAAACTCTAAAAATATAAAATGAGTGTTGCATGATGTATGATATTTAAACATACAAGTATTATACGGAAAATGCAACAAAAAATTCTGAAACCTACTTCACTTTTTATAGAAAGTTCTTTCGATGGTTTCTGTGTATTATCTGGGGAAATTATTCATTGAAGAAGATATAATATGCAAAACGTTTTAAATTTCTGCATTTATCAATAAAAATATTTATACTCTTGAGGTAGAAATTTTTTCCTTTGTTGCGTTTGAGATACCGCAACTAAAGAAGAATCATTGTTTCTTTAAAATGAACATTTTATGCAAAGGAAGTGAATGAAATCATTCACTCTGTTTCAAATCCATTAAAAAAATTTCTTTTCTATGAATGTATCAAAATAGTTGGCTGCAAATAAATCAGTATTTTTTTATATTTCTAATGTCATTGTAATGGAGTCTGATCATTAATTTTACAAAAACAATGTTTTAATCACTTTTGATAAAGAATTGATAAAGATTATGAAGAGGAGAAATTTATTAATTTTAAATACTTTTGACGGCATGAAAATTATTTTAAAAATAAAAACATTGCAGAACTCAATATATATTCGTTATCCAATTATAGATATTTCATGTTGCATTTTGTAAAAAAAATATGAATACAAAATTTGATTATATATATAATTTGTGGAGTATTGATTCTATTTAACTTAGAGTTTGAGCTGATAAATTGATATAAGCCAAAAGTTCAGGGTTCTATTGCATGAATTCCTATATATTGAGAGAAATATTTGAAAATGGCCTAACAAGAAGAGGATTAAATTCGAAGGAAATATATCAATATTCATTTTCTGCTCACGTAAAATCTCTTAAATTTCAACAGACTTTCTAAAGCAAATCTCGTGATTTAATTTAAAGTACAATAAACATGCTAGAAATAAATCTTATTCAGGCTTCTGTTAAATTTAGTAAAAGATAAAATTCATGATGTTTCATTCTGTATTTGATTTTTCAAATATCATATTAATAAAAGCCTCCATTCAATGTTTGAAGTAATGATATGAATACTATTTTAATAAAAAATAGATTATGATAATATTCTTTTGTTGAATGTATCTACTTTGATTTGGAATTGTTAGGAATATGTCATATAACTCATGATTAGATTCGTAAGAAATAGTTTTTTTAACTTCTTAATAATTTAGATTGCTACAATTATAACAATAGATATTTGAAATGTGATTTAGTTTCAAAATTCACCTAAAAGATGAAAATCTGATTATTCTAAAGATAGTCCACAAGGGTCTTTATTATTATTTTCTTATTTTTCTTATTTTAAAGCAGAGGAACTTGTCAGCATTTGAATAAGAAAATTTCTACTTTTCAAAACAAATTGTCTACATTAAAGATTCTGGACGTATATTAATGTATTCGATTTAAGTCTTACGATATAAAAAAGGATTTTTAGAAATTTCAGAATTTTTTTACAAGAATATTTACTAAAGTAGCTAAAACATAAATATCACATGCTCGTTTTATTTAGTTTGAAAATATGACTTGTAAAATAGCTTTTAAAGAATATCTTGTGAGTTAAAACAAATGCATACTTTAATCTAATAGTTCTGAAATTTATAAAACCCAAGAAGGTTTTATACGTCATGGTGATATGGTGATATTCCCCTTGTTATGAAGTTACATGTGTTTATGGAAGAGAAATCATTTAATTGAAATTATTTTGTAATATACAAGCATTTTAAACACTGGAAAAGGAATCTAAAATGGAAACAATTTAATTATTGATAATGCCTGATTAGATCGAGGAACTATTTAGAAATATCGTTAGTTCTGCTTGAATTTTCGGGTGGAATTTCAATAATATTTCCATTTATAACTTAGCTGAATGATGCAGTAAAATTTAACATATATGTTCCAAAACCGTTTTCTTGATATATCATTGTACTTTATTTTAATAAATTTACCAGAAATAAAATGGATTAATGATAAGTTGTAATTTAAAATATTTGATTAAGTTACTTGTTTAGTAAATAAACATTTTTTTTCCGAATGCCTGTAAACAATTTAAAATGGAAATACTAAATTAGATCATCAGCATTGCTTAGCTAAGTTATGTAAGAATCTTAAATAATTTGTTATTTGCTAAATAGAGTTTCAATCATTGCTGTAATTAGTTAAATGAATTTGTAACATTAAAAATCATATTCTAAAAAATTTATGGAAAGATATCTTTGGATATTTAGCTTTATAAAAATCAACACAATGCAGAAAGAGTTAACAATAAAGAGGCAGTCAAAAAATTTGAAAGACATATTAAATTTCTTTTCTTTTCTTAAAACAGATCCATTTATTGGATATGAGTAATAAAACATTTTATTTGAAGCAATATTAAAAAAAAAAGCATTTATGAAAAAGACTAAGTTTCAAATTTCTCTGAAGTATTTCATTAAGAATTGATTGCTTCTCAAATTCTTACATATTTCTAATAATATTTTATAAGATTTTGTTTTCAAATCCTTACAATTGAAAGATACATCTCTTTCTACACCGTCTGACAATAAAAAAATTTTTTTCCTATCATGACACAGGTTTTTGAGATCAAATAGAATGAATCTGGAACCTTTTGAAGACGAAAAAAGATAATATTGATTCTTCAATTCCATTGCTTAGGAAAATATTGACTCATTGTAATTCTGAACTTCATTCTTCTAGAATTTCGATAAAGAAATGCGTTCGAAACATTTCAAAATGCACACAGAAAAGATGTAAGGGTACACTTCAGGGGAGTAGGAGGGAGGCTAAGAATCAAATAAAGATCTCTAGTTCTAAGAAACGAAAAATTTGATTTCTTTTTACATATATAGAATGAACTAAACTAACTGAATATTCCTTCTTCCTATAATGTTTTGATATTTTCCAAAAGTTAATATATTTTTGAAAATGGGAAAGCTTTATTGTTGAGAGAATTTAAATATTAACGTTTGCAAGAAGTATATTATAAATTGTTTTTAAGTAATCTATATATAAATATTCAGAAATAAACTCCTTAATATCATATATATTCTGAATCGACGAAGCATTTCAGTCTAGTAAAGTAACACAGCTTATAATCGCTGTCTGGGTCTTTCACCCTATGTGAAATTTCCTAAGATGGATATTCTTAATTTGTTTGTACTATTTTCGCGACAGTTTATACGTGCCATAATGAATCCAATATATCATAGGAAATTCGGAAAACTGAATTTGTCTTTAAGCGATATTAAAACGATAGAAGCTTATTTTGTTAGATAAAAAAAAGGATTATTTTTAATTTATTAATTTAAAATTATTTTTCTTTATTCAGTCAACTTAATATTCCGTAAACAAACAATTAAAGAAATTATTTTAATTGATTGATCAGTTTTTATATTTGATAGTTTTTGAGTAAAATTTCTCAAATATAGAACAAACAATATCCCGAGGTAACGTATAAAATTAAAACAAAAAACGAGTTATTTCGTTAGTTAAAATAAACTGCATTTAGAATTCAATCACATAATATCATATTTATTAGTCATCATCTTGATTAGGCATACATAAATAAATTAAGCCAGTTATTTTAATAAATGTCTCATTGCTCCTTTTAATTATCTAATAGGCAATATCTCTTAAATATAGACAAAAAAATGGAAATACTAACTTAATACTTAACTAAACAAATAAAGACTTAAGAAAATTAAAAATTATGTTTTTAAAACGTATTTTTATCTTTATTTATATTGCAATGAAATGCAAACGATTCACTTTCTTAATCGGAGCTTTTCATGAAACTACAAAAAACCTGAACAGAAAACCAATTTCCTACGCGATGTGTAAAATTTACTAGCATCATTAAGTTAAACTTACTATGATACAATCTTTCCTGTTTTATGACAACCCTCTGTACTGGATTTCCTGTCTTCCACAAACACAGCGTTTGGAAATACCAACCGTAAAATATTATACGACTAGTCTTCTTTATTTAAACAAATAATTTGAAAACTAGCCTCGTTCAAATTTAAACGAGTTTGGCTCCATCTTTTTTATTACTAAAACTAAGCTTATAAAAACTGTTTATGATATTCTCCTTCTGGATTAGTAATGATACTTATTCTTATTCTTTTCAAATATATTACATAAATCTTAAGTAAATAGAATTTATGCTGAATCGATTTTTGCAAGTAGATATTATGGATTTATTTATTTTTATATTAGTTATTCTGATTATGTTTACAGCTCTTACTAAGATTCAGTTGTTAAAATAAAGATTTTTTTATTAAAACACATTAAATGCCATAATGCTGTTTTTTATATGTATTAACCTAATGGTCCTTTCATTTAAATGTAATTTTAAAATATTGATATTTTATTTAATTGTGAATGAGTTAACAATGAGTATTATTCGATGCTGCCAATTTAATCTTGTATAAGTTAAAATAATTAGATTAAAATTTTTTTCTTGAAATTTATGAAAATAATTTGTTGGCAAATCAAAAATTTTAACTGATAACTTTTTTTAAATGATATGTCCTTGGTTGATGTTCCTTGAAAAAATAAAAATAAAATAAATATAGCTTTCAATGAAATTAATGTTAGTTTTGGAAGTTAAAAATAAATTCTAATGCGAAATTTATTGTATTTCTACATAATAATTTATATTGCACGATATATTCATTTATGTATCTTCTTTGTAAAAGAGTGTGAATAAAAATTGTTATAGTTCAAATAATGAATTAGATGGATATTTTCGAAATAAATAATATAATAAAGTTTATTTCTTTTTAAAAAAATCTAAACATTTTTTACCTCCTTTTAAGAGATTCCAAAAACAGATACCTCACTTTAAATAAGAAAATAAATTTTGTATTAATTGATGTTTAAAAATGCATACCATGGGCAAATTATTATATGCGTACCTTTCTGATAAAGATAAATTCTCTAATTTAAACCACTTCCATTTTGCATAAAAATATTTCATGAAGTAAGTTTATCTCGTTTACAATAATAAATGCTTAAGATCCAGCAGTATTCATTTAAATGGTTATAAAGTATAAGAGAAAATCTATTTAAAACAGAGAACACAAATATTATTCTTAAGGAAATCATTAAAATTAATAAAATTTTGTATAAATTAATCAACGTTGAAAACTAAAAATGTCATTAACGCAACATTATATGTCTGTTTGATGTCTTAATGACGAAAGTAATAAATCAAGAATTCATTTGTGAACGAATGTCAATTTTGCGAAGGTCAACACATCATAAAAGTGAAATTTTCCAATAGGGCAGCTTAAAAGCTATTTATTCAAAATACGATTTGATATCTTTTATAAAGAGAATCACTCTTTTTATTCTACTTCAGTTTAATACCACGATAACCATTTCAATTATTTAGTATAAGACGCTTTGTAACTCTAGGTTAAAAACGTAGGAAACTAATAAAAATTGCTTTTGTATCAAAAGACTCCTAGACAGTCTAGAATCCTAGTTAACAATCTAGAAAGTGAAGGTAGATTCATCTTGTTTAGAGAAATAAGGAAAACAAATTTTCACATCCCTCTTCAATTTCTTTCTCTAACAAGAGATAGAGCTAATGATAGCAACTCATGAGAGCTTATACCATCTACGCAATTACAGCTATTCAAATATTTCAATATAAAAGTTAATTTTACAATGTGATGATAATTCTTCTAATTTATCTTTCTAACATCAATCTTAAGGTTGTTATAGGAATTTAAAAAAATTCACTTCCTTTGATAATCCTTATCCTTAGAATGATTTATCAACAAACTCGAATTTTTGAAATGCCTGCAGCATATTTTTCGTCTCTCTAAATCCAATCAAAATTCTATTTTGAACGAAGATTAAATTTTGAGTCAATGGCTATAATCGATGACGATCAGGAAAACTTTTGAAGTGATGTCATGAAAACAATTGAATTATATAGAATATATTGAAATCTATTGAAAAATGAAAATAGTGTACATTACTTCTATCACTAAAATATGTAGGAATGTAATACTATTAATAAACTATCAATAAAAAGATTTATCAACAGAAAACATTAAATTCGTTTATGTGTTATGATTTTTTTTTATTCTAAGAAAGATCATCAAAATACTTTGTAAGCTACATCGATTCATAACAGAATAAGTTTATCGGGTATGGCAACAAAGTAGACAGATGTATAACAGTTCCAAAAAAATTTCCCTTAGCATTAACGAGCTGAATTCGATCGAAGACCTTTGTAATAAATGATTTCAAATTTTTCTGAGATGTTTCCGTGCATCATAAAATAAATTAATCTTATCTTCAGAGATAATTAAATTATTTCATAGAAAAAGCAACCAGAGTTTGGAAAACTCTTCATTATTTTTGTTCAAAACTTTATTCAAAACAATCTAATCATCACAACTAATTTGAGATTTGATTTCAAATACAATCAATAAATTTGAGTGATTTCATAATGAATTTTATTTAAGTGTAATTAGTATTAAAATTAAAAATTTCTTGTATAATTACTTAAAAAGTGAATTTCACAATCTACTTCTTTTATTATCCGCCTATTACATTATAGTACTATTAATCTCTTTAGCTGCTTGTGTAATTATATATCATAAAGAACATAAAAAAGTATTCATTTTTGAGTTCTACTCTAAAAATAAGGTATTATATCTTATGAAAAAAAAAATTCTGAAAGTATACAAAACAAAGATTGATAATGATCTCGAAAATATCATATAATACAGAAAAATAATTTACAGATAGCAATTCGTTTCGTTAAAAAAATCATTTTACATTAAAAGAACCTAATAATATTTTACAAAGAAATTATTCATTATATGTTATAAAAAATTATAAATAAAACAAGACGTACTACATCAAACAATTTAACTGAAAGATTTTTTTTCAAGTATGCATATAACTAAATAAAGTTAAATGTACATTATATGATTCAAGTTAAAAATGCCTCATTCTGTAACCTTCATAAGATTATTTTAAATCTGCAAAATTTATTTACCTGGCATTTTTAAGTTAAAAAATGCGAGATCAAAACAAATACATACGATAGATTCTTCAATAAATTCATTTTATTCTTCAAAGACGATCAGAAACCTCAAATATTACCAAACAAAGCAAAGACCAAAGAGTAACAAAATTCTAATAACAATTAAATTCATCCAATTTTCGAAAGACGATCCCAACCACTCAGAAAAGGAATTTTCAAACACTCTAAACAAATAAGTTTTAAGAAAGTCATTAAAGAATCCCTGGCGTAAAATATCTGACATGTCTGCGGCATCGTTTAATTCGAAGTACATTTTTTCCGCATCAGTGTTATTATATAAACCGAGAAATAATTAATTACTTTTCCTTGTGATTAATGAGTAGCACTCATCTTTTAAAATTAAAAATCCGCTTATGCCTCGACCCTAGGAAATATTGATTTCACGCCTGGTTATTTCAATTTAAGTAACTGACCAAATTTATCAGAAATTAATTATCATCAATTTTTATCGAGAGGATGCAATTAAAAAGTGCTAAATACATTTGCAGCGGATGTCTTTCTAAAAAGGGTGTTTTTAGGCTTAATACTATTTCTTCGTGTACATATTTTGCAAATATGTTTCTTTTTTCATTTACTATCGGCATATTGCTTTATAAATTTATAAAATATCTTAAAACATAATAAGAATTTTATTTTTAAAGAATTATTCATTTTAATTTGTTTGCTTTTCACAGTGTTTTCATATGAATTTCAAATATTTTTATCTTATCATCTAAGTAATTTTTTGAACGTAAATGCAAAAAATGCCAAACATATTAAGCTCCAAATGTAGTCAATTTGTTCTGCGTAATATTTTAGCTATTTCTATGCAATTAGCCGCCTTTAGCGATCAGCCTTTGCTCACTCAGATATCTGATATTTAAATGAGTAATATGGAGTAATTAAATTGTTTATTTTTAGATGTTTAGCATGGAATAGTTAAGTCATAGCGATTATACATATCGCGGCGGTTAAGCTTATTGTGATGCCTTTCTATTCGATGTCTGTTTATCAATTTCTTTTACATCTTATTTCCTCTGCGATTTAATAAAATGCCTGTCCTCTGCAGAGCATTTCAAGTAACATTTTGCAGCTCCATTAATTAGCGAAATATTATATTAATTACAGCTGGAAAAAAATTTAATGAGTCAGTCTGAAACATTCGTATAGTGATTGGTTTACATTTTACTGTTGCCATCCAACATTAAATAATAAGAGCAAATTCTGTGCTTCATACTTTAGGATTTTATATATATGGATGCTTGGGGAAAATTACCACCATATTTATAACGAAGAAATTTTTGTTCTTATACAATACTACAGCATTGTCTATTGCAATATTCTAGGAAGTAATTTCTATGTTTCTCCTCTTTACAGAGGCAACCCTTTGTGTTTTCAATTCCTTAACACACATTTATAATGCCATTATTCAACTTGCCTTACCCACTGTTTAAAGTTTCTAAACAGCATTAATCCTCAGTCTGGCGTGGGTGACCTTTCTGATTACTTGGGTCTATTTTGCGTACCTCCTTAGAATCAATTGGCAATTATACTAATCTTCATATGCTTACGAAAGGGATGGAGGTAGTTTAGAACAGTCTTAGCTTTAACTATCTAGCTCGAAAGAAGATTAACTACAATTACGTTCTGTAAAAAAGCAATGACCAAATTCGTAAGTTTTTTTTTCACTTTTATTGCAATATTTTAAGTTATATAATAGTGCAATTGCTTTATAGAGAGAGTAAAGTTCCCAGGAGTCAGTTCTTTTTTTAAAGTGAATGATTGCCCCAAATTGTCGCAAATGACGGTAGTACGGTTACTTCTAAGAAGCAGAATCATCATGGAGATATTTATTTTCAATAAATTGAGAGAAATATTGAGGAAATAAAGTTCAATGCATGAAAAATATATTTAATAATAAAATTTAAAGACCAGGGCCTTGTATTTAAATCAATGTGAGTAGTCTGTCTAAAATTTTCTCGGATACTTCTTAATAATGATGCAATTCCATCACAAAAAATGTTAAATCTTGCGCCATTGTGTAAATTTCAAGAGTGCTTAGATTCTTATTTCAAGAATCCAACATATAAACATTTTTTTTTGTTTCATAATATAGAGAAGAAAGTGTGGCTGCATTTTGAACTATTTTTTTACCAAATAAAATCAAAATATGAAGCGTAGCTAAATTTTTGGTAGCCAAATCGCATATCAAATTTCATTTATCTAAGTCATTACGTGTTTGAGTTTCATGTGTGAGAATTTACAGATCGAAGAAGATTAATAAATGTCGTTTTATGTTCTCAAAATATGATACAAATTTAAATTTTAGATGATAAAATTAAGAAGAAATTTCATGTTGATGTTCATACGTCTATGCGTTATCGCTTTCACATGCATGCAACATTTCAGACAGACAGATGGTAAATTCACTGATCGATTTAGTTTGAAATTCTATAACAATACACATTTTAGATTTTAAAGCTGCTTGCCAAATTACATTATAGATTGAAGGAAGGTCAACTCTTTGAGGATTTTTGCATTAAAATTTGGCATGAATCTACTGTTTAGGCGTTACATTTGTGCTCTAAATTTTATTCATCGAGCTCTTTATTTTTGAATTTAATGCATTCCCTAACTTAAATGAACCTAATGCATTCCCTAATGTATAACTTGGTATGTCAGACGGACAAAATATCTTTCAATACATTTGGTTCAAAATTTCATAGAAATCTACAAATTTGGTTGGCATACATCTTGTAACTAACTTGTAAAAATTTTTTAAAAAATTATGCTCTTAAACAGAAAAATATAATTTGAAAAATGTAATATTTGGCATCAAAATATTTGAAAGTATAGATTCGTTGAAATTTCGAGTTTGAATTTTTTGACGATTACAATACTTTTTCAATATATATAACATCATATATTAGAAATTAAAAGTGGGTATGTGATACGAGAGATTGCTGAGTCTGATATAAGTCATATAATAACCATGATGGATTAAAGACATAAAATTAATTTAAAAGCATTCCATCAGATTGATCTGATTTTTTTTCTATTCTTATGCAAGCCAAATTATTTGCCAATTATTTCGATTAAAATTCAGTATTAATGGTATTGTGTTCCTACAGAATCATAGTTGTGCCAGGGAGAAGGATATGGGGACATATATGTGAAACCCAATAATTTGAAATATTCCAATAATTTAGAGTACGCCGATGTGCTAAATCAGACAGATCGGTTGGAGGTCCATCGATAGCCATGCATCTCAAGAGGGATATTCCAATCAAATCTAAATTAAAGGTTCTAAAATGAGAGAATAATCTCTTTTGCGTATATAATTTTATTTTTTACTAATTGATAAATACGTTGCTAGGAATCATTTAGATATAATATTTTGTGTTTAAAAAGTTTTATATAAAATATTATAATACCAAAATTTGTTTTATTTTCTGATTTTCAAGATAAATTAAATTAAAAATATCAGTTAATCCAAAGATTTTTTAAAAACTACCGATAGCTATTTGTTATTAATTGCTTTAGTACTACGAACTTTATTCCCAAATGATGAAGTATAAGAAAAGTTTTAAAGAATATTTTGAGACAATTAATTAAATAGTTAATATTTCATTAATAAAAATATGAACATAAATTAAATCAGTAATTGCCCCTAATACAAATTCTTATTCGTCTGATTTCAAAGTTTCTACGGTTTTTAAAAAAAATATTTCTAATGAATTCTAGTAGCAGTTCTTTGTATATATACTTGCTCTTCAACAGAAAGAAAATATTTCAATTGACTCATGAACATTTTACTTTTTTTCTCTTCATTTGCTGGGATATGAGCGATTTATTTAATCTTGATTTTAGATATCATAAAATCATTACTTTAAAAATCAATAAAATCAGAATCAAAGGCATCTATTAAGGTAAGAAAAGAAAGAAATATAAGAAATAATTTTAAAATGCTTCAAAGTGGAAGAAAGGAAATATTTCAGTCCATTTCTAATTAATTGAAGATTTAATTAACTTTTTGCGAAATTTTGCTTCCTCTCTTTTTCTTTCTTCTTATTTAATAAGTATACGAAAGTATGAATGTATTCGTTTGAATTATATATAAATATACAACCAAAAACATTTTTTACGTATAGCATTATATAAAAACATTTATTTATACATAATACAAATATTGAAAAATGTACAAAAATCATACTGCATATTTTTTTCGATAAAATATCGATATAAAATAAACATGTTACAGAATGGTTGAATATATTTAAAGTTGTAAGTTTAGGGCTATATATTTGAAGAAACACCAAGAATTGGTGTTATTTTATATTTGTTAAATTCTATTTAACATCTCCGAAAAAAATGATTATGTACTATATAGAAAAATTATTTTGTTGTTTGCTTCTAAGAACTATTTCCGTTTTTAGAATATGAAAAGAAAAATTAGTTAATACTAAAATTTTCAGGTCTAAAATTTCAGCAAATTTCGAAAATGGAAAATCATTTATTAAACTACTTTATTAAACTAACTGAAGATATTTGAGAGATAAGATTTACATTTTAATATCCAGTTTTCATAAATTTTCTTTGTAGAGAAGAAGGATTGCATTTTTTAAGATGTTCTGTATAAGTTTTTAAATCTTATATTATTATCTTAATTAACTTGGGTTAAGTTTCATGTATAATAAATGAGAAATTTTATTATGTTCCGAATCTTTGTTCCTTCGCATTTTTGAGACTTTTTAAAGTCTCATATCTAAAGTCTCTATCATAGTCTCACAATATCTAAAGTTTTGAAACTTTTTAAGTCTTATTTTATTTTGAAACTTTTTAAGTCTTATTTTATTTTGAGACTTTTTAAGTCTTATTTTATTTTGAGACTTTTTAAGTTTTATTTTTTTAGACTTTTTAAAGTTTCAAATTAAGACTGATTAGGCACATTTTTTAAATTATAACTTTTCTTCCAATTTCATATGATTTTTCCCCCTTTCGGATTAAAATAAGCATCGATTGATGAAGGAAGTCTATTTGCACATTTGGAAACAAGTTCTCAAACTTCTTATAATTAAAAGTATAATCCTTTCCCTTTCCTTCCGAAAAGCATATATAAAGTGTCTTTTGTCACATATATCATCAACAAAAAGAAATTTAAACTCTTTATTTTTTAAAACAGCAATAATATGGATAGCAACATAAAAAGAACTACTAAAACCTTTATAAAAATTGCTTTAAAACTTTTCCCAATTCAAGAAATACAGAATTTTTATGCTCCAATTTGTTCAAATTTTGATATTTCTAATTATATGATCTGTCTTATAGATCAACATTAAAAATTTATTTTAAGCCCTTCTATTATTCCCAACTCTATTTTATTGAAGCGATATATATTTCTATAGCTTATAATAGATATGCATTAGAATCATAAAAATATTTTTATAATACACAGAAAAAAACGTAAACATAAATATTACAAAACTAAACATACATTTCTATCAGTCCGGGTTGATCGATTTCTTTCTCTTTTAGGGAATTCTCCACAGGAAATTTAGTTTTACACAGAAATGCACTTACATTAAATATAACATTTTACTTGCTAGGGATTGAATGCATGAAGGGATATGGGGACTCCCCTTCTTGAGTTATAATTAACTTTACTATAAAAATCACTTTGATTTGCGACAATACTTATAGGTAAAAACAAGCTTTTGAGAATCATAAAATGATATTGCAA
The DNA here is from genome assembly GCF_947563725.1 of Argiope bruennichi. Classification (NCBI taxonomy): domain Eukaryota; kingdom Metazoa; phylum Arthropoda; class Arachnida; order Araneae; family Araneidae; genus Argiope; species Argiope bruennichi. Next base: position 123,908,557 of record NC_079158.1, read on the forward strand.
TATTTTTATCAATATGAAAGTGACTTTCAGTAATTAATCCTTTTCGGGCACTTCGCAAAAGTCTGTAGAAAATTCAACTCCCTTTGTAATTACAATAAAAAATGTAAAAAAATATAAAAAATTATTCGCCATTTGTGAACTAATGGAAAATTATAAAACATTTATGTAGTCATAATGTAGTTATGTAATGTTTAATGATAAAGTTTCTATCTTTCAAATTTGATAGAATATATTGTTACTACATTGTAAGTCTTTAAGTTATTGAGTATTAATTAAGTATTAGTAAGTTATTAAGTGGTTGAACTATTTTTTTCACAACATAGACTATTCTTAAAAATTAGATCTCACTCCTCCAATACAAAAGATGTCATTTTACAAAAGTCGTGGACGATAGAAACAATTTCAATTTCAAGAATTTGAAATAACCGTAAAATATTACAATAGAAACATAACAAATCTTAATTAGCATAATCTAGTTGCATGAAGAATACATGAGTGAATGCATGCAAGAATGAGATCTTTTCCAGAAAATTCTTATAAAAGCCTTTTAAAAATTCAATAAGTGAAACTAACTTGTCTCTTTTACATTTAATTTAATATGAAAGATTAATTCTTGAACAAATTTTGCGTACCAATTGAAAAGTTTCGAAATCTTGTTGAAAAGAAATGTCATACCTTAAAGATGATTACTAGGATATTTTAGATAGATTAAAATATTTCATATAATCAAACAAAGAACAACATCTTCCAAAGAAAGATTTTGCTCAGAAAAAAGAATACTTGATACATTCTTGTTTATTATTGTGTCTATTATCTGACACAATAATACTTGGGGCAATACATGCTACACAATAACACTTCTTTATGATGCATTAATAATGTAAAGTTAAAGATCTCAGAACTTATATATTTTATACGATTAAAAGTTAAATGCAGTTTTCAGCACTCTTTGTAAGCATTGAAAATTTATTTGTTAATAATTTTTCAACTTTTATTATTATTTTTAATTACACAATTTCGAAATCACTTTAGAAGACAGTGAACAGTATTTTAAAAAAATTTCCATCTCATAAATTGAATTTCTTCTTGATTTAAAAATAGCGTAAATAAATTTAAAAATATTTAAATTTGCGATTTGCTATTCTGTGAGTCTTAATTTCTTCTATAGGACTCATTTATTTCTTCAAAAATGTGTTTTAAAAACTGATTTATTTTATTTTTTTCTATTATGCTACGTTTAAAATCGTTTGCCTCAAAAATAATGGAATTTAAAATCCAATGTTGCTTTCATAACAGAAGAGATTAAAATAATAATCATTTTACATTGATGCGTCTGGACGAAAAATTGATTTATTAGATTTCATGTTCTCTTAAATTTACGAAACAATGAATTTACTGCCAATGCAACGAAAAATTAATAATAAATATGATGATCATTTTGCATCATTACTAACTGAACAAAGTGGAAATATAAATTCAAAACGATTAATTTGTTATATCTAATAAAATTTATATTTAAGATTAATGGATTATAGTACGTATAGTAAATTTGAATATGTTTGATTGTTGAATATGTTTGATTGTTGAATATGTTTGATTGTTGAATATGTTTGTTTTTTAGTATAACTGTTGAATATGTTTGATTCTGCCAAAGTATCGAAACCACCAAATCGCATTCTGTTTGATGACGTATACGAACATTAGCGTTGTTGACTTTCCTCCTTATGGATTTAAGTAGTTTATTCGTCATTGTTTGATTAGTTCCAGAGTTAATAAAGGCATCGTTTTGTTGATGGAGCTGGACAAGACATTATAAATGTATTCGCATTAATAGAAGGTATGCGGTTGATTCTTAATACTTTGATAGAAGAAAGCATTAGCTGTCCAGATCTTCCTCATGTTCTTTGTTAAAAGCGTTTTTTAAGATATTTCCATGTTTATACCGCTTACTATTTGAAATTTTTTGATTTCGCTATTTAATGATTTTACATACCTATTATAATTTTATGTTTTGGACAGATTGCTTCTTATTTCCTAAACCGATAATTATACTATAAAACAATTTACGATGCCCTTCAATGGGTTCTGAATGAGGAGATACTTTTGTCAAAAATTACCCTTCAATGTATCCTCTTTTGAGGCTTTTATTACATTTACAAGGTTCTGTGCATTTTATTAGCAATATTTCTCTTAATTTACAAATAATAAACTATAAATTGATTTCTTTTTTTCATCTGCTAGTCTTAGACATATCATTTTTGAGTTGGTTGAATCGGTAATAGTTTTAAATAAATAAATAAATTTTTATACCAATTTTAAATAAAAAAAATTACTTGCTAGATATGCATAGTGTAAATGACCCTAAAAAACTTAAAATACGATCTATCATTTTGATGTAATTTATTTATCTTAAGGTTTCAAAAATTTGTTAAAAAAAGAGATATATATAATAAAGATATACTAAATTATTCTAAATACAACATATGTTACCATCAAGAACAGTGCTTCTTCTATGACAGTAAGGAATTGAATGAAAATAAAAAATTAAACTTGATATATTCTTATTTGAATAATAAAGAATAATTATTACATAAATAACCTGTCATAGCTGTAGATCAAAAGAAATAAATGTTTCTTCAAACTAAACTCCTGGCAAGATTGTTTTCAAAATTAATATTTAAAGAAAAATAGTTTGAGAGACCTGTTTTAAATATTTATAATTTTTTTAATAGTAAGTATCGAGACATAATTTTTTGTATTGTGGATAAATATTTTAAAATAAAATAGTTTGGCAAAATAAAAAAAAAATCGAATTTTCAAGATAATTTCATAAAAGCAGTTAATTTTATTTTTTCATTTGAATGGTAACAGACAGAATTTTTTTTTGTTTTAATTTTTTATAGTTATTAGTTTTTAAATTATTTATTATCATAAATATTATACATTCTTGAAATGAAATTTCTCGAAATAAGTAAAGGGTGCACTTTTCTTTGGAATCATAGATAAATTAACCACTGAGGCTTTATAAAAATACTGAAGTCATCTAAAAAATACAATTGTATAAAATTTCAAACTACACCATATCAGAAAAGGTATGAAAAACGAATACCAAATCCAAATTTACGAAGATTAAATAAATCAAACTAAATAAATGCTTGAATTTAGCAGGATTTCTTTAAGGATAAGCAATATATATTTCTTCAATGCTACAGTACCAAGCAAGCAAATGACGACGTATTGATCAGAATCATTTAATAATTAGATAGTAAGGATTTACATGGATAACGCGAATATTACAAGAAGAATTTTAGATTTTATCAATGCCGCATTGGGATATGCAATTGTAATGAGACAGCTTACAGGAAAATGCATTCGATGTAACATAAATCTCATTAGTAGCAACTAATCATACATATGCATTGCATACTGTCAAAATTCTTTGTAATGAATGTATCCATATGGCTTTAAAAAAACTGATCCTCTTTCAAAGCCTATCAAACAAAACACTTTCTTACATCGTAAGATGTTCTTCCTAGCTAAGCCATAACTCTGTTTCTCAAATGAAAGAAGAGCTTTAACCGACATTTCGTTCATTAGCATAACAAACCAATGCTGATGTTATCAAATCCTCGAAATCCCTTCTCTTCTAACCTCTTTACTAAACCTCGAAAAAGAAAGAAAACGACTCGCTTAAGATTGGATTCTATTCTCCGCCTAATTACAGCCGAATGGGACGGCTCTGTCTATCTGGAGCTTTTTTATTATTATTATTTTCTTTTTTTTTTCCCCTGAAATTCTGTTTTCAAGAAAATTCTTTAATAGGAAAAGATTTCGATAGTTTAGAGTCCTTCGTTTTAAAACGGTTTGCAGACGCTCATGTGGAAATAAGGGAATGAAATTTCTGTTTTGGAGCTCATGTAGAAAATAGCTAGATTAAAGCACTTAAATGAATTGCAGTTGATTCAAAACATGAATAAAATTGTAATTTTGAAATATAACTGGGATGCTAATATTTCGCTTTGAGTGCAATACAGCTTTAGTCACGACAATAAGACTCTTTATGTTTTGAAACATTGCTTGCAATAATGAAAAGAATATTAACAGAACAACACGAAAAGATTGCGTCAACTTGAGACATCAGAGTATCATAAATCACATAAGAAGATAATACATAAAACAAATTGGGAAAATAGTAATGTCTATTGGTGTATTAACTAGACGACTTATTTCATGGCATAATTTTTAAGCACGGTAATAAAACTGCTCCTGTTTAAAAAAAGTGCTTTCAATAATAAAAAGAATGTTAAAAGAAAAAGAAAATAAAGCATTTGCCAACTTAAAACATCAGAATATTAAAAATCACATTAGAAGATAATGTGTAAAACAACTTAGGAAAATATTATCTTCATAATATCTATTGGTATATTAACTAGAAGGCTTATTTTATGGCATAAAAATACTATAAAAAAGAATGTCAAAGATATAGATACAATGTGAAATGATTATCATTAAACATATACTCAATTTTTTTATTATCAATCGTGTTTTTATATTATCAATACGCAAAATATAAATTTTAATTTCACATAGACTGCAATTTTGGAAAATTTAAAATTTTTTTAAATATAAATAGAATTTAACCCTTAATACGAACTCAAGCATTTCAATTAATGACATTGTGAAAGATTGTTATGGTCGGGGATAGAACCTGGGACCTTGTGGTTCGCTGCCGAGTAACAAGACAAAATCAATTGCTCGTGCTTCGTAACTGTTAACTGGCTTATAAGCTCTTCACCACAGTACTCTCCCTCCAGTGAGTCGGAGGTGAGACAAATGATATGGCTGTTGAGTGGTGATGTGTTTAGCTGTTGAGTCTAATGCGCCCGTACCCATTTGAGCATTTGAGTAGCGCCAAGCGTTATGGCTACGAAACACGAGCAATTGCTTTTGTCTTGTTACTCGGCTGCGAACCACAAGGTCCCAGGTTCTATTCTAGGCTCATACCAATCCGCTACAACATCATTAAAATGATTTTCAGAGAGGGGATTAAAAATTAATTGGCATTAATGGAGAGTCAGTAAAATTAATTTTTGGCAATTCATTATTTTATTTATAAAATAGTGAACTAAATTTAAAAAAAAATATTTAGGAATATGTCTTAACAAATGAATTAAAGCGGTAACATTTTTACCAACAATTTCTCATTTTAGTCATTTTCTAATTTATCTTCTCAAAGTGATAAATTCAATGATTGGGACTGAAACATAACGCATAGATTAGAAACAAATATTTCCAATTTTAGATCGAAAAATATCTGCTTACATATCGCCAATTGTAATTCTTAATAAAAATAACTGATTTTATAAGATGGTTAATTTAATGCATTTTATAAATGTCTTGCCTCATTTATTGCATCAAACAAAATCCTTGACAGAAATATGTTTATTAATAAATTTTAATTTAAATCTAGAAGAGCACAGCCTGATTCATTTTTGAATTATATTGTTAACAACATGTGCTTCATAAAAAGGAAATAATGTTAATCAGTTAGTCGAATATATTTTTGTGGAAATTAATTTTAATAAACACTAGGAATATTATGAAATTAAAGTACTTGAATCTCTGATTAATTCTGATGACTCTTCAATTTTAATAAGATATTTATAAATGGGAGATTTATTTATTTGTAATCTATTTATTTATAAAGCTGAAGTTCCATTTTAAAAGTAAGAACTTCACTATATTTCCAAGATATATCCACCTTTGAAGACAGAACATCCCATTTTCTTAAGATACAAGCTCTACCATCAATATATGTACCGATGAAATATGCAAAAGGTTTGAAAGCATTATTTTTCGTTTATCATAATGCATATTACATGAAGCATTTTAAACTATCCAGGAGATCGTAACTCATGAAGATTGCCCTGTAGAATAGATACAGTTCTTTCGGATTGCTTAGTGCTGAGACGTTTGAAATGATTCGAAACTTTTCAAAATGAGCATGCTTTTATTCAGAATTGCCACTATCTAAAAGTAAAATAATTGTACAGAATATTGAAAATAGGCTTGAATAAAAGAAGGTTACATTTTAATTTACTGTTTAAAATTATAAATTTATAAATATTCACATTGCAACGAACTCTTATAGATTGGATTTTATTTTTGAATCTAAATCAAATTTGTGAAACTAGATTTGCACAGTACTTTGAATTATATCTTTAAATCCTGAAAAGATGATTAGGATCATCTAAGCTACATCGTGTTCTTTATGCCCTATTATCATTAATACATTTGATCAAAATTTTAAGATAAAAAAGCATGTGCAACTTTGAGCAAGATTTCGATGGAAATGGTTATCAAAATATACCAATTCTCAATCTCAAACTTAAGATTTACAAATAGACTGCTGCCTTTTTTACTACTTGAAAGTAATTGAAAAATGATAAAGCATCAAATCGTTCCTAATATAATATTTTTCCTTAAAAACTTTATAAATATATTTGAATGTATAATTTAATACAAACATTTTCATTTAGTAAATGAATTAAAAATCAACAAAAGTACTAATTTCCTACTTTGCAAGATATTATTTGTTATTTAAATAAAGAAATATTTGATGGCTAAAATAATCTTGTATTGGATAATTTTGTAACATATAATGTAAAACTAGGAAATTGACACAAATTTGATATTGATAAAAAAAATTAAAGAAGTGTTCATGGGGAAAACATGTTCTTTTCGTTTAACATGGGAGAAAGCCATAACAGATTTTTGCAAATATATTTCATTTGCCATTCCATATAAAATGTTATATTATTTTTAAGAAATTAAATCAGAAGCTTTAGAATATTTTTACAATGAGTAGAAAAGTAAGAGCAGTGAAATATATATATATATATATATATATATATATATATATATATATATATATATATATATATATATATATATATATATATATATATATATATATATATATATATATATATATATATATATATATATATAAAACACAAAGAAACAATAAGCTTTTTTGGGAAGGGGAGTGCTAATGTGGTCGAATAAATATATTTGCTTTAAAAAAGTGTTTCATATTAATTAAAATTTTAGGTAATTTTTATTCCTTATAGAGATAAAACGGTTATAGATATAAAATTATTTTATATATAGAAATTTATAAATATAAAATAAATAGATATAAATTTCTAATAAATATAAAAACTTAAAAATGTAAAATAAATAGAAACAGACTTCTTAGAAACAATAAATAGAAAACTTATAGATATAACATCATTAGATATAACAATTTATAGGTATAAAATTCTTTTAGTTATAAAAACTTATAAAGTAAATATATATAAAATTCCTATAGATATAAAAAATTATAATTATAAAAATAAAATACCAATACATAAAAATAAACAAAATTATCAAATATTGAACCTTTAAAAATCAATATATATTCATCTAACGGAATGCAAAGTTTAAAGTGTAGTTTTAAATATGTGCATAGCAGATATAAAAGAACTTGAATGCAATTCAGAAATTGTACTGAAAATTTCCAAACTCGTTTGAAACTTAAATAAAACCATCAACTTCCAAAAACTGTAAATTATTCAATCGAAATGTGATGTTAACTTTTATCACTAAACTAATGTATTCGTTAGATAAAAAGAAAAGCAAACATTCTATACCTTTGAAAATACCACATATTTGCAACCATAACTATAAAAATAATCAATTCATATATATATATATATATATATATATATATATATATCAAATCTCTCCTTTTGATAAAAAATTTTCCTTTACGATAAAAGAAAAAGTCAACTAAAACAATACCATCAAGATATATATATATATATATAATAAAATCCAAAAAAAAAAAAAAAATCAACAGAACACCCCCATCAGAAAGAGTCCAACTGAAAGAAAAATCTTTAATCTTCACTTTTTGAAACTTTATACATTTATTTTCGAGGGAGAGGAAAGAAAAATTCCTCGGGATCATCTCTGAGTCAACCGGTTTTGATTGAAAGTCATCAGGCGAGCATTAACCAAGAAAATGCTTAGATTTTTCATCCTTTTTATAGTAACCAGGCATAATTTTTTCCGTCCTTTCGTCGCTTAATATGCAACCCCAATCTCTTCGTCCCAGAAAGAAATTGCATAGATTTGAGCTCCATTGGTTCGAGTTATTTGCATACTGTTTAAGAATTCCCAGTTATGCATTCATACTACAAAATAGATGCAATCGCAAGCTTAAAATAACGGTCGATGGTGGGTGGAAGGAAATATTAGTCCCCCCCCCCTTCTTGTGGCGTAGTGGATTATGGGTACTTCAGTTCTTGGAGAGTCAGAATACGAGAATGGATAGAGAGACGTTCATTGTGGAAAACTTTATGAAAGTCGAATTTATAAATTCTGATATTTTGTTTGTGTTGAATGTTTGTGATGAAACTGAAATTGAAATAGAATGGATTGAATTTCGTTGAGAAAAAAAAAGATTCCAGAAATTCACAGTCGGTATAAAGCGTTTTTTTGTCTGTATGCCCGGATTCAAATTTGTGAAAATAGAAATCTGCGTATGAAAGGAAATAAATCATATCCAATAACAAACATCTCCATAATATCTGGATAGTACGGCTTGCAGCATTTTGATAAAGGTCATTTTTTTCAACTGATATTAATGTATTATTGGATATTTAAAATATGATCAAATAATGGAGACATAAAAATTAGCCATCATACACTGTAACCGTGCTTCTTAAATAACGCTATTAATGTATTTATATTAAGATAACAATTATGAAGGAATTAATTCAAATTAATTAATAATAAGATATCAATCATGAAGTAATTAATTCAAATTAATTAATAATAAAATATCATTCGTGAAATAATTAATTCAATTTAATAAATGTTAAGATATCAATCATGAAGTAACTAATTCAACTTAACTAATATTAAGATATCAATCACGAAGTAATTAATTAATATGAAGATATTAATAGTGAAGTAGTTAACTCAAATTAATTCATTTCTATTGGATGAATTCATCTTTCAGAGTAATCATACATTTTAATTTTAATAAATAAATGAATATGTATAAAGAGCATACAATTTGTTCATTCTGTATAAATTTTTCTGTTGCATTAAAATAAATAATAAAACAGTATTTTATTTTTTAACAAAAAATGACATCTCTAAGTTATATAAAATATTTACTTCAAAACCAGATAGGAAAAAAAAAATGTGATAATAAAATATTGAACAAAATAGGTATGCATAAATAATTATAAATTTTACTTGGTAAATATTTTTGAGAAATTTTTAACCATTTGCACTACACACTCTAGAAAAGAACTTTAAGCACATATAAAGTTATAAAAGCAAACATGTATGAGACAAAAAAAAAACAAAAAAACATAGGAGGAAAGAAAAGAAGGACTAGGATAGAAAGTAACCAGTGGGAATGATCTAACAGAATTTTTTCACATATTTTCTAATAAATATACATATCTATTATTAATCGCATGCCATTGGAGAAGCAATAGTTATGAGAGTCAAGCAATGGCATGTGGTTAATACGCAAATACCGGAAAATCAAATGAATATTTTGCGCACCATTTTCTTGAAGATTGAAATCAAAATTTGCCACAAAACTATAATGATAGTCCCAAAATCGCATACCAAATTTCATATATTTAAATCATTGGATTTTAAAGTTTTCACTTTTAGAGACGACGAAATCTTGGACGAATTTGGTTAAAATTTTGATAGGAATCTACACTTTTAGATGCCAAATCTGTGTTCCAAATTTTATCTATCTAGTTTATTTTGTAGTTATTATGTTAAATTATATTCGGATAGGTAAACAGACAGACTTCTTCTAAATTAATTTCATTCCCAATTTGATAAAAACCCACACATTTCGAATTAGCACAAATAACAAATTTCATCAATCTAGCGTTAAGCTATTTTAAGTTCTCGTATTCAGAAACAGGCATTTATAATTCAAATAATACGTTATTCAGGCCCATTGAAGTGAAGAGTCCTCAAACTCTTGAATTTGAATCTTTTTGATTATCACAATAATTCCTCTTTGCGTACTTCGGATCAAACGAGAGAAAAAAAAGGCAATTTCAAAAGAATTAAACAGAATTTATTGAGGTGAATTAAAGGAAAATTATTAAGTTACAACAAATGAATTATTAATTAATGAAAGAGAAGACTTCACAAAATGAAAATCTATGAGTGCATTGTACACTTATATATTCTTACAAAATTTGGAAAATGATCCTCTGATAAAATTTTTGGAAACTCAAAGGTTTTATCATTTAAGATTATAAAGATTTCCTCTTAGTGGAAAATACTAAAAATACATATATGTCTGTTCTTGGAATCAATGCAATAACGATTTCCACTTGTCTAACAAAACATTTATTGTATCTGACAATAAATCTTTCATATCATGATTGCTTACATAACAATAGCAAAAAATAAAGGGAGATTATTTTTCTCAGACAGAAAAATAGTTTCAAATAATATTGAAAACAATAATATGGATTATTGTTTCAAGATAGAAATAATAATTTAAAAAAATTGAGAAAAGTAATTAATGCCATAATTGTTGCATTAATATTTTTATTATAGAAGTAAATTTATGTTTTATGAGTTTGATTTGTAATTCGCCATATTAAAAATCAGGCTCCCAAATAAGAATACATAACTTTTTGGCAAAAGAATTAAAGTTGACAGAACAAGAACAATTTTTAATAATAGTAAAACAGAATAATTAGAATTTTTATTAATAATATAAAATGTTAATTCAATTATTTTGTATTAATAATTGAATTGACAGAACAATTTGTATTAATAATATAAATTTTTAGTTCAATTATTTTGTATTTATAATTGAACTAACAAAACAGTTTGTATTAATAATATAAATTGTTAGCTCAATTCTTTCGTATTAATAATTAAACTAACAGAACAATTTGTATTAATAATATATGAGCTTTAGTAGTTTTTTCTTCTTCATATTTTAGTCTCAAAGGCTTTCACTAAAAGTGTAATAAAACCCTTCCAATCAAATATCAATACGTTTGTTGTAATATTCAGAATGATTTTCAATATTATTAAAAAAAACTCACTTTCTTTATGCCAAAAACTTTTTGGTTTGGTCTTATATCTGGTTTGCGACATAAGCTTAGCAATTCATAAATGGAAAATAGTAACATTTTATAACACCATCGCTTTTTATCCCCAAAACAATTCTTCTTGAGTGTAAAAGACATTTGGAATTTCATTTCAGAGACATCTTTTTTTACTTAAAGCGTTCCTTTCCTTCTGAAATTCTTGTGTCGTCGGGGCGTAAAATTGCTCATAAAACCTGCCATTTTTGATAATCCTGTCCCTGACAGAAACGGATTGTCTTCTGACGAGCTAAAAAAAATAATCCAGCTCTTGCCTTTCACCTATAATAAACCCTGCTTTGAAGCATTAAACCCGAATTTATTTCAGCTCCGAGCCCTGCAGTAACACTATTACCACTTTTTTACAGTATAAAACCTCACTTATGCTTATGCTTCAACACTATGAAAGCAGGACACATTTATTTATACACCACGTCTCGCTGGTCTTTTAGATCTCCTAAACGAAATGGTGCTTGTAGTTGCTTCACATACCGTAGCTTAAAACTGGGCATTTTTTATATATACATATATATATACACTCAGTTCTTTCTTCTCACTTGAAAATAAAAGAGGGAAGAAAAATTGTGTGATATTTCCCTTTCTTTGTGCAATACCTTCGCTCACTCCCTCTCAAATTCAGCTTGGGAGATGCCGGGGCTTTATCTCTGTTTTGCACCCAAGTTTCGCGCCCCAGCAAACGTTTTTCCCTAAATCACCCCAAAACTGTCAACAGTCCAGTATTTCACAAGCCTGCTTTGCGGAGGATTTTATTTATGGGGGCTGTCGGGACTTCTTTCCTGCTTTTTACATTATGCGACAATTTATCCCTCACCCTTTTTCACTCGTTTGGAAGATGATGTAAGACTGGAGACAAGACGCCAGAGATGCTGCTGCTGGAAGGACACTATCTTAACTTTTCGGCGTGCTTGAGATGTAATTTAGAAATGTATAGTTTCGGAAAATTTTCTTTATTGGAAAGATTGTTCAGCTTATAAAAACAATGTAATTTTGTATATTACGAGCTTTATTTCGAGTCAGTAAATTTTAAGGACTCAGAAGAAACATGGTTTGGAATTTTTTAAGGAACAAGTTTACTTTAAAGGATTCCAAGATGTAATTTAAAATGAAAGTGTCTTTCTCAGTGGTTCGTTAAAAATAGTCTCCAAATCTTCGTATTCATTTAATGATATTTATTTTCTAACTCTATATAGTAAATTTTGCACATTATGAATCCCATGTTTAAGGTGTTGCAATAAGAACTGCAACTAAACTCTAGTTCTTTTAATATGTTTTTATATAATTTACTAATACATTTCGTTTATATGTTTTTGTGCATTTTGCGTTTCATTTATATGTTTTTATAAATTTTGCAAGTATGTTTCATTTTTATGTTTTTTTATATTTTGCAAATATGTTTTATTTATATGCTTTCGCCTGTTTTGCAAATTAATTTAATATGTTTTGTATATATTTTATTATTGAAAGTAATTCATATTCTAACTAAAATAAAAATGAATAATTTTTAAAAGCTAATACGAAATGTTATTCTGTTAATCACTTTATATTTTTGAGCATTTTGTTTTGTGTAAAGAATTATGGAATCTTCGGAAATATCTCTTTATGGAAAATTTGGTATTTATTTCTTAAATATTCTAAAAGTAACTATGCGATTTGAATTCATCTCGCGGATTCCATTCCCATTATTCTATTCATTACTGCTATGGATAAATCATATTGGAATTTTCAATGGAAAATAGTTGTCTACTTTTAGTCAAACTGCATAACAGTTCCGTTTAAGTATTTAAAATCATATCATATTCAAATTATTATGCTTTGAATATGAAATCATTGATATTTTGAATTTTTGATGTTTTGAATAAGAAAACCCTTCCTTTAGAATTAATTTGCTAAATATTTTGCTCGATTTGTAAAATTAGTTTGATTGAAATGAAATATGTATCTTTATATATTTTAATTTGGGAGAATTTACAAATAGAATATTGAAACAGAACATGGAATAGCCTTCGTGTCTATAGGAACTAACATCTTTAACAAATATAGATTAAGACAAAACTTTTTCTTTAGAGAACGAACTTGAGTTTCGTATTAAGAACTAATTTCCCTTAAACAATAACCAGCGAAACATTCGTATTATGTATAGGATAAAATGTAATAAACTAAAGTACGAGACAGATTTTGGAAAGAATAAAATGTTATAAAATAAAATATGAGTAGATTTCTAAAAAGGATATTAAGAATCCTGGCTATCCAAATTTAAACAGTTATTGAGGTGATTCGGATGTATTGATAATCGGATGATTGATACGTCTCCATAATCAAGAAAAAGATAATAAAGCTCGGAAAATTAGCAGGGCTTTTGCAAACATAAGCCTTAGGAAGGGGTAAATACTGTAATATTTATATAAATGAGAAACTATAAATTAAATTTTTTATGAAAGTCCCTTACCTATGTGCGCGTGTCTGTTGAAATTACTTATGGAAGTATAAATATGTATATATTAAATTTTGAAGGTTAAAAATAATTTCTTTCGATTAAAAAAGGAGTATGTAGGCCACTGACAGCACTCTCCAGTTCAGCATTTTTTTTCCAAAATTGATCCCTTCAATTAGAGATCTTTAATTGGGCGTCGAAAAATTGATAATATTTTGTGAAAAGATTGCAATTATGTTTCAGGAAACAGTAATAAATTATTTAAAAATGGAATGCAACATAATAAAACTGTCCCTAATCCTCTTAGATCAGTCGTCTTTCAATATATAAACTCTATAAAGTATTGATTTATTTTTAACAATTGCAAAATAAATAGCTGTTTCTGTAATGCGTTATTATAGTGACGTCGATAGTATACCGATGAAGTATAGTACCGATAGTTAGTGTAGTACCGATTCAGAAAAGGTAAACAATAATAACTAAGTAATACTTAACACTTAACACCACACCTCCGTTTCTAGAGTTCATGTGGCCCCTTTCCGGTTTGGTATAAATGTAGGTGGACTTTATTAAAAAGAAAAAAACACACAGCAATGAATTTGAGAGAAACAAACAAATGGCGAATACGAATGCATATAATATTACAAGAATGCATATAATATTACTAGAACGAAAAATATCTGGAATATATTAAAGCTGGATGAATGAACAGTATGATGTGATGATGTAATGATAATGTACAGTATGAGGGAAAATATAAGGGAATTATAAAAATTAGTTACTTAGGGGGGGGAGGGGAGCTGGAGGATATATTATGAATAAAATGCGAGGGGTTTTAAATTATTATATAGAAAACTGAGCTTAATTTCTTATACAATAGATATTTCCCAACTTTATTTATCAACTTTATACAATAAATTGCCATGACAGTTTTATACAGCAATTTGTTATGCCAACCTTATACATCCGCTTGCTATACTCATTTTATGCAGCACCATATTTCAAAAGTCATTTTATTTTGCTGGTTTATATATTTCAACAACCCCACATCAGAATAAATAACAGAGCTTCCAAAAATGCACAGAGAAGATAATAATGGATATTTTTCTTATTCAGCCACGAAAATATATCATGGACTCGCTTTAATTAAAGATTCAGAGACAAGCGTTTCGCGCGATGTCAGCTCTGTAACGAGGAAGGAAAAATTATCTGCTTTCCCATTAGATCCTTCCCTCTGCATGCCAATATTTAACCTCGCCCCCTTTCGACTAGAACGAAACCGATTCGAAAGATTTTTCTCTTTCCGCTATTCGTGTATCTCATTTGGAAACGTGGAACGAGAAGGTCGATTTGAGATTGAAATGCAGCTATCTTCAGGGAAAGGTTGAATTCTTGCGATGATTCCAGAGATAGCGATAGATTGTAAAGAAGGTTTTGAGATGATCATTGGGAGATAAAAATTTGTATTAGGAAAACAGGAACGTTTTGAAGATTGTGAAGCACTTTTGATTCAGAAGAGAAGTGCTTGTTTTTCGCTTCTGTGTTTTGTGATTCTATTTCTTGAAATTTTACAACAGTCAAATAAATAATATGAGTCATTGAAACATTATTCGCTATTATATTCATTATATTTTAAAACACTGTACAACACTGTGAAAGATTGTACAACACTGAATGGCATCTTGATTATTATTGATCTTAAGATTGATAATTCTCGATCACTGCACGCCATTCCCTTTCTCAAATCCACGCATTTAAGAAGGATCCTAGAAGTCATATCATACTCATTTTACCTGTCTACGAGCGCTGTCTACAGTACACTGAAGCCTTTTTCTATGAACGGAACAGATCAAAGCTTATTTTTACATCTATTATTATTCAATATATGATTTACTGTTTTATAGATGAATTCACTAATAAATAAAAGCATTTTAACTGCTTATATATTATATCTGCAGAAATTTCACAATTCATGTATATTCTTAACTATTATTCTTTCAGCTTTCATCTTTAAAATATTTCTAAATTAACGCTTATATATATATATATATATATATATATATATATATATATATATATATATATATATATATATATATATATATATATATATATATATATATATATATATATATATATATATATATAAATTGCCTTCATTAATAGAAAATATCAATAAAAAATACAGAGACTAATAGTATTTAATATATAACGTGATTGAAAAATTAGTACAGCCTTCTTTTAATTTAATGTGAAAATGCCAACTGAGGCAGTCAGAGCATTCGTATAGCTATTTAATAAAGAACATTTTAGGTAAGCGTTGCTGATCGTTTTATGCTCATATAATAATGAATACAGAATGAAAGTGCATTTTTTCTCTTAATAGCAGAGTCAGATGAAAATCTATTCTAAATATCATTCTTATAAATTTGATATGTTCACGCATCTTATATTCTTCTAAAACTGATAAAGTATCTGTACTTTCGCATTTTCTCAAGTTAAAATTCATCTTAACGGTTTTACATCTTTAAAAATAAAGAAATTGGATCATTTAAAACCAAAACAGAAAAGAATGCTTAAAATGCATTTAATTCTGAAATGTGTATAATTATTCTGTCAACATAAATTTTTTAACCCTTCAGTGCATCGTGTAGCGATTTAGCTAAATGCTTTTATTTCCATTTATAAACTTCACATGATTATCCAAGTGAGTGTCTGGAAATCCATTTTTAAATACATTTGAAAAAAATTCGTTGAAAAGACCGATAGATTATAATAGCGGTACTAGAATTAGATTTAAACTAGAAACTGAAATTAGATTTAAACTAGAATTTTTTAAAAATAATTTTCTTTAATTATATGCAGCTATTCAAAGTACATTCATATTTTTTTGTAAAAAAATAAAAGTTCTTGCATTGTAGGGTTAAGCATACAAATAAAATTATTGATACTAATATTCTTAATTCTGGTACACGACTTGTTCTTGAAAGAAATTCAATAAATTTAATGCATGTCTTATCCGTACAAAGATTCTTGCCATAACACTTCGGGTAATTAAAATTAACGTCATTTTCTGCAAGCAACAACGTGTGGTGAGCCAAGCTTATCTGAACTTTTAATTGAAGATTCTGTAAAATTATCTTCAGAAACGCTCATCACCGATCAGATTAGGCCAGCGTTCTCTCCACACTTTCCGACGTGAAATGTCTCTTAATTGTTCTATAAAGGCCAAAGGATTCAAAATTCTTGCGCTTAAGCCACTGTAAAAGGAGGATTATAGTGAAAACTTTTCAGCTTGTTAAGCCGACGTATAACGAGCAATTAGTGGAAAATTCCATCCGTTACCTAAATTTCCAATGTTGCGTTGAGTGATTTTTTGCGCAAGTTTTCTTAATTGGCTTCATTCGTTGCCTTGCCATTTGCGTGACTAATTGCGACGCGCGTTAATACCCAACAAAATGTACTAAGGAGATTTAAAAACAGTGTGCTGTTTATAAGCTGAGTTGCTCAGATTACTGCTTTGCAAATTGTTGTGTGTTTCCACTCAATTGAATGTTAAAAAAGGAGAAAGTGATCATTTTTCTAGAAAATATTTTCTGTGGTGAAATGTTTACTATTTTCAGCATAAGCAATATCATTTGTCTTTGTTAACATAGTTTTATGTAAAACTATTTTTATATCTGCCTACAATCTTTCATAATATATCTAAAATGATTCACTTAAAGCAAATTCGAATACGTGAAGTGTTAATAGATACATTAAAACTCTTATTAAACATTTCGAAACCCCTGAACAATGCGGAAAATATGTGAAACAAAAAACTTTATTTTTGGTCATCTCAGGTATAATTTAAAAGCAGAATAACAGTCAAATATTATGCTAGATTTCAAACATTAGAAAAAAAATCCAAAAAGCTTCCTCCTTTTCTTAATGTTCGAATATTTTTAGAGTCAGTATTCTAAACGTTTTGATGATTATATATGCGTTCATGTTAAACTGATATCTTACTTAAGCAAAAATTAAATGGGAAATCCCCTACGAGAAAAAGTACTTGGCCTTAAGAATTTATGCTTTAGAACATTCTGTATAAGTTATTTTAAAATTATTAATTTAACAATCAAGGTCAAAAGTTGCTGGTTCCAACATTCAACCTTATTGTTGAAGTTGCCATATTGACAACACATTCTAATGCTTCAGAAATACTCTACTTCAAGTCACACTTAATCGCATAGTATACTTCAATCATTCATGAACATAAAAATAGAAGTAACTAACAATAAAGTATATATAAACTTTTGTACTGTGCAAATTTTGGAGTTGGGGTTTGTTTTCCTAAGGCGGTTAGATTCAAATCCGATTTAAATTATCTATATAGTCTGTTAAATAAAGAAAACTTTGCAAAGCTTACATTTTATCATATGGCGAATTACAGTTTGGAAGATTTATTGAAACATAGAAAAATTTTAATTCATAAGATCTGAAGAGGGCAGACGAATGAAAATTTTCTTACACATTCATCTATACAATATTACAACGGCTTTTCTTTTACCTTCAATGGCGTTTTTAGATTTGAATAGGAAATACTTTCTAATACACCATATGACCAAGGCGAAATTGACATGCTCAAAAAATAGCAAATTATCTCAGAAACTGAGAAAATAGCTAGAATCTAATTTCTTTCAAAGTGTAGTACTTGCTTGATTAGATACATTAATATGATTCAGGTGTGAGATATGGACCTGTAGAATGATAATTGATGATTATGTTTCCGTCTATAATGACGCATAGGCAGCTTTACTTCTTCTCCCACTCCGACTGCCGCTGTTGGTCAACTTATGGCAATAGAGTATCAACTGCCGTTTCAAAATCAATTCTCTTTTATACTAAACTTTGAAGGTCAGGGCTTGCTATGCATGAACCATACTAATGTGTGTGGGCAGGAATTGGAGGGGTAGATTGTTGTAGGAGAATTGTGGGATTGTTCCTACATTTTACTATGCACATTTTGATTTTTAACCCTTCTTTGTGTTAAAAATGGAAATTTCCATCATAACATTTAGTGAACAAAAAATTGTACTTCAAACAAATGTACTGTAAATTGGTTGTTGTTGGCAACTTTTTTTACGACTATTGTATAGTAAGAAACTTAGCTGTCAAAAAATATCAAATGTCAATCATTAAAGAGGGTGGAACTTGGAACTTGTCATTCCGCTGTTTGTTGTAGTTGGATGAAACATGCGGTTTCTTAAATATTTTCTATAACTAATCTGAGATTATTTTATTTTATTTTATTTATTTTTTTTCTAATAAAAGCAATAATGAGTGGGGAAATTTTCAAGTGAGGGACATTGAAGATTTTGCACTCAGCTTAACATGTAAATTTGCATGATGATGGATATTTCTATCATACTATTTTTTAATTATTTTATATTATATATTAATACCAGGATTTTTCTAAAAACATTTTTCCTTTAATCTAGAGCATGAATTATATCATGCTCTAGATTAAAGGAAATATATTTTTCCTTTAATCTAGAGCATGAATTATATCACCCTAATTTATTTAACAAAAAAAGAAAAGAAAAAATATGCAAAGAAGGGTTAAGCAAGACTAGTGTAGAAACTGAAGTTTCAAAAGATGTAAGTAGAAAAACTGCTAAGAAAAGAACTCGCATCTGGTATCTACAAATACTACCTTTTGCATATATTGCAATGAAAGATTTAATTTAGAATTTAGCATAGCGTGTTTATGACAACAATTTTACATGAATCTAAAATACCTTGAAACTGCTATTAGTCCCGAATTGTCTTCGAGCAATATTGCTCCAGGACTTCATTATTCAGCAACTTATTTATTATATATATATATATATGTTGAACATTAGAAATAAGCATTGCTTTAATGTTTGCAAATTGTTTATAATCAGAAAAATTGAATAAATTTATTTTATTTTCGAATCTGAATAACATATCTACAGTATCAATGCGATTTTTAATTGAATTAACTTTTTAGTAAGATAAAATGAAAATTTATTTTGTTATTTCACTATATAAGCTGTCATTTCACATTTCTTTCAGCAATCTTTTCTAAGATTCTAATTTATATGAAATAAATTATTCATCTGAATTCCTATTTCTTATCATTAATTTATGTAATGGATTTTGTTTCAAGACTTTTAAGTTGTAAACAAATTCTTTCTAAAAAAATTAAGTAACTCTCTTATTAAAAATAAACAGAATTTTCAAACGGTGATAATTTTAATGAGTAATCCAAGCAATATTCTATTTAGAATAACGAAAGTGAGACGCAAATAATTTTGATTTCAGATTATTGTGAAATATTCAAGACTTTTGAAATTTTTCACGTTTCCTTCATCTTAATAATGTCAGTTAATGTTTCCTTTTTATTACATATGAAATATTATTTTACATTTTAAAAAGACTTTATATATTCTTGTTGAAAACAGATAAATATGAATATGCAGAAAATATGTTTCAAATCTGCAAAATAGGAAATTAATGTTAGTATATTTTACAATATAAATTATTCAAAACAGTTGAAAAATCTATTTCTGTAGATGAAAATCTAAATTCATCTACAGAAATAGAAATAGAAGTATATTTAAAATTTGAAGGTGTTTCTTCTACTAAATCTTTTAATTTTATTGGGAAAGGTATTAGACTAGGAACTATATTTGTTGTACGATTCCCCTAATTTAATTTAAAGCATTCAGTTTAGATTAGAATTCAACCTAAAGATAAAGAAAATATACTTAAATTATTCTGATTATATTCCTGAGGTAAATAGCTTTTAGTGACTTAAAAATGAAAAAAGTTTATCTTCTATTTTATAAAAAACTAAATTACTTCCATGCCCATTTTTTCGTAACTCCTTTGCATTACTCCAGAAAAAAAATTTTTAAAAAAAGATGGCACTAAGTAATAATGTAATAGGTAACTATTTAAATAAGAAACTTAAAATTTCCTTAAAATAAATTGAAGTATTAATCTTCTACTATTATATACATGTGTTACATCTATTTCTATTCACTGTTAATTTCATATAATTTGTAAAAAAAAGTTGTACCATTTCAAATACTACTTTTTAACAATTTTGAAGCCTGCTATATTTTAGTAATATATGAATGCAATTCTTCTTCTAATTTTTTTATGCGGTTTCAAAAACTATAATAATAATAATATGTTTTATTTACTATTTAGTTTTGAAAAAAGTAAATCTTTCATTATAATTACTATGCATTGATAACAGAATTTGATCATACATAAATATTCTTATTGATGTAGGTACTGGAATTAAAAATATATGCTTTATTATCCTTATACCATAACCTGACTGGAAATTAATAGGGAACACGACAGATATAAATAATGTATTGTAATTTTTATTGTATATAAATAATGTATTATATGTATATGTATAATGTATTGTTATTTTATATATATTTATTTTAAGTTCATTTAAATTATGAATTGTATTAAAGAATCTGCTTTGAGGGCATCTGATCTGCCCATCATAAAAGTAAGTAATCAAATAAATAAATAAAATATTCGATCAAGTTGATATATAAATATTTATTTAATTGAGATGAGTAAATTCGAATCAATGAAATGAATTATTTCCTGTTTTGAAAAATAAAAATAAACCATTCAAAAGGTGGCAACTTCAAAGGGAAGAAAAATTTTCATATTCTAATAAATCAGTTTGAATGAATTTTAATGATTGTATATTATGAAGTTGAAGTTTTTTATAGAAATGCTAATGAATGTAGATATTTGTTGCGATTCTTGAATTACTTCATTGAAAATGTATTGAAAAATTTCAAAATGTTCTTAAAAGAACATATTTTGAATTAAACTGGCATAAGAAAAAAGCATAGTACGGCTTAAAATAAGTAATTAAATAAAAAGAAGCAAGTGAGATAATCTAAATCATTTCATTCAAACCTAAAGAAAAGATAAAAATTGGAACTACCTTGAGTAACCTGGTTTGATTTTGTTTTGTTTTTTTGTTTTCTCCCTACCTAAATTTTAGCAAACAATAGAAAAAAGCTTAAGTGCAAATAATTTTTATGAAATAAATTATTTTACCACAGTTTGATGAGAAAAATAAAAGATTGCTCTAAAATGTTTCTAAAATACTCCCTACTCCCCCATCCGCCAGTTGGATTAATTTTTCCAATCATGGAAACCTATTGTTGTCACCTTGAATAAATTAGAAATGTCAAAAAATATAGTGAAAATTTAAAAATAACCTTATTCGATGTTTCAATATCATTGAAAATATAACTTATTTGCTATTTAAAATAGTGCGTCCAACATTTTTATGTTTTTAGAAAAACTTCGCAATAATAAGGGAAAAAATTAACTTTTTAAAAATTACAAAATGTTAAGATATGGTTTAAAAATTTGAAAATAAAATGCATAAAAATTATGTTTAATATTCAGGTGAAATTTAGCAGTGTTTCCATCGATATATTTTCATGTTACAGGGCAGATAAAGCACTCTTTCCAACTTGCCACATGTTAAAACGCTGTCTTTCCGCAATTGCTTAAGACTTTCGAGCCGAGTTAAGAGCTAACGAGTTCACTGTGATTGATTCTTTTAACCCATACTATAATCGCTTATTTGTTTCTCATTAAGCCTCATATCGATAATTGACCTCGCTCTTATGCATCGATGGAAATGCATCGATTTTCTTCCAATCGATGCTCTTGTTAGTTCATTCCCTGAAGAGACAGCTTTTCGAAGGACGTTTTATTTCCGCTCATGAAGCTAATATTTATCCGGCCTCTTATTGAGTGTTATTATACCTGTCTGTTAAAGTTAAAATCAATAAATGATAGCTTCCAAGATCCTTTCTGCCACTGAGCTTGAAGAATATGGATTTAAGAATGAGATTCATGGAGAAGTTGGAAACCCAGCCAAGAATTACTTACCAAACATTGAACTCTGTTTGCAATCATTCTTCAAATTAGAAAAATGTGTTTGCTATTAATTGTGGTATCTGACGATATTTGTTTAAAAGATGTGATATGATTAATTAATGGATAGAAACAGGATTAATAGCATCTCTGCCTACACAAGTTTTCTGACAAATTTATAACGTGAAAGACTAAATTGTTCAAGAAATTTAAGGGATTATTAATTTGGCTCATTCGTCAATTGAAAAGAATACAATCAGACAGATATTTGTACCTCAGTTTTTATTTGATTTAAAACCTCATTGATATTGTACACTTATATCACACATAAAATATTTTTAAGTATTAATGAGTTGAAAATACTGAGAATACTGTAAAATTACAAAAACCAAAGTGAATGAATTGATTAAATAATAATAGAAAATATATAACTGGTATTACAGTTGATGTATTTGCGATTCTAATGCGACACGTTGAAATTAATAACCTCAGTTCCTAATTTTAAAATAATCATAAAATATTAGAAATCGATTATCAAATCCTCATTGAACTATGGCAACTATGTAGTGATTCGTATAACAAATACATATTTATGCACATTCTTTATGGAAAAATTTCATAAGATTGCTAAAAAATAAAAGAAATTTTGTATCCAATCTCTACATAAAGACATCAATTGTTTATACAATTCAAATCCCTCATTCTAAAATAAGATGAAGTTTCATTCTTTTGAAATTGCACATATCCTCGATGACTCAGGACGCATCTTGATCCAGTTCAGAACACGACTATGAACTATGTAGCTATGTTCGCATAACAAATCCATATTTGCTCATATTTGAAATGAAAAAAAAATTCATAATATTGCTGATGAATAAAAAAACTCATCAGCTGTTAATGAATAAAAATAGTTTTGTATCTAATCTCCACATGAAAACCCAATTGTTTATACAGTTCCAGTCTCTTTTTTTAAAATACGATAAAGCTCTACTCTATTGAAATCACGCGTATCCTCGATGGCTCGGGAAACATCTTACACCAATTCAGATAAAATTCTATATTTACTTATGAATGTAAGTAAATATAGAATTCATAAAACTGTTAATGAATAAAAATAGTTTTATATCTAATCTCCACATGAAAACACTAATAGTTTATACGTTTCCAGTCTCTTTTTCTAATATGAGATAAAGCTCTACTCTATTGATAATCCTGAACCACTATCCTCGTTGGTTCAGGAAACATCTTACACCAATTCAGATAAAATTCTATATTTACTCACATTCATAATGGAAACAAATTCATAAAACTGTTAATGAATAAAAATAGCTTTACATCAAATCTCCACAGGAAGATTCCAATTACTTATACAGTTCCCATCTCATTTACTAAAATGAGATAAAGCTCTATTATTTTGAAATTATGCATATCCTCGATGGATCGGGAAAAATCTTGCACCAATTCAGACAAAAATTCTTGGGAAAAAAATAATCTAAAGATAAATAATTCCAAGTGGCAAACAATATCTGACTTTTGTGACTCGAATATTATTCTTCCTCAGTAAACGGAAAATGGCTTTTTGAATTATATTCGCTTATATTAGCCCGTACATGCCGAGATAAGCACTTACGAAAAAAGCGGTATATTTCATTATATCAATGTATGTTTTCTTTTCGATATCCGTGAATACTGCAGCAATAGTAATATTGTTTCTGCATGTAGTCTGATACATTAGCTGATCTAGTGATTAGGATTCAATCCCTCTCTCTTTCAAATAATATATCTGTATTTAAAATCACTTTACAGAATGCTTTACATTCCTTGTTCTATTTAACCACTCTTTGTTTAATGATTAATCTGATTGTTGCTATGCGAAAATAAGAATTGTAACTTCACGGGTGGTCGTTGAAAGCAGCAGAATTCATATGTTAATCATTCGAAGAACGGTTCTAATTTAGTCATCAAAATTCCCGTTATTAAAGGTTTTGAATCTTCCCCTAACTTGTAAGCTAAAGGCTAGTTTCACATACTTTTATATCTTTCATCTTGCTTTAATCATCCAATTACTGGGTAAGTATATTACTTCTAGATATAAATCCTTATATTTATCATTACCATGGAAGTACAACGGGACTTCGTGAAAGATTCATAAAAAAACAACAGCATAATGTTTCCAATTTACATTGCGCGGCTTAAATGGAAGTCATAAATGTTAACGGTAATCGTAGTTATTACAGCCATATTCCTCATCTCCCCCACAAAGGCTAATAGTCCTATCAAGTTTTCCATAAGTCTACCATCCCGTTTAACTAGACATTTCATTAAAAATTCGCGAGCGCGGGGCATCTGCGAACTTCGGTATAATGTCCAGGGCGTTCCTTGCATCTCAAACAAAGAAGGATCGTCAGGAATCCATTCTGGGGGGAATTTATAGAGGCGCGATTTCCTTTACAAAAGCGAATGTCTGTGTTGATTTTGGGGCCCCCGCCATTGAACCGTTCGAATCGGCAGCTGAATTTCAACTCTCCCGAACTCTATTCTCAATGGAATATGGGGGTATTTGACTAGCCTATTAAGCAAGGGTGAAATTGCGGATGCCAATTCTGGGGTGAGGAATAAATTGCACTCGACGATGGTTCTGAGAAAGGCCTTTTCTTGGGGCTGAATGATTGGAGCACAAAAGTTTGTGTGCAGAAAACATTACTTTTTAAAATTCAGGTAAATTATTATTATTGATGATTTCCATAAAATAACACAACAGATAGTTTTCTTAAAAGAATGTAAAACAAAACGAGTTGTTTAAGGAGTGCCAATGAAGAAAAATATCTAAGAATAAGATTTTTCTTATTCTTAGATTTCAAAATAAATTTTTTTCAAAATAAATATTTGGTTTCCTATGAATTCACAAAGAACAGCTGAAACAAGGTGAATTAATTTTCATTTTCTCTTTGATTTATCTGAATTTATAATGTAGCCATAAATTAAATTATTGTTAGTCAGCTGAGTATTTGTAAAATAGAATAAGAATTAACAATGCCCAATTGATTGAATTTAGTGAAAGTAGTATGAGTAACTGAGCATTTGGAAAACAGAACAGGAATTTACAATACCTAATTGATTCCAGATTTCTACAGAATATAAGAAATTTGATAAAAAAAAATGTTTTTAATGAAAACAGAAAGAAAAAAATTGGTTACTTATTAAATTAGTGAATTAGGATCTGGAATGAGGAAACATACATTACTTCCGGCGAGCGATGGCCTCTAGATGATTACTAGCGTATTTTTCGTTATTCAGTGTTACATTTAATTTATTTTCATAGAGCTTTGACTACGACTTATTCTATTTTCTACAGTTAAAATAATAGTGAACTTTAAACTACCAATATTTTAGCCATTAGCTAGATCTCTTTCTTTGATATTTAATAGCTACAGACCTTCAATATGTTAATTTGTTCAATTTATTTTATGTGAATGGCACTGGTTTAACAGTTTATCTCTTCTTTGACTATTACAAGACTTTTCTAAATTTACCGCCAAAGTATCATTTTTATTCAACTTAAAAAATACCTTTTATTTTTATTTGTTTTCTTTACGTTTGGTATTTCGCATTATCTACAAATAATCGCTAAATTAAACGAGCTTAAAGAGATTTTTTTTTTCTGAATTTTCATCGAATCTAGCTTTGCATAAATCTAGCTTTCTTGGTTATATTTTATTAATCAGTATCACACACTATTGCTCAATTTTGAATTAAAAGTAGTTTAGCTATCGGATTGTAGCATAATTTATTATTCTTACAAAAAACTTAACCATAAAATTATTTTTAATTTTTTCCGTCTTTTAATTAACGTGATTTTTATATTCATCTTTCTAAAAGGTTACATGCATTCAATGAAACGTAACCAATCATTCGGATGTATATAAAAATAAGTTTCAGGTATAATCCAGGTATGTTATGCAAGTAATTTCATCCATACTAAAACATTTTATTAACAAATGTAGGATATTTAAATTAGCAAGTTATGTAATTTGATGAGGTTTTTTATATGTGCCTTCCAGTGACATTGTCAGGAGTTGGAGTACTCGTTTCAAAAATTATATGAAATTTTTTTTTAAACTCAGAACTTGCTTCTAGATGTGTCTGTTACTTACTGAAAACGGCATTATTTTACTTATATGCTATAAGCGCTCTGTGCTCATATTATCTAAGTGTTAAACAACTTTGCTGTAATTTTAGCGGCTGAATTTCTAAAATTAATGGAGATAGAAATGATTGAATAACTGAAAATTTCAGATCTTAAAAACACATTTCTTATAATTAAAGATCTGATATCTGTAAGAAAGGAATTTTCTCTATGCTGTATATTCATTATCTCCACTAATATTAAGGCTGAGTGTGTGTAATAGGAGTTGGACCATACACATCAGACTATGTGAATTAAAGCTTCTAAATTTGGCACATGTATATTTTGGAATGTAGGAATGTGCACCTTGGAGTAATTACTTAAAAATTATAAATTATGGTTAAATTAAAAATTATAGTTAATTAAAAATTAAGCAAAATTTTGGTCTGTTTCCATGATACCTTCTGGAAATTTTGCGTCAAAAAAAGGATTTTTACACCACCTTGAAATTAAATATATATCTGTACATATTTTTACTTTTAATAATCAATTTGCATTAAAAATTTTTTTAAAAAATTAAGGTAAAAAAAAAATTTGTTTTAAAAAAAAGCAAAAGTAAAAAAAAAAAGTAAAAGTAAAAAAACTAAAAAAAAAAAGCAAAAAAAAATTAAGTATATATTTTTATATTATATTTCATATAAAATAAAAGATAGTACTTATTTTTCAGGGGCATTTATAGGTACTCGATCGAATGTTCATACTCGAGAAAAGTTAGGTTTTATCAACGTATGATTAAATTAGGTACGAAAACCCTGATAAAAACTCTAATTAAAACATAAGTTAAATATCACTGCTAACTAAAACTAGAGAATTAAAATTTTCAACACATATCTGTATGAAACGAAATGAGGATGAAACATGATATCTACTGGAAAAATAAATGCATGAAAATGCTTTCAGTGACTTTTTCAAATATCTACATAATTAATTCATACTTCTGTACCACCAAAAACAATTGTTTAATGCACACAGATATCCACTCTAATTAGAACCCAAGAATTAATTTCTAAGTAATACAAAAAAAAAATGGCCTAGCTGAATGAAAATTTTTATTTTGTGTAGCTACAGTCAGTAAATGATCTGATGAATCAAAAATTTTAAATTTTTATGCAGACCTTAGATAGAATGAGCTATATTTAATAAATCGCTTCTTAATTAATAAACTGAATTTTATGTAGAATCAAAAGAATTTTTATTGAATAATACTCTGAAATATTGCACAAATTATATAAAAAAATACTTTGTAGTGTATTTAGAACTTTTCAGGTTCAAAGATTCTATCTTCCGTATTTATATTTTTAGTTTCAACAACAACAAAAAAGCACTATTTGAAGTTTAATCTCTTCCACTTCAAATTAAAGTTCAAATTTAAGGGAAAATGATAGAAAATTAGGGAATTGCACAAAACAATAAACAGAACGATGCAAAATTTCTGAAATTATATAAGTTATCATTATCAGAATTTAAAACAAAAACAAAAAAATATTTCGTTGAAGTAGGTATTAAGAAAAAATTACATAAAATATTTAATTGAAAATCTTAGTGATCATTAACCCCGGTGATCTAGATGGCCACTAAGCAAATAATTATAAAATAGAGTTACTAAACTATTTTTATATCAATCCAATGAATCAATCACTTTTTATGATATGAAAGAAAATTTTGAGATAGATATGGAAAATAAATTAATCGAAAGTTGGATAAATGAAAACATACACACACATACACAAACACGCACACATGTCAGGATTTAAAAAACAAAAAAAAAAACAACAAAATAATACAAGATGCCATGAAAATTCAGATAAGCCAAATCAGATTCAAAACTAAGCGATTGGCTTCTTTTCTCGGCATGAGACAAGATTGAAAACAAATTCCCTTCATCGAGAGTGAGGTGTTTGGACAGATATTGACTAAAACTCTTTAAGTCGTGTTGTTGAGATAGCAGCGAAAGGACGTATTGAAATTAAGCAGCGGAAATCACAACCCCCCGCAGGCTGCATATTTGGAATACAACTCCCACATTCCAGTGCACCCTCTCCCCGTGCACATAACGCGAGATTCCACAACATCGCAGTTCTCACTTGGGTTTTCTGACACTCCTGCTTCCGACCCCTCGCGAGTCGTCTGGGACCCCCCACTGTTTATCCCCAGAAACTTTTCCGGGAAAGTAATAAAGTGCTTCCTGTCACTCAAAATGCTTCTCCCCTTCAGGGTTTCTCGGTTGTTGACTTTATTCTGGAAAATAGAGGGGTTGGATGGGGAGGGAGACTCAGTTTAACAACGCCACTGAAGTGAGTGGGTGGATTTCTTGGCCTAAGAGTCCTTGAATATGCTGTTCAGATAAAAAAAAGTTATTCTTTAATATATTTAAATATAATATTATTATCAGAATTGGAAGCATAAAAATATTTTGCTGAGGTAGCTGTTAAGAACAAATTACGCAAAATATTTAATTGAAAATCTTATCGACCATTAATGCCGGCTATCTAGATGGCCACTAAGAGAGTAATTATATAGTAGAGTTATTAAACTATTTTTATAACAATCCAATGAATCAATCATTGGTGGGTGGATTTCTTGACCTAAGAGGCTAGTGCTACCAAGAATATGCTCTTCAGATAAAAAGAGTTATTCTTTCAAGATTATCTAGAGAATAAAATTGAATTTCCCCCTCATTTTGAAACTGTTGAATTTTTAAAATTATTTTAAATGTTTATAAAGAGAATAAAAGAACTGCATTGATGTCTTAATTATTGAAATCAAGTTATAAAAAAACCCACCTAAAATTTCTGAAACTTCAGAAAAAATGTAATTTAGTTATTGCATTTTCAATAATTATTATTCATGTATGAATGAATTTGTGTTTGTATATTTCCTGAAGTTTTATCGCCAAGGTATATCAAATAAGTTGATTTATAAGAAATGCTTTTATAACAAGTAATCATAAGTAAATATATAGCACAATTTTCGAAACAGCAAAATATTTTAATAATAGTAGGTATGAGGAAAACTCTGAATGACCGGATGCCGTCACAGAATTCAAGCGAGCTAAGATTTAATCTTAAAAGACTTCACCGACCACGATACAACCCCTCCAGTAGGGGACACGTCTTGTCCTCGTAGGTGGTAGCCAAGATAATATAATTTTTAAAGTGAAATGTGTCTGCTTTGTTAGTTTCAATTTAGTAATTAGGTAGTCTTTCACATGAATTATAGTTTTATGCATTGCGAAATATACATCAAGAAATTGTACATTTCATTTGAAAGGAATATATTTGTAGTTACTAACGTCAATGCAAGGTATTTTCAAATGTAGGCCTTCTTTTTGGAAATTAGAGAACAAATATAGGATTTCATATCAGTTTGATGACAATGATTACATTCGTACTCTTTATAATTGTACTATAAAAAAAAGTTTATTTAGTGGAAGAGGGCTGGGAAAATAAATTTTTCCATTTTTTTTTTTTTTTTTTTTTTTTTAGGGATTTTGAAGATATTCCATTTAGTAAGCGAATATGGAGAGATTACTTCATGACCAGATTAATGATCACTTTTGTTTATTTGTCTGCTTGATGTAAATAAAGTAAAAGTCTACTAATTTCATTATTTCGATTAAAGATTCATACAGATACGCTTCGTTTCATGTATTATTACGTAATAAGTACGAAACTTTCACATTTTCTCTTAAAAGAATTGTCTTTCCAAAAGATGTTTCCAAATGTAGTCATCGTTTTGGTGATATACATTAAATATAGTTTCGAATATCAAAGGAATCATAATACTGATAATGAAATCATACTTTTTTTTTTTTTGGTTGAAATGAAATTGTAAAAATATATCAAATGAGAGGGCTCAAGCAATCTTTTAAAGGTCACTTT
Source organism: Argiope bruennichi (assembly GCF_947563725.1). NCBI lineage: Eukaryota > Metazoa > Arthropoda > Arachnida > Araneae > Araneidae > Argiope > Argiope bruennichi. The sequence continues at coordinate 123,939,223 of NC_079158.1, forward strand.
TTCAATCCCCCAACAAGAAAAGAAATAGGTGGTTTTCAAATTTTCCCATTGGAGAAATCTGCCACTGATTTAATGACGTATTTATTCCCATTTTATTCAAATTCTCTCTTAACCCAAATGTTCGAAAAGTCTCCTCCAGAATACCAAATGATTGAAGACGAAACTTAATTAAGTAGAATTACATCTTAAACCCTTTTCATATCAAAAACATTTCTCGCAAAGGAAGTTAATTGCTCGGCAAGGATTCGTATCAGGACAACACAAAGTTCTGCGAAATTACAGACGTGTCAAATTCATTAAACAAACTCATAGAAAAGTTTTAAGTGAGATTTTTTCATTCAGCTTCCAACACGGAACCTCTGATTAATGAAGAAAGAAAACATATTGTGGTGGCTTTGTAGCAGCGAGAATTAAAAGATTAGTTTATGTCACACTTGATTATTAATTGTGCTTTTTCTCGAAGTTAACTTGATACATACATAGGATTTAATTATTAATTACCTTTTTTCCCCTCATTATTCAGTGGGATTTTCTATTTTATTTGAGGAAAAAGAACATCATTTTTTTTGTAATTTTGCTTGATTTGCAGTGTTTTTTTTTCTTCCTTCTTTTTGTCACGAAATAATAGTATCATTTTTATCGGGGGGATAAAACAGCATCATAGATATATATTCAAAAATATCTGCAAAAACGATATTCTTTTAAAAGAAATTTTTCGTGAAATACTGCATTTTTTTAATTAATAGGAATATCATTTTTTGGAGGGACAAAAACGATGATAAACAAGCTTGAGTAAGCTCCTTTGAGTTAAAAAGTATGATCATACAAAAAAGAAAACGGTTTTTTGTGGGGGGAGGTGAAGAGTTGAGGAGGGTTTTTTCAGGGGGGGGGTAATGCAAGTTAACATGCGATAAAAAGAAACAGAAAATGAAATCCATAAATTAAAGCATGCACTAATTTTCTTAAGAAAATTATGAAACTAAATTAATTTCTACTCAACAAATTGTTATTAAAATGAGATATATTTTTTAAAATCTTCTATTTTCGATGCAGAAATTATATGAAGGATAATATTTTTTTTTTCAGAAATAAAAATTAAATCATCTGAAAGCTGCATTAAACTAATTTAACCAGGATATTTTTGTTTTTATTTTCGTAGATAAAATATTCAATATTTAGTATTTTTCTGAATACTGTCTCTTATAAATACACATTTTAAAGCTTATTAATGTTGACACAATATAGCTAAAAATATAAAATAATTCATTTATTTCAGGAAAATTTACAAATAAAAAGCATTCATCACTAAGATATTCATTTTTAATTCTATAGAAAATGCTAAACATTTAAATAAAAAATTTACATTAATAAGTTCTTGTTAAATATTTTATCTAATCATAATTTCAAATTTGTTAATTTTTAAATAATTTTTTTTTTTCTAAAATTCATTATGGAGCAAATTTTACAGAGCATAATTTATAGATCTACGTATATGAATGTTCATAAAACATTTCTAGATATCTATGCTATCAAATTTTCAAAGTTAATTCTAAGCAAAACGCGCTATAAAATTAATAATTTTAGCATAAAAATGTTTGGAGTAGTATGAATAGTTAATTACAATTTATTAAAAATGCTATCTAACAGGGTTTTTTTTGTATAATTAATATAACTTGTAATAATGAATTTCATTATGTTCATACGCATTGCCAAAATGTCTAATGAAACATAAAACACATTGCAACTAAATTTGTAATCATTTAATGAAAAAGAATCCAAAACATGCGATATTTTAAAGAAAATAATGAAGAAACATTAAAAATGGTAATTTAATATGATACAAGAAATTTAAACTGTTTTTTTCTCTTCAGCACACTAACTAAAGAAAGATTGTCTCAATTTCTACCTACGTAGTTTATGTTGTAAATTCTGTGAATGTATCGACGGAGTTCATAGATGAGTCAGTGAAAAAAAGGGGGTGAGAGGAGAAGAGTGGTATTTCATGTAAATTTGCATTCTCTCATTAATGTCTTATGATTGAAGACAGAAAGATAATTCAAATAAAACGAATTATCACCATATTCTAAGAAAAAAATGTTATAGGAAATTTTTTTCCGATAGCTGCCGTTTTTTAGGAGATATTCGTACCATCAGAATAATGCAGTTAAGGCACAAAATAGTAAAGAAAAGCTACTTTTTAAATTTATTTTTAAAAATGTATGCAAATAAACTATAAAATACATGAAAGCAATTTATAATTCTCAAATAACATTTCTTGAATCATTTACAGTAATTGAATCGCAATATCGGTTAAATGTCACTTCTTCCAATTTCTAATAGTTTAAATCCCAGTGAAAATATCAAATTATGTACTTAAGATGGTTAAAAAAGTTAATTGTAAGATGGTAAAAGTTAATTGTTGTAAAAGTTAATTTGTATCTTAAATGTTCTCAAGCAAATAAATAAATATTCTTCATTAATTAACTTTATATCCGTGAATTCATCTGCAGCAACATCGTCATTACGTTTAAATTTTCAAAGCATAACCATTCTCAACATTCAGCAGTTCTACTATTTGTAAGAAGTTACAATTATTCTCCCTCTTTTCAGCTTTAAAGTCGTAATAAAATAAATGTTCGCTCTGAAAAAGTTTCTTTAAAGAAAAATTTGTCTTGTCCGAGCGGATACCTCTTATATTTTCTTTAACTCAAACTTCTCCATTTTAACCGCAAAGCGGGTGAATTCCCACACTAGAATATCAAATCTGTAAACCTTCTCAGTATGATTTCTTAAATTTGCAATCCAGTTTTAATACCAGAAAAAAAAAGCTTATATCCATTTTCAATTCAATTATAAAGCTACAACATAGCAATCTCCCGATCTTTAAAGACAAACTTAGTTTTGTCTAAACGGATATCCTTTAGATCCCTCTATAAATAAAATGGAGCGCAAACTCTCCATTTTCAGCCCCAAAACTGGTGAGTTCCCAAACCGCACGATCAACATAAAAGTCGTTTTTCCCTTTACAACCGCATTGTTTCCAGGATCCATAAATTTGCCATTGCTCTGGCCTGTCTCGGGCCTTTCCGACCAGTTGAGACCGGTGCTAAAACCGTCAACCGATCTCCCGACAATTTCTGCACTCTCATGGTCAGCCGAAAGTGTCATTACGTCCTCCACCATATCCACGGGACTGAATTTATGTGCTCTTCGTGTATAGATAGCTCCAAAATATTATCTGGGCTCTATTCAGCTTGTGTTGCTAAGAATGGTTGCCAAGGCAACGCAAGGAGACTAGATATCTCCTGACGGAGCACAATAAATTGAGGATAGCGAGACGTTTTTTGGAAGCTGAATTTTTATTCGGAAATATGGCGGCTCTGTTTTCAGTGCATGTGTCACTTTTTCCTAAGCGGTCACTGACTTCTTCGAATTTACGGGGGAATTTTTCAGACATGGCTGTGTGTGTGTGTGTGCGATGTCGAATAAATATTCGCAGCCCTTCGGTTTTTGAAGGATAGGAGGTATAAAAGGATTTTTTTTTTATTCCCGGGAATTTTACACTGTGTTGTCGAAAAACACATTCTGTTTGAAGTGGATATTTTAAAAGAGTATTTTAGGAAAACAAGATACAATATGGCTCAAATGAAAGCGCTTTCGTTAAAAAATAAATAACATGGAAATTATAAATAAAGAAAATGTTTTTCGAGTAAAATTATCATTGAATTAAAATGTTTTGCATACATTGCATTTTTTACATTGAATATAGCTTTTTCATTACAACGTAAGCCCAAAAAATTATGCCTTAGATTATTTATTTATAAATAACAATTCAAAAATTCGCTTTCATGCAGTATTCTGAAACATATAACTACTTAACAGTATGGTTAAAATAAAAGAAATTCTGTAGAAAATCTCCGCATTAAAATTGTCTGTTCGAAAATAATAAAGGTTCAATAGTTACAATAAAGTAATTTTTATTCTAATGTACTGAAAGCAGAATATGCTTTTCAATTTTCTGAAATTGAATACCATAAAATTGATATAATTGAATATCATATAAATTGAAATCAGGAAAAACATGATTTTTTGCAAGATGAAAAAAAAACAAAAAAAAAACATGATGAAAGAAGGGAATATATATATATATATATATATATATATATAATTCTGCCCAAAAATAACTAAAAATAGGTTTAACTGGTACATAATGCTTATGAATAAGTTAGTATAATGTTGATTAATATTATAATAAAAAGAATTTTGAGTATTTTAATTTAAAAAAGTATGTTTTGTGGAAGATTATTTTTAACATGAAAGTTCCAGTTTACATTTTGAAAAATTAATTCATTTGGCTTAATGTTTTTCAGATCTCTACATATTATACATTTTTGGAATCAATGAAATATTCCTTATTTTATGGGACCGAAATTCAAAAATGATTTCTTTTGGTTACACAGAGTGCATAGGAAGACAGCCAAGGGCCATTACAATATCGAATCTCGATGCTATGTATTTCAGAACATGGTGAAATATATTGACCCTTAAAAATATGGGTTAAGAAAAAAGAAATATGTTTTAAATATTTTTTTCTTCCCTAAATTTTTTTTTACTTCTTAAAGGCTGAACTCTCTGTAGCATTTTTTTTTTTTTTTGATTCCCTATAGAGATATATAATATAAGAGGAATCTAAATAAGTTTGAAACAATGGGAGTAGCTTCTTAAAGTTAACGTTATTCTCCATTTTCAATAATACAAATTAAAGAGTAATTAGGTCAATTCAAGCATGAGAGGATTCGGATGGTTCAATAGAGATCAGATAATTTGTTGAAATTGCATCAATTATAGAAAAAAGTTAGCTTTACTTTGCTAAATTGCTATTTATAATTACAATTATTAAAAAAAGGAAATTATGATCGAGGTGAAATGAACCTCTCCAAAAAACCGCATATTAAATATTGTATGAAGAGTCATCACATAATAATGTTATCGAAATCATCCATCAGGCAGACTGCGAAATTAATAAAACAAACTAGAAAATGGCAAATGGTACCTTATTTAACAAAAAGCAAAAAGCGCCTGCAATAAAAACACAGCTACGATGTACAGTAAAAAAGCAATACTAAAAGAAGTTAATATCATACATGCAAAAAGCAAATAGTTATTTCAGTAACAACAGCAGCACAATTGTCCTCTATGTCAGCAAACAGGGAGTTCGCTCTGCGATTAGCATTTCAAAAAGAGAAAACGCTTGACTTTCTCACTCATCCTCTCGCGCTGATGCAGATTATCTGACAAGCATGAAATTCTCCAGAATAATCGGTTGCTAATCGAGATAGAACTAAAAATAATTACATTCGCTAAAACTTTCAATTTTTTTGGTCAAAACCACAAGTGGTCACCAAGGTCGGATGTCATTGACTGGGTATCCATTTATGAATATATATATATATATATATATTATTTTGACAGATAAAAATAACCCCCTCCTTCGAAAGGGAAACAAATTATGAGTAATTGCATAAATTATGAAGTATAGTACATACAATACTTTAAACCCGAATGATTCTACGCATTATTTATTTATTTTGATGAAATTTTTACGAAGTGTACTTTCAATGTCATACTTTGACAGACAATTTTTACTTATTTATAGAATCAGGAATTCAGGAAGCACGTTATTGGATTATCCAAAGTTTAATCATTTCCATTTCAAATTAAAGTTTAAGTTTTAGATGGAATAATAAAGAGAGAATATTGACAAAAACTTAACACTTGGAATAGAAAAAAAATCTAAGGCCTCTATAATGGTAAGAATTTTCTATCTAAATCTGAAATTTAAAGTATACTTATTAAATATATTTCATTATATAAGAACACGAAATGCTTCACTTGTGAAATAATTTTATTACATTGAATAATGCTGGAATTTTGTTAAATTTTATGATTCGAATTGAATATTTCATGCTTACGCATAAAACTGTTTTGTTAGTTCCTTAGTAAAACTGTTCCTTAGTAAATACAATTTAGGGGAAAATTTACTTCCACTAAAAATAAGCGCGCAATTGCAAATATTGAGATACAATCAATAAAAACTGAAAACGAATTTAACAACTGATGTATTTAAAATAAAAATTTTGTTGTGGAAATCTTTTGAAAATCTCAAAATGCGAGGGAATTTTTCAGCAGCTTGTTACAAGATGCCGCAGAATGTAGTTTATTTCCAAGAAAACGTATAAACTTTAAACAATTGTTCCCTATGGATACAATTTAAGAATACTATTCTAACTGCCTCGGAAATAGAAATACGAGAGACAATCACAAGAAACAACTTCTGGACAAAATAATTATTTTTTCAGCCAATATTTGTAAATTGAGTGTGTTTACAAAGTGATTAGCTTATTTTGAGTACTGCGAAATTCATTGAAAATATTTACCTATTTATCTCAACATTCCTGGTCATCGAAATTGAATACTATAATTTATATAATGATTCCAATGTTAAAATTAATAAATGGTCAATATTTGTTAAATAATATTCATTTTTATTTAAAATGCTTTTTTACTTTTAGCACATGCGAAAAATGTAGTAGGTATATTTATGAGAGATTTAATTCAGTATAAATAGAATTCCTCAATGTTTTTGATATATAAATTTTTCAAAAGTTTTATAGCCTAAAAAATTGTCACATTAAATAATAATAATAATAACAAAAAATAATAGTAATAAATAAAGAAAAAATTTCAAAAAATAATAATTCCTACCGTTACTTCCTCATTTTGAAAGAGATCAAAATAGCACATGAGCAAAAATTTAATAGTTTGAAATAAACTATTAAATACATAAAAATTAAAGAACATAAACATCTATTAATAAGAAATGAAACTGATCAGGTTCAGAAAATTTCAGACCTGTATATGTTTCAATTTTATTGATTGCACTTTTATTTAAACTTTATATTTGAAGCGAAATCATGACCATGTTTTTTGTCCGGTCTCTATTTTTCTTTTTTGGAATTAACGAACTTATTTTCTAAAATTTTATTACTATTCTTTTCAATATATATTTTACAGGGAAAATCATTTCAGCCAAAATAAATGTAATTTCATATTTTTCTTGTAAAAACTGCCAAAAAATTGTCAAACTTGGTGGTTAAAAAGAGTATTAATTCAATTTTTTAGATATTACATATTATAAAATAAACTGTGAAAAATCAACTCCAATAAACCCATAATTAATATAACGGTCATTGAAAAAAATTCAAAATATAATTTTATCACACTTACCCTATAAAACCATTAGAATTCTAAAAGTTTGAATGTCATGAAATAATTAACCGATACGCTTTGTCATGTCGTAATTCTATATAAAACATCGATTTCTATATTTACATTCTATATCGATTCTATATAAAACATCGATTTCTAAATTTACATTCTATATCGATTCTATATAAAACATCGATTTCTATATTTACATTCTATATCGATTCTATATAAAACATCCTGCTTTTGTGATTAGAGTAATTTTTTTGATCAAACCAAAATTTTCCATTCAAAAATTGCAATGGCATCTCTTCTGGTATGTTATGCGTCGAGATACATTCATTTTAAATTCACTATCGAGAATTAATAATTTGACTATTAATGTTTCGCTGAGAATCATGCAATTTTGATAATGATTTCACTGAATATATAAATTCGCAAAATAGAATTCCAATAATAGTGCCATATAATATATTGGCATAAAACTTCAATAACTCCGAAAAAAAGTAAAACTGTAAAAGAATCAATAAATTATTCCAAATAAGTCATCTGCAATGAATGCAGAAAACGATTTATTTAATTTATCATTCAAAATTCTGTCAAATATAAAACGAACTAAATGCAGGACATGAAAATAAATAAATTTCAGTGCATCTTTCTGTTTAATTATTTATTTAATATGCATTGAAAATATTTTCCATCTTAAATATAAAAGTTATTTCACTTTTTTAAAGAACATATTTAAAGTAATGCTAATTACATTAAATATGTAATTACATAATTAAATGTAATGTTTAACTCATATGTTTTTGAAAGAAAATATGAATGTAATTATGATAAATATAATTACATTCACATTTAATAATCAAAAGGTATTTATCTTTCGAATTCGTTTGACTTGTTTCTTGAATCTGTCTCTTGAATCTTGAATCAATATACGAATGGCAACAAAATTATATAAACAGAATTATATATATTCATCCTTATCAACATTTCAATATTTAAGATAGAAATTTTGTATGTCAATTTTAAAACATTGCATAAATTCTATTCAATTTTACAATTTTTAAGTTATCAATATCAAAATACCAGTTATGTTTCTCATATGCATTGGCCATTTGTTAAAGTTGTCTCTTCATTTTATATTAATAAAACAGTACAATTTATATTTTTGTTTCAGCATAAAATAATTTTTTCGATGGGCCGGTTCTTGCTGCTGCATGTTCCTGTTCGGCATGCTGCCTAATTCTTCAACATATCTTTATCCCATGGAACATGAATTAGAAAGTGGGATTCGAGCTGAACCGCAACATCTTATACCAGTGATAGAGCATATAGTTTTGAATCATAAAGGTATTAAAGTAAGATTTTTCAAATAAATTGCTCTATATATCGAATTACGAAATTAAAAAAGAAGAAATATGGTACTTTTTTTTTAGCCTTACGCAATTAAAAATTTATTTACTACAAATAGAACTTGCTTGAATATTCAATATAATTGTTTTTAGTTGTAATACAATAGCACGCTATTATATCGTCACGTATTCTGAAAATATTCATTTAATTGGGTTGCAAATTCTACATATCATCATTTTAATAAAAAGATGTAAGCCTTTTTGTGAAAAGAAACTAAGTCTTTCTGTATTTAGATATATAAAAAGTCTATATTTTTTTAGAATACAAGAGCCATTTTTATGAAAAGGCATAAAAACAGGGCGTAGAACAGGGCTTGCTTTACAGAAACAAAAAAATTAGTTTTCTGTAAAGCAAGGTAAAGTAGAGTTATTTTCTTTTTCATCAACTCCCTTGTGGTCTCTTAAATCAGTATAATCGAATCTTTGCATAACATTTTGTGATTCAACGCATATTCTTTAACAAACGCAGTTTCAAAAACATCTCGTTTAGCCCTTCTAGAGAGATTCTAAAATAAATATTTAAATTCGAAATTTTTCTGATATACTTGATAGTCAGATAATAGATAATGTACATTTATGCACTAATAACAAAGACACATATTTGATAAAAGTAAACATAAACTAATATGTTATGAATGCAATACGATCGATTTATAATTTTTTTATTACTCCCAACATAAAAAATAGCATTTATTGATCGAAATAAAATAGCTCCCGAACTCCTCAATATGAATTTTTGATTCTTGATTTTGGTGTAAATTTTTCGACGCATAAATTTTAGTCTCACTTTAGTGTTCGATTGTGAAATCATCTTAAACTATAGAACAATTAAAACCATATAATCTTTATTGTATTTATCTTCAAGAAATTGCAATAATCTGACTTCAACTAATTAATTATAGAGATAGGAATAATCGAATACATTTAATCTTTTACTTATTTTCATTGATTTGTTTACAAATAATTTTCAACTTGCATAATCCGGATTTGTTCGTAATAAACCTATTTTATATATTGTGTATTTTCCTTTATAAAATAAAGCTTGATTATATTCATCCAAAGTATATTTACTCTGATAAAATATGCTAATTAAAATAAAATAATTATACAATTATAGAGGTTAAATCTGAAAATGATTATTCAAAAATATATTTATCGTTGCAAGTTCTTTCCAAGAATTGCTTGACTTTAACAGCCTTCTTTCAAAATACAAGTATCATTTCAGGAATATATATGTTATATTCCTAAATGATATCCTGTAAGCATTTTCTTTCTAATTTTTCATGTTAAATATAATATTTAAAAATATATGTAAGATTTAATGATCTCTTGAAAATATACTCACAGAAATCACATGAATATTTCAACGGGTATTCCAAGAATAATAAGTTTTCTAATCATTATGGTATTAAATATTTGGCTTTTATTACTAATGTTTCACATTAAGTCATTAAATGAGGATTTGCATCTTTTAATTATTCCCTTAAAATGTAGATACATACTAAGCTTAGAGCGAATCAAAAGAAGGATTGAAAAATAATTTATAAAATATTTATTCAAAATCGTGCATTAAAATGTTCTCAACATAACATTCATGCAGAAACTGCATTATAAATTTTGTGAATTGGTTCAATTTACTTCAAACTTATAACAGTAAAATATAATGAATTTGCATAAAAGGTGGATTCAACGGAAAAATGCTTTCAATATATATCTGCATTTTCATTTCTACTAATAAAATGAATGTATGTGTGTTTTGACACTAAATACCCCAAATTGTTTAATAATGTTTGACCTGTAATTTTGACATACATATCGAATTCGTCACACACACACACACGCACATATATATATATATATATATATATATATATATATATATATATATATATATATATATATATTAGTTAAAAGTTGAAATGTACATCTCAAAGAAATTTCTTTTTTTGAGATATTAATTAGAATTTTAACTAATTTAATTAAGTAATTTTTTAATTTTATATTATGAGGGTTTTCCGCAATAATTTCTGAAAATATAATTACTTAAACATAAATTTTACTCTGTTTCAAAATTTTAAGAAATTGTCTCTTTATTATCAAATTTATATTCTTGCAACTTTTTTCTTTTTGAATTTCGTTAATTTCTTAACACTTCTTTGCATGATTTTTTCTTCTTTTTTTGTGACTTAAATCAGGGTGATATAATTCAGGCTATAGATTAAAGGGAAATTGCTTAAAAAAATCCTAGTATCCTAGTAAAAATCCTAGTATTTATTTTATATTTAATAATATAATATAAAATAATAAAAAAACAGTGTGATGGAAATATCCATCATCATGCAAATTTACATGTTAAACTCATTACGAAATCTTCAGTGTCCCTCTCTTCTAAATTTCTCAACAAAAATAACTTAAAATAAAAATATAGTAAAAATCATTTTCGTCATATATTAGAAGTGAAACAATTGCATAATGACGTAAATTTCTGTTGCATGTTTTTGGGGAGATTATTTGGGATATTCGATATAATTTGCGCAGAAATAACAGAAACACAAAAAACAAACCTTTTTCCCTTCATTATCACTTTTATTAACAAAAAATATCAGATTAGTAATAAAAAAATATTTAAGAAATCGTACTTTTCCTCCAACCACAACAAACAGCGGAATGACAAGTTCAAACCTTCTATAATGATTGCGACATTTGATTTTTTTGACTTGACAGCCACGTTCCTTATTATGCAATAGTCGTGAAAAAAAATTGCCAACAATAACCAATTCACAGTACACCTATTTTGAGAACAGTTTTTTGTTCACTATGTTATGATGGAAATTTCCATCATGATGCAAAGAAGGGCTAATATATATATATATATATATATATAAATTTCGAAGATAGATGAATCACGCATTTACATGTTTAATAAGTACTGTGATGTCATAGGACCAGTCTTATTATAGGCCATCAAAAAAAAATCCAAGGACTTCATTCGTGTGTTTTGCTTTCAGAAGAAACTCCTATGCATTTTTAACTATTAAATTGCCAGATGAATCCTTGATTTGTTGTAAACTTAATATATGAAAATATATTTAAAAAGAAAAGGAAAGCAGCTTATTATTGGCTTAGAAAATGAAAGCATTCGCCATTATTTAATTGTGTGAATGATGGAAATTTTATATGGTCATATGGTACATTTATTAAAGATATTTCTAAGTCCATACTAAAAAGAAATGTAATAATTTTAATAATAAGGAAAACAGTTTATTATTGACTAAGAAAACAAAAATATTTGCCATTTTTTGTTAGTGTGAATGACCGAAATTTTAGATAGTCGTATGGTGTAATTATTAAGGATATTTCTAAGTCTATCAAACTCAACACTATTGCAATATTCAACAGTGTATACATGGAAGCATTCATCTTTTACCACCTTGAGATAATTTCATGTAAGTCACTGCAAAATGTAAGTTAAGTTTACAGTTATTATTTCGCTAATGAACTAAGATCATGGCTAGAAATAACAATCATTTTTCAATTAAGATGAATTTGAATTAAATTACGATAGAATTTCACGAGTATTTTGATATTTTCCGTGGCTAGCAAATCCGAAAATTGCTTGGCAAATTCTTCGCTACTTTCTGAGATATTTTTTTTGGATTTGATTTTGGATCCTTTAGAAATTCCCTATATGACTATTATATAATTCCTAAATTCTTTAAACTTACGTTTCAAACATGATGATTAATCCTAAAATGCACAATTATTAATTTTTTTAAAAATTCTTTTTATAGTTGACAATTTTTATGTAGTTGAAACTTATTTAATTATAATATATTTTTGTCAATAAAGATTTAGTCCATTTCACAAACAAATTGACCTTACTTTTCTAATATATTCATAAGTAATTAAAGCAAGATATATTATTTTATAATTCCAAAAATTACTCTCCTTTACTTATGAAATTAATATAAAAATCATCCAAATAATATAAATTAAAATAAGCATTCTTCAAGTCTTATGATATAAAAAGTCAACTTCATTAAAAAAATTTTTTACTCCTATCCTATATTAATGGTCTGTAACAATATTTTTCTTTTCATTTTAAGTATTCACCTTTAACATGCATTTCGTGCAATTAACAGACTTCCTCCGTGTCAACGCCTGGTCATTCTAACTCCCATAACGCCGTTACGGTCATGAATAAATTACTTTTATCTCCTGCAAGATCCTACACCAAGACCTGATATAGCAGAAAAGATATCCACTGGGAGCTATGTTGAGAGTTGGGGGGAGCGGGGAACAGTGCCCACTCGGAAATATTCTCTCGAACAAAAACATCTACCTTTACCCGTAACTGCCAAAACACATTACGCTTCTGTTGCCACCGCTGGGGAGTTAATATACCGCAACGCGATGGGGTTTAGGCCCAGCCCTGGAGGGGAGTCGCATACCATGCTGTTATGCAATATACCCCTGGGTTTTCACAGTCCATGTTGCAAAAACGGTACCAGATATTTTCATATAGGCTTCCCACTGAATAGAAAAGATGGAAGTGCGAAGACGGAAGTGGGGGTGGGGTCTTCGAAAGATCGGATAAAGCCATCCCTTTAACCCCCCTGCCATCTCCCACAATGGCTGGAACAGCGAAAGTGCCTTTATCGCTTCACGTTAGGCTTAATTACATGGAGCGGCCATGTTCCCTCGCAGCAAGGTCACCCCTTCTTTCATGAAAGCGAGGCCCTGCCACCAGCAGAGAAGGGTCATGTTATTAATTATCGTTTGGCGCATATATATATCGGGGAGAGAGAGAAAATTAATTCCACCGGTGGTTATTAAAGAAAACCAAGCGAAGCTTTTCGCCATAAAACACACTTAAATGGAGAGTAGCGCGACAATTTTTTTTATTCGCTTTTTGCACGAAGCTTTAGCTCTTTTTTTTTATCCCCTTCTTTAATGTTTTATTTATTTATTTTTTCGCTGCCTTCCACTCGTTTGTCTTGAATGGTCGGGGATGTGAATATAAATATTTTTTTTTCCTTCCATTTTTATTTTTTATAACTTCGGCTTCTGTACGAGCACTTTGTGAAAACATTTTGGTTGTGAAAAGTAGAATGGGGAGCATGAGTTTTAGCGAGTTATTAAAATTTTTCTCCTTTTTTCGGGAAGGATTGTGGTATGCCTGTGAGGGGGGGGAGCAGAAGCATATTTTATGTGAAGAAAAAACGATATAGATTAAAGAAGTCTATCGACCGTGGCGGACAAAACAAGTTTTAGAAATGAGTAAATGTGACGTTCTATGGTCTTTGTTTCGCCAAAAACTCTTAAATTAAATATTTAAAACAACTGCATATAAATAAAACAGCAAAATTTATAAATATAAATTTGAACTTAAGTTTGCCTGGAGTATTGAAATGAAATATAAATTGAAATAGAGTAATTTTAATTTTTAAGGCATAATACATATTTTAGTATTTGAATATAGAGTTTTCTTGTATAAATTAGGAATAGTTAATTTTTGAGATTGCAGCAAATATAATATTCATTAACAATTAAGATTGCTTTCTTCTTAATTAATGCCGGTAACATGTTACTGATTATTTTCTTCAAGGAAATATTTCCATTAAGATAATTCTTGGATAGTTCTAACAGCTTCATAAAAGCCTTCACAAGAGGTTTTGAAGCATATTATAAATGTGAAAATCTTCATAAGAAGTTTGCAAATGTTTCCTAATGAAATATCTACAAAATTTGAGTTTGGATTTAAAATGTAAGGCATGTCTGTTCATTCTAAAACTTGAATAAAATTTCTGTAGAATTTATTTAAACTTTTATCTCCTTTTAACATTTTCAAAACAGATCATGTTTTATAAACACAGAGATTTAAATTCTGTTTACATGTTTGTACTCTAAAACATGTTTTTTTTTTTTTTTTGCATGAATATTCAATTAAGCTAGTATACATTTGCAGTGATATAATACTATTATTTTAAATAAAGTTCCCCTACAAATAGATGTAAATGATTCTGAACTTTTTTGTAACTTTATGGAAAATTTTAATTATTATAAAATAATATTTTATCAGGTATAAAAATAATTTCATAACTATTCAAAATTGCTCATTATTTAAGAAAACGTTTTTCTTTAAACCATATTACCATGATTTTTACTTGAAATTTATTTTGAATTTATTCTTTATTTAATTTTCTTACTAATTTATGATAATTGATATTAAACCAATCTTGAAAAAATAGAGCGTAAAAATTAAATTTAAGATGAAAATATTCTAATACTATTAAATGAACTTATTAATACTCTCATACTAAAAACTTGATGAAAAAGGCATTCTAAATTTTTAAAAATTAACCTTTTTTTGAAAAAAAGTAATTGTTTGAAAAACTGCTTGAAAGCCCTTCAGTAATGAACAACCTTTTCTTTTGAGAAAGAATCAAATTTTAAAATGGTTTATAAAATATGAAACTATTAATAGCAAGACATATATTCTGAAAAAAATAGTATAAATTACAACAAAAAGACAATCGTTGTTCATTATTTGTAGTATTATATCATAAACAATTTGTGAGAGTTTATCTAAGAATTTATTACATCGCACCATCAGTTTGACAACATAACTTGATAGAAAGAAAAAAAATTATAATAAAATTATTTTTATGTATATGTTTAAATTTAATTAACTGTCAAAGAGGACTAAATAATCAACGAAATTAATTATTGTATTTTCCTTTAAGTGTGAAATGCAAAAATTATCACCATCGGCACGAAAAATTTCTTTATACCAAGAAATATGTACTGAAATAAATACTTTAAAGAAGAAAATTTGATGAGAAATTAATGTTTTTCACTATCAAGAACGGTATTTATCCATAACGTAACTTGGTCTAGAGAACATAATATGAAAATTGAAAAACACATAAAGCAGTTTATATAAATTATCGAATTGAAATAAAAAGAAATGGGGAATTCGATTTTGCTTTTCGTGGATTGATATTCAATGAAATATCAATTTCAATAAAAGCAGGGGATTTTTTTTAAATTCACTTCATCACTGAGTCAACATATTTATTGATATAATTATAATTTATTAGCTTTCTATATTTCATATTACATAAGGAATGGTTTTCCGATTATAAAGGATACATTGAAATGAAAAAAAAAAGTTAAAAAAGGTTTTTCAATGAAATTAAAAAATATATATATTTTCAAGCTATTTTGAACAATTATAGATCAAAATGCAAATAAAATTTTCATTGGTAGCAATTTCATTTTAATGAATATATGACAACGCATTTTACAAAAGGGATTTTTTTTTATTTGTGATGATAAATGTTTTCCAATAAATGCGCAGTTAATCTGGATTCTATTGAAAGTTCTCCTTCAAACTGCTGTTAACTTGATTTATGCATTGTAACTAAAATAAAATAAATAATAATGAAAAAGTTTTAGCAAATTATAAGCTGTTTACGTTATATTATTTCTGAACAAAGGGACTTAAATTTGAGAAATGATATTGAAATGTGCAATCTAATCAAAATTTAATAGCTGATTTCAAAATTGATGGAAATTAGTAAATAATTCGTTTAGTAAGAACATTTAAAACGCAACTTAAAAAATTATATATTATATGGTTGGAGACAACAAATGTTTTTCTAAAAAAGTGTGAATTCTAAGTTCTTATAAATTTTTGTCAGTCCTAACAAATATATTTAGTAAAATATTCTTCATGCACTAATATTTTAAACTAAAAGTTCCCCTTTCTGTCAATTAAAGTTGATTGATTTATGAAGCTTTTAATTTCATTATTTTAAGTCCACCATCAATCTACTCGAGTAAAAGTTACTCTATGATTGGCTGAACTCCTTCCGAATGTTCAATGAAATGGTTTAAAATAATCTAAAATAATGACATTTAAACTCTAGAATATCTGTTTTAATCGTAGAAAAAGAAAAATATTATTTTAAAAAATCAGAACATCAAAAACAATTTGTTATATATCAAAGATATAACATAAAAACTATTAAAATTTATTTGTAATATAGTGTTTTATAATTATTACAAAACATTTTTCAATTACAGTATAAAAATTTGAATTTTTTTTTAAATTTTAAACAAATGTATATTTTATGCAACCTAATAAATTCTAGCGCTATCGGCTTATTACATATGTAAGGAGGTTTATTAAAACAAATATATGCAACAAAGTAATAAACGAAGAACAGAAAAATTAGAATCTGAAACAATTATCAATTTCGTTCAATTAGCAGATAAGGAAAAGAAAAGTAATGATTCAACTGGAAAAAACATAGAATGTAATTCTAACTTTTTGGTAAAACGTTTTTCCCCTTAATTGATTCTCTGACATATTTTCTACGCCGTAATTTAATGATCATTTCAAATTAAAAAAAAATAGATAAGTATATTTTCGTCATACATACATTCTAAATTTCATCAGTGTTACTTCCGCTCTTTATATCATAACATGTTTAGTCACTTATTTCGTAACTTAAGTTCTTTTATATAGGTTATAAAAAGTAAATCAGAAATTCTAAGTTATCTGTCAGCTGTGAAGTTTCCTCAAGTTTAATCTGCACAAGGATGGTACTGATGCTCAGTTCTGTCCTATCAATTAAGTGAATTTGATTCATAAGCCAATACTCCTTATTTTTAATAAGCATCATTTTGTAGAGAATTCATACTTGGAAGAAGCGAAATTGGTTGGCTTTTGTTTAAGAATTATGTTAAAAGCACCATAATAGTAAATAAGAAAAAAAAACATGAATATCAGATTTCCATAAATTGATTTACAATAAACTCTTAATTAATGATAATTAATATTAAAAATAATTACGTGAGATACTACTCATAAGGAGCCAAAAGAACCTAAACAAAGTACGAAACGAAAGTTAACATAAATTGGTCTTTATTCATTATATTCAGGAAAAATGGATAAAGCCTTACTTTATTGTTACTTATATAAATTTTTCCTGTTATTAGAGGAAACTAAAGCAAAATTTTTCAATATATTCTGTAAAAATATTAATCAAGAATTAAAAACTATCACTAAATCTTCAACGCGAAAACATCAGAATTCATAATTATCGAAACTTTCTAAAAAATAATAGCATTATTGATTCCAAATAACTTTGAAAGTTTCAAAAGGAAACCCTAAAGTATATGCAAACACCAAGAAAAATTTCGAATATTTTACAAAATTTTACACATGCAAATTTAAAACCAAATAAAAGAGGTTAGCTAAATAATTTTTCTGGAAGCACAGTCACTAATGATTTATTCATTCTCGTTTTCTTCTTGTTGCCTTCCGTAAGTCATTAAGAAAGTGGAGCGTTTGACGTTAAGTTATGGAATTCTAAAAAAAATAAAGTCTAGGTTTTCTAGAAATAAAAGAGTTTATAAAATATAGCATCATTAAGGTAAAAGTCGAGGATTGCGACAAGCAAACGTTTCGTAAAACAAAAACGAAACAAAACAAAAATTCCTGGGAAAACAGAAACTTTCTTTGTGAAAAATCCAGCGATTTTTCGATTCTTTCTTTTTTTTTTTCTTCCAAAATATAATTTAAAGACTTTCCACTTTTGTTCTTTGCCATCATTTATATGCGTTTCATTCCTTTACATAGGAATGAAATGATTGGTTCCTTTCCTTTTAAAAATGAGGATAATTGAATAAATGCATTTTTAAATCTTTGCGCAAAATTACATAAGTTTTGATTTTTAATATTTTCCACTTTGAATTTAGGAGTAGGAAAGGGAAAAAAAACCTACATATTTAATTTAATTTAATTTCAGTGTATGCATAAGATTATATGCATCAACTCATTCTAGAATTTCATCTTCAATCGAGAAATTCAAAATTCATTCCCGGAACTAGATTGATGTTTATCATAAATTTCATAGCTTTTCTACAATTTGAAATGTTTCGATTAACATAAAAAGAAAACGATTCCTGAGAAATATATATGTATATTGAGTATCCTTTTGTTTAGAATGCATGTAGTTTAAAAAAATTAAAGCATCTGCATAATTTAAATTTTATATGATAGAAAATTATAAGAATAAAAAAGTTGTGTAGGAGTTGAGAGATATTGGATTTATTATTTTCTGCAATAACTTATTGAACAAAATAATTGAAATAAAAACTTTATATGCTCTTATCTTTCAAATATTTCATAATAAATAAACATGATAATTTATTTTTATATTATTTTAATCTGTACTAAATTTTGTTGTTTTATTTTTCTAAGGTTCCAAAGTGTGCTATTTTAAATTAATATTAGCTTAAAGAAGAACATAGCCACTCTGTGTTTTAAAATAAAAAAAGAAAATTTGTATGATAATATTATTAGCACGATAAGTTTTCGAAACCTCTAAATGCAACGAAAAAATATATTTCATGTTATTGCGAGAACCTTTTAGACATATATTTGTAACATATTCTTGCATCTTCAACTTGCTATTTTTTTTAAAGATAGTTTAAAGTTATTGTATTAAATTTAAAACTTGGATTTATAACTCATTACAAGGACCCCTTTTTTAAAGAAATTCAGTTCAATATTTTTTCTATATAAATCACATTTTTAATAATTGCTATAAAACTCCAGATTAAGCAATTGAACAAAATGAAACCTTAGAACAATGTCTTTTGAAAAAGAATCATTTGTAATTTCAGCAGTTTCCTTCTAGTCTCGTTGTTGATAGAAATAAAAATATTGTCGACTTCTGCTTGAAGAATAAAAATAAAAGTCAGACAGTAAGCAGAACCATTTTAGGATTAATTAGTAGTTGTTACATCAAAAGTGAAAGACAATACTTTCATCTTCCGAGAAAATACTTAGAAGACCGAAATCAAAATAGTATAAACTTTGGGAAATATGTCCTCGGAGGCCAATTGATTTTCTGTTATAAAGTGACATCTATATATATTTATATTGTAAAGTCTCGATCCAAAAACAGGTAGCGATATGATCAAATTTTTTTATTTACAGCTTTATTACATAAAAACAACTCTTTCTAATCTAGGTTAAATGAATGATGCTATTTACAACACGAAAATTACACAAGAATAGTTCCTCGAACCATTTCGAAGGAAACAACTTTACAAGAACAGCTAACAGGCTGTTGGCGTCTTAGGCTACTCCGGGGGTAGCTCTCGGAATCCACCGAATTTTCTTCGGGTGGAATTCTACGCAGAAGTCCGATTCACACGAAGCTTCTCCTCCTTGGTTCACACGAAGCTTCTCTCCCTCTTCTTCCGAAAAATCTCACCTTTTATTTTCCTCTCAGACTCCCTGTTACCCAATCACCGTTCAGAACAACCTGAATCGTCTCTGGTCGCCCGTGGGAAAATGTCCATTGATGATTCACCCTCCACCATGGGAAAAATGCAGGACATCTGGAGTGTTTGACACTGTCGCCTTTCGAAGACACGATTTATTTGCCTGGGAAACGCACGTGTGGTTCCTTATCTGGATTAGCACTAAATGGCCAGATGACCGTACTTAAAAGGAGGGTCTTCCATTTGGCAATCTGGAGGCACTTAACACTGTGGGAGTTTCGTTGATGAAGAATGGCCCGGAATGTACATTATCGAGTGTGGGGAAAAGGAATGTCACAGTGGTCACCCAGGAAGAAGCTGATTCATTACAATATGCATGCTGTTATTCGACATACACATTTTCATTTAAACAAAAAAATATTTTTATTTTATAATAAAAAATAACGATTTAATTTATTGTGACGAAACTTCTATTAAAGCCTTCCTCATTCATCACTGATTACAATTTTTACAACTTAATAAAAATTACATTTATTGCTCATCATATCGGCTGTTTGGTGTAAGCATGAGGCACGAGAAGTGGAAAATAATGCAAAAATGATTTTATACAAATAACTTAGAATCCGGAAAATCCACAAAATATCGACAACTTTATTTTCAAATGATAAGAAAATATCAGATTCTTTCCATCCTCCAAATGAATTCTGAGCACTGTATATATCAAGATAAGAAATTAGGAACCTATGAGGATCCAATCAGGAATCTATATAGCAGTTCTTAAACTCGTCATTTTATGCTTTGAATTTGGTGATTGCCAACCTTTCTATCAGGTTTTGCCATCAGAGATTTAGATAGATGTGGATCTTCTCTTGGCAAGACCATCGAGCTCTAGAATGAAGTGTATATATTGTGAAGATCAATGAGAAACAATTGCTTCGCTCTCCTCTGTTGGCATCATCATTTGTCATTACTGTTTAGTTAAAATTTTTGGTAGTTTCAAATAAATATTTTAGTTATTGTTATCCATAGGTGCCTTCTGATGTGGAGACACACAATACCCCCCCCCAAACCACACCTGTGGATCTTGAGACTGATGTTCTCAAAACAGAAATATTTCAACACATAGAAATTTCGCGCTCTGTGAGCAAAATTTCACTTCAGCGAGCTGACGAATAATTGTATTTATTGCTGTTTTTTATCAATAAAAATAATAATTAATTAATTTAATCAATGAAAGGTCATTATTAATATTGCATAAGTTGTAACAATCTTGTTTGGATTTCTATAACAAACTTCATTTTCATTCACGTACATTTCACTTGTATTTCTACTACTTCACTTCACTTGTATTTATCTTCTTGTATCATGTCAAAAAGACTCTTCATGTATTTATCTTCTTGTATTATCTTCACTTCACTTGTATTTATCTTCTTGTATCATGTCAAAAAGACTCTTCATGTATTTATCTTCTTGTATTATCTTCACTTCACTTGTATTTATCTTCTTGTATCTTGTCAAAAAGACTCTTGTATTTATCTTCTTGTATTATCTTCACTTCACTTGTATTTATACTACTTCACGTACATTTCACTTGTATTTATATAGATAGTATTGTATTTGTAAGTAGAATTCGAAAAAATTCCATTTTGTAGTTTAGATTCCTAAGTAGCATAAACTATTTATGTACTATTTTATAAACTATTTTTACTTTTATTTATACAAATTGTATTACAAGTAAAAAAAAAATAACATTGATTTTGAACACTGACTTCTAGTATGACAGTAAATCCCTTTATTTGCATGACAGCTTGCACTGAGCATGCGCAATAGAAATACAGCTTTTAATTGATAAAAAATTAACTTTTAACTTCAAAATAACTTGCCCATAAATCTTCACTTGAATCATCTTTATGCTTCAGAATATTAGTTAGCAAAATTTAAAAAATAGCCATTTGACAGTTTGAGTTCTTTGAAACCTAAATGTATGTATGCATTTCACTTCTATTTGTACAGAGTGGGATTGTTTTTTCTCCATGCTTTTCAGGAAAAAGAAAAAAAAGAGCGTCTGAAGATGTGTCTTTTTTTTTTATCTTTTATTCCAATCAAATTTTTATATTGATTATTTTTATTTTTGATAAGACATATCATTAGCAATATTCTTACCTTTCTTGATACTGGTCTTAATTCTTCTGCATGTTTGACGGAAACACAATTCTTGAAATGGTAAGATAATGAACATTATAGCCCACTTGTCTTTTATTTCAACTTCTGTAACAGTCTCAGTCATTTAATGACGAACATTTTTTCCCTGAAAATAAATGAAGTAAATCAGAGTGATTCCACAAAGTCCATTTTGCAAAATCATTAAGTACAATGATGTTAGAACAATATAATAATACATAAATAACAAGAATAAGCATTCAATCTCGCAAATAAGATTTAAATAGAAACGCTTGTTTGGATTTGATACTTCAACTCTTTCTTGCCTGTGATAATATTTGCATCATCTAACTGGAATCATTTTGTTTTTGCTTTTAATTTCATAAACTCTTATGTCAACATGTCCAGGATGCAAATGCATAATTAATAATTAATTTTATCAAATCATTAAATCAATAATAAATCCCGAATAAATGAATAAATATGAAAGTTTTTAAACTTTTCATGCACAATTAATGATTCCTGCTGAAATCGACAATTGTATTTCAAATCATTGATTTCCGTAATTATTATAAAATAAAGATTAAGCCGGAGTTATTTGCTTCTGATTTTTATATTAGAAAGTCAATATTTTTACATTTCCACATAGTTGTATTATATTTATGTATTTCATAGTTGTATTTTTACAATTACAAACTGTTTTTAAATGAAAGCTTATCTTACCTTATATTTCATTTATTATATGACTTATGATTACTTGGCATGTAATATCTAGACATTTAATGAATTATTTTCCGTATAAAATGAAATTCATTCCTATTCTATTACTTACTATTTCTTCATTTTTATAACTTCTATGAGATTTTGAGTCATTTCTTTTAATTTAAATTTATTGTAACAACTGTTCATAAAATGTCTGAACAAAGAATCATTAAAAGCAAAAATTCATTTAAGGATAATTCAAAAGAATTTCACCTCTTACTATAAATCCATTGCAAAGAAATGTAGAAAGAAAACAAGACACACGGAAATTCCAGGTTTAGTTTGTGTATTTAATAAGTACGTTTTTCTGTCACCTTTTCAAACTCAGTCCATCTTCACGGCCACTTGCGTAAGAGCGGAAATAATGCTCAACTATAAATACTTTTTCCTCCGTCGAGAGACCTATTTCCAACAACAACTGCATAACACAACTGCCTTTTCACTACTGCGAACACGTGTTGCTGGAGTTATGGCTCGACGACAAACGCAACCACGTGTTCGAGATGCACGAGTCTCAGTACTGTATATTTTGGCGCATACTGTAATTGCTACAAGCCATTTTAATGCATTTTATTACTTCCCTATAGCTATACGAATATTATTATATGTACACATACACGTGTATATCAAAATAGATGATGAAGTCCAGGAAGAAGGAGGATAGGACAGCATGTAGTTAATTATCTGTCTTGTTATTCTGACATAACGTTGCTCCAATTCACGCTATCCCCTAAAATTCTAAATTATTTATTCAAAAGTGAGAAAAAATAGCAACAGCCATTTCACTCCAGGCGTTATGAAACATGTGCTTTAGTCATTGATGCACTTGCGACAATCATTGCATGCTCGACATCAAATTTTTCTGAACTTACTTTTTAAGCCTCAATTTGGCTTGACTTTTTCTTTACGTATAACAATGGACGAATTTATAATGAATGGTTTACATGGTAGAAAAACTAAATATTGCTCAATTTTTTCAGCCCAATTTTTTTCTTCTTTTTTATCATAATTATCAAGGAATTCATACTTATTTTTAGTGATTGCAAAAGTTTTGAAGTGGATATTAATATGATACCAATATTTCTTATCGATTTGAAAGTTCTTATCAAAATCAGTGATTAATAAGTTTCTTTTTTTTTTTTCGTTCTGATAGCTATTTGATAATAAAGATAACTTTATGATCTTCACAAATTGATGGGATTTAAAAATAAACTGTTATAATATGGAAATGCAAACTGAAATAAAGTCAGAAATCAGAATTAAATTTTATAATAATAAATAAATTATTGCCCACTTGTCTTCACCAGTCTTTAAAAATATTTTGCTGAGAAAAAA
Organism: Argiope bruennichi; assembly: GCF_947563725.1. Classification (NCBI taxonomy): domain Eukaryota; kingdom Metazoa; phylum Arthropoda; class Arachnida; order Araneae; family Araneidae; genus Argiope; species Argiope bruennichi. The sequence continues at coordinate 123,963,468 of NC_079158.1, forward strand.
ATTATTAGCAGAAATGTACCACAAAAAAAAATCTTCTTTCTTACTGCTAGCACTCTTTCCCTTTTGTTTATGATAGTTGCTTGTCATTATTTCATTTATTCTTTCGACAGCCAAGCGCAGGAAGGTCACCAGTTTTTGATGTTTAAATCTCTCTTCAATCTAAAAATAGGCATGGTGGTAAGATTTCGACTTTGGAACTGGAAGGTTTTCAGGTTTGAGACCGGATTCCACAGAAGAACCGTCGTGTAAGCGGATATGGTGTACGTTAAATCCCTCCGGGCCAAACGTCCTCACTCTGGTGTGGTGTGGAGAGAAGGAAACTAGCTCAGGTATCGTCCTCGTCATCTGACAGCAGTTCAAAAGTACGAGGTCCGTCCCAAGATAGCCCTAGTGTTGCTTTAAAACTGGACGTTAATGTAACTGAACTAAACTCAATCTAAAAATAATTCATCACATGTCGAAGATGAAATATCAAGCATTTCAGTCTGCTTCTTTCTCAAACAACCAAAAAGTAGCACCAAAGAAAACCTTTCTTATTTAAATGACATTAAAAGAAAACTTTCTAAAAATCCAATTATTGTTATTAAATCTAAATTATTGTCCACAAATGTTTTTTTGAATAATAAAAATATTTTGCGAAGAAAAATTATTCGCAAAATTATGAACACAACAAACTTCTTTCTTACTGCTAGCACTCTTTCCTTTTTGTTTATGATAGTTGCTTGTCATTATGTCATCATTTCATTTATTCTCTCGACAGCCAAGCGAGGGAAGGTCATCAGAAGTTGATGTTTAAACCTCTCCTCAATCTAAAAATAATTCATCACATGTCGAAGATGAAATATGAAGCATTTGAGCCTGCTTCGTTCTCAAACAACCTAAAAATAGCACCCAGGAACTTTCCTTATTTAAATGACGTTAAAAGGAATCTTTCCTCAACAAACCGTAAAAAAGTATTCAACCAATCAGAACGTCTTTTACATCGATATTGATCGTTACAGATCGACCACTTTAAGTAGCCGTATTTTTCTACGAGACCATTAGGAAATGTTCAATAAAGTATGTCATTTGAAAGAATTTCGAACGATTCTCTCTCTCTTCTTTTTTTAAACATTATTCTTTTTTTATTCACTTCTGGCTTCTTCTGCCAAAGAGGCTTCGTTATTTTTATATGCTTCTTTTTATTTGCCAGAGGTCGCGCATTTTAATGGAAATAAATGCTGATACATTCCAGATTTCTTTTTGGAAAAAATTTCTCGTAATACTCTTCGACTAAAAGTCAATAAAACATGACTTACGACATTGAATGTTTCACTTGTGTACTGACAAATGGCAAAACGATGCATTTTGGTGTCATCCCATTCACGTTAAATGATTAAGTGTCCGAAATCGCTTTCATATATATTTTAATAAATTGTAGGATGGGAGAGCGAGCCAGCATGGAAATGAAATTTCCATCATTGATGTATAAATCACGGAGTGAAATGTTATCTTTGCATTGTGTCTGAACTTTTAATAAAATGCTAATGAAGATGGTTGACAGGATATTCCCGAGGCAGATAAATGAGAAATGAATCTGTTAGATTCGAAGATTTTTGAAAAATTCATTTTTTTTTTTCGTTGCTAAATGGGAAATTGTCCTTCTGAAAAAGAAATTAATCATTTTATTTATATGTTTAGACAATGGTACTGAACGGGAAATCATTTGTATCACATTTGTTCGAAAATACAATGAAATTGTTTCAAGCAAGCTATTCTCTGTCTTTCAATATTTGAAGCTTAACTTTATTCATCTGTTTTACAAGTGCTTTCTTTTAGTGATTCTTGTTGAAATTTTACAATTTATATACTAAACTGTTTCAAATGTATTCATATATCTTTATAGATGACATTTTGTTTTTATATTAAAGTAATAGATGTTTCATGTTTAAAACCATGTAATAGATATTCCAGCATCATTTATATCTTTTTGGTATTGATAATTTTTTTTTTATTTCGAGTTTACATAAAAATATACACTCATAGAATTTTTTTGAACCTTTTGAATAAACATTTATTCAAAATTATTTGAATAAACATTTATTCAAAATGTTTTTAATGCATTCGTTACAATAATTTGAGCAATTTCGTTACAATAATTCAGTTTTACATTTGCTTCCTTTAAGTGATCCTTGCTGAATTTTGTTTCTGCTTAAAATTTTACAATATATTAACTATTTAATTAGTTTTACTCAAATGCATTTAAATATATACATATTTAATAAAGAAATAGGGGTTTCATATTTAAAAATATGTACTAAATTTTTTCTTATCCTTTTATATCCTTTTTGACTTCGTAAATTATTATTCTTTTTTTTTGTGCCTACCTAATATGACACATTCAAAGAATTTGTTAGGCATTTTGAAGTCTTTTATTCAGAAATTCTTATATTATTTCACAAATATGTTGAAACTTTTGTGCTCACAATTCAATTGTGCTTTTTTTTTAATTTAATAAAGTAGAGAAAAGAGTCGGGGAATACTAAATGAGGAATTTAAATACACAACAAATATTTCAACAAAATAGAAATAGCTTATTTATTAAAATGGGCAAATCACTCAGTCACTAAATATAAGATGTTTTTTATACATTCAGCACCTCACAAATTTAAAAAAAAAATGCAATGCAAATTTACGATTCAAAAATATTAAAAGACTTATTTTTGAAAATACTTTCTCCTTTTAAAAAGTAATATTTTAAATATCTTTTCAAAAATAGCAGGATTCTGATATAACCTATACAAATAACAATAACAATTCGTCTTGGTATCTGAAGACTACCACTTTTTTTTTCGACGAGCTTTTTATTATTTCAAAACTTCCCCTACCAAATTAGGATTGCTTTGAATATTTAACTTTAGGCAAACTTTACAATCTTCAATATCATTGCAAAAAAAAAAAAAAAAAAAAAAAAATGTTACCTTATAAATGGTTCAGATGCTTCAGTGGAGCAATCTTTGCTTTTGGGTTTGCACCTCACCAGTAAATTACGTACTAGGAAATAACAGTAAACTGTTAATATCTTCTTGCCTCCCCCCTCCTTGTATTAATTATTTATTTCAAAACGATTTACGTAGCTGACAGTTTTATTTCCTTATTCCTATTCAATCACTACATGTATAATGGATGGACTGATTACTAGCGAAAAGAACAAGAATGGAAATTCCATTATCAGTTAAAGGAGATCACAGATCTTGTCTCCCAATTACTTGGGAAGAAAAAGGGAGAAAACTTTCATCAAAATCTCTACGAAAGTAAATCTTTCTCTATCTTGTAATTTGAATCGGAAAAATTAATTATGGATATTCGTAATATGCAGTTCCTAAATTCACGTTTGGGAAAATTAAAATTTTTGATTCATTTTGTACTTGCATCATTAATTGCAATTTGAGAGATATTGTGCCTTATATTTACAAATTATATTCTTTAGTTTAGAAACTAACAAACTGAATATCCTTTAGAGTACATATACTATAATATACATTAAAATTATAGTATATTAGTAGGTGATGCATTGCAAGCAAATTTCATTTTATTATTTAAAGAAACAAGAACAGAAATTCCATTATCAGTAAAAGGAGACCACATATTTTGTTTTGGATTACTGGAGAAGAAAAGGAGGAAAAAACTTTCATCAAAATCTCTAATAAAGAAAATCCTTGAGTGTCTCTCTATCCTGTAATTTGAAACTGAAAAATTAACTATGGGTATTCGTAAAATGTGGTTTATTAAATTCACATTTGGGAAAATTAAACATTTTTGATGCATTTTGTGCTTGCACTATTATTTCATTGATTTTTCAGAGATATATCTGAAAATTGTATGTTTCCGTTTTAAAATTCACGTACTGAATATCATTTAGAGAATATAATATAAAATTATAGTGTATTAGTAGATAATGTGTGGTAAGCAAATTTCATTATATTATTTAAAGAAGCAAGAACAGAAATTCCATTATCAGTTCAAAAAGATCACAGATCTTGTCTCCCAATTGCTTGAGAAAAAAAAAGGTAGAAAACATTAACCAAAATCCATAGTAAAGAAAAACTGAGTATTTCTCTATCTCTTAATCCAAATCTGAAAAATTAATTAGGGATATTCGTAATAGGCAGTTCCCAAATTCACGTTTAGGAAAATTAAAATTTTTGATTCATTTTGTACTTGCATCATTAATTGGATTTTGAGAGATATTGTGTCTTATATTTACAAATTAAATGCTTTAGTTTTAAAATTAAAATACTGAATATCTGTTAGAGAATATACGCTATAAAATTATAGTATATTATTAGGTAATGTGTGGTAAATAATTTATTATTTAATATTTCTTAAGATTTAATTTTTTATGTCCCATCAATAAAATGCAGAAATGAAATGTATGTATGAGCTAAATACACTATTTGGGAAAAAAATGGCCATCCCCAAATGATACATTAAAACATTTCCATTCACAAGAAAGGCATATTTTTTAAAAGTAAATTGTAACGATTAATAAGTTGGAATCTCTATTTTAATTTGATGAAATACTATTACTCAGTAAAATAGTGAAGTAAATGAATAATTTAAATGAATAGAAAGAAAATACATATAATTTAAAATCAAACAAAAGACATATTAATGATACGGAGTTTCCAATTGATTACAATTTCATTGATGAATATTTATATATGAAAACTGAAATCGGAATTGAAACAAAACTAATATTATTAAGTTAACTAATATTATTTATTTAATCAAAAATAATAAACTAAATTGTGACCTGATTCAAATAATTAGCCACAAAATCATTTCTATTTACATATGTTTTGATTCAGTTCCGAAACATTCGATCAATCAGATTTAAATCTATTGGAACCCGAATTGCATTTAAAAGAATTTTAGAGCATTACTCCTTTTATAAAAACAACTTATAAATATTCCATTGGTACTTTTTATATGATAATCCAAATATAAATGCTCTGTTAAAAATCTGTGGAAAACTAATACTCATCTCGATACGAAATGATGTTTCAATTTATATATAGATTACTTTTCATTTGATCTAGACATGTCTAGACTCGAGTAGATTCTCGTCTAGACATATCATTCACTTATATTTACAATCATTCTTCAAAGGATATTAAAACTTAAATTGTACGTTTTTTCCCCTCAATATTGTATGATTATAAAATGACGCCTTTCCGAAAAGTTAGAACTATATCATCGAATTGATTGAAAGAAGGACAACAATTCATTAAAAAACACCTAAATATATAGAAACTAATCCGAAATTTAACATTTAGTTTCCAGAAACCAAAATTACACAAAACCAGGATGTGTTGAAATTTGTCAATTTTTCTTTGCAATCGAGGCATTCTCTAATCGCTTTTAATGATGAAAATGCAACAAAAAACATTTCTTTTGAAAATGCTTGTGCATTCTTTATCATCTTAAATGTAAATAAACTAAATACCTATAAAAATGGCGTAAAAATGTTACACTGAATTTTCGTTAAAAAAGGGAGAATTTTCAATCAATTATAAAAGTATTTTCTCATTTTTCTAAAAAAAAATAATTCATCTATATTTGTGCAGTTTTATTTCTAAATATCAGAAAACTCTACCGATAATTCGGGACTCAACTATACATTTAATTTAATCATCGATTTCAAATGTAAAATTCCGATTAAAAATATAAATTATATAGTTGAAAATGACATCATATGAACTTTCACTTACAACTTTGTTAAAATTGCACTTGATTTTAATTCATTTTTAAATTTTACACAGTATTCAGTTTTTAAATTCAGTTTGATTTCCATTTGCATTTATTTAAATACAAATTTAATTAATTAGGAATAATCTGAGTACAAAAATGAATATATTTTGAATAAAAATGTGTTAACTATTTCATTGTATTATGTCAAAGTCAGTGGCAAATATTTTAAATGCACAGCTTTTCTTCAGATTTCGAATATTCAGACTTTCAATGTGGTTGTTTATCTACAACAATATTTTGAATATTCTTTTAATTTTTAAATTTGTCTTTTAAATTTTTAAACGTGTTATATCTAGTATTTTTATGTTAACATAAGGTTAAGAAACTTTTCGAAAACTTAGATTCATAAAAAGCAACTTAAGGAAAGATTAAGATAAGCTGAAAATAAATCAGTTAATTTAAGGCCCAAAAATAGGATTTCATAGCATATGTGTGTTTTTATTATACGTTGCATGTGGTTATGAATACCGAAATATTCAAAAGCATATATTAGGTAAATAAACAAAAAGGTTCTTAGAATAAAAATGATTTTACTTACATCTTCTACCTGATATTTTATATAAACATCGCGTCTCTTATAAATCATAATATAAATTTTTTAACGAATCTTCAAATTGTATTTCACTTATTCTATCAAATTTTAGAATCTATTTAAATTTCTTTTGCATAATATGTCCAATATTTTTTCCACCATCGAATATTTTAAACATTGCACAGATTTAGTTTAGTTTTAAATGAACATTCAATTTGGAAGGACCGTTTGTGGGATGAATCTCGTGATTTTGAACACCGGTCAGATGACGTACGACACCTGAACAGTAACCCTTCTCTCCAAACTTAAGCACCACACCAACTGGAAAACGTTTGGTCCACGACGTCAGATTTAACTGCAGCACGTCCACATACAAGAAATATTTTTGATAGAATCAGGTCACAAATTCGGAACTCACTGACCTCTAGATTTTAATCACTTGGGCAATTTAATATAAAAATATCAACAGAACAAAGCAGAATTAAGACATATTCCCCAGAATATATTGAATACAAGCTAGATAATATTTTTTTAACGTTTTTACATAGACTATATTATTATGAATATCTATCAAGATATAGATGCTGTGTATATTGCTTTAGTATGATATATCTACCATTTCATATGCACTGTTGAATAATTTAAATCTAACGGCGAAATATTGAACAGAACCTTTGAACCAGATTCTACAAAATATTTGGAATACTTACTAAACCATATCTTTCTTTGCATTCATTGCAACTGTCCATACAGTCTCCGGCTTCTTTCTTCACTTTTGTTTAACTATCTCACCTCCAAAGAGTCACCTCTCCCATCCAATATAGTTTCCCATCCATATACAAACGGGTTCAATTAGTAAATTTAATTACCCTAACTCTCTCTCTCACTTGCAGCAGGAGGCTTAACAAGCGAGCTTTGAAACTCCCCGTCTGTAAATCTGAGGAGAGTGTTATACAAATTCGTTACTTCGCACGTTTTCTGGTCGGAATCAGCCGGCACTCTAACGAGCAGATCATTATTTTCCAGCCTGTTAGTTGGCTCAATAAATTGCCAAGGGATGTTGCCTACATGCAGAGACGGAATATTGGTGAGGTGTTTAAAGGGGTTCCTTAGTTGTCATAAATATGAAGTGATACGTTGTTGTTGTTGTCATGTGTGCTATTCTGTGATGCATCGAGTAAGAGTTTAGTGAAAGATATGATATATTCCATATTATGGACTATTTATTATTTAAGATTTATTGAAGAAAGGGTTTATTAGCCATGTTTAGTTTAAATTCTGTTTTTCTAATAATTTCTTTTATAGGAACAAATATATCGACATATGACGAGGGCATAACTGAAACAATCAACCGCTCCTCCTAATTCCCCACATCAATGGGGGTTGAATATGTTGATATTTGTCTATTTCAAAAAATACATTATACATAAAAAAAAGTGGGAATTTTAAAGAAAAAAAAATTATTTTAGAAGCTGATGTAGTATGATGAAAACCATTAAGTTTCAAATATATATGAATTTTGGATTAATCCTCTTTTACAAGTGGCCTGTTCACGGCTTCGAACCGAAGGGTTCCAGGTTCGAAACCCGATTCCACCGAAGAACCGTCTTGTAAGCTGGTCTGGTGCACGTTAAAACCGTCGGGACCAAACGTCCTCCCGCTGATGTAGCGTGGAAGTTTGGAGGGTGGAGGGCCAGCTCAGGTGCCGTCCTCATCATCTGACCATGGTTCAAAATGACGAGATACATCCCAAAATAGCTCTAGTGTTGCTTTAAAACGGGAAGTTAGTATAACTAAACTAAACTAAATTTTACAAGTTGTAACTTATTTTGGAATGTTTAAGCCTTTATTATTTTACAAAGGGAGTCTTGAACAGAGAAAGTCAAATGCGCTATTTTTATTCATATTTTTACAGATAAAAAACATCTTTTTCTTTTAATTATAGGTTTTATTTCTTCTAGTTATTCTAATCAACAGTAATTATAATAAGCAACCCTGAAGTCAAAAGGGTATTAGAATATCGTTAAATCCAAGCATGTATGATTATTTCAAATTTTAATATCTTTTATGTTAATAAAACTGAAGTTAAATCCAAATATATTTCAAAATTGAAAATTAACTATAACTTTTATAATAATTAATGAACAGTTTACTATTTTACATATGAATTTAATATTTTTGATACTAAATAATAAAAGCACGCTCTGTTAGATATATGAATCATGCACTTTGAAATATTTTTAATATTATTTTTATTAAGTAGTAATTATGGATGTATGTTTAAATAGGCGAATGACTGTTTGAAATATGCATCTTGTGATAATCATTTAAATGAGAATTATTCATCAAGTAAAATTTGAGAAAGGATGTTTATTTTGTAAAGTAAAAAGTAAGAGAATTCGAATAGCGCTTTCTTAAAACCAAAATTCATCAACATTACACTACTTTTTTAAATTGTGTTTTAACAACTCCATAATATAACTAATCTTTAATCAGTGCAAAAGATATTTAGATTCAGAATCAATTACATCTTCACAAATTATTTTAATGAAAAATGTATTCTTGTTTGGAGAGCCGAACTCCTGCTTTGAATTTATCTTGATTTTAAGTTTTCACTTTAATGTTTGTTATTTAAATATAGAGAGTTTTCATAAAATGAAAGATTAAATATGTTTTAAATATTTTCGGACAGGCAGAGTATGAAAGAATTTAGACTTTAGTTGTGAAGTTCCAGGATTGATAAAACTTTGATTATGAAAATCTTGATTATTTAGACATTTGAATCTAAAACTCTTGAAAGCCTTTGATTAAGATTTGACAAGTTGTCCATGGAAAGAAAAAAAAAAGATTGATTCTAAAATTGCTTTGGCAGTGAAATAATAGCTTGTATTTATAGAATTATGAACAAATCTTGATTGATTTCCAAATTTAAAAAGTTCAGTAGCATAATCTTGAGTGCACTTTGCTGCAATCTTTAAGTAAACTTTATGAAAAAAATAGGATAGCAGTTTTTAATTATATGATACATTTCTAAAGATAATGCAATAAAATGACAGCAGGCAGAAAAGTACAAAAAAAATAAGAAAAGAAAGAAAACTGTACAAAATATATTTTTTAATTTCTTTTTACAGAAGAAGCTAATGTTTTATCTAATATAAGTAGTTTCAATTATCTTAAAATGTCAGTAAATTTCCAATTATCTTGAAATCTGTATGCTAATCTGCTTATAATATTTTGCAGCACACTTAGAATTAAATACGTGCTTTCCTTCAAACTAAACATTACACAAAGGTTGCAACAACAACAACAAAAAAGACAAGCTGCCATCATTTGATTGATGATTAACGATTGCATGCACGAAGAAGAATGTTTTCAGCCTTCTTGCTACAATGCATTTTACTCAACAGAACCGTGTTCATCGATTGAACCACTATGCAGATTCTATAATTGACATCAGGATCAGACAAAAATACATGGTAAACAAAATTAAAACACCCCTATTCCGAGCTCTCTATACAGCGGACTAATCAATGTAAAGGCTCCAAAATTGGTGAGTATACCATTTAGGATATGGGGAGACGGATTACGCAAAAGAAAGTTCCAGAAACACCCATAGGTGGCGCTGTAAAGATATTGACTCCATTCTGAAAAAAATACGCACAACAAATATTTTATTACAAATATTATTAAAAAGCCTGTAACAAAAGAGCATGCTTCCATTTTTTCATCGCATCGAGTACTACTTTCTTGTTTTAAATAATTATTATAATTGTTGTTTCAGAATATTAATAGATATTAAAAGAGTTAGATATCTATCATAAGTATCAAGTGAAGCATAAACAATAGTTTTATTATTAATATTCCTATTTTATATTTTTCAAACAAACAGGTACTTCAGAAACAGTACTGTTAACAATGGATAACAGTTAAACTTAGTGAAAAGTAAAAATGTCTCAGAAATCAAGAGAGATAAGCAGTGAATTTAGAAGCGATATGAAAATACTCAAAATGAGACCATAAATCGGAGTAATACTTTTTTCTTTTTCTTGTTCCATCAATCTAAAAAAACTTATATTTATATTTTATACTTATACTTATATTTATATTTTATAAAACTTATATAAGAATTTAATATATGCTCAATCGTTATGCTGATAATAATTATGCCAGAATAACATCCTCGAATAATTCTATTAATGAATGATGAGAACAAAACGTTTCGCATCATACAAAATGCCTCAACAATTTCTAAATAGAAAAAGAATTTGTTATAAAACAATGCATAAATGTTAACCGTGTTATGATGAAAGCGATGAAAAATATAGTAATGGTTACTATCAATAATGAGAATAAAAAGTTTCGAATGATACAAAATACCTCAACAATTTCTAAATAGGAAAAGAACGTGTTATAAAACAATGCGTAAATGTTAACCGTGTTATAATGAAAGCGATGGAAAATATAGTAATGGTAACTAATCAATGATGAGAATAAAACGTTTCGAATGATACAAAATGTCTCAACAATTTCTAAATAGAAGAAAAAATTTGTTATAAAACAATGCATAAATGTTAACCGTGTTATGATGAAAGCGATGAAAAATATAGTAATGGTTACTATCAATAATGAGAATAAAACGTTTCGAATGATACAAAATACCTCAACAATTTCTAAAGAGGAAAAGAACGTGTTATAAAACAATGCGTAAATGTTAACCGCGCTATAATGAAAGCGATGGAAAATATAGTAATGGTAACTAATCAATGATGAGAATAAAACGTTTCGAATGATACAAAATGTCTCAACAATTTCTAAATAGAAAAAAAAAATTGTTATAAAACAATGCATAAATGTTAACCTTGTTATGATGAAAGCGATGGAAAATATAGTAATGGTTACTAATCAATGATGAGAATAAAACGTTTCGAATTATACAAAATGGCACAATAATTTCTTATTAAAAGATAATTTGTTATAAAACAATGTGTATATGTTATCCGTGTTATGATGAAAGTGATGATAAATACAGGACCATGTAATTATACCACTAATGAATAAAGAATGTTGCTTTTGAAAGTAAACAGATGGCTTAGGCAAATAATGCAGCAAACAATAGTAAAATGTTTACCATCTAATGCGCAAATAAAAAACACAACAGGAGAAGTGTACAGTTAAACTGATATTTTTTATTCATATGCAAAAAATTAATCTTAATATTTATCTACAAATTTACTAAGCAAATATTTTTTTTTTAATTTTAGAATCACACTATTATTATTGTAGTAAAAGGTGGAATTTTTTTTAAATTCTTTTTCAGCTTTTAGATTTTAATTGATGATTCTTCAATATTCATAATTTCGAATTTCGACTGAAATTTTAGAAATGATCAGAAATTCGCTGTTAGTTGACACTACAATTTAGGAATCAAACTTTAATTAATAACAATTAAATTAACAGAAAATGAGATTTTGAAAATATTAAAATAATATATAGTGAGCGAGTAAACATTCAAAACTCTAGAGTATTAGAAAATGAATAAAAAGTCAATTACAAAATGTCATTTTTACTACGTTGGATATGTTAAGTAAAACGAAAGGGTTTAAAAATAGAAATATTTTTATAATTTAAATTCAATTTCCGTATTATGTACATATTTAGGTCCCCAATTGTTTTCTAAGATTGCTATACATTGAAATCATTGGTAGTTTGAGAGTAATTCTAAAATTACAAAAAAAGAAAAATGTTCTATTCGTTACTGTTATTTCTAGATTATTTTTCTGGAATCATTATCAAAACATTATTGAAATTATTACCTCGGTTATTCACTTAAAAAATGACTTGAATACGAAATTCTTTTTTCCGGTGACTTGAATTCACATCCATTTCTACAAAAAAGAATATTCCAGCTTCAACCACTGGAATATTATCATGGCAGTTTTGCATCTTACGTGCGATATGTCTAAGTGCTATGCAAATAGGCAAACTTTAAACTTCTTGCAAGCTTGAAATGCAAAATTCCATCTTTTCGTATTATGGTAACTTTTTTTCCAAGCGAAAAATGTACACGTATATAACATTCCCTCAATATATATAAGGTCCAGTTTGAATTAATATGCAATTGGCAGATAATATAAGAAATTGATGAGAGTATTGTTTATGAGAGTATTATTATTGGTGAATCTAGAAATTAGCGAATTATGAAAAAATAATGACGTCATATTAAAAAAATTTAATGTTTCCTAATAATATAGTATTATATTACCTGAAATAACGAAAATACTTTTGAAAAAACGAAATAAATTCTTTTTATTGATGTAATTGCAATATTAGCCTGTTTTTCCGGAAAATAGGTTTATGTGATACATAAATTTTGAAGTAATATAATTTGCAATATTTAAATATTCTTAATTGTACTGAAGATCTTTGATGATATTCATATTCTATTTAGGATGGGAATTTTATTTTGAAATTTATTATGGAACTTAAAATGGAACAAAATCATGACGTTCCAGTATAGTTTAAACACACGTTAATGATTAACGCGTTAGATGTCACGCGAAATCACCTTTTCCGGTTTATTGTGAGGTGACACGGAATAGATTCTTTTGCTGGAACATACAGTTTTTCATTAATTCAAAAATTATTGAATTACAAAAAGAAAGCTAAAATAGTGACAATAAATTTGAAATAAAGATCTGTTGATATGCGATATGGAAAAAAAATTAAAATTAAAGGAAAAGAAGTCGTTTTCAAAGAAATCACAAATCAGTTAATATATAATGATTATCTGATTGGTGGAATGATTCATTACTTAATTAATTAGCAAATAAATTATTTAGTTAAGTAATTAAAAAAATGTTTAGACGGTGAAAGTAATTTCAGTCGATGCTTATGGAACCAAAATGAAAAGCTCGAAAACCGGTTTTGATAAATAAGCTTCGATCCTAAAAATCACAAATAAGAACAAGATTTTAAAGCCATTGCAGTGAATCTCCATAATTTTTTCATAAAAATAAATGTATCTATTAACTAGAAAACATATTATTTAAAAAAATTTTAGATCACTTTCATTTTTTCATAAAACATTTTAAAATTTGCTTTATCATGAAATTTATAACATTGATATTTATCATACATAAGAAAGAATTATATTTAGTTCTTTTATGTATTTAGAAAATGTATTGAAATCATATCCATTTATTATTAACTTGGATTGATGCTATTTTGACACAAATGGAGTATCTTCCTAATTAATTAATATATTCATCAAATGAATAAGATAATTTAAATTGTTTGAAAGTCAACTAGTTTAATTTTTGCTAATCATGCTTTAAAAATATTACCGATTAATATGGACTATTTTACCTCATTATCTCATTATGATGGTTGAATTCCCATGATACTTTTATCTATTGAAATAAAATCACTTCATTAACATACTTTTCATCATCTCATCCCTGGGAGATAATTTTTGAAGTCAACTAAATGCGAGAATCCAATTAACGTCTATTGATGAAACTTTACAACGATTGAAAAGAAAGATCTATGAGAAAATCAACACCCCTTTTTTCTCTACCAGTTAATGAAACTCAGAAGATGATTAGTTTAGGTAAGATAAGAAAAGCTAATGAAAGAAAATTTTTCTACCCTATGAAGTCGCTCATTAAAATTTAATGACTGAGAAATACACCCTAATTAACCTATTCTTCATGGAAAATAATTAGTTGTTTTTTAAGACCACCATGAAATCACACACAATTGTTCTTACAAACTAGACAGTAAGTTTGATCTTTTTTCTATTTTGTAATGCCCTTACTTGTATTGAAAAATATTGAAATTAGATTCAGCTTTCAATATTTAAAAATATCTGATCAAATATGTTTTCCTACATTATGAAGATGAGGAATTAAGTTGGTTTAAATTCATATATTATATTATTTAGAAAATTCTCTGCTTGAGGTCTTCCTTGGACATATTTTTTTCAATATAAAAGAGCTCAAAAACATTTTCTGATTAAAATTCTTTCTTAGAAGGCTGGCATTTTTAAAGATGTAAATTTTGTCAAAAGACTGTTTACTTTGAGTTGCATTTTCTATAATGAATATAAAGATGATCTTTAAGGAAATAGCAGCTTTCAGAGATACTTTTTTCCTCTGATATTTCCTTATTTGTAAACCTTTTTGAAATAGGATTACTCAATGTCGAATGAAAATATTTAATTGAATTCTATAAGTTAGGAAATGATTCCCAATTTCTCTTGCCCCTATCCCTTTCTTTATCTGTACTTCTATTTTCTGAGAAATTCTTGAAGAGATCCGAGTCTGGCGAATCAATTAACCACGAGAAACGCTCAATATAGATAATGAATTAATGGCAAATGAAAATCCAAGGTGACCTACAACCAATAAATGTTCACAACTGTAGCGGTTGAAACCAGGCATTAAAAGAAATCGAATGCAAGATGAGCCTATGACTTAGCGTTGCACAAGACTATTGAAAATTGATTGTGTTGTGATAAAGCAATCTTTTGGCCTCTGGGACAAACGCTATTGTTACTGTGATGCAAAACACTTTTCTTTAAAATTTCATGGGAACACATCTCAGTCACAAAAATTTGATTAATTATTATAAGTTTGGTTTTTTTCTGGAAAATTTAAAATTTTGTTGAACTAATGCTAACACAAACACAGTATTCTGCAATTTAATAGTATCTCAGCTGTAGCCTTTACTCCAAAAATCCCAGTTCAGTAAATGAAATAACCTTTTACAAGCAATAAACAAAGTTTATTTAAACAGTTTCTGTGAGAAAAGCTTGCTTTATGAAATTATGTAATGAGAATTTAAATTTTTTTGACTTGACTAGATATGTTTGGCATTGGTTGACATATATTGATTTAGCATTTAAAAAATAATATTTCGTGTCTGACATTTATTGTGTGATTTATTTAATCTCTCTCTCTCTCTCTCTCTCTCTCTCTTTTTCTGTAAACTGGGTGAATTTTAATCGACAAATTCAGCGACAACTAAATTTTCTGCCACTCCAGATATTTAAGAAGATAAAAAAGAAGATTTCTCAGCATCAACTTCTCTCTTTTTAAATGGATCTTCCAAACCTTATGAATCAACAAAGAGATAATTTTAATGTTAAACTATTTACATTTAAATGCATGAAAAAATATATTAATATATTTATTCAAAAAAATTGTCCTATTAGAAAAACTGATTGAAATATTATTGAATAATGATAAAATATCTGAAAAAGTTATGCTTATGTTCAAGGAGGATTTCAAATACTAATAATTCAAAAAAGATATTTTAGTTCAAACTTATCAGTTCATTATAATCCGTCCTATGTTTGAGTCATGAAATAAATCATATTCTCCTCTCTTTCTTAAATATATTATCATTCTTATGAAACTATCTTGCCTGTAAATGAGCATACAGAAATTTCTATTCCTTGGAATCAATTTTTTTTTATGAAATATTTCTTTCTTGTCCATAAGATAATCATTTTGTTAAATGGTTAATACTTATATTAATTTCTATTCATTTGAATCAATTTTTTTAATGAAATATTTCTTTCTTGACCATAAGATAATCATTTTGTAAGTATTAACCATTTAACAACTTTTTCCAAGTTCTTATAAATAACATATTTCTGTATTACCAATTATAATGACTTAAAAGATGTTTTAGTTCAAAGTTGTAAGTTAATTATAACTCATCTTATAATTTATTCTTGAATTAAATCTTATCCTCCTTCTTGTTTTTACACATATCATCATCCTTTTGAAACTATGTTGTCTATAATTGAGCATGTGGACATTTCTAATCATTGGGATAAAATTTCTTCTGGATACAATATTCCTTTTTTGTCCATCCCTTACTCACATTGTAAATATTATCCAATAAATTCCTTCTCCCATGTTCTTATCAGTAACTAATATTTGTATTACTAACTACAACGATTTAAAAGATATTTTTGTTCAAAATTGTCAGTTAATTAAAAGCCATACTATATTTTACTCCATCTCGTTATCATTACTATGAAACTATCTTGTCTGTAAATGAGCATGCGGACATTTCTTCTGAATGAAATATTCCTTTCTGGTAACTTCGTAAATATTATCCAAAAAATTCCTTACCCCAAGCTCTTATCAGTAACATATTTTTGTATTATTAATTATAACGGCTTAAAAGATATTTTAGTTCAAAGTTGTCAGTTAATTATAACTCCTCCTATATTTTACTCCATTTTATTCTTAAACATATTATCATTACTATGACACTATCTTGCCTGCAAATGAGCATGCGGACATTTCCATTCATTGGGATAAAATTTCTTCTGGATAAAATATCCCTTTCTTGTCCATTCCATATAATTTCCCGGGGTATCTCCCGTCACTGCACCCTAAGTATTTTGTCGGGTGTTCTGTTAATGGCCCTGATAGCGACCCGCAAGAATCTCGATAGAATATGGCAAGGAGAATAAATGGGATCTTCGAGGCGGGTCGTCTTTAGCTAATACTTGTTTGCCTCTGCTGCGCTGCCACTGATGGATCTTTCACTGTTGGAGATAGATCCAGATGGATTGCCTTAAAGGTCAGCCAATATGTTAGTGGCCGAGCAGGGGTGGACTGCAAAATGATCCGAGAAAGTGGCAACATCCGAACTTTTCACGACACTGTAATCGAGGTCGGGTGCAAATTTCGAAGTAAATCCCTTATTAATAGAAGATTCCAATTAACGAACAATCTTACGAATAATAGGGATAAAATGAATGATTAATTATTAGAAATTGAGTAAATGAATTAGAAACTTAAAATGAAAATGTTTAATCTCTGAGACCCTACGAATTAACTTCCTAATTAGACGACATATCTTATTTGGGGCATTTATTTTAATTGCTTTAATAATATAAAGCCATTTGAAATATAGAACCGTTTTAAAATTATTTTTGCCTTTAAAACGAATGCTTTCAATTTATTGCAAATTTAAATTATAAAATTCAGTAATTTAATGGACGAGTTAGTTTCATCATTATGCGCGAAGTGCATTATTTTCCAGGAATGATGTTTTTCATCATCATAGCAATATCTTATTAATAACTAGTAAATGCCACCATTTGTGCAGATTTTGCATTGATACATTGCAGAAGGGAATATAATCTGGATAATAGTGAATGATAATTAATTTTAATCAATAATCTGGTTTGAGACTAATTAGTAAGATTTGAAATTAATTAATTGCTTAGTGAAAATATTTTAGGATTGAATGAAAAATTTAAGCAGGAAATATACTTAGATCGTTTTATTTAAAGTTCAGTTTTATTAACTGACTAACAATACTGGAGCGGATGAATCATTTTCTTCAATATATCGTATTAGGTGCGGTGATCACTATGTTCAAAACTTCGTTTTAATCTACAATAGTCAAATTTTTTACTACAGCACCTAATTCTACATATGCATTTTTTCTAGTAAATTATTCTATTTATAGAAAATCTCCAAAATTTCCTCTTTATCACTTTTTAATGATAATACATTGAAGAGAAAATCGTGATGCTAAAAAATATTCTAGCTTTTCTTATTCTAATTGTAAGCCATAATTTATAATTTTTAAGGAAAGGACAAATATCTACTTTTATTAAACTGTTTTGATAATAATATGCAAAACGTTACAGATAAAAAAATTAAACAAAGTAGAAAAAACGTGCGAACTGGAAGTGGTATTCTGAGGGATAGGGATTGCGGTTTTCGACGGTTAATAATATTTCGTTAATATCTGCTACTTGAAATTTTTGTAGCTAGATGGAGTGGCACACGCACACAAAAAAAGAGTTTAAGAATAAACACAAAATAAAACATTGTGAAGGGGCATCTGTACCTAATGAGCGGTGATATTCTAGACAATGAATGAAATATATTAAGAAACTGAATATCTGATTTAATTACTAAGTCAGTAATTAAATTCTAAAAAATAGAAATTTAATATGAAAATATGTAACTTATTTTATCTAAAATAGGCCTGTAAATTATTTTTGAAATAAGAATTAAGTTACTCAGTTAGTCAAGATACTAAGTTAATTTTTTCTAGATCGATTTATTTTAAAATTGTTATTTACTAGATTGTTTTATTTACTAAAATTACTTGTTTGCTAATTACTAAGTTTATTTTTACTAAGTTAGAAAGTAAAAATACAAAAAAACTGTAATATTGGAAAATAGAAATTAAAAAAATCTTGTATCGCACGTTATGAGTAAATTGATTTTCCCACTTTAGATATTTTTGACGCTTTAAATTCTAATGTAATATAAAATTCTTTTTCAATTTTATTTAATTTATTTATATATATCTTTTTAGTCTTATTTATATAACTATTCCATGCTAATTATTAATTATTAAAGTAAATATATAATATTAATGATTTCAGTTAGCATATAGATAACATTAATATGATGGTTGTAATATTAAAATATTTATTAATCTACTTAATCAAACGATTATTCAAACTTTTATTAATACAATTTAGAAAACTTTTCCAGATTCAAAGTTATGTGATTTGATTACAAACAAGTGATAAGAAATGACATAAAAATGCTACATATCGAATAGTTACTTATGAATTTTTTAACATTTAAATTATTCATTGTCTTTAAAAATGTTGATATAGTATTTTCTAAATCAATCTATAAATTTAAAATAATTAAGAAAACCAAGTAACTACCCCTACTATTTAATTTCATATAAAATCTAGATATGCCATCCTTATTTTCCGCCTCTCACCCATCCTACCTTTATTTCGGAAAAATCTCGCAAGCATAACCTTGGTATGACCCCGAGTCACAACAATCGGGCCGATTTCGCCAAATTTATTCGCGAATTTATTTCGCCGCTTTCATGCAAAGCTGCATACTTAGAATACGCTTTTATTTTACAAATATATTTTAAATAGCATTTTCATTTGGTATTGTAAGATGCAATTTATTTTAATTAATTAATGATATTGATAACGTAATTGAACATTTGGTCGGCAGATGTCGTTGGTTACTAATCACTTCAGAAACTTTGATGGAAGTTCTTTCTGAATTGATTGGGAGAAAAACATGAAATTTAAAATAACATCAGTAATCTTTCATTAAATGAGTCATGATTTGAGGAAATTAAGCTTGAAGGAGTTCACTTCAATAACAATTTTCCATTTTTATAAAATGAGTGTTTATAGAGCCAAAGATATACAAAGACAAGATTGTAGTTAAAACTGTCATTTCAGAATGTCCAAGCCTTCAATGGTACAAGATACTGAAGACAGAGGAAAAATTTGTAGAAATCGCACAAAAGATATTCTATCCGCATGATCATCGAAATTTTGAATGAAAAATTAAAATGTCATCCAATTTTAAACATTAAAGATCATTAATTATCCGATTATAAGTCAAAAATAATTTTATTATTTTCAATTTTTTAACTGATGACGATTTTAATCAAATCAATAACATATGAAGTATGTGAATGGAAAAAAATTCTATAGACAAATTTATGAAGAAATAGGCAGTAAATATATAGAAGAACATTAAAATATAATTTGAAATATACATGGAAAGGATACAAAAATTAAATCTTAATCAAATATTTTACCTCATAGAAAAATTTATAAGAATGTATTAAAAATTCATCATATAAATTACATTTTCTGTATTTTCAGAAAACAATGATTACAAAATCTATTGAAATAAACTTATTGAATTAATATTATTTCTAAATCCTCCTCTAATCTCCTGTGTATTGAAAATTCATTCAATTATTGGTTTAGCTTCTTGCTAGAGGAATAGATAAATGCAATTTATATCAAATTTCTAACTATAAATATATACCGAAATGATTAAATATTTATTATCATATAGCATCTGTACTAATTTTGTATAAAAAGAAATCATCCTTTCAAATTTAGTACAATTTATGCATTTATTACTACATAGCATCTATACTAAATTTATACGAAAAGAAAATATCCCTTCGAATCTGATACAGCGCATTCTTTTTTTTTTTTTTTGGATATTTTTAATTTTTATAGAAATTTAAAAATGAGAATATAATAATTATTTCCGGAAATTGAAATTAATAAAGTGGGAAAAGATTGACCAGAATTTGTTACACAAAATTTATTAAGACAGAGAAAGCATAAAATCAAAAATAAAATTCACCGTTAAATTACAATTATTATATCTGTTAAAACCAGAAAATACCCTCCGTAAATGTGAATTCTGATTCAAAAATAGAAAAGCCAGTTTTTATTCTTTAAAATTTATTAAGAGATTTGAAATATATAGTTTGTGTTGACCAATCTTTGAGATATTTATCTTATCTCAGTAACGGTAAATAATTTCACCATACGCAATGCAATGCAATAAAACAGAATTAGAACTATTTATAGGCAAATTAAAATATTGAAAAAGCTCTGAGCAAAGAGAGTGGGAGGCGATGATAGAGCAAAATGTGCATATCTTTATCAACTTTATTCGAAGAGAAAGCACTATATCCAATCAGGTGCAGCATCCATACTAGTCTAATATAAACCTATATTATTTTGTTTCGAATCCGGTATGTTAGGTTTATTAACGTTGAGCTTTATTAACAACTTTAATATGCCAGCTTTATTAACGTCGAGCTATTTTAACATCTTTAGTATGTCAGCTTTAGTATCTTCAGTATGTCAACTTCATTAATATAGAAAACTCCGTCTAGAATTTAGCAGACCATCCTTAATAGCATTACATACAATGAAAGCTCTATCTTAGATCTGAAACACCATATACCAAGTTTATGTGTCTATAAAAGATTATCTGAACTTATCTGTATTACTATCTTAAGCAATAAAATCATTTTCTCGAATCTGATATTTTATTTGGAATAGCTTAAGGTAAAAGAAATATATAAAATGTTTTCATTTGAGCATAGCATATACAATAATTAAGATGACTAGATTATCTTTTCAAGTCATTGTAATCAAAAATCCATAGAACTCAAATCATTCAAAAACATATTAAAAACCCATTGAAATTAGTATCTTTCCGAAAGCAGCACTGGATATTTTTTTTTTATCTCCTAACTCAACCTCCTAATCTGTCTTGCCTCTGGGCACGCGAATGAAATGAAAGACGACTTTTGCCTTCGCATTCGTCCATCTTCAATGCAGGAATCTCATTAGGAGCATCTTTGACGCATTCTTTTATATTTTTTTTTCGCGATTTCTCTCCTCCTTTGTGGAGCGTATTTGTGGTTTTTATGGCCAAGATCCTGTCACACGTTTGATGCAAAGGCGAGCATAGAAAAAAAAAGCGCGTATTATTGTAATCAATAACACATCGATCCATTTTTCGCTCCTTGCCTGACGTCAACATATCCCCGGGTTAAACAGCTCCTTTTGGTGAGAGGAGAAACTCTTGGGTGCACGGGACAAAAAAATAAGGTGGGGAGCAAGTTAGGTTTTTCTAGGTTAAACTTGAATTTCTTAGAAGCGAGCTTTCAAAGGATTAGAAATCAGAAAGTGTCTTTCACCATTAACCTTTTCCTTACTGATGCTACAGAATTTTGTTAAGAATATTTTTTCTTCTTCTTCTCCTTACTGATTTGTATAGATACTTTACCAATAAACCACTAAGATTCTGTCATTTGAGGTAAAGACTGCTATTTCAATAAAAACTCTACAGACAAATTTATTCCCATCATGTAGATACCGAGAATTATTTTGATATAATATAATATCACGAAGATAACGGGAATTATCTTGAGCTAACAGAGTGATAGACACAAATTTATTCACATTTCATTTCTGATGGCTGATTTTACTGCCATATTAACATAAAATACCCAAAAAGTTATTCGAAATATTCAGAATGTTATTTAATATTCGGAATATCAATTATTGTCATGAAGATATAGTGAATTATCTTGTGCTAATGGAGAGACCGACACAAATTTATTCGCATTTCATTTGTGAGGGTTTGATTTACTGCGTTGTCAGCAAAAAATACCCAAGAACGTCACGAAATATTCATGATATTATAAAACAATCAGAATTTCGATTAGTATTATGAAGATAATGTGAATTATCTTGATAATAGAATGATTGATACAAATTTATTCCCATTTCACTTTATGATGGATGAAATTACTGTCCTATTAGCTTAAAATGCCCAATAAACTATTACGAACTAATCACGAAATTATATAACATTCAGAATATCGATTAATTTCATGAAGATAACGTGAATTATCTTGGGCTAATAGAGTGAAAGATACAAATTTGTTATGTCCTATTGCATGATTCCATTTGTGATAGCTGCATTTATTACCCTATTAGCATTTGTTAATAAAGTGACTGACGAAGAATCAAAACCCTATTAATAGCCAAATGAGATAACAATTACAATCTGTTTTGAAGATTAACTTTGAGTAAATAGAGCTGAATCACTTCATTATTACAAAAGTCACTATTTTGAACAATTGTCTACTTTTTTTTTTTTTAATTTCAAGGCAAATTTTGCCTAAACAATCCTTTCTTCTTTGTTAGATATAAAGAAATTGTACTCAAACTCGTGTATTTGTATTGTTTTCCTGCCTTTGAAATTTTTTTTTTCGTTATTTATTTGTTACTATGAAATAAATTTCAATCTTATATTCAAAATCAGATCAATGGTAAAAGTCAACGAATAACGATTTCTGATGTGAAGGTTTTGTTTTTCTCTTGAAATTAAGGACTTTAAAAAAAATTTCAATAAAAATGGAAAAGTAGATTTACTACAAATCATATTATGGATTATTAAAATATGCTACCACTATGTTTGATTTACTAAAATAATACATTGGCTTAGCATAAAAGAGAATTAAATTTATATATCAAGCCCCAGACTACATCCACTAGAGCTAATCTATCAACCCAGAACTCACCATCACTGATCGTGGGTAACAGCGCTCCGCGCTGTGGATACCACAGAATCTTTCGTCTACGCCTACGTCTAGAATTAAATTTATTATTGGTTTCGATTTATATTAAACAGTCGCTTTAAGAAATAGTTTTAGAACTCATAAAATTCCAAAGAGGTATTCGTAATTTCTTCAAGTTTTCTTTTGTTGTTACAAATTATCACAAGATTATTCCTCTTAGAGAAATGATTTTTTAATGTCCTATTTATGATTTATTTCACTTTTTATTCTCAATAACAGATCCGGCATAAAATCTTCCAAAAAATATTTTCAGTAAAAAAAGTTGAAGAAAATTGCTACCATTTTAAAAGTGAGAAAACAGCTGCCTTACTTCTATTAAATTATTATATATAACAGGATTCCTGCTCGTTTTTGTTTTCTGTTGGTTATTGTTTAAATACGTTTTGACTCTGCACCTATCGATAATGAATGGAGCACAAAAGGTTCTGATGAAATTATCTTTCCATAAACTTTTTCTTTTACAATTAATAAATATTCAAAAAAAATTTCATTTTGCTGTATTATTTCAAAATGGTGAAATTTATCTAAAAAAGTTTGTAGTAGCCCCTATCCAGCTACCTTAGAAGAAAATATGATTAAAATTAACCACTTGAGGTGGCAAGAAATTCACAGATGGGCGTGCCAAAACAATCCACTTTAACTCAAAGCCAAGCCACACAAAGAATCCGGAACCTTATAGAAATCGGAAAAAGATTTATATCATCGAATTGTATTGATTTTCGATCTAAGACTGCTCCGGCCAACAATCTCCGTCTTCGGGGCATCATTTTCACTTCTGTGACAATTGCCTGCTGACGTGCTTAACACGTTCTTTGCGATTATGTGACAAAAGCATATCGACATGCGTGGTACGTTTTTCCAATCTCAAATTGTTAATAAATATTTAATCATCAATATACTACTTTAAATTGAAATTGGATACGGTGGAACATCCCATGCATTTAGAAAGACTCAGCCCTCATTAGAATATTTTTAGCAGTATTAAAACTGGGAGACTGGATTCGTCGATTTGAAACTGTGAATAATTATATATTTTTACTGAGTCTAAATATTGCAAAGAGGCTTACACAAATTACTTGACCCGGAAATTACATATTGTTACTGGTAACAATTCAAAGTAATAATAGGAGGCCTGATTTAAAAGTTAAAACTTTTTTCATTACTATAGTTATATAAAATTTATTTTATGTTGTATTTCATTCTTTTCATGCTATGTATAAAAAAAAAATTGGATTTCCAAGTCATACCATATGAGCATCCTGTTATAAGCAATTCTATTACTGTTAATGTTTTAATTTTTTAAATTGAAATTGGATACGGTGGAACATCCCATGCATTTAGAAAGACTCAGCCCTCATTAGAATATTTTTAGCAGTATTAAAACTGGGAGACTGGATTCGTCGATTTGAAACTGTGAATAATTATATATTTTTACTGAGTCTAAATATTGCAAAGAGGCTTACACAAATTACTTGACCCGGAAATTACATATTGTTACTGGTAACTATTCAAAGTAATAATAGGAGGCCTGATTTAAAAGTTAAAACTTTTTTTCATTACTATAGTTATATAAAATTTATTTTATGTTGTATTTCATTCTTTTCATGCTATGTATAAAAAAAAAAATTGGATTTCCAAGTCATACCATATGAGCAACCTGTTATAAGCAATTCTATAACTTTTAATGTTTTAATTTTTGAAACAGGTTTTAGCCATTTTAACAGTTTTTTTTTTTGTATAACTTGGCCAAATCGGGATATTGCACCATTAAACCATGATCAAAAAGAACAAAAACCTTAAATTATCTCCTATTCGGTCACAACAGTAAAGAGGAACTTGGATTGAATCAGTATTTAGACAACATTCTAATTTATTCCCACTGAAGAATAACAACACTCTAAGCGTGAATAGACATACCCAGTTAGAAAACACTTTACTATTAGGTGCTTACCTGCATTTTAATCAGCGACATCTATTGGTAAACATGCAACGTATTTATATAAACGGCAATGGTTTTGGGTTTTATCAATTTACTATTACTTTATTGTTATCATTTTGAAAGTTTTCCATTTAGTATTATTGAGTTATTCTGTGCATAAAGACCTCAATCATGGAACGCTCCAAATTGCATTTTCGACATTCAGTGCTTTTTTTTCGTTTGATTTGTAGAAATCTGCTGCCTAAGTCCATCAAACACTTTTAGACAGACATTTGCTTAGGCCCATCAGACATTTTTAGAAACTTATGGTGATAATACTCCGGCATATCCCAATTGCCGATTTTGTTTCCAACGATTTAAGAGTGGTGATTTCGATGTCAATGAAAAAGAATGACCAGGAGGAGCAAACAAATTCAAAAACAATCAGATGCAAGAATTATTAGATGAAAATGATGGAAAATATTTTGATTGATATATTTTTATATATAGTGTACCAAATTTTTCTCAATGAATGACTTTTTAACGTGAAAAAATGATCAAAATACATGCAGGCACCTAATATTTAAAGATATACTTTTTCTTGTGAGGTATTCGGGCTAGAAATCTAAACTCGTAATGACTGAATAACAATCTTATTTTAAATTTAAAATTATTCATAGAACTTCATTCATTTGAATTGAAAATCTGGTGAAATGCGGGGATTTACTAAATTATGTAAATTGCCTGATTTTAATTAAATAGCACAATGCAATGAGAGATGAAAGGATCGACGTTTAGTGCAGCACAATTTTTACGCTGCTCCCCGAGCACGGTCTGTCAAACCGAAAGGCGTCAAGGAAGTGACCTAACGACGGGCGCTCGTAATACCCAGCGTCCACCCAATCGAATCGCATTCATTTAAAACACATTCCACGTATCGCAACAGGGCTTTCGGCGCCCCCAACTCTTCTAATGCGCCCCTCCACTGTGCACACTCTCAAGACTCCTCTTAAAGGGATTGCCCCGGCCCGGGAGGCTTTACCAACAGCGCGACAGGAAACTCAGTTACCGAAGTTGTGGAGGAGGTGCCTTTTCTTTTTCAAATAAATGGAAATCTGGAGCAATACAAGGTGGGAAGGTATCGTCTACATTTCGAAGAAACCAGGCAGCAGAAGTGATAGATTTACACTAATACTATAAAATGTTATTATTTATTTTTATAAAATATGCTTATAGCGTATTTATAATGATTTAACCAATATATTACCGATTTTTCAATAGTGGCCAATGAAAGCGTTTCATTTCAATGCTTTTAATTATCGGTATACAAAATATATACATTGAAACCTAATTATAAGGATAATTAATACCTGTAATAATAAGCCTTTCTGTAACTATATTATTCATTAGCCTTGAAGAAATTCCTATTTATTCTAATGTATTTTAAACCTGAGTGATAATCACTTTTTAGTTGTCCCTGTTTACTACGACAATTTTTTTCCTTTTTTAGAACGATATTAGTATAAGTTTAATTCCTTTTCTTTCTCTTTTTTTTTTGAAAAGAGACATACCATTGTCCAAAATATAAGATGACAAAAGTGTGTTATTGTTTCCATGTTCAGGGGATGAATTTTCCGCTGTTTTGACTTTTTATAGTAGGAGAATCAGACAAGAAGGTAATAAGTGAAATGTGGATAGATGCTTGTTGCCTAAGGAATATACAACATAACAACTGTCGTTGAAACTATAATTCTTTGAAAATTTCTCTCCCTTCGTTGTTGATTAATTTGCTTTTATGACCCAATCCATCACATGCACATGGCATTTTTCTCTAAATTTTTTCAAGAAGATTTGTCTATGTGAAGGGCCCGTGTAAGGAAAAATCTACCACAGAGCTTAAGATTTCCATTGTTGGTCATAATTCCAACTAGTTCTGGAAGGACTATCGGTGCCTTGGGCTGTTCCTTTGAGTGGTCGCGATCGAAATATTTAATTTGTAGACTAGACATGATTCACTTCAGACTGATCAGGTTTTCCTTACAATTCCTTTTTCATGTTTTAAAGAAATGATCAGGCATAAAACATTGAAAACTGAAGAAAAGTTAATTTCCGGGACTGATTAACTATTGAAGCAATTTAATGCTTCTAAAACTATGGAATTTTTCAATCGATAATAGATACTTTCTTTAAAAAAAGAAGAAAAGATATTGATGGTGATGTAGAAAGGAACAAAGTGGTTGACTAGCGAAGAAAGGTTTAAAGGTGTCTTAAATGTTGTTGACAAGCACCTCAAAATGGCTCTATAAGATGAGAATTCAAAACGGGCCCGTTGATGATCCCTAAACATTGAGAAATTCACGTCTTTACTAGTAATAAGGATTTCTATATCAGAAATGAATGGCATACCTCCTTTCTGAACATTAAAGTAATTGTTTCAAAAGTCATCTACTCGTATGTTTTCAAATCAGTCACAAATCTATCTTTACTATTAATTTAATTTATATTTTCTTTTAAAAATAAATAAGTACTGCTGCAACTTAGAGAAGATATTTCTTTATACTTTGGAACTTTTTAAAATATACTATAACTGTAAAAATTATAAAAATTAAATTGAAACATTGTTAAAATTATAATTACCATTTATTTCATAAAACAAGTAAATGGAGATCCTGCAAAATAACTTGAAATTGAAATAATAAAAAGTATATGTCTAGACTTCATCAGTCTAAAAAAGTCTAGCTTTTCTATCTAATGAGTAAATATAATTTGTACAAGTATTTGTTAATTTTTAACTTCTGTTCTCTTTTCATTAATTGCTATATCATAAGCTGAACTTGACATTTGGCTGTTAAGCTGATGTCAGATACAGTTAAATGTAGACATTATTTAATTTCAAGCGATAGCCCTTTCCTTCCATAAATGAATCTCCCAAAAAATACCGAGTCATTCTGACGCTGGCTGTCAACTACAATCAACAGCAAAAAAAGAAGAAAGTTACTGGGTGTATGCTTTTGACTAGCGGCCATCTTTCTGATGAATATTTATGAGCAGTTCTAATGATATGTAGGGTTTGGAGATTATAGTTTAATTTTTCTTTCACTCATTTTTCATGGAGAAAGCTAACTTTTTTGTTAGATAAAGTTATTAGCATTTTTCATTCAAGCTATTCATACTTTTTATCCTTTTATAATAAGTTTTTAAAAAAAGAAATTTTTATTCTTTTGAATATATATATAAATTTAATTTAAAATTATTAAAATATAATAAAATTTGAATATACTTATGCTTTTCCTATGGAAAAATAGACATTTGGTATAAAAATAGGTATAGCAAAAAGATGAATGCCGAAGTGAAATCTATAAGCTCTAAAATATCAGAAGATAAATTATTCTGCAAATGTCTAAATCATCAGAATGAATCCTTTTATAATAATTGAAATCCTTAAGTTAAATTAAGACATTTTTATTCGTTTGAATATCTTGATTTAAAATTAATAAAATATAACTTTTCAAATAATATTAATCCATTCCCTAAAAAAATTTATATACTTAGGTTTTTCCAAAGGAAAAAAATAGACATTCGGTAGAAAATATTTATATTAAAAGTTATAATTTTGATTATAAGATGAAAGCAAAAATGCAGTCTATTAGCATTAAAATATCAGACGATAAATTATTCAGTAACTGCCTGTATCATCAGAACTGTATGAGTACTATCAATTATTTTTATCAACAGTACTCAATATTTTTGCAAAAGTAAAAAATAATCATCATCCATATTATATTAATTGATAATAGCCTTTCCATTAGAGACCAAATTATGATAAATATAAGTATGGATATTTTAAAATCTGATTAAAATCCTAATTAATTTCCAAAGCTTATATTAATTTGACCCATATTAAATACATTCTAAAATGTTCTCTTATTTCCTGATCCAATTCCACCTTTTTTTTATTTAATTAGTGCAGTACGAACTCTGAAAAATTGCTGAAATCGGTAAGTTCCCACACTCCGAGTGAAGGGAAAAAAATATTTCATGCTTTGCGAATTCTTTTAAAAGATTTTTTATTCTTTAAAAGTATTTATTTCCCTTTCTTGAGTCTGCAGATATCAAAGACTCACTAACAGAATTATTTTCAATACTTAAATACTAACTATTCAATGTGTAACTTTTTTTGTAGTATCATTTGATACAATATCTAACACATATTTATAATATAATACAACACAACAATAGTTTAATATAAAATGTTAAAATATTGATAAAAAGAATTTAATTGTAAGAATATGATAAATATTTTTAAAAAAAGCAAATAAAGAAAGAGCTCCCTCAGCAAAAGAGTGAAGGAATGCATCTTGATGAACTGAAATCTGAAAATCAACCCAGTTTTGCATCTCAGAGGGTTCAATATCGGTATTAATTATCTCAATAATTCCTCATGCTAGTTTGAACACCAGTTTATAAGATTTGTATTAGGTTAACATCTAATTCTTAAAATAAGAGGACAAAATCTTTAAAAATTTTGTTTTACACTCATGTCCATAAATTAAGGATAATTCTGAGTCACGCGTAAAAATACATATATCACCCGTAAAATGACTACACACATTTTCAAAAATCATATGCAAATTGCAGGAAGCCGCCAGATGACAGCGATAGTACGTCACAATGACGAGAGTGTAAGAGAGTGAAGTATAAGGAATACAGGCAAAGAAGTAAAATTGTTCGCAAGCGTTTTATAAGCCTTTCAGTGCAATAACTGCATAGTTATGACACAAAGGACGCATTCGGATGATTTTTAACTTGGTAGAATTATCGGCCGTCTGGAATGTGGGCGTACCCAGCTGTAAGTATCTGAGGAACTTGGAATCACCCAGAATGCCAACTCCAGGCTTTGGAAACAATTCCAAAATGATATTAATGTGAGTAGACGTTACAGCACAGGCCCCCAAGTTACAACGCTTAATGAGGACCGGTATTAGGCAGTTACTGCCAAAAGACGGAGCACAGCATCAGACCTCTCTCACAGCATCGGACGGAACTCAGCTCTCTTCAGCCACTGGTACGACAGTTTCAAGGCAGGCCATGTACAGACGCTTAGGGCAGATTGGTATATATGCTCGTAGGCCGGTCAGATGTGTTCCACTTATTGCAAATGACTGTCGTCTGCAATCAGCCTGGAGAAGAGAACATGCATTGTGGACACCGCAACAGTGGGATTGTGTGATGTTTTCTGAGAAGTCCAGGTTTAGCCTGCAGTCTGATTCTCGCCGGACTTTAATATGGAGAGCGCCTGGTACATCATTGGACGCCGAAACAGTGGGGCTCGTTTGGGGAGGAATTATTCTGGGTTCCAGAACTGACCTGCATGTTCAAATTGGAGCCATGACAGGCCAAATCTATAGGGACGTCATTCTGGAACAACATGTACGTTTGTTTCCGGCCGCCATGGGTGCAGAATTCGTGTTTATGGATGACAATGTCCGTGCAAACATCATAATAAATGCCTTCGATGGAGGATATCACCCATATGGGCTGGCCAGCATTCTCATCGGACTTGAATCCAGTAGAGCATGTGTGGGAAATCCTTGGCCGACGAGTTGCAGCCCTTTTACCACCTCCTACATGTCTACTGGAACTTCGGAGAGCATTGCTTGATGAGTGGTGTAATATTCCCCAAGATCAGATCGATAATTTGATACTCAGCAGGCCTAGTCGTTGTACGGATATTGCATCGTCTGGGAGACATACTATGTATTAACCATCATACCAACCATGTAATACTGGTTTTTGTAAATAGTTTTTTTTTTTTTTAATTTTCTCCAGGGAGCAAAAAAATTGAAATTTTCACTAATGATATCAAACATATAGCATCTTTTTTACTCTTTACTTTCTGTTTAATAAATAGGCTTTACAAGTAAGTCATATTTGTTTTGCTTCTGACTCTTTCTTTCCCTGAACTTGCATTATCCTTAATTTATGGTCATGAGTGTATAATGCTTGCACATAAATTTGAATTAAAGATTTAATCTGTTTGAATTTCTGAATGTAAATCCATAAAATAAAAAAGTGTCTCTAACATTTTAATGAAATGATTTTGCTCGCCTTTTAATTATAAGTATCTGGCTGCCCGAAACCGCCTGGATTGAGGAACATGTAAAATGATTTTTCTCGTTTTAAGGGGGTCCGGGACACATTTTGAAAATTTTTTTATTAATTAATTTAAAATTTTGAAATTTTTTGTACTGATTAACCATCTTATTAATAAGCAAAATCACAACACAAAAGTTTTCAAATTTTTTTTTAAAATTTAAAGTTTAATTTTTTTTTGAAAAAAGTGACATTGTTTTAAATTGATATAACTCAAAATATTTTTGATCAATTTTCAAAATGTTTTCATTAAATCAAACACAAATATATATTCTTTCATTTTGATTCGGCAATTTAAAAAATATTAATTTAAAAAAAAATTAAAAAATTTGAATGAAAATTTTGAAAAAATCTTGGGTACTTTTTTTAAAAAAAATCATATCTTGAAAAGTAATTTTTTTTTTTAAATTTGTTGAATCAAAATGAAAGTAAACAGTTTGAAAAGTATGTGTTTCAAATTTCAGACCTCTATCTTTATATGATCTGGACTTATATCAATTTGATCACAACAAATAATGAAAAAAAGCAACATGGTTAAAAATGCGTTTAAAGTTTAAAAATAAAATTTATAAGAATTAAAACTATTTAAAAACCTTTAAAAGCTTCCAGATGCATAAGAGACACCTCCCTTCCTCACAAGTGTTTGGTTTAATTTAATTTTTGCAAGTTCAACCTTTTTCCGATATAACTTAAAAGTCTCGGTCGACTTAAATAATGCCTTTCGGAGATGTCGCGTTTGCACTTTTTTTAACATACTGAGAGGCGATTGGCATGGGGAAAGGAAATCAGAGTTGAACATACTTAAAGTTGAGGGTTTGATTCCCTTATTAAAATCTGTTATTCCTCTAGCCGCAGCAATGTCAACTCTAACTTTTGAACCGTTCATATTTTTGGGACAACGGGTCCAAATCATGTTGTGCAGAGACTCATTTCTGTTTTGAGTTTCCCCTTTTGAACAACGCTCTAAAAGACTATCCGAGGCCAGTCTTTGAAAAATAGGCATCATTTTCACAATTATATTTTCACGCAACGGGGTTTTTAAAGCTTTTTTATGTGCAGCAGGTTTTTGATTTGAAGCAATGGCTCGTTGATAAAAACACCAAGATTCTTTTACAGTAGGGCAAGTCGTATGTTTTGGTTTTGAGTCTGTAGAGCTGCAGTGTTGAAGAATGGCATAAATATCCCTTTTCATAGCTTTAACGTTGTTTTTATTTCTTATAATTGAATTACTGTAATACCTGGTAATTTTTTTTATTGTTGCGTCACTTAGACTGCCATATTTCTTTCCACCGAGTGTAAAGCCTCTTTTCTTTTCAGCATCTACTAAATTTCTCAAAGCAGTCCCCATCCTTTTCCCAACATGATTTATGCATTCTATTTTTTGTATCGAGACTTCCTTACCATAAACATTTGAAGCTTTTAGCTCGAGGAATGTTTTAGTGTCTCCATCTCCAACCAGTTCCACGTATCGAAATCCTAGTTTTTCGGAATTCTTCCATAATTTCAAAGCCATATTTACCTCCATTCCTCCAGAAGATCCAACGTAATTAACATCAACAAGATGGAGCATGACCTTTTTGCCACACAGCGAATTCCGTTGAATCTTTACCTAAAGCTTTCTTCGTTTGAATACAGTGATTACAAACTTTCGATGAAACCTGGTGATCAATTACATATCCGGTCAGCACGTCGATCACACATCCCACAGCGTAATTTGAAGTGTGACCTCTTTTATGCCAAGTAGCATCATAGCTTACAGCTGTATCCAAAATATTAGATGAAGATTTGGATAGAAGGGCATGAACTTCTTTAACTTTTTTTAAAGTGTCTTTCTGTTGTTCTTGAAAGTTTTCTAGAGTAGAAGAATGAAAAGATTTTAAGTGTCTAGTGAAAGATTTAGAATCCATGCAAGGCAAGTTCATTATACAAGAAAATTTTTCAAGTCCTGAATGTCCTTTTCCCAGTTCAGTCATAGCAACCACTGTTCTGCGATTAATATCGTATGAGCTTTTCTTATTTTCAATCACATTCGTAGAAGAGTTATTTGAAAATTTAAAAAAACAGTTCTTGCAAGTTACATTTATATCTTGGGCCAAACCAAACTGTTTGCCAATGTGAAGTTCTAATGTATTCTGTTTGCAACAGATACAACAACAACTTAATAAAATATCATGCAATACAGACTGTTTTAAAATGATGTAATTTTCATTTACTTCTTCAGGCAAGTTTTTCTTCACTGGAGAAATTATGTTTCGCTCATCCAAACGTTTAACAACTTTGCTTTCAGCAGCTACCAAAGTATCACAATCCAAGTTTTGTTTTCGATTTTTTTTCATGATTTCAGACTGCAAAAGTTGAGATTTCCCTTTTCTACCCATTTTAACAGCTTATGAAACCAAATAACTGCGTAAACTTTCAGAAAAAATTAGAAGAAAACAAACTTTAGAGCAGGGAACTAAAAAGCACGTTGTCTCATGAAATGTAAACACAGAGGTTCAAATAAACACTGAATCTCTTCGTTTCATTTCATTATTGAAGGAGTTGAGTTGTATACAAACTAAATCTAGGATTTAAAATAAATTCTTTAAAAATTTATTTCCAAAAAATCAAAAATTACGCTAAAACAACGCCAGGAAAAGTTTGTTTACATTTAAAGAGATGAAGTTGCCATGGCAACGCCTTTTTGACAGTTGGAATTTCAAAGCAGTGGTCAACAAAAATTATGATATCTCCCGTTCTAATTAAGATAGAAACATGATTTTAATGTTATTTTAAGCAGAAACGCATGCAGGATTGTTTCAGCTGAAAAAAAAATTTCGAAAATTTGACGATTTATGTGTCCCGGACCCCCTTAAGAATCTAAGATTTAATTGATAAAGCGTCCCTTCAATATATACATGTAGACTGAGAGTGACGTGTAACATCCATTACTGGTCATGGCACAACCCGTTCGACAAGAGATATGTCCCATCACATCAGATGTCAGAATCTCACATCATTACTACATGCCCAAGAGAAGCAACACATTCTTACATATCCGGCGACTTCTTATTCATGCACACATTATATCCTAATTTTTAAAATTATGAGTAGAGTGAATCAAGACGAGATAATTTTGAACTTTTTATAGAAGAAAAATTTGAATCAGAAAACACATAATGTTGTATAATACAGGGTGTTCATTAATTATTGTCGGGGTTTCCGTACCTCATAACTTTCGAATAAAAAATATTACGTAAAAAACGATTACTTATTCGTAAATTACAACTCAAAGAATTTTATTAATGATATTAAAGTGTAAAGCTTGCACAATTCGCAAGCTTTACATTCAGTTGAAGGCGATGTTATGTATTCGTAAATTACAACTCAAAGAATTATGAATACGTAAATTACAACTCAAAGAATTATGAATATGTAAATTACAACTCAAAGAATTATATATTCGTAAATTACAACTCAAAGAATTATGTATTCGTAAAGTACAACTCAAAGAATCACCTTCATCTGAATACCTACAAAGTGCAAATTGTGCAATCTTTACACTTTAATATCATTAATAAAATTCTTTGAGTTGTAATTTACGAATACGTAATCGGTTTTTGCGTAATAGTTTTTATTCGAAAGTTATGAGGTACGGAAACCCCGACAATAATTAATGAACACCCTGTATTTAGCAGCATTTCCTTAAGAAATACATTAGTTTATTCAAAACAATTTCAACAATTATATATGTTTATAACATTTTACAAAACCAATACAGGAAAGAAAAAGTTAAGCACAATGCATAATGAAGTTCATAGTTTTATCTGAATACATACTGATTACTCTCTGTGATTTCTTTTGATTGCACGAAAACTTTAGCATTTGTTCATTTCACCCTGAACACTGAATGAAGTATATTCGTTGACAATGATTAGCTGACAATAGCGCTTATTTTCTCAGAATATTACTAGCTCATATGAACTATAAGAATATGATTCTGGATATTTGAAGGACCTAAAAAAGAATACATCTTTTTAAAAATTTCATCAATAACTTTTCCAAAAGTGATGTTCTAATTACATTTAAATATCTTTGAAATCCAAAGTTCAAGTGTCTTAATTTTTTGAGGAAATTAAAAAAAAATAATAAAAAATATTTCGTGAAACATTAAAAAAAAACAGGTTGTGTATTTTATATTTCAAGTTTTTTTTTTAGTTAAAAGTGAATTTTCATTCATAGAAACATTATTTCTTAAGAAAATTCAATGCGTGAATATAAAAATATATCTAAAATATTAACATTTATAACTTTTTAACATTCCAGGGAATTGAAAAGTCATTGACAGCTTTGTTTCAAATAAATTTATGTAATAATAATAAGAAAAAACAATGGGAAAAAATAAAAATTAAATCCTCTGGAATTTTTTAAAATTTTTAAAAATTATATATTTTTTTATTTTTTTAAATAATTTATAACATTTTAAGCAGTTTTTTTTAAATATTTGATGTATTTATTTGAATACATATGCATAAAAACTATCATAACCACAAGTTAATAATTCAAAATGCCTAATAGAGAGACCATCATCTCCTCAGCATTAAAAGGAATTCTGCAATGTCAATTAAAGGTAAAAATGAACATAAAATTGCTGATATAAATAATATTTTTATATATAGAAATATTAGAAATATTTTATATAATTAATACATCTGTCACAAAGTTCCACCTTATATCACTTTAATTTCTGATATTATATACGAAAAATGTGAAAAACTAGGCAAATTTATCAAAAAAAAAAATGAAAGCAAGTCCAAGTTTTTTTTTGTTTTTTTTTTATTGTATTTTCAGAGAAATTTAATTTTCTATTTTCATTGATTTTCAAAAATCCTGTAATCGATTTTATTCAAATTAAATACAAACATCTTTTTGATTTCTGACCATTATAATTTGTAATTATTTAATATTTTAAAATTGATTCGCAGATCAATGTGATTAAATTTTTTTATTATTTGACTGAGTGAAAAGTCAGCAACCCTGAAAAAGTTTGTATTGAAGTATTTACATTCTGCTGAAAAAATTCATTTTAGCCAGATTGTAAATGCAATAAAATAGTTATTTTCACTTTGTTTGAAATTAGTGTAACACGCTGATTGCCACGTGACTCGTTTGTGATTCACACCTGTTACCTAATCATTTCATATACTTATTATCTAATTAGTCCATACCTACTATCTAACCAGATAACCTTTTCTGTACTATAGTTAAGAGGGTAGTACACACCTACTATCTAACCAGATGATCTTTTCTGTACTATAGTTAAGAGGGTATTATCTAACTAGATAAACTATCCGAATCACAGGTATAAATCATTGGATCCAACATGTTAAAATTTAAGTTTTTAATATTTTTAGATCTTAGATACTGAAATTTACTCCTGGAGATTTTCTGAAATTGGATGTTTTATAATTTCAGTTTGTTGTAATATTTTTTGCTTTCATTCATTTCAAAACCGTTGATGTAAAGAATGAATTAATATAACTGGCTTTAGAAATTGAGGAAAGTAAAATGATAATATTTTCAATGTATAAGGGTCCTTACAGTCTTTGATTTACATTTAAACGGTTCAAAAAACTCAAAACTAATCTATGAGCATGTTGGCTTAAAATCAGTTATAAAGTAAAATTAAGAAGAGACTGAATTTCTTCATTTATTATCCGAAGAATAAAATTCTAAATTTCATTAATGTAAATTAAGACGCCCAACTTCAGAGAATGGTCCGATCATCAAATCTTGCAGGTTGCCTATCTCCCAATAAGTATCAAATGCTTAGCCATTTCGGGCACCTTTAGAGTTATCTGTCACCGTCGCCACCTGCCACAACAACCTAAAGGCCACGGTATTGGCGGGGCGTAAAATTCAATCTTACTCTGTTATTGCATTCAACAGTTACTGACCCGCAAACATTACCCCATAAATCCCATAATCGTCAAGATCACTTGCATAATATGCCGTCACATTTCCATAACGATGAAGACGGGATAGTTATCTTGGCGGAGACACGTGGTCTGCTAACCAGGGGTGGAAAAGGATCGTCTGCAGGAAGGACGATGTATCTCTTCCATAAATACATCATTAAACCGGGTACTTATATATCCTTGCAGACATTGCCTGTGCTCATGAATTATGCAAAAGACTAAGAGATGATGAACTCTGGAATGCGAGAAAAGTTAATTTGGGGGTGGTGTAAGGGGCGGCGCAGCCGATTTCCTGCAGCGGATAGGGAAACTAATCATTTTTCAATTTCTTCTCTCTTCCATTGTTCGGGGAGGGCAATCTCCGCCGAGATTGTTTTGATTTTTCTTTCATAAACTGCTCGGATGGTGTGAACTTATTTATTCTCACCTGGTTTAATACTAGTTCATAAAGAAGAGTGACACGCATTGCTTTGTAATAAACGTAGTAAATTGAATTTTTCTTTCTTTCCTTTTTTTCTAGTTGCATTCCAGTAAGTGGCAAGCAGTAAGGGAAGGAAAGCTTTACGAGGAATAGGGGAGTTCGCGGATTTAATGAACAATGCAATATAATCTTCACTACGATGTCACTGGATTTTATTTTTTCCCCAGTGTTATGCTTTTAAATGAAGAGTTTGAAGCAATTTATTCCTGTCTGACATCATGATGATGCTCTTTTTTTTATATATGTGTAGAAAATTTATTCAGTAACATAATTTTTATACTTCAAAAACAAATGTTGAACATTAGATTTTTTTCCGTGGTTGGTAATTATATTTTTAGTTATTTAAAATTTGGATCTAGTTTTAAATAATTTTTATAATTATGCTTTTTAATATAACAAAGGAAATAAAAATATTGCAACACTAACATTTTTCTTTCTTGCAACATTCACATTTTCCACACAGCCCTTCCCTAAGAAAGTACGTCCGGCCGTTGATGGGAGGAGCCAGACCAACACATTTTCGTGTACCCACAGGGCTTGCCAGAACCAACTACCATATCGGAAGTTTCTGATCCTCAATGACGAGCTGCCACCCCCGTGAGACCCCTTCTTGATTAAGCAAGTATAGATAATTTTTAATTTACATTAATAATTAGGATAGTTTAATGATAATAAAAATAAAAAAATATCATCTTTTAATGAAACAAAATGATATCATTAAAAATGCATGATTTTCAATTCACCATAGCAAGAGAGATAGCTAAAAACTATTAAATCATTAGGTTTATTGAGCATGATATTATTTTTTTAATATCATGCTCAATAAACCTAAAAAGGAATTAGCAAAATATTTTCTTTTATTTGAAGAAATGAATTTTCTTGGATTTTTATTTTAATATGTATTTTGGTGATTGAATTCGTCAGACTAATCATTAATATTAAAAAAAATAATATATTATATTTAATTATCTGTCTTTCCTACTTTTATCAAAATAAGTTGTTAATGCATCTACATAATTAAAACTACAAATAAATAATAAACTTTCTGTATTTCAATTTAACGTTGAATAATATTAATGAATATTATTCTTTAATATTTATATAATACACCACTGAAGTCTCAAAACTATTTATCACATAAATAATACAAAGGACTATTAAAGCATTATGCTAAGGTGTTAAAGTGTCAGACAGACATTTTATAAGGATTTAAATATGATAATATATAATCATAAGCTGATGCTTTATAAACCAATGCACATAGACAAATAATTTCGCATCATAATTTCTGCACGAAATTTAGTAAAATTGATATCGGATATGAGAATAACATAATGTCTTTTCTTCGATATTTCACACAGACTTAAAATTCTTTGTAATTATAATCATTTATACTATAATACCAAAGCAGACATTACAATAAAAGCACTTACCATTTATTAGCCCCTTTTAACCATTTTAATGCCCCGCGTATCATTATTTCTCATAGAGACATCCCATTTAGAGATACATTTATTTACGCTTTACAGTTGGGCCATATATTTCCTCGAGAAATTCCTAAGAATTATAAACCAAACTGAGACATGTGTCTCGACAATCAATGAAGAGGTGCATTCATTCCTTGCATTGAAGCGCCTCTAATGTGAAATGTGCCTTGTTTCTATTTATTGGCGCGCGCCTTTAAAAGGGAGTCTAATGGCCTCGAAATTATGAACGATGCTCGCTCATTAGTTGCGTTTTAACTCCCTACAAATGAGCCTGTCATTAGTCACTTGTTCCCTAATTGCTCCGATCCCCCCCCCCCCGATCCCTGCCGCAGTGACACGCGTCGGTCACCTCTTTAGGGGTGGTCACTGGGGAATATCTTCGGACCAAGAATGCATAAGGTTATGGAAGAATATATTGCTGAAATATATGTAAGAAGATATTTCTTGAAATTTTCCGAAAAGGATTATTTAAAACTAGCCAGTTTTATTTTCTATATAAACGTTCTCTCAATTTTTGCTTAAAATTTGTTTCTTACCTTCTAATATCATACAATCTTACATCCACCATATATATTTTTTCCTCCATATATATATTTTTTATTAATAATGTTAAGAGTTTAGTTTTAAGCAATTTAAATAAACAATAATATTTATCGAATTTATTTGTGATTTTATATTTTATTTCATTTTTTATTAAAACATTAGTTCAACATCAAAGTAAACAGAAGCCTCATTGAAACAATTTATCTTTATTTAGGATGAAATTCAATAATTAACTTGTGGTGATTATTAACTATTAGGGTCGAAAGTACGATTTCAAAGCGATTTTTGAATTCATGCACGAAGCTGAATTCATAAAATTAGATTCAATTGAAGACAAACATAATCTTATATCTGGTGATGCATAGAGTGCATTAAAATATTCGCTCTTAATATACGCATTAGATAAAAATGCCTTATGTTCATCAAAGTCATCAAACATTTTATTGCTTTAACACCAAGGTCTTTGTACTCTTCTTTCACAGTTATCCAGTAAGCTTTCGGGCTTTCATAACTTTGGTATCTCTTACGATATGTGGGAAACAAAATTCTGTATTTTTTTTTCTTCTCATTTTAATATGTATACATTGAATTTCCTACCATTACCATTATAATTTTTCTTTTAATTGTCCAGCTCGTGGATATTCTATGTATCTTAATTCCAAGTTATATCCAAACAATCCCACTCTAGATTTATATTATAATTCAATGTAGTTTCTCCAATTAAAACTATTTTATTATGCCCTTTAATCCAAATCCAAGCAATCAAATTTGAAAGAGTAGAAAAACAAAATTTAAAATATTAGAAAACAGACTCATTTTTACACTCATTTGGCTGAAACCCCAGGTCAAATTCCTGCCATACATATGAAAATTATTAGTATATCATTTTCGTAATATTTTCACATTTCACAAGATTATGTCTTCTAAGGCAGCAGTTCATAACATTAAGTGCTACCTTAATCGGAATCTACTTTCACTGCTGAGGCAATACAGCTCACAAGAAACTTGATTTACAGATTAACCCGTAACTGGAGTCAAAAATGACTCTGCGTTGTTCATTAGGTCTCATTATCCAGTTTTTTTTTTTTTTTTTTTTCTTGTCCTTGAATACAGTTATCTCCTCAATACGTTCAAGTTGTCCTTTTAGCAGTATGTTGGCAAAAATCTGAGTATGAACACATATGCATATCCGAGTTATTCTTTTTCAGTTTTTGTTGTTATTTATGGAGTCA
Source organism: Argiope bruennichi (assembly GCF_947563725.1). NCBI lineage: Eukaryota > Metazoa > Arthropoda > Arachnida > Araneae > Araneidae > Argiope > Argiope bruennichi. Next base: position 124,004,571 of record NC_079158.1, read on the forward strand.
ATGACTCCATGTCTCTGAAACTACTTTCATTTGAAAAATGCAAAAAAAAAAAAAAAAAAAAAAAAAAAAAAATAAGGAATAATCTTAAAAAAATTATTTAAAAATATCGTATTCTTTATTTTGTTTTATAAAATCCAAACAGTTATTAACATTAGTGTCATTTCGTAATATCTAACCTAAGTAAATACTCATTAAAAGATTGTTTAGATTTTCCTTATAACATCTAACATTTTTAATATTAATATTTTTGGTAAATACATGATTTTCAGAATGTATTATATTTTCTGTACAATGTTTGCTGCTTTGTTGCCAATGCTGTTTATAAAAAACAAAAAAGAAAAATAACAATGGAGTTATTTTGACTCTATATCTCTGGTCGTATGAGGAAATTCATGTTTCCAGTTACGAGTTAAATATTTCATTTATCAGATGAAAAGCTGATGTTTGGAGCTCACATTTTTGTCGCTTAATTGGTACTTGCATTTTATTATTTGTATATCTTCCAAAACTGGATTCGTTACAATATTTTATTGCTTATTTAAAGTTATTGGAGCTAAGTAATTTCCAAACAAATAACTTTATTCTCAAGTTTATACAAACATATAAAATTGAATGCAAATTAATTGTGAACTGCTAATATGAATGTAATTAGACAGTAAATTTGTGTTTATTTTCAAATTTCCGAATATAAAAAAATATTACAAATATAGAAAAAGAGAAATGATAAACTATTACGATAATTTGAACAATCTAATATTTTCTGTTAAGAATTTCAAATTAATATATGCTTGATACACAAGCTTGAAAAGAAGTTTTTTTAGCTAATGTTAACATATATCTATGCAAAAATGGTTCCTTGAACAAAAAGGCATAACAAATTATATATGGGTAAAAGATTTTCTTGTGTATGGTATCTAATTACAGATTTTTCGTCACAAAGCAAACAGAATCGCATTCTCCTCACGGAAATAATTATATTTTAAGCATATTTTACTCGGAGAAGCAGACATACTATTAAAAATTTGTTTTTTATGACTAATACATGACTAATTATGGCTAATATGTACTATTAAAAATTTGTTTTTTATGGCTAATACAAATTATCTGTTACTAAACACAATGAATTAATATGCATATTCTGCAATCACTCTGAATATAATTATATCTATTTATCTACTCTATTGTTTCACTTCAGATGTGATGGTCTACGTTTAATTGTTAAGGAAAGACAGAAAGTGCAACTAGTTGATTCGATGACTTGAACAACAGTAACGAAAATATCCTTCTTTGACTTGGAAAATGCTTAAACTATGTTCGGTTTTTTTTTTTCAAAATTACGTCATATTCCTAATGGCGTATTAGATATAATCCTCAGAAATATATTGTTACAGTGCTCGTTTTAAAAAATTATATTGCGAAAATGAGAGAAAAAAGGAAAGCATTACGCTGGCATTAATATGTTTAGCTTATCTAAATTAGTATACAGAATGCAAGTTAAATCCCAGCAAATAGCAAATACTTCTGGAAGAGGTTTAATCTTATGCGTAGCAATGAATGCTCTAAGGAATATTAAAGATCTCATTATCTTGCAATTTAAATATTAATGCTATAGCAAGATTATACATTAGCGAGAGTACTAATATAGTAACCACCTAGTACTCGGGATTCACCAAGAAGTCATGTATACAGTCCACACTCCACGAGATTCAGAATCCAGTTGAACAGATACAATAGTCTCATTATTATTTCAAAATATCTTATACCAAAAGTCATGTACAATTGAACTAAAGAAATTGTGAATAGGAACTGGAACTATGACTAATGGCATATGGCAGACTTTGACAATATACAGAAGTCATTTATCACATACAAAAATTTGAGAATAGATGTTGCTACACCATATAAGTGTCTTGAATCAATAAATAGTTTTGATAAATTTGACAAACGGTACTTTGATATAAAAACGACGATATGTAAATAAGGACAAAAATAAATCACGGAATGTCAAAAGCATTTCTTAAAAAAGGATATATCTCGTAATCTGAAGGCTAATACGAAACACTCTTCTGGAGCAAAGTTATCAAGATTAACGTCATCTAATGCTCGGAATTCGCTGAAAAATCAGTCTTAGAGCCGACATCCGCCACTTACTGAGCAGATACAAAGTGTGAAAGACGGGTAGCAGTAATGCACGTCAGAAAAAAGCACGAATTGTCAATAGCGTTCCCTAAAATAGCTGATTCTTTCGGTATATCCATATTTCCAACATCAACAGCAAAAGAAAAAAAGCGCCTCCACATGGAATCAGGAAAAAAAAATGAGAAATAAAATTCCATTCACCCGTCTCTCCTCCAACATATTGATAAAATGGGTAGAGGCTTCTGACAAATGTCACTGGAAATAAAGAAAAAAAGAGAGTTTTCATTTCAAAAATGTCACATCTGTGGATGTATAGTGCTCCAAAGAGTGGATTGGTTACGTCCGGGTATGTGAAGGAAAGAGAAGCTTGCTCCGAAAGGCTGCCCTGCTTCGTGGTAGGTTTTAATGATTTCTTTCTGAAAAGACGTCGGATAAAATTTAGAAGACTCAGTTGGCATCATTTGCAACAAAATGCTACATTGTTCTTCTGTTCATTTGCTATTTGTTTCAAGAAATAGGTATAAATATGAATATTTGTAGAAATTGCATCGATTTGCCCTAAATTTAAAAACTTCTATTTGTATTTATTTTTGGCAACATAGTAATCAACTATCAAAAAGAGAGATTAAATCATACAATCACCGAAGAATGAGTCCCATCCTGTTAAACAATCCAAAATGAGAGAGAGATGATCGCACTCTGATTCAGGTCTAAATTACGATCTGAATGAATGAAATGTATAAATGAAGTCCGCCCCGTAAAAAGGGTTGCGATACATGAGTAGCTACCCAAGCAGCAAAAGATCGTTGGCCAACCATTGGCCAAGCATCGCCCCACGGAACGAGCGAGATTGGGGCGAGATCGGAGGCGATCTCGTCCCGACATTGGTCATGTCCCCCGGCGGTTCGCCGCGCAATGGCCGCCCCGACTTGTTTTCGACGAATTTGCCGATCCTTTGGCGACTTGTTATTATCACGGGCGACGTTATACCAAGCATTTCGCGACCTGTTTTATCAATGGGCGACCCAATACAAATCATTTCCCGATGTGTTTTAACAATCGGCGACCCAATACCAATCATTTCCCCATGTGTTTTAACAATCGGCGACCCAATACCAATCATTTCCCCATGTGTTTTAACAATCGGCGACTCAATACCAATCATTTCCCCATGTATTTTAGCAATGGGCAACCAAATGCCAATCAATAGGCAATTTATTTCTGAACACTTGCTGGTGTCAAATTGAAATATTAGTTTAATGGTTATTCAATTTTCTCAAATTCTAGAAACTAGTGTCATAATATTTAAAACTATCATACTTTCAAAATTTTGTATAGTTTACTTTTCTTTTTTACCTATTAATAATAGTGTTTGTTATTTATTTTGATAAATTTAAAATTCCATAAAATACTTGTTTTCGATAAAAATTCATGGAAAATGTCATTCTAACAATTCTTCCAACTTTTTTTAACTATTATTATAGCAGAGATTTTACCACAATCTTACCCTATAAAATGTTTAAATGACATTTTTTTACTGCTCTTTAAAAAAAATAAACAAATGTTAAAATTATCTGAAATAATTTTAAATTTGATCCCCAGAACATCTATTTACATATAAGATTTATTTCCTTCATTGATATTTCCTATTTATTTTCATTGTTTAAAGCATGGGAAGAAATGTTAACATAATCATAGTTTCAATTATATAATTAATCAGTATGATTTTAACTGATATTAGAAATTTAAAAGTAGATGTATTATATATATTGCCTATATCATTCGTTTTTAAAAGCTATTTTATAAAAATTCGAAACAGAAAAATATATAATTCTTATTAAAAAAATATTTTTTTTTTTTTTTTTTTTTTTTACTATACACACTTTTATATTGCTCAATGTGAGCAATAAACAAATAATTCCTAAAGAATAATGAATAAAACACAAATTCCTATTTTAACACCCTAAAATTTAATGCATTGGTTAAAAATAGTTTCAAACACTAAATTATATAATTCCTATTATATGTTTCTTCAATAGAAAATATTTTACAAGCACAAAATAATAATTTACTTCAAATTTCTAATATTTTTTTTATTATCTATGATTAGTTTGATTTTATGGCACAAGAATTAAATTTGATCTTTGATTAACACTGAATATTTCTCAAAAATTCCATACACAAAAATGCAGCACTTCTTTCAATTCTACAAAATTCCTTATATTTACTATTAACATGCAAAGTTTCTTCAAGTTGTAGAAATTTTACACATTATAAATGTTAGTGTTGGTTGATGTCCAACATACAACATTTTACAAGCACAAATTAATAATTTACTTCAAATTTCTAATATTTTCTTGATCTATATTTAGTTGTTTGGTTTTGTAGCACAAGAACCAAATTTAATTAATGATTAACACTGAATATTTCACAAAAAATCCATACCCAAACATGGAACACTTCTTCCCATTATAGGAAATTTTATTTACTATTAATTTACAGAGTTACTTCCTATTGCATTAATTTTAAACCTCATTATAAATGGTAGTGTTTGCTAATATTCAATAAACAACAATTTACAAGCACAAACTTAATTCTTATTTAATAACTTACTTCAAATTTCTAATATTTTCATAATTTATGTTTAGTGAGGTTTAGATTTGTGGCAAAATAACCAAATTTGATCTATGATTAACTCTGAATATTTGAAAATATGTTTCACAAAAATTCCATGCACAAAAATACAACACTTCTTTCACTTATCGAAATCTTATTTATTATTAACTTACAAAGTTACTTTATGGTGTAGAAATTTTATACCTCATTACAAATGTTAGTGTTAGCTAATGTCCAATTGATAACATTTTACAAGCACAAATTAACAATTTACTTCAAATTTCTAATTTTTTTAAAAATCTATGATTAGTTTGGTTTTGTTTCATGGCACAAGAACCAAATTTGATCTATGATTAACTCTGAATATTTCGCAAAAACTCCATACCTAAAAATGTAAACACTACTTTCAATTATACAAAATTTCTTTAGACAAATATTTTTTTAATTATTATTTTCCCCTCTTTATTTTTAGGAGAAAAGAAAAACAACTATGCAAAACAATTTATTTACAAAGACCTTCATTAAATAATATTTTAGAAATACAAAGTAAAATAATAATTTACTTGAAATTTTTTACTGAATTTTCTGTAATGACTTATACACCCAAGCAAAATCCTGAAACTATGACTTATAATTTAGAAGAATAAATAATATTGACACAAAGTAATTTATAAAAAATTTATTTAAACTTTATTTATTATGTAATACTTGAAGAGTTTGAAATTTCTAAAAATCCACACACATTTATATAAATATTATATATATGTATAACTGAATCTTCAGCTACATATAAAAAATTATACATTTATTTATACATTTCATTTTTCCTTTTTGCTGAACCTAGAAAACAATTATAATAGTAATTGAGATTTCGCTTCATTTAAAAGTACAAATAAAACATTTGTTGACAATTGGAGATGAGTAATTAACAAGCAAAAGTCTTATAGAACTTCATAAGCATAATATTTTTGTTCTGATACTGGACTGTGTAAGCAAACTTTATAATAATGTTTAGGATAATAAAGAAAAAAAAATCAAACTAATGGGAGTAAAGTTTATGTTACTGTTTTATGAAATGCGAAATACTTTGAAACTATTCATATAAGAGAACTCAAAAGTGCCTGCATAATCTCAAGTTTTAAAGATTTTTTTTTTTGAAGTTTAAAATAAATACATTCTGCTAAACTTTTTTTTAGCCTCATATCAAAATAAAAATAATTACACAAATGTTATTTCAATACCAAAATATAAAAATGTTATTTAATACTTTATTAAACTTCTTTCATAGAAAAATTGTAAATAAAAAGGAAAATTAACTAAGCTAAATAGAATTAAAATCACTTGAATTGTCAGTCTGAAAAAATAATGAGGTTGCCATTAAAAAAATTTATTCAAATTATATAGAAAAATAAAATTTTTACAAAACAAAATTTATGCCTTTCTAATTAAGGCAAATAAGTTTTCAGATAAAAAAATCAGAAATTAAAATTTACCTACTTGTCATTCAAGCCTATCACATTGCAACATTTTGAAGTTTTACTACATTTTTCACGAAAAGACATTACATATTTTGGCACTTAAACACATACATCTGATAAATCCTTGATTGCTTCCACTGCTCTGAGTAATTGCAACTGACCAGAGAGAAATTTTGTGATTTGGAATATCTTCAATTCTAAACAAGTTCTTAGGATATTAAGTGAATTGGGACATATAATTGTCTCGCATATAATTGTTTTAAATTTCCTTCTGATGTTCCAAGTTGGTAGAAACCATACTCCGTCACATTAATTGTAACTTCCAATATTTTGCTCTTTTTTGAAGTCAGGAATAGAAACTTGCACAGTAGTTTCCAAACAAATAGTGAGAATTTTTTTTTGTTTATATTTATAGATCAATTTTAAAATTTATTTTATCTTTAATTGCATTTTCAGTTTTGAAACAAAGGTTGCAAAAAATTTTTATTTCATTGAATGAGAGATGCATTTCATACTTTGCCAGGTTGTCATTTGGCATTCTATAGAATGCTTAGAAAATGTATGAAATACAAATTGTTTCATACATTACTGGCTTGATTTAGGCATTATATACAATGCTTGGCCATTCTATAGAATACTGGATTTCATATTTTGCTGGTAATACATATAAAGAATTATACATATACTTTTCTTCAAGTTCACTCTTCTTTTTGCAGATTTGATGAACCTAAAAAACATATTCCTTAATTAGAATAATGATTGAGCTTTCACTTCTTTTAAAAGTACAAATAAAATATTTGTTGACAATTGGAGATATGTAATTAAGGAGTAAAATAGATATGTAGAACTTCATAAGCTTGATAATGTTTTCAATCTGATAATGAACTATATAGGCAAATATTATAATAATGTTTAGGACAATAGAGAAAAATAATATAAACTAATGGGTGTAAAATTTATGTTACTATTTTATGAAAGGTGAAATAATTATAAACTATTCACATAAGAGTATTCAAATATAACTACATAATTGCAAGTTTTAAAGATTTTTTTTTTTTGAAATTTACAATAAATATATTCTGCTAATCTATTTTTTTAGCCTTATGTCGAAATAAAAATAATAACACAAATGTTATTGCAAAACCAAAACATAAGAACGCAATTTAATATTTTTTTAAAAACTTTTTTCATTAAAAATTGTTGTTAACAAAAGGAAAGGCATTGTAAATGAAATGGAAAAATATCTGCAATAATTTAAGAGCAGACACACACACACAAAAAAAAAGATAGGAAATAAAATCACTTGAAAAGAATACAAACAAGAAAAGAAATGATAATCGTCGCTTACGCCTAACGCTAATAATATCACGTGCAACTCCATGTTAAGCAACGAGTTCGAACGGCTTCAACAAAAATAATCTTTTTTATTCACTATTTAGAATAAATAATATATTATTTACAAATATATAATAATAAAAACTTTACACTTACCAAGTTTCTTGAAATGACAGTATGCGTTGCTGGTTGAATTTCAAAATCCAGTACACGCCAGGTGATTCATGGGAAATTTCTAAAATATGTTCGCATAGCGCCACCTAGGAAAAGCAACTTTCCCGACATCGAGGCGACTATGGGCCGATTGCTTTGAGCCGGTCTTTTTCACTAAGTCGCCGTAGGAGTTCGCCCCGATGAAAAAGCGATCTTCAGAGGCGACAGAAAAAAATATGGTCAAAATCCGATGTCGGGCCAATGCAAAGGTGACATTGGCAAAATACGGGCGGCGTATATCAGATGGCTGCGATGCTTGGCCAATCGTTTAGCGACTTCTCTTGCTGCTTGGGTAAGTCGTACTCTTGACCCTAGATGGCGCTACTGGAACAAAAGGTTCTCTCTCGGCTTAAAATCGCTGACTTTGTCAGAGGGCTTGTCTAAGACAAGTACCATAAGTAACAACAACAAAACAACGATCGTTTTTATTAAACTGTGAAGATGAATTGAAATTCTTCCTTTTCATTATTTAGTTGCACAACATTATAAGGTTTCAAATCATTACTTTTTTAAAAATATTTCTTTAGTATTTACAAACGATTTATATTTCTCATTCAAGCTTGATGATGGTAACTGCACTCATTATTCTGTAACTATCATTCCATTTACCAACCATGCATTATTATAACTCTCATTTTGTCAAAAATTATTATGCATGAAAAACACACGTTTCACTTATAAAAAGCACTTTAAAAAGAAAAACTATAAATTTCTTCCCATTTATTTATCTCAAGCAAAACCTTTCTAGTTGATTGTTTACATTAAAATTGCTTCATGCTTTTATAATCGGGATAAAAACACCTCAAAAGCAAAGAAAAAAACAATAATAAATCACCCCTAGAGCCCAGCAGAGCCAACATCGAGCTGGGAGCAATTAGATGCGAAGTATGCCTCATTAACGAAAATATTATCCGTTTTTAATTTGTGAAAGAAAGAAAAGAAACTGAAGATGAGGAAAATGAAGGGCGAAAGAGAGATGAAGACGAAGAAATAAGAAGTAAAAATTCTTCTCCTGATTCTTAAACTTCTTGTAATTAAGAATCGCAGTTGGAAAAAGATGTCTCCTTATGACTTAGTTTTCTTTGGCATTTTATTCGGAAAGAAGGAAGAGGGGAGAATAAAAGGAAAGTGACGAGTTGAGTAATTCAAAATATTAATCACGCTGCGATCTGGGGGGATTTTATTTTGCCTTCATTTAGGGTGAAGACCTTTGGAATAATAAAGATTAGAATATCTCCAAGATAGTAGAAGGATACATTTTCCAAGGTGAAGAATAATAAGTTTTTTAAACGATTTTATTTAATTAATTTGTTTTAAATTCGTAAAAAGGGAATTTTGTAATTGATGTGCTAAAAATCTGGTATAGGATTCCTTAATATAAATTATATTTAATTAGAAATTAAAAATTATGAAATAGGAAAAATGAAAATAATGAATTCTATCAAATATTGCTCTAAAGTCCTGTTTTAATTGTTCAAGTAATTTCCCTTTGTTCTAGAAATGTTTGAATATTTATGAATTTAAAATAAGTTTGATACCTTGTGGGGAAAAAAAGCAAATACATTAAATGCCGAGGGAACTTTAGTTTCTATGTGCAGCGGTGTCCAAAATAATGGAAAACCCATACAAAAATAATTTTTTTGCTCCTAATATGGTGTGGGCACAGCTAAAACCATTTGAATATTCCTGGCAATGGACTTATACAAGTTCTGTAAGATGCTAACTCTCGGAGAGACGCAGGAAGGGGATAACGAGATCTCACTCTTTCTTCAAAGACAAACCATTGCGGCTCCATGATATCGAAAGTCCGGTGATTGGGTAGGCCACAGAAAGTGTGTAACTAAGTCCTCATGTTCCCGAAACCATGACTGAACAGTTCAACTACGACGAATCGGGGAATTGCCATCTTGATAAGGGCAATCTGCAAGGCGAAACAATGTCTGCTCAATAAAATGCAGTTGGTCGACCGAAAGAGTGGCGTAATCATTGTTAGTAACCTGTTCATGTAAGGTGACAAGGGGACCTATTCCAGGAGATGAGGCTTCATACCATTGCAGAACCACCTCCCATGCTTCACTGTAGGAAGTCTAGGTTGTGGGCTTCTGTGAGGATTGGCCACACATAAACCCATCCCGTAGAGGGGAATAGGGAGAAACTGGATTCATCGGAAAAGAAGACATATTTTAATTGGTCTGCATTTCAGGTTTTATGATCCTTGAGTTGCTAAACTTGCCATTTCTGCTTTACATTTGCCACAATGGGTTTTGCAATTGCAGTTCTGCCCCAATATTTGGTTTATGCAATTCCTTTCGAACTGTATGGATCGACACTGTATTCTGTAGCTGTTAATTAATCTCAACAGTCACTTTTGTTGCCGTAATGTTCCTCCTGGTGATCATAATCCTTCTGAATGTCCAATTGTCTTCTCGCAGTGAGTTTGGTTTTTTTTTTTTCTTCCATAGTTCGTTTTAGCAAATGTCGTTTTGACATCATCGTGGTATGCTGTTATAACTTTGGACACGGTGACTTTTGACATCCCCAACAGCTGTGCCACTGTGGTTACCGATGTACCAACCAAAGGAGCTCCTAGTATTTGCCCTCTTTGGAGCTCCGATAAGTCTCTTATTTTAGCTTCACCCAAAATGTGATGCACAATATACTCGCACGTATCGTTGAGACTATAAGCAACAATGTAGTAAAAAAAACTGGTAGTTACTTATTTAATTTAGTTTTACACATATGGAAGTCACTGTTTACAGAGGGGCTTTTCCATATTTTGGACAAACCCGTATTTATTATAAGGATCCTAGATATAATGAAAATTAGAAATATCTTGAAATAATTTGAAATATACATTACCCTGTAGAAACCAATACTGATTTTGAACATACTTGAGACAGAGTAAACATTATTTAGAAATTTAAAATCAAATTAAGTATGCATAATCATTATATGCTTTAGAACATAGTATGCATAAATACGTTTTTGATAAATTGAACTATATGTTTTAATTAACACCACAACAATTAATAATGAACACCAATGCAAATATAATAAAAAAATACGAGAAATAAAAAAAAACCTGCTGGTTTTCGGAATTTAGGAATCTTTATATTGCCATTTTAACCTTTTTTTTTCCCTTTCTTAAACACTTATGTACTACATCCAATGTTATTTCTCGACACGTATATTGAGTACTTTTATTCACACAATTTTAATAATTTTAGAAATTTTTATAATTAATAAAGTGTTTCACTTGTTAAATGTTTAACTTCAGTAGGCGATTAATATAAAAAATATATAGTTTTTTTTCAAAAGTTCTAACTTAACAAATAATTTCAAAGCTAATTTTTTTAACATTTTATACTTTATTTGCAATGTTTAATTTTATCGTCATAAGTAATTCCGGAAAAAGGCTGAAAATTGTTCAGCATAGAGTTAAATGTCTTTATTTAAAGTAAGCAAAACAAAACAGAAAATAAATTTTCTACTTATAATTTTAATAACACAGACTTATGAAGATTAGCCTTAGAAGGGGAATGATATTATTTATTTCTATCTTTAAGACACGTATATTTCTTAAATTTATGCCAAGTAAAATCAAACAAATTTCTACCAGATAAGTTTAAAATAATGATTTCAGTTTTTGATCCAATTCTCTAAATTTCTCCTGGAACATGTTCCCGAATCATGAAAACGAAGCAGCTGACAATCAAAAACGTTTGGAGCAAATATACCTTGAATATCCTCTTATTTTTCTATATACACATAAGACGTTTTTCCGAAACTTTTATTTAGAAAAGGCACAAATGTTGGAGTTTTTCCATCAGTAATTTATGGAAATATGTAATTTTGAGCCACTTTGATACTCAAATAATTAGTTTTGATGATAAAAAGATGATTTATGAGCACGCCCTTTTTAATTGCGGCATCTTTCTCAATTCTTTTATATCTAATATATCTAATTTGCATTAATATTGGTTTCATTAAAACCATGAACAATATAAACATCTTCATCTTTCCTAAAATATTGAATTGCGCACTTTTACACCATTGCTCAGAGTTAAATAACAAATATTCTACTTTTTTTTTCCATTATGTTTTGGCACCATTGAATTACGTTTTTACTTTCTTAATCAACTCTTAATTTTTTTCTATATTAATAAGATATTAAATTATGTATCAGATGTTCTTTAATTTTTATCATCGCCTTTCAATCCAGGTAACTTGTTGCTAGTCATGTTTATTCAATACAGATGAAATGCAAATTTTTATAGAAGAAATTAGAGAAGAAAGTGAAGTGATATCTCTGCATAAGACACCATGCAGTTAGATGTTACATAGTAATGAGAGTTAATTTTCAGTACAACTATGTCCATGAATTGATACCATGAGAGACATTCGTTCGCATAATAAACAGAATGGGCGTAAAGCTATTGTAAAACCAACGAGACTTATCTCCCCAAAACATTCACAAACATTCTCAATGAAGAGTGAGTTTGTGTTTTGGATTCATTTTTTCCCTATCGATTGAAATCAAAATTTGACCCTAAACTACAAATTTAGGGTCAAATTGTAGTTTGACCCTAAAATTGACCTATAGAAATTGACCTACAAAATTGTCCAAAAATTGACCTACAGACACAAAATCGCATATCAAATTTGATGTATTTAAGTCATTGAGTTTTGGAATTATGGCGTTTACCTTTTGATGAAAGTATAGAAAAGATGTTCAACTCCTTCTTGGATTTAACTTGAAATTTGATAGGTGTCTACAGTATAGATGTTCAGTCTATGTACCAAATTTACCCAGATCTTTCGGTTTTGTGGCTTTGTGTTAACTTATACCCAAACAGCCGTATATAGAGTTTTTCTCAAAATGAGATGGAAATCTACTCAGTTGACGTCATGGCTTTGTACCAATTTTTATCTCTCTAACGGAAAGCGTTTTCATCGTGCCCAGGAAGGTCTGAAACGAGAAGAGTCGTCAAGATATCGAGTGTTCGAATTATTTGATTATTATAATTCTTTTTTCTATAGTTCGTATGCGGGAAAGTAATAAATATAAAATGGCAATAACAGTTCTGATATTTAAAAGTTTTAAATAGAATAACACGAAATTAAGAAAAGAGATTTAATGAAAGTTAAAAATCGATCATAACAAGCGGTCCCCAAACACATGAAGTATTGAATAAAGGTTACAGTTTCTTTCTAAACAAACTCCGAAAAACAGTTTGAATGAAAGCTTTTTATCGGGTGACAGACAGACAATACTTCTCAATATTTCATCGTTAGAGATTTGAAATTAAGCAAACTTCGATAACAAACCTCCCCTTCATCTTGAAATACTTCGAGATGAAGCCGTTCCCGGGTTTGTTAAAGCAATCCATTTCCGATTAACAATAACAAAGTAGAAAATGACAAACGGCGGACTTTTTTTTTAATAATCCCTAATAAAAACTCCTCAAACAGAAGTTATAGCCCCAATTATGATGGATCTTTGGATTACTTGGAAAGTTTGCCCAGATACATCCAACTAATATGTCGTTCGGAGTCATTAAAAATGATTTATCGGCAGTTGCAGGAACCCGGAACTATCCTTCGTGCTCAACCGAGAAAAAAAAAATCGCTCAATATAGCAGCTTTTTAAAGCTAAGTAAGCCATTTTTCTTCATGCCCTTATGGCATTTAAGGACCTGTGCTAAACATGATTTGAAGAACAAAAAAATATGTTCCAGAAACTACATGACCGTGTTAAATTTTGTTTCAAAATGGATGTTTATACACCGTTGTTTTATGCATCGATGTTTTAATGTTTTATGTTACAGAAAACGTCTTTAAATTAACATATTTTTGCCAGAGATGTGGTGGATGAAGTTTAGTGGTGCAGGACCCAGGTTTGTTTATGCTATGAAAGATATTCGAGTTAGTTGAACAGCTTTTTGCGTGCATGAACAAAAGAATAAAAGGGATTTATCAATTTCAACGATTAACTTTGAAGGAATCTGAACTGGTAAATACCTTTTCTTGAAATTGAAGGATTTTCTATCGTTCTATTGTATTTATTAGTGAATTTAAGTTTGATGGAGTTTATTGACGCTAAAACCATTTCTGATTATGCAACGCCAACCATACGTTATATGCAAACATATGTTTTATAAAAAGACATATGGACATATTTTAAAACGTTAGCAAAAAATTCTGTTCAATGTTAGAAATATTCTATTCTGGATTTAAAATAAACTATTGTACAGGTTTTTTGAAACATTAAAAAGTATTAACAATAATCATATAAGATAGAAGAAACCAATCATTTCTAAAAAGATAAAAATATGAGGATGTCTTTTAAAATAATGTGAGAAGAACGAAAACCTTGAATTCGTTGAGAATTAAAACGTGGGCACTCTATAAGAATGTGCTGAGTTGTCATTAAACATTGACATACTGTACATCGAGGGGCGGGCTCACCCATCAACAAATACCTATGTGTAAGTCTCGTATGGCCAATTCTTAAACAGATAATAATAATTGTATCCAATTTTCTATTATATAAACTGGGCATAAATTTGATTGAATCTTTGATAGAATGAAGTTTTTTTGCCTCTTTACTGTCCTATTCTGTTTGTCATTTTAAATTTAGAATGGATTTTATGTATCTATTGATGTCGTTTAAAGGAGCAGGGTCATGTAAAAGAATGGTAACCGTTTTCGTTGCCTCGTCAGCCAATTCATTGCCAGGTATATATACATGTAGTTAGTTATAAATGATATCTGATTATCTAAAGTAGGTTTAAATTCTTCAGTTATTTCGTAGAAATTTTTAGAAAGTCTTAAATAGGTCTTAATTATTTTATATTAAAGGTCTCATCCTCTTTACTCCGTATAAAATTGTAGACTTTCTGTAAAAATGCGAATAACTTGTATGGTATTAGTGAATGATACTTAAGAAATGTAAATTTTTATCATGAATCTAGCTATTTTACTGAATCTATACGAGAATAGGAATTTTGGACGCTTTTCTGCTGGCCGAAGTTACCAAAACTTGACACACAAAAAAATGTAGTCGCAAGATATTACACCAAATTTCACTGATTTAAATAATTTCGTTTACAATTGTACAACTTACGATTACAAAAGTACAAACTGACAGACGGTCAACCATATGACGAACTTGGTTCAAAATTTGATAAGTGCCTAGATTTTAGGTAATTAATCTGAGTACCAAATTTTAACCGTTTTGAAGTTATCGAATTTAATTTTTAATTGTATTTAAACAGCCAAACAAATAAACTTCCAGTGAATGAATTTCGCTCAAAATTTGTTAAAAATCAGCAATAGTCGCAATTCAATATGCAAAATTTCAGTCATTTAGCTCAAATCTATTTTGAGTTATCGTGTCCATGAACAGATACACTGATTGACTAACAGACAGATAGACAACAGCCAAAAAATATGTTTTTCGGACTAAGCGAGGTCTAAAACAAAAAGATCGGTTAAAATCTCATTTTTTTTTTTTTTTTTTGACGATTACAATATTTTCTCTGTAGATCATATATTTGGGCAATGAAATTTAGCACAAAGATAGTCAGAATAAAAACTAAATTTACTTCGTAGCTGGGTTTTTAAATTTTATTGTAAAAGAATATTTAATGTCTCGTGTTATGAAGAAGGATTTTTTTCAATATAACGATACATAGTAAAATCCGTTGCTTATATTGTAATAATTCTGAGAAGGA
This sequence comes from Argiope bruennichi, assembly GCF_947563725.1. Classification (NCBI taxonomy): domain Eukaryota; kingdom Metazoa; phylum Arthropoda; class Arachnida; order Araneae; family Araneidae; genus Argiope; species Argiope bruennichi. Next base: position 124,020,088 of record NC_079158.1, read on the forward strand.
AATAAATTCTGCGTACCACCTAAAAGGAAAAAAAAAAAACTGCTTTCCTAAAGAAAATTTTTCAGACCTCTGAGGTAATTTATTAAAATTTGTGTAATGTATCATTTTCCCCAAAAAGTTTTAAGATTCGAAACAAAATTCTAATTTTGTTATATTTCCAAATTTTTTTAGATGATTATAAAAATCTTTATTACTAATTTAAACCAATAAAAGCGTTTTAATTAATTTTTAATGATTTGTTTTCTTGATTAGTTTAAAATTTTCTTGCTGGATCCATGATAGAAACGCCGAGCTCCGAAAGTAAGGTTTTAATTTTTGACAGATTTAGTAAGGAACCCAACTGAAAAATAACAAGCAAGAAAATTAATTTTATATAGTAAAAATTTTAATTGCGTCTTTAGCAATAAACTTTTCAATTGCATTATTTTTCTCTTTATTTCTGTTGAGCGTCTTCATTTTCAGTTATTTATTTCAACTCTTACCGAATGTTGTCCACCAAACGATATTATTAATAATAAAGAATAAATTTGTAAAATCATAATTTTTTTACACATTTTTATAGTTTTGTTCTATTTTATTGTAGTTTTGTTTTCGCTGAAAGTTGTTATATAGAGGTGCCGGCGACCTGGCCTATTGGTGGCGCATCGTCCTCGGGATTTGCGTGTCCCGGGTTCGAGTCCTGATTCGGGCATGGTTGTTCTCTTCCCTGTGCTTTGTCTACGAGGTGTGGGAAAGAGCCCCCCCCCCTGTTAAAAGGGATTGTGCAAGAGAATGTGTCTGTTATCTTCATATGAGCTAAAAGTCAGACTTTTGCCCTTGGATGCTTAGGGGCCTTTGCCCTCAGAAGCTACTACACACTTGGCTTAAATCACTGGCAGTTCGCCAGTCAGAGCCATAAGTTCGTTGTAAAGTGCAATAAATAACAACAATAACAGGTAACATCGAGAGGTTCAACCAGTATATAAATTAAATAATTTTTAATTGAATGTTGTGTTTATGCCTTTTATTTATGATTTATTGACTGCCCTGGTATATTGCCATATCTCGTTAGTTAGTATTGATCTATCACACAAACCACCACCAACATTAAAATAGTCAGATATATCTATTAATCACACACATAGGCACACATAAGATAATCACATACATAAGATGTAACAGTTCTCACCCTCTTTGCCTTCCCCATTTGACAGTCATGTAAGTTCTAATATTAAAGCATCTCAATTCAGAGCACTGTAGAGAAACCGTAACTGTCAGGACATCGTCAAATCCGGTAGTATACATTTCAGGATATGAGTAAAGAACGATTAAAAAAATTTCTTTCAAAAGTTAGAACAAACATTTAAATTGCTTTGAAAATAAACTTATTTCTCTCATTCTTTTATATTTGTTCAGTCACAATTTCAATGCAGTCACAATTTCAATATTTATAAATTATTTGGGGTTTAAAATTCTATAAATAGTAACAAATATCTGAAATATCCAAATTTCAATATAATTTATGCATAGGAGACGAATGTCGGCATCTTGGCCAAAGGGTAGCACGTCTCCCCCGTGGTCTGGGCGTCCTGCTTTCGAATCCTGGTTCGGGCATAATTTTGCTTTATCCTGTGTTCTATCTATGAGGTAAGTGAAAGAGCCACCCCTCCCCTCCTCCTGTAAAAAGGGGTTGTACAAGCGACAGTGTGAGTGTCATCTTCATATGAACTGGAAGTCAGACTTCTGCCCTCGGGTGCTCAGGGGTACCCTCAGAAGCTACTGCACCTCTCTTTCCCCAATATCTTGGTTTGAATTGGAGTTCAATCCAAGGGGGATAAGCAACAACATATAAGACAAAATATGTTAATGCATTTTTGAATAAAAATAATCAATTTTCTAGTATTTCTTCTTTTAAAAAAATTATCCATTTCCCTACTTATTGTTCTGAATTATTTTAATACCCATATTAGTGATATATAGTGCTTTCGTGACTATTGACATTTGGGGCATACATCTGAAAGAATATTCTAATTCTAAATGCCAACTAAATAAGTAATAGAAAATACAGGTTGGCTAGAAATAAGTGCCCCAATAAGGAACTGTAATATTTCGAAAACCTTTGTACATAAATCTCTCAAAGTTTGAGGATAAACAATGTTAACAACCAAATTTAGAATATATATCTTTTTTTCTGTAAATAAAATAAAATATATTTATTCCATTCGCGGTTTTTTTTTTTTTTTGTCGTTTCACTTTACTTTCGCTTTTTTCAAGTTATCCTATATATTTTAATCTTAATTGTCAAATATATATATAAAAAAAATTCATATATGTCAAAATTTATCAAGAATACGGTTTCGGGCTTTGACGAGAGTAATTATTGAAAAGTCGACATCACAATTTTGAAATACTTCGGATTACTAGAATATAAAAATGCATTTTCCTCGTTTACTTAACATGATTTTAAATTTATCATGATACATATTCCAGTGCCTTAACTTTTTGTTTCCGATTTTAATAGCATATCCAATAAGAAATAATACAAGTTCCGATCAATCTAAAAAAAGGCAATATATCGATAATGCCCGATAGTTCTTTTTCTCAAACACAGCTCGGATGCAATTCCAACGCACCAACCACAGCGTGCCGATCTCCAATCCCACTCCCCGCAGCGAAACATCCATCCCTCAACCACACACACACAGACACAAATAAAAAAAGAAACCAAAATAACGATAAAGAATCCTGGAATTACCACCGCTATGAGTCTCTGACGTCTAATTAAAGAAGATGGCGGCAAAGCAACTGATAGCAAGGGAATGTCATTTAGGCAGAAATCTAGAACGAAGCAAATAAAAGGAAAAAGGGGCCAGACGACAGGCGGAAGGGAAGAAAGAAAAAAAGGCAGGCCTTCTTCCCCCCTCCTTCGAGAAGAGTTCCCGGACTAATATGGAATCGTCATCAGACGGCCGGACGCGCCGGGACAAAGTTGGGAAGTGCGATACTTCACTGGCGTTAGCCAATTATAGCCACAGCGACAGATAACCTAGCCGGTCTCATAAAGTAGAACGACACCGGGCCAGTTCGGAAGGATCTAGAGACTTAATGACGAAGGGGAGGGATACAAATGAAGAACAGTATCTACGCATGCAGGTTGCAAAGCTATTCAACATATTCAAATTGTGGAAGAGTGGATAACGATTAGGATTGACAAAAATTGAATATGCAAGAAAGGGACTTCCAATTCACTGCTTTTATTTCTAATGATTCTAGCGACATTACAGATATCTTGTTTAAAATGTTTTAATGGCATCTTCCTGAAGATCAGCATAAGAATTTCGCTAGTCTGATTCATATCTTATTTAGGAAAAATATGCTTATTAACACGTGCACTGCTATGAGCATCGTTGGTGGGTCGCATTTACTTTCTATATTGTACTGAACCCTCTACCTGATTAGATGAACCGTTCTCTACAATAATTAAGAAATGGTGAAGAAGGGATCATCTAATTAGACAAGTGGCCTGAATATTAGGCAAGCCGTAGAAGTGAAAGTGTTCCAAAAGGTCCAAAAAACTCAACGATCAAATCAACTAAATTTGTTTCTAAAGAATTGCATGTATGTTTTTTTTGTTTGTTTGTTTTTATATGCCGTGCTAACTATATGTGGCAGATTAATGCATTTTTTGTTGGGAGTAAGGATACAATAAGAAATTGAAAAGATTAAATAAACTTCATTCGGTTGATTTGAAAAGAAGCTGAAAATTTATTCATTATGAAAACTGAAAATAAATAATGTCCTTATCAGGAAATCTAGATCAGCTAACTATATGTTGCAGATTAATGCATTATTTGTTGAAAGTAAGGATACAATGTGAAACTGAAAAGATTTGGTAACCTTTATTTGGTGCATTTGAAAAGTGGCTTTTGTATGGAAATTGATATCGGATAATATCCTTATCAGGAAATTGAGATCAGACGTATATACTCAGTTGAATGCTTGAACGCTCTTTTTCAAATTTACTGAGTGAGTAAAATAACGTAGAGTGTGGAATTGAATGAAAACTAAGGCAACCATATGATAGTTAATATAGCGATGGATAGATGTTCATCATAAAATTAGGCTGAACAAGCTTAAAAATTGATTTTGAACAACAATATTTACTATCATTTACTTCTATAACAAAAATGGATTAGGATATCAATAAATAAACGGTTTTATTTCGCTCGTTATATTTTTGTAGTGCCTCTTTTTTAGTCACTACAAAATATAACGAATCCGCACATTCTTAACTAGATAAGTGTTTAAAACCCTTCTCATGAATTTTTAAATTAAATTTATCATAAATCTCTAACAGTTCAGTTTAATAGCAATTGACTTTTGAATTCAAACACGTCATTTTTGAAATTTAAATTTTAAAAAATATATATAATAATAAATCCATGTTTCAGTTCTATGAGCATTCGGCAACTTATATGAAACATAAATTTTACACAATTTCTTTTGTGGATGAAAAAATTTTGATAAATTCTAAAATAGATCTTAGATTTTCTAAGCGTTTTAATAAAACTTTTCCGTTTTATTTCACCTACATATACAAAAACATTTATGCTTTTCCTTGTATTGGCTTATATATTTAGGTATATACAAAATGGAATGCAGGCCAACAAAGACATTCCGTGAAAAACTTATGAGAATTTTGATGATGACCCAATAGATAAACCTTCGGCCACTGTCTCCATTTATTGTAGAGTCAGAAAGCTTTATCGCTGATAATTGTTGGGTTTGGGAAAGAGATACATTGTAGAGATTCATAAATATGTTATAAATTATGTTCTTTGAAGACGCCATGACAAATTTCTGCGATCAGAGAAAATCACCAAAGAAATCTTCTACAGTGTCTCATATGCAAGACATCTGAGAAGAGGTATGTACAAAACTAAAGCAAAAGATATCTTATGTACTTTATGGGTGTGTATGGAATGATAAAGTAGGACAATATATAACTGGCCAATGATTATATTTAGTGAAAAAGTAAGGAACCACAGACGTTTTCTTTCCCAGTGATTCTAACTTTTATGTTAGAGAAAAAAGAAAAGGCTAAGCAAATATGATCCTGAAAATTGATTTAAGTTAATCATTTGATAAATTATTTATGAATGATTTTTAGGTCATGAAGTGTAAACAGTGCAGTTTGTTTCTTAACGGTTAACAGGTACAGTTTTTTTCTTAATATAAATCTGATTTCACTCTGTGGGTTGACAGATAGAGAAGATTTATATACTCACCGCCCAGTGACTTGAACTATTTATAAGACTTGCACCTGCTATGGTCACTGGGCGGTGAGTATATAAATCTTCTCTATCTGTCAACCCACAGAGTGAAATCAGAGCAGGAAGACCATAGCAGGTGCAAGTCTTATAAATAGTTCAAGTTACAAGTGTAACAGAATTTTAAATTCAAAAATACTCTATTAAGAAAAACATTAAGAGCTAACTATATATATATATATATATATATATATATATATATATATATATATATATATATATATATATATATATATATATATATATATATATATATATATATATACCACTAAATAGGCTGTCAGAATTTGAATATAATATGTAAATTAGCAGAAATAATATCTTAAACAATAAAATAATACTGTAATAAGTTATTATATATTTAAATAACCTGAGTGATAATGTATCGATTTCTTAAAAAAATCAAGCAAAGAAATAAAATACCACAAAAACCATCAAAATTCATATTATTCCAGCTACACATAAAAGAGCAGGGCAGAATTATTGATAGGCAATGGAAATTTCGGTATCCTCTTCAACTTTCCTAATTTTCAAAACCAGATAACTTTTTTTGATTCAAATTTAGTTTTTTTAAGTATTATTGTCATTTAAAAATAAACAAATATTACTATAAACTGAAATGAAAAAAAAATAGAAAAAATTTTTTAATGAAATCTACGATCGCAAATTTCAAGTTATCATGTGAGAATATTATTATTTTTAAGTCATTATTTGTCTTAATTAATTTAAGTCACTAACCAGTTTAAACCGGTTGGAAACAATCACGAGACTTCTCTATCGGTCTCTCTCTCTCTCTCTCTCTCTTTCTTTCTTTCTCTCTCTCTCTCTTTCTTTCTCTCTCTCTCTTTCTTTCTTTCTTTCTCTCTCTCTCTCTTTCTTTCTTTCTCCCTCTTTCTTTCTTTCTTTCTCTCTCTCTCTCTCTCTTTCTTTCTCCCTCTCTTTCTCTCTCTGATAATTTTTTAAACTTTCATTTTCAATTTTTCTAACTGGCAAACAAAGTTTTGGAGCTTGACTGATTTTGAGATGAAATGACAGCTATGATATTCTACGTCAACCTTTTAAAAACGCATCTGCTGTCAAAGAAGCATACGTAATAATAAAGCAATACTGGTAAAAGCAGGTCAACCATTTAAAAACGCATCTGCTTTCAAAGAAGCATGCAATGCTGGTAAAAGCAGGTAAAAAAATATATGATATTAAAAGATGATGATGAAAATCGCCATTTATGCTTTATTCATTGCCTATGCGATTTCGAGCTTCAAAACCCCCAAAACAAAAACAACATCATGTTCTCACATGATAAAAACAAGTTTGATCTTCTTTACTGAAATATACTTTATTTCTCTCAAAATATGAAGAAGGAATTTTTAAGTGAGAAACATCATTTTTTTAAAATTAATATTCGAAATCTTTTAAATATTCGCAAATTATATAAATTTGTATCAAATAATGCTTGAATATTCAAGTCCATTATTATTTCCCTTCATTATCTTATTTGAAAAAAATTCAGAAGTTGGTTAAAATAATAGCTGATAAATATTGAAAGTGAGTTCAGTAACATATGTTATTTTGAAAGGTATTCGAAAAAGCATTTCTAAAATCTAAAAAAAAAAAAAAAAAAAATCTAATTATTATAGTCATAAGAATTATATTTAAATCTTATCTTATAGTCGCATGAATTCTGTTTAGAGGCGTCTCTCTATATATTTTTAATTTCTATTAAATTACTAAGGAAATATGTTATTAATAAAAACGAATAATTAAATGGAAATAATGTATACATCTGAAATAATTTGATTTTTTTCTGTAATTGATAAGCCCTTCCTTTAAAAATCCTTCTTGTATTTGCAATTATTTATACTGTTAGATAGTTTTAGACTTTTTTTCATTTTGGTTTAAATATTGCTGTACGTCTTTTGTATTTCGTAAAAATAATATCAATATTCGTAAATAACAGATACGTAATCATTTCGGACAGAAATAGAAAAAAGTAAATGAATGTTATTGCCAGAAATAGTTCTAGCAATAAAATCAATATTAAAGTGTTAATTTTTAATTTATGGATCAGAAAAAAAGGTAGATGAATCGAAATAGTTAATCCGTAACTTCAGGCATGAATTTCCTCACGCGATCAGAGACATGGAGTCAAAATGACTTCATTTTTATTTTTCTTTTTTGCCTTTCGTAAACAGCACTGGAAATTATTTTGGAAACACAGTACATTCTGGAAATCATGTAATTGCCAAAAATATTAATATTATAAATGTTAAATGTTGGAAAGATGATATGAGAAAAACCCAAACAATCTTTTAATGAGTATTTACTACGTTTAGATATTACGGAATGACACTAATTTTAATAACTGTTAGAATTTAACAAACAAAATGGAAGAATACAATTTTTTAAAATATTACTTTAAATTTCTTTATTCTTTTTGCATTATTCAACTTGAAAGCAGTTTCAGAGACATGTAATCAATGATTCCATAAATAACAACAAAAGCTTTGCAAAATAATAATTCGATTATAGGCAGGTGTTCTTACTTTGGTTTTTGCCAACATACTGCTGAAATAGCAACTTGAAGGTACTGAGGAGTTGATTGTATTCAAGGACAAAATGCCACCTGATAATCAGAGTTAAAGAACAACGCGGAGTCATTTTGACTTCAGTCTCCAGTTGAGTGTTAAAAACCTTTGAATAAAAGCAGATTTTTATTAAGAAAGAGAAACATTTATATTTGCAGTAAAATGAAGATTCAAAAAAAAAATTAGAAAATAAATAAAACTTAGAGAAATTCATCTGCAGTATCAAATTTCAATTTTCAATATTTTTTTATTATGAATTTTCCTTTCCAAGTGAAAAGGAATTGCATTAAGATGCGATGTTTGAAATTTTTTTAAGTTTTCAGAAAAATTCAAAACTATGTTGTATTACTAAGTCGATATCTAATGAAATTTATTTTCTTACGATTGAATAATAAGTAAAACACAAATAAAACTCCAAGAAACTTTTCAAAACTTTGATATAATTTAACTATACATATCATTCTTGAAAGAAGCCTTATTTTTTCTTAAATTTATTAATGTATAACTTTAAGTCAAATATTTATTTCCTAATCATGGCTGACATCTTTCTAAAATTGCCACCATTTATAACATAAAATACATTAAATAAACAAATAAGTTTGCCTGTTAAGTGATTTTTGCTACTGAGGCGCGTAACTAGTATCTTACGATCGTTTGCGAAACTAAATTTGAAGAAGAGCTTATATTAATAAATGAAAACTCATAAAGAAACATTGATTAAAAAGCAAAGTGCTCAAGTCAAAGATATTTTCCCATTTTACTTACTTATTTACTTAAAAAAATTTTTCTAATATCTTATCATGAATGAAGTTAGTTTCAAAACCGGAGCAGAGCAAGCAATGGCACTTACTATTCCTTTTTATCATTTTCCTAGGAGTTACTGAGTTTATAAGGACAGTGCATTACCGTCATACCCAGGAATTAATAAATAGCTTCTAGTTTTGAGAGAAAAATTAAGCCTGCGAGAAATCGTGACAAAAGAAGAGTTTCGAGAGAAAATTGAATGCATAAAAATGCTTTTCGCTAATGCCCTATCGAAAATAAGATTTTTCCGGATAAATACTTCGACGCTTAGTTCTAGTAATTAAAGATGGGTATATTGTTTTCATTTTTTTTTTTATTTTAAAACATTTCGCTTTTAAAAATGCTTTTCGCATGGAAGTGCATCAGAGGTAAAGTGGTGTGAGTGAGAAATTATTTTATTGTATATTTTAAAACTAATAAACTTTGATAAGAATAAATTTGCTACGACTCGAATAAAAGTACGTTGGTGAAATTTCATTTTTATATTCCTGAATAAAAAGATTTGAAATCAGATTCGATTAAATTTTTTAAAACTTAATGCTACAAACTTATGTCTCAAATTGAATGTATTTTAATAAAATAAAGGATGTAAAAATATTAAAAAAATATTGTAAAAATTATAAATTAAAGATGAAGATGAATTTCATCAGAATTATCAATAAAATAATAAAGTAAAGACAATTTTGTTCATAATTGGTTTCAGTTAGGGAAAGATTGAATATGTAGTGTGCAGATGACATATGATAAGTACTTTTTATAATTAAGCTGTATATTGAACTAACAAAATCTGTGGTATTGTTATTATAAATCAAGAACAACGTACAAAAGAATATTAAGAATCACGCATATTTTTTGTATCTAATAAAATATATAATCTCTGAGTATCAATGTAAAATGCTTAATTAAAACCCGTTTCTGAAAACCAAAAACAAGGAAATAAAAATAAACTGAATAGTTAATTTCTACAACAGAAATAACAAATTTATATTAAAAATTCAGGCTTCGTCTGCAAAGGTCGAATTTACAATTAATAAATTACCAAAACAATCTTTAATAAATTAGATTACTTCGCTATAATTCGCATATTTTGACAGTTATTATAGCACTATTGTTACCAACTGTTTGTCACCAACCATATATTTAAAATAACTCGAAAAATCACCCATATTCACACAGTTACAAACAGTGGATCGATTTTGTTGCTTTATATTTCATATGGAAAGCTATCATATCAAGGTAATTTGAATTTCATATCGAATGAATTTTGCCCTTCTGGCGTATGCTGCCTATTTTCAAAAACATTTCTGAAGATTATTTTATAGAACATTTTTTAGGGGGAACCTAGACAGAAATCACAGTTTATAACCGCAATATGAAATATCTAATGAGTCGATTTTATCCATTTTTATTTCATATGAAAGGTTATGACCTCTATATATGTCATCAAGAGGAGTCATTTGCCCATTTACATCTCAATTTTTCAATAGAAATATTTAAAAATAAATCTTTGATTCTGATCTCACAGCCACTACTAGAACAATTTCGCCAGTTTTCGTCCCAATTAATTTCGACACTTCGCAAGCTTATCTAAAAAAAAAAATGGTCGATTATCATTAATCAATCATAATTTAAAATAGTTTTTTTCTGGTTTGATAAAATATATTACACTAAAAATCTTCTAGGTGATCTTCTTAATGTCATCAATATGGTTGCCGAAGAAGGCTAGAAGTAATAAGATTAGTTATGACAATAATGGGGTTGTGGATCTCTATTACTGGATTTCCCCATAAAGAGTGTAAAGTGGGACATATTTCTTTCAAAAATGAATGGTTGCCATTTGCAGTTCATCTTTTTTTAAATATGGTTGGAGCTATAGTAAACAAACTTTAGAAAATAGTTCCGAAAAAAAGCTGGAAAGTATTGTTCGTTTTCCTCTAGAGAGCCTAAAGGGAGAAACATGCTTTTCATCTTTCTAAGGCTTCAAAAATATGCACTGTATTCACTATTAAAATTACCCATCCTGCCCTTACAGGATTTGAAACTTTGTGCCAAATCCGCGAGACGGTAAAGGTTTAAAAAGAAACTCTCAGGATATTCTTCAAAATCTGAAAATAAGATGAAGTTTGCATTTATTTTTTAAATAGTTTTGCGTTCAGTTTTTACAAATTCAGTACACATAAGAAAAAGTTTCTGAATTATAATTACAGGAGGTTATAATTCTGTATCATTGTTAGATGAAAAGAACATCCGAGTAACCATCCTCTTTTCCAAATTTCCACAACAGATCAAAATAATAAAAGATTGAACATACTTTAGTTTGAAAAAGAAATTTATCATTAAGTCAGTATCTCCTCTTTGCATGATATTTTTTTTGTATGTGAAATAAATCAGGGTGATATAATTCATGCTCTAGATTAAAGGGAAAATGTTTAAAAAATCCTAGTATAAATATATTATATAAAATATTTTAAAAAAAACAGTATGATGGAAATATCCATCATCATGAAAATTTACATGTTAAGCTCAGTATAAAATCTTCTATGTCCATCTCTTTTAAATTTCTCCATTGATTATCGCTTTTATTAGAAGAAAGTCTCAGATGAGTTAAAAAAATATTCAAGAAATCGCAGCGTTTCTTCCAATCACAACAAACAGCGAAATGACAAGTTCAGACCCTCTATAATGATTGTGACATTAGATTTTTTTGACAACTACGTTCCTTATTACACAATAGTCTTGAAAAAAAGTTGCCGGCAACAACCCATTTACAGCGCACCTGTTTTGAGTGCAATTTTTTTTTCACTAAATGTTACGATGGAAATTTCCATCTTTAATACAAAGAAGGGTTAACACTTCAAAAAGAATAACAAAATTATTAAATATGTTTTTAATTGTATTACTTTCACGCCCGTTCATTAAAATTTAATTATAAAAGTACATTAAAAACGATTTCTTCATAAAATAAAAATTAAATGATGCCGTAAAAAAACTCTTTATAACTGAATAAAATATAAACATAATATCTAAAACTGACTAATATAATAAATGAGTTTTATCCTTATATTTCACAAGGTCATTCACGCCTTTGTTGACATTTTTTTGAACGCCAATTGACCACATTCATATAAATTTATTTTTGCCATAATTTAATATTACAACAATATTTAAATAGTTGCTATTATTTAAGCCCATACTTGCTCATACATAGTTTTTTAATAATGAAACAATCTATTTTCTTTCATTTTTTTAAGTATCATTCGACATTTGAACAGTTTTTATTTTTAATTTTCATAGTAATGAGGAAGTGTCTTGGGATTACTTTTACAACCCTGTTTGATTAATTAATACTGGAAAAAAAAAGAATAATCTACAAAAAAGTGAATTCTAAATATTTATTCTATGATTAGTAAGCATTTATAAAGAATATGATTTAAAACTATTTCTGAATGTTGATTTTATTTATAGTGTATGTAAAACTAAAGTAACAAGTAGTTCAACTAATTTTTCATTATAAAGAAGTAAAATTATTTAATTTATGAGGTAAAAAGTTTGAAAGTAAGTTTTAAATATTTTATTCTAAAAGAATAAACGTCAGACATGCAGAAATATTAATTAGAAATGAACGTCTTTTAAAATGTTTCTCAATCCTAATAGTAAATCTGAGACAGGGAAAATAAATAACTTCTCATTGAATTTTAAATGTACAGAATATACATTCAAAAGATCCTAAATAATTGAAATGTAACGTAATATAAAAGACATTATTTCGTACCTGTTATATCTTCAACAAACCCTTATTTCATTCAAGTAATCTCAAGCTTTTAAAAAGTTTCCATCATTGCTAAGTAATTATTCATTATATCTGCAGTATATTAATACATTTAGAGATACGAATGATTGGCATAGATAGATTTCGATTCGTTTCCCTCATTCATTGCAATCGAAGGAATTCATAAAAATTGCTAATGGAATCTCCTTTGCTTTTTAAGAAATTATTATAGATCTTCTTTATGGGTGATGACTTAAACCAGACTGCACAGAAGCGAACTGCATGGACTAATTTCTTCTTTAAGAGAATATATTTTCCACACATTAAGTTAAAAGAAAGTTTGAATTTTAAATCCTAAGGAACTTTGACGAAACCGAAAAATACGCTGAGCTTAATCTTCTTATTATTCCATTAAGAAGTACTCAAAAACGCATTTAGAGTATTTTAAAGGGAATGGCTCTAGCCTCATCAGTTTGTTTGTATCTCATTAGTAGCTCTCCAAATATCGGTGGGGAAAAAATGAAAATGAGGATTTAGACTTGGTTTCTCTCAAGAATTAATTGCAAGAGTTTGAGACGAATTGAAGGTTATTTGTTTCTGTAGAAAGATATTTTGACAGGACAATTTCTTATTTGCTGTCTCTTATGAAGGAAATAAATGACGCTTTTCTAAAGATTAATTTTCAAATAAATTGACCTTGGATTAAATAAACTACGGATTTGATCATTTTTCCAATTTTAGTAGCATTGATTAGGAGATAAAAGTATTGATATTTGTAATTTTGAAGCAGATATATAGTTTTATAATAATAAAGTTGATTTCTTGATTTGTTTTCTACACAAAGTATAGTTTGATTTTAAATCTTCTTTTAAATTTTCCCGCTTTAATGAATTTATCTTGCAGTCTAAACAGTAAAGTATTCTAGATAATGAGCTTTTATAAATTAATCAAATGTATTAATCCGAAGTGATTAATGCATTTTAATTTGAATTGCTAGTTCAACAAATAGTAAATGTAAGATTTTCAATATGTATAGAATTTCTTTCTCCTCTAAAAATTAAGTGTATTTACTTTGCTATAAATTTCGGATCTGATAATTTTTCCGTTCTTAATTGTATAGGGTAGGAGATAACAGTATAGATATTTGCAATTTTGAAGAATATATATAGATTTACAATAACAAAATTGATTTATTGATTTGTTTTCTGGACAAAGTATAGTTTGAATTTAAAAAGAGAGGAATTCATGAATTTATCTTGCAGTCCAAACAGTAAAGTATTCTAGATAATGAGCTCTTATAAATTAATCAAATGTATTAATCCGAAGTGATTCATGAATTTTACTTTAAATTGTTAGTTCAATAAATATAAATATGAGATTTTCAAAATATTTAGAATTTCTTTCTTTGTTAGAAATCAATCTTATTCATTTGCTTTAATAATGTGCATTTTATAATTTATTTTAACACTAACACTCTATAATATATATCTCCCTCATATCTCATGTATATTTCTAACATATTTATTTATTTAACCCTTACACATCCAATCTTTGAATATCCATATAAAAAAAATAATTTAAGACGTTTCTAAACCAATAGAAAAAATTAAAAATTGCATAGAGCATCGAGATAAGAATAAAATTTTAGATAAAAATATGGAAAATATCTTCATAAATTCTATGATATTTAGATTTTTTTAATACATATTGTTACTATTTATTCTTTGGCATGAGAATATTTTCTATAAATTTGTCACTGAGGATATATTAGAGAGCACTAGTATATCATTCATTTTTTCGGAGAGGATATATAGTGTACTCTAATTACCCTTTAGATAATTTCATCCTGATATCTGATTTCACCATTACTGGAGCTGTGACTAGAATTCTTATTAATGACTGAGAAAAGAATAATTTTTGTCATGAACACCAAAAGGAATAAAGGATTGTTTCTGGCAATTAATTAAAAATCTGTGTTTATTCTTAAGAATCCTCTATTTTAGAAACATAATGTGAAACAATACCGAGTGGGAACCAACTGAGCGCGTCCAATTTAACAAATGAGACAATTTTGTGAGAGAATTTCTTAAAATCTTAAACAAATATAAATAAATCCAAAATCAGGAAAAATAAACATATATGAATATTGTTTAAAAAGAGATAATATAATTGTAAGAAATAAGATAAATAGACATAAAAAAGCAAAATGTAATATAGATAGATGAATAATATGTATTAATAAATAAAATTTGAAAATATATAAGAATATAAATATACTAAGGAAAGAAATAGAAAATAAGAAATATATCAATACATAAGGGAGGAGAAATAATAAAAGACCAAACGACTCTTAAACAATAAAAATAACATTTATTTTGCTATATTGTAATTTTTTCTAGCCTATACTAGAATTTCATAAAGAAAAAAATAATCTAAAAAATAATTCTCTATAGAAATTATCAATTTAGTACTTTATCGAAAAAAATTGTTGATATCATTATATTGATACAGGAAACGACTTCTTTATAAAGAAATTAGTTAAATTATGTTGATAATTTGTGATAATGATCAATCTTAAGTGAGATATCTGATTACGTACTTCATGCTTAATGAAACAATTTTCTCTCACGTTGTAAATATACGGCAGATGAAACATAAAAGAAAGCAATTATTCAATTTTCAAAACGGCATTTTTTTTAAGAAAGTAATTCTTGTAATGTTTCTGAAAACCTTTATAATAAGCGTTTGCTACGAAGTCACTGCAGACTTCATGAATTATCCTAATTACAAGAATTATCTGAAGCATATCTAGTGTTTTTATCGAATGAATATAGTTGTGAGGAAAATCCTTCTATTTTGTAAGAATAAAGGCCTCTATCGAATTAAAGGTAATTCAGAGTCACGCGGAAATTGAACTCTAAAATACATATATCACCCGTAAAATGACTGCACACATCTTCACAAATCATATGCAAATTGCAGGAAGCCACTAGATGATACCGACAGTACGTCACAATGACGGGAGTATAAATGAGTGGTGTATAAGTAATGCATGCAAAAAAGTAAAATTGTTCGCAAGAGCTTTATAAGCCTCTCAGTGCAATAACCGCATAGTTATGACACAAAGGACGCATTTGGATGATTTTTTTTACATGGTATAATTATCGGCCGTCTGGAATGGGGGCGTAACCAGCCGGAAGTATCCGAGGAACTTGAAATCGCCCAGAATGTCATCTCCAGGCTTTGGAAACTATTCCAACATGATACTAATGTTAGTAGACGTTACAGCACAGATCGTCCCTGAGTTACAATGCCGAATGAGAACCGGTATTTGGCAGCTACTGCGAAAAGAAATAGACCGAGCGCAGCATCAGGCATGTCTCGTCATCTCTCTTCAGCCACTGGTTCGAGAGTTTCAAGGCACACCATGTACAGACGCTTAGGACAAATTGCTCTATATGCTCGTAGGCTGTCAGATGTGTTCCACTTGCTGCAACTCACTGTCTCCTACGGTTTACCTGGAGTAGAAAGCATGCATTGTGGACACCGCAATAGTAAGCTTGTGTGATGTTTCCCGATGAATCCAGATTTAGCTTGCATCTGATTCTAACCGGACTTTGATATGGAGAGCTCCAGGTACATCATTGAACGACACCGTTACGGTGGTGCAGGATTACTCGTTTGGGAAGGAATTGTTTTGGGTTCCAGAACTCACCTGCATGTTCAAATTGGAACCATGACAGGCCAAATCTATCTGAAGGTCATTCTGGAACAACCTGTTCTGGCGTTTGTTTTGGGGCGCCATGGGTGCAGAATTCTTATTTATGGATGACAAAGCCTGTGCAAACATCGTAAACGAATGCCTTCGATCGGAGGATATCACCCGTATTGACTGTCCAGCATTTTCTCACCAGACTTGAATCCAATAGAGCATGTGTGGGACATGCTTGGCCGACGATTTGCAGCCCGCCAACCACCTCCCATATATCTACCGGAACTTCGGGGAGCATTGTTTGATGAGTGGTATAATGTTCTCCAAGATCAGATCAATAATTTGATATTCAGCATGCCTAGGCACAACAACCTAGGACTGTATTGCATCGTCTGGGAGACATACTATGTATTAACCATCACACCAACCATGTAATATTGGTTTTTGTAAATAGGCTTTTTTTTCTTAATTTGTTCCAGGGAGCAAAAAATTGCAATTTTTATTAATGATACCAAACCTATAGCATTTTTTTGCCCTTTACCTTTTGTTTAATAAATAGGCTTTACAAATAAATCACATTTGTTTTGCTTCTGACTCTTTCTTTTCCTGAACTTGCATTATCCTTAATTTATGGACATGAGTGTGTAATGAGACAATTTTTTAATAACTAGTGTAAGCAAAGCAAAATATATTGCTAAAAATGTTTACTTTATATATTTATTTTGCATGGAATAGACGGAAACGATTACAGTTTCTACAATATTTACTTTAGAATTTCAGACTGCCTGATAAACAAATTCTATTCAACGAGATATGAAAGATTTGAATAATTTTGACTTACCATACAATTTTCGATAACATGTGAGAAATGAAATAATAAAAATTCCCATGGCATTGCATTGTGTTTCCGTAAATGCAATGCCATGGGAATTTTTGCATTTTTAATAAAATGTAGGCTTAGCTTCTTTATATTTATAGTGGAATTCATATTAATGATATGAACAAACAAATTCATATTATATTACATATATATGCATATATATCATGTAATTTTTTCTGCAAACTTTCTTACAATCCATTTTATGATTGATGTTATGTTCCATGGGATGCATAAGAACACCTACTTCTAAAAGTTGTATATTTTATTGATTTGTAAGCTGTAATGTAATTTTTCATGCATACCTTTCAAACAACGTTGCGCCTTAAGAAAGTCAAATTCAGTCATTTTATTTCCCCCAAGTATACAGTTAAGAGCAGAGTTGCTCAGATGAAAATGAATAACGCATACATCTCCTAGGCGAAGTGAAAACAAAATAAAGACAGAAATAAAGTAAGACGTTGTTTATGCCTATCTGCCCATAATATATGTTTCGCTACACCTATTTTTTCACCCCAACAGACATACCGAGCCAAATGAAATGCATTGAATTACGCGATATGACGTATAAAAAGAAGCTGCAATAGTAGCAGAAACCAGAAAAAAAGGGTTTTGGTACAAACAAAGTTTATAAAACGAACACCTGGTCCTCTGCAGCTTGCGCCATCGTATATCCATCGAGCAGAGTAAGAAATAAATCTTTCATAGGAAAATTAAAAATAAAAAGAAAGGTACAGGGGCGTTTTTTTATACTTTAGGAAAAAGTTATTGATAGAGAGCTTACAAGAAGATGAATGGAATAACAGAGAGGGATGCGGAGCAGGAATCCGTTCGAGCCAGCTGCTCCCACTCTGGCGTGGACGCTTTATTTTGACTTGCAAGGGTCTTGGAGTTTCGACTCAAAAGATGACCGGGTTCTGTTTCCAGTTCTTTTGTGCCACTTGGAGGTATGTCAACAGCTGTTTCGCGCTCGAAAAGGGCAAAATGTGTTATTTTTTGCAGCTGAAAGTGAGAGACAAATGTCTCGGGAGGTTTTTTCGAATAAGAGAAGAAAATCGATAACTAAACATAGTATTTCTGTTCCATAACATGTCTACAGGTTTTTTGGTATGAATTTTTGAGTTTTTCTCCCAAAATCCACTGAGCACATAAACACTAATATGCATCGGTTTTAAGCTTAATTCAACAAATATTTTCTTATTTTTTTTGTCACTAAAGATATCATAACAAGACGTTTAAGCTTAGCTGTGCAATTCTTCGCTAAAAATGTCACATGACAACATTTCAAATTTTAATGCGATTTAGAGCAACATTCGATTTATGAAAATAAATTTAATATGTGTCAGTATTTCGTACTCAACTGAATATCTTCGTTATCACTTTTCTTATTTTATTACAGGCCTTTGAATACTTTGATGAATTCTGTTAGAAACATCATTACAAACTTCCTTAGCTTAGTTTTAAAAGTCCTTGCTTGGGATAATGTTTGCAAATTTTAACTCGACTTAGGAAGATCCTTGGCTTAAAAAGGCAGTTTTAAAATGCATTGGGCCCATATACGAAGTTGAGGTTGAATGGAATCGAATATCTGAGTTATTCTATTTCCAATCGTCTATTATACATCATTTTGGCATTCTATTATAAATAAGATTACGACTTCTTTTAGCTTAATTGAAAAAGAGTCGGTTGAAATAGGCTTCAGATAAATCCAGTAAATTTTAATCTGACTTGTGACAACATCTGAGTCAATTCACTTAAGATTCACTGAGTCGATTCACTCTACCATATTTACTAAGCCAAAATATGGCCGCTTGGTTCATGGAACTAATAACAATATGCGCATATGATAACACCACTCTATATATGTACAAATATAACCTTTAACTTATTCAAGCAATGTTGTGAACATGAAGTGAAATAAAAATTGCAACTCCTGAGAGAAATTATGATATTTGGCTCTCGGCAACTTACCAGCATCAAAATTTAATTATTTAAACGATATGCACGAAAGAACTTCAGCAATTTTGATCAATATCAAGTACAGGATTAGCAAGAAATAAGTTACTCAATTCGGAGGGCTCTAAAATGCGTTCCATTGGTCCAAATAAGAAAAAAATTGAAATACAGATTATTCAGATGATGCGCTTTACATTTATTGATTAAAAAAAGAATTAGAACAGAAATCCACCAATAGATGGCGCTGTAAAACAAATGGCATTTATTTGCATATATTGAAAATGTGAAACATAATTTGCGTTACAGCACATGTCTATTACCATTTTTCTTTGGATAAAAAGAAGGCGGATTTTGTACGAACATTATTTTTATCTCTGTTCGTCATGCCTACATTGCAAGAAAAAGCGTAACTAGTGAAATTGTTCTACCAGAACCAACAAAACTCCGTTGCAGCTCTAAAGGAATTTCGTCATATGAAGCAGATACGAAGAGCTACAATGTCTCCAGGTGTCCTACGCAAGTTGATGAAAGAAATTTGAAAAAACTAGTACATTCTTGTAGGTAGAGGACAAAAAAATATCCCTTCTTCCAGGGTCGAAAATGTTACGACCGCCCTCGGTGAAGCCAGCAGTCAGTCGTCACAAAATAGTGTGAGTTTTCCAGTTGTTTTCCGTGTTCTGGATATGCCGTATTCAACTGTACGAAAAATCGAACGGCAGATTTTGCATTTTTATCCATACAAAATCAAGTCTGTACATCTATTGCAGGACGGGGACATAGAAGTTCGAAAAACTTTTGCACTTCAGCTCGAATGGTGGCTGACACAACTTGCCCATGGAACATTCTACAGAATGACGATGCCCACTTTTGAATCAATGGGCAAGTTAACCCCCACAACTGTTGAATTTGGACAGAGGAAAATTCTCACGTTATCCAGGAACAAACCTTGCATCCTGAAAAAGTGAGAGTATGGTGTTGTTTTACAGGTATCTTTATCTTCGGATAGTATTTCTTTGAAGAGATAACTTCAAATGGAATCGAAACCTGTTCAGTCACAGGATAACGGTACCATGATATGCTGAGGGATTTTGTAATCCCAACTGCTCTATAGCGTGGATGCCTTCAAGACATCATTGTCATGCAGGATGGTGCACCACCTCATATTGATCGTCGTGTAAAGCGATTGTTAATACAGCATTTCACAGAAGCACGAGTTATCAGCCGCCATTTCCCCTAGCATGGCCCCCTCTCTCGCCGGATATGACCCCTTGCGACTTTGGTTATGGGGTTATTTGATGGGCAATATCTAGCGTCAAAGACCATCATCTATATCAAATGTGAAGGACAACATTCGGGGCCATATTTTTAATATTCCGGCAGACTCACTCCGGCCATCTATAGAAGATATGGTTCTCCGATTAGAGCATGTTGTTGAAAATGAAGGATATATTGAGCAATTTTAATTTTACTTTATTTAATAATTATAAACCATATGAAATGGTTTTATATGTATTACAACGCTACCTAACGGTGAATTTTTGTACTAATTTTTTTTTATTTGATAAATGTAAAGCGCTTCATCTCAATAATCTGCAGTTAAAATTTTATCTCATTTGAATCAATAAAACTCATTTTAGAGCCCTTTGAAGTGGGTAACTTATTTCTTGCTAACCCTGTTCATGAGACTGGACTACTCCTGTGCCTTACAAAATTTTATAGGAATACGTTGACAACAAGAGCTTTGTAGATACAAAATAGCACAAATGTGCATAACAAGAGCAATTAAAAAATAAACATAGAAATCGGGAAAACTGTAAGATGAGAGTAAATATTGTTTACGAAAGGAAATTATAAATAAAATAAAATAAAAAATAAAGAATGAGAAATAAGAGAAGAAATTATTTTAAAAAAATCTCTGAATGTATAGTGTGTAGTATACATAACATGATTTATTTTATTAGCTATCACATGGCACTTTTTGATAAATATACTCTTGAAGTTAAACTCCTCTCAGCTCAAGATGGAAATTTTGTGAGTTTTTTAATATTTGGTCAAATTTTAACCCGTTTTTAGTAACTATTTCTTCTCGCGCGAGATCATTATTTTGGCCTGAAAAGATATCATCACTTAATAAGAAGTATCACTTATATCAAGTTTCGCAAATTTTACAAAATGAAAAAAATACTGGATTTTCATAATCAGGAAAGGATATTTTTTTCATGTATTATGATCATACACATCTGCATGAGGCCCATGTTCATGCTGTAAATAAAAATAAATCAGAAATATTCAATTTTGGTCTTATTGGTCTTTATTATTGGGCTTCTGGATTTCTTTTTCTTGAGAACTGCTGAACATTGAAATAAGTGAAGTTGCGTATTGTGGGATAATATTTTGCTTAAATGAATCGAAAACTTTTTTTAGATATATAAATCTACATTTTTGGTCATAAAATTCAAAATTTCTAAGCTAAAATTCATAAGAAAGTTGAAGCAATTAACACAGATGTGAAAACTAAGCATCCTCACCTATTAAAAATTTCAAAAGTATTGCATTACATAAAATAAATTACAAATTTCTAAATTACAATAATTTTTTTAATAAATATTTCAGAAAATTAGTAATATTTGGAGGAGAATTCATTCCAAACTTTATTCTTCTTAGAAAACGTATTGTATTATTTCAGATAATTTTCCTTAAAAGCAAAAGATTTTCATTAGAAAAATCGTCTGATAATGAATAATTTAAAAAAAGGAACAACACACATCATTGTTACATCTTAAAGAACGAAAACTAATCATCAATTAAAAGACAGAACACAAATAAAATTAATGTCATACAAACAAAGGAAACTGAATTACATAAAGCTTTATTTTATGTCCCAGTGCTACAAAAAAGATAAAGCTCTCTCTCAAACGCTGTTAAAAATGCATTAGATGCAATTTAATTACCTTACTGTGTCTACACTGTCTCTCTGTCTTCAGAGTTTTGTCTGGTGCATTGTATTAAATTTTAATTTTTATATCAGCTTTGTAAAAACAAACGCAATTGTTAAAGACGTTGAACAAAGTAGAACTATGCAAAGATGAACCGATTGTAAAAAGAGGGCATTAGTTAGTCTTAAGTTTCCAGCTATTTAATTATATTCGTGTAGGGAATTAAATACCAGATTCTTTAAGGGAAATGAGCGATACTTTCTAATCCTTTGCCTATCATTTCAAAAACCCGGAAATAAGTTGTCATAGAGATAACAATTTCGTGGGAGTTTCCTTTTATTTTTTTTTTGTGTGAATCATCTCTTATACGCTTGTTGCCAAGGAACGGTACGCCTGATTACGCAGTGCAAGAAGTTTTTCTTTTATTGCTACAATTATTTGTGCATCTGCAAGTATTAATATTTGAACCATTCTGCCTGAATTAATGCAATGTACAAATTAAAAGATTAGCTGGGTTTTTTTTGAAGTAAAGCCTTCGGTAATTACTTGATAACATCTTTGAAATTCTTTATTAGAGACTAATATCAATTTGATTGGATTTTTTGGAAACAAAAATGTGAGAATGGAAAAAAACATTGCTTCAGCGTATCCTGTTAAGAGGCATGCCATTCTATTACAATATTACTAATTACATTCTAAAGAAATCGTGTTTAAAATTTAATTAATTAGATGGCCATTTTATTTCTATCTATAAATAGCTTTTCCCGAGATTTCTCAAACACTATTTAATTTTGGTGTTATGAATTGCTAATCAAATGGATAATGTTACATGAAATTTCTGTGGATAATTTCAAATTTCAAACTACAGCAAAGCAATTTTTAATTACTTAATAATTATATTGTTAACAATTAATAATTAATAATGATTTAAGTAACTTTTAATTATATTGATAATAATTTTAAGTAATATATTATCTTTAAAAAAACTAGAAAAATACAGTTATTATTTCAAAACATTTATTTCAGTGAATTTCAGATACATTTCTACTATTTAAATACTTTAAAAAAACGATACTCATAAATTTGAAATTAATACTTGTAAATCTAAAAAAAATCGTTTAGAAAATAATCTAGCATCCTTTTATTTCTAAAAGTAGAAAGTAGAAAGTAAAACCTGCAAATTTTTATCCATATGGTTAAATAAAATAGTATAGATCTATTGATTCTCCTTTTAAATTGATTAAATTCATATAGAGAAGTCTGGTTTAAACAAGAGTAATTTTATTAAAAAAATAAAGTGCATACAATGGAAATTTTTATCCAATATATATTTTAATAAATTTTAAAAGTATAAATGTATAAATTTCATTATAAAAACTATTGTCTCCCATGATATGTTATATCCATTTCGGTGGTATTTATTATTAATGCAGTGTAAACAGAAAAAAAGATTTCGATTTTCACACTTTTATATCGAAAGCTCTTCACGCTTCCCTTTATTACAAAACTGCAGTATTTTAAACTATTTTTCTTTTGACAGTTTAACATTTCAACATTTCATCTTGTAACTTTCTTGTCGTTTGCGCAATACAATCTAATATAACAACTTAACTTACCAATTTTCAAAATCCTTCAGTAATCTTTCAAATTCTTTCTTGAACGAGCAGATTTCTTGAAAGAGAAGAAATATAATTTTTCAGAAGTTTTGATTCCAAACTAATTGATTTGGCAATACCTAAGGAAAATAAAGAATTATTATGTTGGAATTTTGTTAACTATATTTTATTAAGTGAACTTAAAAATATATGTCGTAAATATAGTTTTAAATAATGATCAACACCTATTGTTCAAACATACAATTATAATTAAATAAATTATTTATTAAATGAATAGATTTAAGATCATTATATGGCATTTTTTTTCATTAAAGCAGATCGTATAAGAATTGTAATGTATACACATTAATCGCTTTAACTCTTTATTTACCGAATTATTTTACCATGGATTTTTCAAATTTATTTTGAACCATTAGTTAAGTTTTAGTATGGTATAAACCCAAGGAAGATGTAAAAACTTTTTAATTAATTAAAATAACTTAATTCATTTAATTATTAATTAAAGATTTTTAATGCTTTTAGTTGATATTTACTGCTTTCCATTGAAAATACTCTTTTCGTGTACATTTAAGCACTTTTAGAAAAAATAGTCAGATTGCGAAGATATCAGCCGGATTTAAACGGTACTTTAAAGTACTGTGGGTAAATAAAGGGTTAAATTTTATATCACTCCCATCAGTTTTAAACTATTAAATAATAAAATTTTAAATATACTATTTTAATTATAAAATGTTTCAGGAATGATTATAAGCAAAAACAAAACAAAATAATAATAATAATAATAGCAATTTTTCACATTTACACTTGTTTTACAAATTCCTATGATTTCGAAATTTAGTAGCTAAATATTTTACAGAATATATTTTCGATCAAAAATAAAACAATAATAATAAATCATTTAGAATAGCATGTTTTAAAATTTTGACTATTTTGTATGAGTAATTTTATAATTTTTGTATACCACACCATTTCCAAATTAAATGTTACAGACCAGCATCTAATTTTTAAAAAATGCTGGCTTTTATTTCCTTTACAAATTCTTAGATTTCAAAGGCAGATTCAGCTAATCTCTATTCTGATCTAGATCTAACTGATCTAGATGGATCGCCATTTAATGAAGTTACTTTTCATGTCGATATTTTTACGTCCTCTTGCTTTATTGTAGTTCTCTTTTCTAATTATCGGAAATATCTTTTTTAGGTGCATTTTTTTCACTGTCCAAAGTTTTCAAGATTTTTTTTTTACTTCACTATCTTTTTCTTTTTTTAGAAATTACTTGATTTTTTTTTTAACGAATGTTCCAAAATAAAAAAAAAATAACGTTCTTTTTCGAGACGTAAAATCAATTCAAGAAACTCATTAATGTGAAAGCACCTATCCTTTCTCTTTAAAAAAAAATCCTCAAATTATTTTTCGACATAATTTTGAGTACACGAACACAATAAATGAATAATTTGATTCAAACAAATTCCCTATAATATACGACGCAAAGAACTTCAAAACATTTAAATATTTATATAAAATGAAAAAAGTAAAATGCATTTATTCGCTTACATAAGGTTATAGTTGGGAAAAAATGTTAATTCAAAGAAAATTAATAAATACCTATCTCAGTATATCTAAATAATAAATAAAAATCGATACACTAAACTATAATCTTTAAAATTTCAAAGATACAGAAATTACAGTTCATGACATTATACATGAATAATTTTCAGTGCACAAACACAATAAATGAATAATTTGATTCAAACATATTCCCTAGAAGAATTCCCTACTCGAAGAATTGCAAAGCATCTAAATATTTATACAAAATGAACAGAAGAAAATGCTTTTACTCACTTATACAAGGTTATAGTTGCGAAAAGATATTACTTAAAAGAAAATTAATAAATAAAGGCTGTTTCATAATTAAAGCAAGATTTGAATTTGCCACCATTCGTGAAGTAAATTGTTGTCAAGCCTATTTCAAAACACCTTTGACAACTTATCTTTTAGGGTGAGTGAAAATAGAGCATTACACGACAGAAGAACGTTTTTATATTCTTTAACAATATTTCAAAAATAATGAAAGTCTAGCAGCTACAGTTCAAAAATTTGAGAATTGACACCCAAGATAGTGCGATTTAAAACCATTGGATTTCTTTTTAGAGATTATTTGAAGTTAAAGGTCTATGCCAACAAGTATGAGTGCAATGAATGAGGAAATTCAATGTTGCATCGAAGAAATTCAGCCACATTTATGCAAAATGGTCAAAGAAAATTTCGACAAAAGAGTGCGTATATGCCAGCAAAGCCGTGGAGGCCATTTTCTCTACGTGTTATTCCATACATAATCCTACACTGTGTATCTTACGATTCAATAAAAATACAACAATTTAAGAAAACTGTGTTTTTTATTTAATTCAAATATTGGGTTAACAAATTTGTCTGTCGTGTAATGTTCCATTTTTACTATCCTAAGCTATCAGCTATTCAAATGGTTTTTTAATAGTGTTGCGAATCCTTTATTGTACGAATGGTGGCAGATTCAAATCTTGCATTCATTTTGGGACATCTTTAGTACTATGGCGTATCTAAAGAATAAATAAAAATTGATTTCTATACTGTATTCTGCAAAATTACTAAAACAGAGAAATTTATAGCATGGAAAAGTTAATATTTTTTGGTATTAGATAAATTAATATCTGAGTTGATAAATGCTGTAATACTCTTAGAATGGATATTTTGGTAATGTTTTGGAAAAGTATTTCCTTGTTTTTATAAATATTTAAAGATCTTTCTGACAAACACTTATGCCTTAACCTATTCAAGCGTTTCACATTAATAATTAATATAATCATAACGCATTTAGTGACATCATGGAAAAGGAAATGAAACCACCTAAAGATTGATTAGAGCTTTCCGCTGATTATTTTTGAAGAGAGGAAATTATATCACTTGTCATTCTTGCGAAAGTCTTTCCAATCTGAAAGGAAAAAAACAAATTTTCGAAGTCAAGTTTCTGAACAAAATAATATTACCTCTAATTCGGAATATCTCAGCAGAATAATATTTTGGGTCCCATTTCATCAAATATTGTATTCTGACATAACGAATTTCTCATCGAACCCTTTGCTACAGAATTTGTTTATCTTATATTAAAGTTATAGACGACTTATTTTTTGTTTTGTTTCCACATAATGATTTCTGTATCTTGGAATTTATAAACAGTCATAAAAATATGTGCTGCCTAGTATATACGCAGTACTTTGAAAAAATCTATTTATTTCTGGGAAAAATCTGACTTTTAAAATTTATTCAAGAAACTCCTATTGTTGGAAACAAGAAATAATTCAATATTAAATATTGCCCTTTCAAAAATATTAGAAATACTATATATTTACATTTAGAGAAACGGGCAATTTTTAAGGGAAAAAAAATATTTACGAAATAAAATATTCCATATGAGAAATTTTTGTTAAAATATGTAGGAAACGTTTATGATAAAAATATATCAGAAATACTTTCGCTAAAGCGAATAAAGAATACTCTAAAAGAGACAAAATAACATGTTACAATATCTCTATATTGTGATTTATATTTCTAGGGCTTTATGAAAGCCGTTATTGGAAGTAGTTTGAACAAAAGAGAAGAATGAATATATATTTGAATTAATCAAAAAAATTCTGCTTTAAGCTGCTGTTTTAATTATTTGAAATAAAATAAAATTCTGCAGAAATGGATCGAATTTAAAAATGTATGAATTGAACGTCTAAATCTGATTTAATGTTTAAATTGATTTGAAAGTTAAGCTAATACATATAATCAATTCCGTAGATTTTCAAATATTTCAATGAAGTTGTTATATAATATATATTTATTTTCATATAATATATTTTTTTCTAGAATTTGATTTATAATCGACACAAAAGAGTTTTTGTTTGTATACTTCATTAAATGAGTTAGGTTTCCCAATTTTGTTATGTATATTTCATTTGTCTCTGCGTTTTATATAATCCACCTATCATACGATGTTGCCTTTTTTTGCATTTATTTTAAAAAGTTTTAAGCGAATTGACACTTCCTCATTTATTTATTATTTATTGACTTCATTTTACACTTTCGCGTCATTTGCATAAGCACTCACACATAAATTGAAAGAATAATTATTATATTGAAACAAATTATTTAATATTAGCTTTATCTAGCAAATTTCAGTTTCATAAAATTCATCAACGATTATGCAGGGATGGACATCTCATTATTTGAAGATTTTTAATAACATAATCTTAAAATTAAAAAATAATTCATTCGAAATAAACTCAACTTTATTGATGAAATAACAAATAAATAGAGACACATGGAAATGAATGTGCTTCTCTGGAAACTTTAGTCATTCGCAAATAAATGCAACAACTGTTACTTATATAATACGAAATTTAATTTCGAAACACAAGAATGGCGAATTTCCATTAATATTATCTGAAAGTACTTTCGAAACAAAGAAACATCAAAGAGAATAATTTTCATATACCTTACAAAGAACTTGTAAAAAAAAACGCAGCATTTTTTGAAGCAAAATATTCCTTCTGGTGAAATTCAATTAAAACACTTTTTGAAAATGTGATTTTGTTAGCTTATAAATAAATAGCTTATAAAAATTAGCTTATAAAAAATAGAACATTTAATTGTTAATTACTTTCCACTTATTATTCTCTAATTTATAATCAATCTATGTACCCAAATGGACCAAGTGTACCTTCAAAATAAGAATGGTGGCAAAATCTTGATTTCGAGATCAGTAGGTCCAGAATTTGAGAACCAAATTCATCTGACGTGTTTCAAGTCAGATTCAAAATTTTAGTTAACCTAGGTTTGCAAAGGGAAAAAAATAAGCCAGATTCTAATATTCTCTACTAAAATAGAATGGAAGCTTCAGTCGGCATGTGCATCAGGTCATCTGACATCATTCATCCCCAAATAGCCCCATGCAAATCGAATAAAAGGGACTAACCTTATCGATTAGCCTGCAAGAACTTTTAATCAACAGTTTAATATGGTAACAGCAGCAACCAGGCAACAAAACAGAAAGGATCCCAGCGAGTGACTTTCAAATCACCGTGAAGAAATTTTAAACGTCGCGGACGAGCTGTCAATTCTTCAAAATCGGAGCATTCCCGAAAAGGGTCAGGACACGCGAAATTATCCGGTTTCCCGGGGAAATTAGTGACCCTCTTTAATTACACCCCAGGAAACAACGAACGGAACGCGCGCGAGGGCATAGTTTGCCTTCTAGAATTTCGGAAGTAATAACGGGGGAGTGATGGCTGGACGTCGTGTCATGAATTAAATCGTGAAGAATTGCCTTGCCTCCGGCGAAATTAATGATTTTGCTGGTATTCGGGGAGCTCGGGGATGTTTAATTTTAGATTGAAGACTTAGGAATACGGATTTTCCGCTAGCTGTTGATGGACGCCGGGTGCGATGGATCACTAAACTTTGAGAAGATTTAAATCAGATCTATATATCTGCTACCAGTGTGTTGCTAGAACTTTTTCGAAAAGAATGATGCTGAAAAATACAATCTTGAACATCACATTAAGCCATTTTTTTCTTGTTTAAGTTTAACCTTTTACACTTGGGTGGCTCCTTTCTGGCACAATTTAAAATAGTGCACTATTTTGATGTTTTATTAATTTATTTTTAAACTTTATTTGCAAATAATACATATCGAGTGGTTAGAATATATAGATTAATTTTTCGGGGAATCTCAACTTAAAATTATTACATCTATTTATTTTCAGGAGCAATAAACAAGTCATTGTGAACTATTTGTTTTTTGCTCCGGACAGGCTTATATTATGTGAATAATTACGCATCTAATTGCTTTCCCAAGTGTAAAGGGTTAATTGTCTATTTTTCAAAAATATCAATTTTATTTACTATTTATTTCGAAATGTACTGATAGATAAAAAAAAAAAATTGAACTCATTCATCGTGTATTGCTTTAGTTCAGTTCAGTTTTATTAACGTCACTTTTTAAAGCAACACTAAAGTTATTGAGACGGACCTCCTAATTTTGAATCACGGTCAGATGAAGAGATGACACTCCTCCCCAAACTTCCACACCACACCAGTGGGAGAACATTTGGTCATGATGGATTTAACGTGCACCAGACCAGCTTACACGAGGGTTCTTCGATGGAATTCCGTCTTTAATCTGAAACCCTCTGATTCCGAAGCTGGGACCTAACCTACCAGGCCACCGTGGGCCACCACCGAGTATCGCATTTTGATTCTAATTAATACATCTATAGTTCATTGCATTCTTCACATATTAAAGGAAGTTGACTGCTTATATTCAAACTGATTTTTGTCAACTGATGCATGTTTTCTAAGTCTTTCACTTTTACCTATCTTTACTTTATTATTAATTCTTGAGAATACCTCTTAATTTACAGGAATTTTTTTTTAGCGAGGGTTCAATTAATTTATATTTGCAAAACTGTCGTTTCGATTCTATAAATGGTTAAACAAATTTAAATATGGTGACTTAATTCAGAATCTCCAATTCTGAAGCACAATAGTTGCAAATATATGTTAAATAAATATACGAATAAATTTTAAAATCGATTTCTTACAGCTTCCAATTTATTTTTCTTTTAATATGGAGAAGAAAAATGAATTAGAGAGCTAAAATTAGCCTTAAAGTATGTAACGGAAAATTTCCTCATATTCCGAGCTACATTTTATTTTGGATCAAAATTGATTTCATAAGGATTTTGGAGAATTTCGTCTCTCAGGCACTTGCAGAACTGACTCTTTTATATTTTAACACCTATGTAGTTTAAAATAGAATGAATTTTCAAGAAGTAATAAAAAATGCTAAGAAATTTTCATTTATTTATAGATAATTACTTTTCACATTTTATATAATTGAGCCCTTTCATAGATACATTCGCTTGACTTTGAAGATTTAATTATTGTAGAATTCGAGAAAATGAGAAGTCTTTTAACAATCAAGTCAGATTCAGTTCTTACAAAATACCACAATTAATATCTAATTTTATGAGTGGCCAGACCGAATTTTCTAAATTAAAAATTAAATGGAATTATTTTCCTGTATTTTTTTTTTCAACAAGAGAATTATTTTTAGCAACTTGAAAATGTGATGATCGTGAATACAACAACTCCTTTACGACAGAATTGAATTGGATGTTGAAAGGAGATCAATAGTAAGAAAAAGACTTTTTAAAGAATTTAAATTGTACTTTTATGTGCGCTTATAAAATTTACAGTGATTATCTTTATTTTTATTCTAACACAGAAAAATAAATTCTCAAAATCAAAATGATGAGCGAAACCTTGATTGAGCTATAAAAGAATGAGCGTTAAGTTTACTTCTGTATAGATATTAAAAATTAAAAGTTTTTAAATCATATATCTCTTTTGCAAAATTAATGAGATTGATTTTGAAATGTAGCGTACGAGGCATTTGAGGGGAATTTCTTTAAATGAATTGGTAATTCATTTTTTGCTTTAAAGACTCCCAAAGATGAATATTTCACAAACACAAGATGGTCGTTGGAATGGGCTGGAAGGTGGAATTAAATGATTGCTCACTATTGCTGTAAAAAGACTGCGTCATCTGCCATAAAATCCTTTTATTCCAACTTGAAGTAAGTTTTCTTTCATCACTGCTTCTGATGCACACAAAAGTTTATACTCTACTTATATACAACTAATGACATGTGGTTAAACCTGATTCGTCGCCATATCATTGTCAATTCTTATTGGCCATGACATCACAGCTGTGGAATTTACATAATAGAAAATATAAACAAATTATGAATCTACTTGGATGAGTTTAACAAAAACGATTTTAAATTATGAAAAAAATTTATAACAGACAGTGCTAGGAAGAATGAGAAGTGCGGCTAACCTTTGAGAGTTCTAGCATCCCGCAGCATTTAGCCTTCTGAATGTCCAATTACTTGATCCTATAACTTACAATATTAGCTTTTAAAGTGAATGGATTAAATTTTTTTTATGAAACTTTATTGGTAAAAAGACTTTGTAAAGATTTTATTTTCAAATATTTCTTACACCGAAATAGGTATGTGAGTCTTTGTGGGTTATCCAATTTCAAATGTACCGTTTTTTTAATAATTTATAATGTTTGTCGTAATTTTTTGATTTATATAAGGAACTAGAGATTAAATATTGTAAATGGAATTGACAAACTGCCATTCAGAATCAAATAAGTAGTTTAAAGTATAATTAATTGCGATTCATTTGAATACTGATATAAGAAGTTTAAAATACATAATTAGTTGTAATAATCAAAAATGATTGTGCTTCGGCAATTTAGGGACACAAATTTTATGAATGTTGATTTTTATCATTGTTGGTAGCAGTCGAATGACCTTGGGCAATGTTCAATCTACGAAATATGCTGCTATTTTGTATCCATTAGGTGAATCGTTAGCTATACTTTGCAAAATAAATCTTCATTTCCACATCAAACCTTCGGGCGAAATGCTGAATGTTCTCTGTGTATAAATAATTTAATGTTCCAATTTTTAATTGCAATTCACATCTGTAAATTCTGATCATTTCTAATACACAGCATCTTTTACAAATATTGAATTCATTGTTAGGAATGTTGAAGTAACTTCCAAGGATTTCTTAAACTCTAAATTGCTTATGATTATTGAATTGTGTATGAATA
Organism: Argiope bruennichi; assembly: GCF_947563725.1. Classification (NCBI taxonomy): domain Eukaryota; kingdom Metazoa; phylum Arthropoda; class Arachnida; order Araneae; family Araneidae; genus Argiope; species Argiope bruennichi. The sequence goes on from NC_079158.1 coordinate 124,052,365, forward strand.
ACAGAGAGTTCATTAAATGGCTTAGAAGAACTGTTTCCTTATTAATTACAGTTTTTTAGTTACCTTATCTGTCTTAAAAATTCATATATATGATTTAGATATAACAAAATCCAATGTTTGTACTTATTACTAATATAACAATGATATGACTTATTTGTCATATATAAATAAAATTAATAAGTGTAAAACCGCTTAATTATCTGAAAATCTAAAAGATTTTTCAGATCATTATACCTTAAATATATGCAAAAATATATGTCCATTTATGTTAAGGCTTGACATCATTAGAAACAAAAAACCCTTGTTAGATCTACAAGATACCTAAAAAATTCCTGACTGAAGTAAAAGAGTAATACAACATGCAAAAAAAAAAAAAAACTTTCTTGCTATTTAGTACGTTATAAAGAGAAAAAGGCATATTTGGATTTTAAAAGAGCTTTATAAAATTTAAATAGGGAGAAACCTAGTGGTCGAGTTAGACGTGCTTTACAACTATACCAGTGATCCAACATTTTTAATTTCTTTTAAATGGAGCACCTTAAATCTTACCATGTTTCTTATAACACTGACGTAAAATAATCCATCGTCGTTGAACATTTTCATATTTCGGCTATTAAAAACTCATATTTAGGTCATAATAATATTTCTTCTATCTCAATTGGCAATTCAAAATTTCACTTTTTATATGTTTTCTTAACATTTTTGCTAAAACGTTTCATTTGTAGGTATTTATTCTTAGGGGAAAAATTTATTTTGCCTTTTCTTCTTCCCACCTTACAAATCGGAGAAATGTTTGCTGAACAGCAGCTGTAAAATAAACGCTTTGTTATATGCTGAGATGACGATACGTCTGTATTCATAGTTGAGTAATTTAAACCGCTGATAGAAACATTTATTACTGGTCTAGCTAGCGCATTGCCACATATAGCAGTTTACACTCAGTGTGAGTGTCAGCAAAATTTCCATAAGTAATCACAAAACTTAGAACGTGATACAATTAAAAGAGAATGAATTATATATTTGATTAGATAAACCAAAATTGGAACTAATTAGATTTTTTTTCAGTTAGGTATTTGATAGTAGTTCAGTTGAAAAATAAGATTTAGATAATTTCACATAGTTCGAAGAGGTGTTAGAATTTATATAATAGAAAGTTTTTCATAAGTTCCAAGCACTAAGTTTTCTTAAAATATCATGCTAAATGATTCACTAAAATACAATATCCGACATAACCTCGCATTTCACAGCACCTTCAGACTTTCAAGTCTGTGTTCACAAATAAATATGCTTGTGAACATTCCACTGCGCAAATTTTTAACTTTTGTTATCATCTTCAAATGGTAATAAGATGAAAGTACTTATTACTAGGTGTGGATAAGCCAATTCATTATTCTACATGTCCTAGTTTCTGATTATTTAAAAAAAAACATAAAAACACCGAATCAAACATTTTATAAATTCTTTATCACCTTAATCTGTATTTAGAAAAATGTATTTCACTTAACATGTCAGAAAGAAATAGAACTTTCCTATGCAGTGCATGCAGACTTATGGCAGACTCGAGTATGTCCTCACCACTTAAGCCAGACTTGTATGAAGATTTACAGCTATTGCTCTATTTAATTCTAATATCATAATTTATAATTTTCAAGCAATTTCTTAAAGTATTATTAAATGAGTTTCTGCTACATAATTATGTTATATTATTCCTAAAATATATACATATATAGAATTTATTTTCAGTTTTTGCTACAAAACTCTGTCATATTATAAATATGCAAAAGTTTTTAAATTAAGAGCGTTTGTTATTTTAATAGGCTAGTTTTTAATCCCTTTACGGAATTCCACCTGGGGGGGGGGTTACCTCGTAATTGAGGATGAGAAGGTTCCGAAATGGTGATTGATTCTCGTCACCTGGTGGATACAGAAAACGTTGGAAATCGGTTCCTCCCACCGATGACAGGACGTACTTCCCAAGGGAAGGGTTGTACCGTGGTCGGTAATGTCCCTTAGAACTCAATCTCGATTCCCGCCGTTGTTGTTGCGGTGGTCCGGTTATTCAAATTTTTCCACGTACTTCTGGGCGGATCGGAGTAGCCGGTTTAAGGTTACCAATTAACAGTTAAATTATGATTATAAGTATTTCACTATTTTAACTACCTTCTTCTAACTGTAAATGATGTATAACTCTTAACCGTAAATGATGTATAACTCGTAACCGTAAATGATGTATAACTCTTGTTATACATCATTTACGTGTATTTATTTTACATATCATATTCTAAAAATATTTTAACCAGTTTTTCTTTTAATTTGAGTATTATGTATAATTATTTGAGAAATTCTATGTATACATATGTATACATAGAATTTACTTGTTTTTTGATAAATTTGTTTATTTATTACTTTGTAAGAAATGCCTTCTCTTCTTATAATCTTATATTTGCGTTTTCTCATCCACAGTCGAGGCCAATTATCAATGGATGAAAAATGATGTGAAACTAAGCAATAATTTTGTTATTGCATTAAAAACTTTTTCTGACAATTTTAAACATTTCTTCTCTTTTTTTTCAACAGATAAACATTTACAAAAAGAAACTCGCTTTAAACCTTTTACACGTCCGCTCATGTACGTTCAAAACGATTAAGGTACTTTATGCCCTAGGAATGTGAACTGAGGCTGTATACTTAATTTATATTGTTAATAAGTACACCCTGTACACATTCTAATATCAGCTAAAACCCTGAAAACTATAAATCATCTGCATAAATAACTCTAGTTTTTTTTTTCTTCTTTTTTTTTCTAAACAGTCCTGTGGAGAAGAAATTTCGTAAATTCAGATCTGAAAGTTGTCTGGAACTGACAGGTAAGATGCCGTGTAAATGTCAATCGTTATTTCTTGTGTCAACAAATTTCAACGAATAGTCTTTGCGAGTACATAACTGCAGAAAAATCTTATTATTTTCTGCTCATTTCATTAAGATAACTTTATATGATCGAATTTCCTCTAATTATAAGTGTCTATGCTAGCTGATTGTTTTGCAATCAGTATAACATTTGTATATTTGCCTTCTATGGAACACTAGCGTTATATTGCCCTCCCCCCCTTCAGAAAAAAGAGAATATCTCGTTGGAATATAATATCTTGCTTCATTAGAAAATTTATTAATTATCACATCCATTTCAAATCTTTATTCACAAAACTTATTCTGAAACTTTCTTTATAAAATTTGATATGCATGAAAATGTCAAGAATAGTATAACTTATCTAGACTCAAAAAATCATGAATTTTTGTCAAGGTAAATATTGGCATCAAATGTTTGCATGATTTTTCGAAGAAAGTAAAACTAAAGAACGACTGTGTTAGGAAATTCAAAAATCCATGCATGGATAATAAGCTGTAATTTTTGTAATATCTATTCATTGAATCTTTAAAATAAATCGTCTGCAATGAATAATTTCAGTGACTTGCAACAATTTAAATTCATGCACGATTATTAAACTATATTTCCCAGAAAAGGAATTTATACATTATTCTTGGGAGAATATTTCACTAAGCAATGGGATAACTGTTTGCAAGCTCTATTTTCTTTACGTTGCTTTGTGAAATAAATGAAGAATACTCATAGTTTAGCTGCTTCGAATGCAGATTATCAAAAAGGAAATATTGGTAGAATGATCAGAAAATCTCTTCAGGACTTCAAATAATTGCAAGAAAGTCAATTAATGGGAAAATTTGTCTCATGCACTCAATTTTTCTCTAAACTCGTGGCCCCCTATATCTGTGTATTTCAGACAAGTACTCTATTGATAAAAAAGAGGTTGTTTCATAGAACCTAATAAAAGGCCCCGAAATTATTGGAGTGGTTTATTTCCCCCTTTTTTATCAGAAAAAAAATATTGTCATGGGATGCAAATTTTAATGGTATTACATTCAGTAAGGTTAAAATTCGAAATCTTTAATCGAACAAAGAAAAGGTCAGGATTGATTTGAAACACGATTCAGCTGTCACCATCTATACGATGTTATCTGCAAAAAACATGGAAAGAAGTCAAGCACTGCCCTCCTTAGCATCATGCAACTAATGCATTAATTGAAACAAATATATTCTCAGTATCTATTCATAATTTTATAATCAGATTTGAGATTTAAGCATTCATTTGTTTTGATAGTGAATCTTGAAACTACAAAACATTTCAAAAAATAATCTGTGTGTGCTTTTAGTTTTTCAAGTTTGTTTGTGAATCAATAATTTTGAAATCAAAATTTCGTATTAATTATACTCTTATACTCTTTTCCGATCGCAGGCGCCATCTACATTAATAGAAAAGGGAAGTTTCACAAAAAAGAAAAGTTAATTTAGGATTCCTTTCAAATTATTGTATAATAGTGATACAAAAACAGAAATTCTTGCTGACGAACATATTTTTGATAGAAGAGACTGATTTAGACAGCAAATGACATTGAAACTATTTTTAGAAAACAAACCTATAAAGCTCGCCGAGCTAAATATAACGTATCTTACCGCCCAATATCATAAAGTGCTGCAAATACTACATCTGATGGCTTTAAGAAAAGTACTTTGGAGAATACCGAAGATATCACATTATGTTCAAATTATTTCCATTTTAGGAGAAAAGAAAAGTAAAACTTTGTGAAAAGGGTAGCTATTTCGTCTTCAACAGAGCAACTCTAATACTGAGTCAATATGTAGAGTTGGTGGGAAGAAAATATATTCCCATTCTTTCTTTGAGCTAGCAACTGACACTCATCATTTAAGCAAATGCAACTCATGCATGTTTCATCAAGCGCTGAAAGAGGGCGCTACAAGTCGTCTGTAGTTTGTCTGCGTTTTTGCCTTCTCTGTTTTTCTTTTTGCCTTTGCTTTTTTTTCTATCAGAATCACAAATAAGATAGTGATCTCCAGCAACAGTGTTTATTTCGAACAGTATTTATTCCAGGCTTCTTTTAGTAAGAAAAATTCTTCTAAAGGAGCCGAAAGATGAATATGATATCTTAAAGAATAATAAAAGTAACACTTTAAAATGATGAATTAAGAAAGAAATTTATCATTTTTTGCAGAAAGACGATAATTTTAGCTCCAAGAGAAATAAAACGTTTATTGTTAGATGCAAAAAGATCATTTTTTGTAATAACATTTTTAAAGCAAAGTTCATTAAAATCTTTTATAATTGAGAAGTTATTCCTATATATCAATAAATGAATGCAATTTTTAAAAGGAGTTGTAACATAGCTTCTCATCTGACATTTGTATCATTTAAATCTAATCTTGTATTTGAATTCTGTAAGAAACAGAAGCTTCCATATTACATCTCCATTCTTGAGCAAGTGCTTATTCTACTAAGTTATCTTCTGGTTTATTTTTCATAAAACTTATTATATGAATAATAATTTTATGTGTTTTTGAAGTTGTGTTTTCATTTCAACATCCCTAATTCATTTTCTATAATAAAAATGCATATCTGACATTCTAAAAAAATGTCATTAACATTTTCAGAATGAAATGACGTTTTAAAAGTTATCATATTTAGTTAGTTATGTTGGACGTTTGTTGAAATTTATTACATAATTTCAAATGCATTTGTATTCGCAAATGTGCACAGAAAATCCGAGGAAAACGATATGAAGATATTGGATTGTTTCAGATAGTTCTGGTAAATTCAAGTAAACAAATTTGAAAGAAAAATAAAGCATTACAAAACAACAGAAAATTATATTTGCAAGAATAATGCATTAAATTAGAAACAAACGCATTACCAATAAAATATTTGTAGTTAAAAAAATTATAAATAAAAAAGTTAATTATAGAAGGAATTTTAAAATAACATTCATCAAATTATAAGATATTGAGTCTCAATATGCTTTAATTACATCAAAGTTATGAACACGAATCTTTGTATTATACGTATATCTTGTCTAGGAAGAAGATTTCATATTGATAACTACCCAGATCGTAAAAATTTCTGATTTACTAAAATTATTTTAACAACACAAGCATAAGCTGGAGGACTTTAAAATAGTGATAAGGGATTTTTAGGGTTTTCCCAGCATATAGAAATAAATTATTTTTACAATAAAATATGGGATCACTACTGCTACAGGTATAATCAACGCTTTGCTACTGGATAGGAAAAAATTGGGAATGCCAGATAAAATATTCAACACATGTTTGACAGAGCGCAAATTTACAACAGCAGAATAATATCCTCTCAGGAATTTAATATGTATCAGATATCTTTTCACTGCAAATATTTTAAATCTTTATTTAATACTTTAAATAAGCTTTTTATATTGTATCTGAATTAAGTTGTGTGTACTATATTACGTAATATATATAAACTGATATTCTTCCATTACAGATTTTAAATACATTAATCATTTGTTAGTTTTTTTTGTGGAGTATTTTTTTCTATTGCTTAATCACTGCTAAAACATTCTTCTTTTTTTTGTAGTCGTTGTTTGTTTTTGCGATTACATTCTCTATGGTTAAAAGAGAATCATTTTTTTATATCTTCCTAACCCTCATTTCTTTAATCAACGTTTTAAGCAGTGATTAATCATGATGAACCTGCATTCTTGAATGTCTGTGGCGAATTCAAATTGGGACAAGACTGACTTAATTTAAATTCATCTTATTCAATCATCCTAATCTTATGGGTACTGCAAGCGCTCCATACTGCTAGACACTAAAATTCATATAGTGAAGCCATTGCTGCCATTTCGTTTTTTATTAGATGACATTCATGAATGTTGACTAATGTGTAAGATTTTCAGCATGTGAAATCGCTAATTAGCAAGGAATATATCAAGATATTATTTATTATACATGATTATCTTAGACAATACACTTTTTATAAAGACTATTGATTTATAAATTTTCTTGTTAACACTTAAAAAATGCAAATTGTTACAAGAGTATCGGGATAAGTGGACAACCCGACAGTCTTCTTGCCTCAAAGTTGATCCCATTGTTTTCTATTTGATAATCATTTATATTAAGTTATTACTAATTTTGTGCGAATTTCTTCATCATTATGATTCACTAACAGTTTATAGACGTGAAAAGCCGCATAGACCTGTAAATAATATATTAACAATTCTTGCCTTTGAAAGATACTTGGAAACACATACATAAAGATGCAACAAGAACTTTTAAAGTAACAAAAACAAATTGTTCCGGATGAAAAAAAAAAAAGAAATTTCACTTAAATTTGACATTACTTATATAAGCTGAAACTTCTTAAGAAAATATAACGAACTGTTTGCTTGTATGAGATCAGTTTTGACTCTTTATCAGGAAACTAGGTTAAAAAGCTTCAAAAGTAACACATAATAGCGTAAGAGGTGCTCAAAGGGTCATTTGGAGGTAGTTAGGCTTGTAATTAGTGATCAATTTCTGATATTTAAATAAAATTCCGATTTTTGAGTCCTATTAGTTTATTATGAACAAAAGGTTTAAGAAAGATTTTTTTTTATTCTGTACTAATTTTAAAAAAACAACAGTGCAGCTTATAATGTTTGATTAATAATGCTTAATTAAATACAATGTTTAATTAATTAGCTTACTTTAAGAAATTACTTTACTTACTTACTTTATTAAGAATAAATATGCATTTAATTTTTTATCAAGACTGTCATTTTACTACAGTACCGTCAGACATGACATTTTTGAATTATCCATTTTAAAGAAAGCAAAATAATAACGAATTATATTAAAATAAAAAAATATATATATACAAATAGGCACAATGCAAAAAAGGCCATTTTGGTAACATATTCAAACAAAAGCAATTTATCTTAATGGTCAATTTATTAAAAATGTTCTGCTGCCAACATTTTCATCTTGACCCATTTTTCCCCACTTACACTTGTATCGATATTCCATTTAATGATTTCACTTAAAATTTTCATACAACTGGACAAAATCTCAGATTATCCTTTTTGTATGGCTTATTTATAGAAAAGGAGGAGAGAGCTTACTTTTTTTTAGATAGTATATCACCGCTTTTGAAGGGCTGTTAAATTTCTTGTTATTTGATTCTATCGAAATAATACATCTTACAATCGCACGTTGAATTAATGCATTGAAATAGAAATATTGATTCATTAAACGAAGTAAAGTTATCGAAATAGGAAATACTTTTATTTTAGCTGTACGCCAAAGGAAGGAAAATAATCTCTGTAGTTAAGGCAGTAACTTAATTTAATGATTAGTCCATCTAGAAAAGTTTATGAACCAAGGAATCATTAGAGAATAGATGGGAAATATATTTTGTTGTATTAAATGACCCTCCAACGTTTAAATATTATCAAAGGTTGTCATATTTCCCTTATACAGTGCTCTATTGTCTTTCTAGTGGGTTTTCAGGTGAAAATAATTCACGCGTATGTATTTCCTTTCAAGAAAAGGCAAAAATAAATAAATAAATACAGAATAAACTTTTAGTTCACAACCTGTAATTTGTTGCTAAAACTAAATTCAGATTGAAAGCATTGCCTTGCTAAAAAAAGTACTCAAAACATTTTCTCGCCGATACATGCGCTTTTCAATTATATTTTCGTTCATTATGCTGCTGGTGACACAAGTTCTATACAAAGCATATAAACCAGAAGTGATTTTTATAAATAATTAGGGTTTTGAAAAAATTAGAATAGCAAATAAATATTCATTTAAATTCATTGAAATAAATAAGTAACTATTCATTGCCTCGGTAATCATTCAGTATAAATGCAAAACACAATGATATATTAAATTTGAGTTTATTCATCAAAATAATCATTTTTGCATTGAAAAAAATTCTTTTAAAGATTTATTTATCTGTAGCCAGAAGTTTGTCGCTTTCCTAAAACTAAACTATTGGTGCCTACACACTTTCCATCGAGCTATGAATCCATTAATTCCCGCAGGAAGCGTTGGCAGCGGTCCACAACCGGTAAAAAAAAGCGATTTCACTTTAATAAATGTTTTTCGTGTTGGATGTGTTTAATTACCTTTGTTTTATCGGTATTACATAACTTTTCCAATAAAGCTGCTTTAACGTGTCATGTAACGAACACTTTAAGAGATATATGAGGATCTTTTACCCTGTTTCGGACACAGCAGTTTCCGGAAGAATTGCTCGGAAAAAAGAGGACGGGTTTCAGAATAAAGAGATGCCAAGGCTTATTTTTTCTTGTCTTGTGAAATGTTAATGTTTTTTTTAAATGATGTTAAATATTTTGAATGTACGAATCATCAATAAAATATTATCGAGGCTTCTTATATAATAATTTCATAATCAAATAGAACCAAAACATTTTGAAGTAAATCGAGATAAGAAATAAATCAACATTTGAATTTTGCTGATTTCTAAAAACGTTTAGAGAAAGTACTCGCTTTGTGAAGATGTACGAAAATAACATATTCGCAGTTTTCATTGTATTTTCTTCAGTTTGAAATAAAATTGAAACTAAACCATACAGTTTATACTTTAAGAGTTTTTTTTTTAAACTCATAATTCTCAAAATTGATAAGATTAAAAAATGCATGTCTTTATAAGAATGAAGCTTAATGTCTCCACAAGGGAAAAATACTCTTCGTTTTTTACTTACAGTATTCAGAATGAAAAGAAACGAAAGTATTTTTTTCTATTTATTGACTAATAGCCGTCGTTGGTGACTGATTTCTCCTCTCGAAATACCCGCTTACCTGACTATTAAACTTATAAAATATCAAAAGGATAAATATTAAAATTTTTTCCATTATTATTTGATAAGATTGAAAAACATAAAAAATAAAGTAATAAGGAGCTTATTTTATCTTAAAAAATCAATTTAATGTTAATTACTGTATTCAGTGTTTAAGCATATCAAAATTTAAAAGTGAGAAAAATTGCTAAACATCTACATTATCATGAACGAATTTATTCAAAATAACTGTGCTGATTACAAATGGCTATAACCTTCTTGTAAAAAAAGATACAAGTAAAATATTTAAACACTACACAGACGAAAGCAGAAAATCTTGTTTGCGTAAGGAATAATTGTCCTGTGTCATTTTCCGTGGTTATACGGGTAACATCCATGCTATAATTTATTTCATATTATGCACTATGAGGAGTGTTAGCAGTTAATGAGACATATTTGATAGCCACACTCTTGTTCTGTTTGTGGCCCTTCTGAAATTGTTTAAATGGATACAATATTCCTGTGGTTCCAACAGCGTGGAACGAGCTGTTAAACATGATCGACAAAACTTCTTGCAGATTACTTTTGAGTCTTCATTTTATAGAGTTCTGCCATAGACACTGTAGCCATATAGTCATGTTTATGTGCCATATGTATTGTCACAGTCTAAGTCTATATGAGTCTATGTGACCTAGATTCTGTCTTAGCTCTGTGGATGTAAAAGCGAACGAATGGATGATATGCCAAAATAAGATTTCGCGTGCCAAAGGAAGAGACTATCGCATGCTCGTTGGTCGAGTGACCATACTCTGCAAACCACAAGAGAAATTTTTATGCATACAAATAATATTTTAAGTTTTTTTTTCTGTACTGAGTTGTACAGTTTTACCCACATATCACTGTTTAAGTGACAATTATGGCCATTTGTAATCGGTGCAATTTCCTTGTGCAATCTTATATAATGAATAAAAGAACTTTGTGAGGCTTTGAAAAACAAAATGAAAATAAACGAAACTATATTTTCAGAAGTAAAGTCGAAATGACTAATAAATATCTTTTAAAAAAATGATAAATGTCAGAACTTTCCAAATATTTTTTGAGAAAAGTAAAGATTTTCTACCATTATTTCTTATTGTAAAAAGTTTTTATAATAACCTCAAACCACGGAAGAATATTCCTTACCCTACAATGATGTCTGGTGTAAACAAAATGACTATTTGTCATCACAGACGGTAATTCTCTTTGATTCTTAATAGCCATTACCAATTACAGTTCAATTCCTTCCGTAGGAGGTATTTCCTGCCTTAGGAGTGGAGATAATAGGACCCACATCATTACTTTACCCATTAAAGAAGAAAGAAATAATCATCAAACTGGAAGCTACACATTTCCATTTTTCAAATGCCCATGAATTTCGATAGTGTTTAGAAAATAAAAACAATGCGAACTATAAAAATTATGAAATTAAATATTTGTAGGAATACAGACTTCCCTTGGATAATACTTGTTAAAATGTTTTACAATAATAGAATAATATTAATTTTTTTAAACACATGAATGTTGGATAGAAATCTGAAAATTTTATAATGCAAAATATTTTGAATTCATTCAGACTAGCCAAGGAAAAAACTCTTAAAACCATCGCTGTTCTTAACAAAAATTGCCAAAATAAAACTTTCAGTGAAATAAAGTTCCATTTATATTAAAAGTTATAACATAGTGATCACATTTATCAGTCATAAATTATTTCATTTAAAATAGACGAAATTCGAAAGAAGTGCTGCAAAACAAATCTTACCTATGAATTATTAACCTATTTGCACTTAAAAAGGTTTTTAAAAGTTCCTAAAAATGATGTCAGAGTTATTTCTTATATTCAGAATAAAGCGTAACACCAGTCTTTTATTATTAATCTAGTTTTTTCCCCCTTCACTTTATAAAAGGCAAAAGAAGAGACGATAAAACACTATTAAATCGCTTTTCTTTTATGGCGCATTTTTTTTTTTTAGTGGAACCGAAATAATCTTTTATTAGGTTGATTTTCCATCGCTACTCATGAGAAGTTGGATGCGAGCCAGGCTTTCTTAAATACCTTTCCCACCATGTGGTTTTTAGCAGTGACTTATATTAGATTCTGCACTTTTCTCCCCCGCGAAGTTTTATTACCGTAAACATTATATTCCTCGGGAAAACTTACGTTGCATATTTTATGGTCCGTTTTGAATAGAAAACCATCTCTGATGTCAATCCAATATCGCTCATGATTAAATTGTGGGCAACAAGCCAACGCCTTGTAATGAAATTCCGATGACGCGTCGTTTCACAGGATTTGCTGCATTTTGAGTTAATGCATCCACTGTGTAAGAATGTGTTCTCCCGTCCCTAAACTCCTCGGTAGAATTTTCGAAGATTTTTATATGATGCGATGCATATTAACAGTCATTCGTAGTTGTCTTCCGTATAAATATTTTGATTAAACTTGTTTCGTGGATTTTGAAGCTTTGTTCTTTTATTTGAGAATTTTGCTTCTTTAAAAAGAATTGACTGCATTAGAAGAGAGATAGTATATCGTCAAATCCTACCTTTCTTTTAATAAATATGTTCACTAAATGTAGATCGAAGCATTGAGTGTAAGAGCAATAATGTTACGGATTTTTTTCTACCGCCAGGTTCGTTTAGATAGTGGGTGTATGGTGAAGAGAACACAATCAGCAGGCCTCAGTAGAAGACAACGACGTTTATTTACACGAAGAACACGAGTACACAAAGACGACGAACACACAGATGACAAATATTTATATCCGAGGCGAACACAGGACATAGCAGACAGTAGCCCAAAAGTAATAATCATCCGCAGCACATGAAGTGGCCAGACAGAGTCCCCCAGGAGAGGGGATCCTCGGAGCTTCGCTCCACGGTCTCTCCAAAGGCTGAACTTCTCACTGCCTCTTCTCGCTTTAGCTGCCGACTCACTACTTCTTACAGCTGGCTACTACACACAAGACACGACGCTGTAGACAACAGAATTCGGCACGCAGCAGTTCAGCACTCGCTCCGGGCAACGTTGGCACTTCGCTAATCTCTCGAAGATTCGTTACTTGTCGGCGACTCCGACTACAATTCACGACGACGATTCTCGATGACTCTCGCAGCTTGAGAGTGTCGTCCTTTTATAGTTCCCGGGAGACGGGGCTGGAAGCGTCTAGACCAATCAGGCGTATCTCGGTCTTAATGGACGGATAGACACTTCTCGAAGTTTCGAGTATAATCCAATTTATCGCCAAATTCGTCGCTAAGTCGCCAAATGGTCACCAAGTTTATCGCCAAGCTCTGGGATCACGGCTCGGCATCCGACAGCATTCAATACAGATGACTGTACAACGGTCTTTCTTGATGACACTATTCGTGATGGGAAGCAAAATTACAGGTTTGTAACAATATTATACAAGTTCCCCTTTAACCCTTTAAGGCATGTTTTGACCATTTATTTACCGAATTATTTACTACCAATTTTTCTATTTTAATTCTGTCCATTTTCAGATTCTGAAGCCCTCCGTTCTTTCGCGCATGCGTCAGCAGGAGTTCATTTCTTCAGAAAAGGAAGAGAAGAAAGATTAAAGGCGGAGATGCTTAGATTTAAAAATAGAATTAAAATTATTCGTGGAATTAGGGACAGTAATAAGTACTCATATTTCACTGTACACCCCTTAGAGACGCACAAGCGACGAAAAGTGCTAGCTTCGGTATCTTCAAACGAACAGTAAGTTTTCAGTACATAATAACATCAGTAAAGAGAAAGAACTTTCAAAATCACTTAGAATAACTTAATAAATACAATTAATAACTAAGTTTTTTTTTATATATATTGTTTGTGTTTGGAGCTCCTTTCTACATATTCTTTTGAATACCTTCAGTATTTTATGTACCGTCGAGATATAAAGGGTAAAATTTAAATTAATATAAAGTAATAGTATCTATCCAAAACTTATCTAGTTAATTATCCCAAATTTAGAATTCCGCGACAAAACTATTCTTTTTGCTATCGACTCAGTTATTCAAAAATTAAACTGACACTCATTAATATATAGAAATATTTAAACTCTATGAAATAAGGATTTTTTATAGACGTAACAAGTACAATATGTACAATTTTATATGTTCTTAATCATATACCAACATAGCATTTAAAATTTAACACAGTTAATAGTATATCAATGTCTCAAAAAAAGAAGAAGAAGGTGGGTAAGAAAACTTTCTTAGTCTTTTATAATTATTATTCATATCACCATTAGTTGATTGGTAATATGAATAAAAGCAAGGTTTCAACTCTGTTCAGATTCAGAAAGAAAAATGCATTGTAGTTGGCATGCTTTCATTTTGCAAATAATTACCAGCCAGGTTTGATAATTAGCAAATTAGCAAAATAATTCGAAAATAATTTAGCATTTCCAAAATTAACAAAAGAAAATATTTCAATCTTTGAAAGTTATCAATCTTTGAAAATATTTCAATCTTTGAACAATCTTTGAAAGTTGACCTTTACTTTGGATCAATTTAAGCAGTCACTGAATGCAAGATATTCTTATCAGATATTTCCATGAAAATAGAAAGGAAAAAAAAAATGATAAGATTCGGAAGAAGACATCAATTTTACCTTTTTCTTTTTTTTCTTTATATATTTTCTTTTCAAAATAAACTTACGTAAATCGGGAAGTTTATTTTTAAGGCCTTATAATTTCACAGTTTGTTTATTTTGGTTGTGCTAATATTTAAATTCGACAATCTATTCGTCCATTTCAAATTCATGAATTCCACTATAACAATATGTTGTAACAGTATTCTAACAGTAACAGTTTCTGCTGTAACAGTTAAGTCACATCTGATATCGATTACTATAAACTATGTCAAGATACTACCCTAGTTATATTCTTGAATAAACAAAAATGAGCAATTCAGTAAGAATCGATGAAATGAACCAAACTATTTTTTTTATCATGAACTGAAGTCTTATTATACTTTCCAGTGGTGAAGAAATTCGTAATCCCTGCTCTAAATTAAATTTTCCTAGAATGCCAAATTTGACGCAATGAAACATTTTTTCCGTATACAGAGATACAAGAACTAATTTTAGGCAAAGAAATGCAGATTTTGTAAAATATTTTTCATCAAAGCAATATTAATTAACATTTTTAGAAATACATTTTAAAACTGAAATAAATAACATAAAATTCTGTCCCCTTGATCCAATTATGGAAACCAGTTCCTCAGACTGAACAACCATGTTTTAACTTCAAACAAAGAAAAAGATTTTTCTATAGTTCAATTCAAACCAAAACAAATCTATGTATCCAAATATGAAATTCTATTCCTCACATCCTTTCCTCTTCTTTTATTTTCGCACAGAGGATGCAAAATCATGTGATATTAGTTTTATCCCCTTTAAACCATCTCCCCATTGAAGCACTTCCCTTCCTTTATGCCCTTGAAGTCTTTAAAATGCTTTTCTTCAGTGAAATTCTATTTCCAATTTATACTTTTTCATATATGGAATATAAAGAAACTATTGTAATCCTCAAGAAACTCGAAATCGAGATTCGTCAAATCTCTAATCAGTTCGAGAAAAACATTTTTGGCATTATGTTAGTTTTTGAGAACTCAAAAAACAAAAATTTTAGAGCTAATTTACAGATTTCCATCCAAGAAATCCATTGAGGGGAAGTCTTTCTGTCTGTCTGACTGTTGAAATAAAAGTGAACTCGTTAACTACAAAACATAAAGAACTAAATGCATAAGATATAGAATACAGGTTCTGTATCTAAAATGTCAAATGTTGAACAAAAACATTTAAAGGGTTCTCCGTCTACGCTCTGTATATTTGCAATGCATATAAACGCAATTATTTCATAAAATTTATATATTGTAAACCTTTAGTCCCGAGCAAATTTTGGCTAATCGGACGTGAAAAAGCCTTGAAAAATATATATTCTGAATACAAATTTAGTAAAAAGATAGATTTAGTTTCACGTGAAGATCTATATAACTATTGTTCGGCCCAACCCGTCCACAAGGAGGAGTTTGTGGAGGTGAAGGATGAGAATTTTAATAGAGAGTACGGAAGAAACTTTGGGAGAGACCCCTCCCATTGGCAGTATTAGTAGTCATAACAATATTTTGGGATATCCTTCTATTTCAAGATAATAATTTCTATGATTTAACCGCACAATTTAGGTAGATATGTGTGGTGCAATAGAGATAAATTTTGGACAATAACAAAAATATTTTACCTAGTGATTAGAGTAAATTCTAACCATGTTGGTTTTCTCTTTGGAGATATATTGAAACATTTTGATTTTTTATACAAGTGTGAGAACAAGTGATATTTTATAATAATATATTATTCATATCCAAATATAAACATTTCTCTAAATGCAACATATTACTTACTCTTTTACTCTCTTATATACAAAGTACAGTGAAAGTACAGTAATCGTCAAAAAATTCGAACAAATGATTTTGACGTAACTTCTCATTTTTGACCTCCTGGAGTTCGAAAAACTCATTTTTGGCATTATGTCTATATGCCCTTCTGGCTGTTAATGACAAAGATAGCTCAAAATCATTTTGAGATATACAGATGAAACTCGGTCTACGGTCTTTATATCAAATTTGTAAATGTCTATTAAATTTCGTGCAAAATGTATTCTGAGGAAATCTTGGTTTCTGGCTGTCCGCATATAAGCTGATACGATAACTACAAACCGAAGGGAGCTCGATGTATAAAATTCGGTACTTATATATAGAATCTATAGTTTGGACACCGATCAAATGTTGAGCCAAATCTAACCAAGGACTGACCATCTGTCGATCCGTACTTTCACATGGATATAAATGTGATTACTCAAAAACTCAATGAATTAAACATATGAAATTTGACATGACATTTTTAACTGTAATTTTAGTTCTTTACAAAATCAATCAGTTTCAATCAGTTTGTAAAAAATCGCTTAAAACACAAATTCGATTTTTGGATACTATTAACCACATACCAAGGATTCATCGCCATGATACTCGCCTAAGAACGGTAGATTCAGTAATAAAATGCTAAATTCAAATCAAAGTCTATTATTTCATAACTATTGTACAACAATGGCATTCAAGGCTTTCTCTATTTTACCCAAGATCCACAATTATTTGCGTGGACGGGGGTAGGCCTTTATTTATTAAGAGATATGGGAGAAAATTTTAGAGAAACCACTCCCGACGGTTTAAAAAATGATTCCATCAACCGCATTTACATCGTTGCAACAGTATAAGATACCTATTTTATGGCTCATATTTTAATAAAATAGACATTATAATACAAATCAAAAAGCAAAATCTGAGTTTCGTAACATTGTTTCACAAATTTCTGTAATTTTTTAACATTGTTTCACAAATTTCCGTAATTTTTTTAACATTGTTTCGCAAATTACTGCAATTGCTCATCATTATTTCGCAAATTACTGCAATGGTTCATCAGTGTTTCGTATATATGCAGTCCTGTCCTAAATTTGTATTGTGAACGTATTTTTTACAAGATTTTAATGAATATGAACAATATATTCATAAGAAAAAAGATTGAAATAGTTTTTAATTGATTTCTCTGATGAGCAGAGTTTTTTTTACTTGATATTAGTAACGCTAATTTAAATAATGCACATATATTTTAAATTTCGATCACGAAGTTTCTAAAGATAAAAACAAAGATTATTTAAACTATTTGGAATAGATAATAAGAAATGAGTAAAGTCAGAAATATCCAGCTTTATTCCTATACTTCGCTGTTGTATTCTGAAGGATTGTATATTTAAATTTGAATTATTGCCCCTATACAACGAAATTCTGAGCTAACATTGGTATCTAACCAATGTATTCCAGACAATTTTGATTTTCTTTCCATATTCAGAATTACTATGCATTCAACGTGAAGTACTTTAACGTTTTAGCCCATATAGAATTCATGTAAAATTCGGGATTTGCATTTTTAGCAAAGTAGGAAAGAAAAAAAAATCACTTTCAGTGTTTTTCTACTCGTATAGGTAGATAGAAGCACAAAGGAATCGATGGTCTGAAGAACATCATTAACATATTCTTTGATGCGTACCTAAGCCTGCTCAAACAAGAACAAAGCCCGCCTGTGTTTTGCCAATTTTATCACTGAAGCTTCTCTAGGAATAGAACGAAAAAAACTCTAAATTTATTCTGCTCAATTGAATACTAAGAAGAACTTTCGAAAAAAGCGGGAAAACTTTTAGAACAGTGATATGGGAAAGTATTGATTGAAAAAAAAATCTTTTTTTTTTTATTGTTTTATGTATAAATATAAAATATGGTTAACTCATCTTTTTGTTCTACGAAAACGGGTTTCTACAGTGAACGGTAAAGGCGGTTTTGTATTTTTAATAGGCAAAATCGATTGCCTCACCTTGCCTTCTAAGTACATGAAAATAAACTAACCATACGGACGGAATTTTTAAAGATTGATTAATATAATCGAAGTTTTCTTTCATAAATAGAAAATAAGAAAATGGCAGTTAACGAAATTTTTAAAAATGGTATTAAATTGTGAAGAAAACTTAATCGTAATTTGTATAATCTTGCTTTATAATTGATCATATCCCAATAAGAAAATGTATATTAAAACAGATTTTTCTGTAATATTTATTGAAAATAAAATTTTGCAAATAAACTTTAGGGCATTATAAACTTTTCGGTAGAGCGTTTCGACTTGCAGTTTATGATAGTGAGATATTAAAGAATAAATCTTTGAAAAAGCATATTTTCGAAAAATGTAGATACCCACTTTTGAAGTTACATGACACTTTTAAATAATAAAAAAAATGAATATTTTTCTAAGTTTACGATTTTTGTAAAATGCTGTGTAAAATATTGTTTTTTATATAATATATTTCAAAAATAATAATGGACGTCATGTATTCCAGTGTTCCAATATCCGATCTGCAGGAAGATTTGATTCAACGCGAAAAAAATTGAACAGACTAGTAAAAGGGTTGAATATGCAATGAATAATAAATGAAATAAAATTCAAAAATACATTAATTTTCTACATTTATCAAACATTTTTTGCCACTATAAATAAATATTTAATATCTTCGAAAACTTGCATTATCATTGTAAATAAATATTCAATATCTCCGAAAATGTGCACTCTGAAAAGTAAATAAAATATCTACATTTAATTTTATCAAACATATTTAACCACTGTGAATAAATATTCAATATAACCGAAAACTTGCACTCTGAAAAGTAAATAAAATATAACTGTACATATGAGAGTGTAACGATTCATTTTAATATTTGAGAATCTCAAAAATAGTTATAATCTTTCATATAACTCCTAAGAATTAATGTGCAAGCTTTTCCTATTATACGGCTTTCATAATAATTTTAATCTAACAAGAATTCTAGATCTAACAATCCATCTCTCAAAATAGCGAATCAAACTTGAAATAGGATGATTGAAGAATATTTTGAGACAACCGAATTTATTTTTGATTTTTCAAAATATGCAAGAAAGCTGGAAAAATACATAAAATTATGCCTTTTGTGTTTAGTATGAAGAATATTGTCATATTTAATAATATGGAAATGTCAGAAATTATTTGTGAAAAGGGAATGCAGACAGGTGCATCGAATGTCATATTTAATAATATGGAAGACATAAAGAAAAAAAAACTAATAATTTCCAAATATCTTAGAACATTTTATACGAATTGTCGAATTTATATTTAGAAACTTTGTTGATATTTAAAGCAGTGTACATTATATTGAACTGAAAGATATTTTAAGCAGTTAGATGGAACGAAGATGGTATCAACACGGCGTTAAAATAAATAAAAAAATAATGAAAAGAAATACTGTTTGCATATTTCTCTATGTGGGGAAATAGCCTCGGTTCAACACTACATAAGAATGCATCGAAATCAATGAAATTAAAGGAAAACTCATTGTGGATAGTGATAATTTTAAAAAAAATAATTTTAAAAATGGCGGAAAAAATTTGAAGATTCTTTGAACTTTTGTTAGCCGTTGTTTTCTTATGCAAAGGTTGGATAAATAATGAGCATAGCAGTCAGTCACAATAATATCTGTTTATACGATTTAGTTCTGTGGTAACCGGGTGATTAGCTGTAATCAAAAAAAATATTTCTCTAAAGTATTATGTTCCATTTTAATGCTAAAACTTACAAAAAGAAATCTTTTCTGATGTTTATATCAAAATTACTTTTTGTATATGCGCATACTAAGGATGGTATTCGTAAATTAGGGAAAGAAATAATAAGTAAAGATTTTCTTTCGATTATCATTCTTAAATATTTCATTTTATAGCATAATGTCTCAGTGGTTTTGTTTATTAAACCATACCCACTCCTACTTGATTCTAGAGCTGCTTATTCTCAAGAATATAAAGCAAGAATATACTCTCAAGAATATAAAGAATTCTATTTCGCATTCTTAAACATGCTTCATATCACTTTTTTAAAAATATCTGATATTTATGTAAAATGTAAATTGATCTTTGAAAGAATAATTAAGATACTATTACAAAATCTGTTATCAAATTTAAAAGTTAAAATATGACGTTCAGAATTAAAACTCAAAACAGTGTATCCCATTCTTAAAGACGCCAATAGCAACTGAAACCGAAATGTGTAGAATTACAATTCTTTACATGTTGGTAATAATGAAATATATTTTTCGGAGATAAAACTTATTTTTTAATATTTATTTTATAAGCATAAATTTGTCATATTTCTATTAAAAACATAAATAAAATAAAGCTTCTTTGCATAAAATCTTTTTCATCTTTCATCTTCCCATCATATTTTTATAAAGAAAGTATGCTGTAATACATTATTTGCATCTAGATTATTGCAATTAAAATATCTCTTTATATGAGTACCCTTCAGTTTGTATATATCCCTCTAAAACCCTATATTAAAATTAGAAAATATTTTTATTCACGGTTTAATGAAGCAGTTTTAAAATTGAAATATTCTTATTGAAAAGAATTTTTCAGCTCTAAAGTACATAGAATTGTCATACTTTTGTTGCTTAGGAAGAAAAATAGATCATGCGTTTAATACCAGCAGTTTATATTCATATATGTCGTTATATTCTTGTATGAGAGGAATGACGGATATTGAACCGAGAAAGCGTAAAATATTGCAACGAAGCTAGCCACATGTCTCCGTGGCTCGTTGATAAAACATCGGACTGCGGGCAAAGAGATTGCTGGTTCGATCCTCGGGAAAAAAATTTGTTATTTATTAATTTATTTTCCTTTCAGTTCTTCCAGAAGTTTCTGGAATATTCAAATTATAATTTCCTTAATCCTTGTACGTCATTTCCTCTTTAGTTAGTTCTAGGAATGTTCTAGAACATTCTACATGTATATATAAGAGCTTCATTTGTAGTAACCGAGGTCTTTGGTTGACTTTAAATAAAGTGATATTGTTCAAAAGTGTTCTCTTCTTAAGCCTATAAACGTGACAAGTTTGGTGGAGGCGCCGGGTAACTTCTCAGTCTGGAAGCGGAAGAAATACGGCGAAGCCGCAGACTCTTAAATCTTCCTCCGGAATTTGGACCTTTCGTTGTTGCCCCACGAAAACTGCCCAATCGCACGGAAATGCCGGAAGGAGAAGAAAAACCTCAACCTATTCTGATTTCTCCTGCCCTAATAAGGGAGCCTAAAAAGCCAACAATTTTTACAGGGGATCCTGGACAAGATCCGACCAAATGGATGAAAGAATACCTTAGAGTATCGAAATTCAATCAATGGGATGACACACTTTGCTTAGCTAATGTATATTTTTTCCTGGATGGGACCGCCCGGACTTGGTTTGATAATAACGAAGATAAACTGAACTCGTGGGCCGAATTTCAAGAAGAACTGACAAAAACCTTTGGTGACACCCAACTGTATATAAGGCGAGCAAAAGATCGTCTGAAAGGCCGAGCGCAAAATACTGGTGAAGCTACACAATCCTATATTCAAGACGTACTGGGACTTTGCAACCAAATAGATCCAAACATGTCCGACGAAGAAAAAGTGTCCCACCTAATGAAAGGAGTCGCAGAAGATGTGTACCAGGCACTGTTGCCTAAAGAGGTAAAAACGACAGTCGATTTCATTAAATGTTGCCAGTACATCGAGGAAATGCAACAAAAAAGAATTAGACGTCAGAAGTTTTCTCGTTTACCCAATGTTATTCCCATAGCTTCCGTGGACGAGGAGCAACCGTTAACATCGCTGATACGCAAAATTGTTCGGGAAGAAATACAAAGAATGACTGCACCACAAGTCGAAAGCCAATATTCCGAACTACAATCCATCGAAAGCATCGTACGAGAGGAAATCGAGCAATCGTTGGCTCCTATATCTCGTGAAAACTTGGGAAGAGTCGCTCAAGCACCTAAACGCCGCATGCAACCAATATATAGTAGGCCTGCTCAGACTTCATGGCCTCAACAGAACCAGATGCCGAGGAAAACCGACGTATGGCGTACCACCGACAATCGGCCAGTCTGTTTCCATTGCGGCCGCCCAGGTCACGTAGTACGCTATTGCAGAGATAGAAGATCTTCATTTGTTGACCAATTCAAGAACGACAGACGTGACGCAACTTCTTACCGGACATACAATCGTACCGCTGACATCAATCGAGAAACGGGCAGAAATCCTTCACCAAGTCCGAGTCGAGGACGATCGCCTACCCGCCGTTATAGATCGCCGTCTCCCTACAGAAGATATAGCCAGTCGCCGAACCGCCTAAATGAGGAAAACTAAGTTCCGCGACCTGTGTTGGAGGTGAGGCCGCGATTTCTCAGAATCCTCCATTTGCCGCTAAATTGCACGGGAATCGCATCGACGTTCTTCTTGACGACCATCCCGGCAAAGCGCTGGTAGACTCTGGTGCATCTTTTTCTGTCGTCTCCGAAGCATACCGGCGGAAACGGCGGAAAGTCATGTTCAGCGACTCGGAAAACATTATTCTGAAGGTCGCCGACGGCAATTATGCAAAGCCGTTAGGAACTTGTGTCTTTCAACTTACCATAAATGACCGAACACAGCCCTACCAGTTCATTGTTATGCCGAATTGCAGCCATGACATCATTTTGGGTTTTGACTTCTTAAAAGCATCACAAGCTGTCTTGGACTGTGGCCGAGCTGAACTCGCATTTGATGACGTTTTTCAAGAACAGACGGCGCCTCAGACTTTCAACTTGTATGCCGTTTCGGACTTTATCATACCTGGTTGTTCCTTCAAACGTATTATAGTGCAATCACCGGACGTACATGACGCCACTGATTTAGTTGTGGAAGGGAATAAAAGTCTAAGCATCAATCAAGGAATTGCCATTCCCTCCACTATAGCCTCTTTTTTCCAAAACAAGGGTATGCTCTGGGTGGCCAACGGGCAAACACAAGCACGCTACATCCCAAGAGGCATGTGTGTTGGTTACGCTAATTCTTTCAGCACCGACGGCCTAAATACTCTGACCGAAGTGCCTTCATTTGCCGATGTGGAAGTCTCGACGTACACTGACCCAATCGACTGTTCCCAAATGATGGCCGCGACCCTGAGTGCTGAGCAGCGGAAGCAGATGCAAAATCTGCTGCGAAATTTTCAAGATTCATTCCATGGTGGACCACAGCGCCAAAACCGCAAGATCAACGTAAAACACAGGATAAACACCGGAAACCACCCTGCGATCAGCCAACGACCTTATCGGGTATCGCCAGTGGAGCGACGCATAATCAACGACGAAGTCGATAAGATGCTGATGCGAGATATTATTCAACCATCGGAGAGTCCATGGTCGTCTCCAGTGGTGATAGTTCGTAAGAAAGATGGCAGCTGGCGTTTCTGCGTGGACTATCGTCGTCTGAATAGAGTTACTAAAAAAGACGTCTATCCCTTACCCAGAATCGACGACATTTTGGATTGCTTGAAAGGAGCTCAATACTTCTCATCGATGGACCTGCACTCGGGGTATTGGCAAATCGAAGTGGACGAGGCAGATAGGGAGAAAACGGCCTTCATCACTAGTGAAGGGCTGTATGAATTCAAGGTAATGCCGTTCGGATTGTGTAACGCACCCGCCACGTTTGAAAGAACTATGGACAATTTATTACGTCACTTAAAGTGGAAGATGTGCCTCTGCTACTTGGACGATATAATTGTATTTTCGAAGACCTTTTCTGAACATTTGCATCGGCTGCATTGCGTACTTTCTTGCATACAGGAAGCCGGACTTACCTTAAATCCGAAAAAGTGCCATTTTGGAGCCAAGGAGATCAAAATACTTGGACATCTTGTTTCCGGAAAAGGCGTGAAACCTGATCCCGATAAAGTGTCCGCTGTCACCAACTTTCCTACACCGAAGACTGTGCACGATGTAAGAAGTTTCATGGGACTGTGCTCTTATTACAGACGGTTCATCCAAAACTTCTGTTTTCGGGCTAAGCCTCTCCAAGAGCTCTTAAAAGGGGACGCTAAATTCTGCTGGAATAAAGCTCAAAAAGACTCGTTCAGAGACCTTAAATCAGCATTGACTTCGCAACCTGTGTTGGCACTTTTCGACGAAGACGCTCCCACCGAACTGCATACCGACGCCAGTGGGTACGGTATTGGAGCTGTGTTAGTCCAGCAGCAAGACGGAAAGGAAAGAGTCATTGCATATGCTTCAAGGACCCTATCTAAAGCAGAGCGAAACTATTCGACCACTGAACGCGAATGCCTTGCAGTTATATGGGCGATAGCAAAATTCCGTCCATATCTCTTTGGGAAGTCCTTTAAAATAATTACGGATCATCACTCGCTATGCTGGTTAGCTAATTTACGAGATCCTTCTGGTCGATTAGCAAGATGGGCTTTGAGGCTTCAGGAATATGACGTCTGTATTGTTCACAAAAGTGGAAAGAAGCATGCCGACGCTGATAGTCTGTCCCGAAATCCTGTGCCTGACGACAACGTGCTGAAAACAGAGACCCTGGCGGCAATGATTGATTTGGTGTCGGAACAACGTCGCGATCCATCACTGGCCCAGCATATCAAAGCTTGCGAGGAGTCGCCAGATTTATCAAGTTCGGGGTTCTCTATAGTGAATGACATACTCTGCAAGAAAAATTTTGACCCATCCGGAAAACAGTGGCTTCCAGTCATTCCTAAGAAAATGCGGTTAGAAATCCTTCGTCATTTTCACGACGAGCCTACAGCTGGACATCTTGGATTTTCAAGGACGTACGATCGTCTTCGGAGGAGGTTCTTCTGGCCCCGACTTTTTCGAAGCGTCTGCCATTACGTAAGGCATTGCAGGGAGTGCCAAAGACGAAAGACGGTTCCTCTGAAACCACCCGGATACTTGGTTCCCCTACCTCCAACCGAAATCCCGTTCGAGCGTGTAGGGATGGACCTGCTTGGTCGATTTCCGAAGTCTCAAGAAGGAAATAGGTGGATAATCGTGTGTACGGATTATCTTACACGATACGCCGTCACAAAAGCCATTCCCACTGCAGAAGCACCAGAAGTAGCAAAGTTCTTCGTGGAAGAGATTCTTCTAACTCACGGAGCCCCTAGAACCATTATCACGGACCGAGGGCAAGTTTTCCAGTCAAAGCTCGTAGCCGAAATTAACAATCAATGCAACGTGGTGCATAGGATGACTACCGCCTATCACCCGCAGACGAATGGACTCACGGAACGCTTCAACAAGACGTTAGCGGATATGCTGTCGATGTACGTCGATATCGAACATAAAACATGGGACCTAATTCTGCCGTTCGTCACTTTTGCTTATAATACGGCTAAACAGAGCACCACTGGGTATACTCCATTCTTCCTGACATTTGGGCGGGAAGCCGAAACTACACTCGATACTATGTTCCATCACCCAATCGAGGATACAGGACAAGACTATGTCACGGGGCTAGTAACCCGCGCAGAAGAATCGCGTCAGTTGGCTCGAATCCGCACCTTTGATGCCCAAGAGAAAGACCGACGTCATTATAATTCAAAACATCGCGCAGTGCTGTATCGGCCTGGTGACTTAGTGTGGATCTTTATTCCTATAAGGAAGGTGGGCCGCTCCGAAAAGCTTCTCAAGAATTATTTCGGTCCGTATGAAGTCCTGCGTCAACTTTCGGAGGTCACTTACGAGGTCCAGGACTTTGATCCAAATTCTAGGAGACGTAAGTCAAAGGACATTGTTCATGTGCTGAGGATGAAGCCCTACTACGCTCCAGAAGCCCAAGAGGATATATTTTCAGATTCCACGACCGTGGGACAGGACATACGGAATCCTGATCTAGACGAAGTGGATTTTCAGAAGACGACCCCGCCCTATACCGGACCCATGACAAGATCACGCTCTAAGGACCTTCGTCTATAACATCGAGACGCTGTTCTCTTGAGGAGGAAGCAATGCAACGAAGCTAGCCACATGTCTCCGTGGCTCGTTGATAAAACATCGGACTGCGGGCAAAGAGATTGCTGGTTCGATCCTCGGGAAAAAAATTTGTTATTTATTAATTTATTTTCCTTTCAGTTCTTCCAGAAGTTTCTGGAATATTCAAATTATAATTTCCTTAATCCTTGTACGTCATTTCCTCTTTAGTTAGTTCTAGGAATGTTCTAGAACATTCTACATGTATATATAAGAGCTTCATTTGTAGTAACCGAGGTCTTTGGTTGACTTTAAATAAAGTGATATTGTTCAAAAGTGTTCTCTTCTTAAGCCTATAAACGTGACAATATGGAATAATAGAGATTTGAAGATTTTTATTAATTATGCATGAATTTCTCTGGTAGAGGCCACTAATTTATTGACGAGATGTTTTTGCTTAAATAGACTATTTTCCTAGTTGTTATAACAATGGGGCATTTTTTTTCTATTGACGGGTCATACTTCCTCCCAAAGAGAGTAATGAATGGAGATTAATTAGTATTTTGTAACTGATCCAAATACTTCGAGATGCTTTTCGAGGTGGCCTGTTCATCAGATACACTGGAAGATGAACGACAAGATATTGATGTTTATTTCCTTAACTACTTTCAGGTGCTTTTAGAGGTGGCTTGCTCATCAAATACACTAGAAGAGGAAGTATCAGAGAAAGATGTTTCTTTTCTTAAATTACTCCGACGTGCTTTACGAGGTGGCCTATTCATCAGATACACTGGAACTGATAATATACTTGAACCTGATATATAATTTTATTCTGTTTTCTTAAACTATTTTGAAATGCTTTTCTGGTGATTTGTTCATCATATACACTGGAAGATGAGCTACCAGGGATTGATATTTTTTTGTTGAACTACTTCTAACTGGCCTGTTAATCAAATATATTGGAAGATGAAATAACAGGGAAATATGACTTTCCTTTTTCCTTGAACAATTTCGAAGTGCTTTCCGAGGTGGCCTATTCATCAGATAAACTGGAAGATCAGTTACCATGGAAGGAAATAGAGAACTCCATTCCAAGAAAATATTTACTCGGAAACTTGCATACAATCATTAGTGCCTATTTGATTTATATCGTAGAACTACTTATACTGTTCTGCCATGTTTCTCCTGTTCTTTTGCTATTAGATCAATAAGAGTACTAAAATTAAGCTAGTACGATGTACTTAGAGAGGATCAAGTTAATGTATTCTGAGAATATTTGAATAACATTTCTTTCTTCTTTCAGATGTGGGTATGGTCTAATACAGGAATTTGTTACTGTCCACTCTTATAATTTATTTATCATTAATGAATAGTACTAGATGTATAAGAGAAGAGAAACAGAAATGAGATAATGATGATTTCAATTTCTAACTGAAGAATCTGTATAAGATAAACAATTATAAACTAATTTATATTAGTTTATAATCTTTCATCAGAATATTATCTCATTTCGCCTATACAACAGCTCATTTCGTTAATATATATAAATATTAAAGAAAATTAGCATAATTTTGCGTAGAGTCTTCCCATTTACTCTAATAAAGCTCCATTAAAATTGATAGTATATGTAAATATATTAATCATAATATAATTAGCAAAATATAAAAGTTAAATAGATAAATATATTGACCATAAGTTAACTATTGCCCAAAAGTAAGAAAGTATTCAATCTAAAAGTATACCTTTCTGATAAAAATTATATTCAAAGCAAATATATATTCTACAAAAATATCCAGAACCTTAAAAATATTACAAAAAACTTAAATGAATACATAGAGATATGTAAAAAAATATAATTTATTATATGCTGCAATCATTGCTCTGGCATGAAAAGTAAATGTTACCCCAGTTACTATGTTACTATGCTGTATATAACTGTAATTTCAATTACTGCAGATGATAGAAGAAAAAAAATATATCTGCACCGTTGGAATTACAAACGATTTTTATTTTTTTATTTTTAAGAAATTAATTTATATTTATGGCAGTTTCTTGATGAATAATGCAATCATAGTCATTGTATACGTTAAATGATTTTGCAAATTTTACATTAAATGGGGGTGGAGGTTTTCGTGCATATTTATATAATTATAATTGGGGTCGTTGAAAATTCTAATTTGAAGACTCTTCGTTGGTAAATTGCATAAAATGGCATGTCACCTATAATACATAATTTAATACATTTTCTGGAAATCAAAGCATTTATTTCAAAAGTCAATAAAAGCATAATTTATCAAAAAGTTAACAATAAAGAAAATCAAAATATTCCATTCCAAGTTATGCATTTCGCCATGAAAAGTACTTTTCAAAGTGTCCCTTCCACATTTCAAACATATAGGTGTTTACTCAGTGGAGGGGGGGGGGGGGAGGCGATCTCGAGTGACAGGCGAGAAGTTTCGTCCGGAAACTGCAAAAACAAGAACGAGAAGCAGTAACCTAATTAAACAAAGTTAATGTCATTTTAATAATGTTTTCAATTTTATGAAAACATTTTAATCAACGCCTCTTCTAATTTCGTCGAGATTTATTTCTTAATTAAATCCTGGAAGCTTTAATAAGGAAGGTGGCGCTGCATTCGGTGTCAGTTTTTTGAAAGAAACCTTTCATCACTTTTCTAGCACAGGGTTCCACCAACATAAAAGATTAAATTTCAAAATAAAGCTTGGCGTTGTAAGAATGTACCTTGAAAGAAATTTTCCATCTATGTATTTTTTTTTAATTCTGCTATTCATTTCGTTCGTTGAACGAAATAAATTTATATGATGTTGCATTTAGTTTCTTAGGTTTTATAATATTTGTAAAAAAATCTCTTCTGCAATTTTCATTTGATTGAAATAAATTATTTAGATTTATTTTTCCAGTTCTGAATGTTTTATAACTCAGTTTAATGAATGCTTCGTTACATTTCTCTAAATCAGTGTCAAATTCTTTCTATTTATTACTTTTTACCAATTCACTGGCATATTTTTGAAAACATACTAGCACTTAATTATAAGATTTCTATAAAGATATGTTTATTCGGATTAGAATTTTCAGTATCACTAAAAAAATAATCGTATCAATATTTACCAAATCATTCATTTTATTCATCAAAATTATTGCTTTTTATTCAATTGAGTCTTTTATCTTACAAATCAAAGTATCATGAAAATAAAATATTTGTTTAGAAAATTTTAAAAAATAATTTGCTTTTTAATGAAACGAATTATTTAATTGAAATAATGAATTTAAAAATTTTCCTAGGAAATATATAATTTATTTTTATATTTGAAAAAAATATGCATTATATTTGAATAAATATGTTACATTTAAGGAAGTAAAAACATTCTTCATTTCAAACATAGTCAAAATTGATTTTTTATTATAAAGAAAAACAAAATTAAATTTGATTAAATTCATTATTCGGTGGTTTTTTAAAAATTTCTGTTGTCAATATTGAATTTTCTTAAGGAGCCTCTGTTTACACTATGGTTTTATTATTAAATATGTTTTTAAAAAAATATATTTAATAATAAAAACATGATACAGAAAATACCCATCAACATTACTTTCAGAAGATATTTGATTTTCCCCACTTTAGAAACTTATGTATGAATGTTGTTAGCTGGTTAATTTTATTTTAATATACATATTTTAACTTTAAAGAAAAAAAAACTTGTTTTTAAGTGTTCTCAGAAATGAAGATTATCTATTCTTAATGAAACAATAATAAGGTAAACTTGAATTAAACAGAAATGTTTGATGAAAATTTTGAAAAAGCATTAATAATCATAGAAAAGATATACATTAAAAAAAGCTTTACGCTTTAAGTCTAATTCAAATTTTGAAAACTTGCATTAAATTAAGAAATTTTAAAAATATTATATTCTTTTAATATGATTGTTACATTATTACCTATCTCCATTGAAATTTTAATGAACATTGACGTTTAAAAGAACAAATACAAATTCGTGAAATTATATTTAGAATCTCCCACTCTTAAATAATTTTTTTTTTAATTCTAGACATTCATGAAAGAAAGAAAAGAATAAAAAATTCTAATTTAACCTATTTCAATGATTTTCAGGGAGAAAATATTGAATTATAGATATATGAATAAAAATAGGTATCTAAGAATCAAAACCCTCGGGTATCACGAGTGAAGATTTTATATAAAAACGAATAATTTCTCTTCTAAGATAAGATATTTTTTGAATAAAATGTTACCTTTTATTGAGAAACTAACATTAATATTTCCAAATATGAATTACAGAATTTCTACGCCAATATATTTTTGTAGCTTCAGAGAGTTTTAAATAAATATTTTACATAAAAATTATATTGCTATTATTATTTACAATATTAATAGCAATATTAATCAAAAGCTGAATATTAATCAAAAATAATCCTAATCCAAAATATTAATCAGAAATTAATATTAATCGAAAGTAATCATGAATATTCCCTAAAATGTTTCCTCGTTGCATCTACAGAAAAAAATTTTTTTTATTATTTTTTTCAAATATACAACAATAATATAACTATAACATATAAAAATGGTTAATTAAAATTGTTTCATATTTATTCAAAACTGTGCAACTATTTATTATTCGATAATAAATTGAAGAGATCAAATAAATTTCTGCCACAGCACAATTTGAAAAAAACTTTTAGGTTTGTGAGCTAATTACTAATTTTATCTTAATTTAATATTTATCTTTTGTTAACAGATGTGTTTTAAGTAATAATTTAAAATTTTAAAAGATTCTGAATGTTTAATTTTTTTAATTGTTCTAATTTTTTTAATTATTATTGTGCAAACTGCAAGAAAAATAATTTTAAAAAATATGCAATGCTAAAAATTAAGACTGCTTGTTGGAAAGTAGAGCAAACAGTGAAAACAATGAAACTGAAATATTTTTTTTTCTTTTGACTTTTCTATTAAAATAAATTTTTGATGAAAATGGACAATTTTTTTTTATGTTGCTTAAAATAGAGATATAAAAACACGCTGAGGTTTAATGCACAGAAGGCCGTTACAACAATCGCATGATTTTAATTTATAATTAATAATTTAAATTATAATAAACATAAAAATTCTTTAAATTTTATTTATATTTAAATTAGAATCACTATGATATATAGTAAATACATAGGATTCCTTGAATACATAATTAACTTTTTGCATTTATTTATCTGCACTATTCAAGATAAATTAACACTCCAAAAAATTCACCATTTCAATTTTTATCAACTAAATCAGATGTTAATTAAACTGAAGAGTTAATGATAATAATTATAAGGAATATTCGAAAAAATGAGATTAATTATAAAGAATATTTGAAATTTCTTAAAAATTATTTTTTATTAAAGTAATTTTTTTAGATTTTTTTTATTATAATTAATATGAATCCTTATCATTTATTTTGAAATAGCACGAATAAGTTATGCAAATTTTTTGCAAGAATTATTTTTAAATATAAATATATCCATTTTTTACAAAAAATAAATTTTATACAAGCCAAGATTTGATAATTTTTATTTTTAAAATAATGTTATGAAAATCAATCTCTTTATACGGACCGCGATATTAGTTATCCAGCTGTTTTCTAATACTTTCTTCGGAATCAATATTTTTAAAAGCAAGACTTTTTTCCATATACAAATTTTAACGATTATACAATTGAAATATTTTATAATATATGATCGTGGATATAGTAATATTTTTTAAAGTATTCAAAAATGTATGCGTTTTTAATTTTTATTGACAAATAAATTCTACACAATATTTTCATGATGCCTATAGCTAATGCTGTTAATATATAAGTATCAAGATCCTGACTTTACATATTTTCTAAATTCATTCCTACATTAAATAAAACAAACCTGACTTCAATAATATATATTGTTTAATTTATTTTTTCACATTTTTATATAATTACAAACAATATTTAGTAAAATTCTTTGAACTATTTTTCATTTAATAAACAAAATAATATTTACCTTAATATGTATGCTCTGAAAAAACTGTTAATTTAATATGACATTTAAATTGTGTTTCATAAAGTTTTATTGTTTTGCACTGATGCAATTTCGTTGTTATACAATATGGCTTAATATTGTAAAATGTAATCCAATATTAGGTAATTTCATTTTATACTGTACAATATTAGGAGTAATAACTCTGAATTTATTTGGTAAATTCTGCCTAGTTGAACATTATTTTACAATGTATGTATCCAATGATCTGACGACTAATTATAAGAATCATCAGGTGTCTAAATTAATTTCGACATTAAAAAAAATAAGAAAAATGCCAGAACTGGGATTTTTTTCTTATATAAATCGTTTTGCAATCAATTTCTTTTTATTTATTGCTTATCAAACTCAATTTCTTAAATTTATATCTTTTTTTCCTAATGATGACTTTCTTAATTTCTTTCTTTATTTTTCTTAACTGCACGAAATTCCACTTATCTAAATCGGTCTGATCTCCCTTTTCATTCGGAATTGAATTGTACTAACCGGAACAAAAAATAAAGGAGCAGGCATAAAAAGAAAAAGTGGAGAAGGTCTAAATGGCTCAAGCAGAAGAGCCTACCTAATATTTCACAGTAATAGTATCATAACATAATTAGAAAATAATAAAATTTACCAAAAATACGCAGTTTAAACTTTGAAAAAGAAAACGGAAAAAAACCCGAATAGATATATACATTGGTTCAGTCTAAGGTAGAGTTTATGATCAGGAACAAAAGGCTAGATAAAGAGTTCTTTTTGCATTGTTTCCCCTATTCTTCGCAAGATACGGTCCACTTTTAACAGTGCTTGACTTTCTCTATGCATACTTTGAAAGGCTCAGGCAATGGTACAGTCCTATTTAAAGTTTGCAACTGTTAAAAAAAGCATTAATACTTGAAGTACTAAGAGGAATGCAAAATTGCTTTACCGCAAGGTATAACCGACAAAAAGGGCTTTTTTTTTTTCTTAGCAGTAAAATAGCATATGGCTCCAAAAGTCCTTTTCCCTTTGTAGTAAAATAAGACATGGTTCCAAACGTCTTTTTCCCTTTGTAGTAAAATAAGACATGGTTCCAAACGTCTTTTTCCCTTTGTAGTAAAATAACATATGGCTCCAAAAATCCTTTTCCCTTTGTAGTAAAATAACATATGGCTCCAAAAGTCCTTTTTCCTTTGTAGTAAAATGACATATGCAGTTCAAAATAAGAAATATTTGTCCAGATAAGAGACAAATGGTTAAATTAATATCCCATTTGGAAAGTCTTGCTTTCATTGTGATACAGGCGATCCAAGATAGTTTGAACTTCTAAAGTCAATTTATTATTTGATAGAATTTGGGAAATTTTTTGGTGATATAGCAAGCATCATCTTTTGCTGCTTTGCGGCATAAAAGCTTATCTGACAACAAGTCACCCCTACTTACCACAATTTATCACACATTTGCCTTTCTCCTCAAAATGTGCCCGAGCTGAATCTGCATTGCAAATGCATCATTCCTGTCATTTTAAACTGTAGAGCAATTTTCCACAGATAGGAAAGCTAATTAATTCTTAATACCTTGGGAAAATATGAGAAAAAAATTTTCAAACTGGAAGAGGGGATGTGTAATATTCTAATTTTTTTTTCTTTCGGCTTTGGCTGCGGTAGTTTAGGCTTAGCGTCCGGTCCCGCGAATCATTTCCATTTTGCGGTTATTCGGGATCTCTCGACGGCATGGGCACAATGGGCAGGCACATTGTCAGGGGGGTTTAATGAGAATTTAATGGGGGCTGATAGGACTGCACAAATGGGAATTTAATGGTGAATAGTTTTCTCCAGGTTTTGAAAATTCCAACTATCTCTTTTGCTTCGCGTGCAGTTTCTGAAATTAGAGAAGTACGAATTTTTTTTTTTTTTTGTGCGTTATTGGGCAAAAATTTGAATTTCTGGGAAATTTTTCACGGAAAAGGCGTAGAACAGAAATGGGGAAACAAAAATATTTCTTCTGGTTTTTCTTTTTCTTTTTGCTTAAGTTTTAACACAGAATAATAATATAATAAGGAAAAAATGAAAACAAAAATTAATAACAAAATTTCATTACAGTAGGCAAACATTTACAGATGTAAAATTTATTTTACATTTGTAAATGGCAATATACTGCCGATTTCTTTTTCTTTCTGTCAATTTTAATAAAGGTAGAATAATTAAGAGAAAAACGCTGCCAGTCTAGAATATAATTGAAAAATAAGTTTGATATATGTTAAATTCAAAATACAATCAAAACTTGTTTAACGAGTGATCCACATAACTAGCAAAACAAAGTGTAAAAAATGACCCGTTTAATGAGCAATGTTCGCTGAACTAGTGGCAAGGATACATCTTGATTAGCTTGTATCAGTTGAGCGCTTTCTTGAAAAGAAAATCTTTATATGCATGGAAGAAGTTTTGGCACGATAACATTTTCGAATGCGACTTCGAGACGTTTGATCAAGTTCTTGTGCAGACTTAATCGACCAGGTTTTAGTTTTGGCCAAGTGTATGAGTGGACATTCATGAGCTGATGGAAGAATGTAGCCAAAAATACTCACGGAACAGAATTATGTTGCATAGCAAAAGTTGCTGAGGAAATTTGTTCAAGAAAGGAAACAATAATAGAAGCAACAGTGCAACAACCTTCTAATGAAATAGCGAAGATGCTGAAAATATGAGAAACTATTGCATCGTTTGCTGTGACGTATTACAGTGATAAGCCAATAACTATGCGAGACACAAATGCATTTATTGATAAGGCTCTCTGAATTTTGCTAAATGTTATAACTTACATTTTAGAAAATCTGCTACGAAAACCAAATAATGGAATTCTGTATTATAGTTTCATATATGATTTTTTTTTCTGAAATGTGGCAATGTACAAAATTCGAGTTTAATAAAACTTGCGTTTGTATTGATTTATTGTTTTAAGGGGACAGTGGGCTTTGGAATAAGCAAAAGTAAGCAAAAATGGACGAAAATATTAGATTTTATTTTTATTGTTTCTTTATCAAAATGTATATTTATATTCAACTAAAAAAGTGTTATAAAATGTATTGTTCAATAAAGTAAATAACTGAAGGGTCTAATGGAAAAGTAGTACATCTTAATGACTTTTCTCAAAATAATACTGTAAGTTCCGGATATTTAAATTTTTGAAGAAATTAAATGGAAATGATAATAAAGATTTTTATTAAACATTTAAAGAAAATGGAGCATGCATCTTACATTTTGAGCTTTTTTAGATAATCAAAAATCGTCCAGAAAACATAAAATCCCTATGAAAATTTAGTGGGCGTGCATAAAATTATTTCTAAAAAATTAGCATTTATTTGGAATTACAAACTGATAAACAGTTTTATTTCAAATAAATTTATATTGGGTAATAAGGGGGAAAATAATACTAAAAATTAAAAATTAAGTCTCCTGGAATATTTTTAAATGTTTAAAAAATACATAATTTTTAATTTTTCAAAAAATTATGTAGTTCGATTTAAAATGATTTTTAAGAAATTTGATGTATTTATATTTTAATGCATATACATAAAAAACTTTATAATCCTAAATGAATAATGTGGAAAAGTATCTGTTAGAGTCCCTAGTCCCCTTAAGAAAAAATGGTGACAATTGATTTCAATAATATAATATAAAAGTGCTTCCGAAGTTCTTTTTTTCTCTGGGTCGTTGGTTTACTTTTTTCTTCTATATACATTTACATCTCAAATATAAGGAAGCAGTTGATTATGAGATGACTTGATATATTGCTTGAAATAAATTGCAAATATTTCTTCAAATGAAATCGGATAAATTCAAATTAAAAAACTAAGATGTGAGTCAAAGAAATAGTTAAAAAGCGTGTGAAGGGAAATAGTAAAAACTTCTTAGAGAAACAAATTTTACTGAAATTCAAAGAATAAACAGTCAAATATAAATAACTAAGCAAATGTATTCATTTTTATTTAAAACTTCTTTAAAACTCTTGAGGCATCTAATAAACAGCCCACTCATTTCATTAAGAGAATGAAAATTTCATAATTAATTCCCCCAAAGTACCTCAAAATGAGTTTCCTTGGCCAAGATCAAGCAGAGTCTTAAATTAAGTGGCCGCCCGTTATTAACTCAGTTCCGAAATGAAATCCAGCTTTGGAAGTATCCGCTGACATTTGTTCTGACTTAATTTCAGCGCAACAGATGGAAAGTTCTCAGTTTGCACACGATGTTGAAATGCTTACTGCTGAACTTGTCGCCACGGTGGACGGCCCGGCCTACTGTTGTGATATGAGACTGTGGAGATTAAATAACAAATAAGTTGTTCCTTCAAATTCAATCACCGGACACGGTTGCCTTCATCGTGGGATTCTCAAAAGATTTTAATTAAGTACATCTATTTGCTATGTCTTCCGTCTCTGTGTGTGCGCCGTTTCAAGAATATGAAATATTAATGGCTGTCTGCGTGGAGATAAATTAAAAGGCCTTTATGAGATTTAGTGAAGAATAAATATAAATCCAATGATTGTTTCATTAATAATATGTTAAATAAACAGTTTCATGTGAACTGTTTGAAAAATCTTTATATTCCTATAGAATTAACAATTTATTTACGGATAATAATAGTAAACATCGGCGATTAAATATAATTTATCGGCGATCATACTCCAATGATAGTTTAATCAATATTATTGTGGAATAAATATTTTCATATGAAATGTTTGAAAAAGTTTTAAATTTCTATAGAATTAACAAAATTACTTATAAATAATAACTATCCAACATCGTCGATTCGATATAATTCATCTGCGATTGAAGTCCGTTGATGATTTAATCAGTATTATTGTAAAACAAATATTTTCATATGAAATGTCTAAAATAAATCTTTATATTCCTATAGAATTAACAAATTTTTTTATAGTTAATAACTACCCAACATCAGCGATTCGATATAATTCACCGGTGATTGTATTACAATGATTGTTTAACCATATTATTGTTAAATAAATATTCTCATATGAATGTTTGAAAAATAGAACAGTATTTCTTTTAGTTTCATACATCTCTTTTGCACAAAAATTCATGATTTCTTCATCAAAGTAATTTCCTCACAGTTTTTGTGACAGACATTAAACCTACGTTGTTTTTTTAATAGTCTTACTTCTATTCTATTCATTGTGTATGCGCCTTCTGAAATGAGTCGAGTCCCATGATGTTATAGTACCCTTAAAACCTTGCATGGGTTATTTATTACACACTGAATGCTGTTCTCGAGTTAATGAAAATAATCTCTGTTTCCTTAGGCAAACTGCGCCGATAATAAGTAGGATTGTTCAAAGAGTAAATCTAGGCATGTCTTAGGCTGATACGAGAAAGACATTTTAGCTGTGTTCATGAAATTCGATAGACGATCGAAAAGAGTGTTGATAGGAAGGAAAAAATATTTAAAAAAAATACGTTATTATTGAAACAGCGAGATAAAGAACAGTACAAATTTCTCTTTTAACATTAAACTACCGCGAGCGGTCAAATGGCCATTTTTCAACTGCATCTCCTGTGTATTGGTGAAAGACCGATACATTTAAATTAATGAATTGATTTACGGAAATACCAATCTTGTGGTCATATGAATGTAATTAAAGAAGAACAATACTATACCAGTAAGAAAAATATTTAAGAACATTACTATGACATTAAAAACAGTGTTTAAGAACAGTACTATACCAGTAAAAAAGTGTTTAAGAGCAATACAATACCAGTAAAAAAAGTGTTTAAGATCAATACAATACCAGTATGAACAGTGCTTAAGAACAAACTATACCAGTAAAAGTGTTTGAGAACAGTACTATACCAGTAAGAACAGTGCATAAGAACAATACAATACCAGTAAGAACAGTGCTTAAGAACAATACAATACCAGAAAAACTGTTCTTAAGAACAGTACTATACCAGTAAGAACAATGTTTAAGAACAGTACTATACAGTATCGCTTCATTGGCACTAGGACACGAGTGAAATTTGAATGAGTGTAGGCACTTCCATAAACGATTCATCTATTCAATGAATCAGTTCATGGAAATATTAATCTTGAGGTCATATGAATGTCATTGAGTATAAGAATAGTATCATTCTACCAACTTTTCATCTTGTAGCCTCGAATAAGAACTTTCCAGATAGCATTGACCTTATTCTCAACTATTGAATTTAATTTTCCATAAAGAATTCCGTAGAAGTTATTGGAAAAAATGTATCTTCAGAAGTAGAACTTTTATTATTTAACGATGTAAAATGCATTTTAATTTAACCGCTATTGCCACATTATTTTATATTTAAATAAGGAGTGAATTGTTTTTTTCTAAAAATAAAAATAATACCCTCTCTTCATATGATATTAAATTTTATCAGTGCATTTTTCGAACAACTGTATTACAAAAAAAAGAAAATTATTAATGACAAACAACAATTAAAGTTTTATATTCGAAAGAATTCATTTTCATAATTTCAAAGACTTTAAATTCTCTGAGTTCTTACAAAATTTGAAGTTCTTTTTGCATTCACAGCCTTAAAGTGAAAATAATCATTCAGGACATACGCTATCTTCGAAATAAAATCTCAAGAAATCGAAATCAATTCTAAATACCAGAAAAGAACAAAACGATACGATTAAACGCTGCAATATCTTCATCGAAACAACACGCTTTTACTTTCGATCTCTTCCTCGCAATCCGCAAACATCATTTATTTTATTAGAAATGGAGGAGGCTTTATGGCAAAAGTTACATTACCCGATCCATTATTAACGGCGAATGTATATCCTTTTACACGTAATGACTCATCAGCCAGATCCAGGGAGTTCAAAGAGAAGTGCTGATGTCTGGATATAAGGATCCACATCCATAATTATTCCACAAAGGCTCTGAACTGAATTTCAAATATCTGAAAAGAGCGCTTCATAAATGCAATTTCTCTTTTATTCATTTAAAAATATCTCAGCAGGGAATTCGCGGCCTCTCGACTCAATGAGAGTCATCAAAATAGATAGGGCTCGGCCGTTTATGAGGAGTTTATGCAATATGTTTATCGAAAAGTTTATTTTTGTCACTACAGGCAAGTTTTGTTTTGAGGAAATAGAAGGAACAAAGCAAAATCTAATTATAGGCTATGTCTATTATTATCTATCAAAATGACTGCTTGTAGATTGAACTTTATGGCTTTCAGATTAAGTATATGCATTGTTTATACGCTTTGTCCGGCATCGGCGGACAAAGATGAGCAAACCCTCACTTTTTATATTTTTAAGGTCAATAATGTTTGGTCTGGTGAAAAAATTATAAATTATACATCTTTAGAAGTTACTACTATTCTGATTTAATAAAACATTCCTCACATATTAATATTCTTCGAACCTTTTAGAAGAGTATTAACATGTGAATATGTATGTTATATATGTATATGAGTTAATATGTATATGAAGCTTCAGATATGATAACTGGTTCTTGCCACCCTAGTGAATGCAAAAATGGTATGGGGTCAGCTACACCCGAATGATGGGACTTGCCTCCTACGGGAGGAGTTGTACCATGGCCGGTGATGGACCTTAAGACTCAAGATATCTCCTGTCTACTCTTTTTGGGCGTTCCGACCATTCATTAATTTCTGTGTGCCTTCAAGCGGATCGGAGAAGCTATTTCTTTAGAGAGGGCTACTCTTACATATTAGGCTAGTACTGGCTTTACTTTTCTGCTTTATATTATGTATATACAATCAATATGTCATTGCTAATTTCCTTTTGAAAAATTTTATTATTTTGATAAAAAAACACATCTATTTTGCCATTATTAAGCATAGAGATCATTTTTAATGAATGAAAATTTATTAACATTATAAAAGCTATCAGATCGAAAAATATATGCATGCACATTCCATGAATACATCTATCTATTAAGAAACGATTTAATTTCGAATATCTAATCTAAGTATCATACCATTATTATGTTTGTGGTTTCATTTATCTTTCATATCTTAGCTAATATATACGAAAGAGCGCGTAGCGATTTTTGCCTGCCTGTGAAAATGACAGCATTATAGAAATGGAGAAATAACTTTTAGTTGGATTGTAATTTTAAAGACGGTTTGTATCATATTTATTTATTTTATTTTATTTTTACGCATTCAAATGAGAAAAAAAATTATCAAAAATTCGGTTTTGCCACTTTGCAAAAAGTATACATTAGGCATCTGTTAAGTGAAAACAGATGCCTAATGTATACTGGCGTTGTTCAAAAGTTTTAAAGAAGAGCAACTTGAAAAATCCTTAATACGCTAATATCTATTAATACTAGATTTAACATATATTTTTGCTGTAAGATTGACCAGCTTATGTTTATTGATTACTTTACAATTGTTAATGTGATTGCAGATCATGTAAACAATTATAAATGTGTGCGTATTTACATTCAAGATATTTCTACAGAGCAACAAGGAAGTGATTATTTTCATGTATTCGTTCTTTTATTTTCCTCACATTGACTAAGAAAAATGATTATGAGTATTTGCTTGGAAAAATTCTATAAGAAAACACCTTCAAATTCTCTCGTTAATTTCAAATTGTTAACAATATTTTTAAAAGCAAAACATAATATAAATATACCATTATGCATATTTATATCCTAGATACTTTTACATAAAAGAAACACTACGTGACTATTTTTAAGCCTTCTTTAATTTATTTTTCTCATGTTGTCTGAAATCCGAGGAAAAAAGCGATAGTTTTTTTTTTTTTTGGGGGGGGGGTCTTTTGAAAAAATTCTATAAAATAAAAATAAATTATATTTCTCTTATTAATTCCTAAATTCTTTTTCTTCATTAAATTTGAGAAATAATACTATTTTTTCGAAAACGTGAAACGAACGATTTTAAGCATATACTGGATTTTAAAAAAAAGATATAAAACATAATAATATTAAATTGTAAAAATTGTCTCAATGATAATCATTATTTCTTAATGCTTCTATTTATCAATCTTATTGAGCAAATAAATATTTCTTTCAATTAAAATGATAAAGAAAAATATCTTAAATGCAGAGAAGATATTTTATCTGCATTTGGCACAAACAGCATTCAAAAATGGATTATTTATATCTGCATTTAAGTTTATAATGATTAATATTCAGGTAAAATTGTTAAATTCCAAAACCTGAATTTGAGCTTTATTAACAACTAGCCGCCTTTGGCGACCAGCCGGTTCGCCAATCTTAATGTTCGTTAAAATTTTTATAATTAAATATTTTATGCAATTCCTACTTTAATAACTTTTTAATCAAAATATTTTAAAACTTCAAATTTCGATAGTCATATAATTCACTCATAATATTATAAAGGCCTTCAGTTATAACGTAATATGTATCTCTCTTTCTGTTAGCTCCCGCAGAATTTATACTTTAAATTAAAGTGGAAATGATTAATCTGCAATTAATGTAATAATATTTTTTACTAAAACAAAGTATTTTTTGGTAATATGATTACTGAAAACAGTCACTGAGCGTTTAAACTTTATGGGCACTAAAGAATATCTTTCTTAATTCATGTAATGTTTCAAGAATTTGTCAACAAAATTTTCTCAGATTCATCATGAACAGATCGATTCATTAACAATGTTTCATTTTAAATGCATCAAACACTAAGAAAATAAAACGAATCGTTTAAAATAATCGGTTGAAAACATGTTAAAAAAACTACTTAAAAAAAGATGTACTTAAAACTATAAGCATATACAAAAAATATATAACTAACATAAATACAATTTAATTACAAAAGCATGCAACTAACCTGAAAATAATTTAAATCAAGTACGCAATCAGTCACAACAATCAGAACAAAATGCGCATGCGTGAATTTTCATTACCAGTTACGGTCACGCAAATGCGGGAATTTTTCTACGCCAGTTGGGGTAACGCTATGCAGATTAGAAATTTCCTTTATTCTGTTTTATTTTAATTCAAAAGCACTTCAGAATGAATCTGAAACATCAATTCATTAACAATGTTTAATTTTAAATGCATCAAATATTAAGAAAATAAATAGAATTATTAGAAATAATCGGCCG
This sequence comes from Argiope bruennichi, assembly GCF_947563725.1. NCBI lineage: Eukaryota > Metazoa > Arthropoda > Arachnida > Araneae > Araneidae > Argiope > Argiope bruennichi. The sequence continues at coordinate 124,094,665 of NC_079158.1, forward strand.
AAAAATGTTAACCCTAGCCTCATTAGTGTTGGAAAAAAACTGCAGTCTTACTCATTTGGGGTGGGGAAAATGAAAAGAGTTTTTTCTGTGGGAAAGTTAGTTTTTAATTAATAATTAAAATTCTAATTAAAAATTCAAAAAAGGGACCCCAAGTGCACATTCCCGACCTCCAAGGTATACATGTACCAAATTTGGTAGCTGTAGGTCAAACGGTCTGGCCTGTAGAGCGCCAACACGCACGCACACACACACACATTGAGTTTTATATAAGTATAGATAACAAAAAAAAGGGTTATTTGGGTATAGATATTTTTAATTATCTTTTTCCTTATATTCAAGATACTCATATCTTAAAGTGTATCAATCAACAGTTAATACGTTTTAGAATATTTTGGGTAATTCACTTTATTAAATAAAATGTATACATCAAAATTGCAAAAGAGACTCAAGTTTTACCATTTCAGCCTAACTCAACAATCATTGAACCTTGTTGCATAAACTAACGATCGAAATTAGTGTCCAGCTACTTGCAGCAAAGGATTTTAGAAGCCTTCCTATAACAGAATTTCAATACTAAATGGAAACAATTAAGATAGTTATAGAAATACAGCTGCCATTTAACATGATTCGTGTAACTGTGACAATCCTTCTAGAATAATGCATTCTAAAAGCCCAATTTCCATAAATGAAGGAAATAGAAATACGGCAAAGGAATTTGGTAGGCATTTTGGTATTCCTCCTGTATCGCAATTTCAGTTCAAAAGCAATGAGTTAAAAGTGCTGTAGGATTGTTCAATATATGCAATTATCCTCGTCTCTTGGATAGATTCTCTCAATAGATTTCAATAAATTATGCTAAAAACATAAATACATTGTTTGCTTTAAATTTGTTATTCAATTTTTCGATTTGTCAACATTTTTATTCTAAAACATCTGCTTGAGCAAGAATATCCTTGAATTTGGTTTTCGTACAAAAATCATTTTTAAAACCTTTCCAAAAGAAATTGACAATTATTCTAATATAATATACATATAAAATAGAAATGTTATTATAGCGAATCTTCTCACACTTTAAAAGTTTAAGCCTCAAATAACTTTATAAGCTTTCTTGGCTCAAAAGAGCAATCTTACAATGAGGATGATCTTACAATGAAGATAATCTAACTGAGACAAATAAAATGTCTTTTTGGTTCTTTTCTTATATCTGTAAACTGGTATTTTCATAAAATTCACAACCATTATTCTAATATTTCTTCATGCTTTTTTTTTTGGCCTCATTGCCAATAAGTTTTTCTGACATATGGGTATTAATAATAGGACAAGAAAATTATTCGGTAAGTGATTAAACAAACAGATTAGTTCTATTGACACAGTGAAGTATTTAGTAGTTAGAGGGTATATCTATTCTAGATCCGTTGGCAACGAATTTTTCTAAATAATATATTCATTTCATTAAAATTTCTGGGTCACATGTTAGAGCATGTGCAAGAAAAGACGTTTCAAATATGCAATAACTGTGCATTAATAGCCACTGCAATGATTTTGAATATAAACATGAAAGTTCTTATGCGTTGAATCATACAGAAGCCTTATATCGTTTCGTGGGCTGTAGTTACATGAATTTTGCACTTTCTCAATCAAAACAGCAATGGTTAATGTTGATTGAGAATGGCACTGGATATGTTGCTCAATAACGCACTAAACGTGCTCGATGGGAGAAAGATCTGATGATATTACATGTCTATACTACGTTGAAAATATAGTGGATGATAGCAATGATAAGTGGCCGAATGATATCCTGAAATCCCATCTTAATACTGATACAAAATGCCAGTATAAGCAATTCAATCACTACTCTGATATACAAATTTGACATCAAGTTGCCTGGGATAATGCATGTAAAGATCATAAATTGTTCTCTAAATCCTAATTACGGACATAGTTACATTGTACAGGCAGCTTGATCTACTCACTTGGACTCCATCTAACCGATACATAATGCCTCATCCGACATCGTGGTATCAGTGGTACCAATACAAAAACAGCTATCATTTTTTAGCACAGTATAACTGCACTTTTCCCTTCTCTGAGTTTTTACTTAGCATCACTTAAATCACACTTTATAATGATTTGGTGTTTGAGGCACAGAAACAGAATGTTTCATTTAGAGTTTTTGCCAAATGACACAAATTTATTATCGTTCGCTGTGTCCTTCTTCGGCCAACAGAAGTTCTAATTTTCAGCTGTAGGTGCAGTACGATTTACCATAGCCATAGGTAAAATACATTAGTATTTTTCCATCTCAATAGTGGCTGATATGCGGCTGACACCCTTTTTAACTTGAGACAATATCTTACCTGTTCACTGCTGCCTATAATTACGCTTCGTGCATACATTCCTGACAAGTATTTCCACAAAATCGATAGAAGAAAATTCATTTTATTTGTTACCCTATTTTAAAATTCAGCAAGCTGCTTTTCCTATTTTATTCTCCTCTTTAAAGATATTTTTATTGAAATCTAGCTTATAATTCTAAAATCCTAGAACAAATAATGTCCATGAAGTTTTCAGCGAGTGTTTAAAGAAAATGTAAATTTATATGATCATAGTGGAGCTATTTATGCTTTTTTTTTTAGTCTAGAGTAAATTTGAATAGATGCCTTCCTTCAGATGAACAAATATACTTTTTGAAATTTCGTTTAAATAGTATAATTATTTGTTGGTGTTTTATTTTTTACCAGTGTATTATAAAAATGTATCTTTCCCAATAAATGCCTATCATATATTTGCAACAATGTTATTTTTATAAATATTTGAAAGCCAATAAGTAAGTCTTCCAAAAAAGAACCAGTCTTTGTTGCAAAAATTTTATATAAAAATACAAATTTGCTGCACGGGAGCACAACAATCTATTCCTTTCTATTTGGAAAAGGCAGACAAATCAGCCAAAATTCACGAACTACAAGAAAATATTTGGGGACTCCTTTTACATTTTACTATGAAATAAATCTGCATGAAAATGAAAGATTTGACTGGTATTCCTTATCCAAGTCTTGTCAAAAAATCATTAATATTTAAAGAATCGACATTAAGAAAAAACCAAAAATAAACAAAAGAAAATAAATTTTTTTTGTTTAATAACATTCTGTAATTGGATTACAAATGTATTCTGTAATAACATAAGTAAGTTAACCTGCTATTTTAAAAGCATCACTTATACTATTATTTAGTATATCACTTCGTCGCTAGAATCTTTTTTTCCTTTCCTGAAAGAAAATACTATTTAAATTCCTCGAATCAGCAATCACTCAGAATCGCATAAAAACTTTGTCACTTTACATTTCGCCGAAGTTCAGCCATTCTGCCCAACTTCCTTCTAAAGATTTAAGCTAAAATCATTACGCCGCCTCTTTCCTTTTAACCGTATAAGGGGAAGACGAACCCTTAAACGGAACTCCCCAGCGATGAACCCGCGAAATGAGATCCATTTCAGAGAATGGAACTTCTACCGCGATAGGAAATCGGCAATTTTGTCCTGGTTTTACCGAATCTGTCAGGTTACTTTCTGGTCGATCAGACGTCCAAAATAAGATCTCCGAACAATTCTTCCTTTTCTTTCACTTTTTATCCCAGTTTTTACTTCCTTTTTTTTTCTTTCTTTAGTCTGACTGGAATAAAAGAAGGTTCCAGGAAATTTTATAATTCTTAATGTGGCGTGTTTGGAATTAAGTATATCGTTTTTTGACTTGCAGTTGTTCGGGTTTCCCTGTAAGGCTATGGACTATGCGAATAGCGTACAAATATTGTTTTCATTTTATTTAATTCTACTTTGCAAAGGTTTTTCAAACACATTTTCTATTTAAAAATAGGATATTTTAAAATGAATTATCGGATTTGAACTCTATATAATAAAATATAAATTATAGAATGCCAAATACTTAGAAAGTATACCACTTCCACTAATATCTTCCCAGTATCAAGAAGAAACTTTGTTTGATACTGGGAAGAAATTAGTGGAAGAATAGCGATTTAAGTCGATACCAATATTCTGGCAAAATTTCGAGACAAATTAACTATTTTCTGAATGTTATCCATGTTACTTACAGTGAATATACAGACCACTTATGATAATATTAATTAAATTTGATATTTTGAAAGTATCCCCCCTCTTATTTTTTACGCTTTATAAAAAGTTATTAAAGTTTTAAATTGATTGATTCTTGTTTAAACATCACAATAGTTCATAAGAATTGACAGTCTGGAATGAGCTGTCTAGTATCTTACAATAAACATCAAAATGATCAGCAGAAATGATGAACGCACGAATTTTCTTACAAAAATAAAAATAAACAAATAATCGATATTATTCAAAGCCAATATATATATATATATATATATATATTCGAATTTCAGCATACCCAATGTAGAAAGATAGAACATGACATGTTTCTGTGCCCTCGGGACAATGACCACAGTGCTTCCTAAAATATCTACAATAGGGCAAATAGGCATTACAGGCAAAGTCAGAACTCAAAATTACTTTGATGTAAAAGTTATTTAACTGATATAATATTTATCATTTATTATTAGTTTATTCATTCCGTTGGAAAATTGAATAAAATATTGGAAAATTTATCAATTTTATTCAATGTTTATTAAAAGAAAGAGATTTTAGAAAATTATCAATGATTCTTTAAAAAAATGTAATAATGCCCCTTCTATAAACTGCTTTCAAACATAGATTTCTTAAATTTTACTATAAAATAAAATCCTTATTATTTATTAATTATATTAAATCTGATCATAGTAAGGATAATAATAATCTAAGGAGAATAACATCTAAAAATATTAAAATTTCACACATTTTAATAAGTTTTAGTAAAGTCCTTAGCTGATCCATTTAACCCACATTAATCCAAGTTTCCACATCTTTAGTGGTATTTTGTCTTAGGAATTAAAATGCTTAAATGTGATTCAGCAAGGACTGGATGATAAGCCAATATGTTAAATTAAATGATACTCAGTATTTACTCGAGAATAATATAAAATATGTCATATATTGAAATAAAATATATATTAATTGTTACATCAGTTAATCAAATTACTTATTTTTATTATATAAAATATATTTATAGAAATATTAAAGGGAAAATGAAACCTGCTTATAAAAAATACATTGGTTTGCATATTATAAATATGAAATAAAAAAATTAATATGCCTATTTCTTTTCTCAGTTCTCAGACAATTAGATCATAAACACATTTCTATAGCATTCTGGAATATAGATGATCATAAAACACGAGCCTCGTTCGTATTTACCCACCCATCCATTGTACCGATTACTATCACAAATCGATAACGGGGCCTAAGCATGTTGGCAAAATCCTGTCATTCTAGAATTCAGTTGATTTATGAAGGATTTAAACCTACTCCTGTTTGTCATAATGAAGGCAAAGTGATTGAACTGCGAAATATGCTTCCAAATGAAGATGTATTCAATGTACATAAAACAGGATGCGAGCGAAAATGGCGTGCTAGCGCAGTCACTGAGAAATGCATTTGCATACGGATGCGATGGTTTGAAGTTATCGCCCCTTTCATATTATGATAGTTATCAGTAAGTTATGCTTATGCGGGGAGTCTATTCCATTAATCACACGAGCCATTTCATACCAGGCAAGTGCTTGAAGGAATTTCCTGAATAGCCACTGCTCACATTACTCCTCTCGATGCCTGCCAAGTGATTTCAACAGATTTTGCGAAAGTAACGGAATCTTTTTGTACAGTAATTCAGCAAAGAAATAGTTTTTGAAAAGTCTATATTTACTCTTGATTGTCCAGGTCATATTGATCTTAATTGAGTATTTTTTAACCCTTCCACCGTCCTCTCCTGTCCTGCGAAAATTTCTGTTTTCTCTGTTTTTCACCGCATTAGAACAAACAAAAATAAAAACTCAAGCAAGTAAATATTTAAAAAACGTTTAAAATGTAGAAGTTTAAATGAACGTTTAAATTGAAGAGCGTTATGGTTGCCCTGCAGAAGTTTCACTTGAACGCGCTATATAAGTTACGAACGAAGAAAAGATTAACCAGTTTCTCGTCCCATAACCGAGTAACCTATATACCTTAGTTATAATATCGTCATGATGATCATTATTTATTTAATGTAATATTCATAAACTGAAAGTTTTTTTGTAAATAATTCTTCTCCTGTTGTTGCTGCAAGGCACTTGCCATAGACAAGTCCGAGGACGAAGTGAGTGATTTTAAGCCGATGTTTAACTTCGCTTGTTTCAGTAGCGCCATCTTTGTGTTAGTAACAAAGCCCTTTTCATGGGGCGTAACATCATTCATACATTTCATGCACTCATCCACAGGTAGTAATTTAGACCTGAATAAGAGAACGACCACCTCTTATCCAGTACTCCCAGTGGTATTGTCTCGACTTGGAGGACTTTGTGGCTATGTCAAATTTATACAAGCACCAGCCACCATGCACACACGGGGTTCGAACTAACAACCCAAAAGACGCGAGTCCAACGCACTACTAACCATGTTATCCCGACCCAATTACTTCTCCTTTGAGAAATGATCAGTAAGAAAGTAATAATAAAATTTTAATTATTTTAAATAAATTATCTTCGTAATTTACACTTTATCAGCATTTTAAGTTTTCTGTCAAAAACTTAGAAGCGTGTTATTGCAAAAACATGTTTACATCACTTTAGAATTCGAAAAGTAAAGTTTACAATGATCCAATTTCTTCATTACAATTTTTACTCTCCTTTTACTAAATATATTTCATGAAATTTTATAACAATATTTTTCATGAAATGTTGTTAAAGAATGTCATTTATTATTTTAATGGCTACATTTATACTTAAGCACATTTCAACGATATTAAATATATTTTTATTAGAATTATTATCATTGTTATATAAGTAAGAATAAAGTTTTAAAATAAAATAAAAACAAATTATTCATGATTGAAATATCGTGATATTCTTTCTCTTGTTTTGGATTAAAAGTGTGATTCTTCTTTTAATTTTGATAAACACTTATTTTTTATTAGCAAGTTTTTATCAAAAAATGAAAAGGAACAACCCTGGTTATAATCTGAATAGTTCAAGATTTAATAATACCTATAAGGTTGGATAAATAATGTCTTCAAGGCTGAATAAAATTCTTTAATGTTTAAAGAAATTTGATGTACTTTCGCTCATAATTCTAGATATTTTTATTGGAAGGCTAATCAAAGAATTCCCAAGTTGTTTTATAACTCTTTCAATTGAATCACTTGTTTTAAAACTTTTGTAAATTTTTCAAATTATAAATAAGATGTTCTAGTAAAGATATATTTAAAAATAAAATACTTAAATTTGATGAATTTTGTTATATTAAATATTTAGAAACAGAAATGTAGGCAACTAATGAGCTTCGACATTTTAAGCTTTTTAAAAGCTATTAAACATTTAAAAAGTTTTTCATGCCTTTTAACTGTGTTTTAAACAGCCGAAAGATGTTGACTCGAAATAACGCTCACATCAGCATCCTCTTAAGCAACAAAGATAAAGACTCAAAATTTTGTAATAAATTATTTTATTGTAATCTTAGCTTATAATTTTGGCAAAATGATATTCTCCTATGTCTCTGGAAATATTTAAAGAGATTCTAAAATGATTAAAAGAGTGCTAAAATTATTTAGTTTTAATTATTTGGTCTTGAAAACAAGAAATTTTATTTATAATTAATTTGTCATTTATCATTTCATAAATAAAAACCTAATAACTATTTTTAGCACAATGATTATGATGTATTCATTCTTACTGTTAAGATCAAAATTATATTTTATACATTAAAAAAAATCTTTAAATTCTTAACAATATCTTCTCAAGAACGAAGAACCACATTTTTGAATATAAGAAATCAAGAACCATACCATAATATGAAAATCAACTAGGGCAATAAATAGAATGCTTTGGAAAAATGACGTTATTTTTAATTCTTTTAACATTAATTATCTGCAATTGAAGTATTAAGAAATCATGATAATCGAATTTACTCCTGTACGCCTGTGTTTAGTTGACTGTCATAGGTGAACATAGCACGATCCATGCAAAGAAGGATATTTTGAATATTATAAATCTAACATAAAATGAAAATCAAGCAGATTTATATGAATAAATTAAGCATTAAGCAATTTTTTCCAAGACAATGTACTTACAATTTTAAAAGCAAGGAAAAATTAAATTATCATAATTAAAATTAAGTAATGAAAATTTCTAATTCATAACATGATGGAACAAAAAATAATTAATAATTCTTACAATAAATACTCTTTTTTTAAAATACTTTAATTGCTTTTTTTCCTTCAACATATCCATTTTTATTTTCAAAATCATATTACACTCTATCCGTTTAATCTTCAATTTACTTTCATTAAATTATTTGAGAAGAACATTATCCCTAAACTATCGACTTTGAAAAGAAATAAAAGGAAGAAAAAAAAAAGCATCACCGCTTTTTCTTTCTAATCACAGCCTTAAAATCGAGCACCTTAACAAACATTTACAGACAGATCATCCCGGAAAAGAAAGACCTCCCATGCCGACCTGCCCTGCCGATACCTTGACACGCAATTCATCATCCACTTAATAGAAAGAAAAACCTTCCAAAAACCCAATCTCATCTGACGAAATAAAAGAACATAAAGAACAGCTAAAACTTCCTTCTAAACACAGGCCACGTAGTAAAGCGTGAAAGAATAATAAAATGGAAAGAATGAAAGGGGGGAAAAAAAGAAATATTTCCACAATCACTGTCGACTCGGATCCACTGACAAACCACCCACAAGGGATTCGTTCCTGAAGACTCGCTCGATGTCTTCGAAGCACGATTTCCCCAAGCGGCCTTTGACTAAGATTAATTTCAACTGCGGTGGAATATTTGTTGATCGCTTTTCGAGCGAGTCCCCTGACAACGAACCAGTTACATAAGTGACAGCCATTGCCGAGTTTGTGGCATGCCGGGGACTAATTAACACGTGCTAAAGATTCTTCGGAACGCCTCCCCTGAGTGCCATTCCACTAAACCTCGAAGACAATCGTTCTGATTATCGCACAGGTGAGATCTTCGAGTTGGGTCCCGTTACGCGTGATTTTTGCTTTACAGCCCGAGATATGCAATATAATTTTCAAATCGGGCTCGTTTTCCTTTTGATGGAGATCATTAAAGCTTAGGAAAGGGGCTGAAATCAATGCTTTAGGGAGAAAAATGGCCGAAATGTCGATCCTATTTATTTGTTGAACTGTTGCAGTTTTATTTATCTTTCGCTTATTGGCGAAGTACGGAATAATATTTTTATGATGTTACATACATTGTTTTATTTAAATAAAACATCTGAAAGGGGAAGGTTGCTTCGCTTTTCCAAACTGTGACATTGCAGTAATATATGAATCAGCCAATTATGAAGAGTAATGTATAGAGTTCCTTATTATCATTTATGGCAAATGCCCAAAACACTAGATAATTATAAAAATATCATTAGATTTAAAATTCTTTACATTAAAAAAAATATAACAAACTTGAAATAAGCAATAGCACTTAAAGTAGACATCTGCAGTATATAAATATGTATGTTGATGTGAGAATTTCTTATGGCAATGTGAAACTGGTATATATTTCAGCATATAAATGTGTATTAGTATATATTGAAACATATAAATGTGTATTGGTATATATTTCAGCATATAAATGTGTATCGGTATATATTGCAGCATATAAATGTGTATTGGTATACATGATATTTTTTCGATATGCGACATATCTATACAATAATCTAATATACCTCAGAGAACCTAATAAACCCAACATATAAATGTATATGATAGTGAGAAAATGTCTTATAAAGATGTGAAACTTTTTCAGCGTAGCCTAGCACTGATGGAACATGTATAGCATGTCCAACGTAACTTCACAGAAAGAAATCACCAAGAGAAAAATCTAGGAATTTCAGTAGTCACATTAAAAGGTCTTAATCACTATCACATAGTAAACAGAGAATTTCCATCAAAATCTTCATCATATAAGCTATTTATATTGGCTTCTCCTGAAGTTGTAAAAAATATAATCTGGAGTGTAATCATCGTTTTAAGATCATGATAAAATAATCATAAATTGACTCACACGAAACAATTTCATTCAGTAAGAAGTTAATGAAATCTTGCATCCGTGTATCGAATAACCATATTTTTCAACTAATAGGTTAAAATAAGTCATTCGAACAATTCATATTCGAAACATAAACTGCATTGAATCCACAAACACTTTAAGTATGCTTTGGGTACTTAATTGAATACTTAAAACATCATTCCAAATCAAAAGATACCTAATTATTATAGAATGCTTCCCATTTAAGGGGTTAAAAATTCTAGAAGACATGAATTACTAGCCAAAGATACGAACAATGGTTTGAAATCACAATACTTTCAAACTACAGCAAATTCAAAGTATTACAAATGATTACATCCTTCAAAATAAATCAAATTTATTTCCCTAAGGAATTTAAGTTATGACACTCGATATTTCCCTTTAACTCAATTTTATTATCAAATTGGCCACTAGGATTACCTTAAATTCAAAGATTAATTTCATTTGAAATTTAATGTCTCTTAGGTACTCTAATTTATTTCTTGATAAGAATTTGCATTTGAATTACCACAATATTTCAATATTCTAATGCAATAATTAGTTAAATGATAATAGTAAGTATATATTTGTTTTTAAAAATCCATTCAAAAATGTGCCTTTAGTTAAAAGCATCAAGATTATTTAACTAGCAATGATGTATCTGAACAGATATGAAACAAGTCTCATTAGAGCTTACAAGATTTATTCAAATTTCAGGTGTAGACCAGAGTCATGGAGAAAATTCAATTTAATAATTGAACATGAGGTTTCAAATGCAAATAACGGACATTACAATCGTCTCTTTGTCAATAAATGAAGTAAAAGAACAGGACACCCCAGATAAATACATATTAGTTGGAATATAAATTTATAGCAATACAATAAAGCATAAATAAGAATACAGTAAGCCTTGCGATAAAAGATAGTTTTTCTGCAGACTGGTTTTGCCTTTCAAATTTTCTGGAAACTAAAATTTTAGAGGGCTGATATAAAAGTCGCAAAATAAATTGTGAAAAGATTAAACTTTTCTCAGAAAAGTCAGGAAATCGGTCATTTTTACGATGTATGCATGTATTTTTTTTAATATAACACATAAGAATATAAAATAAAAACAAAATATTCTTGGCATATTTATAAATAAAAATCATTTTAGTCAAGAATTCCTTTGCTGATGGAAAAAATAAAAGCTTTTTTACATTCTTTCCTTTCGGAGGGGGGGGGGGAAGAGAGAAAGATTTTCCTTACCAGAATAATCACACCAGATACGAACTATTTAGACTTTAAAGGGAAAAAAATACCTGCATTTAATCCCAACAAAACTTTGGAAAATTGGATACCATTCTTTGGTTTTTCCAAAGCCCTCCCCAAAAGGATTTTATTCAATTTTCCCCGAAAAATAGCATTTTCTTGTGAAAATAAAATAGATCGTCCCAACAGAAGATACCCTTAGACTTTTCACGAACGTTTTATCTGGTTTGCTTCTAAATCGATTTCAAAAAATCTTTCATCCATTATGAAGCATAAATAAACATACATAAATATCAAATTTATTGAAGGGTTCGTCTTATTCATGGACCGTTTAGTTTTTATGTTCCGGAAATGCTGAATCTGCAACAGTGAGCGATTGTTGCTACTGCTTTTCTTATGAATTTTCCATTGGATATGCCGCGAATTTGATTAGATCATGTTTTATTTCTAATGCAGTTTCCCAAATAAAAGCGGATTTTGTTAAACCGACGGATGTTTCGGGCTTGTTTTTTCAGATATTAGCTTTTTCCTATTTTTGTGATTTCCATTATCTGAGTGGATAAATCGAGTGTGCTTTTTAAATATATTTTCACTCGTTCTATTAAAAAATGGCTTTCTGTTTGTTTCTTTTTGAGATTTATCAAAACTATTATTATTAATTGATATTTATTTATGAAATTTGTAATCTTATTTTTTAATTTTTAATATTTTTTAATTTTTTTATTTTAAGTGTAATAATATAAAAATGTCATATCACAATAAGGTTCTCAAAAACATTTCATTAAAAACAAAATGCTCGTAATAATCCTTCTGAAATTTTTATTTATTTTAAGTGATTCTCTTTCATTAATATTCGATAAAAATTATTCCATAAAACTAATTTCTAAATATAATAAATTCTTCCTCCTTTCCTTTAATGTGTTTTATTTTCAATTTTATCACTTATGCATTGCATTTGATATAAAACTATCTCTCAAGCAATTTCTCAGGTATTTATTCCATTAAAATATTTACATCATTATCAAATATTCAATTCATATAACAAGAATATAGGAAGCAGAACCATTATTTCACAATTGGATGTAGTAATTTAAGATCAATATGATATATGTAGCTAAGATCTTGTACGATATTAACATTTTCATATTTTTACAAAAATTAGGTTTCAAAACTTTTTCTAAATTCATATCTAAATTATTATTTGATTTATTGAAAGCGATAAAAATTGCCTGATATATTTCAGCTCATTTCTTACAATTCTGCAGAATTTGAATAACACAACTGATTTACAGTATATTATGACGAATTTTTTAAGAAATTCGTATTTAAAAAATAAAATGATTTATATTAAGAATTACAAATAGGAATTTTATTTTATTTTATTTTTTTTTTTTTTTTTTTTTTTTTTTTTGCTTATCGGATAAAATATTCAGCTTTAAAATGTATTGTCTTTTTGGGCAACAAAATTCACAATAATAATCCTCCCAATTCAAATAAAGGGAGAAGGTCTTTTGTATTTGAATAATACTACGAATTATGATGTAGAATTATTATAGCTAAAGTTGGAAAAAATTACTTCCATAAGGCTTCATATGGAAAATAATAACTGAAATAAAATCTTAATATATCTTAAGCAAGTCCTAAATTGTATGTTTAAGATGATAAAGAAATGTAAGCAAATACGGCTTCTAAAAAGGTATATCAGACATGCAGAAAATATGTCATTTTTACAATAGAATAAGCGTTAATAATTAAAAATTTCCCTTTGAGCAAATTAACTTTTGCCTTGTTTGGGAAACCAATTTCTAATTACATCGAAAAGTTTTGAGTTATTTTCTATGGGGAACATTTTTATACGGATCCTCTTTTTGAATGTGTTGCAAACAGTATATTTTTTGTTATTTATATATTTTGTAATTGAGTTTCAGAATATCTTTTATACATGTTGTTTTATGTGGTTCGTATCTTTTGTACAAAAATAGTTGTGAATGTACTCTAAAGATCTGCTGTTGATTCCAAGTTTTACTTTCGTTTTACTATTACTATGTTGTTTTATAAGTCAAGTCGACTACGTACGATTTCTTATCTTTATATGGATATAATAGAGTTGGTGCGCTTTGTGATTTGGTTTTCTATTATAACCAACGAAAGGGGTCTCTTCCCCAAATTTTCTCGCATAATCACTAATAAAGGCATTAACATAGAGATCGCTTTGCATAGTATTGGATTACAATAGTTATAAAATATTACTCTTTTGCATGAATTTAATATTTTTACCGAATCTATCACAAAATCCTTGGCAAGTATTTTGGCAATTCATCTTTAGCATGTGGCTAACAGCATCCTAAAGTAAAATTTTTATTTTATACTTGTTTTTTCCAACCGATTGAAATAAAAATTTCACACAGAGCCATACTTGAAGTCATAAAATCATGTTCTAAATTCTATATATCTAAGTTATTGCGTTTACGCATTTCTGAAAATATAAACCAACAGACTTTCAACCCCTTGATGGATTTCACTCAAAACTGGATATGTGTCTTCACTATAGTTGTTAAATTTGTGTATGGAATTTTATCCATCTAATTCTATTCATTTTGTAATTATCTTCTTAACTTACATGGAGATATCCTTATAAACAGACTTCTTCTGAACGGAATTCGCCCAAAATTTGATAGAAATTTACAAATTTGATGTTAAGATCATATACTAAACTTTATCCATCTAGAACAAAGCGTTTTTAAGATATCTTTGTCACAGACAATAGAATGAGACTGCATGTTTTTCGAATTCAAGGAAGTGTAAAAGATGGAGATTCATCAAAATATCGAGTTCTAATTATTCGTACGATTAAAATACTTTATCCATTCTTCATATATGAAAAAGTATAAATGATGGCTCATTCTATGCCTGACATATATTTAACGTTTCAAAAAAAACTTTTTGTGACACTATGTGTATTTTGTATTGCTATCTTTCTTTCATCCGTTTTTATTCTTACTGTTTTAGTACAGGCAGGATACATTTCTCGCTAGAAAGGTTTTTCCATGCAGATTCACATTCAAAAGGAGAAATGATTGCAATTATAAAATCCGCACAATCATCCAAAGCAATCATTGTGAATCAAATTGCTAAATGGATAATATTTTAAAAGCAAGTGTGATATCATCGTAAAGTCTATCTTTATATGTTATAGCCGTTCTAATGTCAAATGTTGAAAAACAAGGTTATAGTTGCAATAAAATAAACAATAATAAGGAACATAAACTTAGATTGATTGAAAGATGCACACAAATTAAACAGAACTGAATGGCTAAATAGTTTGAAAAGCATTCAATGTATACCATTATGAAACATGAGCTAATTTCATATTTTCGGTTAGTAAATGAAAAGTAAAGGATTTTCTAATAAAGAAGATTTTCTTAATGAGTGTTCTTAGTTATCTACAGATGGAATTCTTTGCTCAAGAAAATAAAATATGTTGAACCTACAACATACTTTCCTCAATAGACGTAAGGACTGAATTCCTCTTGGAAATACTAATATTCTCTTCAGCTGGCTGAGAGATTTGAAGATCAAGCCAATAACATTTTCCCCTTATATTATTAGACATTCCGGGACATTCTTTCTCACAGTATATACATTCCATCTCATTTTGAAAGGATGTTTCCAAGTTCATCTTATGGATAATGCGATCGGTGTAATCAATAAATGGACCTCCTTCATGGAAAAAGCAATTTTTGTCCCAATTCTAGAAATATGATAATAAATGACGAAGACAATAATGTGGAGAAACAAAAAAGATCTTTGCAGGGTCCTTTTTATTGCAACTGCACTTGTTTGAAATTCCAAAACTTTGAAGTAAGTTATGGCTTGTTATTTGGTACATTCTGTTGATATAACTCAATTTCTGTTAACAGTATATTGTTTTGTGGTTATCAGGCTTTCCAGAAATTGCTCATTGCGATTACTACATAAAATGAGGATGAGAGAGTGGAGGGCTCGAAAGGGCTTTTAGCTGGCTGAAAATGAATGAAATTCGACTAAAGAACTCATTAAGAAAGAGTGTTCAGGTTTTTAATGAATGAAAAACAAATGGAAACTTTAATGCTTTACTTCTACAATTTTCGAACATATTATAATGCTTATTTTACATCATTTTAGAATTTTTTTTAGCAAAATTTCCTTTCTAGTGATACAACTTAATTTTTATATTCTTTTCTCTAATTTTAATGTTAATTTTAGTGACAGTTTGTAAAAATGTTTTTGATTGATATAAATTCAAAACAACAGTATAATTTGATCAGATCTTTCACTCCAGTGCTTTTGTATTCATTATAATATAAAGAAATTATTTAATTTATACATTAATTCCAAAATGAAACTTTGACTAACACCTTTTTACTTTCTAGTATGTGAAGTATAGAGAAAGTGTTGCAATCTTCACAATATTAGAACTCGAAATTTTGGCGAATCTCCACGTTTCAGACTTTTTCAAGTCCGAGAAGCTCATTTTTGCATTGTGCCTATATATTGTTACGAAATTTCCGGGTTCGTTTGGATAATGGGAGTTATAAGGTCTGGAAAACGCTCAATCAGCAGGCGGCAGTAGAAAATAAAACAACGACGTTTATTTACACGAAGACACACAGGACAGCACAAGTACGACAACTATATACAGCATAGAGAAGATGTTTATCTTCAGCCGAGACGTGCACACAATAAGACTCTACTGCAGGCAGTAGCGCACAGCTTAGTTCAGCATTAGCTTGATTCCGTAGCTGCTCTGCTAATCTCTGGAAGACTCGTTCTTCACCGTCGATTCCGACTACTACCGGCAGCTGCAGACTGCCTCCTTTTATAGGTCTCAGGAGGCTGGGCTAGAAGCCTCTTAACCAAGCAGGAACTTTCGAGGCGTATCTCGGTTCCTACTGGACGGATCGGGAAAATTTTCGATGTTTCGTGTATAATCTATTTTGGCACCAAAGTCGCCAACCTCCGACGTGACACCCGGACTCCGTCCAATACCGATGACTGTAAAACAGTCTTTCTGATGATGGAACCAACTATGCTGGGAAGCAGCATCACAGATTCGTAACAATATCTATTTGTGAACAGGATAACTAAGAAACATTTTCAATTAGATGGCTGGAATGCGGAATATGGGCTTTACATCAAATTTATATATTTCTATCTAATTTTGAACAAAATCAATCAGAGAAAGTCTGCCCGGCTAATTGTTGAACTAAAAGTGCACTCGATAACAAGGAAACATGAATTTCATTCATAGGCTTATTTAGCGTCTGAAATGCAGATATTTATTAAGTATTGCACCAAATCTGCCGAATAGTTGACCATCTGTCACTCTGTACTTCCGGATACTTATAAATATGATAACTCAAAGGCGCAAATCACAGAAATTTCGTGTGATCACGTGCAGTTACAAATGTTGTTCCGTGTTTAATTTTAGTTCCAATTGGTTGTTGGAAAAGTGTCTAAAATGTAATTTTCGCAAAAGATTTAACAAAAATAATAAATTAATGTTAAAGATATATATTTCGTAAGTTGCTTACCAGTGACATACAGGGTATTCGTGGCCTTGCCCAAAGTCTACAGTTTCATGCGGTAGGAGTATTGTAATGTCCTGATCTAGACTAATCAAATAACGAAGCAGAATTTCCAGACAATTCTTTATTTTACAGCCCTATATATACAAAGAACAACTTGTTCTAATCTTTGTTAAATAAATAGTTATTTACCCCTGTAGTAGGAGATACAACAGTCAAAGTTTTTCTTGAAACTCATGACTTGTCAACACGACCATTCCAGGGGTAGTTTTTCAGACTCCGAACTCGTGGGCGTAGTCCAACAGTTCCTGCAATTCGTTTCTTCTCTCCCTCCAAAAAAAATCTCCGCGCTTTATTTTGGG
Source organism: Argiope bruennichi (assembly GCF_947563725.1). Classification (NCBI taxonomy): domain Eukaryota; kingdom Metazoa; phylum Arthropoda; class Arachnida; order Araneae; family Araneidae; genus Argiope; species Argiope bruennichi. The sequence goes on from NC_079158.1 coordinate 124,112,031, forward strand.
CGATAATCTCCGCCTCTTAATTTACATTGGTCATTTGAGCTCTCCTTCAGCCAATCGGAGTTCAGCCATATGCTCTCTCAGCGGCCCCAGTGGGTCGTGGGAAAGTCCTTTCACAAAGGGAAACACTTAGCATCCAGATGTTTGGACACCCCTTTCTCTTTGAAGGTACTATCAATACCTCTGGGACGAGGAATTCCATATGTGGTCTGTCATTGTAGTCGCTAATGAACAGATGCGAGACCACCCAGGTGAAAAGATCCAGCATCTGGCTATCTCGAAAGGTTTAGTAAGTAACAGCGACGACACAGTTAGCTGTAAATGTCTAATCAGTACTGGGAAACGGGCAATGTTTCTGTATAGAAGATAAAGCAAGGGAGTTTCAGGAAGACCACTTCCATAGGTTACTTTCTCTAATACGAATTGTACGAATAGATGACATATATTGATATAGAAATATAATGATTTGTTTCCCGATTAATGAAGATAGATGAACTTCCGATGCATATATATTTTAATATTGTCAGCAATTAATTATCATTTAATTGACTAATTTAAATAAATTTTTAATCCATACTATAATACTATCTGGTAATGAATTTGAGAAAAACCGATTTCAAGTTTCTGTAATATTCATTTTAATAAATTAAAAATTAAAAACTATACGTGGAAATAAATAAATTTATTTAATAAATTCTACGCTGATGAAATTATGTATCTATAAGCTTTTTTCTTTAAATTGATTTAGTTTGATATATTTTATGTTTACAAATATGGAATTAATTAGTTATTTTCTCAAATGCTGAAATTCTATAATTTTGTGCAGTATTGTCTGGGGTGCCAATAAAATGTTTTAATATTCCCATTTCTTAATATCGTTTAAACATTTAATTTATTTAATTATAATTCATTACAAGAGAGTCAATCACTACAAAAATTTGATAATAATTATAGTGATCACTTAGTAAATTTATGAAATAGTTAAAAATATATATAAAAAATAGCAACATTTTAGAGCGCAGATCCATTTTTTTTGCAAATGTATAGAAAATATATTTTAATTAAAAAAATCAATAAGAGATAATCGAATAACAAATAAACGCGAATAATTTAGAGCTATATAATTAGAAAATTAAACCATAATGAATATCAATAGGCAGAAAGTTTTAAATATCAATTTAAAATATAGCTTAATTTGAATTTGATTGAAATTACCAATAACTAGGATCATATACATTGTTGATTCATGGTATTGCCAGTTATTTTCAGATCACCAGACTTTTTATAAAAATTTTCTGCATTTTAATCTATACTTATAATAAAGCTCAATGTGTGTGTGTGTGTGTGTGTGTTGGCGCTCTACAGGCCAGTCATTTGACATACAGCTATCAAATTTGGTACATGTATACCTTAGAGGTCGGGAATGTGCATCTGGGGTCCCTTTTTTGAAATTTTAATTATTAATTAAAAATTAACTTTCCCGCCAAAAAAATCTTCCATTTTCCCCACCGCCAACTTTTTCGCCAAAAAAATCTTCCATTTTCCCCACCGCCAAAGGAGTAAGGCTTCAGTTTTTTTTTTTTTCTCCCAACAGTAATGAGCCTAGGGTTAACGTTTTTCGGCGGATTATTTCAAACGATTCTTTTTATTTTCTTAATGTTTTATTCATTTAAAATTAAACATTGTTAATTAATCCATGTTTCAGATTCCTTCTGAAGTACTTTTGAATTAAAAAACACAGAATAAAGGAAATTAAAAATGTATAATCTGCATAGCGTTACCCCAACTGGCGTAGAAAAATTCACGCATTTGCGTTACCTAAGAAAATTCACGCATGCGCATTGTTCTGATTGTTGTCATGACAACCACTATCAACGGATGATTTAAATTATTTTTAGATTAGTTGCATGCTTTTGTAAGTAAATTGTATTTATGTTAGTTATATATTTTTTGTATATGCTTCTAGTTTTAAGTACATCGTTTTTTAAGTAGTTTTTTTTTAACCTGTTTTCAATGATTTAAATTATTTTTATAACCTAAAAATGCTGCATGCTTTTGTAATTAAATTTTATTTATGTTAGTTATATATTTTTTTGTATATGCTTATAGTTTTAAGTACATCGTTTTTTAAGTAGTATTTTTAAACCTGTTTTAGACCGATTATTTTAAACGATTGATTTTATTTTCTTAGTGTTTGATGCATTTAAAATTAAACATTGTTAATGAATCGATCTGTTCATGATGAATCTGAGAAAATTTTGTTGACAAATTCCTGAGATATTACATAAATTAAGAAAGATATTCTTTAGTGCCCATAAAGTTTAAACGCTCAGTGACTCTATTATCAGTAATCATATTATTAAAAAAATGCTTTGTTTCAATAAAAAATATTATTATATTAATTGCAGATTAATCATTTACACTTTAATTTAAAGCATAAATTCTACGAGGGGTAACAGAAAATTAGAGAGATACATATAACGCTATATATATGACTATCAAAATTTGAAGTTTTAAAATATTTTGCTGAAGAATCTATTAAAGTTGGAATTGCATAAAATATTTAATTATTAAAATTTTAACGAACATTAAGATTGCCGAACCGGCTGGTCGCCAAAGGCGGCTAGTATACTAATAAAAACATAATTTTTTAAACATTTTTATTATATTAATTTGATTTTATCTAAGTTGATTTGTTTTGATTGTTTTCTATTTTCATGTCAGCTTTTAATTTTTCAAAAAAACATTATGATTTAAAACATAACATACTTCTATTTAAATCATACTTACACATCATATAGCAAATTGTTCAATGTTTATTTCCCTTTCAAGACTTAAAATTTCAAAAATTCACTGTATGTGACTACATTTTGGATGAAATTTTTGAAAAACGTTTTAAAATAGTTATATTTTTTAATTGTTGTCTAAATAAAACCAAAGAAATATCTTTACATCAAAAATATAACAATGAAATGCCAAAATTGTTTTGATTTTAGAAAATGGCTTTTTTGTGTTATCACGAGGTATAAAAAAAAATCTTTTAATTTGCAGGTTTATCAAGCGATTTGCTTACATTTTGCAGATAGCTTAAGAAATATATTACCTAGTTCTTAAATTGAAAAAACAACCGCATTTCTATCCACTCTTTAAATGCTAGGGTTTGATTGATAAACAACATAAATTTTTTTTTTTTTTTTTATCTTTTCCGCATTCAAAAGTATTAAGACTACTATAGAATATTTTTAAATAAACCTTTTATTTATTCTTTAGTTCAGGAACTGCAGAACATGTAGAGAAATTATTAAACTAAATTTGAACAAAATATATGATTTAAATTTTAATTTATGAGGTTTTTCATAAGAAAATTCTGCCAAAGATTAGAATTTGAGAAAATAGCATTCAATAATGTAAAATAGCCTTAAAACGTGCATAAATGCAAATATAAAAATCTATAATTGTGTAATTCTCCAAAATGTGCATTTGGAAATTAAATTTAAATGGTTTCATAAAGAGGATACATGCAAATATAAAATAAAGGCAAATATATGATGACTGTTGCAAATATATGATAAATACAAAATATAGATGATATAAATGATTATTGAAACATAAAACTCAGTGTAGCTTCCCAAAAAGTGGACATAAAAAAAAATTGAAACTGTTTTATAATGAAACCTGATCAAACATTAAGAATATTTTTTTAATTCACATTTTCGAAAAAGATCTACTTTCCAACGTAGTCACCTACCTTAAATTTTATTCTTAAACTTTTAATCTCCTTTTTACCAGTTCTATTCGAAACTTCTTTTGAAAATTTTATCAATCGGTGTTTAACGTAGCCTTAAACAAATAATGCCTATGGGCCGTAAATGTCAAGCAAATCAAATGTTTCCAGAATCTGTTCGAATCTTCTATTTGCATACAATCCCTGCAGGAAATCTGGATTCAGCAAAAGCTCCTCTAGACAATTACGCCAAAACCAGCAAGCACAGATACCGCCCCCCCCCCTTTCCCCTTAATACCACATTCGCAATTCACAGTGTCCTGCCTCTCTTAATCCGATCACATACATTCTTAACCTCTTGCCGGATTTCGAAGCACCCGGGCACAAACGTAATAGTCCAAGTCCCCCTCCGGGGAATAAAACAAGGACTGAAGTTCAACTATTCCTTGTTCCCCTTCCCTCATAGCGCGACGAACACGCTCCTATGGGTCAATGCCAGTCTAAAGACTACCCTCCTTAGTATCTCTTTTGTAAGGCAGGGCATGGATTCCAGGAAATTGCAATTAAGGTTTAAGTAGTTTTAAGAGCAGGACTACAGAGAGGAGTGCTGTGGTCTTTACCAAGAAATTCACGAGTCATAATAGAGTCATTGAAACTGGGTGCGCGAGCCATTAAAACGAAAAGTGGGTTCAGCTTGTCTCGTTCTAGCGTCATAAGTATAATTTTCTTAAAAGCGTAATGTTTCGTTTGTGGTGCACATGTTCCTTGTTGGTGTTCGAGGACTTAAATCTAGGAGAGAATATCATCTTGAGCATGGCTCGGATATCTCGCTGTGTGCTTTGGAATTTGGAAAGAGGGTTATTATGGTACCAGTATGGTACAAAACTCATTTAAAACCAGATGAAAATTTCAGTTTTAAGTTCACTTGGTAAATTTTATTGTTTGGAGTTAGGCAGGATTTCCTTTTTCTCTCTCTTTAATGCAGCTGAAAGTAATCAAAGGAAGAAGCTGAAAGTTTAATTCGATTATCAGTATTATATAGCGATGATTTTTTTTAACATATTACTTAAATTCATGATTTCTGAACTTCAACGGTTAGAATTCTATAAAAGGGAACAACATTCGTTGCTAGAAGCTTTATAAAATCCTCTTATAAAATAGGATTTATCAAACTATGTAATAGTAGCTACATAATTATAAAACCAGTCAAAATTGCAGGTTGATCTCTAACAGTTTTAGTGTTAATTAAGCTAATAAAGTTACAAATAGGCAAAAAAATTTAAATAATTGAAGACTGCTTTGATTTACTGGTGTCTTAATAAAAGCTATTTAAGATTTTGCAGATCATTATTTTTTACAAAATGGTATATTATCACTTAAGACGAAATAGTTAATTTCGGTTTTGCATAAATTAATACGTAATTTAAGTTGAATTTTGTATTTTAAAAAACTTGGCACAACTTGTGTTTTTAATATCTCTATATTTATAGATTCAAATATCCAAATTGAAAATAATCAAGCATTTGTGATTAGTGTTAGATCTGGAATAGACACAAAATGCTTCCCTAAAGAATAATAAGCTACTCACAATTTAAATACTGATTAAAAATCTTTTTCATACTTCTAAAAAAGTATAAACATCACCAAAGTTAAAATAAAAGGTAGTAATCATCCTAATGGATCATTTGAAAACGAAAAATATTTTTCAACGTGAATATAAGGCATTGTTATATACATATGAAAATTACTTCGACTTATAAGCATATATGAAATCATGTAAAAATTACTATGACTTATTTTCGAATGGCGGACCGTTATGAAAAGTTCAGATGAATTAATAAAAAAATTATCCAAATAAGAATCGAAAATGTTTGGATAGACTTACTTATCTCAGATTTATTACGTTTTGAGATCACAAAATATATGTTCTTAAAAATCAATAATTTAGAATTAAGCAAAATTTTGATTATATGAAACAAAAGCCCTTTATTTTGGAAAATCAATCTCATATTTTTAGAAAATGAGAAGATTTTCAATTATAAACTTAATATTTCAGAATAATATTTTGCGAATATCGTTTATATATATATATATATGTGTGTGTGTATATATATGTAATTTTAATATAACACTTACCATTTAGTCCATTTTCAAAATGAGATTTAATGTCGTTTCCCTTTTTGGCATGTTCCTGAAAATAGATTTTATACGTCACGAAAATATTGCAACAAGATTTTTTTTATAAAATTATTTTATATAGTAAAAGCATTATTTTATCTGTATTAACGTTTTTATATTACTGCCCTAATGTAAATAGCACGAAATAAGAACAAATTCTTGAATCTGATTTGAACAAAAGAAATAATTAGGCTTTTGAATTTTGCAGGAATCGAAGTTAGCATAAAAATAAGTGTTGTCAAGAAAATTCATCCCTATTTAGAAGGCATATTTAGATTCAAACGAATATTTTTACGGAAAAACTTTTACTAAAATGCTATTCGAAATTCCAAAAAATACCAAGGAATTTTTACCAAATCATCTTTAACGAAAAATAGATTTTGGTAAAGATGATAATGCTTGTAGCAACTGTAAGAATTGAAATGTAAATTATTGAAAAAATAAACAATAATTAGGACAATATCATTGCAATTTCAATAGTCTAAATAAGAATTTATTTCAATTTAAACTAATTCAAGAATTTTTTTTGACCATGATGAATACGTATGTTTTCAAAAATTGATTCTTCCCAGAATTTTCTATATAAATGCATAAAATCGAACGAAACGTAAGACTAATGCGCATATGTGACATATCAATATATGGCATTTATCTATTCATATGCCATCTTTTTTATTAAAAAAACATGTTCTATTCTGAAAGTAATAGTATAACGATCGGTTTTTTTTTTCACTAATGGATATACTGGAATTCATGATCTATTGGAATTGCTTAAAGTGTTCGACTTGGTTTCTCTAATTAGAACCAATTTAATTTCCACTGTTGCTTAGTTATATTAATATGCCATTTTTGCTGAAACACATATACTGTTTTAGGATGAGTTTCATTTAAGTTTCTTTTGAATTATGGTTGGGTGACTGGGGTAGTATTTGAGACCTCACCCTTATTTCAAACTTATGCATCACAATAACAGAACACCTTTTGCTGCTCAGAATAGCACTTTACGTATCTCACACCTGTCTCATATACACGAGGGATCTTTGATGATATCGGGTCTCTTATTTACGTATATAGTTTTCCCAATAAGAAAACCCTCTTAGATTAAATTGCAATTAAATACAATTATGGGTTGAATTGCTCTACATATGTAGTTCACACATTAACATGAAGCAAATAACATTACTCTTAAGTTTGAAAATCGGTTAAGAACATCCACGAGATTTTAAAATTTAGTTAAACCAGTATCAATGCTCTCTTCCCGACTTCTTTGTATACTAGGACCAAAGGATGGCGTGACATTTTTGCTTTATGGTATAGTGGAAAAAATGGCTATCCTTCCATTACAATTAAATCGAAATTTAATACAAACGTACAGTTGTGACATCAGAACTACACTTTGAATTCCGTTTAATTAAATCATTACTTTCTTTAAGACTCACTTCTCAATATGTGTTGATAGTTCACGTCTTTTCGGAGATACGTAAACCTCTTGCGCTTTTATGCATGCGCCAGAATACGTTCTTTTAACTCAAATCAAGGTGCGATAAAAAAAAAATGAGGCAATGTTTATATTTAATTTATCAATGCTGTAAACTAATGGATCAGATGGACAATAAATATACAAATTTAGAATGAAAATAAAATTGTGCAGTTGAAAATGACAACCGCGGAAAAACTATCGAAAACGCATCTAACGGAATAAACGGGGAATAGAAAATAGAAGAGAACTTCTGAAGTTCACCTTTACACCCACTATATATCTCCCCCTCACACACACACACACATGGCTTTAAATCATTTAAAAGTGTTTGCAGGTTCGTGAAACAATCACTAGAAACAAACAAGTGATGTCTAATGTGATCCAAAATTTAATGCAGATGCGTGGTTGTGATATTTAGGCAGTGTAATATTTAACAGTGTAATCATACATTTTTTTACACATAGTGTAAGTATACACTTTTTTTTTTTTACCAAGTATTGTTTTCTGAATTATCGTATCCATCTAACACAGATGGATACAAAAGTGGCAACTTCGAATTTTAAACGAAATATAATAAGTTTAATAGAAAATAAAACATTGATATAAAGACTAAATTATATTCGTATTTTTCATTTATCGTTGGCAAGAAAAGATATTAATCGAATTGCGAACCAAGGAAGATCTAATATGCAGAGATTTAATGGAATCTCAAGATTTAATTTTATATAAATGCGAGGACATAATAATAACCAACGGGAGTGGTTTCCGGAACATTTTCTTGCACATTCTTTAATAAAAGTGTTGTTCCAAAGAACGTCTTGTATGACATTGAAGTGCAATAGGTACGAAATATTAACTTTTTGATTTAATTTAAGCTACTGCCTCTATGGTATGATTCTTGGTGAGTTTCTTGGCAATGAATCCCTGGTATGCGATGAATAGTACTTTTTTATTTCAAACGCGTTTTACCCAAACGATTGAATAAAAATTTTGACACGAATCTATACTTGTAATCACACAATAACCTACAAGTTTGATGCATTTGTGATTGCGTTTATGTGTTATCACGTTTACGTTTTTTGAAAGTACAGACTGACAGACGATCAACCACTCGTTGAGTTTGACTCAAAATTGAACAGGTGTCTACGTCTACTCTATAGATGTTAAATCGGTGAACCGAAATTAATTCTACTAGCTCTCTTTGTTTTCGTTGTTATCGTGTTAATTCATATTCGAATAACCGGCGAGACACTCTTTGAACGGAATTTGCTCAAAAGAAAGAAATTGGGAGAAAGCAACTGATAGAAATCTATTTCTGTGATATAAATACATTGAAATGCTGTGATATAAATCTAGAAATTGGGTGTAAAGAATATATACAAAATGTCATCCGTTTAGCTCAAAATATCTTCGAGTTATCTTTATCACAGACAGACACGCATACGGATAGACAAATAGACAAACGTTTTCCAAAAATGTGTTTTTTGAGCTGAATGAGGTCTAAAACATAAACATTCATCAAAATTTCAAGTTAGATTTTTTTTTATAAGAGAAAAATCAGAAATGCATCGAAAAGTGGCGCTTTGCTTTTTTCCGCCAGGCAACAATCACATATGATGCAGTTAACCACTGAAGTGGATGGAAATTACTTAAACAAACAGCAGCTGGTGTAAAGAAAAGTGAGTTGGGGTTGGTGAGGCCCTTTCTTGGGGGGGGGGAGGGCAGTCGAGACTGATTGTCTGCTCTTCTCATCGTCAAAACGTTCTCATTTTCCGGACAAGAAGAAAAGCTCCCTGACACAACGGATTATCCGGATGTGAGCAAGTGGCGTTGACAGTGATAGCCTTAATCCGGGCATGGAGAAACAGCAGCTGTCAGGCGCCGTCCGATTGGATTGCCGGACTAGAGGGAAGAAGGTGAGAGTCCAGAGTGGACCGGACATGGCTGATTGACCGCGTCGAATTTCCTGGATTAAACTTGCCTGTACAGCCTTAAGTGTTGAAACTTGGCTTTGAGGTCCAAATAAGTGCTGCGTAAGTGAAACTAACTATTTTTAGCAAATTATTAATCGATGGTAGCAAAAAGGTAGGATAAATGAAACCAGAGATGCGAACAATAGCATTTGATAAAAAAAATTTACAATAAATAAGCATTCTAATAAATGAATGCTTGAAAGCAAGCAATAAGTAATTCTTTATATTTGAGTCCCTATGTGATAGACACTTTATAATTTCCATTTTTAATGACTTTTACAGATGTTATTCTTGTAATGTAATTTTAAACAAATTTTTACAACTTTATGAAATTCTAATGCATGATATTTACATAATGTTCATTATGAGAAAGGAAAATTGCAACTGGAGTTGGTCGAAATACCCTTTGGAAAGCATAGGTAGGCAGTAATCAATTGCAGTTTGCATAATTTTACCTAGCAAACTGCGCACACTAAAATACAGTTTGCAACACTTGAAATCCAAAAGCTTTTGGTTAGTATCTTATTATACAAATGCATATTTTGTCCTGTGCATTCGGTAGTAACTGGAATGATAAAATTTCTCTATTAAATTCTGATCCATCGTCTATATATATATATATATATATATATATCTATATAATAGTGATAAAAACCAAGTTAATAGGAAAAAAATATCAAAATTAAACCAAAATTCCAAAATAATTTTAATTTTAGATTGTTTCAATTATAGGTTTTAATTACCTAATGCTAATATTTTTTGTTACTATATATATATATATATATATATATATATATATATATATATATATACTAGCCGCCTTTGGCGACCAGCCGGTTCGCCAATCTTAATGTTCGTTAAAATTTTAATAATTAAATATTTTATGCAATTTCTACTTTAATAGCTTCTTCATCAAAATATTTTAAAACTTCAAATTTTGATTATCATATAATTCATTCATAATCTTATAAAGGTCTTCAGTCATAAAGTAATATGTATCTCTCTCATTTTCTGTTAGCATCCGTAGAATTTATGCTTTAAATTAAAATGGAAAGAATTTATCTTCAATTAATATAATAATATTTTTTACTGAAACAAAGCATTTTTTTATAATATGATTACTGATAACAGAGTCATTGAGCGTTTAAACTTTATGGGCACTAAAGAATATCTTTTTAAATTTATGTAATATCTCAAGAGTTGGTCAACAAAATTTTCTTAGATTCATTATGAGCAGATCGATTAATTAACAATGTTTAAATTTAAATGCATCAAACACTAAGAAAATAAAACGAATCGTTTAAAATAAACGGTTGAAAACAGGTTTTAAAAAAACTACTTAAAAAACGATGTACCTAAAACTATAAGCATATACAAAAAATATATAACTAACATAAATACAATTTACTTACAAAAGCATGCAACTAACCCAAAAATAATTTAAATCGTACATTGATAACGTTGTCATGGCAACAATCAGAACAGAATGCGCATGCGTGAATTTTCTTCGCCGGTTACGTAACGCAAATACGTGATTTTTTCTACGCCAGTTGGGGTAACGCTATGCGGATTAGAAATTTTTAATTTCCTTTATTCTGTTTTATTTTAATTCAAAAGTACTTCAGAATGAATCTGAAAGATTGATTCATTAACAATGTTTAATTTTAAATGCATCAAACATTAAGAAAATAAACAGAACAGATTGAAATAATCCGCCGAAAAATTTTAACCCTAGCCTCATTACTGTTGGGAGAAAAAAAAACTGAAACCTTTCTCGTTTGGCGCTGGGGATAATGGAAGATTTTTTTGGCGGAAAAGTTGGCGGTGGGGAAAATGGAAGATTTTTTTGGCGGGAAAGTTAGTTTTTAATTAATAATTAAAATTCTAATTAAAAATTCGAAAAAAGAAACCCCAGGTGCACATTCCCAACCTTCAAGGTATACATGCACCAAATTTGGTAGCTGTAGGTCAAACGGTCTGGCCTGTAGAGCGCCAACACACACACACACACACACACACACACACACATTGAGCTTTATTATAAGTATAGATATATATATATATATATATATAAAGCTTTCTAAATTTTCTTCTATAATATATTCTATCAATGATTCAGGTTTTAACAGTGCTTTAAATATCTTTTGTGATGCCATATTAATATAAATATCAAATATTTATTGTGTTATTTCAATATATTGAAAAATATCTTATTTTTTTAATTTCTGAATTTTTAATTTGTTTTATTTTATTATTTAGCCTTGAATTCTAAGTCAATGAATTTAGTCAATTTTTCTATATAATTATATCCTTTAAAAAAAGTCATAATTTATCAATTCTTAGTAACCCATATAAGTTAAAATTTATGCCATCAAAAACATAACTTGTAAAAAAAACCAAGTCTCGCAACTCAATTCTTTTATCGTAAAAAGTTGTGAGATCCATGTAATACCAAGTCGGTCAATTTATTCAGTGCCTACTTAAGGATCCTTCTGTCTTAAGTTATTACATAATTAGCTAACCTAACAACATCTTATAGTGACCATATCAATATTAAAAATCTCTTATGGTTTAAATAAATAGATTGACTTGGCCATCGCATGAAAACACAATGTATCTTTACATTAAATTAGATTACATTAACATATTATATTAAATTAGATTGTTTAGTGCAATTGCCAAGTCAATCTATTTATTTAAACCATAAAAGATTTTTAATATTGATATGGTCACTATAAGATGTTGTTAGGTTAGCTAATTATGTAATAAGACAGAAGGACCCTTAAGTAGGCACTGAATAAATTGACCGACTTGGTATTGCATGGATCTCACAACTTTTTACGATAGAAGAATTGAGTTGCGAGACTTGGTTTTTTTTACAAGTTATGTTTTTGATGGCATCTCCTTTCTTTTTGTAGATAATCCTTTTCTTATTTTTGTATGCAGTCTTCCTCTTTTTCTTTTCTGGTACTACTTCTTGAGCTTTAGCTACAGTTTTTCTCAAAGCCCACTCCCTGTCTCTATGGGCTTTTCTCGTAAGCTTTGATGTTACGATTCTTGACAAGTCTGGGTAAATGCTTCTTAGTATGTTGTATTTACAAATTAAGGATTCCTGCACTTTAATACTTCAAAAGTCGACATTAATTAGATGTAAACCCTCCAGACTTGTAACTCTCGAAAGTGCCACGTAAACGTGACCGGATGTGAATACTGCGGAGCCGATATCCATCAGTGCATTATTTAGACCTAGGCCCTGACTTTTGTGTATAGTTATAGCATAGGCTATACATATCATACTTTGAAGATCAGTTTGCTTTTCTTCTACCAGATTGATTCTCTGAAAAACACCCATTGGGTTTGCAGCTTCCACAGCTTCAAATTGAATTATTTCAAATTAGATATTGTTACAAACCTGTAATTTTGCTTCCCAGTGCGAATAGTGTCATCATACGGAAGACCGTTTTATAGTAATCTGTATTGGATGCTGTCGGATGCCGAGCCAGTGATCCCAGAGCTTGGCGATAAACATGGCGACGAATTTACCGACAAAATGGATAATGCTCGAAACTTCGAAAAATTTATCGATCCGTCCATTATTACACGCATATTTTAATTTTTCCTTGATTTGTACACTAAACACTAATTGTATTCTAAATTTGAAGCTTCTATGTCTGCTATAAGTGCCTTAGAGTTTTGATGATCGGTCAGTCAGTCAGTCAATCAATCAGTCAGTCAGTCAATCAATCAGTCAGTCAGTCAATCAATCAGTCAGTTACAAAATTCACAAATTTTAACTAGTTATAATTCTTAAACTAATGGTTCAGATTTAATGAAATTTGAAATATACCGTGTTTATATAATGACTGCTTGGTTACTGAAAATTCAGGCTTCTGGTTTTATCCACAACGAAGTTATAGGGGGTCGAAAATGGCCTGAACTGCTTCGAGAAAAGGATGGTACGGCCGTGCCGCTTGTTTTTGCTCGACTTGGCGGGGGCACTGCCATGCTCCCAGATATTTTTGTTTTTATGCAATTATAGTTTGTGTATTTTCTCTTGGCAGTTCAAGGTCACATTTTCTACCTCGTTATTGATTGTCTGGTACCAGCAACGCGGTGGAAAGAGGAGCTTTGAACCGCCTACAGAAAATACACGTCTATAACTGTGTGTTCAATTAGTTTATTGAATAAAATATAATAAAGAGATAATTAAACTATATTTTTGTCATAAAATTTTCATCTCACTGAAAATTAAAAGACAAAAGAAAGAAATCGGAAATAATATAATAGTGAAATTATTTTATTTTTCAGACGACATTTTTATAAAATGTTAGGCACTAAACATGAAATGCTTTCAAGATTGAGCATGAGAATTATCCTTTATAGAATAAATATCTTTAAAAAATAAAAATAAAAAAACTAGCGATCCTATGATTGACAAAATTAAATATAGACAGGAATAAAACAAGTGGGTTCTTCCACAGCAGAATAACACACAAAGAAACAAAACCTTATCAAGTTAATGCCAAATCCAATTCTCGGGAAAAGCACGAATTCACACCAAACCATTAGAGACAGCAGGGTTCGCGGTGAGCACCAATCGTCTTGTCCACTACCAGAGGGACTCACCGACCCACCTCTACTGCCATCTGTTCTTGCATCAGTGGACATTGGACACAATTTTCGGACAAACCCCTCTTCTAATCGCGTCCAATCACATGTACAGAAGAGAGGGTGCCCTCCGGGGCTTGGTGCCGAACTACAAGAGCAGCTAATCAAGAAAAAGGGTTCGCGGGACGATATTCGCCACGGTCCATCCCTGGAGTGTATCGTATGGCCGCTTTCTCAGTGTCCGGTGCAATGAAGACATGCGTATGTGTGACGTGCCCGCCATGTCTTCGATTCGGTGATGGATTCGAATGGAATTGGAAGGAAGTGATAGCCCTCCCAAGGGGTGTCTTCTACGGCGGGTGTTCGTCTGCAGGGATATAGACTGTCTTGGTGTTCCATAGAATGGAGGCGGTGGAATGAAAGGAAGTTCTAATTAGAAGGTGGAAATGAGAGTTTTGTCTCTTCACAGCCCGAAGAAGTGTTGCCTGTACTCTCCTGAGAGTTATCCTGTGTTCGGATAGAATGAAATGGAATATGTAGAGAGGGAGGGGGGGGAGGTGTTAAGAAAAACCCGAACAGTGATAGAGATAGAAGAATATTTAGTTTCAGGCAATTAATGAACAAATTTTCTTTTCGGATGTCATTGACACAAAAATTAATAATTAAAATTTTTTAACAAATATAATTAAATTACTTATTATTAATTATATTAAATTTCAATATTTTATTTACTTTTAAAATAGAATTTTAATTATCTGCAGACTAATAGACTTTCTCAGAGGAATTCGATAAATTATTCCACCCGACAAAAAGAAATATGAATTTTTTATTATAACGAAAAATTAATATTGTTCTTTTTTTAATTAAAAAAAAATGGAACAAATTCATATTCGTGTGATTCAGATATTTACAAACTGACTACTTCGACCTGCCGGAAGGCACATGGAAAAACTTGAATGACCCGGCCGCCGCAAATGCAACACTGCTGGGAACTGTGATTGAATCCTAAGGACGATCATCGGCCAAGGCACAACCCTTCCCTAATAAAGTGCTTCCTGGGACGAACCAAACCCCCCTTTTTTCGTGTACCCACAAGGGTGGCGAGAATCAACCACCATGCTGGAAGCTTCTCATCCTCAATTATGAGGATTGTTATTCACATAATATGCACCATTGTCATAGAAATTTAATTTTCAAATACGCGAGTCTTCATGTAAGAGCAGTGGATAAAGTAAAGTGCACCTGAATATGAATTGCAAATAAATGTTAGATGACATGTATACTCACATTGGATATTCTGCTATGATGTCACTTGAAATTAGCGATGATGTGGGCCAAGCACAAGAGTGAGAATTCTACTACTCCATTTTTGTACTAATTCTTGGTTCTTCTGAAAACACAGTAAGTTATTTGTGAATCATCACCGTCTCTCTGTCTTCAGCGCCTGATCATAACATCTAGTGAGACCTTATACACTTGACCAACATCATGACTGATCTTGCCTTATGTCTTGTACCCATGAACGGAGACTTTATGGCATATATCACCATAAAGCATCGTACCCTTTACCTGTGGTGTTACTGATCTGGTCATAAAATGCAATAAGCCTTGTTACCATTGCCTGGAGTGGGGCAAACCTTGTCATAAAGCGTCATAAGCGTCGTGATCAAGATCTGCGATTTAGTCAATCTGACATTTAAAGATCATAAGACTTATTACTACGGTGTGTGATATTGCCGATTTAGTCATAAACGCCATGCTGTTTGTCTTAGGAATGCAAATATATATTACTGTTTTAAGTTATCTGAGTAATCTGGCCTGACTCTTGAAATGCCAATACTAAAGTGCAAAGATTTGAATTTTGATAGTATACGCATCATGTGAACAGAATTATTCACCTCTTTTCGACCAATTATGGGTCCCCAAGTACGACTTCTACCAATGTAAAAGACAGGCCATGGAAAACAAAGTTTATTAAATAAAATCAATTGCTAAAACAGCCCGCATGCAACGTTTAAGATGTGATGAAACCTGTCCTACTAAACGGTTGTCTTTTTTTGCTCAAATATTTCTGGTAATTATCATTGAAATCACTCCAATTTTAACAGACTGGCACATATTAAATGTTCAGATTTGTGCTGTTTGTGTTATGTGTTATTTGAATTTCGTAACATGTGTTAATGAAATAAATAGTAGAATAGTCTCATTACCTCAGATTGATGGTTTGGAAGTCCTTTTATGCAAAATTTTTAGGAAGACATTTCACTTTGAGGAAAGAAAAATATACTTACTTTTTTTAATTGCAAAAGATATACAAAGTTAAATTTCTCTTTTCACTCTGTTATGAAATAGATCAGTGCTAAAAAAAGCATACAAAAATATTTCTATTTTATTTAGTTGTAAACATTGCGAAATATTGAATGCTCTTCAGTAAAGGAATTATAATCGCAGTGAAAAAAAATACAATCATGCATTTTCATGGAATTTAATTAATATTTGGTAATATTCTTCTTAAATTCCCTAATAGTATAACTTCGTGAAGAGAATGCACGGTGCAAATATGTTTAATTGAAGCAAAGAATAAAATTGAGGAACTCATGTAATGTTGTTTCTTTCTCAATGTTACGTAAATATTTTTTTATTACAAATGAAAACATTGATGAATAAATAAATCATATAAAGTATTAAATTAAATAAAATTGTTAATTAATAATTTTTAACATTTATTCTCGATTTTTATATATCTTTATTATAGAAATTTAAACTGCATTATTTATTTCGATATATAGAGAATGTAAAAAGAAAATATTATATTTAAAATTCGATTACCGTTGAAACAGTAGTGAATTCTGAAAGAAGAAAGAAAAGAAATATAATTGGAAAATGTACAAACTTTAGTATAAACTTAATTAATCGATTCGTTTATCATCAAAATATTAAAAAATTACTCAAATGGAAAAAAAAAAACAAAATTTTTCTTTAAATTTCATTTTATTGTTCCTAAATATTTTTGCTTGATAATGTTTTAGTGTTAATTTTTCTCTTTTGTCTTTCTCTGGGTTGATTGTTTCATGCTTTGCATTCTGTGTTTAATTATTTGAATATAATGGAATTCACAAAAATGACATGAATTTAAATATTAATTTAATCAATGAAGATGTTAATATTGAAAGATGGCAATAAATATTTATAATAATTTTAGCATTATTAAAAACATATGCATAAAAAAATTGATGAATTATTAAAAGAAACTTGAATTTTTTTACAATTGTAAAAATCATTTTTAGAAATTGTGATCAAAATTGTGTGCATGCATTTAAAAATACAGTATTTGAAACAATGTCAAATATTGTAATAAAATTGACACACACTATTAATTTTTTTTAAATTACAAAAACCTATCGGCAATAAAATTAGCACCACAAAAATGTTATTTTTTTTTTAATTTCAAAATGTGTCAAAAATTGGTTTTCTTGTAATTATGTGTTTTGATGGAAAAAGATTGAAATTTGGAATATTTTCAAATTGAAATGAAAAAATAGCAGCTATTACCTAAGAAGTTCATACTAATCTTAGTGGCTGCAGTTTCCAATTTTTTGTCTTATAAAACATTGAATTTTGTGTATAAGGTATCACATCGCACTCTGTACAATTCTTTCAACAGAATTATAAAACATTTGCTTATCTAAAATAATTATCATGCTAAAATTTTCTTATCATATTTTTTTTTATATTTTAATAACGAGGATCAATAAAAAAATTAGAACTATTTTACTTTCAAACCATTTTATTTTTCACTGCTTTGTTAGTTTCTTTCAGTATTTGAGCGTTGAATCAGAGCATTGCTTTCATTCAGGTCCAAATCTCCATATCAGTAGCATCTTTTATTGTAGCATCATATGGATGTCAGCTTTTCAATATTTGTATTGAGAAATTTGAGCTCTCTTCTTGTACCACTGTTGCTCCTATTTCCGTGAAGGACGCGAAGTCGGTTTCATATAAGAGAAGAAGATTTGCTCCAAATCCCACCATCCAAAAGATTTCCTTTCACGCGTTGCCGGTCCTCCCTCCTTACGTTTTCATCCCTCCCGCAGTGCCCCTCCTCAGACGTCTGCCAATAAAATATCATGCTCTTCAGCGCTCGAAGAAAAAAAAAATGGCCATAGAAATATTTTTCAGGGAGCATTTTGCTTACGAAGTATTTCAGAAGTACCCCAAATCGCATCTCGGCCAAGATATTTAGTTTGCTCGACAGTGACGCAGTAATATATAGCTTCGTTCGTACATTCAGGCAATTGGAGTTCGGGTTTAAGTCTATTCTAGATATATCATTTAACCGAGAAAAATATTAGTGAGGAAAATAGAAGTTTCCACTTTCTCATCCACCAAATATAGCAAAAACATCTTAATTGTCGGAAAGTTAAATTGCTTCAATGACATTTGAATTATCTTAACACCTATAACACTATAACACCTATAACACCAAAATTTTGTCTCTTGAAATCAGGGCCTTGAACATGAAATTCATGAATATCTCGAGTTCAAATTTTCCGATAATTTTAATATTTTTTTTTTCCGTATAGGAGAAAGTAACTAGAGAGGATAGCCTCTTTAAAATTCTCTCAGGCTATCGAAAAAATATGTTATTCCAGAGAACTTCTTGCATCCCACTGGCATACAATAGCTCCAAAATATTAAAAAAAATTAATCTTTCGAGTGAATGCAGTTTTGTGTGATACTTGGGGAGATTTTTTAATGTTAATAGCATCCGTAAATCCAATTTGTAATTTGGACTATTTTCCCCAATGTTTGGAATAAACATTTCACACGGATTACTACAATTGTAATCACAAAATGTAATACCAACTTTTATATATCTAACTCATTTAATTTTTGAGTTTTCTCATTTATATGTTTCTGAAAATACCAACAGACGGTTAACCCCTTTCTGGATTTAACTCAAAACTGGGAAAGTGTCTACGCTATAGTTGTTTAATCAGTGCACTGAAATTTATTCATCTAACCCTCTTCATTTTCTAAGCATCCTATTACATAATACCCGTATAGCCAGATAGATAGACTACCTCTGAACAGACTTTGGTGAAAATCTGACAGTTATTTACAGATTTGGTGTGAAAATTATATACCAAATTTTATCTCTCTAGCTCAAAGCGTTTTGGGGTTATCTTTGTCACAGACATGCAGGGAAATGGGCGGACATACAGACATACCACCCAAAATGTACTTTTTGAACTCAGGAAGGTCTGAAACATAGAGATTCGTCAAAATCTCTTTGAAGTTTTAGGCGGTTGCAATATTTTCTCTATAGTTCTTATACGAGGAAATAAAAATGGATAAGTAAACTGGAATTTTTATTGATGTTATAAGAAAAATAATAAACCAGATGAAATGTAATTGGGCCTATAGACTCTATCTAAATCACATATAAAAATAAAAATAAAAAATTCTACATACTCTAAATTCTAGATTCGACATATCAGAGCTTGATACCATTTTAAAATTGATACTTCTGATCTTTTTAATATGTTTTTCAAAATTCACTCTTATTTATAAGGCATCGATAATCAACGCACAATAGAAATGTACTTTTAATAATATAGGGTGTTCATTAATTATTGTCGGGGTTTCCGTACCTCATAACTTTCGAATAAAAAATATTACGCAAAAACCGATTACGTATTCGTAAATTACAACTCAAAGAATTTTATTAATGATATTAAAGTGTAAAGCTTGCACAAGTTGCACTTTGTAGGCATTCAGCTGAAGGCGATTATGTATTCGTAAATTCGCTGAACAAATTTTGACTTTTGATAGTCGTGCGGGTTCTCCGAGCCCCATATTCTACAGTTATGTTTATTCACTTTTTCTGACACATGAAAAGTGGATTCGTCACTGAAGAACCATTTCCGAAGGTAATTTTCATCATCCTCAATTCAAGTCAAAATTTGTTCAGCGAATTTACGAATACATAATCGCCTTCAGCTGAATGCCTAAAAAGTGCAAATTGTGCAAGCTTTACATTTTAATATCATTAATAAAATTCTTTGAGTTGTAATTTACGAATACGTAATCGGTTTTTGCGTAATATTTTTTATTCGAAAGTTATGAGGTACGGAACCCCCGACAATAATTAATGAACACCCTATATTTGCATCATATACAAAAAAATATCACGCAATAGTAACGAACTTATGAAATGATCGTCTTAACAAATCATAAAATTTAGCACTACAACAGTATATTAAGGAAAAAATAAAGGGAAGAGATCAAAAATTGCCAGTTTCAGTTTCTTGCTGACCTTTAATACCTTTCTAGACACAGCACTATTGTATTTACAATTAGCATATTAGCAAGTTTAATAATTAAACGTAAAATAATTGATAAAATGTATGTTGTTTAAAATTTCACTTCTACGAATTTTTCATACGAATTTTTTTCAAATAAAAGATTGATCTTCCTTTCATTTGACACCGCTTTTAACTCAAAATAAATCTTTATTCATAAAATTCTTTAATACTTTCGGTACCATTATTAACGACTTCCGTATTTTTAACTGGTGCATTGATTTTCAATCCACTCACTTGTTTTAAAATGAAAGATGTGTTTAACTATAACGAAATTTAGAAAAAAAAAAAAAGGATATTATACGATTTTTTTAAACTCTCAGTAACCTAAAAGAATTTTTTTTTCTGCGTCGAAAAGTAAACACGTTCATCCTTAACATATATAAACTTTAAAAATTAATATCGACGCCTTCAATACATTTCCTACATTCTATTCATTGCACCGTTTGTCTATAAAATGACATTTTCGAAAAATAAAAATAATAAGAATTCCGAAAAATTCCAGAATTTTTATGTTCTGTTTCTAAAAACAACGAGAAATATGTTCTCAGCGAATGCATTGAAGTGTAAAATAAATTTCATAGAGGAAAAGGACAATCCATTTGGAAGATGTATATTTCAAGAGAATAGCGCAGATGTTTGTTTCTTCTGGTAACTGGCAGGGATTACAGTATTTCCACTGAAAGAAATGTATGCAACAGAAAAAAAATATTTTTAAAAATATTTTTTTCACTAAAAACTTATGAAAATGACAGCCAGTTGAAAAAAAGAATCAAAAATTTAATGCCGAAAATTTCTTATAGATTCATTGTGTAAGAAAAGGTATAACGCTCAGTTTCCCATCCGTTTCAGGACTGGGAAGGATATTTAATTTAGATTTATCTAAAATTCAAATTTGGATTTAAATATTTCTCAAATTTAAATTTAACTAAAATTTTGAAAAAATATATTATATTTGAAAGTTTAACGCAAATTTTAATCACTTCCTTAACACATTGCTGTGGGGATTCAACTAGTAATTATTTACAATAACCGTCTTAATTTTAAAATAAAATGTCCAAAAATAATATTTTTAGGACCCCTAATACGGCCATTTTATAATTTTAACTCTAATTATCGAAAAGAAAAAAAAGAAGATTTATCCTTAAAAGTAATGTTAAAAATAAGACAATAATGTTAAAAATAATGTCAAGAAAATTTTACAACAAAGAAAACGAGATGAATTTGTGCAACAGAATTTCCTATAGATGAAGAAATCAGTATTATATTTTTGTGTTCTCGAACCGCCTTTATGATTCTGTTCTCGCATGCCAGCCGTTTTTGGTGAAGTACTCCTGAAATTGTAATACCATTGTATTTAAAAGAATTTTCAATGCTTTTTAAAAGCATATAATAAAATTTCTAAAGATATTTATAATTTTTGCTTGAATCACGGATGATTTCATAAAAATAACTGTAGAGAAATAAGGTGATTAATAACTGCAGTACCTCCCTGTTGTTATTTTTTCAAAATAAAAAACTTGTTTGCTTATGTTGCTGTGTCCCATTGTGCTTTAGAAGGTGGCTACAAATTTTGTCGCCTTTTTTTTAATTTTTAAAATAATTATTACATTTATATTTACAATATATTTACCATTTTTTTTACAATTATTCTAGTTGGTATTATTTATACTTTAAATAATACAAATATAATTGTTTCCATTTATAAACTTCATGACGCTTCAATTTGTTACAATTTTATTAAATAAAAAATCCTGCAAGAATGAGGAAAAAAAAAAGAAGAAAAAAAAACGTTCATCATCCTTGGTTCACATTTTAATCACTTCGTTTATATGAGCATTTTCGAATATTACTTTTATTATAATTACTCATAAAATGATAAAAATAATGTGGGATACAAAAATTTGACCACATCATGATTTTGTAAATTAGCAGAAAATTAAATAATGCGGCTTGATAATGAAACACCCATTTAAATATGTTTAGATCATTCCGATAACTTAAAATTTAAGTTGGGAAAACGGAAGGCAAAATTGAGCTGTTATAAAACTTTACCTCTTTTCCGTTTTTCTTTTTTTAGAAGAAAAAAATCGAAACTGAATATTTCACACTGTATAATACTTACACTTTGTTTCAGTTTTATTGAAATAGCGGTTTCTATGAAGAATACAAAAAAGAACAAAGAAGCTTAGTTCGCTTTTTAATCAACGCTTCGTTTTTATCAATATTTTCGAACAAAACGAAGGAAGCCAACCAAAGAGAAAAAAAAAATCTAGGAAAGAGCTCTCACTCTCAACTTCCATACAGCTCGACATTTTTTTCCCTTTTCCACCACGTTATTATTATTTTCATTTAGGAATCCCCGGAACTCTTCGGAACCAAACGCAATTTCATCTGAGAGAAGTTCGATACTTCTAGTAGGGATGTGAAAGTAAAAAAAATATCCAAAAATCCTATTTTTTTTTTTTTTTTTCCCTAACTCGTCGCGTCTTGTTTTCCAAAACGAAAAACACAAACAGAGGAGAGAGTGGATAGAAGTGAAAAGAAAAGAAAAACTGTAAACTTCTCTGATCAATAATGGATTTGAGAAGCGATTTTGTGCCCTCTTTTTCCTTACATCTTTCTTCATCCCTTCGGTTTTTTCCCCTAATAATTTTCTCCGAGCCAGATTTCCGACCAATAGTCAAAGCTTTTCTGTACAAATTTTGGACCGTAAATGTCTTCATGATCTATTTCTTTGTTCCTCGACGAAAATCAGAACTTTCTATAATATGAAAGAAAATGGATTTCGAATCCCGCTTATTCCTAAGAAGTAAATCTTCGAAGACGTTCGAAACAAGGATTGAAATTTTTAGAAAATGGTGCTATGTTGATCTTCTCAGCAATATAAAATAATTTTAATTCTAAAATAAATGTGATATTTTAAAGGAAAATTATTTATTAAAATTCAATGATATAAAATCTTATTTAATTTTCAAATCCAGAGGGTAATTAGAGATATTACTTTAATAAAAATTTCGTTCTTCTTCGTAATATACACATTTTTAACAATTTAATCTCCAACAGCAGACAGAAGATGACAATCAAAGTAAGAAAGAAAGCAAATTATTTTTAACATTAATTAAATTGATTTAATTAATCATAATGTGTTTTGCTTTTTCTTATAGCAATTCTGCATCAAGACTTATATTATTATGGAAAGATAGATTAAAAAGTCGTCGGTAAATTAATTCAGTATATAAAGAGTTAAAGGGCATGATGGCATATTTAATTAAATTCAATGCAAAGCATTACTGATAATTTCACAATTTTATATTAAATATTAGAATATTGATAATTTTGTTTTAAAAAGAAAAATCATCGCGAAAATTTAAATGTTAATTAAAAAATGTGCAATTATTATCATGGAATTACATTTGTATTTAATTTTTTAAATATTTAGATTCCTCGGTTTTTAGAAAAAGCTATGGGTAGGCAATGATAGTTATATTTTAAGGAAAAAAAATTTGGAAATGAAGATATTTGTATTTATAAATTACATTTTTTATTATTTATAAAATATGGTATTTTATTACTTATTAAATAAAGCAGAATCTCATTTTTTGATTTTTCACTTTTTAAATGATTGTATTTCTCATTTTTTGTTGCTGAAAATTACCTTTAAAGTCTATCACTCAATCTTGATGATATCACATATTAAAGTAAAGGTAAAATGTAAATAAAGTAAAAAATTACAAATAAAGTAAAAAATTACAAATAAAGTAAAATGATAAACAAATAAAGTAAAAATTACAAATAAAGTAAAGGAATAAGGTGTTTGAACCAAAGAAGCGACATTATTTATTTATTTACCGTCATGCCTTTTTTTTTTTTTTTATCTTTAGGAAAAAGAATTTTATCGCCTAGCTTGCAATGTTTTAGTGAAAATTTAATCAATTTCAACACATATCAAGAAATTATTTAAAATTATTTATTATTTGTTTTTCCATATTTTAAATTAAAGTAAAAGAAATTTATTTTAAATTGCAGATTTGAGCCCTTTGATACTTGATATTTATTCCTGCTTAGGTTTAAACGCCCATCAATCGATCATTCAACGGAAACATAAAAAAAAGGCTGCTAGACTCCAAACCGAAAATGAAATTATGACGCAAATTAAAAAGGAAAGGATATATTTAGCCCCATCAGACGACGGTGGACAATTATATAAACTAATTAAAACTATTCATCAGTAAATTTTCTATTTAAGGATAATTTTTCAACTTTTTTTCTACCATTGAACTGATTTATTGTATCGTCTTTTCTTACGAATTTTATTGATAAAATATTTCTAGAAATGCACAGCATATTTAGAGTTTAATATTTATAAGTTTCTTACCAATTTATTCTTCTCTTTTCAAAATCTTATTTTCTAATTTTTAAAAATTTATTACATTAGCTATAATGTTGCAAATTTGGTAATTTATAATCATGGTCTCTTGTGATAATAGTTATATCAAGATTTAATTTATCACCATCTAATTTGGCTGCTAAACGACTGTTTCTATTTTAAGATCAATCTATTACGCTGTATTACACTATTTTTTGCCACCTCATGAAAAGATACTTTCAAATCGTCTGCATTTGCCTGCGTGTGTCAGTTAGTGACTCTGTAAGAGAGAGATTGTTCCACCTAGAGATAGAGAATTTGACCTACGCATACTTGTATGTAATATTGTTGGTGTGGGATGTACAATTGCAAGTAATTTTATTTTGCATTTTAATTAGAATTTTAACTAATGGATTAATTAGCTGCAATAAAACAAAAAAAAAATGTTTATTTCGTATACAAATATTTGATTGTTTCGTTTTTCATTATTGAAAACCAGGATCATACACTATTTATTTTACTTCGCTTTTCCCCTTCATTTATTTTTCCATAAAACCGGGAACTGAGTTTAGCTATATTAACGTCTCGTTTTAAAGCAACATTTGATCAATTTTGGGGACGACCTTATTATTTTGAATCTCGTGAAATGACGAGGACGACATCTGAACACCCTCCCTCTCAAAACTTACGCAGCTCACCAGCGACAGGACAAAAATCGTTGGCCAAATACTCTAATATAGCAAGCATATTAAGCAACATTTCTGATAAGACTATGGTTGCTCTACTTAATGACTTTTATTGGTATGCTTTTATTTATCGACATGCTGCTGAGCCTCAAATTGGGAGTGCCATTTTAATGTTATTCTATTTTCGTTAAAGCATTCGTGTAATTAATGAACAGGACAGGGGCATGGGTACAGAAAAAAAACAGGGTTAAATGTCTAAAGGATATTCGTCCCTCCTTGATCGCCTTGATGTAAACCATACGAACAATTAATATTGTATGTTTTATTTTATTCTGTATCTAAATGCAGGTTATTTTCAAAGTAAAGATGTCGATATATACTTTGTTCAAGGAATTAGCTTCTAGTATTAGAATTATCTTTTCTATAGTTTTTTTTTAATTATTTGTTTCCTTTTTCAGTAGCTATTTGTCAGCATACTTGCATAGAAGTATCATCTCATATTCTCACTTCTCATTTGTTAAAAATTATATACAGGGTGTTCCAAAAAAATGCATACACACTTTAAATAATTGTAAATTTGGGGTTTATTATAATTCGAATAATTTTCAACATGTAAAATATTCTACAAATATCCTTCTATTGTCTTGTTATCGCATGTCCTCAAACTAATGTCCGTTCTGCTCTAGACACTGCTAACAACGCGAAGCGATGGAATAGCACACATGATGGAACAATTCCCTTGGGATATTCGTACATTCATGTTCAATGTTTTCCCCCAATTGAACAACTGTTGCAGGTTTATGGACGTCCTGAACAGTTCCATCAGCTTCAAACTTATCTCTAATTGGAGTGATGGTAACTCGTGTAGGTGGTACTTTGTTAAACTCCCTCTTAAATTGTCTTTGCACTTCTACTGCATTTTCATACTTTCAGTAGCATTTTAGAATAAATTTCCTTTCTTCAAATTTAAGTCTGTCTGCCACCACTCGGTTCAATGGGTTCAGTATGTAAAGAAAGAAGAAATAACTTAGTTATCAGCTGCTAAAATGTGTATACATTTTTTTTGGACACCCTGTATATCGACTACAAATACGTTTATTCTTGCAACAGCAATGCTTCGAAGAATGTGCAGGTAACATGCTTTCTCTGATAGAATTCTCAGAAAGGAATTTCTGAAATGGAGAAACGTGATCAGTGTCTTCTCTGGGTATTGTAATAATAAGGGATTAAGCTGTATCCACACCTATGGCTGAACATACCTATTGGGCTAAGACTTAGGCTGAAATTGGTGACTGTCATACGAAATGTATCTTCAACTTATTCATAAACTGATGAGGCATTGATTATCATTTAAACACCGGATGGTTACGCAGAACGGGAGTAATTCGTTAATGCAACAAATATAGTTTAATAATATAAATTTAGTTTAAAGCTTCGTTTATTTACCTTTGAAATGCAATTGTAAAGTCACATCGCAGTCATTTTCATGAATATTTTAAGTCAAATAACAACTTTGACATGTTATTTCTCATTAAATAATAATTTTTCGATCTCCGTAGCAGCACATTTTTATTATACGTTAGCCGTCATTAATAATAGCTAAAATTTTCAATTAAATACTTTATATAACATTGTCTTAATGGATTCTTCAACAAAACGTTTTAAAACACAAATTGTAATACTCATATAACTCATATTATTTTAGAAGCTATACATTAACCAGTTCACTATAGTATGTATTCGCCTTATTTTCTGTTCTCCTTTAAAGTTTGAATTTACTTTAAGATTTGAGATTTTCAAATGGAAGTTATTAAATTTCAACTAATACAAATATTTTTCTTTACTGAAATCAAATACTTTTTTTTAAAATGTTAATATAAATGTCGTTCAGCATACGTTTTAACAGTACTATAGAATATTTTTTTATGATTTTGAATCTGAATTATCATGAAATTCAATTTGTAGTTTTACTTCAAAAAGATTTAAATGACGTACATAATAATTTTTTTGTTTTATCGCAATCAATAAATGTACTTCTGAAAAAATTAGCAAGTCATAGGAAAAAAATTCGGAAATTTCAGAAAATATTCTTAGCATTCTAACTAATCTGATTGAATTATGAAGCAACGACAACATTATTTTGGAACAATCAACAATTTTATTATTTTGATCCAATCAGAATTGAGGAAACTGGTTACTGATTAGCTTAAATTCTTCGAAATGATCAGTGGAAATATGCCCAAGAGTCGCGGTAATATGCCAAAATTTTTATTCTTTATTTTTAATCAAATCGAATTTTAAAAAATCATCACGAGGTGACCATTTCCACCCTCCAAATTATGTATGTACCAAATCTGGTAACTCTGTATCAAACAGTCTAGTTAGTACAACGCCAATACCCATACATCTCAAACCCATTTTTCACATCTCAAAATTTTTTGAGCTCCAAAACACACACACACACACACACACACGCACGCACATATATATATATATATATATATATGAGGCAATTATTTCTTTTACGGGCAATGATTTCTTACGACCCTACCATTTATTGGACAGACAGGAGAATCGGGTACATTGTAACTTGTGTTGGTGGTAAGTCACCAAATGTGATAACCTTCTTTATGATTTTTTAATAACACTAATGCGAAAACTTGATGCTTTAAAATCGATAAATCGTCTATTTTCTGCCCTTGCATTTTGGGGCTTTAAAAACCTTAAACAAAATTAACAGCATGTTTTCACATGGTAGAAAAGAAACTCATTAAATTTAAAGATACGGGAAATATTTTGCAAGTAAATGTAAATACTGTTGTCTCATGAAAGGAATCAATGTATTCTAAAACTCTATAAGATTTTTCTTGCGTGTTTTGTTTATTCAGTTTCGATTTTTCTTTTCCCGTGAAACGAGAAATTCCAGTTTTATCATATTTATAGCCATTTGCATCATTTTCATTATTGCATGCGTAACAATCTCGATATCTTCGAAAAACCTGTGTTTGAACAATAAGCCATTATATTAATGGACAAAAGATCCTCATTATTTTCATAAATTAACCCCGCAACGAATGTAATGAATTCGGGAAAAATGAACAATAGTTGCTGAATGTGCTCGATTTTAAGTAAACGAGCAAAAATTTTTCGATAACTTCAGCAACTCAAGCATAAAAGATGAAATAAAAAAAAATGCGTGTATATTAATCGCGAGAAAAAACCCTGGAGCAAATTGCTTTTTTATCCTGACATTACCCGCTTAGGCTAAAACGAGGAACGTCCTTGTAATTTTCATTTAAATCGTTTTCACCATAGAAATAAAGTTCCAAGGGTAGAAAATAAAGAAGGAACGGGGGGCTTTGTTTTTAGTTCCCTTTTTTTTTATCATCATCTCCACGATCCTATTCTTTCTTTCCTTCTTTTTTTTTATAATCATCCTGCCCTTAACCTTAAGGGGAAAAAACATTTCGTTCTTTTGTTCCACACCAACCAATTGGATCTGAAAAAACAAGAAAAGAATGTTTAATAACACAAAGGTATCCGTAAAAAAAAGAAAAAAGAGTGAGAGAAGGAGACAAGACAGAAAAAAAAAGAAGAAAAAATGGGGCGAAATGAATTTCTTAAAAACGCTCGGGGTGCCCTAACATTTACTGGAGACAAAACCGAATAAGAACAATAATAGAGAGAATAAAGAGAGAAAGCGCGCGAAGGGGACGAAAGGAAATAATAATAATAAAAGAAAGAAGTAATCAATAACCGGTTCGAACCGGTCGCGCACTTAGTATGTCAAATGAGGTATTGATTGGTCACGGCGCGCTGGAACCTAAAAATTACCACTCCTACCTGAAGGCTTATTTCGCTCCCAACCCTTTTTCTTTACTCCATAGGGAGAAGAAATTTGGGAAAGATGTGTTTGTTTAAGAGCAGCAAGAAGCAGTTTTCATAAACAGAAACATGGAATTGTTATTATTGTAAGTGAGTAATTTAGTTCACTCCCCAAAAACAGGGGATCATCCAGATATTGCGGAGCCTTTTAGTCCGTAATCTTGGGTGAAATTACAAAAAATGGAATTAAATGTCATAATATCGTTTCTTTTCCGATTTTGATCGAAGAAATAATATTACTAGTAACTGAAGTAAATGGAAAAAGGCTTAGACTGTGGATATTTGCTGCCTTTCATCATTCTTAAAATTATAAAAAAAAGAAGACAATTTCATCGTAAGAAATTTCAATCTAGAAAATATTGCTTTTTCTCTGTCAGATTGGCGAAAATCATGATGGAATTGGTTTACAGTACAATTCAATCACTTGAGTTCTGATTTATCAATATCATAAGTTACAAAAGTTTTTTTTTCTTTTTGTATTTATTCTAAAATTAGGTTTCTTAAATTTCTAATAGGGATTTAAGAAAATTATAATATTATAAATTAAGTAATAGAAAGATTTTAAGATCAAACATGAATTCTTATTTCTAGAAACTATCTTATTCTCTTAATTTAATATCTCTTAAATACTGAGTTGTATCACTGTTTTTGAATTCCTGCTTTAGCTATTTTGCTGATTCTATATCTGAATAAATATAATATTTATTGCAGATTAATTTTCTAAAATCCATCTATTATATTTATATACAGACAGGCAAACAGACAGTTTTTCTGTAAACGGATTTCTTTCAAATTTTCTTTAAAATCTACCAATTTGTGTACAGAAATACTTATCAAATTATATCCTTCCGGTTTGCTAAATTTTTGAATATTTGGTATCAAATATAGACATAATTACAGAAATGTTTTATTTTGATTAAAGGAAATACAAAAATATAGAGATTTATGATGATCTCAAGTTGAAATTTTGACAATAAAATATTTTTTCTTTAAATATTTCGTCTGCAAGAAAGAAAGAAAAAATTCTATTCTTTTAAAATGAATACAACTTTTACTATTCATTTTATGATCAAGAATACAAATTTTAACTAAAAATAATTTCTTGAGGAGGGTGAAAATATGTATGCCCGAAGCATATTCATATTAGAGGATTTATAAACAATATAGGGGTAAGTTTTAATGGGCTTTATTTGTATTTTCAAATTAGCTAAATTTTCTTTCTTAGATACATTCTAATCGGATGCTACATTATAAATGTTTATAAATTTTCCCTTAAATTCACGGAAGATTAATTTTTAATGATAATAAATAATCGTCTGTGAAGAGAAAATTATAATCTGATTAAAATACTGAAAAATATTTACTTAAAATATAACAGAAAAATATTTATATATTTATATTAATTAATAGAATATAAGAGAAAAATATTTATATATTTTTATTAATATATTATAATTTAACTTAATGAAGTACCTTTTAATTATCAGTTTTGATTTCAACAGCGCAATTACGAAATTTCATTTTTTTTATTGGCATTCATCCGCACCACCGAGGATTTGAAAACCATTTCAGAGAAACAAACACCATAACTAAAAGCTGGAAAAAAATCAAATGGCAACTTGGAGGAAAATGTTTTTCCTAGACATGATTTTAAATCCGCGTGAATAAGAAATTGGACTTTTTTTTACAAGTTCAAAAAAGGTTAGTGCTTTTATGAGCTGAATTTTTACGAGAGATTTTATTTGTTCGTGTCTGGGAGGGTATTAAAAATGTTTTATGTTTCAGTTACAAGCACAACTTTCAAAACAGAAAATAGTAAATCGTTTTCTTTCCAGAAAGAAAACGAAGACATGAAGAAAAGTCTTTTATGCTCACTCAAATTTTTATGTTATTTCATCAAAAGAAAATTCCTCAGACATAAAATGCAAGATACATTCTAAGAACCTACTTTTTTTTGTAGACAACCGGAAACTTAAAATGAAAGCAAATATCATTAATTATGTTTATAATAATTATATATATGGATGATTATATATTCTTATAATAGTTATAATAATTTAAATTTTTATTCAAAATTTTCACAATTAGAATAATTGTGCTATAATCTGCATTACCGAACTGTTTATTTGATGGATTTTGTCTTCAGATTAACACTAAGGAAAAACTCCGTATTATGCAAAACGTGTGTTATTTCTCCAATAATAGAAAAAGATTATTTGTCAGGCCATTTTTTCAATTATATGTCCTCTACTATTATTTTCTCTATCATTTAGTTTTTCAGCGGAATCATTACTTTCAAAGCATGGGCTTTTATTTTCAGAGAAGTAAAACGGAATTAAGAACAATAACTCAATTATTTATAATTTTGGATAAAATTGTATTACTTCTTTAAAACATGAAAATCATAACCTATATACATATCCCTAAAATCTGCTAAAACTTGAGGATATTTTTCTCAATGATCCTTTTGAAAGAATTAGTTTATCGAGCTCCAATCCCATCAGAGCCAGGATTAGTTTTTCATCAAAATTCTATTTACACATATTTGAACACTACGCCTCCAGACAGGATTCACTGGAAAATTATGAGATTTAATGTAATGCACTATTTTGAAGAATAATATTATAAATATAAGGAGCTTGCACGTATTTTAATTGGCAGCAGGGTTTTGGTTTTACCAATTTACTATTACTTTATTGTTATCATTTTGAAAGTTTTCCATTTAGCATTATTGAGTTAGTTATTCAGTGTATAAAGACCCCAATCATGGAACGCTCCAAATTGCATTTCCGACATTCGTAGCTTTTCTTGTTTGATTTGAAGAAATCTGGCCCCGAAACCCATCAGACACTTTTAGAAACTTATGGCAATGCTTCTCCGTCATATCCCAGTTGTCGGTTTTAACGATTTGAGAGTAACGATTTCAATGTCAATGACAAGAAACGGCCTGGAGGGCCGATAAAATTTCGAATACAATCAATTGTCAGACTTACTGGACGAAAATGGGACAGAGTTGTAGAAAATTATGGAAAATATTTTGATTGATATATATTGTACCAATTTTTCTTAATAAATGCCTCTTTAAAGTGAAACAATGACCAAAATTCATGCAAGCACCTAATAGTATGTATCGTGCATATATTTCTATTTCACGAGTTTTATAGGATAATTTTCAAACACACAGATTGAGGAATAGCGCTGCACTCAGTTTATGCGGTTATTTAGAGACATCTTACATTTATTATTGTATATTTTTGATCATTTCCCATTCATTTATCTATTTTGATTTGATCAAAGAATGTTTTTTTTTCTTCTTAATTCTGATAGTGATTCAAAGGAAACAAATGTGAACTGATGAATCACAGGCCATAATGCACAAAGAATAAGTACCAAATTTTAAATATTTCGGAATATTTCTTATCTTGATGAGAACATTTTATGGTATTTTCTTTTGTTATTCATCTATTTCTATGGTATCAATAACTATTTGATAATTTCAGTTTTTGATTATTTTTGTTTCCAATCTCAAAAATGGATTAGAAATTATTCGTTTCAATAAAAAATGAGTTTTTGTAACTACTATTTTTATGTGGAGCAAGAAGTTAATATTTCACTGGCAATGAGAATAAAAAAAGCGAGATACAAATAGATTAAAAATTAAATTGTGGACTCATATTTAGCTTGAAAATAATTCATCACACACATAAGCATATACGGGTTAATAAAGCAACGAATATTAGATTTATTAAGTCAATCAAAAAGAAACCAAACCGGAAACGGGAAAATTATGTATAATTTAAAAATTCTGTAATCCATCAATAACAATTTATCTAAATCGCTTCAAATAATCTATTAATAAATATACGGATGAATAATGTTTTATAATATGGATAAATAATGTTTTCTTTCTAAATAATCTGAGAACTTCATACAAAGCAATGGAAACAAAATCCTGGAATTATGATGAGATTTACCAATAATTCCCAATCTAATGAGATGTAATAAAGCACAAAATAAAGACATGATGTACCCACACAACTGCAACAATAATATTAGTACAAATGCTCAGATACAATGCTGAGCATTTACAGTACAATGCTCAGCTATACTAGGTCACGTGTCATAGTACAACTCGACACTGTTCTTTAGACTTTATTTTTCAACACTTAGCATTTTGTTTTTTGTCTAGGATCACCAAAGTCAATTCTGAAATTACATTAGCTGCTATTTCATCAAAATGTTTGGAGTGATTCTAGTCTCTTCATCTTTCTCTAATATCAAGCACAGGAATGAATTTGTTTTAGAATGGAAATGTAAAACTATTTCGCTTATTCCATTTGATATTTTTAAATGTAAAATGCAATGATCGCAATATGTTATTTGATACTTCGTTGATTCAAAGATAAAAAAAAAATTAAAAACTGTCACCGTTAATGCATTTTACTGTCATTAATGGACTCTATTCTTAAATGGATCTCCTTATTTTCCATAAGGAACATGACTAATTCACTTTTAAGAATGGGATAATATGTTAATTAATAAATTATATAATAAATAAAACAGATTAAAATATCTGTACATTAAATATTTTTCTATAACGATAAACCTGTCATTGCTCTCTATTCTTAAATGGATCTCCTTATTTTCCATAAGGAACATGACTAATTCACTTATAAGAATGGGATAATATGTTAATTAATAAATTATATAATAAATAAAACATTAAAATATCTGTACATTAAATATTTTTCTATAACGATAAACCTGTCATTGCTCTCTATTCTTAAATGGATGTCCTTATTTTCCATAAGGAACATGACTAATTCACTTATAAGAATGGGGTAATATGTTAATTAATAAATTATATAATAAATAAAACAGATTAAAATATCTGTACATTAAATATTTTTCTATAGCGATAAACCTGTCATTACTCTCTATTCTTAGTTCTACTCTGTCATTAACTAATTTTTGGATGGAGGGATTCTAATTTGAAATTAAAGGAATGATTATCGAAATATAATATTTTCTGTTCGATTTCTAACCGAAATTTTATAAAAAAAATTATTTAAGAAATATGTTTGTCATCTTTATTTGTCAAAAAAGAATTATGACAAAATCTGAGATAAAAAAGATTCATTATGTAATCAGAAACTTTGCGGCAAAATAATATTTTATGCTCAATTCGTATGGCTTCATTGCATGTGCCATTGTGTTCTTCATGTAATGAGTTTTACACTTTACAATTCACAGAATGCCCACAATATAATTTTAAAGCACCATTGATTTTTATTGTCTGCATTTTTAGAATTCAATTTCATTGTCATTTCTATATCAAATTTAAAAGTCCGTAGAGTTATGTAAAAGTAATACAAAATATAAGGAGTTTGAAGTAAAATTTAAACAGGAATAGGCAATAAAATATTTTTCAAATTTTTTGTAAAGGAAATTTATTTAGTTTTGTATTAAATATTGTACTATGGAAGTAAATACCGTAGTTAATTCCACATGTGCTGAGCATTTCTAAAGTAAATGAGAGGCAAAAATTTATTGTATTACATGTATGATAAAATATTTTGAAAAATTTATAGAAGGTAAAGTTACACCGAAATAAGATTGCTGTTACTTAAAATCTGTTTTTATATAAAGTGGCGTAAAGTAGTTTTAGTGCTATAATATTCAAAATTATTGAGAAAAGGCATTAAAATTTTCATTAGTTTCAAATTAGTTAAATATCTAATTAATATTTTAATACAAGCAGTAACTGCTTTTCAGCTTTGGTTCTAAGTGAAACGAACTGCTCTGTGGATAGTTTTGAATGGCTTTTGTGCTAAGCGCAAGCAATTTTCAATATTTAAGTCGGCCGAAGAACATCCTATTAATAAATCAGGAAATAATCAATCTCATAGATAGAAAGAATTTTCTTAAAATAATAAGGACTTTAGTTTTGTTAATGATATAGAACTCATTGATTAATGAGAACCCCCATCGATTGTTATCTATCAGCAGCTGAAAACCTTGAATCAAAAGTTTTCACATCGTAATCCATGATTCAAAAAAAAAAAAATAGAAATAAGAGTATAATTAGGTTTATTTTATAAGGGTAGTTTTCTCAAAGAAAACCAAATAATTATCTTTATAAATTTAGAAGCCTGGATTGATGAAGCATCGGCAAGCCCTACATTGTAACTCAATTAATCATCAATCAATTTCTTTCAGTTATTGATATGTTTTCCTATTATAAAGGAGTATAAAAAGCAGTATCAATCACTTTTATAAATTATTGGGCTTGAGGAAAAAAATCTCGAAACATTTTTTGAAAGAGTATAACCAAGAGAGAAATATTTGATCTTCTTCTTATTTTTATCGAAAGGAACGGCATCCAACCAGAGGCAGATAAAGGTTACTGGAGTTCTGGAACTGAATTTATTGTGGGTACTCTGAAAATCATCCCACATATGCTAATTACTTCGTTTTAAAATAGAATAAATTCTTAAATTAAGTTGTTTTAAATATTAGACGCATTTTTTGCGAATTACAGCAATTGCATTGTTTTTTATAATTAGGTATTCCTATCTGATAGTAAAATATTTTAAATTCAACAATTTTTTTCTATATTAGATAAACATATGAAAAATAAAGGTTTGTCAAATGAAGGGCTTACAATTTTATTTTTCTGAACAAATATTATTTTGTGTATTAGTCCTGAACTTTTTTCTAAATGACTTCAAAGAATCTCAGACCTAAAACAGAAAACAGAAATTTTCCTGAATATTGGAGTATTGAAAATTATGAATCAAAAATATATATTCATTAAAACTAAATCATTTTAGATTTTAGTGCTCTTCCCACTGAGCATTGAGCCTCTTAGGCACACCCACAATGCTTTCATTCTAATATCCTCTCTTATATGTAACAAAGGAAATAAGAGTTTATCTCGGAAGTCTCGTCCTTCTATTAATTTTTTTTTCCCCAAAAGTCGGATCGGAGAATATTTTTAGGCAATTTCTTGTTTATAATGCAAACACTTTTTTTTCCCCTTATTCACAAAACAATTGGTCAATTATTTTATTAGCTCACACAAACAGAAAGAAAAAAACATACACAACTATCAATGATTTTTTTTACTAACAATTTCCTGAGAGAACTTTCTTGTTACTGTCTGTCTTTTCGGTTTCAAATTAAGCCATTGATTGTAGTCAAAGCAGTAAAAGTCCACCCAGGACAACTCTTTTTATTTAAAAATAATCAGTTTTCATCAATTTTTTGGTTTTAAGAAAATTTATAACAAAAAATAAAAACTGAATTAAATTACAGTACTATTTAATGCTTACTTACATTTGTGTAGTTACTATTTCTAAAGTTTCAATTAATTTAGATTAATTTATAAATAAATCTTTGATATATTTCTTTTTTAGAACTGCTTAAAAAGAGTTTTTGATTAGAAATTTTAATTACTAAATTTTCAATTAATTCCTGACCTCAAAATCAAATTTTTCAATTATATTTTCCAGTTTTTCTTGCATTTCTTAATGTAATTTCACATATATTAACAGTGCATTTACAGAAAAAATTCTAAATTTTAATTTAATATCACAATTTATTTCCTTTAATTTAAATTTTAAAATCCAATGAAAGTTCTATAAAACACACTGTTTTAGAAAATAAAATTTTGATTTTTTTTTTTTCCTTTTTTTAACACTTTGAGTTGTTTGTGAATATCACGCGTTGGCCTACATTTTAAGCTTAATTATTTTTTTCTATAGTTTTCTAAAACTCTGATTAACTTATTTATTTATTTATTCACCGATAGATTTATTTACTTATACAAGATAAACTTCCTATAACTTCCTACTATAATTTCTGTGATTGGGATTTCCTAAAAAAATATTTTTAGATTTATTTATTGTAGAATTTTATCTTATAATATTTCAAGTTTCTCATATCCATTTCAATTAAATTGCAACTTATATTCAATAACATTCCCAGTTCTATATCTTCTGAATAGTATTGTTAAGAGAATTTTAAAATAAAATTATTTACACATTTTAATGAATAAAATAAAGTTGAAATACAGATTTTTCGTTTAAAACAATTTGCTCATTGTCCCTTTGAGTCACATTCTTTGAGAATGAAACGGCTAAAATTTTAAGGGCCTTTCCATATGAAAAGAAATAAGATTTCTCATCCTAAGATTTCTCGATTTTCAATAAAACTCGAAAGAGTTCAAACAGGTTCATATTACACTCAACTATGTAAATATTGTGCTAATAATCTCTTTCGTCTGACATATATATATATATATATTTGTTTCAAAACTTCAACAGTCTGTGCATTCTACCCTCATCCGAAGAATTTTCACTTTAAAACGACTTCCTCTGAAAAGAAGATTTATTACTATACTCCCACACATAACCCCCTCCCCCTCGAATCCCACCTTGGGGAACTTTTCTGAAGGTACGG
The DNA here is from genome assembly GCF_947563725.1 of Argiope bruennichi. Taxonomy (NCBI): domain Eukaryota; kingdom Metazoa; phylum Arthropoda; class Arachnida; order Araneae; family Araneidae; genus Argiope; species Argiope bruennichi. The sequence continues at coordinate 124,149,759 of NC_079158.1, forward strand.
ATGATCTTCCGGATGTATTTTCCTTAGCACCAGCTGGTTCTGGTTCTTCAAGATCAATCGGTCCAACTCGTGTGCCTTCGTTTATTGGGTCTTGTTTCTGACGTTCCAATAAATATTATTGCTGTTCGAAAATATATTGGCAGGGAAACAAGGAAGATGGTTCGGAGGAATGTTGGTGTAAGATATTGAAAGGTGTCTTCAGATAATATTTTGTCTCAGATGTCTCAAGTCGCTGACAAAGCAGTCAACTTCTAACGCTTTTATTTTTCTAGATGATTTTGCGTCTCATCTTGAATCGTACATCGCTCCATTTTTCATTCTCAGAAGTTACTGAAAATTTATTTGAAGAATGGCAATTTTGCAAATAAATTTTTCTTCTACATCTGTCATTAGAAAAAAATTTTTATAACTGATTAACCGACATTTAATTTGATTGGTAATTTTTCTTTTTAGTTTATTTCCTGAAATATTTTTTTTTACATTTCATTGAATTATTTTCTTACAATATTTTGTTAATGATATCTTAATTCAACAAGATACTAATGAATTTCTGAGACGGGAATTTTTTTTATTTGCCTGCATGCTTTTCCTTTTTATATTCAGTGACTTATTTCTAATTTTTTTTGCCTTGAAAAATAGGCGAAACTATATTTGATTAATGATGATTTATTCGATAAGTGTTTCCGTCTTCCCATAACCAAAATCTTTCCTTACATTTAAGTGGCTCACACTTTATACGGGAGCTTATTTCTGTTTCAAATGGCAGAAGTTTTGTCATGTTAATTATATTTTTTTTTATTGATAAGCACGAAATCTCTTTCTTCTGAAAATAACTAGCAAGTAGCGAGTAAATAACTAGAAAGTGGGATTTAAAACTAAATACTTTTATAATTAATTTATAATAATGTACAGAAGACATTAAAAATAATATATTATCAAAAAAAAATTTGTATAAAATCTTGTTTGCTTAAAAAATGAAAAAAGGGAACAAAAATTTGACTGAAAAATGTCACATATATATATATATATATATATATATATATATATATATATATATATATATATATATATATATAATAGATTTTCCTTATATATCTGTGTACATCCTGATTAATCGATAAGAGTTTGAACTAATTTTTCTATCTCAAAAAAAAAAAAAAATGATCGCTTTTGACATTGAGAATAAATGAGAGAGAAAAATTGCAGGAGATAAAATGGCTAACACATGTTTTAGAGAATTACAATATCATAGCGCTTGAGAAACAATAATAAAAACAGCAGTCATTGTGTTTAACCTCGATTGTATTGTAAACAAGCTCCCTAAAGAATATTTCGTCAACGAATCAATTGATTAAGGAAACTCCAAATATTTTACTTGTATTGCAGTTTATATTAAGTAGAGTTTTATCGATTTTTTTAAAATATAATTTTGCCGTTCTAGAGTCAGCAATGGGATCACAAGTCCCTCTATCAACGAGAAAACTTCGAAGCACTTAAATGGAGTACTCAATGTCTTTCAATGTCTGTATATGTTTTGTATATTGTTATTCGTGTAATTAATTAGCGGTTAACTTATATTCTTGTAAAACTATGCTGTATATTTTAACTGGTATATCCTTTTCTTTTATTTGATTAACTGGCAATGAAGCGCCAATTGTAACCTCTCTTTTTATGATCTTGTGCAAGAGAAAATTGGCTTATTTCTGAATGTTTGGCTTATCCTTAAAGTTTAAAAATAATATTTCGGGAAAATGCATCCTACATATGTTTGTGTTTTCAGCATATTTTTGAAAATTGCTTGTGGATCTGATGTCATCGTAACAAAATCTTGGCTTATGTCAGCTTGATGCCGTTCAATCAATCCTTATAAAATTACCTTCCTTTGAGGTTATCTGAAAATTTAAAGTTGGAATGTTGTTTAATTGCCTTCCTTGTTAATTTGTCCACCTTATAAAACAATTTTTAATTTAATAAATTGCTTAGTTCAAATATAGCAAATTTGCTTTAAATTGAAAATGAATTTTTTTTTTTCATTGTTGATCTTATTTTATTGCTTTTGATAATATGCCGTAAACAAGCATATTTTTCGACATGTTAAAACCTAATTATATCGCTTTTTCAGTAAAGCTGGAATAGCTCAAATTTTATTTACTAAAAATTTTATTTATAATGACTTCTGCTACTTTGTATATAAAATTATAAAGTTATCAGTACTTATATATATATATTGAATATTCTTTTAAAGTTTTGCAAAAAAAATACATGTTCTTTCTTTCCTGCTTTTAAGCTATCTTTTGCCATATTAGATTATACAAGCAATTTTCTGCAACTTAACATTCGCTTAAGGAACTCATTTTTCTTTGATCCCTTATTTCACTTTCAAGCTTTACACTTTTCGTTAATACTAACTGGAGAAAAAAGAAAGGAACTAATGTTTCATAAATTTTCCTTAAAATATATGTTAAAGAGTACAGATATGGAACGAACGCATAAATAAATGTTAAGTTAGAAAGGAGAGAAAAATTTTCTTATCTTCAAATAGGAAATTTAAGGGTAACTACTTGGCTTAAGAAATGATATCCGTGAATAATGAGCCATTAAATGCTAATTATTTTCACCTTTATTCTACTGTGCCTTCGCTCATTTTATATTCGTTGGCGTCATTGATCTAATTAAAGCGATATAAATTTCTTGAATCTGATACTTGTTTTAAGTGTTTAACTTTAAATACTATTTAACGTCAAAGTGCTTGTTCAATTCATGGAAAATGACTTTGTTTAAAAGATAAAAGGATGGAAAACATATTCCCTAATTCTATTTTAGTTTCAAAAATGTGTATATATTATCGTTAAAAGTTTCACTTCAATGATAATAGTTAAAAACAAAGCAAATTCTAATTATGTGTTAAACCTGTAGGATGAATTTAAATTTTTCGATTGAATTAATTCGTATTTTAAGTGCTTTAACTAAATTCTTACAGATTTATCCATTTGCGATATTTATCATACTGTATCATAGAATTCAGTAAAAAATTAATTGTAAAAATCTCGTTAGCAGCATCGGTTTTACATTTAATATTGTTATTTAATTTAATTAAATATTTTTATATACTTATAAATTTAAAATGAATTTAATAATATAATATTTATTAAGAAAAAATAAATAGATTTTAATTTAAAATTCATGTGAACAAATTCCGAAATTTTATGCATGAAATCAATTTATGACAGAATAAATTTTCCAGAAATATACATGAATAAGTGGTAGAGTGTATATTTGATGTCCAAGCAAATATCGTTTTTAGGTATATTTGTCAATAACGATTTGTATTCGAATAATTATTTCCGATAAATCTTATTTTTCTGTTTTACAAGGTGTATCATATTTTTTTAAATTAAAACCTGAAGAAAATTTTTTGCTTTTAATAGGTATATTTTTAATGAAATAGTGTAAATTTATTTCCAAGCCTTTTGCCGCTGAACCTCATAATTATTTAGATGTATGAGATTGCCAAATAGGATTAGTGAAACTGCTTTTTTTCATATTGAAAGTCTATGATAGCAAGTTTGTAATTGTGGTTATAAAATTAGTATAATTTGGCCTATCATGCAACAATCTCACTTAAATAATTATAATGAGAAATAAAAAAAATATTTCCTTCAATTATAACCATTTAATCCAAAAAAAAACCTACATCAAAAAGGAATAGAAAGTTTGTATAAAATTATATAATTTGAATTTCCAAAAAAGATAGTTCGCCGAGAGTACTACAGTAGCTATTAAAATTTATTCTTTCTTCGCAAGCATATTTTATTTACATTCGTAATTACTTTGATCATCGTATCCAATCCTAGAAATAAATCATTTATTTGTTATAACATCAGTTTGCAATTTGTTTACATATACATGTTTCCCACAAGCATGGGTGATGGGTAAAAGTTGGTATTTACAAAACAAACATGCTATCCTACAAGCATGGGTAAAAGATGGCATTTACAAACTCTAGATTCACAGTGAAATAATTGTATATCTTTTAGAGACGTAGATTAGTAGTTTAACTCTAGTTTATTCCTGTATATTTGATTTAATACAGTTTTATATTGCTTATAAAAACGATGGTATCAAATTATTTTAATAATATTTCATAAATTTTTAGCGTATATGCAAAGTATTCGCTTTGATAATCAATCAATTCAATGAAGTGCCTTTATGAAAAATGATAGTATCAAAATATTTTAATAATATTTCATTAATTTATTAGCTAGTATGCAAAGTATTCGCTATGATAATCAATCCATTTATCGAGATACCAAATGAAAAAAAATGAAAAAAATTTGAGTTTAACTTTCTCTTGTTGGGGAAGTTTGAGAAAAATGATTATTATATATTATGTCAAAAATACTTTATCTATATGAAAATGTAAGAATAGACAAACAATTAAATATTTTCGTGGCCGTGGAACAATATCATCAAATAAACAATATAATTATGGAATTAAAACATTGCCTTGATATGATATTAAAACTTTATATATTTTTAAAGGCACAGAGTTATGCTGGAAAAGAACCCGTGTCAAACCAAAAAGAAAAAAAAATTCAAAGCGAGTGAGCTGTAAGGAATCTAATATATAAACTTAAACTGGAATATAAACTTGAATATACTGGAACAAATTACTTTCCATAATATGTAGGTGCGTGGCGTTTTTATGAAAACTTCACTAAAAATCAGTTAGTAATTCAAATATACATAAACTCAAAAGTGGTATTACTTCATAATACCAGTAAAGGATCGGTGGATATACTTTATCAGCTTTTAAGTACATACATTTGTAAAAGGAAAACAAATCGCTGGCCTAAGATAACATTTTCTAATAATTCTGTTAGATTTATTTGCAACGCACATATTCTCGGGGCATCAATAAATGCAAAATATATTGAAAACAAATAAACCAAAAGAAAAGTGTTTTTAGAAAAATTAGGCAGAAAAAAAAATGATAAAGCAAAGTCGCTCCAGAAAAGAAGAGTCATATAAAAATCATTCGATTGCATAGTAAAAGCAAAATAATTCATCATCACCTTTTATTTTCAACTTACAAATGTATAATAAAAATGTCTGATTTAAGTTATATATAAATTATAATATTGATAAATGAAATCTATTGTATATTAATCAATTTTTTTTTCATTTCAAATATATAGACTTTACTTTTAGATACTTATGTGTTATTTTTCAATATTATAAAATTTATTCCTTTAAAAAAATTCATATTCATCTCTTAACACAATATTTTAATATATAAACGTATATAATAGTATATAAACATGGAGAAAATAGAATTCTGCAGTTAATATATGTTGTTCGGATCATATAGAACTAGATCTTACATTCGCATAATAAATGCGAAAAGCAAATGTGTTAATTCTGTAATTAAAATCTCCTATAATGCATCGTAAGATGACAAAACAAACTGAAAAAGTTCTTGCACGTTTCTACCCCGTTATCAGTGTTGAAAAATTTAGTCCCTATGCAGTCATAAAGAGAAATCAAAAAATAGAACTGGACCAATCTTTTACCCTCTGTCCTAATTTTTATATTTTCCTCAATCCTAAACAATCATTTGTTTTATATCTATTAAATCATTCCGTTTTAATAATCGTGGCAAAAATAATTTTTTTTTACTATTGATTATTTCATTTCTTACTTGGTTTGTCTGCTTAAAAAATTATTATGGCATAGAAACTTATTTAGTAGAAAAAAGAAATCAACGTATGTTTATGTACATGCTAGCAGAGTAGATTTAAAAGGCATCATTTCCGATTCAATTAAAAGTTTGGAAATTGGAAATCCGTTCCTGTATGTGGAAATTTTGGTTTAAAAGAAGTGATGAAACAGCATCTTTTCCGGCCCAGTTCATCTCAAAATTCACCACCACTCATTGGGTGCCGCCACCATTCTCCTTAAGGAACCCAACTCGAGTGCGGGTGACTCAAGCCACTGTGCACATCATTTCCTCTTATTCACGTCCTTATTCGCACGGAGTCTATAGACGATTGATTTTGCTTCTTTATTTATATTCAGTAAGAACGAAGGGAGATCAAAAACAGAGTTGATTAGGAGCCGAGGAAAGGGTTTCGAGGTATTGGAATATGCCGAAGGAAAAGTTATTATTCCAACGCTGGCGGAAATAGGGTCGAGAAAGCCTTTTTATCGACGGTTATAAAAATGGATATAAAAGGGATCTCCTGTTTATAACTCTGTAAATGTTGCTTATTTATTCATTTTTTCGACGTCCAAAAATAAAAACTTTTTAGTTCAGTACACTTTTGCTGTAGTCATCGAATTGAAAGGAGAGTTGCCTTTTTTCTACAATTTTTTGAAATTTAAAATTATGTGTTTTTATCGCCAATATAAAGAGCATAAAATTGGTGTAAATATTTTTATAGAGTGAAGAGGGGATTCTTCTTTTGTTCTACTGAAATTTTCTTTTGCGTTAGATTGTCTCCGCGGCTTTTGAACTGCCATCTTCTTCATTAACGAAACTCGCCATTTACTTTTATGGGCTGCAACTCAAATTGATAGATTTTGAACAGAATTGGAAATATTTTGTTGTTTAAATAGTTTATTTATTTTTTTCTTTCAAAATGTGTTAACTATTCAACGTAAAGAAACTTATAATGCACTTTGATAGACGTTATTGATTAAAATCTGATAAACCCTACATGTAAAGGATGTCCCAAAATTAAGAAGCAAGATTTGAATTCGCCACCATTCGTGCAGTAAAGTGTTGGCAAGAAGTGTGGCTCTATTAAAGAACCATAACTGATAGTATAGAGTTAGTAAAAATAGAGCGTTACACGATAGAATAACATGTTCACTCAAGATCTGAAATAAATAAAGGACACAGTTTTATTTTCTTTAAATTGTTATTTTTATTGAATCTTAAAGTACGCAGGATACAGTTATGGCCTGCCTTAGAGGCAAATTCAAATCTTCCTTGGAGGCCATTGCCTTCTGGAATAACATATAGAGCAAATGGCCTCCAAGGCTTTGCTGACACATACGCATTCTTTTGTCGAAATTTTCCATGACCATTTTGCATAAACGTGGCTGAATTGCATTGATATCAGTGTTGAATTTCCTCCTTCAGTGTACGCGTGCTTGTTAGCTTATTTGCATAGACCTTTGACTTCAAATAACCCCGTAAAAAGAAATCCAATGGAGTTAAATAACACATTCTAGAGGGGCCAATTCTCAAATTTTCGAACTGTGGCTGCCAGACTTCCATTATGTTTGAAATATTGTTCAACATTGAAAACATCTTGTTCTATCGTGTAACGCTCCATTTTTTACTAATCTTAACTATCAGCTGTCAAATGTTATTTAATATAGTTACCAACGCTTTACTGCACGAATGGCGGTAAATTCAACAAATAAAACTCAGATTTTGTGAGTATGAACTAAACTTCTTTTCAAAAGTTCCAATATACTTATTGCTGCAGAAGGTGACATGAAACATATATATATATATATATGCTTTTTACAGAAAAGAAAACAATATTATCGCAATTAAGGAATTAAAGGAAGTGTTTCTGTGCCAAAAATGAGTTTCAAGGAAAGCATTTATAAGAGTAATAGTAACATATTTTTAAAATATATATATATTACTAAGACTCCATATTCTAAGAATCTTCAAAAACGGGTTTCCATTTTCAGTCCGCAACCATACTTTCTAACCCATAAGATTTAATACAGTTATAATGCCATTTTGGAATAATAGACAGTTTATCGTTTGCATAAAATAACTGAATCATTTATAATAGAAGACAATATTCTAGTATTTCTAAGTTTCATTTTAATACAAAAAAGTTTTCTTTCCATTGATTGGTGATAACTATTGTGTATCTTTTTCATTTAATTTGGAATTGATGAAATTTCTAATGCATATTTTTAATACTTCTAAAACAAAGCCATCTCTACTTACAATCAAGATGAATGTGTGTGAACTGGCTCTCAACAAGGCAGATGTCATTGCCAGAGCAAAAATTTGATCCAGATGTACATTGAGAGGGGGAAATGGGCATCTTGGTGAGACTTTTTGAAATTTTAATTTCAGTTTCAATTAATTAAAAATAATTTAAATTCTGTTTTTTTTTTCAATTCCTACTATTAGTTCACACACCCCTATATATATTTATATATCTTGTTCAAATTTTCAATCCTTAATAAAATACATTTTATTCGTCCACTCAAGTTGAAATGCATTTTTTTAAAACTTGTAGTGGGTGACACTTGATGTTAATACAGTTTTTTTTCAAATATTAATTCATTAATTATTAAATTTAATTCATTTTTAATACTTTAAATAGAGTTTTAGCAGTTTGTAAAGGAAATTGAAATCCGCAGGCAGTAGCTCAATCGGTAAAATGCAAGGATTTCAGTACTTTTCACGTGAAGGTGAAGAATGCGAGTTCAATTCTTGTGAAAGTAGGAATTGACTTTAAAAAACTTTTTATTTTTATATTACTTGTGCACGATAACGTCCGAAAAATATTCCCGTACGAAGATGATTTTTACACCATTTTTATGTCTGAAATAATTATCTTTTCAATAATGCTAATTTTATTGCTGTAAAAATCTTTAGTCTAGATTCAATTAATTTTTAATCATTTTTAAATATATTTCACAACAACATTTTGATATTATTAATGAAATCAAAATCTTTTTCAATATCATTAAATATTTGATCAAGATTTTTCTTATTTTGCAGTTAATAAACGTAAATAGCATCATCTTTATTATCTAGGTTAAGTATTAAGAAAATAATTCGTTATTCATATTCTATTTAGATAAACTACGCATAGCATTATATCGAAAACCGAATATTAGTGACTTTCTCTAAGAGAAATAAGAGAGAGGAGAAGCATACTCGAAATGCAGAGAGACAAATCAAGCACTTGAATGGTTTAAATTTCTCGTAATAGTTAAAACTTTTCTTTAACTAAATCATAATGGCTTCCCAGAGTAACGAGTCAGCAGGAATAGTTTAAATTCCTCTTTATAAAGAGAATTTATTTAATGCTTTGTACCGTACTTTATATACTAAAGGAGAAATACTGGAGACAAAATTTTTAACAAATATTGCGATTTAGTAAAAGCCAAAAGCAAATTGAGATACTAAAGTTAAATAGTTGTCAGTAATATAAGTTAATTGCTTGGCTGTAGAATTTCAAGACATTCTTTACAAAGAATGTGGAAAAAAATTCTTTTGATGCACTACTAACTTTTAAATCTCTTAGGTGGACGTAAAGAAGTAATCATAAATGTGAAATTCTCGAACTAGTTTATGAAAAAAAAGTGAATGATAAGCTTTTAAACAAAGTAGTTTGATAATCTCCGTGTTTACAAAGTTTCAAGTTTTAAAGTAGATAGGCAATGACTTATGATCGTACGTTATTTATATTTAATAGAAACTCGATAGATCGTTTTATAGATTTAAATGTGAAAAAGGGAAACAGCATTAGCAAAATAATATCCCAAACATTGTAGTTAATTCCAAATTAATTAAATTAACTACATAGAGGTTTCAAAATTAGGGCTAAGCCATGTTATAATGAAAATAAATTCTTCTTTTTCTTTTGCAAGAGAAATAAAAACAAATCAGAAGAATTTAAAGTGGAAGTCTCCTATTTTTAAACAAATTATAAAATTTGCTTTTCAAGCATTCTTTATTTGTATTTCTAGCATCATTATCAATATTCTTGGTTCAGTTACTTTTTTCATAGTTTTTAGTCAATCAATATATTTATAGTTCTTCATAGTTTTAAGAGTATCAACATATATTTCCTTCACTATAATAATTTTTTCCAATATTTAATAGTTAAAATTATAAACTTTACCCAAGCTTTACATTTCAATCTCCATGTAACAGTTTTAGATTTAAGTTATGCTTATTTTAAAACCTCAAATACATATTTCAGAGAGTACTGTAACAAAAATTTGCTAGGTGCTCTTATTTGATTTGATCTAAATTTCTTCTTTGGTTATGCTAGTTGCAGATTTAGACAAAATCTACAAAAAGAATGACTGTTATTACAAATAAAAAGGTAAGTATATTTCAAAGGTATATCATTTAATGCTGAATGAGTATATTGGTACTTTAAAGAAATGATGAAAAAAAAAATCAATTTTTCTAGAATTCAAATGAAATTCATTTAGTTAAAAACTCAGCTTTAAAATTATATCTTATGTAATAATTTTAAATAAAAAACAGAATAAATTAATTTTATTTAAAAAATGTAGTTTAAGCATTATCCTTTAATCAAAATAGCACTAATTAAAAACAGAAAAGCAAAAATATTATAATTTTCTGCGTGCTGTTTTAATACGATTACTTTAGAGTACAAAGAGTATACTGGTTCAAAATTAGTTTGTGAGATTTTTTTTTTTTTCTTTTTTGTAAAGACAAATAATTTGGAAAATTATTTACCAATATTATTTGTGATGACTACTAATATTTTGTGACGATATCTTAATTATATGATTAGGATCCAAAATTTACCATCGCAATTTATTTTACAATCAGCTATAAACACAAAATAAGAAAAAAATTATATCGATTAAAATTCATTAGAATTTTAACTGTTTCAAAGTATAATTGATCTTCCACTATAACTTCAACAGAAAGATGTGATTTTTTTCTGTTACAATCTATGAAATGACACATACTCTCTTTTTATAAACATAAAAGTACGTTGATAAATTTTTCTTACTACATCCAATTCAATAATTTTTGAATCATCAAAAAGTTTGAGGATTAATTAAGAACAGATTTCTTAAAATGAACAATAAATTCCATTTTTATCTTTTCTTATTAATGAAATAATTTAAGTTGGACTTTATCAAACAAATCATTCCTTAGAATTAACAGAAATTACAATGTAAAACAAAAATATTCTGGATGGAATTAATTAAAGACAATTAATCCTGCCCAACTGCAAAATATTTTTCAGACGCTGTTCAAGATATTACATCATTTTCAAATTCATTTATTTTTATTGTAAAAAATATATTATCTACAGAATTGTAAGAATTTCCAAATTAAGTATTTGGAGAAAATCAATTTAGATTATTATACTTTGTAAGTCCCGCAGCTCTTATGCTAAATCATCAGTAATGCTTATATTTACTTTCCAAAAGTGAAGTGTTAGAATTTTAATTTTCACAAAACAATCTACCTTCCCCCATTATTTTATCAACAAATTCAAATCGAATTAGTTTCCACTTTGTTTGTTTTTTTCCTTTTTTAATAGATGTTTCAAGAGAAGTAATTTCGAATAAATGTACATTTATTACCAATAAATGTTATTTCCCTGAATTTCCTAAAAATGGTTTAAATATAACAAAAAATGTTGCAAAAAAATCACATTTTTAATAGTGAACTAAAATAATAGAAATTTATTGCAAATATTTTTAGTTTAATCTTAATTCCTTATCATAAATAGTATAGAATGTTTAAATCAATTTCTTCTCAAATACACTAATACATGATGCCTTTCGTATGGAATTAAAATTTAATTCAATCAATCGATAAATTGACTATAAGTTCCCGAGATATTGATATAGTGTAATAATACAGGCACATGTAAGTGTATAAATTTCAAAATTCCAGCACCTTAGGAAGTGCGGGGAGTTCCTATTACAACATTTTATGTTTACGAACGAGAAATAAGTTAAATAAAAGTTTAAAAAATTTAGATTTTATTTTATATTTTCTTAAATATTTGTAATTATTTGATATAAAATAATCTCAATTTAGATAAATTTATTAAAGTTATAAAATATCAAAATTTTACTCTTTCATGATTAAAATTTCTTTTCTCTTCAGTTTCTAATATTCCAACAAAAGTATGATTCTGACAGAAATCAAACGAAACAAAGTTCGGTTAAGTACAGTTTTATTTTTAATCTTCCAGCAGCATAGTAGACAGCAAGATTAACGAGAGATACGATTTCAATTGTTTTTTTTATTATTATTTTCTCATTTACAAAATATAAAGTATTATAATCGTAGAAAAATTCGAACTCGAGATTTTGATGAATCTCCTCCTTTCAGAACCTCACTTTGTTCGAAAACTACATTTTTGCCATTATGTCCGCCTATCTGTCTGTCTGCGCTTGAACCAGACGGGTGAAATTTAATATATGGGTTTACACCAAATTTGTATATTTCTATAAAAGGTTGAAAAAAATTATTCATTACTTTGTCTTTCCGACTATTCGAATATAAATTAAGCGGTAATTATAAAGCAAAGAGAACTAGATAGATAAAATTCAGTACACAGATTATGTATCCTTAGTGCTGACTCCACTATCAAATGCGAGAGATGACTGTATGTCTGTCCTTTCAGAAGCATGTAACCGCGATACCTCAAAAACTTAATAACGTAAATACGACAAATTTGGTGCGTGATGTCGTGACTAAAATTGTAGTTTTATGTCAAATCTTGGTTTCTATCGGTTGGAAAAAAAGCTTCAAAAACCAAACTTTTAGTAGAGAGAGTGCATGAAAGTTTTGTGGAGACCATTACCGGTGGTTTTATCTGCATTTACTAGTTATTAATGCCCTTTACCTCCTTTTCTAATGAATGTAGTTGTGCAGGTTTCTTATATTATATTTTAGAAACAGCCATCATACGAAATGGGAAGAATCCTCCATTTTAGGTCTCTCAAAATAGTTATTTCTTACTCTTCGTATCATCAAAGCATCCAATCAGCCATTACCATTTCAACAATGATCTACGATTTTGCTAACAGAGTTGGCCGAAGAGCAAGGCACTGCCAGACTCATTTCTAGGATTTCCAGCAGAACAGCATGCAGTAAGATTAACAAGAGATATGAATTTCAAGTGTTTTATCTAGATTTATCTGTGAGCAATGTCTCTCGGGAGAGACTGAGCGGTCTTTTACAATTAAGGTATATTAGAGATAATATCTTTCTTAATTACGAGAATTAATTGCTCACTGGTGTATAACTCCGCTGTGGGACACGAATATAATGATGGATGGGGAGTTGAAAATCAGAAGTTATTTGGAATGTAAAAGTTTAATTGAGGGGAACTCAGTTTTCAGAACAGTTTCTGCAGAGTGCATACACTTAAGCGTACGTGATTAAAAAAGGATTGATATTCCGACAGATGAAAACGTTTTTGAAGAGGAGATTGAATGTCTCTGGATTCACGAAGAGAAAGAGGAAATTAATTATTTTTAAACGAATCATTCGTATTTCGGCGATTTCGAATGCTTTCATTCATTTGAATTTAGTGAATTTCATGATGTACATTTTTAGATTCTTTTGATTTATTATCAGTTAGAATATCATTTTCCTTTTAAATTCTAGAATGTGTTGTATTTATAATTCTTTAGAGGAAATAATTTTTTCTCCCTATATTATCTAAACAAAATGATTGTAAATGCTCATTTTAAATAAGTACTCTCCTTACAGGATTATTTTTCAAATCATCTTAAAATAAAGATATTAAAATCTTAATAAATAACTGATAAATAACATTTAACATTTTTAAATTGATTTATAATTACTGCAGACTTCACCTCAGCTGAAATTTTTGTAATGATATTTCTACAGATAACATAAATATGGAAATAACATAATTAAAACTAACATTTTATTAAACGAGCATTGATTGTCTAAAATATGAAAGATTTTCAATTTTCCTCTTCATATTCAGATGAATCAACCAGAAAAAAAATTAAATTTTAACTTCGGAATTATTTTCATCAGAGATAAAGTTATTAGTCTGGAATTAAAATTATTTTTAATTTTCTCTATGATAGCACATACAATAACTTGTTATCTTGAATATATAAAATTAATGATTTAATTTGCCGATTACCATATTTTTCTCCGTTTCTTTTATTCTGTTTGCGATGAAAATATTCCTTTTTCACTTTTTATATTCTTAAAAACATATTTATTTCATTTTGTCATTCAAGTATATTTATTATGCATGTCTATATGTATTTTGGTTGATTCAATTATATAATATCAGATGAAATTCAACGCAACAATCAATGCAGTAAATGTAAACACCATTAACCTTTGAGATCTGTAATATTTAGTAACTTACATCGTACAAAAAATATTTGGAAGTCATTTTAAAGGGAATTTTCTATAAATATACTGTATCTTCATTTTGTCATTAATTGTGCTGATATTAATGCTGACATCTCTCAATTTCATTCTACAGACTCAGAGCCGCTAGAAATAGAAATCAAATATATGAACTAACCACAATTATAAACGAATAGTAAATGATAAATGGCTAAAATTATGTCTGTTCTAGAGTTTTTTCCATGTTCGATTGGATTTGCATAGGTCATCATAGGCAAAAGGTAGAATAACTAATTAACTCGAAAATGAGCAAACAAAACATGATGCATGCTCTTCAAAAACACCAGTACAATTAGCATATAAAGAAATTAAGAACAACTTATTGGGACACTTTAACAATAGAACCAATCTCGGTAAGGATATTGACTTGATATATATAAATTTCAACTTCATTTAACCCTATCGAATCTATAACCGTTTGGATACCTGGCATAAAATATGATACTAAAAAATCATGGACAAGTAAATGAGTATTATTTTTTAAAAATCGATAGATCATATATTACGGATTTATACGATTGTATAATATTCAATAAGCTGTTTTTAGACAAAAAATTAATTACAAATTGTCATTTTCCCCCAAAGTAATAAAAACTCTTTTTATTGTTATTTATCTGTCTATCATATTCTCAGTATTAAGCTCTTCACATACAATGACGAGTCTAACTCGCACATCGAATTACTAAACTTTTAATTTTAAATCTGCAACTAATTGAAAGTATTAAGTAATTTAAAATGCCAAATTTATTTAAAAACTCTTCAACATCTCAAATGGTATTTTATTATTATAGGGTTAAAATAATAATAAATGTCCCAAATTGTATATGTCATATAATTAGGGAAATTAAGTACATTCTTAAGTCAAAGGGTAAGTAGCTTTCTAACAAGGTCATTCTTATCTTTCAATGGCAGTACACCACAAAGTGGCTACTCCGACCCGTCGCGAAAGGACACGGAAAAACTTGAATGACCGAACCGAAGCAACAGGAACACTAGCGGGAACTGTGGTTGAGTCCTAAAGCCACGTTCCGACGATACGTTGCCTTTCGGATTTGATCATAAATCTCCCAACTGACCCATTGTTGGACCAACCCCGCCAGGGCAATGTCGGTTCAGAGCTTGCCCCAAATTGTAAAATGAATAGACATCAAAGAACCTCGGAAAACCGCAAGAGGGGGGGGGGAGAGAAAAATGTGCCAGGTTTAGGCGGGCACAGGTCGTCAGAAAACGGCTTAAAAACCATCACCAGCCACGGTATAGCCCTTCCCTGAGGAAGTACGTCCCGTCATCGATAGGAGGAGCCAGACACCCTCCGCTTTATCGTGTCGTACGAAGCTTCCCATCCTCAATTAAGAGGTGGCCCACTTGGAACTCAAAAGCAGTGTAACCATTGTCTTCTTATACAAGGAAAACTTTTCATAAATTACGAAAACGCGCACATAATTTGAAAAAAGCATTGGCTACAAACTAAAGCAAAACATTTTAATTAGAAATGCTTAGATTTCCTAACATTAATAAAAATTGTGATTTTTTTTTTTTTTTTTTTTTTGAAGTTTGTAGTTCAGTTTGACTAACAATTTCTACTTCTCATAAATGACGTTTCAGGGGCAAAAGGATGAAATAAAGTATCAGAAAATGTAACGCTGCTCTCTCCTTGAGATAAAATACACATTCCTTTCGTCTTCAAAACTTTATAAAGACACTTCTAGATCGCTTTCCCTCCTCCTTAAAAATTAAGTGAGTTAGGGCGACTGAAGTACTTGCAAAGTTAAAATCTTTCCACTAACTCCGGGGATGAGAAGGCATAAAAAGAGAACCATCTCCTCTAACTCTTCAAATAACTCCAGCCAGCCACATAATCTCTCTTTTCAGAGGAGAAGCTAACATTAAATGAGGTGCACGATCCAGATTATTGAGATAGAGGGAGAGAGAGAATTCGGTGAAAAAAGAGAGCGGGGGGCTCTCAGAAAATTTTTGGTTCGACACGGCTTTACAAAGAACCGGTATTCAATGATCCGTTCCCCTAAGCCATCGACTGGAACTCGCAGCATCCAAAAGAAAGAAATCAAAAAGGAATAAAAATCCGAGGCTAGGTGTGAGCTTGATTTTTCTATCGAATTTTCGACGGAAGATTCATTTTTTAAGGGTCCTGTACTCCGTCGTTCTTTTTCTTCTTTTTGGTGGAATTTCTATGCGAGGGACTATAATCCAACTGGGTGAAAATCTATGAGAAAATTCCTGGAGTTCAATGGTGGGATTCCGCGTTTAAATTTTAAGATTCTTTCCGATTGATTGGGTTTATACAGAAAACGCTGGGTTTTTTTTCTTTCTTTTTCAGCAGGAAAATATTTCTGGTAAGAGAAACTTAAATTTGAGAATCACACCTTTTTCCCGCTAGATTTAGAGTTTTAAATAAAGTACCAGAATTTCGATAAGAGAACGTTTTCTGAATAAGATTCTCTTTAAAAAACTGCTTCATTGTATTTTTTTTTCTCTTTTTTTAATTAACAACATTAGCTCAAAGTGTAGCTTAGATGATTTAACATTTATCAAATCTTATATATTGTTGAGCTCATGTAAAAGTTTTCCTAAAAATTCAGTTTTATTGAGACTGATGTTAATTTCATAACTTTCATATATTATTTTATATTGTATTGTCAAACATTTAGTTTTAGTTTAGTTCCGTGTTCATTAATGACTTCCGTGTTTCCAACTGATCAAATTTTAATCTAATCTTAATTAAACCCTTAAAATAAATTTTCTTTAAAATTTATTACTACTTTTATGCTGATTATGTTTTGTAAAGCAGTTTTAAATCATTTTATATTTACAAAATTTATCTTTCCAATATTTTATATCTGTGAATGTAAAATAATATGGTTTCGTCTCTTTAATCCTAAATATGTAAAAAGGACGAATCATGTTCATTCATTGTAATTAGGTTTCAATTAACTTATTTGCATTATAAATGTATGTGATACCTTTTTTTAATTGAAATTAACAAAAACATTGAATGAATTAACAAATGAAATCGGTAACAAATTGAACAGTAAGCAGATTGAATCATCAAATGAAAGGAATTCTTTAACATTTGAATATAGCAGTTTAAAATAACCATGGATTTCAAAAGCAAAGCACATAATTCTTTAAAACCATTTCGAAACAGATTAGTCTTATCGACCCATCAAATCAACTGTCAAAAGCACCCTAAAATTAATTTCTGTACCGCATTAGCATGCCTTCACGTAAGCATTTCCCCAAAACATCTCCACCCAACCATAAAACAGAGGGAACACCCCCACATCACTCAAAGAAACACAAATGCAACCTGACATGCAGCAAACAATGATGATAAATAATTACACGGCGACATCACCTTTGACGGTCAAAGATACAAAGTGCATCTTCCATCAAAAGGAACACATACACGAAAAAAGAACAAAAAGATCTCTGCCAGGACAATCGGTGGAATCGAACATCAGGGCAACCCATCCCTCGTTCCAGCTTGCCCTTCCTATTTAGCTTCCCTCTGCATTGAGATATCGAACAGCCTGGATGCTTGCCAATTCGCCGTCCATTTGTCAACCTAGACACCAGATACCTACGGAACTGGTACCAACCTGTCATCAACTGGTGCATGCCAAAGCAACAAATCGACTTTTTTGAAAAGGGGGGAAACCCAAGCTGAATTTTTATGTCACCCCCCATCTGCACACAAACCTTTTTGTACATTTTTTATTTGCTTGCTTTTTTTAACGATTTTGATTGTTGGATTTTTTTTCTATCTTTGCATCCAATAACTACATGGTACTGGCTTACGAAGTCTGTCTTGAATTTTAGAATGCCAATACGAATAAAATGGAAAAACAACTTTAATTGTTATGGCTTCTTTTCCTCCCGTTCGTGGAGTCACGTTCGCTTTTTCTTGAGATGATGGTCCTATTTTTTTTTTCTCCTTTTTTATATGTTTAATGTTTTTTTTTCCTATTGAGCTTGTTTCTGTCGAAGTTGTTTTAATGCAGAAACAAAAGCAAAAGCATTGCCTTTTGAATTTTTAATCTAAGAGAAATAAATCATCAAACATTCTGTTTTTTTTATATGTATATTCCCTATTCTGCATTTTTATCATCTCTTTTGAAAAGTTGAGTTTTTTATTCCAAAAAAAGAAGAATGTTGTAAAAGAAAAATATTATTTCTATGTATAATGTCCTTAAAAAGGTTATCGATATTAAAAATTATTTTATTTTTATCATTATTATTTTCCCCAATTGAAGACTTTAAAAATTTAAGTTTCTTTATTTCACTTAGAATCTATTACATATTCAATTAATGACATATATCAAAGTTTCATATCTCAACTTGATTTACATAAGTGTATAATCTTTTCATTTACAGATTGATAATGCCTAATTACCTTATCTAATTTTAATTATTGTTGCTTATTCAATTGATAAAGTCCACCGATGGAATTGAAAATGACGCCAAGTGTTTGATTTGAAATTTACTCTCATTTTCCTTCAAAGGATGATTTCATTTTCATGATACCATCCAATTTTAATCTATATTCCTTTTATTATTCTTTCTGAAGTGTTTAGAGAAAAAACCCATCGGAAGCAAGATCTGTTCATGATAATAAAATTTCTAAAGCGAATGAGTCTTTCAATAAACAATATTATGCTTTCACTTAAATTTAAAAAATGTATTTTGCCCAATCATCTAATGGTTTTAATAATTTGTAGTACTCGGTTACTGCCATACTTAAACATGATCGATAAATAACAATCCATAAATAATTCAAATTAATTTATGAATATGTTAGAATTCCCAAATATTTATTCATTTTATTTAAGAAACTAATATCTTGTTAAATGCTCATGTAATAGTTTTTATAATATATTTTCAATTTTAGAATGATTCATATCTTAAGTTCCTGTTGTTATATTCATGGTATAAAACAAACTAGCTCCAATAAATATAAGAACCAAACTCTAAGAAACTGAAGATACAAATTTGTATATTTTATGGTAAACGGGAGGGGGAAATTCCAACAAAGCAAATAACATACATGTACTGAATTCACAGTAATTGAAATTAAAATTTTTTGTGAAGGATCTGAAAATATATGCAAATATTATGAATACAAATAGAAATATATAAAAAATAGTGTGGTAAATGCAGGGAAATGATGAATAGTCATATTAAAAACATTATTAAAGAAAATTATATATTTCAAACTTTCTTAATCAATCTGAAAAAAAACAACCCGAACTGTAAATTCTAAAGGATTAGATAAAATATGCGAGACTTATTCAGAAAATATGGCAGAATTAATAAATGAACTTCAATCAAAATTTTTAAAAAATAGATTATACTCTGCACTTTATATATATATGGAAACAGGAAAATTATGATATGTTTGGTATATTATTTAGGATGCTGGTATGCATGGTATACATATACAAAATTAATACACTTTATTCTATTCTGAAACACTTTGGAATTTATGGTTTCTGAGTTCAATTGAAATTATTGATGTAAAAAGAGTTTAATCATAATCTTAAGCGTTTTTTTTTTTTTTTTTTTTTTTTCATTTGCGGAGTCCTAGTCATTTTTTTCTTAAAATGATCGCTTTTTTCTCTTTTGCGCTATATTTACCATGTTTTCATTGGAAAATGATTTGTGTTCATTATTTTAAAGCAGATAGAAAAGTGGTAGTATTTACCTTTAGTATATTTATTCTAACTGAGAAGTCATATAAAAATTCCGATTTGAACCATCTTTTCCATTTCCTACTGAAAGTCTTCATTGTTCTCACAAGCACTCATGCAACGTGTCTTTTTAGAATTGGTGAAAAAGGAAAAAAGCACCAATTTGTGCTATAAAATGAGAATTTACCTAATTCTTTCGGAAGGGTTTTAAAGTTTGTCTAATTTATGAATACTTCCAGTATTTATTTATATCTTTTATGTGACCAAATCTTTTGAGCACTAAGAACAAGATATCTGTTGTTGCTGTTATTTATAATGGCACTTGTCATGGACAAGCTCACTGACGAAGTCGGGGATTTTAAGCCAAGGGAGCGTATCTTGTTTTAGTAGCGCCAACAATATGTCTTGGCTACTCACGTATCACATTCGCTTCCACAACCCCTTTTTACAGGAGGGCACATTCACACGTCTCACAGATAGAACAAATGAAGAACAACCATGCTCGAACCGAGACTCTAACTCAGAACGCCCAGATCACGGGGAAGATGCGCTACCCCTATGCCAGGATACTGGCACCACATATTCAAAAAGGTTAAACTTAAAATTAAAAAAAATCATTTAACGTTTCATTCATCAAACATGTTTTTATACAAGGAAACTATTTCTCAAATCCTTCTAGAGTTGTAACTAGCGCGCAATTTTTTATAGATATAACATTTAGAATGAAAAACAAGAAAGGTATTCATGCATGTATCAAATTTTTGCTTGAAATCTTTGATCAAAAT
This sequence comes from Argiope bruennichi, assembly GCF_947563725.1. NCBI lineage: Eukaryota > Metazoa > Arthropoda > Arachnida > Araneae > Araneidae > Argiope > Argiope bruennichi. The sequence goes on from NC_079158.1 coordinate 124,170,440, forward strand.
ACAAAATTTAAATTTAAAAAGGTTTCTAAATTTGTAGAAAGCCAAAATTTCATCAGTTCATCATTGTGTGTTCACAATTTCCCCATTTCATATTGAAATTACAGAATTTTATGATTGTAGCTATCATAATTTATTAAACAATATAAACCCAAAGGTTTCTCTTCGCCATCATTCAATTGTGCACTAAGTCGAGAATATGTAATATTCATGAACCGAATCGTGCATATCCAGACAGAAACACACACAAAATTTTGATTCCCACCGATGGGAAACCTTTTTATCATTTATTTCACATTTTCATCCATCACTTTTAGAATTTAAGAAGAATAAAGCAAAAATCGAAGCACCCTTTTAATCTAAAAATAGAGAGATATTACGAAATGATGTGAAATAAAGCTGACATTTCAGCAATTCACCATTGTTTGTTCACAATTTCATCATTTCATATTGAAATTTCAAGAATTCATCGGCGTAGTTATGATCATTTAGCTATAACTGATTAAAAAACGTAAACCCAAGCAGTTTTTTTAAAGCATCATCAACTTTCAATTCTTCACTAAGACGAAAATATCTTACATCCATGAACTGTTCCACATATATTCATAAAACAGAAGAAGAAAGTCAATAGCGTCCTATGGGAAACCCTTTTTATCATCTATTTCACATTTTCATCCATCACTTTAGCACTTTAGTGTTTGAGAGGAATGAAGCAAAAATTGAATAACTCTGATAGTCCATAAAAACAGAGAGATATTAAGTGAATAGTTGCTCTGCAGCCTGAGGGGAAAATGTGTATAAACTTTTTTTGTAGTATGCTGTCTATGAGTGTTCTGAACACTCAGCCTGAACATATTTTTAAAGTGCAACGAAGAGGATAGGAAAGGTGGGATATCACTAAAGAAAAACAGATATCAAATATAAAATATCATATTGCAAAATTCCTTTAGAAGCTCTATCTATTCAGCATCTATTTTTCAGTTTGCGGCATAAATGTCCTTATCATTTTTTCAGTGTTATGAGTTTAGAAGAATGTTTTAACGCGTCTCGAGTGACAGAGGATCAACTTTCCTTTTAGATTTAAATTGTTTTTATGAAAGAGAAAATGACAAATGCTTTATGTTTCTCTATAGTAATATTGATTCTTTGAAACTACTTTCGCTATTTTATTTTACAAGTCTGAATGTGATGGAATTTTCTCTCCTAGTTAAGTAATCATAATTTGAGTCACAAGTCTTATTTTGCAGTACTGTTTTGCAATTGTGAAAATATAAAGCAACATTATGCAAAGAAATTTTGAAGTGAACTAAAATCAGAAGAATTTACATCGCTTGTATTAGAAATAAAGCGGTCATAACTTCTGAGAAAACAATCATCTATGCAAAATTATTGCATAACATTTCAATAGATAAAACCCTCAACATCCTAAATCTCCTTTTGAAACGGTTTAATGGTGTTTTTATCAGAAATTGTTACTTGGGCTTATATGTCCATTTTTTAAAGGGTATCTGAGAATTAAAAAAAATTTAATTCATTGAGCTTTAATCGAGTTTTAAGAAATAGGTGATACAATCTAGGAAGACCATGTTGTAATTTAAAAAATCAATTCCCTCAGTTATAAGATATAATTATTTATGATATTTTTATTTCTTTATAGTGTATTCCTAAAAAAACTAATGACTTTGTTATAAAGATAAGTATACTACAGAAATTATATTTACATTTACCATTAAAATGACTCGTATCTCACTGTACATTAAAAATGATAATGCTTCTGTTGCCATCCCCTATATTTATTCAGAAAAAAACATTAATACTATAATAGCTCAAAATGATGAAATCTTTTTAAAACTCATATTTCTATTTTATAGCTATCTAGTATTAAACATCTTATTTTTACTTTTATTTATTTATTTTTTTATTTTACTTCTTACTTTTTAAGTAACATTTTGCTTTTTATTTTATTTAGACAATGAATGCAATGCACTAAAATTGTCTAAATAAAATAAAAATAAAAAGTTTATTTCTTAAGCCACGCTAAATATATTAAAATATCAATAAACAGATTTTAATCGCTTACGAAACTATGATTACATATTGTTAGTGTCTAACTCTTAAAATAAATCATATACTGTATTTTGACAGTGATTTATACGTTTTCATTTAGCTTCGGGTTCCAAAATTTTCTTTATCCCAGTTATCCAACCAGGACTTCTAACAGAGGAAAATAGGACGTTATAGAATTTTATTACTATTCATCCACATTTATAAATAGTGAAAACTTCGCTGAAACTTCATTCCAGCGTGAGTTCCAGCATCTAGTTTAAAGCCTTCATTTATTTCTTGCTGACGCTGCCTTCATCATCCCATCCAGACAGACCCGTTGCCACTCGGCGAGCAGCAGCACCCCCTTTTATTTCGTCGGATATTTATTCGGCGAGAAACATCCGGCGGGAGATAAAACTGGCATAACATCAGTTTCGACTCGTTAACTTTAATCGATGGGCCTTCCATGATAAATTCGAAAACAAAGAAAAATGTCACGCATTCCGCATTTAACAAAGCGCAAAAGCGGACTCCCTAACTGAATAAACGCAGATACATAAATGATAAGAGTGTAAAAATGTAGCAATGATGCCTTTGGCTCCCCGCCAGAGATCAATGAAAGCGACATATTTTTGAAGGATTTATCGCTCCAGACAATTATAATGATGCAAGGGAAAGTGAGATACAATAATATTATGATACAAAAGAAATAAAGATTCGGTTTCCGAAAGTTTTATGAAGAATAAAAAAAAAGTACAAAATGAAATGAGTAATGTTCTTTGGAACTTATTTAATTTTGTGCGTTTTGGTTTCTTCCACTTTATGATTTTATTTTTAAGAAACATGGTCCTTTTGACACAAAGTATCTTTGGAAATACTGGATTCTTATTCAAGCAAGTAGGAAGTAAAAAATTGGGAAATTAAATTAAGGAAATGAAGCTTCATTATGTTAAAATATTTTTAATTCATCGACACAATTTTATTACGAAAGAAATATGTAAGAAAATTATTATAATAATACCTTTATATGATGGGACCTTTATATTACGCACCAATAAAAAAATCAAAACCAATTCAAAAAAATAAAAGGATCTCTTAAATGTGGACCTTGCCTTCTTTTAAATAAACAATTTCCAAAACATCTATTATCTGAAGAACTTGAAATTTAGCTTTACATATTTATATAGTGATATTTCTTAATTTATATCCTAATTTTTAATCTTAAATTAGCCCATATAATTACATTTTAAAATTTTATCTTATTTACAACTCCAAATCCCACTTTTTTTTTCATTTAAAACGTTGCTTATTCTGTAGTTCTCATGCTGTAAAAGTAGGAAAAAAATTTCTAACGCCCATGACGTAACTTCCAATATTTCCATGCCCTCCTATTGGCAAATAAATCAGAATTAAATTATCAATTTGTCTTCATTTCGGCCACTCATTTGTAAAACTACGTTACATTTATATACATATAATTAGAGCTAAGGACAAAAACTTAATTATTTTAATCCAACCTTTTATCCACTTACACCAATTTTTATTTCGTATGAAAGATCATGAAACTTATTAACGTCATCATTGGTCATCCGCCATTGTTATTCTCCTTGACTGATTCTTTTGTCTGGAATGTTTTTCTCGGTTCACCGTTGTGCATCGTCCATTTTGAATGGACACGTTCTGCGCCTAAACCATATGGAATTTTGAAGCATTATCCAAGTATTAAAAGGACTTATTTTAACTTTACCAACGTCGAAAGATATTTTGAAAGACAAAAGGCATAAGATATCTTACTGCTCCATATAAAATTATTAAAAAAACTGAGACTGATCAAATATATATAATTAATAAAGCCATCTTTATTTTTATTTTTTAGTACTTCCTTCGAAGCAATAGAACAAATATTAGAGAGGGTTAAAATAAAGTTAAACAGAATAAAAGCCCCCATACCAAGCAAATAATACGTCCCTGGGTGCAACAGCGACTCATTTAAGCACTCAAAGGGACGAGATTGATTCCCCCGGGGCCCAGAAAGGTTTCTTATTCGCCATTGGACACGGTTCAACCCCCCAGTGCTCCACACTGCCGAACAATCGTTAATCTAAGAGACGATACTTATCTCAAACTGACGAAGAGCGAAATGATAAAGAGATGGGGCCTTCGGAACACAATAAATTTCCTGCAGCACCCCTATCCCTCCCCTAAAGGGCCCTTTTGAGAGGAAAGTGTAAGGAGAGAGTAGGTGCTGGCTAATTGCTCGTAAAGGCATCATTTTTACAGTTAACAAGCTTAATAGCAGGGAAGACGCTTTTGACCAAAACGTTCTGGTTTCTTTAAGAGGGGAGGCAGACTCCAAACGATATTTTAGGTGATCAATCTGAACGCAGGCTTCTTTCCGTCGTCAAAAGGGTGCTCTTGGGTTGAGTTGTTGCTGGTCGAGAGGTATCTGTGGCCTCAGGGGAGACAGATTTAGAGCTGGATAAGTTTCCACCGAGTGATTTTGTGCAATGAATCAAATCAAGAGGTGGCATTTATTTTTATTAGCAATGAAAGATGTTATGATTCATTATATTATTTGCTCGCTGTGAAAAACAAAAGAAATGCCACGCATTCAATAATTTTCGAGAAATTCGTCAAGTGTAAATTTAGCAGAAGTTGTTAGATAATTCAGTAGCAAAAATACTTTGCTAACTTTGCCTTCGAAATATATTAACACTGAATTAATTTCTATGCAATTAAATAATTTCATCTTTACATTTTAAAAATACTATTAGTAAATACTAAAAATACTATTAGTATTTTCTTTCCATAGTGCTTATTAATGATATCTATTTTCTACCCATAATTCTTTGATAATGTAGAAAGGAATAAAATAGTTCGAGTCACTTAAAGTGAAAAAAAAATGTATTTTTGATATTTATTGCTTTGTATTCTCAGTTTTGAACATATATATTTCTAGCGTCTTAGCACTTCTAAACTTTAAAACATGCAATAGTTTTATCAAATAAATAACCTAATCGTATATGCAAGAACCACGGGTATCTTTCTTAAACGTTTACCGCATATTTTCACTAAGATTCTATAAGCGCATATACAATAAGCACTTCTTGATCTCATTATCAGCATTAGCATAGTGATAATGAGGACAAAAAAAATTTCGTAGGAAAATGATTGAAACTTTACTGAATATAAAAAATAAATAATAATTTTTCTTCCCTTTTATTCAATTTTCATGTATTTCCTTTGTTAAATGCTTGAGAATAAATGAATATAGCATTTAAAATAAACTTCAACGCGATATAAATTTATCTTGTTTTTTTGTTTTTGTTTTTTTTAATATGCTATAGAAAGTAATATAATTTAGAAAAATGATAATTATTCGAACTATTTTATTACGAAATTCAGGGGATGTATGGAATAAAACGCTATATCCTTATCAGAAAAGTTGTATTGTCTTAAGAATTGTGCAAATGTTTTTGATAAACGAATTTATACGATTTAATAAATCAAATAATGATTATTCGTTTTAACGAAACAAAATCTTTCAAATGATAAAATTGAGAAACCTTCGTTTCAAGAGAAACAGTTTCTTCAATCCCTATCCAGACTAAAATTAATTGCTTGATATTCTACAGTATGTTGATGAGACACAAGAGAAAGCAGCCTTACAAGATAAAGCGCTTGTGTCTGGACTGAGGAGGGAAAACAATCCCATCTGCCTAAATAAAGGGAAGCCTCCCCAACCGAGGATCCGTAGGGAAGAAAAAAAGGATCCATGCCAGTCACTTATTTATGTACTTCCAATCGATATCCAGGTTCTAATTGGTCGGGGCAGGGTAGGAAATCCGGCAGCAAGTGAATCTCAAAAAGGTTTCTATAGCAGCTCTGCTCCTGAAGTTCCAAATGGTTCTAATTGTCCTCCGGTTCTTGTATTTCTTTTTATCCGTGTTTCTATGGTAACGAAAGTGACGGCTGTTGAAGCCCCCCCCCCGACGGAAATGCAACTTTCAGCTTCTTCGGGTCAGCGAAGACTCTTTTTGGTCACTTTCACAAAGAATTATTGTGGTACAGGACTCTATTTGGCATCTTTATTACCGCTGGCCATTGAGGGTGTTGAGCAAGCGAAGACCTCTCGCTGCTTCAGAGTAGGAGGGTGGACAGAAGTGGGGGTTTCCTCTCCTCATCGGTCGTTTTTGTGTGTGAAAGGACTTTTGTAGAGCGTCAGTAACTTATTGCCAGTCAGAACAAGAAGCTGAGGTAGGCTTCACACAAGGGGAAAAGGAAAAAATTCGTTCCTGGGATATTGTGTGGTGATACACGCTGTTCACGCCTCTATACAGTCTTTTGGATCTGACGTCTTTGTTCCGGGTAAAAAGGGCTGTTTATTTATCTGTTACATGATGCAGCCTTGTTTTTTTTTTTTTTTTTTTGCTTTTAAATGTCAGTTAAAGAAACCAGAATGTTAGGAATTGTGTATCATGAAGAAGCTCAAAATAATTTGTTCTCATATTTTTTTAAAGAAGAAAATTCGTAGATCAAAAATCTTTCTTTCTGTAAGTATATACATACATATACATACAATATGTGTATACATACAATATGTGTATGTGTGCATATGAATGTATGTGCACACACACTCACATGCACGCACGCACACACTTATTCGGCACTTGTATTACTTCGGCATTTTTTTTTTTTCTTACTTTGGTTTTCTTCTATAACTTTTTTTGTTCCACCTAACTATTGCACAGAACTTACTTATATATCATCTTAAAAAGCAAACAGTTCCCTTTCTAATGGTATAAATTCTATAGTTATAAAATATATTAATTGTCACAAACAGTTACATAATTCTGATTAGTATTTTCATACAAAGTTAAGAATTTCGTTCAAAACGAAAAAATGGATATAGGGATAAGAACAGAGAAAATTATGCGGGATTTTCTTGTCAGGAATACAATCATCATTACAGAAGGGAAAAGAACTTTTAAGCCATCAATAACTATTTTCTACTTTTTAACTACTTTCTACCTTCTACTTTTTAACCAAAAATTAAAATTACAATAAAAGCCAACTTATAAAGTAATTTCTTTTATCGCAATAGTGATCACGAAGATGGAAAATCTAATCGCAAATATTGCAAACATCATGCTGAAGATTCAAAGAAAATAGACAGAAAAATGGAAGGGATTCAAGTATTTGCGAGGGTCTTACAGTGAGGCTTATGATGAAAAGCATTTTTTTTTTTGAAGTTCAAAATTTGAATTCAATAAAACATTGTCACTATAGTCACGTTTTTATCAACAAAATGATTAATGAAATTGAAAAATATTTTTTTTTTTCCAAAACTTGTTTGGAATATAAATCTTTTCGTGAAAAACGTTGATTTTCAATTTTTTTTAAAGAAATGCAAGTAGAAAGCAAATCTTTGTTCTCAGTAATGAGAATGCTATATCTGTGTCATGCAACATTTAGGTACACCGGATTAGCTGCAAAATTATTGAATTTTGCCAAAAATAAATATCGATTATCAAAGATTTCATTTGCCTCTACTCTACTTTCACATTAATAAATTTCTTATGCACATGCAAATAAGTATTCCAAAGTTCAAATGTGCTCACTAGATCCATTTCTTTTTTCACTTTGCAAAATTAAGTCTATTTTTGGAGTAAAAGAAATAAAACTAAATAAAAGAAAAATTAAAATAATTTCATTAATTTTTTTGAATATGAATCAATCAAAATAAAATTTATAATCATATATAATGATTGCACCATGAAAGAGAAAGATAATAATGAATTTTCACGTTCAGAAATATGAATTTTTGGGTGTCAATTGATGATAATAAAAACTGTATCTGCTTTGTAAAATTTGGGTTCCCTGAATCTGCACAAAGACTTTTTTTAAGCAAAACAAATAAGCATATTTTTAAATTTTCAACTCGTCCTTTAAGTTAATGTCAGTTCTTTTATTTATTACCTATGCTGCAGTAAAGCTTTTTAATAAAGCGAAAAATTTGTTTTTTGAGATAAAAAATAATTATATTCTACGAGACATTTATTTCTCAGATACCTTAGAAACAGGTGTCACAAAATTTACCCTCTTTTTCTTAAGCATATATGTGTAAAATCGTTTCCAATTCAACAGGAATTCATCTCAGAAGTGCTGTTTCAGAGGATTTAAATGTTATAACTCCAAAATATCAGTTAGTTATAACACTAAATTTCGATAGGTGTCTAATATTATTGTTAAGTCTGTATACCGAATTTTAGCTAGATGAATCCTTACGTTTTGTAATTATTATGTTAACTTATTTCGGACAATTTTATATACAGACTCAAAAATTGATAGAAATCTATGAATTTGGTGTTAAGACCATATACCAAATTTCATTCGTCCAGCTCAAAGAAATTTCGAGTTATCTCCGTCGCAAACATAAATTTTCCAAAAATGTGTTTTTGAATTCAAAGAGGTTACAGTGTGGAGATTCGTCAAAATCTCAAGTGCAAATTTTTTGACGATTGCAATACTTTCTCTGTACTTCTTATACAAGAAACTAAAAAAGACAAAATAAATTCTTTGACTTATTAATATCTTCAGACATTAAGTCTCACTGATCGGCATTTTTAACATATCCTATGCATATATAAAATAATATTTATTCGTTCTATTTCTAAACTCCAGGTCACAGAACTTTTCCATGCATTAAATCAAACATCTGTTAATGTTTGAAAATCATTCCTGGAAGTGTTTCCTGAAATGATATTTTCTAGTAACTTTTAAATATATTAGACGATGATGAATTCTATTTCTGGATCACTTCGTGAATTATGAATACGTGAAATTGAAATATACATTCGAATTATTACATTAGTCAAAATGCCAGGGAAAGATTACGATGTTTCCATTATTTGAAGGAATGATAAGCTCATTACAATATGGTAGCTAATGGAATTGAATGGAATTATTTTCAATTATGTCAACACATTACTGAACTCATATTTTATATGACGCTTTTGAATTTTTCCTATCTGATTTTGAAAAAATTTTACCCGATTTAAAAATATGTAATATATATATATAAGCTAAGTAGCTTTTTACAGAACGTAGGCCTGATTCTTTGAAGGTTAATAGCTGGTAAATTTATACGCAATATAATATCCATATATTTACTAATAAAACTTTATATAATTGCTAATAAAATATTAAATAAATTTCATTTTGATATAAAGGGAATTACATGTATTTAATTTGAGAAAAATCTATTTCTAGATTAAGTTTGATATTATTTAATATATACTTTAATATTTATTATCATATATATTTATTTCAAAACTAAAAAAGCAGAAAATAAAAATAAAAAAATTATTTTTCATTTCTTTAATAAAGTTTTGCTTTGACAATACTTTTTAATTATTTAAAATTGATGTTCAATTCCGAGTCGAAATCGAAATCATTTCCTTAGTCTTCTTCAAATGCAAACAGTAAATTGCTCATAGAAAAATAGCGACACACTATTTTTATCCAGTTTTTACAATTATTAGATCCTAGATCTCCAATTAATTACTTATAATTAGCTGCTACATCTTTCACAAATATTCACCTTCAAGGGAGATATTCAATTTAAACTTAAAATTCCATTTCAACGAAGATTTATTGTTTGCTTGAATCTGAAAGAATGAAAATTTGCAGAATCTGAATACTTTCGTAACTACTCAGACGCTTTTAGGTTAATGATAAACTCAAATTTTAAGTGTGAGATGCATTTTCAAGTGTCTTGTTGATCAAATATTCATGATTTTATTTCGTGATGCCCACACATTGCATCTTCAGAAACTGTTTTAAATATCATTATTGATGTAACAATTGTAGCCAGAATTCTTTGTAATTTATTAGCATATGGATTATACAATAATAATAGTCATACAACAGAATGGTAAGCTTGTTTTGATTGAGACACTATTTAACTTTTTTTTGCTGCTTTTATTTTTTTTTTTAATTAGAAACTCAAAAATACTATATGTACTTTATTTAGAAAATTTATGTTTTTGAGAATATCCATCATATCAACATCACATTCCAGGCCCTCAATTACCCAACCAACATATGAGACAAATAAAAAGAATCAAATATCAATAACAATCTTTACTTTACCTTTTCTTACAATATCAATACCAAATGAAATAAAAGAAAACGATAGCAAATCAGTGAAAATCGAGACAAAAAAAAAAAAAAAAAAAAAAAAAAAGGGAAAATAAATAAAACGTGGAGACTACTCCCCAAATATCCCCTGAGGGGGCTTTAGCAAGGCAAACAAAGAAATAAAGTTACATTTGTAGGAGAAAAACCTATACACATCAAGGCTTTAACTTCTTCGACGTAGGAATTAAATGCTCACAAAGTTTCACAGTTAATCTGGTTTGTAGGAAAACAAGACTTTAATCAGAGTGCCAAATGTAACAGATTAAAGCGTCCCTTAATTTTTACTCGGAGCTCCATTTGTGAGTCTATTGTTTCTATTTCATTTCTTGGTAGCTCGAAAATTGATAGAGAGCCTGTTTTTAATATTCTGTATTATATACATCTGAAATCGCATTGTATTGTTGTCAACTGAGAATCTCATGCTGAAAGACAGACGAATACTAATTTCTTTGGAAAGTTAAGTGACAACTGTGGAATGCAAAAGAGAAAATAGAACGGTATAAATGAAATGAGGGTAATTTTAAACAAAATGAATTTATTATATGTTATTTTTAAAAATTTTTAACTACTTTCGTGATTTTTCAAAATTTATGTACATTGAAAATTTAGAAAAGAGCAATTTTTTTGTATACATGTATTATTTATCAATTCTACAATGAACATGAAAAGAGTTTACTATGTCGGTTAAGTATGAATAAAAAATCAAATTCTTGAGGTTAATTTCTATCTCTAATCCGTCCATTAATGCTTAATGTCACTACCATAACGTTTCCTCTTTTTTCCACCAGTTTCCACCGTTTCCCCACACATTCCACCGTTTCCCCACACATTCCACCGTTTCCGCACGCGTTTCCACCGCTTCCACCCGTTTACCCACACATAGCTAAGGGCCTACGGACCGCCAGATGGGGATCCTCTTCACTAGTAGAGTCATTTATCTGGTTATTTGTTGTATCCAGACACAGGACTGCAAATGTGTGTTTCGTCGTTTCAAAGAGATCCATCATATCTTCAAGAGAGAAGAGAGGAGAGTGGTGAGGGGCGTCGAAGAAGTCGGTGTTCGAAATTGTTCCTGATATTGTGAGAAGCACCTGGTGATTTGGGTTTCTGTATTAGGATCCACCCAAGAAAGATCGGTGGATTTTTGGAGTGGCCCGCTGGAGTAGCCGTTTGAGCTAACAGGCTGTTAGCTTTTTTTTTTTTTTTTTTTTTTTTTTTTTTTTTGGTATCTATTCTCCGATATGATCAAGGAACTATTTCATGATTAAATTTTCAACTATTGTGTGAATTTTGTAAATAATGTGAACCTAGAAGAGAATAAGTTGTTTTTGTACATATATAAGGCTGTAAATAAAAGAATTGTTTTGTTACTCTACTCTCTTAGTTGATAGTTCTGATCAAGATATTAAACTACCCTCACTTGTTTTATATGTTCGTTGTTTATCGGGAATTTGAAATGTGGAAGATGTTTAAATAATTCAAACTGCTGTAATTGTTAATAAAGATATACAATGGAAATAGAAAACTAAGGGATAGAAATTAAAAGCGGTCGTTTGATTGAATGTTTTCTTGAGCTATGTCATTTTCCAGTTTGTATGGAGAATTACGAAAGTAGTTTAACAAATAGTTCTTTAAAATTACTCGCATTTTGTACGATTTTTTGCGCCTTACAGTCTAGAAATAAAATAAACCAAAAGTAAGCTCAGATTTCACTTCTTATAAATATTTTTTTTAAAGTTTGTTTACTTCTTAACAAATAATTTTAGATAAATAAGCGCTGAAAACATCTTTCAACCTTAAATAATTTCTTAGGATAATACAAAATTCTAATTTCGATGAAAAAAAGCGAAAATGATCTTGAAAATCTCAGCAGCTGACAGAGAAAGGAAAGAAACTCAATCTGTTTCCACCCTTCTCGTGACAAAGGATACTGCACCGTTTAATGTTATTTTTCACTTAAGACACTCCCTACCCTTAATCTACGTAAAAATTTCCGTTCCATTCCCAACCCTTCCTCCACCAGAAAAGAGGGGGGGGGGTCTTGCAAAAGCAATAGCATCGATTCCGGAAACGAACTTTCATCCTTCCTTTTCCTCCTTAAGTTGGAAGCTAGTTGATTAGTATCGACATCGCGATTTACTCCAACATAGCACATAAGACCATCATATCTGACATCATGCGTTAAATGGAAAGAAAAGGGGGTTCTTGCCCTTCGATATGTATTAACGTTATTTGCTTTTGTATCGTTAATACCTCGGGCAAGAAGCCAGAGAAGGCGAATGGGGGTCGAGAAGAGGGTGGTGCACATCTCCACCTCATGGTTCGAACAAACGTTAATGGCAGCAATGGGGGTGAAGTCATGTGTGTAAGGGGTTGATCGCAGATGGCGCCGAATCAACGGATATTAAAGATTCGGTAGCCTGATATGGTAGGACCGAAAGGCATTGAGATTATCTCTTGGCCAGGAATGTTGGCGGTTGATGCGAGAATGGACGATGCCAAGAGAAATCTAAGCCAGGAATATTGGTGGAGGAAACGGAGAATCAAGATCGAATTAATGTCCGAATTCCATTAAAATTGCTTTCGATTATTTCGTAATAGCATTTCGGTAGACCGGACAAGGATATTTAGATGAATGCCATGATGACGCAAATTAGATCTAAATGAAAAAGCAATTTTTATGCTTATATGCAGTTGATTAGAGGTAAAATAAGACAAATGACTTTGGAAATTAGATATTTGAAAATATTAAAGCACAAATTCCAAATTTTCCCCTGTGAATGTTACAATAAGCTACTAATGTTTTCTAGAAAAAAATTAAAACTTGAAATTTAGAAAATTAAAAACTTAAGCTTCAGTTATAATAAAATCCGAATTCTAAATTTTATGGGTATTTAAGCTGCTAAAATGCTGTAAATTTATTTCAGTGCAGACCTCAGATTTATAAATCTATTCTATTAACTCTGATGAAAATTTCTATTTGCATTTAAAATGTTCTATGTATTTTAATTTTAATAGAAATTAAAAAAAAAGCTTTCTCAGTTTACGGCATTGCAATAACTATTTTTAAATTACCACTTATTTTGCTGCTTATGATAATGATTGGTCTATATTTCAAACATTTTTTTTAACTATCATTTCAAACAACATCCTTTCAAACAGTTACTCTAGATTGTTGTCAGATTTGAATTGATTTTTGAATTTATAAAATTACATCGTTATTCATTAATATTCGCGAATTTTCAAGAACACTATTGACTTTTTTAAGATATTAAAAATGGCGATTCTCTGTGTATACGGATATTACATTTTGTGAAAATCGTTTATTATCTGGTGAGGAAGACACTTTCTTAGACCAAAATCTATTTATCACTTCAAAACGAAAATTGCCTTTCAGAAGGACATGCTTTTTTGCTTCTTTTTAAACCATGGAACAGATCCAACGAATTGCGTTGTCAGTTCTAAATACTACATCAAAAAACTTCTGCAACATCAATTCGTCAAGATACTTGTTCTAAATCATGTACCATTACACAACAAGGCCTCTGTGATGTATGAAGTAAGTTTCTTTAAAATAAAGTTTAGTAAACTGATTTATTGTGTCTAGTCAGTATATTTAAACAGACTTAGTGATTAAAGTTTCAAGCAATATTCAATAAAGCCCTGTTTAAGAAGTTTTAGATATGAAACTTTTGGATCGAGTAATAATTCATGAGCATTTTTTATCTTCAAATTTAAAAATAAGCGAAGAATAGAAAGCAGAAATAAAATACATTGATACAATTTTTGGTACAATTTGAATACTCTGTGAGAGATTATATTGCACCTTTTCAATTTCTTTGATCCTTTATTATTTTCTGGTCATTGAAACTGAATTTCAAGTGGAAAAATGCTTGATCATTTGCATCTCTATTTACTTTTGATGGTTTTGGAAAAATATTAAGACTGCTGAAATTATGCATGAGATTTATGTTTTGTTTGGAAAAGAAATAATGCTCTAAGTATTGCCTGCCGTTGGTTTCTGTCTAAAAAAGAATTGAACCTTCTTCACCGAATCACGTCAGAAATTTTAGAAATATATTTGAAATAATTTAAAAAATAATAAAATAAATCCGATGGAAGTTCCTGAATTACTATTAAGCACAGTGGCTTTAATTGACTAGATGTAGATTTCAACTGAATTTTGCAATATTTCAGAATATTTTAAATGATCATAAATTTCTATTTTTATGAAAAATGTTTTGTCTGTCTTCACGATCGTCGTGTCGTCAATGAATACAACTAAAACAACAATGGGCAAGGAGCTTCGTGGAAATTTTAATCTATAGTTTCATAATTAACGGATATTTTCGATAAAATTTGTAATAACCGATAATCAGTAACAGTTAGCTTTCATGGATATATTTCCCTCATTTATCTTAATATTAACATTGGCATCGCTGTATTCCATCTATTTGATTATCACCAAAGCAATCTTCAAAGATTATCCATTTACAAGCAATCCTTGTTTACCGAAGCACCGGTCCTCAACTTAACACAAACTGAAACTCCAAACCCATTGCCATCTACAAATACCAAAATTAACTGGGACATAAGACGAGAAGAATCCAGTCTAAGCAAAAGGACATTCCTGTAACGGAAAGAAGCCTTGCAGGGACCATTTCATCAATTATTCCGAACCCCGTGGGACGCGTCACGTCCGGCACGCCACGATTGCAGCACAAGTCTCCTTCTAACGGTGGTAATTGGTTTCAATCGGATACAACCTGTGAAGTTAGGATGCGGGACTTCCATTTCACTCTGCGATACAGACACCCCGCGATGGCGGCACTGAGGAAATGGACTTAAATTGGCTTACCGCGACTCTATTACTATTTGCTGCCACACTGTCTTGTGCTATTTGATTAACGCCCGCCTGCATTATTTAAATGTGAGGGAATGGTGGCTGTTAAATGAATTGTAGAATTCATCCGAAAGTAGAAATGTTTCGGTGAAGTTGGATGTGATTGCAGTGCTGGCTAAATTACGTTGTTAAGTATCTTGTTAGGTCTTTTAAAGCATTTTTGAATGCTCTAAACTTTGTTAATTATTATTTTACGTTAACTTATTCACTTATAGATTAGTTTAGCTTTAGTTAAATCAACGTCCCGTTTTAAAGCAACAGTGGAGCTATTTTGGGACGGATCTCGTAGTTTTGAACTGCGGTCAGATGACGAAGACGAAACCTGAACTGGCACGCCCCTCTACAATTTTCACACCACTCCATCTGGAGGACGTTTGGCTCCGACGGATTTTGCGTGCATCATACACGCATACGCGACGGTTCTTCGGTGTAATCGGGTATCGAACCTGAAACCCACCTCAGAAAAAAAGAAAGCCGAGACCTTACCAACCATTGTAGCTACTAAAAATATTCTTCTTCCTGAATTTCATCTAAAAATAAACATGCAATATATCTTTATGATATAAATGATGATGATTATATAACTTGACCTCTATAATCTCGAAGACAAGAAAAATGAAATTAATTAAAAATAAAGCTCTTTAATTCTGTATCGTGCTAATATATTCCGCTATTATTATCAATATACCTTTTAACCTCCAGCTACTTATCCCACGATTTCCGTTGTTGGCAATCAATCCATTTTCTATTGCATCCTGCGTTTTTCGCAGTTTAGGGCGTTTATTTTTATGATTACAGATGATTATTATATCATATTATTCTCGTGTAACGGTGAGTCAGTTCACTTTGTTTGAAAAATATTTGAGCTTATTTGCAAATGTCGCATCTAAATAATTATTTTTTAAAATTACGCAGTCAGAGGGTAAAAGTACTTAACAAACATTTTAGACTTTGATGTTAACTATTTATTGAAATATGGGAAATTTCTTCGAGGAAGAGTGGTGATAAGTCGTAACGATTTGCACCATATGCTTCAGTGTTAAATTAAATTCCAAAAAAATATTTCTATATTTCAATAATTATTATCCATCACTTAATCAAATCCTCTCATTTGTATATTTACTATTATACTGTATGTATATGCTCCTAACATAATTAAAATATTTTTTGTCCCCAACTGGTAGTAACAAACTACGATTTCAGACTCCTGATTACGAATCCTAATCTGCTTGAAATTCTGCATTTTTTTGTATAAGTGCATGTTTCATATTATCGGGTAAACGCGAAGAAGTGTCAATTTGAGGTAAACACCGACAGCTCTACTTCATGAATTTCCCCTGATATCGGTCCCATGGGGTGGGGTGGGGGCACCTTGTAATTGAGGATAAGAAGCTTCCAGCATGGTAGTTGGTTTTTGCAACTCTTGTGGGTAAACTAAAAGCTGGGGGTTGGCTACCTCCCATCGATGAAGGGACGTACTTCCTTAGGGAAGGGTTGTACGTGGCCGGTGATGGCCCTTAAGACTCAACCACAGTTCCGGACAGTGTTCTTCTTGCGGCGGTTTGGTTATTCAAGTTTTTCCGTGTGCCTTTGTGCGGGTCGGAGTAGTCAGTCTATGATTTTTCTGCTATCGGAAAAATTTATTGACATTGCCAAAATTTTCTGTCCATTATGTCATTAAAAATAAGATGGTAAATCAAGTAATATTAGTCTACGACCATATATAGTATTTTTTTTATCTTCTTCCGAATTACACTGTACAAAGCTGTAACGTATTTAATTTTTTGCATGCCTTTTTTTATAAACACATCGATATAACATACAATGTATTGTTTTTTTAAAAAAAATACATTAATTTCGCAGAGCAAATGGTAGAAAATAAAGCCCAAGTTTAAAAAGGTAAGTATAATTAAGAACATTCATTGCTATTCTATTTGTAAGAGCAATTAAAGCTGTTTAACATTAGTCACAGTGCATTCTATTAAGATAGAATTTTTCATTTTTCATATATTTTTACTGATTTACGACTTAAATTCTAAGTTAAATATATTTCAATGTATGTTAATACCTATAGTTGTGTTACAGATTGTAATTTTACTACGATTTATAATTTACTGCTCAATATCATTTTCTATAAGAGCTAACATTGAATGGCCCTTAAATGGCAATCTAAGCATGCACTCCACTTCTAGTTCAGAGAATAAGATATCCACACGCTACATCCATATCCAGGCTTTTGTGAATAGAGCCAGGGTAATGTGTACTTATGGCTTCTGATTACTTCAACGACGCAAACAACTCTCCGTCCCTTTCTATACCAATAAGTCAGGAGCATTAATGCATAAACCCAGAACACTCGAATGCTTCAACGCAGGCATAACTCAACCCTCTCTCTCAGACGCAGCTCTCAATCTCCTTCACACGCAGTTTGCGAATTGTGTTCGTTGTCCCAAAACGATATTGGTCCTTCCTGGACCTAAATCAACCTTAATATATATCTCAGAGGCAGAACAATATCGCCCACTATTCTTGTACGTAGACAACAATCCCAAAGTTCAAACCGAAGGAGCACATTTTAATCTCCAAAACGACCGCCATTGTTAAGCCCGTTGGCGACCATTGTGAAGTCTGGCGGCGTTGAAATTACCACCAGTTTACAAGGAGAACTGCAGAGAGAGAAGCCGAATTCAAGCCACTCATTGCCAAAGGCAGTTGCTACTAATCTAATTTTATGAGAGCTATTTTGTCCAACTTCGCCTTTTCCTAATGGGTGATGGCGTGGTGCAAAGACGTGTGTGGCTTAGTTTACCTTAATTGATGAATTTCACGTCAACTGGCTGGCTATTAGATTACCAGAAGCTCGTTTGTTGTAGGTGGGAGAAGGAAAGGCACCAGAAGGGGGGTGGAGGGGGGTCTGATGCCACCCGTTATTCGTGTATATTGCATTCATTAGCAGGAGGAAAATTTTCTGCCAGAGACATCAATTGATATGCTTCTGCCAAGAGCGTTTGTTGACTCTCCTTTTCATCAGATGTTTTGTTATTTTAATCAGCTCGTTTTCATCAGATGTTGCCAGGGCGGTTGGTTGGAAGGTGGATATACTTGGTTGCTTTAGTTCGGTTCGTTGGGATTATTTTCTGGGAGAAATAAAAATATCATCCTGCTGCTGCTTCCTTGCTCCTAATCAAATAAGTGAAATGCGCAAGGTTCATTTAAATATTGGATTTCATGCATATATCATTAAACGAATTGCTTTTATTTGCTCTTTACGACTTTCAGATATATTGCTCCATAGGAGAAAAGTGAGATTTTCTATTTTGCTTTAAGGATATTATTCCGTTATAAATGTGCCAAAATAATATCTGTTTCAAAAGAAATATTCTCATTTGTGCTAGAATATAATCATAACAATTTAAAATGATCATTAATGAAATCTTATATTATACTTATTTTGTATTAATTTCTTAAAATCAATTAATTAATTTTATCTAGAAATTTTATATAAAATTATAATTATGTAATAAACAGAAATAATTAAAGTAATTTCCATTAAGTTATAAATACATCCACCTAATTTTTTTATCATATATTATTCTTATTTCATAATCTGTAAATCAATAAGTATTTTTTTTTGTATTTAATGAATTTTCTTGTTATCCAGATCCTAATTAATATTAATTATTAAAACACATTCCTTTAATCATGTTTTTTTTTTTTTTTTTTTTTTTTTTACTCTGAAGAAGACTTGAACGCTAATGGTGCTTACATAATCCCATTAAGATGCTTGAAAATTCTTAGAGACATCGGCAGCTCATCGAAACTTTAAATTAAGATGTCAGTCCTTGGTAGATTTGATTAAATTGGTTACATTTATTTAATTTAAACATAAGCATGGTGAAAATTTGTTGAATAGAAGCTTGATTATTTATAGTACCAAAATATTGTGTTGAAAAGTAATTAATCAGAAGTGGGACTGGCATTAGAAAGTGAGGGCCACATCTAGAAACAATTAAGATATTTTTTTTTATTTTTAAAAATATAAGAATTAAAAAATATAAATAAAAACAGGGAATATCTTTATCTCATCTTTTTCGTTTGAATATCCAATCCTTTCTCCAATTGTGTGCTTCCTCAAACAGTAAACGGATAGAAATATGCATCTTACAAGTTTTCTTTTCTTTCAATTTGAGCAAAAATTTGAAATGATCTACAATTTTTGGCGACAAGAATTGAATTTGTTCATAGAATTGAATTGATTTGAATTGATTTTGGCGACAAGAATTGAATTGATTGAGCGACAACAAGAATTGTACATAGAATTGAATTTGTTCAACGTGTTGTACTTTTGAGTTAGGCTGATGACATATACCTTCGAATAGATGGACATAGAATCAGTCAACTCTTTATTCATATCTACAAATTTGGTGACAAGACCGCATATCAAATTAAATTTGTTTAAGTTATTGGTTTTTGAATTACGGGGACCATATACATATAACAGAATAGATAAACGTAGATCCAGTCAACTCATCTACAGATTTCATCTGGAGTTTGATAAAATCATACTTTCTCATTAAAACAAAAGTTCACCTTCTATCCCGTTGAGTTATTGATTCAATTTGTCCAAATGTATATGTTTATGCGGATAGACGGATTTTGCGCTATTCGTGGTAGAAATCTGCAATTTTGGCGAAATGATTTCATAAAAGATTTATGCGTTTAACTTGCTACATTGCATTTTTTTTCTTTCCTTTCTTTTTTTCCAGATTCAGGGATTGAAATTTGGAGATTTATCAAAATCTCGAGAAAGTGTTTTAACGATTATAATGCGCTTACGGAAAAGCAAAAAGAAAGTAGACCTTTTTAAACAACTCAGTTTGAACTGTCTGGCAATGATATGCAGAGTACGATGCCTGTCTGTTCCATTCTAATTATGCAATCAAAATGAGCAGAGCGCAGTAGGATTCATTTTGAAGCAATTGATATAATCAGCAGACGAACAAGTCTTAAAATCTTTTGCAGAATTGTACCATCATTTTGTTTCAAATTTCGCGCTATGAGATCTTTATTCAAATAAAAATGATTGCTTTAATCTTATGATTCTTTAATATAGAAAATATTTACTTGTTTTTCAACTTATAAAGACTGTTTTTTTTTAGTTAGTAATAAGCATAAGTGCTGAAAAAATTTCTTATGACAGCTCTTTTTATTAAAAAATTATTTTTAAAAGAATTAAATTTTTTTCTTTATCTCAATCCAATAAATTTTGTATTCCATCATTTAATTTGATTGATGATTGAAAATTGGTTGAAAAGAATTGGTTCTTCTATTAGTAAGCGTCTTTTATTGTTCTCGTTTTATTTTTCCTATCACTAATTTAATGCTGTAGCTTATCGAAAAAAAGAAAATTGGGAAAAAATAGTTATTTAAAAAAAATTTCTGGTATTTTTCTAACTATTTTTCATATCTTCGTAATCTCGAATGAATTTAGATGTTAATGCATTAATTGGAGGGGGGGGGGATAACAAATATTTGATCAACAAATACGCACTCAATACTACAAACTTATTTTTTTTAATTTCTCAAATTCAGTTTTCAATTTAGCTTGAAATAATGATAATTATTTCAAAAAGTTGCAATTTCAAAATTCTTTTAGTTGATGTCAGAAATCAAACTTTTCCCTTTTATTTTTTATACATCCATGGTTTTTCACATCTAGCAATTAAACTTTAAAAATATCATTTCAAAACTCTGTTCTTTTAACATTCTATTATGGAAAAGATTTTCGCGAAAGAATGCTAAGGCAGAGACACTAAAACATAAACTATGGGTCTTCTACCTTTTTTGCATTATTTAATCTCAGAAATACAAAAATATATTCATCCCTATACTTAATTTTAACCTTAACCCGAACCACAAAAGTCCAGACGTCTGCATAAAATCCCTAAACCTTTATCCTCTAAAAATTCCAGAATCTTTAGCTCAACAAAAGCCCGTGGGACATAAGCTCTTCAATAATACGAATGGCTGAATCAAACCATAAAAAAGCACAAAAATTGTTCCCGATTCGGGCCCATAAAGATCATCGTAAACTTCAGGACGCAATTTCCGTGTAATCTGTCCAGATGACTCATCTTGAGAAATAAAGTGAGACGGACTAATAAGCCTCCTTCACATAAAACTGTGGAGAAGTGACACGATTATTGGAAAGATCGTATTGCTGTGACGTGACAATGAGAGCTCCGACGTTCGAATTCGCAACGTGCTGCATTTACCAGGCTCTTTGGTTCGTCGATGGTAATTTCTGAGCAACATATTTTTCCATATAGTCTGTGAAAATTCCAAGCGCAGGCAAATCAAAGTAAAATCAAATTAGGCGCATTCCTGGTTTCGTATCATTTAACGAAACGATATTGGTCTTAAAACTCATTTCTTCAGCACTGAGATGTCATTCGAAAGAGCAGAGGTCTCCTTAATTTAAAAATTCTTGGAGAGATTGTCAGTGTGACGGGAAGAAAACGAAATCTAGCTTCTACACATTTAGACTGTTAAAGTACCTTTGATCTTTTCGTCTGTTTAGAAATAAACTGACAAAACTGGATAGGATTTAATAAGTATTTGCTTCAAAAGAGAAATTTGCGATGTCTTTTTTTAAATCAAGCATTTTCTCATATATATTACTCTAAACGTAGATTTTTCTTTGATTGCATTTGAATCGAACGTAAATGTATTTAAATGTATTAAATGTTTTTAAAATGTATTTTTTTAAATCAAAGTTTAGCAAACTTCAACTTATTCTTTAGAGATATTGGTAGAAATCTGCAAAACAGTCTGATTATTTATGCGCAATAAAAGAAATTTTTTTTTTAATCAAGTTCCATGAAACTGAATATTTTGTTTGGTTTCGAGAAATTCTTCCTTTCTTTTCGATATTTTTTTTTCATTTTGCATATTTAGTTTCCTTCGAATAGTAGTTATGTGAAACCATGGCGGTTAGAAATATAATGACAGTTTGGTTCAGATATTAAAATTTATTGTCGGTCTCTTTGTGTGAAGACGTATTAAATTTAACATTCCTCCAATGTCGTCGTATAGGAATTAGTACACATTTAAGATTATTGTAGAAAAAAATCATTGTCGTAAACAACAGGAGAGGGGAAATAATATAAGTTTTGTAGATAATCGAAATCTAATACTAATTCATTAACAGCCAAATAAATTTATAGTGTAATTTTTTCTATTTATTAATATAACTATGTTAAAAAATAACGGGGATAATTGTAAAGCAAAATATTATTGCTTTTATTTTGAAAAATAATCTAAAAATTGTAAAACACTTTTCTACATAAAACAATAAGGATTTTTTAAATGCAATAAGAATAAAAAAAAAAGATTATTTTCATTTTTTTTTATTTTGCATCACTTTAAAAATATATTTTTAAAAATCGATCTCATTTTATCAAAGTCTATATAATGGGTAGTATAAGTCTGTTAAAACCTATTTTAGAGTTTAGGAATGCATACTCTTACAATATGTGCCATTGTTCGCATACGAATGGAAACTCAAACGATAGTGCAGATTCTTTGGATTAAAATAAATTAATTTAGAGTGAAAAGTCACGAACTTAAAAATAAGAAGTATGAATTTATAACTCAAACAATCCCAACACAGCGCGAATTATGACTAGATAATAATTTAAATACCAGTGTCCCAGAATCATCTAGTATTTATAATATTCAGTATTTCGAGCAATTCTAGAATGACACTCCAAAGCTTTCGTCTGCCTTCTAGAGAAGATGAAGGTTCAAACTTTCTGGATATATCTACGTATCTCATGAGTTAAATTTCAGTAAACCTCGAGACCTCACGCTTCCAAAACAAACATTTTACGCCAAAATATGATCGGTAAGTTGCAAAAAAAATTATGGCCAGCTTAACAATTGTCTCAACTTTTTAGAAAAAGAAAAAAGAAATGATGGAATGTGATCTATTTAATCACAAAACTGAAATGTAATCGTCCTCAAATGAAAATATTCAATATTAATGAGTTGCGATTTAATAGCGACGTGTAGACGTTGCTTCCATTTCACTTTTGAAATCCACATTCGACTCGAGGGGACTAAAAAATGTATGATTATTTTTTCCCTGTGGATATAGTTCGGTAGTTAGTTTTAAAAAATGAACATCTACATTTCATTCGTAACAGGTTTTGTTTCAAACTGTTAGCCATTTATTTTTAAAATGAGTGTACAGATTGAAAGATAAGCAAGAATTATTCAATAACTTATAAACATTCTGTTGAAATCGAATGCAACAAAAATAATTCAATTCTCCTTCAGTAGAATGCAGTCAACTTTAGGAGTCAAATAAATAAATAAACGAAGAACACTCACAAAAATTGAAAAAGTAGCTACTGAGGCTTTTCAGTGAATTTTATCAATAACTTTAATCTTCTGATCATTTATTTCTTCTGTTCTACGACTGTTTTGCCACTTCGTGCAAGATTTTGTGCCCTTCTTTCATGATAGATTTTTCAGTTCTTTTTATTCTAATAATTTTCTGCGTAATTAGTTGTAAAAATATACTGAAAAAATGTTTAAAGAGGTTAAAGTCTGCGAATGCGAATAATTGTTCAAGGGTTTAGTCGCCTATATAGTATCTATTATTTTATAAATTTTTATATACATTTGGTTATAATTTATGTATGTGTCATTTAGAAAGATATAGTTTCGTGAGAATTTTTTCTTAACATTAGGGTGTTAATGTTTCTTTTAAAACAATAAAACACCTTATTTCGCATATGCTTTATTTAATGAATACAAACATTCATTTTTAGATCTACATATTTTTATTTACTTCTTTGAAACAATTTTCTTCATTAAAAAATAAAATATTTAACCAAAGATTTAAATCTTTATTTTGGTATTTTCTGGCAAGTTTCAGATGCTTGTTTGGGCTTTTCTTAGAGTTTAATGGTTTTTAACGCGAAATTCTATCGTATAATTTACGTTCAATAGGAATTCTTCTTTATAATATTTGCACTTTCTGTTTCTTTCTGTTATTTTCTTCGTTTTAATTTTACTTGTATTCCGATTCGCTTTGATCTCTCATACAATACTTGTCACTTCTGGATCTGCAAAATATCTGCATCTGCTTGCAGTCGGTGTATTTGTCAATGGTTTGTATGATCGTATGATGGTCCTTTTGAACAATTTATCCCATTAAACATTATGTTCTCCCTTTTTCTTTGAATCTATTGCTATTTTTCAAGTTTCCAACAATGTTCGTTTTCATAGAGAATTCTTTCATATTTTTTTCTCTAGAAAATTCTAGATATTAATTTAAGAATGTAGAATATATTTAAAATTCAGCGTATTTTAAAATTTAGAAAAAAAACTGATTGTATCTGCTAATTTTTTTTAAAAAATTAAGCTCTGACACGCCAGCATTTTCTTTTCTAAAGGTAAAAGTGAAGGTATTTTTTTGGTGTATGAATTATTTTTTCTTGTTATTACAAAAAGTAATCTTGTAATTTTTTTAATATTTCCAGGATATTTAACTTCATTAGATTACTCTTCATGCCTTAATGATGAGGTGTAAAATTATCTTACCTGTAAGTAACGAATTTAGAATAAATTATTTCGCATATAAATAATCTGTGTATCCTTATTTCTAATAAAATATTATTAGATTTAACAAGTTTCAAAATTCTGGTTAATTGTGACGCTCGCACAAATGCACTCCTTTTTTAAAAAGTGGTGATTCAGAATTTCTCTCTGGTAACTTTTTGCTTAATTTAACAAACCAGTGAAAATTGTAAGATTGAAGTTGGGGGATTTTGATTGAAGAGGACTGGCTTATATTGAATTCAAAGTCTTATCTGACTTGTGAGCTTGTTATCTTTAACTGTATAATCTAGCTAATATTTCTGTTATCTTTCCGAAGAGGCTCTTTATTATCCGTTTTCAATTTTTGAGGAATTTTACAAATTTTTTTTCTATTAGAATTAACATACAATTGTAATTGATTTGAATATATTTCATTTTTTATATTTCGTTTCATTCTGAAATGTATTAGGTACGTGCCTGTATTTTAATCAGCGGCATCTATTGGTAAACATGCGAAGTATCTACAAACGACAATTGTTTTGGGTTTTACCAAATTGCTATTACTTTATTGTTATCATTTTGAAAGTTTCCATTTTAGTATTATTGAATTATTCAGTGTATAAAGACCCCAATCATGGTGCGCTCCAAATTGCTTAGTGCTTCAATGTATTTTGTTGTTGTTGTTGTTGGATTTGAAGAAATATGCTGCGAAAACCCATCAGACACTTTTAGAAGCTTATGGTTGTGCTGCTTCGTCATATCCCAGTTGTCGGGTTTGGTTCCAACGATTTAAAAGTGGTGATTTCGATGTCGATGACAAAGAACCTTCTGAAGGACCGAAAAAATTCGAAGACAATCCATTGCAAGACTTATTGGAAGAAAATGGGGAAAAGTTGTGGAAAATGATGGAAAATAATTTGATTGATATATATTGTACCAATTTTTCTCAATAAATGCCTTTTTAAAGGGAAAAAATGATCAAAATACATGCAATTATTAATATTTTGAATGTACATCTTTAAAAAAATTGAAATGAAGTAAATGCCCCTAATTCGCGTCAGAAAAGCCTGCCATTTGCAGAATCTCCCAAAATAGAAACCCTTTCCATCAAGAAGATGCGTTCGCACTGTCGAATACTAACTCAGTTATCATTATCGAGGCATTTGACTGATACATCTATTCCGTGAAATCGATTTAAGATTTGTTTCGTCGGAGAAATCCATTAGAGAGTTAAGTTGATAAAAATGGGCGCGCGACTTCTTTCACTCCAAGAAGGGGTCAAACCCATTAGGGACGAAGATGCACTAAATTATTTCTTCTTTTAATCACTGAAGAGCCCTAGACTCCTCAGTGGTGGACCTTTGATTCAATTTCCTTAGAAGCATGGATTGCTGTAATTTTATTGGCAGCCGGGGGACTTCGTCAGTGCCTTCGAGTCTGGTGGAATTTTAGTTCATCAGTTTGATGGAACAGCCGTGTCCGCCGGGCATTAAAAAGTGGATCCTCCGGCTGGAGACAGACCTCTGCAGAAATGAAGAGTTACTCACTCGCTGATGGAGAAGAAAGAAAAGGAAAATTGATTGAGAATCCCACTGTTTGATTAGTTTCTGTTAATGGAATTTTACTTACTTGGAGCTGAATTTTGTATGCGTATGTCCACGAATTCTTATTCGGCCATCAATTGAAGGGTTCAGTAATGCATTATCCTCAAAAAAATAATCGTTTAAGTAAATGAAAAGTACGTAAAATTTATAACTCTAAACTGTGTTACAAGTTAGGGCGGCAGTGAAGAGAATTTTATAATTTATCAATCATTCATTGCCATTAACCATTTCTTTCTGCTATCATTGCGTATGCATAATGGTTTATTTAATTTCTTAGTATTTTCATTATTATTTGATACCACTTGTATCAATTTAAGATAAAGAATAGAGCTTAAAATAAATTGAGATGAAAGATTTTGGAAATGAATCCGCTCTCTATGTAAAAAATCGTTACTTTCATTTTTAACTTCTTCAACACAAGCATTTTCAAATTCAATTTAAGACACAGCAAGCTCATCTCCAACCTGGTTCGATGGAGAACATTTCAGAATTTCTGTCAACTGTCATTTCTTTAACAAGCACTAAACACAAATATAATAATTTGAGTATGTTTTTTAATAATAACTATTGACATTTCCTGAGATGTCTGGATGATATTTTCGAAGAATTTTAATAAATTATTTTTTACTAGTTTTAATTAAATTCAAAATTATGTCTTTCAAATGTAATTTGATATTTGAAAAGCAACATGGAATATTTAAATTTTTTATTGTTTATCTTATGCAATATTTTTGGCACAGAATAGTAATTACAGTTAAATCTTGATGATATCTTTTTCATAATGAAACAAATCATTTAAAGGAAGGATTTCAACAAATATACCTAACTTACACACGGATACGATAGCTTCTTTCTGCGATAAAGTTTTATTCTGTTCTATGTTGATATTCGTACTGGGATTTTCCTGAATTTACAGTACTTTTTATTCTGTCACATATATAAGAGTGATCAAGAACATTTCTATGCGTAAGATACCAACATGATAAAAAAATAATAAGAATAAAGCAATTTGAAAAGGTTTTGATTGCTTAACATTAATATAAAAATGGAGATTCATAAAGAATAAAAAAAATTTCGATAATCTTATCAGTTAGCAATTACAATTTTTGCATTGCAATAATGGGGATAGTTTTTATTCATCGTGGATTGGTAAATGGAGGTAACTTTTATTTAATCAAAGAGATGTGATTTAAAAATCACTAAACGTCATTTTTTTTATTCATATCATTCTAAATTTAAATTGGTAAAAATAAAATATAGTAGACTGAAAATAATTCGAAATTTTTTTTTTACCTATCCTTAATCCTATAATAAACTCCCAGTAATCCTGTTTGTTTAGTGAACTTTTACTAATTCCAGTTGCCCTAAAGTCTTACAAATTAGTAAAAGTTTATTAAAAAGGAATCTATAGAGTCCATAGCAAAAAGTATAACTAACTGTATCGAATTGTATGCATAAATTTCAAAAAATATTGTTATGAATCTGTAATACCATTTTCTCAGCACGTTTGTGTTATAGTTGGACAGAGAGATTTACAGAAATTCTTCACAGATACTGAATAACCGATTGAATGATCTTGACGAACTTTAGATAACTAGGTGATGAACTTCATGACTTTCATGAAAAAAGGGTGAATGGTCTGAAAATGCAAAAATTGTGACCCTATCTCTAACAGGAATCAATAAATTTTTGTTAAAATTTCTTCTTATGAAATGACGAGTAGCATTGGCTGCATCTAATTATGAAGAAACTCTAATATCACGCAGTGGTCTAAAAGTTCATCTAATCGCATACTAATACTACTTACGATGCAAAGGATTCAAAAGTTCATTGATTGGAGATCAACATCCTTTTAAAAACATCAACGGGATTTATTCATTAAGGTTCAACAGAAAATATAAAATCAAGAAGTTACTTTAACAAAATTTTAAAAGCACAGAAAGTATTATATTGTCTATTCTCAGACATTTCTGAAACTCGTAGCAAACCAACGTCGCTAGAGCGAAAAGCAAGCCAGAGAGCGGGAGAATGGATTCGGATATATCGTTACAAAAGCTGGCATCCGCTTTTATATGATCTCATGGCGATCACGTGATTGATTTACATGTACATACAGATTTACATTTGCATATTGCACAGTAGTTACGACTCGAATCAGAAATACCGAAATCTTATGCTAATTAGTCAGATGATTGCATCTAAATAGTTTAATCTTAGACAATATTAAATTAGCACGAGATTATGATAATTTATTATTTACGAGATGAATATGTTAAAAGATTAAAAGAAACAATTTCTCAAGAAAGAATAGAAGCAAACTATGCTTTTGTTTATGTAGGCATTTTCGCGTACATTTCGAACTTTGGCTAGGAAAACTAACCGAAAAAGGTAATAATAATTACGATTAAATTATATTTTCTTAACAATTTTCAATGTTCCATATAAAGTCGCATGTGCCCTGTTAGTAAGTTATAATATCGGATGTATCGAGCAAGCAAAATAACTATGATGTCTGAACTCTGTTGTTAATATTTAATTAGCGTTTCTACCTGATTGTGTTGCTAAAATCTATAGTTTTTGTCCTTTTTGTACATCTAGGATGAGTTTTTATTACATGTAGTCCACTTTTTTTAGAATATTCGTAAAATAAAGCGCCGTTTCCCAATCCTATGATTGGACTTCTTTAGCCACAAACCTACTAGGCGATTTCAATTGCAATATTATTCAAACTCTTGTTATTTGTGTCGTTTCAAAATCAGCAAAAATCTATAGAAAACGAGTTGCTTTTCTTCTTTGCGCTCTTTCCTCGCCTTTCTGAAAACAACGACTGTTTGATGGTCCCGAATGGCACACAGTTCGATTACTGATACTTTATTGCATTTTATGCAAACGTTTTAGTGCTCAAAATGGTAATTCTTTTGTCTCTTGTCTATTTTATAATGCAAATATTTAATGTATTTAATGTAAAATGTTAATGTAGATATATGTAATTCTGTATAAAGATATATTTAATGTATATGTAGATAAATTTAATGTAGTCTATATAATAATATAGATATATTTAATGTATATGTAGATAAATTTAATGTAGTCTATATAATAATATAGATATATTTAATGTAGTCTATATACTAATGTAGATATATGTAATTCTGTATAAAGATATATTTAATGTATATGTAGATAAATTTAATGTAGTCTATATAATAATATAGATAGATTTAATGTATATGTAGATAAATTTAATGTAGTCTATATAATAAAATAGATAGATTTAATGTATATGTAGATAAATTTAATGTAGTCTATATAATAATATAGATAGATTTAATGTATATGTAGATAAATTTAATGTAGTCTATATAATAATATAGATAAATTTAATGTAGTCTATATAATAATATAGATAGATTTAATGTATATGTAGATAAATTTAATGTAGTCTATATAATAATATAGATATATTTAATGTAGTCTGTATACTAATGTAGATATATGTTTTTGCTTTAATAAATAATTATTCTACTATAATATTTTTTCTATCGAAACACATTCATTTTGTACGGTATAATGAAAACAAAAACTTGACAAGAATACTCTGAAATAATGAGAAAAGTCATTGAAAAAAACTACAATCTATTCATCATACAATTACATTTGGTTTCAGAAAAAAGCCTCAAAGCACACAAGACTTTCTTTCTATTGATAATGGTAAT
This sequence comes from Argiope bruennichi, assembly GCF_947563725.1. Lineage (NCBI taxonomy): Eukaryota > Metazoa > Arthropoda > Arachnida > Araneae > Araneidae > Argiope > Argiope bruennichi. The sequence goes on from NC_079158.1 coordinate 124,200,517, forward strand.
TTGTTTGAAAATTATTAATTCGTGCCATTTTTTTTTCACCTGACAAATCGTAACTCAGACGCCAGTTTCACTGACAGCTCAGCTTCTGCAGAAAGGGGGAAAAAATTAAGAGTGTACACACATAAAAAAGCAAAAGATGAGCCGAGACAGACGTTGGATGTTTGCCAATTCTGCCCCGACGGCAGCAAACAAAAGTATGTTTGCATTTCCTTTGAGAGTCTTTTAACTCATAAATCACCTTTTTTTCATGTTGCCCGCGTTACCTTCATAATACGAATACTTGTTCCTCAGTGGAATATTTGTGTTCAGTCTATTTCGCAAATTAAGATAACATTTGCTCACATTGTAGACAAATGCATCAAATCCGAGGGAATAACTTTTGGGGCATCTAGATGACGTTAAACGGTCGAAAAACATGAGCACAATTCTAGTCTATAAAATATAGAGCTTCATATTTCTTGTCTCCGGAATATACGGAAAGATGACTAATCAAAAAATTATTTTCCTCTCAAAGTAACATCACAAGTAAAATTTGCATAATCTTTTTTTTTTTTTTTTTTTTTTCGTATATGAAGAAAACGTTGTAATTATCAAAAAATTCGAAATCGAGATTTTGACGAATCTCCACTCTTTCGATATCCCTGAATTCGAAAAACACCTTTTTGGAATTATATTCTATGATTACATTTGCCCACATTGTAGACAAATGCATCAAATCCTTGGAAATAACTTTTGGAGACATCTAAATAACGTTAAGCGGTCGAAAAACATGATCATAATTCTAGTCTAGAAAATATAGAGCTCTATATTTCTTTTCTCAGGAATATAAGGAAAGATGACTAATAAAAAAAAGAACATTTTTTCTATTAAAGTAAATCAATGGCACCACAAAGAAAACATCGTAATCAACAAAAAATTCGAACTCGAGATTTTGACATATCTCTACGTGTTAGACCTCCCTGAGTTCGAAAAACATACTTTTGGCATTATGTCAGTCCGCCTGCGAAAACGATAGCTCAAGCAGCTTTGCCATAAATGGATGAAATTTAGTTTGTGGTCTTAACACAGTCTCTTTATTCCCAGATTTCTATCAAATTTTGAACAAAATACGTTCACATGAAGTTTGTGGCGGTTTGGTATGAGCGAGGATAGAACCTAGGACCCTGTGGTTCGCATCCCAGTAACATGACCACGATACAAAAGCAATTGCTCGGGTAGCGTAGCTGTTAGCTGGCTTATAAGCTTTCACTACAAGTTTATCTATCTGTTTCAGCATAAGTGAGCACAATAAAGGCAAAATGCGATGATAAATAAAACTTCACAGAGAGATTTTGCAACTAAAAACGATTAGTACATCAGATTTAGAACCACACCGATCTTAGGATTGACCTTTTGTATGCATCTGCATTCATATGCATGTAAATGCGAATACAGTATATATCAGATTAGAAGCATATCTATTTACGGATTGACCTTTTGTATGTATCTGCATTCATATGCAAACTCAAAACTCAATGTGATAATGGAATTAAATGGATAATTAAATGTAATTGTACAAAATTTTGTTATTAAAATTATTTTCTAAGGAAAATTTTGGATTCAAACAAAGGCGTGTAAAATGCTAAACTGGCACTTTTCATTATACGAAACACAAAATGCTGATAAGAGAAACACACAAAATAAAATATAAATCTCAACTATGGTGCCTTGTATAAAGTCTTAAATGTTTCTATGCGAGTAGTATAAAATAGTACGCGAGAAAGTTTCGGCAAGATCACTTACTCTGTTTGCGTATGATGTATTACAACGAGTAGTGGAACCAATTATCCTGTTTCAACTCATTTAGGCGGGAGACTCAAGGAAACATTGTTTCCTCTCCTAACACAATCTTGTGTTAAGTTAATCGTCATTTAAGTGGTATATAAATGAAGAAAAACCACCTGGCAATCCATGTAAAGTACGCTCTCCAGAAAATGCTGACTAGAGCAGTGATGTTAATAAAGTCAGGCCGTTGTACTCGCGAACATTTAGAGAAACTTCAGTCATATGAAAATGAGCCCCGTTTGCTGGATATAATTACTGTTAAATAATAAAATTGCAAGATATTAATAATTATTTCTATCCAAAATAATAATTTTTTTTATTTCAGAAATATTCTTTTAAGGTTTGTATGTGCCTCATGTCTGTATCATAATACAATTTAAAATGTTGAAGCCAAGCTAACAAGACAATTAGACCAGGCTAAAAATGTTCACTAGGTTTTTAAAAGTGTGTTAATTATGTGTTAGCTTTTTATCAATCCGATTACCAAGGATTTCATTTCCAAAGCAACCGCTTCTCTGCACACAATAAATAATAACTCATTTTCAAGTTCACTCAATGATTAAGTGTTAAGTTTTTATTTATTTATTTATTTTAAATATTTCCCAAATTTAAAAATTTAAATTTTTTTAAAAAAAGTAGCTGTTTATTTAATAATTCACAACATTTCATTAAAATTTATAAAAAATTATATAATACCAAAAAATAATAATTTGATCTTACATCTTACTTGATATTTAGTAAATAATAAAGATCGACTGGAAAAAAACTATTTTTCATTTAGATCGCAAACTTATAAGAACAGATCATTATCCCTATCATCTCGCATATTTAATTAAATTTCTATAATTCTACAGAGCGCGGCAGAAAAACCCAGAAAAACCCTTTTTAGTATAACTTTATTAAAAATGAATTAATTAATAAAATATAACAAATAATAATAAGAGTAGACCTTTACTAATAAGTAAATTCAATGGGTCTCAAAGTGACCGCCTTTTGCAACGATGCCGAGCCTTAAACGCTAATTGAAAATTTCAGCAATGGGCCGCAAGTCTTCTAACTTTAATTTATCCCATTCCCACCGAAGCCATTGCTTTAGAGAGTCCAAACTTTTGTATGGTTTGGTGCAAGCCCTAGACTCCAAAATGGACCATACGGTGTAATCCATGGGAATGAGATTCGGCGAGTTTCGTGCCCACTCTTCAAATGATATCAATCCCGGAAAATGAGCCTTGCAGCACTCTTGTCTTTTTGGGCTTGTGAGCTGGAGCTGAGTTTTGTTGAAACTTCCACTTTACCTTGCCGAAGTGCGTTTTGGATCATAGAAGTAAAACTACTTCTAGAATGTCCTGTTTGAGAACTTTTTGATTTATTTTAACACTCTCATCCACAAAAACCAGAGGTGTTTTGTCGCTTGCGCAAATTCCGCCCCAGACAAAGGCGGTTAGGATGTTGGCGATGTTCAACAATTGCCGAGGTGATTGGAATGTCCAGAGACCAGATCCTATTGTTCTGGAAGTGACGAGTTCGTTGGACGGTAAAGAGCTTCTCGAAAGTGAAAAAGAGTCTCTCCCAGCGCTGACTCGCCGTCCGTCTCAAAAGTTTTCGACCTCTTTGGGGCCGCACGAGTTTGTTTTCTTCAGTGAGAAGCTGAACTTTTTGGAACTTGTATGGCTTTAGTACAAGCTCTGTTTTCGCCATTCGTTACATTGATCGGTCCCTTATTTCCATTTCACAAGCAATTTTTCTGGGGGAAACCCTCGGATTTGATTGAACTAGTCTTTTGATGGCCTTACGTACATTTTTGTTCATTTCCTGGACGCCGACTATTATTGTCAAATTCTTTGAAACGACATATTTCCTCAGACGCCTTTTGCAGAGACACATTAAGCAAACGAACGACTTGATACTGTCGTTTTCCTTGTTAAACAACTCTAAAATTGCAGAGCTTTTACTTGACATTGTAAAAAAGCCAAAAACGATATGTAAACTAAAAGATTATAAAATATCTTGTAATTAAAGTGGTAGACAAAAAGAAATGAATACAAATTTTTTTTAAAAAATTAGTTAACTTCTATTCTGGGATGCAATAACTTTTTCCGAGTTTTCTTGCCGCACCCTGTATAAACAAAAAACATTTTGGGTAATATTTACAAAAAAAAAAAAAAAAAAAAACTGCTCCTAATCTGTACAAATCTATTAAAGTAAATTTTATAAAGATTTTTAAATTCCAAAAATGTTAGCATTTTACAAAGTTCCTCGTGTAAAAAATACCCTTTTTCCTTCTTTAATAACAAAAATTAGTGGCAAAGATGCTTGTGCAAATAAACACCATTTTTCCTCGTTTTATTGTTCTATCATTTTTCTTTTTTTATAATATCGTTCCAAAAATGTATCTTTAAAAGTTTATAATTCGGTTTAACGTATTAATGGATGGCTATCAAACTCTTTTTAGGTGCAGAGTTGCTTAGTGATCCTACTCTTATTGCGCTTATATTGCGCCTGTTTTAGTTGCCTTCTTTCATTTCAACTTGATTAATGCGTAATATAGGTCACGAAGAAAAGAAAACTGCAAGAAGTATTTAATAATTTTAATTTTGTGTACTAGAGGGCGCTTTTCCTGCAATGTAAGAAGACCGTAATCAGTAATGTAAAATGATTTTTCATAGTGCCTTAAGTTAAGAAGGATCGAGTTTTACTGGTCAAGTTGATTTATCACAACTGAGGCAATGGTTTAGTTGCATTGCGAGAATATCAACGCTTGGAAAGCTTGCGAAAATAGCTTATGTTGAATAATAAATTGGAATTTGATACTACTAAATTTTAAATGACTGAGAATTTAAGTGAGCTGCCAGGAAGAGAAAGGGGAAAGATTTCATTGAAAAGTATAGAAGCTATTGCTATAGTTAATAGAGAGCTCGGTTTTCAATATTCTTCAACAAATCTTAGAAGGGGGGTCACGTGATTTGTCTCTCTCTTTATCTACGTTTGAAATCTGCTGCGATTCTTTTTAAAGTGGTATCTTTAAAAGATCCAAGTGGTTTAAAAGCTGCGACTTCAAGATCCGTGACAGCACTTTGATTTTTCTTATCGAGTTCTGTCCAGAAAAGTCAACAGTAATGCATGACTCTGGAATTTTTTGTGGTTAAATGAGATGCAGTTTGTCCTAGTACTTCTTCTCGTGTACAGTCGATCGCCCTGCCAAAACTGAACGAAATAATATGTTTACCTTGTTACTGAATTTACTAGTATGAATATTCAGAACTGTCGCATGTGGGATACTGCAGGTCCTTACGTGCAAGAAAAGACTGCATCCTCATCACTTTACTGCATGGTGTGGCTTTACTGCTGGTTTTATTGTCTTTCCCTGTTTCTTTGAAGAGGATACTCCTCAAAGGCCTGAAAGACTGTCCATCAAGAATGCCCATTGTTGTGAACTTCTTTTTCATAATTTTTACCGTAAATGAATGCGAATGCTTAGAGACTACTCTTTTCATATAAGATAAAAAATCCGCATAATACCTATAATAAAGGAACTAATTCATGCTCACTTCGGAAATAATCCGATAATTTCGAAACATTGCAACTTGGTCTCCTTATTTTCAAGACTTGAAACCATGAGATTATTTATTGTAGAGAATCCTGAAAAATCTTGTTAACGGAAAGATATATGGACTGAATAGAAAGCAAAAATAACATGCCAAGTTGCTATGCCATTTTAAGAAACTGTGTAGTGATTTCTAAAAGGGTGAGAAATACAAAAATGGCAATTTCATTATGGTAGCTACAGATGCGGTCAAAATATGTTGATTTCTTCTTACAAATTCTTTCATCTAAATAACTAGCACAATATGATCCTTCTTCCCAATGAGCTATCTTTTAAAAATTTGAATTACCCTGTTGGATCATTCTGCTGTATTACTTATAATATTGCCTAATAGACGTAGTCCTTGGGATAGATTCCTGTTGTTAAGAAAAGAAAACAAGAGACGTGGTCTTATGTTCCATTTAATGATAGAAAGATTTATATATATATGCTTGTTTCGTTACAAAGATCCCCATTTTGAAATATTTCTTACGAATTTACGAATTCGCTTCAAATCATAATTTATATATATATATATATATATATATATATATATATATATATATATATATATATATATATATATATATATATATATATATATATATATATATATATTCTGTTTACACATACTCCCTTCCTCTATCCCATAGAGATCTGCAACCTCCAATTACATCCTCTCCCCATCCAAATCCTTTTCAATTCCTCAGCGCGAACATTATCAATGCACCTTGGTGAGCGCGATCTCATCGGGCAGGAATTTATGATCTCAGAAGCAAGCGCTACGCAGGACAGGTTCTGATAAATATTGGTTTGCATCGGATCGAAGTAATGATTTAGAATCGCGCACAGTTTGATGACAGTATCGATCAATCCGTCCGCACTCTGTCAACCCTGCCAAAGTCCCTGGGGACATCATCAGGGCCCGGACCATAACCGGAGGCTCGTAAAGACGCTGGTTCCTGTTTACCCAGTCGCAGCCACGGGCAGGGCCTGTTTATTCGATTTTGACTACTCTGTATGCGGTGGATCATGGAAACCGTCTGGCTCAGAGAGGAAACAGAGAGTTGCCGGGATCCTTGGGCACGAGGAATTTTGTGGAATAAAAATGGCAACGGAACAAAAAAAGAACATTAATTTACAGAAAAACTAATTTTGTACATGTTATTAACTTTAATTTTGTGGTATAAAGAATTAATTTAAAGCTATTATACAAAGTAAATTAGAAATTAAAGTAGCTATACCGCCATATTTAAACCGTGAAATTTATTAATTTTTCATTTAAAATTTGACCTTTATTGAAATATTAAAATGAGTGCTTTTAGTCGGATAGTAAATAATATATACTTAAATTTAAAATAACAGTCAAATTTAGAAGGAATCTCGAAAAGAATTTTGGAAACTTTTGTAAAATTTTTTTATTTAATTAAATATTAAGTAAAATTTTGATATTTTTCGAAAAAAAAAATATTCGCATATTATTTAAAAATTTAATAAGTCATCTTTTTAATGAGTTTTCTACATTTTTTCCTTAATTTCAATTAACTTTTAAAGATATTTTTAACCATAATTTGCATCAATATTTTCCCTGCTTTAATGAAACTCAAATCATTTTAACTGCTGCTACAAATAATAAATGGCAATGGAAAAACAAGATATATATAATATATAGAAAAATGAAATTTCGTAAGGATATTAAGGTCAACTTTATAATATAAAGGAATGGTTAAACGACTATTATGCGAAGTAAATTAGAAATTAAAGTAACTATGCCACTATATTCAGACAGAGAAATTTATTATTTTTTCATTTAAAAATTAGATTTTTTTTGAAATATTAAAATCAATGCTTTTATTTGGATAATAAATAATGAATATTCAAATTTAGAATAAATCTCGAAAATTTTTTTAACTAGTAACTTTTTTTAATAAATTGAATATTAAGTGAAATTTCGATGTTTTCTGAAAATGACAAAAAAAAACATTTATATATTGTTTTAAAATTCAGCAAGTCATTTTTTAATGATATCAATTGAGTTGTCTTCATTTTTTCCCTTAATTTCAATTAACTTTTAAAGATATTTTTAACTTATTTTCCCTGTTTCAATGAAACTCAAATCTTTTTAACTGCTAATACAAATAATAAATGGAAATTTAAAAAAATATTAATATATAGAAAAACAAATTTTGTAGGCATATTAACATCAATATTGTGGTATAAAGGATTAATTAAAAGACGATTATATAAGAAAATTTGAAATTAAAGTAGCAAATTTTTTCATATGCGTACCATTAAAACTTGTAAATTTTTCATTTAAAAAATTAAAACTTTAATAAGATATTAAAAGGGGTGCTTTTATTATATAGTAAATAATGAATATTCAAATTTGGAATAATTTCTAATCGTCTTTCATTCAGGCATCGAATATTCATACTACCAAAATTTAAGGAGATCGGAAATACTATTTAAAAACATCTTTATTAATGTATAGTTCTATGATTGAAGTTAAATTTATTATCATACAAACATCATTTAATTAAGATTTAATGAATGATTGCCTGTTAACAACTATTATTGTGCTGAAAAATGTCATTTAATGTTTTGTAATTGCTAATACAATGCTATCAATTTTCCATTTCTTTATTAATGTTTTTGAAATTTCCTAATGCAAACATGTAATCTGTCTTTCCTAATGTGATGACACTTTTTTTTTCATTTCATTCATCTTTCATTCAAATAAATATAAATATATGCATATGTGTTACGATAAATGTAATAAACTCGTGATTATGTATAATTACCTATGAATATTTATAATAAACATTGATGAATATTCATAACCAACAATATACTTTGTGATGATTTGATGATTATGAATAATCACTGGTAATTATGCATAATCACCGAGTTATTGGCGTTTGCTTTTACATATATAACCCTCCGTGAGTTAATTACTGTATTGTTATATTAATTACTGTTGAGTCATGTAACTTAATGCTATTTTGTTTTTAACTAAATAAGCCTCAAAACCCATGAATTTTAATGAGAAGAAAACTCTACAATTATGATATCCTAATAATACTGATCAAAATTTCTTTGAACCTATAGTTCTCCTCCTGAATTATAAAAGTGATTTCTTGTGGATATGGGAACTCATATTATTACCATAAAATAATAGTTATGTTGAATGTTCATACTAGAATTGTAATTGGATTATTAATTTTTATTAGCAATGAAACAGAATGTGTGACTGCATATTTGTACTGGCGCTGAATAGGATAGACCTAGAGTACCAAATTTTAAACAAATATGTTTTCGAGGGTGAGAATATGCACCTAGAAGACAAAATTTAAAACTTTTTAAACTTTTAATTGTTTAAATTTTGAATGAAGTCTTGTCTTTTTTCAGAAAATTAAAAGGAAAAAAGTAATTTAAAAATTTAAAATTAAAAAAAAATCATTTTTTTCAATTATCTCAATTGAGCTGTTTAAATTTATTGCGTAATTTCATTTGATTTTTTGAAAATATTTTCCCTACTTTAATGAAACTCAAATCATTTTAATTGTTGCCATAAATATATCTGGATTTTTTTATCTTTGAATTTTCCGCTGACTGTTGATAAATAAGATATTTTTAGATTTAACTCATTTTCCCACAATAAATAGATTTCTATTCAAAGTATTCTTCTAAAATAGTTGTTGAATTTTTTAAGAATTAGATTATAGTTAACAACTATTAAGTCAACTACAATTAAGTTTCGTTTTTAGCAACTATTGAAAAATTTTAACATTCATTTTAACACTTTTCTTTTTCATTCGTATAACTAAAAGCATAAAAATATATTACAGAACTTTTAGATTGAAGGCATTTATACGGTTATAGGTTGGATTTTTTCTTTATTGAATCAAATGAATTTTCATTGATTCATCTTTTGAGATATAACTTAAATCAGGAAATACAGTCTGTAATTTCAAAGAAAATTCAATCTGAATTATTTTACTCTCTACTCCTATATTTTCAGTAACCATTTAAAATTTTTAACATTCATTCATTTTAATACTGTTTTTCCTTTTCATTAGTATAACTGAATGCCTGAAAATATATTATAGGCTTTTAGCTTATAGGTTGAATTTTTTTTATTGAATCAAATACATTTTTATTGATTAATCCTTTGAGATATAACATAAATCCGGAAATATAGTCTGTAATACGCACGAAACTTCAAACTGAATGATTCTAATCTCAATTCCTACATTTTTATGAGGAAAGTTTGACTAAAAAAGCATGATATTAAAGCAGTTGGCATTTCTTCACTTCTTATCTAAAATTGAATCTCACAAATTAAGGGAAACGACAGTAAATTAGAAAGGCGAAATGAACATGACAGTGTAAAACTTTTAAAATAGTCTGTAAGTCTATAGAAATCTCAAAATTAAAAATAAACTTTTCAAGACGTCGCTACGATAATGTTACTTATAAAATATTTATGCGAAGTTTCTGAAAGCAGTTATGCTAACAAACCGATTAGGAACGACGTACTGTATAATATATGTACATATCAGCAGTATTGTTTCAGACAGCATCTAGTAGCTGACAGTTTGTGTACAATATTATAATAACGTATGTTCATCCTATAGGAAGAGACTTTAGTTTTGGCATTTGGAGAAAAATAAATACGCACTATATATATAAGTCATTTATGTAAGTTTATACAAAATGCATTAATAGCATTTACTAAAATATTATACAATAGCTTAGATGTTTCCATAGAATGAAATAAGGATATCAGAGAGGCAATGAGAAACTGTCTACTCGGTTTCCGGTTCCTGAGAATAATGTGCATTCGACAGCAATCACTAAAAGCTAGCAGAAATGAGTCTTATTAAGGACTAGTCCCCTTTAGTGATTGCCCGGATGAATGGTTGCTGAAAATGTCAATTAAATATTTTTATAACGTTCTTTCAATGGCATCCTCAGGAAAATATAACAACAAAATTTTGTGAAACATATAATTCATATTATTTTAGATGCATTTCCTTATTTTTACTATCTTTATTTTTATGATTCCGATTATGTCAGAAGAAAGAGCAGTATTTAAAAATGTGGCATGATTTTATTTATGTTGTATTTATTTAGTTATATTGCCATTACTTGATTCTAAAGTCCAACCTTAATTACCAACACCATATCATTTCTAAAATTTTATTAAAAGAAGGCGTTATACTGAAACTCGATTCCATCAAAAAACTGCTATGTATTCGCAGTTGGTCTTACGACATATTTCAAACTCCTCTCACTGGTGTGTGAGGTAAAATCTTGGATAGGGAGATGCCAGCACAGGCACGTCCTAATCATTTGACTAGGGCTCAAAATTAAGAAGTTCGACAAAAAATAGCCTTAATGCTGCTTTCAAATAGGAAGTTAATGTAAATAAACTAAATTAAAACTGTTCAGGATGGAAAAATAAAAAGAATCTTCATAAATTGATAATCTACCTCATACCCCCATTGGATTGGTCTGTTTTCTCTATGTTGACTATATTGATAAACAACAACAAAAAATGTCTGGTTGAGATATTAGAAGCAACAATGAAAGTGATTTGGATTTCACTTCAACAAATAAATATTGTAATTGTCAATGATTTTTGCTTTTTTTTTTGTCAACTTTATGTTTTGTTGTAACTATTACAACTGACTGATTGTAACTTGTTCTAACTGATACTTAAAAAATTTTTTTTAAAAAAAATTCGGCTTAAAATAAAATTTTAAAAAAAACACGACGACAAAAAATTGACAGTATTGGAAAGATAAGTTTTGGAATTTTAAGATGATATAAAAATCATTTTTTGCAGTCATTCAAAAAATTACCTGAAGTTATCGCGTGAAAACATTAAACATTTGCTTAAATATTACTTAAAAATATTCTCATTAAATTTAACATTTTTTTGCCCAATTTATTTATGTACCAAGTTCTAGATTAAATGGTGTGGAGTACAGAACATTAATATGCACACTCGTTCATCTTAATTATTAAAAGCTATGACTATTATGAATAGTTACAATGGACCGTCTGATTGCATGACGTCATTTGTTTACCTTTAAATCTGTAAGTTCACGTATAAGAGGATAAAACATTGCGTGCGCTTTATTTCACCATCTAACACAGTTTCATCTTAATTTGTGATAATGAAGAGTTGCTGTTTCACAGTTATAAATGAAGCTGTTAAGAATTTCTTGAGTACTCTCGTTATCTTTATCATGATCTTAAACTACGGGAGTTGATGAATTCCTCAAAAGTTATCATGTGATTTTGCTCAAAATGAATCATGCATACTGAAATCATTACAGGTAAAATTATTGAATATATATTCTATCAACTTGACTGCCTGTAATCAAAACAGTACATTAGCTCACAACGATCAGCATAATGGATTGAAATTTGTATTGTCCATGCTACACTGCTAAAACCTGCTTGCTAAGTTTTGGTAAATTATTTTAAGACATTTACATTAATTCTCCATTTTCTACAAAATGGGCTGAAATACAAAATAGAGCTGCCTGCTAATTACTATATATGTGCATGAATATGAACATTTTTGGATTGAAATTCGTTATTTGGTAATAAACTGAATGTAAAATATTTTTTAAGTTTCTAAAATATGAAAAATCTGACATTATAATAAGATAAGAAACATGTTTGTAGAATATTAAATTTATTTTTTAACTCTATTTCAACTTTTTTTTCAAAAGTTCATCATTCATTTTCAAGTATTGAATGAATCTCCAAAAAGATGTCCATTGTGTGGGGGTGATTAAGGGATTCAGTAAAATATCCGAATAAGTGCAACAGTTATTTATTAAGTGGTTACGTTACACACAGACAATTTACATATAAAATTTTGAATAAATTTGAGATATAAGTAAGAGCATGAATCAAAACTTGCAGTACATGCAGTCACTAGATCTGAACTCCTCATAGTGGTGCAAGGCTTCAGAGGGCGCTGCAAGTCTCATAGTCAGTTATGGTTAGCATTACAAGAGTAGCTACAAATGTAATCTTACAAAAATAAAAATATTTTTAATATAAAAATAAATATACTGTTTTTATATACTTTTTATAAGCGTATAGTGATAATGTGTAATGCCAATAGTATTATTTTTATCAGAGAGATAGTTCAAGCCTAATAAAAATTTCAAGAAGGCATTTTTCAAGTACCGGGAGAATAACAGTTTGATTTGGTTGCAATAAATAATTTCTGATACATATCATTCATGTTTCGTGGCAATATTTCATAAAATATTTTTTTACCTATTTATAATAAGATAAACTTTTAATCATAGATTGTGCAAAATTCGTACTTACGATAAAAATATTTTATATGAATGGAAAATTATGCAAAAACATAATTATGTAAAAAATTAACTCAATTTGCGCCTTTCATTTCAGCATCAACAGTGAGCAACAATATACAAAACGTTTCAAATTTCCACCACGCTGATTGAAGTATATATAGATTTCACAATAGTATTTAATAACTAATTTTATTGTTTACTATGATGTTTGTTAAAATAATATGATATTCTAATTTTCAGAAGAAAGAAATGAATTAATATTTTTAACATTTTTTCTACTACGCTGATGTATTTTAAACAGATTAGTGCGAAATTTAATAAAATTTGTTATTCAAAATTTTTCTTAACTCTAAGGAAACTAAGCAAGTAGTTCCTAAATATGAGAATTGCTGCCTTGTGAAGCCTAAACTAATTCACTAAATCACAAGGAAGCCGTGATCTGTTTTGTATAATTTTATTTATCGACACTAAATTGTTTCTTATCGACTTTAAATTATTGTTTAGCGTCTCTAATTTGTTGTGTATCGACATTTATTTTGTTATCGACACTCAATTGTTGTTTATCGACACTTATTTTGTTATCGGTACTAAATTGTAATTTATCTACACTTATCACCATAAAATCAAAGTGTCGCAAGAAAATCAAAATGAGAAAGAATTGTGGGAAGCTGAACCCAGTTTAATTTAAAGGTTGGATAAAATATGTAAAAGTTAACAAACTCATGAATTTTGCTTGTTACTCTCCAATCCTAACAGAATACTACTTAATACAGCAGTTATGATAAAAAATAAAACCTGATGGAGCTTAAACGAAAACTATGAGACAGCGCAGGTCCGCCTAATAAATTATTATTTAAATTTACTACCAGATCGTGGAAAACAAACTCATCTTATATAGATAAGCACTTAGAATGTACATTAAAAATGAAAATTTTGTTGAAAGAAATTCACGAGATAAACGGGAAAAATCTGAAAAATAGATCTACATTAAAGAGTACTAGAGACAGTATAACGATTTATGGTGATTATAAGATTTAATAAACCATGTATTTTGCTGTAAATATAAATCTTTAAGCAATAAAAATAGAAAAAAAAATATAATCTCTTAGTAATATCTCTAAATCCCTGGAGCTTCCATGCACTGAACGGTAATTCCATTTTCTATCTAGAAAAGATTTAAAATTATATTTATAACATTTAATAATTACTCTGCTTAATTCAATTTAAATGCATAATGATTTTATTGTTCATATTTAAATTTGCTATCATAAAGTAAAAGCGTCGCATGAAAATCAAAATGAGAAAGGAAAGCCATAAAATTTGAAAGCCTTAAGTTTAGAATTAATATTCCCTTTGGGACCCTTTAAATTAAATATTTTTCAATTCATGTCAAAATAAAAAATAAAAAATTTGAAAATTTTTAAGTAGATTTAAATAAACAATGGAAAGTACTGCGTAATTTTTTATATAATGGTAATGGATTTATCTTTGATATAAAACATGTAACACGTCTCATATCTACACATTTAAAAGCATCAGGTTCTATTTAATGTCTTTCCCTAGTTTTTCCTGCGTTTCCAATGGATTTTAAATTAACTAAACTGAATCTGAAGATATTTTTTCTAATTTAAATACCATGTATTATCGGTGCTTCTATTGAGGTGCCAAAAGCGAAACAAATTGGGAAATCACAAAAAATTGATAGTCCTACTGACTGACCTCTTTACACTTTATTTGGAGCTATTTAGTAGACAACTTATTTTTCATTTTTTTTTAACATTATAAAGTGTTTCTCATACGATTTATAGATGCGGAAAACAGAATTTTTCGACACTTGCATCGGTTATCCCTTTTAGTTTTAAATTAGTCGATGAAATGCGAACATAATCTACAAAAAAACAATAAAAAAGTTATCTACAGTCTTTAAAATTGTGCTTAAGGAAGCAAGATCGTCTCATTTAATATCTTCCGCCACCTTAATTTCTTATTGTAATTTTACTGATGTGAAATAACCGCAATTGAATCCCTACCCTGCCTAGGCATCCAGAGATATCTGAATGACTGGCATCGGGATAGCAAGATCGGATATTGAAGTGAAGATCAAACACCCATATTCGAATCACTTAGCCCAAATATTGAGACATCGGAGGAGAAATAACTTTGTCCCCATTGCTCATTTTGCACTCATAGTGCACCCCAAAGAGGCTTCAATTATATATAATCACAACAGAATTACCCGAAATCTATTTTATCAAACGAGGTGACCTGAATAATCCAGCAGTTGTGGTGATCAAGTTTGATATAGAGGAAAACCATAATATTCTTTATTATTGCACTGCACACTTAAGAGGTATGACAAACCATTAGAGTGGAGGTAACTCGATCCCTTACTTTTATTTTGCATACTAAGAAAGATAATATCTACTTATTTATGCAGCAATTTCTTCTTACCATGTCTGAATTGACTCAGATGGAATTCATTATTTGTAAGCTTAAAGTGATTAGATTACATAAATCATTATGTTTAAATAAAGGTATTACATATTCTTATAATGCAATCTTTCTGAACTATTTTTCATATTTTACATATATCATGGAAATAACAAAATGTATTTTGCGTTACCCAAATAAAAATGAAATCATTGAAATAAGTCAATTTCTGTTCAATATTCTGATTCTCACATTTTCATCATAATATTTTTTATTTAAAGATGCAAATATCATAGTTTTTAGACAAATAAATAAAATTTTTACTTCATTATTATAAAGTTTTATGAGATAAATTCAGTAAACACAAAGAAAAAATAATGATTTCCTCAATGGATAACAATAACAAAAGAAAAACCCAATCAAATATCACTTTCGAGTTATTTCCCAGAACATCTCCGCAGATAATGGGAAATTATTATGACAGACACGTTTATTCATTCCAAAAGACAAAAAAAGAATGATAATTCAAAAGCTTTCCACCTAATCAAAAATGATTTATTAGATTATTTCACTCGTCAATCAATCTGTAAGAGACGAGCAATAGTGAAATAACCAAAAGCTGTTCGAGAGAAAGCTTTATAACGCTTATATCCAGGGATTTAAAACATTTTATTGTTTCTTCAATTGCATCCAAAAAAATGTGACTTCTTCTTCCGTTGCACTGTTTTTCTTCTTCTTTCTTTCAATCGAATCTAAAACGAAGAATCAAAATCAAATTACTTTCTTCTTCTTCGCTTTATCTTAAAAAGTCTCGATATTAAATTTGCTGGCATTCGCAAGATTGCTTTCAATGCCGAGTTTTTATATCACTCTAGAATTTAAATTGAATTATAGATTTTACGTTGCAGAAACTAGGATCTGTGTTTCGAAAAAGAACGGTTCGCTCGCCAAGTAAAAGCGCTGAGAACATTGATTTACTACACGCCACATCGACAACATACATTATCTCAATAATGTATGCTAACTTATCTATTCAGTAGAATGGGTTATTTGTCTTCCATATTTAGCTTTTAAGAGATTCGCTCCAACCATTTTGCACGGCAGAATATATTTGTTTAAGAGCATATTCTATCCATATTTGCTCGCAACGGCCTTCTTGATAATGTTCGAATGCATTAGTAAATTCCAGAATGAATGCATTCAGGTATGCTTGTTGAATCATCTTGAACTGTCAGAAGTAGTGCACTCGAGAGATGTTTGAATTGCAAAGACCGTAATTTAATATATTATAATTTTAAATAATATTTGCCTTGGTTAAAAGAATGTTTTGATTCACATCCACTTCTTATCCTGCAGACTTCAGTTCAGAAATTGATCCGATCAGAACAGCTTTTAAGTTTCTTAACGAATGTATACCTTACTTTATAATTATTCGAAATTGTTAGAACCCAATTCTTAACAAATCTTCTTGTTTAGGCATTTAACAAGTCATTACTAATTAATGTCTTTGTAAAGACACTTTTTCTAAATGAAAATATAATTTACATCTTAAATTCCTTTTAATTAATATTTTATTTGTATTCCAATTTACATCTGCACAACACAGAGCTGCTACAAGTAAAATTCTGCTTTGATTAGAAAATTGTGTAAATAGATTACAAAAATATTTGACTTCAGATTTCTAAATAAATAAATATAAACAATATAATTTATTTTTATCTGTATTTTTTATGTTTGACATGGTGGAATTGATTGATTCTGGAAATGAATAATAAACTAAATGAATTGAAACTAAAATGATCCTGGACTTTGAAGACAAAAGAAATCTCATTATCTCTCTCCCTATTCAAAAGTATTTTAGGTTTTTAGTTTGGTTACATTAACGTCCCGTTTTTAAAGCAACACTAAGGCTAAAGCACATTGGGGTGGATCTGTAATATTGAACAGCGATCAGAAGACAAGGACGGCATCTGATCTGGCACCATTATTTCCAACTTTCTGCACCACACTAGCAGGAGAACGTTTGGCCCCGACGGATTTAGCACGCACTAGACCCGCTTACACGATGGTTCTTCGGTGAAATCTAGTCTTGAATCTGAAACCCTCCGGTTCCAAAGTTGAGACCTTATCACCAGGTCACCGCAATCCAGCCAAAAGCCCTTTAGGAGTAAGAAGATAATTCCAATATTTCACTAAAATGAATGATAATAACCTCAGTCCACTCGAAAAGTATTTATTGAGTAAAGATAGGTTACAAATTCCATTTCATAAATTTTACTATTACTATGCGGCATTAAAACATTCTAAATTAAAAGATAAAAATCCTTGCATACACAAACAAATTGCTATAATTCATTGTATACGCAAAGATTTATATCATATAGAAGCTCAAAACAAAAGGCAAAAATGATTTGTTGTGTGATGTATTTGCAAATGACAATAGTAAATATGTAAAAGTACAAAAGAAAGCAAGTCGCAATAAGAGTGTCAATATTATTAAAATGATGCAAAGTACATAATATAAAAGCAATATTATTTGTCATAAGTAAAAATAAATATTGCACCAAAAGATGAATGCATAAAAAATGTGGTTATTTATAAAACTGGTGTTTAGCATGAAAGACCCACATAAAGGATGAAAATACAAAATAGATAGAGGCCCAAGAATCTATTATACAGGAATTTAATTTCTTAAGCAATGCATTATAAAGAGTCCTTATAACAAACATTGATTGTCCATGTAAATCTGGTGAATGATGTCCCGTCTACTTTACATACCACATTGATTTGACTATCATTCATATTTTATATGAATGTCCACATTTTAATTATTATAATTCTTAGAATTCCTAAACTTTTTAATTACTGGAATTCTTTGAATTCTTTAACTTTTTAATTACCGGAATTCTTTTTAAATAGCGGTTATTATTAGAAGAACTACGTATTTTATTACTTGAAGTATTGAATCAAAGAAGATTATTTAAAACTAAAGAATATTTTACGTATTTTTTTTTTTTAAATTGTTACTCTTTGAGTTAAAATTTTAAAATTACCAATGCTGTCTTAGAAACCTCATATATCTCCCGAAATTAAATACATGGTGCCAACTTCTAGAACGGAAATTTGAAATAAGATTTACATTGATGTAACAGATGGCAGCCCCTCAGGGGCTCACCTACTATAGGTGAGTACGGGTGTCCCAATCCCGAGGTACCCAGGGATCTATACTCCCTTTATGTTTATACTCCTCTTCGCCTTCTGCTTTCTGCTTTGTTTTTTCTTTCCCTCGACGGCAAGCGAGGGAGCTCTCCATGAGAAGCTTTCGCCGCTCTGTTTGCTTCTTGCTTCTCATGGACAGCCAAAACCCCACGTGTTTGCCGTGCGTGGCGACCCATTTGAATGACGGGTGGTGCATTGTGGTCCCCGGTGCATCAATCGGCTGGTCGCTAACCACCTAAGTGGTTAGTTTGCTAGGGATCAAGCGAAGGGGTTACTCCTTGGGCTTGGCGTTAAGGGTGGTCACTGTCCCCGGGGGTAACTCCCAGCGTATAGGTACCGATTAGCACTAGGGTGGATGCCGAGGCTGGGAATGACCAGAGCCGGTAATTGCCTTCCCATGTTGGGCTCCGTGGTGGGCGGTGCCGTCGGACCCGAATCACTTATCATATCGTATGGGCTCCTCCAAACGTGGTCCCTTCAGTGGGCGTCGCATCGTACCAATCAATTCAAATTTTGAGAACCATTTCGACAGTTTTTTTATAATCAAACGAGTTTCTGATAATAATGAAACCTTTGAAACAGTATCACCATTTCTTGTCCAGAAGGCCGTCACCGCAACAGTTGGCGAAGTAACATCAATTAAAAAGATGCGTTCTGGTGACTTGTTAGTAGAGGTCAACTCTCGAAAGCAAGCCCAGAACATACAAAAATTGAAAGCCCTTGCAACTATTCCAATCAGCGTCAGTCCCCATGCATCCTTAAATACCTCTAAAGGAGTAATCACTTGTGGGGAAATCTTGAATCTCTCTGTTGATTATATAACAAATGAGTTAAAATCACAAGGAGTTGTACATGTCCGCCGAATTACCATCAGGCGTGATGGAGAAATCATTGAAACCAAACACCACATCCTAACATTTAAATCTCCAAAATTACCAGAATATATCTATGCAGGTTACATCAAACTACCCGTAAGACCATATATCCCGAACCCACTCAGATGCTTCAAGTGCCAGCGCTTTGGTCATTCAAAGACAAACTGCCGTGGTGCACTCACTTGTGCCCGATGCGCAGAAAAAGGCCACGATAGCCAGCAGTGTGCCGCAGCTGAAAAATGCGTGAACTGCGGTGGCGATCACACGTCCTACTCTCGATCCTGCTCGCGATGGCAGCTTGAAAAACAAATAATAACTCTCAAAATCAAAGAAAATTTATCCTATCCTGAAGCTAGGCGTAGGATTGTAGCTCAAACTCCTACTCCTGGCATAACATATGCTTCCGTTGCACAAAGGTCATTTTGTGCAAACTGTTCTTGCACAAACTGTGCTAAAAACAACACGACACCCAAGCAACTCAAAAAAGTTTCCACTTCAGATACTGAAAATTCCATTAGTAGTACCCCTGAAACTCCTACAGTTTTAAAAAAGAAATCAAAGAAAAAAGCTAAAAATTCGCTGACATTGAAACTTGCAAAACGCGGCCTTTCATTACAAGACGTTCCTCAAAAATTGAAAAAGTCAACATTAAAAAATTCCGTCGCTCTCGGGCTTGCGACGCAAGGTAATGTCCATAAGGACTTAACGTCCATATTCGGCATGCCAAATAGCCCTAATATTAAGTTACACCCTTCTGATGATGAGGATGACTTGCAGATGAGTTGCGAGTATGAAGCAACTCAAACAAATACTTCTAAAGCGTCTTCAAAACCGCTTTCTTAATGGGTACCTTCATTTCTTGGAATTGTCGCGGCCTTCGGTCCAAACTTCATGA
The DNA here is from genome assembly GCF_947563725.1 of Argiope bruennichi. NCBI lineage: Eukaryota > Metazoa > Arthropoda > Arachnida > Araneae > Araneidae > Argiope > Argiope bruennichi. The sequence goes on from NC_079158.1 coordinate 124,220,695, forward strand.
CATTAAGTCCATTTTCAATATTTTTCATCCTGTTAGTTTCGGTGCTCAAGAAACCTTCTTGACACCCAACATTCCAATCAAATTACGCGGATATAGCTGTGTTCGGAAAGATGCAGACACTGGATCGCATGGTTCTGGTGGTGTCTGTATCTTCACATCTAATTTGTATCCGAGCACGCCTCTCAGTTTGCATACTCCTCTTCAGGCTGTGGCTGTACAAGTTCAAACACGAACACTGGTCACAGTCTGCAGTATTTATCTTCCGCCCAGTATTGTCATTTGTCAACGAGATCTTGACAATTTAGTGGACCAACTTCCTTTGCCTTTCATTTTATTTGGCGATTTCAACGGACACAGTACTCTGTGGGGCTCGGAAAGTACCAATTCTCGTGGGCAGCAGATCGAACAGTTTATTGCTAACAACTGTCTCTGTCTGCTCAATAATGACGAGAAAACATACTTCCATGCGCCCACACGTAGCTTCCATTGTCTTGACCTGGCTATATGCTCTCCTGAATTGCTACCGTTGTTGAATTTGGCTGTTGGGGATGATCTGCACAATAGCGATCACTTTCCCTTAATAATCTCCCATGCTGATAGCGGCGGTGCGACTCTTTGTCCTCCGCGATTTCTATTCCAGCGGGCAGACTGGAATACATTTTCCCAAACAGCAGTTATCAATGAGGCTATGGTCAGTAATGTAGACATTTCGAAAGCAGTACAAAATGTCATTGATTCGATAATGAATGCCGCTAACGCCACCATTCCTAAAACCACCCCACGGCTAAGAAAATTTCGTAGACCGTGGTGGAATGAAGCCTGTCGCGACAGTCATAAGAAACAAAAAAAATTATGGAATCTTTTTAGAAGGTACCCTACGACTGAGAATTTTATCGCTTTTAAAAGAGCCAAAGCACTTGCCCGTCGCATTCGGCGTCGTAGCCAGAGAGAATCTTGGATAAACTTTGTTTCATCCATCACATCATCCACTTCCTGTAAACTTTTATGGAGAAAAGTAAAATCCGCCAATGGGATCTATCGCGAAACTTCTATCCCGGTTTTAAAAACCGGTAATATGATGTATTCGAACCCATTAGATGTTGCTAACCTTCTCGGCCAAGCGTTTGCACAAGTTTCCGCGATTGATTCTTACAGCCCTCAGTTTCTGGCAATTAAGAATCGAGCCGAACAGTTGCCTCTGCGCTTCAAAGTTCGAAGAACCATTCCATATAACTGTGAATTCCGGATGCATGAATTGGAGATGGCTCTGTCTGAAGTCCATGATACCAGCCCTGGACCAGATGGAATCACGTATAACATGCTTCGCCATTTGAATACAATTTCCCTTTCCAATCTGTTACTCCTTTTTAACAGAATATGGACTGAGCAGAAATACCCTTCACAATGGCGAGAAGCTATTGTGATTCCTGTCTTAAAACCTGGCAAAGAACCATCTGTGTCTCTAAACTACAGACCGATTGCTCTTACAAACTGTCTTTGTAAGACCTTCGAGCGCATGGTCAATGCTCGTCTAATATTCGAATTGGAAAAACAAGGCTGCATCTCCCCGTTGCAAAGTGGTTTCCGTAGAGGTCGTTCTACTTTTGACAACCTCATATTACTTGAAACTCAAATTCGCAACGCATTTGTCAGGAGGAACCACCTTGTTTCTATATTTTTCGACATGGAGAAAGCGTATGAACGGGCTTGCCGCTATGGTATACTTTCCACACTATTTAATTTAGGTTTTAGGGGTAACTTGCCCATATTTTTAGAAAACTTTTTAACACAACGTACTTTTCGTGTTCGAGTTGGTAACTTTTATTCTAACAATTTTATTCAAGCTGAGGGAGTTCCGCAAGGAAGTGTCCTCAGTGTTACTCTTTTTATTGTGCATCTAAGCCAAATTTTAAATCAGTTGCCTTCATTTGTTCAGGGAACACTTTATGTTGATGATCTGCAGATCTCATGCCAAGGCAGTAACATGACGCTAATAGAGCGACAGCTGCAAAACGCAGTAAATAAATTGGTAGCTTGGTGTGATAATAATGGTCACACTATTTCCCCAGAGAAGAGTAATTGCATTCACTTCTGTCGGAAAAGAAACATTCACCAGGATCCTTGTATTCGAATTAAAGATATTCCGATTCCTGTGGTGAACGAAGTACGGTTTTTGGGAGCGATTCTCGATCGGAAACTCACCTTCCTTCCCCATATATTATATTTGCGGAAGAAGTGTGAGAAATCATTGAATATTTTGAAAGTTCTCTCAAAAACATCTTGGGGGGCCGATCGAACCTCCCTTCTCCATATTTATCAGGCAATAATTCTCTCCCGGATAGATTATGGATGTATGTTGTATGGTTCCGCCCGCTCATCTGTTTTGCGGCGACTGGATACTGTCCATCATTCTGCATTGCGCATTTGCTCTGGTGCGTTTCGTACGTCTCCAGTTGAAAGCTTATATGTTATGTGTCACCAACTACCACTTTGTTTAAGACGAAAGAAAGTGTCTGCCTTATTTTATTTCCGTACTAAATCTGTTCTCAAACATCCCCTAAGCGATAATTCCTTGCCAGTCGGTCTCCGTCGACTATATAATGCCCGCCCCTCTCACATTTTTCCATTTTGTGAGAGAGCCAGATTGCTCCTGCATGACTTGGAGCTTAATACTGTTCGTGTTAAAGCTGTTGACTTTCTTAGTTTCCCTCCTTGGGATATCCCACAATTTTCATACTTGAATCCTTTCACAGGATTCGACAAATCATTAACTGCTCCTTTTGTTTTCCAACAGCTATTTTTATATCATCGCTATCGGTATTCCTCCTTTGTGCCAATTTTCACGGATGGCTCAAAATCGGATGGTTATGCTGGTTGCGGCATCATACTTCCATCTGATACACTTAGCCACCGTCTGCATAATTGCTGCTCAGTTTTTACTGCCGAGTTGGTAGCAATTTTCTGCGCTATTCAGAAAATTTCATCCTCTACTCAGCGTAAATTTATTATTTACACCGATAGCATGAGTGCTCTGGATACACTATCGCATTACCACAATCGGATGCATCCGATTGCCATTAAAATTTTATTCACCTTGCGACTTTTAAAAAATGATGGGTTAAATATTATTTTCTGTTGGGTACCGAGTCATGTCGGCATCTTGGGGAATGAGAAGGCGGACTTGGCTGCAAAATCTGCAACGAACTTTTTAAGCATGGGAATTCCCTTCTGCGACATTAAAAGGTCCATCTATCACCACATCTGTTCAAACTGGCAAATGTCATGGGATCTGCAGATCCAAAATAAACTACATTTTATAAAAACGGACGTTGTTTCTTGGCCTGTTCATCCCATACGTGAGATGGATGTTAAATTGACTCGTCTCCGTATAGGGCATACGCGCTTCACCCACAAACATCTCATTTTCGGGGAAAATGCGCCTATGTGCAACAGCTGCCATGTTAATTTTACTGTTCACCATATCTTAATTGAATGTCCTGCTTTTAATTCGTATCGTGCTCATTTTTTTAACTCGTCTTCAACATTACAAGACTTGGTGGGTGAAAAATACCACCCAAATATTTTTAAATTCTTACGAGCTATTGGCATTTTTACTTGTATATAATTTTTCTATTATTCTATTTGTGTTGAACATTTTTGTGTTCTTGTTCGTTCTTCTTTGTTTCACATTTTCATGTTTTTAAATGTTCAGATACCAAGATAACCTTTTAAATTATGCAATTTTATCTTTGCACACTTTTTTAAAACACTCATTTGTTGGTTCAGTATATCTTTTATAATTTTACCATTTGATTGGCGCAGTATGGCCAAATGTGGCTTTTGCGCCAGAAAACCTCACAAACCAACCAACCAACCGTAACAGATGGCAAGACTGAAAATTTTTGTTTATCCGAATCCTTTAATGTTAACTAATCAGTTACAATTCAAAGTATTGAGATTCTGAGACATTTTTGGAATTTGAATACAAAATTCAAAAACTGCGTAATTAAAATTATATGTATTTTGTTTTTTCCTTAAAAAATGAAATATATGTACAAATAAATCTAGACGGGCTCCTAGGTGAAATTACTTGTAGTGAAAGGACCAAAATCATTCATCGGAATAGATTATTTATCATATTCGAGAATTATTTCTAAATCACTAAAAGATCTCCATAGTAATGAAATACTTGAAATATACTTTGCAGCTATATTTTTAACTGTATCATAATAAGTGTGAATATAAATATATATATATAGGAATTGAAGATGACATAGAATAATAGAACACCAAATTCGAAGAAGAAAATCTATATATTTTAGAATTCGTCCATGCATTGCTTTGAACATCACCGCATATTTGAAAATCAAGTTGAAAGAAAAGTACAACATGGCAACAATTTATATAACAATAAACTCAACTGAAACTGTATAGAAAAAAAAGAATTTTATATTCTTTCAGAATTAAACTAATCGCATTCTTATGGAATAAAATCAATTATACTATGCAATTTCTTATATAATTTTGGGGATTTTTTTTTTTTTTTGATATTTGCGCTAAGGTTTTTATAATTAGAAGGAAAATATGACTGTGAAATAGAGAAGTTTATACAAGTTTAAGCCATGCAATTTCAAAAGAATAGAAGGAAACATAGGGTTGAGATATTTATAGTCATACAAATCCCACGAACAACATTTCCACAATTGTAGTTTACTCTGATATTTTTTAAAATGCTTTTTTCTCCAAATCTCAAAAATAATAATAAAAAAAAAAGATCCGGTGAAATATTTATATTATTTTTGTTAAATTTTATTTCCATTGATTTATCATGAAATCAATTCCTTATCTGAATCCCTGAAAATAATGTGTTTAAAATTCATATTTTAAATCAATAATTATACTAAATGCATTTCAAAATTCATATTACCCCCAAGAAAAACTCAATATTCAATACTCAAATATTCAAAAATATTGCATCTCACAAAGAAAGTGAAATAAAAATACGTTCTATTTCCAAAATCAAATTTGTCCCAACTTTTAAATGTAGAGCAATTAACTATAATTCAAAAATTGAACAATAAAAGAATGAAAAAGGGAAATTATATGGAAAACATTCCAATTCTCTTAAATTATTATAAATTTCATTTTTTGTTTATTATCAAAAAATTTCAGTTTTTATTCATTTCAAAGCTTTTAAAGTTCAAATTCCTAATGCCGATTAATTGTTAAATTTATTTTTAGTCACCCTGAATGCATTTCTAAATTAAACATTTTCAAGTGAACTTATGAAATCGATTTTAATTATCTTAGCAAAATGCAACACTGCCTGGCACTCATCGCAAATCCTGTAGCCATAATATATTTAATTTTTCAAAACACAACACCTTTTCAATAAAAATTGTATAAATCAATTTTGATACTATCTTCAGTTCTTATGTTTGTCCAAAATAATACATCATCATTACACCAACCCATCCATCCAAGCACTTTGAAAGTATCCAATTAATTACCCACCTTGCAAGAGTTAAAAAACACATCGATCCATTCTACAGCCACATCGGAAATCCTTCTGTGGTTTATTAAAACAACAAAAATTTTTCATTACTCTCTCACCTTTTAATCAAAACAAACTTCGATGGGAAAAATTCCTCACATGATCAACCCCGAGTCTCTTAAAACAACACACTTCCTGGTCTCTCTCCAATTCGAGACCAGGCCATCAGAAAAGGTAAGGTAAAACAACATTGCGCAAATACTCTAACGGCGCGCCATTAATTCAGCTCTATATAACGTACGCTGAGTTGCGCTTGAGTATTAAATTAATTTAGCATGACGCAAAAGCGATGAGGGATGGCGAAGCAAAATCTCCACCCCTGTAAGAGAGAGACATGTTGACACAGGGTGGTTTTAATTTTCCGGGCCGTTAGGTTTTCTCACTTGAGGGTGGAAGCATGCAGGATAAGAGGGGATTTTTATACAGTGTCACCAACGCTTGGGGTGCGCCTTGATAAGTTTGGGGCTGGGGTGTGGGTGTGGTATGGTATGTTGGAATTTGCTCAAGACAAACTGGGATTTGATTGCAAAAATTTAATCATGGCTGTCTTTGTTGTGTGCATATGTCAGGCATGTTTTTTACCTTTCGTGTGAGGGATTCGAGTTTATTTTCTAGTTGACTTGTAAAGTGGTTGTTGCATTCGCAGGGGATATAACAAGTTGTTTTTATCACTGTTACAGAATGTAAAGGAAATTATATTTGTTAGAAAAGAAGTTTTAGAATCGGTACGGTGTATAGACTAAATGTAAAATATAAAGTAATGGGGTTCTTATTTATTGGATTTGAAATTATTATTTACGCACTTCTTTTTTTAAAAATTTATTTAGATTTTAAGAATTAAATTGCAAAAAACACTGTAGCAAACGTAACTGTAAGAATCTGTATGCATCTTGGAAATAATCACTTTTTTTAACAAGTATAAAAGTTCATATTTTTATTTAAAACAAGTTTACTTTTATATAAATGTTTCTTCTTTTATGTGGTTAGTTTGATGTATTGAACTAATATATAATTTGATACTACACAATACAGTGAAGATCATTTATGCGATTATTTTTGTTTAATTTAGTTTAATTAGTATTTAACTTTAAAATTAACTGAGAACTATTTAAAGAATTATAACATAAATTTTGAACTTTGGTCAGATGATAAGGTATTGTATGATAGAGTGGTAACGAGAAATAAGGATTTGATTATGTATACTTATTTGTGATTATCTGTTTTGAGAACATAGACCAATTACGCTTTTTATGCCATTGACAAGGATGATTCAATTTTTAGTTGTAGTAGATTATCAAGTAGTAAGTTTTAAATCTCAAATAATTTGAAAGACAGTTTTCTTCCTGCAAAGAAATATATTAACAACATGCAAAATGTCCAATAATTGATAATATTTTAAAAAGAAGTTTTGGAATGAGTGTATGTGTATTATATGTAACACATGTTTATGGCTATTACAGTTAGAAATACTTGACACGCTTTCAAGACGTCGAGTTTCGTTTCTTTAAATTCCTGAAAAGCAATCAGTAGTTTATCTAATATACAGAATGTGTAAGAGTTTATAAACTTTAAAAAAAGAGGTAAATATTTTTGAAATAAGTGTAACAAATACGGGGAAAAGTTCAGAATTTAAAAACATACTTAAATTTATGCTGTTTTTATTTAATATTTTAAGACACTTTTCTGCATTAATGATGTTGGATTTTAAATGTTTGTGAAACTAATTAATACGTTATTAATGAGCCCAGTTTTATTATTAAATTTCAGGCTGGTATGTAAAGACATTATAATGACCATATCATGTAAAGGAAGCGACTAAATAGGGTGGTAATGTAATGCTCACAACGGTTGAATTACCAAATTCACAATTCTTATTAGTATTTCTAAAATAAATTAATCTGAGTATCGCCATGTTCAAAAGGGCAATTCATTCGCTTTCACTATTAATCAAAGGGAAAGAATTTAAAAAAAATTATATTAGAATATCTAGCATTTCTTATAAAAAAAACTACAATTTTAGCATTTTAATTTATAAATTATAGCTATTCAGTCTTGAATTTTGTAGTTAAAAGTGAATATGATAAATTCCCCTGTTTCTTTATCTTGCTTCTGTTTTCTTACCACTCTTTAACAAATGTGTTTTATAAATTTCTTTCTTTAAAAACATGTGGTTATCTAACATATATAAATACATTTTTAAGTCAAATCTAAAATTATCTTCCTTTATCGGTAAGCAAATAATGGCATCTAATAAAAACAATTATTATGTAATAAATAGAGGAGTTTTTGTATACCTTGCCAATGTTTCTGGGATACAATTTACATCAAATAAAGTTATTTTCTTTCTGAGAAAAAATTGTTATAGTGGCAATAGACAGTTGCCGTTTGAAGTGAGGTTTAGTGTTGGAAGGAATGGGAATTCGAAATATTTTTGAGTAAAACCAGTCATATGGATCACTTCTCTAATGAAGTTTTGGCTTCCATGTTATTTTTTAGCATATTCAGTCGGGGTAATCATTCAGGACTGCTCCACACCCCTATATGAACAATTTTCTATTATGCATTTCTCCACCTCCTCCATGAACTTCAAGCTTCTCTCTACATTCCCCCAATTCACTGTGCCAATTCCAAATGGACAATTAAAACGAAGTGATGGAAATAAAGACAGATTAGATATAATTTCTCTCATTCCACAACATGCCAATTCAGTCAGGTTTTCATATTGGCAATCGATTTTAACCATATATTTCCATCGACCATACCATTTCATCAGTTTAACTTAAAATGATTGCGTACGTCTGGCTTAAATATATACCTTGTTTAGAACTTTAAAATAAATCGAATCTGTTCTCAGAGTCAGAATTCCCAACCATGATTTAGGATCGAAAATTGCAATGAAAATATTTGATGCGTTGCAGCAGCATTAATTCAATTTATGATTTAAAGCTTAAGCCCTTCTTCGCATCTCTTGAATGACAACAAAATGGACATTGATCAAACTATAAGAAAACCTAAATAAATAAGTCATAGTTTCATATTGGAATCGATTTTAAAGCACCACTATTCCATCAGATTAATTGGTCGATTGGTTGATTAAGTAGGTTGATTTAAGCTGCGCCAATCATACCATTCGTCCCATCACACCATACCATACCATCAGATGTGTGTTGACTGATTGTATACGTCCGGCTTCCCTGATTTAAACACATTTCATCAGTTATTGGAGTCAAAAGTCCTGATGCGGTTTAGATCAAAAATTGCAGTAAAAAATTCGGACCCGTTGCATTAGTGTAAATCTATTTAAGGTTTAAAATAACTAGTTCCATTTTTAGCAATCCTTGAATCGCAACAAACTGGATATCGATCAAACTATAAGCAAACCAAAACAAACTGCAGCGGTTGCGTGACAAAGTCTTATTAGCAAACTCACTGATAATAACATCCAAATTAGTTTTATCTGAATGTAACATTTGTATTATGAAAACTGCACATTCTGAAATCGATCTAGCTTATCATTGTTATATGCATATTACCATCTCATTTTATTACTCGTAATCCCTTCTTGCGGAATGGATGAGTGACGGTATGGATTTCCATTGCGTAATCTCAACATTCCAGATTTCGATGGATAGTAACAACGGGTTTTACCTGAGAGGCATATCACTTAATTAAGTCCTCTTGTGTGGATAGAAAATCAGTGCAACGTCAAATGTGCCATTTATTGGAATCGCCTTAAAACGAAGTTCGACATTTGCAAAGAGGCTTTTAATCTCTCTCCTGGAGCTTCGGTTCCAGGAATGGAGCTGTCTTTATTAAAGCAGGACTCAGCTAGATTTGCGAGGAACGAATGATCCTCGAAAGGATAGAATTAGAGTATTAATGGAAAAGCAAACTCAGAATGGATCTCACGTAATTGGAAATTTTATTTGCTTATTACCTTCTGTGGTTTAATAATGTAGAAGTGACCTGATATATGCATAAACAGAAATTTAATGCTATATATAGCTAGAAATGTGTACTTTGAATATAAAATTTAATATAATATTATATTATATTACTCTAAAATGGACAAGAGATATAAAATATTATAGCACATTATTTACGATAAATATAATAAGACAAAACTTGGATAATTCGAAAATTTTCAAATTTCGCAAAATGAAGTCCAATAGTAATTTTAATGTCTCTTTTTGCTTTTGAAATTTATATTTTAACACAAAATTGAAATATTGTCCATAAATCAAATACATTTTGAGTGATACGAAAAAAAAAATTTTTTTCATGATTAAATGTCTTTACTTATGTTCTCAGTGGCAGTAGTTGACTATTTGTAGAAACACTTAATTTACTTTTAAATTTACTTGAGAAATTAGTATGCATGGCATTTTTTTATTGAAGGTTTTTTTTGTTATGCAATGGATTTAATAAAAAAACACTATAAATTATCTATTTTTTAAACATGTAAGTTATAGTAATTTGTTGAAGTTTATTAATTAATTCTCTCATTGAAATTTCTCTGCCTCTCTATTCACAAAAATTATGTTTTACAATAAATATTTTTAAACATTATTCAAAAATTATTTCAAGATTTTATTACATTTTTCTTAAAATTTATTATTTGAACTTTTTTTATCATTTGCATTGCTTATCAAACCTATTAAGAATTCCGAATAATATCTTAATCATTTTTTTTTCCCAAGATTCATTTTTCTATTTCTTTACTCCTTTTCAGACTAACTTTTTATTTTTATGAATTTTTGGATAAATAAATTTGGCAGAATCTATTTCTTTATACCATTTCAGAAGTCAATATAAAATACGCGCTATCCCGTCAATTCAATTGGGAATTTGAACAATTTAACTAACCATAAAGAAGAAATATTTCTTACTCCTTTGCTCAGAAATTTACTTATATAATACATTTGAAAGACATTTGCAAAGAAATATTTTTATCTGAAAATATAAAATCCTAAAAATGAGGGAAAAAATATTAATAAATTATGAGAGTTTATTAAATATTTTTGTCCTGAAAACTTATGAGTCAAAGAAATTATATTTGATTTTTGTATAATTTTTCAATTGTAATTTTTAGGTAGAATTCTTTTTCGCAAAGAAGTGATACATAATGTTTATGTGTTATTATTTATTATAATACAATGTGTGTGTGTGTGTTTTCATGCCATACATAACAGCTTAACAAAATTCATTTCGAATGTTTACAAAGAAGTAAACTTTCCCATGTTTAGAAGTTTCCGAATTATAAGTGAATAGATTTATCGATCCTATTATATTCATAGAAAATATCTACAAAGTAGTCAGTTCATGCGCATAATAAATGTGTAATAATAATTTGATATCGGAATTCATTATACATTTTTCAAGTTGTAAAAAAGAGTGATGTTACAATATACTTTAAGAAAAGGCAACTTCATGTTTCATTTCATGAGCATTATATACATTGTTCCAGACTAATTTTGTATCTCTGTTACCAATTGTAATGGAATAAAAAATACATTTATCAGGAATTGCTTCAAAGTATTAAAAAAAAAATCAAAACCTTTCATAAACTTTTAGTATCTAATTCCTTATTGAATATTTCATTTCTTACACAATTAATTGGTTTTTAATTTTACATGTTTTTAAATATTGTAAAAAAAATTTGTAATAAGTTATATTAATATTGATTTTTTTATTGCAATTATTAAAACTTTCTCTAGTAATTGAATTATTGACATTTTTTTAAAAGATTACTAATTTGAAATAATCAATAGCAAAAAGTTTGAAAATAATACAAATAAAATAATAACAAAACAGAATGGTAAGACTTTTTATTTTTTAACTTATTTTTATTCTTTATTTTAAAACTGTTTGACTCAATGTTACAAAACGACGCGAAATTCCTTTCTCCGACAATGAGACATTTGAAAAAAAAACATTACTGCATTAATGGCAAACTATGATGATCGAACGATTTTTAATACCACAAAACTCAAAAACTTTCAAAATGTTAAAAACATCGAACTTTTAAAGCAGAATTCAAATCGAATTATTGCTCTCAGAAATCCAACGAATGATTTAAATATTTTAAAAACCCGTCAGAAACGCCAAATGAAAGAAATAAAAAAAAAAAATAAACTTTTAGAAGAATGCAATTTCGAATTCAAACCCTGTGCTTATTTTCTTAACACATTTGGCGGTCGGAACTTTTGCTGCAGACGATGACAGAAAACAAGATTAGTTTTCCCCGTTGCCACTGCCTCTTTATTAATTTTCTCACTCCAATTTCTGCGAAAAAGAATGGGTGGGGAGAAAAGAGCGGGAGAAATCTCTGCACTTTATGCAAGGTCTCCAAACGGTCGTGTTGACACCACACATTTTTAATCGTTACGAGACGCATATATTAACTGCAACCACGAGAAGGTTTATTTATTCAAAGTTTCTCCGAACGTATGTGGCAGAAGGGAAAACGGTTGAAAAATGCATTCCACCGCCGAATCGTGATATGACTGGAGGGTTTTGCTATTTCCGTGTTTAATAGAACCAGGAACGATTTGTTTATGTATTTACTCTTCAGTATCCAATGTTACATTCTTGTCCCTCAGTTCGACACGACCATGTTTGCAAAAGACTTGACGAACGGTTTTAAAAATCGAAGGAAAAGGAAAGCGTTTTCATTTGTAGAGAAGGGGGGGGGTCATCAAATTTAATTTGCAATAGAAGAGGAAAAGAATTTTTTAAATTTTATTCCCAGTGTTTTGTACTGAAGAATGCTGAAAAAGAAAATTTCAGTCTTTTAAAAATAGCTATAACTGAGTTGATTGATAACTTGATTTTTCATGTGGAAATTAGAATTTTCGATATTATTTCAGCAATTCCAAGAGATGACAATTGGAGATAAATGCGGCCCAGCTTCACCGCAACGAATATGAAGCAAAGAGAGGAGAGAAAAGCGTTTATTCGGTTCAAAAAGTGACGCTGGAGCAGAAATCAAAGATATATATATATATATATATATAATTTCTTATTAAACCTTTATTTAGGAGAAAATGTTGACAGAATTCGTGAACTCAAAGATTTTTTCGGACATTAATGATGCCCGAGGGATAAAAGAAAAATTATAGATATAATTATCTAATGGACATTAGAGATGTAATTATCTAAAAAAGAAGGACATACTATTGAAATTAAAGCAATATAAAATAAAATAACTATATAATTCCAACATCAAAACAGTATGAAAAAAATATCATGTGATAATTGGTTTTAATGAATTAGGCAATACATTATGAATATAGATCGGCAATTCAATTTCACTCAGAAATGATATCGGTTGATGGGAAAACAGACTTGGGTGAGTTAGCTGCTAATGATTCTTCGAGGTCTTTTGTCCGTATTGTTGACATCGTAGGATTCAATTCCCTTGATTGCTTCAATATTATTTTTTTCCAATTTATCGAAGGTCTTTTGAAAACTTTTATATGGTATTCATTAACTGCTGTCAGCTGTAGATTTTTTTGTATAGTAATGTTCCCATTAAACTGTGACATGTTTTTTGTCGGGTGTTTCATATTATTTCAAATACTTTTAAGTTCCTTAATTTAGATTTGAGCATCATTTCTCTGATACGGAATGCATAATTAAAGATAAATCGAAATATAGCTTGAAATATTATGCTTCGATTATATATTATTGACTTTATTCCTTTTTTATATATTTTATTTGGAATTAATCATTGAATAAAATTTTGCTTTGTTACTATTAAAGTTTTGTGTTGTCTTTTAAATATTATTATTAAATATAAGATACTTGTCCAATGTAAGAATAAACGGATGGTTTCATTTTTCCAGGGGATGTTTTCTCTCAATAATTTAAAAGAAGAATTCCTGTTCCAAGTCAATTAGAAATAGCATATTTTTTATATTTATTAAGATATACCTCTGGGTAAGCCATTTTTTAATATGCTGAAAGTTTTCTCTGAGGTTTTAGTAATTTTGCAAGCCTTCTTGCTATCGCTTATCCATAAGCGAATCAATTTACAATCATCAGTGGGAAAGGTAAGTTTCGTGTGATTATTCTATTGATACAAAGCTGAGTACTGACTGTGGATACCGAAGTAAGTATTAACCGCATATTTTTTTAATTCAAGCACATAATATTATTATTCTTAGAAAGATAATAACATCGAAAATATTTATAATGAGGACTTAATGCATTAAACAATGCACTCAAAGCTACCGTGCAGTGAAGTAACCTTCAATATTTCCCGAGAGCAGTTCATTTAAATAGCTCCTAAATGCGTTCATCCATGATAAATGCTACTTCCGAGAACGATTCATGAATTATGCATAAATCGAGAAAGATATTCTGGGTTGGCTACATTGATTAAATAATCTGTAAAAGATTACGATATATCTAATGGTGACTACTTTAAATGCACTCAGATTTCTTTCATCAAACGATTTTGAATGGTTACAAAATTGTTAAAAGACGATGCATTGGAGACGAAATGTTTCAAAGAAAATATAAGAGAAATAGTTTGCAAGCTTAAGTTGAAGAATGAAGAGTCTGTTGATCAGTATTTCGAAAATAAAATTCATATTCATTGCAAAGAATATGTAAATCAAACTAAATATAATATCCATTTGAGAGGAAGAAAAAATATCAACGAGAGATTAAATAAATTGTTGCTTATTTATGATGTGGTAATTCCGGTCACTTTAAAAATGTATAAAAGGTTGTGCTGCCATACGAATTTTTAAAAATGTCATTGAGTCTATAATTGTGAGATTTCTTTTTGTATTCTGAAATTCTGCAGCTCAAATTTCACTAACTTTCATTGAATGTTGTTGCCTTTATGGAAGGTCATTATTAAACAGTTGTTTTAAAGTTCCCTCTGCATTCATTAATAAATTAATAGAGTTGATTTACAAAGTGATAATTTTGATTATGATACCTTTAAACAAATTTGATCTTGAAATATGAAACTTTTGTTCCTTAAAATAAAATCTTTTCAGAAATGTGTAAGTGAAGGCTTTATGAAATATTGATTGAAATGTTAGAAATATTGATGCACGCTGAATTATTAGATGCTGCGCTCATTATATTAAACTTAAAAAAGGGGAACCTGAATATAATTTGGTTGTAAGAAAGAAAAGAACTGATTTTCATTTCTATTTTATTTTTTATAGATGGCTGAAATATTTATAATTCAAAGTTATTAGTTAAATTTTAATTTGAAATTATTAGAAATAGTTCAAATGTATAGTGTAGTGTATTTTGATAATGTAATATCGTTCACCAATTCACTGCGGGAGGAGGGGGGGGGATACTCTGTGGTGAAACCTATCCCTTCATGCGGCTGTTTACCTTTGCGCATGCGCCAGTAATAGAGTCGCCAGGCGAGAGCGGATATCTGACGGATTCCGCTCAGAGGATGTAAGACGCAAGGTGTAAATAAAAGTGTGTGGATTTTAATCAGAATGATTGCTTGGTCTGTTATTTCTGGAGATGTAATTTTAACAACCTTCTGATAACTGGAATTTATTTCCCATAATAGATAAATTTTATGAAGATTTTGATCTATTGAAATGTACTTCTCATCACTATTTATTACAAAATTCAATGCTGAATTAATTAGAAATTATAGTTTTCGAAATATAGCTGCATTTGCAGGACATTACAAGTAATTTCATGAGACTTTTCCCAGAATTAATTACTGTATAGTAATAGATCCATATCATAATGGAGTCAAATTTAGTTACAAATTGCATACATACTTAGGCATAATTTGTAATGATGTGCCAAAAGTACATACAATGTTGATAGGTTTCCCAATTGCCAAGTTTCATTCAATTAAAAAAGTTCTTGTCCATCATTTTTTCATAGGGAAACGAAGATTATATCTTATTTAAACTAAAGGATAGTCGTAAAATAACGTACGTATTTTGGAGTTTGATTATAAAAAGTTATGATTATTATATAAAGTTTGATTATTATATCTCAGGATTGCATTTATGGGATTCTGTTTTATACTAAAAAAAAAGCAGCTCATGTTTCGCTCTCAACAACAATATGACATTTCGCACATAATTGGCAAGTCAATTAATCGAAAAAATTCCAGATTTTCCAATGACCACAACAAATTTTATTTACATTACAATTTTTATGTTCTAATCCAATATGAATTCACAGAAATTTTAAGTATTTTAGCAGATTCTTTTGCAATCACCAAAGTTTACTATTTATTTTGAATTTACTGTCTCCTTTAATACACTTCTATATTTCTTTAAAATAAACAATGCATATATTCCAGTCAATTTTTCTGTTAATGCACAGAGTATTGAAAAATACTTCAAAATCTACAACCGCAATAACGTTATTCTACTACCGCAATAGCCTAAATGATTGCAATCTACAGTTTTTATGGATCACTACACTGGATTGCGTGCTCATCAAATCTTACTATTCATTTTTTCAGACCAACAGAAAAACAGTTATTTATTTCCTTGTTAGTAGTGACCACGTTCTCCAGAACTCATTCCTTTCGTTTAGCGGGAGAATCATATAATAATTATGGTTTATAAAGGGAGTACTGATAATGCAACCACCTTTAATGATGGCATAAGGCTGCAAATCAAACGAATCAGCGTTAAATTGCTGCTTTTTGTGATAGAACATGGAATCGAAATAATGCCTTTCTTGAAACACTTGAGACCAAAGCAATCAAAAAATTACTTAATTGTATCTTTGACCCAATGGGTTCAGATATACCAGTTGTGTTCGGTAGCTTTCACCAGTGATGGTTTCATACAACTGAAGTAGCTCATCGTACATAACATCAAGCTGGTGTCACCAAATACAGAGTATAAGCTTCGAATCTTGAACATTCGGCCTTACCGTCAACGTCGGTGCATGACGGCAAAATACAATAGGATATGTTTAGGATTAAGATTTTATTATTATTATTATTATTATTACCAGTATGAAACTCGATATGAGACAAGAAACCCCCCTTTTTTACGCTGAAGTAATTGTCCACACGTGAAAAATCTTCATTCAACGTCTCCCGGCTTTAACTTGTATGGCACAGAATTTCCTTACTTTTCAATCATACCGAATGCATTTCAACATTTGGACTTTGGGCACCGATGTGTGATCAATATTCGATGATTCAGCAAATTCTTTTACATGAATCCTAACAGAGTAATGTTTGCAAATCCTTATCATCGAAATTTTTTGATTAACCAGAACGTTCATTGTCAACAATATCGAAATTGCCACTTATAAAACTTCGAAATCAATTTTCGCAAGTTTTCAAGAATTGGGTATGTTCATCGTTTAGCATTCAATAACATTCAGCAATACCATTCATCAATTTGATCAGGAAAAATAAAATTTTCCTCAAATGATATTTTGTAATTCGACGTCTTTAGAACTGAAAAAAATGCATTTTTCACACTTCTACAAAATGGTATAATAAAAATAAAGCCTAAAAACAGAACTTAACACGAGTGTAGTTACAGAAGTGTCTTATATGATATAAATTTAGCCACCTATTTTATATCCCTCAAAATTTATTCACAATCCAAATATATCGCAAAAATCGAAAGTATTTTTAAAAACTACGTAAAAATTAATCTAGAAAAATAATTGAAATAAAAAAATATTATAAAGAACCAAAGTGGCATTGCTGAATATAATTTCAGTTTTAAAGTGGTACAAAAATGAATTAGTACACTAAAGTCATTGAGAAAAATGTTAAATTTTCTATTAATTTTTAAGTAAAAATTCAACCTAAAAATTTAAAGCAACTTATTAAGTTTTTGTTATGAAGTAACTAAACTTCAAATATAGTAATTTTTTATCTTCCAGAGCATTTCAATTCTCAACGACTTTTACATTACACAAGCATGCCAAATTAAAAGAATTATCACGTGTTAAAAATGTACCTTATGTTTATAGAATGAGTAAGTATCACTAGGTTATATAGCTAGTTTTGCTATTAATGTGGAAAGAAAAGAAAAGAATATTTTAAAATTTGCTTCTGTAATAAAGCATAGTTTAAAATCTTTTCAAGAAACCTTCATTAGCATACTGAAATTAAAATTTTTATAATTTTTTAATGTAAACTGCTATAATAATTTTCTATATTTTAGTCTTTCATTTTTAATTCATTGTTATAAATATTATTCAAATTTCTTAATAAAAATACAAAATGACTTCATTCTTATCGAATCAAAATGTAAATTATTTTTTCATTGACTGATCGTTATGTTCTGAAAATTTTAAAATTGTGTATTGCCGTCTAAAATACGCAAAGTTCAAACTTTGATAAATCTGGAGCTTCTTGAATTGAGATAAAAATAGATGCTAAAATTTCGCCTTTGCAAATCTAAAGCATCCTAAATTATATGAAAAATGTAGTATAATTCTTACAGATGATCAATTGAGACTACCAGTCTTATTTTCCGTTGAAATGAGAAAGATAAATTTTTCAAATTCGCCATCTTAAAAAGCATTTAATATATTTTACTGACCTTTTCTCTAAAAATTAACTTGCAAGCCTGGGAAACAAATTTTAAAATTAGCTGCCTTTTTATAGCCTTTCTGATGGTGTTATTTTTTTCAATTATATTTTTGATACACAATTTTATAACCTTACAACATTCTTTTAATTTTGATTTAGATATTTAACAAAGTAACTTCCATGTAATATAAAGCATTGCATTCTCAGTCATAAACATTAATGCAATGAATTAATTTCATAGTTTAGAGAAAGAATAAAAAAAGAAATTGATAAAATTTGGAAGCAAAAGTATACAATCATTACTTTATTACAAAATACCCTCGAAACACAGTTACTATTGTAGAAAATTCTTGTTCTAATGCTTCACGATTTATTACATCATTAATGTTAGTTAATAATAAAAAATATTCACAGAATGTCGAAATAACTTCACACTTAAAGTACTTCATAGAACTTTGAAACTTATCCCAAAGAAGTCTTATCAAATATTCACATACATTTTAATATACTTACTATAGATCCGTGTTAAGTTCTATGAAGCAAGCCATTTCTAATTTATAAATATGCTCTTTAATTTTAAATTATGCAAATACGAAAACTCTATATATACTTAGATTTCTCCTGAATGAAAAGATGGTGCATATTTAATGATACCATCATTAATTATTCCTGAGTGAATAATTACATCAAAATAACTTTATAATGTCAAGAGTGCTAAAAAATGATTACAAAGTCTTATATTTTATCAAAGACGAATAATGTCATTTCACATTTAAACTATTTCACAAATCAATGAAATTTAAATCTTTAAACATAGATTTTGGAAGTTGTTTCTATTTGTATAAACATCTTACTAACATGTACTTTTAATCCATATTTTTTCACAATCAAATACTACATAGCAAAAATAATTTTGTTAAATTTTAACGTCAGTTTCTATTTACTTAAAATGTATATCATTGATAAGTTATTATATAAAAGGGTATTAATGGAATAATGGTATTAATATTGAAAAATAATAAAATGTTTAAGTGCATGAAGATAAAAATTTCTCATGTTATCTACTTTATAGCATGAGTTAAAAAATATTAAGCTTTAATAAGAAACTAATATACGAATTAAAATATTTATTTATGAAAAAAAATGAAAAGAATTCTTTAAGAGAATTGAACTTCACAACATCATTAATGTTTAAATATCATAAAAATAATGAGTTTCAGGCTTTATTGATAGAAAATGAACACAACTTCGCATTCAGAGAACTTTGAAGCCTGAATTCGTAGAATATCAACAAAGGGCCCCGCACACTCAAGTCTAAGTTTTCACTTAAAGGGTCCCATTTACTCCTGAGAAATACGCCATTTCCAATTTACAACCGAGTTCTGTAACGGCTAATCACAAAAGCAAGAGAGAGGCACTCTTTCCACCAACTTCCATTAAGGCAATTCTAGAACTTTTCCCTCTCGCGCTCGGCAAACAGTCAAAGAGTCGACAACAGCAGTATCTGTTTGCACCAAATAGAAGGGCTTCTTTTTTTCCCTCTTTGTCACTATCGATTAGTCTTTAAGGACTTCGTTTCAATCGATATGAAATAATCGATGTGGATTCGCTTTTGGCTCTCTTTTATAGAAAATATTCCTCTAACGGATTGCTTTGTATGATGCCATGTTGAGAGAGAGACTTCAGTGAAGTTGAAATATCGTTTGCAAAATTCTAAATTGGTTTAATGCTTTCTATTGCGATAATTAAGTTAAATGGCGGCACTGCTAGAGCAATATATTTTTATTTGTTCCAAGACATAATGTGTTTTGTTTCCCCAAAAGCTTTTGCTTAGCGTAAATAATGACCATTTTTCTGGTATTAAACGAGAGCGCTCGTTTCTGTTATGAATTTCTAATTGTCTGCTGCTTTCGTATTCTTTTGTCTTTATTAATGGACGGTTAAAACTGGAGCTGCTTCATTTCAGTTCGGTGGAATAATTTAATTACCATTTTCACTAAGGGCGGACGCATGTTAATAAAGGAATCGTTCTTTAAAAGTTTTTAGAATTTATGGATTCACAAAGGTGATAATTGAATTGCATAAACTCGTGAAATATCCTTTAAATTGTTAGCCTGAACTCGAATATCCAGGACTTTATAGCCTCAATTATCATTTCTTGAGAAAAACTGTTTTTCTAATTACAGACCCGAAAATTGAAAAATGTAATCGTTATTATTTGAAAAATCCTCTGGCACATTTATTTAGAAAATAAGTATATTCATATTTTAGAAAATTAATTTTTAAAAAAGTATTCAGTCAGATAAATACTGATTATTTAAAACGAAATTTTTTCAATTTGTCAAATTTGTATATAAATGAATAAATTTTTAACGATAAAAATTGTATTTCGCAAAGAGGTAATTAAATAAGCATGTGGAAAAGTGGAGATTAAAAAAGTATTGCGCGATGCTTCAAGAATCTATTTGAATTAAGTGAAATTTACTTTTAAATTATTTTCCTCTATAACCATACTTCAATGCAAACTTTATTAATTTATAACAGAATTTAGTATTTAGTGAAATACATTTCTGCTATGAAACCTCATAATTTACAAATTTCCTGTCTGATTTATTAATAATAAAGTTTCAAAATGTAATAATGATTTAGTATATGGCAAAAAAAAGCAGACATAATTTTAAAAAGAAACTAATGTTTTATTATGATCATTCATTCTATTTGAGAGAGAGGCAGACAGGTCTAAACTTTTAAATAAATATCAATATAAATTAATAATATTGAAAGTATTTGGCAAAAAATTTTAATTTTCATATCTGCTGAAGCAAATGTAAATAGTTTTATGATTCTTTGTATTTAAATTTCTGTAATTTCCCTAAATTTTCTGGAGAATTAAAAAATATTTTTAGGAATTATCTTTATTAAAAGTGGATTTAAAATTTAGGAGCCATCTTTAATAAAATATTAATTTTTACAGTTAAATTTATTCTGTGTGACACATTTTATCTTCTTTAATTATATTAGAGTTTTAAGCAACTTTTTATTTCTATATTCAAAAAGAAAGTATTGTAGAATGATTTTTTAAAATGATTGTATTTTATGTTTTAAAGTAATGAGAAAAAATAGCAGAATATTTGCTTTAATTTTAGTTACTTATAAGAAAATATTACTTGTTTTTCTGACCTGGAAAAAGCTTTACATAGGATTTCACAACAAGATTCTATAAGAGTACTTGAAAATCACCATTAAATTGCAAGAATCCATTAATTTTTCTTTATAAATAATTATTTTCCGCTGTAGCTAAAAGTTTTCATGTTTGTTTTCCTCTAAGAATCTTGTTTCATAAGAAAATTTCAAATATTTTTGTTATTTTATTCATTAAGATTAAATCTCAAGTTTTGCTCCACGAAAAATCGATGGAATGGTATTTTCTTTCAATAGTAAGTGTAGTAAAATAAATAATACAGATGCAGTTATTAAGTATTGCATACATGTAAACTGAAATTTAATATAGTCTGGAATTCAGTAATTATGCTGAATTCAAGGGACAACTGAAATGAAAATTCAAAAGTAAATGGAGTAATTTTCTTCCTATTTTTTCATCACTATGATAAGAAAATTGAAGAAAATAAACAAAAAAAAGAATAATGATGACTTACTGTTAACAGAAGACTGATAAAGATATTCACAAACAAATTGGATAAGAGAAACTATTATCAAGTTGTAAATTTTATCAGAAATGTACAATTACAAATCATGGTAATTGAAATGTCTTCTTTTCTTTCAAATCATTTCTGAAATATCAGTATAACATTTTCTAAGCTCTTCTATTTTATCTCTTCAACTTTTCAAAAAGTATTTCTTATAAATATATGATTCTAGTATTGCTTTTCAGATATCCAAGGAATTAGTCTCTTGCTCAACATGTGGGAATTTGAATTAGATTGTTTATTCCGTAACTGGAGACATGAATTTCCTCACGCAGTCAAACATATGGAGTCAAAATGACTCTATTGTTATTTTTATTTTTTGTCTGTTGTAAACAACATTGGAATTTATTTTGGAAACACAATACATTCTGGAAACCATATTAAAAATGCTAAATGTTATAGTATTAAATGTTGGAAAGAAAAGATTATAAGAAAATTCTAAACAATCTTTCATGAGTATTTACTTAGTATAGATATTACGAAATGACACTAATGTTAATAACTGTTTGAATTTAACAAACCAAAATAAAGAATACAATATTTTTGAATAAATTTTTAAGAATATTTCTTTAATCTTTTTGCATTATTCAAATTAAAAGCAGTTTCAGAGACGTGCAGTCAATGACTTCATAAATAACAACAAAAACTTTGGAAAAGAATAACTCGGTTATACGCACATGTTCATACTTAGACTTTTGCCAACATTACTACTGAAAGAATAACTTAGGAGATTCTTGTAATAATACCATGTGATAATTGGACAAAATGCATGTGATAATTGGAGCTAATGAACAACGCAGAATCATTTTGACTCCCGTTTCCAGTAATGGGTTAAACTACCCAATCAAAAACAAGCGAAGTGCTTATTTAAAGGAATTTAAGCTAATCTAATTACAAAATCCTAACTTTTATTTATATAAGAAAAAGTAGATATTAAAAACCGACACAATAACTTTAAATAAATGTGGATTCATTTTACAAATATGAAAAAAAAGACTTTAAATTGCGTTGTTAAACAAATCAATTTCCTAAGTAAGTTTCTTATTAATTGCTTTTAATAAGCCTTATTTCTATTTAATTATTATTTTTTTATTTTTACTTATGTATGGTTATTAAATGTTCATGGATTACATGAGTATTTCTCAAAGAAAAAGAAATGCAGGAAATTGTTTTCTACGATTAAATAAAATTCATATTCTGGTGAAAATAGTACTAATATTATGTTTTCTAATCTTTTTCAAGAAAGATATCTAGATATCTAATGTTTTAAAAATGCATAAATTCTATATATAAATTACATTTCAAAGTATAGACTTCGTTCAAAAAATTTCCGCTTATTTTGAAACATGTCAAACAATACAGAAACTTATTCATTTTTTTAACAAAAAAAAATTAAAACTAGAAAAAGATTTTTTTTTATGTGCGATTCATATTTCTAAATAAAGTTTTTATTACAGACATTATGTCAAAAGAATTTTTTTTCTATTCAATATTTAAACAACGAAATAAAACAGAGATACAATGGAAAATATTTATTTATATGAAAGAGAAATAACAACTAAATTGAAGTATTTCCCCATTACTCTTGATATTGTTTGACATCCTCAGTGATATATAAAGAATGAAATTCTTATAAACTCGCATTATAAACAACGTCGCATGCGAGTTGAAGCAACATCAATTCACTGTCATTTTAATGCATTATTTATCTTCACAATCATGGGCCGTCATGTTTATTTTTATGTATATCTTAATAATAAACGTTTGAACCACATTGCGTGACGCAGGTTATATAGGAGCCCTGCAATATTTCCTGAAAAATGCCCTAAAGTGAAAACATTTTCCTTTCTTCTCACCACGAGCTTGCAGACGATAACACGGAAACATACTTAGAATCTAAACCTGGCATCTTCGCGGGGAAGTGACAAAGTGTTCCAGTCAGGAGTCTCGCCAACTCTCGTTAATTCAGAGATACCACGACGTTGAAAGGCTCGAGAAATCACTTCGGATTTCTCTTTAGAGCAGATTATTGTTCCACTGAGACTCATAGTCCTGAGTTCAGAAATCCGGGATTATCTCATGGGCCTCTGAAAATTGTAAGCATATAAACAGGATTTTGTTACCATGTTCTTAGAACATAATTCATTTCCAAATGTAGAGTTTAAGAAAATGTCATATCGAGAAACCCATTTTTCTATATAAAAATAAACGCATAATTTTATAAATATTTTAAGCTTGTACATACGATGTAATGATGTGCAAATCATGCAGAAATGATTAATTTGATAATAGAAGAAGCTGCAATCGTAAAAAGTAATTACTATAAGACTTCTTCTTTTACTTTATTCAAGAATGAATTAAAAGATAGGGATATAATATCTAAAGTATATAATACAAATTTAATGAACAATACAATACAATACAATACAATAGTACAATAAGCCATTTTAGAGAATAACAGAATGCGAAGCGTGCATCGCTAAAAATGGCAAGTCCTTGGAATATTTAGTTTAAGTGTTTAAATTTGTTATTAATACAGCATCTTAGTATCCATTGACGATTTGAGTATGACAGTTTATGCTGTAAACCATATAACAATGATTTTTTTTTATTGTATTCCATAAAATTTGTACTATCAGTTTATTATTCGATTTTAATATAAATAGAGAGTTCTGTGTAGTGAGAGTTTTGGATATTAGTTTCGAAAACCTGAAATTACTTAAAATTGTGAACAACAGTAAAGAATTTTTTACTTTAAAGAATAATGCAATTGTTTAGTAAAATTTAGTTATTCAGTAACTTTAAGGAAACGAATTTGTAACTATAATTACTATAGCAAAAATTTAGATAAGATAAACAAAACAGATTGTAATTGTAACAACGAAATTTATAAAGATTACATAAATGTTAATAAAGGCCATATCAGAAATGGGAATTTAAAAATTATTGATTCCAGCTCCTTTAGAGAATTAATGGAAAAGCGAACAAAATTTAGATTGAGTGAAAAAGGGAACATTAAAAAATCTGAATTTTTATCGGAGAAGATTTAGATATTTTTATTTCTAAATTTTCTAGGGAATACGATTGGCCTTCGGATGGTTTGGGAGAATGGAAAGTGAGGATTTTAGAGGAAAATTAGACAAAGATTTACGCTCATAGTGGCAGATCCAAACAACGACGAATTTGCTTTAACAAATCGTTAAAAAAAGAGCTATAAAAAAACTTAAAAGAGAGGTTTATTATTACAGTAGTAGGTAAATCAGCATATAAATTCTGTTTAAAATGTAAATATTATTAAAAGAACTTTTAATTAATGAATATAACTCTAATTCGACATATATTTTAAATAATACCGGGAAAAAGAAGTTGCGTAAAAAAATGCTAGGCATCGCTAAAAAAATTAGTAAGATTAAGACTTGCTCTTTAATCCATTCTTATTTGTTCCCAACAGTAAAATTTCATAAAACACCATTAAGATTTAGATCCGCAACTTGTAGCACTGGTAGTTATAATTTCTACACGGGAAAACATTTCTTTAAGTACTTATAAATTGTCCGGAATAAAATTAAAAATGAGGGTAACTTTATAATCAATAGTAATAAAGAAGTTCCGGATTTTTCCAAAAATAAAAATGATTAATAAATTTAATACTAAATTAATTGTATTTTTATATATTACAAAAATTTAACCTTTTAAAGAGCCATTTTTTTCTAGTTGTGGTTCATTAAAATATTTTTAGAATTGAAATTGGCTTAAGAAAAGAGATTCATTTAACTTATTAGATAAATTTAATTTGATTAATTAATTAATTTGGTTAATTAATAATTAAGTAACAAATCAAAACACGTAATTTTGTGTGAGATAAGGAACTGAACCATCTATGTTTTTGTTTTATTGAAAAATATGTCAGAACGTATGTTAATTTTCATAACTTTGTTCGAAGATCGATAAATTTGGTGGGAAGAATTACTTCCCACGGCCCTAGAAAGGGTTAAATAGAGATATTATTACAAAATGTAACTGGCTTGAATTATGTCAATTTAATATTTCCGAAAATTACGTTTTTAATGGAATTGGTTTTTTTAAACTAGTAAAGGGAATGTCATAATGATGATTACCAGATTTGATAAAAATCCTTCTAGTGGAAGGAACTTTTCGTCATTGGAGCGGAATCAACTCACCTAATACCTTATTTTACCCTCTAGGGTGGCAGGGAACTAATCAAAATGTCAGACTTCTCAATCCCTTTTTTGGAACGCCTCCCTACTAGAGAAAGGCTAAATTTTATATAATGAAAATTGTCTATATCTAAATTGCATGTAAGAAAAGTTCCTTGTATCTACAAAATCGTATTACAAATTCAATCAGCTTCTGGTATAACATATTTTTAAAAAAAAACATGGCAGATTTGTCGATTTCTTACATGATACTATTTAAGATAATAGCTTGATTTATTTTTATTCAAATTTTGTAACTTATTAATGTATTTATCCTGTAAAGAGGATACCTAATATTAAACTTATCATTAAAATTGCTTTAAATTTCCATTTGCTTTCAGTCTTCTGAATGCTGATTTTTAAAAACAAAAAATTATTTTATAAATAAGCCTTCTCTAAAAATTTTTTTAATGAAAATTCACTATCCTTATAATTTTGCTGATTAGATTATTTCAATTAGTTTTTTAAAAATTTATTTCGAAGATTGACCGGCTAATAAAAATAACTGCTTACTATCAAAAGCAATTTGCTACCTTGAAATTCACACATATTTTCTCTTGCTTTTAGAGAGTACAAATCCAGATATAGTTTTCACACAAATTATGTCACTATTTAAGCAGAAGTGTTTTGTAACAGATAGAGTAAAAAGCATATAAGTTGCTAAATGGCTTAGTATGCAAAAGCATGTAGCTACTTTTACAAAAGTATTTTTACATCAAGCTAATGAAATCATTCCCAGAACCATTCGAAAACTATCTGACAAATTTAAAAATTTAGTTAAAGGCTTTCTTGTATCATCGATTCGATTTTAATGACCATCTGTAAGCAAGAATAGTGAAATTATCATACTCTCAAATGAGTTTAAGATTCTTTTGTGTAATATTTTGTTCCATAGCAGTCTGAAATATATTTATTTTGCATTGATATTTTTGTTTCAAACTTCACCTGCGATTCATACCTGAATGAAATCCCTTCGGTTGATAATAAAATAGAGTTTTTTCAAATAAACTTATGCAGCCTGCATGTTTTAATATCGAAAAAAAATTATGAACACAATAGTAGAAGCCTTAATGATTTTTTTATAAATATATGATATTGCAATTGAGTTTATTCAAAGTTTTCTAAAAAATTAAAAACTAATGAAAATAACTAAACATAAATACAAAGAAGCTTGAGTTTATTAATTAACGACATCCGATACAATTTCTTTCATTAAGTCTTCTAAAAAAAGTTTCTTCATCTTCTTCTTCAGTAATAAGGCAACTTGCAACAATATTTATTTCTAAAAAAATTTACTTCTTCAACAAAATGATAAACATTTATAACTATTTGTACACTTGTAATTCACTTAAATCTTGAACCTGGCAATACGAATCATCGAATGTACCATTCTACTCCAATAGAATAGAAAGTTAGCAGAAGTAGCACGATACACTCGTAATTTGTATTTCGCAACTGTATTCCATTAATATGAATTAGATAAAATAGATCATGTCAAATGTTCCACATTTTGTCACTAAGAGCATTACTAGTGTATAGATAGTACTAGAGAGTAGTGTAGAGATTTTAGTAATACCTACATTCTCTTATAGACATCGTACTAATTTTCCTTTGGTGGACACTACAATTAGAACTGTAGATGCAAGCAAATGTCCAAATATAAATGATTTCATAACCTCAATCCTTTGTTCATTATTTTATTTATTCCGCTTCTCCTGTAGTTTTAATGGATCTTTTGAAATAAAGTTGTCCTTTACATAAGCTTTAATTAACGGTTTAAAATTATCAATAATTATAATGCACTTTCTTTTTATCACATACTGCGAACATGATATTCCATGAAGCACTAACTGTATAATTTCAAAAAATAATATTTTGATTATGAGAGGCATCTATATTACCTTATTTAGATTATACTTTATATACATATAAATATCATTATTTTCTGAAAATTCGTTACATTCCTAAAATTACATTTTAACGGGGGAAAAATATACCTTTTTTTTTTTTAGCATATTTTGATAGTATTACAAATGCGCTTTATCAATGCAAATGAATTTATTTTAGAAACCCTTATTTTTACCAAATAAACAAAAAAAATTAATTAAATTAAAATTTAAAACAACAGTCATTAACTAAGAATGATTCGAGGTAAAATATGAGTTTTTATGTCAGCTAAATATAAGCAAAACCGTCATACAAAGAGATTTGATATATTGATATATAACTGAAACAATATCTTATTGACAATTAGAATTTATGAAAAGCAAAAACATCAGAGTTAATCAAAATGATACTGTCAAAAACGTATTTTTCTAAACACTTTTATTCAATTTGATATGAAACGTGTTGTAAAGATTGAATTCTGTAATTGATTTTTATGTCATTTCCAGACTTGTAGTTTTGAAATTATTCCATTTACATTTTACCGAAAACAGCGCACGACTTTTATAGTTTGTGAATTTAATTAGCAATTAAATATTTAATAAAATTCAATTTAAACACAATTCTAATAGCCAGCTGAAGAGACAATTTAAGGAAAATTTGATTCCGTGATTGTAAAACATTTATTTTAATAAATTAAAAATCAAAATGTACAATATAATAAAAATAATAAATCTACTTTTAGTTTATTCGTATGTTTTTACGACTATCTTTATTAAAATTATTCATCCATGTAATATATGTGTTTATATGCTTAAAAACAAATAATATTTCTGTAAAAAACATTTTTTTAAGATTTTATACAAAACTTAATGTGGAATTAACTTTCAGTTGTTCAGTAAAACAGAAAAATAATATACCATTCAAGGTTAAAAGTTGAATGGGTAACAAAAATTTTTTGTCATTATCGCAAAAATTAATTGCGTAATAAATGGTATTGTCTCTAAATTCTTATACAACACTTAATGTGGAATTAACTTTCAGTTGTTCAGTAAAACAGAAAAATAATATACCATTCAAGGTTAAAAGTTGAATGGGTAACAAAAATTTTTTGTCATTATCGCAAAAGTTAATTGCGTAATAAATGGTATTGTCTCTAAATTCTTATACAACACTTAATGTGGAATTAACTTTCAGTTGTTCAGTAAAACAGAAAAATAATATACCATTCAAGGTTAAAAGTTGAATGGGTAACAAAAATTTTTTGTCATTATCGCAAAAGTTAATTGCGTAATAAATGGTATTGTCTCTAAATTCTTATACAACACTTAATGTGGAATTAACTTTCAGTTGTTCAGTAAAACAGAAAAATAATATACCATTCAAGGTTAAAAGTTGAATGAGTAACAACATTTTTTTGTCATTAACGCAAAAAATAATTGCGTAATAAATGGCATTGACTCTAAATTCTTTATCTCTAAATCAGAACGGAAAATGACAGTATAAGTCTGAATATGTCATACAAAAGATGTATGATCATCCCTATGTTAGTTTTGTTCATACTTTGATCATTACCAGTTACGACAATTTAGAACGTAGAGAAATCATCTTAGTAAAGAATAAAGAAGTCATTAAAATGGAATTAGGCTTGGAAATCAAAACGCCACGCTATAGAAGAGAGAAAAATAATAACAATGGCTCTTGTAAAGTAAAACCTTTGAGTCGTAAGAAATTTTTGAATGCTAAATTATATTAATTATAATACTGTTGCTTGAAAGAAATTCCTTTGCGATAAATTCAGTTCAGACTATAAATTAAATTCAAAAACCAAATGAGTTTCCTGTGTGAGTCAGAATTAATATTATTCATATTTATGGTTGTGTGTGTGTGTGTGTGTGTGTGTGTGTGTGTGTGTGTGTGTGTGTGTGTGTGTGTGTGTGTGTGTGTGTGTGTGTGTGTGTGTGTGGTGTGTGTGTGTGTGTGCGTGTGTTAAAGC
Source organism: Argiope bruennichi (assembly GCF_947563725.1). Taxonomy (NCBI): domain Eukaryota; kingdom Metazoa; phylum Arthropoda; class Arachnida; order Araneae; family Araneidae; genus Argiope; species Argiope bruennichi. The sequence continues at coordinate 124,250,579 of NC_079158.1, forward strand.
ATTGTTCTTATAAAAGTCTTACATATATCCATATCATTTAGATTCGATTGAACAGTTCATCGCTAAAAAAAATACCAAGATGTTAAACAAAACTCTTCTTCTTTAGTTTTCAACAGTTTCACAGCGGCAATATAACTCATTGTTGACAATTAGGAAAAACGATATATTTTTATGAGATTGCCAAAATTCAGGAAACATTTGTATGGCTATTAAATTTTTATCATTAAAAAGATAATATTTTAGAATATGAAATAACGTAAATTAATTTTTTGCAATATTATTTTCGGAAATTATCGTGGTGAAGTATTAAAACTCTGCTTAATTTCTAACAAATGAAAATTCTGATTAAAAGTTTTAAAAATCCTCCGAATTGCGCATTTCCACATTCCAATGTATTTATTGCCAAATTTGCAGCTGAAATGGGGGCATATAGAGCACAATGTTCATCTTTATTATTATATAAGTAGAGTGGTTTTATATCTCTTTCTCTTATATAAAGTTTTCAAGAACAAGTGTTTTAAAGCATTAGATTTCAGGAATAGACTCATTAAGTTAAATTTTTATTGATTTAATTATAATAATTGAATTTAGAAATTCAATTTTTCATAAAAATCAGTAAAAACAGAATTTGTACATTAAACTTGTGAAGATAAATTTTCTTGTCTAAAATACGATTGATGTTTCAAGAAATATATGTATAGAAAGAAGATAAATCAAATAAAGGCAATAGGAAAGAAAAATAATATTCATTTGTTTAAACGCATAAAAAATCTAATAATTAGAGATAAAATAATATTGTCATCGCAGATAATTGAAATAACAAAAATTACAATTTATCTTAGCATTCCAGTTAAGCGATAAGTTATAAGTTTTTCACTCAAATGTTTTTATAGAATTAAGTGTAAATCTCTAGAGGATTAACATATAATGTATTCTAGTGATTTTTTTCGTGTTCGTGCATTGCTTTCACAAAACTCAGTACGATATCAACAATTTCTTTTTCAAAGTTCTATTAATGTATTTAATTGCTATTCACATTTCATTTTCATCACGTGAGATTACATATCCATTTATTGAAAGTATAAAGGAAATAAAACCTTATCTTCCAGTAATAAAGAATTATCTTTTGGAAAAATCTCAATCATTCAAATTATCTGAGGAAAATCTCACAAACTGTTCGAATGAATTTTAATTTTATAACATTTTCATAAATCTTGATTGAAGGTACAGTTTTTGACAAGATTTATTCTCATTTCCGTATTGGAATAAGTTTTAAAAATGATTTAGAAATCAGCTTCTTTTTAATCGATTAATTATGCTCATTTTCTTCACTTAGAATGTATTTCGTATCTACAATATCAATCCAAGGCAAAGCAAATTGTTCGAATTATAGAAAAAGTGTTTTGTTTGTCTATCTATATCTCAAAAAATTTAATAATTACAACAGTTTTTGATACTTCTCATATAATAAAGAAATACCTACTTCTAATAGTTATTAATATAACATATAATAAACAAGCAAACTACAAGTATAAAAACGTTAACTAAGGATTAAATATAAGGTCAAAAATGGTTTTCTTTGCTTTCAATCAAATTTTGCTTTGTAAGTTTTGGAAAAAATGAATTAGTTTTGAAGTAGAAATTATTTTTTTCATTATTCAAAAACATATTTAATCTTAACAACACAGTTACTTAACATTTAAATAAAAAAAATTGTTAGTTATAGAAAATTTGAATAATTTCTTAAGTATGAATTTTATTCACTGAACATTGAATTTTTCACAGAAATACTCTAATTTGTCTGTAACGAGTGTAAAGTAAACTATTTCTAATTTATAAATTCATCAAGCAAAGAATTCATTCTTAGAAATCTCTATTAATCTCTGTTTTTGTATACATTTTAGAAGTATATATCTTCTTATTTTTATCTATGCTTTCTCCGATAGATACAAAAGCATTCGGAGATGCAATAGATTTTATTCATCTTATTTAGAATTTGAATCAGAAAATGTTTAAAATTCAATGCTCAGCGATCTCTGATTTTATGAAGATAATTATTCTGACGGGATTGCGTCGAAAGCCATTGTTTGAAAAATGCAGAATTATTTTATAACAAAATTCCAAGGGATCTGGGAAAGGGATTATATAATTGATGCTTAAAATTCTGCATATTCTACGAAATAGAAGCTTCAGGTACACTAAAAGGTTTTATAAATTCTGTTCAAAATATAATTTTTGATTCAATAAATATTTATATACAGATTTACATTTAATTCCATTAATTGTTATATATAGATTTACATTTAATCCGGCAATTGTCATATACAGATATATATTTACGTAGAAAATATTCTAACTCTTTTTATGATGCATAATAATATATATATATATATATATATTTTAACATGGCTTTTTTTTTTGTACCAATTTTCTGTATTTCTGATGTTTTCTCTTACAAATGGTCTTTACCATTTCTTTATACATAATAATTTCAAACAGTTCTAGCACACAAAAAAAAATTTGTATAGTTAATTAAGAAGCGAAAGAGTTAATATAGTTAAAATTGATTTAAGAAGAACGTTTAATTTAAAATACGCACTGTAATTTTTAATAGTAACATTAATTTTACAATTCATTACCGGATATATTGGATTAATTTCTATATTTAACGTTATTTTTAGAAATATATAAACAAGGAAGCTCTAACTTCTGTGATGAAATATTCAAAATTTGAAATAATAACTATAGCATTTATGGATTTATATCAGATTCTGATGATTAAAAAAAATGTAGATATTTTAAATATTGAAAAGACAAGTCACTCTTTTTCAAAAGTTACATTTAATAATTTAATGTCTGAAAAACACAAGAGATTATTTTGGTAAAGAAAGAGTAACAAAAAGTAATTCGTTTTTCTATATGGATTAGAAATATTTTGAAATGATATTTTCAAACAAAAAAGAAACAGATATTATTCGTATCGCAAAATAAAAATTATTCGTAAATTTAAAATAAATCATAATGAAAATGCTTAAAAAAATAGAAATATTTCCTTTGAAAACACATGATAAAAAAAGTAATGATCACTCTTCAAGATCCCGTTTTGAATTTATATATTTTTTTTTGAAGAATCAAATTCTTAGCAAACTTTCACTTTTTTTTATTGAGGAATTTATATCCACCAAATCACAAAAACAACTCGATTTTTCTTTCATTAAAAATAAATTGTTTCTGATTTTTATTTATGTAAAACGGAATCTATGAATAAAGTAGATTTTGATTTAAGGAATTAGGAACAAGTAAGTCAATGATAAGGATAAAAAGCAATATCAAGTTCTAAATTATTTTTTAAAAGATGATTTCGCCAAAGTTTTCGATGGACTTTTTAAAGTGACATCAAATCAATGAGCATTTATTTCTTTAAATGAAATATTTGCTTTTAAATTATTATGTATAAAAACTGAGTTTTACAAAATATTCTTTCATTAATTTATTTAAAGTGAGTAAGAATTTACATTTTGAGAAATGATATTCAGTAAACTGTCGAAATTCAAATGTTTAGTGAATGGAATTCAAATCAAATTTATGATTAACTCTTAATTCTTGATGAATTTTAATCTAAGTAATGAATATAGCAATGCGAAAATATGAAATCCTATTATCTTTTAAAAAAATTAGTAAATAATGCATCTTTAAACTCTAAAAATTAATTGAAATTCTTTAGTAAAATAAATTATCTTCCCTTCCTACGGAAAGTTTTTTTACAAAATAGAATACCAATCTATATTTATTTTATATTAAAGATATAGAAATCATGATATAGAAATCTAGATTATCAAGAATCTAGAAGAAATCCAGAGGTTTAAGAAATTATGGATAACCTAATTATATTTATTTCTAAAAAACAAAAAAGGACTTGAAGCTTGATATGAATATTGTTGTAAGTTAAAAATGACAGCAATGAATTACTTATTCATGAATTTTTAAAACCATCTTATAGATTGACATGTTTTTTTTAACTTTTGAAAACTGAAAGCAGTAGCATTTAATGCAATGCGCAGCTGTCCACTCATTGTTGGTAAACAATAACATACACTGCCCGTGCGATGGAAATTTTAAATAAAAACGTCCTGCTTTTAAAGGTATTCTAAAATGTATAGAAAAAAAAATGTCCTTCTAAAAGATGTGTTGAATTGTATTTTGTTTATACGATACACACAACTAAATTGGGTACTACAACAATTAATACAATAAAAAAATCCATCCTAATAGCAAGTAATTGTAAACAAAAAAAAAATGCAAAGAATTAAAGGAACAGTAAAGTTTTAGGTAAGAAAGATATTCTTCTTCATATTAGAAATAAGAAGTTGGTTTTGAAATAAATGATATTGAAAGTGTTCCTCTTTTGTAACTCTATCATGTAATAATTAATGAAAATCAAAATATAATATTTTTGTATGAAAAAAAGCAACTCTTTATATAGAAACCAAGCAAGGTATAGATAGGAATACAAAGGAGATAACTATCGCGTTCCAACTACGTAACCAAAAAGTAGTTATTGCCGAATCCCATCGAATCACTTTGGCGTCATCGCTTCAGCATGACAATCGTTTGACAACCTACAGAGAATAGCCAAGAAAACAACTCACCTGTGACTTGCCGATAGTTGCAGCTTCTCATCTTTCCATATGGCAGGTCCCCACACGTGACGGGCCCTGTTGCGGGGGTGGAAGAGGGATCGGAGGGCCCCGGAGGTGCTAAGAGGCTCCTGATAGTACGTGATTTCATGAGCGTCTCCTCTTTCGAAATCGTATCTCTCCCCCTTCGCTGCGCAGTGAGTGGCCTGTGGAAAAACATCCCCGCTCGCCGGAGTCAGCGCTCCATCCTTTGGAAAGGGGGAGATTGTTTATGAGGAGTGGAATTAACATTATTGCTATCGGAGTTTGATTCGGTGGGAGGTTTTGCGTCGGCGATAGAGGTGGTCAGTTTTCAATTTTTTGTTAAAATAATCAATTATTCTAAATGGAAAATACTTGTAGATTGTAAGGATTTTTAGATTTCTTTTTTCAAGGGATCTTTTTTTTTAGAACATTTTTTTTTTTTTGACCTTTAATACTTTATTTTTCCTTCTTTTCAAGCTGGCATTTTATGCAAAGTTAGTTATAAAAAAATGCAGATATTATTGATGATTGATGAAAAAATTTTATAACATTCCATGACATGATTGGTTTATCACAACATTATTGATTATGATGGTAATTTTAGTCTTTTTTTTTTTTTTTTTAATCACGACAAAAGCCATTTGATTGTTAAAGGATTTTAAGAAAACGTTTATTTTCTGCCCTTCTATATTTTATTTTTCATTTCTTTCAAGTTCACTCTTTATGCAAAATGAATTATAAGAAAATGCAGACATTGTCGATGATTATTGAAAAAATTGTATTACATTTAAGGGAATCACTGATTTATCTCAACATTATCGATTATGATAGTTATTTTAGTCTCCATTTAATGACCACAAAAGCCATTTGATTGTTAAAGGATTTTAAGAAAACGTTTATTTTCTGCCCTTCTATATTTTATTTTTCATTTCTTTCAAGTTCACTCTTTATGCAAAGTGAATTATAAGAAAATGCAGACATTGTCGATGATTATTGAAAAAATTGTATTACATTTAAGGGAATCACTGATTTATCTCAACATTATCGATTATGATAGTTATTTTAGTCTCCATTTAATGACCACAAAAGCCATTTGATTGTTAAAGGATTTTAAGAAAACGTTTATTTTCTGCCCTTCTATATTTTATTTTTCATTTCTTTCAAGTTCACTCTTTATGCAAAGTGAATTATAAGAAAATGCAGACATTGTCGATGATTATTGAAAAAATTGTATTACATTTAAGGGAATCACTGATTTATCTCAACATTATCGATTATGATAGTTATTTTAGTCTCCATTTAATGACGACAAAAGTCATTTGATTGTTAAAGAATTAAAAAAAAAACTTTATTTTATGCCCTTAAATGTTTTTTCTTTCCGTTTATTTCAAGTTTGCTTTTTATACAAAGTCAATTATAAGAAAATGCAGACATTATTGAGAGTTATATTGAAACAAATTTGTTACATTCCAGTATGAGTGATTTATCTCAACATTATTATTTTATTTTTAGTTATGATATCAGCGATTTCAGTCTTTATTTAAAAATGGGGAAAAAGCGCTTTATTATTAAAGGATTTTAAAAGCTTTCCTTAATTATCATGAGGGAAATATGCACAGTTTTTAGGATGTGATGGGTACTGACATCGTAATATAAGTAAAAATATTGTTCATTGCAATTTGCATACAATGAAATTAAAAACTCATAAATTAATTAATAATTTGATACTTACATTTAAATAAAGGCATTATATTAATGCTCTCTTTATATAAATTTAACTATATTTTATAGAAAGTTGTTCACCAATATGGTTATATCTAAATTTTGTATCTTTGAACCTAAACAACCATCCATCCAGCTTTCATTTAAAATTTATAATACCGTTGTGGATAAAACTAGAAGCACAGTAAAATTTAATTGTAAAAAAGACATTTCAATTGATTAATCTCAAAAATTGTTCTTTTTATAAAAAATAAAATTTTATTGTTTAAGGAATCAAATAGATATTATTCACTTAATTATCGTGAAATTCTGAATGAAACTAGTGAGGGACTCATGTATTTGCAAAGGTTGCTTTTTTAAATAGTTCTGCCAGAAATTCCAATGAAAATTCCTTTTAAATACATGAAAATATCTAGAAAACACAGCTTCACTCGGCAGTTTTGTTTTTTTTATCTTTTATCTTTAGCAAAATCCTACACTATGACTCGTTTAAAGTAATAAACGAAATTGCAACGGTGGGATCGAACATGAGAAATGTGCATGGCGGTCTTAATCTCGAACCACTCAGCCATCTCAAATACGTATATGCAACCATGTATAGTCACATGCCAATATTTAGTTATTAAAAAGATGGTTTGTTTGCTTTTTGTGTAAAACGATGTTTTTACAGGAAATGCAACTGCATAGATAAACTCAAAAAGCAAAACCTTATCTAAATATAAAATTGGATGCAAATCGTTAGAAGCATTTCTGACATGCACAAAATAAACTTATACAAGAATTCCTCATTTAAAGTTATAAGATATAACCAAGTTCCTCGATACTTCTTACCTCGTAGCAAATGTAAAAATGCAAACCTGACTAAATAGCTGTTTAGTATTATTGCACAATAATGTCCTTTTTTATTAAATTTTGTTGAAATTGCTAATGAATTTTTAGGTAATCTTTTACTTAACTCATCTCTCACTAATATATATATATATATATATATATATATATATATATATATATATATATATATATATATATATATATATGTAATGATATTTTAAACTCTTAATTTAATCCAAATTAATTTCCAAGATTTTATATTAATTTAGCCCATCGTAACTTCATTCTAAAATATTCTCTTATTCCGTGATCCAATTCCACTTTCTGTTTAATTAATTCCTCTGTAAAAATAATGCGCCATCAGAACTACGTATCAAGAGAAAGTGATATCTTCGGTTGCCCTTGAAAAGGTGTCAAAGGTCATCACGTGTATTGAATTGGCGCCTGGCCAGAAATCCTATGTTATATAAGACAAGTGATCATTTTTTTCGCCCTTTTCTTACTTCTGTGTTTGTGCCGCGCTACGTCTTCTTAATAATCATGCTTGCCACTCGGAAGAGAATAAAACGAAATTAAAAATACCAAGTCTCTTCACTGCTTCGAATCTGCATTCTACTTAAACCAATAATATGCTACATATTATTTTTTCCCCCACTACAAGCCATGTAAGTGCATCGGGGCCCTTGACACACCGCCATACTTTACAGTGATGTTCAAGTAAGAGAAATTAAAAGTATATTGCTGAGTAAGTTTAATTTAAAAGTGTATTGAAAGTGACACGTCAGTTTCCTTTACATTATACAAATATTAATCGGAAATCCCATTAATCATTTTAGATTAGAAGTATAAAAAGACTAAGAATTATAACTGTGAAAATATTAGATAAACTTAAATATTCAACAACACTAAAAAAAAAATTAAAATGTATAATATAAAAAATGGTTTTCTGCAGAAACTGAGTCAATTGTATCTAAGTCTGTAAGATTGTATCTATTTAGTGAGGAATGTCTCTAAAGAATGCTTGCACACAGTGTCCTTTAAACAGTAGAAAGCTCACCAAAATCATCAAATGGGATATAAAATAATGGAATAACAAATTGAACTTATATAATAATAATTTATATAATATATAATAATATCAACTTATATAATAACAATATATCTACACAGTTCTGATTTTTGCATATAATATTTGAATCTGAAAATAATAATATGAGATTCAAAATTTTTTTATTATAAACATTAATACTCAAAACAAATGACATAAAAATGTGTAATTTTAAAAGAAAAACTTTAACCCACTAGTTAGCCAAATGCCTAGTTAAACCTTGTCCATTAAGTTCTAGTAGTGGGTGAAACTTAATGACCTAAAATTAGGACATCAAGAAGGAGGACGTAATTCCTACTCTCTTTCTACATCTCATCCAGGAATATTTTTTTTTAAATGGAGAACAACATATCCAGGATCAAAATAGAAAGAGATAGAAATTAATTGTGAGGTTGCCCTATGCTCACATCTCAATAAGACTGCTGTATTTGAATTTATGTTGTGATGGCGCCTATCACTTCATCATCATGAAGAAACGAAAAACTAACTCTTACTAGTGGAGACAACGGGCCAACCTAAGTTGGAGATTATGTGGAAGAAACATAGGAAACTATTCTTGTCGACTAAATAATGTGTAAGGTTTTTCGGATCCTGTCGACTAAATAAAATGTAACATATTATTGGTTTAAGTAGAATGCAGGTTCGAAGCAGTGAAAAGACTTGGTATTTTTAATTTCGTTTTATTCTCTTCCAAGTGGCAAGCATGATTATATACAAGAAAACGCAGCGTGGCGCAAACACTGAAGTAAGAAAAGGGCGAACAAATGATCACTAGTCTTATATAACATAGAATCGCTGGCCAGGATCCAATTCAATACACGTCATGACCTTTGACAGCTTTTCAAGGGCAACCGAAGATATCACTTTCTCTTGATACGTAGTTCTGATGGCGCATTATTTTTACAGAGGAATTAATTAAACAGAAAGTGGAATTGAATCACGAAATAAGAGAATATTTTATAATGAAGTTACGATGGGATAAATTAATATAAAATCTTGGGAATTAATTTCGACCGACAATTTCAGGGGGGTGATAGTAGGCATTAAGAGGATAAAGAATCACCATACAACATGGGGTCCTAAACGACATTATTTGGTAAAACTCGCAAAAATATAGACAGTTGGCGAACTGTTGGAAAAAAATTAATAAAATATAATTAATAAAAATAATAAGTGGCGTTTAAAATACGAATTTTTTTAAAGTAAAAGCGCATTCATAAAAGTTTTTTTCATGCTGGTAACATGCAGATTTGATGATCTGGGGGGGTTGTAAATTACTGAAAATGAAAAATTAGTTTAGAACCCATATTTGCAAAATATTAAAACTTGAAGAAAAAAAAATCTTGAAAATATAAGGAATTTTATATTCTATAGTTTTATATAATTGTGTAGTGTGAGAACTGAAAATTTTTAAAGATATTCAAAAAAAAAAAAAAAAAAAAACTAAAATGGGAATTAGAAAACATCGCTGCAACATCAGCGCCGATGTTCGCGGAGAGCGTTATTAAATTCGAAAAACAAATTCAGGCTAAGAATAGTAGGCATTAAGAAGATGAAAAATCAACAGAAAACATAGGGTCGTAGTAACGTTTTTCAATGAAAATCACAAATCGGGTGGAGTTCGCACGCTGGATGCTTGATACCACACAGGAAGATGCACATTTTTCTGGTAGAGTTTTAATCTCAGATGAAACCTGCTTTACGAGATAAGATGTCTTCAACTTGTACAATGCGAATATTTGATCATTCGAAAATCCCCACATCATTATCTCGTCGAACTTACAACACAAGTTTGATATTAACACCTGGGCAGAGTCTTCTATTTGGACAGTATCTTCTGCCTGAACGCCTTAGCGGTAAAAAGCACCTTGTTTTTAATTTCTGTTGTTAAAATATCCTAATATTCTAATAACAGAAATTATATTTTTTAGATAACTTGCAAGTACTGTAAGAATGTGTGATACTATGAATTAAAGAAATTTTCAGGTACAGAACAAATTCAATATTCTTTTTAAAAGAAATTTTGTTTTCTTTATAAGATTTCTTTTTTCTGGAAGTATTGATACTTCTGTAGTTCAAATTATGAAATCGTATGTCTTTTCTACAAATTTTTCAATAATGATTTTTGATGGAAACATGCAATATATCGATATCTGTTAACTGGTTTCCATGAATTTGATTTAATGTGATAGAGGTCATCCATTAGAGAATCTGTGATGAAATTTCTCCTCAAATGTCGAATCAAAAGTTAGATTTCTAACTCGAACAAGTTCCTGAGCTTGAAGGACGTTTACATATGAAGGAATTTTCAATAAATCTCTGCAATTATTGAACATCCTAAATCAAGAAATAGTTAAAAAGTTTTAACAAATTGCTGCCTTATAAGAGAAGTATAATTTTTCTTCGACTTATCTGCTTTTAAAAGCTCTAAGAGATCACAGAATTAAAATAAAATAAGATTAATTATCCTTAGAACAAAAGAAAAAAGTAGCGCGTAGTTTGAGTAGCTTAATTGGGAAAGCTTCACGATTCTGTTTTGAAAGTTACAAGTTTTATTGGGCGTTCGGTCGATGGTATTCTTTTTTTCATCCTTAATGACTACATGACTCATTCTTCCGTAAATTTAAATTTCGGATAAGGTTTCTCTGAAAGTTATTTTTGTGAAATTCAATATTTCTTTCATTTCTGTTCATTTTATATTCAAATTTATTATCAACTAAAAAAATCAATTTAAATATGCACTATTATTAATAGAAATTTTTTTTAATTTAATTAATTTCTATTTTTGTCTTTAATTTGTGTTTACAATTTTGTATATTTTTTAAGCATTTTACCAAAATTCTCGTGTGAAAAAAAAAAATTAAGTTAATCGTTTCACGGACAGCTAATTTCTGAAAATAGGAAAAAAATTTAATATCACCACGAAAATATAGATATATAAAATATTATTTGAATCTAAAATACATAAATCCTTTATTCGTTACTAAAGTACCTTTTTAATGAACAAAAGCAGAGCATGTTGAAATCCGAAGATACAATACAAATAAAACTATCATTTTTTAAATAAGAATTATACTTTTGATCAATGTTCATATAGTTACATTACTTTGTATCTATCTTCGACGTGTAATCGTATCTATCTTTGCGTGTGCAAAGTAAAGTAATAGTGCTTCTGATAAAGTACTGGAGCTTGAGCGGAGGGTACCAGGTACGAAACCTAATACCACTAAGTAAAGTTCTCCTTTTGGTATAGTTTGTCCTCGTCATTTGATAGCACCTCACCATTAAGAGATCCTATCCAAAATAACAACGGAGTTGCTCCCAACAAGTCATTAATATAGCTTATATAAAGTAAACTTGACAACCAGTTGGATCAACCTAAAAGTTATAAACTTCCTTTGTTGTGTCGGCTCTTTTTCATTTAATTTTTAATGAGCTGAAAAAACTACTACAACAGTGACACAGAAGGTGATTGAAAAACACAAAATAAAACGATATTTAAGAATATACAGGCAAAACACGATGAGAATAAACTGAAAGTTTTGATATTATGAAGTAAATATTAGGCTCTTAAATTCAATTATTAGAAAAAGAATTAAACAGAAAAGCCATTTCGAAATATAAGAGCTAGTGGAGACTATTTGTTTTAAATTTTAATTTTACATAGTTCTAATTAAAATTATCTTAAATAATTTTGCAATATATAATATGCACAAGAAATATTTGTAGTAAAAATGTATAAAAATATATTTATGAAATATTACAACGTTCTCTTTTTAATTGAATCCCACAGGATTCAAATGGTTAAAAAAGTAATTGCGTTTATTTAGTTGGTTAGAAAGTACATATTTAAACGAATTACAATTCATAAATGACTCATTTATTTACTCTTTAAAAACAGAAAACTACAATTTCCTTATAATATGCAGTTATGTAAATGAATGCTTATAAACCATATAATTAATGTATGCATAGCATGTCATCGGAGAAATTTAATTAAGAAATTTAAAAAATATCCTGTATAAATATTTAATAAAATTTAATTTCATTTAAATTTTTTACATATTTTATACATCTAAATGAGTTAATATTTAATGTATGTTTTCATCGAATAAATTTTCTTAATCAATTCTATATGGAACTAAATTTAGATTTTTTTTTAAATTTATATTTACAATAAAGAATTTTTTCTTTGATAAAAATCTTGATCAGTTTTAATACATTTAAATCAATATGAAGAATATATTGATGGAAAGATAATCAGTAATATAAAAACCATCGTGAATTTTTATCCCATGAATGCAAAAATATTAACACACGCGCTTTATGCTCTATGGTATAGTGAGAGAAACCAGTGATGTATTTTGACTCCAAATTTTGATATAGAGAAACAGTTTTGGCGATAAGATCTTATGTCAAATTTCGTTGTTTTCGAGTTATTTCTTTCATTTACACTCAATCACAAATATCTTCTGAAAGTTTCACAATCTTATAAAAAATTTATAACCGATTAAAGATTAAAAACAAAAATGATATGTTAATTGACGCTGACATTTAAATAACATTGGCATTTTAATAAAAAAATGGCATCAAACAACATTTTCGTAGTTGCATTCTATAGGCAACATGCAATGAAATGAAATTCAGCTTTAGAAAATTTATTTTAAAATATAACAACCAATAAAAAAAATCCAATATATTTATATCTATATTTTAATCTAACGCAGAACTGTTTCTTGTAAAGTACGAAAATCTTATCAGAATTGAAAATAGCAACTTTCGTTGTTCATATTCCGAATGAAACAAGCATTTTTTTCACTTATTAGATTTCAGATAGTTGAAATTTTCTTTCTTGTTCAGTAGAGCTTTCAAGTTGAGTATGGCTTAAATTATGTTTACGCACGCACCGTAATAAACTGGAAAATGTTGCTCGAAAATTGATTTCTGTTATCATGGATACTTTCAGAAATAGTTATTACATAGTTTTAGAACAACCCTTCATTCATGATTGATTAAATTTTGAAGATAGAGAAAGATAAGTGATGTTGTACTGTTTTCTATAACAAAAGTTCGAACGTAATTTCACTTTTATATGGCAGCGTGTTTATAATTTACAAGGAAAATATTTTAAAAGTGCCCAAAACTGTCTGCAAATATTACGTAGCCGTCATATATTTATGTCAAAACGGATGCACCTTAAAATATTCAGTTTAAAAACATCTGCACAATTCAGTTCAAGAAAATTTGGTATATTTGTTTATTGATTTTCACACAGATGGATTGAAATTCCATATTATGATTCTGTATTCTGTAGAAGAAAGAATAATATTTGAATTAAAAAAGCAATTAATTGAAAATGTTTGATCGTATAATTGCATGGATATTCCTATCTCCATATTGATTGAATATGTCATAAGACTATCAATATAAATAAAAAATGAAGCGAAAAGCATTTCGTTTTTATTGACAATATTTTCCATATTGATTGATTAAATCAATAAGGATAATATTTTTCATCCATACTGATTGAATATATAACACAATATTAGCACTGTAAATAAAAAATAAAGCGAAAAGTATTTCGCTTTAATTTATTAATTTTTCCATATTGATTGAATATATATCAGCTTGGATAATATTCATCATCCGTATTGATTGAATATATAGCACAAGACTATCATTATTATAAATTTAAAAAATGAGTCAAATGTCATTTCGCTTTCATTCAATAACTTTTCCATGTTGATTGAATATATATCAATATGACTAATATTCTTCATTTGTATTTATTGACACAATACTATCATTATAATTAAAAAAATGAACCGAAAAGCATTTCGTTTTCATTTAAGAATTTTTTACTATAAATATTTTTCAGAAACAGAACAAAAGTAAACAATCTTTTCAAAGCCTCTATGAATAATTATTTCAATAATAATTTAGTTTTTCTTTGCTAATATTGTTCACTATTATGCAATTTTCGGAGATTCCTTAATATCTTTTCACCAGAGCTTCAAAATAATCAAAAGTAATTGTTAATCTGAGTCACTAATAGAGGATAATATTTTTCTTTTCCTGCATCTGAAAGAAGTAATCAAAATTGATAATTACCACCACAGCTGTTTCTAATGGTAATCATTGCAACTTTAAAGAAAGAAAAAGAGAATTGTATTATTCAGCCTTTTATATTAAAAGAAAATGGTTTCCTAAAAGTGTTTTCTGTTCAATAGAATCAAAATTTCAGTGTTGTTGCACTCAAGATATCGAATTAAAATTCAATCGATTAAGAACATAGAATATCAAAAATCAAAAATGTATAGTTTCTTCAACGAATTCTTATGTAACAATTAATGGTACATTTATTTTGCAATCGATATTATTTGCTAGTTACTGTAGATTATAATAACTGTAGTATTAATAACAACTTATCATTGTATTAGTAATAACAGGACAAGAACCGTTTCCATCATTCCTTCACTGTTTTCAACTGTCAGGTGGTAATTTGTATACTTGTCTTTTAAGTGACATCTTGTCCTTTTTCTATTTCAATGCACCGAAAAAAATCTTGATCTTCATTAGAAAGTATTTTCCATAAATGAGTTCTTTGAAACCTATCATCAAGGAAAAGTATCATAAAAGTGATTAAATTAATAAAAGGTAATAAAAATTAATCTAATTAGGATAATGCTACTAAGTTTTTCTGTGCATTATTTTAATATTTACCGCATTTAATTCTCTGCACATTCTTATTCCGTCTTTTGTGTCCAATTTTTGTATAATTGTTTCCTCTATAATTTTAAATTCCACACATAACGCAACGTTTCTTACTTTGCTTTGTACAAGAGACTAAGCAATACTGTATGCTTTCATTCATAATGTATTTAACTATATTTGTTCATTTAATATTCATGCACTCAAGACATGGTTTATTTTTTATCACTGTTGTCAATTTTATATATGTATAATCATATTTTTGTCATTTGTATGCTTCTTTGCAATTGATTGCAGAGTATTATTTTTCTGTCCTCTCTCTCTCTCACTCTCTCTCTCTCTCTTTTGTAAATTCTACCTACATCTATATAAAACCAAATAGCAGTAACATGAATTATAGAAGGCGAGCTGATATCTGGTGTTAAGATGTTTTTAAAGTCATAGGAAAAAAACATTAAATCATTATTTCGCATTTTACAGCTGTTGGCCAAACTTTCGTCATGCTAATTTCAAGATAATTTAAGGTACGTGACTATATTTGGGATGAATGTTTTGAAAGACATTCAAAAATAGTTATATTTTTTAATATTTGTACAAAAATTATTGAAAAAAAACATCTATGAAACCAAAACATGCCAGGTAAGTGTCAAAAGTTTTTGTTTTTTTTTTGAAAATTGGAAAAAAAGGCTTTTTGTTGGCTAAAAAGAGATACAAAGCAAAAACCATCTAGTTTAGAGGTCTATCAAGTGGTTTAAATTTTAAAATGGTTTAAAAATTGCATTGATAACTTAAGAAATATATTATCTAGTTCCTAAACTAAAAATTAGGCTGTATTTCTATCCATTCTTTAAATATCGGAGTTCGAATGATAAATAACACAAAATTTTCTATCTTTTTTCACATTGTGAAACACTAAAACAACCGTTAAATATTTTTAAATGAATAGATTACTTATTCTCTAGTTTAGGAACTGCATAATATATTGAGAAATTACTATACCAAATTTGAACAAAAAATATGATTGGATTTCAGTTTATGAAGTTTTTTGTATAAAATTTTATCAAAGGTTTGAATTTAAGAAAGCAGTATCCAAAAATGTAAAATAGCATTAAAAAGTATGTAAATATAAACATAAAAATCAATGCAACTCTTCCTCAAAAATATACTTACAAACAAAAATTTAAGATTTTTTAAGAAACTTGTTCAACCATTATGAATATTAAATAAAAAAATTCATAATTTTGCAAAAAATCGACTTTTTAACGGTAACAGAAAAATCGACCACCTTAAATATTATACAATTTAAGGAAAAACTACAAATGTTTATGAAACAAACATTTTTGGAGCAACTGTTCAAGACAATTCATAATTAGCTCACAATTGAAATTAGCTAATTATGAACCAGTCTTGGTAAGCTATTTATCAAAATGTCATCTTGCTAATCCCCACATAATTTAAATGTTAATTAATTTTATGAATAATTAAAAATGTTTTTGAAACAGTTATTAAAATCCCGTATACACTTTCGGAATATCGTTTGAAAACTAATATGCTTGTAGCTAGAATTTGCTAATTATGAACTAATGTTTACCAACTAATTGAAATTAATCAAATGTTTATCGAAATTCCATCCTGCTAATTTCCTCATAATTTGAGTATTAATTAAATTAATGAATAAATACAAATTTTTTATGTAATAGTTTTTAAAAGTACATTTACATTCAAAACAAATATGGCAGTAGCCTATAGTAGCTAATCATGAATAAATAATACAGAAAGGCAGGTGCCCGTAAATTGAAGAAAAAACAAAATACTAATTTTCGAAAAAATTAATAAATTTTACTTAGCTAAAAGTAGCTGAAATGATTGCTGTGTGAGGAAAATGGATTATTGATTGGTTAAAAGTTCAGAATATTATGACCTATGTGGTAAATGATTGATTGCTGATTGATTGATGAAAGGTCAAAGTATTAAGACCCATGTGGTAAATGATCACCACATGGGTAAAAGCTCAAAGTAGTATAACCCATGTGATAAATGATTACTGATTGGTTCATGAAAGTTCAAAGCATTTTGAACCAAGTGACAAATTTGATGATTCTCACAAGCTGATAAAATGTGAAATGTAGCCTCCAATCAGAGCTTGAAGAAATTGACAAGAATGTTAGTGCAATTTTGAAGAATACGGGAAAACTCATTTAACAAACCGTCACACAAGATGGTAACCAGGAAATTAGATTGCAGCTTTTATTTGTCCATAATTAGAATAAGACACGCTTCATTTAATATTTCCAAACAAAAATAATGTTACAGGAAGGCGAATATGGCAGTGGAACTTAATAGTAATGGGGAAAATGCACTGTTAACAACAGAAACATGATTAAGTTTATAGACTATTTCAAGGTTCTAGCGCATGAAATATAAATTCATATTTTATATTAACGATCTTTTTTTGCAAATAAAGAAGTACAAAAAGAATGGAGCTATCTGCGTGCTCAAATTTCTTTAATTGCATGGAACCTTTATAGAAAGTCATTGGGAGTCGTATGGCCAATGCGTATGGTACAAACAATGGTTCTGAACTTAGTATTTTTACTGACTCTATCATGTAATCCTTAGCCAGTATTTTGCCGATTAAGAGTATCTGAAAATTGAATTTATGCTTTTGGCGCATTTTTCCCAGTTTATTGAAATCAAAATTTGACTCAGAGCTTCAATTGCAATTCCAAGATTTCATACAAAGTTTGATATATTTAAGTAATTGCATTTTTGAGTTTTTGCGTTTACATTATTTTGCAAATATAGATCGATGACGGTCAATCTCTCTTTAGATTTGTCTCAAAATATGATAAATTACTACACTATCGATATTAAATCTGTGTTCCGAATTTTAATCATCTCGTTCCCTCTGCTTTGCAATTATTGTGTAATATTCGAACAGAACTCTACAAATTTGGTTATATACCAAAACCAAAGAATACTGGCTCATCTAAGATATGTTTACATAGACGGTCCGAACCTAATGCCAAAAATGTGTTTTTAAGATTCAGGAAATCTAAAATGTAGAAATTCGTCAAAATTTAGAATTCGAATTTTATGAAGATTGTAATTCTTTCTCTAGATTTTGTATTCGAGAAAGTAAAAATTAGGTTTTGGAGGGTTTTAAAAATGTGGAGATTAAAAAAGTTATATCTCCATATAATTCACATAGAAGAGAGAAAGAATTTCTGCCTGAACATCTCTAGATCCGTATATATATATATATTGTTTATACTTCAAGTTCCAATACTAATCATTACGCTTATTAATGTGTAATACAAGCAAAACAAAAAAAAATATTTTTAAGACATTCCAACCCAAAAACTTTGCTCTAAAATATAAAACAAATACTACATCCATATAGAAGCCCCATTAGGTATTCATGAATGGAAATTTCGTAATTGAGTATATTTTAAATGTCTCGTTTTTGCTTCGAAATTATTTCTCACGGTTGTTGCAGGGAAATAAAACAAAATGTAACTTTCAAAAAAAAAAAAAAAAAAAGAGGGAAAAAAAAAGAAGAAAGAGAAAGGAAATTCGGAAATAATTTTTTCTTGCTATGTTATTCCAATAAAAAAAATATTTTAGGTGCTAGATTTTCAAAGATAAAAAAAGAATAGAGGAGCGCTTACTCTTTTTAAAACGCGATGAATAATGCATGTGCTAGTACTTAAAATTCATGATTTAAAATCCTGCAGAGAGAAAAACAAAGCCTTTAGTCTCAACAACTCTGGCTGGTCAACTTGGAGCGTTAATATGCATGGGTTCTAGGGTATAAAAGCTAAAAAAAACACCTCCTGGATATTTTATTCTGCTGAAATTTTGTTAAAGTTTAAATTTCTGGATCTATCCGATTGTATTAGAGCCTTTATTGTTAGCAGAATATTGGCAAATAGCTTTTCTGAAAACACGGTTTTTCTTGTTCTATGTTCTTTACATTTAAAGTAAAAATATTTTATATTCTTGAGTCTCGTTAACACGGTTGAAATTTGTAAATTATGGAAATCATTGCATAAGATTTTAGGAATTTTTTTATTTTTATTTTTTAATGTTTCCTATCACATATTTAAATATATTCCTTTTTTGCACGTCTTATCTAGAAATATTAATTAGAAATTCTTTGAAATTTCATAAAAAAGATTTATATTTTAAATGAAGAAATGTTATATCACGAAGTAATTTATTAACTCTTGGAAGAATGAAACAAAAATTATATTTCTATAGAATTTTGCCATTCCATTCTCTATATTAATGAAAATAATATTGGTGAATTATTTTTGGATATATTTCTGGAAATTTGGCCATTCAAAAGATTAAAACACGAATAAGCAAAAAGTATAAAATGTAAACTGAGATGGATTTTCTGACTTATTCATGTCCTATACGTTTATTAATAAACTAATCAAAAATGAAATTTAATGCGTTTATTTTCAAAATCTCAAAAATTAATAGAAATAAATAAAATTTAATTTATTATAAGCCAAATACATTTTCTTCTCAATTTTCTCATTTGAAAATGACGTAGAAAGAATAGAATTTATGTTAGATTCTAGAATTTATTTTGAAATGAAAGAAATGTAAAGCATTTTTGTATTTTAAATTTTATTTATCTTTTCCAAAAAAAATATTTATCTCATCACAATTTTTAATTTTATTAAATGTCTCCTCGTGCTGATAGTTCTTACATAAATATTCAAAACTCTTCCTTTTCTAATCCTTAATCCATTTCTAAAACAATGGATTGCTTTTTAATTGATGTTTTCTGAAATTAAAACAGTAACTTTGAAACAACCCAAAATATAAAATGGGTCAATGCTACGGTTAATAGGGGTTAAATATTTTACATATGATTCAGATTTGATTTATATAAAATATAGCATTATTGTTTCGAGAAGAAAATATGTACTCGCACTTTTAGAAAATATGCGTATTTTATTGACAACTGACAGGGCGTTGGATTCGTATCCCTTCGGCTGCGAATTCGAACCCCGCCAGCCAAAGACTCTCCGTGTTTGTTGTGGCTGGCGCACGTATAAATGTGTCATGGTCACAAAATCCTCCAAGTCGAGAGTAATACCATTTGGAATACTGGTTCGGAGGTGATCTAAATTACGATCTGTGGATGAGTGAATGAGATGCATGAATGAAGTTCACCCCGAAAAAAGGGTTGTGACATGCGTGTAGCTAAGTCGTACTCTTGGCCCGCAACTGAAATAACAAAAGATGCACATTCGGCTTAAATCGCTGACAGATAACTATCAGCAGGCTTGTAAAGTGCCATAAATCACAACGCAAATCCTTTAAATCATACAAAAATTGTAATAATAAATACTATAACACAGATATCTATGACAGTTTGGTTCCTAGAACAATATGCAAAGGAATGTAAAATGATGCGAACGAAATGAATGCGGTCTGCTTTGGAATTTGAAAATGTCACTATTCAAGTTTGCAAATATATAACGTTTCAATTCTGCTTTGTTCTAGATTCAAATAAACGAAAGTCGTGTGTGGCTTTTTTTTTTTCAAAATAAAAATTAGGACTTTTATTCTTATGAATATTCGCTTAAAATGATAAAAAATATTCGATGTCCCATTTTTTTATTGTTATATAATTAAAATTTTTAATTTATTTATATAACCTACTTAAAATTAGAATATATTTAATTATTTTTTAACCTAATTAAATTTGGGACAAGATTATATTATTATTTTCTTCTAAACTTTTTTTTCATCTTTCATACGCAACAAATTCTACCTCTCAAATCGAAACATGATATTTAAATTCTATGTATAAGTGTTATATTCATCTTTCAAATAGAAACAGGATTTTTAAATTCTATGCATAATGGTTATTTTCATTTAGCAAATAAATCGCGATTTTTAAATTCAAGCTATAACGGTTATATCCATCTGTCAAATAGACATTTTTTTTCTGAAAATCATGTAGAATAATCAGGTTTCAAAACAAACAAAATAATTATAAAATAATTAGTCCGAAATTCTGACAACAGATGGCAATCTTTTGTCTTATATATCTGTTTCCTCCTCGATTGCTGAATTCAACACCTTGCGAATTATAAGTTAATTTCTGAATCTGCTAATTATCTCCCTAGTGTGTAGTAGACTAGAGCAACTTTTCACATTTTCCTAAAGTTAGAATTATTAAAGTGAAGCCAGGTGTTTCAAAGTGTTTGCTAGTACTACTTTACACCTTTCTCCATTTTAAATTGCTCATGGGATGAGAATTTTATTCTATATAGCTACAGTCGCGATAAAAATGTTTGTAGAAACTTTAGAAGCAAAAAGAATTCACCTTAGTTCTTGTAAAAAAGATTGAGTAATGACAATAATTATATAATTTTTATATTCAAAGCTATATTTATTAATATTTGTTGCATAATTATTCTCTTTATTATAGCCCCTTTCAAACTAAATTAGAAAACCCGTTTCAAGTGAAATAAAAAAATGAAGCCCCAAACTTCAGAAAACAACACTTAGTTCAAACTGATTCCGTGATCAGGTTTAGATTTTGCAGCGTTTTCACCTTCATATCAAGTTTGTGTTAAAGTTTTAGGAATAAGTACAATGACTCCTCATTATCACATAAGTTTACAACACAAACAGCTGATTTATCCGAAAATGCAACTAGAATCTATTGCAGGGATGGGCATTAAGACGATCGTGATCGACCGTTGGACCACCAAATCATTTTAAGTTGAACACCTTTACTAAGACCTAAGCCGCGCATACTAAAAGAAACATGTAACATCGACGATATAATATGAATTATATATTCCCTTTATCTCTCGAGGAAAACGAAGTTTTTCTTCTTCAAAATGAACATAATTTTAGGTTGTTCAGAGCCTAAGAATAACTTTTGGAATCTAATAGACGTATCCTAATTTTTTAAAAAAGTTGCATATCAATTAACATAGTGGTTTGGCTCAACCTACCGGTGTGAATCTGCATTTTCAACGATGGATATAATTAAGACAACATATCCTGCGTCTGAACAGACGATCACTTAGAATCCAGTGCAAGATTAGCAGTTAGTAATTATATAACGAGATATTGGTGGACAATATGTAGACGGAGTCTTCTATTATCTATAACTACGAGAACTAACTTTAGATGAAAATGATTTATTTTCTAATGTAATTTGAATTTTTTGATATTAAATGCATCGTTTGGTATTATTATATTTGTGGCAATTATTATTATGTTTCTAGTTATGTAGATAAGTACATATTCCATATTTATTATTTTATAATACATATCATAGACCTACCGCACTTGTGCGAACCGTAACACCTTAAAAAAATTAGAAGTAGCCCGTACCCTGAAAATCTCTGCCTATCACTGATCTATTGGTTTAAAAGTATAACTATAATAAATAGCTGTATAATCATAATAAACAACAATATATGGTGCCAGCAATTGTGAAACTGATCATATTAATGGTCCTTAGCATAATACAAAATTTTTTTTGTCAAATTATTTCTCATCGGCGCTTTGAGAAGCAAATATAAATTTATTTAAAATTATGAGCGCACAGAGGTGTTCAAAACAAAAGATTGTTTGAATTATCAAAGCAATGAATTTATAATTGTTATGACCATATCCAAGCATTTCTGAACGAGTGTGAAGTTTTCAATATTCCTATGATTAAAAAAGAAAAGAAATTAATGTTCGAATATTCAGAGTTATACTCAACATTGTAAGGAATGTTAATCGATATTAACGTACTTATAATTTCCGGTACTTTATACGCTTAATAAGATGCCACAAAACAATCTTTTTGAATTCCTTTTTATCATTTTCTGAAACTCACACAAAAATAAATTGACTAGCTACTCTTGCATGTTAATTGATTTATATAGATAACCCTCGCGAAGGAAAAAAAAAGGTGCTGATTGGCTAACTAGCCATCAAGTCTTTCCAAAAGAGAAAAATCATTTATGAAAGACTAAAGCAAATTAACATAAACAAATAGTTAAAAGTAATAAAAACAGTAACAAAGTAATAAAAATTGGCCCCCCCTGAGATCTAAGAAATATATATATATATATATATATATATATATAATTTAAATCCTAATTAATTTCCTAATTTTTTTATCTTTAATTAGCGCATATTTCTTCATTCTAAAACGTTCATTTATTTCTTGATTTGAATCCCTTTTTTTATTTAATTATTTCTAACCCAGGCTTTAAAAACGTGATTAAAGTCGCATTCCTGACGCTCCAAGTGAAGGGATAAAAAATCTCTAAAATCCACGCATTCTTTTCAAAGATATCGAAAATTATCTTTCTTGAATTGACGCGTGTTAACGAAATCTCATCAGAACCTCTTAGTTAAGGTTCTAAAGAAAAAAAATTAAAGACATTTGCTTTTGTGTTCTGGCGCGAATGGACGCATATCATCGATCCTCCCCAGTCTACAAATCATGCCATCCGAAAGAAAAATAAGTTTAATTTAATTCCAAATTTGTCCTCTTTTCGACCACCCATCTGCAAAGCAAAATTATTTTGTATATGTATATAATAAAATGATTTTAAAAAACCAAAGGAATTCAAATATATAAATATCATATTTATATGAACAAGGAATAATCAAGAAGCGATCTCAAATAAATAGGGAAATTCACCTTCTCCATTCAGTGGTAGGATTTGTGTTTTTACTTTATCGTATAGAAGTAGCGAGAAAGTATTGCAATCTCAAAAAATTCGAACACGAGATTTTGAGGAATCTTCACGTTTCAGATGTCTTAAATTTGAAAAACACATTTTTTTGGCATTATGTTTGTCTGTCTGTCAACACAATAACTCATAAACGCTTTAAAATAAAAGGATGAAAGTTGGTAAATGAATTTGCACAATCACATTTTAATTTTTTTATCTAATTTTGAAGAAAATCTATTCCAAAAAGTCTGGTTGTATGGCTGTTCAAGTGCAAGGGAACTCGATATCTTCAAGCATAAAAATTTAGATAGCAGATTTTTGGCAGACAGGTGTAGTATCAAAAATGTAAATTCTTATCAAATTTTGAACCAAATCTGTTCAAATGGTTCATCGTTTTCAGTCTACATTTTCACATACATGTAAATGCTTTAACGCAATGACTTAATTCAATGAAATCCGATTTGTGAACTTTTGAGTACAACGGAAATGTTGTGCCAAATGAGTTGACAGTCAGTCGAAAAAAAAAACACTCAAAACTCATACCCACAATGAATTCAGAAAAAAATAATTTTTTCTCAAAGATATATATATATATTGTCTTACCAATGCCATGTAAGGCATTTGTGGTTTTACCCATGGTCCACATTTTTATGCTAGAGTAGAGGGATAAATCTTTCATTAGAAAATTAGAGAGAAAGTTTCAAAAGAACCACTCACGATAGTTTATTAGTATTACTTCGATATTTTGTGCAAATTACATGCGTAGAGTTCTTCCTGTTTATATATATTTGCTATTTATAAATAATATATTAACTTTATCTCTTAGATATTAGTATGTCTTAAATATTAACTTTTAAGCATTCATTTTATCTCCTATTATTTGTTGTATATTCTCTAAAGTTTGTAATATTTTTAAATGGTAAAAACAATTCATGGAATTTAGGTGATTTGCATATCCAAGGCTGTAACATACAACACGGACAGCATAACAACCAACTTCTACTCATGCATAAGAAGACTTACATAATTCGTTTGCTATCTTTTGGGAAAGAAAGCTCTGCTGATGAACGCTCATGTTGGCTCTTGGCGATTCACTACGATGTCTGTAGTGTTATGATTGTTCTTGTGTTTTTAATAAACGACGTGTTTAAAAATAAACTGATTATTCTATAATTGAAAGCGGCAAAAACTCCTATCCCCTAATGCATTATTTAATGTTTGCAGGTTTAGTAATAGATATGAAAGAGTTAGAATAGTTGATAAGAAACATGGAGATATTCTTGTTTAAGATTCGAGCCTGCTAGAAATGTCTTTTGTTATGAAAAAGATATTATAATTTGATTTTTATTTTATATTTTAAAGTCGTTTGAAAACTTGAATATTTTTAGCCGTCTTTCAATGTAGATGTAAAAATGATACTATGTCCTTTCTCGAATTATGTTATTATAGATGGATAAATAATTATTATTTACTATTATAGTACTCAGAAATGTTGTAATTGACAGTGATGAATTATACTTTAATATTATACGGTGCTGCATGCATCAACTGCTTACTTTTTTGCATTAATATTTGTAAATATTTAGGAGGTGCTTTTTAGAATAATTAACTATAACGCGGGATTTGGGAAGTTAATGGATACAGAAAATCTTAAAATTACCATTCTTTGAAGATATACATTATTGTAAGAAGTAATAAAATGAGGCATTCTGGTTTTTAATATTCTCAACCATGTAAACAAGTTACCACTTCATTTCTTCCCCAAATCGGAATAGATAACTCTTCACAAAAGAACAGCAAAAGACCTGGCATTCGAAAGACAAATAACCCCCCATCTTTGCTTACCAGCGAATGGCAACTGCTCAAGCTGTCGCAGGGGCTATGACATTCCCTCCGTTCTCTTTTCTTTCTCTGAAATGAAGACGTCTCCAAATTCGTTTCCTCAAAAATAACCAAAGAAAGAATAAAAATCGACAATCCCTGATTCGAGCGAGAGAGAGAGCAACTGGGGAATCGATTCTTTTTCAAAACTCGTCTGCCGTACATCGATCCCAGTGGTAAGACATGGTCCCTTGTCTAATACAGCTGTTCTCAATCTTTCCGCCGGCCCCCGCGTTGATCTGATAGTTGGGCCCATTCATAAGAAGGCGTCAATGGTTGCTTCCCGCTGCCCTAAGCCCGTTTTCAATAGCTCTCAAAGGATATTTCTTCAGTTGTCGAAGGCCTGTAGCAGACACAGTGGTTTTAAAGAGCCGCTTGCTGCAGCGGACGAAAGAGATTTATGGGGTATCGCGGGAGAGATATAAGGCGGGTATCGGGGAATATGACTTTTCCATCAACTGCGCTGCATCGATTTTGAATTCTTCGTCAGACAGATAGTTTGAACTGGGTCTGTAATGATCCTGCTTGGACAAAAGTGGTTGTAGATTAACCATGGATGAATGAGTGAATGTTATATTTCAAGGGGAAAGTATCGAATCAAGACTGGGATATTCCATTAAAATTCGCTTAACCGTACATCAATCTTGATGCCATTGTTTGTGCAGGGAAAATGAGCGATGTGGTATTATACGTATCAGCAGTTGTTAAGAACTAGTTTCGATTTGTTCAAACAGAATGTTACTTATTAATTAATTTCGGTAAGATAAGTCATTTTTTTTTCATTATTTCACGATTCGTTAGATTAATGACCTCTTGTAAAGAATATTGAAGCCTTTTTGGGATATTTCAAAATTTTAAAAACAGTCAGATAATATGATATGAATGTGCTTAATAGCAAGAACGCTTAACAACAATGAATTTTATATGCAGTGAAACTGCGTACTACATGATCCTTAATGATATCTCTGATAGGGAGGACAACCTTTCAGTCCACAAGAAAAAAAAATCAGCGCCATCTCTCTTCTTTGATACCTCATTATTCCGTAAAGGAAAATATTTCATTTAAAATCAGAATATAGATCTATGACTCCATTGGAAATTGTGTTCTTCAATACATGTTTTTATTATCCAATTAAAATGTGAAAATAATATATCTCAATTTTCAGTCATGAAAATGCTTATTTAATATTATAAATTTTTTTTTAAATTTCCATCCAAGCGTTTCCTAAAAATTTCATTAATGCATGATTTTTTATAATTATTTTCTTTATGTTTGTTACTACTAATATTACTCTTTGTTTTCACCGCTTATCAACTGAATATCGTTTCTTTTCTTGTAAATAAATCCTGTTTTTCATTTGATTTCATGTATGCAAATTTCAGTTATGAGATGTCATACATTATATGAAAACTCTTCTTGGTTACAGATTCTGCAGATATATGAGAAATACATGAAAGGTGGCATTTCGCCACATGTTTAAATGTCAGGAACAGCACGAAATAAAATCACTATGATTTCGCTTTAGGAAGATTGATTGGCAAGCTATGGAAGAAGGAAATTGTTTAATAAATGCAGGCGAAGCTGTCATTTTATTCACAGTTTTTTTTCTTATCGTGAATCTACTTCCACAATATCCAACCATATCCGGTGGAAAGGTTTATAGATGTTAGTTCAAGAAGAACAACAACAATCCTTTTAGCACATAATGTAGCTATCAACACGATATTTTCCGATATTATGAATGCCGGCCAACATCGTATAGATATCATAACAATGTGGTTTGCTCTTTTGTGCTTATAAGGAATATAGACTGCTATACCATTCTGCAATCGAAAAGAAATAGTTGGATTGTAGTCTTTGGAAAATACTGCTAGGAAGCTGATAACTGGACATGAAGTTTTGTGGTTATTGTGGGCAAGTGTTTTCATAGTCTGTCTTATGCCTTTCCAAGAAAGTCTTACGTCTCGCCTAAAATTCAAATAAATAATACCCGGCCACGGGCAATTAAATATTTAGTGCTATAAAGAGCATAGACATTGGAAGGATGAACAAAAAAATATCATCTTTTTCTGAAATAAGTTCTTTTTTAAAAAAATGGATGCTGAACATTAAATGGTATGAAAAGATATAGGGACCAGATTTTGCCCCAATAAAATCTTTTACGCAACCCAGAGATTCCTGTGTGGTACATAGCAATCCCATAGCAGGAAGAATGAGCTATACAATTATAATAGGTATTTGTTGTTGTTTCTTATCGCACTTGCCACAGACAAATCCGCTGTTCGAAGACAGCCATTTAAGACTGAGGAAGAGCACCGCTTGTTTTTATCGTAGAGCCAACTAGGGCCAAGAGTATGACTTGACTACACACACGTCACAACCCTTTTTACGGAGCGGACTTCATTCACTTATCCACAGATCGTAATTTACACCTGAATCAGAGAACGATCACCCCTGATCCAGTACCCCCAGTGGTATTACTCTCGACATGGAGGACTTTGTGACCACGACAGACCACGTCAGCCACCAAGCACGCGGGGAATCTTCGGCCGGCGGGTTTCGAACTCGCATCCTAAGTAACGAGAATCCAACGCTTTATCAACCAGGCTCTCCCGGCCTATTCTAACAAGTATTCTGTTACCGACGAATGCTGTTGTCACAAAGTAATAATCCTCTAACTGCACGTGTTAAGAAACATCCTTGCTCTAATTTTTTTTTTTCATTCTAGTAATGCAAATCATTGCGGATTCGGCGTTTGAACAAGGTGCTTGCAATTATAGTTATCTTTCTAATAGATTAATCAGCATACACTGTGGGTTAAAAACTGCATGAATATAAGAGAGTTGTTTATGAAAGTAACCGTTCTACGATCCATGTAGACGAACGAGCACAATAAAGATTACGTAAATGTCTGAACGGCTTCGGTGAACTATTAGTAAGGTGACTAAATGGTTACATAGTGATCATTACTATTAAAGGAAATACTAATTCTTAATGAGGCGCACTTGCTAATTCCTTTTCTTTTCTTTCGATCGAATTTATATGGTGCCTTTTTTTCTTGCAGTTGAGCCATATTTTGTTAATTCCTTGAACTAATTATTTTTTATGAAAGAAAATAGGTAAAGAGTTTTCTGTCTCTTTAATGATCTTTTTAAATTCAAAGAAGTTGTAAAAGAAACCTCTTTATGTTAGAAGGGGTTTCTATAATAACTTTTTTTAGCATAACCTTCGGGCTCAACATAATGTAATTTTATTGTGAATTTAAAACCCAATAGGTGCATTCCATTGAAATTATGCAACAAAATCTGGTTCCTAACGTTTTACACTTCAGTATATTTATTAAAATTAGTATTTTGATCATTATTCTCACTTTAAAAAAGCATATATTGAGAAAAAATGGTACAATATATGTCAATCAAAATATTTTCCATCATTTCCTGCAACTCTTCTCCATTTTCGTCCAATAAGTCTTGTAAATGATTGTCTTCTAATTTGTTTCTAGTTTTTTGTTAAAACCAAAACCGACAACTGGGATATGACGGAGAAGCATCACCATAAGTTTCTAAAAGTGTCTGATGGACTTCGGCAGTAGATTTCTTCAAATCAAACAAAAAAAGGCAATGAATGTCGAAATTGCAAATTGGAGCGTTCCATGATTGGGATTTTTATACACTGAATAACTCAATAATACTAATTGGGAAACTTTCACAAGGATAACAATAAAGTAATAGTAAATTGGTAAAACCCGAAATCATAGTCGTTTATATAGATACTTCACATGTTTACCAATAGATGTCGCTGATTAAAATACATGAAAGAACCTAATGGAACAATGTCAATTTGTCATAGAATAAAATAGTAAATAATTCATTTTGTTACAATAATGTAGCAAATCTGTCCAACATATGTAAATATGCATAGAATTGAGTATTCAAAATTAAAATCATTGTGAAATTAGTAAATCAGCATCTAACATTTAAAAGAGAGAATATTCCGATTCAAAATGTAAATAATTTGATACAAAATTATTGCTTATTTAACAGCGGAGAGAGTGAGACAACAATCTTTCTCCCTTTCCGTACAAACAAGGCACCGCGCAATCAGTGAACCGCTTTACACAATCATCAAATATTCAGAAGGAACGAGCCACTTTAAATTGAATCAGTCAAAAGAATCTCTCTTGCATTATGTGTTTCGAAACGGAACATCCAAAAAATGTCCTTCGAACCTATTCGAGCTTGCATATGCAGGAGCGAACAACTCAGCAAGGAATGACAGGAAAAGGACAGCTGCTTTGCAGACGATCATTATTAATTCAAGGGCGGCCATTCTGATAGTGTCACAGTGCAATTATCGGTGATGGGTGTATTATGGACCAACAATGGCACACCTGCGGCCCCCGGATCGAACAATTTTGGAAACCCTCTTTTGTGTTGAAAAGCGCGGGAAGCTTTGTTCCACGCTCGCTATCATGTCGGTTAAGAAGATAAAAGAGCTAAGTCAGTGTATCCAAAGATGTGAAAAGTGTTTGCTTTTCGAGTTTGCAGAATAAATGGTTATTAGTTTCAGTAACACGAAATTAGGGTTTTGTGCATTCTTCGATGGACAGGTTTAGGTAGAATGAAATCCTTTTCCGGATCAAAGATGATATATATATATTTTTAATTCCAAGCTAAGTTGCTTCTAAGCAGTGTTTTGTTAACGAAGTATGGTTTTAACATGAATTTCAAAAGATAATTAAAATATTTCACATATTTCCGAAATTTTTCTCCGTTTTGGATTGTCCAAAGGATGCATTCTTTATTCGTTTATTCGAAAATCCAAAAGCAACGCAAAAAGCAAGTAAAGTCTATTGAATACTCATGTATGTTTAAAAACATATATATGTACAATGAGTCATAAAATTTTCAAATAAGCAATATTTCTGATTAAAATAGCATGTCTCTTTTTTACTAAATAAAATATTTCAATTTATTTCTATTGAAAAAATGGCTTTAATTTTGGTTTTATATCTACGAAATTCGTCTAAATGAAACAATAATGTCAGAAATCTAAAAATGAATTATTGCTGTTTGATTTTGAAGATTAAGAATCGTGAAGATAGAAACCAGTCTATTGTCTGGAAAAACAGGCAAGACTTCAATACTTTCTAAGTCAGGAATTCATTTGGAAGATTTATTTTATTGAACGTGTGCCTTAGGAACTAACTGGCGGATTATAAACTTCTAGATTTTCATTAAAGGTCAATCCCAATTACCTTAAAATAATAATTTTCACTGTAAAACGCAGCATTTTCTTACAGATTTCTCACAAATTCCATGTTTAATTCAGTTCTTAGATAATAAAACCTGACCTGTTTACTTCAGGTGCCTGTACTTGATCTGAAATGAAACTGATGGAGTATTAACAACAGGAATTAAATGAGAGCTTTATATAATGATATTCAGTGAAATAATATTTATGTTTTTTTTCTGCAATCATTAAACTATAATCAATTTATTTGTATGATCCTCATCTCAATCTATTATGCTTTAGTCTAAGCAGTGAAATGCATGTTAGTTGCACTTGCGTTAGATTAACCTGCGATCGAATTGCAGGTTTATCAATTATACATGCTAGCTTAGTAGAAAATTTTATTAGAAACTGGAAACTAACTTTACTAGGCCTAGTAGAAAATTTTATTAGAAAGCTGCTCACATTCTCAATATAATATCATCTTCTTCTAAACATTAGCTGCTTTAGAAAACACAATTTCACGCAATTTCTTACACAAATTTGAAACTTAAGAAATTCTAGAATATTAATATTGTATCTAAGAAAATGTCATCCATATAATAAGCATTTTTTGAACAGTAGACAAACATATCTGTCTTAGTGACAGATATAATTGCATATATAATTGATCAACCTGCAATCGAATTGCAGGTTAATCAATTATACTTTCAATCTTAGTAGAAAATTTTATGAGATAATGGAAACTAGCTTTACTGGGCTTCGTAAAAAATTTTGTTAGAAAAATACTCATATTCTAAAGATAATGTCATCTTTTTCCAAACATTACTGTAGAAAAAATGTCATACAAAATTTAAGCCTAGATAAAGAAATTCTAGAATATTAAAATTGTATCTGAATAAAATTAAAAAAAACCAACCTCCACATAATAAACATTTTTTCAATAGTAGACTGGCAGATAAACATAAAATAAAAATAATATTTGTTTAATTATTAAGCTAAGCAAATTTCTGTTCATGAATAGGAAAAATCTATATAAAAACTTAATAAGAATATTTTTTTGATGCAAGTAAGTTGAATTATTGTAAACATGTTTTCAGCACTAAGAGAGTCAGATGTTATTTATTTCATTTTTAATAAATTTTATTTAGGTGATTAATAGCATATGAATTGCATACATTATTAAATATAGACTAACAGTTTTCGAATTGCGGTGTTATATTCTTCTGGTTCAAAATGCATAGAATTCTTATCTGCCTTACTCCTTTCATATCTATTATTAAAGTTTTGATTTATTAATTCGTTCTTCAGATGTTTTTAATAGGAATGATTATTTTATAGAGTACACTTCTATGAATGATTTACAACAAAATCGCAGAAAAATAATCTTTCTTATGAAATATTATATTCTTGAAGTAAAGCACATAAAGCATATTTTTTTTATATTTATTGATATAAATTATATTTATGATATTTGTTTAAAAAAAGACTTTAACATTTCAGATATTAGTCAGTCAAAGTAATTGCGTGTGTAATACTAATTACCAAAATTAAAAGTTATTTATTACAATTGCCAACCCTAAATATTTCATATTATCGCTTAATAATTTAATCTAAATATTTTATATCGTATTACATTAATAAATCATATATATATATATATATATATAAAGTTTGTCTACATTTCAAACAACTATCATTTGTTAAGAGCATAATTAAAGTGAAATATTCGCTCACTTTCAGCACATTTTAATTATCACAAAGATATTCCTTCTGAAAAATGTCTCACAATGAATCAGCAGAAATTGAAACTAATTTATTGAATTAAATTAAATATGTATAGCCAGATTCAAATGAAAGGGATATCAAATAATTATTTTTTACATTCTTAATTAGATTTTATCTATATGAATTTTTAAATGCGTTTTAGAATATTTGAATTTCGAAACTATGTTTACTGAGCTAATTTTTATGCATCGAATTACTGTATAATGTACCAAAGTTTTAGTCATATATGACGTTTTCGGTTTGCCAGCATATTTAAAATCAATATTTGTGAAAATTATGAAGTGGATTAAAATAAAAATATATTTTCGAAGAGTATTAATGAATTGAAATAATTTTCCTTTTTAAAAATTTTACATTTTGTAATTTTTTTTCATTGTCAGCATGGAAATGGGTTGAAATGTTTTAAAAATTTGATTATTTGATATTTAGTTTTCATAAACCTCAAGCAAAATAAAGCAATTTAATGGAAAAACTAATAATTTTTTAATTGACTTATTTGATAGAAAATTTTTCAAAGTATGTAATGTAAACAAATATTCTCCATTTCAGTTTGTTGGAAATATCTACTAAAAATTAAATTTTATGCTCACAAAATTTGAAATACATCAGACGCTCGGATGATTTATAATTTTCTGAATATTTTAAATATTATTAGATTTAATGAGAGATATTAAATAGAAGCAAAATATAGGTGGCGGCATGATAGTTGCCAAATAACCCCTATTCAGGAGAATTTCCTACATATATTTACTAAACAGTCTGGAATTGAAACCATTTATCCTCACAACAACTGATATTAATTTAAAGTAATTCAACAACATTTATCCTTCAGTGTTTACAGAACGATTTCCAACGACTCTATTTCCTGCATTTACCGATTTCCAAACATGTACTGCTTTTACATTATAATCTATATTTCAGTGGCAATAAATCTGCATAGATTTTCTCAAAACTGTGGGAAAGGATTCCTAACTGTTACGATTTTGTTTCGATGCAATTTTGATCAAGACTTTTTGTTTAGTTATACAAATTTGCATCTTTGTAACTTATATTGTTTCTTCTTCTTTTTTGCAATGAAAAATAATCCTACTGTTTTATTTCTCTGTTTACCATTAAAAATGGCTAATTTAATGAATTAGATATTACTTATAACTTTTCGAACTATTTAATTAAATAAGAAATCTTGTTGTAAAGAAGATCAGAATAAAGGACATTATATATATATATATATATATATATATATATATATAGTTTTACAAATTGTTGGTTATGAGTCTTCAACTTAGATACATTATTATTTCTCAATTATTATCTCTCGTTACAAAATAAGATTTAAAATCTTAAATTAGACTTTTAGTTAAAAAGTAATTGCAATCTATTTTTTTAAAAATTATCTTTGTAAAAAGAAAATTATAGCATAGACATCACTTTTGCACCATTTTAAAATTTAAAAAACTGTTTTTCAAAAATGATACGATGATCTAAATTTCGATTTTTAGTTAGAAATGAATCGTAACTTGGGCTCTTTTTTAAAATTGTTTATGCGAAATGTAAATTGAGCCACTTTAAAATTTTAAAAAACTGTTTTTCAAAATTTATAGAATGATTTCGCTAGCAGAAAGAAAAGTAATTAATAAAAGAAATTAATTTATTTTTTTAGTAATGAAGTGAATGTGTGATGGGAATTTTATAATATTATACAAATATTTATTTAGCTTTTTTCTTAAGTGTTACTCGTTGACTCTTATTAATAAATTTATTTTGATAGCGATCTTTATCTCTATTATTTTTAATTTTAATCATATTCATTTAAGAAATCAAAAGGGCTTAAATGTCTCCAAAGGAAAGACAAAAGCTCACAACTCTGAATGACTTCACCTCAATGCCGAAAACCCCATTTCCTTTTACTTCAAAATTTATCTCGCTCGAGTCAAAATAAAAACCAATAAATATTTTGTCTTCCTGCAAAATGCCCCATTCTCTTGATGAAATTACGTTTGTTGATCTTTCAACTGAAGAAAAGAAACTAAAAACAAAACGCTCGATCTTCGAAAATTTTTAAAAAAAAACTATTTTAGCGTTTCACCTGAACAATTGCCTCCGAAAGAATCCATACTCAGAGGCACCATAATTGAAAACATAATTTGTTCCGAAAGAAACTGCATTCAAATAACAAGAAAACTCAATAAAATCTTTTCGAACATTGCAAAATCTTCATCGCAAATCTTTCTTCGAATTCATCCCTGCAGGATATTCGTTCCCTCTCTCCCACTTTTCGGCAATTTTTTTTATTCCAGTCAAGGTGATTTCGTATAGGGGAAAAAGTGATTGTGTTTACATAAGCAAATGCCATAAAATTGCTCACCGAGATATAAGTGAAAAATAGCATTGTTTTCGAAGGTCGATCATATTCATAAATCTTACTGGACAGTTTCATCGTAACGCTCCTCGAAGAAAAATGGCGAACTTGAAATGAATTAGTATTTCAATTCATTTATATTTTCTCCAAATCCATATTCCAGGAAAACAAGCATTTCAGTTTTCAAAAGAAATCGCAATCAATAGTATATCATCCAGGATTTGATAGACTTGCTGGAATTTTGGAATGATTGCCGAATTCCGGCAAATGATTTAGAAAACTTTCACGTTCTTGGCATTCTGGTGCTATCTTCCATAATGGCGGATGCCTTCAATTCGTGAATTTCAGCCATGAAAATGCTTCTGCAAAATTTTGGAATGTTTTAAAACGTACTAGAAAAATTGAAACTATCATGAATTCATAATGCTAATTATGCTGATATTAATAATACACAATGTCACATGAAAACAGAAATATTTTATTAACATAAAAAAACGAACTGTATTCAATTATAACGTTGATGCGTCTCATGAAAGATTGTGATTATTGAACAAAATTTCTGTAATTTTTTTAACTAATTTATTTTTGAAACAATCATATAATTTTTCATCCAAACGAACCCTATTTTGTACGTTGCATGAGAATGAATAAAACATTTCAATTCTGACTAGAATAATCATTTGAAACAAAAATATTGCCAGAATTTAAAATTATGAATTTACGTGGATATAATTTAAAAGATTGCCTTCAATTTTTGAAGTAGCTATTGAAATTTAATATTTGATGAATTGATTATAGGTTTATTGAACCAAAAATCTCATTTTCAGTTTGATATATTTTAAGAATACTTTTTATAAAAATAAGTGAATACGTTACAATCATTTTAAATTATTTGCGCTTCATTTTGCATTAAATTGGTTAATAGATCAGATAGTGCTTTCATTCATTGTTCAAAGGTTTAAAATACAACTAACTGCGTTTGCCGTTTTATTATCACACTACTGACATCACGCAACATATAGTATTATTGCACTTGTTATTGTTAATAGGATGGTGTTTACAGTAGAAAGAATGTACAAAATTCATAAATAATTCATGCGAAACTATCCAGATTTGCATTTTCATAGGTTTGTATATAAATAAGTATGTGTAACTCAAGCTTATTTAAAATAATAATTGATATAAGCAGAGAGCTGGCCAAGGTTATTTAGAAATGAAACTGAATGTTTTTTTAATAAGTAATTAATTAAATATTTAAATTATTAAATTGTCAAAAATCTATTAAAAATATTTTTGCATGTTAGTATTTCCAAGATATTTTTTTTTCATTTAACGTAAGTGCTTTTAACATTTAACATTATAGGAAATGTCACCATATATCAATATTTTTGAAAGCTACACTTAAATACTTTGAAAGTGTAAGATTTCTGATAAGGATTACTATAAGAAATAAAACTTTCCGATCGCTTACAATTTTTTGTCATTTAAAAATGAAAAAAAAAATTATTTAATCAAAGATTTTGAGGATCTCAGTTGCTTCTGGAAAAAAATTAAAATTATTCACTTGTTTCAACGTCGCTAAGAACTAAATTTAAAAACATTTAGCAATTTCTAAAGATATATACAAATATTGTATATATCTTTATGTTAATTTAACTTAAACATAGTGAATGGAATATTAAGTTTGGTCTACAATATGGAAAGTAATAAAGATAGATTCAAATTCAAACAGAAACCTTGAACGACCTTTAGAGATATTTGTTAAGTTTTGAATCAATTTTTAAGTTACAGAAAGCCTCCAAAACTATTTTTCAATATTGATGCATTTTTAAGTATCAATAAAATGAAAGAAATCTTTAACAATTATCACTTTTTCTCACATTTTAGCAATTTTAAATTCAGTTAAATAAACAAAGCTGTATGTCACCAGGATGTCAATAAAATTAGCTTCTTTGCATCTAAATTATTGCGAAATAATTAAAATTTAAATTTCAAAATCAATCTAACTATTTTGGAAAATAGTTTAGATAAAATATTTTCGAGCTTGGTAAGCAAATAACAGTATTAGAAAATTGAATCTAAGTATTTGATTTTATAAATTGACAGCGATATTTTAAGCATTGACAAATTAGTAACAAATAATTGGTCCATCGATAATCAACTAATTTGTCGACTCATTAGCACGGTAAAATATGCAAATGCTTCTCATCTTTGAAAGACAGAATTAATTTTGCCAGAAAAATATTCATTTTGATATCCCTTAGTTTTAAAATAGTTAAGATAGTTTTGTTAAGTAAATATTTGCATATATTTATTTTCTGTGTATTTCTAATGTCATCTGTGTTATTAATGAATTTTTCAAACTCTACAACCTCGTATTTTCTAAAAAGTGAAAAACTGACTGTTTTTATTTATTTACTAGCCGCCTTTGGCGACCAGCTGGTTCGCCAATCTTAATGCTCGTTAAAATTTTAATAGTTAAATATTTTATGTAATTCCTACTTTAATAGCTTCTTCATTAAAATATTTCAAAATTTCAAATTTCAATTCACTCATAATATTATAAAGACCTTCAGTCATAACGTAATCTGTATCTCTATAATTTTCTGTTAGCTCCCGTAGAATTTATGCTTTACATTAAATTCAAGTGTAAATGATTAATCTGCAATTAATATAATAATATTTTTTACTGAAACAAAGCATTTTTTTTGATAATATGATTACTGATAATAGAGTAACTGAGCATTTAAACTTTATGGGCACTAAAGAGTATCTTTCTTAATTTATGTATTATCTCAAGAATTTGTCAACAAAATTTTCTCAGATTCATCATGAACAGATCGATTCATTAACAATGTTTAATTTTAAATGCATCAAACACTAAGAAAATAAAATGAATCGTTTAAAATAATCGGTCGAAAACAGGTTTAAAAAAACTACTTAAAAAACGATGTACTTAAAACTATAAGCATATACAAAAAAATATATATAACTAACATAAATAAAATTTAATTACAAAAGCATGCAACTAACCTAAAAATAATTTAAATCATTGAAAACAGGTTAAAAAAACTACTTAAAAAACGATGTACTTAAAACTATAAGCATATACAAAAAATGTATAGCTAACATAAATACAATTTACTTACAAAAGCATGCAACTAACCTAAAAATAATTGAAATCGTCCGTTGATAATGGTTGTCATGGCAACAATCGGAACAGAATGCGCATGCGTGAATTTTCTTCGCCAATTACGGTAACGCAAATGCGTGAATTTTTTTACGTCAGTTGGGGTAACGATATGCAGATTGTACATTTTAAATTTCCTTTATTCTGTGTTATTTTAATTCAAAAGTACTTCAGAATGAATCTGAAAGATCGATTCATTAACAAGTTTAATTTTAAATGCATAAAACATTAAGAAAATAAACAGAATCGTTTGAAATAATCCGCCGAAAAACGTTAACCCTAGCCTCATTTCTGTTGGAAGAAAAAAAAAACTGAACTCTTAATCATTTGGCGGTGGGAAAAAATGGAAGATTTTTTTGGCGGAAAAGTTGGCGGTGGGGAAAATGGAAGATTTTTTTGGCGGGAAAGTTAGTTTTTAATTAATAATTAAAATTATAATTAAAATTTCAAAAAAAGGGACCCCAGGTGCACATTCCTGACCTCTAAGGTATGCATGTACCAAATTTGATAGCTGTATGTCAAATGACCTTGCCTGTAGAGCGCCAACACACACACACACACACACACACACATTGAGATTTATTATAAGTATAGATTAAAAATATTCTTCAAGCTCTAAGTTGTCTCCTTTAAAACAAACTTGATTTTTTTTAATTGCGATTTCTTAATTACGAATTTTTTTCGATAGTGCAAGATTAATTTAAATGTAAAAATCTATAGATAAAATTAATTTAAATAGTCATAATGTTGTTAACTTCTAAGTTAAACAAAACATATATACAATTTTCATAAATTTAATTCATTGTCGAATATTTTTATAATTCATATATGTATTAATTTTAAAATAATTTTTTACGAGTGTTAGCTTACTTCACTTTACTTGATTTTCAAGTTTATTCACTTTCTTTTCTTCGTTCAAGTTAAAAGTTACTTCTGAAATCTCATTAACCCTCTAAGGGTTCCACACGTATTTCGACGTAGCCCCACAGATGTCTTTCAAGGGCACTGCACGGATTTTAACGTAGGGTAACGAACGATGCAAATTCGTTTTGCACTGAAAATCACGTAGGGGTGTTACTGCACCGCAGATGGTGTCGACGTATTTTAACGTATTTCTTTCCCCCTACCAGTTTCGACATCTTGATGAATTGGAGGGGAGACAACACAATGAAGTTTTACGGCCATTTAAGGAAGTCACAGGATCTAAGAGCCCGAAGATTCCTTTAGGCATAGGGCATTGTGATGGTGCCGGCGTTATGGAGGAATGAGGGGTGAAAAAGGAAAGGGCTCGCCCAAGAAAGGAGGAACAGGAATTTTTCCCCAATTGTGTCTCCCATAATGGCTCTATGTGGACTTAAATTTAAATTGCATTTTGTTTCAATAGTTTTTGTTTGATATCGATAGGGATAGGATTTCTTTGATCTAAGCGTTGCCTCAAAGTTCCATTGAGTTATTTTTTTCTTAATGCAGTTTTATGCTTACTTGTGATTAAACATCACATTGAAGTACTAGCAACTCGAAAGGGATATATTTGAAAAATTGCCATCAATATATAGTTAAAATATTAAATATATTTTTCATTCTTAGTTCAACTGTTATTATGATTCAAATTTATATTTTTATGCTAATCTATACCTCCAATTATTTTTCACGAAGTAAACAGATGTAAATGAATTTTGTGTTTTTAAGCAGTCTAAATTTCACAGAATATAATAAAATATATTATTATATTGTTTCTCTTATCTTGTAAAAATTTGGAATAATGTGTCGTTTTTTATAATGCGACTCCTTTTCAAAGTTTTTTTTAAAGAACTGAATAGAATAATTTCATTCGAATTCATAAAAGAAACAAAAACATTTTTTTAAGAATTATGTCTATTCAGAAAATTATTAATATTTAGTCTTAATATACCTTGATGTAGATGAAAGCAAATAGTAAAATAAATTTAATTCAGGGTTTGATTTATTTTGTTAGGAATATTAAGAAACGAATCGCATTGTAAAAGTCTTAACATTGTAAACTATCTGAAGATATTTTTTCAACAGTTTATCAAAGAAGATATATTTCTTAGATAAAATTATAGATCTCTAAAACACTTCTAAAAAAATAAGTAGGTAGTTCAAAAATTCTGTTCTTATTTTACAGGTCTTTGAAGCAGTATTTTTTTTTTTTTTTTTTGTAGATAAGTTAATGAGCATTCTTCAATATAGAATAAAATCTGAGTGGATAAATGAGATAACTTTTGGTGAATCTTGTGCTAAGTACAGAATGAGTTTTAACTATACGTTTTTAAGGATGTTCTAATACAAAATGGTGCAGATAAATTCCTGAATGGTGCATGGATAATAAATTATTTTTGAATATTCAAAAGCTTAGCATTCATAGTTATGCCTTGAAATCACAACCTGCTATTTTCTCCTATCAAATAAATGACTTTGCATTACTTTATTCAGATTTTGTTACTGATGCTGGTGTTACTTATGGAAGAAAACTTCATAAACTGCACACTAATGCAGGATCGACCTTAAAGGTTGTTGGGCCCAAACAGGAAAACAATTATTATTATTATTATTATTAAAAGCAATCCAAGGTATACAATCAAGGTAAAGATCAATGGTAGCATCAGCATTCTTACTTTTTCCTATTCATCTGCTTATGCAGTGTAGCGCTATCCATATTTCTTAGCACATTTTGAATAGAATCAAGTATGAATTTGATGCGTCTTCCTATCCTTTCAGACTGGAGCAAAAATTCGACAGATTCGCAATAACGATATCAAACCAACTTACCAAACTTCATTTATCTATTTTGTATGTGTGCGTGTGATTTCAAATAATTATTTAAACACTCATGTGTAATAAATCCTTTGTCAGAATACATTTAAAAAAATTAATACAAATCTACATTGATAAAATCACATGATACATTTAATTTATCTCGATGCTTCCGTTTTGGGATATCATGTACATGCATACATGACTTTTACATACAGATTTCTCATCAGTCAGTTTATCTAATATTTGAAGATAAGATTACATATAAATTAATTACAATTAATTATAGAAAGGTTGCTATATGTTGATTTACGATAAAGAAAGAAATCGTTTCTCAAATTCTTTGACTGGAATGATTCCTAGTGAATGCTCAGCCTTTTTAACCCAAGCTATTGAATGGGGAGGTTAAAAAAAAGTTAATAAAGGGTTTTAAAGGGTTGAAAAAAGGGATTAAGCCATATCCAGTATGCTATATTAAACTGAAATTTGAGAAACAATTGTTTATTTTTTAAACCAATTATATAAATAATATTGTCAATCATATATTAATTTTCCTTTTATATGAGGGCTAATGACTATTGATATATCATCAATAATCACCTATCATGTATATATATATATATATATATATATATATATATATATATATAATATCTTCTCAGTATATTCAGTTGATACGTCTATGGCGGAATTACTTCCAAAACCTTTTGGTATTCTACTTGCCCCAGTCATTCGACCAAATCTGTCAATTTATATTTCATAATAAAACCATTGGCCATTAGATATATCATCAATGATCGTCTGCTCTATATAATTTTTCAATTTCGAAAGAAGAAAAAAACGCCTTTTTTTAATGTATTTTCATTTTGAAATAAATACTTTCTTTCCACTATTTGGCTGCATGATTCATCAACAATTCAATCAAGTTTATTAATTTTTTCTACCGCTTGGAGATATATTTGATAAATTATAAAAATAAAGTATCAAGCGTTGTGGATGGGTACAATTTGTTTCAAACATTTTTTTTTTTTTTTTTTTTTGTAACCATGTTAAACATGCGAATAACTTTGTATAATAAATTTTACGAAAATCAGTTCTGTGATACTTGAAGTTTATAAATATTTTACTGAAGCAGATATGTATTGTAATGCTTAAAACTAGTTAAATTAATATTATAATTCGGTATAACTATACTGCATAATATTTTAATTATTCTAATAATTTATATATTAAAAATTTTCTGTTCTTTATATAATATATATTATAAAGTGACAAAAGAAAGTGACAGGAATTTGAGGTTGAGTTTTGAGGTTGAAATGGATTTCTCTTCATGATTCCTCTATGAGCTTATACTGCGGCCATGAATTTATACTTTTGTTCCTTTTGCTTGGCTCCTTTTTAGTATTGGTTTCTATATATGTATTTCCTCTTAAAAAAATTAAAATTACTTAATTTGTGTATTTTAGTAATGCGTTTATTATTCTTGTTGTCACGTGAAGTATTTCCTTTTAAAATATTTTCATTCCATTACTTTTTTTAATGGATTTTGCTGTTGAATTCTGTTCATAATTGTCCTTATTGTGAGGATATAGAAACAACACAAGAATAAGCAACACATTGAAAATATTTAAAAAGTATATCAACTTTTTTTTATTGAAATGGCTGTTATTTAATTATATAAAGTTTTTATAAAGTAAAATGCGTTTTCCTGTATTAAATCCAACATCCTACACAACTGTGAAAAAGATTTCAATTTTTGGTTAGTTCTTTTGGAAGTTATCAAGAAGTACAGTAAGTAAAATGTTCTGTTGAGTAAAATGTTGAGTTGAGTAAAATGTTCGGTCTGTAGAAAAACGGCGGCCCAAACTCATAGCGACACGGGTGGCATTTGAATCCGTATAGTGTGAGACGAGCCTTAGGGCCACGCGGATGGTTAATCGCGAGATAGTCTTTCTGATTTAAAGGGGGGGGGATCCATAAATCAATGGAATAGCTTACAAATTATAAAGTAACTGCTTTATAAAGGCTTTTTTTTATCAAGATTTAATTTGATAAGTTTGTGAAATTAAGTCAGTAGATGTAATCGTTTAAACACTATTATTAATTTTCGACAAAAAATATGATTAAAAACTAAAATCAACTTTTGATAATAATATGACATGATGTTCTAAGACTGGGCATATTTTGTAAGTATCAAATTTCGAGAATCTGTGAATTATTCTTTTCAATAACGAAATACAAAGAGTGATTATTTAGTTATGGTAAAAGATAGCTTCATACTTAATGAACTAAGGTATGCGATTAATATATTCCTTCTAATATTGAATGTGTTTATTTACTAAATGCGATCTTCAGATTTATTTTGAATTGCTCTGAATAATCATATCATAAATCACCATAGCACTCATGACATAAATCATCATAAAACAGATTTCAAAACAAACATCATAATATTGATTTATTTAGAGGAAAGAACAGGAGATGTAAATGTTATTTATGATTTTCAGGTATGTTAATTGTTGTAATATAATTTAGAATACGGTTTATTAAGTTATAATCAAAATAAGAAGTGTTTACGTCCTACGCGCAACTACTAAACATTTTTTTACTAATTAAAAAGAAGAAAGAAAGAAAAGAAAAAAACTTTATTTTTGTGTATTTCAAAACCGATTCAAGGCTAATGTCAATGATTCTGGATACAAGGCTACTTTCATACATGAAAGTAATTGCTTACACCGGTAATTACTTCTAAATAAGGAACCAGTTACCTCTTACGCTGGTTTTCGAGAGTTTTCACACTATGCTGTCAAATATTTGTAAAATTTATACATCCCAATTTCACTGAAATACGAATATCACTATTTCTTCACTAAATCCATTTACTTATATAGTTTGATATTTTTACAATGTCTATGGAGGTAATCAACAAAAGTAAAAACTTTTCTAGTTAGCAATTAAAACTTCCAAACTTTGTTTCAAATACAGTTCTAAGACATAAAATTTCTTAATTCAATTGTGGAATTGTTGCGGTTCCTACCAAAGCAA
This sequence comes from Argiope bruennichi, assembly GCF_947563725.1. Lineage (NCBI taxonomy): Eukaryota > Metazoa > Arthropoda > Arachnida > Araneae > Araneidae > Argiope > Argiope bruennichi. The sequence continues at coordinate 124,294,606 of NC_079158.1, forward strand.
GACGCTTATTCTTTTATTGAATCCATCGTCATGAATTATTGTTAAAAAAAATGTTTTCGGTGATTGTTATCTTCACTCCTAGCGATCATTAGAAAGAGAAAGAAAATGGAATGTTGCAAAGATACGTTAATGCAACATATGCTTTACAAGTTTAATTTTACATATTTAAATCATCAATTACTTTTCCACAGTAAATTTTATAAAAATATGTAAGCACAATTGAAACTTTTGTCATTTAAATTTTTTTTTGATAAAACTAGCAGAAATAGCAATGAATAAATAGTGTTTTCTTTTTTAGAATGTACGAAAATTAGAAAATTATTACGTCCATTGTATTTTTTTAAAGATCATAAATGTATCGAAATTTACGAGGAATGAAATACTCCTGTATAATATTTTAAAAGAATCATTTGTTTGTTCCTTTGAATATTTTTGAAGATAGCAATTTCTTTGAAAATGCACACAAAATAGTAAAAAAAGGTGGGAAAAAAATAGCAAAAAAAAAGTCGATAATTTTAATAAATTTCTAAAACATTTTAAAATCAATAGAACAGTCTATAATTTCAAAAATAAATTTTAAATAAGGTCATTTAATGTGATTTACCCTGATATATTTGATGAGGTTTTAATTGAAATTTTCATTATTTTGAAACATTTAAAAGCGAATATGCCATTATTTTTCAATAAAAAAATGATTAAAAAAAGTATTGAACTTTAAAAAAATTGATGTGATATATTTTAGAGCCTGGGCCATTAATACATAAGTAGCAAATCATATGGCTCTAGATTTGTATATTTTTTAAGCTACTCAATCAATTTGCTGATTTGCATATTTTATTATAATAGAAGATAATGCTATTTTAATGATAAATCGGTTATATATTGTTATTTATACACATCTGATTGACATAACTATTTGTGATTAGTCCTAATTTTAGACAAATGCTATTCAAATATTGATTACTCAGTAAAAAATATTACAATGATTTATATGAAAGAATAATAAAGGAATATGAATGGAATTTGAATCCTCATTAATTACTTATTTCATATATATATATATATTATATATATAGTGAGACCGATGAGAGTTTCTGTGCTTAAAATACCTAGCAAAAATTAAGAGAAAACCCTTCTGTTTATATTTGCTCTGTACAACTTTTTACAGAGCGATATTATCTACCATCGGGGTTAAAAAGCAACAAAACTGGATCCCCATACACTATTCCTAGAAACCATCTGACTTTTCTAGCCATAAACGAAAGCTATAAGATCTGACATGAATGAGCGGTAATTTGCGTATACCCCAGGGTGTGTAGACCACCCATGAAGAAGAAGAGGGGAAAGAAAAAAGTGCTCGCGCTTGCTGTACATTTCTTTAGGAAAACCGAAACGATTGTGAGAGAGAATACTAGTCAAGTTTAGTACCCTTTTTAGAGGTTTCAGACGTAGAATGAAAACGCTCAGAGGGTTAATAAGGAAATTTTATGTTATTATGGCCATATATAATATAACATGCATAACTAATATTTCTAAAACTTTTATTAAAATTTACAGCTTTAATAGTTTTTTTAACATTTTTTTTTTTAATTTTTGCCGAAATTTAATAAAAATTCAACATATTTTTTTATAGTCAGAATCACTTAAGGATGTGAATTATTTACAGAATAAAATTTTTATTTATCTCGGTAAAACTAACATTTTATTGTATTACGCCACACGTAGAAGAGGAGACACTGAAATATTCAGAAAATATGACGCATAGATCGGAAAAAAAAGACAAATATTCACAAATTCAATACATCAGAAAAAAGAGCTTGTTCATTCACCATGAAAGCTCATGAATTATGTGAATACATCTGATATTAATATTAACAATTCAACTTTCTTTGCACAATGCATTTCTTTTGCATAACAAAATAACTCAAAATATAATAGAATACCTCATACAATGAATCTCGAGATATTGGGGACAAAATTATTTGGAAATAGCAACAAAGAACGATTTCTGTTGAAGATGAAATAAATTTCACATTTCTTGAAATAGGAATATCTCATATTTTTCATACTGAAGAAAAAGTGGTCCTGTCAGTGTCTTCCTTTAATCAATAGCCTCTCTGTAGAAATTGAATGTTTCCTCTGCGAGATAGGGGTGAAAAAATAAGAATTTTAGAATATAGAAGTAGTGATAATATTTAAATATGAAATTTTATATTTTTCCATCTTTTAAAAGGATGCAGAATGTATTTTTGATTTTGATTCCGTTTTTTTAATTTTTTTGTCATACATTTTTCCAACTATATTGTTCATTTTTTTTTATGGAAAAGAAGTCTATAAAATATTCCTGAATAATTCATGATTGACTTGTTTAAAATAGCTTTGATAAAAATTTCTGGATAAATATTTATACGCAAAAATTAAAAATGATTAACTGACATTGTGCCTATCTCTACAAAGATTTCGATTTAAATTAATTTGTAGTTCATATGTATTACGAGATACATTGCGATATTATAAAAATTATGTCTGACTGATGTATAAGAGTGGAAGTCAAGAATGGTCATTTAACTGATAATCGTATAGGTAATTTCTGCTAGGGAAAATATTTCGTTTTATATAAAAGTAGTAAATAATAAGAAATATTTGAATTCTAGGCATGTGAATAGAATTTAAAATACAAGTGGGACTTTTTCTTGTTCTATAAGGCACCAAAAATCAATATGATTTAGTTATTTCCATTAACCCTTATCGTGGCAAGATTGCTTTTTTGAAGAAAAGCAAAAAAATGTATATAGGTAACTTCTTTATGCTATAAAAAAAGTTAAAAATTATTTTATAGTGGTAGTATATTTTTATAAAGTTGTATGTATGGGTATACTATACAAAATGAACATAAGGGTTAAAGTAAAATGAATGTCAAAGCAACTATATTTTTTCAAATTTTGAATAATAACAATATCTAATCTATAGTTATATCTAATTATAAGACCCAATTATGAAGCTAATTTACAAATTTCAAAGAAATCTGCAATATATAAAATTCCCCAATTTATTGAGTACTGAATATAATTAAGTAACAATGAAACTACATACGGTGGTCAACCAGGAAGTTTCACAATAAATGCGACGAAATTGGGGACTGCTTAGACATATTGCTAACCATTAAACTATCTAATATCAAAATTCATTGATTTTTATACGTAGAAAGAGCAACTTATTATTATTATTATGTATATCTTACATGATATGCAATGTATTCAATAATTCTTGATATTGTGCCTTGTATATGAGCTTTTGATTGAAATGCATTTTTAACCCTCCATAGATGGCAATCATTTGTGTCTTTAAATGGTTGCTCTGAGTCTCATCTATACTGTGACATGCTTGTCCGATTTTAATAATCTACAGTTTAAACTATAATAATTAATTCCAATAAGAATATAAACGAGCTTTCTATAAGAGAAATTGTCAAATTAGTGTGGGTAAAAGCTGTAATAAAGGAACAAAAACAGATTAACCTAATATGGCTTGCTTATATAATACATAATATGTGCTCTAAATGTGACTCAATAATTAGTTTTAAACCTTTAGAAATATGCATTGTGCCAATTGGAAAAATACTTTAAACGACGTAAAGGAAAGTTACCTACTTAAGCTGTAGTATTTACTTCTAAGAACATTATGATTTACATTGTTTAAGTTAATAAACTCTACTACTAGAATTCTGTTGTTGTTATTACTTATGGCACTTTACGAGTCCGCTGACACATATGCCAGCGATTTGAGCCGAGTGAGCGTCTCTTGTTTTTTCAGTAGCGCCAATTAGGACCAAGAGTACAACTTAGATATTTCATGTATCACTTTCGCTTGCACAAACCCTTTATATAGAGGGGCCCATTCACACACCTCACAGTCGAATACAGCAGAACAACCATACCCTAACCGGGAGTCGAACCCGGGATGCCCAGATCAGGGGGAACACGCGTTAACCCTATGCCAGGACACCGGCACTGGACTTTTAAATTTTCACACAAGCATTCAGTATTAATAATCAAATTTGTCAAATATTATTAACTGCTGACCATTTGCTGATAATTTGACATTTCGAAAATTGGCATAGTTCTCTGCCTACAATCATAGTTAAAATATTTTAATATATTACTTATCAAAAAATCGCTTAATTTTATTGGGCATTTATCCAATTTGAGAGTGTCTTATGTTAATGAGTTTGACAAGTATTAATTACTGGATTCCATAGTAATTTTACTAGTGAATGTAATTTGTTTTATTTAAATATAAATGCATCAATTTCAAAGAAAAATCACGTACACATGCAGAAAATGCAATACTCTAATGTAAAAGATGCATAATGACAATTATTGTTATACAGTAGAAGGAAAAAAATCAAAAGTTTGAAAATTCAAATGCTTTTTTTTAATAGAAATTAATCAAATCATAGAAATTAATCTAAGTACATCTAATAAATGATAATGAATGATTGACAATGAATTTAATTAAATACAAATTAAGTTAAAAAATGTAATATAAATTTGAAATAAAAAAATAAAAACAAATTCACAAAAAAACTAATACAAAAAATAAAAACAAATACAAATTTAATAAAATAGTGTGCGTGTGTGTTTAATAATTAGTAAATTATTAAATTCTCTAGTTCTTTTCACTACTGTAAAATCCAAAAAAATTTACTTGAAAGACATTTTCTTCCAAGAAATATACTGATGGCAATTGTTATGCCAAAGATGTAATACTTCTTGTAGCTTTTGTTAATTAAAATAATTATTGATTAAAATATTTGCACACTATTTTTTTTCCAAATATTTATATTCAAAGAATGAACAACATCAGATTAATCTAAGAATTAACAATTTGTTTTTATTAATTATTAGAAATACCTCAAAAGCTGAAAGTCATATAATGGTTCCAAATGAATTATCAATAATTTACTTCATAAAAAATTAATTAAAAATAATTAACTCAAATATTAATCTGAAACTTGACAGGTAAAATATGAAAATATTATACAGAAACAAATCGTACTGAAACTAAATGTTTGTATTTAACTCCTCTACCTCATAAATTAATTTTGTTTGTTCCGTAAGGTTTTCGTCAACTTTTTCATTCTCAATTAATGAAACGGAACAATTAATGAAATTATTTACTGGCATCATTTTACAGTTAATGAGAAGGAAATTTTGCAGATATGCTCGAATAGTTAATCCTATATTACTGTGACTTTTATCTCTAACTTCTTCCTTTTAACTTAAGCCTACAATTCACCTTTAATTTTCTTTTGTTTTTATATGTAATTTTGCTAAGTGATTTTCTTCACTTAAATATAATTGCTTCTTATAATTCATTCATTAGCAACAAGATTATTATAGACAGAAGAAAAAAATCAAGATACGTCAGATTTAATTTTTTTAATATTTTTGGGCAATTATTTATGCAACACGTTTAATCTGAAAATTCCTTTTTTTTTGTAGTGATCCATAGGATGATACTAATGATGATTTATTATCTATAAAAATTATTTTTACGTAAAAATCTTAAGGATTTTTTTCCCACATGATTTAGATTGCAATTTGTATAATCAAAACAGATCATAATTAGTACCTTCTTTATGCTAATCATCTCTCTAAGCTAAGTAATGTGAAATTTAATCGCTTTCTGTTTTCAAAAAAAAGTTTTATCCTTTCTGTGCATTTAAAAACACTTAGGTTTAATTAATAATTTCCTTAAAGCTCAATTAGTGAAAACCCTAATTGTCTAGCTGTCTCATAAAAAATGACCTAGATGTACAGATATCTACAAGAATTACATTCATCTCATTATTATTAAAAACAATAAAATAAAGAACATTTTCTTAATCTAAACAAGAATGGATCTTCTTTTAAACATCAAGCATTCAATTCGTCTGCTTTAACCTCAGGAAAAACTACGATTCCTATCGTTCCATTCTTTATATTCTATTATTTTTCAAAACTACATTAACCTCAGGACATAATTCTTAACTTTTTATCTCTCATAAAAATATCAAAAATAATTCTTCAAAGTCAACTTACGTACTGAATAATTACTTTTTTTTTCTTCTCAACATGATGAGGTGGCTGAACTTACATCGTGTTCATTTTTTTTCACTCAAAATCTGCTTCATTTTTCCACTAACTCCACTTAAATTCTTCGCTTCGTTACCTGCTTCCCCAAGCGTCAATAAAAAAATTAGCAGCTTTAGTTTCTAAAAAATCTATTTTCAGGTCTTTCAGAAATAAAGTAAAATTATTCTTAGTCTTACTCAACTTTTAATGAACAGACAAGACTCATGAAATATTTTTCGCTTTAGTTCCTTTTTTCGTCATTTTGAATAAATATGTACTCATATTTATTTAAAGCAAGTAAATACCGCAGCTAAATTCAATATCTTTGTCAACTTTATTCATGTTAAATTTAAACACAAGTGTTTTGAAACTCCAAAATATATAAGTTACAATTATTTTTAAAGAATGAGAATCATTTAATATTCTTACCTTCTTGTATGCTAAGTATGGAGTGTTGCAATTGTCAAAAAATCATCAACTCGATATTTTGACGAATGAATCTCCGTGGTTTAAAGATCCTTGAGTTCGAAAAACACATTTTCGGCATTATATCTCTCTGTCTGTGGTAAAGGTAACACAAAAATGCTTTGAATTAGACGAATAAAATTTGGTATACCATCCTTAAACCAAATTTGTAGATTTCTAGTAAATGTAATGCGAAATCCGTTTAGAGAAAGAATATAATTTAACACGATAATTGCAACACGAAGACAACCAGATAACAAAAATTCGCCACACAGATTCCACATCTATAGTGTAGACACCTATGAAGTTTTAAGTCAAACCCAACAAGGAGTAGAGAACTCTGTTGGTCGGTTCTTTCAGAAGCATGTGTATATCTGATAATTCAAAAACGATATGATTTAAATATTTCAAATTTGGTATATGGTTTTGTGACTACAATTGTAGTTATTTATCAAATTTTTGTTTCAATAGATTTGGAAAAAAAGCACCTCAAACACAAAATTGTTTTTGGAATATTATTGGCCACATGCCAAAGATTCATCAAGGATCATTTATTAAATTCAGTATAAAAGCTAAATTCACGCCAGATGTTAATATTTCGTGTTTGTGTACGTGCATGTGGGTATGACTGTCTGTGTGTGTGTGTGTGTGTGTGTGTGTGTGTGTGTGTGTGTGCGTGCGTGTATGTCTGTGTGTGTGTGTGTGTGTGTGTGTGTGTGTGTGTGTGTGTGTGTGTGTGTGTGTGTGTGTGTGTGTGTGTGTGTGATTGTGTCAGAGGCTGAGTCCAGTATTTTGTTTCGGACTTCTCATTGCCAGAGCTTGGAATCTTCTAGGATGCTACTGTTACTGTGTATAAAAAGTTTGAGTAAATCTTAGAATATCATCTATGCTCTTCACTGAGCAATATCTTGATGTTTTCCTTTCATGTAATTATTTATATTTCAAAAGTGTTTAACACGTGTTACAGTTCTTGGCCATACTTTACAAGTGCTGAAACCACAATAACTGGATCTTCTTCATTTTGCCTATTATCATTCAAAAAAATTCATTTTACATTCTTGCTGGGTCCTTCTTTCACTCTTTTTTTTTTTTTTTTTTTTGCCTTTGCTTATTTTTATATGATAATGTCATTACCTGAAGTTTGATGTATATGCTACGGAAAATGTAATAAAGTTATGATTATGTGTAATTACCAGTGATTATTCATAATCACTAGTAGTGATCATTCATTATCAATAATGTTGATTATTCATAATCATGTATTAGTGATTAAGAATTATCATAATCACTAGTACATAGGAATAATTGATAATCAATGATAAGTTTAGTGGTGATTCTTCATAATCACCACTAAGCTATTGGTGATTATGAGTAATCACTCATAATTATACTTATTAACCTGATAATGATATTCCCTGTAATACATACCTGATTCCGGTTCGACTTAATTCATCTCCCAGAAGTTTATAAAAGTTTTGTTGGCAATATTGCAAACATAATTTGAAATACATGATTTATTTATCTATCAGGGAAATTTTATTAATCTATTTCTTATAACTGTAAATGCTATGCTAAAGGGCCTCGGAACTGGATGTGTTCTGGTTATAGATTTCCTCTAAAGATTCTACCTGACTAATTCACGTCTAATTTGATGTCGAGTATCAAACAGCCTCCCCTTGATATTGCCTGCACGTCTGGAAAAAGTAGCACCGACTCAGCTATCAGTTACATCTTAAAATAATCGCACCATATTTCTGGATCAAAATAGCCGTACTGTTCCTTAAAAGCGGAGATTTTATGAAATTAAATTGCATATTAAGCCCGTAAAAGAGAACTTCCCTCATGATAGGAAAAGAATAGCTGGATATTATCGATCAGTGCCATAAACTAAAGAAAAAATAAAAAAAGTAAGAAAAATTAAAGAAAAAAAATTGAAATTACAAAGAAATAAAAATATTATCATATAAAAGAAACAGAAAAAAATAAAGACAACAGATTTAGAATTGAAATATATACATTAGTATTAAAAGGATTTTGTTTCATAATAGAAGATCTCTAACTGAGCAATGCAAAGAAATATTTTTATTTTAATTTAGCGTGATTTTTCTGATTGAAATATAGTTTGAACCTTGCATTACAATAATATCATTAAAATATCTTCCCAAGTTTATAAATAGATTTAGTGTTAGTAAATCTGAAAGTAATTTTATTCAAGCAGTTATTGTCATTTCAATAGGAAATCATAAATCTTTTAAAATGTCAAAATTGTCTGAAACTAAAATGTTTCAATTTTTTTATTTTTATTATTAATAAATATGTAACTGAAAAGCAAATTGGAAAAAAAGTTTTTTATTTTTACTGTTAAAGTAAAGAAACTAGAAAACATACAATTTTAAGCCTTTTCAACTCCGAGAAACATTAAATTACAAAACAGAAACATTTCGTATGCATATATTACATGACGATACAATTTTCTAGAATTAATCGATATTTTATGGACAAATTTTAAAATAGTCGCACATGCAATATCTATTAAATATTCGAAGAGATTGAAAAAATGTCCATCAGAATTAAGTAATTATTTTGTTTCAGAAAAAGGCATCAAGATAATAAACACAAATATTTAAGTCAACTTTTGTCATGTCATAAGTGCATACCATTTATAAGACTGTTAAATATTGTAACAGCACACTAGACTCTTTCAATGCATTCACATTTTTGTCACATGACACTGCCAACCGATTCCAGTTTTAACTTTCCAAAAAGTTATTCATAATTGAATATAACATAGTTATTCAATTCCTTTCTTTGATACTGCAATACATTTACAATTTTAAAACGCTTCGGGATCTCTAATCATTTAGAAAAAATGAACAGAATGATTGCTAACCTTAAGATTAAATAATTAAGTTGAAACAATCATTCAAATCCCTTTTTAAATATTAAACCGTTATTTCAGCATATATTTTTGAGTTTTATTGAATATTTTTCAATTTCCTGTTTAAGGCTTACGTCTATTATTGAAAAGTGTGTATATTTTATGGAATTGTAACTAAACTAAAGATTCAGACAAATAATTGTTTGATGAGATATTAGGTAACAGTTTCGAATCTTTAATTATGAAATTACTTTATCCACCACAGGAAATTGATTTTTACAATTTAATGCTCGTCTTCGCAATGTGCTTTCATTACGGAAATGGTAGGAAGTGCTCAAAATGTGTGGTAATGTGCTTCAATTAACTCATCATTGACTCAGCAAAGATGACTAAATATTGCAGTACGTTATGAAAAGAAAACATGCTTAGATATCATAGAATTTTGAATATTTAAAATATATACTCCATATAAAATTATTTATTTACGTAAAAACATTAATTAAATTTTATTTAATTACAACTAACTTCATTAAAGTAAATGTTAAACCGCTAGAACTATTTTATTTTCCATTTTCTTGTATAAGTTTAAAGTATGGGTGTACTGTTATTGAATGGGTGTATTGTTATTGAATGGGTGTATTGTTATTGTATGTGTGTATTTAATTTACTGTATTGTTAATTGATTTATATTTACGGCTCATTTTAAAGCAATACGATTCCCATTTTGAACTGGATCTCATAATTTTGAATTGCTGTCAGATGATGAAGATGTCTCCTCAGTAGTTTATGCACAGAGCCATTGGCCAGACATTCAAAGCCAGGTGATTCAATGTACATCAGACTCATCTTCAATTTCAGGAACCGAAAACAAAATTCTATTTTTTTAGTGAAAATAATTGAATCATCTGGAACACCTGAATTCGAATAGTGTCTCTTTCCATTGGACAGTTGAGTCGAAATGTTGGTGTAAGTATAATCTATAAAAATAGTCTCTTCTATATTGCTGAGTTTTTGTAAAATCGAATTCACATAATCTCGAACAAATTAGCTGAAATACACTCAACCGGATAATGAATTTCAATAATCTCTTTTGTAAACCCAGACATATAACCCAATAATGAATTTCAAGCAAACTTTACTACATATTTACAATCCTAATAATAAAATTATGTTTCAAATTCTTCCTTCCAGCTTGTTATGTTTTTGAGTTATCAATTTTAGACACTCGTAGATGAATTCTCTACTATGACAGATTTCTTCTATAATTTAAGCGAAACTTGCAATTTTTGATTAAAGATTTTATACCAAATTTCATCATTCTAGATGGTTTCGTTTCTAAATTAATGCGGACAGATACAATTCCATAAATGGTTTTTCGATTATCTAAAAGGGAAAATCTCATCAAATTTCGAAGTGTAATTTATGTTTTCTTTTCCTTACCTTATTAACCCCCGGGGGGCAACTCGAAATGAGGATGAGATGCTTCCGGCATGGTGGTTGGATCTCGCCACCCTGGAGGGTACATTAATAAGTGGGGAATCTGACTCCTCCTATCGATGACGGAACGTACTTCCTTCAGGAAGGCTTGTACCGTGGCCGGTGACGGCCCTTAGGACTCAATTACAGTTTCCGCCAATGTTGCTGTTGTGGCGGTCCGGTCATTTAGTTTTATGGTTTAAATCCGTGTGCCTTCGTGGCGGGTCGGAGAGTTAGATGGTTGACTTTCCTTACCTTATTTACGAGAAAGTAAATTTTTGGCCATTTCAACATTTAGCATAATATTTTGTAGCATTAAAAAAGTTTTTATCTTATAACACTGCAAAGTAATTAATCTAAGTCTGAATCGTTTTCATAAAACAATTTACTTTATTCACAGTTAGTTTGTTCTTGGAAATTTTCTTCCTTCTTCAAAGCAGAGTTGAACTTTTTTCATAGTTTGAAAACCATTCGCATAAGTCATAACATTATTTTTCATAAATAAAGTCGTAAAAAATATACAATTTACTTATATGAAAATAAATTATATATTATGAGAATTATTATAATTAATATTTAAATGATATACATATATGTTTAAATGATTTTATGACATATAAAAATGTGCTAAAATTAACTGCCCATAGTCACTATAATTTATGTCTTTCAACAGGAAAAGAGTGAATTATATGTTTCTTTTTTTATATGAAATTTACGCAGATTTTTTTGGAACATTTTTACGCAATTTCAGTTTTAATATTTAGAACAGGAGAGAGAGCAACTGGAGAAGTCTTGAAATCCAGCCAACTTACAGTTAAGGAAAGCGGACTTAAATGAATAAGCCTCAAATGCGCGTCCTATGGCATTCCAGTTTCAAGCATTGTAGAAGTCTTTCTCCATTAAGCGATAAATGCGATTGCTCCTTCTCTGAAAGATATTTATTTAATTTCTGAAAAATCCGATTACCAGGGATTTTATTTACACAAAATATTACCAAACAATCAAAATAATAACTTCCAAAACTTCTTATATGAAAACGCTACACTTTTCTATCATCACAGTGAAGACCTAAAAAATTTGTAGATGTGCAGTAAGAATTGAGTTATATTAGACGAGTTTGATATATAAGGAAAATATGAAAAACTCAATTTCACAATTGTTGTGAAAAACAGAAATCTGTTTACCAAATCTAGCTGTGATTCAATAATTCATGAAACTCGATTGAAAATATTTCAATAATCTACCTAATAATTTGCCTAATTAAAACAGAATCATATTTATTACAACATTTTTATTTCTCTACGATCCTCTCTATTCTTCACTTTTCTCTTCCTATCAGCAAAGAAATGAGTCTATTTAAATTCAAATGCAAAGCGTCAACTATCCAGAAATACACTATACCTGCTCAGCAAAAACTGATTGTTTGGCAGAAAGTATCATCCAAATGAAAAATTTCTCAAAAACCAAAATTCCTTTAATTTCAAACTCGTTAATTTCGATTAATTTCAGTTAGTGATAATCGTCTTGGAATAAATGAACTGGTTAAACATCTCGATTACTTTTTAATATTGTCTTCAGAAAGATACTGAATACTAACCTAAAATCGTTCTCTTCATTCTTCTAATGAACAATTAAAAGAAAATCACATTTTTTATTGATAACCTCCCCAATGTATAAAAATGGAAATTCTCGAACTTCCATTGACTTTGTCATAACGTTTCATACAGTAATATGCATATAATTAAACAAATACTTTAATTGCTAGCAGATATTTAACCTAATATATACATAAATATCTTCAAAATTTTAAAAATTTATCGACTTATTTTCTTAATACTTTGGTAAGGAAAATTATTTTTTGAATATTATATATATGAAAGTTCAAGAAAAGAATGTATTTTTGATTAATTAGATTTCAGTATTTATTTATTTATTATTATTTAAATTAGTTATATCCCTGCTATTTTCTTGGATGCTAATGTATGTATTCATAAAAAATTTTTAGAATCAAATTAAAAAGAGACCAAATTGTTATTTCTGATTTGCACACTTTTTCCATCCAAACTTTTTCATTAAGTTTGAACACGGTGAATAAATGACAGTCCATATATGTCATCAAAAAATGCATTATTCATAATGTTTGATGAATAAATAACACTAAATATATAGAGTCAGTTTTTAAAAAATTGGAATCCTAACACGTTAAATTCTTAGTGATTCTTTTCAAGTAAACAAATACAGTGAAATAATTGGATTACTAAATTTCAAAGCTTGAATTTTTTTACAAAGATCTTTACCGTCATGAATTCCAAATATGAAATATTCACACGGAAAAACATTCCTTTTTACATAAATGTTATTAAAAAGGTTATAGAAGCAAGAACATAAGTATTAGCCACTTTGAACTTATAATAAGAAGACTTGTAAAAAGCATTGGAATTTTTTTTGTCAAAGTTTTTTCTTCTGAGATATTAATTTGAAAAGAAATAAAAAAGACAGTTAATAATATATGAACTGTAGTCAAAGAAAATAATAATTTTATCAAATTTATAAAAAGAGTATTACATGATATGCAGGATGATTTGGCATTTATCGTCAAAATTTCCTGGTGAGGTAGGGAAAAATAAAATAAAAATTTATTCCTTAGGAAAGTATGGTCAAATTCCAAAAAAAAAAGAGAAAATATGACCTAAAAATGAAGGAAAGTAAAGAGAACTGGTAATTCGTTGATTAAAAAAAAATTGATTCCTTATCATTATTTCACCATTACAGTAGGAATTGAAAATTTCAACTATTTATTAAAACAATGTTGACAACGCCTTTAAATTTCATTGGCAAAGGCGGCGGCAATGAACATTCGTGATACATAATTTTAACACAACCTTCAGGGTAAGATTTTAATTCTACCTTCCCCTTCTAAATAAAAGCACTCGTAGAATCTTTTTAATCCAACTTTCCTATAATTTGAAACTTTTTTAACTTAAAATATCGTATAAAAATGGATTGTCTTGTTGAAAAGTAACAGAACTTCATAGAGAAAAATTGCTAAAACTGCTTTAAAAAATAATAGACATTTCAGCCGCCCATTGGAAATAACACTGTGATTCTTAAAAATAATCGTCAAGACCTAGTTCCACTGTTAATGGCGGATTTGTTATTTCTGTAAAATCAACGAATCGAAAACAGCCGGCTGCACTAGTTGACTTTGTGTGGTCAACTTTGCGTGGAGGCATTTATTCTATTGATTCATATGTTCAAGCGTATCTCCTAGTGTGATTCCATAATGCTTTATCATTACTTATGTTTACACCCAATCTATTCATGACAGGGAGCAGGTATGATGGGCAAATAAGGTAGTTCTGAAGGTTCTATATTACAAAACTAATAAATAAAAGGTTCTATATTAATAAAATGTGACCTGCTAGAATAAATGTAATTAAACCATACTAACCAAACAAAGCAAACTCCATCATGTCTGATCGATAAATTTAGAAATACAAGATTTTAGTTATTATTTTCAAATATATGATAATATTTTATGTAATAAAGTAAGATTCATCTTTTTCATTTATATCCTAAACTGTTTAAAGCAAATCAAAAAATTCTGGAAATGATATGAAGAATTTAATTGTTGCCATAAATCCGTGAGCTGTGCGTGATCTAATTATTAATGATTCATAATGTTGAAAAATATTTTGTAATTTGAAAAATTATTTTGAAGAATGTTTTTATTTAAATTGGGGGAAAACAGTGAAAATCATCATATTGCTCAAAAAATAACTCCTAATTTGTTTCATTCATTCAAAGGAAATTGGCTTTTTGATAGAGTATTGTAAAGGTAATATAACATTTTTCTTAGAGTTTTCAGCAAACAGTTTTATTAACCAATATTATTTTAAAGTCTCAAAGTCTGCAGACTAAGAGCTTTTAAATACTAAACCATTAAATGCAGAATGTTGCCTTTTTACCACAAATTATACTTTTGTTTCTAAAATATTATGAAGATAAGATTAAAGCTGTAATGCCTATTGTGACAATAAGGCACATGATGAAATTGTTATTAAATTAATTTATCGTTTGTTCATGGCAAAACAAGGCTGATGTAGAAAAAAGCAAATAAAAAAATGGATGTTTTTCATGTGCGACTGCATGTCTTCCTTTCGATTGTGCAATGGAAGATAATAATTTTAATCCGCACTATTCAATCAAAACTTTCTATTTGAAAATTAAAATATTTATGCTTATCGCTGTTCACAAATTATTTGCTCCACTAACAACGCTGACTAACAACAAGCTGTATCCTAACCATTAATCATTCTTTAAAAATTATGACTTATAAAGCATTTTCCCCATGATTTATTCAAGAAATAAATACCAAAAAGCGGTTTAAAAATCAACTATTCTAAGGATCAAGCATTTAGGGAAAAATAATGTTTGGTAAATAATTTTTAACTTCTAGATAATTACTTTTATTTTCATTATAACACAGTTTCTGAAGTTATTGCAGATTAAATCTCTTTACATACAAAAGCATTTTGTTATCATTTTATTTTAGAATTGTTCAGTTTTGTGTTTTCAAATAGTAACCTATCTGGAATTTATAAGGAAATCATGGAAATTATCCATTATTAATTTCTAAAAATCCTTTAAATAAAAAGTAGAACATCCTTACAAAAGTATTTTATCTTTGATTGACAGATTTATTCTTAAATATCTGAAATAAACCAAACTTATTATATCCTTCAACAAAATTTAACTAAAAGCTTTAAAAATACATGTCTACTCGGAAATTACAATGGATCTTTTTTTTTTTTTTTTCTATTCTTGCTTTTGTTTAAAATTTGTTTTGAGCAACATCTAAATTATTTCAAACCTTGTCTTCTAAAATACAAAAACGATTTCTTACTTTCATTATACCTTTTAAACAGCCTTTTCTCACTTTGCTTCAAATATGTGTTAATTTCATTCTCACAAAATGTTTATCTTTATATAGGTGGTTAATTATGTTATATCATCAATATTCTGTAAACCTAGCTTATATAAAAAGAATGCATCACTTAAAAGTCCTTAATTTTTTTTTGTGACGGGAGTACTTTTAAAATTTCTAGGGAAAAGACTAAGATAACTTTATCTTATAAAAAAATCCAGTTGCAGAAAATACAACTTGTCAAGAATATCAATGAATATGTTTACTGCAAATAAAAATAAATTCCTTGTTTTCTGAATATGATTAATGGAAAATTTAAATTATTGCAAATTACACTTTCTTTCAATACAAAAGATTCTTACCTTTATTATTTATAGTTAAGGGAATTCGTCTCATTTTATTAAATATGCATAAATTTAGATTTTGCACAAAATGTTTATTTCTTAAAAGGCTTCTTATCAATTCAATTATATTAGAAATAATTTTCAAATATCATTTAAATGAGATAGTAATCATTGTTTTAACTATTCTTGATTAGAAAAAAAACATTCAAAAATAACTACAGTAAATAATTGCATCAAATAAAATTCAACCAAAAATTAAAATAATTAAAGTCATTAAAATTTTAAAAAAAAATTATATTTAGGAATATCTATGAAATTTTTTGCTGTATATGAAAACAGGTTTAAAGTTTTTTTTTTTTTTCAAAAATTCTCTCAAAATTAATCTAAGTTATTGCTGATTACAATTCTTATGAACACAAAAATATTCCATCTGTATCATTTATCTTAAATAACCTTTTCTCTGCCTTTTTCAAATTTAATCTAATTTATGTATTACATTCTATATTTATTCTATTAAGCCATTTATTAATAGTGAAATTAAATGAAATATTTAAATGAGATAAAAAATTATCAATGCAAAAATCAAGGAATTTTTTTAGTAGGATAAATATTTTTAAAAATAAGTTCAGATTATGGTAAGCGATCCTATCAAACAACATTCAGTAGCAGCTTAAGAAAGCAAGACATCCCAAAAATATCAAAGCATATATTTTTTTTCATGTTTATAAAAATAGATTTCGAGTTTTTGTTTCTCAGAATTGTTTTCAAAACATAAAGTACACTTCACGCAGGCCATCTTCCCTTTCCTTGCCGTAGATTCGTTACGACCGAGCCATTTCCAAACTAAAAAGGACTCTGTAAAAGTTACCACACTTTTGCTCAGCCATGTACGAAATGCTTCGTATACATAGAAGGATATATCTTATCTATGTTTACTTTCAGCTGTGTTAACCCTGCAGCTATTTCTTCCGAATTTTTCCGCTACAAATCGAACTAGTTTCCCGCCCTTTTACATTCTTTTTTTTCCCTTCTTTTCTTTAGGAGGGCTGGAGGAGGACTGCAAGCAAAGCCAGGGTGGTACTAAGTGTTCGGCAAAGAAAATTCAGCCCTCCTCTTACCTTTGTGTTTCAGTTTTTATTTTATTTTTGTCCTTCCCCTTTTTTCCAGCTCAACTCAGAAATGTTTTCAACAATTCCCACAGAATCTTCTATCTTGATGAATTTTGGGATCTCCAGGACGATTTTTTCTCCTTCTTCTTCTCTTCGAAATTTTTTTCTCCTTCTTCACTTTCTCGGGACTTTTTTTTTATTTTATTAGTTTTTATTTATTTTTCTTTCAGGGTGTATTTTCCAATTCCTGGTTCGATTTTGGATGGACTACTCTAAGATTCCAACCAATCAAGAAGCTAGAATGTGACCTGGGGACTTAAATAGCGTATTACGTTAAAACACGCCGCTCTTTCCAGTCTTTTTAAGAGACCACCTTTTATTTTTCCCGCTTCTTTTTATATTTTTATTCGGCTCCTTTATTCTCTGAACCACTTCATGGCAGTCAGCCTAGAAGAGAGGTTTTGTAATTTCGGAATGTGTCTTCCAAAGAAGGGGAATATCCCAGCCCCTAAATAAAAAAATGTCTTTAAGATTGTGGAAGGCGACTAGAATGGTAGGGATGAAAGAACAAAAGATGAATCTCCATTTTTTTTCCTCGCCATTTTCACGTGATTTTCGTTCAGCCCGTTAGTCTTCATTACTGTGTTCTTCTGTTCAAATTTGTTCCATCGTGAGTAACCGTCGTTATAACCTCCCCCTGTTCCCCTGCTATCTTTAAAGAAAAATATAAATGGAATTTAAGGCTGGTTGTCTGGAGATTTGCCAGTACGGATGGAATCATCCCGCAGAAAGAATACGAATTCCTTCTAGCGATATATCACGGTTAAAGATATGACAAATGCCTAAATCTACGAAATAGGGACATTTTTTAGCTTTTCTAGAGAGGACTCCTAAACCTTCAAAATGATTAAGGCTCTACGATTTTCGAATGGTTAAAAAAACTGGACAAAAAGTTGAAGGAACTACAGAAGTAAAGCTTTTCGTTCCCTCTAACGAAAGAAGAAAGAGACGGACAGAATTTTAAAAAGTATGGCAAGAATTCTAATTCTTTTATTTCTTACCAGACAGACTCGAACAAAAAATTCCATTACGAAGATCAAATTTAGCGCTACGTTGAGTTCATCTAATGGACAACAATTCAAAGTTTTTATAAGCTTATTTTTTTAAATTCAATGGAAATGAAACAATATTTGATATCTTCAAAATGAAACGTATCATATTATGACAAAATCCATAAAAGAATATACTTTACAATTTCGAAGCAATCATTTCCGTAAAAAGTAAGCAAGACACTTGAACATAATTTTGAAAACAAGTTTGGATTATATCGATAATATGACTCTTGATCGCTTTTTAGAACTTTCTGTAAACTTCTTTTTAGCTGTACAAATATCATAATATTTGATTAGAATACTCTTTGATATGCTCAAAAAATCATTCGATTTAAGTTTCTCTTAAAATTGGGAAATTTTATTTCAAGAATATGTAGAAGAAAGACAAGAATAACGTCTGAAAATCATATGCTTGCGGTTTAATACGATGCCTAGTATGAAAAAAAAGCAGTATCTTACACAATGGATAAGATATCGACAAAAATCAGCATATTAACGATTTATATAACACAGAAAATATTAATGTATCTAGTAGAATAAAATAGAATTAAAATATGTCAATTCGTAATAAAAATTCATGTTTCGTAGGTTTCTTTTTTATAATTTCGTAATTTCCCTATCTTTCTTTCCCTGGCAGTACTGATACTTCTTATTTTTATTTCTTCATATAGTTTAATTTAGATACTATATCACAAAGTTAATATTTTATTTTTATGTAGTTCTAATCTATATCTCTTTTAATCATTTTATATAAAGTTCTCAATGTAATCTTTTTAAAAGACTTAATTTATCATTAACGGATGAAGGCAAGAATTTCCGCAACAAGCTCCCCTCCCCCAACCAAAAGAAGTTATTTCCTTCCAAGCAGTCGAAAAACAGAAAGAAATTTACTACTCCTTCATAAATTTCTCATTTTGAACTGCAATTTCAAAATTTCATCCACCGTTGTCAAAGGTAAATGTTATTCATATTCGTATTAACTGCGTCTTTTAGCAAGAACGAATCCATTCATTGAAAGATCAAATCATTTTTAAAACTTGTGAACGGAAACTCTAGTTATAAATTCTATTATTTAGAAATATTTTATGAGCACGCACTGAATTTTTCTTAAAAATTGCATGTTTTTCTGAACTAAAATTGACTTTTAATTATCTAAAAAAATTCAAAACATAAAAAGAAATGCATACCCAGTTTTCTTTTAATGTTTAACGGGAAACTTAATAATCAATTTTATGAAGTTTCTTCCATCGATATAATTCTATGAAAGATTAAAAATTTTGAAGTTCATTTTTGAAGAAATTTAAACATATCAAAACATAGCATAGGACATACCACAGACTGAAGCATTTCAAATTTATTAAAAGACAGTTAAAGCATTTGTTTCGAGAAAAAGCTTTAGAATGTATTTTTTTACTCTAGGCTCTTCAAATATTATTTCGTCAAAGAATGCGTTTTATAATGCTATTTTTGCTGTAAATAAACATATATTTTGATGAAGAAGCAAACAGCAAACTTCATATTCTCCCCCATTTTTATTTATTTCAAAGTTCAGTGTCCCCTTAACATTGACGAAACATAGCACCTAAATTCTTGACGATTTTTTTTTTCAATTTTATGGCAATTATAAAAAGTGTTGCCATGAAATTAATAAAAGAAATTTATTAAATGAAGGAAAAACATTATTTGGGAATAAAAAAAGCCTTTAAAAGCAAAGCAATTTTTTAAATTTTAAATTAGTTTTAAAAAATAAACTTGGTGCAATAATATGCTAAAAATTATTGAAAAAATGTTAATTAAATAAAAATCTACAAATCTTTATCATTTACTATTCAAAAAATAACGTGGTGTGGTAAAAATAATTATATTATATCTCTATGTCATATGGTTTGTTCTGTAGAACTTTGTATTCTGTGCATAAAAGATTTGTTTGGATTATTTTTGTAAATATGTATGCTTTACTTATACGTAAAGATGTATGCTTACTTATATGCACTTTAAAGCAATGTCGTCTTAAAATTAAGTGCGTAGGAATCATAAAATCTTGGAGATAATTCTATTTTAAACAACCCCAAGAGTCTGAAAGTAAAACAAATACTTTTCGAAAGTATATGCAGATATTTAATAATAAATATAATAATCTCGTACCTTTCCACGTGCAACTTGAGAACCTGGCCAAAAATAAATTTACAAAGATTGCAGCTATAACCAATGGGGAGGTCGTGCAATATTCATCGGGCAATAATTTCAAGTATGTTTACAACCAATAAATAATCACTTTCTAATTAGAAAATTACCTTCCATTTCCGGTAATCCAATAATCGAAAAGGCAGGAAAAATAATCCATTACTTCCATGTAAATAATTCTTTGTAAAACACCTCAGGCTTACCGCCGGTTCCATTTACAGAGCAATTAAGGGGCCGAATTTAATTGAACTACCGCTCCGTCATAAAAGCATTGTTCAAAATACTGGAACACAATAATTGAGCCATTAGGGTATTTAGAATAATCATAGTCCTAGCGGAATTCCAATGCTAAGGCTCGCCGTGATCTGAATTCGCTATTAGTGTAATTTTGTCTACCCTTATCACATTAATCTATCGGAGTTTCCATTAAGGAAAGTGACAATTATATTAGGTATTATGTGCGTTGATTAGTTTGTAATCATCACAAAGGAAACGAAGATTTCACCTACAGGCTCTTCGGACACGCAGAATTAACTCGATGGTGCATTAAAGTACTCTGTTTGTAGCCAGTTGATCATGAAATAAGGTGGAGCACATGTCTATAGTAATGTGTTATAGATTTTCCTTTAGAAGATTATATAAATAACCAATAGTATTCGTTACTATACAATATACTGAAACTGAAAATTTGGTTTGTATAATACTGAAAATTGTGCTAGGTAGCTAGAATTTTTCATTTAGATGTTTAATTGGTTAATATCTGGAAAATCTAGCTTTGCTAAACAAAGGTGTGTTTTTTTTGTTGTTGTTATTTTTTTGTAAAATGGATTTTTTTGGAGAAAATATTTAGATACGAATCACATACTAATTACATATGAATAATTCTAAATCTTAGCTACATATGAGCTGGTCATTTAAATAAAACAAAACACGATTGCATTTAGTTTAACATGTTATTCGAAACAGTTATAATACAGTATTCCTTTTACAGTTTATTCATCAATACTTACATTTTTGAACTTATATTCAGTTTTACCATAGGGAAATCGAGCCCAAGATGGCGTTATATGATAATGTCAGCATGAGAGTGCATATACAAAAAGGCCTAATATTTGGTTATAAAAAATGCTTGTGTGTGTGCGTGCGTGCGTGTGTGTGTTTGTGCGTGTGTGTGTGTGTGTGTGTGTGTGTGTGTGCGTGTGTGTGTGTGTGAGTGTGTGTGTGTGTGTGTGTGTGTGTGTGTGTGTGTGTGTGTGTGTGTGTGTGTGTGTGTGTGAATTAAATCGCATTAAAGATGCAACAAGAAAAGACAGCTATATATATATAAACTAATAAAGCAAACATTTTTAAAAAGCAAAAACTTACGAACTTCAGTGAATTATGCTCAAAATTTAAGTCCTTTATTTTATATTAGAATTTAAGTACCCGCTTTTTACTTTACTTTAATTCATTTTCAAGTTTAGAGCTGTTTTTTGAGTGTATGAGTTGTTGGGAAATTTCGTATACTCATTTTCTTGGATTATAGCTACTATTATCATGAGTCAATAACATCATTTTCTTTCTAGGACCTAGTTTTAAAGATAAAAAATACTTCAACTTTGGTCTCAGTTTCTTATGTAGTTCAATATGATCAATCTTAAATAGCTCCCTCTTTCATCTCAATATTTCATCAGAGATTTAGAGTCCTAGATCTTTCAGATCCACAAAATATAACTTTTTCCCTTGCCATTATTGTGTTTCTGTTTCAAAGTGACTGACTTTTATTCTTTTGTAAACAATTTATTAAAAGTAAAATATAGATTTCTGCTTTAGTTTTAGCTACTTTTGTTGGTAAAGTAAAAGTTGTAATCAATCGATTGTTGACATTCAAACGAATATACAAAAAATATTAAACAAAATGATAATAATTTCATCATAATTCTGTTAGGACATTGTCATTATATTATAAAAAGCAACTTTTCCCAGCCATTATTTTTTATAACGAAATTTATCGGTTTCACATTCTTCCTTAATATTGTTTGTTCGAATTATTTTCAATAAATAATTTCCTTAATTTCTATTGTTATTGTTTTCTATTTAACATTTTTACTAATATCATACGTATCCAAAACTACACTAAAAGTCTCCAATGTCGGAACTAATACATCCTAAACATCTGGTCAACTCTCCTTTAGTCAATCAGAAAAGGGGTATATCCTGTGATTATTTTATTGAGTTTTTCTTCCTTTAATGATATATGCTTTTCTTTTTATTTCTTTGTATAATATCTCCGTTTTGTGATTCAATTTGATTCCCATTCTCATAGGTCTATTAGAACATTTCGGATAAAACAATAATAATCTATCTTTTCACTTTACCATGATATACTGTTTGAGAAAAAGAGTACTTTTCTTTTAAGCTATCTGCATTAATTTACCCCCTGACGGCATAATTAAGGCTTTGACTGCTTTGTTCTGCTTTTTTCTTTCTACATTTTTTACGTTGATTCATTACATTTCTACGGCTTCCTTTAATTACAGTATTTTGCGTATCATCTCATTCTTTTATATCTTCCCCCTTTTTTTTATTCCTTTGTTGTTTTTTTCGGGTATGCTTTTCATTTTACCAGCTTTATATCATTTTTCTCTCGTTATTAATACTAACTATGTTTAGAATTAATTACAACTAATGAATTATTCGCATATATATATATATACATATAAATAAAAATATAATGCATATATATATATACAAATAAAAATATAATACATATATATATACAAATAAAAATAAAAAAATATCATTTTTATAATTTACTGTTTGATTATCAAATTTATTACATTTTAATACAACTTATACTCAGTTGTACATTGAAACTAATTGAGTGATTAATATTTAGGCATTTGCAATTATTCAAAAGTCCATAAATACAAAAATATGGAAGTTTAGGATGCTAATTCATATTTTTTATTACGAAATTACTGTCTTATAAACAGAAATTTTGAAGAAGAAAGTAAAATAAAAATTTTGTTGTTAAGGCCAAAAAATGAATATTTATTACTAAACTCTGGTTACATTTGTATGAGAAAAAACTTTATTCCTCTAATCGCAAAAGGAATTAAAAATTCAAATTCAAATAATATGTAACCTTATTTTTCATGTATTAAAAATATTGACAAACTATATTTTTGTTAATTTTTTTATCTATTTTCTAACATTCATTAATTTTGTCCTTAATTAATAATATTCACTTAAATATAGCCTTTTTTATTGCCGTAACATTATGTTACTTTCATTTTAAGAAATGAAACAGTATAATTTCAAATAAAATTAGGTAATCAATCCATGCTAGCTTTATTCAATCACTTTCAGTTGCACAAAGATACTGATGGTTCAGTAAAAAGGACATGTTGCTGAAGAAAGCAAAAAATAATACCAAAAAAAAGTAACATTTGGAGTTAATATGTATATTTAAATAATATTAACTTATATGCTGTTGCTTCAGTAGGAATGTTGTCATATGCTCGATTAAATTTTAATGTAAGACTTTCGATCTTCTTTCTCTCTCTCTCTCTCTCTCTCTGTGTGTGTGTGTGTGTGTGTGTGTGTGATAACACGGCTAAAATTTTGGTGAGATTTTGAGATTTAAATCTTTCTATGATAATAGGTTTTTGGGATAATCAAAGGAAGAAAGACTCTGACTATTATAGCCATATTTCGTATTTAAAAAAATAAGATTACAGCATTCCAAAGGGTAACGTGCAATTAGAAAATAGATTACCTTAAACATTTGTTCTTAATACCTCTATATGAAACTTTCTAATGGAGTCATCGGATGACTATGTTAGAAGGATTCATACACACAAAGACCAGAATGCTTTAATGCTATTAAAACAACAAGGTTTTAAATGTTCCACACTATTATATAGTTAAAAACAATTTGTTAGGACAATCAATCATCAAATTATATAAACGAAATTTAGAAGAAATTAGACGCAACTAGTATTCTCAGCTAAATAACGTAATCAAATCTAATAAAGTAATATTTGGTTGCTTGTTTCATAAATATAATCTGTAGAAACATTCCAAGCTTTTAACATCGAAACACTGTCTGTAATAAATCCATCAAAGTGTAGTCTTCATCTTTTAATGTTTTTGTTCATACCAGCATAAAAACTCAATCGTTTCATTAACGCAGAGTTGGCCGATATTTGTTTTTTGAAAAAGTCCTCCATTCTATGCAACATAGGTATCAATAGTAGAATGAGGATGGGTGGAATTTTGAGCACCTCCTCTGATGCTTCTGCTTTATTATTTTTTAATAAAATGTTTAGCCCCACTTTCTATTATGTCCTTGCTTAGCCTTTGTATCTTTTTATTACTTGAGGACAGTATTTAGGACCATGCTTCTCTGATTTTGATTCCTATTGATGTTTTCTGCTTCTTCGTGTATGTGAAGTTCAGAAACATTCTGCATGCAAAAATTAAGGAGTAAACCATTTAGCTAGTTTATAGTACGGATTTTATTTCGAATTCATTAAAACCATGTGTGTAAAATTAAATTACAATTGGGAAAATAAAAATATCCAAAAATATTCTTTTATTGGTTAAACACACTTTCTTTTATCATATTTTATTGTGGCAATTCAGTTACATCACTATGTCCACTTCTTCGACAATTTTACTTAATGGGGGAGGGGGAAACTCAGATAAGAGAGCAGCTTCCAGAAATTTGAGCTCAATAGCCCTTCATGAAGCATTTTGCGAAATAAATTGGAATAATTTGCATCAAACTTTGCATTAACCGATAATGGGCCCTTTCTGTCATTAAGTAAAGGGATAAAAAACGGTTTTTGCATATTTAAGAAGTTGCCAGGAAATTACAAGATTGCGATGCCAGTATTTAAAGAGCCAAAATAATTGATATGAAAAACAAGCCTGCAATGAGTTGGAGGAAAAATGAGGAAGCATCCAACAAGTATTTAAGAACAAGAAAAAAATAATTATTTAAAAGCAGATTCGTGTTAATTCATCGTTTCAGAATATTGCAAAACGGCATTATCTGTTAAATGGACTATTTAACATTTTCTGGAATTTTCCTTTATTTGAAAAAAAAAAAAAGAGAAAAACTAAAAACTATCAGTTTTTCCTTAAGCACAGAGAATTACGGAAGTAATTAGTAAATGAAAAATTACAGTTAATTAGCTTTAAGTAATGAATTGTGAAGTCAAGTGATAAAATTTTTAACGAAAATTAATGTTCGAGAATAATTAATAACTCAGTGTTTCGAACTCTATTTCCATTTGTTCAAACTTTCATCCGCTTTAGAGAATTCATTTGTTTTTCCTCTCACTTTCGTTATATTTTATTTTTTATGATAGATTTTAATGTGTTTTTACTGATTAATCAAGATATTGCAGGCTATCTCGTTTTTTTCTTTTAAATAATGTTTAACAGATAAAAAAATACAGAAAGTATTACAAAGGCTTTCATTGAAATTCAATTGACAAATACGATTAATCCTAAATAATTTCTCATTTCTAAATCTATTTTTGCAGTTAAACTTTTTTCTTATTCTATTTTTGCAGTACAAAAATGTTATCACTGAAATAATTTTGCAGATAAAATATTTTTCATGTTCTTTTAGGAATGAGAAATTCCTCAACAGTTTTTTCTTACTTCATTCAAAGAAGGCGTTTATGAAATTTATAATAATTTAGATAATATTGTAATTATCAGGTAGTATAAACTTCGGTTAAGTAAAAGATTTGATAAAAAATTAAGTAATTATTTTAACTATAACTATTTAAAAATGTATTGAGTATTTTTAATATTATTAGTAATATATAAATTATTAATAATATCAAAACACATGCCAATTAAAAATATGTGTGTTTATAATATAGATTCATTTCCTTCGTTGATGAAAGCTTTCATTTTTTCATTTTATAAAAAAAAGAATTAATTAAATTTATTTTAAAGTATTAGTTAAGTATTAAATGAATCCTAATATTCGTTTAGGCTTTAAATTTTACAATAAATAAAAAAAAATCGTAGTTTCATATTTAGATATATTTATTGTCAAATAATATAATGTGAGAATAAAAAAATTAAAATATTAATATGACTTTTGCTTAATTATAAGTTCCCTATAATTTTCTAATATATGGGGGAAAAAATCAGAATTCCCTTTATATTTATCTCTGCTTATTTATATTGCATGCATCATTTATATTTGGCTCTTCTAATTCTGTTAATGATCACCTAGATAGATAACTTAGCAATGTATTAGTTTTCTTTCAAATTTATTATTTGAATAAAAAATTCGAATTTTTTTCTGTACTCTTATGATGAGATAATCCTTGCAATGAATTCTATTATATCATGTTTAACGAAACTACCAGTACTGTGCAAAAGCCGAACTATTTAATCTATGGCAATCAAATGTAGCACAAATATAATTTTAAAAATTGGCATGGCCAGTCATTTCTAAAAAAATCATTACAATTATAGTTAATTAAAATTTAAACTAGATTTTGAATTTTTCCCTTGTTGACAAAGAAAAGTGCTGCAGCACAAAACTGTCTTTTTACATTATTTTAAAATTTAAATATATTCTTTTTAAGGATTTAATTTATGACATCCCATTATGTCCAGCAACAGTTCTTACAATTTTTTAAAAACACAGTTGCATGATTTTTAGCAATAATTTTCATTGTTGCAATGAAATTCATATCATTTTCGTCTTCTCATCTTATATGTCATCGAGTGATACTCTACCATTTCTTAAGTTAAGGATTAATTATTATGCTTTTTACCTCCACAGTTTACAGTAGGAATCAGAAAGCGAATTTCTATTACGACGAAAACCATCTTAAATTTGAAAAGAAACGCACCAGGTAGTTACATTTTTAATGGCACTATGATACCATGGGATATGATTCCATTGGCAGTGCTTCGATGCACGTATGCGAAACAGGTGTCAGACTATTTAAATAAAGTGTCTGTAACGTCAAATTAAGGCTTAAACATGTTTTCTTAAATGAATCAGTAATATCATTTTATTCACTAATTGTAATAAAATAAAACAAATATTCATAGAGAGCCATTTATGAATCATAGTGACAAGTCTCTAAATGTAGTCAGTAAAGAATAAAATTGAAATAACTCATATTTTAGAAACTATCATTAAAAAAATATATAGAAAACGTGAAGCTTTGAGCTGTAAATGCGACCTGAACATGATATAATTGATTAATATTGTATAAGCATCATTGTCATATACTTGCTATATATTGCCAATGCAATTATGCACTAAGCATATCCTTAGAAGTCCTTTTTGTAATGTTATGAAAAAGAGAAATTTCTTAATTTCTTTATAAAATTCATTAAATAAATTTGTGTTTAGGAAATTAATTAAATAATAGTTTCATATATAGTTCATAAATGCAGATATTTTCTTTTTATATTTTCTATAGTAGGTAATGATGGTTGTATGCAGCGCAGTTATTCCTTTCCTTACGAAAAGTATCCATTTCAACAAATGTTACAATTCTTTGCATGGTTCTATATGAAAGAGAGGCAATGTTTTTTTACTGAAAAATTACTATGCATCCTTTCTAACCCACTTTATTTCTTGTAAATATTTTTCAATATATTTATATACAAAAATGCTGATTTCAAATTCACAAAAAGAAAATCTTACGTATAGTAAAACTGTATGTTGTGTAAAGGTAAGAGTTATCTAAAATAAATTTTGTTATTTCTGTTTCCTTTAAATGAGTTGAATCCGTGAACGAAACAAAATAAAAAGTAAGTGCAAGAATGAAAATATAGAAAGAGGAACATTTTACTTCTAAAGAATAATTTGTAAGTTTCATCTACGCAATTCATGTACATAATAACAAAATCACAACTTCGAATCTCAATTTAAATCTCAAATTTATTTTGCCATGTGTAAAGATTGCCATAAAAAATATATTCAAGAGATAAAAAATATGATAGAGAAATCGATGGTTTATTTTCTAAAATAATTAACAACAAGATATTTATACACAATTATCTTTCTGGAGTTAGTTTGAATTCTACATAATAATTATTAAACAGATGCTGTAATATAGGGTGTTCATTAATTCTTGTCGGGGTTTCTGTACCTCATAACTTTCAAATAAAAAATATTACACAAAAACCGATTACGTATTCGTAAATTACAACTCAAAGAATTTTACGTGGCAACAATGCGATCTTAGCGCATTTGCAGTCTGGGTAATTATGACGTCATAAACAAAAATGGCGACCGTGCAAGAAAAAGCAATGTGTGTATTGTGGTGTTTCGAAACTAAATCAGTCATAACTACTCAACGTCGCTTCAGGACCACGTTCAAGAAAGATCCTCCTTCGGATAATTCTATCAGACGCTGGTTAACACAATTTCAGGAAACTGGTAGCGTTCTACACCGAAAGGGAGCGGGAAGACCGAGCACATACGACGATATGGAACGTTCTCCATAACAGCCTTCAACTGAATGCCTACAAAGTGCAAATTGTGCAAGCTTTACATTTTAATATCATTAATAAAATTCTTTGAGTTGTAATTTACGAATATGTAATCGGTTTTTGAGTAATATTTTTTATTCGAAAGTTATGAGGTACGGAAACCCCGACAATAATTAATGAACACCCTATATTTCTGTACTTGTTTTATATGAATTAATGTTACATTTTAATTGTATTTGCTTTTCTGGTATTTCAAATAATTTTTGAGAAAAAAAATATCAATTACTTTTTTCCTTACTTCTGATTATTATTCTGCATAAATTTAAAAAAACAAAACCTTAAATCGAGTTTTTAAAAGTCTTTACTTGAAACCATGAATTAAATTAAAATAAAGAAAGGAACTTTTTCTATCACAAATTTTAAAAAATAATTTTAAAAATTCAAAAATAAAAATTAAAATATATTTAAAAGTTAGAAAATTCTCAAAAATTTGTTGATTTGTTCTACATATCATTTTCAAAATAGTTAATATAAAAAGTTTCTTTAAAAGAAAATGCTTTTGTAAGTGTATTAAATAGGAAAAAAAAATCCATCGGCCCGGGCAAAAATTGGAAAAAAATGAAAAGTAAATAGAATCGATTTTTAGAAAATAGAAACTGTTACCATATTTTTAATTTAATTAACTCTTATGTAAGAAATATTAAGAAATTGTTTCATTTCTTATGATTTTTGCTGTTGTTTTAAAACCTTCCATTATTTTCTGAGCCTCTCTTTTTTTAGGAATTTTGCATTGCACCAGATTTTTGACTTAAAAGTTTTCTTTTTAACATATCAATAAAAAAAATTTAAGATTTCTTTTATATTTATCATTATTTTCTATTAGGTCTTTATTTCTTATAACATACAATGTATATATAATCGGGATTTGAGAGTCACCATAATGGCGCTGAAACGTTGTTCGTAAATTGCTGCCATTAAAGAAATTTGCATACTATTAACATTCTAGAATATGTTAATGCGTATTAGTAATAGTCAATACTGTGAAGAAAAATTCTAACTCCTTTTATAATATTCTTACTTTACTTTAATAATTTCTTTTAATAAATATTATTGTCAAAACAAAGTTATAAAAACAATAGATCTTAAGAGAAATATTTCATGTTAATTCAAATTTTAACCGAATTTGTAGTATGTTTTAAATTTGAATGGAAATCAAAGACATCATTTTCTTATCATTACGTTTTGTTTTAATTTCATAATAACAATGTTTAATTTCGAATGTATATATATATATATATATATATATAAGAAAATCAAAAATATATGCATTATAAAATTTCAATTAAAATTAAAATCTATTTCTGAAAACAAACTAAAAAAATTAAAAATTATTTCTGAATCAAACTAAAAAAGGTACAATTTTATTTAGAGAGCGCTAATGCTGCTACTACTAAAGCACAGATGAACTTAATCAAATTAGTAAAAATACCAATATTAGCAAAAAGAATAAATATAGAATCAAAAAGGAAGAAATTAAGAATCCGGTCTGAAGACTTTCTCTGAAGATTGCAATTTATTGTTTTATTTCTGTAAAAAATGTTTTATCTATAAGGCCTCAATTTCGAGGGATTTTCGGGTCACGAGGGGTTAATATTGTTGGACAAAAGTCAGACTCCTCACAGAAAAAATACCTTGTTTGAATCCCTGCCTGATGGTGACCCTTGAGAAAGTCTTCAGGCCAGATTCTTAATTTCTTGCTTTTTGATTCTATATGTATTCTTTTTGTTAATATTAACTTGATATCTTTACTAATTTGGTTATATATATATATATATATATATATATATATATATATATATATATATATATATATATATATATATATATATATATATATATATATATATATATATATATATATATATATATATATATATATATATATATATATATATATATGTGAAAATAACGATTTTTATAATAATTTCTGAATGACAAATTGGTGAGACGCATTTGTTGTTAAATTAATATATTAATTGATAATTAAGGATTTCAAAATTTTTAAAACATTTTGTTTACATATGACATTAATAACAGTACGTTATTTCAAAACTCTACGATAAAAAGAAGTTTACTAGATGTGAAAAATAAATTAAAAAGTTCACCCTCACTAATATGAAACTAGTAAAGTGAAACAAAATCTTTCCAAAATATTTAATTTGTAGCATTTGTGATAGTCTCTGTATCCCAGAAAAAAAATCCCTATACATTTTGTGAAGAAAACATTTATCTGATTCGTAAATATTGGAAATTTAACAATTGGAAAGCGGGAAAATACAGTATTAAATAACGAAAAATAAGATAATTTGAATTAAAAATAATGATTTAAATATTTGAAATAAACCATTAAATTTTCATTATTTTTTCACTATTTTCAATTTTAAATATTTTTGAAGAAAGCAAAAAGCCTGGGAGGTATTATAAGGGATCTTCCCTCGTCCTAATTGAAATCGTCCCTTACAATTTTACAAACTTTGACTGAAAGATTAAGGTAATAAGGATAACATGTAGATAACTTAGGATGGGACGATGCTAAAACATTTCATAGATTCTAAGACTGTACTTTGATAATAATACTGAATAAAAAATATTTATATAGCTTAGGATGTGAATTTGCTAAAATATTTTACAGATGTCAAATTTTAACACTGAATAAATTTGTAACAATAAATAAAATAAATGGAAAAATTTACAATATTTTTGCATGCATGACAGCACAAAAAAATAGCATTTTTTGCAAAGACAGTTCCTTGAAAAAAAGTTAAATTCTTTATCACTACAACAGAAATAGAAAGAAAATTTTTTAAAAATGTTAATTTATGCCTTCTGATCTTAAAGGAACACACGAACCAAAATCAATTAGAAGCTACAGAACTTCACTTTTTTTTTCTTATCTTTTTATAATTTAAGAATCTCACGCCAATTAAAACATGAATGAGATTTTAAATGCTGGTATGAAATAAATTAGGGAATTTAAGATCATTTCGTTTTAAAAGTTAGCTGCCGGCAGGAGAAAAAAGGTTTTTCGAAAAATTCTTGAAATTAGTTTCGGCAGTTTTTCGAAAGAAAATAAATGAAGTAATAGTAACTAGATTTCATTAGTGTCTCGGAGAAAAAGAAATACCTAATTAAAGTTTTTGCACTCATTCTTTCACCAAAGTTCAGGGAAATTAATTACAAGAAATGCCATTTTTAATTCGAAAAGATTTGATTATATTTAATACAAATCGATAATTTTTTAAAATTTTCAACTGACTTTGGACTGTGTTTAAGATCAGAAGCAATTTGTTCGTGCACCTGTTTTGAAAAATCTTTATTACTAGAATATAAATATTAATAGTATTCTTCAAGATAAAAGTTCTTGTCTTGCTAAAAAAATATTTTTTTAAATATAATTATAATAAAAATAATTATCATAATTCATTATTTTTTTCTTTAAAATGTAGCTTTAAAATCCACGAATATTCAGAATTTCATTTCTATACCACTTACATGTGCCATGAACGTTTCGAGCTCCGTAATATAGTAAAGAAAAGCATGTACGCATTTTAAGAACCTATTTTTCTAAACGAATGAAGTCATAAAATAACACAGAACCATAATTTTTGTCACATATCAAATTTCATTTACTTAATCGTTCAGAGTTTTTGATTGTCGCGTTTACATACAAGCGAATGCGCAGACAAGCAGTTAAGAGACTCATGTTATTTCACAATTTGATAAAGAATTATGCTTTGCATACTAAAACTGCGAGCCAAATAAATATTATCAACCTAGCCTTTTCCGTTTTGTAGTGTAGCATTCGCGATCGAACAAAAAAAAATTTTTTGAAATTTCCTTTGAGTGCCCTTTCTTTGAGTCAAAAATTTGATTGTTAAAAAAATCTGGTGTAAAAATTTCATACAAAATTTAATTCGTTTAATTGTGTGAATTTCATTTGTACATGAAGTGTAGGAAGTATGCCGAGAACCCAATGCTTTTATTAATTGAAAATATATTTTCCATTTCGGATTCAACAGTTTTTCCCCTAATTTTCAAACATCTTAACCATTTATTCCGCTGTTTTATGATCCTGATACGGAATACATTCAGTTACTTGAAGATAGATAATATGCTCAACCAAATTAGAAACAAATATTAAGTTTAAATGCAAAAACAGAGCCAAAAAGAAAGAAATGAAATGATGAATCCGGCCTGAAGGATTTCGCAAGTGTCACCCTCAGGCAGGAATTCAAACAAGGGTTATTATCAGTTTGGTTCAGGAAATTTTAATTTTTAATTAATTTCATAATGGTTGCTTTTTTGATTGACAGTTTCTTATTCCTGCATTTGGCTAGAATTTAGCTGTATTTGCGCTTTTCCATTAATTGCAAACTGTAAAAATAATTTTAGAATTTTTCTCTTTTGGATTTGAACCGAGGATTCTGAGTTGTTGAAGTTGTCCTGGTTTGAATCCCTGCCTGAGGCTGACCCTTGAGAAAGTCTTCAGGTCGAATTCATCCTTTCATTTATTTCCTTTTGGTTCTTTCTCTGCATTTAAACTCAATATTTATTTCTAATTTCGTTAAGTTCGTATGTGTTTTAATTGTAGCAGCATTAGCGCTCTCTAAATACAATGTTCCTATTATTAATTTGGTTCAGGAAATTTTTACTTTTAATTAATTTTATAATGATTGCTTTTTTTATTGATAGTTTTAAATAAGCTCAACTAACAGACACATTATCTTCCCTCTGAAGTAAATGCTCGTGTTGTGGCAACTACATTTACCCTGTGAGTTGATCCATTAGCGCAGGGACATTAGAAACAGTGCCGCCCACCTCAAGTGCTAAGTTTAGACACCAACAAACAAACACATATGGTACTCAAACCCTATACAGATAGGAATAGGGGTTCTCGTAGAACAATCGATGTCAGAATTTAATTCCACATTCCTCCCGAGCTGCCGGAGAGGTGTGTGATTACGCGGGTCCCATCCATCTATATCCAGGGGCCGAACAAAAGATCGAATTTCCATCCTCCGCATCTATTCATCATTCCCTTATCAAGTGTCATCGCTAATACTCCTGCGAGTCGGCCCTGAGACAAAGCGGGCCGTGCAATCAAACCGGGTTCCCAGGAATTCGTGCGGCGGGGAATGGCTTGCCACGAAGAAATATGGATGGAAGTTCTTGGACAGATCGTTAGTGTTTTGCAGAACTTGTCCGGCCCTGGAGCTCCCTCGGAATTTGATTTGTGGTAGTAAGATGGCGACTATACAAAATAAGGTGTAGAATTTTTCCAGGAACCTTCAGAAATAATACGATATAAACAAGTATTGCTGAAGTAGAAATCAAAAAAGAGTTAAGGCTTGTTTAAATCTTCATTTGCTGTTCAATTCGCCTGTAAAACCAAGTTGTTATAGACTGAAGGACAGTTATTTTAAACGTTTGCAACAAGATATGTTCAAATGTATATAAAAAAATAAAGTTTCCTCGAATTCGGTTTTTACGGAAGTAAAATGGCGACTGTAAAAAGAAAGATGTAGATTTCTCTTAAATATTTCAGAAATAGCAAAAGGTTACTTAATAATTTATATAACACTATGTAAGCAAGTATTATGGAAATAGACATAAATAAGACTTAATTTTTATTTAAATCTTCATCCGCAGTTCATTTCGCATGTGATACTAAGTTGTTCCACCATCTTCTAATCTGAAAAACAGATGTTTTGAACTTTTTTAGAAATATTTGTAGAACTGTATAAGAAAATAGATTGCTTTTGAAGCTTTCTCGAATCCAGTTCTTATGGAAGTGAAATGGCTATTATAAAAAAAATGGAAGTGCAGATTTTCCACAAATACTTCAGAAATAGCAAAAAGTTACTGAAGAATTTATATAATATTGTGTAAATAATAAATGCAAGTTCAGTAAATAAGTATTACTGAAACCTGAATAAAAGGTTAAATTTATTTAAAGCATCATTCATTGTTCAGCACGCCTGTAAAATCAAGTTGTTATAAACTGAAGGGCAAGATATTCTGAATTTTTGCAAGAGGATAAATAAATAATTCAAAAAATAATAAGCTACTTTTGCAGATTCTGGTTTAAGTTTTCATCATCTCAAGTGCAGAACATTTAATGAAATAATTTCCTATGGGTTCTGCCGTTTCTTTTGAAGACAAAGGATTATTTATTCGGCATCCAATAAATTTTGTTGCAAACTTATGAAAAAACATGTATTCAAAGCTTTATCTGTTTTAAAAAGTTACTCTTTCAATTTTCTGATTTTTCAGCTTTGCTACCAAATTCTGATTAAAGGCCTCTAAATCACCCTGAAATAGCTATAATACTCACTTTGGCATTAGGATTTTGCTGATTATTTTGGTGATCAAATTTTATTTGTAATAAGAATTTGTGGCGATACATTTTATTTTTAATGAACAAACATCCAATTAAATATAAAAGAAAAAAACTTAATCCAAAGAATTACTATTATTTCAAAATGCAAAACTATAAATTTTAGTATCAGAAAGTATTTTCTCTTATTCGCTTAAAAAAATTTTAATATAATTCATTTGAAGTAGAAATATTATTTTATTTATTTCGTCGACCAATTTTCTATATAAACGTCTTAAATTTTAGGACTGCTAAATATCAGAAATTGTTCTTCTGGCTGTTTTATTTTAATGGGTTTCTTTCCTTCTTTTACTAGAATTTACTTAATATATTAAATAATTAAAACTATTTAATTAAAATTTTAATTAAATTTACAATAAAAAAAGCGAAAATAATAAAAAAAAAAATTAGTAAATAAAATATCTTAAATGTTGAATGTTTGATTTGATTTTTTTGCGTGAACAATATTACATTTGGAAATATTTTTCTTTAAAATATATAAATGTAGTAACTAATTTGAAGTTTTTTCGAAGGGAACTTAACAAATCATAAACATAAAGTGCAAATCAATATCCATTATTAGAATTTCTAACATTTTCTTGAACAGGATAATTTAGTAGTGAATAATTTGAATTTCTAAATTATAATAAAGTCGAAAATAATAACACAATATATAAAAATACTATAAAATGATATAATAAAGACCCTAATTCCTTACTTTTAGATAAAATTCACTTAAATACATTTATAAATTAGATATCTAACCTGCAGAATATTATGGAATTATAGGAAAGGATACCAGTTTGCCAAAGGTTGAAGATGTAAAATAGAAAGTCTTTCTAAAATATTACTATGCAAATGCTTTGTTAAGGAAGTATATTCAAAATAATTTAATGTATTTTTATTTTGATACATCTTAATTTCGGCACAAATACTGAGCCCCAATACCTCTGAAAAAACTAAATAAAACTGTGATACTTTTTGAATATTTCTCACTATTAAAAAATATTTCTCTACTATATATTCAATTCTTTTAATCGAATAATCTTATTTAAAAAACTTATTAACAGTGTTTAGAAAAATATGAAGTTTCATGTTTATAGCAATCATCCTTTTTGTCTTATGCATTATTGTCCATATAATCACATTCAACTAATTGTATCGATTATTGAATAAAAAATAAAAGCACACAAAAATTTAACGCAGAGTGGATTCTATAGCAAGCCTTATTAACTCAATTTCAATGAAACTGAGTATGGCGATGGAAATTGCTTTCTCCTTCAATTAACTTACAATGAAAACGTTCACTGAATTTCTCCTCTAAGAATAAATGCTTCGACGTTAGCAATCATTTACATTTAAGTCCTTTGTATTATTTTAATGGAAAAAATTAATTTTCTACTATATGGTAATTCTTCATTTCTCCAGTGAATTAACTTCCAAATACTAAAATTATCTGCCCGAGGTCCTCATTCCATTTCCTGCTTTGCTATATCCTCATTTTACTTCTTCATCTTCAGAGCTCTTTTCCAATCCAAAAAAAAACAATAATAGCTCATAGCCAAGTGAATAATATCCTAGCAATACCCATTGTTTAACTGACGAAGGAACTACGAAATTACCAAAGCACTTTGGATATCATTTAAATTCATTTTACGCCAAGGGCTTCGTCCAAATTATAAACCCAAATTGCGTTCTTGATGAGTTTAACAGACCTATGGCTATTTTGGAATTATGAGTAAATTAGAAAGCTCCTCAGAGACAATTTCGACTCAAATGAGGTCGCATTCTTGATTAAAGGCGAAAAAAAGCTTTTATCTTCCTCCATCTAAAAAGTTTTAATAATTTCATTATTTAGATAATCACCATTATCTTTAGTTCTAAGAAGTACAATAAACGCTTTCCTATCAGGGCAGTATTTTGAAGAATTCTATTCATTTTCCCTGCTAATATCTTTGCGTTCCGAATCGTTTAGTTTGGTAATTGGATGCAGTTATGCAAAAGAGAACCAGCCACACTTTCACCAATATCGGATTTAATACAACAAAATTGTATATTAGCTTAGTTCACAAAATTGAATAAGCTCCATTTTATTCATAAAAATTCTATTTAGAATGTGGTACATTATTTTAGAAAATTTTGAATCAAGAAGTGTTTGCATATTCTCTAGCAGAAAAAACAATTAGATTTCAATTCTTTTTATTATTTTTAAGAGATGGTTCTCAGTTGCGTAACTGTGACCGATTGAACTTCTTAATGGATGGCAAATTATCTGAAATAAAATTTTCCTTGAAAATATATGCTCCTAATTCTCTATCTTTATTTATCTTCGGTTTTAAACTTTAGCCAAAAAAGATTCCATATCTCGATTTCAATTATCTTTCTTTCGATTGATGTCTTTAAAGATTTACGGTATAAGCAAATAGGTGTCTAAATGTAGTTTGCAATGTAAAATGAGTCAAGTTCATTTACATAAGAGACTTCTTAGAGTGTGATTTATTTTGGAATATACAATATTAAGATGTATATTCCGTGTTTCATATTGTATATAAATCGATATCAATATGTGTATTATTTTAAACATTTCTCCATTGCAATATGATTGAACTTTTCAATTTATGTCTATCATTTAATTAATACATTTCTTAACATTTAATATTTACGTACCAAAAAACCTAAGTTACTTATTTTTAAATCATCAATCAATCAGAAAAAAAATGAAGATACCATTTTCATTAAATTAAATTCAGTATAACTTTTATTATTTCTTCAGCTACAGCATAATTTAAAACAGTTATTTTCATAATCTGAATTAAAAAAAAATACATTTTAAAATCTAATTCATTGTGTTTATGAAAAGCTCTAAATGGCTATTTAATAAACACAAAATGATACAGTTTTTTTTTTAATTACATGAATTCATAATCACCAATTTCATAGAAAAATTGTCTATATATTTCACTGTTTGTACACTTCAGAAAAGACTAAAACTTTGTAATTATTATCATTCAAGATTGTTCAACCTGAAACATACTAATCAGAATTTTATCAGTTTGAATGTAGAAATTAAAATAATAGGGGGAGGGTAATTTTTGCGAATAAATTTATTCATCGACAAGTAAAATTTATATTCCATTGCTTCGTTTATCTCAAATTTATTCTTAATTCTTCTAAATAAATAATAGAAACTGAATTATATTAATCTTAGCTAAATTTCATCCATCGGGGGAAAAGTAGTAAAATTCTTTTACATGATTCTAAAATATTAAGCATATTATTACAATGCAATACCTTATTATTAAATACAATCTTATGTTTAATAATATAGCATGGTAGAAAAAAGAGGGGAATCAACCCTGCCTTTTGTAATTGTTTCCATTTTCCAATTGGATCAAAATTATGATATAATTGGGATATGAGGTCAAGAGATTATAAACTATTCTTTAGTTTTCAATTTGTATATTTATTAAAATGTCTAATTATCATATGCTAAGAGTCTAATCTGTTGCAGATTTTTTAAAATATAGCCTTCATAAACCCATTAATAGAAAAATCTATAAACAGATTTTCGATGGGCGTGGTTCAACTTCGAGGAAAGTCTTGAATTCTAATTATGTCAATAGAGGGGGAGGGGGGAGAGACAAATATGATGAAGGGGAAACACAATTTCTCTTACAATCACTTTCTAATCCTTACTAACTTAACTTCCAAAATAATTCACATTAATCAAGTTTACATTTAATTAAAGAAATTTAAATATTAACTGGGGACGTGCGGTCTGTGAGACCACTAGCGATGGATTTTCTGTCACCCCTATTCTATTTTTAGCTCAATTGAATGGATTTATTCTGCAGCTTCCTGTTTTGTGACCTTCAATACACGTGCACTTTTTCAACCGATTTCAGCAGATGCTTTTTAAAATAATTCAGTTATTTCTTCGAGCTCGGTCTCTAAGACCGCATCTCACTGTTAGTGTCCCAGTGGTAAACAAGGCTTAGCAGATGGTACTAAAACTTGGGCCCCGAAGTATCATCCAGTTTACTGATCTTATTATGAAGAAGTGCTCCAAAAAGTCCAAAAAAAATACCTTCATATACTGTAAAAATAAATATGATTTAAAAAAGAAAAAAGTAATATGCCTTTTCAAGATTATTATTTATTGTAACATGTAATTTAAGAAGAAAATGTATGTTCTAACGCATTTATTTTTTTCAATGACAATATATTTTGAAAAATTTCTAAAACATAACTATATATCAAGAAAAATATCTGCAAAATATATTGGCAGTTTTTCATACTAATACATTCATTAGAAAATTTAATTTGAGTATAAATAAAATGCGGTCTCGCAGACCGCATCTCCCCAGTTAAGTCCTAAAATTTCACCTCCCCAGTTAAGGGTTAAATATTAATTATTTCAGTAAACATGCTTTGCCTTTTAATTTTCTATTTTATTCAGATACAAACCCCTTCACATATTGCCGAAAATTCTTCTAGTATATTTGTAAAAAAAAATGTTTGTTTTATAATAACTGTCAAAAGATTGTCAATATCTGAGTCTATTTTTTATAAGACTCTTGAGAATTGATTGTACTAAGATCTAGAAAAATATATTTCAGTCTAGATTTTAGTCTATAGAACAAAATACAATAGCAATAAATTAGCTAAATTTTTTATAGCATGATCATGGAGATATTAATCGGACTTCAATGATGTTTTTGAACTATTTTGAATTTAGTTTAAATATAACTAAATTTGAAATTTTCAGGATCCTTATTTACTATTTATAAAATATTTCATTAACGGCAAAAATTAATTTATCTAAAAGCATTACAGTAATTTATAAATGCCTAATATTGGATAATAATAATACTTAAGAAAATGAAATAACTAAACCTAAAAATTCATAAAATGTTTCCTTGGTAAAGTTTTTTTTTTTTTGAAAGTGAGCAATGTTTCTACAATATATAATTAAAAGAAAAGATTTAATACATCAGACATTGTCGCCTTAAGAAAAAAAATGAAAAATACAAATCGTATGTTTATTGTTATAAACCACTTCCAACCCAGAAAGGAACTTATGGCTTATGGCTTATGTTTGACAGCGGTTCAATACTTTATATACTTTTATTTACGTTTATTTGCTTTTAAAAAACATTATTACTACATTTACTTACTTTAAAAAAATGCTTACTACATTTATTTACTTTTGAAAAATAGTAAATAAATGCCATTCTATCAATATGTCAAAAAAATTATTTAAGAAGCTGTTACAAAAAAAAGAGTTTAATTCTCATCCTAAAATCAAAGAATGACAGTTTTCGTAAATTCATTTAAAACTCAATGGATTGTACTACAAAATCTCGCTGAATATTTTGACAATAAAAGAAAATGAGCAATTGAAAAGTGATTTCCTAGATGTTAAATAATTAAATTAGAATTGCTCATTTACTTTTTCATGATACTTTAAACATATGCATGAAAATATATAGGTCTTATTTCACATTTTAAAGCATCTTAGAGAAATGAAATGAGAGCCTCTCTACAGCAGAAATTAAGCAATATGAACAAGATAAAAATTCGAAACAAAAATATGATTTAAACTCCATTTTTTAAATACTTTTACAAAATTTCATAGCACGCATATTCACATCATAAAATCAGGTTACCTTCTTTTCTTCTTTGTGCACTCAAGAATAGAAGAGCCTTTCAAAAAATAACTGTTCAATAAAGAAAGCGATTTAAAACTCCAGAAAGGCCATTTAGGACAATCTGCGCCACCTTAAAATCTGGCGGGATGCCTAAAAAAAATCTGATTTTATTTTATCAAGATTCTCTAAAAAAGAATGCCATCGTTATAAGCACTTCCTTGAATGCATTCCAATATAAATGAAAATTCAAAAAAAAGTGTCCACTGTTAAATGTCTACGATTACTAAGTAAATGGACATAAACCTAAGCGAAAGGAAAGTGAAAAGTATTCCATGATCTAAATTCTTTGAAGTTAAAAAAAAAATTGTTTTTCTTCCGTACTCAGAAAAAAGAACATTAATAAACATTGCTCGTATCATTTATATTGAATAGAATACAAAATTATTCTTTGAAGAGGGTTAAAATAAAATTTACAAAAAACTAAAAGACATTTTTTTATCCTCTTATTCGATTTTATAATCGAATTTTGCAAGTTTACATTAGCTTAAAAAATATATTTTAATCATTGATATTTTTAAAAATGTATGTTCTTAATAGATTTCATTTCTTTTCTGATTTAATATATTGCAGTAGATGTAATGCATGATACTATTCATGCATTACATGACACATGATAAAAAGATCTTTCAAAAGTTTCTTCAGTACAGACCTTTGTACTTCTAGTAAATTTCTCTCGTAATTAAATGATCGATAAGTAGGTTCTTAATAAGAAATGGTTTTATATAATTTTATTAATGTTTTAATTAATTAAATCTAATTGAAAAAGTAACTCTTCTCTTAAATAGTGTCGGAAAATACTGC
This sequence comes from Argiope bruennichi, assembly GCF_947563725.1. Taxonomy (NCBI): domain Eukaryota; kingdom Metazoa; phylum Arthropoda; class Arachnida; order Araneae; family Araneidae; genus Argiope; species Argiope bruennichi. The sequence goes on from NC_079158.1 coordinate 124,336,640, forward strand.
AGAAAATAAAAATAAAATTTTTTTTAATTTTACAGTTCTGCTTTTCACTTCCTTATGATTATTCCTTACAATTTAATTATAACTCATGATTTCTTTTAATTTTAAAAAATTATATTTACTTTAATAGTTAAACTTTATTATTAATACATGCATTAAATAAAATAGAGTAAATTTCTACAATCGTTTGGTTAATCAATTCCTGAGCAACTGCTAAATTATGGATCAATTTTAATTATAATCGCAGTGCAAATTTAATTCATAAGTTAATAAATTTATATCTCCGAAATAATTTTTTCTAAATACATCTACATACCTTTTTTCCAAATTTCAAGAAAATAGCTGGTATTTTTTTCTATTCCTTTGATATAATTTAATGAATGTATAAATTTGACATAGAAATAATTTCGAAATAGTATAATAAAACTGTAATCGTTAAATTAATAATGACTGCTAATATAATAAAATTGTCATGTGAAAAATTTTCGAACTACATTCCCAAATTTTATTTGTTTTCTTTATATCAATAATGCTTTTTCACATATTTTCCAAACTGCCAAATATTTTTGAACATATCATAATCTTCTAAAGCATGAAATAAAATTAATTAAATTTGTAAACAACTTCACTGACGTCTCTGTTTTTATTTAACTCTAAAATGGCTAAATAATATATTGACACAATTTTTAACAATACTGAGGTAATTATTTTTAAAATTTTCTATCACACGTCTTGCCAGCTTTTTTTAAATCAGTATTATCTCTTTAAAAGTCAAAAATTTTCAAGATATTCATTTTTTTTTTATTATTTTAAAGATGTATTCTATTTAATTTTTTTAACCAATGTAACTGTAAAAATTCTTCCTTAAAATTGTTCCCAAAAAATAGTTAAATCGGATACAAATTTCTGTTTCTCTTCTTATCAGAAATCAAAAATTATATTGAAATTTCAAAATTATTATATAATTAAATACAACATTGCCACACAGAAATGAACAACAAATCTAATTAACTAAAAACAACGAAGAAATAAAAGAGCATACCAAGAATGTCGAAATTAATTCATTTTGAGCAGTGCGGAATATTGCCCAGAAAATAATAAAGTATCAAATAAATAATGAATAAGTTATGAATTCCATCAAAATATAGAGGTGAGGAATTATTGAAATTCTTGTTACTTATTTAATAAAAAATAATAAAAAAAATTTTTGAATAAATTAAAGGTTTCTTTTCTCTTTCCAGTTCACTCAAATTTAAATTGCGTATTCTTATATCCTGGCACAAATCTCAGCTCTCAACAATACTCCATAAATCAGAAATCAGCTCCTTTGCCGTCATAAAATAAAAATCTAAATATCTTAGTGTAATATCTGAAATCTGTATGAATCAATTTTTATCATTAAGGAATATTCACGATAAAATAATATTTTTTTTTTCTTCTCTAAAATATCCTTTACATCTTTTGCGCATGCTGAAATTAAAGTTAAGTATAATTATTTATGATATAGTACAAACTTAGATAGGGTTCCAAACAGAAATAATTCAACATAAAAAATTACGCATTTTGTTGACGCATAAAAACACAATTAACTATTTATAATACTCCATAATGCCAATGTCATCTCAACACCATCTCTCAAATGAAATTTACTCAAAGGGACAATTTAATAATGGATTAGCAACCATATCAATAATGGATGTCTGTTAACAATGAAAATCAATAAATAATACCGGCGTTAATCAAATGGATTCGCTGTGCTGGTCCATTAATTGTAAATGACGTGCAACTAATCTAAATCGTTCAATCAGGCGTTATTAGGAGAATGTCATTTAACTTCATTCACCTGTATGATATAAAATCAGATTCTTGTCTGAAATGTAGCTGATTATTTTAACTTTGAAAATCAGAAAGAAATAAATAACTCTAAATTTTTTATTAATTAAAAATAAAGAATTGTTTAGAAAATAGTAAGTTAACAGTGATTATACTTATTCATAAAAACAAATATTTTTGCATATTAATTTTAACTGTCAATGAATGATCATTCTAAGCTATAATACAGCAAATTAGAATCCCATTACATCAATGCATTTTACAGTTAGCTGGAGGAATAAAGAGAGCAAAATATTGAGGATTTATTAGTGATTTTTTTTGGTCTCTTTAAAAGCTCTTTGTATTACAGAATAGGTATCACGCCTGCAAAATACATATAATCTAGCGAGCAGAATATATTATAAAAATTACTGTCCCTATGTTACTTAAATGAACAGAAATCTTAAACAAAATTTGAAGATGATATTAAAAAACAATTAGTTCCCATATCTTGAACGTGTGGGGAAAAAATTATATTGTACATTCAAGTTACCACTTTCATATAAAACACTAGAGTTGTATTAATATTTTAGGTTCAATTCATTAAAATAAGAAAATTACAATATAAGGTTTTAAACTGAGATTCTAAAAAAAAATGAATAAAACATATTCCAACAAATCAAGCTCCGATCGAGAATTTCAAATAAACTGAATTAAGGGGACACGGTGCCTAAAAAAAATCAAAATATCATTTCTTTTTTCTCATTTGTTTGCTTATACCCTTCTTCACATCACATTAAAATGTTAAAGCTGTATCTGTATTATTTCAAAAGTTATTAAGGTTTTTATTCGCAGTGGCATGGATTTAAAAGTACCTGAACCTTTAAAAATGTCCTTTAAAGGCTCGGAATTTCCGAACTAGTGTCACAACCCAAAGAAATATTGAATTACTTTAGTCTTTTTAGCAGATAATTGTGTTTTCTAGTAAATAATCTTGGTGCTTCTATCAGGAAGCTTTGGCCAATAGTAAAACACCAGGTTCACATCAAATACATATAAAAGCACCAATGAATGAGAAATGTGTCCCCAAAATTATGTCAATTTATCAACGACTGGCATCATATGAACTTCTTCAATCTTGCACAAGCTGTTTGACACAGAATCCAAACGAATATCTTCATAGTGTAATATGGAGTAAGTGCTCAAACGAAATTTTTGCTTCACTGTGTCGAGTCCGAATTGCAGTTGCAGATGCAGATTCCGAGTTGAATGTAGGGATATCTAAATCATTAGAAAGTGTTCAAGTTGAAAATAACATTCCTCTGAACAAACAATTTAAACATTTAGCCATGTGGTGGAATTATAGGCGTTTGTATCAGAGAAAACATAAGAAATCTGCTGTGTGTGAGTCAGTAGAGAAAAAAAATTAAACCTTTTTGCGAGCGCATAGAATACTATAATTTCAAAAAAGAAGATCTAGCATACAAACCTGGATGCTTTTGAATCATGTGTTTAGTAAATTTTAATCACCAGGTGTGTTAATTTATTAAAAAATCTAGATATTTTGTCGGTTTCATACAGTTTTTCTCGGTCAGGTTTCTTTTTACTGCAATAATGAGTATTTAAATATTTATAAAATATCTTGTCTTAAAGATAGGTGTTTTAAATTTTGTATATATATTTTAAATTATATAGCTTTTATGATTATGTAAAACATTTGCTTGAGAAAAGAGAAAATAGGTATTTATTCACAAAACAAATCTTTCAATGTTTTTTTTCTCCATGTTCTGTTTTTCTTCATCTCCTCGTTTTTAAAATGTTATTTCTTTTTTCCCAAATAAGATAGAGCAATCAAATTTTTTCTTCAAGTTCATCATTATGTATTTAATAAAAGTCTGCATGTAATAAGCATTCACTTGATTAGTTTTTTTTAAATACCAGAGTCAAAATGAGGTGTTTCTAAATTTCCTAATTTTTCACCATATATAATATTAAAATTTTATATTAAAATAAGTATTTAATATATCTTGTAATCCATGCAAAGTTATGTGTAATATATTTTAGAGAATCCATAAAAACATTTTGAAGCAAAAATACTCATATTTAAAAAAAATAGTAGCAAATTTTAAAAATTGAAATTTTATTTAAGCAGGTAGATTAAAAAAATTTTCAGGGCGTTTTTATTTTAATACTAACATACACTACTATGAAACATTTTTGTTTAATGCTTAAAATTAAAAAAAAAAGAGTTGTGATTGTGCCGTGTCTCCTTAATTTAAGTAAACATTTTTAACTAATTCATTTATTTTAGTGTACCTCATAATGCATTAGGGTAGAATATTTAGCCATTTATCCTTGCTTATGTAGGATTTCTCTGAATTCATGGCATAAACTTCAAGAGTAGATTCGAATATACAGAAAAAAATCATATTGTTTCTGTATGTTTCTGTATTGTTTTGATTTAAACAAATGATCTACTTTATCATTTTGTTTCTTTATGTCTGGTCTTATTTTCATTAACAGAGCAGATTACAAAAGCAAAGTATGAAATCTTTGCAAAGGTAAATCAAGTAAAGGAAACGAATTGGTCAAATGAAATCGGCACTTAAGTTTAACAGAATACAACTTGTAAATACAAAATACTGTAAATTAGAAGAATACAAAAAATACTGTCAATTAGAAGCAGCATAAAAAAAATAATGTAATAAAGTCGTTTTGCATAACGTAGTTTCGAATTTTGCAGAACTTATTCAAGTGTACAAATAACCAGCCGTTCGTAGTGGATTCACTTATGATTCCCATGCTCTACGGCATACAACTTTGTCATTCCGCTATTATGAATTTGTACTTCATTAAATCATATCGAACATTTTATTTTGTATATCCTTTATTTGAACTTTCAAATAATGAAAGCTCTCTGTGATTTCTGTAACGACTTCTCTACTCTTTTGTTTTCAATTCTTGTTCTGTAATAAAAATCATTCTATTTTTGTATATATGGCCTAACCTTGAGATGAGACCATGATTTTAGAAACTCCCTGTCGGCTGTTTTTATGGATTTTTTTTTCGTTTGCCTTAAGAAGATATACATTTTACAAGATACAAGAAATAGGATATACATTTTAGAATCCTTGTACTGCTTTTTATCGCAGTAAAATGTGTTCTATCAATAGAAAAAAACGTTTCCTACAGTTAGAAGTATCATTATAATCAAAATTCATATCACTAACCATAAATATTTTCGAAACAATTCCTTCAATGGAAGTTGAATCGATTGACTGGCCTGATTCACACATGGCTCCGTAATATTACACCAGTCTAGTTCGCATCTTGGTATATCTTTTTCAGCTACTTCAGTGCCATCAAACGGTAGGAGTAAGAACAAATTAAGTAAGCGAGCTATATAAGCTTTAACACTATCTTCAAAGTCAACACCCTCCGGACACAGAGAGCTGCAAAATCAATACAATTATATCGATCAATTAAATCGGGCGGGGGTATATCGGATAGATGAAAGATGGGGGAGGATGGAACATAGCCCGCGGCCAAAGTTTAGATGTAAGTGGAAGAAGGGGTACGAGGCTAAAAGCCCCCCCCCCCTTCTATGCACACCATTCCCTTCTTCACCCGTGTTCCTCTGAAGGACTGTTGCGAAGAATGGCCGCTTCAAGGGGTTCGTTGCCACCACATAATCGATGTAATGGTAGATGAGCATCATGCAATGTTGAGATTGTGCTGATTAAAGACTGAGGGTAGTTTTGAATATTCATTAAGGCTCGAAGTTGATTGTGAACCCGTCATGCTTGGAAACTCATCATGTTAGCAGTAAGTGCTCTGTGGGTTAACTAAACGCTGTGCATTGTTCTGAAATATATACGGGGATGAAGAATCCCTTTGGTGAGAGGTGTCTGGAGATTCAAGTGAAGATGGAACTTTGCTCGACTTAACAGCTTAGTTAATCGAAGTGGTATAATTTGAGAGTGTTTTGATAATAGAAGTAATTTCCCTATGGCTGGCTTTGAATGCGCTTCGTTTTCAGTTAGGCTCAGATCTAAGAGTTGACATTTTGTATTCACGTACCTGATAAATATTGTACCAGAGAGAGAGAGAGAGAAATTGTGTTAAGGGTATTATGTATAATTTATGGTATATTATATTAATTGTATCATTAAATAAATTTCGAATACATCTGAGGGGAGGAATTAAATGTGATTGTTGTACGCTGCGATTTCATACATTCCATAGATATTAGATTAAATACAAAGCTGGCATTGAAATAGAATTCATGAACCTTATTGCATTCATACAAATTCATTAAATGTAAACCGTATAGATTCGAATATTAACACACTGCATACGGGTCACGAGATTTCTCGTTTTTAGCAGGCCGAACGCTGTGGCCGAGTCACGATATTTCTCATTTTTAGCAGGACGAACGTTGTGGTAGAGTCACAAAATATCTCGCTGTCATGTTTTTTTCGGCTAAATGGATGCATAAACCAACCAGAAGCAAACATTTAACACATTAAGGAACGCAAAGAAATCTGTAAGACATACACTTGGGACGGCACGTTTTTGGGCAAACTTGTATGTTCTAAAATCATCATAACTTTGTTATTTATGAAGCAATAAGAGACGGGACACGCAACACGAGAAAACTCGAAAATGATCCATAACAGTTTTGACTCGAAACACAAGAAAACTCGAGAGTGGTCCTTAATGTCTTGAAACAAGATACTGCTGCAAACCGGACCGAATACCATTGCACAAGGGAATATGCTTTACCAAATATCATACTCTAAAATATTATTCAAGTCTTTGAAATAAACAATAAAATGTAAAAAAATATTATATAATAAATACATGTATAAAATATATAGTAATATTTATATAAATATAATACCAAATGCAAATTAAAAATGTGTATATATGCATCCTGTTGCTTGCCAAGCATGCTTCTAGAGCGTTTAAAAATGTGCTGGCCCTAGTAGCGCGTTTTAGAGCGCAAAGCGCCATATGCAATGTGTTAATATCTCGTCCTTAAATAGCAGAATGAAAATAAATACGATTTGCTCTGATGCTGCTAATGGGCGAGAGAGGTCTCCTTTCTAGTATGCTTTGTAAAAAAGGTGTTATTTGAGAAAACGCTATGGATGGTATTGTCATACAACAGTAACGAAATATCAACCTTTGGCTTTAATTCAGCTGTCTTACTGATTCTATCGGGGAATCAATGGTGAATTTTTTTTTTGGCGATTAATCTCTGGCATGCTGTTAATAGTAACTGAAAATCAAAATTGTGTTTTAGATGCATTTTTCCCAACTGATTTTCCCAACAACAAAACATTGACGCAGAACTGAACTTGACGCAAGAAAATAATCATATAACGAATTTGATGTATTTAAGTCAAAATTCGATAAGTATCTGCAATATACAGGGTTAGATTTGTTTACTGAATTGTATTCATCAAGCTCTCTTCATTTTGCCGTTATCATGTCAACTTATATTGGAAAAGCCGGACAGAGACAGACTTAGATTTAATCGATTTTGCTTATAATCTGGTGTAAAGACAGTATGCCAAATTTCTTTTGTCTCGCTCAAAGCATTGTTGAATTATCTTTGTAAGAGACAAACAGATGGATAGGCAAACATAATGCCCAAAATGTGTTTTTTGAATTCAGGGATGTATCAAATATTTAGATTCGTAAAAGTCTCGAGTTCGAAAGTAAAAAGCGAAGTTATATGTTATTTACCAATGGCTGGTCCAAGATTAATGATTTTACTTACATCTTTCATTAATAATTTTATGCAGTAGTCTACAGTAAATATATTGCATGAGATGCTTACTAGTATGTGAAATACTATATTAAGTAATCTGAAAGTCTTGATTTTATATCCGTAGAATATTACGAAAAGGTAGTAGATTGGAGAATATTAATTAATAAAGTTAATAGTATTAGAGACGGCGACTTTGCATAAGGGTAGCCCATCTTCCCCGTGATCTGGGCGTCTCGGGTTCGAATCCCGGTTCGGGCATGGTTGTTCTTCATCTCCGTTCTATCTGTGAGGTGTGTGAATGTGCCCCCCTGTAAAAAGGCATTGTGCAAGCGAATGTGTGAGTTTCATCTTCATGTGAGCTAGAAGTCACACTTCAGAGCTAGGGTACTCAGGGGTCTTTAGCCTCAGAAGCTACTGCGCTCCCTTTCCGTGGTAACGCGGACACGATATCATCAATAGTATTAGAACAGCCTCGAGATTTCCTACCGTACGTACTCCAATTTGGGATAGTAGACTTGTAAAATATTGCTCTAGCTACTTTCATTTAGATTTATATAACAGCATGGTCTTAAAACTAAAATATTCTTTTTAATTTCATGGTATCTTAGAAAGAAGAAATTCCTTTATATATTCCTATATAAAAAACGCTAGTTCAGATTGTAAAAAAGTATCGAAGAAATTCCGACAGGAAGCAAAAAGACATACCAGTTTGTAGGAATATAAGCTAGGCTTATCGAAATAGTTGTAGCGTTCCTTCCCTGAATACTTTGTTCGAATCTAATAAAATACAAAAGTTCTAAACAAAGGATATATAAATGTTGTTAATAAAAAAGAAATAAACTGCCAAAAATAAAAATAAAAATATTTCGTAACTAACAAAATTTTCTCTACTATTGTATGAGAAAGATAGTTTAGAAAATACAAAGACTGAAGCTAAGGGTATATTTGACAGTAAAAAAATATTTCTATACTTAACAATGAGACTGCCCAGTAGTAAGTTGTAAAGAAAAATTTGAAATATTTTTATTTTTAACTATTTATTTATTTTGGAAACTGTTCACCCCATGTTATTTATTTATTTAAAAAGATTATCTTTTTATCGTCTTTTACGGAATTCATATGCATTTTTGAAGTTATTCTTTTCATTTTATTTTAGTAATTCAATCACTTTAAAACAAATTGCTAATTTTCATTTTAATTCTATACATATATATTGAAGTCCTTTTTTAAAAATGTTATTTTAATAATTCAATCATTTTAAAGCCATTTTAATTCTTCATTTCATTATTTTTTTTAACTGAAACCATTTTTTTTCAATTTTATTTATTTATTTGTTTCAAAAAAATTTGTTGTTTTATTTAATTTGTCATTTAATTTGTTTGTTTTTTTTTAATTTCATCGATTTTGTAAGCATTTTATTTTCAATTCTTTACATTTATTTATTTTTGCAACCAAATATAATAAAATTATATAATAATCGATCCATAAATTCGTCAAACTATCTATTAAAGTAAATATTAACAAAACATATATAAATTAAAATATGTAAACTGGTAAAATCTCTTTAGAACCGATGCATTCAAATCCATGAACTTCTTGGAACAAAAAAAATGAATTATGGAACCGGCAACTAAAATGAACGGGTTCATTCCCATCGATTCTTTATCCTTTAAAAGTCCAAATAAAACGCCGTCGAAAAGGCGTCGCATGTTGTATCGCTGATCAGTCAATATCTGGCAGGGGCGAACTCAGTTGCGGTTACGTACTTTTCTGGCGCAAAATTGGAACTGGATCAATTCCTCGAGTTTCTCACTCCTTCAGAAGGAACAATGGAAACCGTTTCCTCTCTCTGGCTTTTTCTTTTACTTCGTCCCCCCCACCCCTCTTTTATTTACTTCTTTCTCATTCTTGCATCAGTGGCCACTGTCTTTAGGCTCCAAAAAGCCATTGAGGCAGAAAGGGTCCCTTCGCGAGACACTTTGCTCGGCACTGATTCCAGAAGGGGGGAGGGGGAAACGAGGCAACAGCTGCCGATATTTTTCAGCCACTTGTTCATCGAAAAACTGGTGTAAGTTGAAGCACATGTGTAATTTATTATACAAACACAAGGAGTTGTAAGTAGGAATTTCGAAATGGGCAGCTATTTCTAGAAAAGATCACTAGGGATTTATGGCGAGCAGTAGGCTTATCCTGATGAGAGTTCCCAAGAGTCATGTTCCAGAAGCATTATATATGTTTTTCTTTCTAAACAACCGGTCAGTAGATAAATATAAAAAGAATATAACATGTCTTAGCTTTATTTACAAAAAGGGTGAAACGCATTAATGATCCTTCATTAGATGTCAATGTTAGACCATTTCATTAAATTATTTCATTATTCATAGATATTCACACATTTTTAAATCTCAATAAGTCTTTCAATTTTCAATTATTAATTTAATGCTCTAACTTCCATTGCCATCTTCTGCGCATTTTTTTTTTTTTTTTTTTTTTTTTTTTTGCTTTCTTACGTATGAAAAATAAAGAAAATACTGTAATTATCAAAAAATTAGAACTGTACTGTAATTAGTAAAATTATAAATCAAGAATTGATGACCCCCCCCCTCCATCTTGAGTCCAGAAAACGCATTATTGGCACTATATCTGTGATCAAGATAACTCAAATATGCTTTGATCCATCAAATTTGGCATGTGGAATTGCGACCCACTCTGTAGATTTCCATCTATTTTCGAATGAATTTCATTCAAAAGAAGTCTGTCTGTTCGAATACACTTGAACTTCATGATTACAAAATGCAAAGAAGTGAGTAAAATTTTGTACACAGAGTACGCATCTGAACTGTAGATCTTATAAATTTGTTGATAATCTTTCGGTCTGTACTATCGCAAGCATGTAAACGCAATGTTTTATAGATATAATGATTTAATTCATCATTTTATCTTGTGACTTGTAACAAAATTTAGTACAAAAGAATAAATTTAGTTTTGTGTCAAATTTGGCGGCAAAAAGATCTCCAAAATATATATTCTCACGATAGATTTAGTAAAAATATCCATGCCGAAAATCTACATTTTGTAACTATCGGTACCAATGTCATCCAAGACATTTAAGCCCTTGCCAAAGGTCCAAAATTTTAAGCTGAGGAAGAAGTGATTAGACAATAATTGGAGAGCATACGAGGAAGTTTTCGAGATGGAGAAAGGTTCTGATGGTTTAAGTCATCATGTTTATGAATATAAAATGCAATAAACAACAACAAGAAATTAAATTTTTGAAAGCCATTTTTCTTTTTCATCTGATAAAAAAATCATTGTGTTTAAATATTTGATTACACTACACACAAGATCTTTATATTAGCATATTTTTAAAAACTTTCATCATAATTTTAAATATAACTTTTTTTTCTTTTAACAGCTTAGCTAATAACTTATTTTATCTTATTAAAAGTTTATCTATTAATTTAATTTTCACTTTTCTTTCATTTCACGGAGCGTTCCTTCTCACTTTCGTTTTTAGGCAGTGTATCCAATTACTTACATTCTCATTCAAAATCTTACATTCTAAATTTATCTCATTCGATTACCAGTAGAATGAAAGTAAAGAAACGACACTTATGAAGAGAGAATACGCATCGAAGAGTAATCCATAATTGGAAAAATATGGCAAATTTCGGCGTCTTTGAATCAATGGATGTCAGCTGTTATGGAACATTTATAATGTATTGTCGAATATCCTTCTTGTTTACTCTCGTGGGCTCACTTGCTTTAAAATTCACAATGATTTATGACAAAAGTCTTTTTTGTTCTGATATATTATATACAAGCAGAACACAATGTGCAAGCGCTAATTTTCAACACCAGTTACGATAACGCAAAAGCGTGAGTTTTAATAAGCCAGTTGGGGTAACACTATGCAGATTAGAAATTTTTAATTTCCTTTATTCTGTTTTATTTTAATTCAAAAGTACTTCAGAATGAATCTGAAAGATCGATTAATTAACAATGTTTAATTTTAAATGCATCAAACATTAAGAAAATAAACAAAATAGTTCGAAATAATCAGCCGAAAAATCTTAAGCCTAGCCTCATTACTGTTGGGAGGAAAAAAAACTGAAGCCTTACTCATTTGGCGGTGGGGAAAATGAAAAGATTTTTTTGGCGGAAAAGTTAGTTTTTAATTAATAATTAAAATTCTAATTAAAAATTCAAAAAAGGGACCCCAGGTGCACATTCTCGACCTCCAAGGTATACATGTACCAAATTTGATAGCTTTAGGTCAAATGGTCTTTCGTGTAGAGCGCCAACACACACACACATTGAGCTTTATATATATATATATATATATATATATATATATATATATATATATATATATATATATATATATATATATATATATATATATATATATATATATATATATATATATATCTTTCTGATATATATCTTTTTCCTATCTCAGTCATCGGCTATTTATTTTGTACTATCAGTCCTGCCTCTTATAGTTTAACAACATTTAAACTGTAAAAGTAACAGTAAAAGGTAAACAGTAACAGTTAACATCCGTTTACTGTTTTGCAATCGTTTGAAAATACAAGGTGCATCGGTTCTTTTCTGTTCTTTTAGGCACCTTTAAATAACTAATTTAAACCAACAACAACAAAAAAATACAAAATGTTGTGAAATGGAAATTTCAAAAAATAGTGTTACAGTTGATTAGAATCTCATTCACATAAAATTTTGAAAGGATTAATAAAAGTTAAAGAAAAATTTCTCAGATAGGAATTTAGTATCAATTAAAAGGTAACATTTTGGAATTTTACGACCGTGTTTCAGGACAAATTATTTCTGGTAAAATAATTTGCCGTGAAGTTACTGCACATAGAAGGCAAAATTTCAATCAATTTCTAATTTAAAGTAAACATATTCTTTCTCGTATTTTGAACTGTACAAAGTGTGTTTGAAATTGATCTAATCATTTTCGAGGCTATGTGGAGCATAAATACGTACCCACAATAACTTTTATTTATATTAAGAATAAGGATGAGGATATTAAATTCACTAAATATAGTTTTGGCCGTCATATAAAATTTTTTATTCATCGAAAATGTAACCAGGGTCTTATAATTGAACAGATACAAAAAAAAAAAAAAAAAAAAAAAAACCCTCCAGAGAAATAGACTTTAATTATATTTTTTCCACTTAACGTTAGTTTCATTACATTTCCTCTTATGACTTTTAAATAATTCTTTTTGTTTTCCGTCTTTTTTCAATATTTTAAGCAAACGCTCATAAAACTAATTCAGAAGCTATCTTTTCTGTAAAAGTATATATTTGTAACAAGAAATTGTTCAGTTCGATTTGTCAAATAATTAAAGTAACTCATTTAAACCAAGAAATATCAGAACGCCAAGTTTTAATAGTCCTTGAAATCATTTAGTAAATCTTTATAACTTTTATTTCATAATTTATCCAAACTAGACGCTTTTAGTTACTCGTCAAGATTATTGATTTTTAAGCTATTAAACGATTGATAAAAAATGCATTTTTAAAGCTTCAGTTTTATTTTATGCGACAATATATATGACTATATTTCAATATGACTTCTACAATAAATTAATGTGAGTAAAAATTAAAAATATATATATTATAAAATATAAACGGAAATGAAAATCCTACTTCGGAAGGAATGATAAAAAAATTATTTATTTTGATTTTAAGAATGGCTAAAGCGCATGATTGAAACTTTTGATGGATGAGTTTGAATTTCATAATATTTAAAGCATCATAACGTTATAAAATAAACTTAAAGAGTTTATTAAAAGTGAAGAAAAAATTGTGCAAAATTAAATTCGATATCATTAAAGGGCGATCATTCGATATCATAATATCATATTTTAATTTCTTTTACATCTTCTAATTGAATGAAATGTTTAACACGGCGAGCCACATTTATAATATAATAATTTATTCAATTAGCGAAGTGGTGAATTAAGTTCAGCTGTCAGAACGCTGAATAAAGCAGACAGGCAAAATTTTCGTATATCGGTATGTTTACATTTGTTGCTGCCATTCCATAATAAGTAAAAAGAGCGATTTCTGTACCACGTACTTCAGGGTTATATATATATATATATATATATATATATATATATATATATATAATTTTTTAAAAATCTAGTTGATCTGATGACAGTAACAGATAACAGCTAGTCAAACAGGTACATTAAACATTTCCCCAAATTTTGGGATGTTGTAAAATTACGAAAGTAAGTATAACTGATCTCCACTATTGTCAGATATCATAAAAGTCTTTTCTGATTCTCTAAGCTAGTCTTAATTTTGCTACTGGAAAAATAACACAAGAAATGGTCTGCGATGATTATTAGGATTTTTTCAAATGTTTTTTCAAACAAAATTCGCATCATATTACTATAGTAAAGACCCTTTGTTGATTCAGACATCGCTTGCGAAAGATTACTACAAAACTCAGATCAATGAGTAGAAAAGAAGGGAAAAGAATTCCATCTGGCGGAAAAAGGAGAGCAGACGGAAAAGAAACCGTTGCCAAAAGCAAAAGATGAAACGTAAAAGATGGCGTACAAATTATGAGTTGTGAAGCAAAAACGGCAACAGATCGAAGTTATAAGCGCTCCGAACCTCAACATTTTTGGATGAAAATGGCTTGGAAGGGAAAGAGCATTAAAGAAAGTGGAAACTTCTTGTTTTGTGTGTGCCATTTTTTTTTTATCTTTCTGCCAGAGTTTTGTTTGTTAGTTTCTATCTCCAACTCTGAGAAAGGGAACTTCTTTTTTTTATGTCAACGCTTTGTTTCGTAGAAGAGTATTATTTGAAAAGACTTTTGATAAAAGGGTTTGAATGTCTCATTTAAGAAATTTCTCTGTTTCGGTTTCTTCTTCGTTACGGAGCCTTTTTTCTGTTCCATTCCAAAGAAGATACTCTGTGTTCTTAAAGATAAGAGACTTTTAAGGAAACATTTTTTTTTTTTTTTTTTTTTTTTTTGCTAAAATGCATATGCATGCACTTAGGAAGATAAACGGGCAAAAAGCACTGCGGAATTTGAAAGAGAAATCTTATGTTTTTTAAGCTGATCATCATTTTGAATTTGCAAAGAATTTTTGAAAATTAAAAGAGAAAAATGTTTGGTATTCTTTGGAAAGCGCATGGCATTTAAAGATTTAATGTTATTTATAATATTTGCGAGAAAAAAGATAAAATTTGCAAAAGCGCATTAGAAAAACAAAATGATTTGGATTTTTTAAAATTATATTTTTGTATGTGACTATTTAAGAGACATTATTTTTAATTTCGAATTTTTGATATATTTTTAAATTTCTATTTTTAATGACAAAATTTAAGTAGACATATTTTTTAAATATTTATTGCACAACATCAGACTTTGGACATTTCACCAACTGTTAAAATGCTAAATATTAACTTTGATGTATGAAGAAAAATGTATATACTGGTGAAAAAAGAATAAAGAGCTTTGGATAATTCCACAAAATATTATATATAATCTTTCAACCATCTAGAACAATTTTACAAAAATAACTTTAAATTCTTTCTTTTGAAATTTTATAACTGGAACACTTACAATTTCTTGAAACCACAATAGAATTATTCTTCATCTGTTTTTAAAACGTTGAATGGCATAAAAAAGATTTTTAGTAACTCTATTTAATTTTAAAAGATTAAGAAAATGCATAACAGCAAAGCAGTTATTCTGAGTGGTTATTATGATATGCTTTTCTGTGTTTCTTCAATTTAGATTCATCACAAAGAGCTCAGTCGCTCAGTCGCGATCGCAGTAATATGAATGATAGAGTAGCCAAGAAAATTAGAATAGATATTGCACTAAACGCAATATAGTCCCCATCACAATACAGCAGAATTTCTTTGTTTATCTTTGACTCAGAGGTAAGATCCTCATTGGAATTGTGGATAGAAAGTCTTCACGCCGTTAAAATATCAATCAGGAAAGCGAGAACCAACATACCAACTATCCTTTTAAGTTGCCTATCACTTTGTTTTAGAATAAAAGAATATAATAATAATATATAATAATTAAAAAATATTCAAAATCTTGAATAACGAAACACTATCTATTTACCTCTATTTGAATTCAATCACGTCTTCAAATTACTAATCCCATTTTCATAAAATGTCAAAAAAATTACTAAAAGAACAGTTACCAAAACTCAAAAGAATTATTATTTTTTAGCAAATATTGCAAATAGATTAAATATTGTAATCCGAAGGTTCTGAATCAAAACATTTGCAGAGGGTGGAGAATTAGACATCCCAATCAAATTCCAACAATACCCTCCTGATGAACAAAAATACGTGAGGGCTAGCGTTTTTCTGGTGAAAGATTACACCAATACAATAGGCTAATATCTTACTTGAAATGATTCAAGTGGCAATATATTTAAGAAAATAAATTACTTTTTTTGTGGCATCTATTCGCCGCAGACAGTGTCTTTCCATCGGCAACAGAGCATCATTTTCTTGGCATGGCTGCTGGCTTTTGGGATAATTCTTGACAAAACACCTGAAAAACTCCATTACTGCTTTCACTCAACTATCTTGGAGAAATTATTTCTCGACATCCGTTATCGTACTGATATATATTCAAATTGATATAGATTTTACATTTTTTCTTTGTATTCAAAAGCTTTTGCATATATAGATAAGTTTAATAGAATAGTAAAACGAAATTGGAACATTGATTAAAAAATTATCATTATTACTTCTTATTATTCTGGGTTGTCAATGTCTGTTTGCTGAACATGCAAAGCAGCTGCAATCCATTCAAAGAATATTTTTCTAAAATTCACAAGATTTTCATGTTTACAAACAATCCATTTCCTGCACCCTTAAAATCATATTCTTGATAGTAGTAGTAGAGATATTAGATTGACCTTGTGTACTTTCGAAAATAATCTATTTTTTTTAAATTATTGGTATAATTTAAATCATTTCAATTCAGTTTTCTATTCTGAGTTTTTGTGCTAACTTTGTTGTAGGCTGGATCTTAGAAAAACAAATTGTAAAATAACATTTTTTTTTCTTCCGATAATCAACCAACTACTGTAGTTCTAAAGATTGTTAAAGCATTGTTTAGTTATGAAATTACAAATAACAAATGGTTTAATGGCAGGTAAATTTATAGGCATTGCCATGTCGGTAATCTGGATAAGCTACTGCCAAAATAGCGAGCTATTAAAGGGCAAGAAATGAGCTTCTTGGTTATTTTTATAGTTGAGATCAGGGATTCTATATGCAACAGAATAATTAGCTTAGTAACCCACGCATCTAACTTTCATTTTTCATTGAGCACACATTATCTTCATTTTTAAGTTTTTTTTTTCTTTTCCTAAATTTTATTTCACAATGACTTTTCTTTCTCCCCACTTCCACCTATTAGAAGTATCGATTATTTAGCTTTACTTTAAATTATGTTACGGACTCCGTTTCATTAAAAAATTATAATTATATTTTTTCAGCTTTATATATATATATATATATATATAATACTGGTTAATAAGAATGTTATTTTTAAAGCTGGATCGATATTCAAAACAAGCAATTCTATGTACAATAAACTCACCTAGCGACCCACGTATCTAACTTTCATTTTTCGTTTAACAGACCTTCTTATTTTTGGAGTTAATTTTATTTTTTATCTTTTTAACTTTTAATTAGCACATAACTTTCTTTCTTTTACCTTTTTATGACATATTGAAAGCATTCATTTTTTTTTTACTACTTTCTTTAAATTACTTACTATTTATTTTTCTAATTTACTCCTTTCTCTATATTATGCTCTCTAAATTTCTTCATTTTTTTTTAAATATTATTATTATGTTTTCTTTTCTTATCTTATTTTATATTATTTTTTTCTTCATCTTATTTCTATATAACATTATATGTGTATGTGTGTGTGGGTTTATGTATGCATGTTTGTGTGTGCGCGCGCGCACGTGTGTGTGTGTGCATGCGTGCGCGCGTGTTATATTTTGTTTCTAAATATTGTACATATTATCTGGAAAATCAAGCTTCCTCTCACAGTTTTTTTTTTTTTTTTTTTTTTTTTTTTTTTTGTAAAATCATGTTTTTTTGGAGAAAATATTTAGATACGAATCACATATGAATATTTTTCAATCTTACCTCATCTCATATCCGTCAGCGCCATTTCGCAAAATTTTGAGAGATTATCCAGTAAATTATCATCCTATAGCGACAATGCAAGTACCACAAAAATTTACGAGATGGCGCTGTATGACATTGACAGCATGAAAACAAATATAAAAAGGCTTTAATAATTAGTTATAAAAAAAATTTCGCGAACGCCTGCGTGTGTGGGTGTGTGTAAAATCGCGTTTTTTAGGAAAGACACTTTTACAGATAAACTTAAAAAGCAAAACCTTATCTAAATATAAAATTCGATCTAAATCGTTTGATTCGTTTTCGAGATACACGAAATAAATTTTTATGTATAAACAAGAATTGCTTTTTGAAGCTATAGATAATACTAACAATCCAGGATCATTACGATGAGAAGCAGAATTCTGTTGGACCCAATAATTATTAAAAATAGTAAAATTATTATTTATTAAATTCTTATTTAATGTAGACTTTTAGCTCAATGTAAGTTTAGGACTACCCAACCTAATTACAATTAATTTCTCTTAGACTGTCCAGATTAAGATGAATTCGCACAATTGCTGAAGTAATCAAAAAAATTTTTAAACCAATTGAAATAGCGCTTACAACCAATAACTTCAAGTTTCACTAAATTATATAATTTTCCTGGATTTCATATCAACTTATTCTTTGAAAAAACGCGTTGAATGTCATATTTTATTATTATAAATTTTCGCTCCGACAGTAATTTTGTTTAAAAACCTTTCTCGACAAAGAATCTTTCATATTGAACCAGCTGTCTTATTCAGATTTTAATAAAGGTCAAAAGAAAAAAAATATTTTTCTATGAAAATATGAATTAATTCAAAAACTAAATTGTTACATAGACATTACATTTTGATTTCAAAAAAGTAAAAATCAAAATACAAAGTGATTGTAAGGCAAAATGCAAAGCGGTTTTAACCATTCATTAGTTGCATTTTGCGCTGTCTCCAATCATTACGAAGATCGTTACCACTAAGTACAAAATACAACAATCTCAGTGTTTTTACATCCAGCTGAAAAAACGAGGCTTCCATTTCGGCATCCAAACCACTTTCAACAAACTTTGCCCAGCAAATATTTGGAGCAGGGCATCTCGTGTAATCCTCCAAACCAACACATTTACTAACAGCTCTTATCTTTGATTTGAAAGGGTTTAGCAAATATTAATTCTAGGCAGTAGTTTATTTTCGGGCACAAGGATAAATAAGGCTCAGCTTCTATTTAATCTAGGCAAAGGCCGCTGAGGAACGTTGCCCAAGCAGATTAAGGAAAGGCCCGTTAATCTGATAAACAATACCTTGTTAGCTTTTATGTGGAAACTTTGTTTAATGCTTCATTTAACTCATTTAACTTTGGTAATGTTTTGTTGTATTATTTTTCAAATGAAAGCTCATGATGTTTGTTCAACCAATAACATAATGAATTTTAATCATTAAAATGTCAATATTTGATTCAACCATAAAAACACTGGAAGTATAAATTGTATGTGGAAAAAGCTATCTATTCTATTCATACTTTATTTTTGAATAGATATGCTATTTTTTTCAATGCTATATAACCTCAGAGTATATTTATATTAAATATAGTCAAATCATCAGAGTACGTTTAAATTAAATTTAGGGTTTTTTTTTTTTTTTGAATAGCAGATTTAAAATCTGAAAAATTAAGCTTTATGTTGAATAAAGCAAACTACTTTTCGATTTAAGCAAATCTTTCAAATATTAAGAAAATTATGTACCTCGAATATCAAGAAAAGATAGACATAAAAAATAAGACATTTACTTAATAAATGTATATGATAAACGGAAAATCGATTCGTCCGCTTGTTTGGGGTTTTCTGACACAAGAGCCATGATATTGACCATGCTGCGCCAAACAATGGGTAAAAATTATATCATTTTAAAACAGTCATCGAAGGGGTAATGACGGGAAACTATGTAAAATATGATCAAAATTTAAATAAATGGATAAAACGTGCATATTTTAAAAATTCAACGAGTTGGACATGAGGTAATTTATCAAGCAAGAAAGATAATAAAGTGCAAGATTTTTGAAAAAATTGAAAACGCTGGGCTTTGGAATTTGGGCAATTTGATAATATATGTTGGACAGCGGGCAACCTAGAACAAATATATGTTCCCCTAGCAACAAATCAACATGGGTAAATCTAGTGTGCCCATTGCTTAAACGAGTTAAAATAATATCTGCTTTTCTGTTCGGTAATGAGGGACATGGTTGCGCATGGGTTTGATAAGATAAAGCTTGTTGATTGTCTCAAAATCCCACTCTCTATGCCATTTAGAATAAAGAAGCTCTTTAATATGCTTCTTTATGCTTTATTTGGAAGCTTAGAAGGAAAAAATGGAAATTATATCCAACTCTAACCCTTATTCGAGCTAATATCCAAACACTTCAAGAAAAGAAAAAAAAACTCATTATCGTAAACGAACTAATCTCAAACTTTGAAGCAATTAAAGAACAAATATAATCTGTAACGAATTTGACTACTCCATTTTAAGAGAGAATTTTCAAATTTATCCTTCAAATTTATGAAGGTATATGAGCAAAAGTAAAAATACAAATTCCTCCGAAACTCGTACATTCAACATTCAAATACTCATTAACAAAATGTTTGTTTTTATAAGACATCTAGATGAGAAAATAATGAAGCCAAACAAGAATATGACACTGGCCAATATTTTATGAGCGTTTGCCTTATATTTCAACTTAAAAACTCTTAAATGCTATCTAAAAAATAAAGCTGTTGTATAAAAAATGGGGCTTATGCAGTGCTTATTTTTATTTCAATGAATGAATTAATGTCCATAAATTAGTAAAACCAAATAAACTAATCGTTGTATTTTTTGCCACAATTTCACAACTCAATTTTAACAAACTAAAATTGAGTTGTTCCCAAATGATTTGTTGCTCTAATACTTTGTAGTGGTGCTTCCCTTGAATGATCTCAAAAGTGGCATTTCGAATCCAGAATGGCAAAAAGAAGTTTGAAAAGTCATTTCTAAAAGAACGTTCTAGAAGTATTTCATACACTCACAAGACATTATCTGACATAGACATTTAAGGCTATAAAACTTTCTTAGTATTGTCATGATTGAGATTCTAAAAATGAGAGGAAATGAAAAATATAACAATGATTGCATGTAAATATCTA
This sequence comes from Argiope bruennichi, assembly GCF_947563725.1. Lineage (NCBI taxonomy): Eukaryota > Metazoa > Arthropoda > Arachnida > Araneae > Araneidae > Argiope > Argiope bruennichi. Next base: position 124,357,615 of record NC_079158.1, read on the forward strand.
GTATTTTACTCCCCTTTCCGTAATAATATGCAGAAATATCTATTGACACGTAGTTTATTTTACGAATGTGTCGAATGATGTGATGCATATTTCTACTATCAACAAAGGCTAACATATTTAGTTGCGAGTGTTGAAGCTAAGTTAGTAGTACTATGTAATCCGGAGCTTCTAATTCTAGAAGAAATATATCCTGTATAGACCTGTAAATGAAATAAAAATTCAACTAAGCTCTGACTTTTTCCTCTAAAAATTCAAGAGAATATTATTTCACAAAGAGGATTTTCAAATATTTTTAAAAATGCCTTTTTAATATCAACCTAATCGCCACAGAATTTTTAGCTGAATTTCAACACTTTTGTAAAACTGTTTTCTCTATAATTTTCAACTATTTTCTTTTTTGCAATCAAATACAAATCTATTTCTTTTTTTTTTCATTAAATAGTTGTAGCTTCTTTTCTTGTTTCGTTGTGGCTAAAGAAGAAACATTCCGGTCATGACATCCACAGTTTAAATGAGGAATCAGAAGGTGAAATTTTATTACTGCAATAAGCAATATGCATTTGATGATTGATTAACGCTTAATTATTTTTAATGGAATTATGACGTCATAGAGCTTGACACCGTTAAGACTTTCTCATTTCTTTCATATGTCTTCTTCATTTCTTTAAATATGTGTAAAGATTTCATTACAACACGGCTTTAATTTACATCACCATTTGATGCTTAAAAATGTGTTTTGAGGTATTCAGGAACTATAAGCTATGCATAAGAGATTTATCGTCAGTTCCACAACCAATATTCTTAACGAGCCAAACAGTTAATTTATAATAAAATATAATTGTCGGGAATTGTGTATCTTAGAAGCCTCCAATGTGCAACTTCGGTAATGCAGCTAAGATCAAAAAACAAATACAATCCGAAAGAATATATTTTAAATAAATATGAGAATCGATTCAGAAAAATAACACTATGAATGGTTGTAATAGAATTTACTCTAAATAAAGAACTGCTGAATGAATCAAATCATTAGTAACAGCAAGCATGGGCACACATCGTTCAAGAAAAAAGGAGTATTTCTTATATAGAAAGAAACAAAGAATCATGAAATTGTTTAATTATTATAAATTAAAAATATGTATGCTATAAAAAGTATCAAAAATAATACTAAATATCGATGCATCTTTTTTTATTCTGAAACATTTATGTTCTACTTCTAATCCTGGATTTTTTCCCTAAACAACTTGTCACTCATATGTGCATGGTTTAAGCTCATTTCAAATGAAAAGCAAACTACTGTTATATATGAAAATATATATATATTAATTGTCGAATAAGTATAAAAGGACACATTTGCATAACTGTAATTGTCACTGAAGCACTCATTTAAAACACTGGGGAGCGGATGTAATTGTCTTCATTGTAAATAATCCTGGATCCAAACTGAGTTTCATGCCTTGCACTAAGCTGTACGTCGATGACGTTTCATCAATTCTTTTATAATATTGGAAAAATGGGTACCTAAAGGGAATTATTGGGGAAGTAAGGAATATGTTTCACAGCTTCTCATAGCCTTGTGCTTTCACATGCCCTTAGCGTTATTCTACAGCAACATTGTTCCTTTCAGAGACTTCCTAAAGACATCATTTATAATGCCATGTTTGAACATCTTCAAGTTTTTCACTACAATTTATTCTTAACTATTTCAACTCGTTCTAACCAGTACATGTGTAGAAATCATACTTCTCAGAAAGAAATCTAAGCATCATTTTTTTTTGTCCTTATAGTAGAGAAAGACCTGGAGAACATGCCTACAATTTTCCTATGCTACAGCATTAGGAGAAAAGAGATGCACCACATAGACATGGTGAATAGGAATAACTCTATTCTAGGCTCAAGCATAAAAAGAATAGAGATACCATTAATACATGCTCAAACATTAGGAGGGCAGAGACACCAACATTTAGACTTGGATGAGCAATGATATCACCACCCCTTGCATCAACTCTGAATCAAAACTAATCATAACTATACAGCCTATCTAGAACGCCCACGCTTCACTGTGAAGCCAATTGTTTCCAGCATTGTCACATACTTTATATGCAAATATATCTTCCTTTTAGAGAACTAATCGTCACCTGCCTTAATTGTAATGCAATCTATTCTGTTATCCACATTTTAAGTTATTGTCATATTTTTAATCATTAGATTCAACATTGCTCTATTTGCCATTTCAAACCTTAAGGACTGAGTGGTACAAAATATCATCTTAAATTTTATAGGTTTTTCTAAGCTATTGGTTTGTTTTATTGAAATTGGTATTGCAATATTTTTCATTTCATCAGAGATTGTTTCATTTGTTACATATTATTTTTATATTACTGAATAAATCCTTTTATTTTTCTTCATTGCAACTTTTTCCTAGAAGTAATTAATTTTTTAGCATTCAGTCAACTTTATATTTGGTAGAGCATATCTTATAGTGGATCTTGTAATAAAAAAACATGACCATACTATGATTACTATTATTACAACTATTCAATGTTCTATCGGTAAACATATCAACCACCTTCGATTTTAAATGATGCCGCTACAGCAAAAGATTTCTTTTGACTTCGGCATGCTTTATATGTTGTATAAATATGTAAACGATGAAAATTATTGCTTATATTAAAATAAAATATTTTGAATGGTGAAAAAAACTTGTATAAATTATACACTATAGAAATTCAGCCTCTTATATAGAGTTTCTTAAAGCCTAGCTTGCAAATATTATGAAGAATAAGAAAAAGTAGTATAAAGATTTACTAACTGCAGTTAAATTTTTATTTAATAAAATGTTATGTTTCCGTGTATAGAATTTGATAAAATTTTACCCATTGTTTGGCGCAGAATAATCAACACCATGGATCTTGAGCCAGAAAGAAAGCCACACAAACTAGCGATACGTGTATAGAAAAGAATATCTTTTATATAAAATTGTCCTTTTGTATAAAAATGTGATAGGTACTTAAAATCCTTTTATTATTTGCAATATTCATTACAATTTTTTAAAATCGTTTTTTTTACAAATAATTAACAACTTATGGAAAAAATTAGCTTTCAGTGGTGTTTAAAAATCGACCGATAGAGTCTGTATTTTTATTTCCTGGCATATGAAGTATACAAATAGGAAGCATTGCAATTCAAACTCGCAATTTTGACAAATTTCTACATTAGATTTATCTCAGGCAGAAAAAACACATTTTTCTAATTATAACTGGCTATGAACACGGTAATCCAAAAACTCGTAGAGATAAAGGGATGAAATTTTCAATATGGAATTTACACTAAAATTTTTAGATTTCTGTCAAACTTTGAATGAAATCCATTTCAGATGGAATTCTGTCTAACCGAGTGTCTGAATAAAAGTAAGCATAATAACTATAAAAAAAAAACTCTAAGTGGACAATATTTCGTACATAATCTAAAATTTTAATACGTATGCAATTAGGATACAAATCCATTTAAGAAATGGTCATTTGTCGTTCTGTACTTTTGCACGCATGTAAAAGTTTCATTTCAAAAATATAATTATTTATGTAAATAAAATTTGGCTTCCAGTCTTAGCATTTAAAACTCAAATTCTTATTAACTTTTGTACAAAATATGCCAAACATTTGATCGTCTATAAGTATGTATTTTTATATACATGTAAACGCAATAGCCCCCAAACCCCAAGGATCTAAATAAATGAAATCTGTTGTTTTTAACGTTTATGCTAAAATTTGGTTTTGGCCGTTCATAAAAAATTGCACAAATTGTATATTCTATTTTTTGGTGTTTCTGTTTTAACTGCATAACAGCGATTAATCATTAGAGATCTCACGCTAGATTAAGTAAAAAATTTAGAAACACGCCAAAATATCATCAGTAAACTATTAGATATTGTTAACCAATACCATGCAGTTAATACACAGGTACCGGCTTTATTTTGCTGTATTACGAAGCAAACAATTCTGTTATGAGGACCCTGAAAATAAATATCGGAGTACTCATAGCATTCACGCCTTTTCCCAAGGCATATAATTTTATGCTGGAAGTAAGGAAATAACACCTTCATTAAAGGTGTACGATCAAGTTTAGAGGGAATAAAACTTCCGCTGTTTTTTAATCGTTTGCAATTGGGCAATAAACAATTCACCTTTAATTAAAATAAACTGCATTCCAGAAGAGAAATTTCTGTTGAAAATTTGAAAGAGAAGATTTAGTTATAAAATAGAAATATATTCCTGGATAATATCAATGAGTAACAAACACATCGCACAATAAAACCAAATAATATTCTTATACTCATTGCAACTGTCGGTGCAAGAATGCTCATTCTAAGCCGATAACTATTTGCCTTTCCCTCCACCAACAAATAAATTGTTGAGACGCATTTCATAACAAAATTAGCGGATCTCATGATAAATGGTGCGTTGCTGAGACAATTCTCTCGAACAGTTCGAGTCAGTTTGGAGTTCGTAAATTAGATTAATCAGCGAGGTAAAGTGACATGACACATCAGCGCATCGGTGAAGTGGGCTACGTGCCCGGGGAAGGAAAGTGCCTCGGATTATTTTGGAATCGTCAAGGTTTGATTCCTAAACCCGTCGTAAATGGACCTGAGGGACTCACTCCACTTGGAACAAACAGTTGTTTTATCGTTTAAACTAAATAGAATAACATATGTTGTTTTTTGAATTTTGGGCGTTATTTATCGTCCATTTCAAATATTACAAATCAGAAATAATTCTTTTATATAATTTATATTGTTCCAATCTCGTAAACATGGAATCATTTTAAATCGAATTTTTATTCACTCTGGAATTGGAATTCTGAAATTATAAACTATTTTGTATGACATATGTCATAAAGCTATTTCAATATTTTCGAAACTTTATTGACAGTTGATCAATTATATTAATTAAATTTTGATTTTCTATGGGAAATGCTGACACGTGCTGTATTAAACTATATTGTGTATGCTGTATGTGTATTAAACTATACTGTATGGGAAATGCTGTATTAAACTATATTGTTTTAAACAATTTTGTACTCCATATGTTGTAAAGCTATTTCAATATTTTCGAAACTTCACTGTCGGCTAATCAATTAATTTTAATTATGTACAGAAGATGCTAGCACAGCAAATTTACAAAACAGCATTAGTAGGATTTCGCGCTAATAATGAAGATGAATTGTAAATTGAACAAGAAAAAGTTTAAAAAAAAGTAAAATTTTAAAGCGTTTTGAAAAATACGCTTTTATTCAGTGTACTAAAAGTAATTAAATATTTTTTAATCAAAAGTAAGCAAATCAAAACAAAATAGTTAAAGCATGAAATGCTGAAACCTTATACATACTCGATACCTTATACATGCTCGACAATGAATATAATAAGGAAGAAAGCTTTTACAAATTAATTAAATTTGCTACTATGTTAAAAAAAATAAAGAATTTAATTAACGATGAAAGAATGTGTATAGATAGAACTCCTATATTTGGTGTTTCTTTTGGAAGAAATTATTCTATGCTACAATGCATTTTCGCTACTTTCATAGAAAAATGTAAATGCGTCTTGCACATTTTATTTTGCCACCCCCTCCCAATGTCTTCGTCGCTATTTGTTGCAGGTCTTCGGTACTTGAGAATTCTCGTTCCTTAAGCAGATATTAAAAGGAAACAGTTTGACACGCTTTCCCAAAGTTTTCTCGCATATTCTCTTCAAGCATACAATTGTGAAATTTGAGCGCGGTATTAAAGGCCAACAGTGCTCAGGTTTTTATATTCAAGGCATCGCATGTGGTAGAGAATAGCTACTACATAGTATAATAAGATAAACTGGTACTTACCTATTAATTGCATGACTCTGACAAATAATAGCTACGAAATATCAATTTTTGAAATTTATACTGAATCTAGCATGTGATCTCAGGAGATTAATTGCTGACATGAGATTAATACACAATATCAAAAACCCGAATACATATTTAGTACATCTGTTTTCCAATGGATTGAAATTAAAATCTGACATAGAATTGCAATTATAATCATGAAGTCACATAAACAATTTCCTTTATTTAAGTCATTTCTTGAGTTATTGCTTTCACATGCATTTTTGACCTATTGCTTTTACATGCATTTTCGAGTGATTGCTTTTACATGCTTTTTTGAGTTAATCCGTTTACATGCATTTTTTGAGTTAATCTTTTTACATGCATTTTTGAGTTATTGCTTTTACATGCATTTTCGAGTGATTGCTTTTACATGCATTTTTGAATTAATCCGTTTACATGCATTTTTTGAGTTAATCTTTTTACATGCATTTTCGAGTGATTGCTTTTACATGCATTTTCGAGTTTTTGCTTTTACATGCATTTTTGAGTTATTGCTTTTACATGCATTTTTGAGTTATTGCTTTTACATGCGTTTTTGAGTTATTCCTTTTACATGCATTTTTGAATTATTGCTTTTACAGGCATTTTTGAGTTAATCCGTTTACATGCATTTTTTGAGTTAATCCGTTTACATGTAATTTTGAGTTATTCCTTTTACATTCATTTTTTAATTATTGCTTTTACATGCTTTTTTGTGTTAATCCGTTTACATGCATTTTTTGAGTTAATCCGTTTACATGTAATTTTGAGTTATTGCTTTTACATGCATTTTTGAGTAAATCCCTTTACATGCATTTTTGAATTATTGCTTTTACAGGCATTTTTGGGTTAATCCGTTTACATGCATTTTTGAATTATTGCTTTTACATGCTTTTTTGTGTTAATCCGTTTACATGCATTTTTTGAGTTAATCCGTTTACATGTAATTTTGAGTTATTGCTTTTACATGCATTTTTGAGTAAATCCTTTTACATGCATTTTTGGGTCATTGCTTTTGCATTCAAAGTACATATCCACAGATGATCCATCCTTTAAAAATTTGAGTTCAAATTTTTACAGTATTATATATTTTAGTACTAAATCCCTGTACCATTGTGTAAATATGCGAACATTCATTATGCTCTAACTTTGCGCATGTTTTTAGTTACCCAGTTCACTTAGATAGACAGCCAGATAGACTTCGAAAGAATTTCTTTCAACATTTGATAGAAATCTACGAACCCCGTTTGTCAAATTTCACTGTTTTAACTCAAAACGATTTTGAGTTACCGATGTCAAACTGCAGACTTCCAAACATGTGTTTTTCGGAATAGAAGATCGGAAACATAAAGATCTGTCAAAATCTCGAATTCAAATTTTTTGCCGATTATAATATTTTCTCTTTGTTATATATACTCCTTTACGAGTAAAGTAATTAGCGGAAATGGTCTTCCTGAAACTTTCTCGCACACTCTCTAATGTAGGTATTATACCAGAGAACACTTGTGTACAATAGTTACGAAGTATTAACTTTTGGAGTGAATTTAGCATTTTTTAATCAATCTATCGAGCATCTTTAGCGAGTTATTTGGAGATTAAGTCTTGGTATGCGGTTTAACATCCGGAAATCGAATCTGTATTTTATTGGGTTGCCAACTAAGGGAACTACTATTGGGACTTCACTCATAGATGGCTTCAGTTGAATTTTTAGGTTTGCAGACGTAGTACAAATGTAAAACACATTTTGTTATTTGATAGTTGGCAATTCAGCTGTCAATCAGTCGAAAAAGTTTTTTGATCGGTTGCTTAGTTTTCGTTTGGCGTTCGTTGAAAAATGGAAAATCAAAAGGAACATTTTCGTCATATTTTGCTTTTTTATTTCCGCAAAGGGAAAAACGCATAAAAAACTCATAAAAAGTTATGTGCTGTTTATGGTAACGAAGCCTTAAAAGAACGGCAGTGTCAAAATTGGTTTGCCAAATTTCGTTCTGGTGATTTTTCACTCAAAGATAAAAAACGCTCTAGTCGTCCAGTTGAAGTTGATGACGACCTAATCAAAGCAATAATCGATTCGTATCGTCACAGTACAACACGTGAGATTGCAGAGAAGCTTCATGTATCACATACATGCATTGAAAATCACTTAAAACAACTTGGCTATGATCAAAAACTCGATACATGGGTTCCTCACGAACTGAAAGAAACGCATTTAACGCAACGCATTAACAGCTGCGATTTGCTAAAGAAACGTAATGAAAATAATCCATTTTTAAAACGACTGATAACTGGCGATGAAAAATGGGTTGTTTACAACAATATCAAGCGGAAAAGATCGTGGAGCAGGCCAGGTGAACCAACTCAAACAACATCAAAAGCTGATATTCATCAAAAGAAGGTTTTGTTATCAGTTTGGTGGGATTACAAAGGAATTGTCTACTTTGAACTCTTACCACCCAACCGAACGATCAGTTCTAATGTCTACATTGAACAACTAACGAAATTAAACAATGCAGTTGAAGAAAAGCGGCCCGAATTGACAAATCGAAAAGGTGTTGTATTCCATCATGACAATGCAAGGCCACACACATCTTTGGTCACTCGGCAAACATTATTGGAGCTTGATTGGGATGTTTTGCCACATCCACCATATAATCCTGACCTTGCACCATCTGATTACTTTTTGTTTCGATCTTTACAAAATTCCTTGAATGGTAAAAATTTCAAAAATGATGATGATGTCAAATCGTACCTGATTAAGTTTTTTGCTAATAAAAACCAGAAGTTTTATGAATGTGGGATTATGATGCTGCCTGAAAGATGGCAAAAGGTCATTGATCAAAATGGGCAATACATTACAGAATAAAATTATTTAGTTCCATGAAAAAATTGTCTTTGATTTTCTAAAAAAAATCCGCAATTACTTAGTTGCCAACCCAATAGAAGCGTTTATACCAATTGATTGAAACAAAATGTTAACACAAAATGACACTTACTGTCACAAAATCCCATACCAAATTTAATATATTTATGTAACTCCTTTTGTTTTTGAGCTATAACTTTTCTATGTTTATTGAAAGTACAGATAGACAGACGGTCAACCCCTTATTGGGTTTGGCTCAAAATTTGATAGGTCTCGACACTAAAATGTGTGTACCGAATTTAATCCATCTAGATTTCTTCATTTCATAGTTATTATGTTAATTTATATTCGGACAGTCAGGCAGATCGATTTCCTCTGCTCGGAGTTTGCTCAAAACATGATAGTAATCTACAAATTTGGTGTAAAGACACTATACCAAATTTCAAATGTCTAGCTCAAAGAATTTTTGAGCTACCTTTGTGACAGGCAAACAGACGGACATTTTATAAAAGTGTGTTTTTCGAACTCTGGGAAGTATAAAACGTGGAGATTCGTCAAAATCTCGAGTTAGATTTTTTTTTACTATTACTATACTTTCTCTATATATACGAGAAAATAAGAAAAAGGAAAAGTCATATAGTTTGAGATTAAAGAAGAAAGCTGGCTGAAGAAGTACCGGAATGTTATACTTTTACGAATATTTTGATTAAAACAGAGACTTGTGAACTTTTCATTTAGAGAATGGATATTTTACAACTTAGTGAAATCTGACTGCAAAGATCTGATCACTTACCTCTCTCTAGATCATACAAATGTTTAATGCAACGAATTCTCATCAGAAATTTACTGACGGGCATTCTTTTTAATTTCTTTGGCAAAAACAAGTAGTGAATCATAGCTGCCATCATCTATCAACTTTCCCGATATTCTGTCTGTTCTTTTTTTAAACTTTCCAAATTCTCAAAATCTCTAATTCTATATATTTCTATTTCAAGGGTATGCTATTTTAATATTTAATTAAAAAAATCTTGTTAATATATTTTACAAACAATCGTTTTTCGAAATGACAATTTTTTTCCTTGACAGGAAGTTTTGAATGCCTGCAATCAGAAACTAAGCGCATGAGCTGTATGTTTTTGAAGGGGGAAGTCAGTTTTGATTTATCAGTCAAAATGTAATTCATTTATATTCAGAAAATATAATTTTTTAAATATACTTTACAGTATTTTTGTAATGTAGCAGTACGTTATCAATGTGATAAAAATAGCAATTTACTGAAAAAAATGTATCAAACGCCTCAAGCTTTTATTACTTTGGTTTTAACCTCCAAAATAAATAAAAAGAATATTTTACAAGTTAGGAAAAACGGGTTTTATTCATTTTTTTCTCTAACTGACAGCATACTCGTCTATATTTTCACAATTACGCAGAAAATATTCAGTTTATTGAAACCAAGATAATACAGCTAAAAGATTAATGTGATTGTCAGGAAATTTTCAATGAAACGCTGAAATTTCTAAGTGATTAATGTCTGGCCTAAAGGGTTAGTATCAGTTTACGCAAGACACGCTTCAGAAAATTATTATTTAAAATTATTACTACAATGACTTTATTTAGGCATTATTAAAATGCACCAGCTTCTCTTTCATCAAATCCCACCCAACCCTTATTCATGCAAGAATCTGTCAAAAGCTTAAAATAAGCTATATCTACAAGTGAAACTTGTAGAAAAAAAATTTACTAAATAGTATGAAGAATTAGAAATAGTAGAGATCAGTAGTTGCATGTACATATGCAAGGGAAAATTACTTTCAATAGAATTGTATCGAAAAATGTTTAAGTTTCTGTAAATTTTTCTCAACAGTGGCGTGTGAAATTTCATTCTATTATTCCCTTCCGCTTTGAATTATTTTATTCAAAGAACAACAAGTATAATTTTAAAAATTTTATTAAAATATTTATCACTCTGAATATCACTCTTCAGTTTTACTTTCTAATATACTTCCTCCGCGAGAAAGTAAAAATGCAGCTAATAAATATTCTTTTCTACATTGTATAAAATAAAATCCAATATATTTAAATAAATATTCATTGTTACTTAACACTCAAATGCGTTATAGAAATACAAAATAAAACTTGAACAGTAAATTTCATTTCGAATCAAGAATTTGCGTAGGAGATGTCGCATATCTCGAGGCTTATTTCTTTGAAAATAAAATTCGAAACTCAAAAGAAATTCATAAGTCGTCGCTGTTGGTTGAATTTATTATTCTTAGCCAGATGTGGGTGCCTCTCAAATGCATAGACTTCAGATGATATTGGCCAATCTCTTATAAAATATGTGCCACGCAGCTTCTGGAATATTCTTTAAAAAGTAATAATAGAATGAAGAAATGGAAAAGTTGCCTTAAGTTGAAACTTAAGGCGAATGCGTTCGGTTTTATCTAAGAAATAGAATAAGTTTTTTGACTCTAAACAAAATTACAGCTGTGATTCATATGTATCTGAAATTTATTTCTAGTTTGAAGTCGAAGCATTAGTTTCATCTTGAAAAAAAATCTGCAGGAACTTTTTTCCTTATTTTGGGTACTTCAATATGGTACTTTGTGTTTAGTAGTGCAATGAAGAAAACATTTTTGTTTCTTTTTATTGATTGAATCCAATATTTCACACAGATCTAGGGTGCTGGTTACTAAACCATATATCGAATTTATCTGTCATGTCTTTGCACTTTCGGATAATCGAATTCATTTTCATTCGAATTTACAAATCGACAGACAATTGATCTTTGTCAAATTAGATCCAAATTTGTATAAAGATGTATAAATCGTCACGTATGAAATCATTATAAGTATATATTAAATGAGTGGCTAGACTCAGTATTATTTAAAAATGACGAATAGTCATAAATGAACTGTAATAGGCAAGTAATTTCTGATTCTGTATTTTGTAGAAATTCACAGTTTATCGGTAGCTACAGAACAAATGACAGCAGAGAAAGTTACAGTAATTATACTTATTAAATTCACTCAAGTATTCACTCTGCATCAAAATTCTAAAACATTCTATATCTAGATTAAATTAAAAGCATGTAGACAGACGATTTCTGCATTGTTGCATTTTCCGTTTAATCGACAGATCTTAGAAACCGTGTCGGTATTTGATGGTAAGCATTGTTCTCCCTGCTACCCATAATATAATAAAACTTTTGATCCCCCCCTTTGACAATTAAGGTCACAATGTGTCGTGTAAATTTAATTTCTGTATGATTTTTGTATTTTGGTTGTTTGGGGGATATTTATCGTCTCAGGGGTGCTGTGGCTTTTAATTGTAATCATTCTTTATTCTGGGAATTTATATTTTAGTAAAGCTGAGAAAGCGTACTTAAGTCTTTAAATTTAAAATATATCTATATTTAAGTAAAAAATTATTAACGCACCTTGTATTTAAAACGGATTTAAAAATATATATAATAATTTCTCCTAGTCCCACACAAATTTATAAACCCATACCGATTGCCCTGAAAATTATTGATATTTTTGAATCCTTTTTAAAACCATAATAAGTTATTAATACATTTAAAATTATTTTTAGCTTTTTAAATTTTATGAATGCGACATTTTGCAATTGATTTTAAACTATCTCCCTTATAAGTCCTTATCTAGACTTGACATGACGCCATCTATTGGCAATGAAAGTATTTAATCAGTTGCAAAATTTGAACCGGAGAGACAAGTAGACAGACAAGAAAACGAGTTAATATTAAAATATCGCCCAATTCTGAACTTCACTTGAAGTTTTAAGTCTCTAGCGGGTTCATCGGGAAGTTCAAATCTATTGAAACATTTGTACCATGTACAGCAGACTTAGAAAAAAAACTAATTAACAAAAATGTGCTGATAATAAAATAACCTAGAATTCATTTATTTCTACAAATAATAAATTGACTTTCTTTCACTTGAAATTTGATTTTGTGCACTTTGAATTTTACTCTTCAAATTTGAATTTTAAAAGACACTTAACACGAGAACGTGTTAAGCGTCTTTTATTATATGTCCAAAATGTTATGGGCATATAATAAATTATGTTATTATTGTTTTGCATCCTTATATAGAAACTGATTAACTGGCTGATACCTTTTATGAAGTGGTATACTTCTAGAATGAATGACATGAATATGGGTATGGCATCGCATTCAAGCTCTGCAAAATTAATAGATTCTTTTATTTCTTCCAAACGATGAATAAGCACATGAATCGTATTTTGGGAACGGCATTTGTACTAAGATAAATTCGTGAGGGATGTTACAAACATGATTATGATGAATACTTTCAACAAAAATAAACACATGTTTAAGGAAAAAAATTTTCCCACTACAATCATTTGTGATCGGAGAAAAATCAATGATGATCAATATAATCAGTGATGATCAATGCTGTGACCATTTTACATAATTCTTAATAATCAATAATATAACGAAAAAAATCCATTAAAAATTTTAATAACATAGAAAAGCTACAATTATGTAAATATAGTAATCATCCTATAATTTTGAATAGATTTTCCTGTTATTTCAATTAACAGAAATACTTACATATTGAACACGAATTAAGCACAACAAATAGTCAATGGAAGTTTGAATAAATGCAATAAAAGTTTTACCAGCTCTTCAGAATAATTTCTACTAACATCCACAGCCGTATTTTTTCTATTAATTCTTTGTTTCACAAAAAGTTTCTCTTGGTATTTTTATTCCTCGCATTCTTCTTCCAATAACAATTTCTCTTTCCCTATTCTTTTCTTGCACTCTTGTTCAATTTATAATGATCCGCACCCCTTACATCTAGACTGCATTATTAAACATTTTTTCTTCTTAGTAGATGCCACAACGAATCTTGAATCATCTATAATTCATGTTGTGTATAGTACTGATTTATAAGAATATTGCTATTTATTGGCTGTACATATATTATATAATTATTGAAATCTGTTTTGATAGAACTGATATCATTATTAATATTTTCCATTAATTTTCTTTCGTCATTGTTTTGCATCCTATTTTTCAGAATCTTTCTATGTTTTCTCTTTTCATTGTTCTATTTATAATTTTATGACTATCCTGCTTTGGCGAGCTGCTTATTTCTGGTAATAGTAGCACATTTTCATTTTCTAATATAAATTTTGATAGCCATATTCCATTTACATTGTATTTTTGAACTTAAAACATCAATGAATATTTAAAAAGTGTTCTTTTTGTAGCTTTTCCTTTATTCAGTTCCATTCTTTGTGTTATGTTGCGATAGTTAAATTAACAAATAATTAGTAAGAAGTAATTCGAATTCTCTATTATTGGAATATTCTGGAAGTTTTTGTATGTGTGATAAAATCCAATGAATATAATGCATCTTGATTTTAAAATTATATTCTAATTTTTACAACATATTTGCAGATTTTTTGAGAAATAATTTGCCAAGATTGAAGTAAAAATCGTAAAATTGCATCTATAAAGTAAACAAAAAGGCTTAAAGAATAAACATAAGTTGCTTATTACAAGAATGCGATAATTAAAAAAAACAAAAAAGTTCGAAAACACCAAACGATATTCTCTAGATTCTTTATGGCGTTAAATTAATAATTTAAATTAAAAAATCAAACAATAAATTAATAGCGTTGTCTAACGGTCTTAATTAAATAAAAATAAGATTTACCAAATGATAAATTAGTAGTGCTATTTATGGATGACGTTACTACGTAGAAACGCTGAACACGTTTATTATGTACCTAAAAGAATTCTTCAACTTGAAGGTACATAATATGCAACATCTATCATTTAATTACACGTAGTCAGCTTCAAATTCGCATTTTTATTACGTTAGTAAAATATGCATTCGTTTTGTTACATTAAAGTGTTGAGTGTGTATGTTTGTTAGATAGCATGTTAACGAAATTAATAAATGCTAATAAAAAATTAAAAATAGCAATTCAAATTATTTTACTTCCCAAACATATTTCCTAATATGTAAAATATCTCAAAGAGTTTAGCTTATAATTTTAACAAAATTTTATGAAATAGCGAAAGAGAATAAAATGTCTTAAACTTTATTCAATCAATGTTTAAAAGAGGCATAATTTTATCTCTTGGCATTTCATTACAACTGTATTGCAATGGAATTGAAACCATTTAACTATTTAATTTAAGTGAATTAACTCAATTTAATTCTATTTGTAATAATTATATTGCAAATAGGAATAGTAAATTATGAATTCCTATTGGTATTAGGGCTAGTATAGTTAAAAATATTCTTATTAATAGTAAATTTTGAATAAAAATATTTTTAAAAATAATTAAAAAATAATAAAAATAAAAAATAAAATAATAATAATAATAAAAATAATAATAATACTTTGATGGTGTCACTGATAAGATTATGCCTCTGCATTTTAAGAAGATGAAAAATAATTTTTAATACTGTAATTCTTTTAAAATTTACAGTCAAAAGATTTTTTGCTTAATTTTTAATTAAAATTTTAGTAAACATTTTCAAAAAAATCAATACCGGATGCTTTTTTTTTCAATCAAAACTATATGTATGCCTAGTTTGGTAACTTAGTCTAATTATCTTTCCAGCAGAATGTCAATGCATGCAGGCACAGACATTCGCTTTTGTTATTAGTAACGATAGGATGGCTTCAAGTAAAATCATCACGCGAGCCATCGATTTAGAGAGCACCTACCTAAGCTTTACAGTGATTTCACTTCCATTTCCCTCCGGCAAAAAGCTCAGGAAAATTCAAAATGCATCTAAACTCGACAAGCGGCACTGCTCATAATAACATGCATTCCAGGAACATTTATCTGTCTCTGAAATGAAGCTAACAGATCGCTGTATGCATTTCAGTGTATTATATTTCAGATTTATTATTGATATTAGCCCTTAATTGGTATGAAATATGTCCAATTTGAAATAAACATCGGTAATATTGCAAAAATTTATTTTTATAAATTTTGATAGTAATTATTACGAAAAATTAATATCAGGAATATTAAATTAAAAATTATTCTTCTTAAAAAGTAATAGAAGTTAAACTTTTTCAAAATGTTATTATTACTTTTTTTTAATTGAAGAAAGCAAACTATTCAAATAGAATTGATTTTTTAAAATAAATAAATAACTGCAGCGTTAATGTTTTTTGTTTAATTCTTACAAATACTTCTAATATTCAATTGAAATTTTATTTTATTCATAATTCGGTTTGTTTTTATGTATAATTTCTTTCTGTTATAAGGATTTGAATCGACGAAAAATGTCTATACGTTTTTGTAAGAATAATATAAAATTAAATTTCAACGAATGGAAACATTATACGAATTCCCACAAAAATAAAAATCCAACACAGTTTATAAATTGGAATACAAATTATGTACAATTCATGTAAAATTGCCAATAAAAAGAAAAGCGTTAAAGCTGTTCAATAATTTTAATCTTTTAGTAGCGCATATAACTTTTGATGCTGTCTATGAAATATTTACTTTTTGTTAATGTCAGTAAACTCAAAATTTCTGAAATTGCAAATTATTCATATCACTAGTGTTGCATACATGTTATAATCTATATATATATATATATATATATATATATATATAACGCTTACGTGGACGAAAAATCAAGCTGAATTTGTTAATCGCGTTTGGCAACACTTCGACTTCTCCTGGGAACATCAACTCGCGGTTTGATAAAATTTCAAGCGAACGCTATTCTTGGATCGGTTTGAAAATTTTTTAAACAAAAAAATTAACGGTCAAAAAACGGACAAAATTTTTAACGAGGAGTTTAAGTCGAAAGGTATCGATTTTGAAACGAAATCGTCGAAAAAGAGAAGACAGGTCAAATGAAAATGCTCAAGAATCGTTCATAAGAAGATCCACTCGTAATGAACGAGACAGAGTAAAACGTTTATGTGTACGGAGCGAAGTTTCCGAACTAAAGGAGCATAGCTACGGGATTATGTCAGGACTCTATATACATCCTATATATATTCACCACAGAAACAAATTCAAAACAATTGTGTTTTTCTCACAATTTTTCAAATTTGGAAACTATACCATAGAAATAGAATTTTAAAAAAATCACTAGTTACAAAAAAAGTTAGGGAGTGGCTTGAAGCGTGAACAATCAACAGCAGAAAACAGAAGAAGACATGTTAGGTATATTGAATTGAAAAATTGTGAAAAAAGCACAATTTTTAAAAATTTGTTTCTTTAGTGGATGTATATAGTTATGTAAATGAAAGGTTATATGTGTTTAGAAAGAACTTTGATGCAGGTGATTTTTGAAAGTGTACTTTTTGCTTTACATTTTTTTTATTTCTTTCATTGTTTTGTCATAATTTAGAATGAATTGAATCTGAATATATCTGTTGCTAGACTAAAGTGGCTTAGTAGATGGCGAGCGAGAGAAGCGAGAGGAACTGCATTAGCAGTTCCTAGGGGTTCCTAGGGAACATAAGCGAGCAGGGGCCGGAACCCCCTAGTATGACATAAAAGTACAACAAATTTTATGGCAAATGTAAAAAAATTGATGATTATATAATAATTATACATAACCACTAAGTTAATCACATTTACCGTAACATACGTATGTATACATAAAACTATTTATATAACATGACATTTCAGCAAGAAAAAAATATTCTGCTCTTCATTTGTTTCTTTCCATTTTCTTATTTACGAGCTTCAGATTCTCTGTGATTTACATAGAAAAATTCACCTTTGTAACAACTCTCACACTATCATTGTTTTGATTTCAGTTTTGTTCTCACGTTCAACCCTCGTATTCCATTCCTCCAGCGCCCACTCCCTTTCCTGCCCCACACTTGCCTTCCGTACGATGCCACTCAAACGAAACCTGTCAAAAGAAATGAAAAATAATAATAAAAAAGAACGTGCATCCATGGACCAATGAGAATCAATAACTCAATTCCCAATTCACAGCACGTCCGGGCATGTTATGAGAAATCCTTCCACTGCCAAACCCAATCATCATGCAATATCGTATCTCGCTCTGAAAAAAAAGAAGAAAGAAAAAAAAACAGATGAAATAAAATAACAGACGCAAGGAATAACATTCCTAAAACAGTTATTAGGTTTCTTACTTTACTGGAAAAGATTTCTTCTAAAGGCGAACGCTGGGCCTTCTTGTCGATATATGTATTTTTTACGCCTGCCATTCCGTCGATATGTGTTGCAGAAGGGCTAAGTCCCTCCACTAAACTCGTTAACTCGATGTAAGTTTGTGCGTAAAAAGCCTGGTTTCTAACGGGATGCTTTTCTTTTTCTAAAGGTTTTTTATTAGGGAGAAAGTATCCATAAAGAAGGGCTCGTTTTGAATGCGAAGTTGAGTTGGATAAATATTGATGCGTGGTTCGTCAATCTGGAAGCGGTGGAGAAGTCAATTTTGTTCAAATACCTCGTCTGGAAACGGACTTTTTTGAAAGGTATAAAATGAAATGTGAGTCTCAATGGAAGGAGAAATATTGAACAAAGTACTTCTATAATGACGTAGAAAGGTTAATTTGGAAGTTTTAAATTGTGATAAATCACTCTGAAAAGGGCCCGTTCCGTCTCAATAGTTTTTGATATTCCTTTTTAAATATACAGCGTATGTATTATTTCAGGAAGTGTGAGTTTTATGTCGAATAAGGAAAGAAGACACAATGAAGATAAAGTACCATATATTCCGAAGTTAAACACAATCGCTTCTAGAAAAATGAAAAGAGGTCAATCGAGACTCTTTAATTAACTCAATGGTCACTCGACTATTTACATTAAAATTGGCCCAAATCTTCCAAAAAAAATTTTAATAATTAATTTAGTGATTTTCTAATTAATAGAGGCACATAAATAAAACCATGCAGTAAAGTAATAAGATTGCATTCTTGACATAATGAAAATTGTGAATGTAAATTCTGCTGAAGCAACTTTTCCAAATTAATCTTTTCCATATTTTAATAGAAACAATTAAATTTTAAATTTAATATTGGACCATCTGAGGCCTTTTGTTCAATTTCATATCAAATTCTTAACTTTCTACCAGTCCAGTCAGAAATTTAAAAAAGTCTTAAATCGATATTCTATAATTAATTTGCGATATTTATTCGCTTTAACAAAGGAAACTTGCATAGTATATAGAACAATTGCATTTTTGATTCACATTTTTTTTTTCGAAAGACATTATGAAGATAATATAATCTATGAAATAATTATATTTTAGTAACAATGCCCAATTCAAGAAATCATAGGAGATAGTATATTATTGAATTAGTTTGCATTTATAAAGAAAATGTGGCAATTTGCTGTCTTGCTGCATAATGAAGAAAGGCAATTCACAATTTAGATTTCTCACACGCCTTAATTGAAGAACCTCGAGTTCCATTAGTGTCATTTCACATGTTTACAACAAAAAAAAATTCAAACTTCATTTTTTGAGTAAAAAAGGGGCCATAGGTATTAATTTTGGTTAGATCAAATTCATATTGTATTGTTACATATAGATTTTCATCATCATAAATTCTTACATTGTGATGTCGATTGTTTACTGCACAAATCCCGTATCACTTAATATAACGATTTAAAAATCTTCTTAAAATCGTTCTATAATATTAAGTAAGAATTCTGTAACGAAAAGATCATAGGCGACTTAGAGCAAAAAAAATATTAAATAATTTTTCATTTGCCACTTGAATATATTATCTCTTTAATCTTTATCTTCGAATAAATACAGCAACTATTTGTTGCACAGAAAAGCTTTGAAATTATTGTGTTCTTCTAGATTAACTGCGTTTATTTTGATGAAAGCGCATCAGTGATAGTTTTGATAAAACAGTTCTTTCTGAAATTCTCTGAAGAAAATAGCAGGATCTTAAATTCCAAGATTTTGTGGTTAAAGAATTGTTTTCTGGTTATTCTTAAAGTAGAAATCCTTCATTCAAGAAGTATGCAAGAACCTTCAAAACATGAAAAATGTTTTAACATTATAATTTCATTCTACAAATCATATTATTATATTCTTCAAAGTAGGTATCAATCAGGAGATTTAGTTTACAAAAAAAATTAAATTTACAGTCACCTGATTTCTTCAATAAACATAAAATTATTCGAGAAATATAATGTTCAATTAAAAGATTATTTCCCTGCTTTGAGCTGAAAAACAAATAAAATAAACCAACTCATGTCTCTTTTATTTTTTAAGCTTAAGCTTTTCATTTTTTTACTATTAGCTTCATCAAGCTACAGAATCCAACAGACCGCTATTCTTCAACAGGATAAATTTCAAAAAATATTTGTATGAAAAAAGAGAAAAATAAAACTAAAGATGAGAGATAAAACTGTATAAATTTTTATGGCGCTTTTCATAAAACACACACACACATTTTTTCAAACCAAGCAATTAAAAAAATAATGGCAATCGCTTATAAAGAAATGAATTTTAAAAAATAGCTTGTTCTTCCAATCAACATGTCTATACTATTATAAAACTTTTTAACGAAGGTCTGTAAAAATCTTAACAAAATTTGATAAAAAAGAATATTATTTGTTCAGAGAGATCGGAAACAAAGAAGCACGGAAGAAGAAGAAGGCAGGCATCAAACAAGTGTTTTGAAGAAGAGGACCACCACCAGGACAGGAGAAGAATTCAATTTTAAGCCATGAGTGACAGCGGCAACAATTTCCCCGTGTCGCAACAGAGAGTCACCAGAAAAAGACGAAACACAAGATCGACGTTGTTTTTGCTCTTCTTCTTTTCTGCCACTTTTTCTGCCTCTTTTTTTTCTCTGTTCCATGGAAGTTTGCCCTTTTTATCGAAAGGGCAAAAGAAGTTCTACCAGAAGAGGGAAGGAAAAAGTTCGAATTGAAACAAAATCGCTGAAGAAGGATTTGTGTTTCCTTTTTTTCTTTAGCTTTTGTGAAAAATAAACGCAGTGGGATTGTTTAGGTTCTACTCTTCCGTCACTGGATGGCAAATCCTTCAATTTTTTCCATAGACATCTCGCGTGAATAGTTCTTTTGAATAGAAAGAATGCGGTAAATGGTACAACAGTTCTTGCTCGCATCTCTTCGGAATTCTTATGGAAGAAAGGATAAGAAAATACGTCTTGTTTTGAGTCGTTGTTTGTTCAACCATTTGAAGGACGGCATGTTTCGGAGATCAGCAGTGTGACAAAGTGGACTCGAAGACCTTCACATCATAACGTGGAATATTTATTATAATTTATTAGATTAGGGAAGGGTTAAAATTAATTTAAACTAATTTATTTACTATGTCTCCCATCCTTTGGACATTGTGATTTTTTTTATGCTTATGTGTGTTGTGTACTGCTTTCTATATATACTATCATGCTTATGTGTGTACTGCTTTCTAAATGTATTTTTCAACTTAATTTCCTTAAACCAAAATTGGTTTGCTAACTATTTAATTTAAATATTTTACACTCATGTCCATAAATTAAGGATAATGCAAGTTCAGGAAAAGAAATTGTCTGAAGCAAAACAAAAGTGACTTATTTGTAAAGACTATTTTTTAAAACAAAATGTAAAGAGCAAAAAAGATGCTATATGTTTGATATCATTAATAAAAATTGCAATTTGTTGCTCCCTGGAACAAATTAGGGGGGGGGAACTATTTACAAAAACCAATATTACATGGTTGGTATGATGGTTAATATATAGTATGTCTCCCAGACGATGCAATACAGTCCTAAGTTGCTGCGCCTAGGCATATTGAGTATTAAATTACTGATCTGATCTTGGGGAATATTACGCCACTTGTCAAGCAATGCTCTCCGAAGTTCCGGTAGACATGTAGGAGGCTGTTGACGGGCTACAACTCGTCGGCCAAGCATGTCCCACACATGCTCTAATGGATTCGAGTCCGGTGAGAATGCTGGCCAGTCCATACGGGTGATATCCTCCGATCGAAGGCATTCGTTTACGATGTTTGCACGGTGAGGACGGGTGTTTTCATCCATAAACAAGAATTCTGCACCCATGGCTCCCCGAAACAAACATACATGTTGTTCTAGAATGACGTCCTGATAGATTTGGCCTGTCATGGTTCCAACTTGAATATGCAGGTCAGTTCTGGAACCCAGAATAATTCCTTCCCAAACGAGCAATCCTGCACCATCGTAACGGTGTCGTTCAATGACGCCGCTCTTAGTGGTAACGACTACCTGGCTCTCTCCATATGAAAGTCCGGCGAAAATCAGACTGCAAGCTAAACCTGGACTCGTCGGAAAACATTACACAAGTCCACTGTTGCGGTGTCCACACAGCATGCTCTCCCCTCTAGGCCAACCGTAGGCGACAGTGAGTTGCAGCAAGTGAAATACATCTGACAGGCCTACGAGCATATAGACCAATCTGCTCTAAGCATCTGTACACGGTTTGGCTTGAAACTGTCGTACCAGTGGCTGAACAATTTGACGAGACAATTTGCGGACAATTTGACGAGACATGTCTGCTACTCTGCTCCGTCAGTTTCTTTTGGTAGTAACTGACAAATATCGGTCCTCATTCAGCGTTGTAACTCGGGTACGACCTGTGCTGTAATGTCTACTCACATTACCATCATCATCTGGGAACCGTTGCCAAAGCCTGGAGAGGACACTCTGGCCGATTCTAAGTTCCTCGGATACTTCCAGCTGGGTACGCCCACATTCCAGATGGCCGATAATTCTGCTACGTAAAAAATCATCCAAATGCGTCCTTTGTGTCATAACTATGCGGTTATTGCACTGAAAGGCTTATAAATTGCTTGCGAACAATTTTACTTATTTGCCTGTATTCCTTATACATCACTCTCTTACACTCTCGTCATTGTGACGTACTATCGGTGTCATCTGGTGGCTTACTGAAATTGCATATGATTTTTGAAGATGTGTGTTGTCATTTTACGGGTGATATATGTATTTTAGAGTTCGATTTCCGCGTGACTCTGAATTATCCTTAATTTATAGATATAAGTGTAATTTAAACGAGCGCATAAAGCTCTAACTTCATTAAATTTGGTAGAATTGTTAGATTAATATTTTTTCTGATATAATTATTAATATAAAATAGTATTTTGATTATTTATGGGGGAAAGAGAACTTTAATGGAATTACGTTGCACGTGCCTCTTAGTATAAGGACGGATTTAACTATTTTAATTAGTTATTTTCGAAAATATCCAGAAATTTTACGCGTGTAGCTCATTGTAGCTATCTGCCGAAACAGGAATAATTTTTAAAGATTTTAATCCACCTTATTGATAACATAGTAAATTCTCAGTCTTTTTACAGACGAAAAACTAATGTCAGAGATCTCGATTGCAGCTCTAGGTCTTTTTCTAGAGCTGGGCACAGCCGGATAATATTCTGGCATTTAAAGTAACTTGCTACGAATCTGGGATAATTTTTTGAAGAATATAATTGATGTTCTTTTACTAAATAACAAAACAAGTTCAATTTGGAGGTCATCATGAAGTGTTTTCCTTCTGATGTACCAAGATGCTTTTACAATTTTCATCAGATGTTTATTTTGGAAAATTTGCTTCTTCTTAATGTTTTGGGGGGAAGTGCCCCCCCTCCCAAATTTGGGAGCCATACATCAATACTATTCTTAAAATACCTTTATAGATCAGAAGCTTGACCATTTGAAGGAACTTAGAGTAGTGTTATGAACTCCTAAGATATCTAAATATCATGAGCTTTCGTTGAGTAAAGTAATTTCTATGCTGTAAATTCATTGCTTTTGAAGGACCTAAAATGCTTGTTTTCTTAAGAGATAAAAGCAGTCAATTCTTCAAAACACATTTCTTTACCATGGTTTGGTACTACAATATTATATATCTATATTTATAGTTCTTTTATTTTAGTTAGAATCAATTTATAATAATATTCTTTTAAAATGTTTTTAATCATTTTAAATACATCAATAACGTCAAAACTAGAAATTAAAATATGTGATTACATTCGGGATGGATTTTTTTTTTAATGTTCAAAATATAATATTTTAGAATATTTGCATAAAAAAGCTTGAAAAAATGCCTATGGAACCAAAATAGACTAATTTAGTGGCAAAAGTATTTTTAAACATTGGAATTTTTTGCGGGAGGGGGTCTGAAAGAGGGCAAAAAGCAAAAAATATTCTAGTTTAGAGGCTTATCAAGTGATTTGATTAAAATTTTGCAGATAGCTTAAGAAATATATTATCTAATTCCTGAACTAAAAAATAAGCCGTATTTCTATCCATTCTTTAAATATTAGAGTTCGACTGATAAATAACACAAAAGTTTCTATTTTTCCCGTAAAACAACTATAAAATATTTCTAAATAGATAGATTACTTATTCTCTGGGGTTCAGGAACTGCAGAACATATTGAGAAACAACTATACAAAAAATGAACGCAAAATATGCATTAGATTTTAATTTATGAGATTTTTTGCCAGAAAATTGTAGTAAAGGTTAGAATTTGAGAAAATGGCTTTTAAAGGTGTAAAATAGTATTAAAACATATGTAATGCAAATATAAAAATTAGTGTACTTCCCAAAAAATAGACTTCAAAACAAAATTATAACGTTTTTATGAGGAAACTTGTTCAAATATTAAGAATATTAATTTTTAAAAAAATTCAAAATTTCACACGAAATCGACTTTTTAACGAAGTTAGCCACTTTTTAATTCTTCTAAGATCTCAGTGTCTTTTTCTAACCAACAGCTGTATCATACTATTCATAGAATGGATAAAATTTCATTATATTTAATAATAAATTGACAATATGTTTGTTGAC